>NC_045127.1:0-2880000 GCF_007655135.1 Punica granatum | reverse complement strand
TATATTAAAAATATAGTTGCCGTTTTCTATTAATTCAACATCAATATTTATATATAGGCCCCGCCTTGCTGAGTAGCTT
Organism: Punica granatum; assembly: GCF_007655135.1. NCBI lineage: Eukaryota > Viridiplantae > Streptophyta > Magnoliopsida > Myrtales > Lythraceae > Punica > Punica granatum. The sequence goes on along the minus strand of NC_045127.1, from coordinate 2,879,921 downwards.
TTAAAGAAGAACAATATATATACAAGTTAATAATCTTTTTTCTCTCTTCTTCACAAACTTTTTCTTTTTCATGGTTGAATTTTGATTTTTCTATTTACAAAGTTGAAATTGATTATTTTAATATTGATTATTTTCGCAGGATTTCTATTCGATTCCACTATAAGTGTTGCTTTAGAAATTGTAAGACTCTTTTTTTTACTCCTTATATATTTATTTTTTTTATTATTTCATAATTTAATGAAAATCGTTTCTCCATAAACTTCGAGTCCAATATCTAGATTGTTTATTGTTATTCTTTGATTGAGTTTTGATTCATAGAATGAATCTTTCAAAGCAAATTTCAAACTAATTGCTTCGATGTTATTTGTTTAAGTAATCTTCTCCAAATTTTTATTTTTCTTAGTTGAAATTTGATTTGTTTAATGGATTTTTAATGTAAATTCAAAATTTATTATTTGATATTGATTATCTTGATATGATCTCTATTCAAATTCCGTTATAGATATCGATTCAGTAATTGTAAGGTTTTTTAATTTATATACTTTGGATATTTCTTTTTTATTCTTATTTCATAATTTAATGATAATGTTTTTATTTGAACTTCGAGTTCAATAGTTTTATTTATTTATTCTTATTCATTGGTTGAAGTTTGATTTGTAGAATAAATTTTTTAATGCAAAATTTTCAAACTAATTGTTATGGGATTGCTTTAGTAATTTAAATCCTTTAGTTTTTCTTTTTATTAATATTTTATAATTCAATTGACATCTTTTTTTCATCAAGTTTGAATTAAATATTAAATTTATTTATTTATTTTTACAAACTTTGATTTGAGTATACTAAATTAATTTCTATAGTGTTAGATTCTTATTCATCAATTCCTAATTTTACATAAAACTCAATGGTTTACATATATAGATCAAATATTACATTATTTAACTCTACAAATAAACTTTTTCTAATTCGAAATTTTTATTTTAAAGTTTTTTAATAATCACCATGCGATGCACGGATTTTCATCTAGTTGTAATAGTAGTAGTAATAATAATAATAACAATAGCATCGCATAAGTATAATATATAATAATATATTATTATCAATTAATATTTTATATTATAATAAATAATAATAAAATAAGGGAAAATGAAAAATTATATATTTTTAGGATAAAATCTTGAAATGTAGAAATAAATAAAATCGTCTGATCAGAGCAGTGTCTGATCAGCTCGCGGCGAGCAGGGCGGCGGCGAATCTCATTCCCCCGGAAGCTAAGAAGACGACCGACGTCGAGAGCTTTATTTAGGGTTTTGGTTTCAGCTTCTCAGAAGCATTGCGGGGAAGAGGTCAGGAGGAGGAGAAGAGCTACGAGAGCTAGGGATTGCTCTTTCCAGGAACCAGATTGCTTGAGGGGGCGGCGTCGGAGAAAAGGGAGCGAAAATGAGGATTATGATCAAGGGCGGTGTTTGGAAGAACACCGAAGATGAAATCCTCAAGGCGGCGGTGATGAAGTACGGGAAGAACCAGTGGGCCCGTATCTCGTCGCTCCTCGTGCGCAAATCCGCCAAGCAGTGCAAGGCTCGCTGGTACGAGTGGCTCGACCCTTCCATCAAGAAGGTAAGTGCTGTTCATCGTCTTTTTGGTCGATATTCCGAATCTTCTGTATGATGCGATACTAGTTTGCTGCTGAAATTGAAAGACTTTATCAGGGATAGAGGGTCTAATTCATGCTTTGGCTAGCGCTGGATTTGCCCATGAAGTGTAGGAAGTGTGCTGTTGCGATTTTATTGCGAACCCTGTTTCGTTTTTGAGTTCACGCTTTCTGCATTTTGCGATTCTTTGAATTTTATTTGTTGATGGTTGTGTTAGAACTTGAGGGGTAACCTGCTTTTCCTCGTGTTAGACTGAATGGACGAGAGAGGAGGACGAGAAACTGCTTCATCTCGCTAAGCTTATGCCGATGCAATGGCGAACCCTTGCCCCCATTGTTGGCCGTACTCCATCTCAATGCCTCGAGCGGTACGAGAAGCTACTCGATGCAGCCTGCGCTAAAGATGAGAACTACGAACCTGGTGATGATCCTAGGAAATTACGACCAGGGGAGATTGATCCCAACCCGGAGTCGAAGCCTGCGCGGCCTGATCCTGTTGATATGGATGAGGATGAGAAGGAAATGCTTTCAGAAGCGAGAGCACGATTAGCCAACACGAGGGGTAAGAAGGCGAAAAGAAAAGCCCGGGAGAAACAGCTGGAAGAGGCCAGGAGGCTTGCTTCACTGCAGAAAAGGAGAGAGCTAAAGGCTGCTGGCATAGATAACAGGCGCCTGAGGAAGAAAAGGAAGGGAATAGACTATAACGCAGAAATTCCATTCGAGAAAAGGCCCCCTCCTGGGTTCTATGACGTTACCGGTGAAGACAAGACAGTAAAGCAGCCCAAGTTCCCGACCACCATTGAAGAGCTTGAGGGTAAACGGAGGGCAGACATTGAGGCCCAGCTGAGGAAGCAAGACATTGCGAAGAATAAGATTGCACAGAGGCAGGATGCTCCTTCAGCTATCCTTCAAGCCAACAAGATGAATGACCCAGAAGCAGTGAGGAAGAGATCGAAATTGATGCTTCCAGCACCACAGATCTCGGACCATGAACTTGAAGAGATTGCGAAGATGGGTTATGCCAGTGATCTTCTGGCTGGAAATGAGGAACTGACGGAAGGGAGTGCAGCAACACGGGCTCTTCTTGCAAACTACTCTCAGACTCCGCGACAGGGAATGACTCCTATACGGACACCACAGAGAACACCTGCTGAGAAGGGAGATTCTATCTTGATGGAAGCTGAAAACCTTGCGAGGCTGAGGGAGTCACAGACTCCGTTATTTGGGGGGCAGAATCCTGACCTTCATCCGTCAGACTTTTCGGGGGTCACCCCTAAGAAAAGGGAATTGCAGACCCCAAATCCCATGCTTACTCCTTCAATGACTCCAGGAGGGGGTGTTACTCCAAGACTTGGCATGACACCAGCAAGGGAGGGGAGTTCTTTCGGTATGACTCCAAAAGGAACTCCCATGAGGGATGAGCTCCATATAAATGAAGAGAGGGATATACATGATGGTTCTAAGCTTGAGTTAAGAAGGCAAGCTGATCTAAGGAGGAACTTGCGTTCTGGTTTAAGTGGTCTTCCACAACCCAAAAATGAGTATCAAATAGTGATGCAACCGATTCCTGAAGAAAACGAGGAACCAGAAGAGAAGATTGAGGAAGATATGTCTGATCGGATAGATAGAGAAAAGGCTGAGGAAGAAGCACGGCAACAGGCTCTGCTTAGGAAGAGATCGAAAGTGCTGCAACGAGAGCTGCCCCGTCCCCCAGCTGCTTCTCTGGAATTAATTAAGAGCTCCTTGATGAGGGCCGAGGGAGATAAGAGTTCCTTTGTTCCACCAACACCAATTGAGATGGCTGATGAAATGGTGAGGAAGGAGCTCCTAGCTTTGCTGGAGCATGACAATGCAAAGTATCCGCTTGATGGAAAAATGAACAAGGAGAAAAAGAAAGCTTCTAAGCGAACTGCTAATGGCCCTGTTGTTCCAGAAATTGACGACTTTGAGGAAGATGAGCTCAAAGGGGTATGTGCATAATCTTCTTTGTTATATCCAACATTGATTATTTTCTAATGCTATACTGGGTTATTGTCTTCCTGTTGCATCTTTCTATCTTCTCTCATTTAATTAGCTGTACAAAGATCTTTGGTTAAGTAATTTGCGGAACTCAAAGAATCTTCTTTGTTTGGTCAAGATGGAAACTGATGTACCATTTTGTTGCTTAAATGTCAAGTGTCACTTCTGCTCTTAGGAGAAAACAAGTTTAAAAAGTATGCAGGGAAAAATGATGGTCAATGTTAATTTGTTTGATTTGCATATAGATCCTGTTCTCTTGTCACTCTGGTTCCTCTGGTTTTTGTTACTTGAAACAAATTAAGAAACATGATTCGTTTGTATTTGAATTTTGACAAGTTAACGTGGATGTGAGAGCATCTGTATGTTTAGAGGGGGAAAAGGATATGGTAGACGTTAATTAAGTGTAGGAGAGTCAGTAGGTGCTTGTAGGAAATCTAGTGTGCACTTGTTTATCGACTTAGTTATTGTGTATGCTATCTACTGGTGTCTCTCTGGCAACTATGCTTATCATGTTATTATTTTCAAGCAGGCAGACTCTTTGATAAAGGAGGAGGCTCAATATCTTCGTGTTGCAATGGGGCATGAAAGTGAATCGCTGGATGAATTTGTTGAAGCTCACAAAACTTGCTTGAATGATCTCATGTACTTCCCTACCCGTAATGCATATGGGCTCTCAAGTGTTGCCGGTAATATGGAGAAACTTGAGGCCTTGCAGAATGAATTTGAAAGCGTAAAGAAGAGGATCGATGAAGATCGTGAGAAGTCGATGCGGCTTGAGAAGAAGATCAAAACTCTCACACATGGTTATCAGGTAATCACCGATAACGATTCAATGTTATGTTTGATGTCGTTACTCACTTTGTAAGGATACTTATTTCCTATTAGGAAATGACAATCTAATTGAAGTTCGTCCATCTTTTAGAGGGATATGAGCTTGCAGGGGAAAAGCCCGTTTTGAGAGAAGTGGCATTATTGAGCTGCATATATTGTTGAAAGTAGCCTGCGTGATTATTTGCTTGTTTTTTTGTTATTCTTGCACTTGATTGCATATGTGAAGCAAATTTTTCTTGGCTTTTGATTCAATCATCTGTTCAGAAGCTGTTGTTTTTGTACTGGTTACATTTGCTAAGTGAAGGGGGAGATGCATGTTTTAACTCTGGAATTTGCTGATTAATTCGTAACTGCTTATGATCAGATGCGGGAGAAAACTTTGTGGGACAAGATTGAGTCTACCTTCAAGCAAATGGATACTGCAGGGACAGAGCTCGAGTGCTTCCAAGCTCTGCAGAAGCAAGAGCAACTAGCTGCATCCCATAGAGTTAGCAATCTCTGGGAGGAGGTTCAGAAGCAGAAAGAGCTCGAGAGAACTCTCCAGTCTCGGTATGGTTCTCTCCTCGCAGGGCTGGAAAAAACAAAGCAGCTGATCGAGGGATTCAGAGCTGAAGCACAGAGGCAAGAAGAGACTGAAGCCAAGAATCACGCTTTCGAGATGGCTAAAGCTGCATCAGAAGTTAATGTTGATCCTTTGGTAGATGAAGAGAAGGAATCCAAGGCAGAAGTAAATGTTGATTCTGTTGCAGATGAAGAGAAGGGCTCTATGGCAGTCTCAGGCCAAGAAATGGATTCTGCCCCCACCCCAAACTCCGGAGCAAGTGCTCATAATATGAATGAAGAGAAAACCGAAGATATGAATGAAGAGAAAACCGAAGATATGAATGAAGAGAAAACCGAAGACGTGAAGCAACCTGATGAGGAAATGCCTCCTGTTGAAAAAGAGGAAGTAGCTGCTGAACAGGACAACAGCAACGCTCCTATGGAAACCGAGGCTGCTGAATCTGTTGGAAACCATGTTGTCAGGGAGTGAATTTCAGGTTAGCCCGATTCGACTTCCCTGTTCCCATGGTGCATCAAGATTTTTCGGAACGTTGGCTTAACTGTGTTTGTACTGCATAGACATTTACCAGAAGTGGAAAAATTGAGAGTATCGGTCCTCGTGTTCACGTTATAACTTACATGTACTAGATTCAGGATTCTCATGTCATCTTCGTTTATGATCAATGGGAAGACAATTTTCGGACTGACTAAAGTTCCGACTCATTCCTTGAAAGTTTCTGAATTAATAGTTCGTGTATGCTGTTCTGTTCAATGCTTGTGCCAACTAGTCAGGTATGTTCTCTGGAAAGCTTACAGAATGCTATTGCTTAGCCTTCGTTTTGTTGTGCATGGTATCTTTCCGTGTTAGTTTATTGAAATTCTGGAAGTAAACTATAAGGTAGACTTAGTCGAGTAGGATAGTTCATTGGAAAAATATCGGGCCTTTCGACATCTGCGGTAGAAAATGCGTATCAGAAGATAAGAATATGTCATGACATTCATAGTATTCTGTTCTGATGTCTGAAATTTTGAAGCAACAAAACCCTTCCCCCTCTTCTCTCTTTCTTGTCTGTCGCTCTCTCTCTCCCCAAAGCAAGACTCTAACAGGGGGCCCCTACTGGGAAAATTAGCAAACCCAAAGGTATATATAGGCAATTACGAAACTGCGCCGGGCCCCTTCTCGTTGTCCCCTTCCTCCACGGACTTTATGCTGCTCGAACTGTGATGCCGAGGTGCTGAGCCTAGCTCCTCCGATAGGGGAGAAGCTTGGGCTGTGGCCTTCGATCTTCGGACCGACCCACCGGAGTCCTTGGACTTCTTTCTCCTTGACTTTTTTGGGATGTCTGGCAGCTTCCTTGGGGAGTCAAGGCCAGATTCGGATTCCGCATCCGAGGGCAGGCGGCCGGAGTCGAGAAAGTCCCTTCCCGGGGAGCCCTTTGAGGCACGGCGTGAATGGCGGTGCTTCTCAGACTTGGCCTTTGTGGGGGACTCGTTACCAGTTGATGTCGATGAATGGCGACGGGATGGTTTTGGCACCTCCGGCAGGTCTCTGGCCGGAGAGCCGTGGCAATTGTGCGCTTTTGCCCCTCTTCTGCTTGACCCTGTTTATGATCCATGCCAGGAAATCATGATAGACATATCCATATAAATCATCAAACCTTTAGCATTCACTGTTTCTGGATGCATGACTGCAACAGCCTCAACTTTTTCATTTGATTCGATTCCTAGAGGGCACAAATGTACGAACCTTCTTTATGAACAGAACCGCTTTCGGATACTTTATGGCTGGAATCTGGATCCTCTTTATGATCTCCTTCCGTACCCGGCTGCTTGAACTCATTCATCTGCTCAATACATTTGCACGACACAACCGATCTTTCAGATGATTCATCCAAGAATAAGGAATGAACCAAAAGTAGTAAACGAAATGAAATGTTCGACAAGCTCAGGAGTCTTAATCGAGCAGATGAGAAACTACTGCATTCTCGTAAATAGCAGGATGCTGCTCTCTCTAATCAATCGTGATTACCGAAGGACGATACTCACCCAGCTAGGTGGAGCATTGGAAGGGCCATCCATGCCAATGTGGGCAACGTGCTTTACATCCGTCGGGAATCCAATGACCATTTCCGGTTCTTTCTCATCATCTGCGTAACCTCATAAGCGAAAAGGAGCATCAGTACGAGGCAGATTAAGGAAATGGACTGAATGATAATGTGCAGTTGAGATGACGTACCAAATATCTGAGAAATGTACCTCAGGCCCTTGAGGAGGCCCTTCATTTTCGTCGTCATTTTGACTGTTAACGAGTATCCTGTGAGCCCCTGATAGTCCGAGACCAGAAAAGTCGTTAAAACTAGAGTTTCCGAAGCACAAAAAGAAATGTCGAAGCACGAAGAACCTTCTCTCTTTTTTATTCGGGACCTGGTCGTCTCAGCATGTCCTATCCTGTTATCACCGGAACCATCACATGTAGAGGGAAACCTGCACGGAAGGCACCGAATCACCAATGTGAGCTCGCCCGATCACCAAATTATCTCCTCCAGATAATACTCGGCCGAACTTGGTACAAGTCGAAGTCTAATATGCGGTCATGTTTAAGCCCGAAGAGGGTCAAGAGAGGGAGGGGGGCAGAGAGAGAGAGAGAGAGAGAAGAGGAAGAGGAAAGAATGGAGGAGAAGGAAGATGTTGTGAGGAGAGAAAGGGTTGATTTGCTGTTTAAGGCATAAAAGGGAAGAGAGAAGTCTGTGTCTGTGTGTAGAAGAAAGAAATGATTGAATGGCATGAAATGGATGCCACTGTTCCTTTGGTGGGAGAGGAGGAAGAAGCAACTAAAAACCATAGGAAGATCCGAATTTCTTGGAGACAAATTGTCTGCCTAAATTTAGATGTTGGGGTCTGTCTTCTTTCAACTGTCTGGTTTTGTGAAATCTTTGTGTTTTGACTTTGCGTTGTCAGTCAAAACGTCTTCCAACAACGGTCAATGGGGCCTATTGATACGACCACGATGATGAGGTGAGACACAGAGTCATACGTACACTCGGTTTCAATTTAGAGGCAATTTCTGTTTTGGGCTTTCAGGCTGTGCAATCACCTCTGCTTAGCTTCTCCTGTTCCACATGTAATTGGCCGGGGAGCTGATGACATGATCCAGAGTTTGGAAGGACCACGAAGTTGTCTGGATACACCTCGATCGCGATGGCATCTTTCGAGCAAACCCCAGAATCATTTCTTTGATCTATTCTTAAAACATCATGAACCGTCCTTCACCGTATCATGATAAATTTGCTGCTAATGAATTTCAGCTTTGACTTAAGGTCTGGATGGGCTACACCCTTCAAACTCTTGCATGCTGTACTTGTGCTTGGAACAGTCTCAGATGCCACGGTCTGTTCGTGCACCGTGGACTCATATACTAAACCGTGATTAGGATGTCCATTTTGTAGATCAAAATGGACAAGCGTACTTCTGGTCGTGGTCGCCTAACGAGATCTGAGTGGACTTCGTTGGAAGCCTAGCTAGGGGGCTGCAGGACCCGACTTGAACAGAATTCCTATCACAAGAGTGAATCCAAGCCGGGTCTGCGCAACCGAGTGGGTTACACTTAGCTGGACTGACGAATTATGTATTTAGAAAAAAAGGGAAAACATATCAGAGATTTCCAGTCATTCAAATTGATATAGTAAAAACAAAGCAATGCTGAAGAAAGATTTGTTGGCCAAACATGTACAAAAGATTCATTAAGATGTAAATGCAAAATTCACTCCCTCCTCTGTAAATCTCAATTGGCTGTTCTGGATGAGCTTACTCCATGGGGCTCTCTTGTCATGATCCATGCTCAGACCAGAAACACCATCCTTGAAGCAGCCTTGAGTTGAACCGACATCTTCAAATAAGCCGAGCAGGATTTGCCTATCAACAAACCAGTAATGCCCCATGCACAATGCCTTCAATATTTGGGTTTTCCGGGAAGTAAAGGTAGAAAATCAGGGCCTAAGATTGCTTTTGCTGCATCAAAAGCAAATATATTCAGTAGGTGAGAGCTTAGCAGTGAGAGAGAGAGAGAGAGAAATAAAGAGCGAACCGACTTTGAGCAAGTACTTCTTCTGGATCTTCAAGGCCTCAGTACACGCTTTCTTGGCATCCAATTTCTTAGTCGTCTCACCCAAAATCTAGAGAACTCACAATAAGTGAGAATATATGAGAGATGAAGTGCTTTTTTATTTAGGTAAGAGTGCGAGAGAGAACGGTACCTTAACAACATCATCAAGTCCCTTAGCTTCCTTTAGGAGTTTCTTATTCTTGGCCTCGAGAACGCTTGCAACGAGATATACAGCGAGAGCACTCTGCTGGTCCACACACCCAGTCTGCACATTCTTCCTCTCGAACTTACCGTACTGCTTGAGGAGCTTGTCATTCAGTGCTATTGGTGCAGCACTTGTGTCTGTTGCAGGTTTTGGCTCCTCGTACAATGAGAAGATGTTTGGGTTGTACTCCATTGCCCACATAAGCTGAAAATCAATACTTGACTTATTTTCCTCAGCTTATTAAAGGATGAGAAGGAAGATAAAAGTATAACAACAGAAAATCGTCAACTGGTTTCTATCACAGTTTTTGTATTTTATTGTTCTGATATTGATGTACTTCTTCATTACCTCCCAAAGGTACAATGCATCGACAAAGGAAAATTCTCGTCTAAATAGAACCATCAGCATTCGAAATGCAAACAAATACTCCCCTCCGTCGAGATCCTCTGTCCCAATTGAAGGAAAAGGCAAAAAGATAAGAATCAGTTGGAACATCAGTAGTTGCCAGCATGATTGGTGAAGCGCATAATACTCTAGCAAAGCTCACCAAGGTGCTGGTGAAGTTTCGGGTCAATGGTCCTGATGATTTGCGAAAGAGTTGAAAGTTGAGATTGCACTCCTATGGAACTCGTAGTGCACCTAAAGTTTCCTCTCTTACCAAGGAATGAGAAAGGGAGAGAGCACACAGTTAGTTATAACTGCATTAAGATTCTTTCAGTAGGACTCCTTTCCCTCCTATAAAAGCTTTAGTCATGCACTATATCAAATAAATGCATTTTTTTCTTGTCGATTTAATTACAAGTCAAATCAGCCCCATGCTACATGATCAAGGACCACTGGTTGAAAATAAAATAGAAAGAAACATAGTTTATATTCAGAGAGTCACTTGAGGAAAATATATAGTACCAGTCTTCGCATTGCTCGCTCAAAGCACCAAAATGCATCAGCTTCATGTTCCAACAGGATCACCATTGGAGAGCATATATCGTTCATTCCTAACAAGAAGCATCAACTGTCAGCTGATAAATCTATTCTCCCTCCGTTTTGTCTCAATCATTATTGTTTTCACCTTGGACATATCCAATATCATTGTCCATCCAAGCATATACAGCAAGAATGTCAAAAAGCTTCCCCTGATTGACTTCACTTTCATAAAATTCAAGAGCTCGGTCAGTGCGGACAACATCCAAACCTATCACCAAATTTCAAAGATAAATCAGATCAAGCAAAATTCTCACTGAAGAAAAGATCAGTCAATTGTAGCAAGGCTTTACTAATTTCATCACTACATATTCATATAGAACCTGTCCTTCGAAGAGTATTTAAAAAGCCCTTTAAGGTATAACAATGAGATCAAGTGATGGTATCCTCATGTGATAGAAAAGTTGTTTTTGACGCCAAAATTAGGACCGGGAATATGGATGTAACGAGGACCAAGTAATTGACTTTGTGACATCGGAACGACAAACAAAGCAAACCTTAAGAAACTCAGCATAATTTGGAGGAAGACAATTTACAAAAGAGTCATACTAGGCACCGGGAAATGGCATGCAAGAACATCACAATGACTCTTCAAGTTCTACTTCAGGATTAGTGACATGCAAATTCTACATACCAATTTGATGGATAATAAGTTTCCATTTCAGGACTTTCTTATCAACGACATCATCATTATCTATGGGTGTAACTCCATCACAATGCAGAGAAACCCTATCAGCATCCAGGGGTGTGCCATCTTCATTGATGATGGGTCTTGTAGTTATTCTCCCAGTGCCAATAATTGGAGCCATCTTCTGGCATTCAGCCTTCCATTTACCGTATTTCTCCCTGAGAATGTACCAGCCATTTCATATGCAGATTATAATTGAAAGGCCAAAGTAGGAAAAGACTGGCCATATGTACACCCAGGAAAATTTCTGGATGTATAGTCAATAAGGCCTCTTATCGACTCCAACAGAAGTAAATTCACTTGAAAACAGCTCCCAATGTGATTAAATTTTCCAAGAAACAGGGAAAGCATTTAATAATGTGAAAGCAGGTCTCTTTGTAAAACCACTGATGGAGATGCTCAAGTTTCAGGGATTCAGGTTTGAACTAAATGGGTGCAAATACATCGCCATTCACCTTTATCATTCACTTCGAAATATTACGACGAAGATATAAACCGATAACTAATGTCGGTTTCTCAGCAATCCCTAAGCCTTAATTAATACTTAGTAGGTCAAATGTGATACTCATGAGTCAGACAAACCCAGAGGAGCATATACATTGCAAGTCGAATGATTTAGATCAAAACTCTCAGGTCTTACACGCTAAAAAGGAACACTTGAACACGAGACATGTTGTTTTCACCTAATTTCGGAAAAGGGGTCGGATAAACTCCCAACAGGATAATCTAAGTAAAAAAGGCTGCTTACCTTCTTTCTTGCCTGATTTTATCCCTCTCATCAAAAGTGCTGTCAGGATCAAAGCATCCCAATAAGAATTCCCAAACAACCCCTTTGATTGCCGGGTGAACACCCTGTCAATATATACCCAGAATGAGAGACAAAAAAATCAAACATCTCACTGGATCAACTTTGACTTAGACGGGAAAAATGACTTCTTGAAAAAGCTAAAGGGGGAAGAACATAATTAACACCCGAAATATTGGGAAGAAGCTGACTCTAATGTCATCATATTGCTATACGAGTCAAAGAAAGCATGAAAATTGGTAGTGCACCGCTGAAGACTGAAACGATAATGAACTCAAATATCCGGCAAAGAAAATGACTCAGTTCATTTCAAACGTTCACTAAGGATATAAACTAGCAGGAAATGCTTGTTACCCCACGTTGGATACATCTAAGCACTCTTGCAATATCGAGATGACCGTCTGCGGAAAATGCAGACTCCCATTTCCTCATACTCAAAGTCTTTCCCGCCTGCCGAAATTTCAAGAAATGTCCATTAACATCAAGCAAACACAGCGACAGACAACAACAGCTATTCAACTTAATCCAACACATGAACATGCAAGTCTCAATGCAGAAATATACCATCACCCATTGAACGTTGCCAGACAAGAGCTCAAGCAATAGCAGAGCATTGACAATGGAGAGCTTACCCTGGGCTTAAACCGAGGCTTGGGGACATCGTTCCGGCATTCCGGCCTCACTGGGTAGAATTGTTCCAGCTCGGCTGCCCCAGATGTGCTCCGAAACATCTTGCAACCCAACATTCAGAGTTTCACAGATTGGAACAGCCCAGGTACAGGCATCCACAAGACACTCACGGCATTGGTTTTCAAGAGAAGAGCAATCAATCAGACCCCGGCTGACACTGTGGGCATGTCGGATATAGAGATAGCAGCATTCCTACGGCTTTGCGCGTGCAAATGTCTGCAAGTCGAGGGGGAAGAGAGAGCTCTGAACAAGAACAACAGCTTCGACGATGAAAACGTAGGAGGCAGGAGAGGAAAAGGAGGAGTCTTTATCTACGAATTCAATTTGTTTTTTGGCTCAGAGGGAGAAGACAGAGACAGACGTTGCGCTGAAGCCTGAAAGGGACTAGGTTGCCAAGTAAAAAAGTTAGGGACTTAATTGAGTAAAATAAAAGTACGGGGACCGATAATTGATGGCGATTGGCGAGGGAGAGAGAACAGATGGAAAGCCAGGAAGGAAGGGGGAGCTGAATTTCCCGGACGAAGGTCTCCTCTGTCTTTTTCCCTCTTCACGGCCGGTCGCAGACCGACAAGCTTCAGCTGGGAATAGCAACAAGGAGGAAGAGGGGGAAGATACCGAAGACACAGTACGGAGCTTTCTCGAACGTGTTTGATTCATCGTCTGCTTCCCATCAATCATGAAGAACATCTTCAACAAGAAGCCCAACCCCAAAGGTCTGCTGCTTCCATGGTCTCCCTCTGCTGTTTACTGCCGTCTATTGGAGTGTTTCTCGACCCATTGGGACCCCATTTGTGATTTACTGTTGTGCGGTCTTACATGGATTGAGTTGGGGGTGTAATTGCTTATGGGTGCTTGAGTTTTTTTTTTTTTTCCATCGTCAACGATCAACTACTGAATGGCTGATTCGATTTCGGGTTCTGGTTTTGGTTTTGGTTTCTTGCAGAGGCTCTTCGAGAGAGCAAGAGGGAGATGAATCAGGCCACTAGAGGTAAGTCTTTTGTGCTGAAGAATTTAGTTCCTTTTCCAAGTCGGCCTTTTTACCTTTTCTTCTTTGTTAATTGCAACTCCTTTGGGTGGTTCTGGCAAAACTTTGCGAGGAAGTTAATCGTTTTTCTGCTACATTGGATGCCTATGAGTTTCTCGGATTTTTATTGGGTCCTCTTCGGCTGATGTTATGAGTGGTTTTAGTTATAGTGTAAATTGTTATGAAAAGAATGAGGGTGATAGCGTGATCAATGAGATGGTTTTATCGGTTATCATGCTTGACGTGATATAGTCTGACCTCCTTCGAAGATAATTTTAGCTGATCATTGAAAAAGAGGCATCTTAATCTTGGAAATCTTTTGCAATCAAGTCGAGACACGGAAAGGAATGTTCTCCTATCAGCTCAATGTTTAGTTGTTTCTGTGAAGCTTCATTTAGCCAACCTATATTTTTGTCATTATCGATCCAACTGACCGCTTCTGCAGAAACCCATATATAGTGCAAATATCAGTACAGTGACTGTCAGTAACCTTGAAGTTTCTGGGAAATTACTCGGGAGTAGATCCTCTGTCCTCGTTTTTTCTTTGTGAAATTTCATGTGCATCGTGTTGCTTATCGACAGTATTTCATTGTTTAGCATGTCTGCTAGCGGTACCGAAAATGTAATATTCACTCCAACCTTTCTCTCCCTTTTGTTGGGTGTTTACTTTTTTTCTGCATTAGCATCTCCAATCCTGAGGGACCGAACTTCCTCTATTCAAATGCCGAGTTATTTATTGGATCAACTATGGAATCCAACTCGTTGCCCTTGTCTACGATAATTCTGTTCCATTTCCTGTTACTATACTTATAGATACTCGAGTTTAATTCAATCTAAGATTGAACTATATTGGGTGGAAGTCAAGTTTTAGTATGCAAAATCAAGTTGATAGCTGTTTCAGATATGCAGCCTTCTATATATGTCATCTTGCTACTTACTGAATTTATTTTTCCTTGTGATGTCTTTTGTTTCCAGGTATAGAAAAGGAGATTGGAGTGCTGCAACTAGAAGTATATACTAAATTTGAAAATTCTCCTTGCTTTGACAAGTTATTTATTGTTAGATGTTAATCCGACCTTTTGTCCTGGCAGGAGAAAAAGCTTATCGCCGAGATAAAGAGAACTGCCAAAACAGGAAATGAGGTATATCTTTCTTATGTACATGTAGGATCTGTATGAATTTAATTTAAGACAAAAACTTTGTGCTGTAATGTGCCAATGCAAGCTAACTTCTCTTCCCCTTTTATGGATGTTGCAGGGAGCAACTAAAATTCTTGCCCGACAACTGGTAAGGCTCAGGCAACAGATAGCAAACTTGCAAAGTAGTCGAGCTCAGATGAGAGGCATCGCCACCCATACCCAGGTGATCAAATTATCCTATCTCCTTACTCTCCATTAGCTCTATCGTCTGTTTCTCTTGTCTAAAGTCAGCCTATTGTACAATTACTTGTGCTCCATTCTCCAGGCAATGCATGCACAATCTTCTGTTGCTGTTGGAATGAAAGGTGCTAGCAATGCCATGGCTGCTATGAATAAGGTGCGGAATTCAATAAGTTTAAATGTGAATTCCTATTTCCTGGGGATCCTCATATGTTTGTCTATTTCTGTTCCTTTTTTTTTTCCCTCAAACCCTTTATAGAATTGTATTTTATTTTTGGGCAGCAAATGGCTCCTGCAAAACAAGCCAAGGTGATACAGGAATTCCAGAAGCAGTCGGCCCAATTGGATATGACTGTGAGCACGATCTTCTTCCTTCATATATAACACTGATGTTAGATATGTGTTTTGTTTCATATTTGTGACAATGGAGATCTGATACTGTTGACTTTGTTTGACAGACTGAAATGATGTCAGACTCTATAGACGATGCCTTGGACAACGATGAGGCTGAAGAGGAGACTGAGGACCTGACCAACCAGGTAGAATAGGAAGCCTTTCAAAATTAGTAACTTTTGCTCCATTCTAAGCTTACATCTCATGGTTTTCTAAATTCTGAATTTCTTGGCAGGTGTTGGACGAAATTGGTGTAGATGTTGCTTCACAGGTTCGGAACATTGTGGTTTCTGTGATTCTTTCTGAATTTCCTTTACATTTGTAAAAGTTTATGTCTTGATTTGTTGCTTCCATGTCAATCCACAGCTGTCTGCAGCTCCAAGAGGAAAAATTGCGTCGAAGCAAACTGAAGATGCTAGCAGGTATTTCTTTTGTTCCTGGTTATAGCTTTTTTATGTTTCATTTAGAAACCCATTAGCATATCCCTTTGATTGCTAGTGTAATGTGTTTTTTTTGGGTGGTGGCTAGTGGTTTTCTAACTGTCTAAATTCTGTACCATTCTTGTAGTTCGGGCATCGATGAGATTGAGAAGCGGCTTGCTGCTCTTCGAAACCCGTGATCTGAAGACCAGAGAACCCTCTATCCATTGTTAGAGCCATATTAGACTGTCCTAAGTTCTCCGTTCCTTTTCTCAATTTGTCTCTGTAGATATCTTCCTCTCTTCGTTGTGCGTACACTCCCCTGCTATGTCGAACATCCATTACAACGTGCAAACTGCTATGTCCTTGGATGTTATATCCATTTGTGAAGTGGGAGTGTGGCACCCAGTGAGTTTGTTTTCTTTTTCGGAATTGCAAGAGGAAAATAAACAAGCCATTCCTACAACCGTTTCCTCTTTATTTTTCAGAATCAATTCACCAAGAGGAAGCCAAGATTTCTCTACGTCCGAGTCCCATCAGTCATTAAATTATGTTAAGTCCACTTACCATGGAAAGTTAACCCAAAAGGTGCAGTCGGTTTATGTTATTGAAATATTGACCTGAATTTTGCAGATGATTCAAAGATATATAATTGAACTCGCAATAGGATTCATCGATTGAGCGTCTACTAACATAAGTCAAAAGAATCTATAGGTTTTGAGTAGCATCCTTGCTGTACATTTCTTTCTATAGCATCTCAGGTCAGCATAGCTCCGATCAAAAGCCCCAAAACAGGTTCTGTACCAGAAACATCGACCGCTTGTGTCCCATGAAATCCGCGTAGCAATCAGAACTAGGTGCAGTTTTGCCTATGATATACTATGCGGTGATATACAAAAGGATAATAGCCTGCACATATGTTTCCTGTGTCACTTTACGTCAATGGTCACATATGCAACTAAGACTCCCCTATACTTCCATCAGCTTGCCCAGCATGCGATCTGCAGCTGATTCTCTTGCATCATATGGGGCATGTCGTGGGTCTCCAGTAGTTGAGATCTCGAATTCAGTGCATTTCACGGTCACAGTAGCAATGAACCTGCCTGCTGGATGCAATGCAGAGGCGATTAGCTTATTACTGCAACTGTATGCTATGCGGTATAATTCACCAAAGTAAAATTTTTTAAATACAGGACAGACACAGTTGATTTTCTACTCCCTACACAGCAAATATAACGAAGACATCTATGGCAGTATCATTGTATTATCAACCTCAAAAGAGTTGATATGTCTCGTGTCCATGATGTAAGATACATGTGGTCATGAAATCAAAACAAGGCTGGATGTCATATAAGAAAAGACTAGACCATTTTGAGAAAAATTAGAGAGACAAGATGTCCGATACTGGCTGCTAGGAAAAAGGAACAAATATTCATGCCACGCCATCACAATTAATCGACAACTGAAGTTACTCTGGATTCCAAAGTCCAAAAAGAAGCAGGAGTTCAATTATGTTACTACCATCACATGGAGATACATGTGGTCATGAAATCAAAACAAGGCTGGATGTCATATAAGAAAAGACTTGACCATTTTGAGAAAAATTAGAGAGACAAAATGTCCGATACTGGCTGCTAGGAAAAAGGAACAAATATTCATGCCACGCCATCACAATTAATCGACAACTGAAGTTACTCTAGATTCCAAAGTCCAAAAAGAAGCAGGAGTTCAATTATGTTACTACCATCACATGGAGATACACAATAACTGGGCAATATCCACTTGTTTGCAGTACATATATCATCCAATTCCTGCCAGTGAATAAAATGTCCAAAGCATGAGGGATATATAATTGTAATAGCTAGACAGATCTGCATGTAAATGCCAAGGTAAATCTTTTTTTAACATTCAGCTAAGTGGAAATAAATCCATGTCGAAACATGCATGTTCATATGTAGGCATATGATTGGGTTGGACGCCACTAACAACTACAAACGGATTTTAAAAACATATACAAGCATTGTTGATCGCAGCTGTTCTTACTTGACAGCAATTCTTCTCCATCTGGGTAACCTTGGACAAGGCCTTGCAGTTGGCATATGGAGTCAAGTGAGAATTCTCGTGATTAAGACTTGCTAGCTGAGCATTGCAGGAAGCATCAATGACACATTCTAGTTTCACTGCTAGAGCATCTTCACCACCTGTGATGGGGAAAAAGAGGGACAAAGCTAAACACTAAGATCATGAAAAATTGCAAATTCTGGGCAAGAAACAATCATCATAGCCCCCCATGCACAAATACTATATTTGTCAAAGGTTTAGTTTGGAATCACTAACATGACAACAGAAAGAACAAACAGAAGGACCACTCGTGTTCTCATTTGCCTAAAGATTGGAAATGTAAAATGTAAAAAACACAACCAATCTCTTCATCATCATGTTCTGCTAATATAAAACTATACTGGCACTTCTACTTGATTGCTTTTTATCAAAAAAAAATATTTGCTGAAATCCATCTGAAGGCTGCTTTTGTCTTCTTTGATCCTCCCTAAAATCTTTTGACATGAGTCATCCAGTAAAAAAATTATTAGTAGATCAAAAAACTTGTCTTGCCATAATCCCAGTCCATCTTAAATGTTCCAACTTTCTTATTTTAGGTTGCTACATAAACTTTATTCTTTCTGGTGCGCTTCATTGAAAAGGAGGAGGACATAGAAAAACTCACCATTCTGAATTATATGAATATTTTTGTCGCACAAAGCAATCTCATCTTCCATCTTCCGTAGCTGAAGAGACTGCAAGAAAAACGAAGTTGACGGCTTTACATCTAAGGTAGAATGAAATGTGGTGCAGCTTTCTTAAGGAACAGAATATACCAGATCAGCCCTTTTCTTGAGAAGAATGGCCAGAGCAGTTTTGGACAAATCACTCTCTCGAGAGGCTAGCACAGCATGAACTTTATCAAAAGCATCAGAATGACCCCGGTGAATAAATAAAGCACGGTCTTCAGTGGGGATCCTCTCGTCGTTGACTGAGGTTGAGTGGCATATGCTTTTTCCAACAGCATTCTTTTCACCATTTACTTCAGGAATCACATTCTGCAAAACAGATTGCACCGACTCACCCTGCAATCCCTAAATATATAAACATAATGTTAAGAAAAGAGTAAGCAAACTTTGCACTCTCATGCGTGCAATCATGTTTCGTATAATTTATTGTGGTAGTATCACGGGGGGAGAAAATGACAGTCATACTGAAGTCTTGGACATCTTCCAAGAGCAGAACTTGTTGGCTTTATTTTTCCTGGGAGGTTTTCTTGAAAAGATAAAATGAGTCCCAGGAAAGATCTTTGTATTCCCTTTTGCCAATAAAGACAGCGGGTTATGGAGGCCTAACCTGTTTGCTAACACTGTCGCGCCCAAGTAGAGCCCTATCTATGCTGTAGATCTTCTTTTCTTGGAGTGACTTTACTTGGATGACACGTGAAACCTCAGTGCGTTTATCTTCAGTTGGCAGTGAAACAACATGTACATCCATATCTTGCACCACAGAAAGATCACAAGACTGACCTTTGATGCAGTTTCCTTCATTGTTTTTCCTGGGGACTGCAGTATCAAAACTGTTAGCCTTCTTGCCAGTACCTTCTATTGTACCACTTTCATGGGATCTTTTAATGCTTGCTTTCATCTCTACTTCTGAATCTGCTTGTTTGAAATTTACAGTTCCTAAATTGGCCTTCACACTTTGTGAGCTGTCTGGGGATCCTTTCCTGCACCAGACAGAAAGATGCACATTACATATCTTCAGGAGCAAAAGGAGTTTCGTATGACTGAAGTGGCACGATAATCTAATGAGAGCAGGAAAATATGGAGAAACTTGTAACTGCTTAAAAAATTGACACTGGTAGAAAAGTTTCTTAGATAATACATACAAAAGGAAGCATCAGCAGCTCCCAGAGCCTTCCAGAAATTGTTATTTGAATGGAACGACTAGTCCAAGAACATGAAAGACAAACCAACTAGATTTTTCTTTTATTTGGATGAGGACAACCGATTGGGTTTGGTTCATTAATGAAGAGCATTTGCATAGCAAATAAAGTCTGGACGTGCTCCAACTGGTGCAGCCTATAAATCCAATACCATGAGCCTCATTTATCCAAAATAAGCTCTAATAAAGAAATCATTGAGAAGTCTCTTTCTATATACGAGCTGACAATCATATACGCATGGAGATAATATTATATGCATATCAGCACATGTTTTCCTTGGCCAATAGTTGAATGGAACTAGAAAGAACAGTCACAGTTTTTTCTTTATCGGATGATCAAGTGTTTCAAAATAGGAGAGAGACGAGAGTATCCTAAACTTCAGTCTGGGCGTACCGGGAAAACCAAGCCCACAAAATTCCAACATAAGGAAGCAGATGAAAATTTTCAACAACTGAGGTTGGAAACCAATTGTTTGCACTCCCAGTAATTAAGGGGCCCTGCAATCTGCAATGGATAATGACAATTGCACTACTTTAATTGAAATCTAAAAGTTAATCAATAACAAAAGTTAAATCAAGGAAAAAATAAACGAGTGATTCTAATGGTCAAGAGAGGACCAACTTCAACAACATGACAAACTTGCACTATGAGGTTATCTTGAGCTCAAATGCCCTATTATATAACAATCAAATTACAGGTGACTAGAGTATTCGCTCAGCAGATAAAAGAGATGACAGGTCCCCAGATGCTTGACTTAGAAAAGAGAGAACTACATTTCAAGAACAAACCTGTCAATAATGTCTTTAACAGGAAATGGAGAAACCTTGGCATTTGGAGGTTTGTTGCACTGCATTATGTAGAAACGACATGCTGATTTTTCTTTACTCAAAGAATACACAACATGACTTTCTAAAATTAAAAGATCCAGCATATCAATGCCTGTTGAACAATGAAAACCATATTAAAGACCGGTTAATCGACAATGACAATGTATGTTCCATTGATAGTTTAAATTCAAATTTAAAAAAAAAAAAAAGATATACTATGCCATTCCTATAATTTGAGCCCCTTAAAATGGGCTGGGGATATCCATGATTATGTGTCTTGCACATCAATTTGCGTTAAACTATTTAACAGGAATAGACTCTTAGAAACCAAAGCATTTATCAGAAAGGTCCATTGAGAAAATCCCCACCATTACAGTGCAATTACCGCATTTTCTATTTACATTCACAAGAGAAAAGATTAAAAAAAAAGAAAAAAAGAAATACCTGCTGCTTCCTTAACTGCCAAGAATGCAAGGCGCTGAAGTGCATCTTCATCAACACCAGGATCATCCCTTAAGGGCCTTTTAGTGATTCTTTTCCTCTTGACTGTACTTTCAGCATTTTGACTGGATTCATCAACATTCTTTTCAATCATACACCATACACCCTCAGTGAGAGATCCAAATACCAACCAACAATTCTCCTTTTGAGAATCAACTAAGAGAACTGTGACCTTTGAAACTGGCCAGCCTTCTATGCTTGGAGTTTCTTTTGAAGCATCCAGACTGAAACATATATCACATGCATCCATGATTGTTTTTTCAGTCAATGAGAGCTGTTTTTCCGGGTCATGGGACACAGAACCATCTGATATTTTCATGCAATCCATATATGCCAACAGAGCTGGCCTCAAAATCACAACCAACTTGCAGAATTGCAGCAAACGTAGGAATTCCAGCTCTGGACATTGTTTCCTGTGATAGTAGTTGTACAGAATGACAACCGCATGCACCTACATGAGTATCATTACACAATCACCAAATGAGGGAAAACTTAAGAAAACACTAAAAAAGGTTAAAGCAGTGGTAACTGGAAAGTGGTGTTATAGAAGAATATGTTGCTTTCTTTCCTGGTCATTACCCTTTCTGCAGAGACCTAAGAATGGTACACATATAAACCCCGACTATAAAACTCTTCTCACACTATCAGGAAAAGGGAAGACGTAACCATGCAGCAAAGCTAAAGTACTTTTCCCGTCGCAGCTATAGTTGATTTATAATGTAGGCCACTTCCAAATTCTGTTTTTCTTCATGTTCTTATTTTACCCAGATTAGTTTTGAGCATTATCTTCTCACTTTGTAAAAGAGCAGCAGCAGAACCTCAAACAAAAGATAACCTGTTTTGCAAGCTTTTGTTGCTGGAGGGGTGAGGGAATGTCACGGTTAGAAGGTTTGGCAGGCACCAATGGGTCGACCAACTGCTCAAGAAGTGCTCTGAGAGCATCCTCAGTCGGACACACATCTGATGGGAGCATTTGACCCTTCTCCGCGAGCAGTTCCCTTCGTAATGTTCCCTGTCCAGACCAAAACGTTCGTGGGGACGTATTTAACAAACTCTTCTAGCATGCAAGGGAAATAGGATTCGCAAAATTTCGTATTTTTCTCAAAATCATTTCTCGTTAACAATGTCCTCTATGACCTTCGTCCGCCTCTCATAAACCAGCATCAGTGATTCCACAAAGATCGTCAAATGTGTATGGCTAAGAGATCATGTCTCCGATTTCCGCCTTCAGCGACTAAACTCAGACAGCTATGGCCACGAATGACCTGCTCACTACGCATGGAGACAAGAAAACCCTAGGAGGACGCCAAAAGACTCACGATGCCAAAAACAGCATCACCCATCACTCATAACTCATCACACACGAAATCCCACTTCGGTGAAACCTCGAGAGGAACGCAAGCTCGACGAAATGGAGATTGCGGGCTGGAAACGAGAGACGCAGAAGGCAGAGAATCATACCGATCGGCCGACAAAGGCAGCTGCTTTCCCTGCTTCGACTAACAGAGTGAGACAGAATCAGCAAAAAAGCGAGGACTCCGATGACTAGGCGCGTGAGGGGCCTTATATAGTGCTTTTTTGAAACAGACGCCGTATCGTAGGGACTCTGTTGCTCCTTGGTCCGGGCGCATGGTCCTTTTCCTCTCACAGGAGCAGTGGGGACCGCATGCACGTGATTGAGAGGAGCATACGCCCGGAACAGACAACAGCTTCACCGTGGGGACGCCCTCCCGCGAAATTTTGGCTGTTTTTGCTCCTTTTCCCTTTAATTAATTCTTATTTTCAATTAATTTTAGTTCAAGGGACACTTGTTATGGTCTCTGAGTTCGGGTGTAATAAAAATTCACCTTACAAGAAGCGAGTCGACACGGATCGAATTGAATTAGTTGAAATCCAATAAATTCTCGAACTTCGGGTGGACACTAGAAAATGATATTACACAATGTTTGCTTGATTTAAGTGGAGTTATAGAATCGTACTTCGTTTTGTAGCTCGTCGAAGCAATCCCACATTGAGTCAACACTACACCGCGATGTATGATTAATTTGATAGTTTTTTAGGTATGCTTCGCGTAGTTAGACACCTTCATACCTGAATGGTCCGTGAAGAATACATACCGATCGATATACCTTTTTCATACTTAATCACAGATCGTAGTCTTTCATACATACTTTCATTTGGTATCTTGGGCTTCAATTCTTCAAGACCCAATCTAATCTCCTTCTTATGGACGTTATCGAACAGCCCCCATTCCAACAGAAATTTCTCGATTTTGAAATGCATCGCAAGCCTTGTCCATAACTTCCCTATCGTAATTAGTGCCAAGCATGTACAATTGTAAGACGTGACTTGAGCATCAAGTTACATTTTCGAGCAATGATATTTCAACTTGAGAATGTGCATCACAATTACAAGCAGTGAATTTATAAAAGGAACTGCAAGCAGATCAGAATGGCATGTGGAGATAACGTCTAATGCAGTTGAACAACTTAATTGCAATTATCTGGAGAAAGGCTTCTGCCATTCAGACAAGCTGAGTTCCGTGGACATCAAAACGAGTATATAATTCACAGATTCAGTTTAATCTTGAATTGAATTGCAGGCTCGTTGGGCCGTGTCAAATGGGGGCAATCGTAGCACTGCTTCCTCTGTCTCGATCGGGTCTGATCTTAATATCTACAAAGGAGAAACGGACAAAACCCAAAATAAGAAAGATCAAATTACTTACTCGATAAGTAGACAGTCTAAAGGCCTTCATACACTATCGAACATTTTTACTAGCCTTTGAAACCATTTTTCACTTGTAATCGAACTGGGAGAGAGAGTGAGAGTACCGGGTCCTGGAGGATGGGTTTTGTGTCGTCCTTAACCGGTCGAAAAGGAGGCTTCTGGAGATTCTGTCTCTTTGGTTCGCTTTGTCCCTTTGTGCTGTTGCTGCTGTGCTTCAATGGCATCTCTGAAGATTTCATGACTTCTCTTCAAGTTTCACGAATCCCAGGTTAGCTTTCGTCGACTTAAAACTTCAGGAGAGCAGTCCTTGGAGGGTCCAAAGGTCAGGTCTGACTTCTGAGCTG
Source organism: Punica granatum (assembly GCF_007655135.1). NCBI lineage: Eukaryota > Viridiplantae > Streptophyta > Magnoliopsida > Myrtales > Lythraceae > Punica > Punica granatum. The sequence goes on along the minus strand of NC_045127.1, from coordinate 2,855,804 downwards.
CGCACGCAATGTGAAGATGATACGCAGTGTTAGCGAGACAGCGCAGTCGATAGTCGAGACCGTAACGAATTATCATCATCCTGAGCGCGCCCAGACACACATATTCATGATCATTCGAGGTCACAGGGCATTCAACTAAGGCGCACGTGGCAGATCAATTTCCATGGCTTTTGAGGGATTAGCAATCATTTCCACGAGAAACATGAGACATTCGATTCTAATGGAGAAAGGCTCCAATTTTCAGCATAAATAAGAGCACATCCGGCAGAAGACGAGCACAACTCGAACTATCAGCAGTACTCCATTCTCTGGTTCCCGAAATCAGGAGAATGCTATGAACTCCACGATCAATAGGGAGAAAAAAAAAACGGCTGGCTACACTACAATATAAGCAAACATTGCAGTCCCCATCAATCAATCTTCTTAAGTTTGTGCAATGTGCTGAGACAATTCGATTGAACTAAAGCATCAACAAGCAAACCTAGTTCACAAAGAGAGTGAGTTTAAAATGCCGGAGCCAATCCGACACACTTCCGACCTCATCAGAATAGCGGAGAGTCAACTAACCAAATTCCGGGCAAAAATTTCATCCGTCAAATGTCTAAAGGCGAGAACTTTCCGCCGAAATTAGAGCTGAAATGGTAAAATCGAAATCCGGGCAGCCAGGCAAAGCAAACGATCGAGAAAGAACGAAAGCCCGTGAATTTTTTTTATTTTTTCGAGACAAAGAGGTTGCCTATTTTACCTGCGACGGATGGAAGAGAATCGCTGTTTGTTCAAAGCTCCACAGAGGAAACGCAAGAAAGGTTGTAGCGGAAGCAGAGCTCGCAAGCGGGAAAAGGGACAGCTTACTGCAGTCCCATTGGACTTGGTTGGAGATACGACATGTTTCGAGTGAGTTTCAAATTTGAACGCACTCCTTATGCCGAATGTCTTCCGACATTGATGCTATGTTTAGTTTTAAAATAGAATATTAAGAACAGGTTTTGATTTTAAAAAAAAGTGATATAAATAATTATATATGAAGTTCATTCTTTGATTGGAGTCCATCATTTAATTTTATAAAAGTCATTTTATTTTATTATTATTATGGGTAAAATTAAATTTAAGTGTGATTTTAAAATTATACTTTGAAACCAAACAAATCGGAGTCTCGTATTTTTTGTTTCGGGGTCAATTGCAATTGGGCTTTTCTTATTTTTCGATTTTAACCGCCTCTCCCCATCAGCTATACTTTCCTTTTAATGAAGATTTCCCACTTGAATGATTCACGCCTAAGTTCTATGTTTCGGTCTTAATAATCTGTCTCGATTTTATAATCTCGGGCCAACATTGGAGTCAATCAACTTTCGTCTAACATTACGGGGACACCAAGTAGCACAATGAGATTCAATAGCTATAACAAAAGATACATTGCCTAGACTACTACTGGTCCGAGATCCGTAGCATCAATGGGGATAGTTTTCCTTTTGTCCTTGACCAATTTGCATGGAATCCCTGATAAAGACGATCAAGCAACTCGTTGCAGCTCCGTCTTATGCACCTCAGAATCCTGGCGTCCACTTTCCTGATTTGAAAACTTGATAGAAGCTCGAGGTTTTCGAGATGACAAAGAACACTGCAAATGGATCGGAACTATTAGTCAGGCCATGAAAATACAAGAGATCATGAGGATAACAACAAAAGCTTCCAGTGTAATAAAGAAGTGAATGAATGTAGGAATCAACCCTACCAGGGATTCCGGGGATAATCATATTAGGCTCCTTGAGAACATCATGGAGTGTTCTTCTTTCGTTCACTTCCATCCACTTGGATGAACCATCTCCTGCGAGAGAACCCACGTAAAAGATTTACGATAAGGATTGAACAATGAGATTGAACGAGAACTTCTTGATGAGAAGAACGAGAACGAGAAAGATGAATTGAGCAACCTAAAAGAGATGATGATCTACCTGTAGAGAAATTTTGATTAGAAGTAGCAGCTGCTGAATCTTCATCGCATTCAAGATCCACATTAGCAGCTGCAGTTCCTTCCAAGAAATACTTTAAAATTCTCGACCTTGACGTGGGGACTGCAGAACCGACCTGTCGAACCAAAAGCCCTGTGATTGTGGACTGTTGCATGAACCAATGTACTCGAGGAAAAGTAGAAGCATACCTCATAGTACAACTCAATAGCATCGCGAGTGTAATTATTATTTGTATCCCAAGGCAAAGGCTCTGAAAAGACGTTTGCAAGATTAAGGAGACACAAAGTAGAGAATGTCCATACACATCCTGCATTATGCTGAATACAGATTTAAAGTAGAAAAAGAAAACAAGGAAAATGGATATTGTATCAAGGTGAGCTGAAAACATGTCTGTCTCGCAGAAATCCTCAATGAAGTCGCTCGACATAACCTCTGCATACAAGAGGAGGACGGGCCAATGAAGGATATTGTTCTTGTCCAAGATGGGCTTTTTCAGACCCGTGAGTTCCTGATACATTGCCTTCCCGATCTTCAATTTCCGGTCCTCAATTGCTGAAAGGAGGCCCTGGGAGGTTTGAATAGCAGATGAAAACTAGAAAGCACCTAAGCGACAAAAATAAAATCTGTTGACTAAAATTCCACTAGTTCCTTCAGATATCGAACCTTAGCAGCAGCAACAGCATCTGAAACTTCAGCTTCACGCTTTCGACACTCCATAATCTGAGAATCAATCTTCTGATTAAGCCTTTTCAGTTCCTCATTACCTGGGTCCTTCTCAAGTCCAGTCTCGCAGTATGTCTTGGCTTCTTCTAACAGATTCAGTGATAGACATGCTTTGACTGCTCGATAATATGCCTAGTAATCTCAAGGCAAACATCAGTTTCTTAACATATTTAACAATTATATGTTCGAAATTTTTTACTTTAGGTAGTGTGACAATTGACAGAAGATTGAAACATTGTTGGGTGAGACTACATCACGTATGCATAATCTAGTGTTCCACCTTACTGGTTAGATAGCATTGAGATCTCTGTCCGAGTAATAAGTGTCACTCAATGATAGATCTCGGTGTGGTCTAACAGCTGGAACACCAGATTATGTATACAGTCCACTATTCAATACCCTCTACCAACTCCAGGTGACTACCTTGACGTTTGTAGGACACAGCTTGATTGCCTCCTCGGAATCCGAAAGAGCGCGCCTATAGTTTCCAAGCAGCAGATTGACATGCGCTCTATTTGCGTAAAGAGTCGAGTTATCCGAGTCACTAGGAACTTTCTGGTTAATCGCCCTTGTGTAGCAATCTACAGCATCTTTATAATGCCTTTTCCCCTTCTTGACATACTCGTTGCCTTTCTCCTACGGAAGCCGATACCATTCGTCAGTTTCTCAAAACCCATGATAGCAACAACTCCATAAGTAGACATTGAGTGAAGCATGGATGTACAGCAATCTGGTTTCAAGACAATGACTGACTCTACGTGATGCCATTATGCAATGAAAGCGCAAACTTGTAAACGAGCCACGGCAGCAAGTTTTTTGATTAGACGAAGTTGGGCATGCAAGTATCGACTCAATGAGCATATCATCATAAGCAACCTGTAATTATCGATTTCTCATCCTGCGATCTTCAGCGCTGCCAAGCTAGACACGCAAGCTCTTCATTTCGGGCACATGTACGAAAGAGCAGTGAGCTCTTCTGCCATGATTACTAAGCAACAAGACATGTGCACCGCAGGGGTAACTTAATGGGAAGAATCAAGAGGGAACGGAAAAGGAAGGCCAGGAGTGGGAGTGGGTTTACTTTACTATTACCTTGAGCTCGATAGCAGCAGACTCTTTGAGGGCAGCGATGGCATCAAGGTCCACCATTTCGCTCTCAGTCTTGGGCTCCGCACCCGCCTCCATCCACAGAGCCATTCTGCAGCTCTGCTCCGATTGCTCCCACCACACAGATGCAGGGAATTTTCCCAAAAGATTGATCCTTTCGGTGAATACAATCGACCCTTTTCGCTTTCGGCTCCACTTCTGGGGGAAGAACACATCAAATAGCAGTCATTAAAGTCTCCTTACCAGAGAGTAATTTGCTTCATACTTACTGAATAAGAACATAGTGCGAGGCACATTCACAAACACCCGTGAATCGTACGAAACATCGAAAATTCCGTCATCCTTCGAAGACACGACCGCCTACCTTTGGCCAGGCGACTTCTTCTTCTTCTTTCTCCTTCCGTCTGTGCCTCTGGAATGTACTACCGGCGGCGGGAATGCGATGCTACTGCTCCCTCCTCCCGCTCTGGCCAGACCAATAAACGACCCGCTCTGGACCAGGCAAGGTTCGGTTTGAATCGGTTTCAGGACTTCCAGATCAGACCGAAAATGGATTTTTCCTAGAGGGGCGTTTAGTTCGGGATAAAGTGAGGATTTTATATTGTAAAGTTCGAACCGTAGAGGTCGTAAAAATCAGCCATTGTAATTATTCGCTCGCTCGGGTTATAATTATAATCGTGATCGGTAAAAACTTTACATCCAAAACATGTGAAATTATTAAATTACAACAAAGATTATGATCGTGAGACCCACTATCAACTTCGTAAAAGTAAATTATATATTATATTATCATTAATATTCTCCGTTTAATTTACCAAACACAACACTCTCACATTTTAATTTTAACCAAAAAAAATCCATAAATAAACTTTATTTCCAATCTTCACATTCCTTCTAATCTAACATTACTCGAATCAAACGCTCCTGAAGGGCTATTCGATTCGACGTGATATTAGGGTTTTCAAATATGAGCTTTCTGTCGTGCTTTTCAAATACTACAGGCGGCGGGAGTCTCACGGCAACCCAAGTCAGCCCAATTGGCATGACCGGGGGCACAGTCCGGTTCGATTGGTTTCAGGACAGCCGGAAGCATCAAAACCGAACCGATCATCGGAAATCCGGCCAGACACCATATTTAGCTGCTGCATAGCAATCAAGTATAGGATATATGGATCCCCGTAGACGAAGGTTGGGCCATTGAAAGTCTATATATAGATGGAGCTTCTTTTTTTTTTTTTAATTTCTGAGGTCATCAAGATGGATATCGGCAGAGCTGTTCACCTCTCAATGAATCATATCCTTTGGTGGTGATGAGCAGATGTTTTCGTGAAACTGCTCCGACCGACGAAGAGTGAGCCGGGAAACTGAGGCCATATTGTCATGGTACGGGCCTCCCCGCAAGTCCGGCCTGTGAGTCTTTGGGCCGGGCTTACGATAAGCAAAGAATTTTCGCCTCTTATCGGAAAATAAATGAAATAAGTAAATAAATTAACAAATGAATGAATGAACCAAAACGAGAGCGTGGGGACCCAACTCGACTTCGGATGGACTACCCCCGACACAAGTCTCCCTACGTGAATATCACTTCGACAATGATACATAGTATACTATAAATGTGGTGGCCCCAGAACCTAACATTGAGGGCGAAAATTCCACTTTCGGTCCCTCTTCTTTCACTTTTGCGGCACTCTAGTCCCTCAGCAGAAATACTTTGGACCTGACCTTCCGAAACACTGTCCTGTTTATGAATCTGGACATGATTGAAAAACCGTCATTCACATTCACCGTAATAATATGTCCTGTTGTTCGAGGTGTCATTGCAGCCGAATTATCATTGATCGGGCGAGGTTTCCAACTAGTCATATGCACGTAAAGATCGTTGATATGCGACCGAAAATAAGGGCTTTAATGAGATACATGTGAAATTTGGTAACATATACTACTTATTCAATATTAACAGAATTCCCATGCTGTGGATCTGTGAATCATGCCGGAGGAAACGGACAAGAAGACAGATGTGAACTTAAACCCCATTGATAAGCACCTTCTAAAGTCAATATCGTATTTAATCTTCTTATATTATGGTCGTTTATATTATATCTCCATAAAAAAATAAATATAATTTTTACCAAACACTGACCTTGCATTTGATTTCGAATTGGATGATAATCCAACTCAACTTGATTTTGTGCAATGATTGCAAGTGTTGACAAATATATTGATGTGTGATAATATATATATATGTGTGTGTATGTATATATAGATGTGAGAGTAGATGGAAAATTTTCTATTAAAAATTTGTTATATATATGTGAAAATAGATGAAATTTTTATTATAAAAAATTAATTATAAAAATGGTTAGATAAAAATATGTGAGAGAATTTATTGTTAAATTAGAGAAAAATGTACCAAGAGTAATAATTGTGTTATTGAATTTGTGAAGAATAAAGTTGAGTTGAATTGAGTATGATATTTTACCAAAAAACCTAACGAGTTGCGTTTGGTTTTCGAGTTGGATAATTAATTACTTATTTTGGTTTTTGGGGCTTGTATATATTAATATTAATGATACCAACCGCGGGTCGTTTGTTTGGCAAATAGAAATGACATGTTTAATCCAATATTCAGAAATTTATTACAATATCCAAGACCCAATGTGATAAATTCATAAATTTCAAGCAACTATTGAAGGAATGAATTTTAATTAAAAGCATGATCTATAGTGATAAAGATCTAATACAATTAGCATATATATTTATTTATAAATAGTTTATTTCTAATATTGTGGTACATATTAAAACTTGTATAATATTAGAGTACACCGAAACTGTATTCAAAGCTAAATATGCAAGAAAAGAAAAAAGAAAAAGTTCTTTGGATTTCTCTTGTATTTATTCGTCTCTTTTTCTTTTTATCTTCCTCAGTTTTTCGTTCATTCGTTAGTGTCTTTTAAAGCGCTCATTCTAATTTATTTCTTAAAAAGAATACACTTGAATATATTTCTTAAATTTGATATTTTGATACTTTATTTTAGACTCCCGTCATTTAGAGCATGTGATTTATCATGTGTATAATATGTACTTGATTTGAAAAAATTAGATGTTCGCATGGATTTGATTACCAATGATCATATATCTATTTTGATTTATATTAAAATATAAAAGGGATTTACTCAGTCTATATCATAAATTAATTATAATTGATTCTTGTTATATGAAAGGTACATTCTTTTTTTTTATGCATACCATATTATAATAGATGCACTTTCAATATATTAAGATTTGACAAAATAAGAACCGATTTATATATACACACACACTACTTTGAGGTTGTTTCACGAATTTTTTCTTGGAAGGATCTAAAATCGCAAAGGAATAATTAGAAAGTATGACAAACATAAGTTGATTCAAGTGAATTCAACACTTATTTCTTGTAAGAGGAATTCATGTTTTATGTATGGAGAAATTTCACGATTGTGAGAGTTGTACTACTTAATGGGCCAGCACAACTTGTTGGATTAATCGAATTACATTGAAGTTCTGGATATCATGCTCCAAAACTCAAAAAGAAATAGAAAATGTAAATAGACAAAAAAAAAACTTTTTTAATAGATAAAAGTAAAAAAAAATTGAAGCAAATTCGAGTCTTGTGTGTAGATAAAATTAAAATTCGGGAGAGTTTTGCCATTTAGTAGGCCTAGCACGTGCTGGATTACTTAGAACTCATTGGATTTTCGGATTTCATGCTCTAGAACCTGAAAAGAAATAGAAAACGCAAATAGACGAATAATACTATCTTAATAGATAAAAATAAAAAAAAATGCGACGAATTCAAGTATTGCGTGAGGAAATAATTAGAGTGCGTTTGGATTGAGAGTTGAGTTGAGTTGAGTTTTAGTTTTAATTGGTTTGTAATGATTATATTGTTGAATTATGAAAAAAAAAATGTGAAAAAAGTAATAAATAATTGAGATAAAATAATGATTAAGTAGATTGTGTTGTTGAATTGTGAAAAAGTAATGAATAATTGAGAGAATTTAATATTAAAATTGAATTGAATGATTAAAATATTTAAAAATAAAAAGAAGTAATGATATGTTGAATTGAAGATAAGTAAAGTTGAGTTGAGTTAAATTAAATCATAAAACAAACACACCCATAATGATTGAGAGAGTTTTGTCATTTAGTAAGCCTAACACAGTTGAATTACTCGGAATTCTTTGGATTTTTGTACAAATAGGAAGAAATATAGCACATGTAAAAATACATAAATAAATATAAAAACCAGTTCCACTCGCCCTCTAGGGGGGATGGACCTGCTTTAATTGTTTTATAAATGTTGTGCACAGAACATCGAAGTGCTCCGCATGATATGGATCCTGCTCTCCATTTGGCACCTATGGATTCGCCCAATGACCCATGTCTCGACAGGCGGCCCTCGTTTTGGCATTTCACATTATTCTTCTAATCTCTCTCATTCTTTTATTTTCCTCGGACTTTTTCAAAGGAACATAAATTTTAATTGCCAGCTTCACATAATTTTATTGCAATTTGTGCCGACTTCTCATGCATAACATTCTTTTTCTTTCTTGGCAGTGAATAAATAGTGACAATGCACGTTGTTTTTAAAACGTATATCCCATGTTGTGGTGCACAAAACGGGGACAAGTCCAATCGATGAATGTAACCCCTGACCTACAGTCGAACTTATGATGCTCCGGCTGTAGGTCCAAAAACCGTCGGTAATAGGAAATTTAATTTGCTGATATAGTAATTTGAATAATCTTTGCAATAAATAGTCAGAACATTACACTAAAGACATATATGTATTTATTTATTTCTATAGATGTTTATTTATATACGGAACTCAACAATGCCAAAATAATATATATATATATATATATATTTCCCTTTCCCTGTCTACCAAACGAGCCGGCCGCATTTCTAATTGAGCTGAAATTTTATGACGTTTCTCCATATAGACGTGCAATTAATTCCCTGCCAAATGCTTCCCTTTGAATTTAATTACTTCACTAAAAATTTTAGTGTTGACTCCTTGTATTTGTAATTATTACAATAATACTAAAAATTAAAATTCTACCGTTTTTTTTGTAGGGATTAATGTGCTATATGTTGTTTCCTTTTCATGTGAGAAGGGCCAGATTTTCATTAATAACATTCCGTAGATAACAAAGTATCTTAAATATAGATGGATTTAATATAGGTGGATTTTATTTAGAATAAAATAAAGGGTTCATAATCCATCAATATATAGCATATCGTGAATATGACCAATTTATGTGCAAGCAAGCATTAGGGTGAGAACATAATATCGGCGGAAAGGAGAAATACTTCTTGGTATTAGAAGGCTAAAAAAAAATCTATCAAATATATGGTAACAAAAATAATCGTGCAATCTCAAGATTCTCACAACTAAGAGGTGTTGTTGTTAATGTCTAGGAGGAGTTGAGAGTAGACTCAGGAGGTGAGGGTATACACTCTTAACTTGCGTTTTAGCCACAGGTTCTTCGAGACAACCCAGTGAGAGGACATCAAGTTCGAAATGAAACTCAAGCTTAAACTCATTGGGACTATTATGTTTTGTTTAACAAAATCATATATATTACATGAATACGTAATTTGTATTATCGTTATAAGCAATTTATTCTTTTTTCTTCTCTTCTCCTTTTTTGCCCTCACTGGTCTCAAGGCCGCAACTCTATCCCAAGATTCCCAACTCCCAGTTCAATCCCCTTCATGCAATAGCAAGACCCTGGCCAGACAAATTGAGGCCACAAGGGCATAATGAGAAATAACGTAAATATCCAGGGACCAGAGTCGAAATAAGCCTTTCTTTCAAGGCAAAAAACTGAGCCCATGAATGCTCCTTTTTCTACGTAAATTCAGGAGGAATAGAAGGCGTCCACCGCTATATTGACCAGAAAGACGCCAGCCCAGCCATCGCCACCGCCACCGCCACCGCCACCGCCACAGCCACAGCCCGCAGCTCCGGCAGCTACGTGGCGCGAATCCATCGGCTACCGACATGAAATCGACCGCCGGTAACTGCCCTCGCTAAAGTACGCGTCCCCGTACTATAAAAATTCCGCACTTCCTCCTTCTCTCTCTCTCTCTCAGAGTTTCAGCTGATTTGCTCAAAATCATCACCCCAATCACAGCGGCCCCCCCCTCCCTCTCTCTCTCTAGCTAGCATTAGATCCCTCTGGAAGTCTTCATCGCCTTTTACTGCCGCCATTGCCCCTCTACTCGTCCGATTTGAGCTCCTGCTTTTCGAGATCGAGCAGAACAGACCCAGTGAGTTCTTGTGAACTCTAGTTCCTGTTCAGTTCATACATTTCAGCTAGTATTTCGATTTCTTGATTTGGGTTTCTCCAGTTCCGTCGATTCATGAGGTCGCAGCTTCTCAATTTCAGTATTTGATGCTGACCCAGTTCGTTTCTTGCTGCTGGGGGCTGGTTTTAGTGAAATTGGAGTCGAATCTTTTAGCTGCTTGTTGATAAGGGTCTTAGGTTTGAGTTTGATGAGATGATTGTCTGTCGGGTAGTTGTCTGATTTTGGTTGGGAGGGATTACTCGTCCTTGATGAGACGCCGATCACCGACAAGCACGCCATCTGAGCTGATGGAGAAGGGGTCGGCCAAGAACCAACACTCCCGGCTCTGTTTCTTAGCTTGTCTGTCTGCATTCTTCTGGTCCCTGTTGCTGTACTTCCATTTCGTTATTCTTGGGGGGAGCGCAGGGGACGAATCCGTCAAGTTAGGCCCTGTTTCATTTAATACCGATCCTGCTCCTTCGCGGCTGGCCGGTTCCCGGCCGTTCTTGGGGGATCCCCAGTTAGCCAATGATGCCGGTCTGCAAGATCCGCCGGTGACTAGTTCGTCTGATTTCCATACGCCTGAACTGACAGTGGATACTTCTTTGAGAGATCCTCTGAGCACACCTGACCCCCGTACAAGTGAAGCCAATGATCGTCCTGATTCATCCGAGGCACGGGAAAGTGAGGAGCCGAGCTTCCCTTTCATGAGGGCTCTTCAGACGATCGAGAACAAGAGCGATCCCTGCGGTGGAAGGTACATATATGTCCACGACCTGCCCCCGAGGTTCAATGAGGATATGCTCAAGGACTGCAAGAAACTGAGCCTCTGGACCAACATGTGCAAGTTCACGAGTAATGCTGGCATGGGCCCACCCCTTGAGAACACCGAGGGGGTCTTCTCCAACACAGGATGGTATGCCACAAACCAGTTTGCTGTGGATGTGATCTTCAACAACCGGATGAAGCAGTACGACTGCATCACACATGATTCATCTCTTGCTGCTGCTATCTTTGTCCCATTCTATGCGGGTTTTGATATTGCGAGGTATCTCTGGGGCTACAACATCTCAGTTCGAGATGCTGCATCACTAGATTTGGCTGATTGGCTCATGAAGAGGCCCGAGTGGAGCATCATGGAAGGGAAGGACCATTTCCTTGTTGCGGGTAGGATCACTTGGGATTTTAGGCGATTGACAGAGAATGAAAATGATTGGGGCAACAAGCTACTTTTTCTCCCCGCGGCGAAAAACATGTCAATGCTTGTGGTCGAGTCGAGCCCTTGGAATGCGAATGACTTTGGGATTCCATACCCCACGTATTTTCATCCCGCCAAGGACTCTGATGTGTTCCTCTGGCAAGATCGAATGAGGAAATTGGAGCGGAAATGGCTGTTTTCTTTTGCGGGAGCCCCTCGTCCTGATAATCCCAAGTCGATACGTGGCCAGATCATTGACCAGTGCAAGAGATCTGAAGGTGGCAAGCTGTTGGAATGCGATTTTGGGGAGAGCAAGTGTCATTCTCCGAGCAGCATCATGCAGATGTTTCAGAGCTCGCATTTCTGTCTTCAACCTCAGGGTGATTCATACACTCGAAGGTCTGCTTTTGACTCTATGCTTGCAGGATGTATTCCTGTGTTCTTTCACCCAGGATCAGCCTACACACAATACACTTGGCACCTTCTGAAGGACTACATGAGATATTCTGTTTTTATCCCCGAGGATGATATCAGGAAGCGTAATGTTAGCATCGAGGAAAGGCTCAAGCAGATTCCCCCGGAGCAGGTGAATAAAATGAGGGAGGAGGTTATTAATCTTATCCCGAGTCTGATATATGCTGATCCTAGATCAAAGTTGGAGACTCTCAAGGATGCCTTTGACGTAGCTGTTCAGGCGGTTATAGACAAGGTCACAAGGCTGAGGAGGAATATGGTGGAAGGACGGACAGAGTACGATAACTTCATAGAGGAGAATAGCTGGAAGTATGCTCTCTTGGAGGAAGGCCAGCGGGAGGTTGGAGCCCACGAGTGGGACCCCTTCTTTTCAAAGCCGAAGAAGGAGGGCGAGGGAGACAATGGAGGGTCTTCTGCAGAAGCCGCAAAGAATTCGTGGAAGAATGAACAGAGGGCTCAGTCATGATCCAGAAAAAATATAACTATAGTCTTCTGTGGGAGGACGGGTGAGCTGTGGCAGCCCGGGACAGGAAGATATCGACCTTGTTAGATTGCGGGCGTTAATTTTTTTTTATCTGATCAGTCGAGATTCTTGTGATGAAACCCGTGATGATGCTCTAAATATCTGGATTTAGGCCTTCAAATGTTGCATAAGTGAGGCATAGGCACATAGCTGAATTGAGTATTTCTTTCTTATACAGGGTGATTATGAATGAATATGCAAATTTTTCGTCTCTGTATCTTTCTCTATTCCGATTCATTTGATGTGTTTGAATCCATGGAATACAATTTAATGCCGCCCAGCCGAAGTTTCGGTTACTTTGATCTCCTTACTGTTCAACGACAGTGTAGTTGGAGCAATCAGTTTTGAGGTTGATGTTTTACGCTTTAAGCTCTTAGCATCAGGATATGTGTTCATTCCGCTCTTAAAATTTGTGTGCGGCAACTCGAGCTATGGCTCTGCAACTTGTGTGGTGTCTAGTCAGCACCGGTTAGGTGTTTAGACTGGTTTTTGACTCGGATTTCGAACATATGCACGTATGCAGCTGTCTCAAGTCTCGAAACCAAGTGTATATATTTTATATCGGGCCAGAGACACCATCGGTGAGCCTGGTGGAATTGTGTCCTGATGATTATTTACTGGTGGGTTGCATGTAAATATTACGAGAAATGGAAAGGTGATCCAATGATGCGGCTGACTCCCTCTACGATTGATTGATATTACTTGGAAAGTCTTAGGATTAGACGTGTGGACTGTTTCATTCGTCTCCCTTCCGGTGAAAGCTGTACTTTGTGCGTTTGCTTTTCTTTCCCCCTTTTGCCGTAATTGGTAAGCGAAGCGGGAGATGACCTGGGACCAGGCTGTATGACAGCTTCACATCTCCAATCGCGAGAACGCCGAGATCATATTTCACGGCTCTGAGAACGACCCAGGCATTCGCCCTCCCGTCCCGTCGCTTGTGGTAGGAGCTGCCCGCGTTCCCACCAGGGATACAAGCTCGGCCTCTCCCAGCCAGTTCTAGCCTCGTGAGCTCAGATGGGTCGACTGCGGCCTTGTCGGGTCCCACGCAAGCTTTGCCTCTTGGCCCACTGTGCTTTTCCTTTTAGAATGGCCTATAGACTTCTGTAGGCCTGACCTAGTGGGCCTAAGTTTTACCCAAGCCCACCCAAATCAGATAGAGTGAGTCTAGCAATCGGGGCATAGAAAGTCACACTAGGGGCGTTTGAATTTAAAGTTAAAGTTACTTTGATTTTGATTTTGATTTTGATTGTGGAAAATGACAAATGAGATGTGATTATAAATTTGACTTGGGAAACGTGTGTTTTTGTTGTGTAGTGTGTTGAGTTAAAAGTTAAAGTTAAAGTTAAAATTAAATTTCTCTCAATCCAAACGGGTAACCTTCATAATCGTCCCTAACCTGCCATTCGGACAAGCAGTTAGCGTCCGAAAGTAGGAGGCTGCACGAGGCGGGGGAGCAATGGTTGGAACGAGGGATGTCGTAATAAATTCACACACACTCTTGCCCGCTCTTTAGATTATGAGACACTGCACTTCCATATCCACATCAAGCAATGAAAGAACTCCTCTCCTCATTTAATTGAAACATCAACAAACAGAACATCTCATGCGGGCAAACGAAGATTCATAATCATGGGATTCTCTTCCTCGTCTGCCCACCTTAGTTTGAATCCAACGGCTACATGATGCATTAAGATTGACCAGCACATCCCGTGATTGCCATGGCTAGAACTTCAGCTCCACAGGCACAAGTGATCCCCGTGAGACAGAGCTGCTGTTGCTTCTGCTGCTGCTGCTGCTCATGCAGCTTCACTGCTTCTCACCAGCTCCTCCATCTCCTTCAAATACCCACCCGATGAGCTCCGAATGATGCAACAGATTCCCGATTTCGAACAGAAAAGTACCATCTTGTGGCTTTCTTTTCCATTTTTTTTTAAGGATGGAAGCAGAAAAGATTTGGTCTCTTGCTGTCATCACCTTCTCACTCTGTCTTGCTTCACTTGTCATGGCGGAAGAGGACAGTGCTCTCCGGACTTACATAGTCCAGCTCCACCCCAATGGGCCCACAAGAATTCCCGCCACCTCCGAGCTCCTCCACCGGTGGCACATCTCCTTCGTTCGGGATTCCATGTCGTCATCTGAGGAAAGCGAGGACCCTTCGTCTCGGATTCTCTACTCATACCGCTCTGCCATGGAAGGTTTCGCTGCACGCCTCTCCCAACTGGAGGTTGCCAGCCTGAGGAGGCTGCCCGGTGTTATAGCCGTGAGACCTGACAGGAAACTCCAGGTTCATACGACTTACTCGTATAAGTTCCTGGGGCTCGGCACCTCGGCCTCGGGGGCATGGGCGCGGTCTGGATTCGGGAGGGGGATGATAATCGGAGTGCTGGATACTGGGGTCTGGCCTGAGAGTCCGAGCTTTGATGATCGTGGGATGCCGCCGGTTCCCAGGAAGTGGAAGGGAGTATGCCAGGAAGGGCAGGATTTCAACTCCTCGAATTGCAACCGCAAACTCATCGGGGCAAGGTTCTTCACCAAGGGACACCGCGTGGCTTCAGCCCCATCGCCAGATAACCCCAATGCAGTGCTCGAGTATGTGTCCCCAAGGGACTCGCATGGCCATGGGACCCACACTTCGTCGACTGCCGGGGGAGTCTCGGTGCCTATGGCGAGCGTCCTTGGTAATGGTGCAGGCGTGGCCCGGGGGATGGCACCTGAGGCCCACATTGCCGTGTACAAGGTCTGCTGGTTGACCGGTTGCTATAGCTCGGATATTCTGGCAGCAATGGACGTTGCAATCCGGGACGGGGTAGATGTCCTCTCCTTGTCACTGGGCGGCTTCCCTATACCTCTTTATGATGATAGCATAGCGATCGGGAGCTTCCGGGCAATGGAGCATGGAATCTCGGTTGTGTGCGCGGCAGGGAACAATGGCCCGATAATGAGCTCAGTGGCCAACGAGGCACCATGGATTGCAACTGTTGGCGCAAGCACCCTTGACCGAAGATTTCCAGCTCTTGTCCGATTGGGGAATGGGAAGTTCCTCTATGGCGAATCCATGTACCCAGGGAACCGACTGGCCAATTCAGGCAAGAAACTCGAGCTGGTTTATGTTGCCGGTGGGGACAAGGGAAGCGAGTTCTGCTTTAGAGGTTCGCTTCCTAGAGATAAAGTCCGTGGAAAAATGGTAGTTTGCGACCGGGGAGTAAACGGGCGAGCTGAGAAGGGTGAAGTAGTTAAGGAAGCTGGTGGAGCAGCGATGATCCTAGCGAACACGGAGATAAATGACGAGGAAGACTCGGTGGACGTCCACGTCTTGCCAGCAACACAGATAGGTTTTAGAGAGGCCATTCGCCTCAAAGCTTACATTAACTCCACCAGAAGGGCAACAGCTCGACTGGTGTTTGGCGGGACAGTGATTGGCAAGAGCCGTGCACTGTCAGTGGCTCTGTTCTCATCTCGAGGACCAAGCCTTACTGACCCGGGGATTTTGAAGCCCGATGTCATTGCTCCTGGTGTGAATATTATTGCAGCTTGGCCCCAAAACCTGGGCCCGAGCAGCCTCCCAGAGGATTCTAGGAGAGTGAACTTTACTGTTATGTCGGGGACTTCCATGGCGTGCCCTCATGTTAGCGGTATCGTCGCCCTGATCAGGTCGGCCCATCCAAAGTGGAGTCCAGCAGCAGTTAAGTCCGCTATCATGACCACTGCAGACGTGACAGACCACTCTGGGAAGCCGATCATGGATGGCGACAAGCCCGCCAGGATATTCGCAATGGGGGCGGGCCACGTGAACCCTCCGAGGGCCATCAATCCGGGGCTCATATACGATATTAGTTCTAATGACTACATCACACACTTGTGCACGCTAGGATATGGAACTTCTGACATATTCACGATCACTCATCGGAACGTAAGCTGCCATGAGCTCCTCCGGAAAAACAGGGGATTCAGCCTCAACTATCCATCAATATCGGTCACATTCAAGGACAAAGCCACCAGGAAGATGATCCGAAGGCGGGTCACGAATGTGGGGGACCCGCACTCGGTCTACACCGTGGAAGTGGAGGAGCCCGAGGGGGTGAGGGTCCGGGTCAGGCCAAGACGGCTCGTGTTCGAGCACAAGAACCAGGTCCTGAGCTACCGAGTTTGGTTCATTTCCAGGACGATGGGAGTGAAGTCTTCTGAAGGACAGCTGACTTGGGTCCACTCTGAGAACAGAGTCAGAAGTCCCGTTTCAGTGACTTGGAAGCACAAGTGATCAGACTCAACGAAATCGGTTTACAGATTTCTTTTTTTTCCTTTTTTCGGGTGAGATCATTCCCCGGTTGGGCGTTGGTTTAGCAATGCTCACTAGAGGCAACACTGTAGGAATGAGTTTGTATTCATGAGTTTCAGATAATACTCTAATCTGATTCTCGAAAGACTCTGCAATAAAATTTTTAGCTTATTATTCGTTAAAACTCGAAAAACTATCTCTAGAGAGATTTATTTGGAGACAAACAAACAAATGCACTGTGAGTTGATCACTCGTCGACATGAAGCTGAGTTGTGAAGAAGTCTCGACTCTTGAGATTTTTCATCATTTCAAGGAGCCTTCAATATCGACCACGAAGCGGTACTTGACATCGTTCTTTATCAGCCGTTCGAGGGCCTTGTTTGCATACTGAATCGGCACTACTTCAATTTCTGGATATATCTCGTGGGCTGCGCAGAAGTCTAACATCTCCTGGGTGTGTTTAGTGCCACCGGTCGCACTTCCGGATATCGTCTTCATTCCTGATATCACGAATAAATCATCAGAACAATGTTATGTGAATGGCTCATTTTACTACTGCTATGTCCTTAAGATAATTGATCAGTACCCATGAGAAGGTTGAGAGGATTGATTTTCACTTCCGTTGGGACTGCTACCAGGACGAAGGTCCCACCGGTCTTCAAGAGTCCCATGGATGGGTGGATCGGGTGATCTCCCGATGCCGTGTCAATTATGAAGTCTAGAGAATTGGATGACTCCTGGAAAATGATCAATGTCGTTAGATTGGTCGAGCTCAAAGAAGGTTCAACACATGGAACGCCACTTTAGCAGTGCTTACATTCATCTGTTGGTCATCAGAGGTGACTACGAACCGGTCAGCTCGAAGCTTGTGGAGGGCTTCCTCCCGCTTAGAAGGGCTGGTGCTGAGAACCGTGACATTCAGCCCCAGAGCCTTCCCAAACTTGACGGCCAAATGGCCCAGGCCACCAAGCCCGATCACTCCGAGCTACTTCCCAGGCTGTCGGTCCATTCCATGGACGGCCATTGGCATGTACACCGTCATTCCAGCACACGAGCGATGCTGCCAAGGCAAGTGGGTAGTCGGCTGCTATCTTATAACAATATCTGCATTCATCCGGACACAAATCCATCAGGTAAACAGGAACAGAAGACGCGTATCATTGCGATTGATCGGAATCCATCGACTTGACAACTCACTCACCGTTGGTGGACAACAATGAAAGTAGAGTAGCCTCCCATGGTGATGGAGCCGTCCACATCGATGCCACTGTACGTGAGGACAACCCCCTCGAGGCACTGAACTTCCATTCTCTCGTTGCAGAACTCACAGCCCCTGCAAGAGTTCACATACGGTCCCACTCTGACATGGTCCCCAACTTTGAATCCTTGCACGTTTGCCCCGACTTCTTTAACTATCCCCCCAATCTCATGCCCGGGAACTACAGGATACTGCGACCACCCGATCTTGTTTCTGGTCATCATGACATCAGAGTAACAGATTCCACAGTGGGTGATCTTAATGGAAATGTCATCGCTCCCGACCGACCTGCAATAGGATAAAAGGAAGAATTTCACGATTCGTATGCTGAATTGGTCATGCTTGTATATAAATCGCGATGGATTAACGCTTTTCCCAATCGATTCTACTGTACCTTCTATCAAATGTATAAGGAGAGAGATGTCCAGATTCATCTCTTGCAGCCCATCCAAGGCAGTTCCCGTTGTTGGAACTCTCTGAAGTACTCATTCTGGACTTCTTCTTTGTATTATGCAGGAAAAAATTATCTGTTATAGAAATCGATGGATATAATTAACTTTGGAGATTTATGAACACGACACGGGCAGGTCATGTTTACTAATGTAACTGGGTTCAGCTGAACGATGCTCGTATACCTTGCCAGTAATTCATAAACGATGAATTGAACATGACATGCATGCAGGATACAAGAAACTGGTTGAATACATAAAAGATGATTGACGACGCATAGAAACACATTACGACTCACATGAATGTAATTTCCTGAAGAACGAGAAAACCTGGTTGATGAGAGAATCGTGCAGGATGTGCAGAGCTCCGAGTCGGGTTGTTGTGGTGATGCAACTGCGTTATGGGCTGTGTATATATAGCAGTCGCACAGACGAAGGCCTCTAGAACAAGAACTATTATTTGGACTTGGAATAAATAAATAAACAAATGATGAGTTCTATGACAGCGTGACCTGTTACTTCACTACTTACAGTCAACTAGTTTACAGTTTTTGACCGAAAAATATAATCAATTGATTAGTTGATTAATTAATTGACAGGTACTTTACTAAAATTGGCATGTCTGCGAATGTTGTTGGTTGCACGGTTTGCTGATGACATACCTGGTAACGTGTTCCTTGGTTTCTCGCTGCGTTTGGTTGTTCAATAGGGCGGCTTCTGGCGTGCTGCTCGGATACAGTATCTGAGGAATGCTTAATGGTAGATGGTGCTCAAAGTATCTTATCTAAACCGCATTGAATTATACTACTTGATGAAATTGGCTGCGACTGACGAACTAATGTATGCTTTATCGAGAAATTACTAAGGGAAGCTAATTTGTCAAGTCAGAGGCGGACTAAGCGAATCGTAAACTGACACACATGTAAAAGTATTTCCACCCGTTGATTATAGAAATTGATTAGTTGGTACCGACTGATGCGGTCGGCTATTAACGAATCTGGTCTCAGCCTTCTTCACCTCAGGAGGGGGTGCGGAATGCTAGCCCAAAAGGCAGTTACCGCCCAAATTGAAGATCTTTCCCTTAGCTGCAGTTCTCTAGGTGAGTTCTCTTGCTGTTCATAATATGTTCCCTTATGGGATTATCCTCTGTGTTGTAAGAACGTACGTTTGTTCGGCGATGACATTGAATTACGCCTTGGTCCATTGTACCGTTCTTGTTCGTGCATTTTCGATGCAGTTAAAAAAGAATAAACTCTTTCGAGAATTTGAGCCAAAAGAGTGCAACTTGGGTTTGCAAGCTTATGTTCAGCTCCACTGTAAAGTGTGAGCGTGAATCTCGCGGTGAGCTTGAAATACTCCATCGCTGGTGAATCAGAATACTCGGAATGACCGACCAAGATATTTCAGATGTCGGGCTTATGAATAGATAGTTATGAAGCAATATATTTATAAATATGAAGGAGAAAAGCAGAAGATTATCTCTATTTGCGGTAATTCTGTTTCGCAAGGGAGTGCAGTGTCAGTGAACTTTAGAACTCTTGACGTAGACCTGTTGGCTGATTTTTTCATTGATTGAGTAAGTGTTATTTGCAGCCTGCAGATGAGGGGAAGAGCAATTTTATTCGTAAGGCCATGCCGTCCGTATCGATCACACTCACGGATGGAGTTGCTACAGAGTTTGGTTCGTTTCCAGGAAAATGGGAGCTGCTGAGATCAATCCCCGCTGGGGTGTCGATTTAGCCATGCTCACAAGATGCGGCATTACAGAACTGAGTTTGTAATTTTGTATTCATGAGTTTCGGATGAACACTCTAATCCGATTCTCGGAGGACCCTGAAATACAATTTTTAGCTTATTATTATTCCCTAAAAAATTGGAAAATCATCTCGAAAGAGATTTTTATTCAGAGACAAACAAATAAAATGCACTTTGAGTTGATCACTTGGCGATGATGAAGGCGAGTCATGAAGAAGTCTTGATTCTCGAGGTCTTTCCATCAGTTCAAGGAGCCTTCAATATCGATCACGAAGCGATACTTGTCGTCGTTCTTGATCAGCCGCTCGAGGGCTTCGTTTGCATACTGAATTGGCACCACTTCGACTTCTGGAAATATCTTGTGGGCTGCGCAGAAATCTAACATCTCTTGGGTGTGTTTAGTGCCGCCGGTCGCACTTCCGGATATCGATTTCATACCTGAAATCACAAATCATCAGAGCATAGTTATGTCTGGAGTTCATTTTGCTACTGCTAGGTCCTTGAGCTAACTGATTAGTACCCATAAGAAGGCTGAGAGGATTGATCTTCACCTCCGATGGGACCCCAACCAGCACGAAGGTCCCACCGGTCTTCAAGAGCCCCATATACGGGTCAATCGGGTGATCTCCTGATGCCGTGTCGATGATGAAGTCTAGAGATTTGGACTCCTGAAAAATCACCAATCTCGTTGGACTGCTTGGACTTAAAGCTTAGGGCGGAAGTTGACACACAAACATTACTTTGGCAGAACATACATTCATCTCTTGGTCATTGGAGATGGCCACGAACCGGTTGGCTCCGAGCTTATGGAGGGCTTCCTCTCGCTTAGAAGGACTGGTGCTGAGAATCGTGACCTTCAGTCCAAGAGCCTTCCCAAACTTGACAGCCAAGTGGCCCAGACCACCAAGCCCAATCACCCCAAGCGACTTCCCTGGCTGTCGGTCCATCCCGTGGACTATCATAGGCGTGTACACTGTGATTCCAGCTCACAAGAGCGGCGCTGCCAGGGCGAGTGGGTAGTCCTCTGCTATCTTATAACAATATCTGCATTCATCCGGACACAAATCCATCAGATAAACACGAACAGAAGATGTGTATCACTGCTATTCATTGGAATCAATTGACTTAACGACTTGCTCACCGTTGGTGGACGACGATGAAATTAGAGTAGCCTCCCATGGTGACAGAACCATCGACATCGACGCCACCATACGTGAGAACAACCCCCTTCAGGCACTGAACTTCCATCCCCTCGTTGCAGAGCTCACAGTCCCTGCAAGAGTTCACGTACGTTCCCACTCCGACGTGGTCCCCGACTTTGAATCCTTCCACGTTTGCCCCGACTTCTTTCACTATCCCCACGATCTCATGCCCAGGAACCACAGGATACCGCGACCACCCCATCTTGTTCCTGGTCCAGATCACGTCAGTGTAACAGATTCCGCAGTGGGTGATCTTAACGGAAATATCATCTTTCCCAACTGTCCTGTAATAATTAATAGGATAGAAAGGAAGAACTTCACTATTAGTAAGCCAAATTGACGATGCTCTAGTTAATCGGGACGGATTAACTCTCTTTACGATCGATTCTAATGTACCTTCTTTCAAATGTGTAAGGGGAGAGATGTCCCGATTCATCTCTTGCAGCCCACCCAAGGCAATTGCCACTGTCGGAACTCTCAGAAGTACTCATTCTGAACTTCTTCGTACAATGCTGAAAAATCATCGGTTACAAAATTGATCGTAAGCATAACTATTGAGATTTGCGTACATGATTCAGGGGGGTCATGTATATCATAGGAACGACAGATGTAATTGAGTTCTACTGCACGATGCTGGTGCCACTTATCGGAATTCGACATAAACTGTAATACGTTGAACATAAACGCATACATAATGGAACAAAATAGTTAGACATGTAGAAGTTGATCAGCGACGCGGAGAAACAAACTACGACTCACGTGAATGTAATTTACTGAAGAAACAAAAATGAGTAGAGCTTCGAGTCGGGTTGTTATGGTGATGCAATTGCATTTTGGGATGCATGTATTTATAGCACAGATCAAGGCTCGCAGTCAAGAAGAAGAACAGTTATTTGGACCGAGATAAAATAAATAAACAAATGAGTGAGTCCTGTAACAACGTCACCCAGTACTTCACCATACACAGTTAACTGCGATGTTGATTTTGACCAAATAATTTAATTAATTAGTTGATTAATTAATTAAGAAATTATTACGCCATATATCTCATGGTATCACCCGTTTCTCAAATCTGTCTCATGATTTAAAAATTATCCAGAAATGTCCATAGTTGACCTCTAGTTCCAAATCTATCATGGTGTTAATTTTTCTGTCAACATTTGATTGTGTTGCTTACGTTGAACGTAAGCAGGTTCATTCTTGCCATTGTGACTATTTATCCATGATAGATTTGAGAAAAAAATTAAAATTCATAAAATAAGTTTGGAGTTTATTTACGTTTCATTACCGGAAAAGTTGACGGCGGGATGATTTGAAATAAAATGTAAACTATAAATTTTTTTGGATAATTTTTAAAACATGAAATAGATTTGAGAAAACTGTAAAATCATTAGATATATGACGTAATAACTCATTCAAAATTGGCAAGCCTGCGAATGTTCTTGGTTGGACAGTTTGCTAATGATATGCGAGAAATTCTTGGGTATCGTGATTGAGTACCCAGTTGGGCTCCGTACAAAATGTTATTTTCTTATACGATAACATTCCATACCAAATGTCCGTCGCTGATTCAAACATGCTGTCGAATGATTTGTTTTGTATGTAATATTTTCATATTTAAAGAATAACGTTTCGTATCTGGTGGAAAAAGTTAAAGGTAACTGAACATTCCGTGACATAGATAGCGACGTGCTCGTTTGGCTTCTTATTGCATTTGGTTTCCCACTGGTCCGACCGGACCGGGCAAGGTATCTATGGCTTGCTATTGGTTTAACCTCCAAATCCGGTTCAGATTGGACCTCTAAGGAAGGAAGGAACGTAGTCCTTGGGCCTTGGCCCTCTGACAGCAAAACCTCAGGTCTCAAACCCTGCAGACCTCAAGAGCGTCCCATCCTCTCATCGCCGGTCGGTGGGGATCTCCGGCGAAGGCTTCTGCTCGAAGCCTTCTCCTCATTCTCAGCTTGCTTTGCCGCTGAAATAGTGTTTCTTCTGTTGGCCCAGCTCCAGTGAGGGGGAGAAATGCTCGCCCGGAAGGCAGTCGCCAACCAATTGAAGGTCTTCCCTAAGCTTCAGTTCTCTAGGTGAGTTCTATCGCTGTCTTTAATTTTTTCCCTCATGGAATTATCCTTCATGTTGCAAGTATATATATATATATTTTTGGGGTCAGGCACCGACATTGAATTACGCCTCGGTTCGCTATATTGTTCTTGGTGTTGCATTTTCTATGCAATTAAAATAAATCTTTTTTTTTAAATGATTTGAGCAAAAAAAATTGCATTTTGGGTTTGTGAGCTTATGTTCAGCTCTACGGTATATTATATGATGGCGAATCTCATTGCGAGCTCGAAATACTGTATTGCCGGTGGGTCAGAATACTCGGAATGATCGAGGAAGATATTTCAGATGTTTGGTTTATGAATAATTAGTTATGAAGCAATATATCATAAGGATGTGATGGAGAAAAGCAAAAAGTTGTCACTTTGCTGTAATCTTGTTTCGCGAAGGAGTTCACTGAACTTTGGGAATTCTTGATATAGACCTGCTGGCTGATTTTTTTTGATTGATTGAATTTGTGTTATTTGCAGTAGTACTGCGCAGCCTGTGGATGAGGGTAAGAGCAATTTTATTCGTAAGGCCGTGTCGTTCGTATTGATCACGGTCACTGGTGGAGTTGCTCTGAGCGCTCTTGACGATCTGGCTATTTATCGCGCATGTAGCAGGTACCTACAGATCTCTCTCCCCCCTTATTAACACCATTTCTGTGAGGAGTTGGAATTGTTTTCTTGGTGTGTCATCTAGAGTTTGATCAGGTTGGTTCGAGTACTTGTCAGGTTAGGGAATGATCTCAATTGATGTTTAAGGAGGCTTGGCCATTCGATGTTTTTGTTTGTTTTAATTAAGAAAAGTTGAGAATTATAGCAAAACTTTATACGACCTAGAGGATCATTTAAGGAGAAACAAATGGCTATTTTCAATGCACTAGATTATGCATGATGTTTTGGGCAAGTCAATCTATGGTCCATGAGCATGGATGGGCTAATTCATACTCGACAAATGCTTGGTTGCCACCTTGGAGATTGTACTAATTATTGTTGGCATATTTGGAAACTAATATTCAGCAAAGCTATGGAGAAAGCAAGTCAGAACCAGGGACTAAGGGATGCCCTTGGGGAACCTATCGAGAAGGGTCCATGGTACAATGCTACTCTTGCCGTCGCTCATAAGAGGCATTCAGCGTCTTGCACATTTCCTGTGTCAGGCCCACAGGGTAATGGAATCCTCCAGCTCAAGGCAGTCAGGAATGGAGGTCAGTATATGATTCTCACATCCCATTTTCAAATCCACTTGGTTCTTCATGTAAATCTGCGGTACTCTTTGACCAAAATGGTTCTTATACAGTATTGGCCGAGTCCCTTGCTACTTGAAATTTTCCAGATATTGGGTTCGTGGTTGAATACTAAATTCCATAATTTAATTAGTCTTGGAGAAAGTTTTTCAGTCCATCCATTTATCTTTTGTTTCTGCTGGTATTACAGATGATAGCTGGTTATCTTATCTTCGTCCTCGTGACTGGGAGATTTTAATAATGGAAGCACTCCTTCACGTTCCCGAAAATGAGGAGAAACTCCGAACTTTTCGCATGACAATTATGGATGACCTCCCTTCACCTCCCACTGCCTGTACAAATGGCTGCCCTACGAAAGTAGTTGGAGAGAACAGCTAGTTCAAGAAAACGTTTTCAATTATATACACTCCTGAGAAAAAGTGGAGGTCTTTCTTAGATTTTAGAGTCATTCTATTGCTTAGTTTACAAGAAAGTATGCATTATTTAAATGAAATCTTGAGCAAAGCTGATGTGTCATCAGACAAATTTTGTGGTAGTTTTGCTGTGTATGACTGGATCAGTCAGCAGATTGGTTGTATACGTAATCCGAGATAATGATAATCCATAATAAATTTATCGAGTCAGCGGAAGCGACTCACTCATTCTCTTTATGAGTGAATATCTCTTTTGGTGGCGAGTACTGTTTCTCCTACAACAATTCACATTGTTGTCATGCTTCTCTCTCACACGCAGACTGGATCTGATCTTTGTAGAGGAACCTTGCCCTTGAGCTTGATCTATATGTGCTTGACAAGCACTTTGGCTTCGTCAGTTTTCTTCGAACGGATGGTTAAAGCTGAGATTTTGCCTGTGCTGGTTTATGTACTTGTCCGTGCTTGACCAGCACTTTGGGTCCGTCAGTTTTCTTCAAACGGATGGTTAATGCTGTGTTTTTGCATGTGATGGTTTATGTACTTGTCCACTGTTATCACTACGTAAATGCGTTTACGTATGCACATATGCAACATGACATTATTCATTTTCTCGTGCTCGTTCAATAAATTTTTCCACACCCTTGAATTTTCCTTTTGTTCTCATGTGAAAATATTTCCACGACACGTGTACGGTCCACAATGGCCTCTTGCGAAAATGAATATTTTTCACAAGAGAGGTGGGAGCGGAAGGGGACTAGATGTGAGGTCAGTCTTCCTCCACCTCTAGGAAAGGATTTCCAGGAAGGAGAGGCCTGGTCAGTTAGAAGCCAAATCAGCAATGAGTTGTGAGCCTTCCAAGTTGAATTGAATTTGGCTCTGAAAACTGAAACTGAGCATCTATTGTAGCATATACTTGCATGCCAACTATACACATATAGGTATGTATGTATGTATGTATATCGTTTGTAAGTACCTTGTCTTGCAGAAGAGACCTACCCTCAGTTTTTGTATTCAGTTGTCCCTCCGCTTCTGCTTCCAAGTGTTCAGAAAACCTTCTCTGCATGTAAGCTTTCTGTCTTTGCCTCTTCTGTTATGCACAAATGTATTCGACTTACTTGATTTCGACTGTTTTGAATCCCGAGTTTTAGATGCATCCCTTCGTTCGACGAAGGTGGATACAGACCTTGTCTTCCTTTAACTTGTGAATGATAAATGTGTTTATGGAGTCACGGTAAAGAGATGGAAAATGATATTTTCCCAGTTTTCCTAAGAAACAAAAAGGAAAAGTTGCTGCCACCGTGGAATGTTTTCTTCCACCCAATCTCTTCCAATGATCGTCTGCACTTTATCACTACCTTTTCCACGGTTGGAGTCGGACCATAAAACGCAACATCACATGCATGCCATGCTTGCCCGCGACATGATGTTTAATGCGCATCAATCACACCCTTAGAGTCGAATCGATTTTCACAACCCATGTATTCTCTAGAATCAATCGATTTGGATCTTTATGTTGTTTCTGCAAAGGGTATTGCAAGAATTCTATCTCGAGTCAGATCAGACAGCTTAGTCCGTAAGAATAAATCCTCATAATACAGTCGGTTATTTATGGTAAAACAATTATATATTTAGGAAAACCGAGAGCCGTCGAAGTGAACATCGTGTATTATAGAGTTTTCTCCTATAAATATCATGACTTCATTAAAATCTTTAAATGAGGGCAGCTGCAGCCCTTTAGGAAGCACGTAACAGCCACAGAAAAGTAGTAATCTCGTCAAGTGCTTTTGGAAAGGTGATGATGTTAAGGAGCTCTTCAACGCCGGTCCTTGGCTCCCTCCTCTCATCCCACTCGGAGAGCCCCGGCCCCGGCCATGGCCACCATGAGGCTGCTGGGAAGCACTCGCAGACGGCCATCTTCGGCCATCACCACCAGAAGCTCTCCGCCTTTCATGCCCCCACATTCTCCTGCACCTCGTCTCCTATCTCTCCTTCCATTGTCGATACAGCCTGTAAAGGCTTCCGCCGGGCACAGTCGGAAGGCAACTTGGAGGAGTTGGTTGCATCAGATACGAATGAGGACGATCATTTCAGCGAGCCCTACCAAGCTAGGAAGTTTCCCCGGGCCCGACCGAGGAGTGGCTCGGTGTTGCAGACTATACCATCCTTCTCTTTGTATGGTACAAGAGGCGGGTATGAAGATGAAGAAGAAGAGAGCGAAATCGATTACAGCGAGGATGAAAGGGACGAGTCTGAAGATCCAGAGATGGGAAAACCGAGAATGGCCCTGAATGAGGGCCAATTGGATGTTAAAGGTGAAGCAGGTCCATGCGCTTTTGAAGGTAACGAGATGTTTCTTGCCAAAGGGCTCGGGATTGGCATCGATCAGGTTGGTGGGTATGGTGGTTGTGGCGGCGGTGACGGATCTTGTCTGGTTAACTATGGAGGAGATGGGCAAGAGAATCACGGGGTTGAGGAATATTACAAGAAAATGGTGAAGGAGAATCCGAACAATCCTCTGTTCCTCAGGAACTATGCTCAGTTCCTACATCAGGTAAACTCTGATATATCGATTATACTAGCGTCTGTTCGCTTGTTGTGATGTTCTGTTCACTGTACCAAAGTCTTTATGAGATTAAACTGAATGCGTTGTTTTAACTAAGATGATTTATCTGTATACTACAGACCAAAGGAGAAGCCGAGAGAGCAGATGAGTACTATTCTCGAGCCATACTAGCAGATCCTCAAGATGGGGAGCTCCTCTCCCAGTACGCCAAGCTCGTATGGGAGTTCCATCGAGATAAGGAACGAGCAATGAGCTACTTCGAACGTGCAGCTCAAGCTTCCCCTGAGGACAGGTATTTGACCGTAGCTAATGAAACATTCTTACTTAGGCGTAACGTCTAACAGTAGTTATCTCCATCTCCGTAGTTCTGTAACTTCTATTTCAGGTATCTGATTTACCTTACCATCTATATGTCATTGTTTTATAGTCATGTTCACGCGGCATATGCGGGTTTTCTTTGGGAAGCGGAGGAGGAGGGTGAACAATATGAAGCTCTGAATGCCAGCAGCCCCGCAGTGACACGACTTACAGCTCACCATGAAGGGTTTGTAGCTTCTACTGGTTCTTGATCTCCCGGATCAAGTAAAAGGATCTTGTTGGAAACGATTCGAAGACATAATCCATTTTTCTGCAATTCCAACAGAAGATGGGGTGAAAGCAATCCATCTGATCGGACCTTGAAACGAAGCATCGGCTTTCCAATAAAAAGCATGGAGAAGTATAGATAGTTATTAGTTCTCTGTTGCAACGTATAGTGTAGTATGATTGTCCAGTGAAACCCTTTCTAGCACACCTTGCAGTAGATAGTAATGGAGAATGAGAAAGCTGAATAGTCGGTTCGAATGAGCTTTGCTGCATTTCGATCTTTCGCCAACCTCACCGATGTATGAGACATGGAAAATGAATATAAATAAGTTGCTCTATGAACGTCGTCGTGGATGAAACATCTCCGAGTAAAGAGCTTCGAGTTTTGCAAGCTCAAGGTAAACAAACGCATTTGGCAGGATGATTGGAAATGTGTTGGGAACCTTGGTATATATGATCTCAGCTTGTATGTTGTCCCGATAAAAGCGAAGACCTCGGAACATGGCAACTACGCACATTTGAGAATCAACATGATCATCATCGACGGTCAGGGAGAACGCGTAATTTTTCAGAAATAACTCCAAAGTCGAACGATGTATTTGGTTTTAGAGTTAAGTAGAGTTAAGTTTTGATTTTAATTGGGTTGCAATGATTGTGTTGTTGAATTATGAGAAAAAAGTATGAAAAAGTAATGAATAGTGAGAGAATTTAGTATTAAAAATTAAATTAAATGATTAAAAAAATTGAAGAAAATAATAATAATTATATTATTGAGTAGAGTTAATGTTAAAGGTTAAAATTTTAAAAATTGACCCAAACGGATCCGTTACTTAGAGAAATTGTTTTCCCGGAAAATGACTTCCCTAAAATATGTTTTCGAAAGAAGAAAAGTAACCATTTTCCCCGAAATGACATTTCGAAAATGTTTTCCGAAGCCGAATACAATAGTGTCGAGCGCAGCGCCTACTCTTGGCGGGAAAATTCCGACAGCGGATCGGAGATTTCTCGATCGGACATTGAAATTGCTTCGACCCTTTCTCTGTGTATCTCTTTGGTCACCTCCATCCTTCACCATCGAAGCACTGGAAGAAGAATCAGAGGAGAGAGAAAGGTCCCCTTTGGTGCGTCGAAGCAACGATGGGATGGAACCATCCGGAGATCGGATTGGAAGAGATGGTGAAGCTTGTGAAAGGGTTTTTCGATATACTGATTCTGTCTTCTGGGTATCAATCTTCTGGACTTGTAGCTCAGTGGGACGCTCACAACGTCAAGAGGGCGTTCAGCTGGGCCCTCTTCTTCGAACGAGTGAGTCTTTCGAGCAGACAAATTCTTCCTGTCCGACCCGTTTGATTTCTTCATGTGCGGTCGATAATTTGTATGATTGAATGTCAAAGCTCAGAACTTGAATCTCAGGGGTTCGAGTTTTTGTGTGGGTTATCCTCCTTTGTTTGTATAGTAGAATGTGGAAGTCAGTGACCGAGTTCTTTGCCAGAATTACTGTGACCCAATTGAAGATGTCGTGGTGCTAACTTTCAGGTATTATCTGAACTGAAGAGCTCAGACTATTACGTCGAATCTGTTGACGAACTCGATGCAGCTCTTTCTGAACTGAAATCGCAGGCTTCATTCCCTCAGGTTGGGTTAGAATTTCTGTTTTTTGGGAATGAAAGTAGAATATAGATAGCAGGACTGCTTGTATATCTAGCTCGTTCACTTAAAGTACTAGTGTGCTTTTGACGAAGTGCAGGGTTTAGCAAACATATCATCAGATACTCTACTTCGGGCCAGAAGCCTCATTGTTGAGCACATGATCCACACCTTGCCATTGAGAGATGCACATGTGAAAGCAGTTCTGACGGCAGTAGTTGAAATGGATCTCGATGCCCTCCCAGAAACTGCACAAGATGGGCTGGGTAGATATCTGAACAAGTTAAGCTTGCAGAATAACTCCGACGACTCCTTCCAAGATTGTGCTTACTCTGAGAAGAATTCAGATATGGGAATCGGAAATTTGAATAGTTATGACTGGACAAGCACAAGCATCCAAGAGCTTTCAAGGAGGCAGTCTGCAGTTTTGAGCATATCGTCTTTGCAGAAGAGCTTGTCTGTTTTCTCTAGCACTATTGGAAACGGTGGTTCTTTCCAGGTCAGCAGCAGCATGCTAAGAGAACAGCCAAAGCACAAAAAGTTTTCAGTGTAATAAGTCACGTGATGATAACATTTAGTTCAATGATGAAACTTCTGATGAAGGTCAGATGGTCATAGTTTGGCCTGATACATGATTCTTATATTCCTGTTCAGGAGTGAAGATGAAATGGCTGAGTTCATTACCTTCAATAGGTGGAAATCGAAGAATCTCTTGTATTTTCTTGATAAAAGAACTATTAGATTGGTCTCTGGGGTCAGCATGATGTTTTCTTCTCCAAAGAACCAGTGGTTACGGGTGTTCGAGTGCTTGGCTAAATTGGAAAATTTGCATGAGAGAGTGGTAAGTTGACAAAGACCAATTCGGGAAGTAGGTACACATTCCTCCTATTACTATAGTAACGCACTCTCCCTTTCTCCTCTCAGGAACTCTTGATATTAGGGTGTGTTGTAGACAGATGGACCAACATAATTAAACATTTCCAGTCGGTTTCTTTTGATTGTCTCACTACATTGGATCGATTCTCCGAAGTCCACAACTTGCTTCTTGGAAGACCTCAGAGACCACTAATGAGAGAGGAAAGTGTGAATTTGAAGGTAGGGGACAGTTCAGCTCTTTTTTTGGGGGAATCATGAGAAAAACTTTCCAGTTGCGTAAACCTGAACTTTTAGTTGAGCTACTCGAAAATCTTCCCAGCATGATATAACATGTTTCTGAAATTGTGAAGTGATAAGTTTCCTGTCAAGCCTGTTTTTCTTTTGATATTCAACATCAACTGTATTCTGCGTTTCATTCTGATTCAAATGTACTAAAACCTTCCATTTAGTATGTGATGTACTCGAAATTTTACATTTGTATCTGTTTACCATGTCAACTCACAATTTCTTTTTCATAACATCAGGAGCGCGGCGTTCTCGATCATCTGACGGAGCTACTGGGCTGTCAATCCCATGTGCTGTGGAAACTATCCCCTGCTCTTTTAGCAGCTGCTATTCCTTCTTGGTACCTCACTAATTCTTCTTGCAGTGTCTGTTCAATACCTTTGAAAAATGTCTCCATGTCCCTCTTGTTTTATACTAAATGTTGTGCTGGTGCTATGCATAGTTCCATTCTAAGTTATAATTCTCCAGATTTATGTATTATCAGCTTAATCTTTATAATTTGTTTTTTGTCAATAGCATCCTCTATTTTATGAGATTTGTCCCAGAAAAAAATGAAATTAGTGTTCGATATGATATACACCAAATTTATTGGATAAAATGTAAGAAAATGAAACAGCAAATAGATTCAAGCAAAAAAGAAATAGCATATAGAGGAAAAAAGTGAACCAAAATATAGAGAAGTTGTGTATATGAAAGTGAAATGAGAATATTAAGGAGAAAGAAGTGGAGTGGGAGGGGGAAATGTGGAATAGTACGTGAGAGGGTGGTTAAAAAGCATAAATTCTTGAGGAAGGGGTTTCAGTGTCGTGGCACAAGGTACCGATTCGGAACTGATAGGTCCTGGACTGATCCTCACAAGTGGGACTTATGTGCCCTTTATCTCGCCATATCTTCTATCCTTGTACTAGGCATCACGTGACCTCCCTTACTAACGAAAAAAAAGAAAAAGAAAAAAGAAGAAGCATAAATTGACAAATATGCCCTCGGCTACTCTCCAATGTAATGGTCTTCAATTTGTAAAAATTGTTTATAGTTAGTAATACTGGAAACTAAAAGTTAGAAGAAGATGTTCCTTCTTCTTTGAAGTAGTATAAATGAATTACAATCTCATCTATTATAGCATAAACAAAAAACTTTGACATTTAGCTTCAAGATGTATGTAAAAGAAAAATCAGGTTCCTCCTCAATCTTCTATTACTTCTCTAAGAATACAAAGAGCGAACTTCTCGAAGCGCTTAGGTTTGAATATAAGCCAGAACAGATATCAGCACAGATGATGATTCGTGACCTCATTGAGTCTTCCATATACCTCTTTTTATTTCTTTTGACGTCTTTTTATTTTCCATTATGTGTAATATGGCTCCACCCATGCTGCTTCATTTCTCACACAGGTCAACCATTTTTAGAATCTATCTGAACCAGATAGGGATCCACCTCAAAGGCGAATCAGCGACATTAAGGTCATGAAGTTATGATATGAACTGTCTTTTTTCTTTTTCAAGTGAATCCAATCCAAGTCTCGCAATATCTGTTAATAATTTATATCTGTTTTTCCAAGTTCCTTTTCGTAACACATGACATGAAACTTTTGTCTTTTAGATACTGTGGTTGTAATGAAGAAAGAAAGGAGCACCGAGATTGTGAGTGCACATAAAAGGCTCATATATTCTTGCTTCTACCACATGCTTCCAGCTGCACGCTTGATCTAGCAGATTGAGCATTTTAGTGGCCTTTTCTTTTTTTTTTTGATCTTTACTAGTTCTCAATAGTCGATGCTAATCTCATCTTTGTAGGTGAACTCGCTGAGAGGATTTGGTGTCTCTATGCCTTCCACTTCTCCAGTTCTCTCGTAAATGGTGAATGATATTGTCTTTCTTGTGCTGACCTTCATTGATAGCCTCTGGCTCAAGTTGTTCCATCAACAGCTTGTACAGTTAAGTATTTTTCGATCACGGAATGTTTCTTGTAAAAAGCTTTCTGAATTGATGGGCGATGGATACTGGATTTGCCTTTATTCCATTGCTTGGAACTGGGAATTTGCAGCTCCAGAAAAACTCACAGCTGGATAATGTTTTCAGTTTCTTGGCAGCGGGAAATGGCATTATATTTTGACAACGCAAGCAAAGCAAAGGCCAAAGTTCTAGCATTACTTTATCCTTTTCAAGCTCGGACAACAATTTTGCCGTGGAACTTTCGACTAACTTAACTCAATAGGAAAAGGGCATTGATTAAAGATGATTGGTTTTATAGTAGTGAAGGCATACTGCTCCAGGATCAAGCGGATGGTGGAATGAGAACCTTTTTTTGGGTGGAAGGACAAGAAAGCAGAGTGCGTCGAGAAGAATTTCCTCTCAAAGACTAGTCGTGATCATATGGGGTTCCAGTGCTTAGAAAGAGGGGTTATCGGGGAACATCGCATATCGGTATATTTCTCTCTTGTGGGGGGTGGTCTAGGCGGCAATGTTGCCGGAGAACATTCTCTCCGATTCTCCCACTCCTTTCTTTTGGTACATATTCTTCCATTCCTACTACTACTTTTTTGTCCATTATTATTGTCAGATTCCCTCTCTTTCCTGAGAAACACTTTTCTTCAGCCACGTCCCTGAACTTCCAGCCCTATTTTATCTTTTCTGAGCGTGTCGTATTCGTGTCGTACTCAAGTTCATTTGTGTCGTTTTTCGAAAAACAGGCTCTTCAATCAGTCGATTGCATGTGTGTACTGTCGATTGCATCATGTCGTTTTTCATCACGACACACTCAGAAAATTCAAAATAGGATTGGAAGTCTGAGCCACGTGACTGAAGAATTTCCCACATTTGTCTGGATGTTTATTCAAATCTTTGGTTCTGTCTGATAAGGGACAAAGCCGAACCCAGGAATATAATTAAGGCAGGAATCGCTGAACCGGTCGCATTGTCATCGGTCTCGAGCCTTCTTCCCAGAAACCGGTTATTGGTAGTGTTCTACGTCACAGTTTATAATTACGGTGCGTTTGGTTTCAGAGTTAAAAGTAATTTTGATTTTGATTGTAGAAAAGGACAAATATTGTGTAATGTGTTGAGTTAAAGTTAAAGTTAAAATTTTTGATATGGAAAATGTGTATTTTTGTTGTACAGTGGGTTGAGTCAAAGTTAAAGTTAAAATTTTTGTGATTTTAACCCTGAAAACAAACGGGTCATCAGTTCCAGAAAAAGTCGAGTTGGTCTAACTCAATGTGCTTGTCTCGTGCTAAATATGGCAATAAAGCGATCCCGCAGCCCTGGACCATTCTTATGTGGAGAGATGCGGTCAGTTTTTTCTTTTCTTGCGTATTTTCAGCGGAAAAAAAAATGTATTTAGCTTGGTTTGTAATACGATTCAGTTCCACATGATCTCTCGAAAATTTGCCAGGTCAATCTAGTACCCACCAACATAGTACGTAAATCTCTGGCAATGTCAGCATCGGACTGACCATTGGCCACCTTCTCGGATAGACTGAGGTCCAATCACGCCCTTCGACCCCAGCATGCGCGGTTGACGTTGCATTCACCGTCTTCGAGCTGACAGACTTCACAACATGCCGAATTCTCGTTCGCGAGAAGATGATCGACATGTTCCATGTCCCATCGTCAATGGATTTTATTCCGCGTCGATTTCATCGAATATTTACCCCAACGCCACTGTGAAAGGCATATTTATATTGTGGTCCCACTGTGAAAGATATTAGCTCGGTGGTACGTGCATGCGGGTTTGTGTACGTACATATGTACGTATTTCGCCTTTCAAGCAATTGAAAGACCAAATAATTAAATAACCAAAAAAATGAAAAGGCTGCTAATGAGCACTAAACTCCACGTGCGCACCACCATATATTTACCCCACGGCCAATGCCAACCTCCACGTGGAACGAATCCCGTGGAGCCCACCACAAGAGGCGCACAACTCGCATGGCCTTTGCTCACCACGCGCCGGTCGGGCGCGTGGATGTGCAGCACTAGCTCTCGCACCATGTCCACTCCCCCTCCCCTCGTATTTTTACCTTTCGTTCATCAATCAATCATTCATTCATTCAGAGCCACCGAGAGGGAAAACTGAAAAGGGGCTAGACTTGCCAGTCGCCACCGCCGAGGACACGCGCCGGTGGCGGAGCTTAGCTCACCCACCCTCCTCGCTTGCCGCCTCCACTTTCTGTCTGGTGATTCGATGCTGTTTGCACCAGCTTTTTGTCAGCAGCCATAGATTGAGCCGCTCAGAGCTTTCCATGAAGCATTAGCTCACCAGGTGAGGAGCTGTGGCCATCTTTCTTGCAGGTTGTTGAGCAGAATGTGTGGTACAAGTTGTCGGTTAGGTCGCGAATTCCTGTAATTCCTCGGAATTTGGCTCTATTTTCTCGGCACTGAGCTTGATAATCAATCTCAGTTTAGTAGGATCAATCGGTTGGGTCTGCAATTGATGCAAGCCTGGCGGATAAAATCGTTCAGAAGGAGTTGTGCGTGCTCAAAGTTTCAATTTTTGAATCCCTTTGTTATGGGGCGGACTCTGTTGAGAATCTCGAGCTGATAGTTGGAGCATCTTGTAGTTGTAGCATTTTTCTTTTTTCTTTTTTCACTTTCCTATGTGCTGAAGAACGTTCCCATCTACTGTAGAGCAGCCAGACAGCTTGAATGTGTGTATTTTTATCCGACTTATAGTAGCTAGTGTAGACATTGTTCAGTGAAATGCTCTGCAGTTCTAATAAATTCCGTTGGTTAAACGTCATGTACTGGGGACGTGCTTTGATCTACGTTGTAGGATAGTTAGTTGCAGATAGGACTTTGTGGGTTGATAAGTTGCAAAATTGTTGCCGGGAGTGTTGCATTGATTTGGACTAGAGATGTGGATCTTGTCAGTCGTCCTGTCAGTTCCTTGGGAATTTATAGGCATATTTACATGGTGGAAAGAGAGGGTTCCATGCAGCTAATCCAATTTTGGAGGGAAAAGGGTTGATTTTTATTTCATGCAATTGTTGATGAGATCAGCTGTTACATGAGTTTGAGTATCCCTTCATTTATAGAGCCACTAATCTGCTTTTAACTGTTGGGCTTGTACTGGTAGATCCCCCTCCTCCGGGTTGATGGCGCCATTGAACAATTCTTTCTTTGAACTGGAGAATTGCCTGCGCTATGTTATGTTATATAGAACTTCAGAAACTGACCAGAAAGCGACCTTCTCATGTTTTTGTTTTTTCTTGATGGCTCATATCAACTTCTATTTCTGGTCTAATAAACTTTAGTCGGATTATAACTTTTGTCCTGTGTTTTGTAACTTTAAAGAACAGGGTTTAACCAGTCGATCACTGCCAACTCTAGCCTTTGTTTGTTGATTTAAGTGTGCGATGGAGGCACGCCCCGCTTTATTTGTCCAAAGATCAGGTCCTCAGCAGCTCAGTACTGTGAGGGTTTCTGGGGCATTGTCGTCATCCTTACCAGTTCTGCCCACTCCCTTGGAAGAAAGATATCCCAAGCTACCAGATTCCCTACAGGTGACAATGGAGAAGGAACTTACGACAGGCCCTCTAACTCATACGATTCCTGTGCCATCAAGTAGTGGAGCTGTTGGTCACATTTTCTCATCAAACTCCGGATACTCAGCAGATCTTCATATCTCATCCGTTTCTCCTCAGGAGAAGCATCCTAGAGATACTACTCCTTTTATTTCTCAGTCATCGACCGGCAAGGCATCAACCTTACCTCTTCAAGCTACAGCTTCAACTCAATGTACAGAAAAGAATTCCTGGTGCCCAGATCCTCTGCCTGATTTCCTTGATTTTGCTGCGGATTCCCCAGTCCAGGGTACTCAAATGGAAAACAATAATAGTGGGCCTGGAATTCCTGTGTCCGAGGACTTTAAACCGACCAATTGGCAGGAATGGGCAGACCAGCTGATTAATGAGGACGACTCTTTGACATCTACCTGGAATGAGCTTCTCGTGGACAATAGTGTTTCTAATCCTGAACAACCAAAGGTCATACTGCACACAGTTTATGGTGATTAGGCTTAGGATTAGGGTATATTGTGATTTTCATTCTTTATTGTTCCTCGTAATGTTACCTCAGATGGCATCAAATTTTCCAGTGAGCCAAAACCAATTGCAGCAGCAACAGCAGCTCCCTCCTTCGTCAGCAAATACATCCTCCTCGAAGCCACGGATGCGTTGGAGTCCAGAACTTCATGAGGCATTCGTGGAGGCTGTAAACAAACTTGGTGGAAGTGAAAGTACGTAGAAGGCTTACAATGCATGCAAGTGTCATATGATAACTGGTTTGCTGATCCACTGAGTTGACTTGTTGCAGGGGCCACACCTAAGGGTGTGCTGAAACTTATGAAAGTTGAAGGCCTGACAATTTACCATGTAAAGAGCCATTTGCAGGTGCGTGTGCTTTTTCAAATTGGTGTCTCCTGGTAAACTCTTGGTGTGAATGTTTGTTGTAATTGGAGTTCTTGCTCCCTGAATTACAGAAATATAGGACAGCCAGATACAGACCAGAGTTATCTGAAGGTATACATCCTTTTCAATGTGCAAGATTTAATGATTGTATCCGTGGAGCATCTTTTTTTGGGAAATATTCTCTCTCTCTCTCTCTCTCTCTAATGAGAGGAGATAGATAAATTACCCGTTCTCAAGTTTCATGTCTTGGCTTACTAGTGATCTTCTTGATTTTCTAGTCTTTATGTTGTATGAGGAATTGTTGCATCTAATATGCTGAATATGTGGAATCTTGAAAGGTCATCTTGAGTGACCTTTCCTGTGTTCCTGTTATGCCTTGTATGCTTGCTATTGATCTTTGTTTTAAAAAGTATTTCTCAATACGCCTGCTGCTACTTCTGTTTTCAGGATCATCAGAGAAAAAATTGACTCCGATTGAGGAAATGTCGTCTCTTGATCTCAAAACGTAAGTGCAATCATTTACAATTCTGGTTCCTTGAGGGGTTACTGATTCATTCATTTATGAAGAAGCATAAATATGGCAACTCATAAGAAGAGATGGATAGATATTTGATCTATATTATTCTATGGCCACCTCACAAGCATTGCAGAGAGCAACTTAAGCTTTCTGAGCCACAAAAAAGAAATGCAAATTTTTTTACTATTTTGTGACCGGGAAACGACTGCCAAGTACTCCAGAAAACAAGTGTTAAGTAGCTAATGGCAATGCGGTCACATCTTTATTTGTTAGGATATTTAGTAATGCAGTCAAAATATTCTAGCAGAATATCATATCTTAGCTTTGATGACAGGGGAATTGAAATTACTGAAGCTTTGCGGCTGCAGATGGAAGTTCAAAAGAGACTCCATGAACAACTTGAGGTGCTATATTCCATTTCAATGCCAATTTGACCAAGATTTGAATTCATTATTTAAAGCATCATCATGTGGGTAGGTGGAGAGTCTTAGAGAGTGTACGTGTTAGTTTTATCTCAACTAAAACTGGCTGAAAGAGTTGAGGAAATCTGAATGACTTGTGTTTTTTCTTTGCGAACTCACCGTTTATAAAATCTATCTGAGGATTGTCTTGAATTTTTTAAACAGATTCAGAGGAAACTTCAGTTAAGGATAGAGGAACAAGGGAGGTACCTTCAGATGATGTTCGAGAAGCAATGCAAGCCAGGGAGTGAGAAACTGAAGGCATCGTCTTCTTGTTTGGAGGATCCATCTGGTCCTCCTGAAGAACTGCAACAACAGCAAGATTCACTCAATAGAAGCGAGTCCAGGAACTCCAAGGAGGACAACAGACCCGAGACAGACCCTCTTGGTAGTTCAAGTCCCCTTCCCGAAGAAAGTAAGGAAGAGCTGGAGGAGGATTCCCGGGACCCCGAGCAAAAGCTATGTGAATTTAAGGCATCAAAGCGTCAGAAGACGGATTCTTAATTAAGTTGATAAGAACACCAGAATCGGTGTTCATGACCTGACAGAGGTAATACTAGTTTGGGGTGTCTGACTTGTGGGGAG
Organism: Punica granatum; assembly: GCF_007655135.1. Taxonomy (NCBI): domain Eukaryota; kingdom Viridiplantae; phylum Streptophyta; class Magnoliopsida; order Myrtales; family Lythraceae; genus Punica; species Punica granatum. The sequence continues at coordinate 2,816,852 of NC_045127.1, read as the reverse complement.
ATAGAGCGACGAACGTTTCTGAGAGGTCGCCTCTGAATTTTGTGGTGTGATAAGTGCCTTATGGATTATGGAAGTCATATATGCAATGCTGTGGTTTCTTATTTTAATTTTTTTACTTAAGTGAGCTCGATGAGGATAGCCAACTGACCCGATGTTAATGATTGTACTGGAGGCAGACGATAATTATTAATTAGTATGTAATTTGATAAATCAGTACTATAGCTTTGCAATTCTGGTCCTGCTGGCAGGTCTGTAGTGATACCGATCGATAATTACTTAATTTACTTATTTAGATATCGAGGTGACTTGAAAAGACTTGTAGGTAAAGGATGCGAGGAGCCTGTGCAGCGGCTTTAGAAGATGATAAGTGATCGGGTTGGGCTGGCTTCGGCCCGGCCAAGGATCGGATGTCGCCCAAATACCATGAAGAAGATTAGTTGGATGAGATTTACTGTCTAGCAATGTCCATTTCATGAATTGACTCTGCTCCAACCGTGAGAGAGGCAGAAGATGACTGCCCTCCCAATTTAGATATTGACATATATACCCTTACTAATACATAATTTATAGTACCGCGCACAATGTAATTATAAGTAAATTCATTCAGATATTAGAAATGCCTCTCTATTTTACGAAACTTAGAAGTTTGAAACTGGGACGGGCAGGATCCGATTGTCCGATCCCAGGTACGGTTATTCCGGTAAGGAACAACTTTTATTTGAATCAAGCAATATCCGAGCTGACCGTTGAGAGCTAGGATCAATTTAAGATAATCTACGCCATATCCTCCTCTGGTTATGTAAACTTGTTATTATATTTTTCCCAGTGCTTGTTCGGGACTTCTCAACAAAGATACCGGACCCATACGACACATCAAGAGCACCTCACGCCAGCACTATGGTTTGGAAGGAGGTTAGTGTCAGACTTTAAGGCTGCCTTTGGGGCGAAGCTAAAGCTACACAAATTTTTCCTGAAGCAGATTTTGGAACCGCCAGAAGGAAACCACATGACTGTTGTCTGTCTGTCTCGTCTTTCCTTTCCCACCAAATTCTTCAAATCTAACGTCTCTTATACTCCAACATACGACCCCCTAACTCACAGTTGGTGCAATAAACACACACACACACACACACACACACACTTATAATAAAAGCCTCACCTTCACATTCTCTCCCCATCATCTCTCACTTTCTCATCTCCTTCTTCATTGGCCGTGGCCTCAAACCCCATGGCTTCCGGCTTTTACACTGGCTCCCATGCCCGGGACGAACTCCATGTCCTCGACAAGGTACATTTCGTTTCCCACTTGTGGTTGGCTCAACATGGAAATGGCGTTCCTATTGGTATGCACGATCTCTAATATCTGATGAGGTTGTAACTGTCTTGGTTCTTTCAGCATGATCCTCCTGCTCGGCAGTCTCGGGTGTCAAAAGAGTGCCGGGTGTGCGGAGACAAGATAGGGTTGCGGGAGGACGGGGAGCTGTTTGTGGCTTGCCTTGTGTGCGGGTTCCCGGTTTGTCGTCCTTGCTATGACTATGAGAGGAGCGAGGGGACCCAGTGTTGCCCCCAGTGCAACACCCGCTATAAGCGCCACAAAGGTTTATTTCCCCAACTGTCGGATGACAAAACCAAGACAAGCACTTTCTCAGCTCGCTCACAAAGCTTAATCTAAGATTGTAGTGCAATGTTTGTAATTGCATAAGTTGGACATAATCATGAATATGATTGTCAGTTAATGGTGCACTAAACCGTCAATTCGACATCGAATCTGACAAGTGTTTTGATAGGTTGTCCGAGAGTTGCAGGGGATGACGAGGATGATGATGATGACGATTTTGAGGATGAATTTCAGATCAAGAAACATGCTACTGATGTCGCTGATCACAACAAATATGATTCCAACCACTCGGTAATCTAGTTTGAATGGAGCAGAGTTTACTTGGCAAACAAGAAATTTGGACCCCGATTGTTCTGGGATTGCTTTATTATGATCAGAATTTCCTTGATATATGATCGGTTAATTCTGATAAAGCCAATTAGTAGCAGCGCGGATAAAATTAACCATCGGTATAACTAGAAGTTAATGGCTGGACAATATTTGCAGGAAAATGGGGATCATCACCAACAGCAAGTCCATCCCAGTGGTGTTGCAGTTTCCTACGCTGGAAGCGGTAATAATAGTGTTTCTGATCTGATCCTTTCATCCTTCGATTTCTCTTGCCTTATTGTTCTCGACTTGTTTCTTCTGTTGCGGCAAAACCAAATCAATTTTCTACGTCTTTTAGCAAAGTTCTTTTGCATGTATTGTTCTTTCTGACTATTAAGTTGACAAGCAGTCGCCCAGATGGAGATGGAAGGAGACCAGAAGGAAGTACTCGGGAACGCAGAATGGAAAGAGAGGCTCGAGAAGTGGAAGATCAAACAGGAGAAGAGAGGCTTAGTGAGCAAGGACGATGGAAATAAGGATGACGGCGAGGACGATGACTTCCTGTAAGCACCAATCCCCATCATATGGTGATTTGGCTCCGAAACATTTCTATTTAATAGTACCACAGGATGCAAAGTTCTGTTTCTTCGAAGAACAGAATTCCAGATGCTGACTTCACGAAAAATGTTGTGAATTTAACTCGCAGGCTCGCCGAAGCGAGGCAGCCCTTGTGGAGAAAAGTTCCAGTCTCATCGAGCCAAATTAGTCCTTACCGAATTGTGATCGTGCTAAGGCTCATTGTGTTAGCTTTCTTCCTTCGGTTCCGAATCCTGACCCCAGCATGGGATGCGTTCCCTCTGTGGCTCATATCAGTCATATGCGAGGTGTGGTTCGCACTCTCATGGATCCTGGATCAGTTCCCCAAGTGGCAGCCCATCAACCGCGAGACCTACCTGGATCGGCTCTCAATCCGGTTCGAGCGGGAGGGTGAGCCGAACCGGCTAGCCCCGGTCGACTTTTTTGTGAGCACAGTCGACCCCCTCAAGGAGCCGCCGATCATAACAGCCAACACAGTGCTGTCAATCTTAGCAGTGGACTATCCAGTGGACAAGGTGAGCTGCTATGTGTCGGATGATGGGGCCTCGATGCTACTGTTCGATACGCTTGCAGAGACAGCAGAGTTTGCGAGACAGTGGGTCCCATTCTGCAAGAAGTACTCAATCGAGCCGCGTACCCCTGAGTTTTACTTCTCACAGAAGATTGATTACTTGAAAGACAAGGTACAGCCTACCTTTGTGAAGGAGCGCCGGGCAATGAAGGTAGGCAAGCATGTCATAATACTAAATCTCAATCAATCACCACATGAAACAACTCCGATCCTCAACCCAGATCATGTTTCGTTGCAGAGAGAGTACGAAGAGTTCAAGGTGAGGATCAATGCACTTGTGGCAAAGGCCCAGAAGAAACCCGAGGAAGGTTGGGTGATGCAGGATGGTACCCCTTGGCCCGGAAACAATACTCGAGACCACCCTGGCATGATTCAGGTTAACTCATTAAAATGAAGGAAAAAAAGAAAAACTGTATGAGGAAATTTGTCGGTTAAAATATTTATATATTTGGTGAATAACAGTTGCAATCACTGATTTACAGGTTTACCTAGGAAGTGAGGGTGCTCTTGATGTTGAAGGTAAGGAATTGCCTCGACTCATTTATGTCTCCCGTGAGAAGCGCCCAGGCTATCAACACCACAAGAAGGCTGGTGCCATGAATGCTCTCGTGAGTATCTCTTCTATACATTAGCTTTGTTTCTTTCTTGGAAACTGATACTAACTTCATTGCAACTTTCTGTCCCACAGGTTCGAGTTTCTGCAGTGCTAACCAATGCGCCATTTCTACTGAACGTGGACTGTGATCATTACATCAACAACAGCAAGGCTGTTAGGGAAGCCATGTGCTTCCTAATGGACCCGCAGCTCGGGAAGAAGCTCTGTTATGTGCAGTTTCCTCAACGGTTCGATGGTATTGATCGGCACGATAGATATGCTAATCGCAACATAGTTTTCTTCGATGTAAGCTCATACTAGAATCCATGTTAAGCCAAGAATATTTTACTCCTTATCTTTTCTTCTGATTAACTGATGAAAGTGAATTTTAATGTTGGGTTGTAAAGATCAACATGAGAGGGCTCGATGGGATTCAAGGACCGGTGTATGTTGGGACTGGATGTGTCTTCAACAGACAGGCCTTGTATGGGTACGACCCACCCGTTTCCGAGAAGCGGCCAAAGATGACGTGTGACTGCTGGCCCTCATGGTGCTGCTGCTGCTGCGGTGGTTCGAGGAAGAAGTCAAAGAAGAAGTCAGAGAAGGGACTGCTGAGTTCAGTGTTCTACCCCAAGAAGAAGAAAATGATGGGAAAGAACTACCTAAGGAAGAAAGGATCAGGACCTGTTTTTGATCTTGAAGAGATCGAAGAAGGTTTCGAGGGCTACGATGAGTTGGAGAAGTCATCACTCATGTCTCAGAAGAACTTTGAGAAGCGCTTCGGGCAGTCGCCGGTTTTCATCGCATCCACTCTCATGGAAGATGGTGGCCTACCAGAAGGAAATAATTCCACTTCCCTCATAAAGGAAGCTATTCATGTCATAAGTTGTGGCTACGAGGAGAAAACCGAATGGGGAAAGGAGGCAAGTTCAATATTTGCTTTATCGAGAAGTTTTCATGCTCCTGTCAAATCTTGTGAAGACTTACCTGGGTCTTCATCGACTGTAAGATCTAATAGTTTTTGGTGTTCTGACGATACATCTTGACAGATTGGGTGGATCTACGGTTCTGTCACGGAAGATATCTTGACTGGCTTTAAGATGCACTGCAGAGGATGGAAGTCCATATACTGCATGCCTAAGAGGCCGGCTTTCAAGGGATCAGCACCAATCAATCTGTCTGATCGGCTGCACCAAGTCCTGAGGTGGGCTCTCGGCTCGGTCGAAATTTTCTTCAGCCGTCACTGCCCATTATGGTATGGTTTTGCAGGAAAGCTAAAGTATCTTGAGAGGCTGGCCTACATCAACACTATAGTCTACCCTTTCACTTCCATTCCCCTGCTTGCTTATTGCACCATTCCCGCTGTTTGTCTTCTTACCGGAAAATTTATCATTCCCACGGTAAGTCTTCCAGAATTTTATCAGCAGAAGTGATAGTTATTATGACAGTTGACAGTGATAATTCAGAATTTCATAGTTTCCTTCTTTTGACAGCTCACCAACCTAGCCAGCGTATGGTTCCTAGCCCTCTTCCTGTCCATCATTGCCACTGGCATCCTCGAGCTCCGGTGGAGCGGGGTCAGCATCGAGGACTGGTGGAGGAATGAGCAGTTCTGGGTCATAGGAGGTGTCTCTGCTCACCTCTTTGCAGTCTTCCAGGGTCTCCTCAAGGTGCTTGCCGGGATAGACACCAACTTCACTGTCACCTCCAAGGCTGCTGATGATGCAGAGTTTGGTGAGCTCTACCTCTTCAAGTGGACCACTCTCCTCATCCCTCCCACCACCCTCATCATTCTCAACATGGTTGGGGTTGTGGCGGGGGTGTCTGATGCAATCAACAACGGATATGGCTCTTGGGGCCCACTCTTCGGGAAGCTGTTTTTCGCCTTCTGGGTCATTGTCCATCTCTACCCCTTCCTCAAGGGTCTTATGGGAAGGCAGAACAGGACCCCGACTATCGTCGTGCTGTGGTCGATACTTCTCGCCTCAATCTTCTCACTGGTTTGGGTTAGGATTGACCCCTTCTTGCCCAAGCAGACTGGCCCAGTCCTTAAACCGTGCGGGGTGGAATGCTGATCTGCTCTCGGATCATACACCAATTGGGAGTACTTTTGGATCCATGCTGTTTTACGATTGTGTGCAGAAAATTTTTTCGCCTGTTCGAAGGGGAAATGGCCGAGCAGTGAGCCACATTCACCCGTATATTTACATAGGAAAAGCACATTTCTTATCTGTGCTGTGTGTGTCTCAGAACAAATTTTCAGCAAGTTACTCCACATTCTGCCCAAACATAAATTTCACTACAAATTCTTTAAAATTTAAAAAACGACCCAGACTTTTTATTATATTTAAAATGTGCCCCACTCGGTTACTGTTCATCATCTTTCTCTTTCTCACGGGGGGTACTGTTCATCGTCTTCCTCTCCGCGACTCCACGATTTTCTCCGTATCAAACTTTCCTGGGAGACCCAGGGACCACGAAATCTATCACAATGGCCCCGTCCAGTTAATCCCGGACCTTCTCCTTGCGGGACTCCAAAAGCACCTTTTTCGACTCCGCCGCCTCTATATCCGCGACTCCCTTGAACAAGGCGAGAGACGCGACGGAGAAACCCTCGACTACGGCGGCCGGGCCATCCTTCCTTCAATTAGAGGAAGATCAGGAGAAACCCTTAGCCATGATGTCCTAGCAGATGGAGAGGCCGGTCTCGCGGATGACGCGGAGTAGGCGCTGAGGTCGTCCTTTGTGGAGTAGCTGCTGTGGAGCACGTGGGTGAAGGAGAAGAGGGACCAGGCTGAGCGGAGGACGGGGCCGGTGGTGAGGTAGAGAGGTCAATCAGGTTTTTAGGTTGCAGAAGAGAGAGAAAGTGGAGAAGGGACAGAGAGAGAGGGAACATTTTGAAAAATTCTTAAAAATTCGGGCCGTTTTGAAAATTTTATTAGAGTGAGTTTGGTTTCAAAGTTAAAGTAACTTTGATTTTGATTTTGATTTTGATTTTGATTTTGATTGTGGAAAATGACAAATGAGATTGCATTATAAATTTGATTTGGGAAACGTGTATTTTTGTTGTGTAGTGGGTAGAGTTAAAATCAAAATCATAATTCTAAAATTTGATCATGAAACCAAACATCAAAGTTTATAGTGGAGCAGGGGCCAGCATATTCCTGGCCGAGATTTCCCTTTTTTTTCCCCTTCATTTTCGCCCCTTTCTTGGATTGGTAAAGGGAAATGAAAAAGAATATAGACTTTGATCCATATAAAAATTGCAACTAAACCTTACTACATGTGTCATGGCCTACGTAGCAAACCGTTTACAACCCATCCAATGATCTAAAAGCGGGGTGAAACCAAAATTTAACAATTTAGGGGTGGTGAATCTTTTGTGGTAGATTGAAGGGGGCTTAGCCTAAGAACAATTTGTCATATATATCTTGTGAGTTTTGAGGTTTTACTTGGGAGATTCTTCAGATGTTGGGGCAAGTTTACTTGGCTACCAGTTTAGATTGCCATTATATTTTCACGGGCCAAGTGTATTTGATTTTTGTCATGCTTTGCTCACCCAAAAAAGAATACCTCTCGACTTTGCTTTTGAACTTGTGCATGAGAGAGTGAATCCTATTGAACATTTCATTTTTATCCTTCATTGGAGTTCATCATTGAATTTCGCAAAAATATAAATGTCGGTCTCGCTAATTATTCCCATTTCCTCAAAAAATTAACACAAATGCAGATAGTTCCAATTGAATTTATCATGAATGCAAGGAGGACTACAATTGTGATCAATAAGGACGGCAAACAGTACCCGTTTGAAGTTTCATGAAGGGGGTATAATTAAAACGATGATGTTGGAGAATAGGTGGAGACGCTCAATATAGCTCACAAGTCTCTCGCTCACTCATTCATCATCGACGTGGAAAGATCAACAGTTATATATGAGCGATGTGGAATTAGCTTCAAGGATTGACTCCAAGCAAATGTGAATTTGCTAGATACACGGAGTCACCGAGGGAACTATCATATTGGGGTTTTTTTATATCCATCATGACATAAAGAAAGTGAGTTATTATTGGATTGCCTCATATAAATTCATGAAAAGGAAGAGACATACGCAAGGAAGTTCTCAATAGATAATATAATATTCATAAATGATAATGCAAGCTCATCAAGTGGTGAAACAAAGTTTACCGATGTGAAACTGTATAGGCTGCCTAATAGTACAACTCTGCAAAAGGAGCAAGCTGAAAACAATGACTTCAAATGTCTTCATGACATTATTAAGGATATGTTTGGAAGCAAACGCCTGCAAGATGATATGACTGAATTTATGGATGCATTGTTGGATCCCAGTATACGGTTTTGTTTCTCAAAACTTTCTTATGATTCTAATACTTTTGTATATGAGTAGTTATTCTAATTAGCTGAATTATCTTATCTTATCCTTACTCACTTTGTTTATTTGTGCCACGTGCTAATTGTCTTTTTCTTTTCAAACAGTAACCGCCACAAATTACTTAGAAGACATGTGGCATTACAGGATCTCAATAAGTACATGAGGACAATTCTTAATCTTCATCAAAATCATAAATATCTCGATTCGATTGAACAAGTCAATTGGAGAGCGGCAATGATGAGGTTACCCAGGCAATAATGGATAGGGGGCTACGGAGATGCAAAATCCTAGGTGATACTTACAACTTTACGTATTACAAAAATAAGTCCTCCATAGACCAGTTAAGGTTCTTACGAAATGTAGTTATCCACACGGTAGATACGCTGGTGAAAAATATAAGTTCAATTCTTACTTTCTCTAATATTTGAATATGTGTATATTTTTCTTATTTTTGTGTGTTGTATTTGGTTTAAATAGGCTTATACCATTCAATTCGGAAGATATTCCCCTCACGATCTTGGATCGCTAACCACGTTTTGTAACAAATGTCCAACGCCAGCTCCATATAGTTAACGATCAGTTACTTAGCAAGTTGTGAGTTTTTATTCCTAAATTGAATTATTAATTATTAATGAAAAATATTTTTATGGAATCAACTAATTTTTTCCCTTTTCTTATGCAGGCTCACAAACACTATTTCCATTTAGGTGCAGTGGTTTTGATTTTTAGCCTTGCTCCAGATAGACATGAGTTTAGCGGTGGACAGCTCTCATATTAAAATCCATGTTTAGCGGTAGACATGAGTTTCCCCTTTTCTTCGATTTAAGCTCATACTAGAATCCATGTTAAGCCGAGATATTTTACTCCTTATCTTTTCTTCTGATTAATTGATGGATGTGAATTTTAATGTTGGGTTGTAAAGAACAACATGAGAGGGTTCGATGGGATTCAAGGACCGATGTGTGTTGGGATTGGATGTGTCTTCAATAGATAGGCCTTGTATGGGCATGACCCACATGTGTCTGAGAAGCGGCCAAAGATGACGTGTGACTGTTGGCCCTCATGGTGCCGCTGCTGCTATGGTGGTTCTGGTTCAAGGAATAAGTCAAAGAAGGGACTGCATAGTTCAGTGTTCTACCCCAAGAAGAAGAAAATGATGGGAAAGAACTACCTAAGGAAGAAAGGATCACGACCTGTTTTTGATCTTGAAGAGATCGAAGAAGGTTTCGAGGGCTATGATGAATTGGAAAAGTCATCACTCATGTCTCTAAAAGCACTTTGAGAAGTGCTTTGGACAGTCGCCGATTTTCATCGCATCCACTCTCATGGAAGATGGCGGCTTACAAGAAAAAACTAATTCCACTTCCCTCACAAAGGAAGCTATTCATGTCATAAGTTGTGGCTACGGGGAGAAAGCTAAGTGGGGAAAACAATAAATTCTTGGCCTAATCGATTGTCTTGAATATTCTCGTCATTTTACAAGCGATGTGGAATTAGCTTCAAGGATTGACTCCAAGCAAATGAGAATTTGCTAGATACACGGAGTCACCGAGGGAACTATCATATATCCATCATGATATAAAGAAAGTGATAAAGTCATTATTGGATTGCCTCATATAAATTCATGAAAAGGAAGAGGCACAAGCAAGGAAGTTCTCAATAGATAATATAGTATTCGTAAATGATAATGCAAGCTCATCAAGTGGTGAAACAAAGTTTATCGATGTGAAACTGTATAGGTTGCCTAATAGTACAACTCAGCAGAAGGAGCAAGGTGAAAACGATGTCTTCATGACATTATTAAGGATATGTTTGGAAGCAGACGCCTGCAAGATGATATGACTGAATTTATGGATGCATTGTTGGATCCCAGTATACGGTTTTGTTTCTCAAAACTTTCTTATGATTCTAATACTTTTGTATATGAGTAGTTATTCTAATTAGCTGAATTATCTTATCTTATCCTTACTCACTTTGTTTATTTGTGCCACGTGCTAATTGTCTTTTTCTTTTCAAACAGTAACCGCCACAAGTTACTTAGAAGACATGTGGCATGACAGGATCTCAATGAGTACATGAGGACAATTCTGAATCTTCATCAAAATCATAAATATCTCGATTCGATTGAACAAGTCAATTGGAGAGCAGCAATGATGAGGTTACCCAGGCAATAATGGATAGGGGGCTACGGAGATGCAAAATCCTAGGTGATACTTACAACTTTACGTATTACAAAAATAAGTCCTCCATAGACCAGTTAAGGTTCTTACGAAATGTAGTTATCCACACGGTAGATACGCTGGTGAAAAATATAAGTTCAATTCTTACTTTCTCTAATATTTGAATATGTGTATATTTTTCTTATTTTTGTGCGTTATATTTGATTTTAATAGGCTATACCGTTCAAACCGGAAGATATTCCCCTCACGATCTTGGATCGCTATCCATGTTTTATAGCAAATGTCCAACGCCAGCTCCATATAGTTAACGATCAGTTACTTAGCAAGTTGTGAGTTTTTATTCCTAAATTGCATTATTAATTATTAATGAAAAATATTTTTGTGGAATCAACTAAATTTTTCCCTTTTCTTATGCAGGCTCACAAACACTATTCCCATTTAGGTGCAATGGTTTTGATTTTTAGCCTTGCTCCAGATAGACATGAGTTTAGCGGTGGACAGCTCTTATACTAGAATCCATGTTTAGCGGTAGACATGAGTTTTCCCTTTTCTTCGATTTAAGCTCATACTAGAATCCATGTTAAGCCGAGATATTTTACTCCTTATCTTTCTTCTGATTAACTGATGAATGTGAATTTTAATGTTGGGTCATAAAGAACAACATGAGAGGGCTTGATGGGATTCAAGGACCTGTGTGTGTTAGGAGCGGATGTGTCTTCAACAGATAGGCCTTGTATGGGCATGACCCACATGTGTCTGAGAAGCGGCCAAAGATGACGTGTGACTGCTGGCCCTCATGGTGTTGCTGCTGCTGTGGTGGTTCTGGTTCAAGGAAGAAGTCAAAGAAGAAGTCAAAGAAGGGACTGCTGAGGTCAGTATTCTACCACAAGAAGAAGAAAATGATGGGAAATAACTACCTAAGGAAGAAAGGATCATGACCTGTTTTTGATCTTGAAGAGATCGAAGAAGGTTTCGAGGGCTATGATGAGTTGGAAAAGTCATCACTCATGTCTCAGAAGCGCTTTGGGCAGTCGCCGGTTTTCATCGCATCCACTCTCATGGAAGATGGTGGCTTACCAGAAGGAACTAATTCCACTTCCCTCATAAAGGAAGTTATTCATGTCATAAGTTGGGGCTAAGAGGAGAAAGCTGAGTGGGGAAAGCAATAAATTCTTGGCCTAACCGGTTGTCTTTAATATTCTCGTCGTTTTGCGGTATATATTAATGCTCCGAGCATAGGTCAAACTGTTCGGTAAAGTGCAAAGATAACCAAAGATAACCATGACTAAGAATTTATTGCTTAGAATGATAATAATATAGAATAGTAAGAATCCTAACAAATGTTGTTCGGGTGTGACATGCTACAAACGTTGCCGCATGCAATACCGATCTCATCATAATGTATACTACGAATACGAAATAAGTATAACGGATAGCTCTTCAGTCATGGGCAAATTCAAAAGGAAAAATAACCAGAATATAGATATGATAGATTAAAAGGCTAGCCGAAAAAGATAATGTCAGACAATCTCCTAAACCTTTTTTTCTTAATTAGTCCAACTACAAAATAAAAGGTAAAAACTATGTGCATGCAAGTTTCAACCCTCTTCAGTCTTCCCTCCCGACTGCTTGGCTAAATCGACTCGTCATCAAGACCAATGCCTGACTGAGAGTGACTGGTCAGCAAAGAGGACCTGCTATTTTAGTAAGAATCATCAGCATAAGCAAGGCGAGGGCATAATCATCTGGTGACAATAGAACAATCATATCTGCTGTAAGTAAACATACATAATACCTTGACCCCGAACTCTCATCCTCTCCTAGAGTCACGGCCACGAGGGTCAGTTGCCCCTGTGATTCCTCGACATCCCTTTACTGATCCAGACAGAAAAAACACAGATTAGAGGAATGCCAAATACTTGCAGATGTATTGCTCCACCTAACAACAGTATATATAAGCTCATGCCACGAATCGGCCTTTTTTTTTCCCCAGCAAAACCAATTATTAGAAATGCTCAACATAGCTATATATATATATATATATAACGCGGAATTCAAACTCGTGAGCCAAAAAACAGTTGTTTCCACAATATCCTTAGGTAACAGCAGACGTCCGCGCGCACACACAAACATATATATATATATATATATATATATATAATATCTGTGCATTTGCGAACAAGTTATCATGCCTTCCCTGCCGATTGGAGAAAGAAAAATTAAACATAAACAGTCAACGAGGCACCACATCCGTTAAGCTCTTACTTATTTAAATATACGGGTCCTTCCCAGGAGAGCTCCACAGCAGAAAACTATCCGTTTGTTTTCAAAGTCGTGATTTAAGATTTTAACTTTAACTTTAACTCAAAACACTACACAACAAAACACACATTTCAAAAGTCAAATTGGTGGCCCCATATATTATTAAAATACAATCTCATTATAATTAATTATCTATACCTTCCATTCATTTCATATTTCAAAAGTCAAACTGGTGGGCCCCATATATTTTTGTCTTCTTCTACAATCACAATCACAATCACAAATTCGTGACTTTAACTCCGAAAACAAACGCATTGTAAGGAACGCAAAGAAACATTCTCTAGTCTCGGCACCGTGAACAACAAAAACGGGAAGATATAGAAAATCTTTTTCACTGTTAATATACAATATAAAGTTCAACGGGGGTAAAATTAAGGAAGGGCGTAGACTCACATGGGGGTATCTACCTCTGCCAACGTCCCCGAAGTCATAGCTGAATGATCTTAGAGGGACACAATTGATAGAGGAAGAAGCCTTTAGATTGCCACGCATTCTCTTCCTGCTCTCGCCAGCGGTGGTTTTCTTCTCTAAACAAACAACATCCAAACTGAAGCGGAGGTTTCCGTAGCCATATGTTGTTAAATCAACCCATTTACTAGGCCCAGCGGAGAAAATCACTGCCTTCCCACCACCGCAATCCATCACCCTGCGCTCCCCGGAATAGATTTTCCGCCTACCTTTTCCGTATCTTGGACGGCGAACCGGAATAATTTCTGTTGCTCCCTTCTCCTGTGCAAGATCATAGGCGACGAGATAGGACGCCCCATCATAATAGGATGGGACAGGAAACCAAGGATACCCCAGACCGTCCACAACCTCGGACCACCGGTTCTCCAATCTGTGTCAACTGTCAAGCAGGGGTAACCAGTCAAGCCTCGAGCTCTTCTTCCACCCTTCAAATGGATGATTGCCATCCAGCACATAGACCAGCCCACGTACAAGCGTCAATACAATGCAACTTTCCACACCATCGAAGGATTGTACTTTGTAATGGTGTGGTGTAGAAAAGTCGCGAGGATCAATATGGGTTCAGGGACGGCAGCCCACTCATTTGAGTCTGGGTCGAGAAATTCAATGCGCGTAAAGCTCCGGGATAGTGTTTCTTCTTATAGGAAGGATCGAATGACTCTGGGAGCACGTAAAGCTTCACAAGGAGAGCGATGACAATGGGGAGAATTTTGGGGGGCATTGAGCTTTGGCCCTTTCCTCAGATAGGCAAGGGAGTTTCGGTTTCCGACGGGATATTCAGTGGACGGGAGACGGTGTGTGTCCAGGATATACACGTCAAGAGAGGGACCTATATTTGAAGAAGGAAAACCCACCTGCCTCCAATCATGTAGATTGAGGAGCCCGAGCAACCGAAACCCATTAGTTGCGGGAGATCGTGGGGTCGGAGAGTGAGAACTGGCGGTGGCAAGGGGATATGGGAATGGCTGCTGTCATCTTCTACATGTAAAGCATGAATTGTGTAGATAGAGATTTTATCCGGGACCTCGTCGTCGTCAATATCGCTGTGGCAAGGGTTGACGGGGACACGAAGAGTACTGTGAAAGTAGATGACGTATACCACCGTCTCGCTCTCATCGCCAGACGAAGGATCCTGTTGCTCAGGTATCATTGCTCCCTGCATCTCGTGAACTTACACCCCTGTAACTTATAGATAGGCAGCAGCAAAGCAATTAGAGGATATATATGTGTGTGTGTGAGTGTATAGAAGAAGACGCCATGCATGCATTATATACATCAATAAGGCAGGCGCCACCATAGATATGGAAGAAGTTCCCTCTTGCAAATAATTGGATGGATCGACACAAACATCTTCTCGACTCGACCCGACAGTACATAGAGCGAGAGCAAAGGGGCATATACATAGAGAGCTCAAATCAAACACCAAAATGAGCAGAGTAGTAGTAAGTGGAGAGATATATAAGTTCATTTAGTGCATGAATGTAAGGATGTATGTAATTGCTCGAAAGTTTGTGGTATATGCTCGACAGGTGCTCGATGAAACCGCAGCAAGCAATGCAACAATCGCAGCAAAATCATACAATCAATCAGGATGAAACCAATTAAACACCACAATTCCATTCCATGCATGCCTCAATGTCTCCTACCCCTCTCCTCTCCTCAACCCCGTACGTTATCCTTCTCCTTAATTATTCGATGGCAGGCAATTAAAATTACCAGTTCAGAGAGGGACGACGATGAAAAGAGATGCGTTCTGAAGCTGCCTGCGTGTCTGCCTCTCCTCTCTAGCAGAAGAAGCTTGAAATTCACCAACCTTCCTGAAAAATATCCGGTTACCATTCCGATATTCAAATTTTTTTTTAAAAAAAAAACATAAATCAAGAAATTAACAGACTCCAATACCATTCATCAACGGCTCAGCGCATCATCAAGACAAAAGGGGATTAGCCGATTACGGATTTAGATTGTATTGTTTGATATTTCTTTGATTTAAATTATACAAAGATTCCACTGACTGTTATATATTATATATTAACTTTAATAATAATTAGTATATATATATATTCGGGACAGAACGCTTAATCGGGGGTTTTGGTTTCAAAAACCATTAACCATCCCGTGACCAATTTCTCCTTTAAATTCCCGAACCAAATTATTCCCATAACTGACTAAATCGGTTTTTTCGATTCGGTTCAGTCCGAGACGATTTTTACCGGACTAATTCGGTTTTCAGGATTTTTTTCGTACAGCCCTAAGCTAAAGCCATCTAATAACCCATACCGCACGGGCGTAGCCAACTACGGTCAAGAGGAGGAAGGAACTTGCCAATAGTTATGCCCGACCTCTTGCATCGATAACATTCTTTTGGTGGTTCGGATTTTCTTATTTTTAATTAATATATTATAATATATCTCATGGTTGATATTTATGGCAATGTTGCTATTTTTTTTTAATACTATATGTATGTTTAATAGTTTGTTAAGAAAATAGTTATAATGTATAATGGCATTTTGGTCTTTGAATTTTGTTGATCTTTAATTCTTTACCTATTCCGTGTACTTTCATTCCGTGCATGTTTTGCGCTGCCGGTCTTTGGTTCCTCCAAGTTTTTTGGCTTGTTCAGTTTCAGTCCCTGGTTTCTCTTCAAAGTTCTGATTTGGCACCTGAAGTTTCTTATGTGCTTCAGATCTGCCTTTAAATGTTTATGCTTCTTCTTCTTCTTCGTTTCTTTTGTTTTTTCATGCATTCATCAACTTCTACCATACTAATTGCTATTATTATCTTATAAAGATTGATTACTGATCTGTTCTCAGATCATACACCAGTTAAGAGTACTTTTGGATCCATGCTGTTTTACGATTGTGTGTAGAAAAATTTCTAGCCTGTTCAAAGGGGAAATGACCGAGCAGTGAGCCACATTCACCCGGAAATTACATAGGAAAAGCACATTTCTTCTCTGTGCTGTCTCAGAACAAATTTCCAGGAAGTTATTCCACATTTTGCCTAAACATAAAAGTATTTTCAGCGGTGTCCTATTGCAATGCATAGAATGATTCTGCATTTTTTCGTCTAAATCATTCAGAACCTTACCCGTGCCCACTGTCCTATAATCCGGCACAGTTCCCGGGAGCAGTAGATATGCCAAGACTTAACATTCAAGGTTCCTCATGAATCTCATACGGTATGAGCACACGATTTCAGCGCGTAGAGCTTTGAATGTTACATGGACTGGTTCATTAAGGCTTCCTAGCATTAAATATCAGTAATTGGGCAAGTCATTGCATTGGACACGCCACAAAATCCAATGTCAACTTTGGACCACCAAAAAAGAACAAGGGATAACGTTATTTGACAACCGAACGAGCATTAAAGAAAGCATCGAAGAATCTTCGGGCAGACAACTCTGAAACTTTCAAAACTTGTGTGCGTAGTTTGTAAGAAATAAGATTATACAATGTCACATATAGCTGTACATATCCACATAACCTGCTTGTTAGGCCAAGAAAATTACGCGAGCGCCTATCAAACTTGTCACTACATAAGGATTTATTAGTAGCATTACAAACAAAGTGCCTTGATTAAGAAATCTACCTATTTCTGAAAGGTAGATAGCTTGTTGATGGTTATGGTGCCCAGTGGCTCCGACAGGCAAGCCTGGGTTCGCGCTGATAGCTCCTGAGCTACGAAGCGCATAGTGGGTCTCGACTCGGGATGCTTCCTTGTGCATGCCAATCCCACTGATATCACGAACGCCACTTCCTCTGCTGACTGCCCTTCCGGAGGTGGGAGGCGCTGGTCTAGCATGTCCAGCAGCAGGCTTGAGCTGTCGGACACCAGAAGATCCCCCGGGTGCTTCCCCATCATAACTTCCAACGCCACCACTCCGAAGCTGTATACATCGCATTTGTCTGTTACCCGCATCGTGACTGCTAATTCTAAATGCCACAATTTGAAAGAAAAATCCTGTCAAGAGACTATTGATGGAATATTTATACAAAATGGAACCATGATTGACGAAATAGAGAATAACGGTTAAAAATGTATTACCTGGAGCCATATAGCCATACGAACCCGCAACTGTGGTCCAGTTGGATGTGTCCGAGTTCAGGAGCCTTGCTGTACCAAAATCAGCAAGACGAGGCTCAAAGTCGGAATCAAGCAGAATGTTGTTCATTGATATGTCCCGATGAACGATTGGTGGAGAGCAGTCATGATGGAGGTATGCGATGGCATGAGCGAGTCCCTGCACGATCCTCACCCTCGTGCCCCAGTCAAGTTCAGCCTCCGCTTTACCTCCGTTCAACACGTTCCTTAGGCTTCCTCTCTCAATGTACTCATAAACTAAGTACACAAACCCTCCCTGGGAGCAGAAGCCGTAGAGTTTGATTATGTTCCGGTGCCGTACCTCTGTCAGCATTCGGATTTCATTCTCAAAGCTCTGGCGGTTGATTGCCGGGATATCAACAGAGTCCCCTATATCAATTCTTTTAACTGCGACAAGCTGTCCTGCAGGCAATTCGGCTCTGTACACTCTCCCGAACCCTCCCTTTCCGATGCAGTGGTCCTCATTAAAGTGCCCAGTCGCCTTCACTATATCATTGAAGGTGAGCCTCCCTTCTCTCCCCCATATCATCGACTCATACTTATCTGAATTAGTCTTGCTGCTTTTGATCTCCTCATCAAGAAGCCTGGACTTGCGCCGGAGTTTTAGAGCCACAATTACTAATGCTGCAAGGACTAAGAAGCTCAAAACTGGAACAAGAACACCGATTAAAATTCTTCTATTGCGCTTGGATCTGCCGCTGGGCGCATTCTCACTACTACACAGAGACAACCCCGTCGCATTCCCGCACAATCCCGCGTTCCCGACAAATGCACTTGCAGGAGCTTCTTGGAACACACTGCCACTAGGGATTACACCTGTCAGGTCATTGTAGGAGAAGTCGATTGACTGTAACCCTTTCATGCCGGAAAAGAGGGGAGGGATTGTTCCTGATAGATCATTGTGCGAAAGATTCAGATTCTCTAGCAACGTAAGCTCGTCCAAGTTTGAAGGGATCGATCCGAAGAGATTGTTGCTACTGAGGTCCAACATGTACTTCAAGTCGAACAATTTTCCAAGCACGGGTGGAATTTCTCCTGATAAATTGTTCTTGCTCAAGTCTAGACTCGTCAAGCGATTACAGTTTCCGAGCTCACTGGGGATGGTCCCAATCAACACATTTCCCGACAAATTGAGATAGCCGAGCTCTGTTAGTTTCCCAAACTCCCTAGGAATCTCACCTGTGAAGTGATTACTGCTCAAGTTCAGGCTGTTCAATCGGGTTAGGTTTCCGAGAACATCGGGAATGCCTCCTGTCAGCTCGTTATTGCCTAAGTTCAGGAGGCCGAGCTGAGAAAGCTGCCCAAGCTCAACAGGGATCTTCCCCGAAATTCTATTCCCGTCCATCCTGAGATCTGTGAGGTTTGAACATTGTCCCCACAGAGGAGAGATTTCCCCGTCAAACTGATTGTCACTGAGATATGCAGCATTGAGTCCGGGATGAACTCCAAACAAGTTGGTGATATTGGCGGTGAATTTATTCTCATCAAGACGGACTCTTGTCAGGTCCGAACAGTTTCTCAGACATTCTGGTAGCGAGCCCGTAAAGCTATTCCTGTTAACGGTGAATTCCTGAAGGACTAAACCGCTGCAGATTTCAGGCGGAAGCTCACCTGAGAAACTGTTGTTGGAGAAGCTGACCACTGTCAACAGAGGGCTGTACTTCCCAAACTCGATTGGCACATTGCCCGTGAGATAGTTCGTGTGCACGGAGAAGACTAGTAAATTGGTGAGATTGGAAATTGTCTCGGGCAGCTCTCCAGAGAGTCGATTAGCGCTCACATCGAAAAAATTCAATGAAGTGAGCTTCTCAATCTGGGGTGGGATCGTTCCATTGAGATTGTTCAAGAAGAGATGCAGGGTTGTGAGCTTAGAATAGTACCACAGGGTTCGGGGGATCGGACCTGAGAGCTTGTTCCTGGAAAGGTCCATAGCAAGCAGATCATTCATGTTCCCAATCCCATCTGGAATCGGGCCGGAGAAGGAGTTGTTGTACAGCAGAAGGTGAGTGAGCTTTGTCAACTGGCCGATCTCAGGTGGGATGCGACCAGAGAAGTTGTTATTCTGCAGCTGCAGAGACACGAGCTCGGTCCAGTTTGCGAAGAAATGCGGCGAGATCTCGCCAGAAAAGAAATTATCAGATGCTCCTAACTTGGACAGTTTGGTGAGACCTGAGAGTGACAGCGGGAGCTCTCCACTGATCGAGTTCTCGGCGAAGGCTAAGTAAGTAAGATTAGAGCAAAATCCAAGCTCGGCAGGAATCGTAGAGTTGAAGGAGTTTTTGTTCAGATGGAGCATTTCCAGCTTCCAGAGTTGGCCCAACGAAGGAGGAATGGGGCCACCGATGAAGTTATTGTTCAGCTCCAGTATCCCAAGGTCGGAGACCGATCCTATGTCACCTGGAACTGAACCGTTGAAGCTGTTGTTCCCCAGGCGGAGCTCTCTGAGCTTGGAGAGCTTGGAGATGTTCGTGATCGGTCCTCCGAACAGGTTTGTCGTGAGATTGAGGTAGAGGAGGTTGCCTAGATTCAAGTACACAGATTCGGGAATTTGTCCCGTCAGCTGGTTGTCCGACAGGTCTAGGTAAGTCAAGTTCCGGCATTCCATGATAAAGCCGGGGAAACCCATGGAGAGAGAATTAAGGTACAGGCTGAGATGCGTCAATAGAGGCATCCCCGAGAACTTGGACCAGTCAGGGGACTCCAAGTAATTCGATCCGAGATCGAGAAACCGTACCTTCTGGAGAGTGCTCACTTGATAGGGAACGCTCCCGTTGAGGCTGTTGTTGGAGAGGCTGAGGTAGTTAAGCTGCTGCAACTTTCCTATCTCCGGTGGAATCTCGCCTTCGAACAAATTGCTGCCCATGTCCAGGAACACGAGCTTGGTCGAGTCGCCGATGCCCGATGGGACCAACCCCTCGAGGCTGTTGTTGCTCATGTCAAGGCGGGTGAGGTTCGGGAGGGCGGCGAAGTTCAGAGAATCGATTGTTCCCCCGAGGGACAAGCCCGAGAGATTCAACTCCGACACCGACAAGCCAACGTTGCAGGCAATGCCGGTCCAGTTGCAGAGGCGGGGGACGTTGGTAGCAGTCCATGAAGCAAGGGGAGAAGGAGAAGGGAGAGTTAAGGTGCTCTTCCATTGGAGGAGAGCTTGAGCTTCGGTTGTCTGAGAGGAAGCCTTCAGTGGAAGAAGAAGAAGGAGAAGAAAGCAGAGGAGGTGAAGCAGCGGAAGATGAAGATGAGGGTGCAGTTGAATTTTTGTCATCTCTCTTGAAATGTTGACTGCATCAGTTTTTGTGAGCTGTCTATCTTTATAGATGAAGGAAATTTATTTTTATTTAATATCTTTTGTTCTCTATTTATTTCCAATTTTCTTTTACCTATAAAATTGAGGTCCCGCCTTGTTTAGGCGAGAGAGATAAAATAAGATTTTTAATCAAAATAATAGGCAAGAGAAATAAAATAAGAGTTTTAATGAAAATAATGTATAATGCTGTGACACGTGCGCTCGTAAGGTCTTTAAGAAGTTTCAAATTGAATACTCACGTGAGACTACTTGTGTCCCTTTATTAAATATTTAGGATTTTTATTTTTTAATGATATTTTATTAAATATGAGTATTAAGATTATTTTTAGCCTTTTTTTTTTGAGGATTTAACGTTTTTGATAAAAATAATTCTTCCCTCCCACTCTGTCAAGATGTTATTTCATTACATGATATGAGAAAACAACGATGAAATAAATTTACAAGCGCGTGGATTAGTAGAGTTATCAATTTGACGCGAATAGCTAGTTTTGAATTAGATCCATCATGAGGAAAGGTAGCATGTCCTCATCTTTCATAACATTCTTCTGCTTTGTTATTCATCAGGCATCATTTACATGTGCATCCATTAAACTAATGGGAAAGGCCTTGGAAATGATTAAAGTTGCCTTAATTGGACCTCAAAATTTGCAGTCAAACCACAATTGGGCCCTCGAACTTTCAAGGGAGACAAGCCAATGCTTGTCATACTTCAGTCTAGAAAAAAAAAAAAAAAAAAAAAAAAAAAAATGAGTTCCGAGGACCGGAGCAGTCCACATCGAGAGTTCCGGGGCATGAAGTTTTCTAAGCACGTGAACCACAAGATAATTAAATACCTACTGGAGTGATTGATGCATGGAACACTCATCGATGAACCGTGTTTATATATTTTCCTTAAAAAAAACACACAAATAAGACCATCTATGAGGTCAGAGTAAGGATGCTACAGAGTTCT
Organism: Punica granatum; assembly: GCF_007655135.1. Classification (NCBI taxonomy): domain Eukaryota; kingdom Viridiplantae; phylum Streptophyta; class Magnoliopsida; order Myrtales; family Lythraceae; genus Punica; species Punica granatum. The sequence goes on along the minus strand of NC_045127.1, from coordinate 2,795,442 downwards.
TATTACTACACAAATATGGTCATTGTTTCTAGATGTTATTTCGATCAAGTGATTTGTGTCTTTGTCTTTTTTTTTGTTTTTTCCTCAACGAGGATTTGATGTGATTTGTTAAGGATAACAGCACTTAGCAGAAATTATGATAGGATCTTTAGACTAATGCGACAACGAGTTTTTTTTGTAAATTATTAATGTTGTTGGCGAATCAATACCATGCTTACTTTATGTCGAAGCCGGGGAGCCCTTCTTTGTGGCTTGCATTTGCATAATTTAATAAGAACAAGTGCGAAAATTCATTATGGAAAATTAATTAATTAATTAATTAATTAGGCAAATAATTCAGCAAAAATATTCAAAATATGTTGCGGGTGTGATAGTTTTTCCGGAGATGATATATGATCATGGGATTGATTGACTTTGGAAAAAAATTCCTATTGATATCAAGGAAGAGTAAAAGTAATGTTTGCTCATGTTAATTATATATAGTGCGCATTCTCTTTTATTGCCCATGGATTATGATCGACTTCTTTGCCGAAATCAAGTAAAAGGGATGGTGCATGAACAAGTTAGATCAATATATAAGAGATTGGATGTCTCACGAACTGCTCATCATCATTCCTTTTGATTTTATTGGAAAAATTATTAATAAGAAAAAACAAAGAAATGATCAATATAGATTGATTCAAGCAGTTCGACGTTTGTTCTCTTTAAGTAAAGTCTCAGGTGCGAATCTTGTAAATAGAGAAAATCTATACTGGAAAATCTTCACTCCTTCGTAGACCGATCCGGCTCAAACTGAATTAGTCGAAATCCGTTAGAATTTTCGAATGTCAAGATACACGGATTGGAAAAAAAAAAAAAAAGGAAAAAAAGGAAATGTCACTTCTTGGATGTGAATAGAGAGAAAGGCCAGTCCATTGAAAGGAGTGGGATCCTTGTGCCCACCTTCTGGTTCCTTGTCCATCTCTACCCCTTCCTCGAGGGTGGTCTAATGGAGGAGAACGTGACACCGACAATCGTCGTTGTGTGGTCTATTATGCTTCTCGTTCGATCTTCTCGCTAGTTTGGATTAGGATCAACCATTTCCCAAGCAAAGGTCCACTCCTTAAGGCATGAAACTATTCAGATCATGCACCGATAAAGAGTGCTTAGAGCCATGCTGTTTTACGATTGCGTGTAGAATTTTTTTTTTTTTTTTTTTTACCGGTGCAAGAGGGAAGTGTCCGAGCGACTGACCCACATTCGCCCCAAAACTGCATAGGGAAAGCACAGTTCTTCTATGTGTTGTATCAGAATAAATGTTCGGAAAGTTGGTCCACATTTGGCCTAAACTTAGCATTATCCTTTTGCAGCGCATAGAATGTTTCTTCATTATTCTTCTAGATCATTCATAACCTTAGCCGTCCCCATCGGCATAGGAACCAGGAGAGCGTCCAAGCGGAGCATATACATCAATACGTAACACTCAAGCTGGTTTCCTTACGAGCCTCATACGATACGTGTCGCACGATTTTAGCGCGTACAGCTTTGAATATTACCATGGACTGGTTCATCGAGGCTTCCTAGAATTAGTTATCAGTAGTAGTTGGGCAAGTCTTTTGCATGAAAAGCACCATAAAATCCAAAGTCAACGTTGGACTACCAAAAAAGAACAGGGGATAACGTTATCTTAACAGTCATGTCCTAACATTGATCTCAGTTGGAACCAACCGAACGAGCAATAAAGAATTGAGGCACTTAGCAGAAATTAACATAGGATCTTTAAACTAATGCAGTTAAGGGATTTGTGAATTATTTATGTTGTTGGTAAATCAATGTTATGGTCACTTCATGCCATCGAAGCCGGGGAGCCTTTCTTTGTGGATTGTATTTACATAATTTTTATAAGACCAAGTGCGTAGAATCATTATGGGAAATGAATTAGTTAGGCAAATAATTCAGCAAAAGTAGGATCCATATTGTAAAATGTATTGCGGGTGTGATCATTTTTCCGGAGATTTATACATGATCGCGTTATTCATTGGCTTTGGAAAAATCTTTTTGTCAATATCAAGAAAGAGTAAAAGAAGTTTTTGCTCGTGTTAATTATGACGCGCATTCTCTTTTATTGCCCATCAATTTTGATTAACTTATTTAATAAAATATAATAGAAGGTACGTCACATGAACAATTCATCAGGAACTTACGAAAGTTGGATCAATATGAGATCTGCAATTTAAATGTTATGGATGTCTCATGAACCGTCAGGTGCAGTGGCCGGTCGCACTACCTTTGATTTCGAAAAGAGTTTACTAATACTTTGTTCCTCCAATTTTTCAATTGCCAGCACTTTAACTATTTGAATTTTCAAAATCGAGAATTTGGTCCCTGAATTTTCAAAAACAATAACATAATGGTTCTTTTAGTCTTCTTTTTTTTCGCTAACAGTTTGGTCTCTAAAATGACCATTTTGTTATGGTTTTTGAAAATTCATGGACTAAATTCTCGATTTTAAAAATTCAAGTAGTCTAGCGCTGGCAATTGAAAAATTGAAGGATGAAAGGGTCAGTGCACTCATTTCGAAAACTAATTAATGAGAAAAACGAGGAAAAGTCACTTCTTGAATGTGAATGAAGGGAAAGGCACTTATACGATGATGTCTAATCTAAAGAAATAGGAGTCTATTTGTCCAGGGCGATCTTGGAGGGCCTATTCCAACCCATTAACACAGGAGCAGGCCAGCCCATCAACAATGATCAAATAGCATGAAACGGATCCATCATGCGATATCCATGTTGAATCCGAGGCTGCCGATGGCAGGATCCGAGAGCAGAGTCGGTGAAGAACTCGTTAATGTAGGAGTAGGATGTCTTGCCGCCTCGATATCCCGTGCTGGAGAGATAAGCGAACCAAACATTGCAGTTCCTTCCGGTGACCGTAGGAGTGGTGAAACTATATTTCAGCCGTTGCAAATTCCACCAGTCGGTCTATGTCTTTTGAGTAGTGCAGGGATATATTCAGTTCTTTAGATTGCTCTCAACAGGTTCTGTCGAGTAGGATTCAACATATAGTGATCATAAGATACTTGAACAGAAGGGACGCTATACGTAAAAGCTCATTCATTGTGCAAACCACCAATATCGAAACTTACATCATCCAGCCATGTACTATATCACAACGTAAACGCATTCACATAAAGAATCAACAAAATGGTTTTTTTTTTTTTTCAATCCAACTTTAACCACACACACTCATCAAAGACACTGAAATGCTCACAAGACACAAGCTTGATCAGCAGCAGCACCCTTGTTCAGAGCTCTCTCCAATCTTGTCTCAAAGGGAGTCGAATGCCAATTCACCTTCTTGTCCTGCAATGAATAAATGATCAAATTAATACCCTACTTCCCAAATCCCAAGAGTTTAACCACTTCGATACATGTAGGTATCTGATGCAACAGTTACCTCTTGGTACTTGCTGGTCGTGTTTGGAATCCCTTTGAACGAACAAGCTGAACGAGAAGAGTTGTTCTTGGCTGATCCTCCAGCAGAGTGATTCCAGTAGGTTCCTACCGTCCCAATGATGGGAATCTCGTCCGGGCTTCGACTCGGAGACTTCCTCGGTGAATTTGTGGCTGAGAACTGTCTAAGTTCTTCGACTGTAAGCGCCCCTAAGATCGGTCTATCTTCTTGGCTTCTAAAGGGGGAGTTCGATCCTCGGCATGTACTCTTTGGAGAGGAGCAGATAGATTTGGGGCTCTTCTTATCAATCGGCGTGCTCTCGGATGAAACCAGCCAGTTCGAGAGGCTAGCATCCACGGAAATTTCTCGAGAAGATGACTTATTGGACTCAGCAGGTTTGGATTTCAACTGAATGAACCTCCATTGAAATCCGGTTCGGTTCCGAACGAGATCCTTGACTCTTGATCAAAGCTCAAATCTTCCTTACGGTTGCGATGCTTAGCCGGTGGGTGCCCTTTTGCTTTGGCAGCTTTCCACTGTGTCAAGTTCTCTATCGGTTTCAGGACAGGATGAACAAAGGCACTCCTATCCAGTGCATTCAAATTCAGTCTGTCTGGGTTCTGCACAGGGCCGTTACTCTTGTCCAGGATCCCCTGATTCACCCTTGATCGATCAATTTTATCGTAATCCTCATCGAGACAGTCGAAATCATCTCCATCACCATCGTCATCCAAGTCATCCTCATAATCATCTTCTAGGTCGCTGTCACCACAATCCGAGCCCAAATCTTCATCGTCACTCTCTCTGCAATTCTCGTATCGATTATTTGGGGTATAGGACCCCACGCTCGAGGCGAAGGAAACATCCTCGGAGGAATATTCAGACAAGAGTGGTCGTATCATGCTACTCTCCTCATTTTCCCCTTCCTTACCTACTTCCTCGACCTCAGCTGCAGAGTCCGGTACTTCAACATGCTCAATGGTCTGGACATTCGTATCGAATGTGACTCTCTTCCGAGCAATGGGGCTCGACTTCTCCTTCTCGGGCTTACAGCTGCAACCAAATGACCGAAATTCTGTCATAAACCAGAATTATCCAACCAAAGACCAATACGAGAAATTGAGGTTAGCTACCAACCTGGTCTCAGAAACTAAATTTACAGGCTCCACTGCATTATCTTGGACAGGAACCGGAACAAATTGCGCGGGTTGGACACTCGCAGCCCTCTGCAGTAACGACCGCAAAATCACATAAGTGACTTGGAATCACAAATCTTAACACAGATCAGTGGAATACGATTACAAATGAAAACATCGAAAGTTGCTAAATTCCAGACAGAACTTCTCCCAACACTCCGTGAAATCAATCGCTTTAAAACCCTAAAACCCCTTCCACTCAAATAAATGCTTTCCTCAGTTGACCGACCAATCGTTCCTTTTCTTTGAGCAACAACCAGAAAACTAGCACCAGGCAACAACAAGAACCAGATGAGCTCGAAGAAGAAGGCAAGCTTACCTGGTCGCCGGCCTGAACATGGACTCTGCGCCGCTGCTTCCCCCGTTTCTTACCGAAGCAACCGGGGAAGCACCCCATTGTACACCTTCCGACCTTCTCCTCCTCCTTCTTGCTCCCCTGGGTTGCGATTCTTCCGAATCAGTCAAGCTCCATGACTTCGTGCATAGAGAGAGAGAGAGAGAGAGAGAGAGAGAGAGTGGAGAAGGTGAACTGAGGAGGAGGGGACAAAACGGTCAGGAGATATAAAGGAAAGGAGTCTGCGTTGCAGAGAGGAAAGCACACAGCTTTGTGAATTATGATTTTCCTGTGAGGAAGAAAGACGGAAGGAACCGTTTGGCTGCCCGATTGTCATTTTACTCGAATTATTAAAATTACGAAAGAAAAAAAAAACTCGAAATGTAAAATTTATTATGATTGTTGTCATCGGTATATCGTATTACAAAAATATGGGTGTTAAAATAATTTACTATTTATTTTTACAGAAATATGAGTTGGAGTTGGGATTTATCGTTGTAAGTTGAAAATATAAAGTGTTTCGAACGTGCTAATTTTATTGCTAATATGGGTCACGTTGCATCCAAATCCTCAACAATGTAAATTGGAAAGCCAAAAACTTTCCCGAGAAAGCGTATTGGATTAGCGCAACCAAACACGGCCTTTCTTGAAAGGGGAAGTGACCGTTGGGGGAAGGGGATTGATACAGACAACCTGGCTGGACTGGACCGACCTCAGACTCCGTGTTAATTACGACATTGCCTTTTTCAATTTTTGTTTCTTATATTATAATATGAAATGATATTAATAATAATAGTTCATTAAAATTACAATATCTTGATGTGCTGAGGACCGTTATGTTAGAGCCCACAGCCCCCCGCGGCTCCAAAAAAGGGCCACAAGACAAACATTAAAGTAGGCAAGTTTTATTGTTAAAAATTCCATAGGTTAAAATTATACTCGAATTTACTAAAGTTGCTCTGATCCACAAACTCTTTTATTCATCAAAAAAAATTTTACGAACTCTTTTTATGCGCGAAATCTCGTAATAGGAGCTCAATGTTGCACATATAGTAAGTGTTATAAATTAGTTATTACCATTCTTATATTCATGAAAGCATGCGTCGTGATTCATAATTCACACTCACAGTATGTCTTGCTGCTGAAGGTTCACGACTTCATCGTGTCTCCTTTTCCCATATAAATGACATGACTCCGGTTAGTTAAGTAACATGTTTCGCGACACGGGTTGCATCTGAGGTGAAGAGATATAAATATGACACGGTGATACGTTGCACTCAGTTTAAGGTCTCATCTCTACTAACCATTTTTCGTAACTCCTGTCATCTCAAGCTCGTATGTTGTCTTGTCTGCTCAACCAAAATGCCAAAAATTCATGATCACATCTCTCAATCCTAGTTTGCTCTACAGGATTGCTATGCTTGGGATAAACAATCGGGATGCAGTTCATGAGTTTCTCGGGTGTTCTATTTGAGCGTTCGATGGAAAGATCCTAATTTGCTACCACGTCGAAGTATGACATTATCAATTATCATCTCCACCGAGCTAGTTACGAAAATCTGAGGTAAAATCATCACCAATTTATCATGCTTCTCTATCTTCAAATAGATCATTATATTAGATTTTGAATTGAATTTGTGCAAAATCATTTGAATTCAAAATGCTATTAGTTCCAATTTGCATGTTCAGTCCCGGCCGTTGGTTTCGACCAAAACCTTCTCACCAAAATACTTCCTTCTAACTTTGGGCCTACAGAATTTATGGCCAAGTCCATGCTTGAGCGAGGCTTGGACCTGCTTGAACCATCAGTTTCCATCTTAATGTAAAATTAGGGGGGCGGCCCGCTCGACCATTCGTCTTTAATCCTTAGCAGGATTACCAGGACTAACCCGATCAACCATCGATTTTATATTTCGGATTCAACTCGGAAGCAGTTCGAGGCATTAACTATACTCTCTGTTCATGAATCCCAATGGCAATGGATCTCCTTCCTTAGGACTACGTGGTATGCACGTTTTGCATGTATAATAATAGCGGCACGGTTCTGATTCTGATCGAAAACTTCAGTACTAGCCGGAGGTGATTTTGTCTATCCAGCCACTGGCCTGTATTTATCGGTACATTTATGTATGTCTTTACATTTGTACTCTCTAGTGGGAAAAGCCGATTGAATCTATATGCATTTTATCTTTTGTTCGGTAGGACTCGCATTAGGCCAGTATATAACAAATCCATCAATCAATGCATCTTATGGGGGTTGGAGCAGGACCATATCTAATCCATATATATATATATATATATATATATATACAGATATTAGCTGACCTCCTAGAGATAAATAGGCTAATATGATGAACAAAAGGTATATGTAATCTAAGGGAGATTCGATCCTTGAGCTTTTCAAGGCCCAACTAATTAGCAGAAATTTTCTTGCATATGCATATGACTGCATTAGAGACTGAGAGAGGGATTGACAATGACAAAAACATTGAAATTATCAATTTATATTATATTATATATAGAAAATTTATTCAAGACTGTAATTATTAATTATATTAGATATTATGCATGGAATCTTATATATACTGCCGCCTTACAGATTCTTAGATGAATCGGGTAACCTTTTTGTTCTTTTATTTTCCTGGACGTCGGGTACTGAGGAAAACGACCACCTTAGCACCAAACCTAGTATAGTAGCCAAGGCACAGAGGCCAATTTGATGAGTGATAATGATAATGATAATAATTTAAAAAAAAAAACTACAAAAATGAATGAATTGTTGACACAGCTCAATGTATTATATAAAAAGAAATTATGTCCTTATCCGAACTTGATAGCCATTGTTGTGGAATGCATATGAAATTGTTTTCTTTACGTGGATTTCTAGCTCGATGCTCACGGCCTCTTTCGAGGTGTCAATTTCCATTTTAATTGACTAGCTACAGTCGATGATGAAACTATACGTAAACTTGCCAGAAAATGGAATCAACTAATTGCATATTTTAATATAAATACACATTGAAGCAAGAAAATAAGCAAACATATGTGAGAATGATGTATTGCATTTATTTGGTGTTGTTGATTATTTCTTTACATATAAAAGGCCATGCAAGATGTGAAGTTTCAGGAAGGCCGCCATCCTCCCCCTATATTAAATTTGGAATTGCTCTCAATCTCTCCCACACACACATACGGCCACATGATCATGGGGAAGGCAGATGATCATCAGAAACTGGGCGAAGGAGGAGGAGATGGCTATGCCCAAGATGGCTCTGTCGATCTCAAGGGAAAGCCAGTTCTAAGATCGAAAACCGGTCGATGGAGAGCTTGTTCCTTCATCGTCGGTTAGTACTATTTATATACACGCTCTACAAATGATTTACTATGTTCGAACCGGATGGGTAGATTTTGCACGGTCTCAGTTCACTAATGTTCTGCGAGTCTATGTGTATATATATATACAGGGTACGAAGTGTTCGAGCGGATGGCATACTATGGTATAGCCTCGAATCTAGTAGTGTACCTGACAAAGAAGCTCCATGAGGGCACAGTGACATCATCGAACAATGTCACCAACTGGGCTGGCACCGTTTGGATGACTCCCATCCTTGGTGCTTACATCGCCGACGCCTATCTTGGCCGGTACTGGACTTTCATCATCGCTTCCGCCATATATCTCTTGGTAATTGATCAAATAACTTTTAACACCGAAAGCTCTTGTTTGGATTATGAGCACAGTTCTTAGAGTAGATATGGTGTGATTATGATCAAAATCGAAATTCGTCATAGATCTGATTCGTTGTGTTTGCGTGACTGAACCTTAAACAGGGAATGTCACTGTTAACACTAGCAGTGTCAGTCCCTCAGCTGAGGCCTCCCTCATGTGGGCCGGGAATCAAGGAGGAGGAATGCGACAAGCATGCCTCGTCCCTCCAAATCGGGATCTTCTACTGTGCCCTATACATAATCGCCATGGGGACAGGTGGGACAAAGCCCAACATCTCGACGATGGGTGCCGATCAGTTCGATGACTTTGAGCCCAAGGAAAGGACCCAAAAGCTGTCCTTCTTCAACTGGTGGATGTTCAGCATCTTCTTCGGGGCGTTAGTCTCCAACACTTTTTTGATCTACTTGCAGGACACCATGGGGTTTGCCCTCGGGTACGGGCTCCCGACTCTTGGTCTCGCAGTGTCTATACTGCTTTTTGTCCTAGGGACCCCTTTCTACAGGCACAAGGTGCCTTCTGGAAGCCCTTTAACTCGGATGGCTCAGGTCCTGGTGGCAGCATTGAGGAAGTGGAATGTTGAGGTCCCGAACGAACCAAAGGAGCTCCATGAGCTATCCCTCGAGGACTACTCGAGCTCAGGCACTTTTCGGATAGATCACTCGTCTTCATTAAGGTTATCCTTAATATAATTTATTTCAAGGACCTTTCCGATGGTATCATCCAGTGTTCAGAAAAGGTTCGGAGACTCTTTTCACCGTGTTTCAATTATATATAATCTGTTTTTTGGTTGCAGATTCCTAGACAAGGCTGCTGTGAAGATTGATTCGAGCTCGCCCTGGATTGTGTGCCCAGTTTCACAAGTTGAGCAAACCAAGCAGATGGTCAAGATGCTCCCGGTACTGATCGTGACGTTCATCCCAAGCACAATGGTAGCTCAAGTCAGTACACTCTTCATCAAGCAGGGCGCAACGTTGGACCGGAGCATGGGCCCGCACTTCGAGATCCCTCCCGCCTGCCTCACCGCTTTTGTGACAATCTTCATGTTGATAAGTATCGTTCTGTACGATCGCTACTTTGTCCCATTCATCAGGAAGTACACAGGAAACCCGAGGGGGATCACGCTGCTGCAGAGGATGGGGATCGGCTTTGTGCTGCACATAATCATCATGGTGATAGCTTGCTCGGTTGACAAGAAACGTCTAAGTGTCGCCCACGAGAACAACATTTTCCAAAAGAACCAAACGATACCCCTCACTATCTTCATCCTCCTCCCCCAATTCGCCCTCATGGGTGTCGCCGACACCTTTGTGGAGGTCGCCAAGATCGAATTCTTCTATGATCAAGCGCCAGAAGGGATGAAGAGCCTGGGGACAGCATATTTCACCACCAGCCTCGGAATTGGTAACTTCCTGAGCAGCTTCCTCCTGAAGACAGTAGAGAGAATCACCAAGAACGGGCACCGAGGCTGGATCCTAGACAACCTTAACATATCGCATGTGGACTACTACTATGCGTTCTTAGCAATTCTCAACTCAATCAACTTCCTCTTCTTTCTGCTGGTGGCAAAGTTGTTCAAATACAACGCTGATGTATCCGAGTCCAACAGGGATTTATCATTGGAATCATTCCCTATGAAAGCTTCATCAATGGATGCACCTGAAGAGCAGATCCCGAGCCAGTAAGCTCATCTACAATTTTTATTTTTATTTTCCGCAGACACCTCTGCAGCTCCTATGCCGTCGGAAAAGTGAGTGGTCAGAGCAGACTGATAAATACAACTGAAAATTTGATCAATACCAATCATATATATACATTTGCTTCTTGTGGGCTCTCAGAAACCGACATTAAGGGACGGCTTAGAGCAGAACTGGAAGAAATAAGATTGAAAAACTTAAGAGTAATGGCACAAAAACTACATGCATTTGGAGGTTTCTTCTTTGGTACAATTTTATCACTTCAAAAATTGAGATAATTACAAGGTGCAGCAAACTGCCCTAATCCTAGCCTCCTTCTCTCAAACTGACTAGTGAGATCCACAAAGAGCTGCAGCTCACAAGCCGCAACCAATTCCAAGACTCATGTATGGCTAACGACCTTGGAACCCGAAGACGCAGCTAACTCCGCTTCATTGAATTTCTGCCAGTATATCGAGACTCTCCCAGCTGGATTCCTTCTGATGGTTCAGGATTGAAAACGATGAGTCTTACAATCTATCTTGAGGACCCATCCTCCATGCAGAATAGCCATGAGAACTTTATAAGTCCGAGTGCATGCACCCCCATTATCTGTGGCTGCAACAATAATTTGTTCCCTAAGGGGACCATAACTTAGACACTCGCCCGCAAGCAAGTTGAAAAATACATTTTATAAAATTGATAAAAAGTTTCTTACCCAGAGAGGAGAAAGGGGAAAAAAAAAAAAGGCTAGCATGAAAAGTCATATCCATCATTTTAATAGGATTAATCACCTAGAAAAGTACAACATTCGCACTTTTTTTTAAATATAACACGATTTTTGGAAAATAGCATAGAAAGACACAACTTTTGCATTTTCCTTGAATATAGCAAGGCATTTAGAGAGTAGCACAGAAAAACACGACCTTTGCACTTTTTCCTAAATATAGCATGGCTTATAAAAAATAACACAGAAATACACGACTTAAGGTTTAGTTGCGCATCTAGCACAACATGAATTATTCCATCAGATTGTAATCATAACGGCTAATGTGGAGCTAACAATGCTACATGGCACAATATGATTGGACGAGTAGACCCCACAGGTTTTTATTTAAATAAAAAATAATTATAAAAATTAAAAGAAACAAAGGGGATTCAACTTAATAAGAGGAAAGGGGGAAGGGACCAATAGTGGTGGCTACCATTTCTCAATTGGAGTCGTCAGTCACAGCAGGACCCAAATTATATGGGTAGTGGCCGTTATCAGGGCACCCACCACCGGAATCGAAATAGCCCTGAAACTAAGGGCTTTTGCATTTTTTCAGTGGGGGCCTCGATTGCACCCCGCAATCTACAATCTGCCGCAATCTACAATCTGCTTCTTTCTTTTTTTAAAAAAAATTCTTTTTAAAATTTTTAAATTTTCAAAATTAATTTGTAATTAGATTAAAAAAAATTATTTGCGACACATTTGTCCAATCATGTTATGCCACGAGGCGTCGTTAACTGTTATCGTTATATTTGACAAATAATTAACGTCGTGCTATAATCGCAGCTAAACCTGAAGATTGTGCCTTTCTGTGTTATTTTTTTAAGATCGTGCTATATTTAGAAAAAAAAATGCAAAAGTTGTGCCTTTTTGTTCTACTCTCAAAAGGTCGTGCTATATTTAAAAAAAAATGTAAATGTCGTGTTTTTCTAGACAATTAACCCTTTTATATATAGCAACCATGTTTTCTATGTATGGAGGGGGGCCGGCCTAAGATCTGCAATCCCAACATCACAAAGAATGATGAAATTTCGCAGGACGGTATAACAAGTTTCCATCAAAGAACCGTGCAACAACGAAGAGCTAGTGAAATTTTTCTTGGGTAGACTCCGAAAGTTTCTGACAGTACTCAACTGAAATTCAAGCCCATACCACGTACAGAACAAAGTGTTTGACACTGAGGACATGGCAGCGGGTACTGAGCTGAATTCAGCAAACAGCCCCTGCACGGATTGGATTAGATGATTCAGTCAATTACGAACACGGGAGAGAACAATAGAATCCAACATCAGGCTTAAAGGAAGGAACTCGCTTGCAGGGAAGCAACGTAGGCCGATCAAAGCACCCGAGGATGCGAGAACAAGAGGTGAAAGGAGTCGGTCTTCGATGAAAGATTGTTGGAGAACACATGAGAAACTGTTTTCGCTACGTAGATTTCTAGCTCGATGCTTGCGACCTCTTTCGAGCTGTCCATTCCCATCCTAATTAACTAGCTGCCGTCGATGAGTTATACGCTGACTTGCCAGAAAAGGGAACCAGTTACATATTTTAACAATACACATTGAAGCAAGGAAAAAAAAAAAAAAAAGCGAACATATGCAAGAATGATGCATTAAATTAATTTGGTGTTGTCGATATCTCTCGCATGACTAGACGGCTAGAACCTCAATCTCAAGAGGTTCCGTTTTTCCTTTTGGCCTTACAAGGTTTGATTCTCGATGATGTCAAGGGCTACGGTGCCTTGTGGTAATGTAACTCGGACTTTGGCCCCATATCTAAGACAGATAAAAGGCCATGGAAGGCGTGAAGTTCGAGAAGGCCGCCTTCCTCGTCTCCCCATACTAAATTTGGAACTGCTCTCAATCTCTCTCTCTCTCTCTCATAAACACAGACTGCATGATCATGGGGAAGGTAGAAGATCATCAGAAACTAAGCGAAGGAGGAGGAGATGGTTATGCCCAAGATGGTTCTGTCGATCTCAAGGGAATGCCAGTTCTAAGATCGAAAACTGGCCGATGGAGAGCTTGTTCCTTCATCGTCGGTTAGTATATACCGTATATACCCCGTATACTATGTTCGAACCAGATGGCTAGATGTTTTCCAGTATCTCAATTCACTAATGCTCTGAAAGTCTATGTGTATATATGCAGGGTATGAAGTGTTCGAGCGGATGGCATACTATGGCATAGCCTCGAACCTAGTGGTGTACCTGACAAAGAAGCTCCATGAAGGCACCGTGACATCTTCGAACAATGTCACAAACTGGGCCGGTACTGTTTGGATGACTCCCATCCTTGGTGCTTACATCGCCGACGCCCATCTTGGCCGGTACTGGACTTTCATCATCGCTTCCGCCATCTATCTCTTGGTAATTGACTGAACAATCTTTACTCCAAAAGCTCTTGTTTGGATCGTCAGCTGTGCTAAGAGTACAGAATGTTTATCGAAACTCTTCATAGATCTGATTCAATGTGTCTATGTGACTAAATCTTGAACAGGGAATGTCACTGTTAACATTAGCAGTGTCAGTCCCACAGCTGAGGCCCCCTTCATGTGGGCGTGGAATCAAGGAGGAGGAATGCGACAAGCACGCCTCATCCCTCCAAATCGGGATCTTCTACTGCGCCCTCTACGTAATAGCCATAGGGACAGGCGGGACAAAGCCCAACATCTCGACAATGGGCGCAGACCAGTTTGATGACTTTGAGCCCAAGGAAAGGACCCAGAAGCTCTCCTTCTTCAACTGGTGGATGTTCAGCATCTTCTTCGGGGCGCTCGTCTCCAACACTTTTTTGATCTACTTGCAGGACACCGTGGGGTTTGCCCTCGGGTACGGGCTCCCAACTCTCGGGCTCGCAGTTTCCATACTAGTTTTCCTAGTAGGAACCCGTCTCTACCGGCACAAGGTGCCTTCTGGAAGCCCTTTCACTCAGATGGCTCAGGTCCTGGTGGCTGCATTTAGGAAGTGGAAAGTTGAGGTACCGAACGACCCAAAGGAACTCCACGAGCTGTCCCTCGAGGACTACTCGAGCTCAGGCACTTTCCGGATTGATCACTCATCTTCGTTAAGGTACCTAACTTAATGAATGTATCATCCAGTCTTCGAAAGAAGTACCTACACTCTTCCTGCCATGACCCATTGTAATATGTTTTTCCGATTGCAGATTCCTAGACAAGGCTGCTGTCAAGATCGATTTGAGCTCGCCCTGGGTGCTGTGCCCGGTCACACAAGTCGAACAGACCAAGCAGATTGTCAAGATGCTCCCAGTACTGATGGTAACATTCATCCCGAGCGCAGTAGTAGCTCAAGTTGGCACGCTTTTCATCAAGCAGGGCACAACACTGGACCGAAGCATGGGCCCACACTTTGAGATCCCTCCAGCCTGCCTCACCGCATTCGTGACAATTTCATGCTGATAAGTGTCGTCCTGTACGACTGCTACTTTGTCCCGTTCATCAGGAAGTACACTGGAAACCCGAGGGGGATCGAGCTGCTCCAGAGGATGGGGACTGGCTTCTTGCTGCATATTATCATCATGGTGATAGCTTGCTTGGTCGACAAGAAACGTCTAACCGTTGCTCATGAGAACAACATTCTCCAAAAGAACCAAACAATCCCCCTCACCATCTTCATCCTCCTCCCCCAATTCGCCCTCATGGGTGTCGCTGAAACCTTTGTGGAGGTCGCCAAGCTCGAGTTCTTCTATGATCAAGCATCTGAAGGGATGAAGAGCCTGGGGACAGCATTCTACACCACCAGCCTTGGAATTGGTCACTTCCTGAGCAGCTTCCTCCTGAAGACAGTCGAGAGAATCACTGAGAAGAATGGGCACCGAGGTTGGATCCTAGACAACCTTAACATATCGCATGTGGACTACTATTATGCGTTCTTAGCCATTCTCGCCTCCCTCAACTTCCTCGTCTTTCTGCTGGTGGCAAAGTCGTTCACATACAATGCCGATGTATATGAGTCCACAGATTTAGCATTGGGACCATTCCCAAGCAAACCTTCATCAAAGGAAGGATCCAAAGAGTAGATCTCGAGCCAGTAAGCTCATCTGCAATGTTTTGCTTCACTAAATACCTCTGCAGCCCGTATGCTATGTGGTTGAAAAAGTGTGAGTGGTCAGAACAGAGTGATGAAATACAACTGAAAATTGGATCAATACCCTGTCATATACATTTGCTCCTCGTAGGCCCTCAGAATTCGGATATTAAGGTAAGGCTTAAAGCTGAACTGAAAGAAATAAGATCCAAAAACTCAAGCAATGGCACAAAGCCTACATACATTAGGAAGAAGTTCTTCGGTACAATTTTAGCACTTCAAAAATTGAAGATATTTATAAAAAAGGAAATACCAAACCTAATGTACATTACAAGGTGCAAGAACAAGAAACTGCCCTAACCCTAGCCTTCCTTTTCTCAATACTAAGCTGCAAACTGACTAGAGAGATCAACAAAAGGCAGCAGCTCACAAGCTGCAACCGATTCCAAGACCCACATATGGGTAACGACCTTGCAACCCGAAGACGTAGCTAACTCCTCTGCTTCATTGATTTTCTGCCAGTATATTGAGACTTCTTCTCCCAGCTGGATTCCCTCTGGCGGTTCAGGATTGAAAACGATGAGTTCTGTCGAAGCTTCCCTGTCATCACATGTCCCTATTAGTTCCTCTTTGCTCGTCAGAACCTCACCACCACCAGCACAGATCAAAATCCTGAGGTCTCTCGCAAAAGCTGGTATGAAGTTGCCTGCTAGATAGAACTTCAACCTGTCAAAGAGCTTGGGATCCTGTCATACAAGAAGCACATGAGAACTAAAAATACTCGGGACATTTTCCAAAAACAAATAAAGAGAGGCTATGATAACACAACTATATCATACATTATTAAGGGTCCTCAGTCTTCCGAGTTTTGGTCCGTTGGAGGAGCCATGATTATCACAGCCGACTTCATAAGGTTCCTCGTCCACTGGACACATAGCTTCCATGCAAGCCTTTATCCCTGCAGATCATATATCCCAAATTTGCCAAGCAAAAGAAAACCATTCCCGATGGGTTAGCTAAACTCAAAAGAGAATCACTAGAGAGACCACATGACTGAAGTGTTTTAGACCACTTTCAATCATCGAGAACCCACTAGCTAGCAGCAGAACTATTTGAATATCAAACTCGGGTTTTCTAGATAAAGACAGCTAAATAGAGGGATGATAGTGAGGAAAAAACATATAGTTGGGACTTACAATCAATCTTGAGTACCCATTTTCCATGCAGAATAGCCATGAGAACTTTGAATGTCCAAGTGCATGCACCCTTCTCATCTGTGGCTGCAACCACATGTGTTACCTCGGGGGACCATAACTTAGACACACTCACGCCGATCATCTTTGCAAACTTCAGCAAGAGTGACTGCATGAACAAGTTGAAAGATACATTTTACAAAGTTGATAAAAAGTTTCTTACCCAGGAAAAAAAACTAATGAAAGTGAATTTTGAGTTAATCTTTGTACACTAATACCAGAAAGAAACTGTATCTGCCTGCATACTTTTGAAGATATCTACGATGTCTGCAACTATTTTTCGGATTCATCTTCCTTTCAATCATCCCAAGTTTAAACAATGAAAATCCAATTAAAAGAAGAGAGAACAATATTTTGGCATATTGTAAGCTAGCATACGCAAACACACTGAATTCTTCTGAAGTAACCTTGTCTTCTGGAGAAAGAGAGGATCCACATAAAGCCCATGATTTTGCCTTGTTATAGGAGTCTTGCCAATTTTCGGGTTGCCGAGAATCTGACGTTCTGTATGCATGAACGGATAGATATCTAAGCATTAGAATAGACAGATAAAAGCACCATCAAAACTCAAGGATGAAGACAAATGGACAGAATCATACTTTTGGGGCAGGGCAGAAGATGCAAGTTTTGAATTACGTAGCTTCAACTTCTCATTTGGAAATTTGGCTGACGCATGGGCTGGGCATAGCATGAGAAAGTCCTCCTGTTAACCAACAAAGAAAAACAAGATTTAAAGATGAAGCTATCTGAAATTAATCCGAGAAAGAAAGAGTGCACATACAGGACAAAATTGTAAACTTACACAGTCCCACCGGCAACCTGAAACTTCAGCTGCGCAGGGAGCATGGTAGGTCATGCGACAAGATTTTACATAGCATCCCAAAGCAGCTCCCTTGAGCCCACATCTCACACACTTGAGTTTTGCTCCCCTTGCCACTTCCTTCTCTAGATTTTTTACTTTCTCGCCTTCAAAGTAAACTTGCGGAGCCCTATGAATCACAAGAATAAGTTAACCGTCTAGTTCGCAGCTGAAGTTCATTCACATTAAAAGCAATAAATATAAGCATACCACTCGATGCATTTCCTGTGAACATGCATAACATTTTGATTAGCCACCTGCTCGCCTTCCACTGGCTGCCCATTAACATAATGCAGCATTTCACCAGAAGCCTAGAACAAGAATTCCCTTAAGTTTCACGAAGAAGGTTATAAAACTAATGATAGTAGTAGAGACGGCAAACCAGATATTTTTCCCTAATTATAGTAGCTAAAAAGTAAGCAAAATTAAGGGTACCTCACTTGTAGTTGAGGCTGAACAAAATGCACAGAGATAGATATTCGGTGAGGATTTCTTCGTATCATCTGCTGACTGTGGAGAAGGTGAACAAGATTCTTGTCTGGACCCAGCCTTAACGCTAATATAGTTGTCAACCCCTGCAGCAGATCTCGAGTCGCCCTCCTTGTCCATTTTCTTCTGCCTCTTGCAATCTCTTACATGCCCAACAGTGTTTAGAATAGAGCCATCATCACTCTCAGTCCTTGGTCTGTTCCTGAAAACTGGCCCAGCTGATCTCGTTGCAGAATGTTTAACTGGTGTCTGCATGAAAGTAGCAAACTAGGTAAGGTTACAAAAGCAAAATCTCAAGACATTAAATCTATTTGATGGTAAAGATAACAGCGTTCATTACAAAACAAACAAGCATGAAGCAAGCTCACAAATTTTACTTCAGAGGTAGATATGGTCGATACCAACAGGAATAAAACACCAACTTAAGTATCTTAATTCAGGAGAAAAGAGCCAAGTGCGAACATAATCCTACATACTGTGTTTGATAAAATGAATTGCACATTTTGAATAGAACAGGATCGCGTTGCATATTATCGGGGAAAGTCATTTTGTAAATGAATCTATTCATAAGGTAAATGCCTTAGAAGATGCTTCAAGACAAACGGAAGATGGCATCTTCATAGAATTCTCACTTGATCACTGCCTTGGTCACTGCTCTCATCATCCAAACTCCTGGTACCGCTGCAAGGCGGGCTTCCCAGAGATGTATTCTCAACATGATTCATGTCTATCTCGACAGTTCTCCCACCCACTATCTCTTCAGCCCTCAAACGCCTCTGTGGAGAATTTGAATTTCCAAAACCAACGGATGTCATTATTTCCCCAGAAAACTTAGGAGGTTCTTTGCCCTCTCCATGTCCTGTCACAAGAAAATACCCAAGTTGTTATTTCATGAAAATCCTGTTCTCTATAACATGACTAGAAGAAGCCACTGAAGCCATACAACTCAGATTACCATCTCGAGCAATTTGAACTGGCTCTTTTGAATCTTCCCGATTAGCTGAAGTCATACAGCTGTCAGGAACACTCGCAGCACCTAAACAGCACACGTAAGCAGGAAGTTTGAATAGTGATTACCGATAGAAACTGCAAGAAAACATCAATGCCTTATTAAAAATAGCTTTCAAATGGAAGTTTAAGTAAATTTACCAATTGAAGAATTCCATGAGAGGCTGGCATGAAAAGTCATATCCATCCTTTTATATATGGCAACCATGTTTTCAATGTAAGGAGCCGGCCTAAGATCTGCAATCCCAACATCACAAGGAATGACGAAATTCCATAAGACAATATAACTAGTTTCCGTCAAAGAACAGAGCAACAACGAAGAACTAGTGAAATTTTCTCAGGTAAACTCCGAAAGTTTCCAACAGTATCCGAGTGAAATTCAAGCCCATACCGCATACGGAACAAAGTGTTTGACACTGAGGACATGGCAGCGGGAATTGAGCTGAATTCGGCAAGCAGCCCCTGCACGGATTGGATTAGATGATTCAGTCAATCAGGAAACACCGAAGAGAACAAGAGAATCCAACATCAAGTTCAATGTAAAAGAGAGGTACTCACTTGCAGACAATATGGTTGCAGGGAAGCAACGTGGGTCGATCAAAGAACCCGAGGCTGCAAGAGCAAGAAATGAAAGGAGTCGGTCAGACATCGGACGCAGTAAATAGCATAAACGAACAAATTAAGGAAGGTACACGCTCTGTTTTCCCACTCCTCTCAGTCATCAGCGAGCTCAGCACAATCAATCAAGTAAAATGAAAATCCAGTAACGAGCTCAGAAGGGCAGGCACGAAGACCATAGCCCACCGTTTAATCTGATTCAAGGTGGAATCTTTCAAGTAGAAATGGAGACGGGAGACTGAAAATGAGCAGAGAAGTCGAAGAGAAGGATCTGGGTTTTCACAGGAGCTTGAGAAACAAAGGAAGAAGTACCAGAGGGGGCACTTGAGCTCAAGACCCAGCTTCTGGAGATGGAGAACCCAGGGGTTCAGCGAGCTGATGGTCTTGCTCTGCCTGAAGGCTGACGCTGAACCCTCCATCATCAGACACTCTAACAGAAGAAGAGAAGCTCAAATGTCACAAGCAAAGCAAAGCAGGAAGCTCTCTCTCACTCTCTCTCTCTCTCCCCCCCTCGAAAGCTCTGATGTCAGGGGGTTCTGGATTCGTTCCTTCTTCTCCTGCTCTCCCTCAGTCTGTCTCTTAAGAGAGGGAGGGGAGGCGAGGGGTCTCGAATGGCGAGAGGCGGGAGACGCGGAGGGACGGGGTTGGTGGGAAAAGAACGTCTGGGCGCGCGGGCTTCGGAATTTGGATTCCTGTCACTGGCGGAAAAATGAATTCCATTCCCTGTTTGAACTGGAAAATGAAATGAAAGTGGGCGCCGCCAAAAAATTTCATGTAATTTTCACTTTTTTTAATTGTTTAAAGACTGCCCATATTATAGATGAAAAGTTATTAGAGTAAACTGACAATTTCGTCTCTGATTTACGCAAATTGCATCATCTGAATCCCTGAAAAAAATGTTACATCGAATTCGTCCCTGGTCGCATCGAATTCGTCCCTAGTAACATCAAGTTCGTCTCTCGTCACATCAAATTCGTTCCTGGCCATATCAAATTTGTCCCTAGACACATTAAATTCGTCCTTAGACACATCGAATTCGTCCCTGATAACATCAAGTTCGTCCATGGTTACATCAAGGTCGTCCCTGGGCACATTGAATTAATCCCTGGTCACATCAATTTGATCATCGGTAACATCAAATCCATCCCTCCGTCAAATCTATCGTTAACATTGGACGAAAAACATCGTATTCATCAATATCGTCCTTCTATGTAACTTTTCAATTTATTCCCTCTTTTTTTGTCCTCTCTTTTATTACTCCCTCTCGTCTCTGGTTCATAACATAAGGACATTTTTTATACATATCAATCTGAGTCTCTCATGGAGTATAACGGCAAAGGACCGTAGGATGGATTTGATGTTACCAAAGACCAAATTGATGTGACAGAAGACCGAATTGATGTGACCAGGGACGAATTCGATGTGCCCAATGACGAATTCGATGTGTCCATGGACAAACTTGATGTTACCATGGCCGAATTCGATGTGTCCATGAACGAATTTGATGTGGCCAGGGACGAATTTGATGTGATGAGGGACGAAAATGATGTTATCATGGATGAATTCGATATGACCAGGGACGACTTCGATGGGACCATGGACGAATTCGATGTAACATTTTTTTCAGGAACCCAGATGATGCAATTTGCGTAAGTCATGAACGAAATTACTAGTTTACTCAAAGTTATTAATAGTGTGTTTGGTTTTAGAGATGAGTTTAGTTTAGTTTAGTTTTGATTTTAATTGATTTGTAATGATTATAATGTTGAATTATGAGAAAAAATGTGAAAAAGTAATAAATAGTTGGAAAAAAAAGTAATAATTGTATTGTTGAATTGTGAAAAAAATAATGAATAATTGAGAAAATTTATTATTAAAAATTGAATTGAATGGTTAAAAATTGAAAAAAAATAAAAGTAATAATTGTATTATTGACTTTTATTGTGTAGTGAGTAGAGTTAAGGTTAGAGTTAAAATCTTAAAGTCAAATTGCAAAATCAAATGGACTAGTGATTCTATCTCGTCACGTGACGTGAGGAAGTACCAATAAAAATGCATTAAACTGGGGACTTAATGCTAATCACTCGAATAATTATTATAATTACTTTTCATTAAATGATTATTATTAGTTTTTTCTCACCGTGTCATTTAAGGTGTGATCGTCTAAAATTTTCTCATTATAAATAGACATCACATATCGTTACATTACCGTACATGTTAAGCAAATGATTTTTTATTTAGGAACAAAAATCTATAAATCAATAATTTGCGTTGGAAATGCTGAGAAAATCAAGTGCATCTCCCCGCGAAAGCGATAGTTTAACCGGAACCTGGTCCGTTTAGAAAATGAAATTCGGTTATAGACTTTATAAAAGAGGTTATGCAGTTCTACGAAATCCTTCTCGTGCAATCACTCTTGTTGACGTTATCGCTCGGTACTTTAAGGCATCCTCGTTAATAGTCTAGCCGAGCTAAAATTCAATCGGCTGCCGGAGTCTCGGAACACCGGTATGGATCTTGGATTCGAGATGATACCTTGTTTGGATTACAATAATGACGTTAATTGATGACAAAGAAAAGCTTCGTATAAACAGCAATGCAAAACGATGGCAGCAAATCTCTATCGCATTTAATCTCAGAGTTGGATCAATCCTTCCATACATGGAATTCGTGATTCGAAAACAAGTTAGCTCGCACCTGAAACTACGTACGTTGTCGAGCTTCGATGCCGTAACAATATCTACTCGAAGATCGAACCAACGGCTGCCGAGATTGACGATTCTCTCGGAAATGCACCTTCCCATTTAAAGGGAGCCCATTTGATTTTAAATTTTTTTTTAACTTCACTCCACTTATATTCAATTTAATAACATAATTATTATTTTTTATTTTTTTCTTCAATTTTTTTAACCATTCAATTCAATTTTTAATACTAAATTTTCTAAATTATTCATTACTTTTTCCATAATTCAACAACACAATTATTAGTTTCTCTCAACTATTCATTACATTTTCACACTTTTTTTCATAATTTAACAATACAATCATTATAAACTAATTAAAACTATAACTCAACTCAACTCAATTCTAAAATCAAATACAACATGATCATAGTTTCCCTCGAATGTTCAAGAATTTCATCCAAAAAAAAAACCGTAAATTATGAAAAATTAGAACGAAAAACCCCTCGTGGATTGTTGCTAAACGATGTCGGATGGAACACAGGTGTATGCTCCCCTAAAGGAAAGGGAAGTAACAATAATTATGCTATTGCTAACAAAAATTCTTGTAATCATGGGAAAAATTATAGAGCATGAATTAGAGGAAAAATGGTAAACGTGAAAATCGTTTGTCAAGTACACTTGTAAACATAAAAATGCCAGAAATGTTTTTTTTTTGGCAATAAATATTGTCGGTTTATATTAGACATACAGAATTGGATCATACAAATTTTGTGGACTAAAGATTAAGTTAATATGGACGAGTTCGCGCATTAAATTCAAGGTTGATTCAACACGTTTGTTCAAGCCTGCTCGAGGAATGTGACCTGCGCCCAAATAGGGATCAGTTCAGGTTTGACTCAATCCGACCTGAGCTCGTTAGGCTGAATAATAAATAATCGGAAGGACAGAGTAGGCCTCGATGAATCCAAATAAAATTTGGACTAAACTCTTCAGTGCAGTCGGATTAGACCGGGATGCCAAAACATCGGAAATTTTTTATTAAACTCGAAAATGAACCATCTGTCATGTGAAAATATTACTCCTAGACACAAACCGGCCTACAACTAACAATTCCTGCAGTTCTTGGTCTCTCACGGAGATCAATCCCATATTCAGTCAAGAAGAACTTCGTTTTCGCCTTGATCTTTGACAGCCGCCTCTCCTGTCAGCTCCGTATCAAATAACTCCCGACCAGGCATTCTCGAGCTCCCCTCGCCCCCGTGTATTCCCTCTTCACTGGGATGGTCAAGGTCACCAGCAGCGTCGGCTTCTGTGTCGGGCACATAGAAGGCATCAGCAGTTCTGATCACCAACGATGCATCTCTACCTCCTGCACATTCATCTGATCCGGTAGAATCTTCCCTAGAGCTTAAGCAATCATCTTGAACTGATTTGTGTTTAAAAGGTTCGATTTCTCCTTCGACAGCACCACCTGGTTCAGATCTAGACACCTCCTCTTCCTCTATCTGCAGCAGCTTCTCTATTGCTTCTCCGGCAGCAATTATAGCCCAATCATCTTCATTTGTGTCCCTGCCAAACCAATTCAAGAGAAGTTAAGAGAGGCTTGCTTTTAAAGGTTTTCTTAAAAACTAATTTTACAACTCATATTTCCCAATAAAAGAGCATTACTTTTATTTAGGAGTCGTCGTCGAGAAGTTTGAGTCATTACCTTTCAGGATCCAATCCAACAGAAAGAAAAGAAGATTCTCTGAGCTTCTCAAGTGCAAAGGGGTTCTCCGAGAAGTATTCTCCGTGCTTTGCAATTTCAACAAGAAATTGCACGTCCAAAATAAACTGTACAGAAGGATGAGACAAGAGATCAGCGGGATGAAATTACTGTCCGGCACCAATGAACGAATACTTTTTTTTGCCATTACTAAACCGAGACTATGGTTCATGTAATGTTACATACATACAGATTCAATCTAAATATAACAAGGAAACAAACAGATGGATTTTGTAAGTATCTGGCCTCCTAACATGGACTAAGATTAAAAGGGACAACAACGTATAGGAGGAATTGCACTGATGCAAGCATTTAGAATAAATGGAGACAACTGGTCTCATCTCAATTTCACAGAAAAGTTTGTCCGAGGAGCATATACCTGATCTTGAGTAGGTTCAAAATGTTGGAGAGTCAATTTCTCTTCATGAGGAGTTGAGATCACTTGATTGCCCGTAATCCAATCAAAGATGGCCTCTATCACATCCTTCAACAGCTCCCTCATCCAACTAACCTCAACTACCTCTTCAGCAAGTTCTCGGATTTTCCTGAGTTCCAAGAAGAACACCTGGTATTCACCATCATTAGAGCCAGTATGATAATTTCAAGGGAACATTGCTTGTTGGCATTTTCATTACACTTCAATAACTCAGTTCCTTCCTTCCACCATCAAACATGATTGATCACCATCATAGAAAGAAGAATGTACCTGCAAGGGAATTGATGGCCCCGCATCATGAGATACAACAGAATCACTTGGATCACCAGAGGAAGCTTTCGAACTAATTCTGCGGCGGTTCTGGTTGGACATTATTCTACTTATGTACTGCTGGCAGAAGCAGGATCTAACTCTACCGAGTGCCTCTTGAATAGACAAGAAAGAATTATCAAGCACATCGTGCTCATCCATGTTTGAGCTATCTCTCTGGCTCTTGCAATTTAAGATGCTTCTAATAATTCTTGAGAACAAACACTCCAGCGTTAACAAATTGAATAGAATGGAGATATGATTCATCAGTGTTTCCATAGAACTGACTGTACGATCATCTTTCCCTCTGTCAAGATGGCCTGTGTCACCATTTATAACCTTTTCAGTAGATGATATATATTCCATGAAAAGATCGGTTAGGCATTTGATTGTAGAACTTTCCATTTCATGGGCAGCTAAAGGTGAAACATCTTGAGCAATAGCCTGAAAAGGGAGACATAAGATGAAACACTCAGGACAAGAACGAACTTTAAAGAACGAGTCTGCAAGGCGAAATCTCGCACCTGAGACTGGATCACTCAATATTACAAATCTCAATACTGGCTCATGTGCCATGCTGTATACGATATGATAGATATGGCGTAAAACAATTTGACTGCCTGAGAATTTTAAGTTTTGTTCTCTACCCTAAACAAATAACAAATCAAATTAGCTGGTGCCTCACTGTAAGTATAACTTCACATCACGGGTCAATCAATTAGTGTCATTACGCATAGTCTGCTCAGTTTAATCTTATGTGGCTGTAAACTTTTCAATTCTTGAAATAATAACAAAGGCGACACAGTGCACCTGTAACAGGGTCATCAACTTCCGACCACTGTTAGTGAGCAAGCAATACTCTGTTCGATCACTGACAAACACGGACGTACAGCTCTCTACCAATATTCCGGACACAAGATATTTGCCCAAAATCCAAGAATCACTTGCTGTGAAGATGGCAACCACTTTCTTAAAATGCTCTATATATGTATCCAAAGCCTCCTCCATGCAGGGATGTATTTGCTGGATTAAGTATGGCGTCAATACTAATTTTTGAGCTTCTAATAGGGAGCAAAATGAAACGGCAAACTGCAGAGACTGTACCACAGTGCACAGCCCCCCACTTAATTCTGAGATTGACCTGATGTATGCACCAAAACTAGAAGTAAACGCTTCAGTTTCCTTCTGGGCCCATTGGATGAGTTCTGAAGTATACGGGGAAGTTTCTCCGTGCAGCATCACAAAGCTCCTTGCTGCTTGAGAAATCATCGAAAACACAAACTTTGAGAGCTCTCTTATGTATACTCCCCAAGGAAATGACTTCAAACTCCGTAAACTATGAATTCCAGCTTCTATACGAAAGTTGTAATACTTCAGCAATAAATCTGTAGCGAGATGGCCATTGCCGAGCCTACAAATGCGAGAAAGTGCCTGCTGAAGCTCTGCTGCAGCTGTTCGTGGGTTCTCAGCCACCACTCTGAGCTTCAGCATGAGTACGCTCGTCCCCTCAACGATTACTGAATTATACAACTTCAAAGAACCGGCTGATGAACCTTTTCTGCGCTGCAGCCTCTCAAGATTTTCATCTTCTATTTCTACAATATCAAGAGCTTCATCGAATCTGTTTTCAGATAAGAGCGTGTCAAGAGTCTCCGAGACATAATTGATATGAGCCTTGAGTTTGCTTGGTGAGTTTAGTTCATCAGATACTGAATCTTCAATAACTGATTCCTCAGCCTCCTCGACTATCAGCTTCACGTATATGCCATCAACAAGTTCCTTTACAAATTTCTTTTGATTCGAAACGTGATTCTTAAGCTTCATGAGTTCATTTTCTATCCCTTCCACTTCCTCAAATATCCTGCAAAGGTCAGAACCAGAGGTTTCCAAGAGTCATTCAACAGCAGAGATTTCGCCATAGCTCACCCATCCTCGGACAACCACCAGGAAAATGGAAAGGCTGCCTTGGAGAATTTTACCTTACAAATGCTGAGTAATTAGCAAAGATGTTCTCCTGGAACTCCTCATCTGACGCCGCCTTCAGCTCAAGCAGCTCCGAGCAGAGATGCTTGATCCCCTAATTTGACAGAAAAGAGAAAGCAACTTCAGTTCCGGCGTTGAACTCGACGCTAAATGTTGATTTTGGCACGGATAGAATGGAACCGTGGCGGTCATGGACTGGAGGTCGGAGTCATCCGCCCCGTCGTAGTCGTCATCGTCATCTCCGATGTCGAGGGGGTCGCTGGAGAGGGAGGATATGACGGAGCTGGCGTCGGAGAGGGCGGAAGCATCCATATCCTGGTGATCTCTGAACTTGAACCTGGTGGTGGAGCTCGAGGACTCCATCCTTCCCGCGACTGAATCTGGGAATCGGTAGCATTGGAGATGGAACCGGAAGGAATAAGGAAGAAGGCAGTGCTTGGATTTCTCTGTCGTCGTCTAGCGCCATTGTCGATTGAAAGCTTTGATCTCTTCGCTGAAGAAGAAGAAGAAGACGACGACCGGACGCAGGAGCTCGTGGACACTTTTTTTTTTAATTATATTTATATATTTAGTTTAATTTATTGTTATTTTTATTTAATTGCATTGTTCCCGCCTTGAATGTTTAATTTACATTAAACATAGGATAGATGATTCATCATAGGACGGATATTCGCAACTGGATAATAGTTTCTCGGTTTTCTATTTCTATCGAGACCTTAGTGAAACAAATTACCGAGCTTATTGTAATTTGAATACTTTTGTCTTTTACAGGAAATATCAAAATGTGACCGGTATGTGCATGAAAATTAATTGTTTAACATTGCATATTAAATTCTATAACAATATATATAACTGGAGTATAATTACGCGTACGCTATCATACGCGTGTCTGAATCGTGTTTTGACAACAAAAAATTATATATATGGCAAGTGAACTATGATGCCAAATATTATTATATATAGCAAGTGAACTGCAATATCAAATACATCCATCAACCTTCTCTTTTTTAGCTTAGAATACAATATTAACCGTTCAATGTATATAAAGAGCCCTCGTCTCTTGTATCAACACATTCGAATATGCCTTTCACAAAAATCCCAACTAATCTCTTATCTTCCCCATTAGAAGGAAAAAAGAATGAATAATAATAATAAATTTATATATTCTCTCTTTATCTATGCCATTTCTTTTACCTTCAATCCATGGAAGCCGATATTAGCTTCAATTGGAGGCTTTGGAGCTAATTAAAAATTATTTTTCCCTTGAGGTAACCCCACACTAACCTTTTTTCTTCTTCTTTTTTTACCATCTCCATTCCATAAATATACTTAAGTTGCGATTTCTAAATTATTTAGATGATGCTATTTTCTTTCCTTCTCTTTTTTTTTGTTGTTTTTTTGCTAGCATTATATATTGTAATATATATCAATGTTATCTGCATATTATTGTCTCGGGTGAAGATAAATTTGCATTTTGTTTTCCACATCTTTTGATTCGGGTTTTTCTATATGTGAAGACATTCCATATTTGTCTCTCCTTAACTCGAACCATTTTTTTTTAAATCTTATTATTGTTTACTATGTGGATATTAACACATAAATAAACATGTTACGTTTGCAGGACAGCTGGCTGACGATTGCAACGAATCGTACATATAGAGATCGAATTCTATTCTTCATACATAGATACATTCCTATATAATTGGATGCAACAAACTCAATTGCTTCATAGTTCATAGAAATGTAATACGAAAGATTTCCCGCAGATATATATTCCATCGCCACTCTTGATGCTCTTTGCATTCGAGACGGACATTCATATGACGGCTATAGCTATAGAACATATAGGATAAGCGATTGGGAATATAGCAAGGCCATCCCATGGCGGTGGCCATTGTTCCGCGACGAGAGAGAGAATATCGGTTCCGCTTGAGGATTGTTTTTGGTCTGGAAAGGTACATACAAAACCGTTTGTCCATGCCAAAAACAATTCTCGAGCGAAACATGTATGTTGCGTTTGGTTTCATAGTAGGATTTTAAAATCAGATTTTGATTTTGAAAAAAAGTTGTTTAAATGGGACTCATCCTTTGACTTTGTATGAGTTATATTATTTTGTTGTGAAAAAAAAGTGGTATAAATGGGGTCCACTCTTTGACTTTGTATGAGTTATTTTGTTTTGTAGTGGGTAGAGTTAAGTTAGAATTGTGATTTTAAAATTGCATCCACAAACCAAACAAGGCGTACTCTCCCTTTTACTAAATCATATCAATATAGAAATATTTATTAGAACTTCGCTTACAATGTAATAATAAAACATGCGATCATCGAGATACGATTTCTTCTTTTAAATTTGCAAATGTTGATTTTCGTTCCTTGCTCTTTCTATCACTAATTAATCCAAACATGCACGAAGCTCTAATAAGTCATCCGGAGGAATGTGCTTACCTAACGTTATTGTTTCATTCCTTGCTCTTAAAAACATTGATCAATCAAAACGTTAGTTTAAAAAGGAAAAAAAAAAAGAATCAATCAAAACGTGCTCGAATAGAATTACTCTTAAATTCTTCAGATTTCTATTTCCATCTAGACATTATAATAAAAGAATTACCCTTATACTTGAAAGCATTTTGTCTTTCGCGGGAATTATAAAAAAAATCACTAATATTGTGCATGAGAATCAATTATTTAATCCTGTATCATCATTTAATAATTGCATAAAATATGACTGATCGGAGAAGTTTACCAGGCTGTTGGAATTGACATAAAGAACCGCGATTGAGTTACCGAAACTTTCTGGTCGAATCATGATGATTATGCTGATATATGCATCACCATCTTAAATTCTTGTTAATTTTCTTTAATAATACGCATCTACATATACGATTAAGAAATAAATAATTTTGATTAATCATACGATCATACATTAAACTAAAACTCTTGTTTGCCATAGTCTTAACCTAAACTAGACATGTGTCCCTTCTTTTTCATTTTCATTATTCTTACTTTTCTTTCCTTCCTTTTTAAGTTTACCCACAAATTTTAATAGTTTCTCATTTTCATCCCTTCTTTTGATTTCTTCTTACATCCTCCAAAAGTAATGTCAAAATGAACATGTCTTAACTATCTATACATTAATTAACTAAAACAAGTTAAATCCTACAAAAGTGAAGTAAAGTACTATTTTAATGTTCATGCATAATTTTTTTCTCAAAATGAGACCATGCGCAACTTTTTTCTCTATTAATTTATGAACGAATAATGATAAAAAGTGTGCTATTGGAGTATTTCTCTATTATGATGTCTCTGTTTCTCCCTAATTCTTTCGTCTATCTTTCCCTTTTTAAGAAAAAAATTATTATTATTAAATCAATCATTCTCTCTCTCTCACACATATATATTTTAAAAAATGTCACGACTCACAAATAATAAATTTGTGATTGCAACTAATCAATCTCAAAAAATTAATATATATGGTATAATAAAATGAGTTAATTTCATTTAATTATTTCTAAACTCAAGTATCCACATATATTTTAACTGACATGGAATTAAATTTTATTCGTAGATTTCATTTGGTACTTTATATGACAATATAGGTGTTTAGCAACAACATTATAGTAAAGTATTATAATTTAAGAAGTGACGACATAAATATATAAATGCTATACTTAATATAAGCATATAAATATTATACTTAATATAAACAAGTATATTTGTGACTAAAAGATATCTAAAATTGTAATAGCACTACTATATAATAAAATTAAAAGGAGTATAGGTACATAATTTCCTTTATTCTCTTCTTTCCCCCTTCTTTTATCTCGATTATTTTATTTTAATTCTTTTAACTCTCTGTTTTACCCTTTTAAATATGCTATACAATATAAATCATAATTAATATAAAACTATGTTGGATAGTTTTTTAATCACCTAATGCTTGAAAAATATATTTTATCTTTCTTACTATACATTAATTCGGTCCATCTTAATCTCAATGAACTATGTCACTTCATGGACCTTCCCTTCAAATGTCTGCTTTATTAAAATTTTCTTCTAATCTCTATGACTAACTACTGTATTAGTTTGTCGCATCTTTTCTTCTAATCTTGCGATTTTTATATAAATACATTCTTCATTTTTCTCTCCCTTACATGTAAAAACTATTTCATTATAAATTTTAATTTTTCATATAAACTTTTGAATTTTCATACTTATCTTATGATATTACGTAATTAAAATTATCATTTATTTTTCTTCCTCATTCATATATATGCATAAAATTGAAACAATTTCGAAATTAGAGTTTTCAATCAGTTTTAAAATAAGTCACGTTATATTATGAAAATTAGAGTATTCAATAAATTTTGATATTAATAATATATGTTCACATACTTCAATCTTATAAAAGTTAATGTGACAAAAATAATTTTTAGAGACCCGCAGCATAGCACGGGCCTCCCTCCTAGTAAAGGAATGATTAGAGGTATAAGTATTGCTAAAGTTTGAATTTCAGTGTAACCCAAAAAAGAAGTTTGAATTTGAGTCCTCGATGAATAATTTTGGGTCATAAAATGCATTGTCAATTATACACATAGTTAAACCGGCTATTTTCAGCTATATTCGTTGACCGGATGATGCTAAGAATATAATGGAAACTGACTGATTTGGACTAGACGTGTATAGAGGATTAAACATTTTAGGACCGATGTAACCAAATTTATTCATTTAGGATTGAAATTCAAATCTATATGTAATATATAATGGCTGGAACACTTCGTCGGGTTCCACCATATGGCATTGAAGCCTTCTCTTATGCTTGACACGTGGCATTTGAGGCTTTCATATCCTTGACACATTGCTCTACCAGGTTCTATCATGTGTCAACCTTCGCTATGTGTCAACTACGTGGCATCCAAGACTTCTCATATTCTCGACACATTGGCATATTAACAAATTACAGTTAAACACTCTTGATATATTGACATATTGAAATTACAAATTAAATTACTAAAAGATTATTTTAGAAAAAATAATAAATTACTAATATTATATACAATTGTGAAATTTTATTTTTTTACACATAGATATATTAATATATTAGAATATATTATGAAAAATAATAAATTACTAATATTAAAAATAATACATAATTTTTAAAATTTACAAAATGAATTACAAATTAAACTCTTGACACAATGACATAATGATGTGTGAGTATAAAAAATAATAAATTACTAATATTTAAAAAATAATATGTAATTTTTGTAATTTACAAATGAATTACTAATTAAGCTTGACACATTGACATTTTAATGTGAAAGATAATAAACTACATAGAGTAAAATTTTCAATTCGAATTACACAAATTTTTATTCTTGTAGAATTACAGCATTGTACATGGGAATATCAATTTTAATACAAATATGTTTGAATAAACTAAATTAAATGAAAAACTACTTTAACCGATTTTAATATTCAAATTGGTAGAATTACAGTGTTGTAATTCTAATTATTAAATAAATTGGTTGAATTACACCGGATTATTATTGTTATTATAGAATATTGTTGTTCTTAAAGTCAATTTAATATATATATATATATATATATAATAGAATGGAATATAACAAACCAATTAAGAAGGCAACTAAAAATTGTATAAGATAATATACGTGGTGGTAACTTATAATAATTATAGATATAATGATTACATTTAATAGTATTTACTGAAATAGATAAATGAAAGAATATTAAAGGGGGGGCGGATGTCCCTATATATTGGTTTTCAATTAACACAATTTCTCATCTGTTTTAAGAAAGTGGGTTTGTAAAGAGCAGGTACGTATAGCAATTGAAAGCATTTGTATACATACAATTACATTTCATTCAATTTTATCTGATCAATTTTTAAATTTATAAGCGACAACTATGAAATAGTTTATATTGCGTTTGGTAACAAAGTTAACTTTGATTTAATGTAATTTCATTTAATTTTATTTGATCAATATCTAAATTTATATGCGTCAACTATGAAATAGTTTACATTGCGCTTAGTAACAAAGTTAAGTTTGATTTAATTTAATTTAGTTTGATTTGAGGAGATGAAAACAAAAATAGTTGGAAAAAATATGTGAGAGAATTTGAAGAATAAGATAAAAAAAGTAATTATTGCGTTATTGAATAGAGGAATAAATGTTGAATAATTGAGATAATTTAGTATTAAATTTTTTTCGGGTGAGTAATAAAATTCATTAAAAATCAAGAAATATTTATAATATGGAGATCACTCACCCAAGCGGTTCATCAAACAAACAACAACTCATCCCCAAAGGGATACAACTGAGGCGTTTGGTTTCAGAGTTAAAATAACTTTGATTTTGATTGTGGAAAAGGACAAATGTTGTATAGTGTGTTAAGTTAAAGTTAAAGTTGACTTGAAAAATGTGTATTTTTGTTGTGTAGTGGGTTGAGTTAAAGTTAAAGTTAAAGTTTTTGTGATTGTAACCCTGAAAACAAACGGGCCGATTCATATAACTCACTTTCCACTACCCCCATTCAGTTAGCTAAACATTCAGCATAGACATAATGTACAAGTTTCAAAGAAATGTTGGCAAGAACCAAAACTCGCTCTTTTACCTCAACAATAATTGGTTATACGAAAGCTGATATAGACATGGCCTCCTTCTCGTAGATTCTTGCATTTCGTTCACGCCATATCCAATATATATAATGCATTAGAGAAGTTTCAAATATATTATGTCAAGTTTCGTGCCTTTGATGGATGACATCCATTGCAACTCTGAATGCCAATCGAGGTGAGGTCTTTGTACTCCAATTCGAGCTAGTAGACTTCTTCATATTGCTTGTGTACCGGGGAAGATAAAGAACAGATGATCGCGAGACTCCAAAAGTATTAAAAAATTAATTAATAATAGATAAGAAAAAGTATGAGAGAGAATTTGAAAAAAAATATTAAAATTAGTAATAATTATGTTGTTGAATTAGGGGAAAAATAAAGTAAAGTTAAGTTAAATTAAGTTATTTTTTTGTTATCAAACAAAGTTTCAATTTTTAAAATTTCCCCACTTATATTTCCTCATCCAAGGATAAAAAATATTATTCTAATTGTTTATCCACTATTTTCATGTATTGATCTCAACTATGATATTCAAATTACTAATTGTTTTATTTTTATTAATTAATTGATTTCTGAATTGTGTAGTCCAACGAGAAATGAAGAATGCGCTTTCTTATATTTCTCATCCAATTGTAAGAAATATATTTGACCTTATTTTTTTATCCGCATAATTTATGTATTGATTTGAACTATCCATAATATAATTTACCAATTTTTACCAATAATAATATGTTTATTGTTTGAATCGACCGGTCTACATGACATGGGATCTGTTGAGCAATATTCCGGTATAGCTTTAAACGAGGAGCAGACGGAGGAAATTCTCGATCGCCTATAAGATTTTTTTTTTATTCAGTGGCATTTTAAGACATATTACTGTGGACTCCATCATTCAGTAATTCTTTCTTGGAGCCATGACATTATACTATCCATATATGTATAAAATCATATCCCAACAATAAATAGGGGTAGAGAGGTGATTTCTAATGTGCCTCAATTAGGGGGAAAAAAGAAGAGAAAAAAACTTATCTCTTCTATCTTCCATGCACGCCCTTTCTATCACCTCAATAATCCATGAGAGCCGATATATATAAGCTTCAATGGAGCTAATTAAAAGTTCTCTCTTTAGGTAATAATAAATCCCACTCTAACTTTTCTTTTATTTGTTATTTTCATCCCTCTCCAAAATTTAGTTGAGTTGTGATTTCTCAATTAGATGATGCTATTTTTTTTTCTTTTCTTTTTGCTGAAAGTTTATATTGTAATATCAATTTTGTCTTTTTTTCTTTGTGAAGTTAAATTTGCATTTTTTTCCCGGCATATTTCGATTCGGATTTTTCTATACATGACAAGATCAATCAATGATTAATTACAACTGCACAAAGCGAAGACATTACATAGTTGTCTCCTCAACTTGAACGAAATATTGCTATCTGATTCTGGTTTACTATGGTGTGGACATTAACACATAAACATATTACATTTGTAGGACAGCTAGACTGACTATTGCGACCAATCGTGATATATATAGAATTCTATTCTCCATACATATATATTCCTGCATATATGATTTGATAACTAAATTAAACCGTTTTCATGTCAAAAATAATCCTCGAGCGGAACCGGTACTCTCTCTCTCTTACTAAGCAATGTTAATTTAGAAATGCTTATTAGTTCGATATCGATGTACACAATGGAAGATCATTTACAATGTAATAAAACAAATCGATCGTCGTTGTACGATTTCATCCTTTTGCTCATCTTATTTCCAAATGTTGATTTTTTTTCATTATGTACAAGTCTTACGAACATTATTCAATCCAAAACGTGCACGAGCTCTTGAAAAGTCCGATCCATCCATGGGGAAATTTCACGAAAAGGGCGGAGCTCAAAAGCCGGACGTTGGGGGACCACGGCCAATAGTAAGAAACGCATGGGGCGGGTGCATGGATGCCCACTGCAACAGTAGCCTTGGGCGCATGTGAACCCGGTTCACGTGTGGAGTCAGGTGCATTGTGGGCCCGGTTTCGTTTTAGCAAAAAACAAAACGAACTGCCCTGTCACCGGCTGTTCAACACGCCAATCTCTAAGTTCAGAACTCTCCAGCGGTCAGCAGTGTGGGCAGAGGGAGAAAGAGAGCGCTGAGCCAATCTTCTCTCTCTCTCTCCTCCCTTCGTCTTCTTCGGGTGCTTTCCTCGCCAATCATCGAGCTCGGGAACGGTACCGGCGAGGTAGCAAATGGCCGGAGCTACGAGGAGAGCAGGCGCGATTGCTTTCTTCGTCGTATTGATGCTGCTGGTGGCGGCGGCGGCGGCGGCGTGCAGCGGATTTTCTTCTTCGGCGGCGGCGGAGGAGGAGGAGGGGGAGGAGGAGATAAGGTCGAAGCAGAAGAGGAGGATGTCGGGGATAATCATACCGGGGTTCGCCTGCACTCAGCTCAGAGCTTGGTCTATCCTCGACTGCCCCTACTCCCCCCTCGACTTCAACCCTCTCGATCCTGTCTGGCTTGACACCACCAAGGTTAAATTTCCTCCTCCTCCTCCTCCTCCTCTCCGTCTCTTCGATGCTTCTTTCGCATGGACGCTTCTCCTGTACATTTGCTCAAGAGCTGATGCTGTGATCCACTGAGAATCATTACGAAGTTTGGCGACATGTCATAATTCTAATTGAAGCACATAGTCGTTTCGCTTGTTCATGCTGCCTGCTACCGGGAGATTCTGCTGTGGGCGTTGTGTTATACATAGTATGCTGATGAACGGGCTCCGCATGTAGCGTGGCTTGGATAAGAAAATGCTGAGAGTGAGAGTCTTGTTTTTGTTGTATTCCGCAGCTTCTTTCCGCCGTCAACTGTTGGCTCAAGTGCATGCTGCTAGACCCCTATAACCAGACCGATCATCCCGAGTGCAAATCTCGGCCGGATAGCGGTCTCTCTGCGATAACTGAACTCGATCCCGGTTACATTACAGGTAGTGTTTCTTTGAGAAACTCCATCAGTCATAACTGTTCTTCAGTTGGATGACAAATGATTATGATGCTGTCTGTCTTTTTGTGGGGAGAAGGGGTTCTTTCTCAAGCTTCTTTCATTTTCCTCTGCAGGTCCACTTTCTTCAGTATGGAAAGAATGGGTAAAGTGGTGCATTGAATTCGGTGTCGAGGCTGATGCTATCATTGCGGCTCCATATGATTGGAGATTATCACCGTCAATGCTCGAAGAGAGAGATCTGTACTTTCACAAGTTAAAG
Source organism: Punica granatum (assembly GCF_007655135.1). Taxonomy (NCBI): domain Eukaryota; kingdom Viridiplantae; phylum Streptophyta; class Magnoliopsida; order Myrtales; family Lythraceae; genus Punica; species Punica granatum. The sequence continues at coordinate 2,758,979 of NC_045127.1, read as the reverse complement.
TGTGTGCTCATCTTACACGACCATGGCACATAGTCTTGTCGCTAAATTTTCCGGAGAATTAATTGATTTATTAGTTAGCTGCTTCGAGAATGCATCTTTTGTAGACTAGTTCATTGCTAAATCATTTATATTAGATGCTGCAGATACACATATTTTTTTGTTGAATTGATTTTAAAAATTGAAGACAATATCAATACTCCTCTGCTTCATATAATAAATAATTAATCTGTTATGTTGGATGATGGTGGGGTTAATTTCAAGAGGTTTAAAAACAGCTATGGCATTTTTGGGCTTGTGTAATTTCCCTGTACTTAGTTTGGCTTCTTGGGAGAGAATGGAATATAAGCTGGCGGCAGAAGCCTTATAGGTGTTGCAGATGGCTGGTTGAGAACATTTTTAGCATTTGGTATTGGTGAAATTTCCTTAAGTATGCTTACTCAATTATTTTCAATAAAAAAAGAAATTTTCCTTAGGTATGAAAGCTTTTCGGACATGCACTTAAGGTAGGAGCTAGCCTCTTATACATCATTATCAAGTTGAGGCACCTTAGTTTGCACCCAAAAGCAATTGTTACGTATATATCTGTTTTCGTCGCTTACAGAGATGGGGTTTAAAGAAATGAAGTTGCTCTCACTATATATCAGAAAGAGGGGTGGGGGGGACGAAAGGTTCTGCAAGTGTCTCTTTACCCCTAGTTATCCACTCATATATAAAAGCAAAGCAGGAACGTTATCAGGTTATGGTTTTTGGTGCTGTGCCGTTAGTATTGTTAATTGGTTCATCTAGGAGTTGGTAGAAAAGGTCTACAACAGATTCATGATTAGCCTAGGACATATAGCTTTGATTGCGCGTTTGTTGAGGAGTTCTCTCTCTTTTTTTTTTGTTGCTGTTGCAGGATAACATTTGAAACTGCTGTCAAGCTTCGTGGAGGCCCCTCTTTGGTGTTTGCGCATTCATTAGGGAATAATGTCTTTCTCTACTTCTTGGAGTGGTTAAAGCTAGAAATTGCTCCGAAGCACTACAATCAGTGGCTGGACAAACATATCCATGCCTATTTTGCTGTTGGTATGATTGATCTGTACTTTGATTGCTTGCATTCTTATTGTTAGAGTGTAAACTGTTAAAGCTGTAAATAAGCTTTGGGACCCTGTTTTTCGTTACTTCAGGGGCTCCACTTCTTGGTGCAATTGAGACAGTCAAGGGAACACTTTCTGGGCACACATTTGGTCTTCCGCTTTCTGAGGTCACCTCTCTATTTTACACATGTTAGATGTATATTTTTTGTTCCAGAAATTCCCATCTAAGCCTTTCTTTTGTGTTCACTGACTCTATCAAGGGATTTTCATTACCTAAATTGTGTTTCCCATCTACTCTTAGATGAAATGCTGAGTTCCTTCTAGGTATCCTTTAATAACATGAGACCATAAAATTTTTCATGGTATTAGTTAAGATTTAGTCACCCCAGTTGAGATTCCAAATTAGCTAGTGGTCAACTTTTAAACCACACCCCCCCCACCCCAACCCAACCGAGAGGTGACATGCATTATTTATCAGGTAATGGACTTTGCCAATACAATCATTTTCAGCATTATCCTTTCAACTGCTTTTGCATGCCTGTCGTTTGGACTGAGGACGTATAAGATTTGCATTTTTTCCAGTAGTTTTCTTTTCTAATAATCAAAGCGTGAATACTTTTTTCAAAAAATGGGTTTATAAACTTTGCACTATATAGAAACTTTGGAAGAGAACACATGGTTTACTTTTCCTAATATATAGGTGGAACCATCATCCCGCTTTGGGCATCTTTATTTATCAATATAAATAAGGTTCATATGTTGGAGAATGCTGACAAGTATAATCTTTCGTTTCCTTATACACTGCACCACTCAACAGAGTTATGGTTCTTGAAAGTAGTGTCACGTGATGGAAGAGGACTACAGTAGAGTTCCAGCAAGGTCCATACATGGGACGGTAATCTTGTTGGTTCCAGTACCGATGCGTTTGGAATACTAATATGTTGCTATGGCTTACGTATGCGAGGTGTCAGGGGACTGCTAGATTGTTGGTCAATTCGTTCGCTTCTTTTCTTTGGATGATGCCGTTTTCGAAGTACTGCAGAGCTGACACTGAATATTCAAAGCACTTCTCTGGAAAGAACAGAAAGGGTCATCATGTCTACCACTGTGAAGAACAGGAATTTCGATCAAACTACTCTGGATGGCCTACAAATATAGTCAATATTGAAATACCTTCAGTCCGCGGTAAGAGCTGAAAATTTCATGTATACTTTTTTTTTGGGACTGGGGAGAGAATTCATGGTGTTATGCTTCGCCATCGCCCCCCTTCTTTGCAGGATTTGATGCCTATCCATCAGTTACTGATGCTGCTGAGTTCAATCTGTCTAGCATGGAATGTGGGCTCCCTACTCAGCTGTCCTTCTCTGCTCGGGAAATAGCAGATGGGACCTTCTTCAAAGCAATTGAGGATTATGATCCAGATAGCAAGAGACTTTTGTATCAGTTGGAGAAGTAAGTTTCTTGGAGTTGTTAGACCAATGCACCTCGGGACATGTCTCACTGTAATAATTTCCCGTTAGACGTGTCAAAAGAATAAAACAGTTGGTTAAAATTGTCCAAATAGAAATAATATTGAGCACCTGGTGTAGCACACAGGCCACAAATTTAGGTATTTGATTTGCATGACTTTGCTTATAGATTCTTTATTGCTGCAAACTGTCAGTATTTGCCAAGCTTAATGGCCTATTCATCCTTCACTGAATGTTTATCAATTGAGAGCTGCACCTAACTTGAGTTTCGAAATTGTGGTGCTTTCTCATTTAAAATGGATTTACTGAACTTCACTGCATGCATATGATGCTGGTTCATATTCATTCCTGCTTCAAGCTTTTGCTGAAATTACTGCATATTTCAGGTCATATCATCGTGATCCTGTTTTCAATCCACTCACTCCATGGGACAGGCCACCTATAAAGAATGTTTTCTGCATCTATGGAATAGATTCAAAGACAGAGGTATCATGGAACTTTTTTAACTGAAATTTTTTTACCAGCCGAGATCCTTATTCTACATGTTGAATCCTCCGCACTTCCTTTGTGTGAGAAGATAAATCAATCACTGATTTTCGTAATGTACATTAGTATTTTCAAGAGTATTGGCGTTTGCATGAATCTCAAATATTAATGGTTTTACTTTTTGGTTTCATCTTGGCTGCTGCTTTTAGGTCGGGTACTATTTTGCTCCAAGCGGCAAGCCTTACCCTGATAACTGGATCATTACCGATGTCATTTATGAAATTGAAGGATCTCTCTTCTCGAGGTGAGATTATCCTTGTCAAGTGTCTTGGCCCTAGATATCTGATGTTCTGGTGGTTGGCAAATTATGAATTCACGTCTCTGTACCAATGTAGGTCGGGCAACCTGGTCGAAGGGAATCCAGGAACTACTAGTGGTGATGGGACGGTATAGTTTCTCTCGTTTTTAGATTCTATGAAAAAATCTATAATTTTCTTTACAGGATGAAAATCTTCCTGTGTTTCTTGTTCGTAGAAAAGAAAGTTTCCCGAGCATTTAGTATTCTATGTACAGGTTCCATATCATTCTCTTTCTTGGTGCAAGAATTGGCTTGGAGACAAGGTGAACATAATAAGAGCTCCCCAGGTATCCTTTCAAAACATTTGTTTGATGACAATGTAATTCAAGAAAATACAAGTGGAATTTCGATGTTCCAAAGACAATAGCATGGACTGTCTGAGCAATTTTCTTCGTCAGTGATCTATAATATCTTTGTTTGCTTCTGAACTTGCAGTCTGAGCATGATGGATCTGACGTCCAAGTGCAATTGAATGTGGACCATCATCATGGTGAAGATATTGTTCCAAACATGACAAGATCTCCCAGGACCAAATACATAACCTATTATGAACATGCTGAAAGTATCTCCGGGAAGAGGACAGCAGTTTGGGAGCTTGATAAAGGTGGGGGATGCACCTTTTATTTTTAATTTTTTTCCCCATGTTTCTTATATACAAGGTGATTGACAATTCTGAAGTATTTGTCCGAGTTCAGCTGCATAGATTGACCTTGTCTAGTGTAGCAAATCACAGGAATATTGTTAAGTCCCCAGTTCTAATGAGGGAAGTCTGGCTTCAGATGTGGCACGATATACATCCAAAAGCGAAATCACACTTTGTTACAAAAGGTAAAAGTACTAGTATTTCAAGTTTATTCTTTTGGAATGCAACGAGTCATGTCCCACTAATAAGTAAATCATGCTATCAGCTAAGCGTGGGCCACTGAGGGATGACGACTGCTACTGGGATTATGGCAAAGCTCGCTGTGCCTGGCCCGAATATTGTGAATACAGGTTTTTCTTTCCCTTTTTCCCATCTTACTGATGATATGCATTCTATATTGAGGAAAAGTGTGTGAATTTCCCTCTGTTCGGCCCTGTTAAAACTTCATTGATTTTGGCGTAGGTATGCTTTTGGGGATGTTCATCTGGGGCAGAGTTGTAGACTAAAGAGTTCGTCCTCAGATCTGCTTTTCCATTACGTATAGTGCAGTAGGTATGTCAGTCCGTCATTTGCATTCTGTCCAAATATTGTCCCAAATCGGTAAAGTTCGACTTATGCAGAATCTGATATGCTGTCTTAACTGGGATTTGCTTTTCGATCGCTGAGTGACAGATTAGGTTTCAGCTTCCAACCAATTGGTGTCATTCTTGGGCGGACTGTCCTCAGTTCTTTGCATTCATGCTCAGCTATTGGCATGATTGTTGGCCTCGGATCGCAGCTTTGTTATGTTGAAGGCGTATAGAGTGGAGGATTTCACGTCGTTGTCCCCTGCAGAGATGTGCTCTTCAGTAACATGCCTGAATCCCCCAAAACTAATTGCTGAAATTTTGATCACTGTACGTAATCCATTTCTCTATATGATTTCTATATGTGGGCGTTATGCAACTAATGCACTTCAGATATCAAATGTACAACTATATGCTTAAAACTAGAAACAATGTCGAAAGATTAGATGCCAAAGAATGATTTCTGATCCAATCTTTTTGCTGGATGATTGGTGAGTTTTAGTTCAGTACCCGATCTTATTTCTTGGGCATGTGGGCGTATAGCTCCCTTCTCCTTTTTCGGGGTGAAACAAAACTCTCTTGAAGAATCGCGAACTTGTTTCGAAGTGGGAGAAAAGTGAATGCAGTTTCGTAACATAGCAAAACTAAAACCAATTCCAGCGGAAGCCAATATCTATAACCACTTTAGCTGCTTAGAAGAACCTTCAGCTGATGAGCATGATACAAAGTAGGATGAAATTCGCATGGCACGCAGATCTCCTCTTTTTTCCGCAACGGGATTCCTTGCATACAAGTATCAAGTGACAGCTAAAAAACACTGAAAAGCTAAAAGTGATCATATTGTACATGAACCGGCATCAATGACAAGTAAACGCTGTTGATCAGTAGCACTTATAGACCGACGCATTTGTAACTTTGTAATATATGAACAACTTGCGTTGGCAATTACGAATAATCTGATCCGATCTGTCTTCCTAACATACTATACCGACCATCTTCCTAGGGAAGACAGATGTTTGTATAGGTGCATTATTATCCGGTAGCCTTGAACTTCTTCACGGGAAACAAAGTGACCTTTTTCGCTGAGCCTTTCGCTCTTCCATCAGTCGGCCGCAATATCGGAATGACAGCCTGATGCTGATCTTTGTTCCCCTTACTATCAGGGCTAAATGGTTTTACCTCAAATTCACCTCGCGTGAAACCTCTAGCAACCTTCTCAATCAAAGCATATGTGAATTAGCAAAATATCCAAAGACAGCATACATCAGATTAGAGAGATCGGCTCATACCTTCAGCAGTATCCAAACTTTAAGAGAACTACTCAAATTTGCAATCCTTGTCTTCTTTCCTGAAGTCAAGTATTCACACATATGATGGTCAACCCTCAATATAAATCTAGGCCAGGACTTCGGGTCTTCAGGATTGGCTCTTGTTTCCATTGTAGCCTATCATGATCAAATACACACTGATTATCTATTGTTGCAAATTTGTGAAACCACCTCACAAGATGTCATACAAACAAGAATCCGAAAACCTCATTGACGATATCCCGTGATGTTTGGTTTGTAACGTAAATGATGCAGAAAGTAAGAGAAGATGGAAGGGAACTCACAAGTAAGCGACAAATTTCCTGTTCAATTTTCGAAAATGAGGTCTCTAGAGCTTCAACTCTTCCAGTAGCATGACAACAAGCGCAGGGCTCACTTATCATGAAAGTCACACTAGGCCGAACCTGTCCACATTACACAAATGTAATTATATAGACAGACCCCGACTCAATAAGTTTTTTATATTGTATTAGCACACAAGTCCACAGCTACTCTTAGGTAAAATGTAGACATCTAGAAAGGTGAGGCATACCCTCTTTCTGGTTATTTCCATAAGGCCATTCTTAGATAATTCAGAAACTTTTACTATGGAGCGGTCTCTCTCCACAATCTTCTTGACTTCTTCATAGACCAATCTCTTATTTGCTGAAACAAGTAATCAACCCAAAATTGAAACACATCCAGGAATATCCGAACAAGAGGAAGAGAGGGGGTGGGGGCGAGAGAGCTGGAGACAGACTCACATTCATCTGCCATATCAATGAAATCCACCACAATAATGCCGCCAATGTCTCGAAGCCGTAACTCCCGTGCTATCTGAAATGTTTAAAGCAACTCGTATAGATGCTCTTATTGTCTAGACCCAAGGTCTTTGCCATTCATAAATCCTTTCAACCGAAGGAGGTCAATGACCTTACAGCCTAATTTGGTAAGCTTACGACAACAAAAGCCCCCAAAGAAAAGGAACAATTTTCAATGGTGACTCATATTCAGCAGCTAAATTACCTGTCTTGCAGCTGACAGATTCACTTCAAGGATAGCCCTTTCTTGTGAATTTCCCTGTCCAAACATCCCATGACCTCCATTCACATCAATAGAGACTAAGGCCTCAGTTTGTTCAATCACTAAAGAACCTCCATTGGCAAGGGGAACCCTAACAAGGTAGATGATACTCAAAGTCAACAATAGATGTATGCAAATGAACTTAGGAAAAAAATGCAAAGTTCATGGAAATATCTTTTTCAAAATGTATAGGATTTCTTAAACATATTTCACATGGATGTAAGGCTCAAAAGGTCATTAACAAGGATTTCTTACCAAATCAGAATTCATGAGGAGAAGTGTTTGATGGGACAAGTCAATATTTTTGGAATCAAAACATGATGAATTTAAATGCCCAAGAAAATGACATGATATAAAGAAGGAGTCACCTTTTACTGAGGATCTTATCAATTTCTGCTTCAATGTTGTATTCATCAAACAGGGGATTCCTCTTATTATATAGCTCAACCCGGTCACAAAGATCAGGTGCAATTTCTTGAAGGTAGTTGGTAACCTGACAAATTGTACACAGGCAAAACACTTTCAGTGATCCTACCGTGTTAAACATTCTAAAAGTTTCTAAGAAAGTTGTGACGCACATTGAAGGCCATCATTCTAAACAGCTTTCTAAGTTTTGCATATAAACCAAAGAGGTTGGAACCAAAAGCTAGAGTCCAACACATCATTTTAGCTCCTCTTCGGAAAGAAGTTAACCCTTAACAGATTTTGGAACAGGCACGTCAAGGTTATGCAGGAAAGACCAGAATGCTGGATTCTGCATGGAAGTGATACCTCGTGAAAAGTCCTTGGAGAGTCAACCACCATCTTCTTCACCTGTAAGTTCAGCATATAAATATCAAGTTTAGGAACATCTGAAAAGCGACATACAGAACGAAGAAAGCCAACGAACTGCATTAAGTTTGACAGCTTTACCTTCTCATTGAAATAATCCTGCACCACTGATAGTGTTTGACCCATAGCCCTATGCAAAATTACAGGAACAGCCCCTTCAACACCTTCGTCTGCAGCAAGAGCTGCAGATTTCGCATGTTCGATTATGTTTTTCCAGGTAGAAAGCAACCCTTCCAAGTCCTTCTGCAATTCTTCTAAAGAATGACCAGCAGCGACAGTCCTAACAGTCAGACCAAAACCTTGAGGCTGCAATGTCTTTGCTATAACTTTTAATCGGGTACGCTCCATGCCACTAATCTTTTTTGAGACTCCAATTCTATCGCAACGAGTGATCAACACCTGCAGATCAGAAAGGGAGTAAAAACCAAACAAATTTAATGGTCTTCAAATATTGCAATGACTAAAAGTAACTCAGGCTATGAAAGGGGATGAGGGAATGATTGAAGCGCACCCAGAATCTACTTCTTAGTTTCGGATAGGGAGTCAAAGTTGGGCCTTTAGAGCCTAACCCTTCTTTGACAACTTGTACGATTATTTTGGTTCCTTTCCGGACCATGTTCCAGCTATTTTCACAACTAGATGTTTCCATAGAATCATCTCGATCTTTGAGGCTAGACACCTGAGAGCTATTCATCACCTCAGTTTCACTTAGCAGCTTACTGAAGTTAGTGTCACCCTCTTCATGCTTCTCATGGCCACCTATGTTATCCTTTGATAGTATACTTAGTTCACGAAAATGAGCTAAACTACCATTAGCACTTCCTTTCAGGATTTCTAGAACATCAAAATCATCCTCGTCCTCATTCTCCTCGTACTCATCCCGAGTATATTTTCCAGGAATATCCTGAGGAAAATTTTCTGCAACATCATCAATAAGCTCAGTGCAATCGTGTGATGCATGCTCATCTCCATCATTAGTTGCCTGTCCTTCATGGGCTTCAGACACTGAACCATTTGTTCCTTGTTTCCCTTTTCCTCGAGAAAATGGAGGGAATATGAAAGGCGCCCTGTTTTTCTTTATATCCATGAGGGAGTGCCTTGAGTTTCCAATATTGACAAAAGCACCACCCATGTTTGGCACTAGTTTTGTAACTATCCCTAGATACATGCTATCACACTGTACATTGCTTTTTACTGGTTCAAGCAGCAACTCAACTAATTTTCCATCTTCCAATACTGCAATCCTTTGCATCGTACATATCGAAGAATTAATTAATAAAACCGTTGAAATAGTATCTTCAACTGAAGCCAAGACTTTCTCCCCTTCTGACAACTTCTCAGCAACGTCAAGAAGCTGATTTTGAGTCCCCCACTGCGAAACCTGGCCTTTTTTACTATCCCTCTCTTTGGGCTCATCAAACTCTCCATCATTGAGAATAGGAGGAAAGAGAGTCCAGAGGAGCCATGGTTCCTCAACAGGCTGATCTCTTTCAGAGAGAGTTGCATCCAACTTATAGGCCTTTCGGGTGAGAGTAATTGTATCTTCGCTGTCAGTGTAAAAACCATTGTTGACTGCTAGATCCTTGAAGAATGGCTCTACTTGAAGCGTATCGCTTTCAATGCATTTCACAGCTTGATCTTCATCTGTCAAGCCACTGTAAGCATTTGAGTGTTCAGAAGCATATTAGAATTAGCTACTGAAATGACAAGTGTATCAAGAAAGAGATATCACCTCTACCTGGAGGGCCTTCTGAAGCCTCGTTAGGCAGGTACTTTTCCTCTATCCATGAACCCCACGCATGGGTTGAAGACCTTCTACCTTTAGTCCCAATCTTTATCCATGAATCCCTCACCATGATTTTCCTCTCTGGATCATCATGTAGAGGTACTAACAGGGAAAATTCAGGTCCAGGTCGCCAAATAATATCAGAATGCCGCAATTCTTCTTTTATAAAATAGTTGTATTTGAAACTTACCCCAGCCTCAATCTGCCAACACAAGCTTGGAGGTTATTGCATATATTTTTCCAGATAGTCACATTTGCTGGATTAATATAGGACATCAACTTGCAAATTTACAGTACCAATTCTTTCGTTCTCATTTCCCTCTGACAGCCCATAGTACATGCACTAGGTTTTAGTCTCCCGCCCAACCTTTCGTTTAATCTCAATTTACTAAAATATCCACTCTTTGGGCCAAATCTTTCTAATCTGAGGGTGCTCTTTATATATTAGATACAATACGCAATCCCATCAGTCAGCTCAAACATTCAGATGGGTCGACGTTGGTTGTTAAGGATTGAATCAACATATCAATTTCCATGAGCAAGAAGATCTCAATTGCTGGTGATACTACCTTAATTTCAGTCTTCCATATGTTAGCATGTGAGGTTCGAGACATAGGAATGGCCATCCCTGGGTTCCAGCAACCTAACTTAGCTGGATCACCAGTTACATATAATTGCTGACCATCGGTCAATTCAGCTTCGACAGTCCAAACTATCTCACAGGAACCTTTAGAAGTAAGGATTGACTTCCCTGAAAAGTCAAACAGGCCATATTTGTCAGATGGTTCAAACTTTTGCAACCTACACAAGATATTCAAAGATGAAAGAAGGCACTCATCAGGATATAAAAGAACAGCTATTTTGAAGCAACGAAGCTAAGACAGTCCCTTAAGCTGCATGGCCAACTCTTACAGAAAAAATGCATTCAGCCATCAGATAAATTATATTAAACAAGAATTGCGCTCAAAGACCTTCTTGCATACCCACGTTCCTTTAACCTTCCTTTCATATTTATTCCTAGGTATAAGTCAAGATGGTAAAATGAAAGGTTGTAGGAGTACAAGCTCGAGAAGACAGGAGTACGGGCTTCTTAGAAATGGCAGCTGCCAATTTACAAAGTTTCTACTGCGAGATTTTGAGCTCGCATTATTTAAAAGACATTGCCGAGAACACAGTCTTCTTTTCTGGACAGATACGACGACCAAAAACAAGCCAAAATCTACCTGGCAAGAATTATAATATGGCTGTATACCATCATAGCATCCTCAAATACAAATTTCAAATTAGCAGCACAGAGTTCAGAAGGAGTCTCAATTCACCTTTCCTCATACACATGACAGGCGATCTCACGTGGGAATGGTAACCCCCTGCAGATAGAGCAAGTCTGGCCACATTCTCGTGTAGTGGATGAGGGCAAATGCACCTGCTTCAACACTAATCTGCATTAATGGTTACTCAGCAAGATAAAGAATTGAAAACTTCCTGTTGTTTGGCTTCTTAGTTTTCATTATATGGTCGAATCGCAGCTTAAACAGGACGCCCATGCAGCCGCACTGGGCCCAAAAGCGACCTGCCTTTTATCCAGTAAAGTCCCATAGAACCTAAACGTCATAAAGGGACTTGCTTTAGGCTTGCAAAGAGTGGCTAAGCGGTCCATTTGGGGTGTTGGCGCTCAGATCATGTGCTCCAATAAGCATTTTTTCAGCTAAGAACTAAAGGGTCGGCGCAAGACATGAAATAGAAGGAGAATTCGGAGCTACTTACGGGGAGAGGAAGCGGTCGAAGCAGGGGAAAGGAGGGGGCGGAGGGGGGAGGAGGTGACGGTGGTGGCGGCGGTGCGGGATAGCTTCTGGGATGTCCATGGCCTCAGTCGCGTACGGGCAGCACTTGAGCAGAGAAGCCGCCATGAAGAGCGTGGGAAGTCCCCCGGCAGCGGGAGTGAATTGGGCAGCCAAAAGAGGGTCGCTTCGTCATCTGAGAAGCGAACGACAGCACCTCTATAAGCAACAGCGGTAACGGTTTTATCACGCCATTGCCGCCATTAAAGCGCGCGCGAGGGAGAGAGAGCTGCGTCAGTGTACGAGGGAGGAGGAGGGTGAAGAAGAAGATGAATGAAGATAGGATATGGCGCCTCTGCGATTTTGCGCACAGGGACAAAAAACCGAGGTTGTCTTGGGCCTTAACGGTTCCATAAATGGGCCCTTGAATTATGGGCCTTGGCCCAAATAGGAAGAACACGTTCTCCAGAAATTGGTTAAATCTCCTTCGCCGAGAGTATTTGGCGAAGTCGATTACGATCTCGCTCGACAAAGAACATCGTATCGACACGAAACAAACAGAACCGGCTCGATAAAGAACATTGATCAAAACGAAACAAACAGGAACTGGCTTCTCTGCAGTCGAGATACCCTGGCGGTGCATTCCTCTTAGCACCCCGAGCTAACAGCTAAAGAAAGACAAGTGAGGGGCGTACATTAACTGCTATGAACACCCGATCCCTGTCCACCAAAATTTCAAGATTCATCCTTTATCCATTTCTTGTTTATCAAGTAGCTTTGCGGTTCCGTTCCCTCTCAGGTTACGGTAAAACATCAAGAAACTTACTTTCCCAGTTACAGTGCAACCGCAAGAACTCACTACAAAGATCGGTTATCTTCCTCAGATAACAAAGACTATTAATCAGAGACAATTTTCATCTTTAATCTCAATGATTGCCACGCACGACATTCTATTCTGCATTTTCGAAATCAATCCATGCACATGAAGCAAGCAGTAGAGCAGATAATAGATTCACATGATAAGTCAGCCCTTTCAAATATTAGGAGAAGAAAAGGACATGGACTGCCCCAGGTTCAGATGCATAAGAACAGATCAGTAAGCTCTCAAATATGTACATCATTAGAGATTTCGGCATCAAACTGCTCAACCTCTCGAACGATAAAGAGCAGAAGCCGATGCACAGACCGACCTAAAATACCTGTACACACATACACACATGCGCGACACTATGCTGTACAAAAAATCTACATGAACTCCCCACGTGAACTTGTTAGTCCGCCTCACTTTCCCTTGTTCACCAGAAGCAGGGCACATCTTCCTCGGGCATCAGGAGATTCCTGCAGAGGGGGCAGGTGATGTTGCAGTAATCGAGCCACTGCTCCAAGCACACGTTGTGGAAGATGTGCCCGCAGGAGAGGTGGTTCACCTCCGAGTCAGGCTCGAACTGGGTCAGGCAGACTGAGCAGTCGTGCTCTCCCTTGTTGAGGCCACAAACTGATTCGAAATGAACTGTCGGTGTCTGGCTCCGGAATTGCTCGATGTACGTCTCTGTAGGGCTTGTATAGAAGTCGGAGAAGTCCAGCTGATGAGTCACGATTGAATCGGTTGTAGACGACGGAGGTGGTGACGATGACGATGCAGAGATTCGGAACCCGAAGATGCGGAGGATTGTCCGAATGAAGTTCTTGAATATGGAGAAGGTGAGGGCCGTGTTTACCAAGATAATGCATAGCATTCCTTCTGATGGGGCAGGGAGACTTGAGAGACCCATTTTAAGAAAAATATTGTGAAGTTTCGGGGTATATTGCGTTTTGTTGAATCTTCGTCCACCTTCACAATCTGAAAGTCCTCAAATACTGATTCCAGTAGAGGACTGCTTCAACAGATCAGAGAAGCTGAGGCTCAGATCCGCTAAACTGGCAGTAAATCAATGCGACCCGATATCTCTGACTTAATATCTCACACAAAAGGCCTGAAAAGGGATAAAAAAGGATGTCAGGAACAAATCAGAAAGCACAAAGAAGATAATGAGAAAAAGGAGAAAGTTGGGAATATTCAAGATGACAAACACAATCACTAATGAACAAGAGAGGTGATTATTGTAGACCAATTACGAATCTTGCCATAGACATCAACACCACAAGTTGCAGGCTTAAAAATTCTTACACGAGGGAAAATGGTAGTAACAGGGCCAGAGATGATTGATACCCCACAAGACGAAAAAACCGAAAGAGAAATCAATCAATTTCGAGGTGAATACTAAAGCACCATACTTCATTCATGCCTTCTACCACCGTGACATATTAATCCCACCATCTATGAGTTGTCTATCATAAGACATTCAACACGCAAAAAGGTCCAGGCTTTGAAATCTATAAGAGGAAAGAGTGATCATTTCGGGTACTAAAAAAAAAAAGGGACCAAAATTTGCAAAAACCCTTAGCTCGATGATCAGGAAAACACCGACAAATAAAGAAATCGTGAAGAAATATGAGCATACAGCAGCAATTGTCTCAAACAACTTCCAAGATCGAGCTCATCGGCAACTCTTGATTACAGGAAAAAAACCGATTTGTCCGAGAAGAGGAAATCCCCAAATCAGAACATGCTGCAATCCCTAGAAACACAAGAGATCCGAAAATTTCTAAACACCACCAAAGGAGATCCCTTTCCCCCACCTTCAGTTCCTCCGTCGGAGAAACCCCAGAAGGGGCACCAACAATCAGGCGAAACGAAACCCAGAAATCAAAGGGCAAGAAAGGGAGGACGCGGAATGGAAATGCGACGGTAACTTACCCAGAAAAAGGACCGAGCTTTGGGGGTTCCTTTAGGGAACAGTGTACGAGGAAGCAGGAGGAGAGGAGAGGAGAGAAGCAACGAGGGGCAGGAGAAGGGTCAGAGGATATTTCTACTCGTAGAGCTATGGAGGTGTCTCCGATGATGGAAGGAAGGAGGGGAGAGGATCGGCAACCGTATATATAGCAGAGAGACGGAGGCAGACAGAGAGAGAGAGAGAGAGAGAGAGGGACGGCATTTCCCAAAAAATGATAAATCCGACAGACAGTTTTAACCTTAACACTTGACTCGGGTTAGGCTTTCCGCATTTTCCGGGCCTATAAGCCCCTCCACCTAACCCCAGTTACTTTTTTAACTGTTGTTATTGTTATGTTATCCTCCAATTGGGGGTCTATAATTACCCCAAAAAAGAATTTCTACCCCCTAAGAAAAAGAAAATCAAATCCTCCAACTAGAAGTTTAGTAAGGTGTCATGTCATGTTATGTGCCGTGTCGAATTCGTATCACAGTTCGTGTTAGGCTCGAATGATGTTAGACATGCTGGGGCCCCTATTTATCGGGTGAACCAGTCGGTTCACTAGAGATAAAAACACTGGAGGTGATATTCATGTTACTGAAAAAGAAAAAGAAAAACTTTATTATCGAATAAAGTACCTCTTTATAATAAGTTGTGTATAAATGTAAATTCACGCAACGCCGCCTGGCCTATAGTAGCTTTTCTCTTCATGTAAAGTAGACAAAATTTTAGCTTACTATTGGGTAGAATTTCCCACTCCTTTTTTAGGGAGTTCAAGTGATGATTCTAGCCTAGCCTTAGCTCTATCTAGTTGGTTGGGCAAATTATAGAGCTTTAAGGTTTTCGCCTTTTCACTTTTTATATATAATGGTGTTCTGAATTTCACTTGTGTAATTTTAATGAATTCTCGTGAATATCTTATAAGAATACAAGATAGGCCAGTCTAATCACACAAATTATCTATATGAATAAATAGAAAAAAGTACACTCCTACATAAAGTTATCATACCAATTCAACTAAAACATAGACCTTTTTTTTTGTTTGAGAATTGAATTAAACTCCACTACAATTTCACTCCACTTTTTTTTTTAATTTAACAGTATAATTATTACTGTTTTATTATTTTGTGCTATATAATTATAAAATGTCATATATTTATTTTTCATCATCATTATTATAATTAATTTTTTAATAATAAATTCGCTTACTCCACTCCATTCTTTCATCAAAATATAATCATTATTGTTTTCTCTTATTTAATAAAAAATCATTACATATACTTTTTTTCTAACTATCATTACAATTTCATTCAAGTATAAATATTTATATTTGGAATGGAGTAGAGTTGAGCTTCACTCTATTACCAAACGCAACCTATTTTATGAATTTTCATGAAATTGGGGTATCAAAAGACCATCGTTTTCTGCCTATTAAGACGATAATATATAAAGACAAGATAACCTTTAAGAAATTATTCATTGATTAATGACAAGGGAGTAGACACGTATATATTTATATCTAAAAATGAAGAAAAAAAAATAAAAAAAATGTTAGAAGGGACTGTCATCAGCCCACTTGATGCGAAGTTCATTAGAGAGAATTAAATCAACTAATACTTTAGAGGTTAATGCAAGTCTAACTCTGTGGAACTCTCGAGAACCTTAAGATATGATTTAGGAATTTCTTGCTCGGCGTCCATATCGACCATGTCATTAATCGTCTATTTGGTCGAACTGGACCATATTTACGTAAGTCGTAGCATTTGAATAACGTAACGATGAGACTAGGCTGTAATAGAATAAGCTACCTAGGCCTAGTGAGGTGTCTCATTTCTAAGTTGAACGTCCCTTGGAATAGGAATGGAGACGGGCCAAAACCTCTTTTGGCTGAGTTATATTTTTAAGATTTTAACTATAATTTTAAATTTACTCACTATACAATAAAAAAATAATAACACAATTATTATTATTATTTTTATTTTTTTAACCATTCAATTTAATTTTTAATAATAAATTCCATCAACTATTTATTACTTTTTTTCACAATTCAACAATACAATCATTATAAATCAATTAAAATTAAAATTTAATTTTAAAATCAAACGTATTAATTATTGATACATATGCAAGTACACATCCACTCACATTGCATGCGCTCGTTCTGTCTTGTGGCGTAAAGCTGAAAACCTACTACTACTACTTGCATACATGAAGAAGGTCGGGGGGCGGGTGGGCCCACGATCGTAATCTATCTTAACTTGGTAGCTGACAAGTGTCGTCCTGACAGTAGTTTGGGACGGGGCCCACGAGGACAGCGTCACATTAAGTTAGCCTGTCTCTTTGTCCACGTTTCACAGGCTGCACTGCCACTTGTCAAACTGTTGCACCATCTCCCCCTTCCCCCCCACCTTGCTACTTCCTCACTGTACAACTCCTCTTTTTGATCTCCATCGTCAAGTGTTGGGACTGATTGATTGTGGGGCCACATCTTACGTTTTATTTCATCGGCACCATTATCATGGTATCATCAAGCGGCTCTAAGTTGATCTCCAACGAATCCGGCATTTTCCCGATCATTCCATGAACGGTTCATGAGACTGTCATGTCATGACCACAAGATCAATGGAGGATCGTCCATCGCGAATGCGATATCTCCTAACTTAACGAATGTTAATTAAGGTAGAAGTGGTCGTGGATCGATCGAGATTCATTGGATATCGTAATAATAGCCGTACCACGCATGAGCAACTGGGGCCTTGCCACCCACTCGTACGCCATCAATTAATTGAAAAACACTCGCACATTTATGATGCTTATTATTACGATTGAAGAAGTTTGAATCTTCCCTATTTGCATAAATGATGAGAGAAGTTTATTATATGAAAACGACCCACGATATTACCAATGATGTTACTTGAACCACTTGACTAATGACTTCGCCTATCCTCTAATGGAATCCCACTGGCTAGGCTACAGTATCTCGAATCATACACTTTATGCAAATGTTCGCTTGACATGTAGGGAAAAGCAGGTTATGGCGAGACGTGATTAGATTAACATAAGCCCAATTATAATGAATAAATGCCCGCGTATGTGTGCCCACCTTACTATTCAACTACTTATCAGTCGAGATCGCAGTGTCCTCATCGGACACGCAATGCACGAATCAATCTGATGGAAATATATATTAACAGAAGAGGTTCTTTCCCCCACTAGCCAGCTATATGCAAAAAAATTTAATCCAATTAGAACAAAAAGAAAAAATAAATAAAAAAAAGGTACATCGTCCAATTGGCAAAAGACTAATTGCAAAGCTCGAACGATGGTGCGTGATTTACATGTGCGTGTCTGATCTTCTGTGATTTATATGTAAAGTCAGCATGTATTTTATTTTATTAATTAGGATGGTCGCGTACGTACATCATCATCCCATGTCGTCAAACGCGTCGCCATCTGCAGAAACTCTTCGAGACTTTCTCTCCTTTGGACTGCAATTATGCTACTCTTTTTCCAGTTTTTGTCACTTAAAAAGAGAGTGCAAGAGAAACCCATCGGGATAATGTTTTTCTTTTATCGCTTTGCTTTGCTTTTTTTTTTTTATTTTTTTTTTATTTTTGGCTTGTTCTTTGGCTCATCTTGGTGTGATTTTGGCGTCTCCTCATTTGAGTCTGACCCACCAAGTTAGATGTCCTTTTGGGATTTTGTTACATTGAGTTTATGTAACGAGCGTGAATTGATTCTAATTCGGCATATGTTTTTTTTTTTTACGTAAATTAATGTTTTGGATCCCAATAATGTGAATAAAGAAATAATCACGTTTTCATTTAAATCATCTAATTGACCGTATTTATCGGTATTTATAAGTTGCGATTCTCAAATTACATAGGGGGTCTAAAAACTACCTTAAGTAACTCAAAAGTGTCAACAGTTGATGACTAATCCTCTAAGGTGGCCAAGCCGAGGTTGGCCGACTCTTTGAATTGTCTGCCGACTCAATCTTGATCGACCCGTCGGGCATCATTGCTGTCGTCGTGAGATTGAAAATTGGGACTCTTCACTTATAATAATTGATTGATTGATTGATTGTTTGGGTCCACGATTTCATTTTATAAACTATATATTAAAAATTAATAATTTTACCCTGAGTGGTAAGTAACTACTATCTTGTCGTGTTAATGCACCATTAGTGGAATGCACTGACTCCTAATTTAGGGAAGATCTTGCCACTAATTTGCCTAACAAACCTAAAAGAGGATATGATCTGTAATTAATTTAATTAAATATTCTTCAAGTCATGGTCCTTGACTCGCCACATCTACCCCAATAATTAAATTATCCCCATATAATCATTTGACCTCTTTTCTTTTACCTAATTAATAATAATTAATTTTTCTGCCCCCAAAAAAATAACTTAATTTATTAATTTATCCTGTCTCAGAAAGTCCAAGAGAAGTTTGGCTTCCCATGTAGAAGCAAAGAACATCGTCTTATATATGCACCATTAATTTCTCATATACAAAATATAAAAATGCAAAATTTATTAATATCTCCGTATTTGTCTAGCTAGCAGGGCATACACATGAGAAAATGATCCTTTCTAGCTAGTACCCATTTTTCGACGTTGAAGGAAGCTCAATTATCGAGCAATAACAATATGTCACCCTTTCCGTTGAAAGATCTCGGCGGACGTATGACATTCCCAACGCACCTAGTAGCTATATACATGTTTAACTTGTTTGAACCAATACATACATAAAAAAAAAAAGCCCGCACCCGTACCTATGGGATGAACAATTCACACTATTAGAGAAACTTTATTCCCGGAATATTCAGAAAATTATAATCGTGAATAATTTTACGGAAATAGACCATATCTGATGAGGGGTTTGCTTTTTATATTTCCGATCGATAAACTGATTTGAAAGTTGTGTCTATTGAGCACCAATACTTGCTCCCGAAGGTGCAGGTGGTGAAAGCAAAAGAGGATCGACAAATTTAAATGCTCATTATCACTGTCCTTTCAAGTGATAATGAATAGTGAAAAGTTAAAAAAGAAAGAAAGGGAAAATAAAAAGTAAAAAGTGCAAAAGAATAAATAAAATTTTTAAAAAAAGAGTTGGGATGGACATGCAATAGATTAACAAATTACTGGATTCTAGAGCAATGGCGATGTGCATATATAAAATGTAATAGTTGAATAAATCTATCTATCTACTACTCTCTTATTATTTGTCTCTCACACACGGCACATTCTCAGTTTCATGGGACCAACCAAAAAATAATAATAATCCTAATTTGATTATAGGCTCATTATCTATATATATATATATATATTATTTACATAATAATATATGGCATCAACATCGGCACATGCATGGATCTTTTTAGGTAGATCCTGCTAGGGAGCAAAGATCTCTCTAATAGGGAGCTGCTTCACATATTACACTACATACATGCAATAATATTAATAGGACGAACTAGAAAATAATGTAGCTAACTCGACCGGAGGAACGGCGCTTCATCCCCGTCAATGAAATGTTCATTCATTCACGTTTATGTCTCTGAATCGTATATAAATCAATCGTTAAGTCGCGCAGTAATTAAGGAGTAACATGGTATGACGCGAATCTTGTGAGATGGAGTGGAATCTGAATCTCAGTTATAGGAGCGATGCCACAGGAAGACGACATGGAGGGGGCAGGGCAGAAAACGACGAGGGAGAGAGATCAGATCAGACAGGTTCGCTGAACGGAGAAGATGAGATGAGAGACAAGCATGACCATGAGGAGGAAGAAGACAAGACAAAGGAGGGGGGTGGGGGGAGGAGAGTGGGGAAGAGGGGGTCTGATGGGAATCCACGTGACGGCCCATCCGCAGCAGCCAACGTGGTGACTGTCGGTTCGAAGCGACAACCTGCGGGCATCGCCTCACTGCCCCCCGCCCTGACCGTCTCCTTCCTCCTCCTCTCATGGAATAAGGAACGGCGCGACCATAGCCCCCTCCCCACCCCCCTCTCCTTGGCGGCTTATATATTTTATCCCTCGCTGCCTCCTCAACCTCGAAAAATTTCCAAATCCCCCAATCCAAAAGTTGGGTGCCTTGATTAATTTATTTGTTTATAATTATTATTGCTTAGGTGTCCGAGCTTGTCCCTCCGTATCTCCGCTGGAGATATGCGTCCAGCGGAGATACTGAGGGACAAGTTTAATGATTTGCACGACGGTTCACTCATCTAACACAAAACGACATCTAGGGATCGGTAATGTATTGATATCGAGGAATCCACTGGATTTGTGTCCTTTTGAATTTTCGTGGGGCGGCTATCACGCGAAGATACGGAGGGACAGGCTCCAAGATTCGGAGGACATCGGCTCGTGCTCATCAATTCTGAGAGTATTGACCAATCGATACCTGTCTATCATTAATGATGTATGTCGATGTTAGATCGCTCTCACGAGAAAGGTTACGTGGGTTGGCTTAAACTTCACCAACGCACCCACGCCTTTTTGTCCTAAGAAATAATAACAATCCTAAAATTATTCAAAATTTTTGGACGTTTCCGTAAATGTTTTGAGGTCATTATCCCTGTACATATGGATATTAGGAGAGTGCTTAACTGCTTAAAATAAATATTACATGTTAATTTTACTAAAAAGATAAAAAAAAATACATGTTAAGAACTCTGCATTCTTTCTGAGGATATCCTTAATTTCCTTTCATGTGAAATCACGACCTTTACCATCGGTGGCATGCATGTACATTGCACTTCACAAGACCGATCACGTTGCACGTGCCGTACAGAGACACGACTGAAGACCGGAATTTACAGAGCGAGGTCCGAGTGTGCATCGATCCGTTCCCCTGATTCAATTTCCGATGTTGATTAACCGTGTCGGTTGTACTGCTAGGATCTCGAAACATCATGAGCAATATAGACGAGGCCATGAGCCGGACATAGGAAAACTCGGCGATTTAAGTCAATTAGCAAAGATACAACTAGTTTGACAGCGGGCGTACGTAATATGACCTTTGTATTATGTGCCATAATGTTGGATTTAGGTATTTCAATTTGAGGGGCAATGTAGTGAAGGTAAGAACCTTCCCCAGGGAATCTTATCCGTATATATCCCTCCC
Source organism: Punica granatum (assembly GCF_007655135.1). Classification (NCBI taxonomy): domain Eukaryota; kingdom Viridiplantae; phylum Streptophyta; class Magnoliopsida; order Myrtales; family Lythraceae; genus Punica; species Punica granatum. The sequence continues at coordinate 2,737,649 of NC_045127.1, read as the reverse complement.
TAATCCAGCTACCTGCCTGCTCTGCTACCCGTTGTGTTCACAATGCAATGCGTGACATTGAATGAAGAAGCAGAAGCGTCTGGCTTAGCCTGTCAAGCTGTCGACGACCTTTTCTCCATTAGAAGACAAAACCAAGACAAGACAAGACAAGAATGAAACGATTGGTGTTTTCTGCTTTTATAGGAATCCAACTTGAGCAATACAACCTCGGATTATCCCACGCAAAAAAATCATCTGGCATATACGAAGAATCTCAGAACAGTGTGCCCAGCCCCCCTGCCACGGCCAGTTGCAATTTGTTTGGGTGAAGATCACGCAAATGCATTGATCAGATGAAGATATCATCCCCTTTTGGGCTTATCCCAGTTTGATGTTTATGCAACTGGGAAATAGTTCATATCCGGCTCACGGGTCGGTTCTCTTTGCAATTTCAGATAGCGTCATGTTCGTATGGTCAAGCAATGGCCTGTTGCCGTCGTCCATCACTAGGAGGTTGATGGTTCTAGATGCCATCGGCCAGCGTATTGCCTGCGGGAGTTAAGGTCGTGCTTAGTATAGGAAGAAACCGAGGAAAGACCACACCAACTTCTCCGCAAATCTTATGCAACATAGGTGTTATAATGCATATACAAGCCGAATCGCCCCAAGGGCACATGGACTTGTGCCACTTATTCGGGCTTGGCCGAGGACTATTCCCTGTTTGGTTTTAGAGTCCATTTCCTTGCCTGCAAAATGCTTTTGAATTCAATCTCTAATCATTCGTCTCTCGTAAAAGAGCAATCAATCAACCAACGATAATCAAAGAGCTCAAAACAGACTTCACATAACCCCAAAGATCACCGAGCTTCACTGAGCTTAGGCTACGGAATTAGATTATCACGGACTCCACAGCAGTCTCTGGATCTCCACAGAGCCAATGGAAGCAGGGGTACAAAAAGCTGTACATATTATTTGCAGCAATTAGAGAAACTCTTATGCTGTATAACTACAAACCACAATCTCCGAACATCATTCGGTCTTCCTGTACATCTACCAATGTATAGAATGAAGATGACTATGACTACGAGTACTACTACATCAAGAAGTTTTACTCACGTGGAACTTTTATCAGGTCTTTCTAGGGGGTCACTTCACGGTGCTTTGAATACACAAATATACAAATCTTCTGCTATACAAACACGGGATGAGATGGGTAGGTTCCCATATGAGGGCAATGACTCGTAGGCAGGCGGCCAAAATTATCGTACGATCATGACGAGCGGTAAACCGTTTTACCAGCAAGAAATGGGGCAAAGTCTGAACACCCGCCAAAAATGGGGCAAAAGGGCTCACACTCGTAAATGATCTGTTGGATTCTTCACATGGTGAAGAAAGAAGAAGCGTATCTCGGCTCCTTCCACTTTTTGATGGGCGTGGCACCATCAGAAACCCTTAGCTTCTCTTAGTCACCTCTCCTGATCAGAAGATGACAGAGTGAGCCTTCCTGTAATCGAACCATGCAGCTTTGTCATTGCATGAGAAAAAATCGGGGTCAAACCGATCCACTGCCCAGGAAAATTCAACCGGTAATTTTCTAGTAAATCTGAGCGGTTTTCTTTCCTTTCTATTAGATACAGTTTAAAAGATTTGTACTCTCAGAAGCTCCGAGTTGGGCTCAAGGGATCATAATCGTAAGCATCACCAGCCTTCACGAACCGCCCCTTCACTCGCTTCCTCACGTCGGCTCTCGCTTTGCGGGAGGCATATCTTACTCTCTTCTCAAACCTGTTGAAAAGAAAAGTTCAACAAAAACCTTTAGTGATCATGACGAAAATCAGAATCAGATTTAACTACTCAGAGGACTTACTACTTTCTCCTACTTCAATATGGGCTAATGGGGCCTTTTTTTATTGTTTGAGCTAAATATGGCTAACGGTTGAATTGGTAAAAAAATGCACCACGTGGTGGCCTAGTTAAAGAAAACAGAAGCAGTGCATAATTTGACGCATATTATGCTATCCAAGACGAAGCCACCCTCTTCACGAATTTGATTTAAAATTTCTTCGTGTTTCCTGCCAAAAGATATCTGTTCTAGGACTGAGGTGTGTCCAAACGTCTCGAGGCTCGATTTCCCATGTCAATATATGGTGTGGAACCTGACATGGGCTTCATGAAGAGGCCACACTTATCTGGAACCCTGGGCTCCTTCGAATTTATTCAAAGGCCCCAAGCTGGGTTCACAAGCAATGAGCTTCTCACTGACCCAACAGAAGGGGGACCAGAAGAAAAACTGTAAAGCTGTCGTTACGATTCTTGAATCTCTCAAAGGAGAAACAAAGCTTACTTGCGAGTCTTCTTCTTCTCCTTATAACGCATAACAGCATCACTCCTGCCTGCTGCTGATGGCAGTGAGCTCTCAGCAGAGCCCGGTGGGCACCATGAAGGCTCTCCCATGAGAAGCATGGAGGAGGCTCCACAATCTTGATAATCACCACCAGTGCTCTCCCCATTAAGGCCCGAGAAGGAGAGATTGGCGTGTGCTTGTTGCCTCGACGTGAAACAGAGGATTGAATCAGTTTTAGAACTCATCATTGAGTCTGCTGAAGCTGCACTACAAGCGGGCTGCGGATTCACTAGTTGAGCAGATGATCCCTACAGATCGAGCAAATACAACTTTCATCATTTAAGCTGCTTCTTATTAATACATCAGACAAAGCAACAGCAAAGAGTCTGTCAACAATGTTTGGTAGTAAAGTCTCAAGGTGAGTCTTTGGAAGATAGAGTTACATGCATTAACGCTCCACTTTGTAAGACTGACATTAACTGCACACTCTTGACTTCAGTTAAGTGACGTTCTCTTATGGTATCCGATAGAGTAGTTCTCTTATAGTCAAGGAGCAAAATTACAATTGCACTAAATATTGAATACTCGAATGTAATTATCCTCCAGCAAAAACTGATCGCCTAATCGGAGGTGCATTTTGACAGTATAATATTTCACTCTTGAATAGTACCATACCTCAGCAAGGACTGCACCCTGACCGTTGGAATCTGCCGCTGATAATTCTTTTGCTGAAAATAGGCTGTCGATTCCACCATTCTCAAGCAGGTCTTCTGAACTATTTAGGGTTACACCAAAAAGTTCTTCATAATTTTCAAGGTTCAAATCGACTTCATCCATGTTGAAGTCTTCATATAGACTATCATCTTCGAACAGTGGAGGTCCTTTTGCGGTGGGATAACAAACCTAAACATGAATCAAGTGAAAAGATGATTAGTATTTAACAGTCAGGATCAGGCCGTGCAGATGACAGATGGGTCAAGACAAATGCTGAGCAGGAATATGCAAACTTAGGTTTTGTCCCATGCTCACAGCAAGGGAACAAGGAGCTTGGAAATTGGAAATTAAGTTTCTACAGTAGCCTTCCATTTGAATCATTACGTCAGGGTCGCATAGCTACAAAAGCAATAATACCTGACAAAATTCTCCCGACTAACAAAGAGAAAAGGTAAACGGGGTTTAAAGTTGACCTACCATTCAAAATTTCAGTAAACAGGGAACTTCTTGTCCATAGCAGCAAATATGGTAAGCAGAGACAAATCTCTGAAGCAAATAAAGCATTTGTACTAATGAAGTTCTACGCACATATGCATAAGTTACGAGATGATTATCCAAGAAAGACTTCAAGCAAAGCAATACTTCATGTTGGAAAAAAAAAAATTTGAAAAGATTCTTCATGCCAAACTTCTCCAAGATTCGTGTTAGTTAATAGACTTATAATTCTTCATATCAGCCGAACACTAGTTACAAGAAAATATTTGATTTGCAATTATGACGAGACACCTATAACTATTCACGTGAAATATAAGTTTTCTTTATCTCACGTTCTTATAGAAAAACCAAAATTGAAAGTGAAGCGGCACCAAAAGTATGAGTGCCATCACTTGCCTTAGAGGAAGGAGCATTCATGGGAGTAGTAGTTTGTTGGCTCAAGCTTTGGGACGTGGACTTGAGCTCGGGTAAAGAAGAGGATGACCCAGTGAGAACATTTGTCTTCTCAGCCTCAACCACCCCGCCGCCAAGACTCATGTTCCTCTCCGAACCAACCCAACTACTGGCCTTTAAGTTGTTCTCAGATATGCTCATCAAGCCAAGTTCCTCCTCACAGGTGGTATCAACAACGGAAGGGACCTCCAACACAGATGACCAGATTGAAGAAAGCTCTGCAGCTGATGGGCAACCTGAGTAAGAGTCAATAGACTGCCTCTTATGGGCCGAGCCTGATGTCGAGGCTCCGTGGCCAATCCAATCACAATTATGACAAAGAGATACTTTCTCTTCTGCGCATCGAACTATTGCCGGCTGTGAGTTGCATCTTTCACATAGAAGTGTTCTAAAGTGGCGCTTCGACAGGGCATTGGCAGAGTGGACATTCCGGTCGCACGATAAGCACAGGCATGCTACGTCGGATCGACAATAGACCATAGACCTTTGCTCTCCGCAGAAATCGCACATATAACCCATTTTGGAGTTGCTCTTTTGAACCTAAACCTGATTTTACTTCTTCGATGCACTAACCCAAAATAATAAACTGATATGCGTTGCTTCTGCTTTGGAGAAATGAGCTCTTCAAGCCTCTTCAGAGCCCTGCTTCTCTCCTGCTGCCACCCAAAACGGCAAGTTAGGGGCAGAAAGGCTACATTTTGAGCTTGTTTCTCTACTTATACGTGTAAATCTAAGCTGAAAATTCCATCAGCACTGGCGTAACCATTAATGGCTCCGCCCACAAGTACATGTTGACAAGCAGAACTGGAGGTGAGTCAAATCCAAAACAATCAATCAAACATGGAAATACTAAACTTTGGGCGATAATTTGGAGCAACAGTCTGATAAAAGAACACTATGCCGAATAATCAAAGAGTTACTCGGTACGAAATTTATGCCTTTTCGGAATTGCAGAAAGGAGGGTGAAAATGCTTCCAATTCAACAGTTTGAGCAACTCAACGCAACCCAGATGCCCCTTTGACCTCAAAAATCAGAAATCTTTTCACGAGGGAATCTACTAATTAACAGGAGAGGACTAGAAAAAGGGCAGATTTCAGCTTTATTCTCTTCTGCAAGCATCTGCAGCAAGTACAGTACCAGCTGAGCAAACTAGACAAAATCAAAAACAGAAGAAGAAAGAGGAGGAAATTTCCATAGCCATCAGCACACAGCACAATCGATTAAGAAAACTCAAGTATGAATCAGAGCAAGACCAAGAGTCACACGCAAAAACCAAAAAAAAAAAAAAGGGGTGCAAGAGAAAAGGAAGAATCCGATTCCCAAGTAATCAAGAACTTGGAAACCGCCATAATATTAACGACCCAGAAGCAGAAACAGGCTCAGAAACAGGAATCCAGCAAAAGGGTCAGCTCAGGACAAGATCAGAGTACCCAAAAGATCTGCAGAAAATATCTCGAGTCCGATGCTGAGCTAGGCGAGAAGACCCTGTCTTGAAACCCTAGAGGCGGCTTCGAGAAGCTCCCAAATCAAATCTCACGGCGATTGCTGGAAGCAAAGGGGTGGAAGGGGCGAAGAAGAAAGGAGAGAACTGTAGAGACGGATAGATATGGTAATGGTGGGAGGGAGGGAGATAGATAGAGAGAGAGAGAGTTGGGTGTGGGTACGTGTGAATGTAATGAATAGGAAGGAAAAAAAAAGTTTTTTTTTTTTTATTATCGGGGAGGTCCAAAACTTTGAATAATGAAAAAAATTATAAATAATTAATAAAAAAAGTACGAAATAATCACATTAGATATCGAATTTGTGATTTCAAAATCAAAATGTGAAAACATACGCGATTACGCTACTATAAAAAAATATACAATAGCTGATAAAAAGTGCAAAGAGAGAGAAAAAAGTAATTATATGTTATTTGTTTTTTGGGAAATATAAATAAAATAATGGGAAAAGGGCAATTGGAGTGGGCCCCTGTCCTTTTCATAGTTATTGGAAAAGTTAGGCCCTGCCCTTTTCTTGGTCCCTACTATGGAAAGCTCACTCTCTCTCTTATATATTAATATTTTGTTGTTTCACCATATATTCACTTTTCTTGTGGGAGTTCTTGCTATCCTACGTGCTGTCAAACTTTCCGACGCTCCAATGAAAATTAGTCTTCATCAACATACTAAAAGTATTTTGTGATCTAAGGGAAAATGTCACTCTTTTTAGCTCGACGTTGGCTTAAAAATTGCCAGTCTGATTAAGCATGGACTTTTATTTTATTTTGTAGGTCGATAATCAATAAAATAATTCCAACGTTCCGTCAAATCTTAATTAATTTTTACTTCTTTACTTAGAAAATAAGTAATTCTTCGAAAGTCTTTTGAGTTTGCTGTGAATTGAAAACTCAAACGAATAATATCCTTTGTTCTTTTGTGTTGATATATGGAGAAGGTCGCATGATAATATTTCGAATTTTGAGGTATGTGTATAAGTATTATTATATCTTTTCAACAATCAATGTAAATATCCTCCTAATATAAAATCTTATCCGGAATGACACGAGTTGTAATGTACACGTTATTTAAGGACTATTTAATAGGCGTGAGCGAAATTTTTTAAAGACGTTATTTAATGAAATTTAGCATCTTTTAAATTATTATTACAGCTCATGGAAGTAAAAACTATAATTAGTTCATCTAAGGTAATAATTGGTAGGAGGGAAAAATTAATTAATTAATAACCAACAAATGGATTTGCCAAGTAATAATAATATGATAAGAAATTTATACATCACTTATGAGAAAAGAAATTCAAAGTAAAAGCCTCCAACACGTGTCCTTTCTTTTCCTTCATACTTTCTTTTCTTTTCTTTATGGGTAAAGATTCTGAGTCGGTTTCTTATTTGTCTTTTGACACTTAGGGAAGGCCGAAACAGAAAACTTCGGGATAAATCTCCAATATTCATCCAAAAGCTTAATGTTATTTTCACCGAATACCGAAAAGCCGAACCCCATATAACTGGAATGGTAGTAATTTAGTCATGAAAAATAACGTCACTGTTTCAATTAGAAGTTAGGATGTTATTTACGATGTGCCAAATTCATGCGAAAAGCGTTTTTATTTATCGAAAACGAGAAAAGAAAAAACCTCTAGAAAGGTCTGCTCGTGGTTCATGGAAATGATGAGATGCTTACCCAATGGGCCACTTCTGCGGAAAACGAAGCCACCTCCAATTAAATCCTTGGGAGTGTTAAAAGGCAAGCAATTCACATTATATATTCCAATATAAATTAGAATTCGACCACAGAGTATTAATAAATTGATTTATAATATCCTTGTACAATGTTTTTCGGGGTTGTCGAAAGATTGTGTTCTGAATGCGCAAGATTTTGGTGTCACGATCAAAAAGTTCCAATATCCCTTCTTTTTTTTTAATGCTTTTAATAATGGGCACTCAAATTTAATGGCTTCAGTAAACATTATTATTATATTGCTTTTACAAGTAGCACGTATACACCTGAACATTCAAAATCGATTTGAAACAAGATACTGGTCGGTGTCAAAATATGATATATCAGTTATGAATTTCGAGAAATTGAGTATGGTGGATATTGCTTATTTCCTTAGCCCATGTTATGACGGGGAATTTCTGGACCAAATATTCCCCTGATAAAACAAAACAAAACAAAACAAAAAAAAGAAGAAGGAAATAATGGGAAAAGAAAAGAGAAAGAAGAAGATTTTATATATAATATTTATTTTCTAGGAGAATTCTTTTATCCTCGTGACGAGGGATTCCAGTGCTGATATGCCAAGACAAGTGGAAGCAGAAAATTAAAGCTCCGAAAGGGATGCCACCTTGTCACTTGTGAATATGTATGTATCTTGGAACTTTGCGGCTACGTTTGATGACTATTAGATATTTATGATATTCTTAGATAATTTATTGACGTGGATTGATTTAAATAAATTTGGCATCCATTCTCTTTAGATAAGATCTTCGATTCAATTATCGTGAGGGTGACAAAATCTACAATTGAGATACTTTTACCCCTTAACAAGTCTATTCAACTCAAACCTAAATGAATCAAAGTCTACATAACTTTTAAATTTCAGGTGATACAATCTAAAAAAATAATAATATTTTTTATATATTAAACATCGAGAAATTAATTACATAGAGTTGATCAACGGGACCACGTCAATATTCTACATGTTTAGAGCCAGGCACCAATCGTACTAAATCGGACATGTAAAAACCTATCGCAACTCGACGGGATGGACATGCGTCCCAGTATCGAGTTTCAAGAACCAACTCATCTGTGCACGTAAGCCTCGGAACACCCAATCGAGCTATACTTTCTTTCTTCATCCTCGCTCGACGGACCCGATCTCGAAGGGGCAGCCAGCCATATCACATCGAACCGCTCGACAAGCACATGAAGTCAAACCACAAGAGATGCACCGCCACACACTCTTTGCAACGCGCGAACACGAAAGAACCGGGACGATTACGGCAAACCGTTAGTCAGTCAGCGGAACAACTACTATTATTATTACTATTACTAATTAGGTTGAGCTCCAATTGGGGGGGTGGTATGACGAGGAAGGAAAGGACACATCATGTTCGCATGGGGTGTTAGGTCATGCAGTCGCATTGTTATAACCGGGACAGGTGCGGTGACAGGGCTGTGACGGGAGTAACTACCGAAGGACAGGTGTCAGTTTAGGAGGAGAGTAGGAAGAGAGAGAGAGAGAGAGATCTGAGTATTCTTGTCAGGATAAGGTAAAAAGGAAAAATAATTAAGACAGACTGACAGTCAGAAGGACAGACAGACAGGAAAGACACGTGAGATTCACAACTCAAACCAGCAGAAGGTAAAAAGGCACACAAAAAGCGCTTCGCTTTCTCCGATGTCTGTTGACGGAATTGCCCTTTTTCACGGTCTCCGATGACATACAGTCCCCGCCTGCAGCTGCCACGTGGGGCCCGCCGCACATCCTCCTCTCAGTCCTCCGCGCAGACAAACGACTCTACGGCGGGCCCCGCCCCCCCTCCCCCTCTCATACCCCACCACACCTACCTTACTTCATTTCGGGTAATTTTAATAATACCGACTTTTTTACTTTTCGCTTCTTTAATATTTGAAAATAAAATTAGTTAATTATTTAATGCAAAGAGGGAGAAGTTATTTGGAATTACCAACTCCTTTTTTTTTTTTTCTCTCTTTTATTTGAAGTCTCGGATTGATCTCAAGCAAAACGTTATATTATATCACTGAAAGATGGATCGATGGAGGAATGGCGGTCCATGTGGGGCCAGAGAGGAGCAATTAGCTCATTGGGGGCCGCAGAGTGGGCCCTGAGCAGTAAAGGCTTCACAATGTCACTTGGCCGCCTTGGGGAGGGGGGGCAGAAAAAGTAACGTGATTGGTGCATTGTGATTGCAAGTCCCTTCGTGTGCTGCTGAAGAGTTTGAACTTTTCTGCTTAGCCCTATCTCATCACGGGACGGGAGAGGCGCCCGTCACTGCGGATATATCAACTCAACATAGCCTCACCGACCAACATTACTATATAGACTTGTTCCTTTTTCAGTGCAAATAATTGGGGAGAACAGAGAAGGAGGAGAATTGGATCTGGTGACGGCAAATCCCACTTTATGACCTATCACATGGGAAGTTTATCTGCAACATAACATCTTACGTCCAATGACACATGGATTTGCAGACAGACGAACGTGCACATAGCGCTCGATTTATAGGCTTAATCCGCACAAAGTAATTATAACTTACATAGAGATGTGTCTCAATTGCTTCAACGGGACTCTTCATTGAATCATTGCCTATACCTAGAAAGGCAGGGAATTTAAAAAAGGCTGCTCCGGCAAAATATCAACAGAGATATGTTTGCTAACCAAGGAAGATAAAAATTCCTGGGATCTGAATACCGATACGAATCTGAGACCATTTTATGAGGCAATGCCATAGTTCATCTAGAATGTCCCAACAACCATGCAAGCGTGATGGAACTTATAGTGATGCATAGCAGAAAACTAGTATCCTGTAAAGTGGTTTGATTCCATTGCCTATTCATTCTAATAGGCCAAAATTTTTCTTGTATTCTACATGCCGACCTTCACATGGACTCACCTGTTGAGATCCTTCTTCTGTTGCTTGACATGGTTCAACTGTTCGAACTTTCCACCAATATGGAGACACACGCCTGCACAGTCTCATGATTCTCTGGTATCCAAAAGGAAGAGACCTAGCTGCAGCTCTAATCTCCATCGGACGGGATCGAGGCATCCTGTTCATGCATACCTTTTTAAGATCTGGAAGGACTTCGTAAGGGTAAATCCCTCTGAAAGATAAATAGCACAATGAGCATATCTCCATAAATATTTACCAGATAGCCAGCAAACAGAAAGGAAAGAGAAAAGGAAGAAATGGTTTTCAGATAATAAAGAAACCACTTCTACCACTGTTGATAAAAATTGGCTTTTTATCAATTGCTCTGGCTGCACGTGTTATTATGTTTAGAGAATGAATCTCATTAGGAATCTAATGGTCGTAAACTGTAAGAGATGATACGGGGGTTTACCGATTCAATTATGAACTTTCAACAGCAGAAGACTGAGGAATGATCATTTCAATTATATTGCACATTGCATAACACTCACACTGAAAGTGAAGGTTGATAGAACTAACTGAGAAGTTATTCACAATTACCACTTGAGTAATGAAAAGTCGTGTATACCAAATTCTTCATCTCTAGACTTGGTGCTTGTACTTCCTCAACCACCTCCAAAAGATTTCGAAGAAGAAAATAATCTGTGAGGCAAGCGCAAGGCTCTATGAGGCAGACTATACCTGCAGTCCATCCAGCCTCACCACCATATATAACTTCAACCTTGCCTTCTCATACACTAACTTCTGCAGCAACAGCAATGTTTCTGCTGATCCATAACGAGAACGAAAGTTCATATGTGTCAAGATACGAAAAGTTCAAATCGATGAGACCAGTCATGGACAGAAGAAGGGGCATACACTTTGCGCGAAGCATTGCTCAACTGATCAAGTAATTTCTAAGAAAGCAAATGAAAATGCATTCAGTGAAGTGGCGTATCGAGTTTTATTTTACTGTATAATGCAGAAACATACTAACAAGAGAAGTGTCTCTTTACTCCAATTTACCAGAGACAGTATCTCAGAGCTCAGGATGTCATAGTTTCTGACTTTCTGAAGGTAATCCAGTGTGTCTACAAGCATGCCCATCTGCATGACAAAGTATAACTTGATATTGCCAAAATATTATCCAGCCGCAAGATTAAACAGCAGGAAGCTATTGCAATACAGGGTTGGGGACTAAATTGCAAAAGGACAGTCAAAAGGGTCCTTACCCCTCTTAAAGCTAGTCGATCATGCGATGAACTCAGCATTGGGAGAACTTTGTCAAAACCTAAGAAAAACATAAGTTAAAAACACGAAGCATTAAAAATAAATGCTCTTCATCTACCTAAAAAAATAAAAAATGATCTTCCAGAAAGTGCTCTAAGGAAAGAAGTGGTACATACATCATTCCAGTCCCTTGGTGGAACATCTGATCCAAGCTTTTCTCTTTCATTTGAAGGTTCTATATAGCAACACTGCCATAAATATCAACCATGTGATATATTATAATATATTAATATAAAAAATAAAAAGAAAATCCGAACCACCATGGGAATGTTATCGATGCAAGAGATCGGGCATAACTATGGGCAAGTTCCTTCCTCCTCTTGACCTTAGTTGGCTACGCCGGTGCGGTATGGGTTATTAGATGGCTTTAGCTTAGGGCTGTACAAAAAAAAAATCCTGAAAACAGAATATGTCCCGTAAAATCGTTTTGAACCGAACCGAGAAACCCGATTTAGTCAGTTATGGGAATAATTTGGTTTGGGAATTTGAAGGAGAAACTGGTCAAGGGACGGTTAATGGTTTTTAAAATCAAAATTCCCGATTAAGCGTTCTGTCCCAATATATATATATATATATATACTAATTATTATTAAAGTTAATATATATAATATAAAAGTCAGTGGAGTCTTTGTATAATCTAAATCAAAGAAATATCAAACAATATAATCTAAATCCCTAATGGGCTAATCCCCTTCTTGTCTTGGTGATGCGCTGAGCTGTTGATGAATGGTATTGGATTCTGTTAATTTCTTGATTTAAAGTTTTTTTTTTAAATTTTCTGAATATCGATACGATAATCGGTTATTTTTTGGAACAGTTTTTTTCATTCTGATACGGTTGCAGTTAATGGAATTCTTGAATCGAAAATTCGGGACGATTATGGTTTATGCTAATGCTAAAAACCGTACGGTGCCTACCCCTACTTTAGCTCGTGGGGGGAGGTGAGAGGTCATGGGAGCGATGATGCCCGTCGAGGAGGCCTGTGGCTAATGAAAAGTTCGTATATGGCTTCTTCATGATTAGACTGGCCAAGGGAGCTCAGCCGTTCGATCAGAGACGCCGTCTCTCGGCAGCTTCCGCAACAATGGCGGTTGTAGGTGAGTGGTAGTAATTTGAAAATTCGATCGATGAGGTACAAACAGGGGGCATAAATTAGGTTAGTCAAGCGTTTTATTTTATTTATTTATTTATGTAATTTGTGCTCAACAAGAATCGGCCCGGTATGATTATGCCGTATCATTTTGCACCATACTGAATGAATGCTGCTTCTGGATCGGGCCGGAATTGAGTCTCCATCGGAAAGCCCATCCTGACATTTTATTTATTTTTTTTTTCTGATTAATAATTTCGTTCTTTTTTATTAATAATAATAGTAATAATAATATTTTCGCGCTGCCTTGCCGCACAATAAAAGAGCAGCTCCGGTAGAAAAGCATCGACAACGAAACCTCTCGCGATCGGTGGAGCATCGGCAGTTGTCTCCGATAAAATTTTAGCGGTACGGAATCGGTGAACTCTCTTTCAAGAGTTTAATGGATTCAATTTTTCTCTTATATAATATATATTCAGCTCACCGTTCTCGGGGCGTAACCGAGGAAGGAAGGAGGGTGAATTTCAAGGGAGGCAGGCACGCAAGAAGCTTCAGAACGCATCTCTTTTTCATCGTCGTCCCTCTCTGAACAGGTGATTTTAATTGCCTGCCATCGAATAATTAAGGAGAGGATGACGGGGTTGAGGAGAGGAGACATTTGAGGCAGGCACAAAATTGATTTATGTCCTATGTCCGAACACATGGACTTCGTAAGATATCCAAGTTACACGTACCACGGGATTCCAATAGAGATGCGCAAAAATTCCCACTGTTTCGGTGGACTTCCTACAAACCGGTACATGACTGCAACTAGTTATCTTAGCAGACAATGTGCCGAGAAACAATCATCAATTGAGAATAATTAATTGGTTTCATCCTGATTGATTCGTTCAATGATTTTGCCGCGATTGTTGCGTTGCTTGCTGCGGTTTCATCGAGTACCTGTCGAATATATACCACAAACTTTCTAGCAATTACATGTACCTTTGCTCTCGCTCTATGCACTGTCGGGTCGAGTCGAGAGGATGTTTGTGTCGATCCATCCGATTGTTTGCAAGAGGGAGCTTCTTCCATATCTATGTTGGCGCTTGCCTTATTGATGTATATAATGCATGCATGGCGTCTTTTTCCTTCGATGTTGTGGAAAGTTGCATTGTATTGACGCTTGTACGCGGTCTGGTCTATGTGCTGGATGGCAATCATCCATTTGAAGGGTGGAAGAAGAGCTCGAGGCTTGACTGGTTATCGGTGCTTCACGCAAATTGGAGAACCGGTGGGTCCGATGTTGTGGATGGTCTGTGGTATCCTTGGATTCGTTTCCCATCCTATCACCATGGGGCGTCCTATCTCGTCGCCTATGATCTTGCACAGGAGAAGGGAGCAACGGAAATTATTCCGGTTCGCCGTCCAAGACACGGAAAAGGTAGCCGGAAAATCTATTCCGGGGAGGGCAGGGTGATGGATTGCAGTGGTGGGAAGGCAGTGATTTTCTCCGCCGGGCCTAGTAAATGGGTTGATCTAACAACATATGGCTACGGAAACCTCCGCTTCAGTTTGGATGTTGTTTGTTTAGAGAAGAAAACCACCGCTGGCGAGAGCAGGAAGAGAATGCGTGGCAATCTAAAGGCTTCTTCCTCTATCAATTGCGTCCCTCTTAGATCATTCAGCTACGACTTCGGGGACGTTGGCAGAGGTGGATACCTCTGCGCTTGTTTTCCCATGCGAGTCTACGCCCTTCCTTAATTTTTCCCCTTTTCATGCACGTAGTTTTTACCATTTATTAAGTAGTTGGACTAATTAAGAAAAAAGGTTTAGGAGATTGTCTGACATTATCCTTTTCGGCGAGCCTTTTAATCTATCATATCTACACTCTGGTTATTTTTCCTTTAGAATTTGCCAATGACTGAAGAGCTATCCGGTATACGTATTCCGTATTCGTAGTACATATTATGTTGAGATCGGTATTGCATGCGGCAACATTTGTAGCATGTCACGCCCATACAAGTACTAGCGTGCCACACCCAAAAAACATTTGTTAGGATTCTTACTATTATATATAATTATCATTCTACAGAATAAATTCTTGGCGATGGTTATCTTTGTACTTTACCGAACAGTTTGAACTGTGCTCGGAGCATACGATATATACTGAAAAATGACGAGAAAATTAAAGACAACAGGTGGAATGCTTATGCTTAGCAATTTTTTTGGGGGTATAGCTAGTCAGTGTTTAGTCAGTACTTGCAAGTATTTTCGCATTCACCAATTGGGTAAACTTTCATGAAATTGTGAAAATACTAAAACAACGTGTTCTTTGAGTGTCTTCTTCTAACATCCGGAACCTTTCAGTAAAAACTTATAATTGATCACATTTTCGATACAAATTTGAACGGTACGTTTGGATTCAGAGTTAAAATAACTTTGATTTTGATTGTGAAAAATGACAAATGAGTTGTGATTATAAATTTAACTTGGAAAACATGTGTTTTTGTTATGTAGTGTGTTGAGTTAAAGTTAAAGTTAAAGTTAAAATTTTTGACTTGGGAAATGTGTATTTTTGTTGTGTAGTGTGTTGAGTTAAAGTTAGAGTTAAAATCAAAGTGATTTTAACTCCCAAAACAAACAGGTCCGAAACATTCGATAAATACAAATTTGAACAAATGACTAACGATTCAGATAAAATTCAATGTTTTTCCACCATAGTATTGACATGTAAAAACAACTGAAAGGATTTTTTCTAGGTATGAGCTTCTAACTCAGTGAATAACTACAACTTAAACTAACCCGATCATCCACGAGTCCAATTATAACATAATCGATAGTATAAAATACATGCATAATCCATAATAATCATAGTAAAGTAATAGTTTCTGGATATGTTACTCACAGTGACAAGTTACTGAATCCCAAAGTATCGAAAATCAATCATTCTATTTTCCCCAAAAATATACTCTCTCACTTGTGAAATTTTTGCATTCACAACATTCAAATCTCTTTTCAAAAAAATAAGCGTCAAATCACCTAAACCAGCATACTTTAGTATTTTTTATTTAACTATGGAAAATGATTTTTAATTGATCACCAATTTAATTAATATTTTTTTATTTGTGATGCAATATAGGTCCTAATTTTTTTATGGTGAAACATAAGGTTATGTCACTCCATGATTGATCAGACTAATTCTCACTTGAGCATTGACTTAACCGTGACTAGGTGATACTTTTAATGAATTTCAAACACGTGCAATGCAAGTAAAGTTATCACTTAAATTACATGCGTAACTCGAGGTCTATTATATTGTAATCGTGTTTTTCTAATTAGAAATATTGAAAATTCAAATTAGTTTAGTTGAATATATGTTAGCTTTTGTATTCTATGGCATATTGTTAGCATAATCATTATCAGTTGAGAATTCATATTTTTCACACATAAATAGTTTTCTCATTAATTACAAGGGTAAATTACACCGGTGATTCAAAAAGTTTTACAAATGTTTCCATATGATACAAAAAGTTTTTTTTGCTACTTGATGGCACAAAATATTTCAAAATTGTTTCAGTATAGTACAAATCGTCATCTCGCCATTGACGCCGTCAAGCCATCCTTTACAAGACTGTAAATTTTGCATCATCATGTAACTTACGTAAAACATTTTGTCTAATTAAGTTACAACTTCAAAACATTTTGCACCATCATGTAACGTTTCACAAAAAATCAATTTTGCACTATCAGCGTCGGCTTGACGGCGTCAATGACGAGATGACGATTTGTACTATATTGAAACAATTTTGAAACATTTTGTATCATCAAATAGCAAAAAAAGCTTTTTGTACCATATTGAAACATTTGTAAAACTTTTTGGACTATCAGTGTAATTTACTATAATTACAATAACTACTCATATACAAAAGTACTAGAATTATAAGAAAGTTTTGAGAAATAGTACCGTATTCTGGGATCTTGCAATGCATACATAAACTCATTCATATCATATGGCATGCGTCTTTTATCAAATATATCCTTAATAATGTCATGTATTTGAAATCATGATTTTCAGCTTGCTCCTTCTGTTGAGTTGTACCATTGGGCAGCCTATATAGTTTTACATTGATAAACTTTGCCTCGCCACTTGATGAGCTTGCATTATCATATATGATACTATATTATCTATGGAGAACTTCCTTGCATATGCCTCTTCCTTTTGGTGAATGTATATAAGGCAATCTAATAATGACTTTATTGCTTTCTTTATATTATGATGGATATACAAAACCCTAGGATGATACTTCCCTTGGTGACTTCGTGTATTTAGCAAATTCACATTTGCTTGAAGCCAATCCTCGAGCCTAATTCCACAATGCTCGTACATAACTGTCGATCTTCTCACGTGATGATGAATGAGTGAGCGAGAGACTTGTGAGTGATATTGAGCGTCTTCCCCAATTCTCCAATATCATCGCTTTGATTATACCCCCTTAATGAAACTTCGAACGGGTACTGTTTGCCATTCCTACTGATCACAATTGTAGTCCTCCCTGCATTCCTGATAAATTCAATTAGTACTATCCGCATCTCTATTAATTTTTTGAGGAAAGAAGGAGAATAATTAGAGAGGCTGAAATCTATATTTTTGCGAAATTCAATTATGAATTCCAATGAGGGATAAAAGCTTTCACATTGTTTAGCATTGAAGATGTAGGCCCTGCCAACGGAGATTCAGTCATTCGATCAGACTTATCAACTCTCTGAATTCTTCTATTCCCAGGGAAGTTTTCTTTTGGGGTATTCTTCAGATGATCTGCCAAATGGCGATCCCTGTGGAGCAGTGAAATCTAAGTCAAAAAATCTACTGGCATTATTTCGTGGTGTGTTCTTTACTGACATTATTTAGTCCATCCATTTCAACTTCGGTCTCAATTAGCTTATGGCCCTGCAAATGAAGCAAAATATGACTCTACTAAACAACTCAAACATTCTATGAACATTTGACAATTATGAAATGCCTCGAATTCCTATTGCGTGAAATGCATCAGTAACAAAGAAGATATTTGACATCCCTGATTTTGAACAAACAAATATCCATGGCACAAACCACTGCCACAGTTATGTACTCTACAGCTGAGAGTGCTTCATGCACCTTAAGAAGCACTCTCCAATGCTACCAATTTGAATGAGATCGCATCAATAAATGTAAATGAACACCAGAAAGGTGGCCTTAATAAGTAAATAAAAATTGGTCCAAACTACAACCTTATGTAATAAAAATTAGTGTTATATAATTTGGGTTCAACAAGAATGGACTCAGAATTGAGTAAGCCCTATTACTGCACGCACGCACCATACTGAATGCTGCTTCTGGATCGGGCCGGAATTGAGTGTCCATCAGGAAAGCCCATCCTGACAATTTAATTTCCTTTTTTTATAATATATTTTCGTTCGGCATCGCAATAAACAGCGCCAACGGTAGAGCATTGACAACGAATTACCCAAATTTTCTTTTCATTTTCAATAAAATTACTTTTATTCATCCCCTCTAATTTACCAAAATTACTTTTCCATTTGTCCCCTAAGGGCTCGCCCACCCCCCACCCGAGCAAAATCCTAAGGGTCTGCCCTTGGTGGTTAATATTATGGAAGAACCTATGTACGAACATATATATGTTCTCTTTAGTTTAACAAATATATCCAAATTATCACATCCAAAGAGTCCTATTCCACTTATTGAAATATAAACGATGAAGTCTGAATGAGTTCATAGACAAATTATACAAATTAATTATCTCTTCTATTTTCTATCTCTATTTATTTTTCCCCCTCTTAGAAAGTATGACGATTTCAATACTTTTAAAATTTCAAAAAATTCTCACCGCCCCTTCATATGCCGGAGTAATGCATCGAAACACAACCTAGAGGTGTATCTAGAACAAATTATGAAAAGCAGACACATAAAATCTCTTCAAGAGATGGACTAAGAGAGGTTGAGGATGACGAAAAATTATGAATTTTTCTTTTTATTTTAATAAAATTATTTATATTCACCCCTTAATTATGCAAAATTATTTTCCCTTTCTCCCCCATCGTCGACCAAGTTGAACCAGCATATCCAAATTATCACATCCCATCCATAGATTATTTATACTATTCCAATCATTGAAAACATAAGCGAGCGAGTCAGATTCTGAGAGAGCAGGAGGGAGTGGAGGATCTACTGTGGCGCAGCTGAGTCAATTCTCATAGAAGAGCTGATGCGGCGGCTTGCTATTGGACTCTATCAAATCCTCGGAGAGTCCGTATAGCAGCTGCACAATCAATACAAACATAAACTTGAAGAAAAGGATTGGGTTCTGTTCGGGGAGTCCTACGAACCTCTCAAAGGTATCCCATTTCCAGTTCTTCAATTCAATCTCCATCTTCAGAGCTAAGCTCCTCTTCTTCAACTGGGTGACTTTAAATTCTGCATTTCTGTGGCTTTTCATTGAGGAAAGAGGTAAGATGAACCACTACTTTCTGATTACGGCAAAAGGGTTTTGCTCTGAATGTTAATTCAGGCACCGTTTCCTCTTGAAAATAGAAGCTTTACTCAGCAAATGAAAACCCGTCTGTTGTGTCGTTCATGTCGCTGCTGCATTTGACTCGTTAGTTATGTGCTTTTTCGCAGCGGCAGCAGCAGCAGCAGCAGCAGCAGCAGCAGGGCAACTGTAAAATTAATGTAAAAACTTGCTATATCAATTGCTATTTACTGTCGTAATCCCGAATTCATCTCTTTGTTAGGCTTATGTGAACG
Organism: Punica granatum; assembly: GCF_007655135.1. NCBI lineage: Eukaryota > Viridiplantae > Streptophyta > Magnoliopsida > Myrtales > Lythraceae > Punica > Punica granatum. The sequence goes on along the minus strand of NC_045127.1, from coordinate 2,718,348 downwards.
CTGGCAACTTATTTGAGGAAGATACCGAAGTTCAATATAAAGGATGGAATGGTTCTGGCAACTAATGAGGTAAATGTCTCTTTTTTCTCGTTTGTCTTTGCTTCGTTTTTCGGTTCTGACTTTGCAGATGGCACGTTCGAGATATGTCCCTAGCTATCTTAGAGTTTTTGCAGTTTTCAGTTTTGGTTTTGGGTTTGTTTTGTACTGTTTGAAATCCGTCGATTCATTCATTGGATCTTTATCGGGATTACGATGGCTGATGATTGACCCATTGTGTTTGTTTGTGGTATTCAATTTTGGTGTTCAATAATTCAGTGCTAGACTTGAACTTATTTTGGTCGTATGTTGAGGAATGGCAAAATTCAGCTAGAATGTTATATCTGTAAATTAGGACGTGATGTCTATAATGGATAGACTGCTTGTCAGGAAGGAACAATGGGGATATTGAGATTTGATTTAATTTAAATGCATCAAGGGCATCCGGAGCAGTGTGCTAGTGGTCTCATTTGTCTTGTTAATCAAATTTCTTCTCGTGTTATGCTGATGCTTATCAAATGAGGATGTATCTATAGCTGCTGTAACTCTATTCCGTAATGGGGTTATGATGCCATATATCCCATGGCCTTTTTGGATAACATATTATATTTTTGAATATGTCAAAAATATAATATGTTTTCCAAGAAGGCCTATAATTTACATCTTGTTCTAAATCCATCTCGCTGTCAATTTATCTGTCAATGAAACGTTCTAAGTCTATCCCATGATTTTAATTTTTCTCAAATCTATCTCATGATTTTAATTTTTTTCTCAAATCTATCCCGGATAAAGGTCTACAGTGGCAAGAATGGACCCACTTACATTCCCTGTCAGCAACACCGTTAAATATTGACGGAAAAATTAATGCCGTGATAGATTTGGAATTAGATGTAAACCATAAGCCTTTTTAGGTAATTTTTAAACCATGGGATAAATTTGAGAAACGATTGGTACTATGAGATATATGGCTTAATAATCCCTTCCATAATTTGCCCTTTTTTCAAATGTAACTCCTACCATCTAATATTTCTGCAGAACCTAAGCTCGGTAGGCCATACAGAATAATGTTCTCTACCAGCAACATCATCTCTTGCAACTTCCCTCACCTGCCTCCGAAGTCCCTTAACACAACTTCTCACCACCGGACTCCCATAATCTCACAACCGACAAATTTACACTCATTTGTTCAACCCTACATATATGAAACTTTGCTTAACTCAGTCAGTGGAAAGCACTTCCTTCAGACTTGTGGCAGCTTCTTGGACGGTCAAGAATCAAAATTTCCAGAAGTGAGAAGGGAAGCTTCCTCAAAAAGCGAGCTTGCCGATAACGGAGATGGAGGGAAAGGAAAGGACTGGACAACTTCGATTTTGCTGTTTTGCTTGTGGAGTGCGCTCCTCTATTATGTCTTCAATCTCGCTCCAAACCAAACCCCGGTAATATAACATGTGAGAGAGTCTATTTTCTCGCACTTTTGCTAGTGACGATTAAAGAGTCCATTTGATCGTTTTGTTTACAAATCTTTTCTCTTTTTGGATAACATATTATATTTTTGACTTATTCAAGTTCTTTGCAGTCCAGAGACATGTACTTCCTGCTAAAGCTCTCATTTTTGAAAGGAGATGATGGTTTTAAAATGAATGAAGTGCTCGTGTCTTTGTGGTATATTATGGGATTATGGCCTTTGGTATATAGCATGTTATTGTTACCAACAGGCAGAAGGTCTGTTTCATGCACCCTTCACTTCATTTCCTAATATGAACTAATTTTCTGCTTGAAAGAGAATTTTTACATCAGCTTAGTTGTTCTACATTTGCAGTTCAAAGAGGAGTATTCCAGTGTGGCCTTTCCTAGTTCTTTCATTTGCCGGTGGGGTCTATGCTCTTCTTCCCTACTTCGTTCTTTGGACACCACCCTCACCTCCTACAGAAGAGCATGAATTGAAAAAATGGCCGTTCAATTTTCTCGAGTCGAAGATAACCGCTGCCGTAAGTTTCGTCTGTCTCACTTTACTGTCATCTACTTGGAGGGAATTTGAAGAATCCACACTTTTTTGGCTTTAGTTTTAACTTGAACAATCTGGCTCAATGGTAATATGTGTCAGGGTTTGCTAGCTGGGGGACTAGGAATATTCGGCTATGCAGCTCTAGCAAATGCTGATGTGTGGAAAGAGTTCTACCAGTACTTTCGAGAAAGCAGATTGGTGTGTAAATGATCACTCGAAAATCTTTATGCGTTTATTACAGTATTTAAATCAATGGAAGCGGCTTATCATGCATCTGTTCTTAGCATTCGCTCATGTAAGCATCTGACATTGAATTCGCCCACAATTCACTAAAGCTCTAAATTTGGCTAGATATTGCAAATCTTGCTCCCTCTTCGTTTTTCCTGTATAGGAAATTTGCCAGCTATCTATCTGCATATGAATTCGAATGATAATAACCTGCTCGGAGTGCATCTGTGTCAACGTCTGTTTGTTTTGGTTTTGACGCGGCTATATGCATTTGGGTGCAATCATCTTCTTTTAAGAGTTGAAAAGGGGAGGAAAAACTTGTGACTCTTCGGAACCTTCACTGCAGGTCCATGTCACATGCCTCGACTTTTCTCTGCTGTCCGCATTTGTGCCCTTTTGGATTTACAATGATATGACTTCTCGCAAATGGTAAGCTCGTCCAGTGGTAGTACGGTACACCGTCTCCATCATTCAGTTTAGGTGCGTTGGAACGAGATCATAACGAATTTCACCTGTATGGCAGGTATGATAAGGGATTTTGGCTTCTTCCGCTCTCATTGGTTCCCTTTCTAGGGCCAGCTCTCTATCTCGTTCTACGACCAACGGTGTCGGCATCACTGAGTTTATCAGGCCCTGCTGCTTCCGAACAAGAATAGAGGAACAAATCTACGAATGTCAGAAAAACAAGGTTCTCCTGGTTTTATTTCTATTTTGTTAGATTAAATACGAAAGAATTCTTTTTTGTTAGATTCCATATGAAAGAATTGCCCATGTAACGAATTGGCAGAGGTCACATTTTGATTGAACAAAGCGCTAGTGTTTTGGTAAATTCTGCATATCGACATTTCTGTAACTGATCATACAACCAAATATATACAGAAGAAAAAGAAACGGTTTCAAGTGGAAAGCAAAGCAAACTAAAAGGAAACAATCCTCGACAAGACTATTAAGACAATGGCTGCTTCCTGTGGGCTCTGCTCTGCTTCCTTCGGGCTCTTGTCGCTCTCAATTGGAATCACTAGTCCTCCCATACGGTTGTCCGATGCAATGGCTTGGACAGCTTCTGCATACAACATTTTCACCAAGTTCCTGAACCGCCCGCCTGAAGGTCGGTAAGCGGGACATCGAAGCTACCATTCCCTGTAATCTGAAAGGTAACACGAGAGATTAATTCCAAGTTAATACTAAATCTTGGAGAAAATAAAACCACGCCTGCCACTGACACAGTGATGGACGTGCAGTCGATGGCAATTGAATCTTTGGTCAATCCAATTCCTACCACCGGGGATCTAGCGTTTTTACGAGATAGAAACTGATAGTTATTCGATTAACCAAGATTGAATCCCGACCATAAACAAAACTTCTGAATTTTGGGACACCCATACCTCCGTATTATAGCTTGCAGTTGTGCTCTTCTGACGTTATCACTAATTAGGAAACCTGTATCGTCCCAGTCCTCGGGTTTCTCATTCTTGTACCTCATAACTATCTTTCTCAGGCACATCTCTTCATCTTCGCTCAATCTGAGACCCTTGATCTGCTCTTTCATTATCAATAACGGCCCAAGGAACCACTCAAATACTCTGTCCCTCGGGCTGTTCAACCTTGTGAGCTCCACATCATCAGCTGCAAATCAAACCAGAAATACAAAGGTACAATTAAACACAAAGAAACTCTTCTACCTGAGGCATTGGATATCGAAGAATATTGATTAGGAGTGACTTACAGATCAGCAGACCCGACAAGTTAAACTTTGCCGAAGCTAGCGGGCATTGTAAAATGGTCCAAGTGGGAAGTTTGATACCCAACTTCTTGCAGTCCCCCCCTCACTATACACTCCTCGATGTCCTTGTTATTGATCAAACCTTCACGGAGGAGAACCCTACCGTTTACTTCACTAGATTTAAACAACCAATCCCAAACCTGTGATGATGAACTTATTAGACTCCGCGCGGAAAGTGAGAGAGGATAAAATTTTCAAGAATCTCACTTGCACTGGTTTGTACTGTTGAATTTGCCACTTCGATGTCCTCGAATGCTGCGATGGAAGAATGGAATTGAGTGAACCTCCCCTCCGAATAGTCTTGGATTCATTTCTACTAGTGGAACCTACACTTTCCTCCTCGACCCTAGGCTTCGTATTTCTACGATAGCCAGGCCTAGCTGTCACATATTGTTGCAAAATTAACACGATGCCTTATTAACAAGCACAGGAAAAACTAATGCAACAAGAACATAACAAACCTCGGCAAGCACGACCCTTCTCTCAAGTAGAGCATGTCATTCACATACTCATCAAACATCGAGACGATTGTGATGATATATGCCAATCCCATCCAAAACGAATCTTCCTACAACATTTGTCAACATCAATTCAGGTAAATTTTAGCACAAACTTCGACTGCAATAATCCCTGACATTCGCTCAAACAGATTTTACCATACCTGATGAGCAATAACTCCAACGTAAAGCCCGAGGAAGAAGCTGGAAATGAAAGAAGCTAACACAGCACCCACAACAGCTAGAGGCCACAGCAAGATTGCAAGGCCAGCAAACGGGACACAGACTGTCTCCAGAAACGGTCCCTCCCGGCTGATCAAGTCCTCGAGCAACCTCTGAACAGCATGTACGGGCTTTTCCAAAGGGCTATGCCTGTGATCGGAATAACGTCCACCAGAACGCCTACAAAGCTCGCTAACAAACAACTCGGTAACTTCGACGACCCACATGGAGGCAATAAAAAAACCCGAACTTTGTCAAAATTACGAAACTGTTTTGTCTAAAATGGTAGAAAGGGACTTACTTCACGTCCATCGGCTTCTCGTCGACTGGTAACTTCTCTCTCTGTTCGTCCATGAATGAGAAGTACAAGTGGAAGCAGAAATCGGTGAAGTCCCGCACCACGGTGCAACTTCCTTCGATCGTGGACCAACAACCATCCTGATATTCACATGAACCGTACAATCCTAACATCAGCCCCCACCGAGTTTTTCGGCTTATCCGACGGAGCGACACGAGATATCGAGTTTTTCGGCTTATCCGACAGAGTGACACAACATATCGAAGCTTACACAGAAGCAGTGATAGAATTTATCGGTCACATTCTCTCCAACCGCTTCAAAAGTCGCTATAAGCGGAGGGAACACCCCGTAACCTACCGCACCCAAGAGGCTCCCGAGAATCCCGACCACCGGCCAGAGAACGAGAGGCACTGGCAACAAGAGCAAGACCAGGACCTTCAGTATCAGCCCGAGCCTCTTGGTTCTGATGAGGAACAGAGCACCATAAGCAGAGTCACCTTTACCTACTTAGCCAAAATTGATAACTCAGCGAAAGGAGCCGTACCTTGCCACGCAGTAGTAGGTCCACACGACGTGGGCCAGCCAGAGCCCTACTGACAGCCGAGTTTCCGGCCCCGATGATGCATACTATGACCGGACCGATAACCGCTACTGCCAGTGCCCCGGAACAAGAACATTTTCACAGATTAGGCAATATGCAGAGCATGAAAATCACACTCTCGTATACGTTCAGAAGAAGAAGAAGAAGGAGAAGAAGGGACCTTTGAGGAGGCCGAGGAGGAAGAGCAGAAGAAGAAGGGCAAGAAGGACAGGAAGCTCCATAGCTTTGCCAAGAATCCTACTGGAACCTCCATGGCTAATGGCTTCTCCTTCTCGCTGTTCCCACTGAACGTTGAGAAAGCTTTCGAAGTGAGTGGGTCGGGCAGATGGCTTTCGGAGAGCAAAGCATGATCTTCGTCGAAAGGCATAAAGGTTTTCTTGGAGATTAAAGTGGGTGGGGTGTACGTGGCAGGTCTCAGGGTGAAAGACACGACACGCGCACTTACAAAGAGGACAGTTTGATAATTACGATAAAACTGTAAAATCATTGGCCTGCTATTAGCCTAGTTACAATCCAAAAATTCGAACCAATAAATTATGAAATTCAATCACTAATAAATTTATACTTTTTTTTATTATATTTTTTCATGTGAGATTAACTTTTTCCCGCTATCACGTGGCAACTTTTGACTTTAACATTTCACCTATAGGTGGCACATGAACTTGAAGAACCTGCCCTCAAAAATTCACTATGAGTCGGAGCTAGACTTTTGTATGTCACACTTGGACCTAAAAGGAGATCCACGACTCCCAAAAATTGGCAAGAGATTTGACATAGTGTAAGCCCATATGATTGTGCGAAAGGATAATCCGCTCTGATAATATGTTGAATTTCTATTGAGATTATACGAGTTTATATTTCTCGTTAAAAATTCAAGCTAATAAGTGGTATACTCAAATCTAATATAAAGTTAATGATTTTTCTGTTGGACTTCATGTTCACTCGCCACCAGAAGATTGTAGTGGCGGACATGGACGTGCCTAATGGATCATCAGCCAAGAGGAGGGTAGTCAACTTTAACGGGGTCTTGATCTTCATGATGAGAGATATGCTAGCTTCTTCAGTTGAGCCAATAACTTATAAGTTCAGTGAAATTTTACATGGTATCATCATCTCTGATATTATATTGAATTTTCATCAGACTTATACGGGTTCAGACCCATTTTCACTCAAAAATCCGAGCCAATAGATTGTGAAACTCATTATCCTATGAACCCATACTTTTCTATTCTAATTTTTCATGTGAGAATAACTCTCAAGAAAAACTTTCTCCGTTCGCTAATCATGTTGGGCCGTACCAAGCCACGGCTTATGGATCCTAAGGATTTTTAAACGATTCTATATAAAAGGACCGAAGAACCTATCGTGGAACTTGTTATCGAATGGAAGTGGCTTCTATTCGGTTGTTCCAATTCAAATGCAGAGCATATGCCCTGTTGGCGGTGTCATGCGAGCGGTGGGATTGGAATGTTTCAGGGACAAAAACTTATGTAATGACGCATGTGTACATAAGGATTTTCTAGCATTCGGCGGTTAAAATTTCAGCCACACGTGTCTATATGAAATGTTTTCGTACCCAAGAAATAATAGTTTGTATTTGCATGAAAACAAAGCGGGAGACAATCAATTGTGTGTACAATATAGTCAATTTGTATATACGATGTTTGGTACTTGTACGAAATGTGTTTGTACTCAAAGAATAATATTTCGTGCAAGTAAAGGACGAGACAGTCGAGTACGTGGTACAACAGTTGACCGCATTGCACATGTCAAGGCTTAGTTTTTGTACAAAATATTGTTTTTCAAGTATGAAAACATTTCATACGGCAGTAACTAAAATCTTCAGTCACGGGATGCTAGAAAATCCCCCGTGAACAGGAAGGAGCAGCGCAGGAGACTTGAACTGTAAGCAAGCATGCACATAGTGGAAGAAGCAGAAGAGAGGAGTGATTCCATTGATTCTGATGAGCCGCAAGGAATAATCTGACCTCCCAAGCAATGAATATAATCCTTCCACACCTTTTTCTTGCCTATTTCTCCCGTCTCTTTCGTGAACAGACCATAGAAACTCCTACCAGTCAATCCCCCAGGGAAGATGTTCTGTGAAGAAGACGAAAATGACGATGATCATGTTTGACTAGTAATTCATGACTCATTCGTACGTATCTCAATCTGACTAGAGGACGGAGGAGGAGGAGCAGGCGGAGGAGCAATGATCCTTAGGCGGCAACATTGTTGTTCATCCTGCAAGCTGCAGCCTTCTTCATACAATTCTTTCTGGTTCTCTTCCTCACTTTTGATTCTGTTCCTTGTCCTGCCTCTGCTTTTCATCTCTCTCCTCAGTTCAACTCTCGGCCCGGAGAGATACTCTTCACTTGTTATCTTTTCGACATGGAATTCGCGGACTTCTTTTCCTTCTCCTTCTTCTGCTTCTGCTTCTGCTCCGACTGCACCTGGCCCAGCAGATTTGCCAGGTCTTATGGAGGCTCCATTGAATTACTCCGATGCGGTCCCATCAGTCCCGGAATTTTCTGTTCCTTTATCGGTAAGGTTTCACGGGATTCATACGAATAGCTGTCTGTCGAGTCGAGCCTGTCACGGGGCAACTTGTCGTTCTGGCTGGAATGTTTCGATAGAATATCTTCAAAGTACATATCAGTTATCACCATGTAATAATGGCGCTGTGAAAATTCAAAACTCGATACTCAAATGAACTTTCTTCTAAACATTCTCCCGTATTCCTTAATATCCATTATTTCTTTTTTATCGGGAACTCTAATGGATGCTGTGCCTTGTACCACAATTAGGAGAATAATAATGAGAACAGGACAATAGAGACTCCGATCGAACCTGAGCATACAGTGAAGAGCTACAGCAGGTTAGAGAGGCTCGAAGCAAGCTTGTCTAGGGCTCGGTCTTCCATAAGAGAAGCAGCTGTCGTCCGGAACCCAACATCAGTCCATGAAGACCCTGACTATGTTCCTAGGGGGCCCATCTACCGGAATCCCAATGCTCTCCACCGGTAAATTCCCATCCGAATTCATATTATTCCGACCAATCATATCAACATAAAACATGTGGTGGAAGAAATTTCCAGCAGACTCAAATTATCCACAATGTGATGGATAGAGAAGTTCTGAATAGAATAGTGGTCCATGCGTTTTCTTCCAAAATGCCGTGTGTAGCTTCCCTTCGCATGTGAATTTTTCATAATTAGACATCTTATTACTTAGTTGCTGAGGTCTCCTTATGTAGGAGTTACCTCGAAATGGAGAAGCTCTTCAGGATTTATGTGTACCGAGAAGGAGAGCCTCCGATGTTCCATTATGGTCCGTGCAGGAGCATATACTCCACGGAGGGATTATTCATTAGTGAGATGGAGAAGGGCAACATTTATCGGACCACAGACCCTGATGAGGCCCTCGTATGCTTCCTCCCGTTCAGCGTCGTCATGATGGTTGAATACCTCTACAAACACGGGTCCCATGAGATTAACGCCATAGGACGTGCAGTCGTCGACTACATCAATATTATTTCTATTAAGCATCTGTTCTGGAACCGGAGCCTCGGGGCCGACCATTTCATGGTCTCATGCCACGATTGGGTAAGGAATTGAGAGTCAAAATTTCCCATTTTCACCAGTTTCGTAGTTTTTACTCCGAAGGTTTGAAATCGTTCATTCATGAATGAACCACTTCATCCGGTTCAACAGATATCTGGACAATTCCAGCAAGATTTACAAAATTATCTAACAACATTTTGTTCAATCAAATTAAATAACTTATCTGCGATTAAAAAGCAGGGGCCACGCTCATCTTCCTACGTTCCCGACTTATTCAAAAACTCCATAAGAGTTCTATGCAACGCGAACACCTCCGAGGGATTCAATCCCTCCAAGGATGCTTCTTTCCCCGAGATCCACCTCCGCACTAGCAAGCTCTCAGGGTTGATCGGCGGCCTATCCCCATCTCGGCGAACCATCCTAGCCTTCTTCGCTGGGCGTCTCCATGGTCACATCCGATCATTGCTCCTTAGCCACTGGAAGGACCGAAACGACTCCGATGTCCAGGTCTATGAGCAGGTTCCCAAGGGCATGAACTATGACTTAATGATGAAGAAGAGCAGGTTAGATTATGTCCATACTCATTTGAATTGTGTCTCCTTTTCTTAAGCCGACGGATGTTCTCAATTCTGTGCTTCATTGCAGGTTCTGCCTGTGCCCAAGCGGGTACGAGGTGGCTAGCCCGAGGGTGGTTGAGGCAATATATGCAGAGTGCGTACCTGTCCTGATCTCGGACGGGTACATCCCTCCATTCAGTGACGTACTGAACTGGAAGGCATTCTCGGTTCAGGTGGAGGTGAAGGACATACCGAGGATCAAGGAGATCCTAATGTCAATATCGCAAGGGCAATACTTGAGGATGCAGAGGAGGGTGAGACAGGTCCAGCGGCACTTTGTGCTCAACAGTCCGACCAAGAGGTTCGATGTCTTCCATATGACAGTCCATTCCATATGGCTCCGCAGGCTCAATATTCGAATCAAAGGTTGATGTCATACATAGCAAATTTCGATTTAATTGTCAGGATCCATTTTTGTTTTCTGAAACAAATAAATGTCTAATCAATGTCCGAAATTTTGTTTATTTTGTCTTTCCAACATCATCCTGTCTCATTCCTATCTTTTCTCATGGATGGACCATGAAAACTGCTCGGCAAGTCGATCCCCCATGGAAGACGCAGTTCCTTCTAAAGAAGCCATAGGCTGTGTTAAGAGTAATTTGTAGTCCTACTATTGAGCTACATACACGATCCATCGACACTCCCTTCGGCCAAAAGAATCTCAATCTGGACGTCCTTACATGGATTCTTCTGAGAAATTTGCAGAGTTGAAGACTCCGTGCTATGACTTTCAAGTCCTAACAGTCGGCTGGAAGGTCAATTTGTGCTGTTATAGGGAGCGGAACTCTACCTTGTCTTTGTACACCGCCAGATTCTATACTGTTCGATCCCTGGATTCCCAACTGTTGGAACTTCATATAACGCGAGGCCGGAAAACCATAACCTGTCCCAGAATCGTTGCTGAACAAAACATTCATCTACAAGTTGGATCATATATAGATCCGCGGCATGTTTATGATTGTTCGCTTTCTCCTCAACAATCATCCATTTGAGTGCATGTACTTATCATAATCTCTGGAATCTAGATAATAATATGAATTAACAAATAATTGGGTGAGACATCGCGGCAGGGTTCCCACGTTGCGCGAGAAGAATTTTAAACTTTTTAATAGTTAAGTAATATGTTTAAGTATATCACACAAGAAAATATCTTATGAACTAAATTTGTTTCGCTTGAAAATTATATGAGTTTGGCTGTCCTTTCTTCAAGGAGAGGGATTTTGACATCCTAGGCGAGGTTTTCGTATTTTAATATGATAGTACAGTATTACACTACGTAAAATAGATACTTTGAGGAAAGCGAAACAACTAGAAACTAGAAACTTTGAGATTGAAAAATAATTTTCCAATAAAAAGCAGTCTGCCCCTTTTCAATTATTGAAATACTCTCAGTCTTGAATAATTGTTTTAGAAATGCAAATAATTGGAAGAGAGGATTATCTAAGGTACTTAATTAATTATTAAAGCCTATCGATAATATAGTCTATTTTGATTTGATGATGATGATGGGGAGATAATGTAATTTGAAAATATAAATTTATTATTATTTGGAAAATTGTTAATTCTGATTTGATGACGTGCATAGACATAAATTACAGAATACAAAATCATATAAGAGGCTGATGAATTACATTTATTGACATATTTATTGCTTGATGTATATTGAAAATCTACACATCTATATCGATATTTAATTTCCTAACACATTTTTACTTTATTATTATCAGAATTTTTTTCAAAAAAGAGCATATATTCATAAAAGAAAACTATAATATATTATTATATAGATTACGTTATTTTCATTCCTATATAGCGTACAGTATCTAATAGTATTATATACTTATCAAGGTTCCGAGTCTTCCGACCCTCTTCAAGACGACTAAAAAAAGTCTACTCACCCATGTATTATCTAAGGACGTACGCATATTAACTCATTATTATTTCGGGATTCCTAGAAATCGGCAAGAAATTTGGCGTAGTGTGAGCTCATATAGTCGCGCGGAAGGAATGATAACACGTTGAATTTCTATTGGATTTATACGAGTTTAGGTCCCTTTCTCGTTAAAATTTCAAACTAATAAATAGTGTATCCAAATTTCATATAAACTCGTTGATTTCTCTGCGGGGCTTCATGTTCACTCACCACCGGAAGATTGTAGTGGTGGACATGGATATGCCTAATGGATCATCAGATGGGGGTAGTCAGCTTTTCTATTCTATTTTTTCGTATGAGATTAGCTCTCAACAAAAAAAAATCTTTCTCCGTTCCCTAATCATGTTGGGCCGTACCAGGCCACGGCTTATGGATCCTAAGGATTTCTAAACGATTTCTAAACGGCTATGGTTTCTATTCAGTTGACCGCCCAAGCAATGAATATAATCCTTCGACACCTTTTTTTCTTTCCTATTTCTCCTGTCTCTTTCGTGAAGAGACCATAAAAACTCCTACCAGTCAATCCCCCAGGGAAGACGTTTTCAGAAGAAGACGAAAATGACGATGATCATGTTCGACTAGTAATTCATGACTCATTCATATTAACTCAAGTTACGTACTTATGGTCCATCCGCATTCTGTACGTATCTCAATCTGGCTAGTGGAGGGAGGAGGAGGAGGAGAAGCAATGATCCTTAGTCGGCAACATTGTTATTCATCCTGCAAGCTGCAGCCTTCTTCATACAATTCTTTCTGGTTCTCTTCCTCACTTTTGATTCTGTTCCTTGTCCTGCCTCTGCTTTTCATCTCTCTCCTCATTTCAACTCTCGGCCCGGAGAGATACTCTTCACTTGTTATCTTTTCGACATGGAAATCGCGGACTTCTTTTCCTTCTCCTTCTTCTACTTCTGCTCCGACTGCACCTGGCCCAGCAGATTTGCCAGGTCTTATGGAGGCTCCATTGAATTACTCCGATGCGGTCCCATCAGTCCCGGAATTTTCTGTTCCTTTATCGGTAAGGTTTCACGAGATTCATACGAATAGCTGTCTGTCGAGTCGAGCCTGTAATGGGGCAACTTTTCATTCTGGCTGGAATATTTTGATAGAATATCTTCAAAGTACATATCAGTTATCACCATGTAATAATGGCACTGTGAAAATTCAAAACTCGATACTCAAATGAACTTTCTTCTAAACATTCTCCCGTATTCCTTTATATCCATTATTTTTTTTATCGGGAACTCTAATGGATGTCGTGCCTTGTACCACAATTAGGAGAATAATAATGAGGAGAACAGGACAATAGAGACTCCGATCGAACCCGAGCATACATTGAAGAGATACAGCAGGCTAGAGAGGCTCGAAGCAAGCTTGTCTAGGGCTCGGTCTTCCATAAGAGAAGCAGCTGTCGTCCGGAACCTAACATCAGTCCATGAAGACCCTGACTATGTTCCTAGAGGGCCCATCTACTGGAATCCCAATGCTCTCCACCGGTAAATTCCCATCCGAATTCATATTATTCCGACCAATCATATCAACATAAAACATGTGGTGGAAGAAATTTCCAGCAGACTCAAATTATCCACAATGTGATGGATAGAGAAGTTCTGAATAGAATAGTGGTCCATGCGTTTTCTTCCAAAATGCCGTGTGTAGCTTCCCTTCGCATGTGAATTTTTCATAATTAGACATCTTATTACTTAGTTGCTGAGGTCTCCTTATGTAGGAGTTACCTCGAAATGGAGAAGCTCTTCAGGATTTATGTGTACCGAGAAGGAGAGCCTCCGATGTTCCATTATGGTCCGTGCAGGAGCATATACTCCACGGAGGGATTATTCATTAGTGAGATGGAGAAGGGCAACATTTATCGGACCACAGACCCTGATGAGGCCCTCGTATACTTCCTCCCGTTCAGCGTCGTCATGATGGTTGAATACCTCTACAAACACGGGTCCCATGAGATTAACGCCATAGGACGTTCAGTCATCGACTACATCAATATTATTTCTATTAAGCATCTGTTCTGGAACCGGAGCCTCGGGGCCGACCATTTCATGGTCTCATGCCACGATTGGGTAAGGAATTGAGAGTCAAAATTTCCCTTTTGTCACCAGTTTCTTAGTTTTTACTCCGAAGGTTTGAAATCGTTCATTCATGAATGAACCACTTCATCCGGTTCAACAGATATCTGGACAAGTCCAGCAAGATTTACAAAATTATCTAACAACATTTTGTTCAATCAAATTAAATAACTTATCTGCGATTAAAAAGCAGGGGCCACGCACATCTTCCTACGTTCCCGACTTATTCAAAAACTCCATAAGAGTGCTATGCAACGCGAACACCTCCGAGGGATTCAATCCCTCCAAGGATGCTTCTTTCCCCGAGATCCACCTCCGCACTGGCAAGCTCTCAGGGCTGATCGGCGGCCTATCCCCATCTCGGCGAACCATCCTAGCCTTCTTCGCTGGGCGTCTCCATGGTCACATCCGATCATTGCTCCTTAGCCACTGGAAGGACCGAAATGACTCCAATGTCCAGGTCTATGAGAAGGTTCCCAAGGGCATGAACTATGACTTAATGATGAAGAAGAGCAGGTTAGATTATGTCCGGACTCATTTGAATTGTGTCTCCTTTTCTTAAGCCGACGGATGTTCTCAATTCTGTGCTTCATTGCAGGTTCTGCCTGTGCCCAAGCGGGTACGAGGTGGCTAGCCCGAGGGTGGTTGAGGCAATATATGCAGAGTGCGTACCTGTCCTGATCTCGGACGGGTACATCCCTCCATTCAGTGACGTACTGAACTGGAAGGCATTCTCGGTTCAGGTGGAGGTGAAGGACATACCGAGGATCAAGGAGATCCTAATGTCAATATCGCAAGGGCAATACTTGAGGATGCAGAGGAGGGTGAGACAGGTCCAGCGGCACTTTGTGCTCAACAGTCCGACCAAGAGGTTCGATGTCTTCCATATGACAGTCCATTCCATATGGCTCCGCAGGCTCAATATTCGAATCAAAGGTTGATGTCATACATAGCAAATTTCGATTTAATTGTCAGGATCCATTTTTGTTTTCTGAAACAAATAAATGTCTAATCAATGTCCGAAATTTGTGTTTATTTTGTTTTTCCAACATCATCCTGTCTCATTCCTATCTTTTCTCATGGATGGACCATGAAAACTGCTCGGCAAGTCGATCCCCCATGGAAGACGTAGTTCCTTCTAAAGAAGCCATCCTAGGCGAAGGATTTTGAAAATTATATGAGTTTGGCTGTCCTTTCTTCAAGGAGAGGGATTTTGACATCCTAGGCGAGGTTTTCGTATTTTAATATGATAGTAAAGTATGACACTACGTAAAATCGATACTTTGAGGAAAGCGAAACAACTAGAAACTATAAACTTTGAGATTGAAAAATAATTTTCAAATAAAAAGCAGTCTGCCCATTTTCAATTATTGAAATACTCACAGTCTTGAATAATTGTTTTAGAAATGCAAATAATTGGAAGAGAGGATTATCTAAGGTACTTAATTAATTATTAAAGCCTATCGATAATATAGTCTATTTTGATTTGATGATGATGATGGGGAGATAATGTAATTTGAAAATATAAATTTATTATTATTTGGAAAATTGTTAATTCCGATTGATGATGTGCATAGACATAAATTGCAGAATACAAAATCATATAAGAGGCTGATGAATTACGTTTATTGACATATTTATTGCATGATGTATATTGAAAATCTACACATCTATATTGATATTTAATTTCCTAACACATTTTTACTTTATCATTATCAGAAATTTTTTCAAAAAAGAACATATATTCATAAAAGAAAACTATAATATATTATTGAGTAAATAGGCAATTTCGTCCCTGACTTTCGCAAGCTGCATCAATTTCGTTCCTGACTTATTTTTTGCATCAATTTCGTCCCCGTCTTTGCACGGTTACATCAATTTAGTCCCTAACTTTGCACAGTTATATCAATTTAGTCCCTGACTTTCGCAACACTAGTCCCTGAGTTTTGGCGTTACATGAGATCGATCATTGGTTACATCAATCTAGTCCCAGTGATTAAGGGACAAACGACGTTACTACTCCGTTAATTTGTTCAGGGACTGAATTGATGTAACGACTTGGCAAATTGATGTAATCCCAAAATTAAATGGTGTTCGTTACATCAATTCAGTCCCTCTCTGTCCTCCGTGTTCACTATTCATAATCTTCTTCCTCCCTCTCCATTGTTCATCGTCCCCAGACCCGTCTTCTCCTTCTACCCAGCAAGATCCTCCCGACCTCGCCCTCTCCTTCGACCACCTTTAACCCCCACCGAGGCCGCTCTCGTCCGTGACAAGGATGTCGTAGAAGGAGGCCTCCCAGTAGATGGACTTCTCAGGGATGTTTGGGGGGATGTTAAGAGGACCCAGAATAGGAATTCATGGATTTTTACTGGGAATCAAAGAATTAGAGGACAGAGCAATCGGAATTGGATGGACTGAGGGTCGAAATCGTAATGGAAGACATCGACAAAGATCAGAGCGTGTCAATCAAGCCCGAAGTTGCTAGGCATCACAACCACGGACAACACTAGATAGACTATTGGGCCAACTTTGGGAGAGCGTTTCCATCTCCACAGGACTAGGATTTTTATATTCTAGGTGTCTGTGGAAACCTCAAACAACATGCTACAATTTAGAATAAAATGGAAGTGAAAAATATGGAGAATACATGTCGAAAAAACTAGCTCGAATCCTCTGTTCATCATGTCTGCAGCCGACTTTAGAATTCGATATTTTTCAAACGACTCAACCAAATTCAGTTCTATAAGATCATATAGCATCCTATTGATCTAAGCAATGAAATTTTACAACAATTTTGGTCAAATAACATAGCTACAATGATATGCCATTAACGAGCCTTCAAGCTTTCTCTCTGTAGAACCTAATGAGCTACACCTCAGCTTCCGGAGTTGAGGGTCACCCCGTCGCCCACCGCCCCAAAATCAGTTAGATTGAAGGCAGCCGCCCTTAGCCTCGGGAATGGTCGGGCTGCAACAGATGAGATTTGTGCTGAAGAAGAAGAATGAGAAGGAGCAGAGGAAGATGAAGATTAAACAGAGACATATGGGTTAAAAAAAAGTCGGAGACTAATTTGATGTAGCACGAGTACCAAATTGATGTAACAATTTGCACCATTTAACACCATCAGCATTAATACTTAATGGCAGAGACCAAATTGATGTGATAGGGGACCAAACCGATATCGTATTGGGACCTGATCGATATAACCACCTCACAGAAGGACCAAATTGATGCAACTGTAGCACTAACTGATGTAACAGCGAAAAGTTAGGGACTAAGTTGATGTAACCATGCAAAGTCAGGGATGAAATTGATGTAAAAGTGCAAAGTCAGGAACGAAATTGATGCAAAAAATAAGTCATGGACGAAATTGATGCAACTTCAGGGACGAAATTGCTTATTTACTCTATATTATTATATAGATTACGTTATTTTTATTCCGATATAGCATAGAGTATATAATAGTATTATATACTTAAAAAAGTCTACTCACCCATATATTATCTAAGGATGTACGAATATTAGCTCATTATTATTTCGGGACTCCTAGAAATCGGCAAGAGATTTGGCGTAGTGTGAGCCCGTATGGTCACGCTGAAGGAGTGATAACATGTTGAATTTCTTTTGGATTTATACGAGCTCAGGTCAATTTCTCGTTAAAAGTTCAAGCTAATAAGTGATGTACCCAAATCTCATATAAATTTGTTGATTTCTATGCTGAGCTTCATGTTCACTCAGTACCAAAAGATTGTAGTGGTGGACATGGATATGCCTAATGGATCATCAGACGAGGGGGTAGTCAGCTTTATCGAGGTCTTGATCTTCATGATAAGAGATATGCTAGCTTCTTCAGTTGAGCCAATAGCTTATAGGCTCAGTGAAATTTTACATGGTATCATTCTCTCTGATATCATACTGAATTTTCATCAGGTTTATAAGGGTTCAAGCCCCATTTTTACTTAAAAGTCCGAGGCAATAAGCTGTGAAACTCAATTTCCTATAATCCATACTTTTCTATTCTATTTTTTCGTATGAGATTAGCTCTCAACAAAAAATTCTTTCTCCGTTCCCTAATCATGTTGGGCCGTACCAGGCCTCGGCTTATGGATCTTAAGGATTTCTAAACGATTCCGTAAACGATTTCTAAGCGGCTTATGGTTTTTCTTTCCTATTCCTCCTGTCTCTTTCATGAAGAGACCATAAAAACTCCTACCAGTCAATTCCCCAGGGAAGACGTTTTCAGAAGAAGACGAAAATGACGATGATCATGTTCGACTAGTAATTCATGACTCATTCATATTAACTCAAGTTACGTACTTATGGTCCATCCGCATTCTGTACGTATCTCAATCTGGCTAGTGGAGGGAGGAGGAGGAGGAGAAGCAATGATCCTTCGGCGGCAGCATAGTTTTTCATCCAGCAAGCAGCAGCCTTCTTCATACAGTTCTTTCTGGTTCTCTTCCTCACTTTTGACTCTGTTCCTTGTCCTGCCTCAGCTCTTCATCTCTCTCCTCAGTTCAACTCCCGGCCCGGAGAGATACTCTTCACTCGTTATCTTTTCGACATGGAATTTGCGGACTTCTTCTTTTCCTTCTCCTTCTTCTGCTTCTGCTCCCACTGCGCCTGGCCCAGCAGATTTACCAGGTCTTATGGGGGCTCCATTGAATTACTCGGATGTGGTCCCATCAGTCCCGGATTTTTCTGTTCCTTTATCGGTACGGTTTCACAGGATTCATACGAATTAGCTGTCTGTCGAGTCGACCCTGTCACGGGGCAACTTTTCGTTCTGGCTGGAATGTTTTGATAGAATATCTTCAAAGTACATATCAGTTATCACCATGTAATAAATGTATGGTCCTCAATAACACCTAGTTCTGCCTCCAATAATGCCGCTGTGAAAATTCAAAACTCAGATACTCGAATAATTTTATTGTTAGCTCAACTTATGCTCTATGATGATTCTCTTGACAAATTTTAAAAATTGACCTAAATTTTTTTGACCGTGGCATTGTGCGGGTCCACACGCTAGCTGTTTATAATTTAGAAGTAATGCATATTGTTATAATCGAGAAAACAATGATGTTTCTAAAGATTTGAACTAGAATCGAACTCTTACTGAGGAACTAACTACTGATTCATAGTTTTTTTAAGATTGGTGGACTATCCTGTGTAACGCATGAGTTTTACAAGTAATATATATGAAGGTAAAATCAAGGTGGATTCGGCCAAATGGCCCTAAAATGTTTGGCTTCTGAATGAAATTTTCTTGAATATTTTAATTTTTTTGATTTTTTATTGAAATAGGTTTTGTTTTAACTTTTAGAAAGATACTTTATGATGAAATCCTATTTTTCTCATTTTTAATTTTTTATTATATTTTAAAAAATTAATTTTTTAAAAAATTAAAAGGATATTTCTTGATGTGATACAATTTTTTTTAAAAAAATTTTAACTGTAAAATCGATATTATATTTCAATAAACTAAATTTTTCGTTTAAGATAAAAATTTAATATCAATGCAATAAATTAGTATAAAAATCTATTAAATCTATATTTATGTCCATATATATATATTTATGTATATCTAATATAAAATGGAGTTGTGGTCGGTTCGGCTAGAAGGCCTCTAGGACGCTCGATTTTCTAAGCTTTTTATCTTTATAATTTTTAAAATTAATGAACTTATCGATTCTTTGAGTTTTTTTTTAATTTTAAATTTGTTAATGAATTATGAACTGTTTCGTAATTTAAAGGATATCTATTAAATATTTTAATGAATGTTTGTATTTAATATCTTTGTAATTCTAACAATTGAAAATTTTTCTTTTATAAAATTATTAAAAATGTCTATCTTTCCGCATCTTCCCTTTCCATACATGCAACATTTATAGGTCACACTTTTTTTAATAGGGGTATAGATCTTATATCTATACGTGCATGGATCATATTAGTATCAATCAATATTCCTATCTACAGATCCTTTTAAAGATATGGATGATATTTAATTTTCAAAAATCAAATTATATTCTTTTTAATTTTTTCCTCTTCTCTTTTCTTTTAAAATAAGAAACAAATCAAAACTCGATCAACCCACCCCTGTTGAATGCATATAGGCAGCGCAGGGAGCCGTAGCAGAGCAATTGCCGTCGCCGAGGGGAGGCAAAGCGAGCAAGGTGTGATCAGAGAAGGGAAGGGCAGCGTGAAAGAGGTGGGCGATCGGTGAATCCGTCGTCAGCAACTATGAGTGAATGATTTTAGAGGGTCATAATAATTTGCCGTTTGTAAAACCTAATTATTATCCTCCTCCTCCTCCTCTTCCTCTTTCTTCTTCCTCCTCACTGACTGAATGATTTTGCGATGGTCGTCAGTTGCTGAGGTTCGACTTGGAGACTGGTCTATTGCTGTGTGCTGCGGTTGTTGTTGCTTAATAATTAGTATCAGTTTGATGTTTAAGCTCCATAACCCTCGATCGCTCCGTCTGTCGAGTCCTCTGTTTGTGATCATTTAGCTATGTGATTGGGGAGGTCGGCTCCGGTGGATACTCTGTGGTTGTTTTCCCGGTGGATACATGCCCGTTATCCATTCTTGAGGTTATATATATATATATATATATTAACCTTGAAAAGAAGCTTTCCTGGTCTTATATTTTCTCGTTTTGGTTGGTCACGATACCTTTTTTATATATTCCATTCCCTTAGTTTTCTGCCCCTGTTGATTATGTGTGTTTCTTTCTTCTAATTTCTCACACCAGCAAAGGAATGACTGGCTGATATCCATCCTAATATTCGCCTGTACGTATATAATATGTGTCTGTTTAATTATACTCCAAAACCTCGAGGACATATAGCAGAAGCAACTATTGTTGGCTCACGAGCTTGAATTTTGCGCAATAAATTATTAATTATAGCTTATGATAAGCATGCATTTCTTTTAATTGGTTTAGCTCGGGAAAGAAAGGTTCAGATTGGCCCGTGAGCTGTATATAGATATATATATATACACACACACTATGTTTAGGTGTATTAATACATCTGTATTGGATATGCTGTGTATATCGTGGCTTTCCTTTGATCTGTTCTCTTTTTGTAACTGAACTCGGTGGCCGTGACCGGGAGAGGAGAGGCTCAAAGTTCAGGGGGAGGTACTTCTATGGGTTGATTCTTACTCAAATAGGAGCAGGTGCTCCTGCTGATCAGTCACAAGCATGGTCTCGATTATGGATCGATCGAGCCAAGCGGACGGCCGGGAGGGAAGAGGGTCGCTTTTGACTTTTTGTTTCATGCTTTCGTAATCAAAGTTTTTCGTTAAGTAGTGAAACCATAGTATTTTGGCACATGCATATTTATACATTGAAATATGAATAATAATTTTCGCCTTTTATTTAGTTGGACTTTTAAGAAAAGATCATGGCTCCTTATATTCTTTTTGGCGAGTGTCTTTCAACCCATCGTCTATGATCTGCTGTGGAGAGCTATCGGGTATATGCTTAAGTAGTAGTGAGAAGTTCCATCCGCCCTTACCCCCAAAGCGAAGCAAAGAAGAGGAAGAGGGGCAGGGGGAAAAGAAAAATATGGCTTCTATATATATATCTGAGGACGTACAAAGGTTGGAGCCACCATGAGAGAGAGTCTATTTTCTCGCGCTTTCGCCAGTGATGATTAACGACTCCATTCGATTGTTTTGTTTACAAATCTTCACTTTTTGGATAACATATTACATTTTTGACATATTCAAGCTCTTTGCAGTCCAGAGACATGTTCTTCCTGCTAAAGTCCTCATTTTTGAAAGGAGATGATGGTTTTAGGATGAATGAAGAGATCGTGTCTTTGGGGTATATTATGGGATCATGGCCTTTGGTCTATAGCATGTTATTGTTACCAACAGGCAGAAGGTCTGTATCATGTAACCTTCGCTTCACTTCCTAATATGAACTAATTTTCTGCTTGAAAGAGAATTGTTATATCAACTTGTTCTACATTTGCAGTTCAAAGAGGAGTATTCCAGCTTGGCCTTTCCTAGTTCTTTCATTTCCAGGTGGGGTCTATGCTCTTCTTCCCTACTTCATTCTTTGGACACCACCCTCACCTCCTACAGAAGAGCATGAATTGAAAAAATGGCCGTTAAATTTTCTCTAGTCGAAGATAACCGCTGCGGTAAGTTTCGTCTGTCTCATTTTACTGTCATCTACTTGGAGGGAATTTGAAGAATCCACACTTTTTTGGCTTTAGTTTTAACTTGAACAATCTGGCTCAATGGTAATATGTGTCAGGTTTTGTTAGGTGGAGGACTAGGACTATTCGGTTATGCAGCTCTAGCAAATGCAGATGTGTGGAAAGAATTCTACCAGTACTTTCGAGAAAGCAGACTCGCGAGTAAACGATCACTCGTAAATCTTATTGTGTTTATTACAGTATTTAAATGAATGGAAGCTGGTTATCATGCATCTGTTCTTAGTATTCGTTCATATCAGCATCTGACATTGAATTGCTCCCCAATTCAATAAAGCTTTAAATTTTGCAAAATATTGGAAATCTTCCTCTCTCTTTGTTTCCCAATATAGGATATTTTTCTGCAATCTATCTGTATACGACGTCGAATTATAATAACCTGCTCGGAGTTTATCAATGTCAATGTTTGTTCTTTCCTGTTTTGATGTGGCTATATGCATTTTGGTGCAATCATCTTGTTTTTCGAGTTGAAAAGAGGAGGAAAACAAATTTGTGACTCTTCGGGATCTTCACTGCAGATCCATGTCACATGCCTTGACTTTGCTGTCCGCATTTGCACCTTTTGGATTTACAACGATATGACTTCCCGCAAATGGTAAGCTCGACCACTGGTAGATGGTACCCCGTCTCCATCATTCAGTTTAGATGCGTTCGAGCAAAGAACATAACAAATTTCACCTGTATGGCAGGTATGACAAGGGATTTTGGCTCTCCCGCTCTCAGTGGTTCCCTTTCTAGGGCCTGCTCTCTATCTCGTTCTACGGCCACCAGTATCGGCGACACCGAGTTTATCAGGCCCTGCTGCTTCCGAACAAGAATAGAGGAACACATCTACGAATGTGAGAAAACAAGGTGCTCTCGGTTTCTTATCTTTTGTTTTTAGACTCCATACAAAAGAATTGTCCATGTAACGACTTGACAGAGGTCACATTTTGATTGAACATAGTGCTAATGTTTTGGTATTGAAGAGCAAATTCTGCATATCGACATTTCTGTGACTTATCATACAACCAAATATATACAGAAGGAAACGAAACGGTTTTAAGTGCAAGGCAAAGCAAACTAAAGGGGAAACAATCCTCGGCAAGACTATCAGACAATGGCTGCTCCTTGTGGGCTCTGCTCTGCTTCCTTTGGGTTCTTGTCACCCTCGACAGGTATCACTACTCCCATACGGTTGTCCGATGCAATGGCTTGGACAGCTTCCGCATACAGCATTTTCACCAGGTTCCTGAATCGCCGCCTGAAGGTCGGTAACCGAGACATTGAAGCTACCATTCCCTGTAATCTAAAACATAACTTGAGAGATTAATTACTAGTTGCGACAAAATCTTGGAGAAAATAAAACCGAGCCTGCCAGTGACAGTGACGGACATGCAGTTGATGGCAGTGTGATTGAATATTTGGCTAATCCAATTCCTACCACCAGGGATCTTGCCTCTTTACAAGATAGAAACCGACAGTTATTCGATAAACCAAGATTAAATCCCGACTATAAACAACACTCCTGAGTTTTGGGACAACTGTACCTTCGTATTATAGCTTGCAGCTGTGCTCTTCTGATGTTATCCCTAAATGGGAATCCTGTGTCGTCCCAGTCCTCGGGCTTCTCATTCTTGTACCTCATAACTATCTTTCTCAGGCACATCTCTTCATCTTCGCTCAATCCAAGACCCTTGATCTGCTCTTTCATTATCAATAACGGTCCAAGGAACCACTCAAACACTCTGTCCCTCGGGCTGTTCATCCTTGTGAGCTCCACATCATCAGCTGCAAATCAACCCAGAAAAGGTACAACTAAACCCGAAAGAGCTCTTCTACCCGAGTCATTGGATATCAAAGGATATTGATTAGGAGTGACTTACAGATCAGCAACCCTGACGAGTTAAGCTTTGCTGAAGCTAGCAGGCACTGTAAAATGGTCCATGCGGGAAGCTTGATACCCAACTTCTTGCAGTTTCCCCTCACTATACACTCCTCGATGTCCTTGTTATCGATCAAACCTTGACGGAGGAAAATCCTACCGTTTACTTCACACGATTTAAACAACCAATCCCAAACCTGTGAGGATGAACTTATTAGACTCCGAGCAGAAAGTAAGAGAGAAGATCAAATTTTCAAGAATCTCACTTGCACCGGCTTGTACTGTTGAATTTTCCACTTCAATGTCCTCGACTGCTGCGATGGAAGAATGGCATTGAGCGAACCTTCCCTCTGGATACTCTTGAATTCATTTCTGTCAGTGGAACCTCCACCTTCCTTCTCGACCCCAGGCTTCAAATTTCT
Source organism: Punica granatum (assembly GCF_007655135.1). Taxonomy (NCBI): domain Eukaryota; kingdom Viridiplantae; phylum Streptophyta; class Magnoliopsida; order Myrtales; family Lythraceae; genus Punica; species Punica granatum. The sequence continues at coordinate 2,693,967 of NC_045127.1, read as the reverse complement.
ATTGTAGACGGGCCTAGCTGTCACACAGTGTCGCAAAATTAACATGAAGCCTCCTGATTAACAAAATGCAGGAAAAACTAATGCAACATAACTAACCTCGGCAAGCACGACCCTTCTCTCAAGTAGAGCATGTCATTCACATACTCATCAAACATCGAGACGATCGCAATGATATATGCCAATCCCATCAAAAAAGAATCTTCCTACAACATTTATCAACATCAGTTCAGGGACATTCTAGCTCAAACTTCGACTGCAATGGTCTGCAACATCCGCTCAAACAGATTTCACCATACCTGATGAACAATAACTCCACTGTAGAGCCCAAGGAAGAAGCTGGAAATAAAAGAAGCCAACACAGCACCCACAACAGCTAGAGGCCACAGCAAGATTGCAAGGCCTGCAAATGGGACGCAGACCGTCTCCAGAAACGGTCCCTCCCGGCCGATCAAGTCCTCAAGCAACCTCTTCCAACCTCTGAATAGCATGTATGGGCTTTTCCACAGGGCTATGCCTGTGATCGGCATAACATCAACTAGAATGCCTACTGTGCTCGCTAACAGACAGCTCGGTAATTTTGATAACCTACATGGAAGCAATCAAAATTTCTTAACTTTGTCAAAACTACGAAACTGTTTTGTCTGAAATGGTAGAACGGACTTACTTCACGTCCACGGGCTTCTCGTTGGCTGGTAAGTTCTCTCTCAGTTCGTCCATGAATGAGAAGTACGAGTGGAAGCAGAAATCGGTGAAGTCCCGCACCACGGTGCAGCTCCCTTCGATTGTGGACCAAAAACCATCCTGATATTCACATGAACCGCAGAATTGTAACATCAGCCCCCGCCGAGTTTTTCGGCTTATCTGACGGACGGACGGAGTGATACAAGATATCAAAGCTTACAGCAAAGCAGTGATAGAATTTGTCTGTCACGTTCTCTCCGACAGCTTCGAAAGTCGCTATAACCGGAGCGAACACCCCGTAACCTACCGCACCCAGGAGGCTCCCGAGAATCCCGACCACCGGCCAGAGAACGAGGGGCACCGGCAACAAGAGCAAGACCAGGACCTTCAGTATCAGCCCGAGCCTCTTGGTTCTGATGAGGAACAGAGCACCAGAAAGCTGAGTTAACAGGTCACATATCGGCCCGAATCGATATAATTCAGCGAAGGAATCGTACCGTGCCACGCAGAAGTAGGTCCACACTACGTGGGCTAGCCACATCCCCACTGCGACAGCCGAGTTCCCTGCCCCAATGATGCATACTACGACCGGACCGATAACCGCCGCTGCCAGTGCCGGGAACAAGAACATTTTAACAGATAAGGCATTATGCAGAGTATGAAATTCGCACTCGATTAAGTTCAGAAGAAGAAAAGGAAGGGACCTTTGAGGAGGCCGAGAAGGAAGAGCAAGAAGAAGAAGGGCAGGAAGGAAAGGAAGCTCCATGACTTTGCCAAGAATCCTCCTGGAACCTCCATGACTGATAGCTTCTCCTTCTCCCTGTTACCGCTGAACGTTGAGAGAAGCTTTTGAAGTGAAAATGGGTCGGGCAGTTGGCGTCCGGAGAGCAAAGCAAAGCATGATCTTCTTGGAAAGGCATAAAGGTTTTCAGGAGATTAAAGTGGGCGGGGGTGTACGTGGCAGGTCATAGGGCGAAAGACACGACATGTGTACTTACACAGAGGGCAGTTTGATAATTACGATAAAACTTTTGGATCTCCCTTCCCTGATACTTTCCTGCTGGGCCGTACGAGGCCACGGCTTGTAAAATTCAAATGCTGAGCCCATACTATATTGATGATGTCACGTGATGGTGGGATTGGAATGTTTCAGAGACACAAACGTATGCAATGTGTCTGCATGTGTACATAGGATTTTCTAGTGCCTGAAGGTTCAGCCACACCCAACCATACACAAAGGTAAACTTCTCACTAGTCTTATAAGCGATTTGACTAATTTACAATCTAAAAACTCAACTTGATAGATTGTGATACCTATTCTCTTATAAATTTATAATTTTTTCTTCTCAAATTTTCGTGCAGGATAACGTATCTCAATACCTGTCCTTAAGTGACAACTTATGACTTTGATACTTCACCTACACGTGCCACGTGGTTGCTAGAAAATCCCCCCGAGTACACGAAGGAGCAGAGCAGGAGACTTGAACTGTAAGCAAGCTTGCGCATAGTGGAAGAAGCAGAAGGGAGGAGTGATTCCATTGATTCTGATGAGCCGCAAGGAGTAACCGGACCTCCCAAGCAATGAATATAATCCTTCCACACCTTTTTCTTTCCTATTTCTCCCGTCCCTTTCGTGAACAGACCATAAAAACTCCTACCAGTCAATCCCCCAGGGAAGATGTTCCGTGAAGAAGACGAAAATGACGATGATCATGTTTGACTAGTAATTCATGACTCATTCGTACGTATCTCAATCTCACTAGAGGAAGGGGGAGGAGGAGCAATGATCCTTAGGAGGCAACATTGTTGTTCATCCAGCAAGCAGCAGCCTTCTTCATACAATTCTTTCTGGTTCTCTTCCTCACTTTTGATTCTGTTCCTTGTCCTGCCTCTGCATTTCATCTCTCTCCTCAGTTCAACTCTCTGCCCGGAGAGATACTCTTCACTTGTTATCTTTTTGACATGGAATTCGCGGACTTCTTCATTTCCTTCTCCTTCTTCTGCTTCTGCTCCCACTATGCCTGGCCCAGCAGATTTACCAGGTCTTATGGAGGCTCCATTGAATTACTCAGATGCGGTCCCATCAGTCCCAGAATTTTCTGTTCCTTTATCGGTAAGGTTTCACAAGATTCATACGAATAGCTGTCTGTCGAGTCAAGCCTGTCATGGGGCAACTTTTCGTTCTGGCTGGAATGTTTTGATAGAATATCTTCAAAGTACATATCAGTTATCACCATGTAATAATGGCGTTGTGAAAATTCAAAACTTGAATGAACTTTCTTCTAAACATTCTCCCGTATTCCTTTATATCCATTACTTATTTTTTCTCGGGACTTCTAATGGATGTTGTGCCTTGCACCACAATTAGGAGAATAATAATGAGGAGAACCGGACAATGAGACTCCGATTGAACCTGAGCATACAGTGAAGAGATACAGCAGGTTAGAGAGGCTCGAAGCAAGCTTGTCTAGGGCTCGGTCTTCCATAAGAGAAGCAGCTGTCGTCCGGAACCTAACATCAGTCCATGAAGACCTAGACTATGTTCCTAGAGGGACCATCTACCGGAATCCCAATGCTTTCCACCGGTAAATTCCCATCCGAATTCATATTTTGCCGACCAATCATATCAACATAAAACATGTGGAAGAAGAAATTTCCAGCAGACTCAAATTATCCACAATGTGATGGATAGAGAAGTTCTGACTAGAGTAGAGGTCCATGTGTTTTCTTCCAAAATGCCGTGTGGGTAGCGGCCCTTCGCATGTGAATTTTTCTTAATTAGACATCTTATAACTTAGTTGCTGAGGTCTCCTTATGTAGGAGTTACATCGAAATGGAGAAGCTCTTCAGGATTTATGTGTACCGAGAAGGAGAGCCTCCGATGTTCCATTATGGTCCGTGCAGGAGCATATACTCCACGGAGGGATTATTCATTAGTGAGATGGAGAAGGGCAACATTTATCGGACCACAGACCCTGATGAGGCCCTCGTATGCTTCCTCCCGTTCAGCGTCGTCATGATGGTTGAATACCTCTACAAACACGGGTCCCATGAGATTAACGCCATAGGACGTGCAGTCATCGACTACATCAATATTATTTCTATGAAGCATCTGTTCTGGAACCGGAGCCTCGGGGCCGACCATTTCATGCTCTCATGCCACGATTGGGTAAGGAATTGAGAGTCAATTTCCCTTTTTCACCCGTTTCTTAGTTTTTACTCCGAAGGTTTGGAATCGTTCATTCATGAATGAACCACTTCATCCGGTTCAACAGATATCTGGACAATTCCAGCAAGATTTACAAAATTATCTAGCAACATTTTGTTCAATCAAATTAAATAACTTATCTGCGATTAAAAAGCAGGGGCCACGCACATCTTCCTACGTTCCCAACTTATTCAAAAACTCCATAAGAGTACTATGCAACGCGAACACCTCTGAGGGATTCAATCCCTCCAAGGATGCTTCTTTCCCCGAGATCCACCTCCGCACTGGCAAGCTCTCAGGGCTGATTGGTGGCCTATCCCCATCTCGGCGAACCATCCTAGCCTTCTTCGCTGGGCGTCTCCATGGTCACATCCGATCATTGCTCCTTAGCCACTGGAAGGACCGAAACGACTCCGATGTCCAGGTCTATGAGCAGGTTCCCAAGGGCATGAACTATGACTTAATGATGAAGAAGAGCAGGTTAGATTATGTCCATACTCATTTGAATTGTGTCTCCTTTTCCTAAGCCGACGGATGTTCTCAAGTCTGTGCTTCATTGCAGGTTCTGCCTGTGCCCAAGCGGGTACGAGGTGGCTAGCCCGAGGTGGTTGAGGCAATATATGCAGAGTGCGTACCTGTCCTGATCTCGGACGGGTACATCCCTCCATTCAGTGACGTACTGAACTGGAAGGCATTCTCGGTTCAGGTGGAGGTGAAGGACATACCGAGGATCAAGGAGATCCTAATGTCAATATCGCAAGGGCAATACTAGAGGATGCAGAGGAGGGTGAGACAGGTCCAGCGGCACTTTGTGCTCAACAGTCCGACCAAGAGGTTCGATGTCTTCCATATGACAGTCCATTCCATATGGCTCCGCAGGCTCAACATTCAGATTAAAGGTTGATGGTATCAATCTCCTAGAAGCAACACATAGCCAATTTTGATTTATTTGTCAAGATCCATTTCTTGTTTTCTGAAATAAATAAATGTCCACATAAATGTCGGAAATTTCGTTCCGTTTGTTTTTCCAACATCACTCTGCCTTTATCATTTATGAACCATGAAAATTGCTCTGCTAGTCGATCCCTATAGAAGACCTAGCTTCTCGCGAAGAAGCCAAAGACTCTGTTGTCGTACTATCAAGCTACATATGATCCATCGACATTCCCTTCAGCCAAGGGAATCTCAATCTAGACTTCCTCACATGGATTCTTCTGAGAAATTTGCGGAGTTGAAGATCTCGTGCAATGACTTTCGAGTCCTAACAGTCGGCTGGAGAGTCAATTTGTTCTATTGTAGGGAGTGGAACTCTACCCCGTCTTAGTACACCACGAGATTCTGGACTGTTTGATCCCCGGATTCCCAATGGTTGGAACTTCTTATGATGCTGCTTGAGGCCGGAAAACCTTAACGTTCCGGAATTCGTGGTTAACAGACATCCATCTAGAAATCGGATGATACATAGATGCACAGCTGTTTATGATTGGGTAATGCTTTCTCCTCGACAAAGATCCATCTTAGTGCATGTACTTATCATAATCTCCGGAATCTTGATAATAGTATAAATTAACAAATAATCAGACGAGACTAATTCGCACCTTGTTTAAATAGTAAAGTAAAATAATATGTTTAAATATAGGGTAAATTACACCGGTGGTCCAAAAAGTTTTACGAATGTTTCAATATGGTATAAAAAGTTTTTTTTGCTACTTGATGGTACAAAATGTTTCGAAGTTATTTCAGTATAGTACAAACAGTTATCTCGCCATTGACGTCATCAAGCCTTCCTTTACAAAACTGTAAATTTTACACCATCATGTAACTTACGTAAAACATTTTGTACTATTAAGTTACAACTTCAAAACATTTTGCACCATCATGTAACGTCCCACAAAAATCGGTTCTGCACCATCAGTGTTGGCTTGACGGTGTCAATGACAAGATAACGGTTTGTACTATATTGAAATAACTTTGAAACATTTTGTACCATCAAGTAGCAAAAAAAACTTTTTGTACCATATTGAAACATTTATAAAACTTTTTGGACCACCAATGTAATTTACCCTTACATATATCATAGATTTTTCAAGAAAAATATTTTATGAACTAAGCTTGTTTCACTTGAAAATTATATGAGTTTCGCTGTCCATTCTTCAAGGAGCGGGATTTTGATATTCGAGGCGAGGTTTTCCTATCCTAATCTGAAATTATACTACCTAAGATAGATACTTTGAGGAAAGTGAAACATCTAGAAACTATAAAATTTGAGATTGAAAAATAATTTTCAAATAAAAAAGCAATATGCATTTTTTTTTTCAAATATTGAAATACTTACGGTTTTAAATAATTATTTGAGAAATGTGAATAACTGGAAAAGAAGATTCTCTAAAGTATTTATTTGGGAAAAAATAATTATTTTCTCTAATATAAGGGCAAATTACAAAAAAAAAACCAAAATTTTGTAAAATATCTCAGTTTTGTCATAAATTTTGTTTTGTAGCAAAAAAAACCATAAATTTTCTAAAATGTCTAAAAAATGACATCCGTTATAACTTCCGTCAATTTTTGCCTACGTGTGACCTACGTGGACTGTTAAAGGGACCCACTAGTCTATGTGTGACCTACGTTGACTGTTAAAGGGACCCACTATCAGCAGCAAAAATTGACGGAAGTTATAACGGAGGTCATTTTTGAGACATTTTAGAAAACTTATGGTTTTTTTGGTTACAAAACAAAATATATGACAAAATTGAGACATTTTACAAAATTTGGGTTTTTTTTTTGTAATTTACCCCTAATATAATTACTACAATTAAAGCTTATCGATAAAATAGTCTATTTTGATTTGATGATGATTGGGAGACAACTAAATAGCCAATCTAAGATATTAAATCTGAAAAAATAAATTTATTCTTATTTAGAAAATTGTTAATTTCGATTTCATGATATGTATAAATATAAATTACAAAATACAAAATCATATAAGAAAATGAATTACATTTATTGTCATATTTATTGGATGGTGTATATTGAAGATCTATACATCTATATCGATTTTTAATTTCTTAGCATGTCTTTATTTTATTATCAGAAATTTCTTTTAAAAAGAACAGAAATTCATAAAAGAAAACTATGATATTATCCTATAGATTACGTCATTTTCATTCCTATATACTGTTTCAAGACGACTTAAAGAAGTCCACTCAAATTCCAATCTCCACCCCCCCCCCCCCCCCCCCCCCCCCCCCCCCCCCCCCCCCCCCCACAAAACCAAAAAAAGAAAAGAAAAGTCTAGTCACCCTATATATTATCTAAATACTTAGAGATATTAAGGGTTCACGTTTTAATGCAGTATCATGCATTTTTCTTCCCCTCCCCTGAATCAACACAATTTCTGATCGAAATTAATAAATAAACGAAAGTTTTTTATCTAACATTCTACCTGAATTGGTTAGGACTACTATTGAACTCGCAAGTTGACTGTTTTATTTAATATATAAATAGACTTAATCCCTTCCGAAAATTAAAAGAAAAGAAAAAGGAAAAGAAAATTTCTTCCACTCGTTATTGTCTACGCACGGCAAGACTTATAAGGACTTATAAATGGGGAGCCGTCCTACCCTTATCAAGATATCTATAGATCCAAACAAAGCCTTTTCTTCATTCGCATCTCAAGATATATCACACCATGAAGGTTTGATGAATTCCTATTATATGTATATGTATGTAGAAGGTTTTTGGAAAAACTTGATCCTTATAAACTTCAAGTTTCGAACTTTTCCTACAACGTCTTTTTAGTCTTGTTTTTGCTTTTGTTTCCCCTAACCTGATTGATTAGTAAACAAGTTACCAAATTTAAGGTTGACGTTCGAAACTATACATTGTTATTTCTTTTTGTTTTTTTGCTAAATTATTTTCTTGTACTTACTTTGCAGCAAAAGTTGGTAATTAGGGTGTCCATGAACGGCCCAAGGTGTCCGCTCTTAAGATACTTCAGCTGTTTCTGTTACTGCAGCCATAACAACCGGCCTAAGGCACTCCAGATCGCAGCTGGCTTCTCAGGTGAGCAAACTATCAATCTCGACAAAATACTTATAATTAATAAGCTGCTCTCTAATTAAACTATTGGATAAGATCGATAAATACTCAACTCTACACATAACACAGGTCGTACATGATGTAAAAAATGTCCTTGGATTATATATTTTATGCTTGCACGGGAGTGGGATTCATATATATATATATATATATGTGCATCTGCGCACCATAATACTGCAGGCGTCGAAAAGGTAGGTTTGATGGAGAGCGACTCGGACAAGATTGAGGTAGCCGGTGTGGGGATTGATGCTGCGAAATTGATAAGGATGCTTCGGAAGAAGGTTGGCTTTGCAACACTGGATAGTGTGACCATAGACCAGAAGAAGAAGGACGACGACAAGAAGCCATTACCAGAATGCCTGCCTCCCGTTTGGAGTTCCTACCCCTGCGGCTATCCGCAGATCGTCATTGCATGATCTGAGGTGCTAATGGTGATTTGAACCCACAGACCATTTATGTGCGGAAGAACAAGAACTGGAAATCGGTAATCCGATAATGAGAAAACATAGAAGAGAAGTTCGATACTACTTGATTATTGGGTCTGATATATATTAATTAACTTGGCGTTCGCGTTGTGAATTTGATTGATATGTATTTGAACTTACCCAAAAAAAGAAGATGGATATGTATTTGCTTCCTTTCGCATCGGGTTGAATATAAAAATTAGGGAGAAATTGTTGAAACCGATATAATTATGAATCATCTCCGAGAGAATAAAATTTAAAACTAATCAAATTTCTATAGGAAAAAAAAGTAATTATTTATACCAGTACATTTAATACATAATAAATGGATCGATTCTACTTTACATTATGTACTAGTCTTCTATACCCTATGTTGCATAGGTTCATTATTGCATACCTTTATGGAAATTACTCACATTTTAAACAAACTAGTTTTTATTAATAAAAAATAATGATTAATTTGAATTCAATATAATAATTTTAAATAACATTATACTCTGTATAAATAATCCAATAATAATGTTACAACTAATTGTCTTATTCAATATGAATTATATATCTATTAAATCATTAATATATTACAACAATTTATAATGGATAACCTGTTCTTACATTTACTAATTTGCAAATTTATTTTTCTCTAAAAACATTTTTTTGTGGGCTTTTATTTCCAATTGTTAGTTATATATTTTTTTTTATTTTTATGAATCATAATTTCATGAAATTAGTAATTTTATTTTCAAATGACCTTAGTATCATTAAATTACTATTATTAAATTACGTTAATAACAAATTAATAATTTCTTTTATCGTGCTATCTATGCAATGCACCTTCTTGTTATCATCTTTGAAAACTAAACTTGTTTTTAAGCCATTTAGTTAAGGGTTAATCACATAGAAAAGCACGATTTACGCACTTTTTTCTCAATATAGCACGACCTTTGGAAAATAGTATAGAAATGCACGATATTTGTATTTTTTTATAAAATATAGCATGACATTTGGAGGGTAGTAAAGACACGACATTTGCACTTTTTCCTAAATATAGCACGACCTTTGAAAAATAGAACAGAAAGACACGACCTTCAAGTTTAGCTGCGATTCTAGCATGTTAAAAAAGAAGATCGTGCCTGAAAGTTGTGCCTTTCTATATTACTTTTTAAATGTCATACTATATTTAGAAAAAAGTACAAATGTCGTGACTTTTTGTACTACTCTCCAACGGTCGTGCTATATTTAGGAAAAAAATACAAAAATAGTGTCTTTTTGTACTATTTTTCAAAAATCGTGCTATATTTAGAAAAAAGTGCAAATGTTGTGATTCTCTGGGTGATTAACTCTTTAGTTAATTACTTATTATGTTGACAATTGAACAATATTAACTAAAAATTATTATATTTATGAAATTATGCATTGCCATTTCTATTAATCATTTTTAGCTAATTATATATATATACATATAATATTCCATATATAATCAATTTCTACATTTATTATTACTTATTAATAATTTTCTAAATTATATTAGTTCGAAAGAGTTTTCTCTTGTACACATTAAATAGCGTATTTTACTATATGTATACTATTATTAATATATAGCGTATTTTACAATATGAGTGTGAATATATGGATACTATTATTAATATATAAGTTTGTACTTATATAAGTAATTTAAAATTATATATCATATCTCATATAGTTATTATATTGGATAATAGAGGCTAAAGTAATAGAAAAATATAAATTTCTCATATATCATATAATAACATAAGAAAATTTTACAAAAATTATTTATCAATAATGCAAATTGACGATTCTAACCTTATTAAATATAACCCTATTAATTGCTTTTAAGAGTCAATTTTACTATAATATATATATATATATAGAGAGAGATCTATTTTTTCTTTAATATTTTTGGAAAAATTCCTTCATGAATTTTATTACTTTTTAATTAATTTTTTTTCCCAGTGGAAAAAAAGGAAATCTCTATTATAATTTTTTTGGGATAATTTAAAATGACTTTATATGATTCACCGAAAAAAATGACTTTACATATAGAAAATTATTTATATGAAATTGCGCTTAGCATGGATACGGATTTTTGTATGTATGATGGAAATTTGATGAGAATTTCTTGTAATTAAAATTTGATTACAACAATTTTTCTTTTTGTTTTCCTATTTCTCCTGTCTCTTTCATGAAGAGACCATGAAAATGTATACCAGTCAATTCCCCGGGGAAGACGGCCTTCAAACGCAGCCAAAAATGACGACCGTGTTCGACTAATTCATTACTCACATAAACTTTCGTTAGTTGTGGTCCATCAGCATTCCGTACCTCAATATACGCATTCCATCAGCATTTCGTTAATTAATTCGGCCACAATGCATCTGATAAAGAAATTATTTGATGTGTTTTCTAGCTAGCTAGTTTCTCGACCAGCATATATACATTAATATCTTTAGAAAATTATGATAAGAAATTTAATCTGGATGTGATTTTTTTCCTAGTACCATACTTATGTTCAAATTTTCTCGGGCTGTCACCTTCAGCAGACTGGGAGTCTATATAACAAATGGGTCCTAGCTACTTTTCCCGGAACATTTACAATCAAGAAGGAGAACATGCGCTGAAGACCCCGAAGAACACGAAGAAAGAAACCTGGAAGGCTCATCCAACTGCGACTGATGATTTGTTTTCTTTTTTTTTTTTTTCGGTGTGTACCTTGGTATCCAGAAACCCAATGTAATCTGACTAATCCAGTCGGGAGATCGAGCATTAAAGGTTATTCTCCCTCCCAACAAGTGCGCTTCCCGAGATTCGAACTTGTATTCTCCTTCTTACGGGGGTGAGCTGCTTACCACTTAGCCAACACTTTTGTTGGTACTGATGATTTGTTCTTTAATGGCCGCATAATATGGACCTTTTTTGCTGTTCCTGACCATATCAAAATTAACCATACATGTGATGGAAAAAATAACTGTACATAACATACTTTCTTACTTTGAAACTACGCATGGGATTTTTATATAAGTTATTATTCAAAGTTACTAATTGCACTTTTAGTATCAAAATATAATGATTAATTATATTATATGTCTCATAATTCTATTTATACCTCTTTTTAGTATCATTTTCTTTATATATTAGCAATGAAGAGATATATATGATTTAATACAAACATTTTTCACATAAAAATACATTATGTTTATATATTGGTAATACTTTTAACATAATCAAATGCGTCGCCTTAATTATGTAATATCAGGGCATCGTTGCTTATCTTTGAAACTTAGGTGAATGTTTCGGACAAGATTTTAATAGGATTGGCATCTCCTTGATTTTTTTTTCTAATTTTTTGGACAATCTCAGCTTTTTTTACCTCCCAATCTATGATTAACTTGACTTCATTTATAAATATGATAATAGAGAAAAGTTTTCATCTTAGTTATCACAATTTTATTTTTGAATAATTACCCCAGTAATATTTCTCAAACATACAAAAAAGAAACTCTTTTAATATGATTCACTTGATATAAACATAACTGAGATATGCATTTATATATTGTATATGTATTTTACCTCAATTACTCACTTTACAAATACAATTGATATACGTGCATATAATTGATCATATAATTCATTATTCTAATTAGCATATTGTATATTTTTAGGGCCAAGTGTTTGAGTATTTCTATTTTAAGTTAATTAGCAATAATATTTTGCTTTTTTGATAAATCACTTCAACAAAAGGGCATATTGTGACGTTTTTTGGGACTTAAGGCGACCTATATAGGCCTTGCCAAAAGTCCATGATGTTTGTAACGACCCATAACTATGGGTCGTCTAAGGTCCGCTTGGGATAGGGCATTGTGACGTTTACTACAAGCGTCGCCAAAGGCCGATCTACACCAACTTATAACAGTAGTCGCCGTAACTCCTAGTCGACGGAGGACCACCTAGGGTGACGTTTGTATGGGTAGCCCTAGACTTGACTAAGGCCACGTTTGATAAATGCCAGGCATGGCTACCCTATGATTACCCATACTAACGTTGGCCTCAAAAGACCTACGCTGACATTTAGCAGACATCGCCTAACATCAACGTGGGATGACCCACATTTGTGTCAACCTAGAATTACCTTAATGGAGAAGCTCGATGCTTAGATAGTGGGCTTTCTGTCAGTAAGCTTTTCAGCTTATTGACGTGCTTAAAAAAAAGCCATCGCCAGTCCACTGTCAATAAGCTTATCACTTGTTGACAGTGGACTGGCAATGATTTTTTTTAGCCTATGACAAGCTAATAGCTTGTTATTAGGATACTCATGAAATTTATTTTAATTAAATCCAAATAATTACTACAAATATGCACGTGAACTCAAAAGTTACGTCACATAATTATGCCAAAGATTACTATTCCACCATAATTTACCAAATCTAATGTTACAATTCCCAACCAAACTAGGCCAACGTCGCAAGATCAATAACAATGGAAATATTACCAATGACAATCCCAACAACTTGTAAATATGTCATACTCATACAACAGACCTTATATATGCCCCCTTGTATGACAAGCTTGAGCAATTTCGCTTCTATGGGTCATCTAAATGGTGTTTTAGGCGACGTTTATCTATGGGTCACCCCAGGCCCATCTTTTCGCGATTATTGTGGCCGACGTTTATATATGGGTCGTTTAAATCACGTTTTAAGCGACGTTTACTTATGGGTAATCTCAGATCCCACCACGTCGAACTTTTGATGACGTTTATCTATGGATCGCTAAAAAAAAGTTGCCCTAAACCCTTTTTGTTGTAGTGAATTAACTTGTCAAAATTATACTTTCGAGACCACAAATTGCAATTTTTATGATTCATCAATTTAGTTGTTTAAATATACCCATTATAAATATTGCATGTATTTTTCAGTTAAATGCTTTGGATATTCTTAATTTTAACCATACCAATGGCTATATTAAAATTTTTAAATAATAATTAATTTATAAAGAATATATTATTAGGGCCATAAATTCCTTTTTTTTTCTTTTTTTCTTTTTCATGATTTATGGAGTATATAATCCTAAAATACTTAACTAAATATGAATATTATTACATATTTTATATTATTATAATTTATTTTTATTTAATTTAATAAGAAAATAAGGACTAATTGATGCACATTTAATGTGCAAATTGTACTTTATTATATATATTTTTAAATAATAATCAATTTAGAAAGAATATATTATTAGGGTCATAAATTCCTTTTTTTTTCATGATTTATGGAGTATACCTTCCTAAAATACTTAACTAACTATGCATATTATTACATATTTTATATATTTACAATTTATTTTTATTTGATTTAATAATAAAATATGGGCTACTTGATGCACATTTAATTTGCCAATTCTACTTTACTATATATATTGATTATGATATTGACAATAATTATGGTTCAGAAGAAAGCCGCCTGCAACGCCAGGGAGTTCGACTGAAGACAAACGAGGAACCGACGGATTGAGCAGAAAAATGACGATGACAGTGACAAGTAATAGAAAAAGAGCAGTACTAATTAATGACCCGTTACCAGCAGTCTCGCATAATCCGTACACGATCTGCAAGTAGGCACTAGCTAGTGGTTAAGTTCCCGGAAATCGCGATTAACTTGAAGTTCTTGTTCTCGTACTAGAAAGTTTATAACTGGTTCGTTTTACAAGAAATTTCGGGAATTATCGGTTCATTGAAGCCGAGAATTGCTGAGCTGGTCTCGGTATTGTGATCAAAATCTCTCGTGTCGCCGGATTATTAAGTAGACGATCAATCCATCTATTTGACTATGGAGGCCCATCCCCATATAGTCAACATAGGAATGAGCCTTTGATCCAAGTACGGAGGCCATCTGGGCCCAAACATTAATTGTGAACCATTCCCAGCCTAAGATGAGGTTCTTCCGTTTGTATTGTATTAATTATAAAATTTAAGCAGGCCTAGCGATAGCATTCGTCGTCGTCGAGTCACCCGGAATCCTTTATCCGCAATTCACTCGACCCGGCCCCCAGTTTCTTGTGCATACCTGCACGAGCATGATGATGATTGATACACGAGCATGATGATGATCCAGCTAGCAGCTTGTGGTGGTCCATTCGACCAACAAGGCGCTGCTGAGGTTAACTGGCTTGGCGGCGAGCACGCTCGAATATCACATCACATATGTAGATAGAACAAACATCACAGCTTCTCTTGTCTATTAATCTCAAGATGGGAAGAGGGACCAAAAGAAGAATGGAGGAAGCTGCTGTGGTCCTCGTCCACATTTGTAAAGGTCCAATTCCATGTAGGGACCTTAATTTGATTAATTTTCCTTCCATAGCAAGCAAACTTTTTGTATCTCAATCCGGTATGGAGTCTCTTAGTTATGGTCCAAACTCGATGGTGGCTTGTTTCCACAAGTGACAGGGCCCCTTACATTAGAAAATATTCGACGATATCATTGAATCACATGTCCTAAGTAATATTTATCTGTTCGCCTGCTAAAATGAAGAAAATACTTACATATATAAAGGAGCTTTTTGGGTTTCTTTCTTCTACATATATATATATATATATATATATATGGACACCTGATGTTGATATTACAGAGGCGGTCAATGTTGACCGATCTACTATCATATAACATGAGCGCCCAAGAATGTCCACGTTTCCCCTTCAAATGTTCACTGGCTATATCATGATCAGAATGTCCGCACTTCGTGCCAAGGCTCGTTATCGTGGGTCTTGGAGTGCACTTCGTACGAGCCACATCATCATATTATAAGGGTTGGCACACAAGGGTCATGTTACCATCCAAGTGCAAAGAAACCTGAATTTAGGAGACTCCAGTGAGGAGAAATCTTACTAATAACCAGCTTAAACGACAAGCAAAACCTCGAACATGTTCGAGGTTTATTGTAAATTGTATATATGTACATATATATTGTAAATTTTTTCTTCCTAATAAACAAAATGGGTCTCCCAGCCGTGCTTGTATTATAGAAGGAAATCATTCTAGTGCATATGGATTATGATTACGATTTTATTTGATTTCACGGGATAGAGACAAAAATAATTGAAAAAAGTTATTATTAAATTAAAAAATAACATAAAAAAGTAATTCAAGTAAAAGTAATGAATAATTAAGAGAATTTAGTATTAAAAATTAATTGTAATAATTGTTAAGAAAAAATACGTAAGAGAATTTATTATTAAATTGAAAAAAAAAAAGATAAAAAAATAATGATTATGTTATTGAATTGAGGAAAAAATAAGAGTAGACTACCACTGTCGCCATCCACTTATTCATTAGCCACCGTTTTTGCCCATGACATATTTTTGTCATCAATTAGCCCCAAACGTTGGCATTCTGTCTACCATTTATGCCCTTCCGTAACGGAACAGCGACGGAAAAGGTAACGCTGTCCATGAATTTCCGTCACGGAATTTAACGGAGGGGTATAAATGGTAGATGGAATGCCAATGTTTGGGGTTAATTGGTGACAAAAATATGTTGAGGGAAAAAACGGTGGCTAATGAATAAGTGGGTGGCGACAGTGGTATTCTACTAAAAAAATAAAACAAAGCTAAGTTAAGTTAAGTTAAACTTAATTCCATTTCCAAAGGGAGCATAATGGATGAAATCATCTCATTGTGTATTATAAATATATATATTTTGGGTGATACTCATCTCACTGTACATATATTATATTTTGGAAATTTTACAACGATTGACTGAAAAAATAATCACTGTGATTATTTTTATTTTAGCTGTTAGATTTAAACAGATAATATTTGAACCGTATACATGTTCATATTTTTATAACATAAATATACCCCACTCATATTCTTACTTTTCATTTTTCTAACTACGCATCTTTTCGACGACACTTGATCGCATCGCTTGCGAGAATAAATCGATCCCAGTTCGTATACATGTGACATAGATGATCCAAAAGGGCTGTCGTTAATCTTGAAGAATGATGATTAGACATTATTGCCAGAGTTAAGAGATGAACTCTCAAGGAATTGTCCCGAACTATCGAGAGTCCCCACCGTAACAAGGCTTCAATGCCCCCAATCTGAACAGCAATTTTTTCTTTGAGAGGACGAACGGTGACAACAATTTTTTTTTTCGTTTTAGTTTTTAATTGATTTGTGTTTTCTGTTTTCAATTTTTAAAACCATAATTTTCTTTTTTCACAATACTTTTGTGTTTATTGAACATGATGGCTTCATCTGGAAATAAGACGAACCGAAATCTTATTCTCATATTTGACCTAGCGTCTTTAGAAAGATGTGTGGTAAAAAAATGAAAAGTAATGGTATGAATGAGAAATCTTCATATTATAAAAAGTTGGACATGTGTACGGTTAAATTTTTATCTACTGAAATTTAATGATAGAGAAAAAATAACTGTGATGATTATTTTTACAACCAACGATGATTCTTATTATATTTTTATTATTTTAGGGAAAAGGCATTGTCTTAGCCTAAACCTTTCATGGGGCTATATCTCCTCCTCAACCTTCATCTTGTCAGCTTCAGCCATTCTATTAATTTTCACTCAAAACTGTTATTTGATTTTTAAGCTCGTCGGCAGTCACCATTGTCCCATAATTCACTAGCGACTACTGATGTCACTAGCTTCCCATATTAGAAGGGCATTGGCTGCTGGCGGGACCATTACCCCTCTGAAATTAGATCACAATTGATCCAAGAGGTCGTTAACAACCTCGTCGAGTTGGTGGTGGCCACTAGTGAGGTTCCAATCACCTGAAAGCAAAAGAGAGAGAGAGAAAAAAAAAATCGACAAGGGGAGTGGAGCCTCTCCAATAGCAATCACTGCATCAAGAGTCGACCGGCAACAACTGAGATTGCCGACGACCTCGATTGGGAGGTGGTGTCGACAGGTAAGGTCTCAACCGCCCCTCTCCTCCTCCCCGGCTCCCTTGATGGGTGTACTATCCTTCCTCTTTTTTAAAAAAATTAATTTTATTGTCTTTTTAAAATAATATTAGTTTCAAAAAGTAATGATTTGGACTGAAAATTAATGAAAAGGCCGAAATAAGCACTATCGAAGAAGGTTGGGGACGGAATATATAGCACATAAAAATGTTTAATACAAATTTGACGAAAATGTTAAAAATTGAGCATAAAAAAACGATGTTTTTCCCTGTGGTTTACTCTGTATTTTTCTTTTCAATTACATGTTTTACAATGTATATTTAATTTACCAAACTTATTGTTAAAGATCGTTTAAGATTTTCTTCCTTTAATTCCTGCTCCGTTCAAGTCTTTCGGTTCCACGATCAGATTGACCTAATTCTGGTCTCTCTCACGCCATTAATTAAGGCCAGCCTCTGACTTTCCTCAAGATCGCCGCAAACGCAACAATTATTTAAATGATATTCATTTTAAGAAAACAAATATTAAATGATGACAGAAGAGATATGGTCCCTATCTTGCAGACGTCTAATTGCCTTATGGCTAGAGGTGATCAATTTCAGGTGCCCTGTATTTTTTCACGACATTTGGATCTTACCTGTAAGAAACATGTTTCAAGATTTTGAAATGGGACCCTACCTTATTGAATCATAGAACCGGAACCTATTCGGAACTTGTGTTATACCACAGGTTCCGGGCACCCGATAAAACCTATAATTTTTTTTTTGTTATGGGTACGTGGTGCTTGCTGGTCGGTCTACAGAGCCAAGAAATGTCACTGTAGCTACTACCTATGGGCTGTGGCCAATCGGAAGAGCCCGATTTCTAACTGGAACTCCATGGAGAAGTTAAGCGGGGAGCCCACGAGGTCCTGACAATCAAGCAGAGGGTCGAGTAGGCCAAAGAGCCACTCGAAGGTGGAGGCCGTCATGTTGAAAGAGTTGATGTACGAGTCGAGGCTTCGATTGGGGTTCGAGAAATCTCCGCCCCTCGCAAGGAGGCATTACCCCCAAGATCGGGTACGTGCAACTGGGCGGCCCTCTTCTGCTTCCTCGAGGTGAGCAAGATGGAGGCGGCGTCTTCATGGACAGAGGCGAATTGGCGAATTACGGGGAAGAGGGCGGCGAAGAGGCTATTGGTAGACTCGTCAGAGGTGAGGGAGAGAAAAGAGGAGGAAGGGAAGAGGAGGGCCAGGAGCAGCTCAGAGATCAGTAACTTTACCTTTCCTTTTTTTTTTAGTTAGTAACTATTAACAGGGTTTGAGTACCGGTTTCGATTCTGGGTACTTTGTATATAAGAACCGGAACCGGAATCGATTTTCACAAGTTCATTATTTTAATACTCAGACTCTACCTTATTTTCAATAAGAGCTACCCGGACCATACCCTAATGGGTAGGTTCCGACCGGTTCCGGGTATACCCGGTACCTGTGCACACCCCTACTTATGACAGGCTCTTGCATTTGCCCCCGCTTCTTCAACAATTGCATGGTTAATTGACGACTCAGTTGATTTAGACTAAATCTAAGCAATAATAACTCGATTTCACGAGCGGCATTGTTATAGTAAGACTCGATAAAATTAAAGATTGTTTGTTCAATGGACGATTCTTTTGTTTTATCGTACATGTCTCTAATCCAACCCCACCTAGCTCGCCTCGAGTATCACAGTTTGTATTTAACCCCTGATACCGGATTCTAACTAGCTAGCCACCGAACACGATGTATATATACATGTATATATGCGTGTGTATAATGTGAAAATGCTGCCCATCCAATAATATATTGCTTACAGAACAGAAAGAAATCGCTTGAAGGGAGCAGTATAAATTGGAAGACTCGCCACTGGAATCTGTACGCTAAGCTCTTCAAAGGAGCATAACATTTTTGCTGAAAATGGGAATGGCACTTCGCCATCTTCAACTGTTCCTCTTGCTTTTCTCAATAATGGAGCACAGGCCCATCTTTGCTGCCAAAAAGGTAAGCACTCATCCTCGATCGAGTCCCCGTTTCCATTTCCTTCGGTAGGATTCAAAAGGACCGTTTACTAATCATCTTCTGTAGAAGTCGTACGTGGTCTACTTGGGAGCGCACTCGCACCCTTCGGAAGAAGCCTTGTTGCCGTCAGCTGATGAGCTGTACAGCCGAGTGACGGAGTCCCACTGTGATTTCCTTGGGTCCTTCTTGGGAAGGTACTTACTACTGGATCCGATTCGGATCCTCCTCTGCTTCTTCATTACCGTTATTGTTGGTCTTCTGCATCTCCTGCGCTCATGTTCTTGCAAATGAACTTCGGTTTTGTAGCCGGGAAGAAGCCAGAGATGCCATGTTCTACTCGTACACGAGGCACATCAACGGCTTTGCTGCAACGATTGAAGATGATGTGGCAGCAGAAATCGCCAGTAAGGCGGCTTGTCCAGCTGATGCTTCTGGCACTTGCTGATTGTATAAACGAATCCGCTGTTTCCCACTTTTAACCGTGTTCATTTTTTGACAATTTGATTCTCTTAGAGCACCCGAGCGTGGTGTCCGTGTTCGTGAACCAGGGGAAGAGACTGCACACGACCCGATCATGGGAGTTCTTAGGGCTCGAGCACAACGGCCTGGTCCATTCTGATTCGATCTGGAAGAAGGCTACGTTTGGTGAAGGCATTATCATAGGAAACCTTGATACTGGTCAGTTATCTCAATCATTTAACGTCATTCTGACAAATTGAGGTTCTTTTCACGTTTGATGCTATTCGTTGACACATGCTAGCCCTCAAATGTTGAAAAACTCAGGATTCGGTTTTTAGCAGTCTCTCTGCCAAACTTTGGTAGCTATATTCTCCTCGATTATACTGGCTTCTATATACATATATACGTTGGTTGATGAATTTTTCAAGCCGACATAACTAATTAAGCAGGTACTATCATCATTGTACATCCAATTGGTTCCATTAAATAACGATCAAATTAATTATATCGAGCTAGATATGCTCAATTATAACATATTTGATCTTATCTAAGGGAGGTGGAACTATGACATTGCACCGAGCATGTATCATATGATCTGATCGAGCCGGAACTTAGACTTGGCAATTACATAGTATATGTATATTGTTTTTACAAAGGTGATCATAATTATAATGAATAATAATATTGACCCGTGTTGTGTGCTCAAAGTTTGACCCGTTCATGTTGATATATATCGAAAAGCTTGTGATTATTATTATTTTTTAATAATTATAATATAGGAAGGTTCCAAAATCATTTTTATTTTTATTTTTTCAAATCCCAATTAAATTAAAGATGTCATCATCTATAATATATACTACTATACTAAATATGCTAAATCTGTTGTTTGTTGTCCATATATGGAAATGAGGACACTTGTCCTGTCCCTTTTTTATTTTTTCCCTTATCTTTTCCCATGTTTAACATTCTCTCTATGAACTTTAAATTTTTTCATTTTTACCCATTCTTTTGATTTGTTCTCACATACTCAGAAAAAAAAGTTACAAAGTTAAAATATCTTACTTACATATAGATTTAACTAATCATATGATGTTCTATAAAAGAAGAGTATAATATCGTTTTAATGTTGAGGTGCATATTTATTTTCCTCAAAATGATATCATGTGTAACTTTTATTTATATAAAATTAGTGGAGAATGAAACAATGAATTTATGATGATCAAAATTTATGATGCAAATTCATACTACCATATTAGAGTCTTATAATATTTTTCAATTATGATGTCTTGGGCTCTAACTAATCCGACAGTTCTTTCTTCTATGTTTTGCTTTTAATAAGTAAAATTTATTATCATTAAATCTTCTCTCCACATATATATTTTCATTTTATAAGATCTATACTAATCTGATCCTAAAAGAAGGAATAATATTATAAAATTGGTTGATTTCATTAAATTTATTTATGAACTCAAGCATCTATATATTTTGGAAATATTGTTGAAGTAAATATTGATTCATGTATGTTACATTTGGTATTTTATGCAATAACATAGATGTTTTGCAAAAATATTATAATGTAGTATTGCAATTCAAGAAATAGCGATATAAATATATATTATAGTCAATGCAAAATATTTGGGACTAGAATAAAATAGTTACATAGCTTCATTCTTCTTCCTACCCTTTCTCTAACTTATTTTCTCTATTTAATTCCTTTCACCTCTCAATATAAAAAAATAATTGAGAAATTAAATTTATTTAAATAAAATTTCACTCAATACTTAAATATATAAAATTACAATATTTTTAATATTAAAATTTCGTTAATATATATAAATCTTTAATATTTCATGTACTATATCCAATCATGGAAAGTAGTATTCAAGAAACTAATGTATCAAATATTTAAAAAAACTAATTGAAAAGTGTTAAATTAGCTTTTTTGGTTTAAGAGAAATTGAATACTCCATGCTTAACACAACATAAAGGTGTTTGACAAAAGCAATGTAATATAATAATAACAAATATATAATATAATACTAATGCATTGTAATCAGGTCGCCGCAACAAAGCGATGGCCACGCCCCTTGTTACTATTTATTTCTGTTGGGCTCGATAAGACGTCCAAAGTTGTCAACTAACATTACAGACCATAAAAGCAGCTTGGGGTGGTTGTGATTGCTGGACGGGGACGAGAACAAAGGAAAAAAAAAATGTGAATATGTCAGTTGAGCAAATAACAAAATGTTATTATTTATTTATATTACATGATTAAACGAAAGATCCTTTTTTTCATATAATGTGAACTCTTTTGCATTAACAAAATTAATGGAGAAAAGTTTAGGTTATGAGAGTTTTACCCCTTAGTATATTGACACGTCTCGATCTGAATTAGTTGGGGTCAATGAATTTCCGGATATCATGGGACATGCTGAAAATTATAATTAATAGTCCAAACATTAATATTTCTACAAGCATCTTTGAAGATCAAAATATGCCGATAACAAAATGTTATCATTTATGTGGTGCAACAATTTGTAGGGGTATGGCCCGAGTCGAACAGCTTTAGCGACGTCGGATATGGACCAATTCCTTCGAAGTGGAGAGGAATCTGCCAAAACGACAAGGATCCTGCGTTTCATTGCAACAGGTAATTTTGTGTCATTTATTAAATAAATATTTCAACCCAAAAAGAAAAGGCAAATAAAAAAAATCCACTTTTTATTTATTGGATTGTTATTGAATTTATGTTTTTTTAATGATATTTAAGCGTTGACATTCTCTGGCCTCTCTGGGTCCTGATAATGA
Organism: Punica granatum; assembly: GCF_007655135.1. Classification (NCBI taxonomy): domain Eukaryota; kingdom Viridiplantae; phylum Streptophyta; class Magnoliopsida; order Myrtales; family Lythraceae; genus Punica; species Punica granatum. The sequence goes on along the minus strand of NC_045127.1, from coordinate 2,671,273 downwards.
AAACTTTCTATTCTTTCACCTTTTTATCGGTGGGCTTGGGTATGATTTTTGTGACCCTTGTTTTATTTGAAATTAATTTTTTAGAAATTTTTTCCTTTATTTTGTAAATTCATTAAAGATAGTATAACATAGTAATGTATACTCCCATTTGATAACGAAAAAGTTACCGATTCGATACTCGTGCTCCATCATTAGTTAGTAAAATTTATATTTCATTATATTAGACCTATAAATCTCTTATCAACTTTAAAAAAGAAAAAGCAATATCACTATCTTTTTAGTTACTTGTGAAGGGATAATTTATGGTTTATTACTCAAACTCTTTTACAAACACAAGTTTTTGGAAATAAATGATATACTTTGATATTCCAATATTAATTCTACTCTATCACACCGCCGCGCCGGTCATCAACCTCTGAAGACCATCTAGCATATATCCATTGTCTGATAATCATGTTATTACTGATGGAGTCGATATAAATGATATAAATATTTAAACTGCCAACAACATGATTTCTATATAATCTTAAAGAAAATTAATTTAGAGCTTTGACCGCATATACATGTCAAAATAAGATAAAAGCATCACAAGTTTTTCGGTGGGTATAAAGTATCATAAGTCATTGATATCGTATAATAATAGCATCCGAAATACAATATTCGAAATTAATATTTGAAAACAAATCATAGGTTCGATTAAACACCAATTCCAAATAATTTCAACGTCTTAGAATTTTCCCGTGATCTTAAATAATGGCTTCCATTCAAAAATTATGTTTGTCGTGATCTTTAGAAATTTGAATCAGCTGAGGTTCGAACAAAAACGTTTGGGGTAAAAACTGTAATCATCTAAAGTTTAGGGCACAAATGGTTAAGTACAGTTGTGCAGTACTGGTGAAAAGTGAATCGCCTATGAAACTTCAGGGGCAAAATATAATTTATTACTTGAACTGCCTTTGGCGCCAAATGACACAGGAAGCTGATCGGAGCTCGGTACTTCAACAAAGGCTACGCTGCCGCGGTGGGCCCACTCAATGCCACCTTCGACTCTCCCCGTGATAATGAGGGCCACGGCTCCCACACCCTCTCCACTGCCGGTGGCAACTTCGTCCCTGGCGCAAGTGTCTTCGGTTACAGCAAGGGAACGGCCAAGGGCGGATCCCCGAGAGCCAGGGTCGCAGCCTACAAGGTCTGCTGGCCTCCAGCCAATGGCAATGAGTGCTTTGATGCTGACGTCCTTGCTGGATTTGATGCCGCGATCCATGACGGGGTCAACCTGCTGTCAGTCTCCCTTGGAGGCGGCGCTGCTCCCTACTTCAATGATGGCATCGCCATCGGCTCATTCCATGCTGTTAAGCATGGGATCGTGGTAGTCTGCTCTGCTGGAAACTCTGGGCCGTTGGATGGCACGGTCTCAAACCTCTCACCGTGGCTAATCACAGTTGCAGCCAGTACCATGGATCGGGATTTCTCCAATTATGTCATCACCGGCGACGGAAAACGGATCAAGGTTGGTAATTTCGGTCTTAAGCTATGGGATGACTCTGTCCCTTGATGCTTCCATTTTCCGTTATATATGGCCTTTGATGTATTGATTATAGAAAGCTTTTCTTGGTCAGAGTAATCTCCTTTGGTTGTTTTGACATGATCTGCTTCATCTTGAAGGGTGAGAGCTTGTCTGAGAAGTCATTGCCCGCCAAGTTTTACCAGCTAATCAATGCAGCCAATGTCAAAGCACGCAATGCATCAGCCGAGCAAGCGTAAGGAAGGACCGAAACTCTCTCCGACATGACCAGTGTTGTTCTCATACTGATATTGGAAAGTACACAGAAGTAAACTGACGGCATTTGTTGGTTCTGCGCAGGATTCTGTGCAAGGCTGGAACGCTTGATCCCGTCAAGGTGAAGGGAAAGATATTGCTCTGCCTCCGAGGAGACAATCCAAGAGTCGACAAAGGCGAGCAAGCCCTCTTGGCAGGGGCCGTGGGGATGATTCTCTCCAACAACAATGCCTCTGGGAATGAAATAATTCCTGATCCCCACTTGCTTCCTGCTACACATATCAAGTACAGCGATGGCGTCACTGTCTTCAACTATGTCAATTCTTCTAGGTAAGCTTGTTTAACATTGCTAAGATCGATCCCGTTTTTAATGATTGTACATGTGCAAATTGGAGCTGCAGCAATGTAATGTAATGTGCTCTGTCATAAGCTCTATGATGATTTTAATAGGTCTCCCATGGCCATGATCACGCAAGTGACAACACAATTTGGCGTCAAGCCATCTCCCGTCATGGCTGCTTTCTCATCGAAAGGACCCAACACTATCACACCGGAAATCCTGAAGGTTTTAGTTTTTTCTTAACATTCTCATGATTACACCAGAATACTTTCACGTCATCATGTGCCTTAAGTTAAATCACTATGACGTCCTTTCTAAACAGCCTGATATTACTGCACCTGGAGTTAGTGTGATAGCCGCTTATACCGAAGCTCGGGCCCCCACAGATGAAGAGTTCGATAAGCGCAGAATCCCATTTAATGCGATCTCAGGCACTTCGATGTCTTGTCCTCATGTGTCGGGGGTCGTGGGCCTTCTGAAGATTCTCTATCCCAGTTGGAGTCCTGCAGCAATTCGATCGGCGATTATGACCACCGGTAAGTATGTTTCCGTACATTCCTTTTATGAGTTTCTTTTTCTTGATTCAGAGTCAGTTCTCATTTCCTCCTTGGGCAGCAACTCCCTTTGATAATGCCATGGAACCGATCCTAAACGCATCCTCCTACAAGGCTACTCCGTTCAGCTATGGCGCAGGACACATGCAGCCGAACAAGGCCATGGATCCGGGCCTCGTCTACGACTTAGAAATCGGTGATTATCTCAAGTTCCTCTGTGCTCTGGGGTACAACAAGACGCAGATATCTAGGTTTACTGACAGCCCCTACAAGTGCCCGAAGCGCACTAGTCTTCTGGACTTCAACTACCCTGCGATCACTGTCCCCAAGCTCTCCAGGAGAGTCACAGTAACTCGAACTGTAAAGAATGTGGGACCTCCAGGGACATACATGGCTCAGGTCATGAGCCCAGATGGAGTCTCGATTTCGGTGAAGCCCAGCACATTGAGGTTCGACAAGATTGGAGAACACAGGACCTTCAGTGTGACCCTCAAGTCAAGAAAAGTTAATGCTCCTAAGGGCTATCTATTTGGGGAGTTGGTTTGGTCAGATAAGACTCGCTCTGTTAGGAGCCCTATTGCGGTGAGGGCCATGTAGATTTGGCCTGGTGGTTTGATCATTTGATCAATTCTTGGAAGCTAATTAGAGGTATGGAAGCATCATTTCAATGAAAATAACCTCTCTGTTCTATCATTTGGATTGAGTTACATAGATCTCGCTCTCATGGTTTAGCACACGCCCGACTCGAACTCAGTTCTCAAAATTCAAATCTCTCATACGAACCAAACATGATTACATACATGCATGTGTGCTAACTGTCACAACGATATGAAGTTTCTAATTGTACATGCCGAACCATCACGATATTTAGTACTTTGTAAGGAGAAATTGTCAGCTCATATTTGAGCAACTTTCCACTCGAAGTGCCAATCCGGTTTTGAATTCAACGTACGGATATGCTATCGGTTGCTCCTCCTCATCTTCAATCTTCCACCTACAAATTAAACAACTCAAGGAAACTGAATTGAGCTCATGCATGTTGAATTTCCTTCGGTTTGGTTCAAATTTCTTTCGTCCTAGCTAGAAACTGTATCAATATATACGGATGTGCATACTGAGTAAGAAGAAGATCGATGTTCTTACCGGAAATTTAATAAGAGGTGGTGGAGGAAGAATGCGACCTCGAGCTTGGCAAGCTCGAAGCCAGGGCAGCACCTCGAGCCTCCTCCAAATGGCGTAAATTTCTTGCTCGTTTGGTCGTGGCTCTACACGTTAAATTTGAAGTGATGCATACCGTTAAGAATATATCTAGGAGAAATTATGCCTATCTGAACTGTGCAAGTAGTTATTTTACCTCCCATCTCCATGGATGAAATTGAAGAGGATTGGCATGGAGAGTTGGGTCCAAATTGGCCGCACTGAGGACAGGTAGGACCTTCCAACCACGAGGAATATAAAAACCTGGAACAAAATTTGAATAAAATGTCAAAAAGAAAAGGGCAAAACTAAAAAACAAAAAGCTAACGCACGCATGCAATATGATGACAACCTTTGAACCTGACGTCTTTCAGAGCCTTCCTATGTACGAATTTTACGATGTTCCCACATCTGAGAGCTTCGTTCATAACCTATATAAATTTTGTAAGATCATCAGATTGCGAGTCGTCCTCAATCTGTCGGTCGAGTCCAGAGTGATCTTTTAATTCTCCAGGAAAACAGAATTCCTGTTATTACCTTTTGAGTGAACTCCATTTTCTTGTAATCGTCCCAGCTTAGACACTCGTCTTCCTTCTTCCTGCTTCTTATGCGTTGGTGCTCTAACTTCATATCCGATCGGATTGTCGTGACAAGAATGTTCCAAATCAGAGAGACTATTATAATTATCATCATATGTTTTTTGCTAGAAATTGTCATCGTACTTTTTAAATTAATGAAACAAAATCTGCAGAAATCAAAGGATTAAAAGTAGCAGAATATTTACCTTTGCTTGTTCAAATGCAGCACTGGACTGGCCAAGAAAATAAACCACCATGGACATCAACAGAGATGTTGTCTCATAGCCACCTAACAGAGAATCTAAGATGAAGCTCAATTTTTCATCATCAGATAATGTGTCCATTCCCAATAGTATCTCGAGGAAATCACTACTCGTAGCATTCCATCCACCACGACCGGCTTGTCGTCTCTCTTCCATGATCGACCTCACACTTGATGATATTCTTTGTCTAGCCTGTACAGAATGTATTTGCTCGACTTGGAACTGAGTGTTGGTTCGAAATGTTTATGCAGAGGAAAGTTTGTGTAACTGTACCTGGACAGCCCGAGCATACGGAGTGCCGGGAATGTATAAAGGGATCGACACTAGGCCTCTCATGAAAGTGACGAAATCGTGGAGGATGGCTCTGGTCCGCGGCTCATCAGGTGTTAAGCCTAACACCTGCTTTACTATTACATTGAAGGTGAACTGTGCAATGAAAAGGTACACATTTAAATAGAATTATTTGATCTACACATACAACCTACACTCAATGAGGCCACTTATGCGTATATAGTACGTAAAATTACCTTCCTAGCATCCTCACAGAACAAGACCCTGTCCTCGTTTCTCCACGAACCCAAGACCTCAAGTGCTGCCCTTTCGATGTCGTTGAGGAACTGGGGCTTTGATTTGGTGACAGAGACGAGGGAGAGGGCAGCACTCCTAAGCCGCCTGTGGGTGTCCCCGACGGCAACGAGCATGGAGAGTTTGCCGAGGATGCCGTGGATCGGCTTCGGGTAGCTGCACTCGAACAGGGCTCCTTCATTTTGGAGGATGAAGCAGTTGAGCTCTTGGTCGCAGGAAACAACCGTTGGTGCCAAGAACAAGTGCGACTTGAACACTTTCCCATACCTTAGAGAGAATGTTGGTAATTATTTTATTAGCTAGCAAGCTAGTTGTTTGAAAAATGCCTATAAATTCAAAATAAGCATGCATTGCATAACATTCATGATTAAATTATTTATATGTGAACTTTCACGATTTTGTGTTTATCTACGACTACCTTTATTACTTAAAATACATGTTTCAGAAACTCATCTCATAACAGAGTCAGAAGAGATCTAAAGCTAAACTAAACGTGGTTATGGTAACTTTACTTGGAGCAGTGGTTTTGAAGGAAGGAACCGAGCGAAGTAGAAGGGTGAGGCTCGAGAAATCCGAGAGTTTCACCAATAACAGGCCAACCGAGACTACCGTCTGGAATAAGAAGACCACTACTACCACCACCACTACCATCATATTTGATGATCAATGGCTTGAAATGGCTCAACGCCAAGAAACCGAGTAAAAGTAACATAAACAACCCGACTACTACTATAATACCCATATGTCTAGCTGGGATGTGAGAAATTGGACGTGAGAGAGAGAGAGAGTCTCTTTTGACTAGTAAAGGAGGCAACGAGATGGTTACCTCGAACTGCTATATATATATAGATAGATAGAGAGAGAGAGAGAGAGAGAGAGAGAGAACATCAATTGAGACAGAGAAAGGTAGTAGAATTTTCAACAGATTGTGAAACGGACGTGTGCGAGTGTGCATGCATGAACTGCATAGGAAATGAAATCCAACAGTCTAGCTAGGATGTTTAGCTTAGATCTCCTGCTATGCTATGCTAGGACTACCCATAGGGTCCAAGAATTGAGAGAGAGAACATCTTGGGAGGGTTGTACTGTATACGTATAAATCATTAAATTCAACTCTCCTTTTCCATTCTCGAATGTTATGTTGCGTTTGATTTCATAATAGGATTTTAAAATCAGATTTTGATTTTGAAAAATAGTGGTATAAATGGGGCCAACCCTTTGACTTTGTATGAATTATGTTGTTTTGTTGTGGAAAAAAGTAGTATAAATGGGACCCACTCTTTAACTTTGTACGAGTTATTTTGTTTTGTAGTGAATAAAGTTAAATTAGAATTGTGATTCTAAAATAATATGATGAAACCAAACTGGGCATTAATATCTCATATTAATAATCAATCTTAATATCCTCACAATCCTTCTCATAATGAAATAAATGGTAAATTACTCAACATTTCTGTTGGATATTGTCTTGCATTAAGCTCGGACTGTGGAAACTCTAAGACCCAGAGCGAGGAAGCAATTGGGAGAAAAAAAAATTTCCTATATTTTCGGAATTTCTTGTAACCTCATAAGAGGAAATATCCTAGGAAATATTCTATGAGAGATATCATGATATCTCAAGAGATTTAGGATATATTCTCTACTATATGAGTTGTGAAATGTGCATCAATGCCGTTAAACCCTAGTCCCTTAGGGGATGGTGAGAGAGAGAGTTTGGAATCACGGGTCAATGATGGTGTGATCCTCTTGAGAAATTCTCTGGATTATCTTCTTGAATTCTCGATTTAGAGTGAGAGGATGGAGAGAATTGAGAGATCATGTTAGATTCTTATCGGGATTGGGTTTGTAAGGGGGCTGGGATTGAGAGACATCTCTGAGGGCTGTAATCTCATATTTATTGATCTAGTGGATTCTTCTACTCTTTCCGTGGATATTTCTCCGTTGAGGGTTTTACCACGTATATCTAATGTTTGATTTATTTTTCTCCGTTATCTCATCTCTTGCTATAGGCATCTTATCACAACAATTGGTATCAGAGCTAGGAGTGGATTGGATCCTGAAGATGTCGTTTGCGAGTTTCAAGTTTGAGAAGGTCGATGGATCAAGCAACAACGAGTGATGGCAGATCGAGTTGAAGGGAGTGCTAGAAGGAGAAGTCCTAATAGCCTTAACCCATACAGCAGTGGAAAAGGTGGAGCTTGGGAGAAAGCTCTGAATACTCAGCCTGGCGTAGAGGATATTCAGTCGGGATGATTTGAATGGAGGCCAAATCTCTACTGAATTGTAAACGTGCAAAAGGCAGGTGGGTGAGCAAATGAGATCGATGAGACGTTTCGGGCTTACGGAGTTAGTGATCTCATGTACTTATGAAGTCGGGAATTCGACTTGAACAAAATGTTCAACTTTGGAGGGTGCACCACACAAAAGCTGAGGAAGCCCGGCACCTCGAAGAAGTCCAAGGGTGGTTTGGATTGGAGCGGAGTGATAGCGTTGGACAAGGTGGAGCTCGGTGAGGGCCATGACATAGTAGGTGAGTCAAGACGGACTGTTGCAGTGCTTGGCTTAATGCAAGCTAAGGTGGAGATTTGTTGGAGATTGTCTTGCATTAAGCTCAGATTGCGAAAACTCTAAGACTCAAAGCGAGGAAGAAATTGTTGGAAAATATTGTTTTTTATATTTTCGGGATTTCTTGTAACCTCATAAGAGGAAATATCCTAAGAAATATTCTAAGAGAGATATTATGATATCTCTAGAGATTTATGATATATTCTCGTATAAACCTATATATAGGGTTTTATACGAGTTGTGAAATGTGCCTCGATGGTGCGAAACCCTAGGTCCTTGGAGGCCGGTGAGAGAGTCTGGAATCACGAGGTCGGTGAATGTTCTTCTTGATAAATTCTCTGATTTATCTTCTTGGAGTCTCAATTTAGAGTGAGAGGATGGAGAAAATTGAGAGATCGGATTAGACTCTTTGGGATTGGATTTTGTAATGGGACTGGAATTGAGAGACATCTCTGAGAGCTGTAATATCTTATTTATCGATCTAGTAGATTCTCATGCTCTGTCCGTTAATGTTTCTCCATTGAGGGTCGTATATTTGGTGTTCGATTTATTTTTCTATGTTCTCTCATCTCGTGTTATAGATATCTTGTCACAACAGTTTATGGATTATTTCATTATGTAAGTATTATTATTAGTTCTTTTTATAGGAGAATTTGATATTGTGATTCGGTTAATTACTATTTTAGATAGTGTTATGATAAGAAATGATGGTAAATAGAAGACATAATTATGGAATTCCATGATTTTGACATGCATTAGAAAACACACGTTTGGTACCTCTACTTTTACCTTTGGGAGCACTCAACACGATAATCTATTTCTACTTTTGGACCATTTAACTTCTTTTAATATCAATCATTCCCCTCGTGTTGCAGATGGAATAATATTTCTCCAAAGTAGGATTGGGAGACCACAGACCACCTTTCTGCTCCATTATTTTTCCTACACAGTACATAATTATGGTCTGCCTGCGTTCAAGCGGGAAAAAAGAGAAAAAAAAAAAAGAAAAGAAAAGAAGAGAAGATGATATAGGACTGCCTCTGTGTCGTGACTTGCCTTTCTCATTTTTATTTTTTTTTAGCTAGAGATCTTTTGCCATGTTTTGTTGACTGACTTTTGCTTGCAGAAAGATCTGTAATGATACATTAGACTTCCCGATTCATTAATTCATTCATTTGAGGGAAATGCAAAGTGTTTTACCGATGGGAAACTACGACTTAATGATATTGATCAGTGTTGTGCGATCTGATTTACTATCTCCACGATGCGATAGAGCTCAACTCAAGGGTCAGGGCCACGCATCGGGCCAGTTTTGTGGACGGATTTGGATGTGCGGGAATCCTAGGAACTAATTAGTTCCCCTCCAAATTACTCAGATTATTCTGTAAAATATTATAACCGATCTAAGCCCTCCAGAAATAACAATATAAATATACTATAGTGGCTAGGACAATTTGAATTCGAAACAACCACCTTTACCATGTAGCGGGGCCAGAATTTTTCATCAAGTGGGGCAAAAATATTACTTTATATAAATAGTATATAAATATATTTTTTCAGAGAAGTAATATACTAATTTTACATAATTTTGGGACAAAATTTTAAAAAAATTCAAAGTTCAGGGGGGCAATTGCCTCCATACCAATTAATTGGCTTCGCCCCTGACTACAAGTATACATACAATATACTACTTAAGAAAGATAAATTTATTATTAAATTAGGCTCAAACTATTCCAACTGCCTACATACACTACTAAAAAACAAGTGATTAGCGAGGGCCAAATCCCTCGCTGAATATCCCTCGAGAATAAGGTTTAGCGAGGGAAATATCCCTCGGCCAATAATTTACTTAGTACCCAGGAATGTAAAAATTTTATGAATGTGCGATGGCATATTGTCCAGTATAATTCAATCATGAACATAGATTCGGATTACTTAGTATGCGGCCAGTTCAGTTTTTCTTACTATGATTCAGTATAATCCTAATGATCACTAAGGGCAACTTAATAATGGCCTTCTCATGCATTGTAGAGGTCCAAAACTCGAATAAAATAACCAGCTAAAACGAGAAAATTCTAAATGATCTTATTTCAAATGACGCGGTGAGAAGAAGCGATGAGAAAGAATCAATAAGAATCCTTCAATAAAGAATAATTATAACAATTATTTGAGTGATTAATATCAAATTCCTAATTTTATATAATTTAATTGATGTTTTTTTACGTCACATGACAAGATAGGATCATTTAATAACTTCTCCGTTAAAAGTATGTAAAATTAAGAAATTACCACGCCCACGCCCTGTATCTAACATCAAAATTTCTTTCGGGTGACATGATTTCGAAGTCAGTGTTGGTGTATTTGGTTTTAGAGTTAAGTAAAGTTAAGTTTTGATTTTAATTGGGTTGTAATGATTGTGTTGTTGAATTATGATAAAAAAATATGAAAAAGTAATGAATAGTTAAGAGAAAGTGGTGATTGTGTTGTTGAAAAAGTAATGAATAGTAGAGAGAATTTAATATTAAAAATTAAATTGAGTATAATGAAATTGTATGTGAGTTTATATATAAGACTCATCTTTTTAAATTAGAAGAGTTGATCTTTATTGTATAGTAAATACAGTTAAAATTAAAATTAAAATTAAAATTTTAAAATAAAATTGTAAAATCAATCGGGTTGATATCCGAGGCTGGCTGCAAACTCATAAAATCATAAAAGAGCTTGTCTTGTTATCTAATTTGTCGGTTTATGTAGAATTTTCCCGGTCTTCGTATTGTCATAGAGCACGCACGTGTCCCACAATCTGTGGCAGCGAGATCGAGATGGCACGAGGACGTCTCAGCTACTGTCAGTTGGACCAAACACTTGTCTTTTCGTACCCCCTTTGACTCCCCCATCATTCCTCGTGAAATTATCCGGTTAAGCAGCTCTCACTTTAAACCGCCGGATTAACACTTTGAAGTAGCCTACACATCGATTCGATGGCCTCGAGAGGCTAATGAACGATACATCATCGTAGGACTGCGGAATTATCCTCATCCATAGGAACTGGGACGGGGCCATGATTTTTATTTTTTTTGCCAGTGGGTTCAAGAATAATGACTTAATACGTATAATGCATAAAGATTTCTTTTATCGGGTGCAAAATAATAGTAATACGAGGGCGAAATTCAAAGAAGTTAAAATTCAGGGTGGGTAGGTGCCCCTGCTGAGTTGAATGTCGCTCCGTCCCTGCATAAGATCCTCGTTGCGTATCTTCCCCGCGGTATGTCATAATCGCAGTTTATTGTTAATTCATTGGGACCAAATCGGTTGCATCATGGATATTAACATAGCATTCGAGCAGTCGGTGAAATTAGATGACCTGGGATGAGTATCAACATCCTGCCTTTAGTATGCAAAATATTTAGTCAGCTTATTTAATGAGACAAAAATGAATAGGTACATATAAGAACTGTTTACAATCTATCCCAGGCACAGTTTATCTTGATTGAGACCCGCACGCGTATAATCTTCTGATACAAAATTATCATATAGATTGTTTGATAAATGTAGAAGCTTGAGCCACGGGAGAAATATATTATCCCATAAAAAATATATTAAACTGTCTCATGTCATGAGATTAGAATATCCACGTTTTGTAACTACAAGGGGGTGGTTTAGGAGTACATGGACTTCATCTCTGGTGATGGCATTGGATAAAATTGCTAGAAGTATCTTGTGATCCAAGTTTAATTGACGTTCAAATAAAAATTCATACTCAACCTATTGATGATGGATGATATCTTGTAATCTTAAAAAGAAAGGGAAAAAAAAAAGAAAAAGAAATATGTTGTCTCTTGTTTCGAAGTAAAGAATATGAAGCAAATAATCAACGTGGATTGATTCAAGCGGTTCAACGCTTGTTTCTCCTAAATAAAAATTCGCTATGAGAGCTTTACCTCTTAGTGAGCCATTCCATCTTAATTGGATTAATCGGAACCTATTTAACTTCCGAATAACATGGTTAAAGAAATACAATGGGATTAAAAGAAGAAGATAGCAAGCAGAAAAGGCTGGTCCCCATAAGATATAGTGTAAATACGGACATAAACGTTGGATTGTTGGTGGCAGTTTCCTCCTTGGATTCTAGTACCAACTGGTGTATTCCTTCACATTTAATTATTTATTAATTATTTATTATCTATTTACATTGAATAATAGAAAAACCGGGGAAAAAAGAAAAAAAAATGTTCCGCCTCACAATTCACAATTATGCAATTGTAATTAATACTTGATTTCATCTTTTAATTTTATTAGTATTTTTTCACTGATATAAGATTAGTTAAAAATTTCTGATTTCCCATAAGTATGATGGCTAAGATCCTACCTACGTAAGATTAGGCCTACCTCATTTAATAGATAGGTGCCAACTCCAATCCAGTGGTTCCGGGTTAAAGTGCCTTTTCTCGATGGAGTATGAAGTTTCCATGAATTATTACCAAATTCTTGATGTCTATAAATTGAGAAATTTTCTGTTCTTGTCCTTTTAATTTTCCCTTATTCGCTTGCTTTTTCCTCTTCTGAAAATCTATATAACTAAAATTTACTTGGTTGTATAATAAATGAGATTGGGTACATATATACGCACGAGCATATTGAAAAATAAAATTTTAACATGTTAAAGATAAGAATCATGAATCATAAAAATGATCACCTTTTAATAAATTCTAAAACAATATATATATATATATATAAATTATATAAAAAATAATATGCATATAATATATATATATAATGTCTCGTTGTATTGAATAATAATAATCCTTACCCATGAAGAAAGATTATATAAATTGAAAAAAATGATATGATATTAAATAATAACAATCTTTATCCAGAAAAATTTTTTCATAAATTTGAAAATAATATATAATATAATATAATTATATGTAATATAAACTAAAATTGTGAAATAAATTAAATAAATTTACAAGACATAATAAGAATAGTGATTATAAAATTATAATTGCACTATTCAAAAGAATTCATACAACTCTATTGAAAATTATTTTTGAAAATTAATTATTGAGAAATTTTATTTTCAATAATAATAATAATATCTTACATTGTGATAATTATTATTCGTACAAAATATAAATACATGAATATGAACCCGTGCAATGTACAGGATTGAACACTAATATTTCAAAGTTTATATGCTTATCAGAACTTGAAAAATAAATAAATGGTTGATCGGGAATTGGTCTACATCAATCAACAGAAAACATAAATGGCTGATTAATCATTAATGTTCTGCGTCTGATCTTTTTCTTCCCCTATTCTTTAACAAAATTGATATTTTGGTGGGATTAAAAAATATTAGTGGAAGGGATTTCATTTTTTTCTTTTTTCTTTTGGCAAAGAAATTGGAGCAAAAGCACAAAGATAATTTAAAAGTTATAAAGACGGAGTATGGTAGTTCTTATGTTATCTTTGGAACGCAATTCATTAGGATCCGATGGACACACAGAGGATGAGAGACAACACGTCTTGCTAGCCAATTAGAGGAAAAATATTTCCCTTTCCGATTAGTATGTTTCATGAGCACTTCCGGACATGTTGCTAACAAGCTCCAGAGATGTCTTTAACCATTGAATGGAGTACGGGATGACAGTTATCACATCCCCTGATGAGCCGACGAATCAACTCCGAAGACCAACATTTGACATCCTATCGACCATGCATGTAGTACGTGCAGAGACCTTGAGAATCAAGTTAAAAATCGAATTAGTATAGGAATTTTTGGAGCTCAGTGAGAACAAAGCTGGGCCCATGATTAGAATTATGAAGCACTCTTATGCAGTGACTCAAAAAACAATAGAGAGATCACAGCCAGCCATCAGAACATCGAATTTGACTAAAGTCAGTAAATGTGAACTGTGAAGCTTCCTAAATGAAAGTCAACAAACTAGTAGATTATTGATTTGTTAGTATTAGAACTTGATAATCTAAACCAAATGAACCAAGATTACCAGTTGACAAATGACAACCTGTGGATGAGATCGGGATGGGAATCTGTTGGGGTTCTCCCGATTTCCCGACTCCGAGCTTCCGCCGTAGCTTTCCCAATGGTACAGTATTCCTCTGTGATTGTTCGTCGTAATTTTCTTAACTTCTAACAAAAAATTTTTATGGTCAACTTCGTTACTGATCGCACCAGGAATTGATCTGACAATAAGCAGCACAAGCGACACTGCATCTTCGGCAGTTGCTAGCAGCAGGAATACCTCGGACGCTGTTGTGGAGACCCCTGACGTGCTTAACTCGCCTTTTCACGACGAGGAATTAAGGGTCTTCAAATTCACAGAGCTGAAGGCTGCTACGGACAGTTTTTCGCATTCACTTGGTGAGTCCCGTTTCGATGGAAAGGACATGATTTACTGGGGATGGCTCCATGCAGGAAGAGTGGGACCGGAGCGCGAGATAGCCGTCAACATACTAGAGTTCCCGACAAAGCCAAGTAGGCTGCAGCGTAAAGTGAGTTCAAATGCATTAGTAGTTCCTTGGTTTTGATGCCTAGGACAACAGATTTTTGAAAAGTTTCAAGTCCTAAGGATAGTATATCATAAGCATGTCAAAATGGAAACGCAAATTAACAGAAAGCAGGGAAAACTTGGTGGGAGTATGTATATATATCGGGTCCCAAAGCCCAACTCAAACCCCAGTACCATGTTAAGAGAAGATAGGCTTCCTGAAAGCTTGAAGCTTGTGAATAGTGCATGGACTATCTATATACAATACTCATATTTTAATGTAACAAATAATATTCAGTCAATTTTATGAGCAACGCATATTTGGAGTGGGGTAGGGGGCTGATTACTGAATTTTTGCAGTTAGAAGTTTCACGGATGAATTAAGCGAGACGGCTGATCTTTCAGTCTGCAAGTTCTGTTTGTTTGGTCTTTCGCAGGTTTGAGTGGTTATTGATTTTGTTCTTTTGCTTGCTTACTGATGATATAGATAATGCGAGCCAAGGTCAAATCCTATGGCTGTCGATCTCACGCCAACCTCGCCCGACTGGTGGGGTACTGCTTGAACGGCAGAAAATTGTTCCTTGTGTACAAGTCTGAGCATCATTACTTCAGCTTGGAAGATTACCTATATAGAAGTAAGACATAGATATAGATGCATTACTGACAGTCAGAGAGACGAGAAAGAAACTGTCTGATCAGTTGAAATCATAGAGCAGGTTCATCTGATGTAGCGGACAAGAGAAAAGCAGCACTTCCACCACTTCCATGGTACCGAAGAATTCAGGTAGCTGTGGAAGCAGCTGCAGGCCTTGCTTACCTGCATCAGATGGGTCATACATTCCTCCCGTACTTTCAGGCCTCTTACATACTTCTTGATAAGGTACCGATTTCATCTCATTGTAATAAAAAAGAGGAAAAGAAGGCGAAATTTGTGTGATCTGAGAATGTTTTAATAGAAAAAACGTGTAGGGATATCATTTGTTTATGTTGGACTGGTTGCAGCTTTATGCAGTTAAAATTGCCCCGTTCAATTTATTCGCTTCCAACTCATCACGTGCCGGAAGAACGATGAGCAAGAACAGCATAGGTGCAGAACCCATCATAGATATAGAAATTGAAGATGAGGCTGCGACAGGTAATCCCATGGAACATTAATATTATGCTACTGGGAGGGCCAAAGCTGTTCAGAATTCTGGGTTTCTTGATATGATGCAGCTGGGCTAAACATGCTCCAGATACTCTAATAGGTTCACCTTGGTTAAGCTGTTAGGAAAATTGATTAGAGCATTGGTTCTGGTTGGAGTTTCAGTAACTCCTCTTTCGGTTTTGTTTATTACATCTGCTCTTAGCTCTGTTCTGTCGTATTCCTGGTTCTGATTCTGTTTGTACACACTGCAATACCAAATTAAATTTCTATGAAATTTTGCAGTCACTAACTCACTTACCAATTTGGATTGGAGCAGTAAGCAGAAGGAAGCAAGACGTGTATGATTTTGGAGTAGTCCTGCTGGAGATATTAACCGGCTTAGCCCTTGGGAGGAACAGGTGGAGTCCAGAGTATAGTTCAAGGATCGCATGGATTAGAAAACGAGTATTGGAGAGAGAGAACCTGGTAACTTTGATGGACTCCAACATGGGAAGCTATCCTCATGATGATGCGTTTCAAGTGGCTCAGATGGCAGTCCGTTGCCTTGAACAGGATCCTCAGGACCGGCCCAAGATGCCACAAGTTGAGAGGACACTAAGGCAAATTAAGATCGAAGAAATCTCCTTTGCTATTATCACCGACAGAGTTAACAGCATGCCTTCTGATCTGCAGGAAGGGATCATAGTCGAATAGGAGACATATTCTTTTTTTGTGTACACTACAGTATATACAGAAAAAAAAAATGGAAGTTTATGTTATCTCGCACTTGATGTTGGAAGGATCAGTATTACAACTGCTTTTAAACATCGTATTTTAACATGAGGCAGAACGATCGATAAAACTTGGGCATTGCATATTGCTCGCTAGACATGATATTATATTTCCCGGTCACTTAACAAGCATGATATTTCTTGTGAATTGACGACAGGCCTGTTAGTTACAGGCTACAGCACTTCAATATTCTGCAACATACCAGCAGATATATTGAATTCTGAATTATGAAACAACCTCCTTTGTTATGTAGGACAAGTTAAGATGAATGAGTTTCCAATTTCTAGAGTCATACACTTCTCACTTAAGCAAATCTCAACCGCATACATACAACCTTGCAAGATATTAAACTGGGCTTGAAGGGTCATGGCCGCCTATGCACTCATATGACAAGGATCAGGGCCCATGTAGATTGTTTTACGTGTAATTACATTAAATTTCAATCAATATCATAGACGTCACAGTCGATACCACGTCTGAAAGGGCGCCATGTGATGAAGTGCAGGAGCTGCTACGACCCAAAATGGGAAGCTCTGACGATGGCAACAAGGGCAATGCTGATGAAGCCCCTCCACATATCAATCAGGGGCCAGCTGCGTTTCCAGTTCCCGTGGAAGCTCCTTTTGGATCTTTGCCAGAATATCCGCGGAGTGATTTGCCTCTCGGAATGTATGTTGAAGTCGGAGTTTGCAGATACTCTCAACTCATTCGAGAAGTTTCTTAATCTTCTCAAGCAGTGCCTCGCACTCTGGATCTTCGGGGATCTTCCTAAGTAATTAGGATGATCCTTCCATCCATTAATCATGTCAACTGCTGTCAATGAATCTGACTCAGTGATGATGCCTTCGACTTCGATTCCTACTACGTAGTCGAGCACGAGGCTCAGTCCGTGCTTGATCCCATACAGCTCCACTTGGAAGGCTGTCTCGAAGCTGACGTAGGCTGAGAAAAGGACCACCCAGTCGCCTCCCTCATCTTTTATAAGTCCTCCTGCTCCAGCCTTTTCTGGATTCCTCAACGAACTACCGTCCACGTTTGCTTTCAACCAGCCAGACGGTGGAGATTTCCAGTACGCTTGCTCCTTCCTGCGGCAGGTATTTCCCGAAAGGCAGACCAACCTGATGTGGCATCAACTGTAGCTCAGCCATAGCTAGTTTCGTAAGTGCTTGGACTTGATTGAAAGGAATATTGAACTTTGAACTCTAATATGGGCGGAGATGTAGAAAATATTGAAACGGTAAATGGGAAAAATGTACGTATCAACTTATATATATTGGAAGCTTATCTAGTCCCCCTTGTACAATTCGGGGTCTAAATGAACACAATCGACTGCAAAAGTGCAATATAGTTAATTACACCCTAAAACCCTTGTTGCGAAGCTTTTTTTTTCCACTTATAGGTTTCTTTTTTTCCGATAAGTGTGTAGTTTCCAATTTTATCTCTAATAACTAAATAAATTAATATCTACCAACGTGGATTGGTTCAAGCGGTTCAGCGCTTATTCCCTTTAAACAAGATCTCAAGTTCAAGTTTTGTGAATGGAGAAAATCAACGTTGTGAGTGCTTTACCCCTTAGTGGGCTGACCCTGCTAAATTGGATTAGTCAGGGCCCACTTGGATTTCCGGATAGCATGATTCATATCGAAAAAAATAAATTTGTTAGGGACCGGATTTTCAACTTGACCTTGTTAGATCCATGAGACTCGACGATGGCCCACTAAGCGTGTTAAGGCTCATTAAAGGCTAGCAAAGCCTGGCTCAGTAGGTGCAACACGGACTCAACGAAGCCCAGCAATGTAGGGCCAAGCCCAACGAAGTTTATTGTAAGAAAGAGCAACGCGGACCTAGGCCTATGAGAGAAGCCCATTGGCTTATTTAAGAGGTTTACTTATCAGTCAAGTAATCCCATATATCATGCCTATTTTACCGAGATATAATGATAAGGTAAATCAGGGAATATCTCCAAAGGTGGTAATATGATCTATCCCTAAACTCCCTATAAATACTTGCTACATATTTAGGGTTAGGGTTAATCGACACTTCAATTATTCTTTCCCTCGCACATAAGACTCATACTGACTTGAGTGTTGGAGAAAGAAATTGGGCACCACCCCCGATCTCCCCTTTTGCAGGTGGAATCGTCATTAACAACAAGCACGTGGAATGCACGGGGTCAAGACTTGATTTTTTATATGACCCCAACAAAATTAATATATGATTTATATAAAAATAATCGTGGGATTTAATTTTCAAATTAATAATTCATGAAAATATTCAAATATATAGAGAAATTGATGACGGTCTGTTTGTTTTCTGTTTTTATACTTGAATGAAGTGCTAATAAAGATCGTGGTACTAGCTTTGGATTAGAAATCGAATGTGCACAGTTAATTATAGAAGATAGGCGGAATTGTGATCTAAAATAGTGATTCTAGTTTTTTTTTTTTGGCAATCCTAGGAGGAGAAGGATGCGCTTTTTTTTTCCCTTCAGTTACAAGAGGAGGTCCATGAATCTAATACAATAGATTGAAAATACTATTAACTAATAAAAGGAACAAGGGTAGTCCCACCATGTATTGAACATGGAACTACTTGATTACCAAGTAAGAGTATGCGCCATTACATTACATTCTCTTTGATGAATAATGCGCTTTTTGTTTATTATAAAACATAAATATTAGTAATTCATCCAGAAAACATAGATATTAGTAATATATAGATCAGTTTATATATGTAGAATCCGGATTATTAACAAACACGATTTTGTCAGTCGATTAAAAACTACAACACCTCAATGTTTCGTAACATTCCAGCAGATATATCTCTACGACTTTTTCTTCCCCGAACTAAAGTTGATCCTGTAGAGCGTCCATGTTTGGCGCAAATGATTTTCCAGCCTATCTGATGTATTCCTCAACGACATGGGCAATTTTTTAAGATGTTTTATCCTACTTTCTCACTCAACTTAGCAAAATTATGATAACGAGTGTTTACGAGGGGTGTCATTGGCATTTGAAAGATTAAGGCTTCGTTTGGGAACGGAGTTTAATTTTAGAATCGTGATTTTGATTTTAACTCTACCCACTACACAACAAAAACACACGTTTCCCAAGTCAAATTTATAATACAATCTCATTTGTCCTTTTCCAGAATCAAAATCAAAATCAAAATCAAACTCTATTTCCAAACGCACCCTAAGTGGGCGAGACTTGGAAAATTAATGAAATTCCAGGGTGACTTGTAAATTAACTGCATTTTCCAGGTAAGGAAGTTGACATGGGTGTCGGAGAGTCGTTGGAACCGTGTCATTTCGTAGAAATAAATGTGAAGCTTTGATTTGTATTCATATATGGATTCCAGTCTTATGATGCAGAAGAATGACGCCTACTTCTCATTGAGACGAGGTAGAGAGATGGGAATCTGCTGGGGCTCTCCTGATTTCCCTACTCCAAGCTCCCGCCCGGCTTTTGATCACGGTAAAGCCTCGCATTGATCATTCTCAGCCCGCTGCCTTTCTCTGTTCGCTTATCAGTTCATCTGACTCAATATACACGCCCACCTAATGGCTTGGGTGGAAAACCAAAATTCCCTTAGGAAAGGATCTGACCCTGAGCAGCACAACCAGCGGGGCAGCATCCTCTGCTGCTGTCTCTAATAATGCATCCTCTGCTGCTGTCTCTAATAATGCATTCTCTGCTGCTGTCTCCGATAACTCCCGGTCTCCTGTGGCTGCCCGTGAGCTGAAAGTTTTCGAGTATGGGGAGCTCAAGGCTTTGACCAAGAATTTCGCGCATGCACATTTTGATTGCACGGACAGAGTCTACCGGGGCTGGCTCGATGAGAAGAAGTCAGAGATAGCTGTCCATTTGTTGGAGTTGCCTAGCAGGCCCACTCGGATGCAGAGCTCGGTAAGTGATGGGGATTAAGCATATGTACTATTCGACAGGCTGTCATCGATCTTTTATTTCTACTCTCTTTTTTGAAGCTTTAATCTTTAGTTATCAGTCTTTTCAATGGATTGGGTGAACAGATAATGGTGGCAAAGATTCAACTGTTTGGTAGCGTATCTCATCCCAACCTTGCCCCGTTATTGGGGCACTGCCTGAATCATAGAGAAATGCTCCTTGTTTATGAGTCTTCAGAAAATTCCACCAGTTTGGAAGATCACCTGTTTAAATGTAAGACAAAGCATGCAGTATTTTAACATAATTTAAGTTTCTAAGAAGATGTTCTTAAGCCTGTATTCCGTCTCTTCTAGCTTACTCGGGAGTTTTTTTTCTAAAATATGAGTAGGTCCGTCTGGTCCGCAAGCGGAGGGAAAAGATGCACCCCCGCCACTTTCGTGGGACAGAAGACTTCAGATAGCGGTGGAAGCAGCTCAAGCCCTAGATTTCTTGCATCTGATGGATATTGTGTTTCTGACATACTTTCAGGCCTCTTCTGTACTTCTTGATAAGGTTTTGTTGTCCCCCCTCTGTCACAGTTGTTTGATTAATTTAAGAAGCTCTCTTTTCTGAGGATAGTATCACAATAGTTTTCCTTTTTCCTCTTATCTAAAAAGAGAGTGTAAATGAATTCTGTTTCAGCCTAACCCGGTTATATCGTCACTGGTTTAAGCGCTTGCATAACTTTTTGCTATATTAAGCAAGATATGTGAAACAAGTCTTTTTCTGTTGCTGGTTTACTTGCAGTCTTATGGGGTCAAGATCCTTGCCTTTAACTTCCTCATCACCAATTCAAAAGCCACTCGACGGAGAGCGATGAACATTGTAGAGTTCAATGAAAGGATGGAAGCAGGTTTTCCTGCGAACATTTAAAGCTTTTTTTTCATTCCTTAAAGGGCCTGTCTCGAGGGAAAAGAGAGCCTGTATATTGCGTTCCAGGTTGCCCAAGTCGCTGTACTGTGCCTTGAATTGGATCCCCTGCATCGGCCACACATAGGACAAGTCTTGCAGACACTAAACCGGATTAAAGAGTCGCAAGAATCCAACTAACTGTCCGCTAATTCTGTTCCTTGATTCATGTGGCAGGGCGGGGATACTGCTTGTTTGATCTAGTGGAGGATCACTTACTCTGCTTAATTCCTTACAAGATACAATATCTCCTTTGTGCTTTTCCAAATAAGTTAATTGCAGTTAATAAACCGAGGGATTCTGAGGTGATCCTTCTGTCGATGTAAACTAGAATATGCTTCTCGTCCTCATAAGAGAGCTCAGGTTCAAATCCCACCGTGACATTCTTTATTGTTCTTCTAAGTAAGATGGATTGATTCACATGATTCAATGCATGTTTCCCTTAAGTAAGATTTTGGCTCGAATTTGGATTAGTCGGACTCCATTGAGCTTCCCGATACCACATGGTGGACACCAAAAGATTACCTCTCCTCATTCTTTTGTTGTATTATCTGTCATCATCTAATATATTGCTTAATCAATTAGATTATAAAAATCTGTCTGGTTATATTGTCTCCTAGTCCTAGTAATCTCTCCACTCCACATTAAGTCATTGGGTCAACGTCAACTCTTTTGTCCTTACCCCTCCCCAACTATGAACCTTTCAAAGTGGAAGACTTCCCGGCACCTCCATTTTCTCGACTTCCAGCGAATTAATTGAGAAGAAGAGTTTCCCTTACAGGAGAAGCTAATTTCCTTGGCTATCTAGTTCCGTCATAGCTTTTCCGAGCTTCAGCCAATAGTCTGCAGATTCTCCGGCAAGATCTCTCCCGGTATACTTGGACGATCAGGTTTAACTGAAAAAACTGCCATAATATCGGAGTTAGCTTGCTGGAGTTATTGATGAGCTTAGCCCTCTGGAGGATTAGGTAGAGCCTGGAGTATGATTCGAGGAACATAGGAAAGTCGATCTTCATTCTTATCTCAGACTCGATGTTGGAATTATCGTGTATTACAATTGCTTTTAAACACCGTTTTGTAATATCTCTACTTGCTTACTCGCATACTTTCTCAGTTGATGTAGCAGAACTTTTCTGACGAGGGTCGTTGTTGGCATGTAATTGACTACACTTTCCATGTAAGGAAGTTGGCAAGTCGTTGGAAAATTTCTTCTAACACTATTATTTCAATTCACATAGAGATTCCAGCCTCATGGCTTCATATGGATGATGCAGAAGGAGGATTCCAACTTCTCATTTAGGTGAGGTAGAGAGATGGGAATCTGTTGGGGCTCTCCTGTTTTCCCATCTCCAAGCTCTTGCCCTGCCTTCCGTAGGGGTAAGAAATGATTTCACATTGATCAATCATCGCCTGCTCCTTCTCTCTGTTGCTCGTTCATCTAAACACACACCCCACTGACTTTGGTAAATAACCATAATTCGACTGGGAAGGATCTGACTTTGAGCAGCACAACTAGAGTTACAGCATCCTCTGCTGCTGTCTCCGATAACTCCCGGTCCCAGGCCGAGGGCATCACTCCCGCGACCAACCCGGTGGATCCGATCTGCGACCTAAGGTATTTGAGTATGAGGAGCTCAAGGCCTTGACCAAGAATTTCGCATATGAACTTTCCGATTGCAGGGACACAGTCTACAGGGGCCGGCTCAATGAGAAGAAGTTGGAGATAGCCGTCCATTTGTTGGGGTTGCCGAGCAGATCCCCTTGGCTGCAGAGCTAGGTAAGTGATAGGGATTACGGAGAGAGAAGAAGAGAAAGGAAGTGAATCTCCACCCCAGTTGCAAGAGAAGAGAATACACTTTTCTTGTTCATTATTTGCTCATCAAGCAGTAAAAGGACAGATGTAGGACTTGCTAACTCACACAATGGAAATTCTATCTGCATTTGTTCAATAACAGTCTCCTTCGGTGCCGATAGCTCATCGAGTTAAACTAACATCTTAATTCAGGATCGTAGTTCTATGATGACTTACACTTGTAAACAGAAATGTTCTGGGAGTTGTTAGGGTGTGCGTTTGGGCTTCTCCAGGGATGCTGAGACTTTGTAGAATTTCATGGGGGGAAGTTTTAGTTGAATCAAGAAGCATAGAAGAGCTTATGCAGTATTTTCGTTAGCAAATATTGAATGTCTAATGGTCTATTTGTTTAACACTTTTGGTGAATAGATAATGGCAGAGATTCAACTCTTTGGTAGGGTATCTAGCCCCAACCTCATGCCGTTGTTGGTGTACTGCTTGAACCACAGAGAAATGCTTCTCGTTTACAAGTCTTCGGCAAGTTACACCAGCTTGGAGTATCACCTGTTCAACTGTAAGACAAGCAGGCATTATTGAACATTTTTACGAGTATGTATTCCGAGAATTAAGCTCACTCGTTGGTGTTTTCTTAAATATGTGTAGGTCCATCTAATGCACGAGAGACGCACTTTCATGGGACAGAAGACTTAAAATAGCAGTAGGAGCAGCTCAAGGCCTCAGATTTCTTGCATTTGGTAGATGTTGTGTTTCTGAGACACTTTCAGGCCTCTTCTGTACTTATTGACAAAATTTAATCTGTCATCCCTCTCTCTCTCGAAATTTTTTCATCAAATTGTAGGAGCTCTATGAATTCTTTTCGGTCTATTACTTTCAATGTTTTAAGCAAGCCAAAGCTCCTGTGTGTAGCTTATCAATATATGCATAAGATACGAGAAACGTGTGCAATGTCAGGGTTTGGTTGCAGTCTTTTGGGGTCTAGATAGCCGGCTTTAACTTTCCCATTACCAATCTGGGAGCTGCTTGACAAATAGAAAAGAAGAAGGTCGTAGAGTTCAAGGAAATGAAGGCATCAGGTAACCCTGTGCAGCCCAGAGCATTACTTTCACTCCTTAAAGGGCTTTGGACAGAACAGAAAGCCATTTCCCTCGTCCAGATAGAATCTGTTTTCTCTACAGGGAACCAGCAAATAAGGGAGGGAGGGACACCATAAGCATAAGTGAACAACTCATTGATAACTCTGATCCATCTGTTCTGACTGCGACAGAGCATCAGCTGCCGCAAGACGTTTACGACTTTGGAGTTGTATTGCTGGAGTTACTGACAGGCCTCCCACTTGGAAGGAGTAGGTGGCAGCCAGAGTACAGCTTGAGGATCGATTGGATCAAACAGTGGATACTGAGTCGAGACAGCCTACAAGTTTTGATGGATTCATGTTTGAAGGTCCCTTGTGATGCTGCATTTCCGGTAGCCCGAGTTGCCCTATGCTGCCTTGAATTGAATCCCCTGCATCAGCTGCACATCAGACATGTCTTACAGACACTAAACCAGATTAAATAGTTGCAAGAATCCAGCCGATTCTGCACCAGTCCTGTTCCTTGAAGCCACGAGAAGAAGCACTAAATAGAGGAAATAAACAAACTTATTGTTTGATCTGCTCGGCGATCAGTTACTGGGCTTAGTTCGTCATCCAATATAATATCTTCTTGGTCCATCTCTTAAGACATACTTTCTGCTTGGTTTCATTCATCTTCCATGCAGCCTTAGGCACAGTTAATCAGCCTTATTGTTTGACTGTCTTTTTTTTTTTTTTGGTTACACGCAGAGATCAAGAGAGCAAAACCAGCAATACTAATTTATTATTATACAGTCTAATAAAACTTTATAAACAGAGAGATTCTCATAATTCAGATGGGCTTAATCAATTTGATTTGATTAATAAAATCTGTCTGATGCATGACATCAACATAGGAATGACCAAAGATCTGTTCCTGCCCATGCCAGCTGGGGAGCTTTGATTTCTCCACTCTACAATAAATAAGAGGGTCAAAGTCAACCCTTGTCGCTACCCTCCCCAACTCTCCTGCTCGAACCTTCCCAAGTCGATAGCTTCACCACACCTCCATTGACTTGACTTCCAGCAATTTGATTATCCGACAACAGGAACTAGGAGAGCTTTACTTCCTGGAGAAGCTGATTGATTTCTTGGCCGCCGAGTTCTTCTCAGAGTGTCTTCAAGCTTCAGCCGATCGTTTGCACAGATTCTCAGGCAAAGATCTTTCCTGGTGTACTTCGGAGATCAGGTTTGACTGAAAAACCAGCATAATGACTCTGTCTTCTCTTCTATTGACACGCTATAAGTTTTAAGTTTCGCCAGGAAGTTAGATTTAACGAACTTCTCCTCGTTTGCTTAGCTGAATGAATTCAGATATGTTAATTTTTATACGGGTTGAGGCAAAACGAAGTGGCACAGCATATGCGAATCTATTATCATGAATCATCACCTCCGATGATAGTTGTTTGAGAAGAAATCAGTCATTCTTATAAGACACAAACAAATGGTCTTAAATATAGTTTAAGCAGGATCAGTGTATTCTATGGAATCGATCATGTTGTTTTCCCGAATTTAATTTGTATTGATCATCTGCACCTCAATGCATCGCTTGTCCTGGCCATGGATGAATGTGCAATTAGAAAATTGTTCTCTTTCATATGTTCTAACGGTATCTGCTCAATCAGCTCGAATAACGAACATTGGTTTCTCTGATTTTTATTTTGCACCTTAGCTATAATAAGATTCTATCTGCTAAAAGTAAAAGTTCTTCAAACAGGCAGAGATTCATTTAGAATGAGAGCAAACACGATTTCAGAATGGATGCTTCTCTTGGTGCTGGTTCTATCGGCCCACGTTTCTGCTGGATTTTACCTGCCAGGAGGATTCTTGCACACTTACTCAACTAGAGATCAATTATACGCTAAAGTACTTTCATTAACATCTATTAATAGCTTGATTCCATTGAGCTACTACAATCTCCCTTACTGCAAGCCTCTTTGGGGAGTCAAGAAGAGTAAAATGAATCTCGGTGAGCTCCTCATGGGAGATCAAATGATGAATTCCCCATACCGGTTCAGAGTAAATGTAAATGAGTCCATCTACCTTTGCACTACACACCCTTTAACTAAACATGATGTAGACTTTTTGAAGAAGATGACCCGAGAGATGTACCAAGTCAACATTCTTCTTGATACTTTGCCCGTGCGAAGGTATTTAAACCAGCACGGTATGAGTTTCCGGTGGAATAGATTCCCAGTGGGCTATTACTTCTCTTCGATTGGCGAGGACAGTTTTTTTTACTCGTTTTCAATTGGCGAGGGCAGTTATTACATCGTTAATCACCTTAAGTTCCGTGTCTTGATCCACAAACACGAACCTTTTGAAAAGGGGCAAGCTACTGCATTCGAGATTGTCGGCTTCGAAGTGAGCCCGTGCAGCATCAAACACGACCTGAAAAGGGTGGAAAAGGCTTTGGTGTACTCCAATGATATTGGTCCTATAACTTGTCCTGTCGGCGTCGAGCTTGAGAAGGCGCAGATTATAGAGGAGGGACAAAAGGTGTCCTTCAGTTATGAGGTCGAGTTTGTGAAGAGCGATCTCCGGTGGTCTTCATGGTGGGATCCTTATCTGAAGATGGAAGGCTCTGAGGTCCACTCGTATTCGATAATTAACTCAGCAATCACAGTCCTTTTCCTGATGGGTGTCATCTCTAGAATATTTATTAGGAACATGAGGGAGCGTGCAGGTTACCAAACTGTGAATTCGGACAAAGAGGCTCAACCTGCAAAGCTGAGCGATGAGATTCTCACCTCAAAGATAGGCTATAGCAATTCGTTTAATGGACCGAGACTCGAGAAGCTTCTGTGTGTGATGGTTGGTAGTGGGATTCAAATCATGGGAACGGCGATCATTACTGTAACATTTGCAGCTCTTGGTTTCATTTCACCAGCTTCCCGAGGATCACTACTTGTGGGAATCATAACCTTCTATCTCTTCCTTGGAATCCTTGGTGGGTTTGTCGGTGTCTATCTGTGGAAGGTCATAAAGGGAACTTCTGAAGGTTGGAAGTCCATTTCCTGGTCTATCGCGTCAGGCTTCCCTGGGATCGTTATTGCCATTCATTCCGTGCTGAATTACGTACTCTGGCACCAGAACAGCACAGGCGCTATTCCCCTTTTTGTCCACCTTGAGATCTTCTCCTTGTGGCTGGGCATATTAGTCCCACTCACTCTCCTAGGAGGATACCTGGGAGCTCAGGCTGAGGATCTTAAGTGTCCTAATGTTGTTCAATGGATCCCCAAAAAAGCTGGTGCCAGTACACTCCTAGTATGGTTCCTTGCCCTTGGTGTCGGAACCCTGCCCTTTGGGACGATCTTCATTGAGCTCTTCTACATCCTCTCAAGCCTCTTCCTTGGGAGGTACTATTACTCCTACGGGTTCCTCCTGATGGTTCTATTGCTGTTGATAATCATCTGTGTCCTAGCCTCGATGATCGTCACCTACATGAGCCTCCGAGCTGAGGACTCCGGGTGGTGGTGGAAGGCTTTCTGGGCATCTGGGTCAGTTGGCGCTTACGTGTTCCTCTACTGTGCCAGTTACTTGATTTACGATCTCCAGGGACTGAGCGGACCCGAGTCAGTTGTCATATATCTTGGCTACTCCGTCATCCTAGCAACGTTGACCATACTTGCAGGGGGAAGCGTTGGATTCCTCGGTTCCTTTTACTGGGTTAAAGTCCTCTCCACTTCCAAGGAGATCATTAGTTTTTCAAAGACCTTCAACGAGTTGATTCCTCGGTGCATAAGAAGTTCTGCTGCTTAACTAGATGCATATATGTAATGTGTGTTTGCGTGCGCTTCTAAAACATAGTAAAATGCACTGACTGCACGATGTGGTGTCTGTTTTTCCTCCACTTTCACACCAAAATCTTTGCAGATTGCGTGAGCATGTCATGTGTCAGTGCATAATATATATGGTGTCTATTGTTATTAAAGAGATTACGTTTTTGAATAATCTCAGCATTTACAGTGACTGGCCAAACTTTATCTGTAACATAAAAATTGAAAACTCATTGAAAGTACTTTATCATTAATATATATTGTGCCTATTGTTATTAAAGAGATTACGTGTTTGAATAATGTCAGCATTTACAGCGATTGGCCAAACTTTATCTATAACATTAAAATTGAAAACTCATTAAAAGTACTTTATCATTGAATCAAAGCTGACAATCTCTAATTAGTTGTATTGAATTTTCATTGGGCTTAAACGGGCTTGAGCCCATTTTTACTGAAAAGCTCAAGCTAATAAATGGTCGTACCCAAGTTTCACATAAACCAATGGATATCCATTTATTTTTTCATGTGGAATTAAACAAGTTGCAGCTAATAAGTTGGGAAGTCTTTATTACCGAGTGAAACAAAGGTTGAGGTTTCTTTTAAAAAAAAAAAGGAAAGGAAAAGCTCAATTTTGGTCATCAAACTTTACAGTTTTGTTCGATTTTATCCTACACGTATTTTTCAGCAAGAATATGTCCTCAACTTTATCGTATAGGATTAGTTTTAGTCCTTCCATTTCCATCCAAAATTCTCAGTTGTACGATGTTAGAACCATATTGCGTACTTTCTCAGTCAACTTAATTAGCAAAATTATGCTCACGAGGGTTTACGAGGGGCATCATCAGCATTTGAAAACATTATAGGGGTGAGACTTGAACTATTATCGAAATTCAGGGGCAACACCGACATGTAAATTGACTGCACTCACCATGGAAGGAAGTTTACTCGGGAGAGTCGTTGGGAGTCGTTGGAGAAATGTCGTCTAATAACAATGTCATTTCATAGAAACAAACGTGAAACTTTGAATTGTGCATAGATGGATTCCAGCCTTGTCGGTGAACCCTGTCACCAGATACTTTCTCCAGCCTTATGGCTTCGTAGGGATGATTCAGAAGAACTGATTAATGATACCAACTTCTCATTGAGACGAGGTAGAGAGATGGGAATCTGTTGGGGTTCTACCGATTTCCCGACTCCAAGCTCCCGCCCAGCTTTTCATCACGGTAAATGCCTAGTATTGATCACTCTTCCTCTGCTACTTCATTCACGCACGCGCACACATTGAATTGTGTGGGAAACCGCATGTTGTCAGGGAACGATCTGATGCTGAGCAGCACAATCAGCGCCGCAGCATCCTCTGCTGTGGTCTCTAATAACACATTCTCGGCTGCTCTCTCTGGAAACTCCCAATCCCAGGCCCAGGGCACTACTGTGACTACCCTAGTAGATCCGGTCCATGAGCTGAAGGTATTTGAGTATGGGGAGCTCGAGGTCTTGACCAAGAATTTCGCCCATCAAATTTCTGATTGCTGGGAGGGAGTTTACAGGGGCTGGCTCGATGGGAAGAAGTCGGAGATAGCCGTCCATTTGTTGGGGTTGCCAAGTGGATCCTCTCAGCTGCCAAGCTTGGTAAGTGATGGAGGATAGGGAAAGAGGAGAGGGAAGAGGAAATGAATAATGAATGTCTACTGATCTATTCGTTGAATACTTTTGATCAATAGATAATGGTAGCCAAGATTCAACTGTTTGGCAGCTTATCCCATCCCAACCTCATACCGTTGTTGGGATACTGCTTGAACCACAGTGAAATGCTCCTTGTTTACGAGTTTTCAGAAAGCTACACCAGTTTGGAATATCACCTGTTCAACAGTAAGACGAGCATGCATTAATATTTGAACACAAAAAGAGGAGAAAGGATAATTCTCAAGGTGCACATTCCGACACGTCAAGCTCACTCGAGAGTGTCTTCCTAAACATGTGTAGGTCCACTTGACACACGAGACAAGAAAAAAGACGCACTTCCACCACTTTCGTGGGACAAAAGACTTAAAATAGCAGTCGAAGCAGCTCGAGGCCTAGACTTCTTGCATTTGATGGATGTTGTGTTTCTGAGATACTTTCAGGCCTCTTCTATACTTCTTGACAAGGTTCTGTTGTCCCTCTCTCTCTCTTTCTCTCTCTCATAATTGTTTCATCAAATTATAGAATTTCTACGAGTTTCTTTCATTCTAATACTTGTTTTAAGCACACCAAAGCATATGTGAAAAGCTTTTTAGCGTATGCACAACATACGTGAAACGTGTACTATCCTTTCCTGATTGACTGCAGTCTTTTGGGGTCAAGATAGCTGGCTTTAACTTTCTCATAACTGATTCGGAAGCTAATCAAAAAACAGCAAAAGAGAACGTTGCAGATTTCGAGGATATGAAGGCAGCAGGTAATCTTGTGCAGTGAAAGCATTATTTTCAGTCCTTAAAAGGGCTTTGGACAGAACGAAGAGCCACTTTCCTCGTCCCGATAGTATATCGTTCATAACTCCAATGAATCTGTTTTGATTGTGACAGAGCATCAGAGGCAGCAAGACGTGTACGACTTTGGAGTTGTCTTGCTGGAGTTGCTGACAGGTCTACCACTTGGAAGGAGTAGGCAGCAACCACAGTACAGTGTGAGGGTTGAGTGGATCAAACAGCGCATATTGAGTCGAGACGGGATATACATTTTGATGGACTCACGGTTGAAGGTCTCTCGTGATGCTGCATTTCCAGTAGCTCGAGTTGCCCTGTGCTGCCTGGAATTGAATCCCCTACATCGCCCACATATTGGACAAGTCTTGCAGACACTAAATCGGATTAAAGAGTTGCAAGAATCCAGCCAATTCTGCACCAATTCTTGATTCATGTGGCAGGGGACACTAAATAAAATAAATCAAAAAACTGATCGTTTGATCTGTTTAGCAATGGGTTACTGTAAATAATCAACTCGTTATCCAACATGATATCTTCCTTGTGCATTTTCTGGGACATGTTTTCTGCCCACTTTCATCTTCCGTGAAAGCTTTAGGCACAGCTGCTCTACCGGACAAACTAAGCGGTGAATTCACAGGTTCAACGAGACAGACACAGATGCAAGTGGGGGCAGTGGAATCCTTCCCTGGCTATGGCATCATCATGTGAAATTACTTGACATTCATCGACCGTGTTATATTCATCCACCTTTCTGAATGGAAAGAGACCAAGAGAGGAAAACCAGCAACACTGATTTACTGGGCAATACTATAGCACAGTGTAATAAAGCTTTATAAACAAAGAGATTCCCACCGGCTACATATATTTAATCAATTTGATTAATAAAATCCGCCATTAAGTCTAATAAAGAGTATTGCTTACGGATTAAAGAAAATGTCCGATTCTACTGTCTCACTTGTCTCCTAGTCCAAGTGATTAGTCTGATGCATGGCATCAAAGTCAACCCTTGTCCCACCCTCCCCTAGACCGATGCGTGATAATTTGATCACACCCTTTTAATCTTACTACTTGGTAGTCTTACAGTCGGATTGGTTAATTTATAATGCCTGTAAAGTAAATAACAGTCCATAAATTCTACAAACGCGCGCATCAAGCATCTTATCAATGACAGCACAATCGAAATCCCGTCGAGAACCGAAGAGTGGACATATTCATAAACTAGAATTTCTTGCACTCAGGTTCCTTGGATTTGGGGTTTATTCCTGTCATTGCGGTTTAATGATAGGGGAACGCATCCTATTCGTTCAGCAAACTTGTGAAGCTATGTACACCACGAATCCGAATGTAGACTTTAAGTAGTTGAAGCATGTTTTCCTTGTTCTTTGCCAGGGGCCGAAGTTAAGTGCAGGACTAAAGATCATATCACTATGTGCACCACGAATCAGAATGTCAACTTTAAGTAGTTGAAGCATGTGTCTTTGTTCTTTGCCAAGTGCCGAAGTTAAGTATATGATGAATAAGATCATCGTGCTTTACACTGGATTTTTATTCGCGACAAAAGTTTATATATTTTACTATTTAAATGTGTCTTCAAAATATTAAATAGTTTATGATTGTAAAAATAACTCTTTAATAATCATCCAGTTAAAGATGAACAAAAATATTAAAGTCACCATATTGAGTTAGTTCTATTAAGTGCTATTTCATTTACTGAAAAAGCATTGATTTATATATTTTATAAATAAGCTTACTAAAATCAAATAAATAAAATTATTTGAATCAAAGTGAAGGATATTGATGAAAATCTTTTAATTTATAAAACAAACTTTTAATTTTTTTTAATATTGAAATGGTAGAAGATACTTCAATTTTGTTAATTTTACATCTTTTCTACAAAAATAAATCACTCTTTAAATTTAATTATTTCAACTTAAAATCATAAAAGTTTATCTTATACATTGTGCCATTTACTTAATGTTTTTACTAATGTAACTAGTTTTGAAAACCTGAATATATAATTGTATTTATTAATTCTCTTGTGGCATTTTGTCTTTTATTTATTTACTAATATTTTTATTTTTATTCAAGCAAAGCATTTTGATCAAATTATTACAGATTCAATGATAAAACTTATAAATTATAGATAGCAGTTCAATTTATTTTCAAATTTAAATTATGATATTTTGCTAGGAATCTGATTCTACATGTTATTAATGACCCATCAAATAAATTTTATCTCTCGAGTTTGAGCCTTGTGAATGGAAAAAATCTATGATGAAAGAGATCTATCTCTTAGTAGACCGATCCGGATCGAACAAGATTAATCAGGGCCTATTGAGCTTATGTATACCATTATTGGCATGCGAAATTTTTTTCATCTCACTAAGAATTAACAAAATTCGGACTTGTATAATCAAATCTAAGATAAATTAAAGGGTTAATGACCCAAAAAAGTATGAACTTTGTGTCATTTTTCAATTTTGGCATGAACTTTATTTTTTGACAAGAAAAGGCACGAAATTTGATTTTCTTGTCACATTAGGCATCTTTGTCATTTTCCATCCATTTTGCTAATGTGATGAAAAATGGTGCGTAAGTGGCGAACGATGTCATGCCATGTTAGCAAAAAATAATAAAAAATTATAAACGAAAAAA
Organism: Punica granatum; assembly: GCF_007655135.1. Classification (NCBI taxonomy): domain Eukaryota; kingdom Viridiplantae; phylum Streptophyta; class Magnoliopsida; order Myrtales; family Lythraceae; genus Punica; species Punica granatum. Next base: position 2,638,305 of record NC_045127.1, on the reverse strand, counting down.
TAGAAATGCATTGGGATCGCCGGTGACCCCAGAGGGCGCCGGCGACCCCAACTGAGGTTGGAGGAAGGGGTTAGGATCAAGGCCTCACCCACTAGAATCGGGAGAACCTCTAATTCTAGCGATCCCAATCGGGAGGCAGTGGTCAGCGGTGGGCGGCCGGGGCTCCTATCCTTTCTCTGAACAAAGTCTATCTTTTTTTAAAAAAAAATTTGTAAAAAAATATTTTTTTTTCTCTCGTGGCATGACGCCATTTACGCACTGTTTTTCGCCACGTCAGCAAAATGGTTGGAAAATGGCAAAAATGCCTAATGTGACAAGACAATTAAAGTTTGTGCCTTTCCTTGCCAAAAAATAAAGTTCGTGCCAAAATTGTAAAAGGGCACAAAATTCATGTTTTTTTTATTAACCGTAAATTAAGCTCAATAAAATTACAGTACCTTTTAAATATTATATACTTCATTCTGAGGTACTTATTTTTTATTTTTAATGAAAATTATTAGTTTTCTTTTGTTAGGAAAATGCATTTAAAATGTAATATTTTCGTATAATTAGTGGATGTTAATGGTTACGAATGCCCGATGAGATTCTATTTCGTCGAATGGAAAAAAGTGGCCAAGTCTATGGCATTGTTCTAGGGATTATGTATTATACATAGATGTATAAATTTACTACAAGTATTTCTTTTACCAATGTAGTTTGGTTCGGGGTTTGTTCCCCATATATAAGGTCTTGCGTATAAGTCTTGTGAATGAAGAAAATCCATACTGCAAGAATTTTTTACGCCTTAATGGGCCGACTCAGTAACTGAATTAGTGGCCCCAATAATTCCGGATACCAAGGGGCACATCGGAGGCAAAAAAATAAAAATAAGTAAATTTTCATTTAAATTATCTCATACGAAGGGAGTGACTGATTTACTGCTGTAAGAAGATGAATCGTCGCAAAAGTAGTCACTGCAACTAGTATAAATACCCTTCCCCACACAGTGCTCGCGCACACGCCATCATCACTTACAAATTAATAGATAGATTGTCCTGGCTACTGGTTACTCATTTTTCAGCCCGACAGAGCAGAAAAGAATGGCCACGTTCAGCAAGAGATGGTCGGGGCCTCTGCTCGACCGCACCAATTATCCCTACTGGAAGAAGCGGATAGCGGTTTTCGTTCAGGCGCTGGACTACGAATTGTGGAGTGTAATCACAGAAGGAAAACCCTCAGAAAGTAGTTGCAAGCTGGGTGCATTGGATCAGACAGATGCCCAGCTGAAAGCTAGGGCCCTGAACTTGCTGTATAGCACGATCGGTGAGGATGTGTTTAAGGATATGTTCAGTTGCACAACAGCTAAAGAGATATGGGACCTGCTCGAGTCAAAGTATAAGCGTTTAGAGGATGAAGCGTATAAATTTTCATTGAAAAACAAGCTTTAGCGCATGCGTTCTTCTTATATGTTCTCCAATTACCAGCTGCCGATCTTTCATTCTATCTTCTGCATATGCTTGGTTATATATGTCCTTGGAGATTCCTGATATATGTTCTTTTAATTTCAATGATCAATTTGCAACAAATGATTCTAGTTGAAACTCAAATCTATGCTCCACGCAGGATTTAAGCAAATCAATCATTCTCTTGTCCAGAAATTTTTAAGGAGCACGCTGGTGTTTGGTCAGTCTCGAAAAATATCTGAAAACAATGTAATAACTTCACATGATCAATGTCTTTTCCATTATGATTAGACTATGACAATGATATTTTGACCTCAAAGTACATAAATTTTGATACTCAAATAATGTGAAAATACCATGATTTTTCTTTATAGGTGGTAAAAAATATCATGATAACGGATGGAGATGTTTATACTTAGTTTTATTTCAATAAACTTGCTACGTCAACTTCCTGATCCTGAGACAGACAGATGAGAGAGTTCTTTTCGTGTTTTCTGAGTTTTTTTTTTTTTTAGGAAGTGAGATGAGTCGGATATTCTTCCGATTTTATTTGATATCTTATCTTTAGGTAATTTAGGTAGGTTAGGTAGTCAATTTCTCTTTTAATTAAGATCTTCATATCGCGTTTTATAGGCATATCTGATTTTGATAGATCTCTTAGGGTTTCATGTAACACCTATAAATACGTGATTCAGAGCCCCTTCTGCACATCAATCAATTAAACTTGCACTTTTCCGATTTTTCGTTTATTGCACTTTCAATTATTCATAGTTTCGTTTATTGCACCTTCCAATACTCGCATCTTTCAATATCCTCACTTTCAATTCCCTTACCTCTACCTTTAGCCGATTGCTCGTGAATCAAATCTATCATAGTTTTTGGAGCTTTCGGGCACCAAGGCGAGATCCTATCATCCTTCGACACCACTTGCCGAAGCTTGCTCAAGGTTCGGGTTCACTTGTATGAGTGAATTTGTTCCGTCTTCGTCTCAGCTTCCTGAGACTGAGTTTTTGGCCGAATTTTATCAAGCCGGCTCCACAGCCGCTTGGTGGTTTCGAACTCTCGTTTGAGTTTATTTAGGTGAAGAACCCTAAACGGCTAAATCCCCTAGCCGTGAATCGTCCGAGGTGCACTTCGACTTTAAATTTAAAATCTAGCCGCCGTTCAATCCCATGGACTTCTAAAGTCGTGTTACGATACTTTGCATCGGTGGAGCCAGCTAGTGACACGTCAATTCTTGGAACTGCTTCGTGGTACGCCTGCAATCACCACAAGCATGGCCAAATTTGTGTTTGACGTGATAAACACCCGCCAACATCGTCTTGTATCAGAAGTGTGACTGCCCCCATGTCTGACTGTGCTTGAAGACCTAGACTAAGGTTGGGTTGAGGGCGTGGCGGGTAAAAGCTATGATGGTTATGTTCTGTTAGAATTCTCCAACGGGTCCTCTATGAACGCAATGAGAAGTCCTAAGAGCAAGTCCAATGGTGGGCTCTCGTTTGGATGCACAAATTATAGGAAGTCCTAAACTCTCCGAGATGAGCTCCAACAGCTTATGAGCCAGCAAACCCATCTGATCACTGTATCCTGCCACCACTTTGGCTACCGAGACATTCATCACGAGTTACAATCCATCACTTTTGCACTTCCCAGCAAAACTCCCGACTAGTTGAAACAGCTACTGTAACAGACAAACTTCGCTATAAAACATTTTAAGCCCGATGATCAGGTCAGGCTTTATCGAGCTGTTTCTCCGTTTTTTGTATGATTTATTTGTTACAATTAAATCTTTCATTCCTATATTACTTAAACTTATCATCTATTTTAAACGCATATGAAAATTGTAAAAAAAAAAATACCATGCAATACGCGGGATCCCTTTTTGATAATACTTAGTTTAAGTTTTATTCTATGTTTTTATTTATTTTATTCTTAATGGAATTGTAATATCTAATCTAATATTATCTTTAAAATCCGCAAATGAGAATTAATCATTTTAAAATGAAAGTTTTTTTCAATTCATGAATGTAATAAAAGTTCTCCGAAAAAATTTAAAATTATATCACCTAAATAATTTCTCCTATCCGGACAACGCGCGGGTCTGTTCGTTCGGGGTCCTTGGACGTGGTGTTTGTTCCGGTCGTTGTGGTTTAATGATAGGGCAATGCTTCCTATTTGTTCAGCAAATTTGTGAAGCTATGCGCACCACGAATCCGATCGACTTTAAGTAGAGCCTGCTATTACCTTGTACTTTGCCAAGTGCAGAAGCAAAGTATATGACGAATAAGATCATATATATCTTTCTTGATATTATTTACTTTTAGAAATCATTAATTGTTTCACCTACATGTTGCACAGGATTATTGTTCACGACAAAGTTTGTACATTTTATTATTTAACTGTGTCTTTAAAATTTTTTATTTATGAGCTTTTTAAAATATTAAATAATTTATTATTGTAAAAATAACTCTTTAATCACACCCTCCTGATAATACTACTTGCTAATCTTATATAATTCGAAAGGTTTCAAAAAAAAAATTGGTCAAAAAGGAGGCCTACGCATTTAATAAAAGGATAGGAATCCAATTTACCTGTTCCATGAACTTGTAAGGTGTTTATATGAACCGTTGGATTAGTTAGGCGAAGCTGAATCCCCTCGTTATATAAGAATAATAATAAAGAAAAATAAAGTGAGTACATAAATTCCACTCGGGACCTTGTGCCACTACAGTCTAAAGACCCCCTTCCTCGATTTCAAATGCTTTTTAACACCCGCGAAAGCCGGATAACCTATATTCTGTATCAAGCATCTGAAAAGTCGAGGAGTCCAAGCAATTTTTCCGGTGCAGACCGTTTAAATGCCAGATAATTGGGACATTCATCTACGTCTACTTGGGAGTCACTTACCACTTAATCCAATACTAACTAATGACAGTAGAAAAAAAGTCCCACCGTTTAATTTAATGCCATATTTAACGTTTTCAGGAAGGAGAGGAGAGGCCAGTCAAAAGTCGAAGAGTCGAATTGTTCATCACTTGGCCATCAGTGGGAGTGTCTACCGCTAAAATAAATGTCCTTCCCCATGCACCCCTTTGTAAGTTCAGATCGGTTTGGTTCTTCTTCGTCTTCGATGGCCATGTTCAGCGAGAGATGACCATAGCCTCTGCTGGACGGCTCCAATTACTCCTACTGGAAGGCACGGATCAGGGTATTCGTCCAGGCGCTGGACTATGATCAGTGGAGCATAATCTCAGAAGGGAAACCCTCCAGCAGCAGTACAGCGGCCATGAACTTCGCTGTGTCAAGCCAGACCGAAAACCAGCGGATGCAGAGCACGAGCGCCATGAACTTGCTGTACCGCTCGATTGATGAGAGCGTCTTTAGGATGGTATACGCTTGCAAGACAGCTGAAGAGTTATGGGACAGGCTCAGTTTCTTATATGGCAGCACAGAGGAGAAGAAAACCATTTTGATGTGCGAGTATGAATCCTTCAGCAGGAGCACGGGTGAGTTACTGGGAGATGCGGTTGACCGGTGCTCTCTGTTCGTAAATAACCTAGAGTCCTTGGCGTGCAGATCCCCGATGGTGATAAGGTGAAGAAGGTGATGGAACGCTTGCCAGCAGTTTTGAAGGAAAGAATTGAGAAAAATGAAAAATACCGAAGTGGGGTAACCTTTGATGAGTTTCTTAGACTGCTGCGTCTTTATGGTATAGCACTGAGGGCGTAGAGGGCTGTTGCATTCCATGAAAATATGAATCTAAGCTGCATGCCCATTTCACCAAACTTCTTTAAATCGTTTGCACCATCTTTACTTCTGTTAACGAGCTGAGAGAATATTATCGACTTGATTGGCAGACTTAAATACAGAAGTTTGAAATTTACATGGAAAAACAGAAAAACACCATCTACCAATGGAAATGTTTGTGCTTTCGGTTTTATTTAAATGATCTTGTGATATCAAACACCCCGAGACAGAGACAACAGATAAGTTCCTTTCATTCGTGTGCTGCCTGTGTTAAGACCAGACCAGACCAGACCAGACCAGGAAGGGTGTAGGAATTAGAGGAGAAGCCCATCTAAATTCCGTTTTCCCTTGGGGCCCTTTGTGTACCATGAAGAAACATAGTCCCCGTAAACAACATCACGATAGCGGGGAGGGGAAGATCCGCTCGCAAGCCCAGAAGCTGGGGATATTCTCTTGGACTTTGCAGGGTCGTGGAATGTAGCCACTGAGAGCCTCGCTCTGCTACCGTTTGTTATGGCCCGATGTTCTGCACTCCTGTATGCTCCATTGGTTATGATCTGAAAAACAAATTCTCCAACTCAATTGGAACAGGACTATCCGTTTATTTTTGAAGTGAATAGCTTCGTAACCAACACAGGTAACAGCAAATTATAACAAACGACCAAAACAACAAAAATTTCAGCCTATTATGTCAGTGGCTCTTGCATCGTGTCCTTACAACAACTCCAAGAATTTGTCTGAAAATACCTCGGTCTGGTCAGCTAGAATGACAACAATTGCATCGGTTACAGGCTGCACCATAACCCATTCGCCGTCCTTCAAGACCTGGAGCCCACCAACATCGTCTTGTATCAGAAGTGTGACTGCTCCCATGTCTGAATGTGCTTGAAGACCCAGCGTAAGGTCGGGTTGAGGGCACGGCGGGTAAAAGCTAATGGTAATGTTCTGGTAGAATTCTCCGACAGAATCCTCAATGCACGAAGTGGGAAGTCCTAAACTCTCCGAGATGAGACCCAACAGCTTCGAAGCCAGCAAAGCCATCTGGTCGCTATACTCTGCCACGACTTGCCTACGGACAATCATCACAACCAATCACTTGTCTTGCATTTACATCAAAACTCCCAACTAGTTATTACGTGACACAGGTACCATAACAAAAGAACCCCAACACAAAACCTCCCCAGCTTGATGCTCGGGAGGTATCGAGCTGTTTCATCATGTAAATTCCGTCGTATTATAAAATTATCAGTATATATCTATACTCTGAACCAGACACTAGCACATCAAAATTTGACGGATTTTTCCCCCAAAAGAATTGCATTTCGATCACTTCATTTCATTTGGCACAGGCGTGACTCGACTAATAATTCAATTTAACAAGCTAACTGATCGAATTAAGCTTAGTTTGCGTCTACATACACTTCAATCAACAATAAAAAAGAAGGCATTTGGGGAACTGTTACTTTTAATTCGGTATTCCTACACGAACTATGGCTGGCTCTACCAACATTCATACTACTGAAGAACAGTCTCGTCTTTAACCTCGAATCCTAGTTCCGAGTTCCACCACTGCGATTCGAGCGAACCGAACTTTCTAAGTTCATTCTTTTCAGGCAAAATATTACAGATATTCCAACAAGAAGACAAGTACGATTAGCAGAACCAGTATCATTAAAAATCTCATCTTTGGACCAAAAACAAGCAAAGACAAAGGATCACACCGGTAGTCCGGAGGGTGGTGAGGCCACCGAGATGGGTTCCGGCGGCTGAGGGGCAAACTGTGGTGGTCGAAGTAGTCTCTCCAGTCGAGCACCACGTCGTCGTTTTCCAGCATCCTGCTCCCGTACCCCTCCGTGGCCGCCGAGCTTGCGTCGCACGCGTACTTGACCTTCTCCTCCATCGGGAACTCCTCGAAGAAGGCCCTCCCCACGGCCCTCACCCGCTCCAGTAGCGCCGGCGGCACGCCATGGCCGATGACGTGGAACGCCCCCCAGTCCCTGCAGGCGGGCCCGATCTCCTCTCGAACCCTGTCCCTGCTGGCCGGGTTGAACTCCGAGAGGTCGACCGAGGGGATGTTGTCGAAGCCGGGGGCGCGATTGCCGGGCCGGGTCTGGACGGGCTGCACGTACTGGGGAGGTACCCGGGATTGACCCGATTGGGAAATGCTTTGCACTCTCATGGCGGCGCCGGCAGTGGAGCCGGCCGCTGCTGCTGCCACTTCCGCCATGGATTCCGATCTAACCTCCCTTGAATTCTCTCTGAGGTCCAACCATAACATTAACATTTATTTATCTCGGTTCGAGCTCGACCCGGTAACTGAAACGGGTCGGACCATCGCGGAGAACAGTCCAATGGGCCTGTCGGCCCGTAGACGCGCCCGACCAATAGAGGAAAGAGAAATTAGGGCACAATAAAGTAGACAGACGATGGCATCTGAAAATGGAAGGCTCTTCCTTGTCTTCCTCTGAGCTCGCTCGCAGGGAAGCGAAAGGTACTGTCTTTCTCGCTCTGTAACTGTCTTTACCTTCCATAGATCGCAGATTGAGCTTCGATCTCCTCATTGGGATCGGTTCTTCCGGCGATTTAGATTCTTCGCACTATTTTTAGAAATCGGCGCCGTTTGGTGGATTATGAAATAGTTGGTCTCTGTGAATGACAATTCCTACTTTTCCGGCTTAGCTGAAGGAACTAGTGTGGTAAAGTCTGCTGCATTGTGTGTGTCGAGAGTTACTTCATGTTTGTCCAACTGCTTAAATTCTGCATTTCCATGGCGGTAGCTGGGCATTCTTGATTTTATGTTTACAATTTCGCTCATTTACTATGTATTACTTGACCTTTTCTTTTAAATTGAAATGCAAAAGTGTGACCTAGGACCCAGATTTCTTCTTGTTGCTAAAACCAAAAGTTTCTTCTTTACCGTAAAAAAGAAAGGTTCTGTTCTTCGCAGTTTAGCTTTAATTTGTTTGAAGGAATGCGTTGTAGAGTTCGGGGTGTATTGTTATGCAATTGAAGATCTGCTGTAAAATCAGGCGAGCCTTTTGCTTATTTCTTGTAAATACTGGTGTTTTATTATTGAAGTCGTGTTTCCATTGATGGATTTGGAGTAGAATTCCGGTAGTTTATGATTTACTTCAGTTGATGTTCTATGTTACATCAGAGTCCTGTCTATGTCATCGAGAGTAGAATTGCAAGAATGCAAGCTTATACTTCTGGAAAGTGAACTTCATTCCCATTTTCTATCATTTATTTCTTTCTAATGAAATTTTTTAAATAATATTTCATAAGAAGTAAAGTGATGTTAAAATTGATTTTTTACTGATTTTTCTTCTGAAGGAGACCCAGCTGAACTCCTTCTCCTTTGGAAGTAGCTATGCTACCCACTGGAGCTAAAGATAGTCAATCCCGAGAGAACAACAATCAAAAGGTCCACCCCCAACCCATGGAAGAGGCCAGGAATCAGAACCCAGAAGCCGTGGAATCCCTTATCTCCAATATCTTCACGAATATTTCTTCCTTGAAATCAGCTTATATCCAGCTCCAGTCTGCTCACACTCCCTACGACCCTGATAAAATCCAGGCAGCTGATAAGCTTGTGGTCTCCGAGCTTAAGAACCTCTCTGAACTTAAGCACGCTTACAGGGAGAACAACCCGAAACCACTCTGTGTCTCTCCCCAGGACTCTCGCTTGGCTGCTGAAATCCAAGAACAGCAGAGCCTTCTGAAAACCTATGAGGTCATGGTGAAGAAGTTCCAGTCTGAGATTCAGAATAAAGACTCAGAGATTCTCCAGCTGCAGCAGCAGATTGAGGAAGCAAATGTGAAGAAGGCGAAGCTCGAAAAGAACCTCAAGCTCAGGGGCCTGTCGAGCAAAGAATCGGATGCTCCGGGCCATGTAAATGGGTTCTTTCCTGTGGATCTAACCCCTGATCTCTTTCTCTCAGCTGTTGAAGCTGCTTCCAAAGCCATTCATGATTTTTCCAAACCACTGATCAATATGATGAAAGCGGCGGGCTGGGACCTTGATGCTGCAGCGAATTCTATCGAACCGAATGTTATCTATGCAAAGAGAGCTCACAAGAAGTATGCATTTGAGTCGCACATATGCCAGAGAATGTTCAGCAGTTTCCAGCAGGAAAGTTATGGGATCGACTCAGATGCCCATTTGGTCGATAAGGAGAGCTTCTTCCACCAATTTCTTGCCTTGAGGGAGATGGATCCACTGGATGTTCTTGGGCAGAGCCCAGATTCAAATTTTGGGAAGTTTTGCAGAAGCAAGTACCTCTTGGTGGTACATCCAAAGATGGAGGCTTCATTCTTCGGAAACTTGGATCAGAGGAATTTCGTGACTGGCGGGGGCCACCCTAGGACTCCCTTCTATCAGGCCTTCTTGAAACTGGCCAAATCAATCTGGCTCTTGCACAGGCTGGCCTATTCCTTTGATCCAAATGTCGTGGTCTTCCAGGTGAAGAGCGGGAGCGAGTTCTCAGAAGTTTACATGGAGAGTGTGGTGAAGAATCTGGTAATGGATGAAACTGATGAGAGGCCAAAGGTGGGCCTGATGATTATGCCTGGTTTCTCAATTGGGGGAAATGTGATTCAGAGTCAGGTTTACCTCTCAGGCGTGAGGTTTCTGAATGAGTGAGGTGTTCGCCCTACATGGTGACATTGTGCATATTGTATGTTTTCCTTGAATGTTGTCTGTTATGATATAAAATGTCTTATGTAATTGCTATATCAGCTCATTTTCTATTTAATGCGGGTTCACGGGGTTGCAGGACAGGTTTATGGATCCACTCTCTGTAATTGAACCTGTTGTTTGAGATTGTGCAGTAAGATACATTATATTAGTCTTGGCATCAATATGCCTTGATTCATGTCTATCTATCGCAAATATCTCCTGTTCGTAGTCTAATGCACATAAAATAGAGAAAAGTGGATGAGAGAAACCAGCATATATATTCGATACCTTGTCATCAAAATTTCAGAACGAACCAACTATGCATAATCTCACATCCTACATATGCACCTGTTTCTTTTGAGCTCATAATTTTCAATAGAGGAGCCTCGGGACGAACATCTAACCCCCCCAAAATCGCACACAAAAAGAAGCGAACGATCAAAGCCAGAGACTCCTGCAGAAACCGAACTGCGCCTCATCTACCATTGTTCTTATTCTCTGGCCAGTCGAGGAACTTGTACCCCTGAATTGATGGAGGCAGAAAACTCTGTGCTGCAGAGGGATCATCGGGTGTATAAATATACCCTTTTCCATAATCGAGCTCCTTCATCAGCTTCGTGGGTGCATTTCTAAGATGAAGTGGGACCCCCTCGTTCTGCCCAACAGAGTCTCTCACCACCTTCTGGGCACCCCCAATCGCCCGGTATACAGCAATTGATTTCGGAGCCAGAGCAAGGTAGGCTACACACTGGGCAAGAATCACGTTGCACTCGGGCATTCCTATAAAGTGGCAAGCTTGATAGCACGAGACTGCCTGGGTCAGTGCAGCAGGGTCTGCTAACCCGACATCTTCACTTGCAAACCGGACCAGCCTCCGAGCGATGTACAGTGGCTCTTCCCCTCCTTCCAGCATTCTCGCGAGCCAATAAATAGCAGCATCAGGATTGCTTCCTCTCATAGATTTGTGAAGAGCGCTGATCAAGTTATAGTGCTCTTCCCCAGCTTTATCGTATGCAATATGCTTGCACTGAAGCGCCTCCTTCACATCATCTGTCGTCACGGTTGCTCCTTCCTCCAGAGAATCACTGTCAGACAGCTCAATGGAAACGTCCGGCTCCCTCAACAAGACCCGGGCAGCTGCAGTAGTGGCAGAAATCTCCAGGGCATTCAAAGCCACCCGGGCATCCCCGTCACAGTTATTGGCCAGAAATTCGATTGCATCCTCATTGACTTTAACATTTACATCGATGGTCCTCAATAAGCCTCTCTCCAGATCATCAATTGCCCGTTTAAGGAGTGTGCAGACTTGATCCGGCTTCAGTGGATTAAGAGTGAGAACCCGACACCGGGATAATAAGGGCGTGATCAAATGGAAGGATGGGTTCTCTGTTGTGGCTCCGATAAAGACAATACTCCCATCCTCGATCACGGGCAAGAACGAGTCCTGCTGTGACTTATTAAACCTGTGGACCTCATCAATGAACAAGACAGTCCTCTTACTGCTCTTCGCCCTCATCTTCCTCGCATCATCGACTGCGTCCCTAACATCCTTAACCCCAGAGGTGACAGCAGAGAGGGAGACAAACCGATACAAGGCACGCTGTGTTGAGGAGCTAACTATGGCCTTTGCAATGGAGGTCTTGCCAGTCCCCGGGGGACCCCACAGCACAATCGAAGGGAGGCGGTTGCACTCGATGGCCGAGCGGAGGAGGGACTTGTGGGCGAGGAGATGGTCCTGCCCCACCACGTCGTCTATGGTGCGTGGCCGCATCCGCTCTGATAAGGGCTCGTGAGGGGGCCTCCGTTCTCCGTCCCTCCCAGACGAAATCGAGAGAGTGGATTGCGAGTTCTGCGAGGAAATGAGCATCCTGGGACGCTTAGGAAGAGGCGGCGTCGGAAAGTGAACATCCTTTTCGTGCTCTTCTTGCTGCTGCTGCTGTTCTTGTTCTTGATTATGGAGTTTGGGGGCAGAGGGATTCGACCGGAATTGGAAGAACCGGTCGAGCTTGGGCTGGTGTGGGGATTGACTCAGGTTAGGGTTAGGGTTAGGATTAGGATTTGGGGAGGAGCGGTGGGTGAGGATCCATTCCGTGGCTTCCAGGGTGGACTTGCCGCCGGTAGCGGCCAAGGCCTCGGCGGCGAGCTCGTTGGAGAATCCCATGCTGAGCAGCTGCTCCATCTCCATTTCTTCTCCCCGCCCGACCACTGCTAGTGAAACCTAACTCCGATCAACCAAACAAAATCGTCACTTTTTCGGATCAATCCACGGAAATTACACCGACAAATTCTGGGTTCGATTCGATTTCGACTGCAGAACATGAAACGTTACCTGGGCAATGGAAGGGCTCTGTGCTCTGTGATCTTCACAACAGCTACGGCTGCATCACAGCAGACCCAAGAACCAATGTCCTCAAATGGAACACCGCAAGGGGATTGATTCGCTCAATCCGATGGTTCAATTCTTGAACTGGGGACTAGCGAAGCTCTGTCTGTTGTCGTCTGAGGGTGCGTAACAGCAAATATTTCGATCTCGCCGATGTATTTCCCTCCATTTTTGTATTGTCGTTTTGGTAATTCGGTCGTATTTTCCCTCCTAAAGGCGACACTTTCCACTCGTTCCCTCCAAACCTCTGGAAGTGGAAGTCCCTGATTGAGAATTTCGTGTTATGCGTCCCTTTTTTTGGAACTTAATTATCCTTAGCCATTTTTAAGGAATTTATCGATTGATAATTCATTAAAATACTTGTAAATTGACTCAATTCTTATTTTATTAATTATTATTCAATCAAAATATATTTTAAAATTAAAAGTACTTGACCTTTAAGAAGTTAAGGTTAAATCGTTCGATAAATATTTTAACTAAATTAAAGCTACTTCTAGTGATGGAGTTTTGTTTAAGTTTTTGAAAATTTGCATTATTTAATTTTAATGTTATATTTTAAGAGTCATATTTTTAAATAATATTACGAAAAATTATTTTAGAAACTCATAAATTTAAGATTTGTTAATAATTTATGAGTAATCCCTGCTTGTCACTTCGTTTTTTAGAGCCCTTGCATGCATTGAGTTATTCAATTAAAATCAAAATCTAAGAATATCTTTTATACGTTAAATAAAAGAATAGACATATACGAGGCTGGAATACGATATTATTTTAACATTTCCATTAAGATAAGTAAAAATGCGTATAGAAAATCTTCTCTTCATTAGAAAAATCACATCCAAACGGTGTTATTTTTTATTAGCTCTCTCAACATATTATAATACATTTAAAACATAAAAATAAATTAAATGTAAGTATATCAAGCATTTGTTAGTCTCAGAAAAAACAAGTATAAAGAAATTACTTTCAAATCATGAGTGAGTCGGTCATGCTGTGTACTTTCTATTTGTAATGAAGTGATAAACCCAGTTAATGAATCATACAAAATACTTTGTCGATACTATATCATATATATATATATCAAAATATTATTCAAATTTAAAATTTGAAAATTAAACTTAAAAAAATCTTCCAAATAATTGTACATTTGGCAAATTTGAGGTTGGCCGATTCACCAGTGATCATAATTTTATATTCATTTGATTTAGGAGGATCGAATCATACTTCCCGTGAGCATCAATAGCAACTTATCCATGCCCGTATAAAGTTATGATTCTCACCACTTATAATTTCTTAATTTAATCCCAAAATATCTTTCGTGAAATTCGATAGTGTGTTTGGTTTTACAGTTAAGTTGAGTTGAGTTTTGATTTTAATTGGGTTGTCATGATTGTGTTGTTGATTATAAGAAAAAGTGTGACAAAATAATGAATAATGAATAATTAAGGAAATTTAGTATTAAAAATTGAATTGAGTATAATGGAGTTGTATGTGGGTTTATGTATGGGGCTCACTTTTTTTACTTTAAAGAGTTGATTTTTGTTGTGTAGTGAGTATAGTTAAAGTTAAAATTAAAATCTTAAAATATAATTGAGAAACCAAACGGAGTATTTAAAAATCGAAAGTTTTTTGCGTCAAGAGTTCTAGTTCGATAAAAATGATTACAGCTGAGAAAAGTCACTCTGAAACTTAAAAAGATTAGTATATACAAAATATAGGGATGGACTCAGATTCGAACCGTGAGAGCAGGTACTTTGAGGGGACGAATAGGATGGTAATTTTTCTCGTCAAAGAGGACGAACATAAGAAACTTCACGAAAAATTGAACAATTATATAAATTATCTTTAAACGTCAACATTTTAGGGGGACGACTGTCTTTCTCAGCCCTGGGTCCATCCCGGTATGCAAAGTGAAATCGTCAGCTTGATATCTGTCCATATATATTTGTTTATACTCAACAACGCTAAAAACATTGAGCGTGGCGTAGGGTAGAAATAACAATAGGTCGTCTTGGAAAAATACTAAATGAGATATACATTACTTTTATCTGCGTAATTATTAATTGACCCAATCGGAAATTTGCAGAGTTTAATTATAATTATTTCATTTATTTATTTCACCTTACAGTTATTTTCCTTTTGCCCTTGCTAGTTGTAAACATGAAGTGTCTAATTAAATCGCCCATCTTTTTCTGATAACTATTGTAATAGCACGTGCGTTGCACATGTGTTCTTTGTGCTTGTTCATTGTTGGTAATATCATAGCTATATTAAATAGTATGAAATTTAAGTCATATATATATTTGTATTTATATATAAATATAGACCATCAGTATATATAATTGTCTTTTGGTGAATTGAGGTCCTTTCATGCTATTCAATGTCAGTAAATATGATTAGATATTATCAAATATGATATGAAGCCAACTATTCTTTGATCGTCTCACTTTTGTATTCCAAATTTTACTCTTTACAACAAATCATCCTTAGATACTATGCAAAAATGAGAGAATACCTACGATAGCCTAGACCGTGAAATCTCAAAAGATGAATCACTGAGGAAAGATCGAAATGCACCAAAGAGCACACGATAATGCAAAGAATGCCAACAAACAAACGAAAGAAACAAGGTGATGAGCATAATATGACTTCTATATCAATCCGTCAATCACATATTCTCAAAGCAGCTCTTATCTCGAATCAGGTAGGTTGCATTGTTTCCTAGCGTTTATAAGCTAGCAAATTCAACCTTAGGAATTACCTCGTTTTCATGGAATATCGAACAACAGGATAGGTCGGAACACAATGCTCATTGTACTCTTGAGATGCGAAAGAAAATACGGAAACCTTAACAAGATTTATCCTATGTTCTCTTTCGAGATCGCAGGGACCACCCCATCAATGATCCCTTTCTCTCAATGGTCTCTTTATCTCTCTATCTGCGTAACCATCAAACCAGAAAAATAGCATCATTCCCTGCAATAAGGCCACCTCGTCCGGTATCTACATCCACTGGTGCCAGGAATTCCCCCTTTAGTCGATACTTCTGATCAACTTCTGAGTTTCATCCGCCAGATCACATTGATCCGTTGCATCATGCAAGTCTGCAAGTATCGCATAAAAAGTCTAATATGTCTGGTCGGCCTCTATACCTCGCCTTGCCATATCTTCCCCTAAAGGCACGTTCTAGTACAACTTCCATGCATTGAGCAATTTCCTGTAAATTGTCCCATCTTGCCTTAAAAGCATTACCCTTAATCAGCTCTTTGGCTTCCTCTAATTGCACAGCGCCAAAAAGATCAAAACGTAGTGCTCAAGCTCCGTCTCCATATTATGTGTTTTGGTAAATGAATGGAAGAACTCGAGATTGAGATCGACCAAACCACCGCGACTGCAGGCAGAGAGAATGACAAGAAGATAATTATCGGGATTTACTCCAGGCAGCCTTATGTCTTCGAAAGTAGAGAGTGCGGAGGAGACAAACCAATTCAATGCCAGTCCCAAGATTAACACATTCCATGAGGCAACATTTGGGCTCGGGGTATGTCCTCAAAGGCCTTGTAGGCATCGTCAATAGATTTGCATTTCCCATGTAAATTGACCAGCCGAGTTCAGACTGAAACTGGCGAGGCTTATACAAGAACACACAGAATATACACGGAAAAATGAAGGGAAAAAAAGAAATCCAGTGGCAAAAGGCACGGTACATTTCCATCGCTAAACAAAGCAACTTTGTGCCTGGAATAACAAACAGTTGGGAGACCAGTTTGGCCGCCAGACACTCACATATTTCATCCCCTTTATTAAGATAAGAAAAATGTGCCCCCACAAACCACGACCCCTCCCAAATCTATTTTCGTATCAACACCAAAATGTTTCAAATTAAATTAGTCGGAGTCCACTAGACTTCCGAATAGAGGGTGCATACAGAAAAAAAAATTAAAAATCAGACGAAAGGCACATTTTTGGATGGGGATCGCATGGAATCTCATTGAATATGACCAATGCAATATTCTTCTTCTGAGGTTTGGCTCTGAAAACACGGTTTTCCTTTTTTAAGCCGTGAGCACAGAAGGTGAAAAATTAAGGGAGGCCGGGGATAGACTTTGATTCTCCCAATCGATCAATTAAGGCAATCGTCTATATATAAATATAATGTCGACATTTCTTCAACATCTTCTTGATTTCAACCCGTCCTAAAATTCCAGCTATGCTTCCGATTAGAAACCTGCTAGCTGCTGCTTACACAATTGTTTTACCATTTATAAAATAATGCATATATAGTCTCGAGGGAATGACCTCATCTTCATCTCCGCACATATTCATAATTTAATATGATACAGTGAGCTTCTCATATAAAGAAGAGAGCAGAGCGCGCAGTCCCCCGCCCTCCCTCTGTACACCATACACAAAACAGCTATAGCTACCTAGCTGACCTGAGCTTTTCCAAAACAATTTTTCGCGTTAATCTTCTCATTTGATTTGTACGTCCCAATCGGCAGATCAAGAAATGAGTCTCCCACGCGACCGCCAGGCCCTCCTTGGTCTCTCCCTTTGCTTCCTCCTCCTGCCGGTATTGGCCTTCGGGGACTGCACCTGTGAGGGAGACAGCCCCGACCAGGAAAACAGCCACGGCGCCCTCAGTTATAAGCTCGGTGCGATCGCTTGCATCCTCATTGGTGGCACTCTTGGCGTATGTCTTCCCATACTGGGAAAGGCTGTGCCTGCTCTCAGCCCGGGAAGCGACCTGTTCTTTATGGTGAAGGCTTTTGCTGCCGGGGTCATCCTAGCCACGGGATACATTCATGTCTTCCCGGACGCATATGAGAGTTTAACGTCCCCCTGCCTAACTTCCGAAGTGTGGGGGAGCTTTCCCTTTGCCGGTTTCATCGCGATGATGGCAGCAATCGCAACGCTTCAAGTCGATATGATCGCAACCTCGCACTACACCAGGAGACAATTGAAGGAGGCCGCCAGCTTGGGAGGAGCCAAAAACAAGGACACCGAGGCAGGTGGTGCCAATGCCGCAGACAACGACGTTAAGCTCTCGATCCACCACGTCCACGGCCCAGCTGCTGCTCCACCGGACTCCTCTGCGTCCTCTTTGGAAATTCTCCGGCACAAAGTCGTCTCTCAGGTAAACTATTATTTCTTTTAGGGAAGTTTTTTATCTTTTTATTTTCTTTCTTGGATCCACAGTATCGATTTACTGACTGATTGCTTTGTGGTGATCGACCACAGGTGTTAGAGGTGGGGATCGTGGTGCACTCAGTCATTATCGGTATTTCTCTCGGGGCCTCGCAGAGTACCAGTACAATTAGGCCCCTCATAGCTGCCCTAACGTTTCATCAGTTCTTCGAGGGAATGGGCCTGGGCGGTTGCATCACTCAGGTAACTCTTTTAATTTGTTCGTGAGCTTGATTTTAATAAATTAAACATCTCGAGTTAAGCGCACTCGGACAATGCCTTCGGCCACAATTCTCATCCTATATAGTATGTATATATGGGATGCAGTTCTCCTTCCTTTGCTTAATCTATCACCAATTGAGTCATTATCAGAAAAAAAAAACATGTACATTAATTGTGTATATATGATATGATGATCATCACTTGATGGTACGTATATATAATCATGTCCACTGCTGTCCTTTCCGCTCGATCTCACAGGCAAACTTTAAGTCCCGTGCAGTAATCGTGATGGCCTTGTTCTTCTCCCTAACAACACCAGTGGGGATCGGCATTGGAATTGGCGTATCCAACACCTACAATGAGAACAGCCCCACTGCGTTGATCATCCAGGGGATCCTCAATTCTGCTTCAGCGGGGATTCTCGTGTACATGGCGCTGGTCGACCTGTTGGCTGCTGACTTCATGAGCCCCAGGATGCTGAATAGCGGGAAGTTGCAAGTGTTGGCCAACGCGTCTCTCCTCATAGGGGCGGGTTTCATGTCCCTCTTGGCCAAATGGGCTTGAATTATTTAGGGAGATCAGATGAGACCAGGCGGAACTCCCACAGAAGCAATCAGAAAAGTACATGTTTCGTACTCCTCTCTCTTTTTCTCATTTTTTAGCTTCACCAAAAACAGGGAACTTCTCTTTCACTCTCGTCGATCTCGTGATATCGTGATATTAAAACTGTCAATGGTGGAGTGGAGTGGCGTGGCGTAGTGTTGATATACCTTACTTATGTCAATCTTATATAAAATCGAGTAAGAAGAAGAAAGAAGATATATGTAGCCTCTATAGTCGTTGGGTGATTTATTTATTTTTCCCGCCGGTTAGACATTTGAGTGATAATTTAATGACTTTCATCATCAAACAAGTTCCTCCCCTGCTCATGGAATATATTTTTCTTGAAGCATCACAATTAAAACGCCCAACCGCTCGATGAGACGAACAGCTATCCCTCCACCGATGCCTCCGTACTCCTTTCACTCATCTGCCTCACCTTCTGCTTCTTCTCCTCGTGCTCCACCCCATTCCATCACAGATGCATTGAACTGCTGTGTTGCTCCATGTACGTACATCAGGCAGTCGGGGTGGAGACTTTCCACCCACGGTGCGTTATGGAGCTGCCGACCGACTGGTGGGCCGGCACCTCTAGCTGTGGTGGAGCCCATATCCAATCCAATCACTTTACCCTTCCAGGAGGTCCTTCCGAGGAACCCCTCGATATGCTCCTGCATTTACCCAAGTTGGCCATGCATAACATGTTATGTATGCATTGGAGTCTTTTTTTTTTTTTCCCCTCATCGTTCGGAAAATTCTGTTCACGACGGCCGCGATCCTGCTGAGTAATATCCTGAAATCTGCGATCGCGATTAATTCCTTGGACCCAAGTCGACCCCTAATGTCTTGCTGGTGGGTCACTCCTGTAAGGGTACGTAGTTATTATTAAATTTTCATTGGACTTACACGGGCTTGGGCCCATATCCACTTAAAAACTCAAGTTGATAAGTGGTGATATCTAAATCTCATATAAATTAATAAATTTTGATTCATCTTTTCTATGTGGGATTAATATCCTCAACAGTTATGTCTGTCAAACGTGCTATAAAAATCTCAACGTGTGACTGTTCACTGATCCCAAACTTCCTATTTTCTCAAAAGAAAAAAAAATGAAATTAAATTGAGAGAATTTTATCGGGGACAATACTTTTTTAATCTTTTGGCAACAGTTGATCAAGCTTTAGTTCTGCCCATCAAATATATTGAGAATTAGAGCTGGGATTTTTAGGCCCGACGCACTGGCAGTACAAAATCACCATGGTCGGGCATGGAGGTCGGACTGTCCTTCGGACTTCATTCAACTCGAATCCCTTCTAAAGATTCTTGAGTCGTAAATTTTTGTCCATGCCATGCCATGGCTGTTCTTGCATATTAGCAGAAATGATAGGGGGGGAAAAAAAAGCATATGCATACGTTATTCATCCGTCTCAAATTTTTAAACAGCAGAAACCCTCCCTATGCAACCAAGGGAAATCTAAACACGAACATTTAGTATCAAGTATGGGTTGAACTACTTTTCATCGTACATACAAAAGGACGAAACAGTAATCTAGATCTTATAGTTACAGCATACCGATGTATCCTTCTTAAGATCCATACGACTAACGAGCTAATCATTCGAGGAACTCACGCAAAATTTGACTTCCTCTCTGTGATTGTGGCGCTTTTGATGGAGAGGGGCCTCAATTGAAGGTGAAATGGCATTCATTGAAACCTGTAAGATAGAGAGTATCAGTGACATGAAAATGAGAGATTATGGTTGAGGAATAAGACATGTATACGATTAGGCACTTAGGGGAAGAAGAGGTCACGGAATATCATAGTTCGAATTACGCTTACTTGGATCAACTGTGACAAGCATTGCCGCCCCTCCGAATTCACAAGTTCCTCCGCGGGCCTTCTTGTTCTGGAAGTAGCTGTTGAAGGCAAACGAGGCGTGGGCGAGCAGGGTGTTAGGCTGAAAGCAAGGCCCATTGGGTTGAATAGGCTTGCAATCGGCCCCTGCCCCGCATGCATAGTCCATGGCTCCCTGCATTATGGGGTCGGGCACTGTTGGTTTCGCAACACACCACACCGCATACACCGGTGACTTGTGTTGCTGCGGAGGAGGGGATGGTGGCGGGAAAACCATGGGTGGCAGTTGAATTGGTGGGCTCAGGGCATGCTTCGGTGGACTAGGCGTCTGCTTTGGCGGGCTTGCGCCAAACTCAGGTGGACTCGGGCTCTGTGTTAACTTAGGTGGGCTAGGACTTGCTGGAGGCAGAAGGTTTGGCGTTGGGTGGACCACGGGTGCTGGTGCGGCAAACGACGGTGGACCCGGAGGAAAGGCATAGACAGGTGGTATGGTTTGAGCAGGCATAGGAAGGGGCGATATCGACTCGAAGGGTGGGAGCGAAACATCAGGCGTCCTTATACCATATGGTTCCGTATTTTGGGTATGCAGTACTGAGCTTATTGTCGTCAACATGTTTAGGGTGATTCTCGCATCTGCGTGAAAGAATCAACACTAGTTAAAGAATTGCAAAGGGAAAGCTAACAACGAAAATTTAAGCCAGATGATAAAGAATAACAATGCATCTACCTACCGCAGATTGCGAAATGGATTGGGCCTAGGACGAGGAAGACGATTAGTCTCGATCCTCTGACTCTAATTCTTGATCCCGTCATGGTAATGATCCGGCCTTGTGTCTGAAGTTGAGAAAACCCGGATGCGTTGAGTCAATGATCGATGTTTCTATATATGGTACTTTGAAAAGAGAAGCAAACATATTTATACTCACTTGCAGAGGCACTGCTAGTAAAGGGAAGTGCAGATGTTGAGAGACAAAAAGCATGAAAGTTCTTGCTCATGCAGCTTCTGAAGTGAGAATCGACTCGATGTAGATTGTCGGATGCTGTAGGGTCCACGATATTAGACAGCAGGAACCAAGGAAGCTAGGATTCTTTATATTACTTCTTAGGAATGTTGATGTCGGGAAGAATGTTCGGGAAGTAGCTAGTGTAGGAGTTCGTCGACGTAATCAGGGTTAGATTAGCTCTCTTTGTCTTGTCCTTTCTTATTTTTTATTTTTTATTTTTTATTTCCCTCCTAAGATTGTGTTCCTGCTGGAATATATGCTTGCTTGGGAGCTGAGGAAAATGAGAACCAAAGTCTTTCTGCACTTTTCTTTTGCTTGCTTTACACTCAAAACATAACTCTTCATCTGCAATCTCCAGCTTCCACATTATCCGAACATGGATCCTCAGTCGACAAAATTAGCAAGACACTCAAAACGTAACTCTTCATCGGCAATCTCCAGCTTCCACATTATCCGAACATGGATCCTCAGTCGACAAAATTAGCAAGACTACATATTCGACTAAACTTACGTATCTTCCTCGTCTTTGCAGCAATTCATTTCACAACGCACAGGTACATCGGTCGAAGGAGATACGTGAACAAACATATATTCCCCTGAAGAGAATGAAAATGATACACCTGAACACAGTGAACTCAGATGATGATGCTCAAGCCCGTGTGAAAAGCAAACACGGACCTAAGTTAGAGGCCCAAACTTTAAATCAAGTGCCTGCATTCAATAGTACCAACAAGCCCAATGGGCTGCTGGCCCAAAATTCAGATCTTCATTCCGATTTTCCGACCAGGTGGACTTAACCAAACGAGCGAAGGCCCGTATTTTCCGATGGACAGACCATCCGGGGGGGTCTGAGACCATCTATAGAAGGGGACAACTACCCCTCCTACAGCCATATCGAAGGGACCTCCTGGGCGGTCCGGCCGTAAAATTTGCACCAATGATTTCATGATGTGATTTTAGAATCATAATTTTGATTTTAACTCTACCCACTATACAACAAAAACACACATTTCCCAAGTCAAATTTATAATACCATCTCATTTGTCAATCAAAATCAAACTTAATTTAACTCTAAAACCAAACGCCCCCTTAAGATCTCAGCTTCCAATGTGCAATAAATGGTGGGGATGACCGGAAATCAAGCCTGAAAAGACATCCGGAATTGTCTTTCCAGGAATTAAAAATATCCGACAGAAATTTGTCCAAACACGGGAAGTCGTACCCACTACAGATCCAGAAAAAGCCCATCCAATTCCAACGGTAACTTTTCCCATTCAATTCCTTCCTCTCCCCTCACATTAGTCATCCGTCTCTGTTCCCTCAACCGTTTAAAATCCTTTCCCCCACCCTCAGACACCAAATCTCAACTTCAGCCATAGCCCACCGGAAATGGAGGCTGTCGACGGGGAAGTGGAGAGGCTCATTGCGACGGCAAAAGTCGTGGAGTACTTAGAGCCTGTGATGTCGAGGGACCTCCTCTTCAAGTTCCCTGACAACTCGGCCTTCGGTTTCGACTACTCCCAGAGCTCCATCTGGTCTCCGCTGATCCCCCGAGCTCACGTTCCTATGGACTCGGGTGGCCCAGTCACACCGAAGAAGCTCTCTTATGGGTCCGGGGCCAAATACAAGCTGCGCAGCGCCGGGAAGAAGATCGCCGCATCTTCTTTCAAGCTCAGTATTCGGGTTATGCAGAGCAATAGAAAGAAGAAGATGAAGATGAAGACGAACAAGAAACCAAAGTCGAAAGGGCTCGACTTCTCTCCGGCTCTTATGAAGGGCGGTGCTTGCGTCCCACTTGCCGCAAAGGTAACTAATCGAAAAGTACCACTGGTTTCCTCTGAATTAATCACTCCATCTAATTTCCATTACTGATGAACTTACCTGCTATTCTGATGTACACTGATTCGTTAAAGGTATCGGTCGATTTCGACATTATTCAGGATGCATCGTATACATTTTGTAGTCATCAGGTGTGCTTTTGGTATTGTAGGGTTGGAATAAGGTCCTGAAAGCTGCCTCTAAGCAATTCAAGAAGAAGAGGAGGAGGGATCCGATGGCCCATGTGAAGCTCTCTAACTACTTGGAAGCTGACAACATTTGATACCATATCGAACTTCTGCCGGTCCATCCAATAGCTGGTTCTGCCTTGCGACGAAGAAACCGAGATTCCCCAGCAAATTTATTGGAAGGATGCATTCAATGGCACATATAGTACCGATTATGTGGACTTACCAAATGTTTTTGAATGTTATGGCAGATGTATTTTACTGTTAATATCCACTTGTTTTCCATATGTATGTCATGTTCTCCGTTGTTGTCTTCTTCAAAGGATCCAAATTCCACGTCAGAACGACACAAAAGTGGGCACAAGGGCACACAGAATTTGACCATTTCTTTTTAAGGGCCTCCATTGTCGTCCATAAATCGTCAGATCAACTTTTTATAATGTTAATTATATCATAAAATTTTAATCAAATGGTATACGGGAACCATGAACCATCTCTTGAAGGTCAGTACACGGGGGCTCAAGGTTGTTGTCGTCACCTACAACCACATAATTAACGGAATTGCATCATTAAGTGACTATATACAGGTACAGCATAGCTTCCAAATCCATCACAGTCCAATTCTCACTTCACAGCCAAACTCAACAGTCTTCCACTTTCTGCCAGGGCTTGAGTTCAATATGAGTGGTAGAGCACAGCTGGTGTTCATTTCTTCCAGGGCATCAGTCACCATGTGCACGCGGAGGAGTTCGCGAGGGTCGATCATAGACAGGGATAGCCCGGCGGTTGGTACCTGTGCTAGTCATGAAGTTAACTGATGAATCCCGTTTTCAAAACCATCAACGTACTTCTCCAATTCCCCTTCTCCACAGCACGGATACGTCATCGAGCTGCCCCAGACCTACTTTCGAATCAGTCCAGGTTTCACCTAACCATCATCTTATCAAATTTACTCGTTCAAAAAGAAGAAACAAAATTATCCAACTATTCTTAGAGATTTTTCCTCGAAATAATAGTAAACTACATAGTATTTATGCTTTACTACACGTAATAGACGGGAGACGTGGATCAACACTATCCATTGTTCCTTCTAATAATTAAAACAAACACTGCACTGATGCGTAGCCAGCACGTATCAACTACTACTAATCAGCTTTACTAGAATATAATAATATCACCTGACAGGCACCTCGATTATATCGAAATCTCGGCATTAGAGATTTAAAAGTAGTTTTATGTTTGTTTGTGGAATGTTGTACAAAACTAATGTGCGTAGACATTTTTTTTTTTGTTTATTTTCTTTTTTTTTTTACTGGAATTCATTGAGACTACACACGACATCTCTATCTCAACTCTGACATATCTCGTGCCAATGTCGGACGAAACGAAAGCGATGACGTATATATATATGGATCTTCCATGCTTCTTCCCATCTGCCTTGTCTGCTTGCCCGACAAGATTCCTCTTGACTATATCTATTTCTCCAACTCAATCACAACAGTTCAATTCTGACTTTTATAGTTCACGGAGAAACCCAAGGTCGCCAATCGTCATTCTCTCCACCTTAATTACTTTCAGGCTTCAGCTCAGAATGAGTGGCAAAGCAGAGCTGGTGTTTATCCCCGGCCCGGGCGTGGGCCATCTCTTGTCTGCAGTGGAGATGGCTAAGCTCCTCGTCGGCCGGGATGAAGGGCTCTCGGTGACGGTGCTCGTGATGAAGCTAACCGATAGCTCTGACATGAACTCCATCGCCGACTCTGTATCAGCTTCCTCTTCCACTGGGCGCATCCGGTTTATCGAGCTGCCTCGGGCAGAGTTGCAGAACGGTTCGGGTCCTACCAAGCTACTTACCTATATTGTCATTTCCATTAGTATCCTAGTATGATTCCAATTGGTATATATACCCGTTGCAGCATGGAAACTGTTGCACACGTGACGGATTTCTGATCTTGTGATATATACGTGTTTCATTCGATTGGTACAGGCTCTCCGAGTCTAGTTAGTTTCCTTAATGCTGTTGAAGCCTACAAATCCCATGTTCGAGACGTAGTTCGTGGACTGGCTGACAGCGGTTCAGGATCTGCCTCACCACGGCTCGCCGGTTTCGTAGTTGATATGTTCTGTGCGCCGATGATAGATGTGGCTAATGAGTTTAGCGTCCCTAGCTATCTCTTCTTCACGTCTAGTGCCACCTTTCTCGGCGCCATGCTCCATCTCCAAGCCTTACAGGACGACTGCCAGCAGGACATAGGTGCGTTGGTCGACTCCGAAGCGACCGTAGATTACCCAGGCTTGGCGAATCCGCTCAACATCAAGCTCTATATGCCCTCTGAGTTGCGGAAGAAAGATATCTCCTCTTTGTTCCTCGGCTTGGCGAAGAGGTTCAGGGAGACCAAGGGTATTGTGGTGAATACGTTTGAGGAGCTCGAGCAGCGCGCAGTAGAGGCCGTATTCGATGATAAGCTCCCACTGTTGTATCCGGTTGGTCCCATACTGACCCTGAAGGGTGGCAGTGACGACAAGTTGGGGTCAGGCGACATAGTCAAGTGGCTCGATGATCAACCACCGGAGTCAGTGTTGTTCTTGTGCTTCGGGAGCATGGGAAGCTTCCGCGAGGACCAGGTGAGGCAGATCGCCCACGCGCTAGAGCGGAGTGTCCACCGGTTCCTGTGGTCCTTGCGCCGGCCCCCTCCAGGGGGCAAGTTTGATGTCCCGCAGAGTTACGATGACCCCAACGAGGTCCTTCCGGAAGGGTTCCTAGAGCGGACAGCAGGGCAAGGCAAGGTGATCGGGTGGGCCCCACAGGTCGAAGTGCTGGCCCACCCAGCGGTCGGAGGATTCGTGTCGCACTGCGGGTGGAACTCCACCCTGGAGAGCATATGGTTCGGGGTGCCAGTGGCTGCCTGGCCCATGTATGCAGAGCAGCACTTCAACGCGTACGCGCTGGTGGAGGAGCTGGGCGTGGCGGTCGAGATCCGAATGGACTACAGGAAGGGTGACGAGGTAACCGTCACGGCGGAGGAGATAGAGAGGGGGATAAGGCGGCTGATGGAGACTGAAAGGGAAGATAAGAAGGAGAAAGTGAGGCTGATGAGCGAGAAGAGTCGGAGGGCGTTAATGGAAGGGGGTTCATCTCACTCGAACCTGGGACGGTTCATTAAGGATGTTTATAACAATATCCCGTGAATAATTATCGCATATATATTTGCCAAGCTCGAACTTATACCGTACCTTTTTTTTTTTTTCAATCCAATGGTGACAGGGACTTAAAGTGCGTAGATTAATTTTCCTAACGAAATATATATATATATATATATGGAAGTTGGGTGCATTCGAATTAATTTTCTCCAATAATCGAGCTTCGCTACCGTAATTACTTCGGTTCACTTAATATGGCAGCTAGCACATACAGTCTTTGGCTTTTCAGTAAAGAAACTTTGACTGGAAGCAGTCAAATGTTGTTAGCTTCAATGATTTATGCTTAATTGGGTCAAAGAGGATGCGAAGAAGTAACGTATACGCTCGTCGGGTTATAGAGTTAATATTGAGTTGGATTACTCATATCATTTTATTAGTTATTAAAATATATAATTTATTATTTTAAATTTTTCTTGTAATCGAAAAAAAAAAGAGTGGTCCTTTGAACTTCTCATCGAAAAGTTGCGGTTCACATGATTGCTACGTAAACATATAATAATAATAATAATAATAATAATAATAATATTAACAACTTCATAACTGGTCAAGGGATAAGATTATGCTTTACTATATACTAGGTAATGCACCCGCACGACACCGTGGGTGAAAATGTTTTTGATAAATTTATTAATTTATTATAGTAATTTGTGTAATAATTAATATATAATTAATGAAATTAATGATAAAACTGCTTATGTGAAAAAAATATGAACATTCAGTTGATAATAAATGATCTAATTTTTTCAAATGATTATATTAACTAATATTTCATATAATATAAAAGCTAATATTTCTTTAATATTAATTTGAATCGTCAATATTTATAATTACAATATCATGATCCCAATACAATAGGCTCTAATGGTGCGCTTATTTTAGTTTGACGAATTGTCCTGTTGTAAGTTTTATATTTATTAAAAGTAGATTGTAGGCAAAGTAACTTAATACCTAAATAAGAATTAGTGTATGTCAATATGTAATCTAAGCATTGCATTTCATCGTAAAAATGTGAATATTTCTTACGTCACAAATTAAAAGATATTAATTAAATTGGTGATAAATTATAATATTTTTTTTATCAATGTTGATTGGTTTTACGTTAGTTGGCGCTTGTTATCCTTAGATAAGGTTTCAAGCGTGCGTCTTGTGATTAGAGAAAATTTACGATCGGATGAGGTTTATTCCTTAGTGGTTCGACCTTACTCAAATTTAGATTAATTGGGCTTTGTGGACTTCCAAATATAAGTGCTACACATCGGAAAAATCACATTTAGAAATAGACTACTTAAATTGATGATGAATTAAAATATGTATTTTAAATAAATGAGAGTTGATTTTAAATTTGTTGATACTTGTTATTCTTAGGTTAAATTAACGACGAATTGAAATAGGTTTTTTTAAATAAATGTGATTTGATTTTAAATGTGCCGGTGCTTGTTATTCTTAACTAAGACATTGAACGCGAGTGTTATAATTGATTATCTAGTAAAATACGAGGATACATGACACCATATGGTCCGTGCGGATCCGTTTTAATGTTTTAGCGAATGATAAGAATGCCGACGCACGCACATGGTCGGTCCCGCAAGGAACAACGTAGCGGTCATTTCCACCATCGTACTAATCAATCGGACTCCCAATCCGTAAGCCATGACGTTACCTCCATTCCTGGATAGATGAATTTTCAGACGTTTGCTTGATAACCCCAAAAAAAAAAAATTGAGGAAATCCGAAAGCGTATAAGAAAAGCATGAGATCCATCATCACAGTTCCAATTATCAAATGAGACAAGATTTAAGGAAACAGGATCAAATTAGTTTATCCCAAGTTCAATAAAATCCGCCTCTCAAGTCTCAATGGTCGCGACACGAGCGCAACTGATATGGATCCCGTCTTCGGGAGTAGGCCACTTGGTGTCGGCGGTGGAGATCGCGAAGCTCCTCGTCGAACGGGATGATCGCCTATCCATCACCTTGCTTGTGTTGAACCCGCCACGCGCCTCCAAGTCCAACCCGTTTGCGGAACTCCTTGCCTCCGTCTCCTCCTCCACCGCCTCCGCTGCAAAGTCACAGATCCGCTTCCAAGAGCTGCCCTACGAAGATGATCCTTCTGGCCTCGGTGCCAAGTCCAACATGAGCCTAGCTGAACGTCACAAGCCCCAGGTGCGAGCAGCCGTGGCTGAACTCACCCGTGCCCTCGACTCTCCCCCTCTTGCCGGGTTCATTATCGACATGTTCTGCACCCCGATGATCGACGTCGCTAATGAGTTTGGAGTCCCCAGCTACATGTTCTTCACTTGTAGTGCCGCTTTCTTAGGCTTCATGTTCCATGTCCTGGCCTTACAGGACGACGAGGGGAAGGACTTATCTGAGTTTAAGGACTCGGATGCCAAGCTGGACATCCCGACTCTCGTAAACCCACTTCCCGCCAAGGTTTTCCCGACTGTTGTGCTAGATGAAGAACATCGGGTTTGGTTTCTTGGTGCTGCTAGGAGGTTCCGGGAAACCAAGGGCATCGTGATAAATTCGTTCGAGAAGCTTGAACCAAACGCATTGAAATCCCTCCTGGGAGATGACAAGATCCCGCCGGTTTACCCTGTCGGTCCGATACTGAACCTCGAGGTAACTGGCCGGTCCGACAAGAGTTCGGAAATACTCAGCTGGCTCGATGCCCAGCCTAGTTCATCAGTGGTGTTCCTATGCTTCGGGAGCGTCGGGAGTTTCCACGATGACCAGGTGAATCAGATTGCCCATGGACTCGAGAAGAGCGGGCATCGCTTCCTGTTGTCCCTGCGCAGACCCCCGCCCACGGGCATGCTCAGGGCATACCCAGAGGAATACGAAAACCTGGCCAAAGTTCTCCCTGAGGGATTCCTGGAACGGACCTCCGAGAGGGGTAAAGTGATCGGATGGGCCCCGCAGGTAGAGGTGCTGGCCCACCCGTCGGTTGGTGGGTTCGTGACGCATTGCGGGTGGAACTCAACCCTGGAAAGCCTGTGGTTTGGCGTCCCCATCGCAGCCTGGCCTCTGTATGCGGAGCAGCAGTTCAATGCATTCATGATGGTGGTGGAGCACGGGATGGCGGTAGAGGTGAAGATGGACTACAGGAACGACTTAGGAATGGAGACCAAGGAGATCGTGGACTCCGAAGTGATCGAGAAAGCGGTGCAGAAGCTGATGAAGGCCGACGGCCATGACGAGAAGAAGGAGAAAGTGAGGCAAATGAGTGAAAGGAGTAGGGAGGCACTAGCAGAAGGCGATTCATCTCATTTAGCGATAGGGCGTTTTATCGGTGATGTCTTCAAGAACATCCCGTGAGCAAGCTGAATGAGCGGCAATATGAAGCAAGGCACTGGAGTATATCCGTTTATCACACACAAACAAGGGCAATTTCTGACTAGAGGCTAATATACATATCTTCTTCTTCGTTTTTCTCCAAAATCAATCGACATAGGTATGTCCATGCCAATATCAACGGCTTTAGACTTAGCAGTTTCGAGTATAAACGATTATATGTAACAAATGTTGTCCAAGCTGATTCATAGTTTCAAAAGATAGTGTAGCGTAGTGGCACACGTTCTCACTTATTGATCTAAAAGTCACAAGCTCAATACCTAGTAAGATTACTGTGTCCATTTTATTTATAACCGAACAGTTTCAATTATTTTTCTCAGAAATGAGCTTGACCAAAATATCAATAAAAATTGCCATATCCAGAAGGATAAATTTCTCAATTAAAATATGTGTGAACTGAGAGCAAATTGTGATAATCTTAAGTAAACAGAGTTGAGATAAAATTTTCTATGAGAAAATAAAAAGGTCGTACATTCCCCCAAACAAAAAAAAAAAAGTGGAATAAAAAAGCACATCACAAATGATCGGGAAAATTTAGTAGCACAAGGTTTGGTGATGGTCCGGAGTTCTCCCAATGACACAACGGTTCGAGGCAGACCATTAATACGTAAATCGATCAATTCACACCATCTGTATTTTGTTACGCTGGAAGGAACAATTGACCAACAAGTATCTCGCAGGTTGGGTTAAAAGATCAGCATATACAGGCATCTATTGGGCCTGGGCTTTGATATCGATTGGAACAGTAGCCGAGTTCCCCGAACTGTCCGCCGGCATCGCCGAGGCGGTGGCCAAACTCTGCGGCCGGATTTTCTTTCTGAAAACTACTGCTCATGTGACAGAAAAAAGCCGTGTCGTTTAGGTAAGTCCCTCAATGCTTTCCTGTCCTTGCGTGCCTTCTCTCAATAGACCACTTAAGCCTGCAAAAGCCTTCCAGAGTCCCTATCCTCATCTCTCTGTCTCCCAACTCAATCCTCATACTCCAATCCCCTTCCCGCAGGTCTTCTGGGTTCCTTTTAGGCTGCTCCAATATGGCTGGTGGAGCAGAGCTGGTGTTCGTCCCTTTCATGGAGGTCGGCCACCTCGTGTCGGCAGTGCAGATGGCGAAGGTCCTTGTCGAGAGGGACAAAGGGCTTTTCGTGACTGTGCTCGTCATGAATCTAAGAAATGAGGCCACTCTCAAAGCCGTCGCTGGATCTCTCTCCGGCTCTACCACCTCTGCCACCCGCATCCGGTTGATCGATCTACCTCCATACGAGCTTCAAGACCGACCCAGGTTCTACACTAGCAACTTATCTCGGTTTTTTTTTTTTAAGCCTTCTAACCTGCATCCCAAGTAGTTATATCCCATGCTCCTAATTTCGCAACTATGGAATTATTATTAAGAACAAGTTGGTCCCATGTCATATTATTTGGGTTATATAAAGATGTGTGCGTACATCAGTACATGCACTAACAACGTTGGCTGACATTACCCGAATATGTCAATCAGTACAAAAGCTTATCTATTCTTTTGAATTCTTCAATTTTGGTCCAGCTTGCTGTAGTTGAAGGCTACAAAGACCATATTCGAGAAGTTGTCATTGGGCTCACAAAGAGGGTTTGGGGGTCCGACTCACCATGACTTTCTGGGCTCGCGATCGACATGTTGTGCACAACAGTAATAGATGTCGCAAACGAGTTTGGCCTCCCTAGCTATATCTTCTTCACGTGTGGTGCAACCTTTCTCTATTCTATGTTTCCTCTCCAAGCCTTGCAAGATGACTGCCAGGAGGACTTAAGAAAGCCAATGGATTTGGACACGAGTATCAATTAACCGGGTTTCGTGAATCCACTTCCTCCCAGGCTCTTGCCTGCCGAATTGCTCACAAAAGACGCCTCGCCGCTGTTTCTCAATCTGGTGAAGAGATTCAGAGACACCAAAGGCATTATTGTGAATACACTCGAGGAGCTTTAACCCCGTGCAATAGAGTTGGTATTCGATGATAAACTACCGCCTATTTATCCCGTGGGGCCTGTATTAAACCTGAATGGCAGGGGCAACAGCGCGGAGTCACGCGATACAATCAAGTGGCTCGATGATTGATGGATTCCCAATTCGTACCTCAAACACTAATTGATCTTCACGCTCCTCAGTCTTCAATCAATTATGCTCCGTACCTACGAACAAGGGAGATCAGGGTGTCCCCGATTCCCCTCCAATGCTTAAGTCAGACTCTGCTAAGGAGAGCATAATATTGTCTGGAATTAAATAACGTACTTGGGATTTATATAGGAGGGGGTGTAAAGTGATAAAATCCTGAAATACTTGGGATATTTGATATATTTTGAAGATATTTGGTATGATCTTCTCCGAGATATATTAAGAAAGTATATATTATAAGAGATAGATATTGCATCTCACTTGGACAAGGTGCATTGACCTTATTTAATCAAGAGTGGACGCGTGCCTTGTTGGGCCTGATTAGTGGGCTACTAGGGCGGAGTCCATCAATGATCAAACTCCGGCATCGGTGGTGTTCCTTTGCTTCAAGAGCATGGGATGCTTCAGTGAGGACCAGGAGAGACAGATCGCCCATGCACTTGAGTAGAGCGGTCACCAGTTCCTATGTTCCCTGCGCCAACCCCAGCCAGCAGGTAAGTTTGATTCCCCGTGCAATTATGAGAACCTGGAGGAGGTCCTGCCTGAAGGATTCCTGGACTGCACGGCTAGGACAGGTAGGTGGAAGTGCTGGCTCCCTCCGCGATTGGGAGGTTCGTGTCCCATTGTGGACGGAACTCCACCCTGGAGAGCATGTGGTTTGGGGTGCCGGTGGCGGCATGGCCCATGTATGCAGAGCACCATTTTAATGCTTTTGCGCTAGTGGTGGAAATGGGCATTGCAGTTGAGATCTGTATGGACTATAAGAGGAACTTAATGGGAGACGACAAGGTGATCGTGATGGCAGAGGAGATCGAGAGAGGAATAAGCCATCTGAAGGAGGCTGAAGGTGAAGGGAGGAAGGAGAAGGTGAAGCTGATGAGTGAAAGGAGTAGAAGGGCATTACCAGGAGGAGGTTCATCCTACTAGAACCAGAGGCGGTTCATCAAGGATGTCTATGGCAACATGACATGAATAACTGTTGCGTATGTAATCTGTGTTCGTACCGGACTACTGATCGAACTGTGTTTTCCCCGATATATACCGTGAAAGCATGTAAATTAATCTCTTGGTTCAATTCCAATGACTGTGATGTGCTTGCTAGCACTCATATGTCAACCATAGAGTATCGAACAAGAATTTTTTGGCAAGTATTAGAAGATAGAACTCTTCATGGGGTGAATTCTTCAGCAGTTCTTGTTGCTGCTGCTGCTGCCGTTAATTCTCTACTGCAAGTCTAATTGCCGTTTTAGCGGGTTCAATTTGCCGTTTTAGCGGTTTCACGATCGCACTATAAGGCTATACATGTCCTCTATTATTGGATGGCTAATTTATTTTCGTCCAAGAATATTTTGAAGAACATATGTTATTGTGAACGTGGCTTGATCAGTAAGTTCTATTTTTCAAAATTAATTGAGAATTAATTTAAAAAATCTAGTCATGGGAAGGAAGTTGAACTGAGAGCAGGGGAGTAACCTGGCAATTTCGTACCTAACTTATGCAAATCACGTCAATCGGGTCATTGAAAAAAAAGTTACATCAATTTTGTTCATGATCACATCAATTTCGTCTCAGATCATATTAATTTAGTTTTTAGTCACATCAATTTCGTTCTGACAATTTAGTCATTGGTCATATCAATTTCGTTCTTGATCACATTAATTTGGTCATTGGTCACATCAATTTGATCCTTCCAGTTAGTCACATCAATTCAGACCTTCCTTGGTCATATTATTTTAGTCCTTATCAATTTCAATTTTTTACCTAAAAAAGGTCCATTTGGTCTTTTCCCTCATTTTTATTACTCTTGTCTCCAAGCCAATTTTAGAGCATTCGTTCTCATTGCTTGGACCTTCGATTCTCATGTTCATTGTGGCTATGGAAAGCTTATAAAGTACTACAGTAGGATTGAGTTTCAAGTAAAAAAGCAAAGAAACAAGTTAGAAATGCGCGGTTGAAATTTAATTTTCCCTCATAAGGCAGAAATTTCGGAGAGTGATATCTCTCAAACCGTGTAACGAAATTATGAGCCGTCAAGTGTTGTAGCTTCCTTAGGATATGAGGAATCTCTCTATATCAATTTTTTGGACTAGTATTGATTCTATAAGAATTTATTCCCATGTTTTAAAGAGAAAAATCTTTATGTGTCATTAACGGTAAATTCTTACAGAGTCAATATTGGTCCAAAAATTTATATAGACAAATTCCTCATATCATAAGGAAGCTACATCACTTGACAGCTCGTAATTTTGTTACACGGTTTGAGAAATATCGCATTTTGAAATTTTTGCTTTGTGAGTGAAAATTGAATTTCAGCGGCATTTTTCTAACTTATTTCTTTGCTTTTTGTCTCAAAACTTGATCCGAAATAGTAGTGCTATGTGTAAACTTTCTATAGCCACTAAAAACACAAGAATCGGAGGTCCGAGCAATGAGAACGAATGCTCTAAAATTGGCTCGGAGACAATAGTAGTAAAAATAAGGGAGAAGACCCGAGGTGCTAGTTCCACGGGGCGCAACGGAAGCGAAAAAGGAACAGAAATTCAAAATTTCCTACCCGTGAAACTAATTCCAAGACCTACTAGAAGAATAAGAGTAAATAAAAACGTACCTGGAATATTTAAAGTTGTCGACCGAGCGTCCCACGCGTGACGCCTCTACTGGAATCCACACCGACTTTGTCGACGAGTCTTCGAGATCGGCGGTGCTAGCGACCAACACTCGAAAGAAACACTGGTGCGACTCTCGAAATTTATTAGACTTAATTGGACCTAATGAGTTGAACAATTCAACTCAATTATGCCCATTTATATACATACATGTATATCTTATATATTTGTGTATGTAAACGTACACAAACACATGCATACATATATATCTCATCTATCTATATATATATATATTCTGTACCCTTTATATAACAAACAGGAAGGGAAGAAAATTCAAATCCCACCGATGTGGGATTAGAATTACATGGGCTCCCTACATGACATGTGTCTAGGTAAATGGCATCATTTAATTAGCCCATGTGTATGTATAAATGTAGACATATGTATGGCCCATGTGTCTAGGTAAATGGCATCATTTAATTAGCCCATGTGTATGTATAAATGTAGACATATGTATGGCCCATGTGTCACCGTATTAATCTTGCATCAATTTGGTCCATTTAATCTAATAAATCGAGTCTAATTAATCGACAAATTTAATCTCATTAAATATCCGATTAATTAGTCGCACCATAAATCATCTAATCTTTATTAGATGATTTTATTGTTTCAAAATATCTCGTCAATTTAGTCGTAGTATGTGACCCTGTAGGTTCCCAATTACGTTGACAGTAATATCAAAATCTCTATTTCAATATTACAAACAGTGAGTGGCATCTAGCAATGCATCACTGTTACTCAAGTAATCGGAAAGTCAATTTCTCGACGAACCTTGTGACCTCCATTACCGTGTAATATAATCCCTTTGTCCTCTATATCTCTATTGAGCCCAAGGCATGGTCGATGACATCCTTGTATGGCTCAATATCTCTTTTTCTTGGTTTACCGGGTAAGTCTATCAGAACAAATGAGCTCGATATCATTATATCGACTCATTTGGGTATGCATACACTTTTAGACTTAACCACCAAGTGGCCGTGAGATATCGCTCCCGTTTCGTAGGAGGGACAAATCCTATCTTGATCACTCACATTCCTCTCCATGCTCTGTGGTATACCCGATAACTGTCTTTATAACCATCCTGTTACAGTGGCGTTTGACAGTATCAAAGTATATGACATTACATGTAGGAATCTATGGTGACCTCAAGTCAAAGGACCATTACACTATAGTCACTTTGAGATATGCTAATGACAGTCACGTAACAACCCATGTAGCAATCTCATGGCGGATCAGTCCTATACACATTACTCTTAATGTATACATGTGGTGTGATTTGATATCTCCATATCCATGACCTATGAGATTTGATCATCAATCAACACTTACACTAATCTAACCGTATTATCGTTGTCCTAATTAACGATAATACTTTGACTATGGACCTACTATTCCAAGGACATTATTGTGTAAAATCATATTTAGCGCAATTTACACAATAACAGATATGCCTCGTAATATAATGAAATACATGTCATATTACAGAACTGATGATAGATTGCATCTAGGGCATACACCAATTCCCAACACGAGGGACCTTTTTTATATAAAGAATTAATGTTAACAAGAACTAAAATGATGTGATCAAAGAAAGACTAAATTGGTGCGACAAACCGGATGAACTAAATTGATATAACTAATGACTAAATTGATGTGATCAATAATCAAATTGATGTGTCGAATGACGAAATTGATGTGACCAATGACTAAATTAATGTAACCAGAAATGAAGTTGATGTGACTGTTGACTAAATTAATATGATTAGGGATCAAATTGATATGACTTTTTTTTTCTCAGGGATCTAATTAATGCAATTTACATAAGTCATGAATGAAATTGATCGTTTACTCAAGAGCGAGGAGAAACCCGAGCTTATATGAACTGAAGCTGGTGGAATTTATTTGTTCGAACATAAACTTATTGTGCCGGAGATAAGATGAAAACTTTCAAGGAAAACGGGATAAGAAAATTTCAAACTGAATAGCCTTGAAGAACCCATTCCATCGGGCTGGGAGAGACAAGTTCAATATTGAAAATTTCTTTTCGTACGGCTCCAGAAATTGGAAGTTAGAAAAAAACATGATATCTCCCTCCCCTTCACCCATTGTCGCCCCTAATGCGGCATTTATGAGATACTAATATGTACCGGTATAATGGCTAAAATATGTATGGAGATAATGTCTACAAATGCAAATTTAAAAAATATTAGTAGTATTAAAAAAATGCACTGATGTTACTAATATTTCAAAAAATTAAACGATCTCTCCCTCTCCATGGTCCACCGTCACCATATAAATTCACTTTCAATAAATTACTAATATTTCTAATTAAAATATTTGAGGTAACTATTTAATAAATTCGCGCAACGCGCGGGTCCAATGTCTAGTCCATAGAAATAGGGGAAATGATATAAGGAGGAAAAAGATAGAGAAGATGAGTGAATACGAAGTTATTTAAGTGAAATTACAAATTTGTCTTAAATTTAGTGACTATAATTAATTACAAGTAATGAGCTATGGGTAATACCTTAAAGCAAAAGGGAGACAAAAAATCTCACCTCTAGCTTTATATATTAGTATAAATAAATACGGTATTGGATTCAGAAAACCAAAAATACTGGAGAAATATTCTTTTAGCGGTAATATTCTCTTAAATCTATTTTCCCCATAAATATTGTATGATCTTCATCATAATTCTTTTGACACTCCCATAAATCCTCGTAAGCGCATACAAAGCGTCAATAGCCCATTTTGTAGGTTATTTGCGGGGTTGTTCGTGGGGAATTGAAATTCGATTTTGGTCTAACGAACTGAGGAGAGGAAAAATATTGAATGAAATTAAACATATAATTCTACGAAAATTTTGGATCATATACCCAGCATCTCTCCCGTGCTTTGTTGACGTGGGATTTGTGTGTGTGACACCCCCTTTCTCCATTATTGGACAATTTACGTTCGTCTTGCTATGTGATTAGTCTATAATAAGAATATATGCCGGTGCATGCATGGTCGAGCCAAGCAAGCATAAGAGCCGTCTCAACAATTCTTTCTGTTTAACTAGTGAAATAATCCGTCCATTGATAATACAAATTATTAAAAATAAATACATAAATATTGGAATAGTTGCATTAATTAGTATCTCTAGAAAGATTGTAAAAATCTCCTTGGGAACATATGATAAAATTGTAAATATGGAAAAAAAATGAAAAAAGTCTAAATTTATATTAATTGAGAGACTTGAAGAGACAAGTCACCCTAAGCTGAGGAGTACTAACAGAAGAATCTCTTGAATCCTTATATGCTTTTATGGAAAATCCTTTGCACGAATGGAAGAATTTCATAAAAGTAGACTAAATTAATACATACATCGATTAAATCACTCAAATTCCATAAACCGTAACATCATCCTCCAACGCGGGATTCTCAGGTTTCGTTTGCTTACCAATAATAAGCAAAAAAAAGTACAAAAACAACAAAAAGAAATGCTTGATGATGAACAAATTAAATCATGATTCATCCACCATTAGATGACTCGGACTTTCCATCTCTATATATACACTGTTCCAATGAACAATTAAGAAAGATTAATGATACGCACCAAAGGTTCTTAGAGGGCATCCAATTAGTTTATCCCAAGTTCAATTCGGTCCGACTTTCAATGGTCGCGACTCGAGCAGTCTCACAGCTCATATGGATCCCATCTGCAGGAGTAGGCCACTTGGTCTCGGTGGTGGAGATTGCGAAGCTCCCCGTCAGACGGGACGATCGCCTCTCCATCACCTTGCTCGTGATGAACCCGCCAAGCACCTCCAAGTCCAACCCGTTTGCAGAACTCCTTGCCTCGGTTTCCTCCTCTGCCGCAATGTCACGAATCTGCTTCCTAGAGTTGCCCTACGAAGAGAATCCTCCTGGCGCCAGTTCCAAGTCCACCAACGTCAACCTAGCTGAACGTCACTAGCCCCAGGTGCGAGCTGCTGTGGCCGAACTCATTTATGTCGCTGACTCTCCCCCACTGGCCGGGTTCATAATTGACATGTTCTGCACCCCAATGATGGATGTTGCTAATGAGCTTCAAGTCCCCACCTATACGTTCTTCACGTGTAGCGCGGCCTTCTTGGGCTTCATGTTCCATGTCCAGGCCCTGCAGGACGAGGGGAAGGACTTATTATCCGAGTTTAAGGGGTCAGTCAACGCCAAACTGGAGATCCCCACTCTCATAAATCCACTCCTTGCCAGGGTCTTCCCGGCCTTTGCTCTAAACGAAGAACCTCGGGTTTGGTTTCTTGACCTTGCCAGGAGGTTCCGGGAAACCAAGGGCATCATGATAAATTCGTTCAAGGAGCTCGAACCACACGCAGTGAAAGCCCTTCTGGAAGATGACAAGATCCGGTCAGTTTACCCCGTTGGTCCGATACTGAGCCTCAAGGGAAGAGGGTCCAACAATAGTTCGGAGATACTCAGCTGGCTCCACGCCCAGCCTAGTTCTTCGGTGGTGTTCCTATGCTTCGGGAGCGCTGGGAGCTTCAACGATGACCAGGTGAAGGAGATTGCCCATGGACTCGAGAAGAGCGGGAACCGCTTCCTATTGTCCCTGCGCCGACCCCTGTCCATGGGCATGCTCAGGGCATACCTGGAGGAATACGAAAACCTGGCCGAAGTTCTCCCCGAGGGTTCCTGGAACGCACTTCCGAAAGGGGTAGAGTGATTGGATGGGCCCCGCAGATAGAGGTGCTGGCCCACCCATCAGTTGGCGGGTTCGTGACGCACTGCGGGTGGAACTCAACCCTGGAAAGCCTATGGTTTGGCGTCCCAACTGCAGCCTGGCCTCTGTATGCAGAGCAGCAGTTCAATGCGTTCGTGATGGTGGTGGAGCAAGGGATGGCATTAGAGGTCAAGATGGACTACAGGAAGGACTTTGGAATGGAGACCAAGGAGGTCGTGGCCGCGGACGTGATCGAGAAGGCGGTGCGGTAGCTGATGGAGGCCGACGACCATGACAAGAAGAAGGAGAAGGTGAGGCAAATGAGTGAAAGGAGTAGGGAGGCACTGGCAGAAGGCGGTTCATCTCATTCAGCCAGCGGGCGTTTCATTGGTATCATCTTCAAGAACATCCCTTGATCGAGCAAGGTGGGAGGTTGCATGGATGGAATTTGTTCGAGGATGCGAGTCACTTCCGATTAAGGGCCATAAATATCTTCTTCATTTTTCTCCAAAATCGATTGACATAGGTGTATTTACGCCCCGATCAACGGTTTTATATTTAACAGTCTCAAGAGTATAAAACGATTATATGTCAACAGATGTACTAAACGCAGATGGATGTATTTTTCGGTGAAAGCTTATGCATATTCACTAAATACTAACTTATTAAATTGGCCTATCCAGAAGAATGAATTTCTCTATTCACGCATGTGCACGAGGAAATTGTGATAATCTTTTATAAACAGAGTTACAAAGAGAATTTTTAGGAGAAAGATGGTCCAACCAAAAAACAGTTTCACCAATAACAGGGGAAAATCTTAGTAGCACACGGTCTGGTAATGGTTCGGAGTCTTTCCAACCAATGTCACAACGGCTCGAGGCAAGATCGATTGATCACTTGCACCCATTTGTGCACTGCATAAGGAACAATTCACCAAGTTTTTTTGTGGGTTGGGCCAAAAGATCTGCAGAAACAGAGTCGTTTGTCTGCAGAAATATATACATGTGCCTAATAATCTAGCAAAAAAAAAATACATGTGCCTAATCTAAGCATTAGATTACAACTACGGTACAGGAAACGCCAAGGCCATCGCATTATACACAGAGCGTTGATGAGGGCAAGATCGATGATGCCACCCTCAGGCAGAAGCCAAGGCCATGGCCTTGATCCTCATGGCGGGTGCACTCTTGGCATTTGCCTCCCCATGCCTGGGAAGGCTAGTGCCTGTGCTCCGACCAGAGAGGAACGTCTTCTTCAAGGTAAAAAGCCTTCGCAGAGGGGGATGATCATATAAACGGGGTCCATCCATGTCTTCCCGGATGCATATGAGGGTATAACCTCTTCCGGCCTAACCAGCTTAGCCTTGTGAGGTAGGGGTGAAGTGAGGCAGAGGCTCTCTTAAGCATCCGGGGAAACGTGGATGAAGAAGACGTGACTCCTCGGGCAGTGCACAGGGACCGCCTCTCCGAGCATGGGGAGGTAGTCACTGGGGGGCCTTTTGATGAGGATCGAGGCCATGGCTTGAGCTTGTAAAGGAAGCAATCAAAAAGTGTTCCGGAATGGAAGTCCGTATGTCTATCCCCTCCCATCCCTTTCACATTCATTAATTGGGCGTGAAGGGGGGGAGAAAGAATTGTTATGGAAGTTCATTGAATAAGTTGCAATGCCATATGTTTGATTTCCCTCCAAAAATGTGCAGTAAACTTGGAGGATTCATGTGAACGAAAATTCAACATTTAACAAGAAATTTCACATTCGATTCTCATTAAATGATAGTCGTGCCCCTTTATTATTATTAGTTATTAGAATTTTTATTTTATTATACTAGACTTATAAATCTTTTTTGTAAGCGAAAAATAAAAAAAAATCCATATTTAATTTTTTCCTATAATTGAATATCAACTATATAGTTTGAGAAAAAAAATATCAACTCAATTCCATATAATACGCCAAACATTATTTATTTATTTTTAAAATGCCCCTATGAAAGACCTTCATCTCATCTATTGGAATGCGCCTCATGGGCTCATTGTGTAGTTTTTATTGCCCGGCCCAAAAATGTCTTATTATCTTTGTTAAAGCCATATAAATGGGAAGATTATGATGTAATTAATTGTATGATGCATTCAACTTTTTACCATTAGATGATCAAAAAATTATAATAATTTATTCATCAATAATCGCAAGCCAACAATTCAAAAAGTGATCACATAAAAAGATAATGGCATTATAGCATTTTCCCATTTATATCCAAACATTTCATTCCGTAAAGATTTATGATGCAATCACTTTTTTGATATAATTATTTTTCGGTAGAATGGTGTAATTATTTTTTGAACCGTTGAATCACAATCATTAATGAATTAAAAATAAAAAATTTATCTTCCAATGATGGAAAATGTGATTGCATCATACAATAATTGCACACTAAACTTCCCATAAGAGGACTGAAAAAAATGAATAAATTAAAATATTCAGTGAGTATTACTCAGCCACTTGATTATCTAATATCCAATTAGAAATAGGAAATTAATCCCATAATAAGCTCATATATTCTCCCTTATAGATATTGTGATTGGTCGTTAAGAGTAAAGTAATTTTATTTTATTTTTTTAAGAAAAGGTGTAGGCATAGACTGAAAGCAACCACTAAAAGTCATTGGAACTGAAGTCAAACCTCTACCCTTTTCTTCTTTCTAATGAATGAAGTCAAAATTCAAAGGATGGCGTGATCCCCGGACTCAACTATTGATATAGGATGGACCCACACGTGGACAAAATCGATAATAAAAGACTAGGGCTCTATAATTTGCCTGCCTTAATCTTAATTTCCTCTAGAGCATCATGGACATGTATAGCCCGTGTGATAATTTCTCCATACGTGGACGTTCGTTTGCAACTCCAACAATGGCTAACCTAATACCATTGCAAACACGAATATGTGATGTACTTAGCAAAATGCTTTCCGCGTGGATGGTCAAAACTCACCAAAAAGATGTCGTGATCGAGATTAAATTGATTATTCAATATTTAAAATCAGTTAATTAATAGATTGATGTTATCTTGTAATCTAATAAAAAAATTATATATCATTTAGTTAGAAAAGCAATCACTTAGGATATGGGTCACATATATATTTATAAATAAAATGAAACAATTATTTGACTATATTTTGTCTTCTTTTTAACAAAACACAAGGAGAACCAGTCCATCCACTCAGAGGAAAAAACAATAAGAGACATATATTAAGCACACCAAGAAAAAAAAAGAGAATAAATGCGAGAATCTGAATGAATGTAAATATAATATATTTTCACAGCCATATATGCCTAATCTTTTTTTTTTTCCGGTGGGAATATATGCCTAATCTGAATACTGTGCAGATCATTTATTTTAGCAAAATTTTCACGGCGATATTATATGCCCAATGTCAGGCCCATTTGGCCAGGAGGGACATGCAGCCCGCCCCCATAAGGAGAGAAACGTTGGCCCACAGCTGCAGCCTACCGTTCTTCTGCATCCTCGGGCTCATGAAATCGGCCGCGCACAGGTCCACTAGTGCCATGTAGATTAGGATACCCGCTGAAGCAGCATTGAAGATCCCCTCGATGATCAGCGCTGTCGGGCTGTTCTCATTGTACGTGTTGGATATGCCGATCCCGATGGCGATCCCGATTGGGGTTGTGAGAGAGAAGAACACCGCCATGACAACCACTGCCCGGGACGTAAACTTTGCCTGCAAGGACATAAATGGAGAGGGGCATTAATTACTAGTGTGATGTGATAAAGAACCGATAAAAAGGCTCTAATTCTAGCCCATTGTTTGTTTTGATATATAATGTATGTATATCTTGTTGACAATGACTAGGTGACAGATTAAAAAAAAAAAAAAAAGGAGCATTAGAAACGTACGATGAAAGCGATAGAGAGGCAAAATTCAAAAAGGCATCTCTGATGGACCGATGGGATGAACACATTCTATAAACTTCGTATATCAATAGGGCCCTAATTTTTTTAACTCCCATGCATCACTATAGGAATTCCCGTTGCCGAGTGCAATTAAGTTCAACTGTCTAAACTTATTAAAACAAACTCGTTTCTGAATTTCGCTATGGCTTGAGTAATCGATTAACTCCACGAAAGGGTACCTGAGTGATGCAGCCGCCGAGGCCCATGCCCTCAAAGAACTGGTGAAAGGTCAGGGCAGCCAAGAGTGGCCTAATGGTCTTTGGACTCTCCGAGGCCCCGAGCGAGATGCCTATTATCACCGAGTGCACCACGATCCCCACCTCCAACACCTGCCACCAGAAACCAATGAGTCAATCGACTTATATCATAGTTGATGTACAACTGCTCTTATTATACTATGGTTGAATCTGTTTTATTTTTTTAATTTAGTGCCCACACCGCATGCAGGAATTCACTAATAGAGCAATGTGTAAATTGCAAAAATTTTCAGATGAGTAACGCATAGAATTCAAATCTAAACAAGAGGACAAGGAAACTTTGATGCAACCGCTTTGACTTGAGAACCCGGTTTGGTTCGAGTGTAAGTCGATGTCTAATGAGAATTAATCTAAATCATCTAGTGATTACAACAGATAAAATATATCGTTTGATTTGGCTCGTTACTGCAAGTAAATTATGATTTGATTTGACAAGATGAATCGGAGCTCGGAGTAGCGACGCCCGTCCTCGACCGACAAAAGACTTTCGTGATCTTGCCAAATCATAATGAGACAAATCGACTGATCAGAGACTATATGCATATGAGAAAGCCTAAAAAAGATCAGTTTTATAGACTATCTTATCTATTATTAGACGGGAACCTCGAGTTAATTCTGCAGAAAAATCAGTAATTACCTACCTGCGATATGACTTTGTGCCGGAGAAGTTCCGCCGAGAATG
The DNA here is from genome assembly GCF_007655135.1 of Punica granatum. NCBI lineage: Eukaryota > Viridiplantae > Streptophyta > Magnoliopsida > Myrtales > Lythraceae > Punica > Punica granatum. The sequence continues at coordinate 2,594,213 of NC_045127.1, read as the reverse complement.
CGGAGTCGTCCGGTGGAGCAGGGCCGTGAGAGTGGCCGTGGTTGGCGTGCGTGTGGAGGTGGACGTGCTCTGCATGGCTCCCACCGGCCTCCTTGTCCTCGCTACTGGGCTCTCCCTCCGGGCTGGCCTTGTTGAAGTGCCTCCTCGTGTAGTACGACGTTGCTAGCATGTCAATCTGCAGCGTCCCGATCGCCGCCACCATGGCCACGAACCCCGCGAACGGGAAGCTTCCCCACGCCTCGCCGGTGAGGCAGGGCGAGGTGAGGCTCTCGTACGCGTCCGGGAAGACGTGAATGAACCCCGTGGAAAGGATCACCCCCGCCGCGAACGCCTTCACGACGAAGAAGAAGTCCCTGTCGGGTCGGAGGGCGGGAACCACCTTCCCGAGCATGGGGAGGCAGACGCCGAGCGCGCCCGCCACGAGGATGGAGGCGATGGCCCCGATCTTGTACCTGAGGGCTGTGGTCTTGTCCCGGTCGAGGCTCTCCTCGTCGCAGGTGCACTCGCCGAAGGCCAATGTCGGCAGGACGAGGAAGCACACGGAGAGGCCGAGGAGGGCCTGACGGTGGCGGGCGAGGCTCATCTCTTTGATCGACCGGATGATCGGAGGAAGAACAGATCAGGGTTAAGGTTAAGGAGGACGATGAAACGTTTAAGGAGCAGCTGGGTGTTAGGGAACGTGGGGGAGTCTGTTCTTTATATATAAAGTGGCGGTCTTGCAGAAGGTTTATGTTTCACTGCACTAACTGTATGAGGAGAGGATCCCTCCGTACTATCAGTATTAGGGAGAGCGATAGAAAAGAGCCCCTAAGAAATTGTCTAACACGGTCGACGAGAACTGTCTTCCATGTCAGATAATTTCGAAGGGGGGATCCTAGACGAGCCGACCCACGACCTAGTTTACCACGACCAGGAATGTGATGGTGAGCTAATGCAGAGGCTGTAGCAGGACAAATATATATTGTATCATGGCTGTTGTTTTGCTTCTAAGACAATTAGTAAAGGACATAATGGCGACATTTTTTTTTCTTAGGTTAATTAAATTAGGGTAATTAACTTAATCGGTGTAATTAAGCAGCAAACAGCTACAGTTGGAAAGGTCTTAGTTTTACTTTTTTCTTTTTTTGGTCTAAGGGGGTATTAGAAATTTTAAGGAGGTGCTGAGGAAAACATAGTGTGGCAACAATGTCGACATAGTTTGCCTTAATTGATTGGGAGTCAAAGGCCGTTCCTTTCCCTTCACATTCAATGCTCTCAGTACGCATAAGCGGCGATAAAATAGAACTGTTTCAAAGTCAAACCTCAGAAAGAAAATCAATTTTATGAGTTGTATGATCGCCACAGATTTGTTTCACATATATATATATATATATATATATATATATTAGTGGTGGAGTCTGTGCATAGTACGAAATAATTCTACCAATCTCAAAATAAAAAACATTTTGAGAAGTCAAAGATGCAAATTAAAACATGTAAACCTTTCGGAATTTTAATTAAGAATAAAATAAAAAAGGTTTAACAAAAAAACAGTTTGAACTCGCAAAAAGAAACAAGAAAAAAATATAATATATTTTTTATAATTTCAAAAGATTTTAAAATCGAAAATAATTTGATCATATTGTCTTTAATTGGAGATCACCGTAATATCAAAAAGATTCTTTGGTATCTTCGATTTTTTAAAATGAAATATTATAACCGAAAATAATTTCGAAAGATTTTGTTGATAATAATCGAAAATAATTTGATCATATTATCTTCAATTGATGTCACCGTAATATCTACAAGATTCTTTATATTTTCAATTTTTAAAATAGGATATTATATCCGAAAATAATTTTAGAAGATTTATTGATAATTTTATAATAAAAAATAATTCAAAAAAAGAGAAAATTTTATTTAAAAATCGAGCTTTTTGAGGTCATCTGTTTGGGCTCACCTCGTCCTTATTCATATATATATATATATATATATAATATTTTTATTCGATCCCATCATTGCCTAAATATTTTGTGCGTATGAGATTGCTCTCGAGAATACATGGAATATTACTTTTTTTTTGGCTATATTCTCTGAATCTGTTTGATGACCTTTTTTTGGGTTATATTCTTTGCCATTTCAAAAAATTGAACCGTGAAAAGATTATATTTTTTAAATGAGTGCTCGTTGCAAGTGCATTCTCCGAGGGCCAATTGCGGCAGAAGGAGTAAAGGAGGGCCAAGCGGTGGCAGGTTACGACTGTGCTTCCATCGATTAGACGAGTATTTGTCAGCAATAAATCAAATTAACAAAAGGGCGGTGGGAATTTTTTCCTTTATAGAATTTTACGTATGTAAGAAAATTTAATTAATTCAGTGAAATCCGCCACAATGACAAAATGAATAGCTTTCTTATTATATGATAGATCATAAATAATAATAAAAATAAATAAATCATATCAAATTCATAACACTTGATTTTGAAAATTGGTGAATAAACTAAATATTAGTAATTCGATATTGTAAATGTCAAGTCTTTATTTGTTTGTTTCACCTTCTCCCGAAAAGATTTTCCATTATTATTATTATTTTACATATGTCTAGATTTTGTGGTTGTGGGGATTCCCTTAATTGTCAAACTCTTAAATTGTGCTTAAAACAAAAGGTTGCTTATCCAAAATTTACCTATTTTTTCCCCTTAAAAGTTTTATAAAATTTTTATGCATGGTCCCTGGCCCTATGATTGACCTTTCTAGTTCTGTAGAAGCTTCTTTCGAAGTAGAATGTGTTTTCTGAACTCAAGCAACTACTAAGAATCTAAAATTGAACTCACGGAAAAAAAAATCTAAAATTGATTTTATATTTGTAAAAATAAAATAATGGATGGGAGTGATATTATATCATCCATCGTCCCAGCACTACAACGTAAATAGATTTCAAGGCACAAAAGAAAAAAATCAACCTTTATTACATGCCATGCTTTTGCCTCTGTTAGGATTTGAGGCAACAATAGACCTTCCATGAATATTGCCGCTTGCGACCGCATTTTTTTAAGCAAATATAAGGCAGGTGAATATATATCACTAATTTGATATTAAGCAACCAATAATATTGCTTCTAAAAAACGGGTTTAAGTGGCAAATATTTTGCCTTTAGATAATTTAAGGGAAGCATATATATGCCTCTATTGATCCTATATTGAGGTAATATTTTTATCCCTAATTTTACTTTGGGGCAAAAATAAATTTAGGCAATTAGCTATAGGAACTATTAAATTTTCCTCTAATAATTATATTAGAAGCATTTATAGTTGCCTTAATTTATGACAAAGAAGTTTAGTATATACGCCTTGTGTGATGTTAATTTTTCTTTTGTCTGTTACAATAAAATGAAATATAAATCTTAATAACTAATAAAGGAGCACTACAAAAATCAAACTTATAATCTTTTGGTTGACAGACAAGAGCATGCGCTGATGCATTATACCGTCTTGCTCAATGTGTGATGTTATTTAGAGGCAACAAGTAACTTTTAAATAATTAATTTATAGATTCGAATCCTTATTTTTATAATTTCCACATTTTTGGATTCATTTTCAACATAATCCCAATTTCTACTGTTACAAATAATAATATTAATAAAATAATAAGAAATGACAAATTGAAATAAAAGTAATCGTAAGTACCATCGGAAATGACATATATGATTACTCACCATCAATATCAGAAAATGCATCGAATTCAAATCGACATAAGACGATTCCGGCACTGGAAATCCCAAAGGAATATGTCAACATCAATTGTGCTGGTTCAGTAAAAGGACCAGGGAGGCATTGGTTGAGGGGGTTGATTGATGTCTTCAAGAATATCCTTTGTGAACAAAGTAGGAGGAATAAGTTTGAGGGTGAAAGTTAAATTATTATTATAAAGACAAAAGGCATATATATCCCGTTTACTTCTTCATTTTCCTCCGAAATCTGCACTGTATATCTACCACAACGCCACAGTAGAATTTTTACGCGCATATTCGAGTATATAAAAGATTATATGTCAGCAAGAAATACCAAGCCAACACAATTCGTCAAATACTAACTTATATTTGTTATTTTTCTTAGTAATCAATTTAATTTTGATGGTCTCAGAATACTTTATTTACTCAATAAATTTTCTAGAACTTTTGTAATTTTTCCAATTTTCCCTAATTTTTTGCTCATTTGAATTTTGGAGTTTTCAATATTTTATATTTTATGAGAAGATTTGGTTATGCATATAGATGATTGTGTTGGGTTGTGGATTTTCGGAATTTAAGTCTTCGGCATTTTCTTTTTAATTGTTGCTACAGTCAATGCTTCAAAATAAAGTCACATGTACAAAAAAGAGGTAGAGCTGCACACTAAACAAAATCTCTCAAAATGTCGTTGGAAAAAATCTCACAATATCAGTAAAGAAATAAAAGCCAATAGAGAGAGAAAATTTAGAACAATGACACAAGTCGCCGTCCGAAACTATAAAACATCATGTTCAATCCTTGACTTTCGTACTCCTTTATTTAGATATTTACTAGGCTGTAAGCCTCTTTTATAACTGGAAAAAAAAATAATTAAAAGCCAATGATATTTTCGGGTTTGAGTCTTAAACTGCATATATATAAATATATGGATATACACACACATATAAATATAATGGGGAAAATGGCACTAATAATCCTAAAAGTTTGTCAATTTTTGACATTGAGAGCTAAAAGTTTAATTTAGGGAAATCAAGTCCTAAAACGTTTGAAAAAGTGGTAACAATGGTCATTTCCGTCACTGCCCTTCACGGAGCTGCCAGATAACAGTGTTAAGTGCGTCAGATGGCCGTTAAATTGCTGACATGACACGTGAGGAGTGGACCCGAGTGGAAGACCTGATTTTTCAAGACTCGACTCCCTCCCAAAATTCGGTCGGTTCGAGTCCGAATGTCTCCTTCTTCACCCGACTCGCTCCTAATCTGATTCCCTCAAGGGCCAAGTTATCGGCCGACGCAGCATCTTCTCTGCGCCTCTTGGACTCGATGCTCACCCTGCGTTCAAGCAAGGGCGCAGAGAGCGCGAGCAACGTAAGACAACATCCAGGGCAAAAGGTAACATGAACTGAGATTCTGTATCGACGAACAATCTGGTAATGGCACATTATAATGCAACGACAGGGTATTGAGATCCTAATTCAGTTCTATTGAATGTGAACAAGAATTTGAGAAGCTTGACAATTAGACGAACAGGGGATTGCACATTCCTTCATCTCAGAGAAGCAATCAGATTCACAACCCATGAAAAGCAGCCCACATCACAAAATCTCATTCAAGAACAGTGAAGGAAGTTTGTTCCTGGGTGACCTGAGAAACCAAAGCCGAAGCAGAAACCTAAAACCCTAAAAGCCCTCCATCAGAAACCGAAGCAGAACGAGGATTCGAGTTCGGCATGGAATTAGAATTTGGGACAATAGTTGCCGGTCTACTCCTTTCTCTCCACACCCTTCTCTGATTCCCGCCATTATTACCCAAGTTGTGGTGAGTCACCGGCCTAGCCTCATAAACTAATGCTAGGATATCTTCATCCCGCGATATTACAAGCTCGACCAAAAGCCTCAACAGCCCGACGGGCAGCAGAACCGCGACAAGATCATAAAAAGCCATGGCAATAGGCAGAACCCAAGTGGTCCGCTGGGTTGCGTGGAGAAGAGGAGCCGCGCTAGGGTTTCGAGCATGGAGAGGGAGTCGGGTGAAGAAGGAGACATCCCGACCCGAACCGACCCGATTCTAAGATGGAGCCGAGTCTTGAAAAATCGGGTCTTCCACTCGGGTCCACTCCTCACGTGTCACGTCGGCAATTTAACGGCCATCCGAACGCAGTTAAAGTCGTTATCTCCATGCTGGCAGCTCTGTGAAAGGCAGTGAAGGAAAGGACCATTGCTGTCACTTTTCTAAACGTTTTAGGATTTAATTTCTCGAAGTTAAACATTTAAGACTCAATATAAAAAAAAGATAAACTTTTAGGACTACTAGTGTCAATTTCCCATATATAATGTCCAAGTCCAGCAAGGTTGAATGAGACTGTCTAGTTTTCTCATCCTCTCCAATGACTGATAACATAATGAAATGAAGTTCCATATCATATGGGACAACATTACTTAACAATGACATTATCTTTTTTTTCCTTTTTTTTTTTTTTTGCCAAAGGGTACTCTTAATATTGTGAATTTTTCCATTCAAAAAATTTCATTTAAGGATAATAGACGCGAAACCACCTTAATCAATCTACGTAATACGAATGACATATTGCGCACTTTCTTTGATCTAACGAAAAAAAATATATGTATATAATATAATACAAAGAATTCTTTATTATTTATTGCTACTCCAGACAATAATGCACGGCTCTACGTCTTGTTGGGGATATAATCCATCATGTTTTCTTTTTACTATAACTGACTTACCTATTCGTATTTTCATATCGTAAGAGGATCTATAAGATAGAAATATATATATATATATATATACACACACACACAGAGATCACGTACATCATCAATGTTTGCTAACACCCGTGCGTGCATCTTATGACCTTAGGCCCAATAGGCGAGCACGGACATGCAACCCGCCCCTGCGAGTAGAGACGCATTGACCCACAGTTGCAGCCTCCCATTCTTTTGCATCTTCGGGCTCATGAAGTCGGCCGCGCATAGGTCCACCAGTGCCATGTAGATGAGGATCCCCGCCGAAGCAGCGTTGAAGATCCCCTCGACAATCAGTGCCTTGGAGGTGCTCTCATTGTACGTGTTGGATATGCCGATCCCGATGGCGATCCCGACAGGGGTTGTGAGGGCGAAGAATAACGCCATGATGACCACTGCTCGGGACCTGAACTTTGCCTGAGCGATGCAACCACCGAGGCCCATGCCCTCGAAGAACTGGTGAAAGGTTAGCGCACCCACGAGTGGCCTAATGATCTTTGGACTTTGTGAGGCCCCGAGCGAGATCCCTATAATCACCGAGTGCGTGATTATCCCCACCTCTAGTACCTGCCAGGCCACCGCGCGTGAACAACCAAGTTAAACGACATGTATTATAAATGGTCAGTGACAAATCAAATTAGCGATTAATTAATTAATTACCTGTGATATGACTTTGTGCCGGAGAAGGTCCACCGAGAATGCAGAATCGTCCGGTGGAACGGGGCCGTGAGAGTGGCCATGGCTGGCGTGCGTGTGGAGGTGGACGTCCTCTGCATGGACCCCACCCGCCTCCTCGTGCCTCCTCGTGTAGTACGACGTCGCGAGCATGTCAATCTGCAGCGTCCCGATCGCCGCCACCATGGCCACGAACCCCGCGAAGGGGAAGCTCCCCCATGGCTCATCGGCAAGGCAGGGCGACGTGAGGTTCTCGTACGCGTCCGGGAAGACATGGATGAACCCCGTGGAGAGGATCACCCCTGCCGCGAATGCCTTCACAACGAAGAAGAAGTCCCTGTCGGGTCGGAGCGTGGGGACCACCTTCCCGAGCATGGGGAGGCAGACGCCGAGCGCGCCAGCCACGAGGATGGCGGCGATGGCCCCAATCTTGTACCTGAGGGCTGCGGTCTTGTCCCGGCTGTCAGGCCTGTCCTGGTCGCAGGTGCACTCTCCGAGAGCCAATGGCGGCAGGAGGAGGAAGCACATGGAGAGGTTGACGAGGGCCCGCTGGTGGCGGCTGAGTTTCATCTCTTCGATCGACCGGACAATAGGAGGAAGGAACAGAGGTTAAGGTTTAGACTTAAGACGGACGATGAAACGTTTAAGGAACAGATATGTTTTAGGGTACTTGGGGCCGGGAGTCTGTTCTTATAAGTGGCGGTCTTGCAGAAGGCTTATGCTTCTTTTTCTCTTTTGATGATAGGTAAATGAGGATAATAATGTTATTGCTACGAGTATGAAGGTACATCAACTATGCTTGTGGCTCTAGCATACACAAGAAATAAAAATTGACTTGAGACCAAATTGAATTGGCCCAAGTAATGATCTAGAGAATTATCTGAACGCGGAATCCCAAGTACACTTTCAGTCCCAAAAAGAAGAGACCACTCTAACAGTATCTCCCGAAGTAAAGTTCCTAACACCCTAAGGCGAGTTTAAGGAGTCTGTTCTAATCCGTACTTTCGTCCAACCAAGGCTGTCTTTCTGGAAGAGTATGAGCAGGACAAATGTATTTCATCATGGCTATTGTTTCTGAGACAATTAAAAGCACATAATGGAGATACTTTTTTCTTAAGGGAAATTAAATTTGGGTAATTAATTTGATGGGAAGCAGCAAACAGCTACAGTTGGAAAGGTCTTAGTTTTTTTTTTTTTTTCGGTGGATGTCTTAGTTGTTTTGTTTTGTTTTTTTTTCTTTTTTTAAATTAAGGGCTGAAAAAATTACAAATTGTTGCAACAATGTCGACATAGTTTGACGTAATTGATTGGGAGTCAAAAGGCCATCCCCTTCCATTCACATTCAATCCTCAGTATGCACAAGCCTATAATCAATCAATATCAATCATCAATATAAATATATAAAAATCAAGGAACGGAATGTGATTGCGCTATGTCATTGAATTTTAGATCCACATAAATTCTCTTTTCAATTCCAATTACATATATCTTTACTATATTTTAACTAAAGTAATACTCAACGAATTTTGAACAAATATCCATATTATTTGTAAGTGATAATATATAATAAAAGAAAATTTTGAAAAATTAAATACATTATCAATAAATGAAAACAACTCATTTATATGTTATTCTTTTTTAATTCAATGTATCATATATTTCTCTAAATAGAAGATAAAAAATTTCATTTTACACATCACGTATCCACCGAGTATGGTTTTTCTTATACCCTGCACCTACACACCATATGTTCCGCATATACATGTCACTATTTCTTAATATATATGATTTGCTCATAATATTAGAGTAAGTATCTACCCTCTTTTATTAATGCGAATGGTCTACCACAAAGAAATGGATTATTCCTAGTACTTTGCTACATGATGTACATATTTCAGATTGTGGACCTGGGCAAGTGTCTTTCCTACACTATTGAATGGAGAAGGAAAAACTGCCAATATTTTAATAAAGCCGATGATCAGTAACATCCAATAAACTTTGGTAAGACTTTTCAAGATCTATGCTTCATTGAATTTTGTGTGGCAAGGAATAATGGTTCCAGCACCGTGTCTTTCCACGAAAATAATTGACTCCCCACAACTTGTGTCGTGTCTTGCGATGGTCCTTTTCTTGAGGTGTTAGCCCTAAACATACGGGACCACGCGCATTCCGTGTCGTTTGCGCAGATCAAACTAATTAAATCTATCTACCGAAAACAAAAACAAAAAACCAATTAAATCTGGTGCGATTTGTCTGGAAGTTAAATCCACACAACGCTGAATGGATCGGTAAATGACAGTTGGTAACTTTTCTTGTTCTGGATTTAACGATCTCTTCCGAAGTGATGCAACTTGGGTCAAGTTTTTCCTACTCGGAAAAGATCAATAAAGAATGCTGATCCCTGGATAAAATGGTTTCTATATAATTCTATCGGGTGATACTGAGGGCCTAACATATATACATCAATTCGTCTACGAGTACGAGCCACTACATGAAGACGATCAACGCGCAAAAATAAATTACTTCATTGACTGGTCCAGCACTGATTCTGCAAGTATGAAACAAAGCATCCATATCCATCCATCGATCCAGTCGCTTTATCTTCCATGGAAGACTTTACTCAGCAAAGCATTCATGCCCATCCATCTATCCACGTCGATCAATCATCTCTATCGTGGAGGACTTGACTCAGTGACCTTACCTTACCTTGCCCCATTCATAGATTTGGTCCACAGATTAAAAAAACCGAACATTGGAAAATCTCATGGCATATATATCTTTCCAAAATGGAAAATATTTCATCACCTGTTATTTGGAAGCCTCATGAGCTCCGACTAATTCAGTATGAACCAGACCGACTTCTTAAGAAGTAAAGCTCTCTTAATGTGAATTTTCTTCGTTAACAAAACTCGAATCCGAGATCTTACTTAAGGGAACATTTATTAAACCGCTTGATAATTGCAAGTTTGATGAACAAATGCATGCGCCCGCAGTAGACAAGGTGTTGGGTTTCCAGAAAGAGTTTGAATCCTCTCTCGCACACGCATTTGTTAAAAAAAAAAAATCTTTCATAATTATCCATGAACAAATTAGAGTAAAGGTGCGTTCAACACATGGCCCTAAAAAAAAAATGTACATCGTAATCAGTTTCATCTATAAATTGATGATTAAAGAACAGTGGCAACATTTAGCGTGCAATGAAAATGTAATACCTTATAAAAAAAAAAGTACTGCCAGTAATAGTATTCCTGTTTTGCTTTTCATACGAATGTTCCTAGCAATCAATACGCGAGGTCTGCCAAAGAATATCCCGACTCATCCCAATATAATTTGAGTCGCAATTCTGCCGGCCTTGATAGTTCCGCCATCCAGCCGTATATAGGAATGATCTGAGCAGTTCCTGCTGTGATTCCATGCATTTTTCGTGATCAAATTGATCATGAGATCGATCGAGAACATCAAGATTTTGGGCGTCAATCCCTTACAGAAGAAGCACATCCTAATCCTAGAAGACTGCCCAAGCTTTACAAACACAAGCCAATTCATCCTCACCCCTTTGATATTATTTATACCAGCCTGTATGTGTGACTAATCTGAGTGATCAGGGTGATCTTAGCAAGCCTGATCAGACGACCTCACCGGAGGGCCCCCCCTCCATTCTCCCCCTTCCCTTCCCTTCCCTTCCCCCAGCTGGTTCCCCCACACCGAAAGAATAAAAGGAAAATAATAATATTAATAATATTAATAATTTATAGGAAACACCAAAAGGATGCGGTTTAGAAAATTTAACATTTTCGTTACAAGATTGTAATGAAGAGACTAAATAGTCTAAATTGGTGGATGGAATGGCAACCTTTAGGCTAAAGTGGTGGCGAAAATATTTCAGGGATAAAATTGATCATGGCAAACAAAAATTTCGAGAATCACAGTGATATTTAACTCGTTGAACCAACATATAAACTATAAACTTTCTTGGGAAGCTCTTACGAAAATTATAGGAAATTTTATGATGCAGTCATTGTATTATGTATGACAATATTCTAATATATGTTCCAAGTCTTCGCCAACTACATGTGTTACGAGAGAAGGTACTGTGTATAATAAGTATATTACGTGACGTTGTGTCATAAGAGAGATAAAAAAATATTTTTGTGAATGATAGATTTTTTTTGTGATTATTCTAAAAATCCTTACTAATTTATGAAATTCTAATTGACTTGTGACATATAATATATAATATATTAATTACATATAAAACTTTGTTGTCTTTTGTCTGGTTGAATTATCAACCATATGAATTAACCTAATCCTTGATTCGAGGTTTTAGCTATCCTTACGTACGGAAGCACTGCATGTCTTCAAATTTGAGGCCAAAAAATTAAAAGAGAAGAAGGGGATGGAACGGTGGACAACCGCAAACCCGGTAGACTTGTACATGTTCTAAAATCAAAGGACTTGTCGGTGTCTTTCGTGTGATATATGAAATTTCATTTGATCCGATCATTATCTAAATATTCAGTGCGTACGAGGTTACCGTTTGGTTTTGGAAAAATATTCTATTTCACTCAAATCTTCATTCAAGTTAACAACATAATCATTATTTTTTTATTTTTTCTCGCATTTAATAATAAATTATCACACTATTTTTTTCTAATCATTGTTACAATCAATTTTTTAACAATAAATTCCTCATTTACTTTTATATTCATATATACATAAGTTTTTATCTTTTTTTCAATTTAATAATAAATTCTCACACGAGTCACACCTATATGGGTGGAATAAAATGGAGTAAAATCTTACTCCAAAAAGCAATTGAACCCAAGATTGCTCACACAAATACGTGCGATATAAGATTTTTTTTTGGCTATATTCTCTTTCATGAAATTGTTCTTTTTTTTTCATATGGATTTTTTCCCTTTTTCTTTTATAAAAATTTACGTATATAAGAAAAAAATTAATTAGTTTACTGAAATCGGCCACAATTGCAAAATAAATACCTCTCTTATTATATAATAGATCATAAATAATAATAACAACAATAACAATAATCATAATAATAATAAATCATATTACATTCATAACGCTTGATTTTGAAAATAGTGAGTAAACTAAATATTAGTAATCTGATATTGTAACTGTCAATTCTTTATTAGTCCGCTTCACCTTCACCAAAAAATATTTTCGTCGTCGTCGTCATCATCATCATTTTACGTATGTCTAGACTATGCGGGGACATCCTCAATTGTCAGACTCTTTTGAATTGTGCTTAGCCAAAATAAACGAAAAGCTCGTCAAAAGTGAGGAAAGAGATTTTGCACTAGCACAAGTCATCGTCAGCATTATAAGTTCATAAATTCGATTCTTTTCAGGGGGACATTCGTATCTCTTTATTTAGATTTATTATTTTTATTCCTATATTAAATCATAAACATTCTTTATACAAAAATATTGCCAAAAGTTGCTTATCCAAATATTACCCCTTTTCTCATCCCCTTAGCCTTAAAAGAACTTTATAGAAAGTTTATGCTTTGGTCCCCGGCGGCTGGCGCTATGTTGACCTTTCCAGTTCCGTACAACCTCTTTTGAAATAGAATGTGCTTTCTGAGCTCATCAACTAAAAGTCTAAAATTGATTTTAATATTTGTAAAAATACAATAATGGATGAGGGTGATATTATATCATCAATTATGATCTCCCATAAGATCAAGATCCATCCATCCTCCCAACACTACAACTCAAATAGATTTCAAGGCACAACAAACTCAACCTTACTTTTTTCGTTTTGGGAGGAAACCTTTTACAATTTTTTTGTTTTGATAGATAATCAGCCTTTTACATGCCATGATTTTGTCTCTGTTAGGATTTGAGGCAAAAATACACCTTACATTAATATTGCAACCGTATTTTTTGAGTCAAACTTAAGGCAGATGAATACATATCCCTAATTTGATAATAAGCAACCAATGGCATTGCCTCTAAATAACGGGTCTAAGTGGCAAATATTTTGCCTCTAGATAATTTAAGGAAAGCATATAATTGCCTTTGTGATTGTTCAACTATGTCTCTTACATATGCCTCTACTGACCCATATATATGGAGGTAATAGTTTTATCCCTAATTTTATTTCAGGGCAAAAATAACTTTAGACAATTAGCTATAGGAACAATTAAAATTGCCTATAATAATTATATTAGAAACATCTATATTTGCCTTAATTTGTGACAAAAAAAAAAGTTAAGAATATACGCCTATGGCTACAATGTTATTTCTCCCTCTCTCTTTTTTTTTGTTACAATATAATAAAATACAAATCCTAAATAATTAATAATGAGGCATGCATAACCCCACTACGAGAATCGAACATGTAACCTTTTGGTTGACAAGCGAGAGTGTGCGCTACTGCATGATATCCTCTTTCTCAATGTCTCCATGTCCCGCCATTGTATCTTTTAGTTTTTCTATTATTTAAGCTTCAGCCTCTCTTTACTTACAGAAAATAATAACTAATTTATAGTTTCAAATTCTTATTTTTGTAATTTCCACAAATTTGGATTCACTTTTAATATAATCCCAATTTTTGCTATTACAAAATATAATATCAATAACAATGATAAGAAATTGACAAACGGAATTAAAAATAATCGCAAGTACCCTCGAAAATGATATGTAAACATAAGACTATTCCGGCACCGGAAAACCCAAAAGAATATGTCAACATCAATTATGCTGGTTCAGTGAAAGGACTAGGGAAGCATTGGTTGAGGGGACTGATATCTTCAAGAATATCCTTTGTGAACAAAAGGAGGGTAGGGAGGAATACGTTTGAGGGTGAAAGTTTTATTATTATAAAAGAGGGGGGCGATTTACAGCTAGCCAGCAAGGGCAAAAAGAAAATAATTATTAGGTAACTATCAAATAAAAAATAAAATAATTATAAGCTGAAATAAACGAAACAAAGTGCAAAGAGGCATATATATGTCTCATAATTAATGACAAGTTGTATTTTTTCCGATTAATAAAGGCAAAAGGCATATATGTCTCATTTACTTCTTCATTTTTCTCCAGAATTTTCACTGTGTATCCACACAATGCCTCACTTGAATTTTTATTCAAATTGGAGTATAAACGATTATATGTCAGCAATAAATATCAAGCCAATACAATTCGTCAAATACTAACTTAAATTTATTATATTTCCTAGTAATCAATTTAATTCCGATGCTCTCAATAAAGTTGCTATAACTTTTGTAATTTTTTCAATTTATTTATAGTTCTTTCGCTCATTTTAATTATGGAGTTTTCAAGTTTTGATATTTTCTGAGAAGATTTAGTTATGCGTATAAAGGATTTTGTTGGGTTGTGGTTTTTTGGGATTTAAGTATTCTGCATTTTTTTTAAAATTGTTGTTGCTACTATTAATGCTTCAAAATAAAGTCATATTATTTTTAAAAAAATAGAGCTGCACACTAAACAAAATCTCCCAATTTCTCGTTGGAAAAAAATCTCTCAATTTCAGAATACTAGAGTTATACCCGTGCTACATATAGAAAATTACAATATAATTAAAATTATGTAAATTATGTATATAGAAATACAATAAAGTTCGATTATCCCCGCTCGAGATACTTTTGGTTTAATCAATTTCTTTTATAATAGTTAATTGGATATATTGTATGAAGAATCATAAAATTATACCAAAAAGAAGAAAAAATGAGAATGTCGTTTATATGAGAGAGATATGGAAGAGAGGGAGGGAGTGGTGGAGAAAAAATAGCAGTAGTTTTTCTTGCTCAGTTGCAAAACAAAAAGAATTTCTCCCTTTATAAGTTATATCAGAATAATAGAAAAAGATAACTTTTGAATAATATGACAGTTAACAAAATCATCTTTCCTTTTAAAAAATAAAGCCAACAATATTCTTTTTCCTTTTTTTGGTAAGGGAATGGGCAAGAACCTAAATAAAAAATTAAAGCATATAGAAGTGGGTACAGAAGTCCCAATGATATCACATAATATAAAATGACCAGGGCCGTTAAGAACCGAATCAAGATAACATACTTCAAGAGAAAAAGAGAAAGCTCTTCGTGCATGCCAATCGAGCTATTACCCGAGTTCGAGTCTTAAAATGCATATATATAATGCCCAATTCCAACACATTTGAATGAGACTGTCTAGTTTTCTCTTCCTCTCCAGTGACTCGTGGCATAATGAAATTACTGGCTTATTTGGTTTCATAGTAAAATTTTAAAATCCTACTTTAACTTAATTTTACTCACAACAAAACAAAATAACTTATACAAAATCAAAGGGTGAGCCCCATTTATACCACTATTTTTCAATAACAAAATAAAATAACTCATACAAAGTCAAATGGTGGACCCAATTTATATTACTTTTTTTCAAAATCAAAATCTGATTTTAAAATCTTACTTTTAAACCAAACGCAGCATACATATCCTATGGGCCAATACTTCTTAAAGAATGACTTCTTTTTCTTCTTTTTTTTTAAGTGTCGCGTAACATCCGAAAGTTCAAATGAGTGCCTACTAATTCATATTCAAGTCTTACGGATTCACTAAAGGGTAAAATTTTGTTTAGTTTAGTTTTTTTTTTCTTGTGGTCAAAGGGTAAAACTCCTTTAATTGTGTAATTTATGCATTCACTAAATTTGAATTCGAAACTTCACTTAAGTATAATAGACACCGAACCACCTCAATCAATCCGCATAAGGAAGAAAGACATATTGTGCATTTTCTTTAATCTAATGAAGAGAAATTCATATAACATAATATAGAGACTTCTTTATTATTTAACGCTGCTCTAGACAATGCACGACTCCATGACTAAGTTTGGGATGTAATCCACCATGTTTTCTTTATACTTCATCGGACTTATGCATACGGATTTTCATATCCTAATAAGATCTATAAGATAGAAATATATATATATATATACAGAGAGAGAGAGAGAGAGAGAGAGAGAGAGATAACGCACATCATCAATCTTTGCTAACAACCGTGCATCTTATAATTAACCTTAAGCCCATCTGGCGAGCAGGGACATGCAACCCGCCCCTGCAAGGAGAGACGCATTGACCCACAGTTGCAGCCTCCCATTCTTTTGCATCTTCGGGCTCATGAAGTCGGCGGCGCATAGGTCCACCAGTGCCATGTAAATGAGGATCCCCGCCGAAGCAGCATTGAATATCCCCTCGACGATCAGTGCCGTGGGGCTATTCTCATTGTACATGTTGGATACGCCAATCCCAACGGCGATCCCGACAGGGGTTGTGAGGGAGAAGAATAACGCCATGACGACCACTGCACGGGACCTGAACTTTGCCTGAGCGATGCAACCACCGAGGCCCATGCCCTCGAAGAATTGGTGAAAGGTTAGCGCACCCACGAGTGGCCTAATGATCTTTGGACTTTGTGAGGCCCCGAGCGATATCCCTATAATCACCGAGTGCGTGATTATCCCCACCTCTAGGACCTGCCAGGCCCCCACGAACAACCAAGTTAATCGACATGTACTCATAGATGGCAAGTAACAAATCAAATTAACAAAAGGGAAGGGAATTGGACCCTAGCTAATGATTGATTACACAGATCGATCTAGGGACTGGATGAATGTTTCTCAGAAAAGATGAATCAATACGTGCATAATTGATTTTCTCAGTTTTTGCTTTTTCTTAACCCACATTTATAATTTATTCAATAAACCAATTAGTATGTATAAAAGGATATTCAACTTTCGGGCATGCAGTCAGAAGACTTTATCGAATCAATAATCTTTGCGTGAATTTTGTGCCACTACCCTGAATCATTCTCATAGTAATTTTGATTATAATATTTCGAACTGGATTTTTCTAGATGACAAATTTCTGTACCTTTTTTATTTCATTTTCCTTTTTTTATATGCACCATCTGATATCTAGAAATCTAATAAATATCGTTTACTCCAAGTTTAAACCGAATCGATTCATTAAAGGGTAAAACTCTCATAACATTAAATTTTCTCTATGAAGAAAATTTGAATTTACCCATGTATAATTATTATGTTGGTTTTTACTATTGTAATATATTAATAAAAATTAGTTATTATTTTGAAATTTATTATTTTTATATGTCAATAAGACATCGTTATTGACCTCAGTGATGCTCGGGTCCTGGATCCGCTCCTGTAGTCATCTCTCCTTCTTTTACTATGTTTAATTGATGATTATAGCTTTTCTTTTAACCGAAAAAGTATATATAGTATGTATAATATACTTTTTTGCTAGGTGTATGTATAACATTCTGGACATGAATGAACGGTGCGTTTGGTTTCAGAGTTAAAGTAACTTTATAATATTCTGGACATGAACGGTGTGTTTGGTTTCAGATTTAAAATAATTTTTAGTTTTATTTTTATTTTGATTGTGAAAAATGACAAAAGAGATGAGAGTATAAATATGACTTGAAAAACGTATATTTTTATTATATAGTGTATTGATTTAGAGTTAAAAGTTAAAAATTTTAATTTAAAAAATATATATTTTTATTGTGTAGTGTATTGAGTTAAAGTTACTTTACAATTCAAACATAGCGGGAGTCCCTCAGGGTCTTCACTTCTGCTCTGACACACGTGGTCTAGTAGAATTTAGGGCCCATGCTAAGGGGTGTTGAATGGAAAGCCAAGAAGAGAAAAGATGCCGGAGAACCATTTTCTAAGGCAATTATTAAAAGAGATATAGTAAATAAATATTTGCACCAGAATTCCAAAGGACGACTGACGACCGGTCTTCCAACATCGTGCCAGATAAAGATAAGCTAATTCCCAACCAATTAATCAGAGACTTATGTATACAAAAAGGAACCTATGAATATCGATTTGTAAGACTATCTATTATCGGAGAACAAGTTGAAATTACTGCACTACTCTGATATTTATTAGTGATTTGGAGTCGCAATTGCGCCAGATAATGATGATTCGATGACCATTAACAACAATAAATGTCCTAAAAAAAAAAGGGCGGTAACTCGTGCCAAATTTGTACATGAACTTGGGCAGGTATATAAGGTCAAACGCAATCTACATGATCATTGCAATATTAATACGATTAAAAATATAGAGATAATATATATCGTTTTACTTAATGATTAGAATATAATAAATTTAATTTAAAAGAAATATATCTATTTAAAATTGGTACTTAAATTAATTTTTTAGATATATTCATAGTACGTAGAAGGATGATTGCATTAACATATAAGAAAAGAATTTACTCGATTAAATACAAATTCTAATAGTACATATAAAAAGAAATAGTGTTCATATATATATATATACACCCACTTATATATTCATATGAAAAATATATCAAGTATTTAATTTTATTGTATTTAATTCATGAATGATAACTCCATTTATAACTCTTTTTAGTACGTAAATAATTAAATTAAATTTTATAATAAAACTTTCATATTTCAAAATGAGATTTACAATTATCATGTAAACTTTTCATTGTACATTTATAATAAAGATCTTAATAAGTAATTAATATGTATCCATAACATGAACTAATTAGAGATAATTAGTTGAATATAATTCATTCGAAAAATGCGTTGAAATACATTTAATCTAAGCAAAGTGAAATTATAAAGACATGTATACATATATTAATTCAAACTACTCTCACGAGATTGTTCCGTTCGTGTAACGAGAGCTTTCCATATTGACTCATGAAATTCTTCTATTTGTGTCCCTCAACTCGTTGTCAGTTGTCTCTTCGAGTCTCCCCAATAAAATTTTTACAATTTATATATTTCGAATTAAATTTTTACAATTTATTTACAAATATCAAATTAATATCACTATTTTCAAATTTTTATTTATTTCTAATTTTTTACACATTATAAAATTAGTAATATTAATAATGTCAACAAATTCCCGTGCATGGCGCTAGTTATATGGCTAGTTCATTATGAAGTTAAGAGTTTGCTGATCTCTCTTAAATGACGCATTCATATTCCGCTCTTTGATTTTTATGTAATATAATTGATTGATTAGTTTGACGTAAAAATTAATTACCTGTGAGATGACTTTGTGCCGGAGAAGTTCCAAAGTGGCAGAGTCGTCCTGTGGAACCGGGCCGTGGGCGTGGCCATGGTTGGCATGGGTGTGGAGGTGGACTTGCCCTGCAAGGGCACCGCCCGCCTCCTTGTCCTCATCATTGACTTCATGGGGGCCGCCGGCCTTATAGAAGTGCCTCCTCGTGTAGTACGATGTTGCAAGCATGTCAATCTGCAGCGTCCCTATCGCCGCCAGCATTGCCACGAAACTGGCGAAGGGGAAGCTCCCCCACACATCGCCAGGGAGGCAGGGCGAGGTGAGGCTCTCGTACGCATCGGGTAAGACATGGATGAACCCCGTGGATAGGATCACCCCCGCAGCGAAGGCCTTCACTATGAAGAAGACGTCCCCCTTGCGGAGCACAGGGACCACCTTTCCTAGCATGGGGAGACAGACGCCGAGCGCGCCCGCCATGAGGATCGAGACGATGGCCGCGAGCTTGTAGCTGAGGGCGGCAGTCTTGTCCCGGTCGTGGCTCTCCTTTTCGCAAGTGCACTCCCCAAGGGCCAATGGAACCGGCAGGAGGAGTAAGCAAATGGAGGTCGGCCCGAGGAGGGCCACATGGTGGTGGGTTCGGGTCATGCTTCGATCGATTGGACAAACAATTCGAAGAAGATGGGAGGGGAGTACGTCGGGGAGTCTGCTCTTAAGTAAGTGCCATTGGTACAGTGTACAGTGGAGAGAAGATGAATTGATGAAGACGTCCCTCGAGACTTTTGGGGGGGACAGCACACCAAAGCAACACCCAGCCTCCCAGGGGCATCGAAGTGCAATACAAGGACACAGTTTTTTGTCTTTTCTGTCTGCGCTTCACGTTAAGAGTTTGATTTATTTTTTTTTATTCGAAAAATCAACTGGTCCGGACAAATTTAAATTAAATCGATCTGCTCATCCAGGGATAGAACCCTCGTAATCGTGAATTTTCTTTATTTACAAAACTCGATGCAAGACAATAATTTGAAAAAACGAATGGTGAAACTTTTAGATTAACCCACACTGAAATAGTTTTTATCTTCGTTCAATTTAAAATTAAGTGAAATTCAAATTCAATTCTTGAAACTTATGTATTGCACTCTACATGGTAATTTGAGCCTAGCGTCTGCTACGGCAGGGATAGTAAAAGTTTCAAGGTCATTATGACTCGTGTGAAACTTGCCTACGCACTACTCGCGGAGTAAACGGAGAAAAATAAAAAAAAGGATGTAGTGCATCGAAAAAAAAAAGAATATACATATATAAATGATGTAGGTTAGGTCCCACAAGAGATGTCCGTCATTATGACTCGTGTGAAGCTTGCCTACGCACTACTGACCGAGTAAACGGAGAAAAAAAATAAAAAAAAAAAAAGGATGTAGTGCATCGAAAAAAAAAAGAATATACATATATAAATGATGGAGGTTATGTCCCACAAGAGATGTCCGACATGGGAGGGCGGGAAATTACGCCATGTCAAAAGATTTCGAAGGGTCCTATGTGACGAGACAACCCACTACATGGTTTTTATCAGGAGCAGGTGATGTCATGTAACTGAGCTAAACCAGAAGCTGCTCTTACGTAGAGAAATAATCATCAGTGGTGATATATCATAAGATCAACATCGATCTTCCCGAGTACTATGAATATCACCCCAATCCCATGAATGGCATTGTTTTGACCAAAAAAAAAACAGAGAGAGAGAGAGAGAGAATGGCATTGTAGGCAGTCCTCTATGTAAGAATTTTGGGCATATTCTTAACCTTGATGGACCATCATTGACTTCCCATCATAATATACAAATAAACTTTTTCACATAAACAACCAATTAATATAATTTACATGTCATCAAATCATTTATAGATACATATAAATTATGCATTTAATATGCATTAAATGTATCAATTTAAATATTTAATATTATTTTCTACAAAGATTCATAAAATTTCTTTTATGTTTTAGGATATACTTCATATAAAAGTATCTTGTGACTTTTCTGTCTCGAATAATATATCTTTTCATTATAGAAGTTCATGCTTTGAAAATTTATAAATATATATTGTAGATAGATTTTTTACTCTTATTTTAGAATTGCTATAATTTAAGTATATTTACTTAACACATCAATAATGTTACTAATGAAGAATTTCTTGTGTATTAAAAATTTATTTATTTATATATTTTAATTCACATTGTAGAGAAAAAATAAGACATTAGTAGTTCCATTATAATCATCGAGTCTTAAATTTCTAGAAAAATATATATACGTCAAAATTATATAAACATCGATGGAAGAAGTTTGTTTCAAAAATACTTATTATGTATATCTATATATTATTTGATCTAAATGAAATGGATAAATTTATTTTCATATTTTTATCTATATTTTTGTACAAGATGAAAACCACTTACTTAAACTCTAACAATTTTTTTTATAAAATTTTAAATTTTTGTTCATAGTAATCTATTTAAGATAAGTCTAATGGCATCATACAAGTAATTCATTCATACTAACAAATAAAAGATTTTATTTCAAAAAGGATTTAAATGAAACAATTTTAAAAGATAAGGACTGAAATAATAATTGAGAAAATAACATAAGTCTATTTTGAGGAAGTCTACTGTGGGAATTAATTTTGAAAAGAAGTCTTTACTTTGGTGTAAAGCTCGATCTAAAGAGTGATAGAACTATACCATGTATGCAAAATCAATTAGGGTTAATAACAAAAAAAACACAAATTTTTCACATTTTAATGATTCTAACACGAACTTTTTTCCTTAACTTAAAAATACATAAACTTTTGATAATATAATAATTCTAGCACGGTGTCAAATTTTCGTTAATTTAAACGGAATCGAGACCACATAGGGCGCCGGCAACTCCAATCGAGGAGGAGAGTGCCGGCGTCCTCCCTCTCTCCCCGATTGGGGTCGTCGGCGCCCTCTCTGACCCCGATTCCATCTAAATTAACTGAAAATTTGACGTCGTGCTAGAATTATTATCAAATCGAAAGTTTGTGCATTTTTAAGTTAAGGAAAAAAATTGTACTATAATTGATAAAATGTGAAAAGTTTGTGTTTTTTTTTGTTACCCAATAAATTATTAAGAATTGGAATAAAGATTGCTCAAAAATATTTTTTGAGTAAGTTATATCTATTTTTTTGTCACAAGGGAAGCACATGTGCCTAGAGTAATGAAACAAAAATCTTTATACTAATAAAAGGATACAAATAGGCCCACCAAGTAACGAACTTGGAACCTCTTAGTTATCAAGTAGGGGCACGAGCCATTGCACTATACCATTTTTTGATAAGCTATATGTATTTTAAATAATACCATCGTGAGTTAATTCAAGTAATTCGATATTTGCTTCCCTTAAGTAAAGTTTCAAATTTGAGTTTTGCAAATAGAGAAAATCCACGCTGTGAAAGTTTTACCCAGTAGTGGACCAGCGGGGTTCAAACTGGATTAGTCGAAACCTCCTAAACTTTCATATACATTGATGCTTACTGAAAAATAATTGGATTGAATTATCGAAATTCCTTGTAAATTACTTACAATTAAAGTAAATGGTACAAATTTAAAAAATAAAAAGTCTTTTACTTGAATCATTATTTAATTATACTGATTTTGAGTAAAATTCATTTTAATTTTTTTAAGTAAAACACTTGATTGAATCATAATCACTATTTTGGTGATTGCACTGTAGAATTAATAAAACATATAAAGCCAGTCCCTCCGCAAACTGAGGCTAACAACTATCGACCTGACTTTTTTTTTTACGTCTTTCTGTGTTTTTTTAATAACAAATTGCTTTAAAAAAAGAATCGAGACAAAAATGCAAGAAGAATACATTGGCTCAACGCTCAAGTGATAAGGTGATGGGTGTCTAGACTTGACTTTTCCAGTTCAAAACCCCTCAGCTTCATTAACATGAGTTGGTTCAAGCGGTTCAATACTTGTTCCGCTTAAGGAAGATTTCAAGTTCAAGTACTTGTGAATACAGAAAATCCACGCTGTAAGAGTTTTACCTCTTAGTGGGCCGACTTGGTTTGATCGGATTAAAATTGAACTTCCGGATAGTAGGATTCACACCAAAAGAAATCCCTCAGCTTCATATGCCCTTTGTTTCTTTTTACTTCATTTTTCTGTTTTTTTTCTTTTTTCTTTCTGTAAAATGATTATTAAGTATATAATTATATACATATATTTATATTGTACAAGGGCTTCTTTTTACTTCATTTATCTTCTTTTTCCTTTTTTTCTTCATTTTTTGCTTTTGTTCTTTTTTCTTTCTGTAAAACGATTATTATGTATATAATTATATACATATATTTATAAATGTACAAGGGCTTGCCGTAATACACATGATTAGGTATTCAAATTAAACTTGAATTATATTAGTCATTATTGACTCAAAATTAAAGAATCAATTGATAAAATTTGAAGAATCTCAACATTATATTACACGCATATGTATACATATGTATTACAAGTAATATGTATATGAATATAACAAAAATTTCATAATCTAAACAATAATCATACTACTCTTAAATATAAACAAGAAATTTAAAATTTGTTAAATTACAAAAATAGAATTTTTTAACCTATATGATTAAATTTAATAAGGGACGTGGGAAAATATGAAAGAATAATGACAAAGTTAAATAATTCCGTCTGACATAATTTGATAATATTTGTTTTTTATAAAATTAAACAATTGGCTCAAGTTATATAACGTGAGGGACTGTGAATGCTTATATTGTATATTATTTTTAGCAGTTAAGTTATTCTTAATTGTACTTAATAGTACAATTAGGTAAATGTTTTTAAAATAAAATTATATATATAAATTAATAATTCTGCTTGCAATATCATTATTAGTGACGACAACAAAGGGGATTCAATTTCACTTCAACTTGATTCAATTTTATAGAATATTCAATTTCATCTATAATCAGTTTATAATATAGGTTGAGTAATTTTTTTTCTAATTTTAATAAATAAATTCAAATGTATATATAATTGGTACTAATTGAATACATAACACATGTCTCGGATAGAACATAGATATGCTCTAAATGATGTGTCTTAAAATATAATTTGAAATTTTAAAATTCAAGAAATATATTCAAGTGCATTTCTTTTTCTAAGAAACAAATCAGAACGAATATATATTATAAAAGAATTTAAGAAATGAAAGTTTGAGGGAGATAGAATGGAAAGAGACAAACAAAGAGTACAAGAGCAATAGAAAAAAAGAAAAAGATATTCGTTCTCTTTTTTTTGTTCTTGCAGATTTAGTTTTAAATACTAACGTACTCAAATGTTACGTACACAAATTTAATCCTTGTCAATATTTTAATAATGCACTTTTTATATATATGCAAGTCATATGCGTTGGTCTCTATTACTATATATCATGCTTTTAATCAAAATTCATTTTATCAATATCTGCTTAAAATTCATGAGTATATCACATTATTTTGGATTGTAATAAATTTTTAGAACTAGATGAAATTCTCGGGACCGTTTGGATTCAAAGTTAAAGTTATTTTGATTTTGATTTTGATTTTAATTGTAGAAAAGAACAAATAATATGTGATTATAAATTTAACTTGGGAAACGTGTGTTTTTGTTGTGTAGTGTGTTGAGTTAAAGTTAAAATTAAAATTTTTGAATTGGGAAATGTGTATTTTTATTATGTAGTATGTTGAGTTAAAATTAAAGTTAAAATTATTGAACTCGGAATCCAAACGGGCCCTCATGTCTTGTTATTCGCTAAACGATGCATTTTCTTAGTTTGTACATTGTTACACAAAGCAAGAAACAAGAAACCAAGGAGTTTACTCGGGCTGGATACAAGATTAACTTAAGACAATGCCGGCTTTAGGAAGTCCAGAGGCATATGCCAAAATCAATAACTCATTCTATAACTAAAGAAACAGAACAAATATATATGCGTCTTGCATGTACGTAAACCAAACCACACACTTTTGACTCCCCTGCAACGACTGTATTATCACTCACACTCCACAAACTCGGACAAAATTAGTATACTTAACCAGGTGCGGCGATACTAGTACCCAAAATCTACATATGATTCCGACTTAGAGAGCCTATCGTTTCTTCTCGGTCTCCTCTTTCGCATCATCATGCTCCTCATCGTAGTATTCCTCATCATCGTCATCATCAAAGTACTCTTCATACTCTTCATAGTACTCTTCATCTTCATCGTCATCCATATCGAGCCCGTCCTTCCCATTCTCCAGCAGGTACCCATCTCTCATCTGTTGGCCCCTCAGGCGCTCCTGAATCCGATCTCTGATTGCTGTGCCCTGGTAACAGCAATCCAAAACAGTAAATTGCTGCTTTCAAGCTATTTATGCCCAAATAAAGAAAATGCTTACCATCTTATGGCAACCTTCTTCAAACATCTCCAGAAATCCAGCAACCCAACGATCAGCATTCTCAACCCACTCGTTACGAGTCATGCTTGCAGTCTTTGCCACTGTTTGAATCTTAAGAAATAAGGGAGATTCCATATTAACATAACTCCCCAAGATTCAGAAATAATATAAATACGAATCAGAAAGCATAGTTGGTCTTCTTGGTCTTGGCAATATGTATCAGAACAAGAACAAGAAACTACATTGTACCTTCCTTGGCCAAAACCAAAAATAGTAAGGCATGAACGCCCAAAGAATTTATTATTATAACATGCTAAGAAGACCAGCAAACATTAGAACCAGAAATACATATCAATGACTACCCCATAGTATGTATTTCAAAAGAGCAAACAAACCTTTTCGCCTACCCTTTCTTGCTGCTCCTTCACTTTCTCCTGTAGTTTCTTCAACCTCATGTTCACCCTCAATCGCTTCTCCTGTTTGTATAGGCAAAATAAAAGAGAAGTCATTCCCTCCTAGAAGTATAGCCAAAAAGATCACTAACGAACTCTACTTCAGCCAAACAAAAGCATGCCTTGACATAGCTGACACCGAGTTCTTTCCTTGAATATCCGCGGTCCAAGTTCCTCATCACATATTGGTTATAATCCTTGACAATTCGCATTATGATGTCTGACGTGGAAATCCCTTCCGTACGCTTCGTCTCCTTAAACCTCCCAACAGCTTTGACCTGGAAAGAAACTGGTTTAGATGAAAGGGGAACAACCAAAAAGAAGAGCAAATCTGAGGAAAGCGGAGCGTGAATAGACTCACGAATTCGTAGACATCATTTCCTGCTCCACTGACATCAGCATAACTGTAATGATTCATGACAAAGTACATCAATTACAATGACCCTTGTAATTATAATAGTAGAAAAAGATTCAATCAAGCGTGAAATCAACTTATAAGGATCGGAAAAACTTCTTTTGACGTATGAATTTACTATCAAGTAGATTATACTATGAATTGATAGCTTTATCATTGAGAAAGAAAATGCCAAGGCTTTAAGGTAAAGCAACACAAGAGAGGGAGAGAGATAATTGGATAAGCAATCCTTACGGAAGAGAGTCGTGGGCCACAAAATCGATCTTGTGCTTGTCCAGAAATTCTTGATTGATTACCCATGGTGCATCAGGAATGACCTCATCCACCCACCTGAGAAACAGATCACAAACAAAAATAAACAAACAATCCTCTGAGCAACAAAAATGATCCGTGGATAAATGTGGATCTCAGGACTAAGATCTCATACCGTAGCATGGACAAAAATTATAAACCGCAAAAATAGGCAAACTATAATTGCTAAAGCTTTATCCAATTCCCCCATTTACAAGTTTACCTTGTCTATATGCAGCATTATTAGTGGTAAAAAGGGCGAAATATTTGGCATGCTGAGTTGATGAATCTTCGAGATGTATATATTAAAGCATATCATGATTACCCAAAAATAAAAAAATAAAGAACCAAATGTTGGAAGAAATCAAAGAACATACTTGCAGTGGCGAAGTGATTCATAGCGCTCATCCTCTGTCATGACAGTTTTGCCTTTGTACTTGTGGGTGATTTCATCATTGCAACATCCGACCAACAAATAAGTATTGGGGAACCTGAATCCAGAAATTTACAATGGTCATTTAACCATGTAGCATAGACGAACTATCATCAGAAATCACGAACATCATATATAAAGCAAAAGGGTAGTCGTAAAACTGATTAGCATAATGCTATGAGTACCAAGCGAACCGGTTATTCCACAACCTCAAGGTTGTAACCTTAAGAAGAAGTTCGATCCACGAAGGAATCAAGCAAACGTAAGAGCTACCAATAGCTAGCTGCATCTACGAATGACATATATCACAGGACAATTAACTAAGAATTTCGTGTTTCCGGCTTCCGGCCCGCGTCTATTACCGGAAAGAAGAAAAATTGAGAACTCGAACTCGAGCTCAAGTGCCCGCCCGCAAGAGGCAAAATTCAGGAAAGTAGCAAAGGAAACTTCAAGATGAAGAATGCCCGGAATCTGAATCTACTGGAAACAACGAAAAAATTCGAGCTTGCAGCAGAGCCAGGCAGTTTCAGTAATGGAGAGAAACAGGGGAAGGAAGAGAGAGAGCGGGGGAACGTACGATTTCTTGGCCTGTTCGAGAGCGCGGGCGTGGCCGAAGTGGAAGAGATCGTAGATCCCGTCGGCGTAGACGCGGACGGGCCGGTCAGAAGGCACCGGATAGGAGCCACCGGCGGGAGCGGCTGTATGGTGGTTGTCCATCTCTGACTATTGGAGGAGTCGGTTTGAAAAGATCAGCAGCAGCAGCACTGCCGGTCTCCCATTCCGGAAAACAAACAGAGCGCCCCCCCACCTCCCTCTTGAACCCCCGTGGCGTTTAGCGAATATGCGATCCTTGTGCCCCCCCTTGGCCGAGCCCCTACTCTATTTTTTACCCCCACCCAAAAAGAAAAAAAAATAATTTATTATTGGATGCTATTTTAAAGCTAAAAGCTAATTATACTTATTCGCTAATTATTATTTCTAGAAAATCAAAATCATTAATTAATGTTTATGTTGACTAAAAACTTCCCAGTCCACGCATCCATGTGACCAAGTTTAGACTTTTATGTGGATCGTGGAAGACGGTAATTGATTAGATATGGCACCGATCCTAAAATTCTTGAGGGATCTATTTTGTCGGCAATGAGTACCTGAGGTGTCCGATGATTTAGGATCTGTTTGGTTTCAAGATAGTATTTTAGAATCACAATTCTAACTTAATTCTACTTATTACAAAACAAAATAACTCATAGAAAGTCAAAGAGTGGGCCCCATTTATACCACTTTTTTCCACAACAAAACAACATAACACATACAAAGTCAAATGGTGGGCCCCATTTATACCACTCAAAATCAAAATCAAAATCTGATTTTAAAATCCTATTATGAAACCAAACGCAACCTAAAAACATTGATCGTCCAATATTATTCCTCAAGGCTGAAGACTCTATGGCCCGTTTGTTTTCAGGGTTAAAATCACAAAAATTTTAACTTTAACTTTAATTCAACACACTACACAACATTTGTCTTTTTTCACAATTAAAATCAAAACCAAACGCACCGTATATGTTATTGAAGGCTGACTATAGGAGAAATTCTTGTCTTTAACTGATATATTAATGTCACAAGCCAATCATGATTTGCCATTTCGCCTTTTCGTATTGTCACAAAAATTTAAGAAAATATTGTTGATGAAAATAAATGTTTTTATGTGTGTTATAACGTAATGTCGCGTGGTATACTCATTACACACAAGATATTCTTCGACTATAGTGTATCTTTCACCAGTACAATATTGCCACGTGACACTATATATATGCACTTACTTCTTTTTCTATGATTTTTTTTATAAGCATCTTTTTATAATTATTATATTTTGTTTATTTGATTATTATTATATATTTTTATGGCATTTGATTAATAATTACTAACTGGAAATGCTATTTTCTCCATTTCTGGGTCTTACTACATTGGACAAATTCGTCATTCTTGTCCAGAGCACAGCTGAATTAGGAAAACGAACGGTATATTATGACAGTGCAGCATTATTATTATTATTATTATTAGCCTCTTATAAAAGCAGTCGGACGCATCTTCCTATATGTTACCGGAAATCGGAGATCCCGTGCTAAGATCGATGGAATTTATCTTTGTTCTTACAATAAATCGAGAGCTGGATCTTACACAATCAATACTACAAAAGAATTTTGACAACGCTCAGGTTAATATCACGTTAAGGAAAACATTAGCCCTTGGAACTTCTTTATATCGTACATGGTGAAAGATTGCGTGCCCATTTAACAGGAGATAGGCGTAAAGGAGTTCGTTCCAAGTGTCTGGAACTCCTGGGAGGCACCAGTGGCTGCAATCTTCTGGGGCATCCACCGGAATCCCCAGCTCTCGGTGGTTTGATGGATGCGCATCCTTCCAGAATTTTAATAGAATGTAATGTTTAAGAAGTGAACATTCTGATACGCCTCTCATATCTTCTATTGCTGCAGAAATGTAACAGTTGGAGTCTGGTTAGGGTTGCACTTTCGTGTAGGGCGTATCGGGTTCTGTAAATTCACTACATTGTCCACCTTCATTCCATGAGCCGTTCTTATAATGCGTAGAAGAAAAGCTCCGGAAAAATGCTCGGCATCTTTCGAGGTCTAAGTTCCTAACTGCCCATGATTTCCGTGCTAGAAGTGACTTCCGGAATGCTTCTGGCACATTCATTGTCATATTTAGCTGCCCTTTCTCCTGGAAGAAGCGTTTCATGTTTACAGTCTTGTCCCGGTTCCACCAGTGCCCGGCATTGAACACTAGAGCATCGGCACCCGCCCATTTCCTTGGAGTACGGGTGTATTTCATCAACCCTTACGGTACTTTTGACATGACCCAGAGAATTTACCGGAGGTCGTCCGACCATCACCAGGAAAGGCGCCCTGTAGTATTCGACCGTGAGATTGCAGTCCCGGAAACGGATGGAGAGGTAGCCCTTGTGCTTTGTTATGGGACTTCCATTCTCCTCATATATAGTGGACAGGTCGGAAACTCCCTTTGAAAGCATGCATAACAATGACTCCCATTGATTCCTGCCAATCGAATCCCCAGCGAACGCTATTCTCTGGTTGCGGCTACTTTCTAGGAGCCTTCCCGGCATTAAATCTCGGAAGATCACATCCACTTGGCTGCCATCTCCGCTTCAGGTAATCCGAATCCTTTCGGCTGTTCTGAAGTCACCGAATCCCAGGTCGAGAAAGGGGCAGTTCTCATTGTAAAATCTCGAATATTCATTCTCATCCCTTATCCACTGCCCTATAGAGTAATCGCCCCTTAGTTCCGGTACCTCTGGTGCAGGCAAGATTGTCGATGAGAAACTGAACTTAAACAGTGAATCCCGATCAAAAGGGCTTCGGAGACCGAAGAGGAGGATCGAAGATACCAATAGGATAAAGAAGGATAATGCATATCTGAATTCTCTCTTGACCGTGAATTGAAAACAATGGAATTGGAGCATAGAGGCTGTTTGTGGCTGAAGATCCATAAAAAGAGGGAGAGAAAAAGCAAAATACTACTTTGAAAACTTCTATTTCTTTGGCCTCTGAAGAATAGCCGAGCAGGAAAAACTAAGTTGGTGAAAGTCACTCATTCACATTTTATTATCGTCATACGGATCGGTGTCGTTGATCAATGGTTGTAATTAACTGATTAGATAAGGTTCGGTTTTTTTTTTTTTTTTTTTATATTTCATCACCGAGCTACCGATTCTAGATGAAGTTGGATCAGAAATGTATTGAATTACTACATTGTCATAACTGGTAAGGAAAATTTTCACAAAATGGAGGATAATGCAGTAATTTACCCCTTCGCCTTAGATCAAGAGTTCAGTGGCTCGATTCTCGTTGATACGATTTCCCGTGTCGATTTATTTCCTTTCTATTAATCACTTAGGAGGCCCGTAAACTTGCGTTGTAATCGAAAAGTTCAAAATTTTCAGGCATTTCGATTCTTTTTTCTTTTTCCCTTTTGTATTTTTTCCCTTAAAATGGAACAAGAAAATTTGGAAAAGTGGGCCGTCGATAGATGGGCCGACCCACTAATTTATGGGCCAATTGGCCTACATTTCAGCCCACTTTTTCCTCAAAATTTGGCGCCTTCACTCTCCTCTCTTCATCTCCCTCCGTCGTCGTCTTCCCTCTCAAGCTTACGCAGCACAGAGCTTTTGCTCTCTCTCTGACAATGGTGTTTCTGCGCCAACAAGGGTCTTCAAAAAAACGGCAGTCCTCCTTCACCTCTCCCTTTCCTCCACCGAAGGTCCCCAAACCCACCGCCGCCGCCTCAGCCGCCTGCGAGCGGCCGTTACCGCTTCAACAGCCACCGGATGGAGCTCCTGAGGCCTCTGCGGTGGAAAAAGCTGTGGCAATCTTGGCAGATGCAGGCTGCACTCTCATAAACCCCGCGGGCCCACCATGCCTTCCCTCCGATCACCATAAGTTCCGCGCCCATCTCCAGCAGACGTTCACTGCCACTTCACTCCGCTCAGACTTCCTCGCTGGCTTCTCGGCTCACATTGAGTCCCCGGAGAACCTACACAGGCAAGCATTTCCAGCTTTCTGTTCGCGAATATATGATTCTGAACTTCGATCATCGAGGCAAGCTATGTTATAATTGAGCCATTTTGTTTCCCATTATTCAGGGCCCTTGCCCCATCAAATCCAGACGGCTATTACATGCCGAGAAGCGACAGCTTAGTTCGGAACCTGTTATTGGTCCCTTCGATTCAATTAGACATTCAAAACATGCTTCTTGAGAAACTTCCCGAGTATTTTGAAGTAAATTCTGGAGCCTCTGGGACTTGTCTGTCACTCGGGAATGACATTGCTAGGCTTATAATCAATCACTTCCGATGGCTCGATTTTATCATTGACTCCGATGGGTTTAATGATAAGCTGATGCAAGTCCTTTCTATTTGCCCTTTACACCTGAAGAAGGAGATCATCGGTTCGTTGCCTGAGATAATTGGTGATCAGAACCACAAGGTTGTGGTGGATTCTCTTGAACAGATGCTTCAGGAAGATTCAGCTATCATTGTGCCCGTGCTCGACTCTCTTTCAAATCTTCATCTGGATGATGAGTTGAAAGAACAGGTATTGTACTGTTGATTTGTACTTTGCTCATTTATCTATAGTTAGACTTCACTTAGGCTTCTCCATACGATGCTGGTGTCACTGCATCAAGGAAAGTTGATATAATGTTGATATTGTTCTTTTCTGATTCTTTGTAGGTTATCACAATAGCATTATCTTGCATTAGAACCGTTGATGGGGAGCACATACCTTATCTACTAAGGTTTTTATTGCTATCTGCCACACCTGCAAATTCTCGAAGAATAATCTCGCGAATTCGTGAGCAGTTGAAGTTCATCGGAGTTTCTAACCATTGTGCATCACAAAACAAAAATAAATTGAAGGGAAAGTGTCTTGTGGGGAACACAGATGCTTCTGTCCTGGACACACTGAGATCAGGTCTACGCTTTAAGAACGTAAGTTGTTTATCTTTTGGTCCTTTAAGGTGCTTGTTGTTACTTGATTTAATTGTTGTCTTCCATTGCAGATTCTCTGTCAAGAAATTGTAAAAGAACTTAGCTGCCTCAATAGGCCACAGGATCACAAAGTTATTGATATTTGGCTTCTGGTTCTCATCTACATGAATGGTGAGAGTTCCAAAAAGAGTATAGAGAATATCTTCAAGAAGAAAATTATTGATAATTGCATTCAGGAAGTTATGATTGATCAGTGCATCCATGGGAATGCAAACCTAATGCAGGTGTTTAGCCGTTCTGTTTTTCTAGCAATGGGATTTTCTTTCTGGAACCTGCTGCGCTAATGATTATTAGTAGTTTCATCTAAATGGTCTATTGTTTTTTCTAGGATTATTTTCCTACATTTCTCTCTATAACGGAGTATTTATTGACTTGCAAAGAGCCAAGGGTGAGGCAGTTTGGGATTCATATGTACACCAGTTTGTTTGAAGAATTTGTTGATACTTTTGCAAGACAGGAAGTAAGCATCTTTAATCATATAATTCCCATTTGACAGTAAAACTTGTGCAAAGGCTTGAAATCTCTGTTGGGTCATTGTGCAGATTCTCGGAGCATTAGTAACCCATGTAGGATCTGGTGTTAGATTTGAAGTGACTGCTGCTTTGGAGACCTTGAAATTGCTGGTTTCCAAGTATTCCATGGACTTGATCCCACTTTCTTCACATATAAATGGTGTCAACCTTTGAAACCAAATAGGCTATATCCCTTATACGTTTCTTTGCTGAGAATGCCTGGATATATTCTTTAATATACCAATTCATTTTTGCTGTAGGTATTTTGGATTATCTGGAAGCATTTAGCATTGAAAATCTCCAGAAGGTTTATGAGGTTTTTAGCCAGTTAGCCCTGTCAGCTAATTCGAGAGCAAATTCTTTTGGATCCTCCGTGGCCAATGAGCTTATGATGATAGTCCGCAAGCAGGTATTGCATAACCATTGCCATTGTTTTACTTGTTTATTTAAATGGGGTTTAGTAGTCAGTACTTGGGAGTATGCTGCAATTGTATTTATATTTAGTAGAAAATGACTGGCTATTCCCAATTGGACAGTTGAACCACAGTGATGTGGCTT
Source organism: Punica granatum (assembly GCF_007655135.1). NCBI lineage: Eukaryota > Viridiplantae > Streptophyta > Magnoliopsida > Myrtales > Lythraceae > Punica > Punica granatum. Next base: position 2,560,318 of record NC_045127.1, on the reverse strand, counting down.
ACAAGAGGATGGGTTTGATTGGAACTTTGAAAATCGTATCCTGCTTGGGTGATACAAACCACGTTGGTTGTTCAGAACAGGTAAGGTGCATTATCAATTTGCTTATATTCGTTTAATTTTTGTTCCTCTCTTCAGACCCAACTTTTTTGGGTTGACTCTGCGGTTGCCAAACCTTGTCCTATCATGTTACAATGTTCTCTTTGAAGAAATCCAATATCAAGGAGGCCCTGGAACTTTTGCAAACTTCCTTGGACTCCAGTAAAGGAATGGTTCCACTGCTGATCCTGTTTTATGATGAGATGACTATCATGTTGGATAGGAGAGATCTTCATTCATCAATATTAGAATGGTAATGTTATGTTAATTGAGCTTCCAAACTGTTAATGATTATTACCAGCGTTAACTGTTTACTTATTCTTATGCTGCAGGATTGGTAAACACATAGGAGAGTTTGAATCAATCTTTCTGTTCGATCTCGAAGGTGGGCAGCTGCCTTCTAAAGATTCACATGGCGGTTTAGAAGGTGGGTTAAGATTGTTGCGTTCCTTTGGGCATAATTTTGCTTAAAATAATATGCAAAAAATGTGAGCAGAGATTTACGTTTCTTTATCACTCTTTGTAGGGGAATTATGGATGAACTTGGATGGTGATATATCTCCCATTTGCGTTAACATTTTTCCCTTAGTTTTCTCATCATTCCAGTTAAGTGAACAGTATATTTTAATTATATATCCGGCTTAACTTTTATCATACTATGGTCTCTGAATAAATGTGTCACCTATACAGTCCATCTTTGACAGAAATTCTACCAGCCAACTTTCGTCTGCTAACCACAGTAAGTGCACGAGCCTATGTTGCCTATGTTCAACGTGAAGGGTTTTCTTCCCATTACCTATGCAATGCTTTCTTTACTTGCCAGATTGAGAGATTAACTAATCAAGGATCTCTCGGTGGGATAGATGCTCTCCTTGGATGCCCTTTACACCTTCCTTCTCCTAAGGTGATGCTAAAGAAACTGTTCTTCGATAGTTGGACTTACCTTACCGCTATATTTTCTCAGTTGCCTAAAGTGAGCTTTCCCATCCCAATGGATGACCAAATCCTTTCCAATTATGACATTTTCTGTTGAAATGCCAGTATTTCTCAAGAGCTGCATGGGAGTCTCTTACAGGGAAGGAAAAGCATATGGCGTGTCTTTCTCTATATTATGCTGCCAATTGGATACGGGAACTGGTAACTAAGATTTGGTGGTTTCCCTTGACTACTGTTGATTGAGCAAGATTTCTTCAGGTTGGGTTTTGCACCTCTATATTATGAAATGTTTTACACTCATGTAGCTCAACGCCTTCTGTACTCAAGTTGCTGGAAAATTTGAGTGCACAAGTCAGACTACAAAGGAAGATATAATTACAAAGCTGCTGAAGCGTCTGAGAAACCTAGTGTACATCCATGTGCTCTCACCTCCTTCATACTTTCATCTTATTTTCAGTTACCATTCTTTAAGTTTTCCAACAAGAGTTACGTTTGTAGACCTACCCATTGTTATTATCTTCGAATAAAGGGAAGAAATATTATTGTCACTAGCATTTTATATTCTATAATGGTTGGAACTGGCATTATCAAGTCGGGATGCTAATGATGCAGAATAATGATTTTCACCCTTTCCATGATGATGCAGATTTCTCGAGAGCTTATTAAATAATTTGCTGAAGTCTTGTCCAATATCACTGCCTGAGCTCCACCACTGCCATTTGGAGCATTCAGGACCTTCTTCTATAAAGCATACTTATGCATTTGAATGTCTGGAAAAGAATGCGACAAAGAAAATACATGACACTAGCTCATCGAAAATAAGGAAAAATAAAAGGATGGCTAAGTCTCAAACGAGCTCTGGTACTGATGGGAAACTGAGGCAGCCTTCTATATTGGACATGTTTAAAAAGGCAGGAGCTGTGACTAGCCAAGAATTGCCAAATGAGGATTCTGCAAGTCCTTCCTCAAAAACAGGGACCTCAGAATCAGCAGATCAGAATCCTTCTGACTACAACGAGACTGAACTAGATGTTTCTGCAGCTACCAAAACTTTTGATTTGCAAAGATTCAAGTTCCGGCCCTTGCATCTTCACTGTTACTCCATTTTGACGTTTTCAAAGGTGGATTTATCTGATGAGAATAAAGTTGAAAACCTTCTCCCTTGCCATATTTACAATTATGGTCTATAAAGTAGTCTATTTAAAATCTTTTCAATATTATTGTAGGATGTCTTTCAATGGCGTCCAGTATCTTGCCTTAGATGACAGTACGTTTTTGGTTGTGCTATAATGAGTGGCGTGCAATAATTATAATGCCTTTCTTTTGCAGAACCAAGATTCGTGTTGTTCAGACCCTGTGGCAGAGGTTCCCTGAACTCTCTTTTTTAGATATGAATATTGGCCAACTACTTATATTTGAAAGAAGAAGAATATTAGCCTAATTTCTTGTTTCTTTCCACTGCCGTCTAAGCATTTGGGAAAATAAATTCAGTTCTTAATTTGCAAACTGATTCTATTCTGTGCCAGCTTCCCCTATATCTTTACCTCCTGAGAGATCTTCAGTACAAGCTCGATATTTTCACCATCTCGGGCAAAGAGTCTATCGCAGCCCCTGATTATGCTGGCACAACATTGCACGAATTTTTCAAGACAATTAAGCCGCTCTTTCCAACTCTGAAGAAGCATCTCGACAATGCCATTCGTATTCTCAGAGAAGGTTTATAATCACCAGTGAGAGTTATTGAAATGCTTGCCTTTCTGCTTCCATGTTATTAACAGCTTTCTAAAAATGATTTGCAGGTGATGAAAGCTGTCAAGCACATTGGGAAATGCAGTCTGTTGCTGCAGGAAATCCTTCTTTTCCCAGCGCCATTCTCTCGAAGACTTCATCATCTTCTTCATTCATTAAGGAAGCGCTTCATCTCTTCTTCAAAGTAAGTGCTTTACATAGCTTTTCCTCGGTGAATAATGAGCTTTGTCACCACCTCTTATGTCCCTTATTCTGAATTATTTAGTACCATTAGCTGATCATGCCTTCAATTTGTTACAGATGTTGAACCTCCCCAATATTCAAACAGATGCAAACCTCCTGTCAGATCTGTTGAGTGCATTTCAGCCCAACGTAGTACCAGATAATGCTTTTTCAGGAGTGGAGCCCTGTCCCTTGCCTAATAGCATTGAATATCTATATCATGGTGCCTATTCATATCTTGAGAACTTTCTGGACATGGGTAAGAGAATCTTCATCTGATGTGGTATATGCTTATGCTAGTGGATATGCATCATTTTTCAAATTTTCTTAGTATATACTATCTTTGGCATCTGCAGAATATTCTCTCTGTTTTATGGTGACCTCAGAAGCTCTTCTTACTCTGGAATCACTCTCAAGCTTGCCCCAGAAACTCACACGCAAACCGGGGGAAAATGGTAAAAACTTGAAGTTAGGATTTCCAGAAAGTGTACTTCTGAACTTGCGCAGGAGGCTTGGAGTTTCTGCTGAGAAGCTTCTGAAAAGTCATTGGGATGCCAAGAACACTGAGGATGGTTTGAAGAGCAAAGTGAGACAATCTACTTTATGATAACTCATGCACATTCTTATTTAATTTTAGTATGAAGAAAGACAATTTTAATACTTAACGGAGTTTTGGTGTCACGCCAATGTTTTGACCTCTTAACTATGATTTTCTCAGGGAGAAAGATTACAGAAGATTCTGCATATCTACTTGGAGAATAGTGACTCCACTTTGAATTTGCTAAACGATGTTGCCTGCTCTATCTTGCCTCAGGTGTACAGCCTTTCCCTCAAGTATCACCTTTCAGATAAATTACTTATTTTAAAGCTTTTCGATTTTGCTAAAATTTGGCATTTCACATGTAAGCAACATTTATCTTTTGATTGGGAAACAAAAGTGGGATATAGGGAGCTAAAACTGATTCTGTTGGAAAAGAAACTGCATATAATCCTTCTTGCCATCTCGGGAGTTCTGATTTTAACAAGAGAGTCTTGTGAGCATTAGTATGGCCTTTAAGAATGTTGAAAAACTTGTCTCTGCACTAGGCTTCATACGGAACAGCCGATGAAGAGGTTCATCATGGCTTCGCAACTTTATGTCCTGCTACTTATCTTGTGTGGTACCGGGTATTGGTAAGACATTTTCTCCTGACTATCTGTGAATCTTCTTCTACAAACTTCTCTTCTGCGAGGATGGTGACAGAATTTACTTTCATGCAGCATGAAGTTAATCTTGCCATACTTAATACTTTGGTGAGCTTTTCTCTTAGCATTAAGGCAAAAAACCGTGTAGATTATGTCTTCTCATTTATGGTTGAACTGATTACGTCCTCTCTCATAGTTCAGGTCAAAGATGTTCTGTCCGGTAAACCAATAGCTACTATAGGAAGTGAATCCACTAAAGAACTTCTCTTGAAGCTACAGCTATCTGTAAATGTCATGGTATCCTTAGTCAATATGTGCCGAACCCATGACAAGGTAACAAAATCTCCTTATGGTGAAGAGACTAATGAGATTTTAACTCAAATCTAAATCAGGGTTGTATTTGCAGAAGAGGAAAACAACTCTTTGCATTTGAAACTGCAAAAAGAGTAATTGTGATGTTTTGTTGTTATATTATTATAGCATATAAGTTTTGAAATGGATGCTGGATTTATAGGTAACTCTGCATGCGATGGCTGTTAAGTATGGAGGAAAGTTCATAGAATCCTTTCTGAAAGGTACATATGTGTGACTCTTTTGATCGTGTAATCTGTCAAATTTCACCTTCTCATATTGCTGAATTCTATTGTCCTAGCAGTCTTCGACTTCTTACAGGCCCATTTCCGAGTCCATAATGAACTTGTGATCCAATTAGTAAGATCCATACGCCAATATATTTTGCTACTTGCTCCTCCTGAACTTGCAAAACAATAAAAGATTGCAAAATTCTGCCTGTGTAGGTGAAAGAACTTCAGAAAGCCACAAGAACACTACAGACCCTCTGCTCTGAGGCAAAGGTAAGCACATAATACCTGATCTTGTGGAAGCATTTTGTCTCTCTCTGATGAACACCATTTTCAAATTTATTTTTTTGGGGGGTTTCTCTGGAAGGGCTTGAAACAAATGGCTATCACCAGCAAAGTTCCTGCGACAAAGAGATCGTTGGAGCGCTTTGTTTTTCGAGTCAAAGCTCTTCTCCTTGCATCAGCAAGTGGATGCACCTTCTGGATGGGTATGCAGTGGTCTAAACATTTCTTTCCTAAGAAAATTTTATATGTATTTAAGATCTACAGAATACTTATTCCAGTACGACTCCAATTTGAGGTCTCCTCTTTCTTTTCTTGCATATTTACGTGTCGTTTTTCACAGGCAATTTGAAGCACAAAGACCTAACAGGTCAGGTGGTTAGTTCCCAGGCTTATTTAGATGAGCAAAGTGGAAATGCTGATGAAGAAGATTCAAGGGAAGTTGCTGAGGATGATGAAAATTCTATCCCAAACAACGACGATGATAAAGAAACAGAATAAATGAAGAATTTAGTCCGGAATGATGAAATTTCTATCCTGAATGAAGAGGGTGGAGTTTCTAAGCCCCAAGAAGGGCTCCCGAAAAACCGGTCAACACCAAGTAAGAGTTCAGTTGCCTTGCTTTATGTGCTCTATAGACGAAAGTTCAAGCAACTGCAAGTAATATTATAGCATCCACCTGCCATTCTTTACCTAAGTTGAGTACCTCTTGAACTAATTAGTACTTGAACTGTTTCGATATGCCCCATGTTCTCGATAATGTATATAGCTGCCCCTTCTTTCTTATACCTAATGGTTTGAAATGTAAATACTACTGCAAAGTCATGTGTATATGGACGAATCTGAAGCTTATATATAGTTATTTACTGTTCATTGCCCGAGTTCTTCAAAAAACCCCCCGCCCCGCCCTCCTGCGGCGGCTCATTTTCTACTCTTTTCCTTAACACGGAATTGGAATGATTTTATTAAGGTTCATTATGCACTGGACATGATGTAGCAGCCCCTGATCAAGAGTAAAGCTGAGATGAAAAGTTCTAACTACAGCATATAATTTCATGTTCAGTTAAAGACTTAAGTATTCCACAAATCTCTCCTGTTCTGGGCTGTGTCCGATCATCAGAAAGAAAAGCATGCACTTGATTTCCGATTTCAATCCAGCTACACCCCTTTTGCTTGTCCGCTCCTCTTCCTTCTATGGCCTCCCTTACCTTCTCGGCTTCATCCCAGTTGCACATCTCGGAATTTATATTCGAAAGGAGAACTAAGTCGGAAGCTTTATGAGGTTCAAGTTCTGAGAGCTTCTGAGATGAAGATCTACCGAGCTTGAGGTTCCGATGAACTCGACAAGCTCCGAGCAAAGAACCCCACATCCCAACATTCTCCTCGCTCTTTGCATTTCGGGCTATCTCGAATGCCTCTTCCAATCTCCCTGCCCGGGCAAACAGATCAACTAAGCAAGAATAATGCTCCGGCAGAGGCTCGACACTGAAATCTTCAGTCACTGTCAGGCACTTGAAGAGCTCTATTCCTTGATCGGTGAGCCCACCATGACTGCAAGCAGATAAGACTCCGAGGAGTGTCACCTGATCCGGGCACACTCCTTTGCCTATCATCTCCTCAAAGAGCTTCACAGCCTCCATTCCATAACCATTCAAAGCATACCCAGCAACCAATGAATTCCATGAGACGATGTCTCTGCTGCCCATTTCTCCAAACAAGATTTCGGCACTTCTGATCTCGCCGCATTTAGCGTACAATGTAATCAATGAATTTCCTACAAACAAATCACTTGCATAGCCAATTTTGGCAGCATATTGGTGGAGCTGCTTTCCTGCTCGCAGTGCAGCCATATTTGCACAGGCACTGAGGCCACAGGCGAAAGTCGATTCATCGGGTTTAATCTCTTCTCGTCCCATTGAGACAAAACAGTTGAGAGCGTTGAAGTATGACTTGTTCTGAAGGAAACCTGCCATCAAAGAGTTCCATGAGATTGAGTTCCGCTGCCCCATCTCCTCAAATAATCTAAGCGCTTTGTCCATCTCTCCAGCCTGGGCATACCCTGCGATCATAGTATTCCACGAAACTGAGTCTTTCCTCATCATTCTTTTGAAAACGTTCAGCGCCTTTTCCATCCTCCCACTCTGGGTGTACCCTGCAATCATTGCGTTACAACAAACTACATCACCGGTTCCAATTCGATCAAAGATTTGGCTGGCTTCTTCCATCTTCCCCTTCTGCAAGTACCCAGAAATCAATGCCGCATGAGCCCCGTTACTCTTGAAAGGCATCTGATTTAGTAAAGCTTTTGCTTCTTCGAGCTCACCAACCCGAACATAACCATTGATCACTGTAGTCCACGTCACCGAATCCCTTTCCGGCATTTCCTGAAAGAGCCTCATTGCCTCATCGATCTGGCCATTCTGGGAATATCCTCCGATCATCGCATTCCATGAAACAATATTCCTCACGGGCATCTGATCAAAAAGCCCCCTAGCCTCAACAAGCCGGCCATTCCGCACAAACCCGCTTAACATCGTGACATATGATATCACATTTGGGTCTGGGATCCTATTGAAGGTCTCCCAAGCAGAGTCCAAGTCCCCTAACTCGACATACCCATCCACCATCAGATTCCATGAAACCACATCTCGCTCTGCCATCCCATCAAAGAAGAGCGACGCCGAACGCATCGCCCCATTCCGTGTGTAAGCAGCGAGCATCGAATTCCAGGAAACCAAATTCTTGACCGGCATTTCATCGAAGAATCTTTTGGCTTCATCGATCTTGCCCTTCTTCGCATACCCTGTTATCATAGCACCCCATAGAACTGGGTCTCGCTTGTCCAGAACTGAATCGAATATCCCTCTCGCCTTCTCAAGGTCCCCTATTCGAGTAAAGTAGGACAACATCAGCGCCCATGAGTAGCCATCCCGAGCGGGCATGCTGTCAAAGAGCTGGTGGGCTTCCTGGAGACTGTCATTGCGAAGATACCCAGCAATCATGGTGTTCCAAGAAACCACGTTCCTGTCAGGCATTCTGTCAAACAGCTTCCTGGCATCGCCGAGCTTGCCGTTCTTGGTGTAGGCAGAGAGCATGGAGTTGTAGGTAACAGTGTTCTTCCGATCCATAGATGAGAAAACCTTCACAGCTTCCGCGATCCGACCCGACTTTCCCAGTTGGGTAATCTTTGAATTCTGCTGGAACAAGCGGCTTCCTTGTCGCCCAATGACTTTGAGTCTCTCTTTCATTTTTCATGATTATTTAAGACGAAGACGCCCGAATGCCGATTTCGTGGTGGTCCAGGACTTTTCTTGCTAATGGTCACGGACCATCATCATCATCAGCTCAGTTCGAACGACTCGAAACCGTTCGATCAGGACTAGCCCTGGCCCCGGTAATCGGGACTTCAGAACTTTGGGAATAATAAATGACAAGACAGACGTCGACCTTTATGTGCCAAGACTTAGACCTATATGTGCCAACACTAGGCAATCTCATTCGGGCATCAAAGAGGAATAAAACCTCGTATAATACGTCTCGGGAAAAGTTTGTAACATCTCTGTCGACACGTCCAAATATCAAGTATGATATCATCATATTCGACTGTAAATTCAGATTTGATGTACAGTTCCATATCGAATCGATTAAATTTAGACGAGAGTTTTCTGATGACATTTTCTTTAGATAATCGATGAAAGCTTGTTAGGTTCTTTGCACAAGCCTCCTCCCCCATTGTTCTCTCCCAAAGCTCCCTCACTCTTCTTGCCATCTCATTGTCTTCCATGGCCTTCCTCAATCATTCTTCAATCTCTTTCTCCGCGGATCCTCACTTCAATCTTCGACACCTCCACAATGTACTTGCAGTTCACAAACTGGTCCCCGGCCACCGGGAAGCACACTAGTCTCTTCTTGCACTGGATTGCATCCATTGTCGAGCTCCACCCGCAGTGCGTCATGAAGCACCCGACCTCTTCATTTTGCAGGATCTCCAGCTCTGGGGCCCACGGATCGACACCGGTCCATTGCTCGGCTCCAGAAGTCGAACCTTCCTTCCTAGAGGACTTAGATCCGATCAACCCTGGCAGGTCTTCGGTCGTAAGAGTCGGTTGATTCGGAAAGCAAACTGGTAGTAGGGCTCCTTCATGCAGTGGTATTCCTGTAAAATCCCAACAATGAAAAATTAACATACGACATGGCCTGACTCTTATTTCTTTTTTCTTTTTTATGGAAGCAATTATCACATGAACACGATTGTTTATTGCAAGTTGCAACAGAATAGATTTTTCTGTATTATATTTTTATGGACTTCAAATATTTTATCAAGACGAAATCGTCTTCTGTGTAAGTCTTTTTCAATTTCCCTTTCATGATCGAGATATCCGATCAGAACTTTAGATCGACCTTTCTATATTCTTGATCTCCCCTTCAACAGCCAGGGAGCAAATTATTCATAGACGTACATAGAACTTAATTATATTTTATCTTTGATAGCTGATCAGTATCCTAGTCAATATTATGGTACATTGTCATCCCAAGATTTATCGGATAGCTAAAAACTGCAGAAATATTTATTCCTTAATTTGCACGGCAAAAAAGATTTTTAAAAAATATCTGATGAAGAAATTTTCCAGTATTCTGTCTCGTTCACGTAATTTGAAAAAATACTAATAAAATTACAACAAATAAGAAATATTAGTTATACACAACTTATTGACTGATACCTCAAGTACCTTTCTTTTACATGCATGCATATAATTGTAGCATCTCGGTCATTAATCATGTTTGTTGATTATACTTCCAGATAAGATTGGTATAAATTAAGTTTAGGTGGTGTTCGTTTAGACTTAACTTTTAAGTGTTAAAAATTAAGTGCTGAAAATTTAAAATTTTAATGGAATGAGTGCTTAATTGATAGAGCGAATTCATATGTAAACGATTACCCAAACATATGGACGCCAGACCTGAATGAGACATCACCCCCTCTCTGACCATGTTCGGGATATCGATGGCCGTGACCACCTGGCATGTGGCGAGCATGGCGATCCAAAAGCCCGCTATGGGCACTCTGCACCGGTGGAAGCCCACCTCGATGGCCCATGATGCCAACACACCAGCACCATCAGCGCCACGCCGTTGCCATACTTGCCGTCATCAAACTTGCTCACAAGCCACTCCAGCTGGGTCTCCATGGCCGCTTCTATGTCGAAGAAGTCCTGTGCTCCGTCTGGCTCCAGCCCATCCCGCAATAAGACGCATTTGACCATGCAAGCAGCTCAGCCCATGCGTTCAATCTCCGAAGCAACCTTCCGATGGATGTGCTCAAGCACGACCAGGACTGGCTCGAACCCTCTTGAAATGAGGGCAGCAGCAAGCTGCAGCATCGGGGTGACGTGCCTCTGAGCCGGGTAAGGAACCAAAATCACCTTCATGGATTTTGGCTAGCTAGCTAGCTTGCTCTCCTACGGATGATGTGTTTTGTGGATTTTGAGCCGTACAAAATCACAAAGGCACAAACCCCTTATATATATATATATACACGCAAATGACACATGACACGCGTATATACTTATAAAAAGAAATATACACATAATTTTTATATTTTAACATTAGTTGTACAATGAAAAGAAAGAGTTGTGAGAAATGGGATGTAATGCAGTGGTTAACACCCTCATCTAATAACTTAGAGGTTCCAAGTTCGATTCTCACCAGTGGGACGACCCGTACCCCTTTATTTAGATTCATTTCCATTTCCTTGTACTAGGCCATGAGCCTCCTATTGTAACCGAAAAGAAAGAGTAGTGCATGGATATCGAGAGAGAGAGAGCATATGGCTTTATATTATTACTAGAAAAGTGGCTACATCATATCGCGGTCCCCAAAAAAGTTCTCTATCAATAATGTTTTCATACAGTAGAAGTGTAAAAAATGATATTAGTAATATTGGAAAGTATAAAATATTAACAAATTATTATCGCGTGATTTATAAAAAGATCAAATAAATATTTAGTTAGGAGAAATTCATGTCTACATGAATGCGGGAGAAAAAGATCAAAATTCATCTTAATATTATATGTAATGCATACAAAAAGGACACAAATGCAGAAATAAATAGAAGTTTAGTGGGAAGAAATTCTTGTTTGAATTAGCTTAAAAATTTATTGAGGTCCCTGTTAATTTTAAGTGGTCTTCGAAATCAAATAAAGTATTTTGACCACGACTAATCCAAGCGAGAATTGTCAATAGACTGGAGTAACCTTGCATTTCACCAAAAAAATTGAAGTCACGATAAAAACTACTTAAATTGGTGACGACTTGAAATAGAACTTTTATATTTAGGTAAATAAATTAATAAAAATATAAAAATTATATATATATATATGGGTTAATAGAAAATTTTATAAACTATTACTAATAAAATATATATGGATTGATAAAAAAATATAAAATTAATATAAGTCTTAATGAGATTATAAACTAATATGAAAAAATCTAGATTAAAAAAAAGGCAAAATTTGATAGCTCGACATGTGTCCATGTGAAACAAGAGTTTAGTTTGATTTATGGATTATGGTCCAATTATATCAGTCTCATAACCACGTAGAGTTTATGTGAGCAAATTTTATTCGCCGTCAGAAAAAAAAAAAGAAGAAGAAAAAAGAAGAAGAAGAAGAAGAAGAAGAAGGAAGAAGAATTAATAGCTTCATGGGCTGGTCTTCTTTTTCCAAATAATTAATTAGGAGGATGATTAATTTCATCAAATCTTAAGCATAACATCAAAAGAAATTGCACTTACAAACTAATTACGTACTCGTGCACGTTTCAACAAATTTTGTATCGTAATGGACAAAGCATAACATCAGAAGAAATTAACCGATCAAGTTCCTCTGAGGCATGCAGTTTCTATCGAACAGATTCTAGCATCGCTAATCCTGCCATTCTAGCTCTCGGTGTAGGCGGAGAGCATGGCGTAACAGTGTCCTACGTTCTAGCCTCGATCGCTTCCTCAACCAGACCCTTTCCAGCACTTGGGAATATGGAGAATATGATGGATGGTAAGATGCATCTGGACATGCATTTTTCAAGTAAATAACGTGCCATAAGTTAGCCTTGCTTCGCCGCTCTCACTGGACATCGCGTCTAGGACAACAAACCGCTTAGCCTCTGCATGGAAGATTAATAATTATGTGTATGGATAAAAACTTTAAGACATCGATCTATATATATGTTAAAGCACCCAAATATAAATTACGTTCATACCATTACGTTAGAAGACTATCTGATTGGATGCACAAATTTCATATCAAATCAAACCGATAAACTAATCTTAATTAGCTATGCTTAATTAAGAATCTTCCGCGATGATTTTATGTAGGTCATCGGTGAAACCTCTGAGGCTCTTTACAAGCCTTAGACGAGCCTCCTCTCCCATGGTCCTCTCGCAGAGCTCCCTCACTCTTCTTCCCATCTCCTTGTCCTCCATGGCCTCCCTCAAGCATTCTTCGATCTCTTTCTCCTCGAAACCGTCGATCCTCACTCCAATCTTCCACACCTCCACAATGTACTTGCAGTTCACGAACTGGTCTCCGGCCACCGGGTAGCACACCAGTCTCTTCTTGCACTGGATGGCCTCCATTGTCGAGTTCCACCCGCAGTGCGTCACGAAGCACCCGACTGCATCGTTCTGCAGTATCTCCAGCTGTGGGGCCCAAGGGACGACCTTACCCCGGTTGGCCACCCTTTCGATGTACCCATTGGGTAACCCGTCACGCCAGGTCGGGCTCAAGGCCCATATGAATGGTCGGCCCGAGGCCTCCAGTGAAAGCGCGAGGCTTCTCATGTTGTCTTCCCCGATCGGGCTCACCCAGCTCCCGAATGAGACGTAGATCACGGACCCGGGGTCTTGCTGGTCGAGCCAGTCCAGGCAGGTCCGCTCTTCCTCCCAGAAGCTAGGGTTCCTTGCAGTCGGTGCAACTGCTAGCTTGCTCAGGGGCCCGACTGGGAAAACCATGGGATAGTAGTCGTCTTCGTTGTCATTATTATTCTTAGTATTAACATGCGGGCGATTATCCACCACATATTCATTTAGTTCAATATTGTTATAAGCTGTGCAGTGCTCCTCAGGGAAGGAGTTCACTAGGAGCCACCTAAGGGACCGACACCGGTCCATTGTTCGGGTCCAGAACTTGAACCGTCCTTTCCTACAGGATGTAGATCCGATCAGCCATGGCAGGTCTTCGGCTGTAAGAGTTGGTTGATTCGGGACAAGGCAAGGCAGCTTGGTTTCTTTGTGCCGTGGTGTTCCTGTAAAAATCCGCAAGAATAGAAAAAAAATATCAACATGTGGTATGGTCTGACTCTAATTCTTAATTTTCCAGAAGCAATTATCACATGATCACCGTTTTTTCATTGCACCAAGATAATAAATATATTCTTCTTCTATGAAATGCGACTTATTCCACATATGATTCATAACACGACTTTTTTTTCCCTCTCTACTAAATATTCTTTTTCCTTTTCTTTTTTCAGTTATATATATTATTTTCCTTTCATAAACGAGAATATCATAATAGAGAGGCCTCTTTCTTCGTCGGGGAAGACATTCGATAAAATTCATCGCCAATCTACCATTTCTTTTTGTTCACCAACGACCTATTTTCATTTTCCACAGCTAGCTAGCTAGCTAACACATTATTCATATATAAAAAAGAAGGATCTTATCGACCACTAGATAAACAATAAAATATCCATCTGCTTGATCCGATGCATTAAATTTAATATAAGTACTAAATAAAAAGAAATAATCAAGGAAAAATAATTATTTTATTGGCCTTTTGGTGCGGCATGCATGTAGATATACAAAAATCCTGGTCAATGTTACCATCGGGTAGACTAACCATAAGATATATTATCGTAGGCGCGCAATCTTCTATACTTTTAAAATAATGAAGAATGGAATGTGTATATATTAATCACCAAAAGACGCATTATTGAAGGTAACATGTTAAATGGTGAATGGAAGAGAGAGTTTACATATTTATTTTTCGGTAGTAGAGTTCATATATATTTGTATATGTAGGTCCTAAGTTAAAAAATTTTACTTTCATATATATACATGTATGTATTCAATTGATAAGATGAATAATACACATGCATATGCTGAACTATCACCAAATATACATATATATACATATATATATATATATATTTTCTATAAATTATATAACGCAGTCAACTCACATGGTTTTGCAAGAAAAGCGGAAAAGAATTGTTTTGGAATTATCGGGCCTTCAATAAATTAAGTTATGTGTACCCACTTAAGCTCAATTTTTTTGGTGTGCACTATGATATCAAAATGTTCAATTGAATCCCGACTAATTCAGTCAAGTCGGATCGGTTCATTAAGGGGTAAAGCTCTTCCATCATATATTTTTTCCATTTTTAAAACTCAAACTGGAAACCTTGTTTAAGAGAAATAAACATCAAACCGCTCGAACCAATTCGGGTTGTTACTTAGCTCAATTGTTGATTCGCATATGAAGGGTCCACACTTTCCATTTTGACACGTATATATGTATTAACTATAAATGTAATTAGTAAAATGGGGTCAAATTTTCCATATGTTAAAATAAGAGGTATTATTATTTAGTGAACATGACCAAGCTACATTAATCATTTATCCACTTGGGTTTTTTTTTAATGGCATTATTTTTTCTTTTTAAAAGAATCAAAAGACAACATGAATGGGTATCGGTGCAATGACATAAAGTGCCGATTTGAAACCAAGAGGTTTTGGATTCGAACATCACCATTGACTGCCTCTTAATTATTTTAAAAAAAATCCAAAAGACCAACTAGTTAAGTGAGAAGGCTGCTTTTTTTGAGTAAATTTCCTTCTATGATTTAGTAAATAGCCAACGACATCTCCTCATTTCAAAATTAGCTATACACCACCCATCATTATGCAAACATGGCACCAAGAGTGTTTAATCGTCGCCACGTGGATGCTACGTCACTGTGCTCCATAAATTAACTTGATATATCCGACTTTATGGAGCACGGTGACACAACATCTATGTTGTGACGATTAAGCGCTCTTGGTGCCATATTTGCGAAAGAAAGAGTGGTGTGTGACTAATTTTGAAAGGATGGGTGTTATTGACTATTTACTAAATTATAAAGGGTGTCATCGAAATTTACCTTTTTTTTTTTTATGGCGAACAGCAGGAAGGCTTTTCCATCCGGCCATCCCCATAAGTGTAAGGGACGTTGTGATCTATGAAGAGATGGATCATGGACCTGCGTATATCGATACTATGAGCCGTAAATTTATACTTATATACATGTATACGGGGTTCTTTTTTTCAGATACTCGAGCAATATATATAATCTAGCAGAGTAACTGATTTCCAGATGATGTACATATATATAAAGATATAGGTAATGTACATATATGGTTGCGTGGAACACTTCGAAACTTATAAATATTGAGTTAATTATTCCGAAAAGATAGAATATAATTATAAGATGTTTTCGGAACCAGATGCATTACCTCCCTTCCAACTCACCCATTAAATTTTGCTTCTCTCTGGGTTTTTTTTTTTTTGGGTAGTAATATTGTTGCGCTGATGATCCAAAAAAATTGAGGAGAGTTTTGAGAAGACTATGGAGGGCTGACCTGAATAAGAGATCACCCCGTGTCGAACCAGGTCGGGGATTGCGGCAACAACCTGGTACGTGGCGATCATGGCGACCCAAAAACCCGCCGTTGGGACTCCACACCGGTGGCCCACCTCCATCGCCCACGACGCCAGCACATCCACCACCATTAGCACCACGCCTTCCCCATTCTCGCAGTCATCCAGCTTGCTCACCAGCCGCTCCAGCTGGACCGCCATGGACCCATCCTCCATAGCGGCTTCTATGGCGAAGAAGTCCCGTGCCCCACCGGACTCCAGCCCGTCCTGCAGTACGACGCACTTGACCATGCTAGCAACGTGGCCCATCTGTTCAATATCTGGCTTGATCCGGCGATGGATGTGCTCTAGCGTGACCAGGACCGGCTCGAACCCACTTGGGAGGAGTGCCACAGCAAGCTGCAGCATTGGAGTGACGTGACCCTGCGCCGGGTATGGAACCAAAATCACCTTCATGGCAATTTCCCAAAGCCAGCTATCTAGCTCCCCAATGGATGATAATGATATGCTCTTTGTGGGCTTTGAGTCTGCAAGTCACAAACCCTATATATACACACGCAATATAAATATATGCGTGTCTACAAGTAAATATTTTATATATATATATATATATATATATATTATCAAGTTGCATACATATATATATTAAAGAAACGAGTGGCGCATGGGTCGGAAAAGAGAAAGATCGAGAGAGAGGGAGCCGACTCCCGACTAATTAAAGAGCTTGTGGCATAGCATATATATGCATATATGTATGTATATATATAATTGTGAACTAGCTGATCTTATCATTACCCGACAAACATCTCAAGATTAATGATAATTTCATTAATCTTTGAGAAAAAATTTTACGATTTGGCTGCTAACCAGATCGTCTAAGGGTACCGTAGATCAGCACGGATCCAGGTGAAGAGCGGTCCTCAGCGGGTGATCGCTGCAGTGATGGTGCCATCGCAGAGCATGATGTGGAAAATTCCGGTGAGGGAACTCCGGAGAAAGAGAACGCATTAGAGATGCAAGAGAGTGTGGGAGACTAAGTTAATCTAGAATATCGATCGATAATGAAAGTAGAACGGGATAAGCGATGACGTGGTTCGGTGTTCGGTGTTCGGTGTTAAATTGAGTCAATTCTTGGAGCGAGTGAATTGAGTCAAGCATTTTAGTGCCGCTAGTTGGGCGCATAGCATCGTGTCTTTTGGGGTTATGCTATCCAATCATCCCAAACTGTTGATATATTAAGGTTCGCAGATGCTAATGATGAACGGTCCGATTATTGAACTAAATACTTCTTTTTTCCTCGGATAAGTTTCCCCTTCAATTCATTGAAGCGTAGTTGAAACTACAGATAAACTGAGAGCCAAGGTTCAATATATACACGTAGGACAGAAAGGGATTGATATTAGAAGATGCAATATCTTTTGTCACTATATATATTTCTTTCTTCCTTGTTTTTGTTTATAAATCGCATGATGATATACTATGTCAGTTTCTTGGCTTACGAGGAAGGCCCTTGGACTTTCTCTTTTTTATAGGAAAGGATGCCATTATTAATAGGATAATGACTAAAGTACATATAGATCAGGATAACCTTCGAGGGTAAAAAGGTCTTGAAAATCAGACTTAAGGTTGTATTGACTTAAGTTGTGAGCCACAGAGTTATCAATACGTGAAATCCAATAACATTTCCACTCCGTAAAGCGACTAAAGAGACTAATAATATCCGAAATAGTACTCCTAATTTTTCAAGGGAGGCATTTGGATCTAATATAATGAAATAAAAATCTTAAATATCTAATAGAAGGACATGACAAGGGCATCTACTGTTGGTCTACACCATGTTTGATATACTATGTCAGTTTCTGATCAGACATATGATGGACTTGTATCATAAAAAGACAACCATATCACTTTCTATTATAATATATATTTATATATATATATGTATGTATTCCACTATTTTCCCCAATGGAAGAACTCTTTTGTAAATTAGTTTGATGATGCATGCATGCTCATCAAATCCAACTATGTATATATGAATTATAAGATAATAATGGGGGCATCGTGTGGGATCCTGAGTTTCTGTCTATGTCACCCCATCATTAAATAAAAAACCTAAAAGTAGTTAATAAGCTTCTTTTTTTTTATCTTCCTTTTTTTTTTGTGGAAGTAACATTTATGTTCACATCAGTCTAAAGTGGATCATTGATTTGTCGTGTATATATAAAATATGTAATTCGTAGTTAGGACAATTAGAAGACGAGCTAATTGAGCTCTTTATTTTTGTCGATCAACTTCATGTTTAATTACTATATGGATATGGATATGGGGATTATAATGTTTGGTAGTTCAAAGAGCACATCAAGCTTTAATGTATTAATTGCTGCGCACATGTATATATATACACATATATATATGGGCATCAATATATGTACAGTAATGGAAATCTCTCAGTGAGTCACTTTCCTCTCTCTTATGGTCCTCTCAATAAAGAGAACGTTAGGTTTATGTGCACACATGAGCTGTATTATTAAATTAGTGTACACATTTCCCACGTGTGTGACGGACATCAATAATACATTGATCATCTTTCTTTTTGCAGACGAGCTTATACCTCGTATCGTAATGCCGCGACTTGATGAATTTTCAGTGCCGACATGCCATTAATACAATACACATGTTACACATGCTTGCTTAATTGGCTTTTGAGGAAGACTTCCATGTTCCTTTACGATCAAGTGCTCACAACAAAGGAAAAAAGAAAATGATCATTAATTATTTTATTTTCCGTATATATATATATATATATATTATTGCCAACAAAAACATATAACAACAATAATACAACTAAGGATTTATCAATAACTCTTTTTTTAAAATTACAAAAGAGGTTTATGAGAGTTTAGTATGACAGAAAATAGAAAGAAAAGCTAAGCAAATGACATAAATATCACTCTTTGACTAGAACCGAATTCATGACTCTTTAATTATCAAGCGAAAGTATTGCCACTGCATTATACTCCTTTCTTATTATCATCTAACTAGATGAAATGGTGAGATGTGTAAAAGTTACGAGAATTTACCATCTATTTTGGCAATAATCGAAGAAAAAGTTTAGACTTTGGAAACTTTTCAAGTAATATATACAGGAAAAGGTGTGTATATATGTACCTTTTAAATCGAAAAACACTTATTACCCAAAAAAAAAAAAGAAAAAGTTAAATATGTTGGTTTCTTCATAACAAAGCATACGTGCATTAAACAAAGTGCATCACATGTATTGTCAGCATATTTGAGGAAATACAAAGTAAAGCTGCAGTCGTGGTATATACATACACATGGACAATGAAAACTCTTCTGCTAATTGCATCATGCAGTACATCATCAATATACTCAATTATACTGTGTACAGATCATCATGATCAAAAGTTTGGACATTGCCTTCACTGCCTCAGCCTCTCCCAGCTGTACATTTTTCGGTATGAACCATGGTATGTGGAAGACCAATTGGGCTCAAACTAATTCAGTCGAGCCGGGTCGGCCAACTAAGAAGTAAAACTCTCAAAGCGTGGATTTTCTGCATTCATAAGGACTCGAACCTGAGACTTTGCTTAAGCGTAACAAGTACCGAACCACTTGAATCAACTCACGTTACTTTCTCAGCAGTACCTTAATTAAATATAATAACAGCATGACATGACATCCATATATAGAAAAATGCGCATGTAATTTGAATTAATTTAATCACGTGCTTATAGAGGACTGGGGCCACATGTATAACAGTGATATATAATTTGCTGTTACTGAGGATTACTGCGATGAAACTTATAAGCAGAAAATGATAGGCTAGGCTTTCTATCTCTCAACCTTAACACGTACGACCGGGCCAGACAGAAATTGTTTCCAAATTTTCACACTCATCGTCCCTGCCTAATGGTCGGGCTCAAATTAATTTTCAAGTCCATCATTTAAAAGTGAAGAAAGAAAATATTAAAAGTTTTCATAGAAAGAAATTGGAAATTTAACAATCCAGTTGGGTTTATTTTGGCTCGACAAACACTCAATGACGGGTTTGAATAACTATAGTTTGGTAGAAAATTAGTTACTTATATGATACGATGTGATAGGATACGATACAATAACCAGGTCAAAGAATTTGGATCGACCCCTAGAAACGTTCGGCTTCGACATAAGCACAATTAAAAGAGTAGCCCACGCCTTAGGCCTCAAATTGGCCCAGCCCAAACTTAAGCCCAAAATCCCAAAAATTTACCTACTCCTCCTTAGTCCTTAATTCTATTATACTCGCGAAAATGAAAAACAATGTTAACATCAGTCAATAGGCTGAGATATTCCTACTAAAAAAAAGGCATCCACAATGTTAAATTGAAAAACTAAAAGGAAAAGGAAATTTCACCCATTTGCGAATTAATATTTTTCTTTTTCAGAATATCATTTACTTTTATTTTTTTTTAATTTTTGAAAGACGCAAGAGGATTCCTTACATCTCATCTTTGCTAACTTTTCTATTTCTTTGATATAAGTTGAAACGTTCACATCTCGATCCCAAAACCTTGGAGGGTCTATCGGTTATTATACACGACCCTATAATTTAACGAATGATTCACGTTATAAAAATAACGGTGGAGTAAAAGTGAGTATCATAAAAAGAACATATGACTTTCACATGAATTCTCAACTATATAATTCTCGTGATACATTCTGAGTTAAAATCGTTGAATAAAATTTACGAATTCCCACCTCGTGTTCTTAATGAACTACGCATGGCGCCTTTTTGCATGATCTCGGAGTTTTTCAACATTCAATTGAAGTCTGATGAAAATTATTTCTTCCTTCTAATTGCCTTTTTGGATATATAATAAAATAAAATCATCCTCAGTTTCAAAGCATCTGATTCCGTCCTCTAGAGGCTTACGCAATCAATCCAGATGTTTCAAATATTCGATCTATTTTATAGTTTCTTCTTTACAGCAAAAAGAAATTATTTATTTCTAAAATCAGTGTTAATTTAATTAAAGAAAATTTCAATTATTGAACCATCAAAAACTAATGTTTTTCGCATGTGACTGAATTGACCGTCATCTGGCCTGTTTGGCCACCTAATCGGACTCAAAGTCTATATTCAACGGATGATGGCTCTGAAATGGTAATATATATATATATATATAAAGTCGGGGCTTAAACAAATTCTTTATAAGTAAGATGAGGTAATTGCCAGTTGCCACTTATCCTCATGATCGGCAAGTTATCCCTAAATTTCTCTCTTTTTAAATAAGTTCAAATAAATATAAATACATTCAAATGGTTTCGGCGATCGTCTACTTTAAATAAGTTATCATATTTAAGTATTGTAAATGACGAAAATTCACATGATGAGAGTTTTGACCTTAATAGATCGATCTGGTTCGAGCTTGATTAATTAGTCGATCCAATAAACTTTCGAATACCATGATACAAACTAAAAAAAAAAAAAAAAGAAAAAAGATTTTTCTTTTTTATTTTATCTTAAAGAGCAAGATGAGACCTACAAAGAATATTATAGAAAACATTTTTCAAGATTCTCATCTATTTGTGATCCCGTAGAAGCATCCATTATTAAGAATCGATGTAGATATATCATAAAAAGAAAAGAGTCGATATAAAGAAAATCCTGACTGAGACTTGAGGGTGGAAAAGTTTGTGATTACGTTGTGACACGGATGTTCACGATCACCCGTGTATAACCTTCCATTCGATTAGTTCTTCGAAGACATTAATGTTTCTCATACGGTTGAACAATCCCAGAAATGTAAGAGTCAAATTTCAACAAAGATATTTTGTAATCAGAAATAAGTCGACGTTTAACTGAAATGAATCTTAACTAATAAGTTATGAATAAACAACAAAACGCCGGAAATAGAAGCATCTCTACATATACGCGGAGAAGGAACTTCAAGTTCGTTCATTCAAGTCCTGCGCGCCAAAACAAAATACACAAAAAAAAAGACAGGAAAACATGACGTGTGGCTCTTCGTGAGGAAAGATCTTACCCTTGGAGCTAAGGAAAACAAGAAACTAATTAATAACACACACATATTGGAGAAAGAAACGAATTCGTATGCGCGTGTACTGTCGGGGATGGAACACCGACCTCAAAGGTTTCATCCCAAGGAAATAGGAAGCATAGATAGCTACATTTATTTCCAAATTATACTTCCTCACAACCTAAATATACTAGATAAAATGACTAGACCTATTAGACTAAAAAAAATGATCGGACGGGTTTGTTTATCGAGTGAAAAAAAATAAAACAAGTCGCTGACAATCAATGAATTTCGAACGAAGTTCATGGAATTGGTATGTTATGGTGGCGGTCGTCGGAAAGAAGACATCGAAGGAATGTCTTATAACGCTATTATTTGGGGCCAAAGAGCGTCAAAAACGGCCTTCCGGCCGGCCCGGTGCCATCGTGGTACCGTTACCCATCGGAGTGCTCAATGCGCAAGGGACCATTTCCGTGCACCGTGGCGCACGAGAGCCCAACAACCTGATGTGAGGCCCTCTTGGATCACCGTTGGTTGGGCCTACGTGCTCCGGGAGCACAGAATTGTTTTCTTGTTTTTGCTTTTTTTTTTCTCCCTTAATTAATTAATATATTAAAAGAGCAGAGCCCCACGCGGTGACGCCGCCGTCATCGTAATCTCCGTCTCCTTCTAAGCAACTTCTCCCTCCACATCTTACATTACATAGCATAAACCACTGCACCCAAGCCCCCTCCTCCTTCCTCCCCTTCTATATATAATCGTCACCGGAATTCTCCAAATCCCATCATCTCATCATCAGTCTTTCTCTCGTCTGGAAATCTTACCTCCGATCGATCGATCGATATCGCCTTCTTCATCAGTCATCTTAAATCCGTTCAGAAAGCTAGCTAATTCAAGATGAACCAATCTCAGTACAACTACCAGAACCAGCCCCCAGGTAATCATCCAGTTATACTTCTATATAATTTGTATATGTGTCGTTTTTGGCCTGAACCTTATCTATGATCATATGAATGTTCAGCCATGGATTGGTAACCGGGTGTTCGATCTAAATCTATCGTTACAACATACATACACACCGTCCTGACGATGTTATTAATAATGATGCGTTTATACTTTACCAGAGATGCACTTAGCAAGGATCAATTTTTATTTTACCAAAACAAGTCATATTTTGATGTTTAGCGCTGTAGAATTTAACGGTAATTATCGCAAGCAGGAATTTTTATCACGGTTTGTGATTATTGCTGTGTGTGTGGATGATCTGATGATCATGTAAATCCTTGCGCGTCTTTGCTGCAACTTATAAAGAAAAGTTATTGACTTTTTGATGGGGGATGATTGCAGTTTCATACCCTCCGCCTGGAGCATCTGCTCAGGGACCATACGTGGCTCCGCCACCGGCAGGGTACCCCACCAGAGACGGCCAACCGCAGCCTCAGCAAACCGGCCCAGTCGAGACCAAGTCCAGGGGCGATGGCTTCTGGAAGGGATGGTAAGTTACAACCATATACATAACTCTTTCTCAGTACCAGCTCGACTCAAAATGACTATTCCTTGAGAAGTTTAGAATTGAGTTAGTCGACCATAACGGATAAACTCTCATAGCCGAGAATTCCGAGTCTCCTTAGAAGGGATTAATTGGTATGGCTAGCCTTGCAACACCCACAGGGAAAACCGTTCATACGCAACTCTGACCCCTTTTTTATCCACGAGCTAGCTAGGAATCTTTTGGCTTGTTTGATACCGTGCGAGCGATGAAGGAGTACATGGAAGCCTGGAAACAGAATCGCTCTTGATCGAAATTCTTTATCTTATTCATGAATCCCCAATTGCTCCCCCATAATAACTCCGTTGATGCGTTTTGCAGTTGTGCCGCTCTCTGCTGCTGCTGCGTCCTGGATGCTTGCTTCTAGTGATGAGGGATGGTCTTCGGGCGGCCCGCAGGCCGGACATATAGTCTCTTTTATCTTGTGTATTTAGTTTTTTATGTTTGTACACCTCTGTGAGTTTTATTGTTGAGGGGATATTGTTGCCATTAGATGGCGTTGGTATTATTTCTTTTTATTATCAGATTGGATTTCTAATAAATTCTTATTTCATTCTTCAGCTTCATGATGTTCTTAATTATTACATATTTTGCTGTTGGTGATTGGGATTGTTGAACCAATGGGAATGCACACTGTATTATATGTTGGCTTTCGTTGATTTTGGTAAGATCTTATTGGAGGGGTTGCGTAAATGTTGGGATCAAATCAATATATGTATCATCATCATGAAAATTATTGAAATTAACTGTCAATGACATTGACCGACCAACAATGATTTGACTAATTGAAATCATAAATTTCCAAGAGAAGGAAATTTGATACCACAATTGCATGATCCCGTTATATAACAGATGTTTATATATTATTTTTCCGTCATAAGAGGAGCCATAAATTTTGTATAAGAAAATTGAAAGTTAAATACAGGGGTATAAGTGCTTTTATTAGCTAGAATTGAAGATAAAATCCCTTCATTCCAGAAGAGATCATCTTGTCGTGCGATGATTACTAGACACGCATAACTCGGGCGGGCCTAGCTAGATTACTTATTAGCTGGTGGCAGGATCCATAGGATGGCGGTAAATTTAAGCAAATCAAACATGGACGGGAAAACTCGAACTTCAGCTTCAATACTTGCAAGATATTTGATCGAAGTTTTGCAAGCGCAGCTAGCATCGTAAAGTCCGGCCAGGTGGGATGGGAGACTTGCGACAACGAATGTATGCTTTATTCCATTGTATATAGGCCCTCATGGAAACATCAAATACACTAGTTCTTTAAGCATCACTGTTGATTAATTGATGCTCATGTCATCATTAAGTGATCAATAATTGATTTGATTTTCTCTTCAACAAAAAGGCAATGGAATATATACAAGTTGGAGTTATCATAATGAAATTACTATTACCAAAAATAAAACTCTCCTAATTATGGATTATCTACATTTACGAGACTTAAATATGATAGATTACTTAAGGAGAGGAGATGTGAAATCACCCGGATCAATCCATTTGGTTTTTTTTTTTTTTAACACAATGTGTCCTTTGCTAATTATTTGGCTGAGAAGAGCTGCACCTAGTAAAGGACATTATCAAAGGATCGAAACCAAGGAAATTAACTAGGAAAAGTCAAAAAACCATCTGGATCAAGAGACCGGAACGTAACTCCAAGGAGTTTGGCTTGATGATAAGGATGAGTATATATATATCCACTCCGTTCCAAATTCGAATCCCCTTGAGGCCAACCTACATGGCATTTGGCCGATTTACCCTGTTTTGTGCCCTTGTAGGCATGTGTCCAGGATCGTAGGGACTAGGGATTAGTCGAGCGAAACCCAGATACCCGCGATAGGAGAAGAGAGGGAGATATATATATATATATATGCTTACGGGAACGTGTCTTTTGACAAATCAAAGCAATTTTATTGAGGAGACCTGATTGATAATAAAGGTACCAAGTTAATAAAACTAAGACTATTCATAGAAATCGATTTTTCTTTTTTCTTTTATTTATTTATTTATTTACAATTTCCTTGTTCTTGGTCTTCCAAAATCAACGCATAAGCACATAACTTCCCTTATTAATGGCTCATCATCGTTTAACGTCCTTCCCCAAAGCTTCATCTCTTCTCTGAGTTTCGATCCTTTTAGCAAAACTTGCATTGCTCCGAGCCGATATCATCTCTCCCATCCTCCTCGTTCCGTATAGAACTATAATGGGAAGGTTAATATTCCAAGAGCAAGATGTCATCGAGGATATGATGCCTAGCAGCATCGGCCACCTCAGAAACGCAAGCTTGAAGTCTCTTGAGATTTCAGCTCTAAAAATTGCACTTGCCCTGTCCGCTGTAATGTCGATTATGCTCTTCGTAGAATGGATATACCTAGCCCTTGTCATCTCGTAAAAATTATTCAAGAAGAAGTACGTGACCAAGCACAAGCTGGAACAAGACCTTGAACTTAATAATAAGCTAATTCACAATAGCTACCCCATAGTGTTCATTCAAATTCCCATATATAATGAGAAGGAGGTACTTATTAAATAAAACTTATTATGGTTAATTAAAATTAATCTATAATGCATAGCAATGATTTATATATAAATGTATCGATTTCTCGTTTGCCCTCTTCAGGTGTACAAGCTTTCCATTGGGGCAGCATGCGCACTCTCATGGCCGTCCGATTGACTTATGGTACAAGTCCTTGATGACTCCACAAATGAGACCTTAAGGGTACGTAGCGATACATTTATATCATTCATTCGTGAAATGTATTTCAATTCAGCATTTCGATGAAGAACTTACCATATCGCAAACCTTGCAGATCGACACTCAGTTCATAAGAATTTCAGAGAACTATTGAACTGAACTTTATGGTTCTTTTTTTCCTTTCAGGCATTGGTGGAGATGGAATGCATAAAATGGATGGAGAAAGGAATTAACGTGAAGAATGAGAACAGAAACCACAGAAATGGATACAAGGCCGGCGCTCTTAGAGACGGCTTGCTGAAGCAGTATGTGAGCAAGCGTGAGTTCGTGGCCATCTTTGACCCTGACTTTCAACCAGATGAGGAATTCCTTCTGAGGAAAATGCCTTACTTGATCGAAAATCCGGAGTTAGCTTTGGTTCAGGCAAGATGGAAATTCAGTATGCACAATCACATACACGCTAATGAAGAGACCAGTACGCACAATGTTGAACAAAGAAATGAATGAAGTAGCGATCGTGATGGCCTTTTTTATTTTAATCTCATGCAGTGAATTCAGATGAATGTCTCATGACCAGACTCCAGGAGATGTGCCTCGACTATCACTTCAGCATGGAGCAAGAAGTCGGGAACACGGTGAAGCAAATCAAGAAAGTATCAAATAAACCGGGCTTTTGACTCAGAGAAAGGTTGAGCATTCGGATCAATTGCCTTGAGTTCGAGTCGCTGAGATTAATAAAAAGTCTAATTTCTTTGTGGGGATTCAATTGAAAACACAGGGTCCATGTGATGGAGCTGATCATGGGAACATTCTCGCTGTATTGTGCAACCTATGACTTCCGACATAGGAAGGATCATTTCTTCATTTATATGTTCCTTCAGTCCGCTGCCTTTTTTGTTATGGGATTCGGGTACGTAGGAGCATTCATCCCAAGTTAGTCGAGGAGCGATGCAATGAATGTACGATCATCTGAACAGTTTCGACCAATTAATTTGGATCATGTAATTATTCCATAGGGAGAAATGTTGATTTCTTTCTTTGTAGAGTTATACATTTTTTGCAGCCCGACAACATAGATGTCAGAAAAATTTGTTCATTTTCATTGGAGTGAAAATGAATAATAAAATACCCATATTTTCAATTTTCTTCTTTTTCTTTTTCTGCTTTTTAATTGTGGACCAGTTCGTGGCCCATTTACACACTAAAGCCCATAGTCCAGCCCAATTCCCAAGCCCAAACTTTATCAGTCTCTTGTTGATTGAATATGCCACGTCGGAAACGTTTCTACGTGACCTTGCCATAAAATGCATTCTCCGATGACATCGTGTCTCCCATCATCCAACAAAGTTGAGGAAAATGCTTTTTTGTCGATCGACAAGCACCGCGGCCTTTAGCATCATTCTTAGAAAGAGCTCAAATCAACATACTCCAATGATTCGCGTTGAAAATAGGAAAGTTTCTTTTCACGTCATCGAATAGTCATCCAGTCCCGCATGAGTGCACCATGGTATGAACCTATGGTCGTGAAACTTCAAATCATGAAATCGCCATGCCGATTTAGTTACGAAATTAACGATAGGTTTTGCTTGTTTGGAATAAGAGTTGAGTTTAACTCATCTCTCCTCTAACTACATATATATATATATATATATATATATATATATTTAATTATATTGTAATGATTGTGTTGTTGAATTATGAGAAAAAGTGTGAAAAAATAATGAATAATTGAGAGAATTTAATATTAAAAATTGAATTGGATTGTTAATAAATAAATAAATAACGAAAAAATAATAATTGTGTTATGAAAATAAGTAAAATAGAATTGAAATTCAAACATGTCACTATTTGTAATTTGCGGGCGCGTTCATTTGCTATGCGAAAGATAAGATTGAGAACACTATTTGGGGGGCACCTGCTGGCGCCATCTTAGTCACAAAGTTGGCTTTGTATTGTAGATTGATCAATAACACTCGCAATATCACATAAATTATTTAATCACTTTCCCCAAACTAATACATATATATATATATATATATATTTATTACATTACGTATATCGACTATATAATAAGACACATCAAAATCCCAATAAAGAGACAAAACCATTGATGTCGTTTTTCTTTATATTTTTTTTCTTAAATAGGACCATCCATATTAGAATCCAATGACCTTTGCAATTACAGGAATACAAATCAAAACTCTTCTCCTGCGAGTCATGAATTTTTTAAAATTTTTTTGGGGAAAAAAAGAACACTGCTGTATCTCGTGATTAATGTAAGTCCATTCTTTTCCGATAAAGTTAAGTGATGATTTCAGTTTATTGATTAAAGAAATTCAATTTTTTAATGCGTGGAAAGTGGATTAGAAAAAACTGGAAGACTTTTTTCTCGTAATCAAACAGGCATTGCCCTTTTGGGATGAGCAGACGTGAATTTGATAAAAAAAAAATAATAATAATAAGTTGAATATTAATATCAGAAAATAGATTTCGTTAATCATATTATTATCATTAATTAATGAGGATTAGATGTTTTGTTTAATGGGGGGGGGGGGAAATATGTAAGTAATTAAGAAAATAATGAGGTGTTAATAATCCGACAAAAGCTAGCACAAGAACCTCGACGTAACGAACGGACATAACGACACCCGAACGGAGTACCTAACAAGGAAGATAACAAATCCTCGCCACTCATCTGCCCCCCTCTCTCTCTCTCTCTCTCTCTCTTCTGTAATTAACTCTCTCTCTCTCTCTCTAACTTCATCTTCTTCCTCATCATGATGTTCATGATCTTCATTCATTCATGTTCACGTTGGTCTTGACTGAACCTGACACTCATCTCCCTCTCACTGCGCTCTGCTCTGCTCTGCTTTCTCCCTGTCAGAGATTTTGTTCCTTTTCACTTAAAATTTTCCTTCCTCTTTCCGATTCTCTCTCTCTCTCTCTCTTCCGAGCTTTCTCTGTATACCTCGATCATGCTTCATAGCTCCTCTCTTGTCCCCATCACCTCTGCTCCTAACCTCCAGTCCTCATCCTCTTCCACCATGAAGTCCAAGCGCCCCGCCGAACGCGACTTCCCGCGCTCCGGCGATTCGTCCGGCGACGACCCCTCCTCCAAGCGCCCCAACATCTCCGGCGACGCCAGCGTGTCCGGTGAGAAGGCAGCCGACGACCATGACCAGGAGGCTGCCGAGCCCGACTCGGAGGCGGCGGAGGCTGAGGGCGAGTCGACCGGGCTTCGGCTCCTCGGCCTCCTCCTGCAATGCGCCGAGTGCGTGGCAATGGACAATCTCGAGGACGCCACCGACCTACTCCCGGAGATATCCGTCCTGTCTTCGCCGTTCGGGTCGTCGCCGGAGCGGGTGGCGGCATACTTTGCGCACGCGCTGCAGGCCCGCGTGGTGAGCTCGTGCCTCGGCACCTACTCCCCGCTGGCCACCAGGGACCTGACCCTGACGCAGTCGCAGAAGATCTTCACGGCCTTGCAGTCCTACAACTCCATCTGCCCTCTCATCAAGTTCACCCATTTCACGGCCAATCAGGCCATCTTCCAGGCCCTCGAAGGCGAGGACCGTGTCCACGTTGTCGACCTCGACATCATGCAGGGCCTCCAATGGCCGGGATTGTTCCAAATCCTCTCCTCCCGGTCCCGGAAGATCCGGTCCATGCGTGTCACCGGGTTCGGCCCCTCCTTGGAGCTGCTAGAATCCACGGGCCGGCAGCTCGCCGACTTCGCGGGCTCCTTCGGCCTGCCCTTCGAGTTCAACCCCATCGAAGGCAAGATTGGGAACCTGGCCGACCTGGCCCAGCTTGGGGTGCGGCCGGGCGAGGCCACGGTGGTGCACTGGATGCACCACTGCCTGTATGACATCACGGGGAGCGACCTCGGGGCGCTGAGGCTGCTGGGCCAGGCCAGGCCCAAGCTGATCACGATCGTCGAGCAGGACCTCAGCCACGGGGGCAGCTTCCTCGGCCGTTTTGTGGAGGCCCTCCACTACTACAGCGCGCTGTTCGATGCGCTCGGGGACGGGCTCGAGGCCCACAGCGTGGAGCGGCATGCGGTGGAGCAGCAGCTGTTCGGGAGCGAGATCAGGAACATTGTGGCCGTGGGCGGGCCCAAGCGGACGGGCGAGGTCAAGGTCGAGCGGTGGGGGGAGGAGCTGGGCCGCGTCGGGTTCAGGCCCGTATCGCTCGGCGGCAGCCCCGCTGCCCAGGCGAGCCTGCTGCTGGGGATGTTCCCGTGGAAGGGCTACACGCTGGTGGAGGAGAGCGGGGGCTTGAAGCTGGGATGGAAGGACTTGTCTCTGTTGACGGCCTCGGCGTGGGAACCGTCCGATTGAATGACTTAGACTGGGAGGGTCGGGTCGGGTCCAACCCGATCAGTTTGACTTGAAGCGGACTTGGGTGCCGTCCGGTCGGGGAGAACATTGACTTGAACGAACGGCTGAGATCGGCCGTTGAGGTGGGGGGCCGGAAGTGTAGAGGATGGAGGGTCACGGGGCAGGTGATGAAATTGATGATGATGTGAGGATGGAACGGTGATCCCGAAGTGGGGAATCCTTCGTTCACTTCGTCCTTTTTTTTCCTAATTAATTATAATTTTTTTTAGTGTAATTCTTTTTGGGAAGAAAGTAATTTGTATTTATTAAGTGGCAAAAATAAAAAAAGGAACAATTCTGGGAAGGAACGGAATAATAATAATAATTTAGGTGGAAATTATGTAGAATTATTTTGATTAATTCTTTGTCCTTGATGATCCGGCCGGACCCCGTTGATAGTCCAATCTTGCC
The DNA here is from genome assembly GCF_007655135.1 of Punica granatum. Taxonomy (NCBI): domain Eukaryota; kingdom Viridiplantae; phylum Streptophyta; class Magnoliopsida; order Myrtales; family Lythraceae; genus Punica; species Punica granatum. Next base: position 2,529,488 of record NC_045127.1, on the reverse strand, counting down.
AAGTCGGTTTTCTTATGACGAAGGTAATAGACTATCAAACTCGAAGTAGCCAAGTCGGTGTTCGTTAGATTGAACTGAAAACATTGCTCGGATATGTGCAGGTAAATAACGTATTAAGTTGAGATTATGAAAAGATATAAGAGGTTGGTCTCTCCGTCGCTATGCCCAATTTTAAGCTACACCTAGCATGCACCAAGTTCATGATTATCCTGGTGCATGTCTTCCATATCGTAGTCCTTGTAGACCATTGTTTAATTTCATGTACCATTGTTTGAGATTGCATAGTTTTTATCGTGTATTCTTGAACTATTTGGTTTGAGTATTGTTCGATCACAAAAAACATGAAAATTACACGCAGAAAAAATTTAAGCCGTTTGTTGTGTTTTGTAAATATATTGAATTATTAGGAATTTGGGTAATAATAAAGTATACGGTTTAATTTTACATAGATAAAATGTAAGTCCATAATTATAATATCGTTGTAATATGAGAATTTTTTGCGTTTTGAAAGTAAAGTCTTTACCAATTTTGCAGGTGAAATTTGAACTCAAAGAAGTTATTACGGTGATTAATTTTACAATTAAGAGCTGAAAAGTACTATGCAAGTTTCGAATTTTTTTTCCTCTAAAACTCAAACTTCGCATCCAATCAAATGCTCTCTCAGCACAAGGTGGTAAAACTCTATACCAATTACACTGATATGGTCGAGACAATGTTATGACGTTACTCACCAGCATTTTTACTTCGTACCGTGACCATTTAATTGTCAAGGCAAATGGTACGGGAGATTAACTTATTACAACTAACAAGGAGATGGGGCCGGGAACGGATGTTGGAGGAGTAATTTTTTTTTTTTTTTTGGGTAAAAGGGGGCAAATACTCGTCTTAGCTTCACCCATTTGGTCTAACAGAAGAAAATCAAGAACCCCAATGGGGGGGGGGAGTGTCAAAGTAGACAAACAGCTTCACGCGTGTGTAAGTCATCACGAGCCATCCGAGCAATGAAATCTGTAACTGTGTTGGCCTCCCAAAAAGTATGTTGGATTCAAAAGTTAGTGAAGGAGCGTGCTAGGGACTTGCAATCCGAAATGATTGGGCATTAGTAGAAGATTATCACAATAGTTTCCCAAGGAAAGGTCAACTACTACCTTGGCATCCAACGTAGAGATTGGATCGCCTAAATCCCTTGGGAATGCAAAATGGGCTCACCCTTCCGAACGTGGTCCCAATATGAACTTTTGCTCAGTTCCTTGTGACCACTCTGCCAAGTTGCCAACAAACAATGTAATCGACTCTTCTGCATGCCTTCAGAGCAATGCGCCGACTAATTACATTATATGCATTGAACAACCGCATAACTGTTGGGGGTTAGGGATGTACTCAACCAAACAATAACGCAGCGATTAATCTTCCTCCCCTTCTAGTGTAATCGAGATAGGAACTAATCAAATCAACCAACAAGCAGTAAAGTAAAACAACACCAAGAATTTTACGTGGAAAACCCCAATGTGGGGAAAAACCACGGGACCAACTCCGAATCAACGATCCACTATGAAGGTTATACAAAGTCTTTCATCAAGGGTAAACCCTTGGATCACCAAACTCAAGAGAAACACTCTCTTGGATCACCCAAATACTAAATTCGTCACCCACACCGGGTGGTTCACAAAATCAGCTGAAACAGCACCTACAGAGCTCGAATAGAAATTCTGACCGTTCAGAAGTTAGCCCCACGTGTTGTGAAGCTGCTGTCAAAATTTCGTCCCAATCGGAGTTCGTTTGATGTCCCGATCGAGGTTTGATCTCCAGCTGCGCGCTGCCCCTGTTGAGCAGAATTCTCCTCTGCTCTTCCTCTGTTCTGCTGTCTGCTGTCTGCTTGCGGCTGCCCCTTTTCTGCTGTCTGCAGCTTCTTTCTTCTACAGCCTTCTCCTGTATTCTTTTCTGCCGCTGCTGCTATATATATATATATATATATATGTCGCCTAACAAATATAAACCCTAACTAAAATGGGTCTTGGGCTTATTAAGGCCCGATAAAAGCCCAATACAATTTGAGTCCAACTTCCTCCAAATTGGAGGGATACCCAACAAACTCCCCCTCCCGACTATTTGGAGGCTTCAAGCATACCGGCTATACTTCGGCAAACATGAAGTTTCTCCCTAGCGAGAGGTTTTGTCATCATATCAGCTCCATTCTCATCGGTGTGCACTTTGTCTAGCTTCACCAGCTTGGACTCCAGCACATCTCTAATCCAATGAAACTTGATATCGATATGCTTCGACCTCGAATGGAAAGTGGGATTCTTGCAAAGATGAATGGCGCTTTGACTATCACAGTGTAGAACATACCTTTCTTGCTTCAAGCTCAACTCCTGCAAAAACTTTTGCAACCACAACATCTCCTTGCAACCTTCGGTCACCGCAATGTATTCGGCTTCCGTTGTAGACAAAGCGATGCACTTTTAAAGCCTTGACTGCCATGAGATAGCTCCCCCTGCAAAAGTCATCAAGTATCCCGAAGTGGATTTCCGGGAATCAATATCTCCTGCCATATCCGCATCCGTATAGCCCACTAACTCCGGCTTACCAGTGCCAAAGTGTAAACACACCTTGGATGTTCCTCTGAGATACCTCAGGATCCATTTAACCGCATTCCAATGCTCTTTCCCCGGATTGGAGAGAAAACGACTAACCACACCAACAGAATGAGCGATATCTGGTCTTGTACAGACCATGGCATACATCAAACTTCCTACAGCTGATGAGTAAGGAACTTTCTTCATCTCTTCTTTCTCCTTCTCACTTGTAGGACATTGCTTCGAGCTAAGTTTGAAATGAGAAGCAAGTGGTGATGAAACTGGTTTAGCATTACCCATGTTGAACCGATCCAAAATCTTCTCGATGTACTTCTCTTGAGAAAGCCAAAGTTTTCCACTTGATCTGTCACGAGAAATATGCATCCCAAGGATCTGCTTTGCCGGTCCCAAATCCTTCATGGCAAAGGACTTGTTGAGCTCCTTCTTCAACTCTGTAATCTTGCTCATATCATGACCAACAAGTAGCATATCATCCACATATAACAGTAAAATGATAAAATCACCATTCGAGAATTGTTTCACGAACACACAATGATCTGAAGTTGTCCGTGTGTAGCCATGGCTCAACATGAAAGAGTCAAACTTTTTATACCACTGCCGAGGTGCTTGCTTAAGCCCATACAAGCTCTTCCTCAGCCTGCACACCAAATGCTCCTTACCTTTAACTCGGAATCCTTCAGGCTGCTCCATATATATTTCTTCCTCCAAGTCACCATGCAGGAAAGCTGTTTTTACATCGAGCTGTTCGATCTCCAAGTTCAGACTAGCTGCCAGTGCGAGAACAACTCGGATCGATGACATCTTGACAACGGGCGAGAAGATCTCCTCGAAGTCAACTCCTTTCTTCTGGTTGAAACCTTTCACTACCAGTCGAGCTTTGTATCGAGGTCGCGAGTTCTCTGTCTTCAACCTGTAGACCCATTTGTTCTTCAATGCTCTCTTACCTTGCGGTAGCTTCACTAGGTCATACGTGTGATTTTCAGACAAGGAGTTCATCTCCTCATTCATCGCCTTCAACCAGTGCTCCTTGTACTCATGTGCCACAGCTTCATCATAGCACTCAGGTTCTCCCCCGTCAGTCAGTAGCACATATTCATGAGGCGGATATCTTGTAGATGATCGTCTTATTCTATCAGATTGTCTAGGTAGATCTGCAGGCTCTAACTGTAACTGCGAGCCTGTATCATCCGTAGTCACATCATCATCTACCTGAGGAATCTCACCCCCAGTCGTGGTTTCTTCATACTCACCAGGTACCTCTTCCATTGGATGCTCTACATCAACCGGTACAGGAATAGAGATCTCGTGAGGATTGCCTACACTGGCCTTCTCTAACTTTTGCAAATCCTCGATTGTCTGGTCCTCAAAGAAGACAACATCCCTGCTCCTGATGATCTTCTTGCTATCAGGGTCCCAAAGCCTGTACCCGAACTCTTCATGTGCATAACCCAAGAAGATGCACTGTTTTGCCTTGGCATCAAGTTTTGATCTTTCATCTCGAGGAATGTGAACAGATGCCCTGCACCCGAATACTCTGAGATGCTTGTATGATACTTTCTTGCTGGTCCACACCTGCTGGGGTACATCTCCATCAAGTGCAACTGACGGTGTAAGATTAATAAGATCAACCGCTGACCTCATTGCCTCGCCCCAGAAGGGCTTAGACAGTTTCGCTTGAGAAAGCATACAACGAACTCTCTCAACAATTGTGCGGTTCATTCTCTCTGCAAGCCCGTTCTGTTGTGGTGTCTTCGGTACCGTCTTCTCAAGTTTGATACCGTGAGTCCTGCAATAGTTCTCGAAAGGACCTCTATACTCACCACCATTATCAGCTCTGACACATTTCAGCTTCATGCCTGTTTCTCTTTCCACTGCTACATGAAAGTTCTTGAAAATCTCAGTCACCTGATCTTTAGTTCTCATAGGGTAAGCCCAAACTTTCCTGGTGTGATCATCTATAAATGTCACAAAATAGAGAGCACCACCAAGAGATCTATCCGACATAAAACAAACATCAGTATGCACAAGGTCAAGTATATTATCGCATCTAGAGGGACGACTTCTAACAAAAGAAACTCTCCTCTGCTTACCAGCTAAACAGTGATCACAAGTGCTCAAGTGCATACCTTTAACGGGCAAAGACTGCTTTCTAGCAAGAATTTAAATACCTTTCTCGCTGATATGTCCGAGTCTCCTGTGCCATAGCTCGATAGGATAATCCTCAGCAACATTAATTTGACCGGAATTGTGTTTGGCACGCAGCCTGTAGAGAGTGTCGGTCTTCTGACCCCGTGCCACAATCAACGAACCCTTGGAGAGCTTCCATCTCCCATTGCTGAATTCATTACTGTAGCCTTCATCATCAAGTTGACCCGTCGAGATTAGGTTAAGGCGAATTTCTGGAACATGCCTCACCTTCTCCAAAAACAACTTGCAGCCAAGCTCGGTCTCTAGACAGACATCACCAATACCGACAATCTTGCATGATTGTCCATTCCCCATTCTCACATAACCATAGTCCCCGGTAGTGTAAGATGAAAAGAAATCCCGATGAGGAGTGACATGAAACGAGGCACCTGTATCTGCAACCCAGGTAGAGTCCTGACATGTGAAATTCACATAAGCTTCATCACAAATGATGTAGGTCTCTCCATCACATGCCACTGCTGTAGTGCCTTCTTCCTTCTTGCTCTCACCGTTGCCATTCTGATTTTTCTTCAGAGCTCTACACTCCCTTTTGTAGTGTCCCTCTTTTCCACAGTGATAGCAAGTGACCACTTTCCTCGTCTTCGACTTTGATCTGCCCCTCGATTTGCCACGTGAGTTACTATGCTTGGAAGAGAAATTTCTGCTTTGACTTCTCCCCCGTTGTTCAGTAACCAAAGCTTCAGACTGAATGGAAATTCCCGTGCCTTTCCTTCTAGTCTCCTCATTAAATAAACTGTCTGTCACCGTAGCCAACGATAGCTTCCCGTTTGGCGCAGAATTGCTTAATGCAACCACAAGTGTGTCCCAATTATCCGGTAGAGTCCCTAAAAGTAGACAGGCCTGCAACTCATCGGGTAATATTATCTCCAGGTTCGTCAACTGGTTAATAATATCCTGGAAATTACTCATGTGCGCAGCCATATCACCTCCATCCTGGAAACGAAGATGAACCAGCTTTTTCACGAGGAATGCCTTATTTTGTGGTGTCTTCCTCGCATAGAGATTTGTCAATTTATCCCACAAAGCTTTCGCATTTGTCTCCTGAGCAACATGATGATAAATACTATTGTCTATCCACTGCCGAATCAAACCAATAGTCTTCCGATTTGTGCGTTCCCAAGCCTTGTCATCCTTATCTTTGGGTTTCGCGGAATCCCCTTCAATAGGATCGTACAAATCCCTGCAAAATAGAAGATCCTCCATCCGAGACTTCCATATAGAGTAGTTGGTTGCATTCAACTTGAACATAGATCCTGTAGATTCCTCCATCTCGAAAACACCGAAAAAACTCAAACTTCTCTAACCCGAAGCTTTGATACCACTTGTTGGGGGTTAGGGATGTACTCAACCAAACAATAACGCAGCGATTAATCTTCCTCCCCTTCTAGTGTAATCGAGATAGGAACTAATCAAATCAACCAACAAGCAGTAAAGTAAAACAACACCAAGAATTTTACGTGGAAAACCCCAATGTGGGGAAAAACCACGGGACCAACTCCGAATCAACGATCCACTATGAAGGTTATACAAAGTCTTTCATCAAGGGTAAACCCTTGGATCACCAAACTCAAGAGAAACACTCTCTTGGATCACCCAAATACTAAATTCGTCACCCACACCGGGTGATTCACAAAATCAGCTGAAACAGCACCTACAGAGCTCGAATAGAAATTCTGACCGTTCAGAAGTTAGCCCCACGTGTTGTGAAGCTGCTGTCAAAATTTCGTCCCAATCGGAGTTCGTTTGATATCCCGATCGAGGTTTGATCTCCAGCTGCGCGCTGCCCCTGTTGAGCAGAATTCTCCTCTGCTCTTCCTCTGTTCTGCTGTCTGCTGTCTGCTTGCGGCTGCCCCTTTTCTGCTGTCTGCAGCTTCTTTCTTCTACAGCCTTCTCCTGTATTCTTTTCTGCCGCTGCTGCTATATATATATATATATATATATATATATATATATATATATGTCGCCTAACAAATATAAACCCTAACTAAAATGGGTCTTGGGCTTATTAAGGCCCGATAAAAGCCCAATACAATTTGAGCCCAACTTCCTCCAAATTGGAGGGATACCCAACACCGCATAACTCGAACGGATTAAATCAACATCGAATCGTGACAAAGAAATATGGCACGAATATCCACTTATAACTTAACAGGTCCGAGTCTTTCCCTCCTCGTACAGCGCTGAAAGTGTTAATAGGCATTTAGCATTTCCGAGTAAAATGTTGCGGTTGGAGTGTAAACATCAGCTTAGCCAACCCACACTGTCGTTTAGTTGGTTGCCCAAATATCAATTTTATCCCCCTCTGCGTCCCACAATCCCTTATTGGAGGCCATTGTTGTCTGTCGCTCCGCTTTCTTTAGAATCTGTCGTTACAGCTTTTGGGCGAACCATATTCAGAAGCAAAAAATAACCTAAATTATCGATGCAACGACGTATGTTTGTCTTCTAAACTAACTATCTGCAACATTTGGCTCCTTAACTGTATTCTAGGATTGACGTACCCCAAAGCAAACGGTCCGGTCCCGCCCCGATCGTTTAGAGGGCTGAAGGATATTTCTCCCTATTTTGAATTTCGATCCCGAATTTTCCATGGTTTATGTTTTGATCCAACGGGAGCCACTCCTCCAGTCCACAGGGCTGGACTCTCCGGAGGCTCCACGACCATAAAATTCCCGAATCCATAAAGAGAAGCAAATATATTTTACCACTTACATTATATAAAAAGAACATAATGATAGGAAATCACTCAAAATCCGCATCCCAGATGAATGATGAAGTTATAATACAACCCACAATTGTACACCAATCCAATGATTTTGTCACCCATTTTCCATCCTCAGAGGTAACGGAAAAAGGAAGTAAAAAAAAAAACTGATTTCCCTGACCCAAAAAAAAAACTATATAACGACTACAAGCTCCAAACAAACTATAAGGCCTTTCTTCTTCTCAACATCCTGTGCAAACAGAAGGTCGAATGGCTAGGGGACAAAGAAAGAAAGAGAGAAGAAGAAAGAAGAAAGAAAATGGAATTCATATTCGGAAACATAAAATGACCAGGGCTAAATGAAGGTTCTGTTTTGATCACGGCCCAAAACTAATATTTCTTGCCGAGAATGATGCCCACAATGATGGACACGACGGCAACCCCCAAGATGAACTTAAAAGGCATGGCTACAGAACCCTCACTGCTGGTTTGAAGTTTGGTGGAACCTGAAGGGGTTGAGGCTTGAGGATGTGCTGAGGTTTCGGTCTTTTTCTTGCTCTTCCGCTTTGATGGGGTGGACCCAATGTCTCCAACATCCCGGGACTTGATCTCGCCTTGACTAGCAGCCGCTTCCTGAGATAGAATACAATTTCAGGCAATTCATAAGAAAAAGCTAAGACTGACAGATGGCCTATTCTTTTAACATTGAGAATTGTCGAACTTTCTCTAGTAGAACCGACCTGCTCTAATAGTTTAGCATCAGCAGACTGCAATTTCTTCTCGAGTTCTTTGAGTTGTTTTTCGAGAACTGCGACTTGCTTGCTCTTCTCCCCAAGCTTTTCTAGGGACTGCTTCAGTTCTGCTTCACGCTCCAACTCCTTCTCAGGAACCGCAGCTTCTCTCTGTGTGGGTAAGAAAATGAATAAATTTACACATTAGCAGTCATATCCAAATTTCAGATATATGAAATTCTCTCGACAGAGCAGTACTTCGTCACGAGTCCATTTTAAGAATCAGAACTTAACATATCTGTGACAAGAAAGGAAAAAAGAATTTCTATGATCAGATATTAAATAGAATATCGCCTCACCTCCTTAGCCACTATGTTTTGAGAAAATTTCTCCTCAAGTTCCCGAATATGAGTTTCCAGTTTTGACTTCTCAACAATCTCAGCTTTGAGACTTTCAACTTCAGATATCAGAGCACCTTCGCTTGCTTGCTGCTCCTTCAGCTGTTCTTCAAGCCGATCTATTAGGGATTGAAGTTCTCTCTTGGAATTGTCGTGAGTCTCCTTCATCAGGTTGTTCTCTTCCACAATCGAGCTTATCTATTACAGAGTAGAAATACATAAATATCAAAACTTAAATAACAACGATAAATTGGTATTCTAAATTGTAATGATAGCAAGCAAAAGCAAACCTGAGATTTTAGTGCGTGCCCTTCAGCGGCAAGCTGCTCTGACAGCTCATCCGCAGATCTCTTTGATAAGTTAAGCTGTTCCAATATTTCATCCTTCTCAGCAAGAGCGACAGATAAGCTTGTTTGTAGATCACTCAACTTCGACTCATACGCGGCTACTTCTTCAGTGAGCTTCAAGTTTGCCTCTGCTAACCCTTCATTTTCCTTCTGAGAGAGACCCAACTTGGCGTTCACCTCTTCGAGGACACTCTCCAAATGCTTCAATTGATAAAGGGTCTCTTCCAACTCGATCTTCTGCTTTTCAGCAATTGCAGAAGCTTCGTGGGCTCGTTCTTCGTATACCCTTATTTGGCTTTCTAACCCAAAGAGCTTCTCATTCAAGTCCTTAGCTTTTGCATCTTTCTCAATAAACTTCCCCATTGCTTCTTCCAATTGCTTTTCTGCGTCAAGGATGCGAGCTTCAGTTGCAGATTTGAGCTCAAGAACTCTAGAGTGCTGCTCCTGCAACTCGGTGATAGTTGTTATGTGAGAAGCTAATTTCTCAGTAGTGGCTTCCTTCTCGGAAGCAACAGAGTTTAGCAGCTCTTGAAGTTCATCAACCCGGAGTTTGAGTTGTACATTTGTCTCGACTAGAAGTTCATTGTCTGAAAGGGCTTGTGAAGCCTTATTCTCTGCTTCGACAATTTTCTGTTTAAGCTCCTCAACAGTGGTCTCCAGGGAAGCCACTTTGGCCAAACTTTGGTCCAATTCTTCCTTCAAAGATGCAGATTTTCCAGAAGCTTCAGCAACCTGACCTTCAAAATTCTTGTTTTGATCCTCAAGATTCTTCAGCTTTTCCAAAAGAGATTTGGCCTCCGAGTCTTTATCCGAGAAGCTCGTCATTGACTCTTTGAGTTTAAGCTCGAAATCCCTATACAATGATTCGTGCGATGCCCGAATCTCTGACTCTTTTGCTGCCGCTTCTTCTAAAGCTCTCACATGTTGCTCTATTTGTTCCTCAGCATACTTGAGCTTCTCTGAGACCTCACTTTCTTTCACCCCAGTAGCCTTAAGCTCGTTCTCGAGGCTCTCCAACCTCTGTTGTGCTAGACTCAAGTCCTCTTTCACGAGTTCAAGCAGACTTTCTGTCTCAGCGAGCTTCAGACTTGAATTGTTTGTTTTATCTTCCAACCTCTTCTTTTCCTGAGTGGCCACATTGAGGGATTCTGTCAACTCCTTTTCTTTCTCGCTCGCACTTTGCAGAGCGGTTTCAAGGTTGGAGGATCTTGCTTGAAAAGCCTCGAGTTCAGAAGCCAGCTCAGCTGCCTTGCTCGAGAACTTCTCAGTCTCTGCTTCTGCTTCAGCACACCTCTTCTCGAGGGAACTAATCTGTTCTTCAAGCTCCTGGATCCTATATTTCTCTGCTTCAAGTAGCAACTCCATCTCACTCGCTTTTTTGCCAGCATCCCCTGCTTTGGACTGAGACATCTGGATCAGGTCTTCCAGCTCGAGACTGCGCTGATGGTTCATATTTGCTCGGTCCTCATGTTCAGCACATTTACCTGAAACATTCTTTAGTTCTCCCTCCAGCTCAGAATTCTGAAGCGCCAACTGGCTTAGGGAAGCTTCCAGCTGGCTTATCTTCTCCTCGTTTTCCTTCACAAGACTACCGAGTTGGTTCTTCTCACCCTCCACTTCACTCAGCATGGCACTGAGTTCCGACACCTTGTCGGAGAATTCTTTTACTTGCCTCTCAGCCTCTCCACTCTTCAGTAACACCAAATTTAACTCTTGATCTAGCTCAACGTTCTTCTGCTCTGCTGCTATGAGACGGGTCTCGAGCTCTCTCATTTGTGATTTTGCCTCTTCTGCTGCGCTAGTTGAAGTTTGGACTAAGCTCTCAAGCTCAAAGTTCCTCTGCGTGACCGTTGCTGCTGCAGCACCAGATGCACCATGGAGCTCTTCAAGAGATTTCAGCTTCTGTTCAAGTTCTTCATTTTTGGAAAGAGCTTGAGACAGAAGAGAATCTGCTTTGCAGAAATTATCATCCGAAAGCTTCAATTTGCTCTCTAGATCAGCGCGCAGTTCCTTCATCTGTGCTGCACTGGTGTTGAGATCTGCCACAGTTGCCTCGAGAGTTCCTTTCTCTGCAATTACTTCTGCTAATTTCTCTTGAATAGCAGTAAACTCAGCTTCCCGGGTTGTGAATTGCCCTTCAAATGTCGCTTTAAAGTTCATCTCGTCCTGTAGCTTCAATTTGATCTCTTCCAACTCTTTTGCCTTTTCTTGAAGATCCTCCTTAGTTGAAGCCAAAATGCCTTCAAGGGCAGAGATATCTCCCTTCATCTGAGATTCAGATGCTTTTCTCAGCTCCATTTCCTGGGTAAGTTCATTCAGGAGAGCTTCTTTTGAGGAGAGACTTTCCTCAAGATTCACTAGCAGTGATTTTGAAAGCGTCAACTCATCTTGGACAGAAGCAAGTTCTCCTGTGGTTTTCTCAAGAGCTTCTTCCACCTTTTTGTTCTCTGCAACCTTCTCAAAAAGTCCCTTGACCTCCTCATTGAGGGAAGCCATCTGATCTTCCGCTTCTTTCGTGCTAGCTTTCGCAGCTTCAAGCAACCTCTCAAACTCCAAAGCCTTCTCTGTCTGAGTCTCAGCATGTAAACCGCTTTCCCGGTGCAATTCCTCATATCTTCGAGCCTCACTTGCTGAGTGTTGGAGCTCATGCTCCAACTCCTGCATCCTCTTCCTCGAGCTTTCTAGCTCAAGGTTAAGACCGTCGAAAGCCTCTTTGACACTGATCAGGTCCTTGTGTTTCACTTCTTGTGCTTGGAGTGCCTCTTGCAATGCCTCAAGTTCTGATCTGTATCTCTCCTCAGCTTCAATGACCTGCTCTTGTAATTTCTTGTGGCTGAGCTCGAGCTCTTCGTACTTTTTCGCACCAAGCTCCAACTTCTCCTGAGCATGCGAGAGCTCCTCCTTCAACTGAACATTATCAGACTCAGTATTCTTCACTACCCCGACGACTCTCTCCAGTTCAACTTCAAGTTCTTTCATCTTCTCTTGAGCCTCTAGCAATTCTCGGCTAGAATTGCTTGAAGTCCTGTCGATCACAGATTGTTCCTTGTGTCCTACAGAAGTGGGCTCTGCAACATGGGAACTCTCCTTCATTTCAAAAGACTCCTTCTCCACTTTTATGAACTCTCCATCCAAGGTCGTTTCCTCCTCTTCTTTCCTTCCTTCCTTAGCAACAGGAGGCAACTCTCCTTTGACAGCCTGCCAATAGATAAAACCATATTCAGGATTTTAAGACGCATCAATAAAACAAAATACACAGAAGTTTCTTTGAGTGAGCTAAAACACATCTGATTTACATAGCGGAAATAGAGGTTACCTCAATAGGATCAGCAACGGCCTTGGTTACAGAAACTTCAGAAATAACTCGCGTCTCTTCTTCCATGTCGAAGTAAGTTGCACTTGCAAAAATAAGGTTTATTTGTTATTAAAGAGCCTGCACAAGAAGTTCAGCCTAGGTGATGTAACATCCTCTGTTAAAAAATTCCTTTCTGCATTGAGCTTCTTGGACAAATAATTAGTCTTAATTGCACTCAACGAGCAGAAAACGAGTTCCAAAAAAAGGATTAACATTACCAACAAATGGAAAAGGTGAAAGCCGCAGTCTTAAATACAGATTATAGAGAACATGTAATGGACAAAATCATTCAACTCTGAAGCAGATTGATCGGCAATACTAAATGGAAAAGGAGTAGTAAGACTTGGTAGGATGTAACTCTCACAACCTCTGATGAGTCATGACACAAACTGAGTACCTACAACCACAACGTGGGGACCACAAACGGCCCCAATCACTACATATCAAAGTAGAAATTCTTTTGCTACTCTTCTGTCAGATTGCTGGGGAGTGCAATCCCAAACTCCAACTTAGATTTACCCCTCAAGCATATTACATGTTACACTTAGAAACACAACTTAGGAGAAAATTCAGAGTTTTTTTTAACAACATAAGAAAGAGAAATGTAAAGCCACCGAAAATAAGATAAGAAGAAATGAAACATATCTTCTTCTTTTTTTCTCCACGATCATCGTGTGAATATAAAAGTAAAAATTTTCATTTTGGTGGGGTGGCACCGTGGAATGCCCCGTCTATTAAAAAGGAATGAAAAAGTACTTTTTTTACCATTCAATTCAATTTTTAATACTAACTTCTCTCAACTATTCATTACTTTTTCATACTTTTTCTCATAATTCAACACAATTATTACAACCCAATTAAAATCAAAACTCAACTCTACTTTAACTCTAAAACCAAACACACTGTAAGATTTCGAAGGTCCATCATTCACAAGGGCCTCCCTTTCTAGTGCGTGGGGGTTCTCCAAATCAATAATCAACAAATACACACACATATATATACAAATAAATGTCCACCAAACAAATAAATACATAAATGAATTAATTAACATATTTTAATGAAAATAAGTAGAAGATATTTTTTTATTTTTTATTTTTTGCTCGATAACAATAAGTAGAAGATAGAAGAGTGCATCTACGTGTTACTTTCACAATATTAATAACCAAAAGGTGAATCATGTAAGACCTGCATATTAACTGTGGCTTCTGGCACTTATTAATATATGAAGAAACTATATATATATGATATTTTTATGAGCACACATATATATATATATATATATATAGTATTCAATTGGTTTGATATGCTGTCTGCGAAGTTAATAATCCCCAAAAGAAAACCTCTTCTTTATACTTAGATACCATGGGAGGCAGTAATATTATTTCTTATATGATTAATTTAATTATTGCATCTTAAGTAAGATCGTGGTCTTTTCAATTATGATTTGACCAGCAAACTAGAATTATACCTCAGGACTTCATATCCATGATCCAACATATACATCAATACACAAAATGTCGTGCTTATCCTTCATAATTTCAACAATATTTTACTGCTCGGTAATTGGCGTACATTCCCCAAACAGACATAGTCAAGACTGATTTGACCAAGCATTTTATTTTATTTTAATATATAAATAAATAAACCGATCGAAAGCTGACTGCAAAATAACGTGCAAACGAGAAACATAAATCTGAGAAAAAAAGAAAAGGGAAACATAAATCTGTTTAACCTTTATTAGATCGGATCACGTCAAAGGAATAAATCGAGAGTAGTATAGACCGTATGGGCTCCCAGATAAAACCAAAGAAAGCATAGTGGGTGGAGCCCACAGATAGGAAGTAGCCGCCCCTTTTTTAAGGTTGCATATGATTTTAGATGTGGTTTAATAATTGAGTTGAGTTTTGATTTTAATTAATTTGTAACGATTATGTTATTAAATTATAAGAAAAATATGAAAAATAATGAATAGTTAAGAGAAAGTAATGATTGTGTTGTTGAATTATGAAAAAAATAATGCATAATTAAGAGAATTTTGTATTAAAATTTGAATTGAATAATAATAAAAATTAAAAGAAAAAATGAAAAAGTAATAATTGTGTTATTGTATTGAAAATAAGTAGAGTTAAAGGGAAATAAAGATGTGCAGAGTTAAAAAAAAAAAATTCTTTTATCAACATGCTTTAAGCTTTTCATCATCGTTCATTTAATGACTTTAATTTAACTTTATTAATCCGCGTGGACAGCTCAATAATAATAATATGCATCATTTCGTTTTACCAGACCTCTATTATTTTATCCCTTGGAAAGATTAGGCATGAGATGAACCGGTCAAGAAATGAGAATATTAGATGGAAATGTTTTTTTTTCTGGGTATATTAGATGGAAATGTTTCATATACTTTTTCGAGAGAATCAACTCATCATTTGAGTTAATTGGCTTTTATTTTCCATAAGATCACGAGATGTACAACAGAGCTAAATTTTTATTCGGTTTATGGCTACCACGAGATGCCTAACTGGTAATTTTAGACTGGCCGGAGACGGATAGATGAGGTGGTAAAGGAAAAGGAAGTATTGCCTATGGGCTCCCCGTTAAAATATCGTCGCTGGAATTTCAGCTTTAAAGAGAAAGTAATAAAAATAGAAAAAAAAAATGTAATAAAAAACGGGACAAAGAGAAAAAGAGAAAGCGGTCTAATGGAGAAATTTTTGCCAAAGGGAAAGCTCAAGTGTCCACTTTACACTTGGCTTACCATCCGACGCGGTAAGGACGAAGAAGATCAAAGCTGGTTCTAGCTAGGCTTATTGAAGATCTGAAAAAAGTAAAGCAAGTGCCAAAAGATTTCATATATGATCAGATCAAAGGATCGCGAATTTGTTCGACGAGAGATGTCAAAGTATTCGAAGAAAATCATCAATCAAATTCATCTTCCAAAAAGATAGCAGGTTTATACAGACCTTCAATCGATGAAAGCTGAAACTGACGAGAGCTTGCGGAAATCAAAACTGAAATAGCGAAAACCGACTCCGATCATTTGATGTTAGTGTAACCTACATTCGTGAATCGCCAACACAGGCTTATCGGAGCGACTCGGTGTTCATCAACAGTGAAATGTTGAAGCAAGCCTTACAGCATGAAAGTAAGTGAAATCATCTGATCAAACGGAATACCGATGGAGCAAGTGTACCATCGCGAAAACAGAGATCAGTCAACCAGTAGAGAATGAAAAGTTACACTTGAACCGTAATCGATTCAGTGGAGAATCGGAAATCGCAGAGAACAGGAAAACCAGAGCTCAAACTCATAGTGAGCAAGTCCAGGAATAAGAGTTGAAGCAGGCATTAGCGCATGAAGAAGAGGAAACAGAATCATTTGATCCGAGCAAAATCCAATCAACGCATGTGAATCTTCACCATAACCGAATCAATCCAATCAAGCAGGCATCGCAGAATCGAAGCTCAACAGATACTCACACTGATCCAGAAAAGCAAAACGGGGGGGGGGAGTGGACGATGACAACAGCAGACGAAGAATCACTCACCTTGGGAAAACAAAGCGAGAGACGACGGCGCGATGCTTCGCTTTCCTTCTTCTGCGTCTGAGAAACGATTTCCCCGGCTGATTTGATTTTTCCTCTGGTTTTCAGGCGATGGTGATGATGATGAAGAAAGAGATGGAAATGTGTTGAAAATATTATAGAAGAAGGAAAGGGAATTGAATTGGGTCGGGGAGAGATTTCTTTCCTATATAAGGCAGCAGTAGAAGACGGGAGTGGGAGTCCACTTTTGGTGTGGGTCCCACCCGCGGGGCCCGTTACCGCCAAGCTGACAAAAGTTCGGCCTGTAACGCTGCCACTCTGTATTAACTTCCACTTTTGCCCCTGGCCTCCCGTATCTTTTTGCTCTCCTCCCCTCACCGGGATTTGCCGGCGGTAAATAAATTCTGATTGGGAGGACCGCCGTCAAAGTCAGAAATAAGTTTGACTTTGAAATCTCGACCTTCTATTTTGGTTCCCGCTTCAATTTTCCCTGTAGTTTTAATTGTGTGTCATTTTACCCTTTGTGTTCTTCTGTGAAACTATTTCTATATCCAAGGGATCTATCCCTTTTCTACTTTTTTTTTTTTTGAAAAATTTCTTTTTGTCATATATGAGTCGTTCTTGCTTATTGATTAAGGTCTAGTTTGTGAGTATTGTTGCCAAAACAAAAGTATCAAAATATAGTTGTTGAAAAATAAGTAAAAGTGTTGTGGAAGTAATAATTGGAAACTGCTAAGATTAAAATTAAGGGAAAAAGACAAAACCCCCTTGTGGTTTGGGATCGAGACAAATCGTACCTTGTTTTTCTGTTTGGAACAATTAGCCCCATGTGCTTTGTTCCGTTAGACATAGGGGTTACGACGTTAATTTTTTTTATTTTCAGTCCTCAATCTTTAGTCTTTTAATTATTTTGGTTCTAAATCTTTTTCTTTTATCAGTCCTATCCTTAACTTTTCATTTTAGTCCTATAAAGAAAATCGAAAAGGGAAGGAGGGCTTGGGGCCGCCAATCAGCGATCATGACCCCTCTACCGAGGTCACCGGCAGTATCGGCCCCAACCCCGAATCAATCGGTGACCTCCGACTCGGAGTTCTCAGTCGATTCGGCGACCCGACCCCCCTTCCTTTTCGATTTTCTTTATAGGACTAAAATGAAAAGTTGGTGATAATAATGATAAAAGAAAAAAATTTAAAACCAAAATGATTAAAATGCTAAAGATTGACGACTGAAAATGAAAAAAAAAAACGCCATAACCCCTATGTCTAACAGAGCAAATCACATGGGGGCTAATTGTCCCAAACAAAAAAATATTGTGTGATTTGTCCCGACCACAAACTATAAGGAGATTTTTGTCTTTTTCCCTAAAATTAATTTTTGAAATAGAAGAAGAAGCAGAAGTAGTTTTAATAAACATATTAACTTAAAATCATATTTTCAACTTCTAAAATCAACCAAACTGTAATTTTGAGATAGTTCACCATACACTACTTCTACTTAAAAATCGAGAAAAAAATCACTTATATAATCACTGCTACACTCTCAAATGAAGTCTAAAGACAAATTTTTGCTTGATACTAACTTGTCTTAATTACAAAACGTCTTTGGTGAATTTCAAAACCATATTGTGTAGGTAAAGTTTGTTTACTATTACATTTTTTCAACTAAATTTCTTCAAAAATGCAATAATGTGAATAAAGAGAAATTTGTTTAACTAGATATACCACATATCTTACCAAAAAGTCCATTAAGGAAGGTTTCTAGAATACCACTAAATATATTTGTCCTTACTGATTACTGGCTAATTTTCTAGTAGGTAAGTAATATGATTCCTTCAAGTCAACAAAATCATTCAGCACCAAAATGAAAAGACAGAGAGAGAGAGAGGAAATTAGATTAATGTTGAAATCAACACTTATTGCGCAGTTAGTGCAGATATCATTTTCCAAACCTGCTATTTATGTGAAGAGAGAAAATTTCTGAAAGTTGAAAATTGGTGGGGGCCGTTGAGGGCAAATTGGTAATTACAATTTAGAAAAGAAATGTCGGCTTTTTGGTCTCAAAGTGGCGGCATGGACGACCGACCAAACCGCCCTTTCTATGTGTGCGCAAGACGGACGGCTGTTTTTTCCTTATTTCAGCACATAGAATATACATATACATATATATATATATATACACACAACTCAATAGGCATGGCCATGGGGTCCAATGTCCAATTCTCTAATTAATAGTTTTTTGCTAGTAGATATATGAACGTAATGGCATTCCCTCCCCCCATATGTCATAATGCTATTAAGACGGATCATCCTTTGTACTCGATTCTAGCTATCGGGAAATGCACCTCGTGAATTATACATGGAGAAACTTTTTGAATTTATCAAATATTAAGTCGCATATAGGAAAAACTCAAATTAGTTTCTCATGACCGACGATGAAGTAAATGTTTTGTTGACTTGATCATGGCCATGGCCGGTTCGAGGTTGCTTCTAGGACATGTTGAGTAGTTGTTCTATGATATGAATGCTAGATCAAACCTAATTGCTTGGTTAATCAATCGCTATGAAATGAACACTTCCACGGCCCGGCTAGTAGGCCATCTTGAGTTACAATTAGGCATGTCGGGATTAAGTATTGGTTTGCATATACCACTTGAGAAGTTGCCCCATTGGTACTTGTCTTCGTTGCCATTTGCTTGTTATATCATCATTATATTCAAACCTAATTGCTTGGTCAATCGATCTCTATGAAATGAACACTTCCACGGCCCCGGCTAGTAGGCCATCCTGAGTTACAGTTGGACATGTTGTGATTTTTTTTTTGTGAACTATGGTATCTGGGAGCTCAATTGGGCCATGACTAATTCAGTTGAATCGAGTCAGACCACAAAAAACAAAGTTCTTTAAGTGTGGACTCTCTACATTCACAATGACTCGAACTGGAGACCTTACTTAAGCGGAATAAGTGTCGAACCGCATGAACTGACCACGTTGGTGGCATGTCATGATTAAGTATTGGTTTGTATATACCATTTGAAAAGTTGCCCTATCGGGCCATCGGTACTTGTCTTCCTTGCCATTTGCTTTGGCAGTTTATTTATACCTGAGCTATTTACAAAGATTGATTCGTAAGTTCTAAGATTCGATAAATTATTAGACCGGTCCTTTCATATAAAACACGTGGAACTTTAATCTACTCACATAAATTACTGTCGAAATCCCATAATTTTATTTTTTGGGGGGGCAAGAAATAAATGAAACACTGTGTTTCATAAAAGTTCTTGAAAATCAATTTTGGGAATCTGGTTACCACAACACATGCGTTTTCTTAATGTAGATGTATACGAAAGGACTGGTCCCACCATTGATTCAAACTCAAAGTTGGTTTCACGTGGTATGGTTTCAATTTTTGGAGAATATCACGTAACTATATAGAGGCAAAGCACATTGTAGTAATGCAATAACAATGTCCGTTCATTATTAACATTAGGAACTCGAAGTAAAACTTCAATTCCATACTATTAAATAATGTTATGTCACTGATAAATGATTCTGAATTGCATTGTAACATGAAAAATTCATCGAATTTGAAAATTTTGATGGGAAATTATCAGGTCATGTATTTTGTCTGGAAAGTGAAATCTCGTAATATTGAAAAACAGAAAGTCTCATGAACTTCAAAACAGTAGTTCGCGTCAAGTCGAGTTTATATATGAAAGTTGAATTCCCATATAACATAAATTAGACACACATACATATGTGTGGAGGGATATATATATATATATATATATATGTGTGTGTGTGTGTGTGTGAAAATGAAGGGAGGAGCCTTTTCGATGGAGATATTGGTTAGTTGGTGTGGGCTAGTAGTTGGAATGGAAACTCCTACATTAGTATAGAGCCAAGGCAATGATATCCATCCACTTGCAAAAATTTTCCTGTGGTGCAATTGGGATGGGTGGACGACTACAGAGACAAGACATACATAGCTCGTGCGGTCGCTCCAGCTAGTATTAACATTCGCAATGGAAATTTCTATTTTTTCACTCGAATGTACATATCACTAAAACGTTTAAACCCGTCGCCTAACTCAAAACATGCTCATCTACTAGAAAATTAAAAAGGTGCCACATGATATATAAGATCGAATTTGGCTTTCCTGCAATCCAATTTTTATATAGTTCATATGATTTGGTCACGCTGAATAAATATTGAGCCATATAAAAGGCAACGGTGGATTTCACGAGAAAAGTTTCAAACATTTTGCACAGACGAATATGAATGAACTAGTGTTTTTGGAATGAATTGAATCGGATCATTCTTAATGGTGGTGACTGTTTCTTGCAATGCAAGTTGATCCCGTAAAATACCATCAGGGATGATGGCTCAGTAGTATCAAGCCCACTCCTATGTGATTTGGAAACTCTTAAGTCTCGAGTTTGAATCCCCCGAAAACATATGCTAGGTGGGCTCTTTGGCTTGGGCTTGAGGTCATCTCCAGTTTCTGTGAACTATATTAAACCCCTGGTGATACTACGCTGACAAGATTAGTGCTTGCGCTGGTTATTCAATTCATCTGATATGTTCACGATTAAACACGAGAGATCGAATATTACGTAGAGAAAGACAGTAATGTTATCATTACTGCTGCCCATTATTTTATTCAGGAAAAAAAAACTAATCCCATAAATGAAAGAATAGGGTCCAAGTTAAAACTATATAAACTACATGCCTTGAGGTGGCCTAGTTTAAAACTATAGGAGCGCAAAAGCAAAAGCAAAGGCAAAATTAGGCGGGTAAATAGTAAAGTAAATGAGTAAATAGGCAATTTCGTCCATTACTTTCGCAAATTGCATCAATTTTGTTCATGACTTATTTTTTGCATCAATTTCGTCTCGACTTTGCACTTTTGCATCAATTTCATCCATGACTTTGCACGATTAAATCAATTTAGTCCATAACTTTTCTGTTACATCAAAGTGGTCCTCGACTTTGCACGGTTACATCAATTTAGTCCCTGACTTTTCGCAGTTACATCAGTTAGTGATACAGTTGCATCAATTTGGTCCTTCTGTGGGGTGGTTGCATCGATCAGGTCCCAATGCGACATCAGTTTGGTCCCCTGTCACATCAATTTGGTCTCCGCCATTAAGTATTAATGTTGACGGTGTTAAATGGTGCAAATTGTTACATCAATTTGGTCCTCGTGCTATATCAAATTAGTTCCTGACTTTTTTTTTTTAACCCATTTGTCTCTATTTACTCTTCTTCTTCCTTCGCTCATTCTCATTCTTCTTCGGCACAAATCTTACCTGTTGCAGCCCGGCCATTCCCGAGGCTGAGGGCGACTGCCTTCAATCTAATTGATTCTGGGGCGATGGGCGACGCGGTAACCCTCGACTTTGGAAGCTGAAGTGTAGCTCATTAGGTTCTAGAGAAAGAAAGCTTGAAAGCTCGTTAATGGCATATCATCGTAGCTAAGTTATTTGACCAAAATTGTTGTATAATTTCATTGTTTAGATCAGTAGGATGCTATAAGATCTTATAGAACCAAATTTGGTTGAGTCGTTTGAAAAATATCGCATTCTAAAGTCGGCTGCGGACATGATGAACATAGGATTCGAGCTTTTTTTTTTTTCGACCCGTTTTCTCCATATTTTTCACTTTCGTTTGATTCTAAACTGTAGCTTGTTGTTTGAGGTTTCCACAGATACCTAGAATACAGAAATCCGAGTCCTGTAAATATACAAACGCTCTCCCGAAGTTGGCCCGATAGTCTGTCTAGTGCTGTTCGTGCTTGTGACACCCAACAACTTCGGGAGACTCGATTGACACGCTCTGATCTTTGTCGATGTCTTCCGTTGCGATTTCGACCTTCAATCCATCCAATTCCGATTGCTCCGTCCTCTAATTCTTTGATTTCTAGTAAAAATCCATGAATTCCCGTTCTGGGTCCTCTCAACATCCCCCCGAACACCCCTGAGAAGTCCATCTACTGGGAGGCCTCCTTCTATGGCATCCTTGTCGGGGATGAGGGCGGCCTTGGTGGGGGTTAACGGTGGTCGAAGGAGAGGGCGAGGTCGGGGCAGATATCGTCGAGTCTAAGGAGAGGACGGGTATGGGGACGAGGAACAGTGGAGAAAGAGGAAGAAGACGATGAATAGTGAACATGGAGGAAAGAGAGGGACTGAATTGATGTAACGAACATCATTTAATTTTGGAGTTACATCAATTTGCCCAGTCGTTACATCAATTCAGTTCCTGAACAAATTAACGGAGCAGTAATGTCGTTTGTCCCTTAATCACTGGGATTATATTGATGTAACCGATGATCGATCTAATGTAACGCTAAGACTCAGGGATTAGTGTTGCGAAAGTCATGGACTAAATTGATGTAATTGTACAAAGTCAAGGACTAAATTGATGTAACCGTACAAAGTCGATAACGAAATTGATGCAAAAAATAAATCAGGGACGAAATTGATGCAAAAGTGTAAATTCGGGAACGAAACTAATGTAAAAAATAAGTCGGAGATAAAATTAATACAATTTGCGAAAGTAGGGGACGAAATTGTCTATTTACTTTAAAGTAAATATAATCTTTGCACGCCGATACCGTCCCCCAGGCCCAGGTGGCAGCACGCGCCGTGGTCGGGAAGGAAGGCGGACGACAGAAGGGATCGGGTGACGGCACGCGCGCCGCGTGCGAAATCATTAGGGAGAGGGGGCGAGTGGGGAAGAAGGCGGAGGCTGGCAAGATCAAAATAGGAAGCCCTAAGCTCTGGGACGTCGGGTTGTGCTGTTGTCCACTCGCCCCAGCTTCGTCGCGTGAGACCCCGCCCAGTCTCCTCAGCTCCACGCTCCTCCTCTGAGATTGAAGGAAACCCTCACCTCTCCCTCCTCCTCCCCCTTCTCCCCTTCAATTCATATAGTAAGACTGCTTCTTCTTCACTCACTCTCTCTCTCTCTCCCCCCTCTCTCCCTCTCTCTCTCTCTCCCTCTCTCTCTCTATCAGATGTCTGCAATTACTGTTCGTCCGTTCATTGATTAATCGTTCTGCCATTTGCATCGGCGATGGGGATCGTGCTTGAAATCTCCTTGTTGCGTTGCTTGCTCGGGGTTCGAGCCGGGGGAGCTCGTTCAGCTCCCCCAATTTGGCTCGGGCAGCTTAAACATCCGGTCGAAAATGCGACAGTGTTTGGTTTTGATTTGGACTGAATCGGAAAATCGATATCTAGTCAGAGTGTTTGGTCGATCGGGCTTGTATTATGAATCTGCAAGCTCATTGAGCTTCCTCATTTGACTCCTGAAGCTTGAATTCGCGCGATTGTGTCGTATTGGGTGTCTTCGATCTGTGGATGATGGGCGTGTGACTGCTGATAATTTGGTCCGGCAATGATTAAGAGCTAAGAGCTGATAATCGTCTGCTGAATTCTTAAACTTTGGTTCTCTTAATCTTTCTGGAAAATGATTGTTTCAGATTTACTTACAGAAGGAATGCCTGCGATAATCTATGTCATATAATCCTGGGATAGTTAACCTAACCATGAGGTTATGGAGGGAAACATTAGTTCATTGCTAATTCATGATTCTATGTATGAACACACATCGACATACGAACCCACAAAATTTTGTTGTGTAATCGACTTTCTCGCATATGAGGGATGAAAAGATGTCTACTTGTATGATCACGATAAAGAAGGACCCTTGATCATCAGTGTAAGTTGGCGGACGGTTACTTGTTCTGTTGATCGAGTGATCTTATTTTCCAATGGTCTCTGTTACCTTTCAGGTACCCTTTCGGTTCTTTTTCTCCATGGACATAGATCTGAGGTTGCCTTCAGGTGAACACGACAAGGAAGAAGGGCCACAATGTACTGATAACTTGTCGGATGCCGAGGAAAAACTGCAAAATGGAGATCTTGGAAGTGCAAGCATGGTCGACATCGGAGATGTAGCCCACGGTGTGGGTGCTGGAGTCATGAATTCCTCTGGTGTGGATGCAATGGAGGTTAAAGAATACGTGAATCTTGAACCTCTTTCTGGCATGGAATTTGAATCTCATGGAGAAGCATA
Organism: Punica granatum; assembly: GCF_007655135.1. NCBI lineage: Eukaryota > Viridiplantae > Streptophyta > Magnoliopsida > Myrtales > Lythraceae > Punica > Punica granatum. The sequence goes on along the minus strand of NC_045127.1, from coordinate 2,505,535 downwards.
CTCTTTTTATCAAGAGTATGCTCGGTCCATGGGATTCACCACGGCAATCCAAAATAGTCGCCGTTCAAAAACAACTAGGGAATTTATTGATGCAAAGTTTGCCTGTTCTAGATATGGGACGAAACGAGAGTATGAAAAGGCCTTCAATAACAGGCCGAGGGCAAGGCAAAGTAAGCAAGATCCCGATAATGGGGCTGGAAGACGAGCTTGTGCAAAGACGGATTGCAAAGCAAGCATGCATGTGAAGAGACGACCTGATGGTAAATGGGTTATACATAGTTTTGTGAAGGAGCATAACCATGATCTTTTACCAGCTCAAGCTATCAGTGAACAAACAAGAAAGATGTATGCTGATATGGCTAGAAAGTTTGCAGAATATACAAATGTGATAGGCTTGAAGACTGAAACCAGGAATCTGTTTGATAAGAGTTGGAATATGACATTAGAATCTGGAGAAACTAGGATTTTGCTTGACTTTTTCTCTCAGATGCAATGTTCAAATCCCAATTTCTTTTATGCTGTGGACTTGGGTGAAGACCAGCGCCTTAAGAATCTGCTGTGGATTGATGCCAAAAGTAGGCATGACTATGGGAGTTTTTGTGATGTTGTCTCTTTTGACACAACCTACGTGAGAAACAAACACAAGATGCCTCTTGCCTTGTTTATTGGAGTGAATCAGCACTATCAGTTCATGCTCTTGGGATGTGCTGTAATTTCGGATGAGACTGCTGCTACATATGCTTGGATTATGCAGGCTTGGTTGAGAGCAGTGGGCGGGCAACCTCCCAAAGTTATCATTACCGAACAAGATAAGACTATCAAATCAGTTATCTCGGAAGTTTTTCCTTTCTCACGTCATTGCTTTTGCTTGTGGCATATATTGGGGAGGGTTTCTGACAGCCTCTGTCACGTAATAAAAAGGCATGAATATTTTATGGCGAAATTCGAAAAGTGCGTCAACAGGTCGTGGACGGAAGAAGAGTTCGAGAAAAGGTGGTGGAAACTTGTAGATAGATGTGACCTCAAAGATGATGAATGGGTACGGTCATTGTACGAAGATCGTAAACTGTGGGTCCCAACTTTCATCAAGGATGTGTGTCTAGCTGGGATGTGTACAGTTCAGCGCGCTGAAAGTGTGAACTCATTCTTTGATAAGTACGTGCACAAGAAGACCTCCGCACAGGAGTTTGTGAAACAGTATGAAGTATTTCTACAGGACAGGTATGAGGAGGAAAGCAAAGCAGAATCCGATACATGGAATAAACAATCCATGTTAAAATCTCCATCTCCTTTTGAGAAGTGTGTCTCCGGAGTGTACACGCATGCAGTGTTCAAGAAATTTCAAGTAGAGGTCCTCGGTGCAGTTGCTTGTCATCCCAAGGAGGACAGGCAGGATGAGAGCGGCGTCACTTTTCGGGTTCACGATGTAGAGAAAAATCAAGAATTTACTGTTACTTGGAATGAGATGAAATCTGAAGTTTCTTGCATGTGCCGATTGTTTGAGTACAAAGGTTATCTTTGTAGGCATGCACTGGTAGTTCTTCAAATGTGCGGCCTCTCCTCAATCCCGTCGCCTTATATTCTGAAGAGGTGGACAAAAGATGCAAAGAGCAGACACTCGGTGGTGGAGGAACCGGAGCAGCTGCAGTCCAGGGTTCAACGGTATAACGATCTCTGCCAGCGGGCAATGAAGTTGAGTGAAGAGGCATCGATGTCTCAGGACAGTTACAACCTGGCAGCCCGCTCACTTGAAGAAACTTTTGGGAATTGTATGAGTATGAATAACTCTAAGGGTCTTGCAGAAGCTGGCACTTCGGGCACTCATGGTCTGCTGTGTGTGGAAGATGATTCTCAGAGCAGGAGCATGGGCATGAGCATGAGCATGAGCATGAGCATGAGCATGCCCAAGTCAAGTAAAAGAAAGAATCCAACCAAGAAAAGAAAGGTACTAACTATTGGATTCGCTGCTAACCTCGTGTAGTTTGGATTGTTCATATGTGCGTAACAAGTAAAATTCTTTTTTCCTTGCAGATGAACTCTGAACAGGACATGATCAGTATTGGGCCGCAAGAGAGCTTGCAACAAATGGTTTGTCTTGTTTACCTTTGTCGATGTACAGAAAATGGTTTATCCATTCAAATAAACTAAGATTAACAAAATTGATATAGAGGATGGTTCATCTTATACTAGAAACTCTTCCACCATCTGAAAAACTATTGCATCATTAGGTTTATTGTATGGCACTGGCCCTAATATATGTGCAGGGAATAATGGCAGTTTTTCCTTCTTCATAATTCTTCTTACCTAGGAAAAGTTAACATCGAGAACAGTGACTCTTGATGGCTATTATGGAACACCGCAGAGTGTTCAGGGAATGGTATGTCACTCGTCACATGTACTGTATATAAATGCTATGAGATTGGTATAGCAATAAGGACATGTTGATTTTTTGCAGGTGCAGCTAAACTTAATGGCACCCACACGGGATAATTACTATGGAAATCAACAGGCCATTCAGGGACTGGTACGTTTTCAGACAACAGTTTCATATGGTTGTGCAATAATGCAAGGGACTGAGTTTCACTCTCTATTCATTCATCTTTTAGGGGCAACTGAACTCAATAGCACCGGGCCATGATGGTTACTACACTCCCCAGCCAAGTATTCATGGGCTGGTATGACACTTGATAGGATCAATTGTTTCCTTTTTTCTTTTTCTAGTTCCTCGAGTTAAGTCCGAAACCTTGGAATGTGATTGATCCAGTTTCTTGCTTGCAGGGGCAGATGGATTTCTTCAGATCTGCAAACAGCTATGCATTTGGCATTCGGGTCAGTTTTCAGCCTCTTTATTTCAGTGGGTCTTTGTATCCGTTATTACTCATTGGAACTTAACATCGCATTGTTCTTTGTAGCAGGATGATCCCAATGTAAGAGCAGCTCAGCTGCACGAGGAAGCATCTAGACATGCGTAATTACCCGTTCAGCAATAAAGGTAGCTTGCTCGTGCAGTTTCCTTCTGTTATTTTTCTTCAGGAGACTTTGGACTTGAGTAAAAGTATGCATTGAACTGCACCTGTAGATGAGAAGTACGTATCTTGGAGCCATGTTGCCTTGAGGTTGGGGGATCACACAGGAATTTATCGGCGGATTTCACTGGTAGGCTGCTGATTCCCAGTCCAGCAACAGCTGTTATTCACTCATGCAGCTGAGTCGTTCCTGGTAAGAGAACATAGAAGAAAGATTGGAAGTAGATTATGCTGTACAGGCTGAGGCTGTTTGTATTAGTGTTACCTAATAGTTGCAGCCGTTGTAAACTAGAATGAATTGAGATTAGAAACTCTATGTCCATGGGTGAAGTTTATATTCGAGTTCAGTTCATGCAGCCATATCATGCTAGGCGATGTGCAGCCCCATCGAAGTTTGCAAAGATGGGTCGGCTATAAGAAACTGGCCTTCACGACGGAAAAGCGCGAATGGCAAACCTGTTTCTGGCAAAAGGTTATTTCCTGGAATCTGAGAAGTAAATCCCATGAGTTAACAGATGCCTAGGTTTGTATAATCTATGGGCATTACTTATCAACACATAGTAGGTTATAATCTATGGGTCCTCTCCCACTCGCAATACCCATATCTGATCAAATGATTCAAATGATTCACGAATGCGGAGAGTGAAAGTCGAGTCGAATTTCTCCAATCATGGAGTGACCAGTGATCATTCGAAGGCTCGAAGCCCTTGCATTCATCGAGCAATTTGTGTGGACCATTTCCCTTCTGTGAAGAAAAAATTTCTTAATCAATCTTAATTGTTGTCGTGTCTAATGATCATCAGATTATCATCTAATCATACCATACCATGAGTTTTGTTTTGTTCTGTAATCGTTCCATTTCTCTAAATATATAAGTATAATTGAGATTTATTGAAATAACTTGTTTATTGAATTGTAATTTATTTATTTATTACCGTTAATGAAGGATCCAAATGCTGTCATAGACCGTGGGAGGGAATTTTGAGTCTTTGGGACTAATTGCAATTCACAATTATAATGTTCTTTTTAAGAGCTTAAACTTTTAATTTTTTTTATGGGAAAAACAATAAAGAAATTAAGAGAAAGCCCATATCAATTAATTCATGGGCCTGGCTCAGTTCTTTCTCCTCATCATCCTTCTAACATTCGAAGGCCCATGGCCCATTTTCGTATGCCTCTCAAGCCCTCAAATTCTTGTCATCTTCTTCGTTCGTTGCAAAGCGTTAAACCCTAATAAAACCTTTCCCTCCGCAGTCGCTCTTCGCGCCGGCCCTTTGATTATCTGCATCTTCCACGGCAGGTTCTCCCGCTTCCACTTTTATTGCCCCGCTGAAGCGAAACAGGTGACGGTTTTGATTTTGCGGTATCCGGCCCTGTTAATCATTGGATGGGTCCATTGATTTGATGTTTCTTCCCTGATTGTGATGCCATGCAGAAAGAAATTTTCAATCTTTCAAGTTCGAAATATGGGTGAAACCGCTACTGTGTATTAATTGTTATAGAGTGCATAGATGGATATGGAATTATCTGGCTTGTTTACTGTCTCGCTGTGTTTTGAATCATTTGATTATTATGATGATTTGCCAATTTGTTGAATCGTACTGCTTACTGTTCGTTTTTCAGCAGGTTTTGTATTGAGCTGCAGCCATGTATCTTCAGTTCTACATAAACGAGAACGGTGATAAAGTCTACACCACTAAGGTAATAGCTCCTCAGTACCTTTGCGTAGTGTTGTTGTGCATGAAATTCGCCTGAAAGTGGGAAGATATATCGATTTCAATCTTGCTTGACACTGCCAAATGAGAAAAAAGAACACAAAAAAAGTAAAAGGAAATCTTGAGGGCTTCTGTTGTCACATATAGATTCGAAGTCTGTCAGCTCAACTGGTCTTCATATGGTTTTGCTTGATATGTTGTACTCGCATCAATGGTTCAACTTGCATTTGAATCGTCCGGGAGATTATGGTAGGATAGGACAGTAGAGACTCGTTTGGTTTTTTCAAATGGGCGAATGAATTGCAATTTTTTTCCTGAAGAATCCTGTAAACTTGCAAATATCAATTTTTGGGTTCTTTGTTCCTGTATCTGTAGAACTTCTCAATGATTCTTTGGTTGTTTTTCTGGGTTGGCAGAAAGAATCGCCGAACGGGCTTGCAACGCAATCTGCACACCCAGGTACTTGCATCGGACGATGCTTCTATTGTTTCTCATGTTTGCTTAGAATCTATATGGTTTTGTCGCTGGCTGGTACTTTGAGAATCCAGTTCCTCTTCACATATTTCTTCTGGTTGATAGATTCCGAATCTGCTTTTATTTATTTCTCACTCTCTGGTGACTATTGTCTATTATCACCATGCTGGACATAGGCTGCCGCGACTTGTTGATAATCAGTAGTTTTTATACTGCAGCACGCTTCTCCCCAGATGACAAATACTCGAGGCAGAGAGTTCTTCTGAAGAAACGATTTGGGTTGCTTCCAACTCAACAGTCACCTCTGAAGTACTAAAAACGGATGTCACCCTTAGCTTTTATGTTGTGTCCCATGGTTGATGAGTTGAAACTGTGCTGCTGAATCAGTAGTTGTATAAGTTGCTCTACTATGGTTACGATATTTCCCAGTGTTAAGCATTGGCCAATGGCATATTAGTGGATGTAATGGTCTCGACTATGTTATCGAAGAATCTCTCTCTGTTGAATGAGACATAGCCTTGGCTTTTTTAATGTTGGGATTGGGTGTCTTGGCTGAACCCAACGTTATCAGTTTTGATTCCAGGGGCACTTTCCACGAACAACATGGGCTAAATTGAAATTAACCGACTCCCATGCAGAGAATAATGCTGCAGGGGATCAGTGTTGAATACACACAATATCTTGATTATGGGTAAGGAACAAAAGAGTAATCCGCGATTGGGAGAATGGGATTTGGTTTGAATTTGGATAGGGAGAATGTTAATTTGGTTTGAATTTGAATTAGTTGAGATTAATTAGGTTTTCATATACTAAATGGTGCCCACTGAGAGGAAAATAAAATATCAATACTTATGGAGCACCTCAAAAGAAAATGTTGTATGTTTGAGAATTTTTTTTTTATAAGGAATGTTGATGGACTAATATAAGAATATAAAATAAAACGAAATAAATGGTATGTAATTTTCAGTAATGAGAGTCAAAATTAAGACCTCTTGATTTTGAATTGATGACTTGTATGTGAGGATTATATTAGACGAAGAATTAACCCAAAATAATTAAACGAAAATTCTTAAAAATTCGCATAAGCCCCCCAACTTTGTGAGCTGTCAGTTGTCACCCCTAAACCGTAAATTAAAAATGGTACTCCATCGATCGTTGATTCCACCGTCAGAAATTGAATGACTAAAGTGAAATGACCATATTAACCTTCCTGCCATTTCCACGGGGTCTCTCTCTCTCTCTCTGTGCGCTCCATTCGGTCTCTGAAGCTCGCCGTGTCCCTTCCCTTCTCGTCCGTTCTCCCTCGGGCTCGTCGCACCTCACTCTCCGGAAGCTCAGGCGGGACAGCCCGTCTACTCAACTTTTCTACTTTTCATGGCGAGGTTTGATTTCCTTTTCCTTCCGCCCGATGAATTTTGGGCATCAAAATTGGGGCTTTTCGAAGATATTCAGCGCTATTTGTAGTTCTGAGCTCAGAATAATTTGATGTTTTTGCATGAAGCAGAACATTGTGAAGTCATGCTGCAGTGAAGCTTCATGTTGTCAGTTTACCATCTGATGGGCAATGAATCGTTGTGACTGATGCTATGATGGAAGGTGGAGATACCCTGCAAATTGGACCGAGTGACAGTCTTATCGATCCCGCAAATGAAGCTCATAACCGAGGTGGGCCCGCTAGTTCTCCCAAAACTCCCAGTGTGGTGTTCGAAGAGGGTGTCGAGATCGAGCCCCGGAATGGAATCGAATTCGAGTCTCATGAGGCGGCTTACTCGTTCTATCAGGAATATGCCAAGTCTATGGGATTCACCACGTCGATAAAGAACAGTCGGCGCTCGAAGAAATCAAAGGAATTCATTGATGCCAAGTTTGCTTGTTCTCGTTATGGGGTCACCCCTGAATCAGAAAGTGGGAGCAGTAGGCGTCCCAGTGTGAAGAAGACTGATTGTAAAGCGAGCATGCATGTGAAAAGGAGGCAGGATGGAAAGTGGATTATACACGAATTCATTAAGGACCATAATCATGAACTCTTGCCTGCCCTAGCATACCATTTCCGAATCCATCGGAATGTGAAATTAGCTGAGAAGAATAACATTGATATTCTGCATGCAGTCAGTGAACGGACGAGAAAGATGTATGTGGAGATGTCTAGACAATCGGGCGGATACCAACATGTTGGGATGGTTCAAGATGGCCTAAATTATCAGTTCGAGAAAGGTAGGCACTTGAATTTGGATGAGGGAGATGCACAGGTGATTCTTGAATACTTTAAACGTATCAAGAAGGAGAATCCGAGCTTTTTCTATGCAATAGACTTGAATGAAGAGCAGCGACTCAGGAACTTGTTCTGGGTCGACGGTAAGAGCCGGAGTGATTATATGAGCTTCAGTGATGTGGTATCTCTTGATACTTCTTATATCAAGGGCAACGAGAAGTTGCCTCTTGTGCTATTTGTTGGGGTTAACCATCACTCTCAGTCTATGTTGCTGGGGTGTGCATTGGTGGCAGATGAGAGTAGAGCAACTTTTGTTTGGTTATTGAAGACATGGCTTATGGCAATGGGTGGAAAATCGCCCAAAGTTATACTCACCGATCAAGAAAGAGCTCTCAAGGCAGCTGTGGAAGAAGCCCTTCCCAGTGCTCATCATTGTTACCCTCTTTGGGATATATTGGAAAAGGTCCCTGAGAATCTCGCTGAGGTAATCAAAAGCCACGAGAATTTCTTGCCCAAATTCAACAAGTGCATTTTTAAGTCATGGACAGATGAAAAGTTTGATATGAGGTGGTGGAGAATGGTCACAGTGTTTGAACTTCACAATAATGGTTGGATTCAGATGTTATATGAAGACAGGAAAAAATGGGTACCCACCTTTCTCGGAGATACTTTTCTAGCAGGAATGTCCATGCCTCAGCGTTCTGATAGCATCAATTCTTTCTTTGACAAGTATGTTCACAAGAAAATTACAGTAAAGGAGTTCGTGAAACAGTTTGGGTTGATTCTTCAGAACCGATATGAGGAGGAAGCTGTAGCAGATTTCGATACTTTGCACAAGCAACCTGCCTTGAAATCACCCTCCCCATGGGAGAAACAAATGTCGACTGTTTACACTCATGCGATTTTCAAGAAATTCCAAGTAGAAGTTTTGGGTGTTGTGGGTTGTCACCCTAAACGGGAAAGGCAAGATGGGCCAATCATAACATTTAGGGTTGACGACTGTGAGAAGGATGAGAACTTCATGGTCACCTGGAATGAAGTGATCTCACAGGTCTCTTGCTCCTGTCATTTGTTCGAGTTCAAAGGCTTCCTTTGTCGACATGCAATGATTGTTCTCCAAATTTGTGGTTTGTCAAGCATCCCGCCTCACTACATTTTAAAAAGGTGGACGAAAGACGCGAAGACTGGCCAACCTGCAGAGGGCGAAGAGACAAAAAGGATAAAGACTGGGGTCCAGAGGTACAATGATCTGTGCAGGCGTGCTATTCAACTGAGCGAGGAGGGTTCTTTATCTGAAGAGACTTATCGAATCGCTTTTCGTGCCCTTGTTGAGGCTCTGAAGAACTGTGTAAATGTGAATAATTCTAGCAGTGCCGGCGCAGAATCTAGTAATGGCATTATTGGCCTTCGTGAGATTGAATTGGAGAACCAGGGAAATTTGGCAAGTAGAACGAGTAAAAAGAGAACTACCAACAGAAAAAGGAAGGTTAGTTCTACATGATAGCTGAAACATGCTTGGTCTCTTATTTTTCTTAAGTAAATGCCTATGGGTTTTTCAGGTGCAGGAGGAGTCCGATGTTCTTATGGTTGAGGGACAGGATGGCTTGCATCAAATGGTATGTGAATCATCTCTACCAATATCCTGCAAAAGTAGTTTACGTGTGTAACTGTTAGTTTAATTTGGTATCATTCTTCTCCTACTTATAGGACAACTTAAGCACAGAAGGAATCACTTTCAGTGGATATTACGGTGCCCAACAAAATGTGCAAGGACTGGTAAGAGTAGAAGATGTTCTTCCTACGTTTGCTGTAGTTGCACTCTAGTTCTTGAACCATGTAATGTAATGATAGATTTCTTTCCTTTTTCTTCTGGGGGCCTTGCAGGTACAATTGAACTTAATGGAGCCACCACAAGATGCCTATTATGTTAGTCAGCCGAGCTTGCAGGGGCTGGTAAGTCATATTGTCAAGGGAACTGAAAAGCCTCATATTAGTCACTATAGAATGAATCGTCTCATTTGGTCGATAAATCTACAGGGCCAATTGAATTCTATTGCACCTGGGCATGATGGATTTTTCGGGACCCAGCAGGGCATTCACGGGCTGGTAAGATATTTGTAGAGTTGAGATTATATGGATTGTCGAATGTAAAACATGACTTCTGATTCCGGTCCATTTCATTGTTATAGGGTCAGATCGATTTCCGAACCCCGGGAAGCTTCAGTCACAGCTTGCAGGTAAGCTACGTACTGTACATATAACCTGATATATTCCTCTGTTTTATGATTTTTCAAATATGGGCGCTTTACCTGTATGATTTCTTGTATCGATTTTGCAGGATCAAACGAGGCATGGTTGATGTGGAGTGGATTTCGAACAGACTTTTTAACTTATGGACTCTGGTAGTCGGACATTCAGAGTTTTGCTTTTGGCGCAGAATCTCTGATCGATTTAACAACCCTAAAGTAACTGGAATTCTTCCCACCTCACTATATTTGACCTCAAGACAGTGCTGCAGATGATGATCCCTCAAGTAATAGTTCCAATTTTGAGCGTAACGAACCATTGAGGAGCAGAATGACAGGACGCAAGGAACTTGTTGAGGGTCTTAAACAACATGGTGAAGACTGCACGCGGCATGAGGGGCTGATTCGATTCGTTCATCGCCATCTTAGTTGGTAGACGTAGTAAACAGGACGATTGATCCCGGGCAAAGCTGACCTTTCCGTACAAGCTTTGAATGAGGAAGGCTACGTGATATCGGGTTATATATAACCAAAGGCGTGTATTCCCTTGTAAGAGATTTTGTATAAAGTGGTGCAGGTAGTGGTTACATTGGATCTGGATCTCATGTATGGTCCGGAAATTTGGAGCATTTTGATTGTGTTGTTGGGCCTCTTAAGCATTTTATGGATCACATTATTACTATGGAGCTATCAAAAGCACCGATGCTGTTCGCTTTGTACAATTTTTGCAACTAGTTTGTTCTTGTTTCAGCCTGGTGGATGCTGAATCCCCGTAAGTTGGTACGATATTTCGGTTTGGACAGTTAACACGGACCATCCCGTTTACGTTCTATAGCAATTGAAAATGTGTTTTAGCATTACGGATTAGTAGTGTACTTTCGTGGCAAAACTAATGATTAACTAACAAGTACGAGGGTAAAAGAAAATTTAAATATATCCATATAAGAAAAAAGAAAATTTTAAATAAAAAAAAAGGGAAAAGAAAAAAGTTGTACTTGTCCTCCACAATGTTCTTCCCTCGAGCTCGGTTGCAAATTCGCAATATTCAGGAGCAGGTGGAAGAAGAAGATTCCATTTTGGGAGCTGAGAGCACCTGTGGGTTTCTCTTGCGGAGCTGTTTGCTGCTCTATGCAGAAGAACAAAGAATGATTCGAGCTCTCACTCGAAGTTTGATGGAAGCAGCATCGCAATAGCAGGGGACTGTTCATCGAAGCATTCCGCTTCTTCCTCCGCTTCATCGGCTCACCCGGTTGCAGGAACAAGATAATATCAGATCATCTGATTGCTGCTTCACTGCAGTCAAGGGGCGGAAATTGGAGTAGAATTTGGCTCTTACTTGTCTCAATTTCTCTCTCTGATTCAGTTCACTCCGACTGTTTCGGCTGCTTCAGTACAGAGTTTGCCTGTGTCTATGTTTCAAGAATGAATCTTTGAGCAAGATGTTATCTGGGCATCATTGATTAGATCGCTATCGCTCTCCTAAGGATTACGGGTTAGAATGAGCTTGCGGCCTGGATCGGTCTATGTTCATGGAGACTGATCTCGACAGTCCTTCGCGTCAGTAAGAGAGGTTGAACTCTGATTCAAATACAAATCTTGATGATCTGGAAGGAGCAGATAGCATGCATACCGGGCATTATGTTGATGTAAATCCCCTTGGCGGGGAAGAGAAGCTCGAGGAGGAAGACGAAGATGTTGGTGTTAGTTCAAACGTAGATGTGGATAATCTTGAAATTACGGACAGCGTACATATGGCTGAAGAAGATGGAAACTCCTGTCCGGTGGGAGAACATGGTCCAGAAGCTCCTGTGCAACAACCAGGAGAGTTCACGATGGCGTCCGAGAATCGGGTGGAAGCTGATATTCTTGGGGTAAATTTTCATCACGATGGACCAGTGTGCGAACCACGGAGCGGTTTGGAGTTTGAGACCAAGGAAGCTGCATACTCTTTTTACAGGCAGTATGCTCGGTCTGTAGGATTCGGCATCACCATAAAAGCAAGCCGTCGCTCGAAGAAATCTGGTAAATTCATCGATGTGAAAATTGCTTGTTCTAGGTTTGGAATCAAGCGTGAGTGTGATACTGCACTCAATCCACGGTCTTGTCCCAAGACTGATTGCAAGGCAGGCATGCACATGAAGAGGAGAGAGGATGGGATTTGGGTAATTCATAGCTTTGTGAAAGAGCATAACCATGAAATCTGCCCGGATGACTTTTATCAGTCTATCAGGGGAGCAAACAAGCTTGGTGCTATGGCCCGTCCAAAGAAGGGTCTGCAGTTAGCTCTGAGCGAGGAAGATGTACAAGTGATGCTTGAGAATTTTGTATGCATGCAGGATGAGAATCCAAACTTCTTCTATGCAATAGATTTAGACCATGGGAAACGCTTGAGGAACGTTTTATGGGTCGACCCCAAAGGTAGTCATGATTATAGCAGTTTCTGTGATGTGGTCTTCTTCGACACGTTTTATGTTAGTAACAGATATCACCTTCCTTTTGTTCCCATTGTCGGAGTAAACAATCATTTCCAGTACATACTGCTAGGATGTGCATTGATTGGGAATCAGACTGCCTCAACTTACAGTTGGGTCATGCAAACATGGCTTAGAGCAGTGGGTGGCACGTCTCCCCGAGTAATCCTTACAGACCAAGACAAATCTCTGGAAGAAGCTGTTGCAGAAGTCTTCCCAGAATCCCGCCATTGTTTTTGCTTGTGGCATGTTTTGAGGATGATTCCTGGAAATCTGGGGGTCGTTGATAAACATGAAAATTTTAGAAAAGAATTTGACAAATGCGTTCATCAATCTTTTACAGTAGCACAGTTTGAAAACCAATGGGAGAAATTAGTTTCAAGATTTGAGTTGGGTGAGGATGATTGGGTTCGCTCATTGTATGAAGATCGTACAAAGTGGGTCCCAGCTTATATGCAGGGCATCTTTTTAGCTGGAATTTCTACAGCTGCGCGGTCCAAAGGCATACTTACATCCTTTGATAAATACATATGTAGAGAAACCAAAATCAAGGAGTTCATGGAGAAGTGCAGAACATATTTGCAAGAAAGGTATGAAATGGAGGCTGAAGCCAATGCAGAAGCAAGGGGGAAGCAACCTCCATTGAAGTCTGTATCACCCTTTGAGAAGCAAATGTCTAAAACATATACAAGCACAATATTTAAGCAGTTCCAAGATGAAGTTTTGGGAGTTGAGTCTTGTCATCTGCAAAGAGATGGTGAAAATGAGGCAAACGGAAGATTTCAAGTTCGAGAGTCTGGGGAAGACCGAAGTTTCATTTTACATTGGAATGAGAAGCACTTGGATATTTGTTGTTCGTGTCGATCATTTGAGTATAGAGGTTTTCTTTGTCGGCACGCAATGATTGTTCTTCATACATTAGGTATTTCAAGCATTCCGCCCCAATATATTCTGAAGCGTTGGACAAAGGATGCTAAGAGCAGGCAAACCTTTCATGATAAATCTAGTGGTCATTCCAGCAGATTGCAAAGATTTAACGATCTGTGTAGACGAGCCATCAAGTTGGGTCAGGAAGCTTCTTTCTCCCAAGAAGCTTATGATGTGGCATATCAGTCCTTGCAGGAAGCATTGAGGCACTGTGTGGGGGTGAACGATTCTGTTAGGACTGTTTCTGAGCCCAGCTCTACGGCTATTCCAGGTTCTTTTTATACTGAAGAGAATCAAGGAAGTATGCCGGGCCAGTCTAAGAAGAAGAGAAAATATAAAAAGAGAAAGGTATGTCCGCACTTGATATTTGGACTCATAGATTTGTGGATCCATGCCCCGTTATGCTCTTTATTGTTTTGACTGAATACTGTGTTCGTGCTGTAGCTGCATGGTGAGGTAGAACAAGAGCCAGGAAGCTGGCAGCAGGTACTTAGATTGTATTGATTGGATTCATTTATGTGCTGTTCGAAGAGTTGAATATATTCATCGCTTGGTTTTGCAGTTAAACGTGTGATACGTGATGGCTGATAATCCTTTAATTCTATTGTTAAATGTAGGAACCATCAAGCATGAATTCGAGAGTAGAAGAAATCAGTAGCTGTGATGCTTCTTCTGTAAAGGATGTCCCAGTGACTACTTCGAATGCTATTTCAGAGAGGATTGTATGAATATGTTTTAGAAATTTATCATCACTAAGATAGAAATATGGTGTTCTTTTCTTTCATATGGATCGTTTTTTGTATATCTTATATCTCCTTTTTCGATTTTGTAGAATGAAGGTTCTAGTCTACAGCCGCAAGGTGGTCCCCTTGGAGATCCGCCAGATGCAGAAGATGCGGTAATGTTCTTTGATGTTGGAATTGATGGTCAAGTATCTTTTAGATGACGGCATTGTCCTTACTGGTTGATTTTATTGCTTGATGAAGGAACCTCTGAACACACTTCCTCCAATTCGGGGCCCCTACTACATTAACTTCTCGGCAGGCGTGGTAAGTTGATACTCATGTTATAACCTGAGTTATTACAGTACTATAATATGATATAATCTTTAACTGTGTTGACTTCTTATCAGGTACATGTAAATCCAATGTTGACTCAGGTTGGTCACTTCGACATTCCGACAGCTTTCAAGAAATTGTAAGCATCACTGGAACTTTTGCAACCTGTTTTAGTTTGAGAAAAGTGATCAAAGTTTTCCATCTTTCTTTCTCTTCTTGTAAGATGAAGAAGGCAATAACAAAATGAGTTGCGTTGTGGTTCACATTTTGTAATAATAGTTTTATCATCCTATGTCTATCGGGACGGCTGAACGCATTCTTCTTTTTGGTTTCTTTGTTTTCTGGGAAGAGAGAAGATGTAGTTTTTCCAGTTAATCTTGCTGTTGCTGATTTCACTGCCGATGATGGATTAACCTCCGAAGCATATATTGGTTGCAGGTACAGCCTGTCAGATCTTTGGAGCTCGACCGAATGTCCTCCAAGAAAGCGAAACAAAACCCCCCGAGATAAGAGGTAAACTTCATTAGCAAGCAAAATTCTCAAGGAATCAATGGGGTTATATTTAATAAGGATAGAATGGTTATTCATCAAAAAAAGGATAGAATGGTCAATTTGCTTCATCTATCGATAATGTATTTGTGAAATTTTTTTTTTACGCTTTAAAAAATTATAAAAAAATGAAAAGAAAATAGTAGCTATTCTTCTAGTCACTATAGTTGACTGTTATTCACCAAATATGATTTAAGCTTACTCATGTAATTTCAAGAATGCGTTTTTTTAGTATCTTTTTATTTATATCTCTAGATATTATAAGATACACTATTTAATCTAAGAGCGAGCTCTTTCGAAGTAATGTAAATTAATAAATATTTAACAAGTAATGTAGATATCGGTTTCAAGGTGAAATCTTATATATATATATATATATATATATATATATAAATTCTGTTAGAAAATTATTTTATATAAATGACAACGCAGAATTTCATAAATATGAAAAGTATAAAATGAAATTGTTGAAATAATCAAGGGAATAATTAGTCAGTTAAATGACTTACTAAGCAAAACTCTGGACTGATCACTGGGTTCCTGGGCATGGTACGCTTTTGGAAGATGCAATGGAACCAATTCCAGCGTCATGGCTCAATTTGAAAGCTGCTTCTTTCACTGATCAAGCGGTTGCTTGGTAATGGGATTCTTTTTCTCATTTTCTTCCCCAAAGCACCTTATTGGACATAGCTGGAGTCGCTCTACGGCATTGAGAGTTGGGCAGAGATCAACCTTTTTGGAGGTTTAGTCCTAATGGTGTTTTTTCGGTCAGGTCTGCTTATGCTATGCTGACACGGGAAAACATTCGGGAAGAGGAGGTGAAGTGGAAGCTTATCTGGAAATGGAGAGGTCCGCAACGAATAAGGAGCTTTTTGTGGCTTGTGGGCCATGAGCGGCTCCTCATGAATGTTCATCAACGGTCAAGGGGGATTACATCAAATGATCTGTGTGCAGCATGTAACTCTGCTGCAGAGTCAAACTTTGTATGTTTTGACGGATTGTATGGTGGCGCAGCAGTTATGGAGAAGTTTGGTACCTGTGTCTGAGCAGAATAGGTTCTTCGCGGCCAATATGGAGCAGTGGCTAGTTAACAACTTGTCTGTTTGGCGGACAGGTCCGGTTGAATTGCCATGGGCTCTGGTTTTTGGGGTGGGATGTTGGCTTATTTGGTCATGGCGCAATGAGTCGTCATTGGATCCCGAGTTCTCTCGACCTCTTGAGGGAGCGGGGGTTATTTTTTGTGTGACCAGAAGCTTTCATCAAGGTATGTCAGGTTTAGATGGCATTCGGATGAAAAAGCTGAGAACTTGGAAAGATATTCGATGGCAGCCACCAGAGCACGGGTGGATAAAGTTGAATATGGATGGAACCTCGAGAGGGGATCCGGGGTTTGGCGGGAGCCAGGGGAATTGGGCCATGCTGCTTCAATATCTGCTGAACTATGGGCAATATTTACTGGTCTTGACATGGCTTGGGTGCAGGGGTATCGTCGAGTTATTCTTGAGGTGAATTTTTAAGTTGTTCTGCAGTTTCTTACCTCAAGGCAGATGGTAGGCTGGAACGGTAGGCGGATCAGGGATATTCGGATGCTACTTGCATGATTTTGGAACATCACCACTGCACGCACTTATTGGGTGGGCAACTCATGTGCGGATTGGTTATCGAACTTTGCTTTCTCCTGTCCTTTAGGTGCTCATTACTTGTCTAGTTGTCTGTCTGGGCCGGGTTTATTACTGTGTGCTGATTGGGTTTGTACCGTTTAATTTTATTCATATTTAGGGCTTTGGCCCGTAATTCACCCCAAAAAAAAAAAGCTTGATAAGCAAGTTTCTTTTACAAAAACCTAAATAACATTATGATGTTATGATAACAAACCGGTGTATTGCAAAAAATAATTTTCAGAAAAAAATATTATTGAAACTCGCTAATTTGACCAAACTAATGTCATTTGAAAGATTACAATTTATCACAAATCAATATTTCTATGAATTTATGATTCATAATAAAAAGAATAACACTACCACTTGAAATTAATGTAACGATAATTTTTTTCACGACAAAAGAAATATAAAATTGTGAAGTAAATGTATGAACTGTATATCGTGATAAATGTTTGTAATGTATTATTAAATGAATGCATAGTGCATATTGAATAAGATTATTATTGAATTGATTATACTTAATATAATATTATTGTGAAATTTATTGTTTGAATTTCAAATTAATTGTTTATTTTCATTAAGAAGAAAAGTTGTTGAAATGTGAATAATTATTTTAAAAAATAGTAGGTATGATATAATGAAACCATGCAACATGGGGAATAGAAAACTAGTAAATATGCCGATAAAAGGTAAATTTCATTAACAAACTACAAGGATGACTTGAGAAGATCACTGTCGAGTGATGAGATGATATCTATCATTTGTTAGTGATATGCTCTAGAGTCAGTTTATGTATTTGGATAATTCATTTTATGACGATGAAGTTTATTTTATTATTCATATATTGTCTATGTTTATTATAATAAAGTTCTTAAGATATTTTGAATACTTCATTCTTAAAGAGTTAATAATATGAGTCACTGGGTAATTTGGTAATAATATTTTTAAATTATTCACGATCGTATGAGACTTAACTGGGCATTATCTCTTCGAATAGATCGTCATTTATGTCTGTATTCATAATTAATATATAGATATTAAAGAAGATTAAGTAGTGAATCTCATACTATCTGACAACCGTTGTCAGGACAAACATGTGGATGCTCATGTTATAAGTGGTCGAACGTGAAGCTTAGATAATATTCACATGGTAATTTACTAATGTCAATGTATATTATCTATACGATATTAGTGCATATAGTCCTTAGAGCTGAAATGGAACGCTGTCTCATGTGTGGATAATTAGAATTTGCTACTGCTAATGTATTTGTACTTAACATGAGTATTCGGCAAATGGTGGTTCTAGTTCATTATACTTAGAGATAGGTGTCCGATCATAACGAGATTCACTAACCTGAGTAAACAGGGAAAATGTCCTATATATATGAGTTTTATTTTGGATCGAGGAATTCTCAGTCGGGATAGATAGACTTAAATAGAAAAGATTTTCTGTTTAAGTACCACAAATCCAAAAATGAAACCAGATGATTCATATGGTCGGCTAAAGGGTTTGATATTTATCGTGGCCTTGGCTAGATCGGGATCTTATAGTGAAGGGACTCAGTGTATGGCGTATACGGTCATAGGTTCATTAGAATGTTCTAATTATACATTCGTCACTATTTGGATTATCATATTATGTTGCTAGGCATCACTCATGAACTTTGGGAGCTGAGGGCATTTTAGAAATTGTGTTTTTGGTTATGGAAAGAGTTTTCGATAATGTCAAACGAATTGATATTATAATCCCATTGTCACTTGGTGATGAACCTAGTTAGTTATACACATTGAACGTGTTTAAGCCGAGAAAAGAATTAATTTTAATTGAGGAAGTTAATTAGGAATTAATTATTGGATGAGACTTGCAATGTGATTGTAAGGGTGCTAGCACATCCTGAAGCGAATCAATGTTAAGGTAAATCCAATTGAAGAAAAACGAGAGTTTTCTTATTTGGAAAGTTTTTATAAATGGATTTTCTATAAGTGGAAACTTGTGTCAAGAACAAAAGTTATATTTCTCTCTTACTTGGAGGGCAAGTCATTAGATGACTTAAAGTGCAAGGATTAATTTGTGATTTATTAATTAATATAGATTAATTAATAATTACAATTACGATAAATCAAAGAATCTATATAAAGATATAGTGTCTTACGATTAAGTCTAAGGGTTTGCCGTTTGTTCTCAAGAGTGAAAATGAGAGAGAGAGAGAGAGAGAGAGAGAGAGAGAGAGAGAGAGAGAAGGAGGCTCAGCCACACATTTGCCTTCATTGATCGGAGGCCATCCTGGCCATGGTTTGGTGAACCGGTGGTCCAAGACATCCTTGACATGGTCTTCTCATTCCGTAGTGATTTCATTCGAGTTTGGTGACCTAAATCATAGTGGACGGATCGAGAAGAAGTTGTCCTTGGTAGTGACACTTTCGTGCAGACAAGCTAGAGACCGAACAATTGGACGGTTCCATTGATCAATCGAAACAAACCAAATCCGACAAGAGTGAGTACAAAAGTAGTGACGTTACTAGTGAATTCATTATATCTCGTTGTTTATTCGTTAGAAGGTGATATTTCATGTTGAGATGCAATCTTGAGTTTTGATTAAAATTGAGCGATAAAAATTTAATTTTTACCAATATTGGGGTCTACGGGAGCTTCCTTCGCCTTCGTCTTCGTCTTCGGTTCTGTATTGCAAAGAAAAGCAAAGTGTTGGCAAGGAAAAAAAGAATGAAATACGAATGGATTGCATTTGAAAGTAATAGAGGAAATAAATGATAATTTCAAATAATAAAATCCCCTGTATAAATGTTGTATTTAATTGTATTTATTTCTTTCCTGAAACACATCATGTACATACTCTATATATTTCAATACAATTTACCTCTAACTGTAAGTTGAGGTTTCAACCATAATTCTACAATCTTAGAGAAAGTAATACTAGTAGACACTCTAAAGAGAGCCTACACTGGCCTCCCGAAAGTTGGCTTAAGAGAGTGGTCCGGTCAACGGTTCGAGTTCGCTTATCTCCAACTCGTGAACTTAGCCAAGCCCTGGATCACTGTCTCGGACTAGCTCACATGCTTTCCTTTTCCTTGTCCTTCCAGCTTAAGCGGAATTCGTCGGCAGGGGTTTGGAGGTTGCAGTCGTGTTCGATTGCTTGCTGGACTTCGGAGACCTTTTGGCCGTCCCCTAGAGCGGCATACTATATTTCATTTTTCAGCCCTTAACTATAAATAATAGATAAAAAGAAAAAAGGAAGGTCATTTCATTTTAAAGTTTCCGCTGCGCACGTGCTCCGTTTTCTAACGTCATCTCCGTCTAGCTATGCTTCGAGCCAGCTGTGGACGGGATTCATGATCTTACCCAAGGAGAAAAATCATGCAATAACATGCATATATGTCATATATACAATCTTGAAATATGAATCGACTACAATAGGACAAGATGAATGTGTTTCCAATCTCTACACCGATACACTTCTCACATAAACAAATCTCAATCATACAATACATACAACCTTTTAAAAAGAATTTAATTAATTAATTGGGCTCGAGCCATGGTAGCTGCCTACGTACCTCGTTACGAGGATCAGAGCCCACGTAGTTCCATCGTTTTACATGTAATAATTACATTAAATTTCGATCAATGTCCCGTTACAGTGGATACCACGTCTGGAAGGGCGCCATGTGATGCAGTGCGGGAGCTGGTACGACCCAAAAGGGGAGGCCCTGATGATGGCAACACGGGCAATAATGCTGATGAAACCCCTCCGCAAATCGATCAAGAGCCAGTTGAGTCTCGAGTTCCCGCGGATGCTCCTCTTGGATCTTCATGTCGACATCTTGATGTGCTCCTCGCTTCGCCAGGAAGTCCGCACAGTGGTTTGCCTCTCGGAACACGTGCTGAAGTCGAACTTCGCAAATACCCTCTAGTCGCATAAGAAGTTTCCTGATCTCCTGGAGTAGGACCTTGAACTCTCGATCTTCGGCAATCTTCGAACTGTAACCGGGATGATCCTTCCGTCCATCAATCATCTCGACTGCTCTCAGACAGTCTGACTCGATGATGACGCCTTCGACTTTGGTTCCCTCTGTGTAGTTGAGGAGAAGGCCGAGTCCATGCTTGATCGCGTACAGCTCCGCCTTGAAAGCCGTCTTGAAGCCGATGTAGGCCGAGAATCCAACCACCCAGTTGCCTCCTTCGTCTCGGATGAGTCCTCCGGCTCCGCCTTTTCCTGGATTCCCAAACGAACTCCCGTCCACGTTCAATTTGCACCAGCCCGGCTGTGGACATCTCCAGGGTGCATGCTCCCTCCTGCTGGCGTGCAGCAGGTGTTTCCCGCAAGGCTGGCCAATCTGATGCGGCAGGCCAACCTGATGCGAAATAAAGAGTAGGTCCGCCATACTTCGAACGTACTTGTAGCTTCGTACGTACTTTGGACTTCAATTGAACACCGAATTCGCACTCTGAATGTTGTAGAAAGATATGAAAGGCATATGGGAAAGGGTCGTATGTGTATATATTCTGCTATTGCTAGATTTTCTCAAATAATCTCTGTATAAATCGTTCACCCAAATCTTCTGGGTTATAATCCTCCTTTTCTTGGGATTTCTTTTCAGAAAAATAACTCAGATTATGAAAAATATTCAAATATGAAGTACTTAATGAATATCAGATGAGCTCTTTATATATGTTTAGTATCTAGATGAAGTTAGATCGTCTAATTAGCTTTGGATTTGGAATCAATGGTGAGCTGATATTATTATAAATAATGGGCAGATTAATTTTGGTTTTTCATTCAGTTGATCGCACTTTTATAAGAATATACGCGGTAGTTATAAGCATATATGTAATATAACGTGAAGAATCCTTTTGATATTCTAATATATATATATATATGTATATATAAATCCTTACTAAGGATTCTGCCACCGATTTATGCAATTTATCAGGAGAAGTGCGGACCTCTGAAATGCTTATTATGCATACGGTGAAAGGCACGACCTTTACTTTCTTTTCTTTTCTTTTTTTTTTCAAAGTATAACTCGACCTTTTGAGAGTAGTATAGAAGAGCACGATCTTAGCACTTTTTTTCTAAATATATCACGTATAGAAAGGCACGGCTTTCAGGTTTAGTTGCACATCTAGTATGATGTCAATTATACCATCATGTTGCTATTCCTCTAGTCACTCTAGTTGACTGTTATTCACCAAATATGATTTAAGCTTACTCATGTAATTTCAAGAATACATTTTTTTAGTATCTTTTTATTTATATCTCTAGATATTATAAGATACACTGTTTAATCTAAGAGCGAGCTCTTTCGAAGTAATGTAAATTAATAAATATTTAACAAGTAATTTAGATATCGGTTTGAAGGTGAAATCTTATATATGTATGATATAATTCTGTTAGAAAATTATTTTATATAAATAACAATGCAGAATTTCATAAATATAAAAAATATAAAATGAAATTGTTGAAATAATCAAGGGAATAATTAGTCAGTTAAATGACTTACTAAGCAAAACTCTGGACTGATCACTGGGTTCCTGGGCATGGAACGGAAGATGCAATGGAACCAATTCCAGGGTCATGGCTCAATTTGAAAGCTGCTTCTTTCACTGATCAAGCGAGTGTTTTTTCGGTCAGGTCTGCTTGACACGGGAAAACATTCGGGAAGAGGAGGTGAAGTGGAAGCTTATCTGGAAATGGAGAGGTCCGCAACGAATAAGGAGCTTCTTGTGGCTTGTAGGCCATGAGCGGCTCGGCTCCTCATGAATATTCATCAGAGATCAAGGGGAATTGCGTCGAGTGATCTGTGTGCAGCATGTAACTCTGCTGAAGAGTCAAACTTAGTATGTTTTGAGGGATTGTATGATGGCGCAGCAATTATGGAGAAGTTTGGTACCAGTGTCTGCGAAGAATACGTTCTGGTTTTTGGGGTGGGATGTTGGCTTATTTGGTCATGGCGCAATGAATCGTCATTTGATCCTGAGTTCTCTCGACCTCTTGAGGGAGTGGGGGTTATTTTTCGTGTGGTCTGTCAGGTTTTGATGGCATTCGGATGAAAAAGCTGAGAACTTGGAAAATGGCGGCCACCAGAGCTCAGGTAGATAAAGTTGAATATGGATGGAACCTCGAGAGGGGATCCATCCATATCTGCTTCTTCAATATCTGCTGAACTATGGGCAGTATTTACAGGTTTTGACATGGCTTGGGCGCAAGGGTATCGTCGAGTTACTCTTGAGGTGAATTTTGGAGTTGTTCTGCATTTTCTTAGCTCAAGGCAGATGGTAGGCTGGAACAGTAGGCTGATCGGGATATTCGGATGCTACTTGCTCTAGTTTGGACGATCACCACTCACCACACTTATCGGGAGGGCAACTCATATGCGGATTGATTATCGAACTTTGCTTTCTCCTTTCCTTTAGGTACTCGCTCGTCTAGTTGTCCGTCTGGGCTGGGTTTATTACCGTATGCGGATTGGGTTTGTACTGTTTAATTTGATTCGTATTTAGGGCTTCGGCCCGTAGTTCACCCAAAAAACAAAAAACTTGATAAGCAAGTTTCTTTTTCAAAGACCTAAATAAATTATATAATGTTATGATAACAAATCGGTGCATTGCAAAAAATAATTTTCAGAAAAAATATTATTGCAAGTCGTTAATTTGCCAAAACTAATGTCATTTGAAAGATTAAAATTTATCACAAATCAATATTGCTATGAATTTATGATTCATAATAAAAAGAACAACGCTAGTACTTGAAATTAATGTAACGGTAATTGTTTTCACAATAAAAGAAAAATAAAATTGTAAAGTAAATGTATGAATTGTATATCATGATAAATGTTTGTAATGTATTATTAAATAATTGCATAATGCATATTGAATAAGATTATTAGTCGCAAGATTATTATTGAATTGCTCGTACTTAATATAATTTTATAGTGAAATTTATTGTTTGAATTTCAAATTAATTGTTTATTTTCATTAAGGAGAAAAGTTGTTAAAATGTGAATAGTTATTATAAAAAAATAGTAGGTATGATATAACGAAATCATGCAACGTGGGGAATAGAAAACTAGTATATGTGCCGATAAAAGGTAAATTTCATTAATGAACTACAAGGGTGACCAAATAAGATCAACGTCGAGTGATGAGCTGATATCTATCATCTCCGTCTGGCTATGCTTCGAGCCAACTGTGGACGGGATTCATGATCTTACCCAAGGAGAAAAATCATGCGATAACATGCATATATTTCATATATGCAATCTTGAAATATGAATCGACTACAATAGTACAAGATGAATGTGTTTCCAATCTCTACACCGATACACTTCTCACATAAACAAATCTCAATCATACAATACATACAACGTGGGGAATAGTTATTATAAAAAAATAGTAGGTATGATATAATGAAATCATGCAACGTGGGGAATAGAAAACTAGTATATGTGCCGATAAAAGGTAAATTTCATTAATGAACTACAAGGGTGACCTAATAAGATCAACTTCGAGTGATGAGCTGATATCTATCATCTCCGTCTGGCTATGCTTCGAGCCAACTGTGGACCGGATTCATGATCTCTTACCCAAGGAGAAAAATCATGCGATAACATGCATATATTTCATATATACAATCTTGAAATATGAATCGACTACAATAGTACAAGATGAATGTGCTTCCAATCTCTACACCGATACACTTCTCACATAAACAAATCTCAATCATACAATACATACAACCTTTTAAAAAGAATTTAATTAATTAATTGGGCTCGAGCCATGGTAGCTGCCTACGTACCTCGTTACGAGGATCAGAGCCCACGTAGTTCCATCGTTTTACATGTAATAATTACATTAAATTTCGATCAATGTCCCGTTACAGTGGATACCACGTCTGGAAGGGCGCCATGTGATGCAGTGCGGGAGCTGGTACGACCCAAAAGGGGAGGCCCTGATGATGGCAACACGGGCAATAATGCTGATGAAACCCCTCCGCAAATCGATCAAGAGCCAGTTGAGCCTCGAGTTCCCGCGGATGCTCCTCTTGGATCTTCATGTCAACATCTTGATGTGCTCCTCGCTTCGCCAGGAAGTCCGCACAGTGGTTTGCCTCTCGGAACACGTGTTGAAGTCGAACTTCGCAAATACCCTCTAGTCGCATAAGAAGTTTCCTGATCTCCTGGAGTAGGACCTTGAACTCTCGATCTTCGGCAATCTTCGAAGTGTAACCGGGATGATCCTTCCGTTCATTAATCATCTCGACTGCTCTCAGACAGTCTGACTCGATGATGACGCCTTCTACTTTGGTTCCCTCTGCGTAGTTGAGGAGAAGGCCGAGTCCATGCTTGATTGCGTACAACTCCGCCTTGAAAGCCGTCTTGAAGCCGATGTAGGCCGAGAATCCAACCACCCAGTCGCCTCCTTCGTCTCGGATGAGTCCTCCAGCTCCGCCTTTTCCTGGATTCCCAAACGAACTCCCATCCACGTTCAATTTGCACCAGCCCGGCTGTGGGCATCTCCAGTGTGCATGCTCCCTCCTGCCGGCGTGCGGCAGGTGTTTCCCGCAAGGCTGGCCAATCTGATGCGGCAGGCCAACCTGATGCGAAATAAAGAGTAGATCCGCCATACTTCGAACGAATTCGCTCTCTGAATGTTGTAGAAAGATATGAAAGGCATATGGAAAAGGGACGTATGTGTATATATTCTGCTATTGCTAGATTTTCTCAAATAATCTCTGTATAAATCGTTCACCCAAATTTTCTGGGTTATAATCCTCCTTTTCTTGGGATTTCTTTTCAGAAAAATAACTCAGATTATGAAAAATATTCAAATATAAAGTAATTTATGAATATCAGATGAGCTCTTTATATATGTTTCGTATCTAGATGAAGTTAGATCGTCTGATTAGCTTTGGATTTGGAATCAATGGTGGGCTGATATTATTATAAATAATGGGCAGATTAATTTTGGTTTTTCATTCAGTTGATCGCACTTTTATAAGAATATACGCGGTAGTTATAATCATATATGTAATATAACATGAAGAATCCTTTTGATATTCTAATATATATATATATATCCTTACTAAGGATTCTGCCACCGATTTATGCAATTTATCATGATTCATGAGAAGTGCGGATCTCTGAAATGCTTATCATGCATGCGGTGAAAGGACTAATCAACTCACTAATTTGCCTTTTTTCGTATATATTAGGGTTAATTATTCAAAAAAGTACGACCTTTGCATTTTTTTTCTAAATATAACACGATCTTTGAAAAATAGCATAGAAAGAAACGGCATTTACATTTTTTTCAAAATATAGCTCGACCTTTTGAGAGTAGCACAGAAACGCACGACATTTGCACTTTTATTTTCTAAATATAGCATGCATAGAAAGGCATTTAGTTGCACATCTTGCACGACGTCAATTATTTCGTCAGAATATAACAGTAACGGCTAATATGGAGCTAACGATGCTACGTGGTATAACATGATCGGAAGAGTAGACCCAACATGTTTATATTTAATTAAAATTAAAAAAATTTAAAAGAAAAGAAAGGGGAATTCAACTTAATAATAGGAATGGGGGAAGGGGCCGATAGTGGTGGCTACTATATCTTAATTGGGATTGTTGACCTTAATTGGGATTGTTGACCTCAGCACGACTCTAATTATGTGGTGAGTGACTGTAATTGGGACATCTGCTACTGGAATCGAAAGGGTCCCGAAATTATGAACTTTTTTCATTTCAGCAGTGAGGGCCCCAATCGCGCTCCACAATCTACAATCCACTTCTTTTTTTTCTTTTCTTTTTTTTTTTTACTAAAAAAGTCTTCTTCTCTATTTTAAAAATTTTTAGAATTATTTTTAATTAAATAAAAATATATGAAACCCATTCGTCCAATCATGTTGGACCACCATATGCCATTAACTGTTACCACTATACCTAAAGGTCGTAATTTTCTGTGTTGTTTTTTTAGGATTGTACTATATTTAGGAAAAAAAAAACAAAAATCGTACATTTATGTGTTATTTTCTGTAAGTCGTGCACTCGTGCTATATTTAAAAAAAAATATAAATGTCATGCTTTTCTGGGTAATTAACCTGTATATTATTCACTGATTCACATCGGATCTCATCCTCAATCTACACCACATCCCGCTCTTGGTATGAATAGTTGCTCCTGTGACGAGTTCCACAGACTCGGGAGGCCCTCTGAGTTCCACATCGAATTTCTGCAGGAGCATTGCCAACGCTATCGTGGACTCCATGAGAGCAAACTGGTCTCCGACACATTTCCTAGGCCCGCCGCCGAAGGGCAAAAATGCGAAATCCGATACTATCTGAGAAAAATGAAGAGCAGACCCAAAAATTTAGAATTAAAGAGAGAGAAGGAGGGGGGAGGGGGGGAATAGGACTGTAAGTTTTAGGTTTCCCTTTTTTCCAGTATTATGAAGACCAGATAGCAGATTTATCAGGTAGTTAATTAACCTCATTCGGATAGAGTGCTCCCGGACTTCTAGATGGATCAAATCCCGCCCATCCTTCAATGCCTTCGCTCTTCTTTTGCCTCAAGAATCTCTCTGGTTCAAAATCGTTTGGATTATCCCAAAAATATGGAGATCTATGAAGGTTATACACCTGAAAT
Source organism: Punica granatum (assembly GCF_007655135.1). Lineage (NCBI taxonomy): Eukaryota > Viridiplantae > Streptophyta > Magnoliopsida > Myrtales > Lythraceae > Punica > Punica granatum. The sequence goes on along the minus strand of NC_045127.1, from coordinate 2,478,534 downwards.
AAATGAAAAGGGGTATGATGCAAAATTATGTTTATTAAGCCAAAGCAAAATCAGATTGGGCTTCTACTCACAGAAACAAAGATGTCAGTTCCAGGAGGAATCGCATAGCCGTCTTTGCCACCCCCGTGGCCTCCTGTAAATATCATTAATGCAACCAAGATTATCTCAATCGAATGGATTATTTGCTCCAAGCAATTTCAAATTGCAGTGCAGCAGTCTTCTATTGGATATACCTAAGATCATGGAAATTTAAGAGAGCATGCCTTTTCTGATTCTCCAAACTGACAATGGTTTTAGCAAGAGTATTGATGATGTCAATGGTCAGGAATACCTGGCAATAGATCGGATTCGAGGGATCGTCTGATGAGCAAAGGGGGCTGAGGATACAGACGCAGTGCCTCTACTATGATAAGTCTTATGTACCTGAAAAGCATACAATTCAACTGACTCTGTAACGAAGTCTGAAATGGTGCTTGCTCAATTGAGTAAATTCCATTTGATAATTATTGGAAAATTGGAAATGTTCCCGATGTTTGTTGGAGCTTATCTACTGGGGATGCTCATTTTTTTTTTTTTAATAATTTTATTTTTCTCAGCCGGACAAAAAACTTGAGAACAATGTGAATGCCCTCTTTTTTTATTTATGTATACGTATATATTCATTGAACAATGAGCATACACTAATACATTAAAACTAGATGGATCGATAAAAAGATGAGCTTACTCCAATTTTTTGAGAGATTCATAAGTTAGCATCTTCTGGCCGAGCACTGCATCAATCTCTGCCTGCGCTTTTCGCATTTTAGAGGGGCTCTGCATTAAGAATTCAAAAAGGTAATTTTAAACGAAACAAGCAATATGCCCTGAAAAAGGTAAACAGCAAAATCACGAAACTTCAGCAAATCAGATATTAGGAACAATCTTTATTATGGAATTCATGGGCTATCAATGATACCTGTGCTAGAAAGAACACAGCCCATGTAAGAACAGCAGCTGTTGTTTCATGTCCAGCAATGAGCATCGTCATGAGGTCATCCCTTAGCTGTTTAATAAGATAGTTCAGGAAACACAAAAAGCAAGCAGCGGATACCCATGAATAACCGACACGTACCTGACGATCATCTACATCACTACCCCGCATGTCAACCAGAAACCTCAAGAGGCTCGCATCCTGAAAACAATGTGAAACTTTGATTTTACAATTAGCATTTCTGATCTCAAATGGAGGATATTTAGGTATACTTACCTGAAGGTTTAAATAGTCCCTCTGCTGCAGCTTCTCGACATCTGCTTCCTAGAATAATATACAATATGTTCAGTCTTCGAAACTTCTGCTCATATATGTTTAGCGTTTAGAGCAGGTTTCAATTCACTCAGGCAATTGCATCGATTGCCCACAGTCGTCAGTCATTCCTGAAACTTTATCTAGTAACCATTCATTTAAATTTCTCAGCATTCAGACACATAGAATTCTGCATTTTCTTACAAGAACTAATTCAAAACTGAGACACACGATATCTGTGTAACGTTGGATTCTAACACCAAATCTCTATTGGAAGAACTTATGCCAATAAAAAGCAGCTGCATTTAAGATATATGTCCTTTTCCAATTAGAAAATTTGATCTAAATATCTTATGTTCCAACCTGTCGTGTTTCTTTTGCATTTCTGATGAGCCCATCAAGACAGTCATTGATGACCTTGAGGTCTTTATGGAACTTCCGTTGCCTCGGAACTATCCACCTCGCTAATGGAACTTTCCAGTAGGGGATGTAGAAGGTAGACCGATGCTCTGCTTCAAAAAGAGTGCCATAGACGGCCTAAAAGTATTTATGAGAGAAGATTCGGCAATTAGAGACTAAAAATATGGTCTAATTAAACCCAAAATTTGTCCAGTTGGAGTACGAAGAAAAGTGAAACATGAGTAATACTAAGAACAGATATTCAGATGAATATTCTTTCCGGAAACCTTGATAACTGGAGATTCTTTTGTAACAGAACCAAAGTCATAGTTGAATACACCAAGCCCAATGATATCAAGAGCCAAACTCGAAAACTCTGCTTCAAGATCTAGCTCAATTTCATCCTCTCCACATGCATTAGTGCCTTTGAGCAGATTTTCAAATTTCAGGATAGTCCGCTCTGAACATCTTGTGAACACTTTAGCCATCGCCTCCAAGTATAATGCATGAAATCCTGGAGCAATAACTGCAGTTTGTTTTGGACAAACAAATAAGACAAGGAACCTTCAGATATACAACCAACATCAATGACACTGTTTTAAGAATATAATATTACCACAAAAAAAAAATATAGACTGCTGCATATATTTGAATTTGCCACATACATAACTATCATCAGATGACAAGAAAGCATGACAGTGGCTTGCTTACCTCTTCTCCTTTGTTTCCAAGTTTCAAGGTCAGCAGGTATAAGTCCTTTTCCCATGATTGGTTCTAGGATGTCGGCAAGAACTCCCTTCAATGAGCATAAAACATAAAGTCATAGAAGATTCTGATGGAACAAAAATGTATGCTAAACTTCAAGAGCTAACAGATCTCTCTACATTGTGACCAGCCCTGAGTTTCCACTAGATAAAACTCTCAATCCAAGCAAAAAAATCTTGAAATTTTGAAGTAAGGTAATAGTTACTAATACTCCAATCCAATTTATTCCTTAGAAATGTGCAAATTCAGTTTAAACGAAACAGGGAGAGATATTCTATCATACCTTGTCATAAGAAAATGCACTTTCACGAAGAATATGTCTGGCTACAATGGGATCGGATACAACAACAAAGGCTTTTGGTCCAAAAGCAAGTTTATAAACAGATCCATGCTGCAACACAGTATAATAAGCACAGCCAAACACTTTAGAAATCTTACAAGTCGGTAATGTTGCAACCAAAGAAAAGACAGACATATTAACATAGAGGACTGGAAACATTGCGAGAACACAGACTGCAAAGCCAGTTTTCACATTTTTAGGCAAGCCTTCTATAGTCATTGGCTCCTCATCCATCTAACGTAGACGATGACAAACATCAAGAGTAGATAGAAATTATAACAAAAATAATCATAAGTACCTGAAGTTTGTAAGTACCTCTAAGAACCAATCATATAAAGCGAAAAAGAGGGGGCGACCAAACAGATCAGACACTGCACCTTCAGCCACAGGCATTGATCCCAGGCTTCCCCCGCTCAACAAATTGGTCAGGAGATTGCTGGCATTATCGAGAAGGTTCCTCTTCGTTTTCGGTTCATTGGTGCTCGTCGATTGGCATCTTCATCAAAGATGAATTTTCACGAATCAATATACAATTACAGGAGCAAGTAAAAATCCTCTTAATTAACCTTAGAAAAGTAAACTGCAATTGATGATTCTCACGAAAGCAAGCAAATCTTGAAGATTAAAACGAAGTTCACTTGTAACCCGGTAGAACTCGGCTCAGCAACCCATTCCATTCAATCCAGTTTCAAACACTCAATTGTCAGTTTTACTTTCTCACTAAGAGTTCACCATTATTAGCTAGGTTCAACATGAACGATCGTAACAGTAAGCTGATTAAACCCAGGAGCTAGGAAATGAAGGCAGAGAGCTTGCATTACCGGATAAGAGAAGACCCTCTTAGCCTGGGAGCGGGAGAGTGAAACAAATGGCTTCTGGAGATACCCAGATGCGCAAAATGACTCCTTTGAGGACTGCCATTGAAGAAAGCTGAAGAAGCAGCGGAGGGGAGAAGCTGAAGCATGAAAGGAGATGCCGATGCTGCAGTAGCCATTTTGGGGCAGCGCTTAGTGGTCGCCAATTCACTCGCCAACACCACCACCACCACCACCGCCCATATTAACGAGAGCACTGCCTTTTTATTTTATTTATTTATTATTTTCCAGATATAAAGAATCTACTTTTTATATGTAAAAAATCAAGCACTAGCCTGAGTGGATTGAGGATCGTGTCAATATCTCCCTGAAATGCTATGAAGAGGATGACGAAGACGACGAAGAAGAAGATAATGCTGTGCGTGAGCTGAGCCCCACAACTTTCCAGTCAGTAAGTGGCTTCACCCCGATTTACTATACGGCTCTTTCCGACAAGGCCACATGACCGGCAGTAACCGTTTGTTCCACCGCCAGGCAAGAAATCAGCGCAGATGAATTTGTTGCTCTCATCTTCATGTGTATATACATGCGGATATATATTAGTGAATTTACATGTGCGGTTAAAATACATAATACTTTAATGATTAAATATATAAAAAAAATTATTTTAAAAAAAGAAATATATAAATTATAAATAAATTAATAATTTTTCATTTTGATTGATTTGCGACTATTTTTAATTAGAAATATATTATTGATTTAATTTATAAATAAATAAAATAAAAATAATTAATAATATCAATGATGGTTGATAATAAAAAAACAAAAAATTGAGCTTTTTATTATTTCTAGTACGAATTTTTTTATTGAGAAATTACAAATTATAAGTTTCTTATCACGTTTAGCATGTCATTACTTTCTTGTCATTTTTTTAACATGGCACTAATACTGTAAACATGGCACGTGAAAATCTACCAAATAAACCCATAGGTATTTCAATATTAAATTAAAAATAAAAATTGTTAAAGGAAACTAATAATATTCACAAAAAATATTTCATTTAATTTTACAATAATATAAAAAACTAATATTAAATTCAATGAGAACATATATACATATATATTGTATTGTCTAAAACAATAACTCTTGTCCCGTCCTTTCGCTGGGGAGAGTAGGGTGGTTTTCTATACTTGCAGGGATCCACCATTCTCTCTCATTTTTTTTGTTTATTTCATTTAGTTTTTCTTTTTCTTTTTCTTTTTATTTCTCAATTTTTGTCTAATTATATAAACTTTTTTTAATGTGCACTACTTCATATCCGAAAATCCAACAAATTTGATTAAATCTAGATTGGGGCGAAATCAGTTCACTAAATGAATTCGATTAAACCTCGATTGGAACGGAGTTAGTCCACTAAATGATAAATCTCACCCGATTGTGAATTTCTCCTAATCACGAGACTCACATCTAAGATTTTGCTTAACTGAAACGAGTGTCGAATTACCAAACATCAAACCATATTAGTAAAAAGTCTATTCAATTCGCCATTAATTTAAGTAGTTTCTTGTTATCTATGGCATTAGAAATGTCCTTATCATTTTCAACAAAAAACATAATTATATTAGCTTATTGAATGAGACTAATTTGCGCTTGTGCATGACTATGACCACTAGATGGTTTTATTGAAATTCGAAATCGAACTTCAAGTAAATTTCGTCCATTTAAAATTGGTGGGCTACTTAAGTCACATTATATAGTGATGATGATTTTCCAATGACATATATTGAAAATTCAAATTAAGATTAATTGGAAATTTTTTTGTTTTTATACTATATGAAAATTAAAAATTAATACACTTTTTTGGAAAAATCTAAATCATCTAATATTAATAGGGAGTTAATAATTTTTACACATAAGTAGTTTATCATTAACTTCGATTATACTATACAAACTACTCTGATGAACCAAAAAATGGAAGAGAAATTTTTCCACTTGCCGCATCGCGCGGGTAAATTCCTAGTTAATAATAGTATTTACATATGTCTGTTATAAAAAAATATATACAAAAATAACATACTAATGACAAATCACTATATCTAAATATATGTTCAGTTTTTGTATAATTTTACAAAATTATCCCCATTATTTTTTACTCTACTGAAGAAAAGTAAAACTGAAGGCAAAAATATAATTATAAAACTGCTTCAATTTTAAACTTATACATCTTATCTCGCGCCTCCATCAATTCACACATGGTCATCTTCCACTATACTTTTTACTAATTTCTCCTCAATCCCCGCTCTATCTCTATCTCAACCTATGTTATTTTTTCTTTTCTTTCACTAAAAAATTATTTTTCTCAATTTTCATCACAATTTTTTTTTTATTTTTTTAATAATAGAACTATGTAGAATTATGGAGGCAACATTTTAAACTGTGTCTTTTTCACACTTCATGTAGCGCTGGTGTAAAATCTAGTATATGAATAATAAAACTTTGATAAGTACAATTATAATATTGGAAACGATTTTTAAAAAAATGAAATTAATGCAATTTAAAAATATTTTATTTCAATAAAAATTTGCCAGTTGATATTTTTTTGACTTGATCTTTTCTTTCAATAGAATATCCTAAAGAAAAAATAGGGATATGAATTTAAATTTTTAATAAAAGTTTACAAAATAATTATAATAGAAATATTATTTTCACGAATAGTCTTGTAATGACACCAATAACTCGAAAAATTTGAAAATTTTGACCCAAATCAATCTAAAATTTTCAAAAATTATCTCTCCATTTTTACACACGTATTCTTGAGGAGTAAGAACGTAAAAGTACCTAGAGCTTGTGAAGGAGGACATTAATAGTATGAGGACTTTAAAGCTTGTGCAACATTGTTAGCAGGTGTTGATTTTCAGACACTACAGTAGCAATGGATAAAACAGTGGCTGATGTCTGTGGACAAATGAAAAAGAAGAGAATAAGAATAGGGAAAAAAGAAAAAACCTGAATAAGATAAAATCAAATCAAATAAAAACAGAAATTAATGATATGGTATCTCTTTAATTTAAAGCTCTTATTCTCTTTCTTTCTTTTCTATTCTCCTAAATGCGTACTTTTGTATCCATAAAATCTCATAAAATCTTTGATTGAGACTTTGAAACAAATTACCAATGGCATAATATCTTAAATAATTTTTAAAATAAATTAATATAAAGTTTGAAAAATTCCTCAAAAAATAAAAAGTTTTTAATTACAGGATACATGTTAATAGCTCATTAAAAAATATTCATCTATAAATAATTTTAAAATATTCTTAATATAAATTTTGGAAATCCATCCATACAAATGTAAATAGAAAACAACAAAGAGGAACTGTGAGCGTTGAATGGAGAAGTTATATCATATATGATACGTTCGTCAAAGTGAATAATTATGAAAAGAAAATGCAAGGTAGTTTTATAGTGAAAAAGTATAAAATATTGCCTTAAAATCGAAAGGTCATGAGAAAGAATAGATATAAGTTGGTTTTTGAAACTTGAAAAAAATAAACGGATTATGGTCGAAGAAAGAGAATACGAGAAATGTTTTTCCGACGATTAGCAAAGTCAAAGAGAAGATGGAAAATACAAATGTAAATAAGAAAGGGGAGAGATGAATCGTGAGCGTTGAATGGAGAAGTTACTTCTGGTGTGATTGATTTTAGAGTTAAGTAGAATTGAATTTTGATTTTAATTGGTTTGTAATGATTGTATTGTTGAATTATACAAAAAAAAGTGAAAAAGTAATGAATAGTTGAGAGAATTTAGTATTAAAAATTAAATTGAATTGTTAAAAAATTAAAGAAAAGGAAAAAAATTAATAATTGTATTGTTGATTTTTGTTGTATAGTGAGTAGAATTAAAGTTAAAGTCAAAATTTTAAAGATATAACTCACAAACCAAACAGAGTGTTCATGTTTGATGCGTTTGTCAGAGTGAATAACTATGAGAAAAAACATGCTAGGTAGTTTTTATAGGAAAGAAGTATAAAATTGTATCTTGAAGTCGAAAGGTCACAAGAAAGAATACATAGAAGTTAGTTTTTCTACTAAAACGAATGAAAGGATGTCATGCTATTGAAAATATGTGACGTTTAGCAACATTTATATTATTTGAGTAAAATGTAAAATAGTAATATTATTAATTTATCAAGGGCAAAAAGGACAAAAAGTTGGAGAAATACTTTGGAATGGTCATACTTTTGAAGATATGTACAAAATTTAATTCGGCTGAGGTTCTACATAATAGAACATGTGAAACAGCAAATGTTGAGAATGAGTCATGAATTTAGAGTTAAAAGTATGTGAGAAAAAATCATACTAATAAAGCACATCAAAAGTGTAGAAGTAAAATATATGAAAAAAGTAGAAATTTACAAAGGATATGTGCATTTTTTTGAAAATTGAGAAAATATGAAATTTTAAAAATAATCATGTGATTCATAATAATAAGACAAAGTATGTAGGAACCTGTTATGACAATAGATATTGAAAACGAGCATGTACTGCAACGAAATATTGAAACTATAAATCATTATGAAATAATAATGGAATAAACACACCTGTGATGAAGCACTAACTCGGTTAAAAGAGATGTGAAGCAATAAACGTCAAAAATAAGCGATGAACAAAAAGAGTTAGTTTATATATGAAGTGAAAATGTGCGATAAAAAGTCATGAACCGAAAAAGTACGAGGAAAAGTCACGTAACTATTAATTTGGCCCCTGAATAATGTATTTGCCAACAGTTTAGTCCTAGAATGATTTTTGCCACTAAAATAGTTCCTGAATTTTGCTTCCATCTATCAAAATAGTCTGACCGTAAGATTTCCGCCGCACCTGGTAACGATCAGACCATTTTTATAGATGGAAGCAAAACTCAATGACTATTTTGGTGGTAAAAGTTTTTTAGGGACTAAATGTGTTGACAAATACATCTTATAGGAACCAACTTGATAGTAAACCCCATTTCAAAATAGTAAACTCTAGTATAAAAGAATATAATTGATTCAATTATACTGACTTATTATATCTACAATTATCGAAATTTCATGTATAATTATACAGAATGTACAATGATAGATCATCATAAGGCAAATATTTAGCGATAATTGATAAATTACATATAAGATATCATGTTTTTTTTAATTAACAGTAGTAAGCTCTATTGTAATAGAAAATTATATGTTGAAATTATGGCATTATAAATTCTTTAAAATCTATAATATATAAGATGCTAATGTGTTGACACTAAAGTTCTTAAAATTTTGATGATAAGCAACATGAGAGAAGATGGTTTCAATTTTGATAAGGCGACAGTGGAAATGTTATATAAGGTTCTAGAATTTTATTATTATTATTATTATTATTATTATATCTGTTATTTATTATTACCTATATTGGAAAAGGGGTTAGTGATGTAACTTTTACTTTCCCTTTTGGCTCATGTTAAGTTAATTCTATTAATTAAGAGCCCCTTGACAATGTGTAAGATGATAATTTCAAACAAGTAAAAGTTCTCCACTTTTTTACTTCTATCTTACTCTCCACTCTCTTAATTAACCGCAACTCTTCACTCTTTTTTTTCCTCTCTCTCTCTCTCACCCTCTATCATACTTCTCCTTTTTTTTGGCATAACAAGACCAAAAAAAATTTACATCACACTTAAAAGGAGGTATAGTATTTAATTTTGATTGATTATTAATCACGCGCTTTAGCGCGGATCACACCTCTAGTATATATTATATGTATATACCAATTATATATACCTTAAGAGTAATGTATTAGAACAAGCACAGATGAGCGTTTTCGATCGGTCCCTGTAGACTATCATGTTTGCGCTCAGATGAAGCTCAATGTGTTGGTTTAAAATTTCGGATTAATCTCAATAATATGGAGTAACTCAAAACATTACCTCTAATTAATTTGAAAGAAGGCTTTATGCACTGAGAGCACCCGATAATTTCTCGTGACGGAACTTTTCCAATCCCCAGTCTTGCCGCCACCGCATTCACAGCGGGCGCTGCTTCCGCGAAGCAGGGCAATCCCCCTAAACGTTCCCAAAGGCAATCATGCCTCTCCCACTATAAAAGTCCACGTGACCAATCGCGTGCCATTAATTTCTTTTAGAATATTCTTCTCGGAGATGAACGGCCCTGATCTTCCCGAGAAAGTCCAACTTTGACCAGCTTCGCCCCTCCATATATACCACAACGAAGCCCCTCATTTTCCTTCCCCCTTCCATAACCCAAAAGGAAAGAGCCCAAACCATGAGCATGACCCAAACCATGTCTCACCCTAATGACTGGGCTCAGTTCTACCGCCAGATCAACTTCTCCGGCCAGCCGTCCCAGCCCGTCGAGATCCCCGCGCCGCATCCGCCATCAGTCCCCGACCACCATGTCGGAACGCTGGATACCTCGTCGTCCCTATCCGCTGCAGTAGGCGCATCCGGCAGCAGTCCCGTGCACGGCAGCAGCTCGAGTGCTGGCGCCCTCAACGCCGGTGGACGGGTCGCGAAGCCCAAGCGGAGACGGTCCAGGGCCTCCCGGCGCACCCCAACTACCCTGCTGAGCACCGACACCACGAACTTCCGGGCCATGGTGCAACAGTTCACGGGAGGCCCCGGGGCTCACTTCCTCGCGACAGTCGGGACAACCAGGCCCGGCGCACTGAACATCAACTTCGGGCTCGAGCCGGGCAGAGCCCACATCAATCCTCCGGGACTATTCCACGGGCAGCACCCGCTCCAGCACCATGGCGCCGATCACCGTCCGGCATTCAGTCACGTCATGCAAGACCAAGCGTACATGAACATGCTTTCTCTGGACCACCGTGGAGCAACTTCCCCCGAGTTCCCTCCAAGGCCGCCTTTCATGCAATAATCAATAAGCCGGATAGAATGAGACCGATGGAGCGCATTACAGTCACGTACGGGGACTGAAGATAGTTGGCTGATTTTGGATCGAGTCGGGGTGATGACGTGAGGTATCACGTCGGTCAAATATTGAGACGTGCTTCTAGATGACGGTCGGCGATGGGAATCAGATAGGGCCGCCATCGTTTCCTTAAGAAAGTGAAAAACGTGAGCAATAGCAAGTAAATTATCCTGACGGGGACATAAAGGCAGGATTGTTAGGTATTGACTTTTGTCTTTTACTGCACGAACATTGACTTATGTGTGTGAATAAGTACAATATTATATTGCATTGCATTGGGGTTGGGGTTGGGGGATACAAAGATTATTCCTAGGTACAGCTCAAATAGTAGAAGACCCAATTGATCTACGGGGCAGTAATTTTTAATTTAGGGGTTGATTAATTAAGCACTGGAGTTGGATTAATTAACTGTCGTTGCAAAGTCCGCGGTGGTCATGTACCTTTTGGATCCTCAAGTTGAATGAAATGTTCCTCGTCTTTTCTGTATCTTAACTGATTACATATGTACGTTTCAATTTCATAATGTTATGTATTATTTGGTCATCAGTTCCATTACGGGTTCAATGAATTCATCGATATATATATATATATATATATATGTCTGTGTGTGTGTGTACGTTTCAATTCTATCATGTTTTGTATTATTTGGTTAGTTTTATTATGGATCGATGAATTCATCTATTGGATTTTTCCTTCCTTGACCTTCTAAATCGTAATGCATATTGGGAGAATCTCATGTTATTTCATACTTGCTAGTTGGAGAAGCGCCTGACGCAAATTACAATATAAGAACTTGTGTGGACTAATGATTCAATATCATTATAACCAAGTACTGCTTCACTTGTAAATTCGATCGCAGCGCCAAATCTTTAATTTACGGTATATACGAGGACGCCGAACATGCTAAACACTGAACATGCGAAAACCTGAGAATGCAACATTTGGAATGCACGACTTCATGCACATATATGAGCAGCTCAACCTCACGCTCGTAAGTATCTATCTAGGTGCGTAATCGATGCTCAATTCACATACACAAATCGACCTGTCGTCCACTAGGTGTTCTCTCTCAAATTATTCATTAGCTCGTTCGGTGGGATTGAATTGGGTCACCAAACCCCAATTTAACTTGTTTCGAATAAATTTCAGGTTTGAATTGAATGAATTCGGTTCATACTCTGCCATCACATGACCATTGTTTAAGACTAATCATTAGAAACTTCATTTGATTCATATTTCTCAGCATGATAATTAATCCACCGTTGATCTTGCATTGAGCCGAGGTAATGTTCTAAGCATCTATACGAACCAATCGTATAAGAATAGATGTCCAAACAGATCATACGCATCGATTGATCCCCAGTTTCTCCAACTCCATAAATTGGATCAAAATATTAATCGATCCTACATATTTTTTCCGTTTCATTCCCGTCTATCAAACGCCGAGCTTATGTAAAACGTTCGAGTTCCCATGTTACTCCCAGGGATGGTAAAGGTATCTTTGCATCCTAAAATGGTGTCTGGGCATGGGCTTGGGATAACGATTGGGACTAAAAAGATATGATGTGAGGGGACAGGAAAGGAAAGGGATTGGGAAGAGGGGGTGAATCTGAGCCTCACTGTGGGCCCACACAAACACATAGACACGTCAGAATCGAAGCCGACACAGTGCTGCTTCCATGGAAAAGTAAAAATTGCACCTTAATCTCAGCTTATTTTTTTATTTTTTTTCCTCGAATGCTAATTTTTGAATTTGAAGACTGGTGTGTGTGGTGTGCATTTTGATTATATATATTCACCAAGATTTGCAAATTTCTCTTACATCATCCCCTCCAATAGATGATCGGGACCAACATAATTAGCCTCCTCATTTTTCAACATCGCGGGCAGCAATTGTTGACACGCATTAATTCCAGACACACGTGGACGAGGAAAAAAAAAACAAGAAGCAATCGGTCATCGAGATTAGGCTAAGCTTTATCATAAACAGAGATCCGTCGTGACATCCACACCCCACAGTGTACATTGAAAAATCATCTGGAGCGTCGATGATCGTCATGCCATACGCACGCTTGTGTTTTGTGATAGAGCCGGTTTGAGTCAGCCCCGGTCGACGGATGGAAGACTAACCTAGTCCTCCAGTCCTGCACCCACCTCGGACTGGTCCTAGCCTCGGTGGTGTCAGGTGGCCTTGCTGCTAGCTAAAATTTCATTTGCCATTTCTCCACACATCAGCAGCTAGGGATCATCCAGGGCTGTCTAAGAGCTAGCTGATGCAGACACGGAGAGGTTGACAGAGAACTTGTCTTGATACCCAGAGACATGCTTTATTGCCAGGATGGACAGACCTGCACGTATCAAAGAGCTCGAGGAGGAGAAGCGCAAGGACGCCCGGCGATGCTCATTTGCACAAGCTAGGATCCTGAGAGCATCACGCACGAAGCGGTCATGAAAACGTTGAAAGTGCCATGGGCCGGAGTCGTTTTAACACAACCCTGTCCGAGTCCAGTATTATCGTATGTAATCCTTCATCGGCATTTCTTATCGTGGGCCGGCTCAAGTACCTGATGATGCTTTCTGATGAACAGGATTTCGATAAATTAATAACGGCATGTTACATACGCAGTGGTCGGATATTATTCAACAATTCAACGATAGCATGGAGAAAAATTTATACGGATAATCATGACAAAGAAAGTCGGCCTCGGGTCCACAAGAAGGTCCAAGTTATGACCAGTTGAAAACTTGGGACGTCATAAACCTAACCTCTGTTGGACCAGAAAGGGTAAGAGTCGAAAGGGAAACAACAAGACCGGATTTAAGAGGATGAGGACGAAGGAAAGGGACAAGGTTATTATTCAACTTATGTTGGTTGATCAGACATGTGAGCAAATGCTGTTTGTCTTGCAGATAATCTTGTTTTCACAAGCATAGTGAAACTCCTATGGATCAGCATGCGTGAATAGCTCGGCCCGACAGTGGTGGCGATTGGGCGAAGTACTCGTACGATGGAAAGGATGCTTATTTAATTCGATACATCAGCTGTATAGGACAGGTTCAGTTTTTCTCTTGGACTATTAAAAACATCTTCCAGTCGAAGGCAATTCACATGAAACAGATGATTCCGATCAACCGGAAATCTCGAGCTTTATTGCTACTTAGAAAGGGCTAGCTGCTAGCACACCTCCCTTGGGCTTTATCGTTCCAGGCCTCGGCCCATTTAACCGCGGAGTAAAAAGAGTCTGTTTCTCTGCACAATGCAGATTGCAATACTGCTGTTTTTCTTGCAATGCAGGATGCAGATTGCAATCACTTCTCAAGCTATTCCTAGTCAAGTCTATTTTCATTGGATTCGCTCTTTGAGATATACTTGCTTTCCTTGTCAAGATGGCTTTCAGCTTCTGAAGGTTGACACTTGGGAAGGCCTCCAGCAAAGCAATTCTCCAGAACAATTATTAATTAATTAATTAAGAAACAATTAAATTAATCAAAGGGGAAAAGAAAAGAGAATGGAAATTTGTTTGCTTCGGTCTAAAATTGAGGGGCAGCCGAAACAAGGGAGCCAGAGAAGAAGCAAACAAGAGGAAGAAGAGGCTTCTGCCGTCAGACCGGACAGTGTGGGGACGGGAAACATTGACACCCACATCTCCTTCTGTAAAATTTTTGTCTTCTGTTCTGTTCATCCTCGTCCATGGCCCCAATTCCTGTCGGTCTCTGACCAAGTGACCCCATCAAAATAACTCGCAAAACTTTAGGAAAGCAAGCTCTAACCGACGATAATGTATTTTGTGTAACGAATATAACACACAGCACTACATAAATACACAAAAAAAAAAGTTTATATTTGTCAATGTTTTATTTTCCTTTTTGTGGTATTACTAAAAATTAAGAAGAAATGGAAACCTTATTGACATATGACATTGTCGCGTGATATATTCGCACATGCAAGGCTTTTTGCTTAACCTCATATCAAGAATGATCCACCCAATCACTTTCCTCGGATAGAAATATATCATAGGCAGTCCAGCCTTTCCTATGGTTGGTACTGCAATGAATTGATCAGTGTGTCACAGGACCACAAATAATTGTCAATGGTTCCATTGAACTAAATGGTAAACTCTCAATGGTTATGTACAACACATACAGAACCGAGTTCATGATACCCAAGTTCGATTGCCAAAGAACGATTCATACCCTCTATCTATTCACTGCTTTTGCACATTGAACCGACTTCTTGACTATTATTCGTGTACATTTTATGGACGCTTAGTTAGGCGCTTCTTAAATCATTGTTTCCGGTGAGACATGTGCTGTTGATATTGATTACCGTTTAAGTAGCGGTTTAGTGTTAGCCACGAGATACCTCCAAGACCATCTTGACATCATGCTTATACGCGCGACGTAGTTTGTTAACTGAATCATATTACTATTAGGGTGGATTAGCTGATTTATTTATTTACTGCGGGGAGTGAAGAATCTTTAGCCATTAGCGTTTGGAGGATCCGGCCGTCCGAATCTCAACTTCCTAATTTCTATATTGCCCCATCATCGAATCGAATACTGCTCTTTCCCTCTTCTTTTCGCTCTTTATTGTCTTGGAGCGCCATCGTTGTCTCTTTCCACCGTGCCCTCCTCCTCCGCTAATCTCTCTCGATACATAAAGGGGGGTGGGCGGATACAATCAATCGGACAGCAACTGGGTCTTCTCGAGCCAATAGGATAACACCCAAATCCTCCTGAAGATAATTTGATTGGGTTGGGAGGTTGAAGAAGATGAAGAGGTACAGGAATGGTGAGATATGGGAATTCGAGCAGGAAATGCCGGGAATGGGGAATGATAGTACGGAGGTGATACTGGGGTTGGACGGTGGGACTACCTCCACCGTCTGCGTCTGCATTCCTCTCCTCCCCTTCTCCGATCCTCTCCCCGACCCTCTTCCCGTTCTTGCCCGGGCCGTCGCTGGCTGCTCCAATCACAACAGCGTCGGAGGTCAGCTCTCCAAGGCCTTCCATTCCATTTCTTGTTTTAATCGAACGTTTTCTCGATTTCAGCAGCTGGGTTTTCTCGCTTCTCCATTTCTTGGTCCGCTGATCTGACAATCTGAAACCTTGCTTCATTTCTTGTGCGAATTTGGTAGCTGGAAACTGAGTTAATATTCTTGAGTCAATTTAAGCGTTGTCTTGGTTGTGTTGGAAACTGAGGTGAAGCAGTTCAGTGGATTGATGGTACGGATAGGCATTTCAGCGCGTCTGGATAAGTTTCTGCTCATGCCCATCATCCCCTCGCCCCTTTTACTTCTAGTGGTTGATTGTGACTGTCGAAAAAGGGAAATGCAGTGCCTTTACTGGGCCTTTCCTAAGAGAACAGTTGGAACCGAGAAGATGCAGTGTGGAAGTGTCTTTATATTGCGGATAGGGCACATGCGGACTAGGATGACAAGAAGTTAATGTGTCAAGCTCCTCATCACTGGTTTGGATGTGGGTAGGAGGAACATTAAATAGGTGAAGCAGGACATGAGAATTGGGGGAACGGAGAGAGAGAGAGAGAGAGAAAGAGAGAGAGAGGGTGTAGTTTTTAGACCTCCATCTTTGTCCTATGGTAGCATTACTCTTGCAGTGTAAATTACTCGGTTCCCTGAATGTTCCACAGCACCTTGCTGGAGTTTCTGCACATTTTTTGACAGGAACGTACTTTTACAGATGTATATCGTATTGAATTACCTGATGCGAGTAAATTTCGTGATCCTTGTTATTTTATATTTTCCATCTAAAAGAGACTGCTGCAAGGGAGACACTGGAGCAAGTTATGGCAGAGGCTCTTGCGAAATCGGGCTGCAGTCGTTCAGCGGTCAGAGCTGTTTGTCTTGCAGTCTCTGGTGTTAATCATCTTACTGATCAGCAGAGAATAGTAAACTGGCTCAGGTCTACCCTCTATTAGTATTCATTTCAGATTTATGAATTCATGGAATGCTATTTTTTTTGGTGAGGGGAAGGAAGGAGAACATATGTTAGGTTTTCTCCAGGATTTTTCATAGCATATATGTTGGGTACTTTTTATGATTCTTGAACTGTACAAACACTTTACTTGAATGGTTTGACATCAAATATAATCCCATAAGCCCAGTTCCAATAAAGATGATTATATTACATATAAGAATCTGAATTAGCTTATCCTTCTTGAATTACTTGACAGTTATTCACTATTACTCTTGCAAAATCTATATCCTAGAAAGTTTACATCAATCTATTATGTGCATCTTAGTCAGAGTTCTCTGTTCTCTGAGTGTCATAATGCCACATATGATCATCCATTGTATTACCAGTTTCAGATCATTAATTCTCACCTCTATCTGCTTTTCTCATATCTCTCTCTCCCCTCTTTTTTCCTTTTGGTCTATAGACACTTTAAAATGATGTTTGATTTTGCAGGGATATATTTCCCAATCGCGTAAGGCTGTCTGTCCAAAATGACGCTGTGGCAGCTTTGGCAAGTGGAACATTGGGGAAGCTTCATGGTTGTGTTCTCATTGCTGGCACAGGGACTATTGCT
The DNA here is from genome assembly GCF_007655135.1 of Punica granatum. NCBI lineage: Eukaryota > Viridiplantae > Streptophyta > Magnoliopsida > Myrtales > Lythraceae > Punica > Punica granatum. The sequence goes on along the minus strand of NC_045127.1, from coordinate 2,461,405 downwards.
TACGGATTTACAGAAGATAGAAGAGAAGCTCGAGCTGCTGGTGCAGGGCCTACTTTAGGTGATTGGGGAAGGTATATGAAACTGAGACATTGCCTCAGTTTTAACTCTTGATAAGAATCGACAATGCACTAAAGTCCTCCGCTTAACAACCCTGGAGAAAGAGAAACAAGAACTGCAAACATGAAATTCATAAAAAGTAAAAGAGATAGCATGGGAAATGATTTTTTTTTTTTGGTGAAATATTAAGTTGGAATAATATGGTCATGAGATATTTCCAAGCATGATCTTTTTTAGATGTAAAATAAATATAATTTTAATATTATGACACTGGAAAGAATTGGTGCTAACAATAAGTAGTGAAAGTATTTCATGATCTGCAATGAAGAAATTCCCTAATCTTTTACATTTTTAAATTTGCATTGGGTTGACTGTTGATTAAAGTACTCATCTGCCACTAGGTATATGATAGTGCTTAATACTGTTAGAGTGACCTATTTATGGTCCTCAATTCAGCACTTTTTAATCCAAAAAGAACAATAATTTTTCACCCCTCTATATGAGATGAGGTTTTGAGTGTAGATACTTTCTTTTTAATTGCAGTGGATATGGAATTGCTGCGCAGGCATTAACTGCAGTTATAAGGGCTTATGATGGTCGTGGTCCTCAAACAAATCTTACGGGCAGTATCTTACAGAAACTCGGACTTTCTTCTGCTGATGAACTTATCGGGTATACTATATGCTTTGAGTTGTTGCTATTTTTCCTGCTTGCCGACGCTACCTCTAGATCTTAATTTTCATTCTTGTCAATGTACACCTTTTAAAAGATTACTCAAGGCTGTAAGATGATCTTGGCCAGTTGATATGTACCCGAACATGGGTTCTAGTTTTAGGGCATGGTTGGTTATATTACCAAATATTCAAATTTTATACGTAAGCAAAGGTTAAAAATTGCTTTTGCTTTTTGTTTTTTTGGATAGGTAAGGTTAAAATTGCTTGATATGTATTGTAGGTGCACCACTGTGCAACCTTAGCTTAATATATGGTTTAGTTTGATAATTTAGTATGAAAACAACTCTTTCAGATTCTTTTCTTTTTTCCCCCCAATTGAGACTCAGTTCATCAAAGTCTTCATCAAAATCTTGGATTTTGTTTGTGCTGATAGCGAGTAATGACGGCCTTACTTTCAATGGGGTCTAGGTGGACTTATGCAGATCCTTCGTGGGCCCGTATAGCAGCCCTTGTTCCTGTTGTTGTATCATGTGCCGAAGCAGGTGATGAGGTGGCAAACAAAATCTTGTTCGACTCTGTGGAAGAGCTGGCTTTAAGCGTGAAAGCTGTTGTTCAGAGACTCGGTTTATGTGGTGAAGGTGAGATATTATGGTACAAATTGCACGTGCGAAGCTAGTATTGGACCGTTTTAATTATATATACTGATACTGATGGGTATTCTTTTTATCCAATATTTGATGTCTTTCTCGAATGAATTCTTGCAGATGGAAAAGATTCTTTTCCTCTTGTAATGGTGGGTGGGGTTCTCGAAGCAAATAAGAGATGGGACATAGGCAAAGAAGTCATACATTGCATCTCCAAGGACTACCCTGGTGCATTCCCAATTAGGCCAAAGGTAAGCTCGTCAGACTCTTCAGTTCTCCATGGAAGTGTTTAAAGCTGGACTGAGCATTGAACCAGCCAAGGGATGGGCTAACCATCGTTCGTAGGTTCAAGCATGGTTCAGCGGATCCATCTGGGCTATGAATATTAAACACAAACACGTGGAAATATGAACATTATAAACTTAGGGTGGAAAAATGCATTCGCTATAAATTGCCGGTTTTCAACGAAACAGGCAGGTTAATTTAGTTCATTGGCATATCCCATCTTTCCTAAGAGCTGTGGTTTCTGATGTTTAAAACTGTGATTTTTACATGTTTGATGACACAGGTGGAACCTGCTGTGGGAGCAGCATTGTTGGCTTGGAATACGTTAATGGAGGAATGCCGTAAGGACCCATAGAAAACGATTTATTGTGTCTTACAACAATTTATTTTAGAGTCATGAAGTTGTACAGAAGGCAAAAAGCAAGAATGCCGATCCATCAGAAGAATGAGAAGGGTCAAAAGAAAGAGCAAAGGAGGCAACGGATGTGAAAACATGAGATTTCCGGGGAAACAATCCTTTTTCTTTTCCCCCTCATTACGGTAGTGTGCTTTCTAGATTTGATATGGTGAATAGCTTTATCTGAAGAAGTATCCACAGTTAGATTTGTAGAAGTACTAAGCTGCAAGTGTGACAGTGTCTGTATTCTGCAGAAATCGCTCATTCTCTTTTTCGGTTAACAGAATCGATTATGTTCCGGAACGGAACATTTTGCCCAAGAAAATGTCATATTTGTGTCAAAATACGAAGAGATGGTATTTCTCGATTCCATGTCGTCGCATTAACCGTCACTTTCTGAAGTTTGTTCCGTTGGGATTTGTGATGTACCATCTTCCTCGGGCAATCTTAGATGCGATGGACTAAAATGCAATAACCATAAAATTTGAGGGACCAGAATGATACCATCTTTGGTAATTCAGAATTTTTTACATGATAAATTAAGGGAAAAGTTAATAATTTTAAAAAAAATTCATTGTGATTTGAAATTGTGATAAATTGCAGATTGTTTTCTTTTTTGTTAGAATAAATTACACTGGTGGTCCAAAAAGTTTTAATAATATATCGGGTTAATTCAAAAAGTTTTTTTTGCTACTTGATGGTACAAAAAGTTTCAAAGTTGTAACATGATAGTACAAATTGTCATCTTAACATTGATGCCGTCAAGCTGACGCTAATGGTGCAAAATCGATTTTTGTGGGAACGTTATACGATGGTGCAAAATGTTTTGAAGTTGTAACTTGATGGTGTAAAATGTTTTACGTAAGTTAAATGATGGTCTAAAATTTACAGTATTATAAAGGATAGCGTGACGGCGTCAATGACGAGATGACGGTTTGTACTATCATGTTATAACTTTTAAACATTTTATACCATCAAGTAGCAAAAATTTTTTTTAAACCAACCTGATACATTATTAAAATTTTTTAAACCATCAATGTAATTAATCCTTTTTGTTAAGGACAATTAATGAGGGAGGAGGGACGGCAATTTCCGCCAGCCCAATTATGATGGCACCTAGACTGCTATTTAAAAGGTGTCGCCACTTAAGGAAAGAATCTCACTGAAAATGAACTGCAAGTTTAATATATAATCGATTATGTTCCTCATCACGCGGACTCGTAATGAATGATGTTCGATGATGTTCTCTTATGGGCATTGTACCACTCCGATTCCATGGCATTAGTTGACCTCCTTTGAGGTAAGCATCATATCAATGATTCCTTTTCAAGGATTGAAATTGAGAAGCCCATCTCGAGCTGGATACGCGAACTTTAACCGCTCTGATATGACACAGTGAATGAGGAGAGATTGTTCGTTGATCTTACCTCTATCAAATTGCAGTAAATTAAATAATAAATGCTAATCATTCGATTAATTGTGATAAATTTTTTTAATTGAAGTAATCTTATTGATTCTTCCGCACCACATCATGATCATTTAAAATTTTCTCGTGAATGAGATTGGTTTCTGAAGAACAGTTTCTCCTCGATCTCGACATGGAAAGTTCGTATGTATGCGAAGCCGGTCTTCGTCAACCCCTTCGTGGTTTGATTTGTTTGGTTTCTTCTTCTTGTTCGCATTTCTTTGGTTTTGTCTTTGGGGAAAATACAAATCATAGTTTAAGGTGAAAATGGTACTATTATTATAACTAATTAAAAAAAAGCTACATATTAATCTTTGAATGATTATGATTTTGTCTGCAATAGCAGACAATTTTTTTTCCTGTGTCTCTGATGCAAAATTATTTAAGTCCATCTGATTGACTTCCATAATGCCAAAAAGAAAAATTGCATCCCCACGTCCATTGTAATGTCTGATATATTGAATGTTCCGCAAAAAATTCCCTAAAATTAAGGAAAAATTGCATCCCCACGTTCATTTTTGGGTCAAATATAAGGTTAACTTCCTTAATTGTCTGACTTTTCATTAATTAAATTAGGTCGGCCCCTTAAACCCCATCATAAAATAAAAAATAAAAAGAGCAAAACACGATATCCAATTTATGCCAGGATGGCTGATGATCCACGGTCAAAGTCAACGGAATAGGCCCTGCGCATTCCCTATCAGCCTGTTTGGCTGGGCGGATGAGAATTAAAAATCCGACCTTGGCATTACAAAAGAAATATCTTTGTAATTTTATCATCATCACCGTCATAAGTTTTGATGCATTTATTTATTTATTTATTTATTCTTTTTCACGGTGTGATTGGTTGGATATATTCGGATTTATGATCGATTCTGCTCGGGCTGCATTTGCAGGCCGCAATAATCCGGCTGATGCATTTTCATATGCTGCACTGTGATTGGTTGGATATATTCGGATTAATGTCCGGGGCCTGCTCGGGCTGCACTCGCAGGCCTCGCTGCCCCGGCTCGAAAGCAAGTGGTTTGGTATCAGATCAATGGGAGCGGGGTCCACCTCCACCTACTAACCAACTGCCTCATTGATGAAGAAAAAAAGCCCTCCTTTGTATGTGCGCTGACCCATTTCAGTGCATTCAAGCATTCAGATATTTTCCTTTTTGGAAATTTAATGTTGAAGGATATCGAGTTTCATCAGTCCCTCCGGGTTGGCCTGTAGTAAATCTCATCAGGCCAACCTGATAAATTTCTATTGGAGAACTGCACACGCGTCGACAATCAGATGGTCTTAGAAAAAGGGGAGAAAATGAAGGTTATTTGATTACTCTTTTCGTAGCCCAAGTGGTAGTGGCGGGCGCATGGTGAAAGTTCCACTTGATTAATATGATTATGATGGTGCGGACTTTCTTCTAATTAATGGGAACCAGTTTAGAGAAAGAGACAGGGATGTCAATTATGAATGCTATGATTAGAATAGAAGTGAGGGTGGGGGGGGGGGGGGGGGGGGGGGGGGGGGGGGGCAATGGGTCTCTTTGTTGAGCTTCAAAGACAAGGCAAAATCATTCCGAACTAAGGACCCGATGTTTGGTTCGCTTTAACAGACAGTAATAATGAATACGAGGGGTGGTGTAATCTGTATGTCATTCCGCTCCATTTATCTGTCTGGCATGCGTGTGCGCAGTCCTTGTACGTGCGTGTGAGATTCGTAGAAATCGGTTTTACTCTTTATATTTTTTTTTTCGGGTTTCGTAATTTGAAAACAAGGATCTGTTTTCGTTTTCATGAACTGGGTCATCAACCTAATCCCACAAGCCGGAGAAGGAAATAAACAATTGTAGGTAAACATGTGCTAAGGTCCATGTCCCATGTTGGAGTAAACAAAACATGTGGATAGCAAGGTCTTAGGCTTTCAAGTCGGAGGTGGGAGAGACACATAGAGAGAAGGGAGGAGGGAGCTTTTGTTTGACTTCTGCAGGATGAGAGGTTGCAGACTAATGGCTGCTGCAAGGTCGAGGTTGCTCTTCTTCTTGGCCATCCTCTGTGGAGGATTTCATGTCACATACTCTGCAACGGACACTAACGACGGTAAGTACCTTACTTGGTTGATAGTTTCATGCTTCTGTCTGTTTGTTTGTTCGGTAAGAAGGAAGGGGAAGAAGATAGGATGGCACAGGATTGTTGGAAAAAGATGGTCCCGCATCTTCGTATGGGAATTTCATTCTGAAACAGCTCCTTTTATTGGAACAAAACATGGCTTAGAAAAGCAATAAGTTCAGAGCAGTTCATATTAGCAGCCTCCACCTTCTCTGGTGAAAACTGGGGATCCAGCGCTTCGTGTGCTACTTGTGTTGTGACCGGTTTTATACGGGGAAGTGTTGTTGCCCCTTGAATGGCATCCTTGGAAATGAAGTTCCTGAGACTGAACTGCAGAAAATGTCTTGTCTCTATAAACGATAGTGCGTTTGGTTTCAGAGTTAAAGTAACTTTGATTTTGATTTTGATTGTGAAAAATGACAAATGAGATGGTATTATAAATTTGACTTGGGAAACGTGTGTTTTTGTTGTGTAGTTGGTAGAGTTAAAATCAAAATCATGATTTTAAAATCAAACTCTGAAACCAAACGGGCAGGCTTCTGGGATGAATGGTTCTTGAGCTGCCGGTTGATGCTGCTTAACATTGTCGTTGAGTTTCTGAACTGTCTTCTCTTGTTCATCGACTTTTCGCTTTAATGACTTGCTTCTTTAATTTGGTTGCTTGAATTTTGGCAGTTAATGCGCTGAATTCTCTAAAGGCTACATGGAAAAACGTGCCTCCCAGCTGGATGAGGTCGGATGACCCGTGCGGTTTGCCATGGGAAGGAATCACTTGCAACAGCTCGAGGGTCACTGGCCTGTGAGCTCCTCTTCTAGTTTCAATTTCTTTGTGTATTGAATCCGAGTTTTTTTCACCTTCTTAAGCATAATTTTTCCCGGCACATTGATTTCAGGGGGTTATCGACTATGGGAATCAAAGGACAACTGACTGGTGACATCGGGACCCTAACTGAGCTAAGATCCTTGTGAGTTGTTTATTAGTTATGTTTAAAAGTAAGATATGCTCATTAGACAACTTTTTCTTGGAAATGTTTGAATAATCGATTGTGAGAAAAACATATTTTTTTCTTCATCGGAGTTTAGGGAGTTTCTTGCTTACAATTCCATAACCAACCCGAGTTGATTGTATGCCCTGCCTGCTCTGTTGAACTTTTATGCAGGGACCTCTCCTTCAACAAAGGCCTCACAGGTCCCATCTCAGCACAGATTGGAAATCTACGCAAGCTGAATATATTGTAAGATACCGAACTTCTCAACTTGGATAACGATTTTTTAATCCTTCTCTTGAATGCACACTGATCTTAGCAACTTGCCAGAATCTTAGCCGGTTGCGGACTGTCTGGCATCATTCCTGATGAACTCGGAAACCTTACAGAGCTAACCTTCTTGTAAGACTTTTTGGAAACAGGATTTCTGGCTAATTTGGTCACTATTTCTTTTGTCTTTCTTTTCATGTTTAGATAAACAAAATGTTCTTGTATTCTCAGGGCTCTGAACTCAAACAACTTCACGGGTAAAATTCCCCCTTCTCTGGGTAAACTGTCCAAACTCTACTGGCTCGATTTGGCCGAAAATCAGTTGACTGGACCTCTACCTGTTTCCACGGATACTTCCCCCGGATTGGACCAACTCCTCAATGCAAAACACTTGTGAGCCTCTTCTATTTTCTACTCAATCAGGAAATTATGCTCATCATTTTTATTATATAGTCTGGAACAAAATTTAAGTATCAACACTGAGAATTTTGATATTTTTCTTCAGCCATTTCAACAAGAACCAGCTTTCAGGTCCCGTTCCAGAAAAGCTGTTCAACGCAGAGATGGTTCTGATCCATATGTAAGTTTCTATTTCTCAATCGATCCTGTCAAATACTTGGTTGTTTGACTTTTAACTTCTCTCACTGCTTTGCTTCAACAGACTATTCGACGGAAACCAACTCACTGGTCCTGTCCCGTCCACGTTAGGACTTGTCGAGCACCTTGAAGTTCTGTGAGTGGAAAAGAAAAAATATCACCTCATTTGCTGTTTGTTTCACCCTCTTCCAATTTTTTTCTCGATCCTAATCAGGTTCGGATTTTCTTGAACATGTCGCAGCCGACTGGATCGGAACAAGCTTTCAGGAGAGATCCCCCCGATCTTTAGCAACTTCACGAGAGTCACTGAACTGTGGGTTACGCTTTTCCATGAAGATTTATACAGTTCCATCATTATTATATCATATCACTTGGAGATATAGTTTGACCTGTTGATTTTATTTCTTCTTCAAAGGAATTTGGCGTTCAATGAATTCAGTGGGTCGATTCCCGACTTAAGTGCCATGACAGCCCTCAATTACATGTAAGTAATAGGACGTTGATTACATCAAGTGACAAAGAATAATAATGTGAATTTGTGTTCTATCATGTTGCGCTTACACAAACAGTCTTTGGCAGCGATCTTAGTAATAACTCGTTTGATGCCTCTGAAGTTCCCAAGTGGTTCTCGACACTATCATCCATCACTACCCTGTAAGTCCTTCTCAAGAGCCGGAAAACTAGAAATTGAAGTCCTCCCCAAAGAGTCAGCAGTCTCATACGGGAATTGTTCCATTTTCTGTGTTCTGCTTATGCCAGGGTTGTAGAGTATGGATCTCTTCAGGGACAATTACCGCAGAAGCTCTTTAGCCATCCCCAGTTACAGCAAGTGTATGAAATTACTACACTATTGTTGTTTGCATTAGCGAGACTCAGATAACGAGCAGGAAATAAGATTTCATACCTCTTTTTCCATGATCTTTTCACAGGAAACTGAGAAACAACCACCTCAACGGAACTCTGAACATTGCTGATGACATCAGCCCCCAGTTGCAGCTCATTGATTTGCAGAACAACCAAATCTCCTCCCTGACGCTGGGATCTTCTGGTTACACAAAGACGCTCAAGTAAAGATTTCTGAAGGACTCTCTTAATATCTGAAAGCGGTTCTGAGAAGTCCATTCCAGTTCATCGGGAAACAGAAATGAGTTGCCGTGTTATAAACACGGGAAATGTTTCTGACATTCACTGGGCGGCATTCTAGGCTGTACACCAAATAATTATTGGAAAAGCAAAACGGCCATAAACACGTTAACACCAGATAGCACGTATACATATGTGTCCAACTGGCTACAAAGATTTGTTTAAATATGTGAAAGCATGTTCTAACACATTTTCTCAGGTTTTCAGTTTTTAGCTGAAAGATAATGTTCCTGAAATGAGAAGGAAACAAGAAAACCAGGAACAGTTTTTTATTTTATTTTATTTGGTAGAAAAAAGAATTTTTGAATTTGACATCAAACTAGGCATATGATATAAGTATCAATCTCTGCTGAGATATATCATCCTTGTCCATTTGTTTCGAGTGATGTTTCAATTAAGCAAACATTTCTAAACTGCAACATGATGTACTCATGCTCATGCACTAAACAGCGTGACGGACATTCATCTTTTTATCACCGCAGATATTGATTATTGGGTTTTCGTGGTATTCAGCTTGATCGGGAATCCAGTGTGCGCGAGTCTCTCAAACAACTACTGTCAGCTGCAGCAAATAAGTTCAAAGCCCTACTCCACAAGCCTCACCCGTTGTGGGAGCAAGACATGCCCGGTGGACCAAAAGCTCAGTCCCCAGAGCTGCGAGTGTGCTGTTCCTTATGAGGGGACACTATACTTCAGGGCTCCCTCCTTCAGGGAGCTTTCGAACGCTACTATCTTCCAGGGACTCGAGACGAGCTTTTCCACAAAATTGGGTCTAACTCCAGGCTCGGTGTCTCTTCAGAACCTCTTCTTCAATCCCGATGACTACCTCCAGATGCAGCTCTCCCTGTTTCCAGCCAGCGGGAAGGAATACTTTAACCACTCGGAGATTCAGAGGTTTGGTTTCCAATTGAGTAACCAAACGTACAAACCACCTAAGGAATTCGGGCCCTACTACTTCATTGCGTCTCCGTATCCTTTCCCCGGTAATCAACAGACAACTTGTTTGGTGTAAGAATTAAAAAGTTTTGCCGAATTTAACTTTCAGGTGCAGGATTTGTCATCCAACAGAAGTCTAACAATAAATAAATAAATGTATTGCAGCTCATTCGAAAAGTTCTCTCAGTACTGGGGTAATAGCCGGGATAGCCATCGGCGGCTCCATCTTAGTTCTTGTCCTTATCGGGCTTGGAATATATGCAGTTCGGCAGAAAAAGAGAGCGGAGAGGGCAATTGAAAGTCACAAACCATTTGGTAATTAGTGCATCTCCTGGGATCTTTACCTTTTGTTCTGGAGCTCTTGAAAATCGGAATGCTGATATCAACGATTTATATGATTCTTTTTCATCCTTCAGCATCTTGGGGAGCAGGCAGCGGAAAAGACAGTGGAGGCGCACCTCAGTTGAAGGGAGCACGATGGTTCTCTTTCGATGAGCTCAAGAAATGCACTAACAACTTCTCGGAGAACAGCGAGATCGGCTTTGGAGGCTATGGAAAGGTAGCTTTATAATTTCCCCTCGATGGTCAGTTTCATGGAATTTTCTCCGGTATCGTGTCTTAAAGACCCTCCGTTGATATGTTTCTAATAGGTCTACCGAGGAATACTTTCAGATGGGCAAGTAGTTGCAATTAAGAGAGCGCAGCAAGGATCGATGCAGGGTGGGCTCGAGTTCAGGACTGAGATCGAGCTGCTTTCCCGGGTCCATCACAAGAACCTCGTGGGCCTTGTCGGGTTCTGCTTCGAACAAGGAGAGCAGATGCTCGTCTATGAATTCATGCCTAATGGGACACTTAGGGAGGCCTTGTCAGGTAAAACGCTTATCCTACACCTCACCCACTCGGTTCATCAGAAGAAGTAAAAAGACATTAGAAATTTACTTATGTGATCAACAGGGAAATCGGGCATATACCTCGACTGGAAGAGGAGACTCCGAGTCGCTCTTGGCTCTGCCAGAGGGCTAGCTTACCTCCACGAGCTTGCAAACCCTCCCATAATCCACAGAGATGTTAAATCAACAAATATCTTACTGGACGAGAATTTGACAGCCAAGGTCGCCGACTTCGGCCTGTCTAAGTTAGTCTCAGACAGTGAGAAGGGGCATGTTTCTACTCAAGTCAAGGGCACATTGGTATGTAGTAGTTCTTACCTTTAACCTTCCATTTTGGAATTTTGTACGCTCTTATTGTTAGATGTTACCGTGAGCAATGCGTGTTATTGTTATCAAGCATGTTTTGACAGCCTCGCTGATGCAGGGCTACCTCGATCCGGAGTACTACATGACACAGCAGCTGACAGAGAAAAGTGATGTCTACAGTTTCGGGGTAGTCATGCTAGAACTGATATCCGCCAGGCTCCCGATCGAGAAGGGCAAGTACATCGTCCGCGAGGTTCGACTAGCTATGAACAGGAAGGATGATGAGTACTATGGGTTAGGTGAGATAATGGACCCCTCCATCAGAAAGGCTGGATACCTTGTCGGCTTCAGTAGATTCCTTGAGCTTGCGATGCAGTGCGTGGAGGAGTCAGCCGGTGATCGTCCCACAATGAGCGAAGTGGTCAAGGCTATCGAGACCATCTTGCAGAACGATGGGGTGGGCTCGAACCCGACGTCTGCATCCTCCTCAGCCACAGACTTTGGGACATCGAAGGGCGTTCCGAGACATCCTTACAATGATGGCCTGCCCAAGAAGGATACCGGTTACAGCGATTCTTTCGACTACAGCAGCGGTTACAACCTGTCTACTAAGATCGAGCCGAAGTAGTAGGACGCTTCCGGTCTTCCTTGCTTGGATTTTTTTATTTGAGTTTCCTTCACGGTGCAATTTTTGTATGTAATATAACTTTGTTTTCGATTTTAAGGAGGAATTCAACGTTCCGCGTTTAGTGTGGATCTTTTATACATGCAGAGTTAAGCGAATTGTAACAAAACAAGTTTGCTGCTTTTGTACGGGTTGCTGCCTTCAACAATACTTCCAAATCTTGAATATATCGATACAAGTCCTTTCATTTACCTTTGTTTTAGTCTTGTACGATCCTTCGAAGGAGTATGACAACCAGAAAAATGAAGGAAAACACCTAATGCACATACGTAACATCTGAGTTTTGATTAGGATATTCAACATAAGCTATGATGGATCTGATTAATGATGCGACAGCGGTTTCGTTTACTTTTCCAGAATCGGTTGGATTCCGTTGAAAAGAAACAAGAGGAGAAGGAGTCCATAAAGACACCTTTTATTGCTTGGACCCACTTGTATTGACCTGGTCTTCAACCTAATCCCACAAACACATTAGCACAATGACCGTATCAAGGATTCAAGCCGGACAAAGCGATTAAATAATCGTGTCAAATATCTTAGTCTATGTTTATGTTCCCATCAAACAACTCCTATGACACCTTCCACCCCTATAATATTGTGTTTTTGGACATAAATATCGCTCAAGGTTGGTACATGGAGATGAAACAGTTCTGACTTTCTGCTGAAGGAGAGGCAACTGGGAAAAGTTCATGGCAGCAGCCTTGAGGTTGCTCTTCTTCCTCACCCCTTTCATTCTCAGGATTCATTTCATCTGCTGCGTCACCGATCAGAATGACGGTAATTGCTCGTTTGCACAATTTATGTTTTATGTATTCCTTTGAGCTTGATTGATTGCTGTGGATCTTCACGGAACTTCTAGTTCAGCTGTTGCGAGGTAGACTACTTTGATCAGGCACGATACTATCGCAGCACCAATTACTTTGCTGAAAATGATGCAATCTCAATCTCTCTTGAGCTGATTACATGTTTGTAGTTAGTTGTCTGCATGACTACGATATCTGAGGCAATATCCTTGTGTCTCTTTACTTGTAAAATTGGACTCTACCAGGCGCTGTGCTCCAATCTCTGAAGTCCTATTGGCAAAACACGCCGCCCACTTGGAGCAGGTCAAGTGATCCGTGCGGGTTACCATGGGAAGGAGTCACCTGCGATGGTTCGAGAGTCACTGCACTGTGAGTTCCTCTTCTTAAGCTGTATATTGTACAATGGTTCGAGATTACCACGCTTCTCAGCAGTTATAAGCGGTAGAATATTTGCTTCAGAGGATTGTCAACAATGGATATCAAGGGGCAGCTAAGTGGAGACATCGGAGGACTTGCCGAACTGAGATCTCTGTAAGTTGCATCCAGAAGTCGTTTAAAACAGTGTTTCGGAAACTGTTTCCCCTACCAAAAGAAAACATCTTCAAATTTGTAACACAACTATAAGGTCAATTGGTTCTCGCTGCTCTTTCGCAGGGATCTATCCTTCAACAAGGACCTCATCGGTTCGATCCCTAAGGGAATAGGGAACCTACTGAAGCTCAACACCTTGTAATGTCATTTGGCCTGCAAACTACTCACTTGGAGTTTGTTCGATCTTTATCCTAGACCAATACTAACTTCTCCAGCATTTTTCAGAATCCTAGCAGGTTGTGGCCTCACCGGCAGTATTCCTGACGAACTTGGGAACCTCACCCAACTAACTTTCCTGTAAGACTTTCTAAGACTTAATCGGACTAATGCACAAGATTAATAGTCATTTCAAAGCTTACGTGACCCTCTTTTCAGGGCCCTGAACTCAAACAACTTCACCGGTATCATTCCTCCTTCTTTGGGTAAACTTTCAGAACTCTCCTGGTTCGATTTGGCGGAAAATCAGTTGTCTGGTCCTCTTCCTGTCTCAAGTGGTGATTCCCCGGGTCTGGACCTCCTATTGAATGCAAAACACTTGTGAGTTGCTTTTGTTACTTGCCAGACATTGTCATTAAACTGAATGTGGGTTGGGCTTTAACGATTTCATTATTCTTCCTGTTTCAGCCATTTCAACAAGAACAAACTCTCAGGTCCGATTCCAGAGAATCTGTTCAGCTCGGGGATGAAACTGATCCACATGTAAGTTTTGATCTCCCCAGTCATTGGACCAAATTAAATGATACTCTTCTATCTGAACTTATCTTCTTTGCTCAACAGATTATTTGATGGAAATGAACTCAGTGGAACAATACCCTCCTCGATAGGATTAGTGACGACTCTCGAGGCTCTGTGAGCAAAACTATAAACCTGAATTTTAACTTCCGTCACTTTCTTGCTACAACTTTATTCTCAGTTTATTTGAATGTACACTATCTTCATCACTCTGCAGTCGTCTCGATAGAAATTCTCTTTCAGGAGAGGTCCCTTCAAACATTAACAACCTTACGAGGCTCAATGAATTGTGGGTATTTATTTACACCTACGCAACTCTTGACTCTTGTTTATACCCTTTACTGACATCATACCACTTCCTTCAGGAATTTAGCAAACAATGACCTTGATGGCTCAATACCGGACTTAACAAATATGAACTCCCTCAATTACGTGTACGCAAAGAGCTTCTATGCGCACATATATATTTTTCTGATCGAAATCCATTGAGATTTTCTAGTTGTGCCTGTGCTGTTTCTTAACAAGACAGTAAACTTATCTTTGCAGAGACCTCAGCAATAACTCTTTTAACGCATCGGAAGCTCCGAAATGGTTTTCGACTTTATCATCTCTCACAGCTCTGTAAGTCTCTAGCCATTAGCTGAAATGGTTGAGAAAATGAAACAGAAAATTGAAGCACTCGATTCTGGGCTTCTGATGCAGTCTGTTTTCTTCCAATGCAGGGTTCTGGAATCCGGTCCGCTCCATGGAGCTTTCCCCCAAGGGCTCTTAAGCTTGTCGCAGCTACAGCAAGTGTATGTAAATTCATCGAGAATATTAGATTTTGGTAATTAGCTGCAGAAGAAATCTACACAGTTCTCCTAACTTTCTTGTACTTGTCAATAGGTTACTGAGGGACAATGACTTCAACGGGACATTGAACATAAGCCAAGCAGGCTCACAGCTTCAGCTCGTCGATCTGCGGGAAAACAAAATCGAGTCCCTCACTCCGGGTTCGGGATATTCGAATACGTTAATGTGAGGAGACCGCTCAATATCGTTTTCAACAAGAGCACCATATTGATGTGCTTAAGAGATATGTCTTCATTCCCGATTCTGGTGTTGTCCAGGTTATATGGGAATCCGTACTGCCTCGAAAGCTCAAACACTCAAGTGGCCTACTGCCAGCGCCAAGAGACGATCCCGACCCCCTACACCACGAGCCTCGAGAGCTGTGGGCCAAACCGTAAGCAGTGCACAGGCTTTCAGAAGCTCAGCCCTGCAAGTTGCGACTGCCAAGTCCCGTATGAGGGGAAATTGACTTTCAGGGCTCCCTTTTTTAGGGACGTGGCTAATGCAAACTTATTTGGGAAACTCGAGGAGAGCTTGTGGTCGAATCTTACTCTGCCTGCTCGGTCAGTGTTCCTCCAGAACCCCTTCTTCGACTCAAGCGCCTATCTTCAAGTTCAGCTCTTACTCTTCCCATCGAGCGGGAAGTTCTTCAGTCACTCAGACATTCAGAGGATGGGTAACGTGCTGAGTAATCAACTGTTCAAGCCACCAGATGTCTTCGGTCCCTACGTGTTTAATGGGTTTAATTACCCTTTCCCTGGTATAAACTAAAGGCGTATTTTCGTCGAATGCCATTTCTTTCTAGCTTTGCATAACTTCTCAAGATTTTTCTGTTTCCTTTTAGTGATAATTGCGTTAAAACTATCGCAGCCCGAAATGGAGTTTTCCTCAGCAAAGGCGCAATAGCAGGCATAGCAGTAGCCTCAGCTTTCCTGCTTCTTGGCCTCGTTGTGATTGCATTATATGCTATTCGACAACAGAAACTTGCTCGAATGGCGATTGAACTAAGTAGACCTTTTGGTAACTAATTTTCACACTCATCATTTTGGTATCTTATTCGATGTTATCGGAATATAGTTGGCTTACTCAATTCATTTCTTCGATCTTCTAGCTTCTTGGGCACCGGGTGTTAAAGATGCGGGCGGTGCCCCGCAGTTAAAGGGAGCAAGACTCTTCTCCTTCGATGAACTGAAAAAATGCACAAACAACTTCTCGAATAGTAATGAGATCGGTTCGGGGGGTTATGGAAAGGTAATGTCAAACAAAAGCTTATGTACTTGAAGAATCATCCGGAGGACTATTACTGAACTGACCCTCTGCTGTGATCTTACAGGTCTACAGAGGAGTGCTTCAGGATGGGCCACCGGTCGCTATTAAGAGAGCTCAGCAGGGATCAATGCAGGGCGCTCTAGAGTTCAAGACGGAGATTGAGCTTCTGTCACGGGTCCACCACAAGAATCTTGTCGGCCTCGTTGGCTTTTGCTTCGAACAGGAAGAGCAGATGCTGGTTTATGAATACATGCCGAATGGTACACTTAGGGAGAGCTTGTCCGGTAAAAACTCTATGCAAACCATTAGTCTCGCGGAAAGATCAGACCTACTATTAATACCTGCATTCTAATATGGTCATACTTATGCCTGCAGGGAGGTCCGGCATAGCTCTCGATTGGAAGATGCGGCTCCGGGTCACTCTCGGCTCTGCAAGAGGGATAGCTTATCTCCACGAGCTTGCAAATCCTCCAATAATCCACCGAGACATCAAGACAACAAACATTTTGTTGGACGAGAATTTGACTGCCAAGGTTGCCGACTTCGGCTTGTCTAAACTCGTCTCGGATGGTGGGAAAGGACATGTTTCCACCCAAGTGAAGGGAACACTGGTATACTTCTACGCCAGCCACTATTTATTTTTCGTTGCCTCTTGGATGTCGTCTCACGAACTGTCCTGAGGTAATGATCGTGCTAAGCAAGAAAAGAAACTGCTTCTTGTTGCAGGGCTATCTTGATCCGGAATACTACATGACGCAGCAGCTGACAGAGAAAAGCGATGTGTACAGCTTCGGAGTAGTCATGCTCGAACTGATAACCTCTAAGCTCCCGATCGAGAAGGGAAAGTACATCGTGCGTGAGGTCCGCCTGGCAATGGATAACCAAGACGACCAGTACTGTGGACTGGGAGGTGTAATGGACCCATACATTAAAAAGGAAGGCTCCCTAGTTGGTTTCCGGAAATTCCTCGACCTTGCAATGCAGTGCGTGGAGGAATCAGCCAACGACCGCCCAACCATGAATGTAGTCGTGAAGGCCATCGAGACCGTATTACAGGATGACGAAGTGAACTCGAACCCGACTTCAGCATCTTCCTCTGCCACTGATTTTGGGACAGCCAAGGGGCCCCCCAGACACCCTTACAATGACAACGTCTCCGGACATAAGCATGTTGCTTTTAGCGATACGTTCGATTACAGCAGCGGATATAACCTCTCCATGAAGATCGAACCAAAGTAGTAGCGCTTGTAATCATATTCTTTTGCTTGAGTTTTATGTCGTCTCCGATTCTTGTCTGTGATATAAAGGGCTTTATTTCTTAGAAAAGACGTGTCACTTAAGTAATTTTTTGCGAATTGTAAGATGGAAGTTGGGATGATATTGAAATGGTTAAATCGTTCATTCTTGTCTACTGAGGGTTGGGGTGAGATTCTCTTTCTTGACTTAAGATACAAGTGACAAAGCTTTTTACTTTGGTAAAGTTTGTCCATCTGTAGCGCAATGAAGTTCATCCTCCAATATTATTTTTTTCGGTGTGAACTCCAATTAGACTTCGACTAATCTAATCGAACCGGGTTGGCTAGTAAGGGATATAACTCTCACAGCGTGAATTTTCTGCATTCACGAGAACTCGAATCCGAAAATTTATTTAAACGGAACAATCGCATAATCCTTACGTCAAAAAGGAATGAACTCTTAAACCGCAAGATATGATTTGATAATTGATTAACTGCGACCGATGTACTCGGACATTCATGCAATCTAAGGACATCGTGCGCAGGATAAGCGAATACTCGAGCATGTCAAAAAAATTTGAAAAAAGAAATTCTCACAGGAAGAAATGGATTTATT
Organism: Punica granatum; assembly: GCF_007655135.1. Classification (NCBI taxonomy): domain Eukaryota; kingdom Viridiplantae; phylum Streptophyta; class Magnoliopsida; order Myrtales; family Lythraceae; genus Punica; species Punica granatum. Next base: position 2,443,900 of record NC_045127.1, on the reverse strand, counting down.
ATTTGGGTTGGGAGCCAATAATAACAGGACACGTCGAAGTCACTGCAGCAGAGGATCTCACCCAGCGTCCGTGCAACTGCCGGTGGATTTAGAATTTCCCAGCGTATCTTTCTCGCTCCTTCACTCTCTCTCTCTCTCTCTCTCTCTCTGCCCTTTCTCGAGTTTGCCCCGACTGAGAGTGTGAGAGACACTGATAGTGCGATCCACCGCAGCTCCGGCGCCGGCAGCTCACCTGAAGAAGGAGACGGAACACGGACTCACCGGAGCGCAGAGAGAGAGATAGAACGAGAGAGAGGCTGGTGCTATTTACAGAACATCCAGCGGAGGAGCTGAATCTCGATTCACCGAGCTTCGTCCGATCCACCTGTGGCGGTTCGCGGAGGTCGTCTGTCATGCTTCTGGCGCCTCCATTCTCGAATTGAAGCTGCGGGATCGATATAAACGCCTATTGATGAAAGGCGGCGGAGCTGGTGGCGGAAAACGGCGATGGAGGGGTCTAGTGATTGCGGTCTTATGCCTCGTTATCCTCTCAATGCTCGTCCCTCTCGGATTCCTCTTCGGCCGCTTCCACACTGCTTCCACCGCGGGTAACTCGATCAGTTTCTCTGTTCTTCCTCTTGTGCAGAGCAGATCTCTCCTGTCATTGTCTGTTCACCATGTCGCAATGCTGTATTCCGGTTTGTTCATTTATAATGGCTATCTCAGCTTCAGTTACGCTTTCATTATCACACCTAACTATCATTATCCGCTTTATATTGATCGTTCCACTGTGCGTCTCGTAGATCTCTTACGTAATTGAACGCTTTGCGCCTGGAAGCTGCTGACTTTGATAGTTTATCCTTCCGTTTTAGACGGAATTGACAGCTCCTGACTCTTCACTTTGCCTTGTTTGCAGTTTTCGGGTCTGACCAACAGAGTTCGGAGCCAGTAAGGATTCAACCCCTCTTTTTTATTATTTAATTCCCCATCCATTTATTGGTCATTCTGTACCCAATTGGGTTCTTCCACGGGATGCTTATTTGTAGTATGTGCACTTACTATATTTTTCTTCTTTCTTGATTTGGAACCAGAATGGTCTTAGCAGCTTTGACAAGCAAGGCATCAGTGGTGTCAGGGACCAGTCCAAGTCTAAGGTAATTTTTGCTTCAGTGCTTGTCATTTGGTTTTGGATTAACCCAAAATGTTCATGCACACTTAATTTTGTGGTTCAGAAGGATCAGTCAGAAACAGACCACGTGAAAGAGCTCGTTGATAAATTTCCAGCAACTATTCCTGAGGTCTGCTCTTCGACTTTCTACATGTTAGAACTTTAGCACATCAATAGTTGCTCTGTATCAAAACAGTATGTGCTTATTCTAACTTAAAAGCTCGTGATAGAAAAGGCTGCACATGTGCATTTAGAACTTTGATTTTGACAGAAACGATCGCTCATCTCATGAATTATTGCAATCGTCCAGCTCAGTAATCAGTCTTTCTGTTAATTTTGCATTCATTATTGCAGGATGTTCTTAAAAATATTTCTGTTGAAGTTAAGAACCATAGCATCAGTGCTGTTGTCAAGGACGATCATCCTAAGAAAGGTTGGGTTTCACGCTTTTCCTTATTGAGCGTGCAATTCTTTGACAAATATTAGTTGGTTGTGATTCTTTTGTTGATTTCTTTTTCAAATAAGTGCAGCGTTTCCTGTATCACCGCCCGGAGTGCTGCGACCCGTCTCAAGTTCAAATGTGTGTACCTGCATTTCGCAACATGTTTGTGTTTTGTTTCATTCTGTTCTTAATATCCTTGACAATTGAAGTTATATGGCAGGTCTCTGAAGCTAGCCATCCTATAGAAACTGACAGATCTAATAGAGGCCCCATTAGCAACAGTGACAGATTGTGTGAATTGAGATTTGGGAGCTACTGCCTTTGGCGTCGAGAACACAGGGAAGCAATAAAGGATAAAATGGTGAAGAAATTAAAAGACCGACTTTTCGTTGCAAGAGCATACTTTCCTAGCATAGCTAAGCTCCCTGATCAAGAAAAGTTGTCCCGTGAGTTGAGGCTGAACATTCTAGAATTTGAGCGCATCTTCAGTATATCCTCTAGGGATGTGGATCTTCCACCCCAGTAAGTTGTAGACCAATTCTTTCCTCAATCTATCCTCCTATAAGCCAAATATTTTTATCGTAGAGTGAAAAAAAGGTCTAAGATTTAAATCCAGGAGCAAATATTTTCCATAGCTAGACTCTGGAACTGTGTATTAGTTCAAGTTAACTATCGTCTGTTTGTCCTTCCCTTCTTTTCATGTTGGACGCTTTCATCGACTCATTGCCTACTTTTGAAGATGACGGCTGTAGATTTCCAGCATAAATGTTCCCTCCAAAATATTCTTTTGATGCTTCTCCCTTCTTGGAGAGCTTCAGCTTAGTTTCTGCTCCTCGAATCATCATCATGACTACACTGAGTAATATCTGTAGAATAATGAAGTTCTCTGCCTGAAAATGTAGTCACAGCATAATATCACTTGATAGATCACCTCTTGAATTTGTGATGTAGCATTCTTCAGTAACAAATGTTCATCCACTGCTAATGCTATCTAAATTCTGGATACCATTTCATTCACTTACAGGATTGAACAAAAGCTCCAGAGAATGGAAGCTGCAATAGCAAAATCCCAATCTGTCAAATTAGATTGTAACAATGTTGTCAAGAAATTAGCACAGATCTTGGATTTGACAGAGGATGAAGCCAACTTTCATGCAAAGCAGAGTGCCTTCCTCTACCAGCTTGCTGTTCATACCATGCCAAAGAGTCTTCACTGCCTATCTATGAGACTAACTGTGGAGTATTCTACATCTCCTCCTCCTGATATGGAGTCTTCTCTGGCTAATAAATTTTCAGATCCCTCACTTCACCACTTCGCTATATTCTCCAACAACGTCCTTGCTTCTTCAGTAGTGATCAACTCAACTGTTATGAATTCTAAAGTAAGGTTTCATCCAGCTTGTTCAGCACTTATGTATTTGTAAGGTTGTTTAATTATTACAACAGCTAAACTTTATGTCTCATTCTTTTTCAGGAAAGTCAAAATTTAGTGTTCCATGTGCTGACAGATGAAGAGAACTATTTTGCGATGAAGTTTTGGTTCTTCACACACGACTATAAAAGTGCTGCTGTTCAAGTATTAAATGTCGGACAACTTGGTATGGATTTCCAGGATAAAGCAGCTCTCTTATCTTTCTCACTGTCTGAGGAATTTCGTGTTACCTTCCACAGTAGTAACAAACAATCAGAGCCTGCCATGAGAACAGAATATATATCTATCTTTTCAAGTTTGCATTATCTTCTGCCTGAGATATTCCAGAATCTGGGGAAGATCATGGTCTTGGATGATGATATAGTTGTCCAGCAGGACTTGTCTGCCCTATGGAACCTTGATATGGAAGGAAAGGTGAACGGTGCTCAGCAGTTCTGCTCTGTGAGGCTGGGTCAGCTCCAGGGTTACTTGGGCGAAAACAGTTTGGATAAGAACTCCTGTGTGTGGATGTCAGGTTTGAATGTAATTGATCTGAAGAGGTGGAGAGAGCTCCAGCTGACTGAAACATACCTAAGGTTGGCACAGGAGGTGAGTTACATCTGTTTGAATTGCATATCACTATAGCTCAGACTGCTTTCTCTCTGCAATAATTCCCACTCTTGCTCGCTTTTACTGTTGAGTATTAAAGATATATGTTGCCGATCCTCCCCTCACAGTTTGTATTGGAGGGATTTAGACGGGAGGTATTATCCTCTATTTGGCAGTTTTGATTTAGGAGGAAACTATCCTCCCAACATATGCTTTTTCTCATATATCCAGATGATGGCTTGTTGGTTTGGAGGGAATTGGAGCTTAATTAATGAAAACAAAGGTTTTGTGTGCGTTTTCAATCTCCCTTGTCGTCTAATTCCTACCAAAGGATTGTCCTTCTCTCTCTTTTCTGACTTTCCTCCCATATCAAGAAGCTTTCAATGAGTGTTGCTGGTCCTCACTTGACGCTAGCTAAGCCATTGCTTTTGCTTTGCCACATTTTTATTGCTGTGAGGGAAAAGTCCGTAGTTCTTCATTTTCCTGCTTCCATGGAATTTGGTATAACTTAGAAGCTGCTGTTTTGCGAACAATTTAAATGATCAATTCTATCTCTTGCTATGAAAATCCAGCTCAATATGGGGGAGACATCAGCGGAAGCTGTTTCACTGCGTGCAAGCTTCTTGACCTTTCAGGATCTTATCAAACCTCTCGATGAGTCATGGGTTTTGTCGGGCCTGGGTCACGATTTTGGGGTCAAACGCCGAGCTGTGAATAACGCTGCAGTTTTGCACTATAATGGCAACATGAAACCGTGGCTTGAGATGGGGATCCCCAAATACAAACGCAGCTGGAAGAGGTTTTTGAACATCAATGATCAAATGTTGAGTAACTGTAATGTCAGCCCCTGATCTGCTCGGCCTTTACTACACTTATTTCTCATATACATCGTTCAGAGCAAACCACCACATTGAGATCTACGTCTTGAACGGAGAGACTGCTGATCATTTCATCCATTCACCTCTGAACAATGTTGGTATGACCAAGTGATAGCTGCGATAACTTTGCTGGGAGATTTTTCTTTCTTTTTTTTTTCCTTTGAATAGGACTACATAGGAAGGATTTCCTCGGTGGAGATTGCATGCCAAGTAATGGAGAATTCCGGTTGAAGGGAGACTCAATCGTTTGCATGTAGAAGAGCTGGCTTTGCAGACTGGAAGTTTGTGAAGATTCGAGTGGAAGCAAAGCTCATGATGGGAATGAGTGATGTAGCTTCGGTTGAGGCATGCAGCAAGCAAGTCGTACAAATATTCATCAGGTTTCATAATTCTTTCCGGGGGGGTTGTGTCGATACTTCTTTTCAGGAACGTCTTTTGTTTTGTTCTTAGGTCTATCTCTCTATTGAGAGTGTGGTTGAAGGTCGGCTTCTTTCTACATCCTATTTTTGTACCGATTCAATTGTAAATCTCTCTGTACTATTGTAACATGAGTTTGAAAATATTGACGTTGCTTCATGGGATGGGCTCTACCCGGAGAGATCACTTGTCTGTGGCCACGAGTCGATCTTGTTCGGAAGACTTCCTAATGAAAAGACCATATTTGGGACGTCGGAGCGCAATGAAAAAATAAGAGAACAGAAGCACAGTTTAGCATTTAATGACTAAAACTACTCAAATCTAATCTTAGGCAGTTGGATAGGATCCGACCAATCCTTGGCGTAATTCTATGGATATAATGTTACATTGCTATTTCAATGGACATTAGTGCCTGCCGACCAAGAGAAAAAAAAAAATCTTCCTTTTCCTTAATTGAGAAGGAAAGGGCCTGGTTGGAATTATGCTCGGATGCTTTTAACAAATTCTCTTAAACCGAAAGGGATGTTCTCACTTCTCATAATACTAAGAACAATTGGACGGACAAGACACAAAAACGACCAGATTTTTCGAATGGAACCGACTTAATCAGCCAATTCGAATTCTCCTTTCTTTTCAAAGTAGCATGAGTCGAAAGATAATAATAATAATAATATAGTTCTACTACATCAGCATTTACGATTGGAGGATCTTCTTATTGAATGGACTTAACCAGTATTTGAAATATCGACTTTGATGTAACACGCAGGGACACGTATGTATCTCTTCCTTAGTTACGTAGTCTAATCATCAAAGCTTAGGGCAGATAATTTCATATCATGTCATATTATATGACTTAATAATAAGTCCTAATAAGAAACTGAAAAACCTAACGGATGCTTCATGGAGTGAAAGGGGCTGAGCAGAAGCAAAAAAGCATAAAGAGGACCAACCACCATTGAAGAATCTTCTTCATTCTTCTTCTTCTTCCCCCCCTCTCCCCCTCCTCTCCCGCTTTCGAGGAGAGAACCCCGACACGAACGCAACCCACAAAACGCCGATGGTGAGATAGAGAGAGAGAGAGAGAGAGAGAGAGAGAGCTGTCATCAGCTGTGTGATCTAACCGTAGCCCTAGAATCCTGGGACACCCAAGAACTCCTCCTCCTCCATTGAAGAGCTCTCTCACCTCTTCTTTCGTATCTATTCACATCCCAACTTCTTGATTCCATTTTCCTGGAGAAATATGTCCGACCCAGGTGGATCTCCTCCTCCTCCTCCTCCCCCCTCGCAGAACAAGGACCGCTTGATCGCCACCTGCCTCGCCGGCGGGCTGGTTATCGGCGTCTCCGCCCTTCTTGGCCTCTACCTCTCCGGAAGCGGCACCGACCCCCTCGGCCTCGGCTCCAGACTCCGCCGCCGCAGGAAAGGCGGCCGCCGCCCCGTTAGGGTTTACATGGACGGGTGCTTCGACATGATGCACTACGGCCACTGCAACGCCCTCAGGCAGGCTCGTGCTCTGGGTGACCAGCTGGTTGTCGGGGTCGTGAGCGACGATGAGATCATTGCCAACAAGGGCCCCCCCGTTACTCCCTTGAGCGAGAGAATGATAATGGTGCATGCGGTGAAGTGGGTCGACGAGGTCATCCCCGATGCTCCCTACGCCATAACCGAGGATTTCATGAGGAAGCTCTTCGACGAGTACAAGATTGATTACATCATCCATGGGGACGATCCTTGCGTGCTCCCCGATGGGACCGACGCCTATGCGCTCGCAAAGAAGGCGGGTCGGTACAAGCAGATTAAGCGCACCGAGGGAGTTTCCAGCACCGACATTGTTGGTATGAATATAACCTTTCCTGACTCAGTTTGGCCGGTTTAACGCTTGTAGAAGGGTTCAATTCAGTAGCTTTTGCATGTGCACCATTGCTTGCTATCCGCATAGCGAAAAGACGGTCCGGACATATTATCCCCGTCAAGAGAATTTTGCGTAGTTTTGTTAGAAATTTACTATTTTTCATTTCAATGAACCTGAGAATACCAGAAATTCAGCTCGAAAAGTCACGTTCATGCTCATTCAGCTAAAGAAATAGAAAAGGCAACAATTTTCTTTTCTGGAAAACAATTATTTCGGGTCGTGGGTTTTGGTATCCATTATTCTTTCTGAGGGGTACAGGGAATCTTCTGTCCTGTTGGTACCATAGACAACGAGCTGCGAAGCAATGTGTGGATATAGAGGCTGTTGAAATTTGGTGTGTGTTTGTCCGGTTACCACTAGGAATGGAAGCTTGTGTTTAATATCATCGCGTATGTGCTACAGGGAAGCGCAGAAGTCGGTGAATGGCGTATAATTTATTTTGAGATGGTTTGTATCTATTCTGAGATTACTCCTGAGATGGCTGGGATTTGTTTTTTTGGTCTTTGAACAGGGCGCATGCTCCTCTGTGTGAGGGAGAGGTCTGTAAGTGACACTCACAAGAACCAGAATCATTCGTCCCTACAGAGACAGTTTAGCCATGGCCACAGTCAAAAAATCGACGATGGTGGATCTTGTAGCGGAACTCGTGTCTCACATTTTCTCCCAACATCTCGGAGGATTGTCCAATTCTCTAATGGAAAGGTTAGTGCTACTCAACTTTCCCCTTTGTTCTGCATGCTACTGGTAATTTCCTTTAGTGCCCATTTTTTCAATATGCTTCGTTGCAAGATTTCTCATCTTCTAGCTTTTTCTTTATGTTTGTAGGGGCCAGGACCAGATGCTCGTATAATTTATATAGCTGGTGCATTTGATCTTTTCCATGCTGGACATGTAGAGGTAGTTCTTCTCTCCCGTAAAGAGGATATTGAGGCTACGGCATCTGCAATACTTTAATCTCAGACTATGATGATCTCTTAAAACTTTGTTTTAGATCTGCTCAATTTATTGGTGAATGATCGAACTAGCTAGGAAACATAATTGACAGAATAGATCAGGGCATTGGTTGCTTAATGTGTGCAGCTGATCAAGATACTTTTTTCCAGAAAAACTTATTGCAATATCCAATTGAGAACTCTTGAATTTTTAAAGCCGAACTCTATCTTCTTGCTATATGATTTTTTTTCTTCTTTTTGCATGACTACCTTTTTTTTTCCTGCTATACTACATGCATAATAATCACCTGTTATCTTATTATTGATAGATTTTGAGGCTTGCCCGTGGACTCGGGGATTTCCTTCTTGTTGGCATACACACTGATCAGACAGTCAGGTTCCACACTCTCTTACCCTTTTTTCTACTGTGCATCTGTTCAGAGGTTTTATTTTTGGGGGGGAAATCATGGGCAAAAATATGGAGTCATAGAAGATGCTCCTTGGAATCAGTTGATTTCATATGTTTGGAAGTGAATATTGAAATATATATGCATGTGTGTGTGTCTGTGTGTAGATGAGTTGATTTTGACTCAGTATAATGGTCCTGCAGTGCTAGTAGAGGAGCACATCGCCCTATCATGAATCTTCATGAGAGAAGCTTGAGTGTTTTGGCCTGCCGGTATGTGGATGAAGTGATAATTGGTGCTCCATGGGAAGTGTCAAAAGATATGGTTAGTCTGTTTTCACCTTTATGTCTTCTCTCTCATTTCTCGCTGTATTTGAAGAGATAATTGTATTTTCATGTTCATGCTACTCTTAAGATGTCATGGCCTCTGATAGAAGAAACTTCCAAATGGTCCTTAAACATGACAACATGGTCTTGAATATCCAAGTGTCTGTGGTTACCCTCATGCCATGCGGTGAGGAAAAAGACTATGTAAAAGTAGTACCTCGCCTCATTTAGTCTCGTTTTGGGGTAAATATACTTCACTTGTACTGAAGGAACACTTTGAAAGCTTAAGGTTATTGGGTAGATCTTAATATAGGTTTTATGGTGGGGCTCTTGTCCAGGCTGTAAATATTCATTAAAGCTCCCAGTATTTTGTATGAGATACTTGAGGACATATTTTGGTCGAGTGATGCTGGATTAGATTTTTTTTTTTTGGGGGGGGGGGGGGGGGGGGGGTACTGAAGTAAACCTTTTGAGTTGCACTATCCACAGTTATCTCGTAGTAATAACTTATTGAGAATGATGTGCATGCAGATCACCACTTTCAACATCTCACTAGTTGTCCATGGAACGATATCAGAGAGCAACGATTTTCAGAAGGTAAATGAAGTTATGGGTAGAAACTTGTTTTCGGCGACAAATAGTGTCAGTTTGTTTTGCTGCTTTATAGTGTTGCTTACAAGTCTTCAATATAATGTTGCTTACAATTCTTCAATGATCTTTGCAGGATGAAGGCAATCCATATGCTGTCCCGATCGGCATGGGTATCTTCAAAGTCTTGGAAAGCCCTCTCGATATCACAACTACGACGATAATTAGGAGGATAGTAGCTAATCACGAAGCTTTCCTGGTAACTTTCTGAAGCTTTTCTTGCTTCTATATGGTTTGATCAATTTTACATTGTTGTGTCATTTTGAAGAGCTAATGTTATGAGAACTGAAGTTAATTTCCTTTTTATCTCCCCCTCCCCGAGTAGAAACGGAACGAGAAGAAGGCAGAGAGCGAGAGGAGGTATTACGAGGGCAAGGGCTATGTGTCTGGGGATTGATGATGCCCATGCAATCTCGTGTCGTGCAATGCATCCTACCCTTTTTTTCTTATTATTACACTGCAGCTAGCTAGGTTTCTCTATGATAAGAAGAGCGATTTCTGGCGATCATCATAGGCTTCTGAGTTTGAGTTTAGGTTTGCGATTCGTTTGCTCCCTTTTGTATCCCTTTTTTTCCGGAAATGACAGTAGGTAAGAATTAGAGAGAGAGGGCGAGAGATCCGTCCGATAGGTCGATGCGACGTATCATCTGTAAGAGCAGCATTTATTTATTATTTGCAATAAAGAAATTACACCTTTTAGAGATACGTTGAGAAGATCCTGTTGGCTGATTATTTTTGCTGGATCTATTTTGCTTCGTTCATTTATGCAATGCGATGTCAAATTGAAATGAGTTACCTTATTTATCAAATCATGTGCCTATATATAGCAAAAGTATTATCTTGTATTCGGCAGAGTAATCCTTAACAAGTGTTCCAAAAGCTAGCCAAACGTAGCCGGAAATTCCCAAACCCGACAGCTCGAATAATGTACATGGTGAAGCTGTATAATAATACTGTACTCTCTATCTCTCGATCTCTCTCCTAATTCCTCCGCTACCATTTATATCAAATCCACGAATACCAACATGAGTCTAACAAGAGCATAACAATGGACCAATGGGCCTACAGCAGATTCGGTCCAACACAACAATGAAGCCCATAATCAGCCCATTATCAAGCCCAGGCTGCACCACAAGGCTGAACACTTCGTTGCTGAGCAGAACCTTTGGGTTCACTCTCTTTCTAGAAATCTTAGCAACTATTTCTCCCGTTGATGTTCTCCTGATGCAGCAGTTCCTCCTCCGGAACGATCCCTCGATCCTGAACTCCGGGCCCCTCGAACCTCCGATGAACACCTCGGCTTCCAATTCTGGTTTTGCTTCGTCCTTGTAACTGCTATTATAATCGAGGAACGGGATTGCTAATGATTTCCTCATGGAAAACAGTCGGAACTTCCGACTCTGGCCCCTGCCGGTGCAGTCTCCTCCATATGCATTCCATCCGCGTTGCATGCTCAAACCCTGACGTTATGATATATTATCAGATCCATGTGTGTATGCAAAACATTGAAAATCTCAAGCACAGTGGATGCAAGTACGTGCACGAAATAAGAGAAGGCGGAGCATACAATGCAAGATATATCGTTTACATCGAGACTCTGATTAATATTCTTATTGCTTTCACATCGATCTCATATTTTAAATTAAGATCGGCACCCCGTGATGGAATCCTGGAAGGAGATTGAGACTATAAATATCGAAATCCACGTAAAAAGATACGAGGGAGTTTGATCGATCAACTTTTCATACCTTTGGTCTCAAGGTCAGTAAAGCTTTCCCAGATCCGTCCATGAGCACGAGCCCTCCTCCTCCGCCACCCGTGCGATCATTCTTCCTCGAATAGTTATCTACCCGAAACGTCAACCTCCCGTATTCATCGAAGACCGTGAACCCGTCAGTTCCTTCAAAGCTCATGCTCGATTTCTTCCACACGGTGAACTTTGATGGACACTGATTGCTATCGCATCGACCCCCTTCATGGATCTCCCTCAGGAGTTCTGAGCTTTTATTAGTCACAGCAGGATGAATCCTGGACATGCTTGAAATTAACCTCGATGAAGAGATCACGAACTCGAAAGACAGAAGATGAAGAAGTACTACTTGAGGCACAGGAAGAGAAGCAGAAGCCGTTTAGCGATAATAGCTATGAATATTGTTCTTGGAAATGGAGCTTACTGCCTTATATATATATATACACACACATATAAGGACGAAGTTAAGCATGATGTGGAAAGGAATGGGATATGGTTAATTAAGGTTGTCTTGTTCTTTTTTCTTTTTTTTTTCTTTTTTCTGTGTGTACCCTGATATCCAGAGTCTAATGGGATCTGACTAATCATGTCGAGAGATCGAGCATTAAAGGTTATTCTACCTCCCAACAAGTGCGTTTCCCGAGATTCGAACTTGTGTTCTCCTCATTATGGGGTGAGCTGCTTACCATTCAACCAACATTTTTGTTAGTATCATTGTTTTGTTATTACGTTGGCTTACTAACAATTCTAAATTGCCAACTATATAATTCCATTACTTGTCCACGAGACTATGAGATATATTGCCAACTATATATATACCAATTTATAGCTGAAATTAACTCTCGATCGGAATATTTTTACAAATCTTTTGTAAATTATTTTTCAAGGGGAGAACTGCTCTTGTTTATCGATGTTAGCATGTTTCTATGGTCGGATATAGTAGGTGAAGTTCTCGGGGGTCTGCTAATTAAATCACTTGTCTTGAATGATCATATCGTAACACATATTGCACATGGTAAAAGCTAGGATCTTCGGAGAAGTTGGATCTATTGAAAGATGGGATATCGGCGGAACAAAGTTCGGGATTTTGTATATGGATGAAAACTGAGACGGATCTATTGTTTGCTTGTGGCTCGTCGCGATTCGAAATAACTTGAATGCGATGGCTGCTCAGTGGCCCATGGCACACACGGATGGCGATGAGGCCGACCGAGGAATGTCTGCAGTCAATTTTGAATTAACTTTATCTAAAATTTAATTAATTAATAAAACAATTTGGGTTGAGTGCCATGCTTTGAGTCACAAAAGCACTATATCTGTATAATAATGTACAAATACATAGTAATTCTTAATTAATTAGACCATCATCACACTTCTCCATGGGGACCAAAAAGTCATTGTCTACTAAAAATAGTTAAACTAATTTTAGCTAAATAGCAAAATCAGAGGAGGAGGAGGAGGAGATGGGGGTGGGCTTGTCAATGGATAAAGACATCATCTCTGAGAGGCAAAATTCAATTAACGAATTTTCCCCATACGAAAAAGATAAGAGAATCAAGAGAGGTATAACGTAGTTACGCACCTCTCGTCTAATGATTGGAGATTTTAAGTTCGATACCCAGTGGAACTAACCGTATCTCTTTATTAGATATTTAAAATTTTTATTTTAATACACTAAGTTCATGAGTCTCATTTGCAACCGAAAATATATATATATATATATATATATATAAAAGAGGAAAAAGAGAGGGAGAGTAGGTAATAAACTTCCATTCATGCACCCCAAAATCTGCGAGCTTGGAAGTTGTGATCCTTATTTTCCTCCTAATTAATTAATTAATTAATTTTTTCGATATACATCTTAATATTCGAAAACTTAACATATTTCGATTCACTCAATTCAAATCAAAGCTCTTCAATCATGAACTTTCTCCATTCAATACTCGAATTCAAGATCTTATTTAAGGGGAATAAGCATCGAACCGATTGAAATCGATCTATATTGATCTAATTAAATAATTAATTGATTAATATGTTGTTTTCAAATCACCAGGATTCTTTGTCAGTTTTCTCATTGGCTTAAATATGTATAAGTTAATTTTCTTTATATATATATATATATATATATATTTTTTAAACTTAGGAACAAGTAAATCTTTGTAACATATGGTGACCTTCGCAACACTAATGTGCTTGTCTTACATTGAAATTCAAGGAAATGAGGCCGAACAACCATTGTCAGCATGTTGGATTCTGAAAGACAGGATCCATCTAATTGATTCTAAATAATAATTACGGAATTATTACAAGACAACTGCATGAACATCGGATAAACCGATGGAGACCTGAAATTGTTTTTACTACATAAGTTTGTAGCTAGCTAGCTAGCTTTTCCTAAGGCATTTAATTTCTCACTTGTTGTAAAGAAAATGTGATTGATATACACATGATTATATCTAATACACTCTTTTTGAGATATAGATATAAAAATAATAACTTTCTGATATACCTAACAGAAACTAATTTTTTATATTGATTGATGATAATTGAAAGGATAAGTTGGTTGCACATTTATCCATAAGCTTTTGTGTCCAATGACTCACTTATCTGGTGGCGAATGGATAGTGGGTGTTGCATTGTATGCAATGAGGATATGATAATTAACTCATGATCAGAGAACTATGGGAAGGTTTTACTAAGAAACTTAGTGGACTAACATCATCACAACACATTAAAAGAAAAAAGATAGTCTGACTAATTTAATTTAGAATATTGATAATTGATTGATAATAAGTCAATTGAATTCACATCTCAAAAGCAAAGGCCAAGAATAAGAAGAATTAATATGCAATAATTAAGCATGTGAACCGCATAATAACCTAAACTCATGTTAATTAGATGATGGAGGAGGGATCACTTGCTGATGGATGATCCCTCTACCGACGTATGCAACCACAACCAACTTCCTTTTCTCCTCTTCTATATGTAAATAGACAGATAGAGTTATCCAAACGGGATATAGCAAGTCATGTAACATGGTTCGATTTGGTTGGGCTTTTAGGGCTAGAATTCGATATATAATCGGGCTCCATTTTTCCTACTCCATCCGGGTCGAGACTAAATCATAACTAAGTTATGCATGCGCTTTGCCGAAAGTTCAAACGAGATGGTTCTGAACTTTGAATCGTCAGGTGTAGATACCCAAAATTTTTTGTTTGATTTTCGGAATTGTGAGCTTTTGGATCCCATTTAGTTCGGTTCTCCATAAAGTGATTGAGGGAAAACAAATCATAACCGAAACCTCTTAGTTTCAAGTCATCATATATATGTACATACTATCATACTGCACCTCCTCTCGGCAAAGAAATCCTTTTTAAAACATACCCATGCACATATAATATAGCTTCCTCGGAGATAGAAATCATGCATGTTACTATGTTGTGTTTTCTCGAAGAATCATCACTAATTAAGATTATTGTTTATAGTTAGCTTTTCCCCTGCAATTACGTTGCTAATGATCTTATAGTAATATGTGTAAGGAGACGTGTCTTTCTTAACTTATGGGCTGCCTCGATTTTCTTTCTTTAAGACATAATGTAATACTATTGCGAGGACAAGGATGAATTAATTAAATTAAATTAGACAAAAGTTTGAATTATAAACACGAGAATATCGCTCAAAGAAAAAGGCTAAATTCTTGGATCTGGGTCAGAATCATTTAGTATAGGTCTTGTGTACACACAGAGGAGAAAGAATCATTTAGTATAGGTCTTGTATACACACAGAGGAGAAAGTTTTGCATGTAACGGGGTATCACGTGAGAATATCACAAAATCAATGAGAGTTTATTATTTTGATTTTTATTATGTAAACAAAAATAGGAAAAATCTATTGTTGACAAAAATAATCTATTATTGTCAAAAATAATATGTGTCTTGTGACATAATCTTACGTGATATCTCCGTTACGTATAGATCTTGTGTGTAACAAAAATATCACTTAGGATTATGTTATAAGACACATAGAAAATACTATTTTTTACAATCATGGATTATTTTGTCAACAACGGATTTTTCTTATTTTTGTTTACATACTAAAAACCAAAATGAACAAACAAAAGTGTTGGTTGAGTGGTAAACAGTTCACCCCCGTAACGAGGAGAATATAAGTTCAAATCCCGGGAAGCGCACTAATTGGGAGGGAGAATAACCTTTATTGCTCAATCTCCCGACTGGATTAATCAGATCTCATTGGACTTCTGAATACCATGGTACACACCGAAAAAAAAAACCAAAATGACAAATCCCTATTGACTTGTGACATTGCCACGTGATATCTCCATCTCGTACAAGACTTTCTCTAGTAAATGGAGCTTCTTGCAACCTCGTTCATTTAATTTCCTTTCTAAATTAACTATTATATAAAAAAAATTGCGTACTGCATTTTATTTCATTCTAATCTCGATTTTTAGTTGGTGTTATCTATACATTCCCCGGTACGAAGTGTGTTTCGGGTCCCATTTTAAAAGAGTCAACCTCGTTGATGCAATGGGTTAGGCACCCATTATGAACAATAAATTTGCACGAAAAAGATATGGTGTGGGTTTAGGTTAAAGTCAAAATATTATTAGTTCCACAATATATATTATACATATATATATATGTATGTATTTATATTAGTGATCAAAATGTAAATGTAACATTCCAAGAAACCAAATTGCTCTCCATGTAAGCATGCATGCATCTTCCACTAGGTGAGTTATGCCCATAAATTAGTTAAAGCTCATCCTGTGTCATCTCTCTTGATAATAGCATCTCACTTTAATAACATCTGAATGCGTCAAATGAGCCAGCGATGGTACTTATCTTACTGGCTATTCAAGTACGTGTGGGATGCTGTGAAGGGATGATATGAATGATTAGGTATCACGAACCGTCTTTTGGTGATGCGGGTTGCGGAGTGAAAGTGTGGATCGATCATATGCGCATGCATTGGATGTTTCAGTTACTTATCAGAAGATCAACACTACAAATACATCTTTGAATGCCGAATCTTGTCTGACCTGATAGTCACAACAGAACTATATGTTTCTGGTCATGCCGATAAATATTAGACATGAGAAATTCCATCCACTGTTTGAGGAAAGGAATGAAAACACCAGCAGCACAAGAACATTAAATACAAGACCAGTGCTGCAACAGAGAGAAGATCAACAGAGGCTTGTAAAGATTGAACTTCAGAAAGAGAGAGAGACTAAAAGAACATTCAGAATCAAACCAAACTCATACCTTTTAGTGAGCAGCTTTCATCACATCAGGGGAGGGGGAAGAAAGGTTTTATAAGGGAAGAAAGAAGCACGCTAAAGGGAGAGTAATGTACACAAACATTTTAACTCCTGTGTCTCTTATCTAACACGAACTGTAGGCCCGCCAGGGGAGCAGTTCGGGTTCGGGGACCGGCAGATCCCACCAGGCCCCACATTATTTGCTAACCTCCGGTGTGTCCTGTAATTGGGCACCCCTCCCATTGCGAAGGGCCCACCACCTGTCATCATCAGAGCGGACGAAGAAGATGAGACCTCATTTGGACCATCTGTCCCGCCCTGTAGAGGCTCTAAGGTCTCCACCACGTCGCTCATTAAGGGCCTTGCTTTTGGGTTTTGGCTGAGGCAGTAGTAGGCCAAGCTGCAGGCCTTTTGAGCTGCCCGTACCGAGTACTGATTCTCGAGTCTCGGGTCGATTATCTGAAGGAGTTTCCTTTTGTCGTTGAGCTTGGGTCGGGCCCAATCCACCAAGTTCTGTTCCTTGCTGGGTCGGGTCTTGTCCACAGACTTCCGACCTGTTAAAAGCTCCAAAAGTACAACTCCGAAACTGTACACATCACTCCTTGCAGTCAAATGGCCTACAAATGGTGGCATTTAGGTCCTTAGCATGTTATAGTAGAATAACAGGTCTCCAAAATTACCCAAACTAATGCAAAACTTGGGCATTTCATATTCATGTGATCTCTTTTCTCTAGCGCGAATATCTAGAAACAAAATGGAAAGTTTTAATGGGGCCTCTTATAAGTGTTTAAAAACAATTGATTTTGTTTTCATTAAGACCAAAAAAGAGTCGTTTTTTGTAAGATTTGATTTCATAAACAAGACTTAAGCACCTTCCAGGACACCTTCCAAACAAAGTGGAAAGTTGCTTCCCGTTACCTGTCATTACATATTCAGGGGCAGCGTAACCATAAGTACCCATCACTCGAGTTGACACGTGGGTCTCATCACCCTGAGGTCCAGCTTTTGCAAGACCGAAATCTGAAAGTTTTGCTGTGTAATCCTGCATGGAAACAGGCAAATCATCCCCAATAGAATAACAATTGGAAATATTTAGCTAACGCCCCAGTGATGGAATGCTAAAAGAAATGGAACCAAACAATGGGTATATTAAATGATCTCAATTTATAAGGCAATGTCATCCTAACAAGGTTTCTTGCACTCCTACCAAATGGGGGCCATAACGTTAAAGGAGTAGCAACTTACGGAGTCCAGCAATATATTTGAGGTTTTGAAGTCCCGATAAATAACGGGCCTCTCAGCATTATGGAGGAAAGCGAGTCCCTTGGCTGCTCCCAGAGCAATCATCATTCTCGTGGACCAAGACAGAGGAACAGTCACCTCTACAAACCTCAGGAAAAGACCAACATAATGAGTTAGATTAACTTATAGAGGAACTGAAAGGCTATGGACACCCTGCAAGACAAGTTCTAGATGAAAACTGACGACTTTGGTTGATATAAATGCTCAAGCTACCCTTCAACCGTGAAATCATCTCTTTAACGTATCTAACAAGCATGAAGACATAAACTATATAAATGTATCCTAACAAGCATGAAGACATAAATGTATCCTAACAAGCATGAACATAAACTATATAAAACTACTTCAAACAATTTGACATCAATGAACATGGATTGCTCAGGCGATTACAATGGAGGAGCCTTCTGCTGTTGATATTGAGAACGTGGTTAAGTTATATAGGTTCTGCCACAGGCATTCACATTTGGAGGATGTTTGATCTGGACAAGAGTGATAGGAATAGGAAAAGCATTTAATGATTAAATCCATCCAACTTCGTGCAAATGAGAGTAGCAAACAGCTACCACGCTTTCGTACTTGAGAATTTATTGAAAAGCAAACCAGTTGGACCTGACATGATACATATATTCAATAATCACCAAATATTTCAACCAAAAGAGCAAGCTTTGATGATAGATTGTATGCATGTCCCATTGGTTCACCAATATAGGCATGTTTCTCAGCAGACAGTCTTTGAATATTCCAACAAACATGAGAGGAAAACATTGAGGTCATAGGAGGAGGAACATCGGAAAGAACCATAGAAGGTACGGAAGGAGAGGCAAAAGACATCTACGCACTTCGAAATAGGTGGTTCTCGAGGCTTCCTCGGAACATAAACTCGTAAACGAGTAGCCTGTGATCCTCCTCGCAACAATACCCAATCAGTTTCACCAGATTGGGATGCCTGAGCTGTCCGAGAAAGTTGACTTCTGTCTGCAAGGTCCAATGAACACGAAGCACAGGATTATATAAGTTCAAAAGAACTCACTTAGTAAAGACAAGCAAGAAAATTAAAGGGTGACTAATGAACCAGGCAAATAGGTGAGTTTTGAGCATTTACAAGCCATTCGCGGTGGCCCTGAAGGCCTTCCTTGTTGAGGACTTTAACTGCCACAGGAAGAGATTTTAGGCCAACCCTCACATTCTCGTCTATGTACCCTTTGTACACAGTCCCGAATCCGCCCTCTCCGAGGATGTAATCGGAGCGGAAGCTCTTAGTGATGGTCTCAAGCTCATAGAGTGTAAAGGCAATGACATGGGTGTATAGAATCGAATTCTTTCTAAAATCCTCGAAGCTCCGAGGTGTCGATGAGTCGCTCAGATCTGATATTGAGCGGTTGTGCTTCTTCTCAGATGTTGCGTTCTTGGCACCCAATGGAGATAGCATGTGCAACTGTTGAACTGTCAAGTGCAAGCATAATTTTGACAGACTTAGAACTCAAATTTAAGGCAAATTCAACCAAACCCTTTGTTTCAATTCCCCAAAAGAACGGAATCCAATGGCCAAGAATTTCAGGAAATGGACCTCATTCAAGATATTCTGTCAAGCAAAGAACTGCCCTTTCAGAACCCCCAAATATACATCACAGCTAATGCAGTCAGTCAAACATCCCGACAACATCAGAGCTAAAAGGGGCAAAGCTCAAATTGCATGATTGTCGCCATCATTACCAGAGAAAGCAAAAGGTAGGCGAAAACATTGAAGGGGGTAAAAAGAAGAAAACATGAGAGGGAGCAACAAAGGGACTAGATCTGACCTTGGGCATGGGCATTGGACACAACAGCAGATTCCTCTCTAGTACCACAATTCCCCATTGTTGTGGGTCTTGCTCAACAATGCTGGGTGTAAAAGCTGCAACAGAGCTGAGGAGGGAGGAGGAGAAGGAGAAGTAGCAGGAACAGGGAGTTGCTGCAATGCTGAGCTAGTGATGAAGAAGAAGGAGAGGAAGAGGAAGCAGAATTTCATTCTTCAGAGTGCCCCTGCCCTTCCTCTGTCTTCCCCCTTCTTTTTTCCCCCACAGTAGAATACTCACACACACACGCGCACTCTCTCTCACTGTACAAAAGAGCTTTATTAGTTAAAAAATTAGAATAAACAAATACAGAGAGGTTGAGCTGAATACACCCAAAAGCAGAGATACTGAGACAATGGCAGCTTCTTTCTACTTCATCTCCTCCGTCTGCTCTGATCCCAGAAGGGTCTCTTCCTCATCCTCCTCCTTCCCCATCTCTCTCTCTCTCCCCCTTTCTCTCTCCGTCTGTGATTTGCTCGCTTTTCTTGCTTTTAGCCTTTGGCTTTCTGAGTGAAAAATGGGAGCTTTCTGCTCCTCTTCTTTCTGGTCTCTCTCTCTCTCTCTCTCCCCAACCTGTGGATCACTTGCTTCCTTTGCTCATAGCTGTTACAACGGGTGGGACCGTGGCTTAGGATGCCTCCCGGATATTTCCCCCGCTCCCCTTCACGTTTGTGCCATTTTCATCTCCAATCTATTCCTTACAACAATAAAGATTTGGACTTTGAGATCCCCCTAAGTTTTCTCACTAACCATTGACTTGAACATTTCTAGATGCGTGATTTACTCGCGTGTCACTCGAGTTTCGATGATATCCCACAAGTAATCTGGTTTGTTTCCCGTGAAGGATGAGCTAATCAATTTGGTTCTGAGTTTTTAATAGCTTATTTGGTTTGCAAATGTGATTTTAAAATCACAACTTTAACATAATTCTACCAACAACAAAATAAAATAACTCACACAAGTCAAAGAATAGACTCCATTTATACCACTTTTTTTCACAACAAAACAAAATAACTCACACAAACTCAAAGGGTGGACCACATTTATACCACTATTTTTCAAAATCAAAATCCGATTTTAAAATCTTATTTTGAAACTAAACGCAACATAAAGAACTGGCATCAGTGCTCCGGATGCATCAATTCTTTTGGAGTTAGCAAAGCCGCGATAAGTCTCTTATCAACCTTACCAAGATTGATCGACGAACATGTTTGTCTTATAGAGTACAATATTATTGTTCGACTAATAGAGAAGTATTGCGCTATCGAATCCCAAGTAAAGGCTAGATATGGCCCCGGCAAGGCAAGTCGACGAGCTGTCCTAAGGAAATTCACCATGATGTAGAGAAGTTGAGGTCTAAAAGGCTATATGTTATTACATATAAGAAGACTAGGGGTATATTTGTAACTTCATGTTGTCAATTGCGCTCCTCTGAATTGTTGGACCATAGTTCAGCCTGATGAAGTTATGGGCCTATGATGTAGCCAGCCCAAGGATTGGTGGGCTAAAGCATAATTAGGCCCAGCCCATTTAGCACCCACTTCAGCCCATCACTGTGTCATCCTTATCAGTTCAGTGCCCATTTCCTCTTCTTCCTCGTGCTCCTCCTCTGTCTTATCCACATTCGAGAGTATAGGGACTTGAGCTTCTACGGCGGTTAACAATGGCGACAGCTTCCGTATGCAATGCTGTGGAAGCTCGGTGGAGCATGGCGTCCCTGAGGTCCGCCCTGCCTTCCGTCTCTACATCTACCCCCACTTCCATCCGATTCTCCGGGGCTAAATCATCACCTTCCTTGTCTTCTCTCCGCAAGCCTCTGCTGCTCGAGGGATCATTCACTGGATTGTGCCCTGTGAACCCCCTCCTCTCGCTCGGACTCTCGGGTGAGCTCTCTCTCTCTCTCTCTCTCATTCATTCTTTCGCTTGCACTCTGAAATCGCCATTGATCTATTTGATAAGAGCTCACGGTAGAGTAGAGCTGAAGTCTGACAAGTGCACAGCTTGAATGATTTTATGCAATTTTTTCAAGTACCTGAGAGAGAGGGCGACAGAAAAAATGGAATCATTAGAAAACTTGAATGCAATAAGCTAACATGACACTGACAGCCCCAAATTGATAAATTTTCGTGCTTTTTTGCGGGGATTGCGAATGTCTAAGCACTTTAATCAAATGCGGAACTTGTTCAGCTTGATGATGAGGATTTCTGGCATTGTATAGTGAGTGCATTATCCATTGCTCGAGTTCCTGCTTGTTATGGATTTAATGCATTGGTGCGCCATTGGATGTTTCTGTTTAACTGGAATTCTCGAGTTACGGGTGGCTCCACAAAATCATGGCTTGGAGGACTAGAAGGTTGCCAGATGAAATGTGCTGGCAGCTATCTCTTTTTCGTCGACGTGTCTGATTTCTTCTCTGTCCTGGAAGATTCCCGGCCTTAGTCATTTCATTGTTGATTTTGCAACCAGATATTATTTTGCTGTTTAGAATGTTAAGTATTGTCTTTGCTATCAATTATATTGATAAATATGAACGATTCATATCATAATGCAAGCATGATATCTTTGATGAATCTGCTTCCTTGCCTACTGACGAAGGATCTGCTTTCTAGTCGCAGCTCTCTCACTAATGAATCTGTGTGTGTCGACATTCTCTTCTTGAAGATGGATTTTTTGTATTTGTTTGATCTCATTCCACACGAGATCCAGTAATTCTGTATGTATTTATTGTAGCCCAAGGGAAAAGGTTGAAGTTGAGCTGCCTAACAGTTTGCTTCTTTTCAAGAGTCTCCCCTTCCAGATCAATATTCCATCTTTCTTTTTTTTTCCCCCTTCTATCTAGATATGATTATATCGTTATTTAGTTTGAGCCAGAATGTTGAATCTGGGAAGTGTTCCAGTGTATGATTGGAAGATTCTCCTGGAGAAAATACCAAAAAAAAAACAGAATTTTTGTTTATGAGTATGTCTGTTAGTGGTTCTAGTAACATAATCAGATGTGGGGAGGAGAAAAAATCTTTTCAATTTGGGCTTATTATGCTTCCATAACATCACACAAGCTTTATTGTTGGGTAGGATAGGATCAGATCTTTCATTTGAGCAACCTGGGAATGTCTTCTAACTGGTTGTCTTTTACAACTCCTGTGTTGAGTTTCTGGTGAAAAATCTGGTAGCATCTGCTAGTATTTGGTGTCTATTATATTTCGACTTATTCAGGCATTGTAGCTAATTGAATAATTCAATTGTAACCGAGGTTGACTTCAGGGAGCCTATCCATCTCCAGGGAAAAGAGAAAATGTTATCTGTCACATTGGCGCCATCACTATTTGTCTCTGCTTAAGGAACCTATCAGCAATTTTCCGCAAGTCTGATGTCTTTTCTGATATCTGCATTTATCCTGTCAGGCTCCACTAGCTTTGAGCACAATTTTACCATCATCGACAATGGCTCTCGGATTTTCGCAATGAGGCATGGAAGAAAGGTGCCGAAGCTCAATAGGCCTCCTGACCAAAGGCGGGCCCTACTTCGTGGACTTACCACTCAGCTTCTTAAACATGGTCGAATCAAGACTACCAGAGCAAGGGCAAGCGCTGTAAGGAAATACATTGATAAAATGATCACATTGGCCAAGGATGGGTCTCTCCACAAGAGGAGACAAGCCCTTGGCTTCATCTATGAGAAGCAGATCGTCCATGCTCTGTTTGCTGAAGTCCAGGACAGGTATGGGGAGAGAAATGGTGGATATACCAGAATCATCAGAACCCTGCCGAGAAGGGGGGATAATGCACCTATGGCTTACATTGAGCTCGTCTAAGTATTAACTTTTCTACCTGATATATATTTTTAAATATATGCTTTGGATCGATGCCTGTATCATTTTGTTTCTTTGAGAATGCGAGTCCTATAAATTTGTGCAAGTGAAGTTTGAATGGCTTAGACATGCTTTTACTCTGAATTTCAGGACTTCCTTTTCGTCCACTTCAATTTCAAGTTCCTTTGAGCTACTTGTATACACCTTGTTGTCTTCTATCCAGACTGCATATCTTTTCAATCCTAAAATGTGGGGAATTGAATATACGTTTAATTTTAATTATTATTTGATAGTGATAATCTGCAAACTCTTCAGCTCATGGTGATTGTAGATTCCGGTTAATCAAACGAGACATGCAGTATTTGTCTTCCATTTCGGAAAGGTGAAATCGCTATACATGTATTATTATCTTGAAATGTTTAGAAATCAGTGAACTTGCTTTCTATTATTATATTTAGTAGCACCTATATTTACATCTTTGGTGATGTAAATTTATGGAAAGGGATCCAGTAACTCTTGTTTCGAAGGTAAAATGAAAAGAACCTCTTTTGTGCAGTTTGTGCTTATATATCAAGGACAAGTTCGGAAATTTAGCGGTTCTAACTATTGTTGTGCAGTCAGTAGATAGCAGCATATACGGTAGAGCTCTTAGATCTGCAAGCATCTACAATAAGTGGACCTGGGACTATCTTCCAACTTTTGAAGATTTGAAATGTTTTAGCCTGCGATTTGGATGCCTCTGCATTTGCATGATTTGCTTTTCCAGTTAGCAGAGCAAAGTGTAAGGTGGAAGCGACACTGAGAGCAGAGTGTAATGGCATTCATTGGTACATCACTGGCTCTAACTCATCAAAAGTACTTCACTCCGAAGTTGAGTGTTGATGTGATTCTTTGTCACTTTTGCCAAGTCTTTATGTTTGATATTATCGCGAAAAACTTTTCTACATTAAAAATTTTGCTGGAGGATGTTTGACTGTTCTGTGAATGTGTATGCTAAGTATTGAATTGTCTGTTGATTTTTTTGGCTAAAATACTAGACTCGCAGACAGTTATGATATTTTCTTCATAGAAATCAATTATTCATAACCATGTTTGATACGTAATGACCTGAACTCTCATGGGCCAGCCTTCTAGTTACACGATGTGGTAGACTCTGCTGTCCTTGTTTGACTCCTCTAACTTCTTCATTGCCTTTGCGGGCGAGATATTTAGACATTGCCTTGACTGGCATTCTTGGATCCGTATCCGAGTCGCCCATCTTTTGATTGTATGACCACATGGAACATGAGGTCCTCATCTAACTATAGGCCAGCAGATTGAGATGGCAACGTTGCTTTATGTACGGAAGAATCACAAGGCTGTAAAGGGCCCCTGCTCACTGGCGGGGATTTCATCAGACCGTGGGGCCTGCAGCATCTAACGCTTGTGAGTTGATCCAGTGTGAAGAGGGTCCGCCGCTCCCCCGCTATTTTCCCGGTAAGAGAGGCTGAAATTGCACATTAGTTATACAAAACTTTGTTTAGCCCACAGTTGTCGTGCAAATTGTGATAATTATGGAACCAGTCAGCATCTGACAATGACTCAAGGGTGGGTTCAGCTCATTTTTCTTCTTTGCTGACAAGTTGTGCAATGCTTTTCATTTATTCTCTTTCTTATTCCTTGTTGATGGCTATGTGTGGATTCTTGCCATTTAATGTACTCATCTTTCTCTTAGTCCGCTAGTTAAAAAGGTTTCGGCAGCATTGCATGGCCACCCATTTGTTCCCTTTTGCTGGAGAATTTAATATTCTCCTTAAAGAACCTTTCGCCTTATTTCTGTTGGCTCAAGGGTCGGGAATTAATTGCAAACAAGTATGAAAAGGAAGCATCTTTCTTGGATGTGATTTATGATTTTTAATTGAAGTGTTTCCCTTGCGCTATTCTGTTGGCTCTGGAGAATATTTTCTTTGCTTAGTGGTGCCTTTAACAGTGGAGGCAGGCTCGAGATGCTGATTCTCCCCTGGTCGATGTCAAAGGGCTAGAATCGGAAAGTTGATGGGGGTTCACCCATTCGATTCTCATGGGAAAGGAGTAAATGATGTGAGGTTTGGGAGTTATTTCAGGATCTTAGGAATGACCAAGCTTTTTATATATGTGCGTTACGCCGACTGAGGCCGACAGCCGAGTCAGTGTTAATTTATCGGGGATGACTTGTGAAGCAGCTGAAAGGCTACTAATCTTAGGGACGTGGGAGGGCCTGTTAGTGCTGCCAGTGGAAAGTACAAAAGGAAGAGTGAAGGAATGGGATGGACTTTAGTGGAGAGGAGAATAAGGTGATGGAACCATAAGTGAGAGGAAGGGTTGAGATGAGGTTAGAAATGGCCAAAATGTTCAGACGATATAATACAAAAGAAGTCGATTGTTTGGTTTCTCCTTGGACTTTTAATGTGGGAATCTCGACCTTTGATGACATCTTAACGAAAATTGCAAATAAAAAGATACGAATCGATACCGATATAGGTGTCTGTCTGATTTGTCTCGAAAATTGATTTCTGTAATCCAATCACACTTCTTGTGACGAGTTATGATCATCCGATGGTCGTGATCGATTCAACATGGACCTGGTCCCGTCCAAGGAATTTGTCCATTATCTCACTCCGAAGTTATGGCTGCAATGAAACGAAAACTGGGTGGTTGTCCCTTTCACAAATAACAGCGCACGCTTCTTTCCATCTCCCTTCACATTTTAATCACTATATATCTTATCTCTCGAGTACATCGATACATAAGCTTACGTAATCGTCTCGAAAGAACTTTAAAGTTCGGTGATTACGCCGATCTTTTCTTTTATCGTCATCTAACCAATGAAACAAATACGATAAACGGACATCCAGTCTGGAAAATGGTTTTTGATATATAGCTATAACGATACGAATAACTGTCGTTCGTCAACAAAATCATTATGGGTTGGAGGGCTAAAACTTCATCACAAAAAATCTCACGGTGATATATAGTTTTCTCACCTCACCAACCCTTCTCTGTCTGCTGCTATGATAATCATTTGCGCACAAATTTTTGGGGTCCCACATTGCATCATTTTCTTTTTTAGCAAACCGCCCAAGCACCGACCTGAAGATATATCTTCCCCAACTCTAAGCTATGGCGGTGTCACATACTTTACGGACTTGCACAGTTGCACTTCTCTTCGGGATTTTGTTTCCGTCCAACCGATCCCACGTAACGTTACATCGATGCGATGCATGCCGAGTATCTGCATCGGGAACAAAACTGCAAAAAGCAAACTGTTCTTTTTTTACTCTAGATTTATCATTTACACCAGTCAGTGTAGCTAATAATCCTGAATTATGAGTAGTTAGTTTAATAGATTATCGATAATCCGGTTTAGCCTGTCTATTTACAGGAACCTGCAGCTGTGTTAGATGAAAACATCGAGACAAAACAATGTACGAGAATTTTCTCGATTTAAACCTTTCATTATTAGGTCCTATATATTCCAGGTGCACAAATTAAATATATCTTTTTGAATTATCAGAGAGGTTCATGTTTTATTAAAAACTAAATAGGACATGGAAGTGCCACTAATAAAGATCAAATTCGAAATTTCATGATTTCGTTGATAACTTGTGTCGTTACACCAAGTTCCTTTTATTTTTCAACAAAATGTACTTTTTTTTCTGTGTATAGTATGATATTCCAGAAGTCCAATGAGTTTCAACTAATTCAGTTCAAGTCGGGTCACTTCACTAAGAAGTAAAACTCTTATAATATAAATTTTTTCATTCACAATATTCAGAACTTCGAATTATTTGAAAAC
Source organism: Punica granatum (assembly GCF_007655135.1). NCBI lineage: Eukaryota > Viridiplantae > Streptophyta > Magnoliopsida > Myrtales > Lythraceae > Punica > Punica granatum. The sequence goes on along the minus strand of NC_045127.1, from coordinate 2,416,978 downwards.
AGGTTGCGTTGGTAACAAAATGTTCCTTTTTTGGTAATTACAAAATGTATTTTAGATTCAGGAATGTTGTGGAAAAACCGGACCCACAAATGAAAACACGGCAAAATCTAATTGAAAAGTAGGAAAGTGAAAATTCGGTCGACCTCACGAACCAATAGAAATGCACCAAAATAATATCAAGCGATGTAATTTCCATATCCGAAAACAAATGTTGCCGACTAATTTCCCTTTTTTTCCCATAAAAAATAATTTGATCTTTCAATATTATTCTCTTTCTCCTTCAATTTGGCATATAACCAGTGAATTTCTCAAAGCTTGCGATATGATGATGTCAGTTCTTCTCGGACTCTTAATACTATTAATAATCATGATGTATGTTCAAAATTTCATGCGGGTTTTAATCGTATTGTTGAATTACGATGACAATTTGTTTACGTGTCGGTCTACTCTAAAATAATTTTCATCAAATCGGATTTTTTGAATTCAGTCCCCCAAATGAGGGCTATTTCTTGACTTAGATGATTGTCGAGAACTTGATATGATCACGAGGAAAATAGTGAGTTTTAAACCTTAGTAGCTGCTAGGTTTTTCTGGTTTTGGAAACTTCTAATTCCATTTTTCTTTTTCTCTCTCCAGAAAAATATAATTATGGGAAATTGCATTTTCGCGTGGGCAAATGGAAAAGCGAAAGCTAATTAGCAGACTTAGAAAATAAAAAATGTCTGTCGGGATATCATTTTTAAATTAAACACTTATTCCCAAAAAAGCGTAAATTAAATGAAAGTGTTTTCCCAAAATAAAAAATCTATTTAATCATCTGAATTGTTGTTTTTTATTCCTAGGGAGGAAGCATGTATAGAACTAGAAGTTTAGCCTAAATGGTTTGTAAAGGAAGGTCTCAAATAATGGTGCTCCGGAATACGTGCTAAGTAGATATTTTTCTTTAAGAAAAATTAGATACATATCCACACTAGTCTCCAAACACGTGTTATTCACGACCAAAATATATAACTACGGCATTCTTTTGTAAGTAAAATTGATACAATCTATCGACATGCCAGAGAAGGTGCGGAATTTAGAGACTCGCATTCACGCACACACAAAAGTAAATAGCAAGAGGTGAAAATTAAGTTACTGCATTTTATCGAGAATTTCACAGTTGTATGTTTTAATAAGTTCGAAAAATAACCTCTTAAAAAATTAAAAATTGTCCTAATAAATCATCTTTTTAGCTTTACAATATTATGGATAAACAAAAGAGTGAAAGACACGGAGTTTTTAGTCAAGCAGCTACCACGTTTCGTTAGATGTTAAACCAATCGCAACTAACGGCTAAGCTATAATGAGATGTCAAACCTATCGAATAAGAATGAAATAAGAAGTCAGATGAGCTATGTCGCATCAGCATTGGTTTATTTATGTGATCTCTTCCATAATTAATTCTAATCAAAATCTAACGCACCAATAATTTAATCTAAGATAATACTGATAATAATTGCAATTTTATCTAGATTATTATTAATTAGATGGATCTGGTCAAGGTCTCCCACTTTGAAAATGGCCCCAGCCAATTGATAGGGTCACAGACCCTCCCACCAATGGGGGATAAATGTCCCATGAATAAAAAATAATAAAAATTCGACTTGATGAAAACAAATATATTTATTTTTAAAAATTATGATAAATTACTAAAATAAATAGCATAGAAAATATCTGAGAGTGAGAGATGCCAGGTGTCCCTCTCACCACCGCGAATCGCTCCTCAGCCACGCGATTACTAATATTTTAATTTTGGTAAAAGAAGATATATAAAGTAGTTTTTTTTGTTCCACTCTTTGTTCTCATTGTAATAAATAATTCTTTTCTGTTTTAAATTTGTATTTATTATATGTTACGTGGAAATAAAGATAAGGCAGGCTAACGATGCAAATGGTGCAACTGACAAATTACGTTTATATAACAAACAATTTTCCTTGCAAGTATTCGAAATCTATTAACAACATTATATTTTACTCAAGGTCAAGCCGTATCTAAATAAAAATTAGTTCTAATTAATAGACTTGAGATACATAGTTGGCAGGCTAATATGAGATATAATATATATATATATATAGGTTTTTTGATAATTTGATTTAATATGTTATATCTTATTATCATTGTTCATCCCCAGCTTGTCGTTGTTGCCATTGCTTTAAATATTCCCTTTACCTCTCCATCGCCCGCCACCCATCCCTTTCATTTTCGGAGACAACTATATGCGCCTAATATTTGATTTTACAAAAATAAATAAATAAATAAAATCATCGAGTTTATCGTATAGCTCATGAATTATACGAAATGTCAAGCAATGTAACCTGATGCCTTTTGGGCACGTCTATCCATTTTCATCATCAATTCTATAAAGTAAAGGTTGAGAAGTTTGTGCAATGAGCAAAACCTCACAATGAAATCATGCGTGTAGTGTTGCTTTGATATTTCCAAAATGAACTCGTAATCCTTAATAATACTCAACCAAAAGCAATTTTGACGTTTATTCTGTTTAAATAAAGTATCAGGTTCGAGTACTTGTGAATACAGAAAATTCATATTGTGAGAGTTTTAACTCTTAGTGAACCAACTCAACTTGACTGGATTAGTCGATGCCTAATTAAATTTTCGGATACTAAGGTTCATACAAAAAATAAATAAAGCGAGTTGGATTCCACCTAAAAAGAAAGCAAGCTGGGCTTGAAATTAGAATTTCCAATAAATTTTTTTATAATCAATTAAACTAATTTCTTCAAACTATTATTATGAAACAAAGATGATACAAACCCAACGAGTGGACGAGGCACATGTATCATATAGAAAGTGATAATAATAAGCAACCGAGCAAAAGAGGATCACAACATATATTTATGTACTAACAGCAAACAAATCGTTACGACTGCCGTTCCAATGAGACTTACCCAGTTCAACCGAACCGATGTTGATATGGTCCGATGAGATACATGCAGTTAACTAATTACGGCGTGCTCTTCATAGACACCAGCGTCCGATATCTAATGCCTTCAAATGTTAGCTGGAATAACAGTCTTTTAACATAATTACGAGGAAATTCATTTGTTTCTTAATTCTCTTTCTGAAAAAAATAAATAAATAAATAAATAAAAACAGTACTAGATAATGTAATTGATGCCCCACCTAAAATTTAATTAGGCCAGCTCTCGTTTTTCACCATTGAAAATTTATTAGACCCAATGAAAAATAAAAATAAAAATAAAAAGAAGAAAAAGGAGAAACGAGAAGGGGGGAGAGAGAGAGAGAGACGTGTTTGAGGCGGGGAGTCGATGTCATTTGATGGGCAGAGGCGCACCCGGTGGACTTTTTCGGCTGTGACCGAGTCCGGCGCGCCTCCTCCTTATAAATGAAATCGGGTAACCTCAACTTATTGATTAATATATCCGATGGTCTTATTGAAAATATATATATATATATATCTGATCATCCCACAGACTCTTAGCGTAAGATAAGTCTAGAAGATTCGACTAATACCGTTAATATTAAAAAATTAATGAAATTTTAACTAATTTAGTTCGAATCGAATCAATTCATTGAATGATAAACCACCTTCTATAAGAAATTTTCATTTACAAAACTCAAGATTCAAATCTCGAATAAACGCCTAATCACCTAGACCAATTTATATTGTTGCCGTCGAGTGCGCCTTTTAATCCTCTGTGCTTCCTAAAGCCATTTTTATGCCATTTTGGAGTCTCTCTCTTACTCTGCCCCACACCTCGCCCATTATATATAAATTGGAGCGTTGAGTTTCTGCTACTCATTGCATCCTTCACATCCTCGACGACAAATATAATCCCTCTCTCTCTCTCTCTCTCTCTCTCTCTCTCTCTACACCACGGAAATTGGGCAGACGACATAACTAGCTAGCTGGTAATAAGAGGCTGGATGTACCGCGTCCCCGGAATGACTAAGGTTTACCCGAACGCCGCCCTCGCCGCCGCTTCCCCGATCATCACGACGAAGACCCCCTCCGTTGGGTTTGGCAACAACAGCAAGGAGGAGGTGCTGACCGTCTGGAGGAAGTCCCTCCTCCTCAACTGCAACGGCTTCACCGTCTACGACTGCAAGGGCAACCTCGTCTTCCGCGTTGATAACTATGTCGCCGGCAACCGCAGCGAGGTCGTCCTCATGGACGCTTCCGGCAAGCCTCTCCTCACCGTCCGTCGCAAGGTATTAACATTATACATACATATACCTTTGCCCATCATATGTTGCTCTATGTTGATATGATGTTCATTCGATAAAGCGGTGGCGGCGTTGCGCACTCCGATGACGACCTTTAGAACTGACATGACCGATATTATTCTGCAGAGATTGAGCCTGGGAGACAACTGGCAAGTGTTCGAAGGGGAGACCGCCGTCAACCCCCGGTTCACGGCGAGGAAGCAGTCGAACCTCCTCAACACCAAGTGCCTGGCCCAGGTGAGCTGTGGCTCCGGGAACGGCACGGCATCCCCGTCGTCCCCTTCCTCACCTTCCTCCTCCTCGTGGAGGAGCCCGAGGAGCCAGCAGCTGGCGTACGAGATCGAGGGATCGTACGCACAGAGGAGCTGCGCCATTTACGACAATAAGCGGCGGATGGTGGCGGAGATCAGGCGGAAGGAGTCCGTCGGGAGCGACGTGTTCCGCCTGGTGGTGCATCCAGAGATGATTGACGCGGCGATGGCAATGGCCCTCGTCATCCTGGTCGACCAGATGTTCGGATCTTCTAGACGCTTCTCCAGCTAAGTCGCATGCTTGCCAGCTGATCGATCGACCCCGACCTGCGGATGCAATCAACTTTTTAACACAAAAAAAAAAAATGCAGCACGATTGGTAAATAATACAAGCAGAGGCGTACATAGTTCGCCGATTGAATCGTCACCGTCTCCGACTCGCCTGCTCGATTTTCGACCACGATTATATCTTCCCCGCCTTAATTTTCTGTTTCTTTTTTTTTTTTGGGTTTTTTTTTTGGCCATTGTCAGGGGGCTTGGTTTTTTCCTTTTTAATAAAAAATCAGGCTCTTGAGCGTGGGGATGTATATAAATTGTGTGCTCTTTTTTTTTTTCCTTTTTTTTATTTGGGGTTGGAAACAGAGTGATGTATTATTCTCTTTTTTTTCCGGTTACATATATTATTCTCCTTTGCTAGAAAGAAAAAAAGAAAGAAAAATAAAATATTAATCTTAGATAAAAATTGGTCATCCCTTGTGAATTTCTCCTTCCTCTTTTCTCTTATCAGTTAGTAAATGCGAATAAAGTGAAATTTTTTTTATATATGGTTGGTTGGTTGTTCCAATGTCGCGGGTAGAGTTATTTTGATCTATTCCACCTTTCTAATTTAATTCAATCATGTGTAAGACCAAATTTTAGTATGATATATATATATATATATATATAGAAGGTTATTATCCGTGAAACCTTATGCATATAAAGATTATTATTTTTATCATTTACAATCAGAAAATAGGCGATCGAAGTTTATATAGAATTCTCATGCCAGAACGCAGCTTTGGAAGATCACCCTAGGCAAATTATACTAGTTGTTAATATACGTGGACAATGCTAACCATCGGATCTATACTTGAAACTTTATTACATATATATGTTGTGCTCCTACCATAGAATGGAAAATACATATTCCCTATCCTTTTTTTTTTTGCCACTATATCTTCCCTATTAATTTTTCCAAAAAATTGAAAGAAAAACAAATGTATAGCTTCTTTCCACGATAAAATAACATTGTAATTTGTGCATATATGTAAAATATTTTATTTACAATAACATAAATTGTAATAGACATAATATCCAAGTCTGTTCGATTCTTATAAGTAAGATTTTAAATAAACAAGATTTTTAAACATATAAATTAGACGGATTTAACATTTTTGAAAAGCTTTTCCATCTTTAGATGGGGTATTGCCAGTGATGGCATCGGAGGACCGTTCACCGAAACGTGGGGAAGACTATCATATAAAAAGTAGGTAAGCCACCATTGTCATTAGAGTTATAGTCTCCACTGTCATCATTTTTCTAATCTAATTTCGCTCGATCTATATGATTTCAGGTCGATCGATTGAGCACATACATATAATATATGTTACATTTTCGGGACCAACTTGCCACGATAAAAAAAAGTTGCAATTATTAAATTTTCCCCGTCATTTTCTTTCACCGATCATCTTCCTATATACATATTCTAATTAACCGGCACTATTTGTACTATGAAACTCTGGACGTTATATATACACATATATAGACAAATTACATTCGGTATATACAAAGTTTGTCAAGATGCAATGTGATATTTAATCCATATTGTATATACATAAGGTCTCCATTCCACTTCACGGGGCAAGAGTTTACATAATGCGAAAGAAAGTTTAATTATTTCATCAGTTCTCCATGTAATGGACGGTGGCCTCATCCAATGACTGCTCCTAATTCGTCACCTTCATTATTTCTTAACTATATACATAGAATCAAAATTATAATCGTCGTTTTCTTTTAATATTCACTGGCCAATATCTTAATTTACTTCAAAAGATTACTAATTGAGTATTGTTGTCCTTAATGTTATGTTTGAGAGCTTGTGTATGTCGAAGCAATGCTTAATTATGGTAATTGTTATATAGTGTATAATTACATATATTATATTTTTTGATAGGTAAATGGTTATTAGCATTACTATTAATCCGAAAATAAATGTACAGGTAGTGTCGGATAACCCTCAAGCATACAAAAGGAATCAAAATTTGACTTAAGACCGAATTGGCCTAAGTCGTGAGTTATGAACAATCCCAATAAGACAAATGATCGAAGAGAGAAAACTACATCCGAAATGATAGTCCTAATTTTCCAAGGGGCCTGGGAGGGCCTATTGATCGCATCAACGAGCGAGAGAGCATCACAAATGAAATTGATGTTATCCCATCCGTGATCAAGGGCAATCGAGGCAGCCAACAGTAAGAATTTGGCCTCTGCTTGCAGCGTTGAGAGAGCCTCTGCTGGAGAGAACCACGGATAATTGTTGAGGAAAAGGGTTGATGACAGGGTAGATTCATGCATTTCCTCTCTTCCGAAATTGGTTCCATTCTTAAATTAATAATTGCACATCATGATAATAACTTTTTATTTAATTTGAGAGTTAACATAACCTAACTGACTTCCACTTAATTAGTAATTACAATTTCCCTCTTAACATTGATGTAAAGAACTATTATATGATATATCTTCCCATATAAAAATAATTTTCCTATGGTCAGCTCTTCGGAAAGGCCATGCGCTCACACACACACATATAAGCATTATTTACATACTTAGATTAGCCGTACAGTTGCTTATTATAGTAAAATAACTAACGAAGCTTACTAAAACGAATGATGAACGGAATGGAGGAAAATGCAAGTCAATGAACTCCTTGTCGCACGTGGCCAAAAGAAAGAAATAAAGAAAGGAAATCTTGATGAATTGTTTGTGCATCCATATAAGGTTGTTCTAATATGAAATTAGTAAACCGAGAGTTTATAATTTGATAGATAGATATCAAGAGTGGAATCAAAGATAATGTGGATTTATCACTATCATATACAATGATCCAGTTCGTGTACGTTCGATGATCTGTTATCACGAGACAAATGTTAAATGCTCCGTTTGGTTTCGAAGTTAAAATCACAAAAATTTTAACTTTAACTTTAACTTAATACATTATACAATCATTTGTCATTTTTCACAATCAAAATTAAAGTTATTTTAACTCTGAAACCAAACGTATAATTACATTTTACTCATGATCCCATCAGTCAGAAAAGATCTTAAACAAGGTCCTGTCTTGTCTTCACGATTCCATAGCCGAATGAGCGAGTCTAACTTTGGTCGATACGAGCCGTGAGTACTAGCCTAGGCATGTTGCATCGAGTCTAGCTGAGGTCCATTGATGCCATCGATGACGATCGGAGTAAAAAATAACTCTACCCCACAGCAAGGTAAGGCCCAATGAAGCAGGAACTGTTTGAGGCCCAGGCCCAATTTCAGGAGCCAGAAGCAGTGGGGCCCATCTCAAGTCCCCAACAACCCGCTTATTTTCTATTGGCTGAAATTCGCTGCATGCGGACTGTGACGTGCGGGTGTCAACTAACACAAGACATGCCGGTCTGAGCTTTGATCCACTGTTGCCCCATGCCGTCAACACGTCACCAACGCCTTGTTTGGGTAAAGAAGAAGAAGGGCATAGTAGTTGTCTTCTTATTCTCTCTTGCATAGCTTTTGTTACGAGATAAAGATGATGTCGGCTACTGGGAATATATTAATTTTTGGGTTCACTAGATTCCCATATTTCGGATGAAATAGATTAACTTGGAGCTGATAATACTTTCCCAGGGGGTGATTATCTTGGATTCTAGATGATTATCTTGGATTCTAGATTAAGATTATCTGTCCATATTAAACATGGTAATGCAATAATACCATTATGATTAAAAGTGAAAATGTATCTTAATGGGAATCTAATGGTGCTTTTGATTTTAGAGTTAAAGTAAATTTGATTTTGATTTTGATTTTGATTTTGATTGTGGAAAATGACAAATGAGATGAGATTATAAATTTGTCTTGGGAAACGTGTATTTTTGTTGTGTAGTGCATTAAGTTAAAATCAAACGGGATCTAAAAATCACCAATAATCTTCTACCGAGAAGAAAATCACTAACAATATGTTTGATTTCAAATTCAACTTAACTCTAGAACCAAACACAACCTAATAACCTTGAATGGTAATGAATCAACCGCCATATTCAGCTTAAAGTTTGAGCTAACCAAACGCTCCGTATGGTTTTCCAACCACAGCAGCTCCTCCTTGGAATATCCGAATAATCACGTGAAATTGCACCCTCCCCACTTGTTCCGGTCCACGTTCCACGCGCGCGCGCCCTAAAATCAACGGTGCCAGATTAGTTCCCGAGAATCTGACGGCCGCCGTCTTCCAATCTGCGGGAGCTCCCATTGGTTATATATAACCAACGGCGGACTGCTTCACCTGCCTTTGTCGTTGTTAGCTCCGAACTCGGTCGGTTCATTTGATTATCTTCCGATTTCTTCGTCCGGGTGAGCGATTGCTTGAGATCTGATTGAGTGCGATTTGATCTTGGACTGTTTCGTTCGATCTTTCTGCTGCTGATATTTTCCATTCTCGGCCATAGATATTTCGGCGGTGATTGCTGAGTGATTCTGCTTCTGGTCGAGTGTGTAGACGAACAGAGAGAGAGAGAGAGAGAGATGGGGAGCTCGGGGTTCTCATGGAAGCTGGCGGACCACCCGAAGCTGCCCAAGGGCAAGACGGTGGCGGTGGTGGTGTTGGACGGCTGGGGTGAGGCCAAGCCCGATCAGTACAACTGCATCCACATTGCTGAGACCCCCGTCATGGACTCCCTCAAGAAGGTACTTGTCGATCTCTAATCTGATGCTGGTCTCTTGAACCAAGCGGGATCTGATTAGCTGATAGTGCCTGATTTTGGGCTGGTTTGATTTCGTAGTAATGGATAATTGTACATGTTCTTCCATCATGAGTAGGTTAAAATCAGGAATAAGTTAGTGATGATGAAAGGGAATCTTTGGCTGATGAACTGTTGCGTCCTTCCAATCTTTGAGCCTGTTAAGATCATGCAACCAATGAATTTGGCAATTTGCTATATCTAATATCAGTAGTCAATTGGTTGATCCATCCCTGTGTTTCGTCGTTATTCTTGGTTTTGATGCAATAGTTTGTTGACTGAAAATTCCCGACTGAGCTTAGATGTCGTGTCCCTTTTGTGTGTAAAGGGTGCAACTGAGAAGTGGAGGCTTGTGAGAGCTCACGGAACTGCTGTGGGCCTCCCCACTGAGGATGACATGGGTAACAGCGAGGTCGGTCACAACGCTCTTGGTGCTGGGCGTATTTTTGCTCAGGGGTGAGTTTGATTCTTCATTTTGTATCCATGTTTCCGGCAATGCTATGCCATGTAATGGTAATGTGATTAGGAAAATTCCAAGAATTTAATGGGCACGTTTCTCATTATGCAGTGCAAAGCTTGTTGACCTTGCTCTTGCTTCCGGTAAAATTTTTGATGGAGAAGGTTTCAACTATGTTAAGGAATGTTTTGCTTTGGGCACACTTCATTTGATTGGGTTATTGAGTGATGGTGGAGTCCACTCCAGGCTTGATCAGTTGCAGGTAATTTTTGTGCTACGGTGCTCTATACTTTACTTTATTTCTGGCATTTGCTGATGTCACTTCTTTGGTGCAGTTGCTGCTGAAAGGTGCTAGCGAGCGTGGTGCCAAGAGGATCCGTCTTCATGTCCTCACTGATGGGCGTGACGTGTTGGATGGTTCAAGTGTGGGTTTTGTGGAAACCATTGAGAAAGACCTTGCAGAACTACGATCCAAGGGTATTGATGCACAGATCGCTTCTGGTGGTGGTCGCATGTATGTTACCATGGACAGATATGAGGTGCATGATCAAACTTTCCTAACATTATCATGTAATGTATATAGGCATGTATTATTATAGGAGTCCATGGCAATCCCTGCAAGTTAGGTAATATTTTCTGATTAGTTAAATTAAAGTGCAAGTGCAACTCCCCCCCCCCCCCCCCCCCCCCCCCCCCACCAAAATGGGGAGCAAGAGCTATCCATGAACATTGGCTGATAAATTGCACACACTCACACAGTCACATATATCCTTTATGAGCGAACTTCTTGATTTATTCATTTCTATGATTCTGAAATGAGCAGTCCTGTGGGAATTTGACCGTGGTGGACCTCTTTGCAGAATGATTGGAATGTTATCAAGCGGGGTTGGGATGCCCAAGTTCTTGGTGAGGCCCCTCATAAGTTTAAAAGTGCTGTTGAAGCAGTGAAGACATTAAGAGCAGCTGGTGCCAATGACCAATATCTGCCACCTTTTGTCATTGTTGATGACAGCGGAAAGGCTGTTGGACCAATTGTCGATGGCGATGGTGTTGTTACCTTCAACTTCCGGGCAGATCGCATGGTTATGATTGCGAAGTCCCTAGAATATGCTGATTTTGATAAATTTGATCGGGTCCGAGTCCCTAAAATCCGGTACGCCGGCTTGCTCCAGTATGATGGTGAATTGAAGCTTCCCACCCATTACTTGGTCTCTCCTCCTGAGATAGACAGAACATCCGGCGAATATCTCGTGCACAACGGTGTAAGAACATTTGCTTGCAGGTAAGTCCCAACCAGCAAACCATGCCTGGTTTTTGACTTTGATGCTCCAGATAGTTTTTTTCCTCGTCTTACTCTCAATTAATTTCTAGCTGTTATCTCAATTAGTTCTTTCATTAAAATTGTTATTTTATCTATTTGTGTGAGCATTTGGTTGAGCTAGATCCACAATCACATCCATTCTGTTGTCATGAGCAAAGCAGAGTTATTTTCGGCATTTATTGTGACACCAATCCATGGGCTGTGGCTTATCATGCTGACATTTTCCGATATCTATTGTCCCTTCAATCAGCTATTCAGTTGCTACTGCTTTTGTTTTGCTTGTCATCTGTATGTTAATGTTGATTCTCCAATTCTTTTTTCCAGTGAGACTGTCAAGTTTGGTCATGTCACGTTTTTCTGGAATGGGAATCGCTCTGGTTACTTCAATCCTGAAATGGAGGAGTATGTTGAAATTCCAAGTGATGTTGGAATTACATTCAATGTCCAACCAAAGATGAAGGCTGTTGAGATCGCTGAGAAAGCCCGTGATGCCATCCTCAGCCGAAAGTTTGACCAGGTAAATTATGGAGCTTTCATGTGGTTGTATAGAAAATTTGAAACAAATATATTCTAATATCCTAGGTTGCTTTTCTTTAGCCGTCGATATCTCGGTGTTTCTGTTTACAGCAGTTATGATGACTATTTGCTGCATTTCTTGGATGCAATAGGTAAGAGTCAATCTACCAAATAGTGACATGGTGGGACACACGGGAGACATTGAGGCAACAATTGTGGCATGCAAGGCTGCTGATGAGGCTGTAAAGGTTAAATACGGATTTGCTTCTCCTTATGTTACTTATAAGACAAATTTTAGTCACGTGTCTCTATTGTGGTAGAAGTATTCTCTTTGACTGCATGGACTGAAAAGAGAGCCTCGTGAATTGTGATCTGCAGATAATCCTCGATGCGATAGAGCAAGTCGGTGGGATTTATGTTGTCACTGCCGATCACGGAAACGCTGAGGATATGGTGAAGCGGAACAAGTCCGGGCAGCCTCTTCTTGACAAGAGCGGCAACATTCAGATCCTCACTTCCCACACACTTGAACCTGTAAGTACAGTCCCTTTTCCATAAGCAAAATAATTCCCCTAAAGGAAAGTTTATCCAATAATGAGTACAAACCTAAGATAAAACAAGGAAAAGAGTTGCACAAACGTGTTCAATACCCTTGCTGCACGTCTAGCATGTTGTGACAGCAAAGGAATCAAATGGAAGCACCGTATAGTGCTAGAGTTTCGTATTCTATGGTGATGTCTGTTCCATTTATGGTTTTTTTTTGGTATTCTGTGGTTGAAAGGGAATGCCTCCGAGACAATATAATGCGTATAACTCCATTCCATTGCTTTGATATTCCACCACCGTACAGATCCATAACCAAATCGCCTCTTTTTCAGGTCCCGATTGCTATTGGTGGCCCTGGGCTCGGCCCCGGTGTTAGATTCCGCAGCGATGTGCCTAACGGCGGCCTTGCAAATGTAGCTGCGACTGTGATGAACCTCCATGGGTTTGAGGCTCCTAGTGATTACGAGCCGACCCTCATTGAAGTGGTTGATAATTAGAGGCGATCATAGTGAGAATGAAAGAGACATATATTTGCCTAAATTTTGAATTGACTCACCTGGGAAGGGGTGAATGCTAATCACAACCTGCTATACATGATTCGGTTAATAAGTCGAAAATTTTTGAGCTCGCCCACCGGTTGGTTCGGTTGGTGGTGTTACTATTTTATGGGATTTTTCAACTTGAGACTTCGGATTGATGCCTTCTTTTGCTTCTTCTCCTTGCTTTCTTTTATGGAGTTTGAATTTCAATGTTTCTTTGAAAGCGTCCAGCGAAGTTCAAGCAATTGTCACCGAAATTGATAAAATATTGACCGATCTCCTAACTTCGCTTTTCATTGCCATAAAGATGTTTGATGCTTCATCAGAAGGCGCACAACGGCAGACGTATCTGTCCTTCAATTGCACCAGCACTGCCCCGTGAAAGGCCCATTACAGATTGTAGTAGTAAAATACGTTTGTGTCCGCTCGATGAGATCGAAATGTGAATGCCTTGATGAGCAAGACATAATAGGAGCTTAATGAGTACATCGTTTCCAGATTGTAACGCTACGATTCACGCTAAAAACCGGAAAAATGAGCCCGCGTGTTTATCGCTCCGTTGGATCCGATCAGGCGATCAAGGCATTGAACTGTAAAGTGGAGCAATGTCGCCCGGAGATCTGATCACATAGTGGCCAAAAAGAAATATTCGATTACTTCAGGGGAAAGAGAAGAAATAACTGAAAATTGTCGGGGTGGTGATATAATATTGTCGTTGGCTACTTCCCTCTCAAATCGACACGTGGCAGGCGCAGTTCAAAATTCAAATGCCGAAGCGGCGGAACACGCGCCCCCCTCTCTCTCCCCACCGTCTCCCTCATTTCCATCGATCCGTTATATCAATTCAAGTCTCCGCTCTCACTCGCCATAGCTAGGGTTTACTTTGCTCTTCCTCATCAATCCGATTCCGATCGACCGGAGAAGCTGCGAGCAGAGGTCGAAGAGATGGAGAAGTACGAGAAGCTGGAGAAGGTGGGCGAGGGCACTTACGGAAAGGTCTACAAGGCCAAGGACAGGGCCACGGGGCAACTGGTGGCGCTCAAGAAGACCCGCCTCGAGATGGACGAGGAGGGCGTCCCTCCCACGGCCCTCCGGGAGGTCTCCCTCCTCCAGATGCTATCGCAGTCCCTGTACGTGGTCCGCCTCCTCTGCGTCGAGCACGTCGACGGCAGCCACAAGAAGAAGGACGGGGAGGGCGGCGGGAAGCCCATGCTGTACCTTGTGTTTGAGTACCTTGACACGGATCTGAAGAAATTCATCGACTCCCACAGGAAGGGGCCGAACCCTCGCCCAATCCCTCCCTCCCTCGTGCAGAGCTTCCTGTACCAGCTCTGCAAGGGCGTGGCTCACTGCCACAGCCACGGTGTGCTCCACCGTGATCTGAAGCCACAGAACCTGCTCGTCGACAAGGAGAAGGGGATCCTGAAGATTGCTGACCTTGGTCTCGGTCGTGCTTTCACAGTTCCTCTCAAGAGCTACACACATGAGGTCTCAAAATATTGCAGTCTCAGCTTTGTTTTTGTCTGATCGGTTTTTTTTTTTTTTTCCGAGGAAATGATGATGGTGATCCTGATCATTGTTGTGGATGCAGATCGTAACTCTCTGGTATCGAGCCCCTGAAGTGCTGTTGGGATCAACTCACTATTCCACTGGCGTGGATATGTGGTCTGTTGGTTGCATCTTCGGTAATATACTTAGCACTTCCTTGATTGTTTATAGTCAGTGATCTAGCAATTGGCAGTGCCTCTCTGCGAAAATGTCATTCTACTCTGTGAAATCAACTTACGGGTGAAAGCTTCGCTGTATTCTTGAATCTCCTTTTGGATGATGGTTTCTCGTTTTAATTGCAGCTGAGATGGTGAGGAGACAGGCCCTGTTTCCCGGAGACTCTGAGTTTCAACAGCTGCTTCATATATTCAGGTACTTCAGTGGTTTCCAATGCTTATCCTTGATCCGAAATGATCTTCGCTATTCAAATTATTGTAGGGTGAATTCTTCGTTGTTCGCAGTATAGTCCTGATGTGATCAGAACTTGGGATTACTCGGGTTACTTGAATTGTTGCATAGATGATTGCTTGCTATTCGAGGAACATTTAGCTTTGGTAGGGTAACTCGTGCTACTAAAGGCATTTAACAACAAAAATGCATTTAGTTCAGGGCATATTGTGCAGTTGATTTTCTGCTTACTTTCTTGTGTCATTGATTTTGCGGTATGATGCATTATACACATTGTGCCTTTTGAAAGGTTGCTGGGGACGCCATCCGAGAAGCAGTGGCCTGGAGTTACTTCCCTTCGGGATTGGCATGTATATCCGCACTGGGAACCTCAGAACTTGGCTCGTGCTGTTCCATCCCTGGGACCTGATGGCGTGGACCTTTTATCGGTAACCACCTAGTATCCCTACTGCACTTACAAATTGCAACTCTTATGTTTTTCGTACACAAAATGCAGTAGTAGAGGCCGCCATTTGTCCATTCTGGTCCAAATGCGTTCTTGTTACTTCATCTGAAAATTGGGTTGTTGTCGGCATGAGAGACTACAGATTTCTGGCAACGGTAGCCGAGTTAGAGTTGGTGCTGAAGATTATATTCGTTGATCGAAACTGATAAACCTATGAGTTACTTGGATCAGATGAGATCAAATGGAGCAAAAGGAAAAGCATTAATTTTATGAGCTACTGATACCTGTTACAATATGTTTTTTTTCCAAATGATGCAGAAAATGCTCAAATATGATCCTGCTGAAAGGATATCGGCGAAAGCAGCACTCGACCATCCTTACTTCGATAGCCTGGACAAGTCTCAATATTAGAGACCAAGTTTCATCACTTCAACTACCATACCGAGAGCCATCCTGGAAGACTTGATTTGTTTTCTGTTTTAAGTCGATGTTATATTCCCAGCTAGGGAATTCTTCATCTACGACGTATCTGTTCCGGTTTAATGACATTATGTGGCAAATGGATCCGTCTGCCCTGAATATGGTTTTAAAATGCATGTTTTACTTCGAAAGCTATTGGCTCCGAAACAGAAAAGAATGCTCATGATCATATGATGTGAGATTCATATGGATGCAGTACGTGTTTTCTTCTTCGCCGTATATGGGTCTTCCGATTAATGTTTCTTTGGATTCGGATTTACGATAAAAATCTTACAACGAGGTGAAGGAAAATAAGTGCAATGTGTGATCGGAAGTAGCTATGATGATAAAAACTACCACGATGTCGATGAGTTTGTTGGTAAGTTGATGGTTCGAAATGAATCGGATTAAATTGATAGACTGATCCATAACATAAAAAATAATAATAATAATAGTAGTAATAGCTAATAAGGGGTCAAAATTAAAAATTAAAAATTAAAAAGGAAGGTATGAATTTTACTCTTGCGGGCATTTATTGAGTCCTCCTAGAAATGGATAAGAAGAAGGGGACTGTTTTCTGATTCGATGACTAAATTAGAACCAAGTATCTTCCCAGAAAGGATAGAGATATTTTTGCCTTTTTTTTTTTTTTGAGCTTAGATAATTTTGCTTCTTCGTATGTTATCAATCAATCGAGCTCAATAAAAAGATGCCTATCGTCGTGATTTTGACTCCTTCCATGAGGCCATGGCTTCCCTTTCCACAAGTTTAACACGACATAGATAGGTCTCGATGATCACTATGTAAATGCAAACATGGCCTTTCGTTTCGTATTCGGTCCCGTCATGACAAGCAAGAACGTACCGGATGACTTGTCCGATCCCGAGCACTATAATAGGGAAATATTCACCAAAACCTTCGTCATGGTATGACTAAGGCACATTAAAAAGGAACATCATCAAATGTCGTCGTCGGTCCAATTGGATAAACAAAGAACCGAAAATATCTAAAGAAAGGTTGCAAATTCCCAAGTGGGCAGGGCAGGGCAGGGCAGGGCAGACCAGACCTTTTCTCCTTCTTTACCCATCCATCATCCATCGTTTCAACTTCTCTCTCTATTTCTACGCTCTTCTCTCTCTCTTCTGTTATCCCATCCCCCGCTGTGATCTTGACCTTGATCTTTGATCTTTGATCAATCGTCACCCATCAGCTGCAGCTCTTCCGCTGTTGGTTAGAGGGAGGAGAAAGGAGATTGCTTTGCTTTACAATGAGGAGGAGATGACGAGGGTTTCAGGAAGAACGAGGAGAGGAAGGAACCGGCACCATTGGGAACTGTGTGGATTGTGAGAGAGGTGAAGGAGAAGAAGGCGGAGTAGGAGGAAAGGGAAGGATGGAGGATTTGGAAGGGTTGATAGAGAGGCTGTTAGAGGGGAGGAGGAACAGGGGGAAGCGAATCCAGCTCTCCGAGGCCGAAATCCGACAGCTTTGTGCTGCTGCCAAGCAAGTCTTCCTCTCCCAGCCCAACCTTCTCGAGTTGGAGGCCCCCGTCAACATTTGCGGTATCTGAACAAACCCCACCTCTATATATGTGTTTGTGTGTGTGTTTTTTCATATGGAATTGATTGATTCATATAGCATCAGGCTGGTGCTGGTGATGGTGAATGAGGCTTATGATTCGTTGGTTGAAAATGGTATATGCCCAGTTGGTCGATGATGGTTTTCCCTCTGTTTGCGTGCTGTCTTCTTTTTTCTTGTTCCACACGGATGCCTAATGATGTAAAATGCTCAGTTTTTTTTCTAAGATTGGCTGCGATTCGTCGTGACTGAATATCTGTCTGAAGCGAGCCTCGTCCTTGGATGTACTCAGTTCATTCTTCAAGTCCTGGGCTTCTCGATCCATCTTGGTCGAATCACTTGTGCGTTCTGCCCTAGGACAATGAATCTAGACTTGGTTTTTCATGATATCCACGTTTCAGTTATTATGAGGCTCTAGGGATAGTAACTTAGCTAGCGGCCTCTAATCAGTCAGCCATGGTGTTACTGGGTGAATCGATTTTTTGTTGTATGTGATTTGGGACCTATTTCATTGTTCCCTCATGACCACTTCTGTGAAAGCTTGCCATCGGCTCTTGATATGTTCTTTGTTACGGGAATTCACTTCGGCAAAGATCAAATCAAAATTATAGCTTCATGTTTAGGCTACTACAAAATCACAGTGGTGAAAACACAGATTTTCTGATATTAACGCCTAGACGTTTGTAGTATCTAGGTTACTGCATTGCACAAATCTTTGGGCGTTGCCTTCTGATGTTTTGAATTTGTAGGTGACATACACGGGCAATACTCAGACCTGCTCAGACTGTTCGAGTATGGTGGTTTCCCACCTGACGCGAATTACCTCTTCCTTGGGGACTATGTGGACCGAGGGAAACAGAGCATAGAGACCATTTGCCTCCTCTTAGCATACAAGATCAAGTTCCCGAACAACTTCTACCTCCTCCGAGGAAACCATGAGTGTGCCTCCATTAACAGAATTTATGGTTTCTATGACGAGTGCAAGAGACGGTTTAGTGTCCGTCTATGGAAGGCTTTCACCGATTGCTTCAACTGTTTGCCTGCTGCAGCAGTAATTGACTGCAAGATCTTGTGTATGCATGGTGGGCTATCGCCAGAACTGGAGAGCTTGGATCAGATCAAGGCTATAGAGAGGCCCAATGATGTGCCCGATCAGGGGTTATTGTGTGATCTACTCTGGGCCGATCCTGATCGGGACATCAAAGGATGGGGTGAGAATGATAGGGGAGTATCCTTCACCTTTGGGGCAGATAAGGTGGCTGAGTTCTTGAAGAAGCACAACCTTGATTTAATTTGTCGGGCACATCAGGTTCGTGTTGTAGTTTCTTCCCTGTAAGTAATGGAGATTGTCATTGGTTGATCTTGAATGTTAGGGTACGCTAAGATGAAAGCTTATAAGAAAAAGACCATCTCATAGTTGATATACTAAAACATTTTTCTTGCTTGATTTCACTAAGAGGGATAAATTCAGTCGACATGATATCCCCTAGCTCGATAACATCAATGCAATAATGACGAAATGCCATATATTAACAACCATGCCTGCAATACTTTTAGATCAGCTGGCAGCACGATTTGCTCAGCTTCAAAATGTACCCTTGTTTACGGATTTGTGTGTATGATTTGATGGAACAGGTGGTCGAAGATGGGTATGAATTTTTCGCGGACAGGCAGCTGGTTACTATATTTTCAGCTCCGAACTATTGTGGGGAGTTTAATAATGCAGGCGCATTGATGAATGTGGATGCAAGTTTGCTCTGCTCATTTCAGATCCTCAAGCCCTGTGGATGAATCTTTCTGCAATTCTGAAGACACAATCTTCTGTACAGAGGAAGAATCTCCACTTCCTCCAATTGCGAGATCGATGATCTGCTCGTTTGTGTTTCCATTGTTTACTTTAGTCAGATTAAAACTCCATGGTCCCAACCTCGTAAAGCAAAGCAAAATGTAACTGACCATAAGGAGTCATTGAAAGCTTTGCAATTGTACAGAAGAGCTCGTAGAGGATTCGAAATTTTTATCTTCTGAAAGGAAATGTTCTGGAGTTCGCTTACGGGAATGGATTTGGAAAGCAATGTGAAGAAGTAACTTAGGTTGCTTTGGTGACATGTAAAGCAATTATCCTATGCGGTATGTTCTGTGTTTCGTTAGCTATTAGAACATTCCTATGTAGCAGATACAAATTCCCATTTCCTCGATTAAACCTGAGAGCTGGGGTTATGAAAAGAACCGAAAATGTCGAGTATGAAGTTATGCCGAATGTAGAAATTGATTTACTGTCCGGGAAAATTCTGTACATTGTTTCTCAAGTTTTGGATTCTGGACCTTCCAGAGTTTCCTAACCTCGAATGACATTAAACCGTTACCCAACTATTTTCTACAAAAAATGCCACAGACAGAGCTCACCCGATAGAACTCAATGATTCTGCAACAAGATCCATTGCTTGAATCCCTGCTCTTTCAAGAAGTGAGAGCGCCAGCTCCGATTTGTGCCATTTTCTCAACCCACAAGCCAATTTTCTCAAGGTCTCCTTCCTAACTTCCCTAACCCAGACAGGGTTGAAGTTCACTATAAAACCCAGCAAGCATGATACGTAAGTCTTCCAAGTAACCGGGTGACACCCAAGCAACACATTCCCCTCCAGCACCCCCGCGAGAAAGTCCATGTGTGCTGCAACGACCCGAGTGGCCTGAGAGGAAAAGCCCCACGACAAGGGCCTGTCCTTGATACCCCATGTGCAGGCGCCACACTGCAGCATTAGATAAGCCATTGCATAGCCCTCTATTATGCGGGAGGCTGAGCTTACCTCTTTGAGTTTAACTTCCTCGGCTGAGAGGAGCCATGTGGGGATGGTCCTCCGATACAGCTCGTAGACGAGGCGCGGTCCACCAGCTGCACACAGGAGGCTTGCCCCAAGGGAAGAAACTTCCTTAGCCCGAGCTGCAGTGATGGAGAGGGATGAGTGGGCTGATCTCAGGCGGGTTGAAGTTGTCTTGGCAGATAGGTCCACAGAGTCCCGAGCAAACTCAGCCACTAAACCCACGATAACATCATTCACCTGCTCAACATCTTGGATTAGCCGACAAGATCGGAGGAAAAGCAATCCTGGAGCTGAATTAGGAAGCCCGCCTTGGGGTGAGATGTGGCCTAGCAGCCCATTTATGCTTCCCTGGCTAGTTAATGGAGAATCAGGGCCATTGCGGATCCCGAGGAACGAAGTGAAGCAACTTCTTAGGAGCTGGGTGACGGCACCTTTGCTTTGTCTGAATACAGAGCGGGAGCAGGAATAAACGATGTACTTGTGCCATCGCTGAATCTTCTGTGCCCACAGGGAGCTGATTGTGGGCATGCTGGGCCAAGAACAACCTGTTGCACAGTTCTCAAGGGCTGGGCCAGCCACAGCAAGGAGATACTCAATATTCCGGTCGAGCTTGAAGGTGATAGTTAGACTGACAAGAGCTGCCATTGGAAGCGGAAGCATTGATGTGCTGCCATCTGAAGAAGAAAACATCATTCATTTGAGAACTTGATGGTGGCACCAATAAAAAATAAAGGTTAGAATGATTGAGTTTCATTCCATAAGGATGAGAAATAGTGACGGTGCCATTTTTGTCGGTACTAGATCAAACCTAAAGGGAGTCAAGATATATCTCCTAAGTATTGACGACTACCCAGTTGAACTTAATGTGTAAAACCGAAAAATTTCGATGTTTCATTTCAGTATTGAGGCATGGTGCTTCTCAGAGGAAGAGTGACCCCCAGGTTATACGTACCACACCAAATGCAGGTTGGCAGATGGATTATAAGTGATAAAAAAGCGAAAATCATAAGATATAGAAGTCTACCAGATGGATAGCTTGGAACATTGACACCTGCAGCTGCAAGAATTCCCTTCATGTCAGATTCAACTTTCGGAAGAATCTGTGCTGGACTAGGCCAATCAGTTCCATTCATTGGAACTAATTTCCAAACGCCTCGAGTTATTTCTGCAGAGAAATAACTGATGATTGCTGCAAGTGATGCAGGAAAAAAGTCGACTAGGTCCCTCAAACCTACAAGCACACTAGGATTCATTATGGATCTGCAAAGACTCGACCAACTCATAAATGCAAAAGTTGACATTTAAAAATGCTTTGACTTATTTTCAGACACGAAGACAGTTCTCACTAATCACGTGACATGAGGAAGAGGTTGCTGTAGCAAATGAGTAGTGCAGCCCATAACTGACCAGAAATAATATATTGATTGGGTATTCCACACCACAACACTGTGGGAACCCACATAATGAGCAAAAGGAGTGGTTACAAGGGAATAACACTATACGCTTAGGGCAAAAAGAATAAAAGAACAAATCGGGAAAAGAGTGCAGCAACTGAACCTGTCGTCAAGTGCCGTGACGAGAGCTTTCCATATGCACAAGCAGTTAAAAGCGATTCCAGAGCAAAAGGAATGGCCTCTAACAGTTCCCATGCAGGAAGTAGAGGTCTCTCTGATGGTTCTTCTCCACCAGTTGATGAGGACCCACATGAGGTGCCGCTTGATGCCGCTGAATTATCAGATGAGGGCCCACCCATAGTCATTTTTGAGTAAACCGTACTAATAATCCTATTAGCAACCTGGTGCACTGAATTCCCAGTACAGAGGCCAGAAAGTGGTGAGGCAACACAGATTTTATTTTGACAATACCAAGCTCGTAATTTAGGGAAGAAATCAATGTAAATTGGTTTATCTGATGGAGAGTCAAATTGATCTAAGTCCATTGGCATTTTATCCTGAGGAGAAGGATTAACCGTTGCTGATGGGAAACGCCTATTTCGTAATAGCAAAAGGTATTCTAGAGTGAGCCCTACTCCAATTGCTCCATCTCCTTCCTTCAGACCCCGTTCTATAGCAGGTCTATAGAATTTCCAAAGACGAAGGAGAACGAGAAATGCGGCAGAAAAAACCCTGTAGACTGAGAGCTGATCACCAGTCTTAGATTGATTGTTCAGTGCAGGATTAAGTGATCCAAACACCTCACATAGTGGCATTAAAGCAGCTGCGAATTCCGGGACCTGAATCAATGAAACCTCTACATCAAAACAATTGCATCTGAAACTCAATATATATCAAGCTATAAGAAACGACAGAATGCTTTGTTCAGAAATTTCTTTGATGTGTATCAGAAAACAAAGTATAATGGGCTCAAAATTGAGACAGCCTATGCACGGTCTAGAATATGTTGAATGAAATATCTTCCTCTGCTGTTTGTAAGATGAAAATCAATTGCTGTTCTGCTCTTCATTTATCATACTTGGTAAACCAGAAATGCAAGCAAAAAGGTCAAACTAAAGCGGGCAGTGTAATACCCAAAAATAGCGAGTCACTGAAAATCCAACTCAGAATGCATTGTGCCGAAACTGTATAGACCTATGCATCCAAATTTTTATCAGTCAAATCAAAAGAAATGCATTCACTTCACTCACCGCACCATGCAAAGAGAGTATGTGCACGGTCTCAATGGGAGAAACACCGAAAAGGACCGCACTAAGCATAGGCATGTGATCCATCAAGTAATTCTGGCTCTCATCATGACCAGGAAGCAGAGGAGGAGACAGAAGTTTGACAACAAAGTTCACGACATGTTCCTGCAGAAGAAAGAAGTGACATCAAATATCCGAAGGTCACCTTTATCAATAGTATTTTATTTTTTATATTTTGTTTGACAACCTTCATTACCAGCCTATATATAATTAAATATTTTGAGCAACCATCTTATTCATGTAGGGATCTAGAAAGACAGATTTTGCAGGTAAAATATTAAGCAGGCCGTATATCTAATTTTTTATTTGAACGAGCAGGAGTTAATGATCTCTCATCCCCCATATACGAAAAGGAGCCAGTAAAATCTACTTAATTAATTACAATGCAGTTGCAGTTTAGTTTACATAGTAATCAGTGACTGTTGATCATTCTCAGTTTGAGGTAGATTTCTGTTAAAGGAAAAATCTGTGGGGGTATTGATAGAACTTTAATCATTGGCAATACCTGGATATTCCATCCACAGCTAAGTGATGCGCCACATAGAATCTTTGCAGCTGCTGATTTTTCCTCTTCTGAACCATTTAATGCAATACGTGATACCTTCTTAATCTCTGCAAGACTTGATCAAGAAAGAAACAGATACATTAGTAGGCATATCAGCTTTAAAAGTTGAGGATCAATCTTTCTCATACCTTGTGGCTGGTGTTGCAATAAGAGAACTTATAAGTGACTCCGTGAGTGGTGCTCCTTCCATAAACACTGACCAAGGAGACATCTCTTTTGGAGTTGCATCTGAAAGTGATATTACGGAAGCAGACACATAATCCGGCCAAAAATATGCTGACGCATCGATTAAGTTTCTCGCAATGCAAGCTTCCACTATTAGGTGCCTCATATTCCCACCTGCAAAAACATAAAAATTTAAGTGTTAAAAGATTTGTAAGTATGTGATAAGGAGCGAAATTGGTGCTGAGAAGAAAGAGAATCTTACGCTTTGGGAAACATTACCTGCTTTTACAGATGAGCCACTAGGACAATCAGAACCTTTGCTATCATTTGTATTTTTGGATAGAGAAATAACATCGGCTGCTTTTGCAGCAGCCCTGTTGGCCGCATCCAAGACTGACTCTGGCGGGCATAGGAGGCTAGAAAATTGTCCCAGTGATTGGAGCGCCAGAATGAGATCATCTCTCTTTGGAGTACGAATTTTCCCATTTACCCCATGTCCATACTTCAATTCCATCTCGGTTAATGGTTTGGCGTCTTGTGGAGGGGAAGAATTCACTATCACATCATCCTTCAAAATATTGGCGATTGCCAGCGGGACAATAGACAAAAGGACACAAAGACGGGCCTCTAGATGCGGAATAGGGCCTTCTGGTGGGTCTCGTTCCTACAAAACAGGAAGATTTTAAGCACAATTTTTAATAAACTAAAAAAGTGCAACCAATTATAGTAAGAGCAGCTACTCTCTGCACAAGCCGAAGGCCCGAAACCCAGAGGGCCAAGAAGGTCTCCTGCCAGCTTGCCTGGTTTAAGACTTGGAGTGTAATTACTGTTTCTGCAGCGAAGATATAGAGAATAAAATTAACTGAAGATCCGTATAGTTTCCGGCTCTTTTATTGGTCAGTCCTTGAAAAGTAGGGATAAGGTTCTTATACTTGGTTGAACATACACGAGAATATAAAAGGCGACTAAGTACTTAAGAATGGAAGTGCTTTTCTGGAGTGTCACCTGTAAGTATATCAACAGCTGAGGTTATAGGAAGTTGTTTTGGATCCATTGTGCTCTCCATATATATGTCAAAGAGAACCCAGCATGCAGGCAAAGCAGATTTGGAGTTCCAACAAGGCACAAAGTTGCATGACTCAATATCAACAAGCATTTCAGTGACTGTTCTTTGGCTCAACTGGCCTTCAAAAGCCAAACTTCTCTGGATATTTGTTGACAATTTAATAAAAATCTGCTTAGCCGCAATCAAATTCGGCGATGTCATTTTACAGGTTTCATGAAAGCACAACCTCTTCAGAAGTCCATCGAATTTTTCCGGCCTAAGAAAATAAATGACAAAAATTGAACTATGTTACATTGGCTTACCCATCATTGAAAACAATTTTGCAGATAATCACAGGCACCAGATTATATGTGTAATAAAAGTATACTCCAGAAAAGAAAATGAGAATTATAATAAGAATAGAAACTCTGAGAAGAAGCATTATTTCACTAAAATATGCTCATGTTAGATGTCATTCTGCACGACAAATATTTAACAATCAATGGAAGATAGATATTTTATCCGTCAAAGCTAAGGAATCCAACTCTTCCAAAGTTTTTAGTTGACTGACATCAAAACGGAAAAAGCCATGCGTGAAAAATGTGCAGAATAGCAAAGGAAGTACTTACATATTCAAGTGAATAACACGCAGCAAAGTTGCCCCTTTTTTGCTTTCTGATATTTTTTCTAGTACCTCTAAGGCCATCAGAGAATTTGTCCTTCTCATCCAATCACGACGTTCAACCCTCTTGTCATTTTGAGTCCCCTTTAAATCTACATCCATTTTCTGGAGATCCATGCTTCCAGGTATACCACTTGGCCTATCTTTGGTAGTATTTTGATATTCCCAATCATCCACAGTGCTATCTATTAGGCCAACTACAGTGCTGAAGAAGAACAACACATATGCATGTCCCAGCTCTGTAATATGGAGCTCATAAGCCTGGGAAAGCTGCATGGCGGCATCAACAGATTTTATGATCCTGCAAACTTTCATCAATATTCCATTAGATATCATTGGAAGAGGCATGGTACGACTAGAAGTTCTAGTTAATTTTAGAAAATAACAATAAGTGGTATAATTTTCATATCATTCAAGTATGTTCAAAATCATTAAACCATTTAAGTCAAACGAAAATCAGGAAATGAATCGCATAAAAGATTGTACAGTGACGGTACACCGAAAGAGACTACCGTCCAACCAACCAAGAAACGCAGTCAATAAAGCAGGTTTATGCCGACATTCTTAGGGACCTAACACTTCTTAACCTCGCTTACTGTCCCAAGGATGCATTGATTTTCTCAATACATGAGGCAAAGCATGCAGACGGACATATATGAACCAAGTTGTTACTGTACATTGAGGTAAATCCTTCCTTGCTTCAACCTTACAAATTATTGAATTTAAAAAAAAACAAATAAAAAATTCTACATGTTAGCGAGATAACAGTCAGAGTGTGAGGATTACTTGTCTTTGCAAGCATCAGTCGAAACAGCTTCATAAGAAAATATATATCGGCTGATGAGTTCAAGAAATAGCTTGTAAGCCTCTGGCTGAGACTGTCGATCGGATAGTATCCTGTCAAAAGAACAAGATTAAGCATGTGCAGTGCCTAGATATGAATTAATCTCTTCAGCATTGTTGATAAGCCATAGTACGCCAAAAGGGTGTTCTCGAAAATCAGAATGGATCCTTATCCAAAAAGAAAATCATAATGAACCAATATTACACCAGCAACGAAGCCGAGGAACAGCAAGGACATTGCCAGTCAAGTTCATCCTCACCCTCATTTTTCCGGATTCTCTTCGTTCGACTGAAAAACTTGCAACTGCTTGAGTAATATATGCAATGCAGTGCGATTGACAATATCTACCATAGCTAATGCCTACACTGTTTAATTCTGTGCAACATGATCAAGACGTATGCGGTGACAACATGATCACCAAGCCCCGTGAATACTTCCATTCTCTCTGATCAAGGAGAGATCCAATTCAGTCAGCTCACTGAAACTCGAATCGCATTACACAAGAAAAACGGCAAGAACCTGGGAGAGAGAAGCGCGAGGACATGGAATGACGAGACGAGGCGTGACGCGAGAGCCTGGTCGAGGAATTTCCAGAGGAAGGGGTTGCCGAAGTTGGAGCAGAGGCGAGACACCAGGACCTGCCCGAGCTCGGGGCTCGGCAGCTCCATGTCGGCGGCGCCGACGCACTTCGCGACCTCAACCGCCCACACGAGCGGTGCGTCCCTCCTGTCCTCGCACCGCTTCAAGGTCTCCATGACGCTCCGCTCGAACTCCACCGCGCCGCCGCCCGTATCCTCGCTCATTTCCGGTCCTCGGAGGCGGAGAGTCTCCGTAGAAATATCCAGCCGGCGGGAGAAAGCAATTTCGTTCTTTTTTTGTCAGAGTAATAGATAGAGACTGATGAGCATGAGCCTGACCGAGCCAAGGTAGTAGTAGTGTAAGGCACGAGGATTATTAACTATTAAGTTGGTAGGTGGCTTTGTATATATATATATATATATATATAGGCCATACAAAAAAAAAAATTGGGTTTTTTTTTTTCTCGTGTCTCAATCAGTATCGAGTCGGGCACAATAACGATAACACGCAATATAAGCTGGTCTGAGTGTGATATTTATGAGTCGGAATCGGCCAGTCGAGATCTCCTAGTGCTTGTGCGGTGGATAATATCACGACTCACATGGGTCCGCTCATACTTACGTCGAGTTTGTATCTTTTCTATTTATGTTCAACAATCTAGATTTGCCCGTGGTTAAATAGTGTGTTTGGTTTTAAAGTTAAGTTGGGTTGAATTTTAATTTTAATTAATTTGTAATGATTGAAATATTAAATTATAAGAAAAAATGTAAAAAATAATAAATAATTGAAAGAATTTATTATTAAAAATTGAATTGAATGATTAAAAAATTTTAAAAAAATAAAAAAATAATAATTGTATTATTGACTTTTATTATATAGTGGATAGAATTAAAGTTAGAGTTAAAATTTTAAAATCAAACTATAAAATCAAATGGGTTAGTTGAAGGAAATTGGATCCAACATGTCTCGGGCCGACATCGCGGTGGAAATGTAACGAGGGGACATTGGTAGCTGCTCCCAGGTCTTTCCTTTTATTAGTTTTCTTCCGATTTGATTAAATGAACGGCTACCTATTGCAAAAAAAAGGCCGATTCAATTCAATAATCCCAATTCAATTGCCTTTTATTTTATTCTCTTTTGGTTTTGGACCACATAAGAACTAGAAAAAGTACACAAATCCTACCAAACCAAACCCATTGCGTGCTCTGCTCTGCTATGCTACGCTACTTTCGTGGGGGTTGTCACGGCGATTCACGGCATGCTACCGGTATAACTTTCAAACACGGCATGTTACCGCTGCTTACATAGCTCTTTGCATTGATGGCTGACAATCACCGAAGAGCTTGAATTCTGGGCATTCTTGTTCTTAGCCTAATCTGCTGTTGGAAATCCTAGCCCGAATCAAACCTGCAAATGACCACCACATCTAGACCGGCTCAATTCGAGACTTCTTGATCTAAGCCTGATCTGCCATTCGGAAATCCCTAGCCTGCACCTCTAGGCCCTGAGTGTGCCACGCTCCATGAGAAACCAAAGAGTTGTGCATGGGCAAACCCGAATCCAACATATATGATAGGTAGAAGATGCGAGTTCAATAAGCATGATCCAACCCATTTGAGTGATGGTAGATATTATCCGCACCGCACAACCACTAGGAGTTCCCAACAAGCTGATTCCTAATCATAAATAAACCACACCGGGTCGTATCATGTGCATCATTACCGTGCCGACTCGATACGGATTGAGGACCGAGAAACCCGATCGAACTTTTTTATGGCCTATATAAGTACAAACACAACCTTAGTTTCTTCCGATTTGATTATTTGAACGGCTACTTATTGCAAAACGGCTGATTCAATTGAATAATTCAATTAAATTGCTTTTATCTTATTCTATTTTGGTGTGGACCCTATTATGACTAGAAAAGTGACTATTCCATGAACCGCCTAACAAATCCTACCAAACCAAACCATTGCATGCTTGCTCCATGCTATGCTATTTTAGTGGGGGTTGTGAGCGCAACCCACGGCATGCTCCCGGTATAACCTTCAAACACGGCATGCTACCGGTGCTTACGTAGCTTGAACTTATAGAGCTCTTCGCATTTGATAGCTGACAATCACCGAACATTTTCTCCCATACAGTCACCTTTTCTGAACTACATTTTCGTTTAGCTTAAAATGGCCACGGCATCTTAGCCCAATCTAATATTGGAAATCCTAGCCTGAACCAAGGCCCTAAATGACCACCACATCTAAACTGGTTGAATTCAGGACTTCTTGATCCAAGCGTAATCCTCTATTGGAAATCCTAGCCTGAACCTAAGCCCTGAGTGTGCC
Organism: Punica granatum; assembly: GCF_007655135.1. Lineage (NCBI taxonomy): Eukaryota > Viridiplantae > Streptophyta > Magnoliopsida > Myrtales > Lythraceae > Punica > Punica granatum. The sequence continues at coordinate 2,387,893 of NC_045127.1, read as the reverse complement.
ACCCTCCATGAGAAACCGAATAGTAGTTCAAGTTTGGTCACTGCTCTCAGAAGAGATTCTTCAATGAGACACCGAGGTCCAGAAAGCCAATATTATAGTAGAAGGGAATCGATTACATACATAATGTTTCACATCATCATTTCACTCCATTCCATTCAACATCTATTTCCTCAGGCGACACACATTGCAAAGGGTCATTAAATCTCGTCTTCCCCGAAACATTACGACCACGACAACCACCACCAGAAAGCAAAATCAATCTCCAGCTTATTTCCTATCAAAATAGATCTAATGATCAGAAGACAAAGAAATCGTGTAAACTTGCAATCACCAGGAAATTCGAGTAAAGTGGGCACAATATCGCGAAAAAGGATTACAATTGGAAGATGATTGATACACAGTTGGAGAATGACGAGAAAAATAAACAGCTAGTTCTAACTCAAATAGCAGAAAATCCGAGAGTCAACTGTACAAATATACAATTCTACTACTGCAACCTCAGCAGGACAGATTATTATCATCAGCTAGATCACATTTCCTTGATAAATCAAAAGACCATACGAAGGCACCAATTGTTTTCGAGTCAGAACCATACTAATCATACCGTTGGTTAGAGATGCAGGTCCACAACATTAGAGAATCAGAACTGAAGCTTTCTGCATAAGCTCAGATCTATATTCCTGGACTTGGCTGCAGCCTTCATGGGAGGCCCCGGGCAAGTCTCAGCAATACCATTAAGCTTGGGTCCTGAAGTGGGAGTCTTGCAGTCTTCATCAGCCCATTCCATGCTCGACATCTCTGCAAGAATGTCTGCAATCCTGTTCTCCAAGATGGTTTCCAAGAGATTCTTGTACACATGCTCCACCATCTCCTCATCCGACATATGGGTCCCGTTTCCACCATGGGGTCTCTTACCCGGTTTCTCAGTCGAGGAGCCAAAGTTGAGGCGGCGGGCCACACTGATTCTCCATTCATCAAGCCGTTTCTTGCACTGAGGGGCACGGAGCAGGTCCTCTGAACCAGGGGCAAACGGGTCGAAAACATCTTCCTTGGGCGTGTGCGGGCTGTCATCCTCACCGCTGATGTCCCTAGCAGAATCCAGCTGGTCTAATTTGATGGGCCGTGTAAGTATTGTGGACTTGAGATCAAGGAGGGGGTCTCTACACTCCCCATTGACATCAAGAGTGCCTGGCACCAAAGAGGCCCTCTCTTCACCGATTGCAGGGGTTCTCGAGATAAGTAGATCTTTAGCAATGACAGACGACCCTAAGCTACCACAGTAGCTCTTGACCTCATCCGAGCAAATAAGAACTTCAAATTTCGCCGGTACAGTCATCGTTTCTCGAGAATCCATCAAGATTCAGAGAAAAAAAATATCAACCTGTTAAAAAAAGCATAAGAATCAGCATCATATATTCAAATTTATTACTCGAATTAGAATGCAGAAGCCCCTGACAAACAAGTCACAAAGAAATCTGCGCTCTATCTTGGAAGAAAAGAACAAACCTACAATGAGATGATCAAGGGTTCAGAAAACATCCGACAAAGGAACCGCCTTTTAATCGACAGAAAAGAAACAAGAAACCCTAAAACCTAGAAAGACCGAAAAGAGTTGGAAGGAACAGAGTGCACGGCTGATCGGAAACGGGCGAAGCGTAAGAAACCGAACGTTACAGTGAAAACACAAAACCTAATGAGTGTACCTTGGCAATCAAGGCTACTGATCAATCAAGCAATGAAGAAACAAGAAACGGGGCCAGAGTGAAGGAGACAGTTTGAGGGTGGGGGAGGGTTACCTTAACCTTAAGCTTGGTGGAGAGAGCTCCGTTGTCGAGGGAAGTGGAAAAGAGGGAGCAGACAGAGGGAGAGAGGGAGAGGGAGGGAGAGGGAGACAACGGCCGCAAGCGTGCAACTAAAGCTAAAAAGCTGGCCTTTTTAGGGATTTTGACGACACTTTGATTTTCGAGTTCTCCGAGGAGACGCTGATAAACAAAGTCTTCAGGGATATCTTTGGTCGCAGATTCCAATGGGCTTTCATCGGAGAGGCCTTAGGCCCAAATTCATTGTTGGGCCAGTCTTCGATTCACTGAGGACCACGAAGCAATTAAAACTTAATCCTACATATTTGAGACTTCTCGTCTCGACTTAATGGTGACATCGCTCTCGACTTAATGGTGACATCGCTCTCGACTTTCCGTGCTACGCATTCATCGATATGACCGCCCTAAGAGGACTAAAAGCTCTTATAGGGTACCGTTCACTTACATATAAGGTCGTTAGACATTTTAAAGCCCAAAATCACAAAAAAAAAAAACATTAAATTAGTGTAACAACTTATAATGAGAATTCCTCTAGTCAGAAAAGTAAGAGAATCAACTTGCAAAAAAAAAAAAGTGAGAGAATCAATAATTATGCATTGATCATGGTAATGATTTCAACAGGCTATGAAAGCGACTTACATAACACGAGAGATAAGTAATGTTTCTCCAGTCCACGTTAGCATATTAAATATATATGGTTATATTTTCATAATCCACGACCAAGGCCGGATTCTTTCCGAGTCAGTGGTTAATAAATCGTGCCTGCATACAAGTGGAGTGGTCCAATTCAACGCAAGTAGCTGCCGTGGTATGGTACATCCACTACATATCCCCTCCCCAATTTATGAATTTCGAGAGACAAACATTAATTATTATCATTATCATTATTATTATTATTAATAAAAGAAAATTTGTTCAATCTAGAAATCTCTGACCGGACGATAAGAGTCATATCCGAAGACAAGTCCAAATGAAACGGCGGCCAACACGCCTTTGTTAATAATAAAAGCCCACCGCCCACTTCTCTACCCCGATAGCCTTTTTTTCCTTAAGACTCTCTCTCCAGCTAACAATACAAACACGTAATAATACTAATGGAGGTCTCCGCTACCACCGAGGGGTCAGTCAACGACCATTCCTCGGCCTCGTGCGGCCAGCAGCTCGGCCGTGGGCTGAGCAGGCGGTCCGCGGCCTCGTTCAGGCTGCGCAGCCCGAGCCTCAACTCTCTCCGCCTCAGGAGGATCTTCGACCTCTTCGACAAGAACGGGGACGGCACCATCACGGTCCTCGAGCTGTCCCAGGCCCTGTCCGCCCTCGGCCTCAACACGGAACTTTCCGAGCTTAAATCCTCTATCGCGTCCCACATCCAGCCCGGCAACTCGGGCATGCTCTTTGATGACTTTGTCTCCCTCCACAAGTGGCTCGACGACACCTTTTTTGGGAACTCAGACGGGTTCGTGGCGGACGAAAACTCCCAAGATGAATCGGATCTATGCGAGGCTTTCAAGGTGTGTGAACGATAGATCGAGTATCAAATTATTGGCCTTAAGTTTTGTCCTATATACGATTCGTAGTAACGATCATTTTCAATTAACTGACGTCTGACTTCGTGAAATCGAACGTTGTTAGGTCTTCGACGAGGATGGTGATGGGTACATATCGGCGAGGGAGCTGCAGGCGGTGCTGGGCAAGCTGGGGCTGTCGGAGGGGAATGAGATCGCCAGTGTTCAGCGGATGATCGTGTCTGTCGACAGGAACCGAGATGGACGGGTCGACTTCTTCGAGTTCAAGGACATGATGAAGGGTGTCATGGCCAAAGCGTGAACACTTCTATGCATCCAATCAAAGGAAAAAAAAGAAGAAGAAGACCACTTGTATGCACTTTGCTTTTGCTTTGCTTATTGTACTATTGGTGATGACCGAGAAGTTGACTCGTCAATTTTCGTTCTCTTTAGAGCATCCCATGATCGAGCAATGATGATATTCTTGCAATCAGCTTCTGCTATGCAAACATTGCTATTGATGATCGCATAATTATCTTCGTGCTTTTTAAAAAAGAAAAATCAGCCGTTAATGTGTTTCGAATTGCAGTAAATTTCCGACAAACTATATATAATCAGATTCTGAAGCAAAGGCGAGCTCTTCCGAAGATAGCCCGTCCGAAGATATTCAAGATATATGTGATCAATCCGAGCACAAACTTATGTTGATCACGCCTCCATAGAGTTTCTACTCGACCTCTAACCAGTTCCAAACTCACTCACGCGTCTTAAATTTGGTAGGGTCCAGTTATGGCCTTTGAACATAATGATGGAACTCTAGACTCTTTGAGCTTGCCTAAAGATTAGAGTCTGCAACGAGGCCCAATTAAATGGGGCTAGAATTGACCCATTATGCGGTCCGACTTATTGGCCTCGAGCTAGAACAGACCCGATGTCCAGTCCAAGTTCTTGGTCTATCGAACAAAAAGTTGGTTCGTAGTCATTTTGATTGATTAACACACGCGCAACACATGGGAGCTAAATCTTCGGGACATGATGAAAAAATTGTCACTGTCAATGGAACTTCGTAATCTAAAAATCCTTAAATCCTGGAATACCAGACACTTGTCACCTTTCTATTGAAGATTAATTGGAAAAAGTGAACAAGAATAGAACCATAATATGGAGGGCCCACAAATGGGCATGCAAAGAAAAACCAGAGGGCCCACATATGGTAGTTTGGAGGCCCCTTTCGAGAATCAAATACACAAATATATATATATATATATATATATATATGCTTGTGTAGATGTATATAAGATTTCTTCAACCTCTAGATATTTGATTAGTTGTCGCTCATAATACGTGAGCTTTCATGAAGACATAATCGTTGCTGGTATGTTATTTCTCAGCCCTTTATTGAGAAGGACGAGTCGACAAACGTGTGCATGTTGTTGCGACTCATCCGGGTATATTCCAATAATAGCATTCCAACTCGCGAACGATTCGCGTTCAAACACATCCTTAAAACATGGGTTTTTGTCATGTACATGCCAAGATTTCCATGCCCAAATCAAGCTAGATAATTGAATCTTGGGGCCTTTGAACGAGATCGTGATGTTGACTCCTCAGTTTGAGACTATACTTACACATTTTTAAGATACTAATACTAATAATTTGTTTTTTTGTCATTATTATCAAATTAAACAAAGCTATACGTGGGATAGAATGTCATTTTCACTGACTTTGAATATGTCTGGGGGAGCAAAGACAACAAATTTGCACACGTTACTATGGATTAAAATTATTCATTCACGGATTCATAGCTAATACTAGTCAAGAAAAGAACCTCATGGGGGCAAGTAAAAATTGACCATTCAAAGAAAAGGTAAACAATTTAATACCACATCGATAATATTCTTATTTGTTTGAACTGAAACCTAAAAAAGGAACCAAAAAAAAAATCGAGCTTTGGTTTGAACTTAATAGCAGCCAATAATGTACGTGTATATCCGTGTGGTACAATGATATTGGGCAATATTTATCTGCTCAATATTCCCTTTAGCGTAATTGATTCTCTAAAGCAACCGAAATAGGTAATCATTTTGTTAATTTCTGTAAACCCGAGATTTTTTTTTCGGTGGATATAAAATCCAATCTTTTTACTTAATAAAGAATAATACTTTAAATGCTAAATTATTAGGATCGAGAGCTGAAAATATTCCTATTATTGATCTTGCAATTATCCAATCGAAGAACAAAAGATAAGGCAATTATGGTTGGTACTTGGTTGAGTCGGGGCGTTTGTTTTTCATAATTTTTCTTGTGATCTATTTATGGGTCCTTTTTTTTTCATGTGATTTCGGTGTGCATCACCTAGTACCGGATGAGGGCGGAGCCACATGGGCTCCCCTTACCCCTAAAATTTGAGTTCTTTTGAATTTTTCTCTCAAAGTTTACTTATATATATTTTTTCCCATGAAAATTAAGTATTTTGCTCCGCTGAAAGAAATATTTATGTGCTATTTATGTCAAGTTGTATTTTTACCTCCGTTCAATGAAAATTCTGACTCCATTCCTGATACCGAAAGTCTAATGAATCTCAACTAATTCAGAATAGAATGAGTAAGCACTCTAAGAGATAAAATTTTTCTAATCGTGAATTTTTTCCATTTTGCAAAAGTAAAATCATGACCTTGAAAAAAAAAGTCAACTTTATTGACTAGTCAGTATTTTATCTGCATGCATATATATTCCACCATAGCCATGATCTTCATCGTGATTTCTCTCCAGCTGTTCAATCGATCGATCGCTTAGCAATTGATTTAGTTATGCAATTATGTAAATGATATGGGAAGTATGAGCATAACTCATGGAGTCGGTGACCATGATGAGGAGTTGCAGACAGCATCAGCAGCAGCAGAGTGCGAGAGCTTCACCTTCATGAGCTGCTCCGACTTCACCTCCTCCTCCCTCCGCTTCTTCTCCGACTGCGAAGGTGGAGACAGCGACTCAGAGTCATACATTGAAATCGAGGTGGACCGTGGTGGGGCCAAAGTCTACTGCCATAATGGAGAGTACGGCAGCAGAGAAGCAAAATCACAGGAGGAGGAGGAGGAGGAGGAGGAAGAGGATTTACAGCTCCGTATATCGATCTCCTCCACTGTTCCATTCCCGAAACTCTGCTCGTCTTCGCTGCAGAGTCGTGAGATTCCTGAAGTGGAATTCCGTGGCGTTAATGAATCGGCAATTTTATCAGGCTTGAGCTCGAGCTGCTCTGATGCGAGAATAGATGGTACAGGTCTTCGGGGGGAGGAGGGGGAAGAGGAGGAGGAGGAGGAGGAAAGGGTGGTTTCTGGTGGTCGGGGAAGGGGTGGCGGCGGAGGAGGAGCAAAGTTCGCAGCTGTGTGCAGGTTGGTGAACGCAGTGGTGTCGAGCCTGAAGGTTTTGCCGGAGACAGGTCAAGAACATGACGCCAGTTCTACCCGAGAGAACTATCTCAGCCGCCATCAACAGCTGCCGAGGTCAAAGTAGGGCATTCTTAAGTCGTGTCTTTGAACGCTCTGGGGGCTTTGTGATGTTATACTAATCATCGGAGTTTGATCTGTACAGGGACACATCGAAGACCACGAAGACGAGGAACGGTGCTCGAGTCATGCAGTTTCTTTTCAAGTTCCGAGTAATGCAATTCCGAACATTTATGGCGTCACTGGTGAAAAATCGACCAGTTCTTGCTAAGGGAAAGACTCTGGGTGAATCGCCGAGAGAGATGAGACTCGAGGAGACCCTCCGCTTCCACCACAAGATGGCCAAAAATTCGAGACGGGGGGTGGCAGGGAGGATCGATAAGAAGACAAAGAGCTGCCCCGGTTCGATGAAGTGCTCCCCAATCAACCAAGAGACTTATGAGAACAGCACTATAACACATGGGGGAGAGAGCGCGATACAGGCCGCCATTGCTCATTGCAAGAGATCGTTCGCTATGCCAATGTCCCGTGATTTTACCTGTAAGTCTCGCCCGTAATTTCTCCAGAGTGAAAGTTCGGATGCATAAATAAAGTCTAGCTATGCAAACATTTCGACTCCTACACCGAACCGATCACTTCTTGCCATATGTTCCCGAAATTTCATATCTTGACAGCACTTAAAGAGTCAATAGAATGGAGTGCAAGAAGCATCTTAGAGCCAATGAAATAAACTCGCAAAAACTTAAGTACACGATTCTGATATGAGCAGCGAAAGCAGCAGCATATTTATTGCAATCGAAACAACGATCCACAAAACACGATAAAACGTGTCCAGTACTCGCAGCGAGCTCCCTCATGCTTGCTGAAAATTAGATTCTTATCTTTACACAAGACTCCATTAGCAGATGAGACCACACAAAAATAGTAACTTAAAGTGGGGGCATATTCCTTTCAGTCGAGCTCTATTAATATAGACCCGAGAAAAACAAGTTCCACAGGCATCTTCCATTCATGTCGATTTGGGTTTTTCCGCACCATATTTTGATCTGCCTCTTCTTCGATCCGGAATTCCCAGCAAATCCTTGACTCCTCGAATACAATGGAATTTCACACCAGGCAAATCTTTCACTCTACCTCCTCTTACTAAGACCATCGAATGCTCCTGCAAATTATGACCTTCGCCTGGAATGTAAGCAAATACATCATTTCGATTGCTCAATCGTACTTTGGCTATCTTACGTAGAGCTGAATTTGGTTTCTTCGGTGTTCTCGTTGAAATACGCAGGCATACTCCTTGCTTCTGGGGACATTGATCTAAAGCTCGAGTGCGGTCCGAACGCCGTTTTTCTTCTCTACCATGACGTATCAATTGATTTAATGTAGGCATTGCTATTTGCTTTGTCCTTCTTCCCGATTTTATTTGCTCTTCAGTCTGTCCTTCAACCTAGAGCATTTTGAACAAATTAGATGCTAATAAACCTTATGCAACAGATACGGGACAAAGCTCCGGCTCCGGGTGAACAGAAAGAGCAAATAAGCAAACTAATACTAAAAAATAAGCCAACATTATGTATTCATAAGTATCATTTGGATGACTGAGGCCTTATTCTTAGAAGCTAGAGCTTTTATCTTGAGACCAGAAATGCACCCAAAAAAAAAAAAATATGGCAGTCTTTCGTTTTTCTTGCTTTAACAGTAAGCACACCTCCTTAGAAACATAGAAGGACAGTGAAACAGCCACTATCAAGGTTCAAGGAGACGCATCTTCATTCTTGTATCCATAAAAACATATGATTTATGGCGCCAGATGAGACCCATCCAACAGTAAAAATGCCAGAGAAAGGTTTGAACTTTTATGGGCCAGACTAGTAATCAACCCGGGATAGATAGCCAAGACTAAATTAAGCTTCGACATTCAAACGAGAAATAAAGGTTGGTACCGAAAGAAACAATCTTATACCAAAAGGATGACGGCAAGATTGATAAGGAATTAATGAAAGTGTCATTATTAGGCATAGGATCACCACGAAAAGAATTTGCAATTTGCAGAGGCCACTCAAGCATCAGGTCAGCTACACAAAAGTACAGATAGAGATAGACAAGTACCTCCTCCATTTCACGGATAATGACATCGCACTCGCGGTTAATGCGATTCTCATCGAACCTGGAGTTCTGCAAGATATCGGCCAAAATATCAAGCGCCTTGTTCACATCCTTGTCCATCGCTTTGGCATAATAAGTTGTCTGCTCCCTCGAAGTGTAAGCATTCATATGACTTCCCGTGTCCTCTATTTCCTCCTCTAGTTCCCTTGCCATTCTCCGGTCAGTACCTTTTAGAAACCAAAGCATCATTAGCCACCAGACAAAGCAAAGCAAAATCGCCGCATCCAAATGAATGGAAACATACAAGAAAGAAAGACGGAGCATTTCTTTTCTTTTTTTTTTTTAAATAATTTGGACGGATCAGCTACCCACCTTTGAAGATCATGTGCTTGAGAAAGTGAGCAGTGCCATTGGTGTCATCGGTGGTCTCAAAACGAGAGCCAGCATCGATCCAGACACCAACAGTTGCTGAGCGGGCAGCAAAGTTCGACTCGGTTGCCACACCGAGACCATTGGGGAGGGTGGTGGTGACGCGGGTCTCTGGGGCGGAGAGGATACGGGTGTGGTCCACGAGGGTGGGATGGGGGGAGCCGTACTTGAGGAACCTCGGATCCAGGTTCTCGAGCTGCTTCTCCAGCTTGGACTTCACTGCCTCGGCCAGGCCGTCATATATCATGGCATTGTGGGGCGGAGCAGAGGGCGAGGCGACCGAAGTGGCAGCAGCCGGGGAGGTGGATGCGGATCGGACGGTCCGGTAAAGATAAGAGGACGAAAGAGTGCAGCCGGACCGACGGGCTGCGGTCAATACATGCTTGAAGGCCATAGTAGGCAGCCTCTCACTCTCTCTCACACTCTTTCTCAGTAAACTCGATTCGGGGGGATGGCGGTGGAGATTGATTGCAGGCAGCTACTAGGGTTTCTATCGAGTTGTGTTTGCTCAGAGATTGGCGGGAAGAGAGAGAGAGAGAGAATGAAGCCCTTCTCTTGCTCCACTGAAACGACCGTGCTTCGAGCTCTTCAGTTCCGCTCGACGTGCCCCCATCCCCTCCCCCAAAAAAAAAAAAAAAAACAAAACAAAACGGCGCCGTTATCATACCCAAGCAATTTATTTATTACTGTTGGAAAATCGCACCTTCGGTTCACTACAGACTTTTCTCAAGTGTAGCATTCTGATATAACAACTTTCTTCTTATAAGCATTTGATACAATCTGCGAACTGTACCCCCTCACGTTTCGCGCGCATGAATGGAATGATAGGAATGAAATCGCCCATATAAAATGCAACCATATTGTATGGGTGATTCTATGTCATTCAATTCCATTCATAGATACCAAACATGTAAGCTAACATCTCTAATTGAGAGCCTCTTCGATTGCCCATGCCAACATGGCGAGGAGAGGGCCTCGGCCTTGACCTCACCCGCATTGGAGGAGCCCCCTGAAGGCAGCCTCACCTCTCTGTGCAAGGAGAATACCCTCTTTGGGCCCAACGAAGGTGGTGGTTCTTGATGCAGCTGGAGTCTATGAAGGCCAAACGTGGCCCGTATAGAAGTTTCCTTCCCCTTTTATAATAATAATAATAATAATAACAATCCAGGTGAATTAGTTCAAGCGATTTAACTTTTGTTTCACTTAAGTAAGATTTTGAATTTGAGTTATTGTGAATGTAAAAAATTTACACCGAGAGAGTTTTATCTCTTCGTAGGCTGATTCGACTTGACTGAATTAGTCACAGCCCAAATAAACTTTTAGGCCCCGTTTGGATTCACAACCTATTGATTTTAACTTTAACTTTAACTTTAACTTTAACTCAACACACTACATAACAAAAATATACATTTTCCAATTCAAAAATTTTAACTTTAACTTTAACTCAACACACTACACAACAAAAACACACGTTTCCCAAGTCAAATTTATAATCACACCCCAGTTTTCATTTTCCACAATCAAAATCAAAATCAAAATCAAAATAATTTTAACTCTGAATCCAAACGGCCCCTTAAATACTAGAGTGTACATCAAAGTAGTAATAATAATAATAATAAGGGTGGGATCACAACGGGATCCAAAGAAGAACCAATCACTAGAGGAGTCGGTCCCACTTTTTTTTGGGCATCTTTGGATCAATAAGAAGACAGAGAGCTGCCCGAGTTCGATCAAGTGCTCCCCGATCAACCAAGAGACTTACGAGAACAGCACTAGAAATCACTGGGTAGAGTACGTGATACAGGCTGCCATTGCTCATTGCAAGAAATCATTCGGAACCTCTGGCGATTTTACTTTTAACTCTCGCCCTCGGTCTATCTAGAGAAAAAAATTCTGATGTGTAAATAAAGTCCAGCTATGCAAACACATCGACTCCTATACCGAACTGATCACTTCTCGCCATCTGTTCTCGAAATTTCATATCTTGACGGCACTTAAGAGTCAATAGAACAGAATGGAGTGCAAGAAGCATCTTAGAGCCAATGAAATAAACTCGCAAAAACATAAGTACATGATTTTGATGTGAGCAATGAAAGTAACAGCATACGTATTGCAATCGAGACAAGTATCCACAAAACACGATAAAATGCATCCACTACTTGCAGCCGAGCTCTCTCGAGCTTGCTGAAAATCAGATTCTTATCTTTACAAGAGACTCTCCATTAGCAGAAGAGACCGCACAAATATAGTAACTTCGAGTGGGGCATATTCCCACAGAAACTAAATTCAATCTCCCATCATGGAACCCGTATATTAGAACTGGAGACCAGAAACACTTCAGGTCATGAACAGGAAGTTATTGATTAGGTCATGGGGGAAGAGGACGTACACAAGATGACTCATTAGCTGCTTCAAAAGAAGGACCACCATCTCCTGCTTCGGTTCTCTCTAGGGGTGGGTGAAGCATCAAGAAAATTACCTCGAGACTGACCCGCTTCGAAAATGTTAAGAGGGTTAGCTGCTTGTCCCCTCTGAATAAGAGGTTTCCCCAACCACAGCACAAGGGCCATTCCCACAAGTCCAAGAATTGGTGTGGCAGCTAGGTGGAACCATCTTCTTCTACTGCCTTCAGCTTGAGAGCCATTGGCGGAGGAATCACCCGCAGATACATCCGCCGGTTCTATATCACTCGGACTTGGTTCTTGCTCTTCAGTTATTTCAACCTCATTATAGGAACTCTCCTCCACTGCTCTCTGCAGCCTATTTTCTTCAACATTACGCATCCTCCGAATATTAGCTTGCTTACTCTCCTCATAGTCCTTATCGTCTGTAGGAAGTTCATAGCGACACAGTGGGCAGGAATTACGTGAACTCAGCCATGGCAATATACAGGAGGGGTGATAGAGGTGAAGGCAGGGAAGCTGGTTTGCTTTATCGCCAACTGCTAGAGCATCCTTGCATATTGCACAGGAAATACTGTCATGCTTCACATGTTCCTCACTGATGGTGACAAGAGGCAAGCTGTTTATGCATGAGACAGACACAGGAGGGGCTCCTCTTCTTGAAGTGTCATTTTCTGCGAGATGCTCGAGCAGCTCCTCAAATCCTCTTGCATCCAGATAATCACCAGAATTTCCATCATATGAAGGCAAGCCCAAGTCAACCATGTTACTGATGATGGTGCGAGCATTGTCACGGGTCCTGCCTCTGAATGTCAGACGAATTGCACCTTCAAAATCGGGAAATACAATTAATTCACTCCGGTCAGTTTGGGCAGAGCTTGGAGAGTTTCCAAGATGACCCCCGCGTTCCAGAGATGGATCTTCTTCGGCATCAGTCTCTTCCCATTCACCTTGTCCATCTTCTTCCCCTTCTCCTTCATCCTCTTCATGGTTATCCAGGTCCCACTGGCTCAGACCAGCATTCATGGGATCAATGTCAGTATCACTATCGAGATCACTTTCTCCATTTGGCCGAGCAAGTATGTCAGTTTCGAGAAAACTCTGCTCATCTACAGAAGCATCAGAGTCGCCTCCATTATAAGTACTCATAGAAACAGCATCGCTCTCACCATTAAATGTACGGTAATGACTGAAACTCAAGTTAGATTCACTCTCCCCGTACAGAGAATCCATATTGTCAAAACCATCACTTTCAGTATCAGACAGCATGCGGTACCATCTTCTAGATCCACTTGGCGTGGAGCGGGAACTAGTCTGCTGCCATGACCTGATAGAAGTATCACCATCTATATACTGCTCCTCATGCTCATAGGAAGCGGCATGGTTTTGTCTCATCATACTAATCATCTGAGAGAACCGCTGGGAGAAAAGATCTTCAATAGACTCAGAACTGCTGTATCTGCTGGTTCTCCTACCACTTCTTCTTCTTTGTCTGGAAATCCTTCTCTGAGGGGAACCATTTGTTGGGTTCTCGAGATTCTCTAAGCACAAAAATTTACAATCCCCGCACAATTCACAGTCACCAGTCACGGGATTATCAGGTGAAAAATCTCTGCAGCACAGGGCACATGCTGCTGGCTGGACTGAGTTTGCAGTTGTTGCAAAACTATCAACGAGGCCATGGCCATGCACAACAGAGGGAGATTGTTCCTCCGGCATTTGTGAGCCGTCCTCCATTGAACGCTACAAAAGAAGAGAAAACAAAGAATATAATTGCAATTCCTGATGAGCCAAATGTAGAGTATGCACACAAATTAAGAGAGGCACTAAAAGTACGAGTACTATGGTCAAGCATCAAGAATATTGACCGGAGACTCAATCAATCAAGATTCCAAATGCATTCACCATTTAAAGCAGGTGCCAGTCAGGATCAATTTATGCAAGAAAATACCGCTAAGTCATAACTGAGTATTTACATTGTTCAAAAACCGAGACTATAAAAGGCGAGAAGGTAAAGCGCCGTATTTGCTTAAATAGTGCTAAATGAGATGCCCCAATACAGAGACCAACCTCACTGATGCTCACAGCTCACAAACCTTATGCCTGCGAACATAATTGATACAACTCACAGCAAAAGCCCAATTGCTAACAGATTAGGGACTATGACACCAAACGATCAGCGACACTCACTGTCATGGTGGAGGTGAATGAACTATGCATTTATGAAAGACCAGACATTTTTGGCAAACATACAAAGGACATCGTTCAGATCCCAATCTTATCTCAGGATGAATATCTAGAAAAACCACGGAGGATGTCCATATCCGGAACCATGGATAAGCAACGAGAAGCCACAAATAACAAGAAAAGAAAACAGCAATCAATGCCGGAATTGCCCCAAAGAGAGAGATTCTTACCAGAGAAAAAAGGATTCTTAGGGATCGAAACTCCAAATTCGAGGGCCGGTCAGTCACTTTCAAGCTCGACCGCGATGGTGAAGCTCAAGATGAAATCAGATGAGGCCCGAGATCCGATCAAAGGGACACACCGAGGCCGTTGACTTTCAATGGAACCGATCAGGCCTCAAATTCAACGCATCGTCGAACCAAAGCTGCCGATGGCGATAAGGAATGCGATGATGCATTCACCATTGTAGGAAGCTACCACCGAGAGAAAGAGAGAGAGAGAGAGGGGAAGAGGGTAAAAGGGAGAGATGTTCTCAGGTCAGCTCAACCAACCAATCCGTCATCGTCTTCGTCTCCGTCTTCGTCTCCGTCTCCGGAGTGAGTACGTACGTCTAGAGGCAGCGTTTCCTCTCTATTCTTTCTCTTCAGGCGTGCGAGAGGGGGCGCATTGCGCATACAATCCAATCCCTTTCATTAAATAATAATTAAAAGTAAAAGAATCATTTTGTTCTTTTTTTGCTTTTCCTTTTCTCCATTTTCCTGTAATAAATAATTGAAAACACAATTGTCAAGGGGTCAGTCCACCGTAACGCCTGATATGGCTCCCAAACATATATCAATACAGTAATAATTTCTTCGTGATAAGCTCTCATAGTGATTACAATTTTAAAATTCTCACAATAAACGAGTTGATAAAATAAGATGGCTATCGGTTTATGTTTTAACCATAACTGCATATTACATGAACATACTATAAATCCATGATATCGATCTGATCGGCCACTAAGAAGAAAAATCTGACTAGCTCATCTATGATTTACTAGAATAGTCATAAATGAGACGATCTCTACTCGACCTTCCAAGTGTGATAATATGCTATATGAACCTGCCACAGTGGAATCGGGTGACACAATGTTCTAGTCCTACCGTGTGCACGACCTTACCAAGGCTCTACATGTATAGGGACTAACACGCGTAATAGTTGCTTTCCTTAGACGGATGCGTGCATTATATTGATGCTTTATCCGATAATTAACCATTAGTGGTGATTTTTTCCTAATGTAGAAGAGATTCCAAAGACCCGCAGGCTACATACATCATGTGGGTGTGGCCAGGCAATTGGGCTCGTTACGAGTTTCATATCTTTTCATTCTACTTTTTCCCACGACAAATTATTCGTATCCTTTATATTTATTTAGTTATTTCTTTTCCTATTTGGGCTAAAATTGTGTCTTTTCTAGTTGGTGCAATAATAATTCAATTCGCACAAAAATATTCCAAATATTATCGAATCCCATAAAGCATTCATCTTACCAAATAAACTTGATTTATTTCATTTATCCACCTAATAAGTATTTTTATTGCTTTCTATTTTCTCTTGCTTCAAAACAAAAGCAATAAAATTTATCTTCAATTACTCTTTCTTGGTGGAAAAGAAAATGATTTTATATCGTAAAGGGGATGCCTAAAACTTGCAAATGTTATCGTACCTCGCAACAAACATGATAATCGAGACTGTTAATTTCATACAATTAATAAATATCGTCATTATATTGCTAGCTCGCTTAGTATGTATCCACTTATTCGGCAAACCGTTTATTCAGTTCTTACCGAAAATCCGTTTATTCAACGGGCGGGATGTAACTAAAACGAACCCAAGATACAAGAAATCAAGTAACGGAAGAAAGCAATCGAGACTCATGCATTTCGATATATATCGTTTCGGGTTTATAGCAAATCGTGTCTCCCTTTTTTGGCAATAATAAACGAATAATTGCATCATTCTAATGTTATTGTGTCTGTAAATCAACACTAATCAGCATGAATCACAGAGTTGAAAAGTGATCGACTTGATGATTAGGAGACCATCATTGTCGGAAAAAAAGGCAACCTTTTTTTCTTGCAGGTCACAATGTCGCCAGGAGCTCTTTGGCACAAACGGTTACTATGGCATGTTCTCTTGTCAGAATTTTCACGCAGAGTGATACATTCCATATCGAGAATTCCTTCCATTCTTGATTAAAGTTCGAAATCGGACTGATTAGGAACAAAACTAAACCACAAAATCCACAGATTTATGCCAAGTCTCTGATTAGGAAGCTGATTAGAAGTATCTTTTCAGAAAAAGAAAACAAATAAACACCTGCGAGCTGTGTGCAGTATGCCGCTGTCTCCAATGGAACAGTAACCCAAAATCTCTCATTCCCTCTTTGTATTAACACAAAAACCACCCCCTCCTGAAGAAGAAAAGGAAGTTTTTTGGGCCATTTAAGAAAATGTCCAGGTGGGTTTCTTTCTTCCACGAGGCTTCTCTGTTCTCTGTGGGCACACATGTTTGAGCTTGACGATGAGGGAGTTTTTACCTCAATGTGGTTTCTGTTATGCCTTTTCGAGCTCGTGATGTCTCTTTCTTCTCCATTAAGCTAATGATTGAAGTGAGGCTGAATTTATTGACGAGGATGAGGTTTCACAATGTGGGTTTTTGCTCTCGAGCTAGTTCATGATCATGCTCCTTGCTTTCCGTATGAGGCATGTTTCTGGGCTTGAAATCCATGGCAGGAACGGGTTTTTACTACATGGGTTCTGCCTTTCGAGCTCAGATGATGTTCTTTCTTGTTTAATTTACTACTGTGGGTTGAACCTGGGGGCTAGGAATTTGTGGCGAGGAACTGAGTTCTTGGCAGAGTGGGAGGTTTATGGTTTTTATTTTTATTCTTATTTTTAATGATGATGGCATGATGCAGAAGAAATTTGGGAATGTTGAGGTGGGCCGAGGGACCTAGGAGGAGTACGAGAATCTCTGCTTTGAATGCTCGCAAAGCGCAGAAAACGAGAAAAGGGATGGGTGGTGCCCTCGAGGGACCGGCTTCTGCCTGCCGGACTAGAGGAGCCCGGAGAAAGAGAAAGCTGCAAGCCGTTGAAGACACTGAAGATGGGGTACTCACTAATCTACTGCTGCTCCTTTCCTTTCATCTCGAGCCCGTCCTCTTTCCTGATCCCGATTTCGGAAGGCCCCCTTCTAAGTCATTCTGCCAGTTCTCGAGGCTTGCTCCTTTATCAACTTCTTCGTTGTTTGCTATTAGTCCTTTTTCTTTCCCTAAAGGTTTGTTAATTAATTCTATCCGTATGACAAAATTGCCAGTTTTATTTTTTTCCGGGCCGTAGGGTTCCGGTTCCAAGTCGTTGGCCTGTTTCTTCAAGTTACTGTCGGGTAATGCCTGCAGCACTAGTTAAGGTGTCTGTGCGACTGGGTATTAGAGTTTATGAATCTGATATTGGCATCTTTCTTTTTTTCGTGTCATCTGATTTGTTCGGGTTCAAACATCAAGCACTCTTACGGTTTAGAGTCAATCTCGTATGTTCGGAGACGAAATTGTATGATTTCCAGCATTTTGCTGTCGAGATGAAGTAAATGATGGTGCTAAATGATGCACGACGTGGAAATGATTTGCAGAGTGATGACCTGCCAAGCCAGGAAGATCAACCTGAGGGAAGCCCCAATGACGAAGAACATGACACTGAAACTGGTGAGTCTCGGTCATCCATCTAAACAGGAAAATTTTGAACACATCAGCAACCACTCTCTCTCACCAGGTTACTACCATTCTCAGGGCAACAGTCGATTGTGCCATCGGCGACCAAGTTGCCTGAGAAGCAAATGCTCGAGCTGGTTCTCGACACTCTACAAAAGTATGTATCTAGCATGACGGCATCTTCATATTTACGAATTAATATTGTCTTTCCGTGTTTCTCAGAGTTGACTTGTGCTTTCGATTGCAGGAGAGATACTTACGAAATATTTGCACAACCAGTTGATCCAAATGAGGTCCGTGTCTGTTCTCATTTTCCAATTGTCACTCGGAATGTTAATCATCATTTTATCAACTTTTGGAACTGCTTTTGTTGTCCCTCAGGTTGAGAATTATTACGAAATTATTGAAGAGCCAATGGATTTCGGGACGATGAGAGCTAAGCTTCATGAAGTAATGTATGAAAACCTTCAACAGTTTGAGGTCGCACTTCCTCCTCTCTCCTAAGTTTACTGTACCATTTCCATAATCAAATGCCAGCTTTGATTCGAGAAATTAATCTGCTTCCCAAACTCAAATTTTGTGCAGCATGATGCATTCTTAATCACCAAAAATGCGATGCACTTCAATTCTTCCTCCACCATGTACTTTAGACAGGTACCGTCTTCCTTTTTCCTTTTTCAACATCTAAATGCTGAATCCGGCAAGAATAAGTAACGGATTTACCAAATGATGATTCTTGCTTCGGTTTTGTACAGGCTCGTGCAATCCACGAACTAACAAAGAAGGTCTTTCACCTTCTGAAAACTAACCCTGAAGAATTCAAACGACAATTCTCAGATACAAGACGCAGATCTACTAGGAAGCTCACTAAACCTGAGAACTGCAGGGCATCATTCAGCAGTAAATCATACCGGAAAGCCACATCGAACACAAGATCAGGGGGTGCAGTAGAACATGAACCATCGAAGAGCACACATTGTTTCTTTAGCCCAATGAGTCGAACAGTCCAAATAGGTTCTACTCTTGGGGAGGCTACCGATGGAAGAAGGGAATCAGGTAAGTCGACAAAATGTTACCGTTTGTTCCGGTTTTCTAGATTTCAATTACCACTTTGGGATGGGATGAAAATATGCTCATTTTAGAGGTCACCGCATGTAGAAGTACGAAATTGCATTCTCATCAAATTACTGACATTAGTAGAGAGGTAATATTTGTCTTACATGTTATGTTATGGATACAGACCGGCGCTCCACGTACAGGTCTTGGAGATCTATGCTGACTGAGAGCAGTTCGATTTTCATGGATGCTATGTCCAATAGTATGCAGCCGGTAATGCTCGTAAGTGCTCTTCCTTCTTCCTCGTGAATGCATCCACACTTGTTGGGCATATCTAGGTCCGGGATTGATCTCTGATCATCTTAGAATTTCTAATCATCATGCTGAGATCTATGCACACTTTGCAAAACCTTTTAATCTTTCTCCCTGCCCTGTCCAGATAAATCAGCAGGAGATCAGTTATGCAGAAAGTCTGATGTCATTTGCGAAAAACTTAGGTCCGACGGCTCAAAAGGTTGCCCAGAAGAAGCTGCAGGGACTCGGACTGTTCAATGCCGACCCATATGGCAGCATACCCACTTCAGAGTTCAGTTCTTTTGCTCCGAAAACTCAAGCTCATGAAGTTTCAACTTCGATTCAGTTGGGTTCACATGACAAATCAGATGCTGCACGATCACCCTTGAAGCCTCTGAGTTTACGGGATCGCCCGCAGAGGCGCCCTGTCGTGCTCGGGTGCACGACCTCGAAACTCTGTTCTGGCCTAATTGATGCACGAAAGAAGGCTACTCCTATCGAGCAAAAATCAAGCCTCTCTCGTGATTTTCCCCAGATCATTGGTCAGAAGATCTACGAGACAGACTCTCCCGTCATTCCTGGAGTCGAGAGGGCAAGTGGTCAGTTAAGTTCATATCCATTCCACACAAAGAATCAAACGTGGACATCCGAAGCAGCCTCGGAGATATATCGGGCAGATAATTACAATTCGGGGAATGATGAAACTATCCAGAATTTATCGCACCCATGGCTCCAAAGGAACGTGGGGAATCTGCAGAACATGAGTCTGGCCATGAGCCACAGAGAGTATGCTCATGCAGGCCCGAGCCACCTTACACCTCCAACGCCCCAGTTCAAGTTTGATTTGCCGTATCTAAAGATGAAGCTCGATCAGATGAAGTCAGTGGAGCAGGAGAGGTTAGTATATAACTCGGGTTTTTGTATTCCGAGCGATCTGTTCACCAATGAGAGCATCTACCAGGGAGACCTCGATCGAGAAGCAAAGGATGCGGGCTTTGGTGGTTACAGGGGGAACCAACAAGGATCATTTGATGATGGTTACTTTGAAGATTTGGCTCTCCAGCTGTGAGAAATTTTTTTGAATATTGAACAACTTTTTGTCATGTACATGAAAAAGGGTATACAAAGATTGTTGGAGGAATTGACTCGTTAACTTTTGATGCTTGTCAAAAATAATTTTGTTGGCAAGTTTATCGGATTGCATTCGTAGCTTTCAAGATTGATGTGATTGCGCTGCTAATTATGTTTTGGCATGACTAAAGATGTGTATATATATATATATTAGTAAAATCGAAAATGCAAATCAGTGTGAACTTCTTGGGAAAATAATAAATCAACCGAGAAATCTCGGATAATATTCTTGAGGCCCAAGGGAGCCTAAGGAGGCACATATCACCGTCAGGTGATAAAATAATAAAATTATGAATTTTTAAAAATATATAGATATAGATTTGTAGGACCATTAATCATTTTCTCGATTTTTTGAATTTTCTTTATTTTTTTATTTTCTAATTTCAAAATTTTAAAACAAATAAATATAGATTTATAAGGCTGATTATTATTTTCTCGGATTTTTTATTTGTATATATTTTAAAAATTGAATTTTAGTTTTATTTTTAAAACATCTAGATATAGATTTTGTATTTTCTCAGATTTTGAGCTTTTTTTTATAAAAGAATTTTAAATTTGTTTGAAACAAATAGATATAGATTTTTTTAGATATGATGTATTATATATTTATTTTTCAAAAAGCAAATCAAATCATATTTTTTATAGATAAAGATATGATGCACTATTTATATTTTATTATGTATGATACACTATAAATAATGGATATACCATACATAATTGTGATTAATCTGACTCTGAAAAATATTACTACCATTATATTTCTTCTTATTTTCACATTGATCACAATTTATTTTAGGTCCACAGTTAGATTTTTTTTAAGTGAGTTTTTCAACTTTTTGTTTTTTTTCACTCATAATTTTTTTTGAAGAACTTTAGGGTTCTTCAATTTTATGTATAATCTTGCCAACATTGGATTTTTCAAAATTTATATTAGTTTAGTTATTAAATTTTGATAACTTTGAAGAAAAAAATTCATCATCATGCTATATAGTTGGAACTTTTCTTTTTAATACTTTATGTATAATCTTTACAATGTTGGATTTTTCAAAACTATATTGAGTTTTCTTCTTTTATGTAACTGTTTTCCTGTCTTATTCATGAAATTAAATTATCATTAGTCTTATCCGTCTAATATACTATTATTATTGATTGTAAATCACTATTTTTAAATATTTATAGCACATATATTATATATAATAAAATTAGAAAAAAAAATACAAGCACATGTTGCACATGACTAGTTATCATCCATAACGATTTACAATCGAAATAAATTATCCAAAAATTTTGAAATTGAAATATCAAAAAATAAGATATCAAAAATTTTTGAAATTTAATAAATGCATAATATATATCCCAAAGTTTTTATTTTATTTTTGGCTCGAAATCTCATAGAGGTGGTCCAAAAAAAAAAAATCTCAAAGAGGATCCGTTTCCTGCTGCTGTGCTTATTCCATTGACGACAGTTTATTTCTCTCTTCCCTTGGTCGCGAATGGAATCGTTCGACGATTACTAGGGCGGGGAGTTTTTCGGCGGGGAGTTCTATTGCCGGAAGACGAAGAAGGACAAGCGATCCCGAACGCGGAAGGACGCTCTGTACGGTGTCTTTGACGAGTCAGAGTCGGACGATGAATACGCCTCGAGAAAGCGGAGGAAGGGTCGGGAGGTCGGGCAGGCTGGGCTGCTCAAGTTTCTTTCGGGGGGCGTGGCCGGTGACGGTCCGACGCATGAAGATGGTGGTAGTTCTGTCTAAGAGGAAAGGCCTAGTCGTGAAACTCAGGAGAAGAGGTGGGATGCGTCTGTTGGCGGGGTTGCAATGAAGATGATGGAGAAGATGGGGTACAGGGGAGGTGGGCTCGGGAAGAATGGGCAGGGCATTGTGACGCCGATCGAAGTCAAGATGCGGCCCAAGAACATGGGCATGGGATTCAACGACTACAGAGAGACTGTCACGAAGTTGGGTGCGGGGTTGCGGGAGCGAGAGGAGGAGAAGGAACCTCCGTCGCTTGGGCGGCTAGCTGTTAGGGAGAGGCTTAGGTCGAAGAAAGTGCAGAAGAAGAAGAAGAAGGAAGAGAGTTATGATGCAGTTGCACTGATCGAGTTGTTGGCCAAAAGGCCGAAAGAGCGTGCTGCAGTTTTCCAGAAGGTGATCGACATGCGTGGACTGCAGGTTCCAGTCCTGTCGAGTTTGGAGGACTTGTATGCAGAAGAAGAGAAGGCTGGGGAGGACGAGACGGTGCTGATGCCCGAGCTCCGGTATAACGTGAAATTGATGGTGGATGAGTCTGGCCTCGATATGCTGAGGATAGATCAGGAACTGAGGAATGAAAGGGAGATGGCATCGAGGTTACGGAAGGAGAAAGAGATGTTGCCGGCTGAAGCGGAGTATCAGAGGAAGCTGCTCGATGCCGAGGATGAGATAGCTGCAATACTGCTCCGGATCAAAGAAGAGGGGAGCACAGGAACACTGACTCTCGACACGCTTGAGGTAGGTTTCGCCGATTTGCAGACTAGATTTTATGAGGACTAATCGTCCATTGCCTGCTCTTTTGCTATGCCACTGCTTATTAGAATGTTCGAAGGATGGGATCCGCTTCACAACCCATTGCACGGGTTCAAAACGATTTCTCAGTGGAAGCCTTTGCTGGTGCAAGGCAGGGAGGAATTGGGTGGTGTACAGGACACATTGGAGACGGCCTACACTGCCTTCATTACGCCTGCTGTTAGAATGTCAGGCATTAATACTTGGGAGCCGTGGATTTACGAGCCCATGCTCGGGTTCCTGGAGATGTGGGAGACGCTGCTTCCATCCGTAGTGCTCCAGTCTATAGTAGACGCCATCATAATACCGAAATGGTCAAGTGCTGTTGAATCATGGGATCCACGGTGAGAGACTGTCCCGATTCACGTGTGGATCCACCCGAGGCTGCCTCTGCTGGGCTAGCAGCTAGATGGGATAATTAAGACAATCCGGATTAAACTCGGCAGCGTTCTTCATGCTTGGCACGCAAGCGATGCCTCTGCTTTTACTATACTGTCACCATGGAAGACGGTCTTCAGTTCTGCTAGTTGGGAAAAACTTATGCGCTGGTTTATAGTCCTGAAGGAGTTGAACATAAATCCGGCGGAACAGAAGCTAGACCGATTCCATTGGGTCATGACATGGGCCTCTACAATCCCAACTCATCTCATGGCAGACTTGATGGAGCGGAGCTTCTTTGTCAAATGGCTGCAGGTTCTTTATCACTGGCTCTGTTCGCGGCCGAACTTTGAGGTGGCAGAATGGTTCCTTGGCTGGAAGGGTCTCTTCCCACAGGACCTTCTGTCCAATTCTGGTATTCAGTATCAGTTTCTTATTGGCCTCGACATGATTCGCAAGGCTGGGAATGGGGTCGAGCTTGTACATCCCGGGTAGAGGAGGACACGGGCTATCACGGGGTCCAAGGAAGCTTGAGTCTCAGCAGAGAGAAGCACCACCGCGATACTAGTTAACAACGTACTGTTATCAGTTAGAATACATTATTTAAGGTTAATGAAGATGCTAGCAAAATCGGCTCAAACTTTCCGAGACATATCGGAAGCAGACAATCTTCTCGAACCTTTATGTTTCATGACTCCGTAACTCTAACCGATCATCCAGCTTAAGATCCGAAGAAATTATTCTCTTCGAGCGATTGTATTAAGCAAACTGCATGAAAAACAGGCAACGACGCAAAGCCAATGGCATACATATATATATATATATATATATATGTATGTATGTGTCAGTCATTAGCCGTTGGATACCTCTTTCAGGTATCTGATCTGACGGTTGCCCAGTTGCAAATCTGTGGACTCGGCTCCACAGGATTACTCTCTCTACTCTCGCAGGATTAAAAAACGGGGAGGAGTTCGTTAAAGACGTGACTTGAATAGGCTTTCCCCCACTCACATCCATTCCATTTATTAATTTTCTTAATTAATTGATTGAGATTAATTAATTTGCTAAATCCAATTATTACCGCTGAACTCTCTTCGAGAAGGAAAGCCATCATCAGCAAGGAATAAAAGCTCCATTTCCTGTTTCGTCCTCGCGCTGTGGCGGTAACGGCCTCCCACGGTGGCGCTCCCGCCGGTTCCGGCTACGGCTAGGGGCTCCGATCTCTTCAGATCTCCCAACGACAATCTAATCTTCTCCTGAGCTCAGGCGGCGAACAGCGATGGCGTACAGGAGAAGGCAGGGAATCGCGAGGTCGTCGACCTTCAAGGAGGAGATCCACTACCCGCCTCACGAAGATTGCTTCACCTCCTCCAATCATTCGTCGTCCTCGTCCTCTTCCTCCCTCGCAGCTCAGGCGATCAGAGCCTCCGCCGCGCACCGCGAGTCGTCGCTCTCGTCCGCGTACGGAGACTCTGCTGTTGGCTACAGAAACAGGGACAGTGACGCCCTTAGATCTAAGGTTCGCTTTCCTTTTTTCTTCCTCGACGATTTTCATTTTCCGTGCGTAAATGATCCGGATTCTATCTGCTGCTGCATGCATATTTGACGGTTAATTAGTTATGCTTCAGTCCCCACCTTGATTTAGTTTGGTGTAAGGGCGATTTTACGTGATTTGGGCATGAAGTTTAGGATTTTTTGCTTCTTCAGGAAATCAAGCCCCACCAGTTTTGCTTTTGAATACATTTCAATGCTTAGCTCTTCCGTTTCATATTATTATCATAGATGAATTCTCTGTGATTCTTTTGATCGAAAGGGACCAGATTGACTAATGGAGGATTCATTGTAAGGTCTTATTTCTTCAATAAACATGTTTCCGTGGCTGAATTGTAGAGCTTTGCTGCATATGGGGGGGATTCGTCAGTTGATAGTGACTCCAAATCTGGCTTTTGGGGTGTTCTGGCTCGGAAAGCTAAGGCAATTCTTGAGGATGAAAATGCATCTCAACAGTTTGAAAACCCTACTGGAATGAAGCCGCAGATGTATGATAGCCCTCAAGATGGGCAAGTGAGTTCTATGATTTATGTCAAAGGCAGTAGTTTTGCATATGTTCTCAGCAAAATTGTTGAATTTGTATCTAATACTCGCTATTGAATTTCAATCCATCTGCTCTTCTTTGTATCAGCAACCTTATCCATTATCAGAGAGCTTGCGTAGAGTGGATAATCCTTCAATCAGGAAGCGCTTGGACCAGATCACTTCTTCCCTGAATCAGATTGGAGATACCTTTGAGAAAGCTTTTGAGGTGTCGCTAAACTGCTTTGGCTAAATTGATATGCTGAGAATATCTCTGCCGATTTTTTTCATTTTCTTAAGAAAACTTGATGCTGTGTATTTCCTTAGCTAGATCCTGCTGTTTGAATTTACTATTGCTTGGAGAAGATAGAAACGATGCTAAAAGTTTTTACCAGGCTCTATTTTCAGTTGTAATGTGTAGATTTTTAGAAAGAGAGTTGTTTTCTTTTCGTGTCTTATTATTCAAATTCCAGTGTCTGGTTTATGGGCCAGTCTCCACGTGCTACTTACGCAAATCTATTAGAACAAATTTCCAGCGTTCGAAGTACTGTTGTTGTGATTTTTAATCTTCACTTCAGCAACTTTGTTCACTTCCTTTTTCTCTACTGTTTTGAGGCTAATGCCGAACTCTACATTTTTTTTTTTGGCTACTGAACTCTACATTTTCGTGACCTTCAATTGTCATGTTCATTCGGATGTTTGGTGTCACTTAGGAATCGCCTCTCTCTTCTTGTGCAGTCCATCAATGTATTCCTCTTGATAATCTAAAGTTATCGTAATATCTTTATTTGTGTCTGCAGGAAGGTCGTACAATTGTGGAGAGTAAGACTCAAGACATAATCCACGAAACACGCAAATTGCAAAGCAGAAGAAAAGGGACTCCAGAGACTCCAAATGACAGTCCTGGTGCGAATAGCCCATGGCACCCTCTACAACCACAGAACCAAACCAACCATGAAAATCAACTGAAGGCATCTCGCGACGTAAGGTGGCAACTATGTTGTGTGTAACTGCCTAAGACAACACTTGTTTGCCAAGGCTAATCATAAATAAAAGGATAGAAATCTTAGGTTTGTGATGTGGCTTTACAGCAAGGATGATGCTTGTGCTGAATTAGTTCAGCATCGAGCTTAGGTTTGTTAATTGACCTACATTATTATCATGAGATTTCAGGACGTAAATATTCTTCTTCCGTGCTTTTCAGATTATAATTTCTATGATGGCATTCGTGCTAAAATGGTT
This sequence comes from Punica granatum, assembly GCF_007655135.1. Classification (NCBI taxonomy): domain Eukaryota; kingdom Viridiplantae; phylum Streptophyta; class Magnoliopsida; order Myrtales; family Lythraceae; genus Punica; species Punica granatum. The sequence continues at coordinate 2,361,536 of NC_045127.1, read as the reverse complement.
GTCTTCTGTTCAATGTGGCCTCTGTTTTTTGATGTTCCGTAGCTTTTGGAAGACAGATGATCAGGCCATGTTTTATTTTTTTTTTGGATCTCAGGTTGCAATGGCTACAGCTGCCAAAGCCAAACTACTTCTACGTGAACTGAAAACAGTTAAGGCAGACTTGGCTTTTGCTAAGTTGCGATGCTCTCAACTCGAAGAGGAGAATAAAGTCCTTAGAGAAGGCAAGGAGAAGGGAGGCAATGCAGCTGATGATGACTTGGTACTTTCTCATTTTCTATTTTGTTATTTTCTCGGTTCTACATATGCATCTTGGCTTCAGAGCTATATTAGTTTCTGGTTGCATCTTAAATTATTGGAAGTGTTCCACCAAGATCTTGGTTGAGAATCCATTGAAAGAGTAGACCATGGATCTATCCCTGATATGATCTGTCTTTTGATAAACCAAATAACTCTCTCAGATACGCCTTCAACTTGAGACACTTCTTGCTGAGAAGGCTCGACTGGCTCATGAGAACGAAACTTATGCCCGTGAGAACCGCTTCCTAAGGGAAATCGTCGAGTACCATCAGCTCACAATGCAGGATGTGGTGTACCTGGACGAGGGCATCGAAGAGGTGACAGAAGTCTATCCCATCCCTTCGGTCTCAAGCATTTTCTCCATGTCGCCTTCTTCCCCAAAATCCCCACCCTCACCCGTCATGCTTCCCGTTTCTGCAAGTGGGTCCCTTAAGTCGGAGACGTTAAGCATCCTACAGGAAGATGAAGAGGAAGCCAAAAGAGAGGAGTCCCTGGAGAATTCGGTTTCTTCAGTTAAGAAGGAAGAAGATCAGAGAGGGCACTTGGGATCTTCTGCCAAGGTCTGAGCCTCCTCCTCTCCTCATTGCAGTCAATACATTTGTTCGGCATCGGTTCTTTAGTTGTTCATTTATTTTTCTTTTCGTTTGCCTTTTTCTTCTTTTTCTCTCATTCTTTTTTTTGGTTCCTGAAGAGGAAAAGGGGACATGGGTTTGGTTTTTGACGACATGTTTGACTGAATTGCTATTCTTTGGTGTATGTATGCGAGCCGTGTTCTCGGGTTATTCGGTGCTTCCAATAAGTTTTTCCAGTTGTATTTATTTGTAACGTGGCTTATCTCAAGTTACGATTATTATAATCTGACTTTGAATGAAAGTATATAGTAAACAAGTCTTATGAGTTTTGTCCTTGTACATCTCGTGCATTCATTCGAACACGACTGCTTCTTGTGTGTAACGGGGCAATCCAAACACGTGAATACCGGTGTTGTCGGAGCGCAAGATCTTCAACCGACCGCTCGGGAAGAGAGCTGCTACCTCTTGAGGTTATTTTAATTTTCCATCAGTGGCAGCATTTATGATAAAAAGCTACTGTAGGGAATCGCCCATAGATTTTTCTTGTACTGCCTGTGATGTAGTCAATTCACTGCTCACGAGGTAATATCTTTGCTAGCCATTGTATTGTTATAGAGAGGGAGAAGAATACTGTCTTTTAAGAGGATAGCGACCCTTCTGAGGCCAAGCTGGTCATATGTTTGACTCTCTGTTCATATGCCTGGTTGGGAGAGCTTATCTATCGAATATGCCCGGCATTGATGAGGTGCAAGCCATTTATCCGTCGGATGTCGGATAAATTGGGTTGTTTGTCAAATATATTAGTGATCTTGACAGCCAATTTTTATGTCGGCGAGAACTGTAAGTCTCAGATTTTTATTTTTTATTTTTTCCATTCTTCTTCTTCTTGTTTTGTCTGTGACACCCAGTAATAAAGAATAATCGCTCAAAATAATTAAATAAATAAAAATGTAGTTGCAATAATTCCTGACTTTTAGAGAAAAGGGAAAAAAAACAGTGCTTCCTTTTCCATCGATGGGTGGCACTCCAACAATTGTCGTCGTCTTCTTCTTCCTCTTCCTCTTCCTTCTGCAATTATTTTTTTTTTAGTAATATTATTATATATATATAATAGCGCTTTCTCTCCCTCCTTTCTCTATCTTCCCGCAACTTCTTCTTTGCTTTGCTCCACTCCACTAGCCATCATCGGCTCACCAACTGAAAGCTTATCTATCTCCATCCCCTTCTTCTGTTCAATCTCTCAGTGCACTTTCTCCTCCTTCCCCACTTCCCCATCTCTCCCTCCCTCTCTCTCTCTCTCTCTCTCTCTCTCTCTATCTGTTTCCAGTAAACCTAACGACCTCCGTACAGCATAAAGCCTGCAAATTTCCCTCTCAATTATTGGGCCTTCTTCCCACCCAACTCCTTCAATACCATCAATTCAATCCCCCCACCCTCTTTGATTCAATCAACAATGCAAACATACCCTCTGAGTTTGAGCCCTCTTCACCGATTCGACCTCCCCTCCCTGATCATGGCCTCCGACATTTGCCTCAGCAGCATTCTTGTCGAGCTCGCTTTCTTGGCGACCTTGTGAAGCCCCGGTACTGGGTCCGTCACTCTGAGCTTTTGGGCTTTCTCCTACGGTATCAAAGAAACCCTCTGCAAGCAATGCCAGTCCCCCTCCGCCATTGCCGAGTCTGAAGCTGCTCTGCCTCAACGGCAATATATCAGGTACCTTGGTGGGTTTTTACATCTTTTCGGGGATGGCTTGATTTCTTGTGGGTCAGCTCAGATTATTGGTGGAATGTGGCACATTAAATGTTGGACGTAACTGACCCCGGGATGTTCATTAATCAATAATCAATCTCCCAATCTCTCTCCGAAGGTCAATCATGATTTCGACCGTTCCGAGCAGTGAAAACTGGATTAGCATGGCAATGGCATGGCATCGAATCATTGTGGGCTAATTATGCCAATAACAATCCGAGCATTGCATTAACTCTTCACAGTATATCTTGAGATTCTTCAGTGTTTCCTCCTCTGAACCGTTTTACCATGTTCAGGTGTTGACCGAGCCTTTTAGGGAAGCTGCTTCGTCAAAGGATTTCACCTAGAGGAGTGAAAGCCAATAGCCCGAGTCTTCTCTCATATTGCACTACCAAACGGGATGATATCCCTATTAATTGAGTCCCCACTGTTTCCTTTCTTGGGTTAGCCCCAGAAATTCAATTGCCGTGTGCTTTTGTTGGTTGGTTGGTGATGATTTTGATATGATTCAGACTTCCTTGAGGGGTATTGACTGAAGCTGGCATACTTTGTAAGTTGACTTTGTGGGTCTTTTAAGTGGAAACAGAAAATCAAGATTCTTGGCTCTTTGAGGCTGTGAGAGAGTGGCAAGAAGAATCAAGATTGCGGCCGATCTTCCGTATTCGGAGCATCGATGGGGCCTCTGATTCGGAGTCTCTCGATGCTTCTCCTTGCGCTGTCATTGCTCGGGATGTCTTTCACTGGGTCAGCCCAGAATCCTGGGAACTGGAGCTCTGCCCGTGCCCTTGATGCGATTCTCCAAGACTACGCTTACAGGGCTTTTGTTCGTCCAAGGGTAAGGACTGGAGTCCCCTATGATGGGACTGCCCCTTCGAACTTGACCGGGATCAAGATCGCGGCGATGAGGCTTGTGAGAGGGAGCTTGAAATCTAGAGGGGTTAGCAGGTACAAGGAGTTTGAGATCCCGAAAGGAGTTGGCGAAAGGCCATATGTGAAGAGGCTTGTTTTGGTGTACCAGAACTTGGGCAATTGGTCTGAGGTCTACTATCCTTTGTCCGGCTTCACCTACTTAGCGCCGGTCCTTGCCCTCCTCGCTTACAACGCAACAAACCTCTCAGCCACAAATCTGCCTGAATTGAATATCATGGCGATGCGAGATCCCATAATGGTCGATTTCTCAAGCATGAGCCAAGCCCCCTCAGGATCAACTCCTAAGTGTGTGTGGTTCAATCTGCAGGGTTCGGTGAATTTCAGCAATGTGTCGACGGGAAACAAATGTTCAACGACCCAACAGGGGCATTTCTCGGTTGTTTTCGAGTCTGTCAAAGGAAAGGGGAAATCAAAGAAGGTTTGGATAATCGTCGGATCTGTGGTGGGCGGGCTATTGCTGTTGATTTTGTTGGCAATTCTTGGTCTGTGTTCGAAGAAGCAGCGGGAAAAGAGGAAGATTTCACGAATGGAGAGGGAAGCAGATGCAGGGGAAGCCCTAAGTATGACTTCTATAAGGGATGCCAGGACCCCCGTAGCTCTTGGGACTCGAACACAGCCAATGCTCGAGCACAATTACGTGCCATGAGACGCAAAATTCTGTACAATCTTCCTCGGAATTCAGGTCTTTTGTGAATCTCTTCACTTTTTTTTTTACTGATATATAAGCACCTCTTTTAATGGTGTCTGTGTTGCTCATATCTCTTACATTCTTGAGTAGGCTATTATGTCCTAGCTAGGATTCAATCTTCTTCTTTTATGCCTTTCGGAACGAATTGGTTCTGTAATTCCATGAAAAATTGAATTCTGTCCATGGACAAGGAATAAAAGTTGTTACCTGCACAATATATATATATCTCTCTCTCTCTCTCTCTCTCTATATGGGTACAGTTGAATTTTGTATAAATGAGCCGACTGTTGCCTGAAAACATTCCATGGCTGTAACTATCTGAATAATTGATATGGGCTATATGGAAATTTTTTCTTAGGCCTTGAACTACTCGGCCATCTCTCCTCTATAATGATTATGTCCCAGTAACCGACTGAATAGTGGGATCTTTCATTCACAATTTTTTTCCGCCAAGAACGTTTTATACTGTTCTGGTCAAAGCAAAGGAGCTGTGAGAGAAGCATGCAATAGTGTCAGGGCCGAGGAGAGCAGTCAGTCTCTGAGTTTGTAATAATTAGGATGAATGAGCTTTCAGTTTCATGCATGTAAATATGGGTGTGTGTGTGTTGTGTGCATTGGCATGACAGAGCAGGGAAGAGCAGACAAGCAGAGGAGAGATTTTACGGCCACACTGTTGACTACCCTCCAAAAAGAAGCATTAAATCCTTTTGTTTGCTTTGTTGGATTGCTGTCCCCTCCCTCCTCGTCTTGCTCAGCCCCACAGCACAATTTATTTGTTTGGCTACGGACTACTACTCCTCCTCCTCCTCCTCCTCCTCCTCCTCCTCCTCTCTAGTCTGTTCTTCTCGTGTTTAACCAGAAATAAACAATCTGTTAGGCTCTAATGAACGGGCTGGGACATGGTCGAGCTAGCAATCAGTTGATACGGAATTCATCATTTTTTTTTTTGGGGTAAGAAATATGCAATTTACCATCACCATTGGTTATATTTTGCAAATTTGACTCGACGTTTGACATATCATTCTCCTGGATGGAAGAAGCTGTTTCTTATGGTTTCGTACAAAGGATAATTCCAAGTCAGTGTCACACTTCACTGTATATTCCTGTAATTGACGCGCTATTCTCCTGTCATCATATAAGCCAAGCTTTTTGCGGTTTCCTCCATAGCCATCACACAACATGTGGTGCGAGCTTCTCGCCCGAATGCCAATATTAACCAGAAACGGAGCATGTTCAGGAACATACGGCTATATAACATTATAAATTATTGGCGTACATGGCACTACCGGTGTCTTATAAGAAGAACGAGGTTACATTAGGTGATTTGGCTATATGTATATATCAAGGGGTCCGTGGTATCCACCCGGTGATGAGTTGACCATCTTGGGGTAATTCAAGTCTTTTATGGTCTGCCCCGCAATCATATTCAGTTCGGACTGTACAATCGCCACAAATGCAGTGATATCCGTGTGACACAACTAGTTGAAAGTGCAGAATTTAAGTAAACTAAATTATCTGCCTAAAACCAACCATTCCATCCCGCATCTCATTCACTGCAAAAGAGAATACTGCTTCAGCTCTGCTCTCTATAACTTTCTCATGAAAGCCGAAACTCAATCCATCATTATCAATTTCGATGAAGAATTACTCATCTCGTATTTGATCTCATCCTATGCATAGCCAATAACCTTGAGCCAAAGCAATCTCGATCAAATGAGAGGATAAAGGCAAATGATCTTTCTACATTGACGAAGATGGCCAATCACCAATAGTATTATCTTCAAGATAAAGAGTATATATTCAAGCACCAAATTCCCCGAACATTACCACAAAGCCAAAAGGAAGTTTCAAATGTAACAGAAAATAGAACTTGAGATCAGCAGCCATTATTCCATCACGAGTCTTTCGGCGAAGCATCCTGCACGAGGAAACATTACACCACGAGTTCATTCCAAAACCAAGCAGGGAATCACATAACAAGTAATGGCATTTTCAATTTTGTGAATGGGTTTGCTCGGATTTCTCTTGATACAATTGTTTTGCATATCAGAAGAAACGCCTTAAAGCACTATCAGACTTGCATACAGCTCTTTCAAATGTATGTAAAGGAGGCAGACACTTGGGAGTTAAGACCTGTTGTTAATTTCTGTTTAAGAGTTCTTATGAGTGGTAGTAAACGAAAGGCGCACATCGTAACGGAAGAAACGAGATTTTCTGATATTTAAGACCCTCTTTTCCAAGGATCTGACATATCTAAGGCTCTGATCATGGTGATATAGGAAGAATGATGCATATCAGAGCTTATTTCACATGTGAGCTTTACCTCACAAAATACCTCACATGTAAAGAACAAAGAGTCTCATGTCAATGCTCACGGTTTGCAAATGCAAATGCAACCAAATACGTGTAGAGGAAATGCTTGTCTTCCTCGACAGACGTTCCGTAGTATTTCGTAAAAACCCTCTCTAGCTGCTTTGAGATCCATGCTAAAACCAATCTCCACAGATGAAACGATAGGGGGAACTATTTAAAGGCAGCACACTCTAAACGGAAGACTTCTAATAAGAATGCAAGCTCAAAAGCAGCTCGAACACGAAAGCAAGGGAGCAAGTGCAGCTCAGTGACACGACTCTGAGCTGAAAGAAAAAGGGAATGCATCGAAAATTTCTCACAAATCCAACAGCTCGGCGTGCTCAGCATGGTCAAAGTTACACGATGAGTCCATAAAAACAAAAAAATTGCAGCAAAAGGTCAAAAACAATCCGAATCGGAAACCCTAGATTGTGAATCGCAAACTGAACTAGATGAAACCGCTTAATTGAGGTGACGCACGGCAATTGAGCCGCAGGAGGGAGAAGATTACCGTTGGGAAGAACTTGAATATGATCTAATTCGATGGAGAGGAGGAAGCGGAGGCGAGTTCCATGAGCTTCTTGTCCCGGCGCTCCATGGTCACATCCCACATATCATTCCCAATGTGCTTCGGCTGCCGATCGAATCAGTTAAAACCAAGTCAAGGAATTGATAATCGCAGATGGATAACAACAAGGAGGAGGGATTCGATCAACAGAGAGAGAGAGAGAGAGAGAGAGAGAGAGAGAATTACACGGCCATGAGCGGCTTTATGGATGAAGTACTGAGCGTTGCCCATTATGCAGAGCATCCCAGCGATGATTCCCAACGGAAGTGCTGCTTCCAACCACGCTAACGTCATTGCTTTTGCTTCTCTCTCTTCAGTTCTTCGTCTTCTTCTTCTTCTACTTCGTTGCCGCTCGCAGGTCGCAGCAATGGCGATGATTGATGCTGCTAATGCGTTCTTCCCCCCGACGCACCACCCCAACACCCCCCCCAAAAAAAAAAAAAAAAGGAGGACGGCCTGCCCGGCCCAACATATCAGGTCCGGCCCAGAATGCCAGAATATCCCGAACATGATACGAGGATGTATTGTATGGAGGAGGATCGTGTCGTTAAGGAACATTGCGACTTCCCGTTCCCAGCATAGAATCGAGAGGAGATAATGACTCTTCTATTCTATGTGCATTCGGGGTCCCACTTCAACGGGCATGATGATGAGAATATCCTGGGCCATGCTAAAACAGGGTTCGATTTTGTCCTGTTAAATATGGAAAAGAATCAAACGCAATCGATATTTCCAATCTCGCAGAAGGACCCCGACACTTGAATGCTCCAGAGATATGAATCTTCCGGGACCTAGTAACTGTTAATTCGACATGTTCATTATATCCATGCAAACTCGTATTTTGTGTGAGAGGCACGAGGGAATTTACACAATAAAGCAGGTAAAAAAAGGGATGGGATGGGATGACATCGAGCGAAGAGCGTTGCATCGATCTCCGGGATTTCATGGGCTAAGGGTCCATGGAGTAAATGTGGTGGAACCGTAGCAAGAGACATCATTGTCTTTGGTCAGTCGATCAATTTTGGTCTATGTAGGGCCCCTCTTATGGTATTCAATGTTGATTAAGTTTGGTGCATGCTGAACACGTTTTCTCCATCTCTACAGTGACATTTCCTTGAAGAGCTCCCCTCGACCTAATAATAAAAAGGGTAAATTTATATATTAAAAAAATATTCCTTTTTTTTTTTTTGGAGGTTCTTTTTCGAGTAAAATCTTCCTCGTGCACTATGTGAACTTATAATTCTTCTTGGTGCTTTTTAACCTAATAATCGATATCAAGTTCCATACAGTTTGCTTCGAATTGTCGCACAGTCTGTAATTCATATATGTCAATAAACTACATGATCACATGCCGAAGATTTATGCCGATCAGATTAATGACATATGTACTTTGTATACGAACATGATGTCATTCAATTTATGTAATCCTTATTCAATTCATCGACCTAACTCTAGTGACCATATTTTTACAATAGGTCGAGAACTGCTTTACAGGCAAAGGCGGTAACTTGAAATGCAATTTGTTAACTGTACTGCTCATCTTGGTTGAATCAATGGAAATTTCATCCAAGGTAGAAAGATAGAGAATATTTTTTTTGGATCATAGAGAAGGAGAAGGAAAAAAAAAAAAGAATAGAAAATAATTAAAATAAAATGATTGGGAGTGCTTTCTGCAAATTTCAGAGACTTGTGGACTCTTTTACTATTTCTCACTTTTTACTCATTGCGGACCTGCCCTCTCCTTGCTTTTCCCTTCTTGAGTAGCCTTCTCTTGTTGCTGCTGTTCCTGTTCCACCTCCTCCTGCTCTTCCATCCACCCTTTCGCTTCTCCTCCTGCAACAACAGACAGCTAAAACCCCCCTTTCGCCAACTCATTCTCATTCTCCTTTCGGTTCCAGATGTCAGGTTTGTATAACAATCCCAACTTCTCACCCGTCAGAGCTGCTTCTCCTCAGATTATCAGACACACTCCGGATGTTGCAGAAAGGTAATCTCTTTCGAGTGAAACCAATGGAGATTCACTGGAAAGATACAGAAAAAGGCAGTCTTGTTGATTTGATTGGATTGGTTTCTGATTCAAATCAACTGGGTTTGTGTTGTTCCCTCTTCTTTTGTAGCAGTCAGTACTTGGCAGAGCTTATATCAGAGCATCAGAAGCTCGGGCCTTTCATGGAAGTGCTGCCCATTTGCAGCCGCCTGCTGAATCAAGGTTGCCCTCTTCCTCAGTTCTAAGTATTTGGATCTAGGGTTTCCTTGATTTGTTGTATCTGTATCTGCTGTTTGGTTTGGTTTGGTTATTTATCTGTTTACTTTGGTCTTTACTTTGTGTGCAAATGAGCCTGTTCATATGTTCGGGAGTGGGCAGTTGTGTCGTTTCAGTGTATAAACTGTGTGGTCCTTGAGCAGCAAATCCATTCTTACTTGTCAAACCTTTTGGGACTGGTGTGTTCGTTCAATCGTTACCAAGTCGAGATGTTTTCCGGTTTCCGTGATTGTGATGTCCTTTCCTAAACCTTAAAGAGAGTTGGTTTTAGTTTCAAGTCCCAGAGTTACAAATTCCAATGCAGTGCGTGTAAGAACGTTCTAGTATACATTGTCATTATGCCTCTTTATTCTTTAATAGAAGCTATGGAGATAAATGAAGTGCTTGTTAACTTCCATAAACACGTGCCAGTGTGCTTTAATTGTGTTTGCTTCTCAAACCGCTGTAAACCAAGTTGCCTCAGTAAGTATTGCAATTAGAGCCAGCTTGATGGCAGTAACTGTCCTTTCCTTGGGTTGTAATAAGTGAATAACAAAGTGGATGGAAGAGTAAGATAAGAGGAGATTGTTTAGTTGTGGCCATGGCATTATATGTAGTTTTATTTCTCGATGTTCCTTTTTGGTGTTCATGACTTCTCTCTGGATATGAAATGTAATGACCTTCTTGTCATAACAGTGAGACTACTGAAATGTTTCTTTAGAACATCCTTTCTGTTGATAGTCACCATGCACAGGTTAATTAAAAATTCTCTTAACTTGAACCCTGATTTAAATGCAGAAATTTTGCGGGTTTCTGGGATGATTCCAAACCACAGTTTCGCAGAATTTGATGGAGTGAGACAGAGAAGTCCAAGTCCCATGGCATCTCCCAACATAATGTCAAACTATTCTGGTGCGGGAGGGTTGGGAGGTTGGAGCGGTCTCCTGCAGGAGGTTTGTGGGCTTTTCGACTGGCTTGGCCTTTCAATTGTCTTGATAGATGTATTCTATCTTTTTGCTCCTCTTTCATTTCTTGATGTATACCGCTTTTGATGTCTTAGCTTGCAATGTGTATGGCATGCTATGGTCGATATGAGGTTTTGAGAAAGGTGCACAGATATCCCCATTGAGGTCATATAGTAATGGGAGTTCATCTTCATGAGAATGTCTTTCAATTCTTGACCTTGAGTTAATATACAGCAACATACATTGCAGTGGATGTCACATATCTCACTTAACCACACAGATGGTGGAAATATTTTTTGAATTCGAGTCCTCTTTTCATTCTTTTTCCAGTTAAGAGATTGATAAGTTCTTGACAGCTAGAAATAGGCTTCATGATGAATCTTGGCAATTTCATTTGCTGGGTTGTGTTTTGCATTTTCCTTTTTCTTAATTCTCCCCTCTTAATTATATTCGTCTGAAATAATTTTATTCGCAGGATGAGGCAATTAGGGGAAGGCTGGGATACGAGAACCTGAATGACCCGCTTCATATCTTAATCGAGGCTAAGTTACCTGGCCATGTTGTTGATAAAAGACTCAGACAGGCTCAGGAAGTAATCGAAGGATGGCTGAAACCTGTGGTATGACATATTATTCCAACAATTCTGTTTTCACCTTGGGAGACAGCTGAAATAACACTCTGCAGATGACTGTCCAACAATAAGATGAAATTTTGGTGATTATTGAACGGTTTTAGATGATTTTGGCACCTGATGTTAGGTTGATAATATGTGATGATAATTTTTTATCTGCTAGCATCCTCGGGATTATACATTAATCCGAGCATAGAGTTCAAGAAGCTTGTTCAGTTTCAAGACATGAAACTCGTAGAGAAAACAAAGAAACCGAGAACTTATTTTTCTTTTCGTGTGTGAAGTTTTTACAGTTGAGACGAAGAGGCTGTTCGATCATGTAATAGCAGCACAATTTTCAGTTTCATTTATCCATTAACACAATCACTGAGGAAGTAATGGATAAACAAGGATGTGCTTCTTGATATAAGCACAAAAACTTGCCCTTGTTATCAGGAAAAGAAAAGTCATAACACACTTTTCATGTAAAGAAATCGAAAACTATCCAGAACATGGTAACTTTTTATTAGGAGAGACTGCTTCTTGGTGGTTCTTGCTCTTGTTTGAAACATCCGAACATTTCTTGTGCAGGGCGAGTCGCAGGACTACATCAAGAGGCGGCAATTGCAAGAACTCGCGATACTCAATTCAAGTTTCCGAGAAGAGAGTCCCGGGCCTAGTGGAAGCATGTCATCTTTCAACACCATTGGGATGAAACGTGCAAAGACGGGGTGCTGAGAGAGGGATATTGCATCTTTATGATGTTCTTCGAGATGGTTTTGAACAAGCATAGCCTAACAGTTGTTACAGTGAACCGACGGTATTATTGGTTTCGGGGTCTATTTTCTTCACCTCCATTTACTATGATTTGTGTGATTGTTATTATTTTTGCTACAAAGTGACAAATACAACACCACAAAAAAAAAAAAGGAAGAGAAATGATGTATTTGTTGTAGTCTGCCATGTATTGCAATACATGGCAGAGGTCAGTTTTGCATGTAACCACAGGGGAATATTCTTTGGATTTATTAATGTAATTGATGCTACTTAGTTTTGCTAAATATAAAATAGTATATGTAATATACATATGTTTATAATATCCTTATAGGCTGTAGGTGTAGTTTTCATTATTCCGAAAATGCCTTTGGAAGTTTGTAAGTCCATCTCAAGTCTCTGTATTGGTTGGTTCATGCGAGACAACCATGGCTATCCTGATCGACAGCAGTTTGTTTTGTTGGGAGAAGGGAGATTTCCCATGTGGTTACGAACATTTAGGGACCTTCCTCTGTGCTCCGTATTTATATATGGCAGTTGGAGAGGCAGTGCGTTGGTTGTTGCCTTGTGCTTGACTGGAGCTCGGCATGCTACATGCACCGGGAGCATACGCACCCCTAGCCATCACGACAACTTAAGACCGATCAACACCCCTAAACGCCTCGGGACTGATCGACACAAGGCGATTTTCAGCTACAACTTTGGGACGATATATCGAAATGGCTTTTCCGGGAAGATGAAGAGACGGACTTCTTTGTGTTTGGGGAGGGTGTATGGGCTGTTGGGTGTAGGAGGGAGATGGATTCTTGAATTGTTATGGAAATGGAAAGGGAATATAGAAGGATTTGTCAACTACCAAAGAGACACAGATGAATGATATAAATAAAGGGAGACCTTTAGAGAGATCCCTCCTCTGTCTTTCTGCATGCACATGCTAAGTTAGATGTTAGAGGAATCCTATGAAACGGTGGGTCTTACGTAATTTGTCATATTCCGAGGGACCGAATAATAAATTATTCCACAGAGTCGTTTCAGTAGAAGCAAATAGTTTGCCGTGCGCTGCGCAAATTAGAGATTAATGGTCTTCGAGCCGATGCGGTTTTCACCCCGAAGAAACTAGACACTTTTGCATACGGCAGCTCCCGTGAACTCGATCGGGTTTTTAATGCTGTCTGAGACCATTAAAGATACCGCTACGTGAACTTGGTAACTGCTTGCATCGAATAACCGGCCAGTCCTTGGACCCGGAATGAGCAGCTGAAGGTGGATTTTTGCAGTCAACCGAAACGCGCGGGAAGAGAAAAAAGGCGAAGAGAATTAAATCTGAGATTTAAATGGGCCCTCTGGTTAAATCATGGGCCTGGCCCATTTACTTGATAATTCAATGGGCTTCAGCCCAACCTTCTGTGTTAGCTTAGAACCATTTTTTTCGTATTTCGACCCAAAAGAACTTTTTTTTTTTTTCAAAAAAATAATTAAAAAATAAAAAGCGCTTTTGTAGGATATTATTTGATGCGGTTCATTCGATCCTCTGAGGCAGTGAGCGTGAGCCAGCGAGGAGCTCCATCAATGGCGGCTCTTGCCCATCTCCATAGCGGTCCCTTCCTCATTACCGAACACAGTAGCAGAGGATCACCCAATTTCAATCTCTCAGCTCAATCTCTCACCCCATTTGCCTTCTCTCCGTCCCTCAGTGAGATCGCGAGCAATGGGACCCAGTTGGGTTTCAGGCTTGGTGTTTCTTGCGGGGTCGGCCGTGGAGGCGGCGACGGAGGTGGCGGCGGCAGCGGAGGAGGAGGTGGTAGCGGGGACGGAGACAATTCCGAGAGCTCCTCCCCGTCCCATTCTGCGGGGTTCGGAGTTTTGGGTCTTCTTGTCAATGGATGGAGATCGAGGGTTGCTGCGGACCCGCAATTCCCATTCAAGGTCCTGATGGAGGAGCTCGTGGGCCTCACCGCCTGCATCCTCGGCGACATGTCGTCCCGCCCGAACTTTGGCCTCAACGAGCTCGACTTCGTCTTCTCGACTCTCGTCGTTGGCTCCATCCTCAACTTCCTCCTCATGTATCTCCTGGCACCTTCCACGGCCTCTCTGTCCTCCCCAAGCCTCCCGTCCATCTTCGCCAGCTGCCCCGCGAGCCACATGTTCGAGACCGGCCCCTACACTCTCATCGACCGCCTCGGGACCTTAGCGTACAAGGGCGCCGTCTTCGCGGCTGTCGGGTTCGCTGCAGGCCTTGTGGGGACCGTGATATCCAATGGACTGATCCTAATGAGGAAGCGGATGGACCCAAGCTTCGAGACCCCCAATAAGCCCCCGCCGACCCTGCTAAGCGCATTCACCTGGGCCACCCACATGGGCATCAGCAGCAACTTCCGCTACCAGTCACTGAATGGGATCGAGTTCTTGCTCGCGAGGTGGCTCCCTGAGGTGGCTTTTCGGACCCTCGTGGTGGTCCTGAGGTGCTCAAATAATGTGCTTGGTGGGATGTCCTTCGTGGCTTTGGCAAGGTTCACGGGCTCACAGGCCATCGACTCATCGAAGCAGGGGCCCTTAGAGTAGAAGATGAATTGGGTTAAGGGAAGAAGTAGATGATTCTGTTTCCGACTGTAGGTGCAATTTTGTTTCCAATTAGGTCATTTTTCTAACGGAATTCAAGTTTATATTGCATTTACAAAGTCAAAACGGATGGAAACTCGTAACTTATATGCACAATAATTACACAAAATCACTTCTCGAAGTATAGGAACTCATCATAGACTCGCGCAACAGCCGCTATTTATCGAGGTGATATTGTTGGAACAACTCCGCTAATGAGATCGCTCCCTGACACGGTAGAAGAGGGGTACCTTTCCCGACTTGCATAGGAAGAAGATTCAGCGAACGACTTGCTCGAGTACATTGAGGCAGTATCCGAGAATAAAGCATCGGTCTCAGGCATCATCCTGAGGATGCTTTCCAGCTCCCTAACCACATCTAGCATTGATGGACGTCTGTCGGGCTTGTCATCACAGGACATGAGGGCTAGAGTCACAAACTTCTCGATGCATTCTGATGGGTAAGAGCCCATCTTGCTGTCTATGATTGAGAACATCATTCCCGATTGATTCGCCATATTTACCTGACATGGAACCGCGATTTTAAATGCTGAAAACAATTGTTCTGCACTCGATTGTATCCATATTCTCACAAGAATGTCAGGAACGGTATCATTCGTGAGAATAAGCTAGAAAAAGGGGAGCAGGAGAAGCTACCTCGCGAACGATATTCTTGCCGTGTGATATCGGCTGCATTCCGGTCAAGAGCTCCAAGAATACTACTCCAAGGCTGTAGACATCACTCTTGTCTGTTAACTTGTGCGTCAAGAAATATTCCGGATCAAGGTATCCCTGCATAAGTAATCATATGCAGATCTAGTTAAAAGTCATATTCATCGGACGCAACCTTTGAGAAAGTAGTTCGGAGGAATACGCGATATGAACTCCAACTGAAAAATAATAAAGATGTACCGGCGTTCCCTTGACGATTGTTGAAACATGATGAGGAACAGCTCCTTCTTCGTCTAGGAGCGGAGCAAGCCGTGAGAGACCAAAATCGGCGACTTTGGCAGTGAGCTTGGAGTCCAAGAGGATGTTGCTGGCTTTAATATCACGGTGGTAAACTGGAGGATTAGCTTCGGTGTGGAGATAAAGGATTCCCTTGGCTGCACCTAAGGCGATCCGTAGCCTCATACCAAAGTTGAGGTACTCCTTAGTCTTACCTGCGAATCGCTGAATATCAATGTCGGCATAACAAGGAAAAGGTGATAAGTAAATTGATGATCTTGTCCAAATACAGTGCATCTTTCCGTTATTTTGACTTTCGAAAATGTTGGCAATAAATTATGCATGTATACTTGTTTAAAGAACTTTTATAGAAGTACCATATACCAGAAATCCAATCCCGCAAGGTGCCATTGGGCATGAACTCATACACCAACATCTGGAAATGCAATAAAAAACGTAAGCTGCTAAAGTTGGCAAGAACCTATCCAATCGATGATAATTCTAATCCATCTAGACGATAATAACTAAAGTACTTTACTTATCTAAAATGAACAAAATTAATCGAAGAAATCATAGTAAAAGCCCGTAAAAATGGAGAATATTTACCTGTTCCCCTTCTTCATCGCAGTATCCCACCAAGGACACCAGGTTTCGATGATGCAACCTCGATAACAATTTTATCTCTGTTAAGAATTCTCTTTGGCCCTGCAGTGATCCTTCTTCAGCCCGTTTTATAGCCACAACTGCGTGATCAGATAAAATACCTTTGTAAACCTTCCCATAGCCTCCTTGTCCAACTTTACTTGAGCTATTAAAGTTGTTGGTAGCTTGTGCCATCTGTCGGAATGTGAACGCTTTCACACCTTCAATCTTTATTGAAATTTTCGATGCTGCAGAGGCGACAAGAACTTGTAGTAAGATTGATGTTTATCAGAAGAAGCTGTAACATAAAATAGCGAGAGACTTACAAAGATGTTTCCTCGATAGTGAATTCTGGTTTCCCTTGCTCCTTCTAATGATGAGGAATGTGATTAGAGCAGAGATTGACACTGCACAGGCAACTGCTGCTAGTACAATGGCCACTATTATCCCCTTACTAATGCCCGAGTTTTGCGTTGGAAGCACCGCTGCACCAAAAGAACCAAGCATGAGTCTTTTTAGAAGGAAAGGGAAAAAAGCTTGACTAGTTAAGCCATGAATATAGCTTAACTTTACGGAGAGAGAAAGGAAGGTATATACAAGAGGAGTAAGGTCCCAGGAGAGTGAAATTGAGGAGCTCGTATGGTCCAAATAAGTCAGTACGAGGAAAATCCCAAGATGTATAGATGCGTCTAATCCGCTGAACCTCTGTAGCATTAAAATAATGCAACTGATTGCTCACTGGTGGGAATATCTTCAAATACATCCTGAGCCGGGGTCCAACTTCCCAGGAAAATGAATCAATAGAGAGTTGATACCGCTCCAACTTAAGAGAACTAGTCAAGTAAGTTTCAAAGAGATCAATGTACGGAGGGAAATAAGAAACACTGGGGCTCTTCAGCCGATAGCCTATCCTGAGAGGCGCAGCACAAAAGCAAGGCACAGGTGATACAGGAACATATTCGTAGTTATTGTCCGTAGGGCACGAGTAAACCGGACAAGTAGAATTTGTTGAATTCGGAAGTTGCTCATCTCCTTGAGTCTGAGATATGCAAAACTGAGCGATATTTGGTACATTTGCATTACTGCAAACAGGATTGCCTCCGAGTCTGCCGATATTGACGAGGAAGATAAGTAACTGGGATTAGAAGTACTCAGAGCATACAGAATACATCTTCTTGACAACAAATCAGTAGAAGTAAACTTTCATCCTTCAGGGAAAAAAAGGTGATGTTTTATAGGTTATAACCTTAAGATCATAACATTTTAGGTAAAGTGAACCCCCAAACAAAAAATGATTGGAACTTACTCATCATTTTTCTAGGATTATGTCTCAAGGACAAATTTTTTGCATGCTGTATCTAGAAACAAAAATGCTAATAATGGAAATAGAGAGGCGCTGTAAATTTGTAAGAACTGACAACTGGAAACATCAGTTGCGTTAAATTCAAGCCTGGTCATTTTTGCTAGTAAAGTTACAGAAACGTTGATCATGCAGCGAGACACTTTCCATGGTGATGTTCATCGGAAATTATCAGGAAACATATCCTGCCCAGAAAATCCAACTGAATGTCTCAACTTTATGTTTCTATGTTATAATGAGCTGGCTATACAACATATTCCTGAATCTGCCTATTGAGTTGAACTTTCCATGACACATACGATAATCAGAGAGACGAGGATCTGGTGATTCATAGGGATTAAACCCCAGAAGTTTCACGAACTGAAACCTAACATGCCCCTAAGGACCCCCTAGATTCCGTCCAATAAGCAAACATCAACTTAACAACAATAGAATTGCCGTGCTAATAGGTACCATGTCTTCAAAATTTAAAGGAAACTACTGCCTGAATTTGTAAACAAAAGATGGTTTAAGAGAAAATAACAGCCTCACAACCACGACTTAGAAAGGCTACAAACATTAAATATACTAATCAGCTTTCAAGCTTAACTCTAAGGGGCAAAGAGAAGGAGTAGACTCAAACCTAAGGGTGACATTCTCTGGAGGATTCAGTTGTCCTGCAATGGTCGAGAGCAAATTGTTCTGTAGATCACTGTGGACACAAAAATATGGGCATTAGACTGACACGCAAATAAGAGTAATGGCCAGTTCATAATATTCTCGGACTGAAATAGCTAAGTGATAGATAAATATGGAAATAAATAAATTTTCAGTTAGCTTTCTGTTAGTAAATAATATTTCATTCAGCTTTCTGCAGCGAATTATGCTTGGAGGTCTTACACTGTAAGCTTAGCATTTGGGATGAAGGTGATATTCTGCCACAAGCTTGCAGGGATGGATCCAGTCAGTGTATTATTCGCAAGAGACCTATAAAAGAAAGAAACGCAGACATGGTAGAAGCATCATGTTGTTTGTGCAACACATTTACATAATGAACTGCTGAATGACTACATAATAGCATCCTTTATTTTCTCTCACAAAAACATGCACAAAGGAAGTACCAATAAGTAGAAACTCAAAATTTAGCAGGACAAGGACATAGGTAGTTCTTACAGTTTTTGAAGCGAAGGAAGATCCGAAAAACCTGATGGGATAGATCCATTGAGATTGTTGTTTGACAGATTACTGCAATCAAAGATGAAATGGCAATTGAATATTAAATCTTAATCCAGCTAGCTGTACAGAGAGTTCTTTTTATTAAATATAGCATATCTGCACAGATCCCTAATCACTAGGGCAAAAAAAAAAAAAAGGACATAAACCACATACATAGTTGTCGCATTTTCAGAAAGTTTATTTGATGGTATAGGTCCGGAGAGACGATTCCTGCTAAGATCACTGCAGGAAAAATATCGAAATGAGATATATGTTAGTAGCTTCAACTTAAAACACAGCGCACAAATTATCGGGGGGGGGGGGGGGGGGGGGGGGGGTTACGAAGATTCTATATCCTAATATACAGCTCAGAAAAATGCAATACTAATATAACTAATAGCACCAAACTTACACATAGCTAAGATTTTGGATCCTGCTCAGATCAGGTATTTGCCCCACCAAACTGCAATTTCTAAGACTCCTGCCTCGTCAAAGGTCAAAAAATTATCAGAACTCTGTTGGATAGATCTATGCAGCATTTTTGCAGAAGTTACTCTTATCAGAAAAATACACAACCATAAAGCGTATATAATGTTCCAGTTTTAGCTGTAGGTCAAATACTGAATTTGCATTTAGAATATATGTGAATTCCAACAAGGAAGAGGAGACAAAATTGTTGTTTAGATGCATCAATTCAAACATAATCAAAGCATTCCATGTGCTTAGCTTAATATATTTTGTGCATCCAGCAGTCACTGAACATGGCCAATCAAATTTCAGAAAACCTATGAAAAGATCCTTGGGATTAAATAGGTGCACTTGTTATCCGGAAAAAATATAGGTGCACTCAGTCCAAAATCTTTAAAGAACCAAAGATGAGACATAATAGAGAGGTTTTCCCATTGTGTCATCAGTCTTAACCTAGAACCACACACAGGCACATTAATTTTTTGCGAGACATGGAAGTTGTAGTCCTTGATGATACATATATTACTTGGTGGAATAAATAGTGCTCAAAATACTCTTTACAGCAACTCACAGTTTAGATAATGTCGAAAGATTTCCATAAGTTGCTGGTATTTCAGAACCATCAAAGTTGTTGTTGTCAAGTTGGCTGAAGAGGAAAAGGAAATAATCAGTACCACTAAGAAAGTATAGTGATGAAAACTATCATAAATATTCTCTCTAAAAGCATGTATCTCATACAATATATAATGCAAAAAAAAAAAAGGAATTCTAAGCTAAGATTATATGACAAAAGAACAAATGCATTGTGAAGAAACATACAGGATAGCCAACTTTGGTAAGTATGAGATTTCACGCGGAAGACTCCCAGACAGGTTGTTATTATCCAAAAGTCTGTACACAGTTCCTTCACTGGGTCAGCATAGTCTTCATATACATAGAAGAAACCAATATTGAAAAAGCAAAATCCATATGCACTCACAAATGAAGAAGTCTGGACATATTTGAAAGCTCAGGAGGAATTTGCCCACTGATTGAGTTGTTGTTCAAATGGCTGCAAAAGTTAAAACAAAGGCATTTAGATTGTAAAATTAGTATATGCAATCAAGGCAAATGAAATAAAGAATGTGCATGAAGATCCACTTACAGGTGTCTCAAATTACTCAAGTTAGCAAATGATTTCGGTAGTGGACCTGATATATTGTTCTCGTCAAATTGAAGCCTAGTCAAATTTGAGAGGTTGCCGAGCTCATCGGGTAATGAGCCTGATAGACTGTTACCATTCAAGAGCCTGTTCCCAAAATCATGAAACTCACTCAACTAAATTTGTTCAACCAAAACCACTAAGATCAAAACAGAGGTACCAGGCAGTTTATGCAGAAGAACCTATTTAGGTAAGTTTCTTCAATTTAACAGTGAAGAACCTATCTGGGAATGACTCTGAAATAATCATATACTCATCTTAAACTTATAAAACTTAAGTCCAAAGTCAAGGATAAACTATTCTTGCCTACAGAAAATTATTCTGATAGCCCAACCATAATCTTAGCAAGAAAATCATCACAATCCTTGTGTTTAGAAGAAGATAGTACAGCTTGATATGAAGTCCAATTGTAGATCAAGATCCTGTTTACATACCGGCAGAATCAATAGAAGCTTAGTAATGAATAAAAGATGGGCAGTGGTGAGAGGATAAACAGCTCTATTATGTTTCCTTTCTGGGTGCAACAATGGTTCAGGAAGATAGAAGAGAATTGTTTTCCAAAATTTAGTGACATTAATATTCACTGGAATGTGAAACAACTTACAAGAGCTTCAAGGAGGCAATATTCCCAATCTCCTTTGGTATCTCCCCACTTATTTGATTCCACATGAAGTCCCTTTTAGAAATAAACAGAACCAAAAACATGTTAGTATTAATGCAACACATCTTTGGCACAAATCAATTTGTCAATACATGCATGATTATTTCCAACTTACAGAATCTGAAGAAGGGTTAGTTTTCCCAAAGCAGGTGAAAGGCTTCCAGAAAGATTCATATTAAGCAGATGCCTGGATGACAATGGCAAAACGGAAATAGCCGGTCAACATCATTAGTTCAAAAACAGTATAAGCGGGATAGAGCACAGAAGTGGTTAAACCTAAAACATACAGGTCCCTGACATGCAGATAGCCATCAAGGTCGACGGTATCATAGCAAAAAACTCCTGGCCAATTCGACACACACGGATCTCCTCTGCTCCAGTTTTGGAGGTGCTTCATAGGATCATCTAGACTGCTTCTCACATCTCGCAATGCGCTAACTGCACATGGCACATATACAACCTTTTTGTCAAATGCATGCTCTATCATGAGAGATTATTATATATGTGAACACGGAAACCATTC
The DNA here is from genome assembly GCF_007655135.1 of Punica granatum. Classification (NCBI taxonomy): domain Eukaryota; kingdom Viridiplantae; phylum Streptophyta; class Magnoliopsida; order Myrtales; family Lythraceae; genus Punica; species Punica granatum. Next base: position 2,340,195 of record NC_045127.1, on the reverse strand, counting down.
TGCGATTATAGGAACGTCCTGATATACTGTGTTCTCTGTTTCTACTGATCGAGTATATTTAGATATATATATTGCTAGCTCAACAAGGTTTACAGATGATCACCTTCAGAAGGATCGGTTACTTGTGCAGCTGCAAGGAGAGCCAAGCAGCAACAATAAAAGGTGAAAATACATCCATACATCATTGGCTTCGGCATCCTTGTGGCCTGAAACGTAAGATACGACAAGAAGCAAAGGGTAGCCCGTTGTCACCATCATGAAGCATTATACCGATACAGTAAACAATCAAAGTCCATTCCCCCAAAGAACTAATCAGATAAGAAATGAAATCTCAATACTCTCAAGAAGTAACATAAAAATGAAGTCAAAATCTGGAAAGCAGCAACGAAGAAAATTCTACACATTGTTAAGCAAAAAAAGGACTGTCACAGCTCGTCATAGATAATCAACTTCCATGCGTATAGTTGAGCTCAAGGTCCGAACGCCATTGGAACAGAGAGAAGAGGACGATGAGAACTTACTTTAAACTTCGAGTCAAACGCGCAATAATAACTCAAGTCCCGCAGCTCGAAACCCTAGAACCAGAGAGGCAAAGCCATCAAATAGTAGGAGATGGTGATTGCATCCATGCCTTTCCATCGAGTGTGAAAGCGATCTGCTGCCGAGAGTGATGCGGCGGTGTCGTCAGGTTGGTTGCATCCATCGGCCATTAATATAATCGATAAAGACACGGCAGATATTCGTAAGCTCCGATTATTTTACTCCCAACTTCCCTGCAGTTTTACTCATAATATATACATACATATATAGATATGGATATGGTTTTGGTTTGATTCGTTCTGCGTCGCCATTGTCGTCTTCCTCTCTCTTGCTGAAGAGAAGAGAGGGGCGGGAGTGGACTTTCTTCACCCGCCATTCCGTTCCTCCGGAATATAAACAGAAGAAATTTAACGACGAGGGGAACAGTCCCACACGTTTGACCGCGAGTGAAACACGCGCTCCCAACTTTTTCTCCTTTCAGCTAGAAGTCCCTCGTCTTTCAATAATGGAAACTCAACCCCCTGAACTATTTCTCCTGTATTAAAAGAAGCCATCGCCGGTATACCATACGCAGAATTTTTACTTGCTCGGTGGTCTCATCTCGACTTTTGTGTTGAAACTTTGTCATGTCAATCGACCTCTAGTTCATAAACATGTCTCGATGTTATTTAACATCGTCAAATCGTCAACTTAAATATATCATATGATAATTCTGAATGAGAGATTAAGAATAACATTGAACAAAACATTTTTTTCCCGTAAAGATGGGCCAATTGCGTGGTTATTGTAATGACCAATTGGTCCATGCGCGTGATCTTATAAAACTAGAGGAGTATATATATTATTTGTTCAATTACAAACCTCACCGCTAGATAAGGCCTGAGTCATGTTTTACTGTATTAACTTAACGAGATGTCAATATCATATACAATTTTATGGTTAAACTGTTTGCCAAAGTTTTATCTAGCGGACGAACTGCCTTGTACGAATTTACTTTGAAGCCAATTGTACTATATGTTTGACCTAATCTAAACTATATATATTTGTATATTTTAAATTGACAATAACATAACACAAGTAACATGAATTTTACTGAGAAAACATGTAGCATTTCTTCTCTCTCTTCCTCCTTCTCTCTCTTCTCTCTCGACCCTCACCTTCGGATCTGCCTGCCCACACTCCCGAAGAGAGGAGCCCACCATCCTCCTCATCGATGATCGATCTTCTCCCCTCCACCGCCTTGTCGGTGGCTTTTGTTGAGCAGCCATATTCGCTCCTCCTCTCTCCCCTCTCTCCGATGGTTCCTCTTCTTTCCCTGGATATACGGCTTAAGGACCCTTTTCTAGTTTATTAACTGAAATCTTGAATCACTACTACTTTATATTTTACCTCAATTATTCTATATAGTATGTTTGGAAAGATCTGATTATTTATGATCTTGTAATATTATTTCTTGAGCATTTTATCTTATACCCTATCATGTAATTTTTACATATTATGAATTAATCCTCAATTTTTTTAAAAAAAAGAAGTAACATGTAATTTCGATATGATTCACCTTTCTAATTATTAGATGTGAACGCAAATAAAGTCAAGAGATGCCGTCAAAGAAGCATATTTTTGGATATTTGCTTGTGTGTGTTAGTCTACTTCCATAAGGATTACGATCCTTCCATGCATCAAATCAAACCTTTGCTTTCAATGAAGTCGACAGAATTGGCCTTAAAAGAAATCCCAAAAATATTGAGTTGGTATAATATAATATTATTATCTACATCTGTTTGAAAGCAAAAAGGCTCGGAAAATTGCAAATTCTAGGACATGATAGAGCGTGACATCGCAGAAATAGACGCGTCCAATTCGGGTGATTTATTAATGTCTGACTGCGGCGTCATTGCAGTAATGTTCTCTCGTTCCCGGACCACCTTAAGCATTGTGGGACAGTCCTCCCCTTCCTCCTCGCAGCCCTTGAGGGCCTATGTCATGAACTTCTTGGTGCAGTCGGAAAGGGGGTCGGCCCATGCTCTGGTCCATGATCGAGAACGTCAGACCTACCCAACAAGCCGCCAGTACCTGGAAACTAACTATATCGGGTAGCATCGTAGAGTTTCCCCGAAGAAAATACTTGGTCAATCCGAAATCACGGACGCCATGTTTTTTATGTTAAGCTTGCCATACATAACTATATTTGAGTTGGTTCACCTGCCTTTGAAGGATGAACAGGTCAATGATAATAATCCTTATTCTTTTCGGGTGACGTAACTGATCTTTCGTTACGAGTCGATTGTTACTTCCTACGAGAAACATGACCGAAAGGCAATAGACCGATTCATGAAAGATTTCCAGATTCGACCAGAACGATAGAGGGCAAACATTGTTATAGTACCTAGCTCCCCGGACAATGTGCTTGCCATGAGAAATGAGATGCATTACCCGCGTTAAGAGTTCTAGGAATAGTACTATTCCGAGGTAAACACATCACCCTTCTCCGTCAATTTGTCGGTCTGAAAATATTCAGGATCGACTTATACCTGCAAATCAAAAGAGAAAGAAACTCAATGCGTCCAAACATAGATATTTTTATACATAAGAATGAGAGGAGAGAAGAGAGTGGGGTCAATATGAAAATTTAGTAAACACCGGTTTTTTTTTTTTGGTTGTATAATTGGTGGGATCAAAATTGATTTAATTGACTGATATGATAGATTTAGGACAAAATTGAAAGTTAAAAAATATTACTATTGAAAAAAAAAAGAAAATTATAATAAATTTGAGAATAGTTCGTGATTTATACGGACTTAAATTTAAATCAAATACCTATATTATCTTCGCGAGACTTAAATCAAATAATAATTAGCAGTTTTAATTCTACTGCACAAAAATATTTTCGTGCGCTGGGGAGTTGTTGTTGGGCCGATTTTCTGAATTTTTGGGTAGGCTCAACACATATTGCCACCTATTGAGTCCCATGCAAATCGAATTGTAGAAATAAAACGTTAGCTGAAAATACCTTTAAAAATTCGAACTAAATTATAATTTATTATATATACATTGATTTATAGTTTTTAATGAAGAATTAGTTTATTTTCTTTTGATTTTTCTAGAGTGCTATCTATTTAGTAGGGATGGGAATGGGCCAAGAAGACTCAACCCATACAGCATAAGTTTGGGTTGATGGGCCATTAAGGTGAGCTGAGTCCAAAATTCATATTATCCAACCCGACATTAGCCCATTACTTCCCCAATCTCGGAGCAAACCCATCAAAGAGATCATTGCCTTGAAAATATTTTTAGTATTGGTTTGTTATCGATTCTTGAATTTGGTGGTAGCTTATGTTCTAGGTACAGCTTGGACCGCCCACTATTGGGGGAGGCTTGGAGGACGGGGTTCCTACAAGTTAGGCCATGCGGGCAGGGATGGACCGAGGGGGTTGAGGGGGACAGTTGCCCCTTAAAATTCCGATGTTTTAAGGAAATTTATATTTCTCATTCAAATGTTCATAAAATTACTGTGATTTGCCCCTTAAATCGGAAAGTTTATATTGTTATTGCCCCTCCAAGGACCTCGTCCCCCCCCCCCCTCGAGCTAAATCCATGATGGCGGACAAGTTGTTCACGGCGACCACGACATGGAACAGGTTTGGGTTTCATTCTCAGTCGTTGTAAAGCAAGCATGCAAGGAAATATTTCTTGTATTCAACGTCAATTCTACAGGAAGATATATATATATACACAGCTCTTCTCGACAGCAAAGGAAATAAAAAATACAAGGAAACATCAATCGATGAAATTGTAAAGAAGGAATATACATACAACCGGGAAAGATAATTAGAAGGAGCCCACGATGGCGAGGTTGTGGTGCGCAACACGGTAGGGCTTCGCGGGACTATCTTTGTGTATTCCCGTCCTCCTAATGATCTTCCCAGGCTTCCTAATTTTTGCACATCTTAAGGGACTTCTAGGCTATGATGCGTAGAGAGATAATTATAGGAGGAAAAAGAATACAAAGAAACGTCCCTTGCAGCCCTATTAGGAAGATCGTGTTGTCCAACCATCGGCGTTACCGCAGTCGGCTCCTTCTAATTGTCTTTCTCGAAGATTTGTATATTCCTTCTTCGTATTTTCATTGATTGATATCTGGTCTTCCTTATATATTTTTTTCTAAGAGTCGTGTATTCCTATACACAATTTTGATGACTGCAAGAAAATATTTTCCTCATGTACTCATTGTTTTACACCAACTAAGAATGAGACTTCATTGGGAAGCAATAATCTCCTTCACCCTTAAGAGGTCTTTCCATGTTCTAGTCATAACTCGTCTTAACCCATTGCTTCCACTCTCCTCCATCTTGTTCTGCCAACTTCTCCTCCTCCCTATACTCTTACCAATCCCACCAAGTAGTCTCTTTCCCCTCTCCTTGTTCGGAGAACTCGAACTCGAAGGTGAAGGGCGAGAGAAATCTGACGGTCCCCCAAGATTGTTTGTAGTCAACTGAAGGTGAACTGCTGCTTAGGAAAGCCATCAGATATGCTAATCGATGTAGTTACGTCAGGATAAGAGAGCTCAGTCAAGAAATTAAAACAAAATCGCGGGGAGAGGGGGAGAGAGAGAGGGTTCAGTAAAATGGCACTTTCAACTATCATTTCTTCGCATATCTGAGAGGATGAGAAGGCAATGAGGACGTTGGATCGGACTGGTAATTCCTTGGAGAGTCGAAGTTGAAGCCTCTGAGTAGGTGTAAGAGGTTCTCATCTTGCGAACAGAGATAGAGAGGAAGCGGAACCGAAGACAGCAGCAAAAGGAAAACGAAAAGGCATCAGACGTGCTAGTGAAGCAGCCTACAAGGGGGAGAGTCTATACTCGAGTGTCGACAGAGAAAGGTTCGATAAAGAGGGAGAGGTCTAATGGTGCCAATCTATAAGAGTTGAATCATAACTTACATATCATATCATATCATAAATCATAATACTAACTAAATCAAATATGTGCGCCGCTGAATCAACAACAACATTTTGATACAGTCACCTTCTTAAACCAAGTCGAAATTGGCTCTTTCCATATGGATATATCGGCTTATATATACGTTCATGCATCAAGTGAATGTCACTGTATCTATTATTTTTTATACATCTATTGGGAAATTCAACACCAAATCTTCAAGTTCTAGCAGCATTCTTTGATAAGGTAAACTCCAGATGTTACAGATTTTAAACATTGATGCAGCAAAAGTAGAAAACTACAGTTACCGGCGTGTTCAGCGGGGGCGAATGGTGGGGATGACTCCGCTCACAAGGTCACTCCCCTGCAAATTAGAGGACGTGGAAGAGTCCCTTCCATAAATAGATGACAGGACAGAGCCCGATGTCGCAGATCTGGGAGTGTCCGATTCAGGTGTTATTATGTCAGACTGTGGCAACGTCGCAGTAATGTTCTCGAGTTCCCGGACAACCTCAAGCATCGTGGGCCTGTCCTTATCTTGCTCCTCACAGCACTTGAGAGCTAATGCCAATAACTTCTTGACACAGTCGGCAGGGTAAGGACCTATGCTCTGGTCTATTATCGAGAACGTCAGACCTGCCTGACAAGCTGCCAGTACCTGGAATGAATCGTATATCAGGTAGCATCATTAATGTTTGCCGAAGAAGACTCGCTTAATAGAAATGAGTTGCTGTGTTTTGTCAGAGCTGTAATGTCAAGTTTGCGGTACAGAATTTTTTTCAGGTAGTTTACCTCCCTTCGAACAAGTTTTAGTTACTGGACTGCTACTTTTCCACGAGAAACACCAAGCAAAAGAGAATAGACCGATTTGTGAATGCTTTCACATTCAATCAGAGAACGATACAAGGGCAAACATTGTTATAGTACCTCCTGGACAATGTGCTTGCCATGAGAAATGGGGTACATCCCTGTCAAGAGCTCCAGGAAAACGACTCCGAGGCTGTAAACATCACTCTTCTCCGTCAATTTGTGGGTCTGAAAATATTCGGGATCGACATAACCCTGCGAAGCAGCAAAGAAAGAGGCTCACTGTATTAAAATTTGCACTAAAACTTACTTTATGAACAACTTATGGATAATTTTCATGACAATGATAATTAAGGCTTTCTTACAGGTGTTCCTTTCACGTATGTGAATACATGAGCGCTCACAGATGCATCAGCATCAGCTTCAGGGAAGAGTCTCGAGATTCCAAAATCTGAGACCTTTGCATTAAACTTGCTGTCCAGCAATATGTTGCTTGCTTTGATATCGCGGTGTATGATAGGCGGATCGGCCTCCGTGTGAAGGTAGAGGATTCCTTTCGCCGACCCCAATGCAACATGTAGTCTCGCTGCAAAATTCAGAGGACTTCCATGTCTAGCTGCACCATCTAACAGACAAAGAGATGCATTTCAAAATGAGTTCTGAGGTAATGGTCCGACTTTTATTCCTAGGAGGAAGTAATCTTTACATTTTATATAGGTACATATATATATATATATTCTTACATATCAATATATTTGTTAACATTTGCGTCATTGTACAAAATCAAGTTGAGTTGGATAATTTATCCAACTCGAAAACCAAACACAAACTAAAGTTTTTCCTATTTCAAGTTGTACAAACTGATGCGGCAAATGTAGAAAAGTACGGCTATGGGTTGTGTTCAACGGAGCGAATGGTGGAGATGACCCTGCTCACGAGGTCGCTTCCTGGGAAATTAGACGAGGTGTCTGAGTCCCTTCCATAGAACATGGATGACAGGATAGAGCCTGACAACGCAGAACCAGCGGTGTTCGAATCGGGTGTTCTAATGTCCGACTGTGGCAGCATTGCAGTTATGTTTTCTAGTTCTCAAAGCACCTCAAGCATCGTTGAGCCGGTCCTTCCCTTCCTCCTCGCAGCACTTAGAGGGCTAATGGCATGAACTTCTTGACGCAGTCAGAAAATTGTAGGCCCATGCTCCAGTCTATAATCGAGGGCGTTGGACCTGCCCGACAAGCCACCAGTACCAGGAAACGAACTATATTGGGTAGCGTCATTAGCATTTCCCCAAAGAAAAGACTTGATCAATCGAAATTAAGTCATGGTTTGTCCTGGCTGTTATGTTAAGCTTGCCATAGAGAATTATTTCAGTTAGTTCACCTGCCTTTGAAGGATGAACATGTCAATGATGATAGCCTTTATACTTTCAGGTCACACAATCTTTTGTCACAAGTTAGTTGATCGTTACTTCCTACGAAGAACACGACCAAAAGGGAATAGACCGATTCATGAAAGATTTCCAAATTCGATCAGAGACCGATAGAGGGCAAGCATTGTTAGAGTACCTGGACAATGTGTTTGCCATGAGAAATGTGGACTGCATACCTGTCAAGAGTTCTAAGAATACTATTATTCAGAATCGACATATCCCTACAAAACAGAAGAGAAACAAGCTCAATGCATTACGGTATCCACTGAAACACATGTTTTGATACACGAGAATGAAGGAGGAAGAGAAGAGAGGGTCAATATGAAAATTTTAAAAAATTTGATTATTATTTTAATTATATAGTTGATGTGATCAAAATTCATTGAATTGACTGATACGATAGATTTGGAATAAAATTGATAGTAAATAATATTACTATTAAAAAAAAGATATGAGAAAAAAATTAATAGTTCAGGATTTTTCAAATAATTTTTCATTTTATAGATATATAGACTAAATTTTATATCAAATACCTGCATTATCTTTACAAGCCTTAAATCAAATAATAATTAATATTTTTAATTCTAATGCACAAAAAATATTTGCGTGCGCTTGGGCTTTACTATTGGGCTGATTCTCTAGGTTTTAGGCTTGGCTAAATAATACTGCCACCTATTGAGTCCCATGCAAATTGAATTGTAGAAATAAAAAATTAGCTCAAAATGCCTTTGAAAAATTCTAACTGAATTATACTTTTATTATAATTATAAGATATGCTGATTTACAGTTTTTATCGAAGAGTTAGTTTATACTTTCTTCTGAATTTTATAAAGTGCTATTTAGGGGTGATGGGCATGGGCCAAGAAGACTCAACCATTGCTGCATAAGTTCGGGTTGATGGGCCATTTAGGTGAGCCAAGTGTAAAATTCATATTATCCACCCCGACACAGCCCATTACTTTTCTAATCTTGAGCAAACTCATCAAAAAGATCACTGGCTTGAATATATTTTTAGTATTGTTTTGTCACCAAATTCAACTTATATTACCGGCTAGGCACGGCTTGGACCGGGCACTATTGGGGGAGGCTCGGAGGAGGACGGGGTTCCTGCCAGTCAGGCCATGCGGGACAGCGGACATGTAGTTCACGGTGACGATGACAAGGAACGGATTTAGGTTTCTAGGATGGAAGAACAAGGATTGTTCACCAGAGTTCTAGGAATTAGTAATGAGTCCAGGAGGCCTAGAAATATATTTATAGGAGGGAAAAAATTAATACAAAGAAACGTCCCCGATCAGGGCTATGCTCGGGTTTCCTTGTCCACCATCGGGGTTACCACTGTCGGCTCCTCTTAAGTAATATCTCTCTCGATTCTTTGTATATTCCTTCTTTGTATATTTTGATTGATTGATATCTTCCTTATATTTTTTTCTCAGAGCCGTGTATTCCTATACAATTTTGATTACTACAAGAATGAGACTTGATTGGGAAGCAATATTCTCTTTAACCCTTACGAGGTCTTTCCACGTCCTGATCAGTAAATTGGCTCTTTCGACTATCATTTCTTTGCAGATCTGAGAAGACGAGAAGGCGATGAGGACGGTCGAACTGGTTACCTGGAGGAGTGGAAGCTGAAGCCTCTGAGTGGCGCGAAAGGCCATTTAATCATTTCCATTATTTTTGTAAGTGGGGTTAGGTTGGAACCGTCAATTGGACTGTTTACTTATTTAAAAGAACTAACGGATAAACAGCTTCAAATTGCCTCCTCATAAGTTGCAAGCATCATGTTGAGATCCCCATAGATCTCACAGAACCAACCCCGATTGTTCAGAGACATGAAGAAGTGGCACGGTTTTATGCTCTCAGATCTATGTGCGGGACTTGTTTACGAGGATTAATCCTGCAGAGGTCAGGATGTTGCAGGAAAGAGTGGGTGTAAGATGTGCTCGTTCGCAGACACAGAGAGAGACAGGAAGAGGAAGGACACCAGCGAAGGCATTGGATGTGGCAGTGAAGCGGAGTTGTATGAGGAGGAGTCTATACTCGGGTTTCGACAAGGGAAGGTTTGATCAAGAGGGAGAGGTCTAGAGATGCCAATCGGTGAGAGTTGAAAAGAGGCCTAAAGATGGCCAATCCTCATAAGAGTTGAATCATAAATTAGATATCATAGTAATAACTTAAAATCAAGCATGCAAGGTTGCTGAAATTAGATAATAACATTTTGATACTGTCAACTTCTTAATCCAAGTCGAAATTGACAGAATTGGCTCTTTCCACATAGATATATCGGCTTGTATATACGTTCACGCATTCAGTAAATGTCACTGTATATATTATTTTTTATACATCTATTGGGAAATTCAACACCAAATCTTCAAATTCTTGCAGCACCCTTTGATAAGGTAAACTCCAGATGTTACGAATTTTACACATTGATGCAGCAAATGTAGAAAACTACAGTTACCAGCGTGTTCAGCGGGGGCGAATGGTGGGAATGACTCCGCTCACAAGGTCACTCCCCTGCAAATTAGAGGACGTGGAAAAGTCCCTTCCATAAATAGATGACAGGACAGAGCCCGACGTCGCAGAACTGGAAGCATCCGATTCAGGTGTTATTATGTCGGACTGTGGCAACGTCGCAGTAATGTTCTCGAGTTCCCGGACAACCTCAAGCATCATGGGTCTGTCCTCACCTTCCTCCTCACAGCACTTGAGAGCTAACCCCAATAACTTCTTGATGCAGTCGTCAGGGTAAGGGCCTATGCTCTGGTCTATTATCGAGAACATCAGATCTGCCCGACAAGCTGCCAGTACCTGGAATGAATTGTATATCAGGTAGCATCATTAATGTTTGCCGAAGAAGACTTGCTTAATCGAAATTAGAGGGCCGTGTTTTGTCAGAGCAGCAATGTCAAGTTTGCGGTACAGAATTTTTTTCAGGTAGTTTACCTCCCTTTGAACGAGTTTTAGTTACTTGACTACTACTTTTCCACGAGAAACACCAAGCAAAAGAGAATAGACCGATTTGTGAAAGATTTCATATTCAATCAGAGAACGATACAGGGGCAAACATTGTTATAGTACCTCCTGGACAATGTGCTTGCCATGAGAAATGGTCTCCATCCCTGTCAAGAGCTCCAGGAAAACGATTCCGAGGCTGTAAACATCGCTCTTCTCCGTCAATTGGTGGGTCTGAAAATATTCAGGATCGACATAACCCTGCAAAGCAGAAAAGAAAGAAGCTCAGCGTATTAAAATTTGCACTAAAACATACTTTATGAACAACTTATGGATAATTTTCACGACAACGATAAATAAGGCTTTCTTACAGGTGTTCCTTTCACGTATGTGAATATATGAGCGCTCACAGATGCATCAGCATCAGCTTCAGGGAAGAGTCTCGAAATTCCAAAATCTGAGACCTTTGCATTAAACTTGCTGTCCAGCAATATGTTGCTTGCTTTGATATCGCGGTGTATGATGGGCGGATCGGCCTCCGTGTGAAGGTAGAGGATTCCTTTCGCCGACCCCAATGCAACACGCAATCTCGCTGCAAAATTCAGAGGACTTCCATGTCTTGCTGCACCATCTAACAGACAAAGAGATGCATTTCAAAACGAGTTCTCATGTAATGGTCCGACTTTTATTCCTAGAAGGAAGTAATCTTTAGTGTTACCAGATAGTAGGTCGCGGAGAGAACCATTTGCCATGAATTCATAAACCAACATCTGCAGGAATAAATAATAGATCAGATCATACAACAAGCTGCTGCCATACTGATATCATCCTCGGCAAAATTTTAAACAAAATTTGAAAGAAATGTTCGGGATTGTACCTGCTCACTCTGTTCATCACAGTACCCGATTAGTGAAACAAGATTCCTATGATGGAGTCGTGACAGTAGTTCTATTTCGGTAAAGAACTCTTTCTGGCCCTGTAGGGAACCTTGCTGTGCTCGTTTAATTGCCACGACTGTTCCATCTGCTAAGGTTCCTTTATAGACCTTTCCATACCCTCCTTGGCCAATCTGGCTCGCGATCTCAAAATTACTTGCTGCCTTTTCGAGTTCCTCAAAACTGAATCCTTTTATGCCATCAATTTTCATTGGAGTCTTTGGAACTGCTCATGGAACAAGCCAGAAGTCAAAGGAAGAGAACTAAGAATAGAAGAAAACAACTGTTAGGGAAAGCATGAACCTGTCTGTTTCTTCCTGTCTTGGTCTTGTTGTTTCTTGCAGCCCACAGTATAGCAAATGAATGCCACAGCCATGATAATGATGCCCCCGCAAGCGATGGATCCTAGCACAATTCCAGCAAGGACGCCCTTATTCATGCTCGAACTTGTTGGGATCCTATCATCTGCAGGATATAATAATGATACTCTACTCAGTCTCCCAAACTATTTTACACATGGGGTGTTTTATATGAACACGAGATACAAGTACACTATTCATAAGGTTCTGTGAGAGTAAAATTGAGCAGATTGTAAGGACCAAAGGTGTCATTCCCATGAATCGAATACATTGCGATCTTGTTTATGAGATCTTGGAGAGCGGTCTCATTGAACTGATTCTCAGTGTAGTGTGGGTGGAATTTCAGGAACAACCGAAGCCTGTGACCTTTCTCCCAGATGAATGGCGTATTGATCTGCAGCTGGTAGAGATCTAAACGAAGATTTGAGGTTATGTAGTGTCTGAACATGTCGAAATACGGAGGGAAATCCGATATACTAGGACTGGTGAGAAGGAATCCAACTCCAACTGGTGCAGAACAATTGCAACCTACTGGAGTATCAGGGACAAGTTCATAGCCTCCGGAGACAGGGCAGAGATATGCACTGGGGCAAGTGTTATTACTACTACTTGGCGGGGACTCGCCTGTGTCAATTTGATTCCCACAGGAGTTGGCGATGTTTAATTCGTTCGCTCTTCGACAAATGGGATTACCTTCAAGCCTGTATATGCATGGAGGAAAGAACATACGTGAAATTACTATTACCCTTCCAAATAGCTTTAGCATGCCGTGCTCTAATATGGGCGAGCTCCGTTTCAGTTAATGGTCATTTCTCAATAGCACATACACCAACTTACATTATGGTGACATTAGAGGGAGGATTAAGACTCCCCGCAAGATCTGTAAGAGCATTGTTCCTGAAATTCCTATGAAATCACATTAAAGATGCAAAATCAGGACGCTTATCTAAATCTCCGAGAGAGGGAAGCCTTATAGAATAATATGTCCAAAAGCAACTAAAAAATAATTTGGTCTTTGAAAAGGGCATCTTTGCTTACAATACGAGTTTTGCACTGGAAGCGAAAATCGTATTCTGCCATATATCCGTTGGGACATCACCACTCAAGAAGTTATTCTCCAGAGACCTACATTGGAATTCTATCAGTCAGCTGAAATGGAGGTAAAAAAATGTCTCGAAAGGCAGTCGCAAAATCATCTTCAGATCTCCCTACAGGTTCTGAAGGAGGGGAAGACCAGAAAAGTTTGACGGTATAGTTCCACCCAGCTGGTTATTGGAAAGGTCGCTGCACCATGCACGACGATTGGATTAATCTTCTCGAGCATTCATAGATGCAGTAGGACATAACAAGCATCGGAACAAGCAACTATGATGTTTCAAGAATCTTACATCGTTGTGATACCGGAGTACAGCCTATTTGTTGGTATTGTTCCATTGAGTTTATTATGGCTAAGATCTCTGCAACATAAAAGCCAAGATTAATGTCGGAGTATTGTTTGGTTTTTAAATTTTACTCTGCCCAACTCAAGTCTATTCTTCCCTAAATTCAACACTGCATTCATTATTATTTTATCTTTTTCTCTATCTAATATTAATATTCCACTCATACTTTTTCCTAACCATCTATATAATTAAATTTTTAATAATAAATTCACCATCTACTTTTACATCTATATATATATATATATATATATATATTCTGATCCATCCATATATTTATCAACACTTGCAATCATTATATAAAATAAAGTTAAGTTGGATAATGATCCAATTTGAAAACCAAACGCAATCCTAAAGGATTCTTGTACTTCCCGACAAATTCCAAGCTGCTTTTAAAGTTTACTCTTTCGCATATAGACTGCATTAACTTGTGGATTTGCACTCTTCGTCTTGAGTCTCTTGACAGGGTAAGAAAACCTAAAGCTTGTACGGGTGAATAAAATGAACTAAAAACTTACAAATAAAGAAGTTTCGGTATGGTGCTGAAGTCCGGAACAGCGCCCTGCAACTTACAGTTCCTAAGGCTCCTGGAGAGTCAAACAGTAGGGAAAGGAATCGAAATAGTAATCAGCAATTACATATAACGTTAAAATCTACCGGCATGTCCAGGGAGAGAACACAGAGGGAGGAAGAGATTCTACAGCTTCAAGAGATTGCTCATGTTGGTATAGGACTCTGGAATCTCTGTCCCCTCGAAGTTGTTGTTGTCAACTTGCCTGAACAAGGAAGAGCAGAATTGTGAGGACGACAGAGCGTTTTGTTTACTTTTGAAACACCAAAATTAATTTATCAACCGGAAGTACAATTTACGGAACTGACGTACTCATTTTCACTCTCCACTGATTGACATCTACGTTGGGTATTGACTCTTTATCAAGATAATGCGGAATTAAGAAGAACTGAACACAAGATATACATGATAAAACCCTCAAACGCGGCGGAAAAGTTTGAAGGAAACATCCACCAACAAAGGAGTCTTAGTGGTAACTTCTCATTGAGTAATAATGGTGGTGACTTCTCATTGCGTAATAATGATGGAGAGTACAAATGAGAGGAGTTACGCTCAAGGAATGAAAGCCTAAACCAAAAAGTCAAACCCGAACCCACAAAGGGCCTCTGAAACCGACATATCGCTCTCAACACCCTACGTGCTCTCCCGCACCTTTAGAGACATATATATAGTACCCCAATTCACTCTCAACAGAATAAATTCCTATTTGATCTCTATCGAAAATATTTCTAAATACAAGATTATCAAAATATTCTCTCATCAAAAATAGAGATTTAAATCTACAAAATAGAAAATAGAATCGGGTCAAAATTCAAGACACAATTCTCAACAATATGATTCCGCAATCACCAGCAATTGTAAATAATTTGGTATTTAAGAAGGTATATGTTGAGTAAAATGCGAATGAAATCATCTTACAGGATCCTCAGTTTCGGCATCCTAGAAAGTTCTGGCGGAAGATACCCCGATAAGTTGTTATTGTCCAACAACCTGCAAAATATCTCTTTCACAGTTACGGATGGGACAAAAAGCACGTGCACGGTTGAAGACTCGGACTTACAAATGTATGAGTTGAGGTAATTTATGGAGCTCGGGAGGAATCTGGCCACTGATGGAATTGTTATTCATGTGACTGCAGAATGGAAAAGGCAATGCAAGTAAACAACTACACCAGAAAACTACAGATATTTTTAGCGCATGCGATGATCATCGAGGTTTTGTGGAAGACTTGCAAGTGCATGGCTTTGGGCAAGTTCGCAAATGATTTCGGCAGTGGACCAGATATGTTGTTCAAATCCAGCTGAAACAAAGTTATATTCGGGAGATAACCAAGCTCATCTGGTAGAGGACCTGATATCTGGTTTCCGCCAAGAAGTCTGCAATAAAAACACCCATATTATAAGCGGTCTCCCGGAGATTGACAGCAGAGTCCTTGTCAAATAGCCAAAATTGTCCGAATGTTGACATACAAAAGATTCAGCGAAGTCATGTTGCCAATCTCCCTGGGTATGCTTCCACCCATATTGTTAAACCTGAAGTCCCTGGCAGAAGATTTGCACATTTCAACTGAAGTGAAACAAAGACCGACATCCTTGGATCATGAAGCAAAATTCAATAATTGAAATGCGTTCACATACAAGATGGTCACATGTTTCAATCTCCCAAGCTCGGGGGCTAAAGTTCCCGATAGGTTCCTCCCGAGAAATCGCCTGCAACATATAAGAAAAACTGCAAGGCCGGTGCTAGAGACTTGTATGAGGGAGCTAGTCGAGAAGGGGTTTGGCAAGTACAGTGTCAATTAAGCAAAGAGAAGAATGTGATGGCAAGTCATGGGTCGTACAATTGTTGAACATGTAGATAACCATCGTTCGAATTGAAATAACAGAAGACTCCTGTCCAGTTGGACGTGCAGGGGTCGCCTTTTCTCCAGCTTCTCAGTCCTTTCCTAGGATCTTTGAGCTGACGACAGACAGCTCTCAGGGCAATTACTGCAGCGAAATATGACTTAGTTAAATCGGGAAACAAGACAATCAACGATAATAGATAGAAACGAAGTTAAAAAATTGATGGGACCTTCTTCTCTTTGAGTAATCTGCCCAAAGGCAAGCTGAGCGAAGCAGCATGCAACTAAAGCAACAAGAATGCCAAGCAAGAGAAGCCGACACCGAACCCTCTCTATCTGCCTGTATATGTATCAAGGACAATTAGCAAAAAGCCTGTCGGGAGTCAGTAGAACTAACTCATCAACATCAACAACAACTGAAGTACACACCAATGCATGGAAGCAGGACAAAAAGAATAGAAGCTCCACGCGGAAGGTCACGATCTCACGCGAAAATCTCAAGAACTATAAGGAGAACAATTTAGAAGCACATGGTAAACAGAAGCAGAAGTTCGCAAGTCACAACACATACAAATCCATGAACCGAACCGAAAATTTCCTACTTCCAGATTCCCTCGAACACAAAGAAGGGAAGGACTCCCACAGTCCAGTGAGTTTGTGTACAGTCAACTGAAGGCAAATCACTCCCACAGTTTCCTAATTGATGTCGTTACATCGAAATCGAATGGCTCAGTCAATAATTAAAACGAAAATTACAGATATAGATAGAGAGTGTTCGGAAAAATGGCACTTTCAATTGTCATGGATTTCATGACAGGATGATAATCTTTTTCTTTTTTAATTTCACTCGATTCAGATCAGATATTTCTTGTAAAAATACCCATTGGGCCTATAAGCAATTGAGTCTATTTCTAATACAAAAGCTCAAATTGATAAGTTGTGGTAATCAATCACTTATAAACCCATTAGATTCTTCTTAATTTTTCCACGTGAGATTTTTTTACTCTCAACACCCGCCCTTACGTGGCAACTTGTGGCGGGTTTCTCTCCGCACTCAGATTTCAAAAAGACTACGAGTTCCACACTCAGGCCAAACATGGGCGCACTTTGATTGCCCATCGACAAAGAGACATTTCAAATAGCGTGATGTGAACCCACACATATGCGCGCTGAAATGTTACCCGCTCTGATATCATGTGAAATACTCGTTAAGCCTATAAGTAATTGGGTTCATTTCCAACCCAAAAACTCGAACTGATAAGTTGTGGTACCTAATCACTTATAAATCTATTATATTTTTCTTAATTTTTCCGTGTGGAATTTTTTTACTCTCAACATTTCTCTTAATCCAAAGAATAGAATTGGATTTATTTTTTAAAGTTCTTTTATTATTCTTTCTATAGATAGAATGCTTTTGATGACCACCTTTTTTTTTTGTTCCTTTTGAGATGTTTAGAAAAAAAATTTGTTCTTTCTTTTAAAAACTGTATAATGTGACACACAACCCATCGTCCTTGCGGAATCTTTTCACCCTTTCCTTAAATCACTTTGACTGCTTCAAACATATCATCTTCCAACTTTCCCTTTCAGAGCATACAAAAAAAAAATCTTAAGACTTTCAACAAACAAAAGTCGAGTCGAACGGGTCTGGATCGCTCTCCAATGTCTTGTTAGTCTAAGAGTCTTCAAAGGTAAAGGCAAACGTGAGGAAATGTAGGTCTTAAGTGAGTCAGAGATTACCTTGCAAGTGATCATGCGTTCTTTTGGATGTTTTTAGGCTCAGCTAGGGGTGTAGACTAGTCGATCAGTCCAACTCTAAGTATGCTAGTCGTATACATGTGTTTACACCTAAATCTTGCATCTTGATGTGGATCGTGACGTGTGTTCGATTAATTTTGGATACTTGGGACGTGTTTTATTCGGACCCGGTTCGATGATGAGAAGGCCCGTGTCTAACTAGTTGGATGTGGATTATATTCAATTGGGGTCAAGCATATGAAGATTAATGAATGGAGCCCACTTGGTGGAAGATTCAATTCCAAGCCTTGGATGAGTCCTCTGTGGTCAGGGGCAGCGAAGATGGAATTTTCATGGCAGCTACGACTACTCCTCATGGGCATTGTATCTCGGAATTAGATAATTCCGTTAATATTGCTGAGAATTATCTATCCTCAAGAGTGTTTTTGGAAACGTCTTATCCACTAATCATTTTCAATTATTTGTTAAAATCTATATATAACTAAAATTTACTTGGGTGTATAATAAATGAGATTGGGTATATAAAAATGCTTAAAAGAAAATTTTAAAAATATGGAAAGAGAAAATTAAAAAAAAGATAATAATTACAATTTTTTAGTAAACTCAATTAATCTATCTAAATCTCCTACTCACTATATAATAATTAAAAGAAAATTAAAAGAATATAGAAAAATTTAAAAACAAAGAATAATAATTAAAAATATTTAATAAATGCAATTAAATGCACCTAAATCTCTTACTAAATACAATTAAGAGAATTTTTTTTGGAATTTCTTAATTATATTTAAGTGATAAATGTATATAAACAATTACGTTAACGTGACATTAATAAAATTGAGCCTAGCATATAAAATTGATATAAAATTTTTGATATTCTTACTAAAATTAATGAGACATATATATAATTTATCATAAAAACTAAACATATATATGTATGAGCATATTAAAGAGTAAAATTTAATGTGTTAAAATAAGAATCATAAATCATAGAAATGATTACCTTTTTTATAAATGCTAAAACAATAAGAAATATATAAAAATATATATACAAGATAGAGTTAACATATATTTATATAATATATAAAATGTCTCATTATATAGAACAGTAACAGTCCTTATCCACGAAAAAAGATTTTATTAATTGAAAAAATAATATTATATAGAATAATAACAATATTTATCCGAAAGGACGATTCCATAAATTTAAAAAATAATATAGAAGATTTAAAACATATAAAATAATATAATTATATATAACACAAACTAAAATTATGAAAGAAATTAAATAAATTTACAGGACATGATAAGAACATTGATTGTAAAATTATTGAACTATTCAAAAGCATTCATGCAATTCTATTGAAAATTATTTTTGAAAATTGATTGTTGAGAACTTTTATTTTCAATAACAACAACAATAATAATAATAATAAGTAAATTAGAATCTTAAATTGTGATAATTATTATTCGTAGAAAATATAAATAAATGAACACAAACCTATGCAACGCACGCATATTGAACACTAGTTTATCTAGCATTTTGATGTGTTAGACAAGTTTATATTTTGTAATTGTGATTTTACAATATTATAATATATTATTATGAAATTTATTTTTCTATATTTATTTGTAAATTCTCTGCATCTTGAACGATTTGAAGACAGATAAATTCTCGATTTGATAATGTTTGAGATGTGGAGAGCATGAGAGAAATTATTATTTTAAAAAAGGACATTTGACAAGTTATTCCTGATGCACAATATTCATTATATACGTTTATACATAATTGCCAAATGCACTTGCTTGATTTGTTTTGAATATTCAATTTTTCCAGCACATGGCAGCAGTTGTTTTGGAGCAAAAAAAAGATTTGTTTTGATTATTGAATTTTCAATTGACGAGGTAGATGCAGCAGTTTCCGAATTCGAGAAAATGAAGTCCAACGCAGTAATGGAAGTGGCTATCTATTATTATTTATTTATAGGTATTTAATTTTGGCTCCCCAGACTTATGCAATGAGATGCCACAATTCATTTGATGAGAGCTTGTCTCATAAGATTTTAGACTACATCCTTAGCTCCCGATTGAGTGTCTCTACATTCACATTCTTAAATGAAATAAACAAAGGATAAATTAATTTAATAATTCTAGAAAATTAAACTCTTTCACCTAATTTTATTAAGTGGTGTGAATTTAGGACCACCACCAATCCAATTGTGGAGATGAAACATTGCTTCGAATCAAGAGATTTCGTGATATTTTACTAACCTTGCGCAAATCAACCAAAATAACTTCATGGAGGTGAAGAATTTTTTTTTTTTCAATTGGTAATTGAATATCAATTCGAATTACTCTCACAGGATGACATGATTCGTTCAATGAAGGATTTCAAAGTAGGCTCCCTGAGCACTCTTAGCTCATGATAGCCCGTCCCTTTTAAGTTTCTGCATAAATGAATTTTGGATTTATAATTTCTTTTTTCAAATTAATTTCTAATTTTATCCCCTTATTATTACATAGAGGCAGCCTTTTAACTGCTTGATTATTCATAAATATCATTGTGTTTTTTTTTTCAGTATTAAAAGAAGCCATTGCCATACACGAGATTTAACTTGCTCCAGCGGTCTTATCTCGACTTTCGTGTTGAAACTCTGTGGTAATCAACCTCTAGTTCATAAACACGCGTCGATGATATTCAAGTATCAACATCAACAAATCGTTAAATTTAGATATCATATGATAATTATGAATGAGAGATTGAAAGCAACACTGAACGAAATATTTTCTTCTAAAGATGAGCCAACTACGTGGTCATTAAAACGTTAAATTGACCTATCCTAATACATATATATATATATATATATATATATCATGATACATATGCATTAAATATATACGTTGAATTGACAACAGCATAACAAGATTAACGTGAACTTTGCTTGTGTTTGTCTTGTCTACTTTCATAAGGAATGGATTAAATCCTTCCATGCATCAAATCAAACAAGTGCCTTTTTCTGTGATCAGGGGAAGCGAAGATGGATTTAATATAATAATAATTATTTTACTTTTTTCTTTCGTTTAATATTACATTCTCACTCGTACTTTTTCTTAATCATTTTTAAACTTTCATTTAATAATATTTTTTCACTCATACTTTTTTCAAACTATTTTTAAAATTAATTTTGTAATAATAAATTCACCGTCTTTCACTCTATATATTCATACATATATATATATTCTCACATATCAATGTATTTGTTAACATTTACAATCATTGTACAAAATGAAGTTGAGTTGAATAATTTATCCAACTCGAAAACTGAAAGCAAGCTAAAGTTTTTACTATTTCAAGCTGGACAAACTGATGGGCAAATGTAGAAAAGTACGGCTATGGGTTGTGTTCAACGGGCGAATGGTGGAGATGACCCCGCTCACGAGGTCGCTTCCCGGGAAATTAGACGAGGTGTCTGAGTCCCTTCCATAGAACATAGATGACAGGATAGAGCCTGATAACGCAGAACCAGCGGTGTCCAAATCGGGTGTTCTAATGTCCGACTGTGGCAGCATTGCAGTTATGTTTTCTAGTTCTCAAAGCACCTCAAGCATCGTTGAGCTGGTCCTTCCGTTCCTCCTCGCAGCACTTGAGGGCTAATGCCATGAACTTCTTGATGCAGTCAGAAAGTTGTAGGTCCATGCTCGGTCTATTATTGAGGGCGTTGGACATGCCCGACAAGCAGCCAGTACTGGAAACGAACTATATTGGGTAGCGTCATTAGAGTTTCCCCAAAGAAAAGACTTGGCCTAGAAAGATAATTAAAGGAGGGAAAAAATTAATACAAAGAAACGTGAAAGGGTTATACTCGGGTTTCCTTGTCCACCATCGGTGTTACCACCGTCGGCTCGTCTTAAATAATATATCTCCCGATTCTTTGTATATTCCTTCTTTGTATATTTTTATTGATTGATATCTTCCTTAGATTTTTGTCTCTGAGTCGTGTATTCCTATACAATTTTGATTACTCCAAGACAAGAAAATATTTTCTACTCACTGTTCTACACCAGTTCAGCGGAGAATGAGACTTGATTGGGAAGCAATATTCTCTTTAACCTTCACGAGGTCTTTCCATGTCCTGATCAGTAAATTGTCACTTTCGACTATCATTTCTTTGCAGATCTGAGAAGACGAGAAGGCGATGAGGACGGTCGAACTTGTTCCTTGGAGGAGTGGAAGCTGAAGCCTCTGAGTGGCGCGAAAGTCATGTTGAGATCCCCATAGATCTCACAATACCAACCCGGATTGTTCAGAGACATGAAGAAGTGGCACGGTTTTATGCTCTCAGATCTATGCGCGGGACTTGTTTACGAGGATTGATCCTGCAGAGGTCAGGATGTTGCTGGAAAGAGAGGGTGGAAGATGTGCTCGTTCGCAGACACAGCGAGAGACAGGAAGAGGAAAGATGCGAGCGAAGGCATTGGATGTGCCAGTGAAGCAGAGTTGTATGAGGGGAAGAGTCTATACTCGGGGATCGACAAGGGAAGGTTTGATCAAGAGGGAGAGGTCTAGAGATGCCAATCGGTGACAGTTGAAAGACACCTAAAGATGGCCAATCCTCATAAGAGTTGAATCATAAATTAGATACCATAATAATAACTTAATAAAGTACGCAAGGTTGCTGAAATTAGACAATAACATTTTGATACAGTCACCTTCTTAAACCGAGTCGAAACTGACAGAATTGGCTTTTTCTATATATAAATATATCGTGTTATATGTATGTGTTCACGCATCAAGTAAATGCCACTGTATATATTACATCATATACATCTATTGGGAAATTCAACACCAACCGTTCCAATATCTTGCGGCATCCTTGGATAAGGCAAACTCCAGATGTTACGAGGTTTACACGTTGATGCAGCAAATGTAGAAAAGCACACTTACCGGCATGTTCAACGAGGCCGGATGGTGGGGATGACCCCGCTCACAAGATCACTCCCTTGGAAATTAGAGGATGTGTAAGAGTCCCTTCCGTAAATAGATGACAGGATAGAGCCCGATGTCGCAGAACTTGAAGTGTCCGATTCAGGTGTTACTGTGTCCGACTGTGGCAACGTCACAGTAATGTTTTCGAGTTCCCGGACCACCTCAAGCATCGTGGGTCTGTCCTTCCCTTCCTCCTCGCAGCACTTGAGAGCCATTGCCATGAACTTCTTGACACGGTCGGCAGGGTAAGGGCCCATGCGCCGGTCTATTGTTGAGAACATCAGACCTGCCCGACAAGCCACCAGTACCTGGAAATGAATTATACGTCGGGAAGCATCATTAGCGTTTGCTGAATAAAACTTGCTTAATCAAATCAGTGGGCTGTGTTTTGTCAGAGCTGCCATGTCAAGCTTGCAGTGCAGAATGTTTTTGAGTTAGTTTGCCTCCCTTTGAACAATGAATAGGTCATTGATACAATCTTTTCGGACTAGTTTTAATTACTTGGCAGCTACTTGCCACGAGAAACACCGAGCAAAAGGGAACAGACCGATTCGTAGAAGATTTTAGATTCAGTCAGAGAACGATAGAGGGCAAACTATGTTATAGTACCTCCTGGACAATGTGCTTGCCATGATAAATGGGGCGCATCCCTGTCAAGAGCTCCAGGAATACGATTCCGAGGCTGTAAACATCACTCTTCTCTGTCAATTTGTGGGTCTGAAAATATTCGGGATCAACATAACCCTGTCGAAACAGAACAGAAAGAAGCT
This sequence comes from Punica granatum, assembly GCF_007655135.1. Lineage (NCBI taxonomy): Eukaryota > Viridiplantae > Streptophyta > Magnoliopsida > Myrtales > Lythraceae > Punica > Punica granatum. Next base: position 2,316,863 of record NC_045127.1, on the reverse strand, counting down.
CAATGTATTAAAAATTGCACTAAAACTGACATTATGAACGACTTAGAGATAATTTTCATGACAATAAATAACGCTGGCTTACTGGTGTTCCTTTCACGTATGTGAATACATGAGCGCTCACGGATGCATCGGCATCAGCTTCAGGGAAGAGTCTCGAGATTCCAAAATCTGAGACCTTTGCATTAAACTTGCTGTCCAGCAATATGTTGTTTGCTTTGATATCGCGGTGTATGATGGGTGGGTCGGCCTCTGTGTGGAGGTACAGGATACCCTTCGCCGCCCCCAATGCCGTGCGCAGTCTCGCCACAAAATTCAGAGGACTTCCATGTCTAGCTGCATCATCTAACATACCAAGAGATGCATTTCAAAACGAGTTTTCTGATGTAATGGTCTTACTTTTATTCCTAGAATGAAGAATCTTACCATTACCAGATAGTAGGTCGTGGAGAGAGCCATTTGCCATGAATTCATACACCAACATCTGCAGGAATAAATAATAGATCATATATAAGAAGCTGCTGCCATACTGATACGATCCTCAGCAAAAATTTTAAACGAAATTTAAATGAAATGTTCAGGATTGTACCTGCTCACTTTGTTCATCACAGTACCCAATTAGTGAAACAAGGTTCCTATGATGGAGCCGTGACAGTAGTTCTATTTCAGTAAAGAACTCTTTCTGGCCCTGCAGGGAACCTCGCTGTGCTCGTTTAATTGCCACGACTGATCCATCGGCTAAGGTTCCTTTATAGACCTTTCCATACCCCCCTTGGCCAATCTGGCTCGTGATCTCAAAATTACTTGCTGCCTCTTCGAGTTCCTTGAAACTGAATCCTTTTATGCCATCAATTTTCATCGGAATCTTTGGAACTGCTTAAGGAACGAACCAGGAGTCAAAGGAAGAGAACTCAGAACAGCAGAAAACAACTGTTAGGGAAAGCATGAACCTGTCTGTTTCTCCCGGTCTTGGTCTTGTTGTTTCTTGCGACGGATGGTATAGAAGACAAATGCCATAGCCATGATAATGATGCCCCCGCAGGCGATGGATCCTAGCACTATTGCAGCAAGGACGCCCTTATTCATGCTCGAACTTGTTGGGATCATATCATCTGCAGAATATAATAATGATACTCTACTCCATCGCCCAAACTATTTTACATATAGATAACTTGCGTTTTATACGAACATGAGATACACGTACAATATTCATAAGGTCCTCTGAATGTAAAATTGAGCAGATCGTATGGACCAAAGGTGTCATTCCCGGGAATTGAATACGTCGCGATCTTGTTTACAAGATCTTGGAGAGCGGTTTCATTGAAATGATCCTCAGTGTAGTGGGGGTGGAATTTCAGGAACAACCGAAGTCTGGGACCTTCCTCCCAGATGAATGGGGTACTGATCTGCAGCTGATAGAGATCTAAATGAAGATTTGAGGTTATGTAGTGTCTGAACATATCGAAATACGGAGGGAAATCCGATATACTTGGACTCCTGAGAAGGAATCCAACCCTAACTGGTGCAGAACAGTTGCAACCGACTGGAGTATCAGGGACAAGTTCATAGCCTCCGGAGACAGGGCAGAGATACGCACTGGGACAAGTGTTATTGCTACTTCTTGGCGGGGACTCGCCTGTGTCAGTTTGATTCCCACAGGAGTTGGCGATGTTTAGTTCGTTCGCTCTTCGACAAATGGGATTACCTTCAAGCCTGTATATGCATTAAGGAAAGAACATACGTGAAATTACTATTACGATTCCAAATAGCTTTAGCATGCCATGTTCTAATATGGATGGGTTCCGTTTGGTCTATGCCTATACCAAAAGCTGGACCACTCTTATGTGCGAGCTCCATTCCATTTAATAATCATTTCTTCATAGCACACACCAACTTACATTATGGTAACATTGGATGGAGGATTAAGACTCCCGGCAAGATCTGTAAGAGCATTGCTCCGGAAATTCCTGTGAAATCATATTAGACATGCAAAATCAGGACGCTTATCTAAATCTCCAAGAGTGGGACGTCCTGTAGAATAATATGTCCAAAAGCAACTAAAAGATAATTTGGTTTCCGAAAAGGACGTCTTTGCTTACAATACGAGTCTTGCAACAGAAGCAAAAGTCCTATTCTGCCATATATCCGTTGGGACATCACCACTCAAGAAGTTATTCTCCAGAGACCTACATTGGAATTCTATCAGTCTGCTGAAATGGAGGTAAAAAAATGTCTCGAAAAGCAATTGCAAAATCAACTTCAGATCTCCCTACAGGTTCTGAAGGCGGGGAAGACCAGAAAAGTTTGACGGTATAGTTCCACCCAGCTGGTTATTGGACAGGTCGCTGCACCATTCATGAGGATCGGATTAATCTTCGAGAGCATTCATAGTCGCGGTAGGATATAACAAGCATCGGGAAAAGTAACTATGATGTCTCAAAAATCTTACATCGTTGTGATACCGGTGTAAAGCCTATTTGTTGGTATTGTTCCATTTAGTTTATTATGGCTAAGATCTCTGCAACATAAAAACCTGGATTAACGTTGGAGAAATTAAAAGGATTCTAGTGCATTCCAACAAATTCCAAGCTGCTTTAAAGTTTACTCTTCCGCATATATATTGCGTTCACTAGTAGATTTTTCTTGTCTTTTGATAAGTATAAAGCCTATTTTTTGCATATAGACTGCATTGACTAGTAGATTGGGCTCTTCATCTTGATAGAGTAAGGAGAATATAAAGCTTGTACTGGTGAACAAGAGAACCAGAAACTTACAAATAAAGAAGTTTCGGTATGGTGCCGAAGTCAGGAACAGTACCCTGCAACTTGCAGTTTCTAAGGCTCCTGTAGAGTTAAACAATAGAGAAGGGAATCGAAATAGTGATCGGAAATCAAATAAATCTACCAGTATGTTCAGGGAGAGAAATACAGAGGGAGGGAGAGATCTTACAGCTTCAAGAGATTGCTCATGTTGGTATAGGACTGTGGAATCTCGGTCCCCTCAAAGTTGTTGTTATCAACTTGCCTGAGCAACGAGGAGCCAAATAGGACATCAGTGCATTTTGTTTAATTTTGAAACCCCAAGATTAATTATCAACATAAAGTACGATGGAGTTAGCCAAGCAACTTCAATACCCATTTGACACTGTCATGTTCTTGCTTACGGCAACTGATGAAATCATTTTCACTTTCCACTGATTGACATCTATATAATATCAGATTGTATGCTGATAGAAACTACGGCTTCTCGGCAATCACCAGCAATTGATAATGATTTGGTATTTAAGACGGTATATGTTGAGTAAAATGAGAATGAAGTCAGCTCACAGGATCCTTAGTTTCGGCATCCTAGAAAGTTCTGGCGGAAGATACCCCGATAAGTTGTTATTGTCCAACAGGCTGCAAAATATCTCTTTCACAGTTAACGGATGGGACAAAAAGCACGTGCATGATTGAAGACTCGGACTTACAAATGTACGAGTTGAGGTAATTTATGGAGCTCGGGAGGAATCTGGCCACTGATGGAATTGTTATTCATGTGACTGCAGAATGGAAAAGGCAATGCAAGTAAACACCTACACCGGAAAACTACAGATATTTTTAGAGCATGCGATGATCGAGGTTTTCTGGAAGACTTGCAAGTGCAGGGCTTTGGGCAAATTCGCAAATGATTTCGGCAGTGGACCAGATATGTTGTTCAAATCCAGTTGAAACCTAGTTATATTCGGGAGATAACCGAGCTCATCTGGTAGAGGACCTGATATCTGGTTTCCGCTAAGAAGTCTGCAAGAAAAACACCCATATTATAAGCGGTCTCCCGGAGATTGTTGGCAGGGTCCATGTCGAGTAGCCAAAACGGTGCGAATGTTGACATACAAAAGATTCAGCGAAGTCATGTTGCCTATCTCCTTGGGTATGCTTCCACTTATATTGTTAAACATGAAGTCCCTGGCAAAAGAGTTTCGCATTTCAACTTTTTAAGTGAAACAAAGACCGACATCCTTGGATCATGAAGCACAGTTCCATAATTGAAATGCATTCACATACAAGATAGTCATATGTGCCAATCTTCCAAGCTCGGGAGCTAAATTTCCCGATAGGTTCCTCCTTATCAATCGCCTGCAACATATAAGAAAAACTGAAAGGCAAGACTAGAGACTTATACGGCAGAGTTAGTGGTTCGGTGAGTACAGTGTCAATTAAGCAAAGAGAAGAATGTGATGGCAAGTCATAGATCATACAATTCTTGAACATGCAGATAACCATCGTTCGGATTGAAATAACAGACCACTCCCGTCCAGTTGGATGTGCAGGGGTCACCTTTTCTCCAGTTCCTCAGTCTGTTCCTAGGATCTTTGAGTTGACGACGGACAGCTCTCAGGGCAATTACTGCAGTGAAATACGACTTAGTTAAATTGGGAAATGAGACAATCAACGATAATAGATACAAACGAGGTTAAGAAATTGATGGGACCTTCTTCTCTTTGGGTAATCTGCCCAAAGGCAGGCTGAGCAAAGCAGAATGCAACTAAAGCAACAAGAATGCCAAGCAAGAGAAGCCGACACCGAACCATCTCCTGCCCGTATATGTATCAAGGACAATTAGCAAAAAGCCATCGGTAGTCAGTAGAACTAACTTATCGACATCAGCAGCAGCAACTGAATTACACGGCAGTGCATAAAAACAGGCAAAAAGAATAAAAGCTCCGCACTGAAGGTCACTTGCACAAAAATCTCTATAATTATAACGAGAACAATTAGAAGCCCATAGAAATCCATGAACAGGGAGGGAATTCGCAAGTCACAACGCATAGAAATCCATAAAAAGAACCAAAAAATTCCTACTTCCGGATTCCCTCAAACACAAAGAAGGAAAGGACTCCGACAGTCCCGTAAGTTTGTATCTCCGAAGGCTCAGTCAAGAATTAAAATGAAAATTACAGATATAGATAGAAAGGGAGGGTTTGGTAAAATGGCACTTTCGATTATCGGTCATCATGGATTTCATGACAGGATGAGAAGACAGTGAGAGGAAAGTGGACTGATTCCTGAATAGTGCTGGAAGTCGAAGCGAAAGGCTATTTAGTGTAATCCAATTTTTTAAAATTCAGTTAGGAGTTGACCGTTATATATAAACCATATTATTGAATTAATTAACGGTTAATTGGCTTAAGTTTCCCAATTGTTAGTCAATAATTAATAATCCTCCAATGAACATGCACCTTTCTAGGATTGAACCATTCAGATGGATGTGTTAGTTAGGGCTCTTACCCACGTCTATTAAACTGAGATAAACTGTTAAACTCTGGATTAGGATGTTTCAAACAATTTTAAAAGTTTTTTGATGATCCTAATGAAATTGCAAAATAAAAAAAAAAAAGGAGAATTCACCCAAAAAAAGAGAGAGAATGAATATTAAGTAGCATTCAAGTAATTAACGTTATTATTCTTAACTATAGCAATCTAATCGGTTCTTTTATCATATTATCGTGAGATAAGAATATTTAAGACTTTCTTCGTATATCCAAAGATCTCAGACGAGACAAAACTAATGAGACATTGTCAGGTATCAACTATTCATGATTATCGTAATTAACAAAAAATTAGAATGCGTGCGTGCTCCATGGCAATTGGTCTGAACTAGTCTAGGTCAACACCCTCCCCCTATTGGGCAAGAAGACAAAAGAGGCTTATTATGTACGCAATTGTTGTTTTATTATCTTTTTTGGATAAGTTATTAATTGATATATATATATATATATTAACGCACGGGACAGATATCGAGTAAAATTTAAGTGTCAAGACGGGGCCGCCCCGAAACATCTTTGGGCCCAGTGGGCCACATTTCCACATGTCCACGGGGTCCATGTCTGATATAATTGAGGAACGTCAGATCTTATTCACCAATTATTGCAAAAATGCATGGGATTGCTCCGTCTCTGTCGGAAAATCCTTTGACTCTAGGATGGACAGAGGGGATGAAATGGTCATCCCTAGAATTTTCACAGAAATTCACGTGGCTTCTTCAGAATTTTCATAGAAATTTTCATATAGTTATTTGAATTTTAATAGAATTTCTTATATTCATCTCCCGTAACTTGAAAATTTTATCTTATTATTCGCTCTATTTAGGATCTCATCCCTCAAGTCCTAATCCCGAGTTCGTCCCTGCTTTGCCTTTAAATCCAAACTCGAGTCATTCAACAACTAATGAATCAATCAGCGGAAATCACAATGATGTCTACCCGAACCATGCCCGAAAAATCCCGTAACATCGGTCACAAACTCTACAGGCATGCTCCGACCTCATCAATTCAATCCACCATTATTCATCACTTACTCGAAATTCTGAGTCCATCTCTGAAGTAGACCCAACCCAAATGTTTGAAAGGCCTAATTGAACACAGGGAGAGAATTTTCAATGAAGGATCCTTCATAGACTGTCACTTGTTAGGACTGAATGCTGTTCTTCGACAGTTACCTCTGTTTTCTTGTCTGTCTCAGGACATGAACACAAATGTTTGCCCCATTATCATTGATCTGTTCCTCCCCAACTCTCTTTTCTTTAGTTAGGCTCAACAGTGTAGTGCACTTGCCATGCACCGTTTCCCGTGAGAATCGGTGAAATAGAGCGTCAAAGATTCCAAAGATTCATACCCTCTGGGTACTTTTCATGAACTCCGATGAGAGGAAAAAAGTGAGTATTAACAAGTACTTCAAGGATATTGTTTAAATTTACGTTTTTTTCAATAAATTGTATTGCCTGAATTTCCGATGAAGATACTTTAAAGGTCCTCTCTTTGTCCATTCAAAGTTGCATTTTTTAAGTGGAACGAGTTCCGAAGCGGGTCAAACGCGATCGCCTTTAGAATGTGATCGCACAGCACTTTGCCAACATTTTATGGAGAAGTGTGTGCCGTGAAATCATGCTGCCCACCCAAAAAGGGAAGTGGTGTGAACTACTGAAAGGAAACACTCGGTTTAATAAAAGCTTAAAAGCTATTATGGAGGCCATTCAAATAAAGTTTTTAAATGATTCAGAAGGAGAGGATCTTGTTCAACAGGAGTTGGAGGCATGTAAGAATTACATGGAGGTGATTAAACCTGAAAAAAGCTATTTTAAGCAGAAATCTCGAGTTTAATGGCTCAAACTTGGGAACCAAACACTTCTTTTTTCCACCAGTCAGTCAGGGAAAGGACCTCAAGAAACACCATCAAAGTTCCGGTTTCTTCTGAAGGAAGGAAGTTGGACTAGAATGAGGAAATCAAGAACGAAGCTACATCCTTGTACACGGTGCTTTCCACAAATAATAATTCTATTGTTTCTGTTGATCAACTTTCTCCTCTGATCAATAAAAAAGTGTCTGATGCCACGAATAACATGTTACCTGCTGAGATATCTGATGATAAAATCAAGCAGACATTGTTCTTTATGGGGTCTGATCAAGCAGACATTGTTCCATGCCTGGTCCGAGTTGAAGTTAAATCAGGGTAAAACAGAGCTTTATTGTGGTGGCCTGAATGAAGAAAGATCTATGGAACTATTGCAGCTTACAGGCTTTAGGAATGGATCCTTACCCATCAGGTATTTGGGTCTTCCTCTTACATCGGCAAGCTTTCATTATGAGAGTCTAATGGAGAGAATTACTCAAAGAATAAAAGCATGGACAACAAAGTGTCTTTCACATGCAGAGAGAATTCAACTGATAAATTTAGTCCTCTTTGGTATGGTTTCATATTAGTGTGCCAATTTCATATTGTCCAAGAACGTTGTCCAGTTGGTGCATCAAAGATGTAGAGCTTTCTTGTGGAAAGGCTCAAATGAATATAAGGGAGACGGAAAGGTCGGCTGGGAGGAAATCTATCTGCTTAAGGGAGAAGGTGGTCTAGGCATTCGAAACATAGAAGTTTAGAACAAAGCATGTGTCATGAAGAACATTTGGATGATCCTAACTAACTCAGGCTCCCTGTGAGTGGCCTGGGTGAAAAGATACTTCGTAAAGAGGATATGTTTTTGGACATTGAAAGTTCATGGAGATTGCTCCTGGAACTGGAGAAAGATACTTAAGCTGCAACAATGGATCAGACCTCTTATTGAACATAAGGTGGGGCCCAGTAAAAATATTAGTTTTTGACATGACAAATGGCTACCAGTGTGATGCTTAGCCGATTTCTGTAGTCGTAGATCCTTGTGTTTTCCTTCTATAAATGGTTAGCAAAGTTCTGAAAGAGAATGGATGGCATTGGCCTCAAAGCAGTGACCCTCAAGCAAAAGGAGTAAAATGCTTGGTTGGAGGACTTGCTCTACATACCCAAGTCATGGTGATCTTGACAATCGACAAGTCAGGTTCCTTTTCCACGTTAAGCTCTTGGGGAAGAGCAAGAATCCCGAGACCATTTAGAGTGCGTTTGGATTGAGAGTTGAGTTGAGTTGAGTTTTGGTTTTAATTGGTTTATAATGATTGTATTGTTGAATTATGAGAAAATGTGTGAAAAAGTAATAAATAATTGAGAGAAAATAATGATTAAGTAATGATTGTGTTGTTGAATTGTGAAAAAGTAATGAATAGTTGAAAAATTTTAATATTAAAAATTGAATTGAATGGTTAAAAAAAATTAAAAATAAAAAAAGTAATGATTGTGATGTTAAATTGAAGATAAGTGGAGTGGAGTTGAGTTGAGTTGAGTTGAATATTGTTGGGAAAACAAACGCTTAATATTCTTTATGGGTCACAAATGGTATTCGAAGAAGCATCTTAAGTAGAGTTGGTCTCTCTCATCAACACTCCAATTAACAATTTGAATTCCTTTAGGTCTCCTCCTTGAAGGGTAGATCTTTGGATACAACATGCTTGAAGACCCTATGGACAGTATATATATACAAGATTTGGGCTGAGAAAAACAATAGAGTTTTCCAACAGTAGGCTACTGATGTTGCTGAGTTGATTCGCTAAGTTTTTGAAGTTCTGAGGATGAAAATATTTTCTGTTCCAAATGTTGATATCAATATAGCTATTAGGGAGAGAATCGAGGGATATGATATGGAGAAAATCAATTAGGGATATCAAAGAATATTTAATATTTATGATATTGTGTAATCTTTGATATATTTTCACTATTGTTGCATTCCATATACTATAAATAAGAATACATTCACACCATTTGGTGTGTATGACATTCTAGTAAATTCTCTATATTCTTTATGGTATCAGAGCCTGCTGTCCAGTAACATGGTCGACCTTAACTAGGCTAACCTATCTCTTTTCTCTCTTTTTCGATCCTCTAAATTCTTCATTCCTACACTTCCCATGGCTGACCTGACTTCAACCCTCAGTCTTCATTCAGAGCGGGTTACGCTTCCACATGCCTACGCGCGTATGCGCATGCACTCACACCACGCCAGACCTAGTATGTCCGAGTGCAGCCAAAAGTGCGCCTCGTGTTAGTGTCCCCCTCATCCAAGCACGGAAGATGAGCCCGGCTCGAGATCAATTGTTGAGGGCGGATGTTTAAGGGCACGTGACAACGTGTGAGCAGAAATAGACCACACGTTGCACGTGAGGGCGGGTGTTGAGGAGTAAAATGGGATAAATCCTACATCGGAAAAAGAAAAGGAAAATACATGGGTTAATATATGGCTTGAGTACCACCACTTATCAACTTAAGCTTTTGGGTTACAGATGAGCTCAAGTTTGTGTAGGCCCAAGTGGAAATTTTACTTGGTATCAGAGCGGGACCATTCTGCTGCTACTGATTAAAGCTTCCGCTAAATATGCAACCTCAATTTTGCACTTGTCAACCCCAATTTCTCTACCTTTCTTTCACAGTTCTACCCGGGAAAGCTTCATTTTCCTCGCCTACTTAGATTGTCTGAAATAAATCTCTCCTCCCTGCAGATTGTCTCCGTCTCCCGCTTATCGACAAGAATACCTCAAATTCTTTTGTCCTACTGCAGCGATAGTCAGCATTGGATTTGAGTCACACAATTTCGAGTTTTTCCTTCCTCTCTCTCTCTCTAGACTTGTCTGCGGAATCTCTCTCGTTTCTTCCACCCCAAATCTCGACAATTATCTTTTCTGCAACCACTGGTCGTGCTCGACCTTCCTTAAATTTTTGGTTGTCCCGAACCCCAGTCACGGCCTCGTCTTCTCAAGTCTCTCTTTTGCCAATGCTCACAGCTTTTCTCTCTGTTGGTCTTTCCCTCTAAACCTTTCACGCCCAATCTCCTTTAAAACTGGGCTATTGCATTTTTTCCCCTTTCAACCTATTCTACTTGTGGTCACGGGCTTTTACACTGCCAAGGACGTGAAAGCCAGCTTTTCCAAGCCATTTCTAATTCACTTCATCAGGCGGCGACCGATCAACTCAATGGTCCTCTTACGAAGGGTCTATTCACACTACATTTGCTAAAATCAGTTTCAAGCTCAACGTGCGGCCTCCCCGTTGTGCTTGCTGGGGAGTATTAGGGAGAGAATCGAGGGATATGATATGGAGAAAATCAATTAGGAATATCAAAGAATATTTGATATTTATGATATTGTGTAATCTTTGATATATTTTCACAATTGTTGCATTTCATCTACTATAAATAAGAATACATTCACACCATTTGGTGTGTGTGACACTCTAGTAAATTCTCTATATTCTTTAATAGCAATTCAATTATAGCCAAGTCTTTCGGTTTTAGATAAATTTTGCTAGTTCTTTGTATATAAACTGCCCATTGGATGAGTGGATGTAACCTTTGTATATATTCCATTTATCAATGAAAGTTGCACCATTTATTAAAAAAAATAAAAAAAGCTTTAAAGCTCCTGATCATTATCATTCTTATTTTATTAATTTCTGGTCATCAAAGGATGGGAAGACGTTAAAGCAGAAGATGACAAAGCATTGAAGAAAAGCAAAAGGGAAGGAGCACAGTAGTGGCGCCCCCTGCAAAAGCGAACAGCCGATGAGATCAGAGGTGGGGGCTGCTTCTCTGAATCATTGTAGGAGATGGGTCTCCTTTTTTTAATAATTTGTTCGGTGAATATCGGCAGTCTCTTCTTTCCATTGGCATTATAATTAGTCCAGGAGGAGCCAATGCTTTCTTTTTGACTCCATTGATGAACACTGGAGCTTGGAGGGGAAATGGTGTCTGAGCATCCTCTTCCTTCCTCTAACCGCTCTCCCAAACTCAGCAGCAACAGCAGCTTCTTCACTACTCGGTACTCTGCTCTGTCTTAACATGTAAACTTTGTCTGGTGTGCTTTTATTTGTTTGAAGCTTGAGACAAGGATCCCGTGTCTTGACCAAAAATATAAGCTTTATACCCCAAAAGATCTGTCGAATTCTGCCCGGGATTTGTTCTTGATATCGCAGCTTCAACGGGCTTCTGCTGGCACTCTGAAGTTTGGAACTTCCTCTACATGCGAGCACTTGTTCTTGCTTTGATCTTCCAGATTGCTTTCTTTGTTTAAACAATGGGAGTACCGATTTGTCGGATTTTCTGATCTCCAAGCTGAGTGCTGAGTGACGATTTCTTTTAGCTCGTGAAGGTCTTATTTATCTGTATGCAGTATCTTCTCTGATGTAGCTGGTGACATTACGATAGTTGTCCATGAGGAGTCTTTCTTGCTGCACAAGGTACGGTCCCTTAACTATCTTTCCTTTTTCCGAAATGTAATGGATGGTCTGAAACATCTGGATTGTGTTTCAGTTTCCCTTGGTGGCTCGTAGTGGGAGAATACGGAAGCTCATTGCCAGCTTCGACAAAGATTCGGGAGTTTCAATGCTCGAGTTTCCCGAATTCCCTGGTGGGCCCCATTCTTTCGAGCTTGCCATGAAGTTCTGCTATGGGATAAACTTCCAGATCATGACCGCGAACATTGCAGGCCTCCGCTGCGCTGCAGATTTCCTGGAGATGACTGAGGACTACAGGGAAGACAACCTTGTTTCCCGAACAGAAGCATTCCTGGACGAGGTTGTCTGCCAGAGTCTCGAGAAGTCTGTGGAAGTCCTAACTTCGTGCGAATCCCTGGGTCCAATGGCCGAGGAGGTTGGGATTGTCAAGAAATGTGTCGAGGCTATAGCCATGAATGCTTGCAAAGAACAGCTGGTGTCAGGCTTGTCTAGGCTAGAATGTGATGATCGGTCATCGGAATTTAAGGGCGGTTGCCTAGATTGGTGGGTTGAAGACCTATCGAGTTTAGGGATCGAATCTTATCAGAGGGTCATTAGAGCAATGGGAGGACTTGGGATTCGGCCTGATAGTATTATCATGTCTCTAATGCATTATGGGCAGAACTCGCTGAAGGGTGCTGGGAGAGGTCAGATTTGGAGCTTGTCTAGGATGAAACCGGACCGTGGGTTCGGAGACAGAGATCAGAGGAAGGTCGTGGAAACGCTTGTGACTCTGATGCCCTCGGATAAGAACTCCTCGGTGCCCCTGAGCTTCTTGTTCGGATTGCTGAGGATGGCAATAATGGTTGATGCAGACGTTTCTTGCAGACTTGAGCTCGAGAGGAGGATATCGTTTAGGCTTGAAATGGTCTCCCTTGATGATCTTTTGATTCCTTCAGTTCGACCTGGAGATTCCTTGTTTGATATAGACACGGTTCACCGAATACTGGTAAATTACCTCCAGCGTATGGAGGAAGAGGAAGAAAATGTAGCCAACAGTGAATACGAGTCTGATATGCTTAATTCTCCTGGTCATGGCTCGCTGCTCAAGGTTGGACGGCTCATCGATGCGTATCTGGCAGAGATTGCCCCCGATCCTTACCTGAGCTTGCAAAAGTTCAGTGCTATGATCGAGATTCTACCAGATTATGCCCGCGTGATTGATGATGCACTATATCGAGCGGTTGATATATATCTAAAGGTAAAGTTTCAATTCTTCTGCACTCGATTATATCAAATAATGATTACATCATGGTGACTTCACCTCCAAGTTTTAAGTTTTCGGAAAAGTTGCAATGATCGATGTGCGATGACTACTAGAGAATGCATTTTGGCTCATCTCATTAACTATTGGATTTTCAGGCACACCCACTCACCGAGCACGAGTGCAAGAAACTCTGCAAGTTCATAGACTGCCAGAAGTTATCTCAAGAAGCCTGCAACCATGCAGCACAGAATGATCGGCTTCCCCTCCAAATGACCGTTCGCGTGCTCTACTTCGAGCAGCTCCGACTAAAGACTGCCTTTTCGGGAAGTTCTGGTGATGGATTTTTCTCCCAAAAGATGAGCAGCGGGATTCCAAGTGCACCTATGTCCCCTCGGGATAACTATGCTTCGTTAAGGAGGGAGAATCGAGAACTCAAGCTCGAGATATCAAGGATGAGAGTGAGGCTCAGCGAACTTGAGAAGGAGCAGAGGGTCATGAAACAGGGGATGATGGACAAGGCAGGGAATGGAAAGACATTGTTAAATTCGATATCGAGAGGGTTCGGGAGGATTGGGATTTTCGGCACACAGAGCAGTAGGAAAAGACAGAAACCTGGTAGAAAATCTCGGAGTAGGAGGCATTCGGTTTCCTAGAGTTGTCCGATTTTTTTTCGCAATGTAATCGATATTTCTTTGAGGATCATGGGACTATTCGAGTTCAATTCCATTTGTTTATTACAAAACAATGAGATCACATCACCTTATCAGTAGGATGTTCAAGATATAATAACAAGACCGCAGGCTAATTACGAACAAACTTCACGGAAAAGAATCGAACAGGAAAAGAATGGTAAATGAAACCTCGGTGTGGAACCTAAAGAGAAGAATATATTTATGTATATGTTGCAATGGTTAATCACGCGGTAGTTTGTCCAAGAAGACGCTTCCTTATCTGCAGCAACCAGTGGAAAGTTCAGGAAGACTGACTCAAGATAGAAGAAAAGTCGGAAAAAAGAATGTTGAATTCTATCGATCTGCTTACCTCAGGCAGCTTCTGCCGGAAGACAACATCCAACCGAGCATCAAGAGTATTCTCACAGACTATCTTTCCATCCTGTGAAGCTAAGACCACTCCACCCGAGCTTCGGAAACCAGTAAAAATAGTTTATCAAACAAGACAACGATAATCTAAGACGAACACATCAGAGCCGATAGATACATCGTGACCAGTTTATTTGAAGAATAGCAGAAAATATACCAGGAAGGTTCATGAGAATCGGCACTCTTGGGAGGTGGCGGGAGGAAAACACCCTCACCAAGTGTAATAGTGGGAGGTTGCGTTTTCGCTTTATCGGCGTACTCCTTCTTCGCCTTTTCCAGAATGGACTCCACGAGCTTCCGGTCCACTTCCCGGCATCGAAGCAGAACCGCTGGTTCCTTCAGTCGCAGCAGGCTCTGCCTCACGCAAGGAACAATCCTGAGTCTCAGAATAAGCCGGCCCTGCTAAAATTAAATGCCGTATTGCTTAAGAAAAAAATATTGGAGCTTATTCGAGCACCTGTACAATCAGGTCTTTAAGGAGTTTCTTGTACGAATTCTTATTGTTTGAGACACGGAGAAGCTCTTTGGTTGCAGCTTCTTTCATGGAGTTGACAACATCGTCCTGAGCCTGAAGGTACTTCAGACGGCACGCGTTCAGCTGCATCGAGTACTCTCTGCACAGCCAAATACCGATGTTTCATAAGACGATATACTATTTACTTTGCAGTTTTCCATGATGTTTTTTGTTACTGTGTCACGTCGATCACAAGCTAGACAGTAATAGAAGCGAGATTGAAGGAACAGTTTTGAGCATGAACTGACATTTTCTTTCGCACTTCAACCTGCTTCGCCTTCCGCTCATATTCCTGCCGGATCTTCTTCTTCTCGGAATCAACAATTTGCAGCTTCTCTATGTTGAATTCCTGGAATTAAACAAAACACAGCTACGTAATTATAAATTCAACCAATCCCTCTGGAAACCAGTCCAAGCACATCACCTGGGCGAGTTCTACAGCCATCTAATACGATTCGAAGTCAAGAATGTGACGAGGAGCAAAGTTATAGATACAACCCTAACCAATCTCTTAATATACATGGTTTAAGCTATTACATTCGTACTTCCACAAATTATGACCATCACGACTGTAGAACGTGTACATTGTCCGAGGATAGGACGGATCCATTCTCAAATGCTCTGATTTTTCATATCCGATAATGTAAAATAGCTAGGAATGGGAAGGGGACCTCTTCGGCAGAGACAGAGATCTCGTTGGCCTTCTCCTCTGCCTCCTGGCGGATGAACCGGATCATCTGCTGTATCTGCTTGGACACATCCCCGTCGTTCATCTTGCCGACTCTCGTTTCGGTCTATCCGACTGATCGATTTTTCTTATACACTTGCAATGGAACAATGCGTTCTCTTGATACAAAAAGTGAGAGGGAGAGCAGCAGATATTACTGAACGTAAGGATTTAGTAGCCAACAAAAACGGCTAATATACAAACAATTTTTTTTAAAAAAAAAAAAAAAGGTGAGAAATTTCCGAAGAGACCACACACGAGAGTGAATGTATCGGTTGGGAGATGCGAAATTTCGTGCGAAGTATGTTGAGATTAGGACACCTCGAGATCTTTTGTTTTTGAATGAATGGTTTTTCTTCTTTTTTTGTTTTAAATTTTGAAAGATTCAAAGATGAATCCACATATTTCGGAAATTTACTTAATCCCCATCCCAGGAAATTGAAACGACAACCTTGCAAGCATGGCCAAGATAGAACACCCAAGCAAAACTATTTTCCATTTTACCTTTCCGAAGTGTTTGATTTTTCTTTTACGAATAAGTAAATAAGTCATGCCATGTTCAGCGAGTTAATCATACGCTTGACTGCAAAAAAAAAAAATTACAAATAATCACGGACAATAGTACGTAAATTGATTTTGTTGTTATTGACGTCGCTATGGAGGGTCGATCTTACATTTGATTTTTGATTACATGATAAAAGCTGGGCTCGTGTCACTCTTTTTTTTTTTTTTTTTTGGAGACCATATTTGATATGTTTAAGGAACAAAGTACATGGGGTTTGGGAGCTTGAATGTGCGATTGCCAGGGAAATCGCCCTGAAGATCACTCCACTGGTCCCCGACGTTCCCCCAGATTCTGTAGCCTTCTTCCACCAATTGCCTCCTTATCTCCGACTTATACGTCGCTGCGCTCTGCCCCTTATACGCTGCCGTCCTATTCAAACAATTAATCGATCAATCAATCATATTGTAAAAGAATAATTAGGAATTACTTTAGCCCATCCTAATGAAGAACATCACTGAGAAAATTTTCAATTTTTCAATTTTTTTTTTTTGCATATATATATATATATAACCACATCATCATATGAGACTCTTTCCAACTCAACTAACAATCCTTTTGCAGAATATTCCATAGCTTATATACACTCCAAACTTCAAAAATCTGTACTCGAATTCGTGGAGTTCGTCCTGTCTTGCCGAGCCGTACTTAGTGAAAGGAGACGAGGGAGGCCATGCTTGCGTGCTTACCTCATGACGAGTCTTTCATAGCCGACGAACCCCTGACTCTGCACATTATTGATCGTGCACTGGCCGAGGGTCTCGTTGTCTCTGCCGGTGAGCAGTATCACCTTAAACCCGCCATTGATTAGCTTGTTGAATAGCCTCAACACCGGCCGGATTGCTGGGCATTGCCCTTTTGTGGCCCATGACTTGAACCCGGCCACGTCAAATGGATCACACCTATATATGCACGGTGGCGTGCAATAATTTAGCAATTGGAATACATCGGGAAATGCTAGAACGTAATGGAGGTTTTTCAAATTGTTTGTGCGCAGAGACCAAAGTAATATCGGTATTTCATACCCGTATCTCTTCTCCTTGTAGTACAAGACGTTGGAGATGCATGTGTCGTCGATGTCTAGGATCCACGCATCCATCCCGTCTTTGGCAACGTCGATGCTGTTTGCATAGCTCAGGACTTGGTCCATGATCAGCTCAAGGTCCTTTTCGTATTGCCCACCCATCATGTAGGTCTCAACGTAGCGCAGACACCGCATGGGGACTGTACGCCACGCTCGCACATTGTTGGCCTCCACAGCCAGTCTCCAGCTCAGGCAATAGTTCGTGACCTCCTGCTGAATGCTTGCCCGAGAGTAGGTCCTCGCAAGGCTCACCTTAAAGAATATGGCCAAGTAGATGAAGATGACAACCACTCGTATTTGCCTTGCCATTGTTGTCGTTACAGCTTGTATCTGCATTAGCATAACTGTTATTCGGTCGATAATCGATTGAATACATGGATTAGCCAAGATGAGAAACATCTTTGGCAAGAGATTGCAATTGGCCTTACACTTATGCACGCATATATATAACATCAGAAGGCTCGCTTAAGTCGTCGCCTTCTTCATAAGTATACGAAACATGAAGGAATTAACGTAGGAGTTAGGAAATTTCACAAGCAGTGCTCAATTCACACCTACCTCTTGGTCTGGTCTTCCTCTGGTGAATTTAATTCATTGTTTCTCTAAGCAACTCATCACATCATTTAGCTAGAGATGAGAAAGTTGGATCGATCTTAGATCACGATCGATTTCACTCTCCCTCAACTAGAAATGATTGTCGATCGAAGTATAGGGTGGATTAGCTATTTATAGAATATATAGAGCTTCAAAGAGTTGAGATATAAAGCAAATTCAGTCAAAAATGGATATATAGGTACGTAAGATCACTATTGTACTCAACTAATAAATTTAAAAACATCGTCAAGTAATATCAGCGAAATAATAACATAATTGGGTGTGGTCAACAAAAGGATAATAATGCCCAGTGACAGAATTTTCGCCAGTGTATATATTATGCTCTCCTTATATATATATATATATATATATATATATATATTATCGTTATTATTAGTAATGATTATATATTATTATTACTCCTTATATATTTTTTTATCCTTATTATTACTAATGATTATATATTACTATTAATTATTATGTTCTTCCAAGTAGCTTCTTAAGACGAGACGACGTCAAACAGCGTCCTTCTTGTGATTGCCGATGATCAAAGTATCGGGCGTATTAATTTGCTATATATAATAGAGCTTCAAAGAGCTGAAATATGAAGCAAATTCAGTCGATAATGCATATATAGGTAAGGCAACTACTTATAAAAATTAATTTCAACTAATAAATTAAACAAGATCGCAAAGTAAAGTCAGCGAAATAATAACATAGTTGGATGTGGTCGACAAAAGGAGAATAAAGCCCAATGTATATTTTATATTCTCCTTAAATATATTTTTATCCTTATTATTATTATTATTATAAAGTTCTTCCAAGTAGCCTCTTGAGATAAGACGACGTCAAACAGTGTCCTTCTTCGAAAAGCACAACCATAGCAGCCTAGGTTATTAAACCTAACTATATATACAATTATATATAATCGAGTGGTTGAGATCTCCGGCTTTTTCCTTTTAGCTTAGGTTTGAGTTGTTAAAATTTGTAATTGAGGCTCGAATTAATACCTTTGTTATCAGAACCAAGAACCGGCACTATGTCTACTCCGGTTTGCCTGAAATCCCAAATTATAGATTTGAACCGCCGGACCCATGGGTTTTATGAGTTTCCTATTTAGTGTAAAAATTACTTGGTTGTGTAGAGATTTGAACTCATAACATCTTGCTTTCCATAATAACATACTACCAACCAAGTCACAACTACTTTCTTGTTCTTTTAACTCTACTTTTAAATACTTATTAAAATTCAATATTTATTTTGGAGTAAAAAATATTAAATATAAATATTTTCTTACACCATTCTTATATTTTTTTGAAATCATTATACTTCTATCTTAATTAACATAATTATTTTAATAATATGAATAATTATTTTATTTTAATTAAACGTGCGGTCCAACCCATCAAACTTCCGATTGGACCCATAAACACATGAACTCATACCCTTTCGGTTCGTCATCCGGTCCGGTTCTGATAACCTTAAAGGCGTACTAGACATTACTCGCCTTGCCTTAGTTGACGTTGACATTTGTGTGTCGTTTGAGTTAAGTAATGGGCAAATTTAACCGCGAGGGGAAAATCAAGAAATATTATCCAAATATCAATTTCGGACAAATTATTCTCTTATAAACTAATAAGTAAGAAATCGATAATATTTTAAACAACAAAGAAAACATATACGATTCTTTGCTAAGAAAATAGAAAAAAGAAATATATATAGTGCCGAAAGAGGAAATAAAAGTGACCAATAGCTTTCTCCAGATAATAATAATAATAATAATACTTTAGAATAAAGCAAGCAAAGCGACAGTCAATTTTGTCTACGAATTAATTAAGAAGATAATATATAACCTCCTCACTGGAATATTGTACACGCGTGTGTTTTCTTAATTACACAGGATAGGATAGGATAGTTCAAATTTTCAGATTAAATTATATATATATATATACACTCAAAGTTTCACTGAATCGTGTTAAATAAAAAAAAAACTTAATTAAACTCATAAAATGGTGAATTCAATCATTTTATAAAATTATTTTTGTATATTTTGATGCCTAATTATTTGATCCTTATATAGGGAGGATCTAATACCACCTTTTCTATATTCTGTCTTGGGATTTTCTTAATTAGGCTATATTTGCCAAAAGGGAAAATTATGCGTCTTCCAATCAATTATTTAAGCGACCACTTAATCATTCCCAAACCATTATTCCTCTTCCAATCAATGTAATTGACCAACCTCATTCTTCTTCTTTTTATTCTTTTATTTTTTCGATCATTGTCGAATATAATGAAAAAAAGAAGAGGAGAATAAATGCCAAAACTGCGTAGAATGAACCCATTCATTAATATATATTTTTAGTGAACAAGTCCATTTGTCACTAATTCAATTGTGGAACATGTTACCTATAACATTAGCCTTTAATCTTCAAAGGAAGCTAGATTTATTTATATGAATTATTTGTGGAAGAAAATGGAAATTCGCAGAATAGTGTAATGCACATGGAACAACATAAAAGATACACATCCCATTTGCTATAAGTATTGTCGCGAGTGATGACCAATCTCGTTTTAACCAGCAATTTCGTACTGAATTATTGGCTGACTGTGGAAATCATTGACTAATTATTCTAATAATTTAGGCCCACATTGGGATTTAATTATTTTTCGTTATGATACCGTTGACACTGAAAAGTGCTTCTAGCACTAGTGACCAGATATTCCACTTATGTACGTATTTGTGACATCATTTTTTACATGTCCCCTTTATCCTTATCATGGCATTAATTATTCGATCAATACTTCTTCTTCTTCTTCTTCTTTTTCTTTTTTACAGAAATAAATTGAAAGCGTGATATTGATCTAGTCTAGGTACAGTAATTTGAACTGTAATGGTGATTTTGCTTACAGGAACCCTTTCATTAGCAACTCGAAATGAGGTACGTTTATTGATTATGTGCACAGAACCCGTGGGTTCTCGAGTGCTAACAAATATAAGGTGCAGGAAGCAATTATCGAATGCTAAGAGATAGTTAAACCTCTTTAGTATCTGAAACTTTGAGGGAATCAATGTTGGATACAGAGAGAACAGTCATTCGAGATGGAGGACGACAGCGACGCTTCAATATCAGGTACGAAGGCCCGGAAATGACAAAAAATGCACGATATGTTGGTGGGACATAGAATCTTACCTGGGTATAATATGTGATCAGAACATCCGAGGATTTGAGGATCGAATAACAACGTTTACTGAGGATGTGATGATAACAACAAATGGTCACCAAAATGTGTCCATAAAACACGGGGAGAGAGAGAGAGAGATTGGAAGTGAAATATGTGTAGGAATGGAATCCAAGGATGCAAATTTATAATCAGATAGAAACAGAGAATATCCAGCAATGACCAATCAGATCCAAGAAAAAACATGTTGATAAAAAAATTACTATAAAAGAAAAAAGATGAATATATATATTTATATATACACATGAATATATTAACAGATGAAGGTGGACAAAAAATTTAACCTACCACAACCCAAAAAATTTAAGAAAAAGAAAGAAAGAGTTCTTTAAAGGTGGTGGTGGCGTCAGAGAGCAAAATCTAGATTTCCTTGGGGTAAATGGTGGGTAGATATGATATTGTAGGACATTCAGTGGCCATCACGGGCAAAACGATCCGAAGGCGAAACTCAACTTAATGAAATTATCAGATTCTTCAAGTAAAGTTCAAAGGCGCATATGACCCTTTTCTTTGTGTGGTTGAGTCTTACACAAAAGGAGGGACGGATTCGAAAATCACTTATAAGTATCGTTTTCCCATACTATAAATATCGAGTTTTTACTTTATTAAAGCCAAACTTTGGTCTCTTGCATTACCCTAGACAAGGTCTAGTACGTAAGTTCGGGAAGATCAAAACTCTCTCACATAAATATGTGACAACATGACTCGCGGTTTTATTTTATATTATCAATCACATTTAGATCATATAACGTATGTGTATAATAATGTATAGGGATAGTAAGATATTTTCATTGAGTTGAGTGGATGAATTGCATGTCCTTGAAAATTTAAATAAAGACTTTCTCCACAACTCGTGGGGGGTGTGAGGGTACTAAAAGTGGGGATGGAGTCAGTGGCCATTCACTAAGACAATTATTGTTGAAGCCTTCTCGTGAATGAATATGAGTTGAGTTGAGTTAGCATACGTGCATCCACTCATTTATTGGACATTTGCGTTTGCATATTGCATGCCCTTTTTGACAAATTTTGAAATATGAATTCCTCTCCTCTCCTCTCCTCAACGAAACATTATTATTAGTTTTGGCTAAAACAGTCTCGCTTGTCATTGATTGTTGCCACCGATTAGGTAGGGAAAAAAAAGACCATCTCCCTTTTGGATTCCACGGGTGGGGAAAAAATTAATTAATTTTTTTTATTACAAAAAAGGCTCAAAGTTTAATACAATGAAAGAAAAATTGAATAATTCTATTAGGTATTTAATATGAGACTTCTAGATCAGCAGGCGAGGGTGTGCGCTACTATATTATATCATCTTTTGATATTGATTAGTTTTTTAAGGATCACTAGATATTCTAAGCATGTTGCTCGAGAATAATATTCCATGTTCAGAGTCAATTTATGCATGTTCATGAAATGCTTTAAAAGATATATAAGGTCTTCTTTTTAAATAAATCGATTCAGTAATAGTGTCCAGTAGTATGCAATTTTTTCTGAAACGAAGAGGTTTTGCAATCGATTTTCCCATATATGACTTTCTGGTACGGGGATATCACTTTATCTTCTTTTCCTACCCCTTAACAAGACCAATAATCGGAAATTAAATTAATTCGATTTCCCTATACACATAATCAGTACCGTACACAACAAATATTTGGTCACAAAGCCATTAAACTAACAATCCTTTACAAAAAAAAAAAATTGGGTTTGTAAAGTGGCGCTTGGACTAACAACTAGCCTTATAATAACTTGTACTTGATTTATTAATTAGCTATACATATATAGCCATTAATTGTCTTTATGAATGGGTTTTTAACGATCTTGTTAGGTTTTGCATCGAAAATAAAGTTCCCAATGAGAGAGCATTTTTCTCTCTGAATCCTTTATAAATTAAAATCATCTTCTTTTTTTGGTGCAGAGGAAATAATAATACTTCAATATGTATAAGATTCATCCCCCATACATAGATGACAAAGTTGAACATGATAGGGGCACCGCCATGACCGCCACCCATTTTCTCTAGTGCCCAACACCATCACTCAAAAGCCGGCGACATATATACCAAAGAGTTGACATGATTTAAAAGCTCGGTCCACATCAATCGCATCCGTGCTGGAGTTTAATTTTTCAACACGACGCATATATTATAAGATACTTTTAATAAGATGCATATGCTTTGAAAAATCTCCCACAAACCAAGTCCAATATATTGGACATTAATGGTAGTGATACTTGCACTTTTACTCTCAGACCATGACGAGGAGTCCTCTCATATTAGCGCGCCGAAAGTATATATCGTTGAGAGCTCGTTTAATTCTTATAACATAGAAGCACGTCTTTATCAAGGAAACCTACTCAACTGGCAACTATAAGGAAAATGAATTGTATGAATGAAGGGAACTCGATAAATCAAAGACTTAAATCGTCCTTCATATGCTATGTAATTGAAATAAAATTACTTTTTGAAATCAATTGTAATACTTTTGATTTTGATCACCCGAATGATTAATTAAGCTTATAACTAATGATGATTAATAATTAATTAACCAATTAAGGTGCACGCTTTGCACTTTCCAAATCGCAAATTGATGGCTGCACGTAATTGGTAGAGAAAGAACCAGTCCAATGGAGACTCGTCATCATGTCATGACAATCGGGATTGACAAAGGGAAAAATTTATTCATATTTACACGTGGAGCACTGCACTCACCAAATCTCCACAGAATCTAGTATATTAGTTTGGTTCATTCCCACGGTCAAATTATATGGAAAATTATTTATATAAAAATATGGAATATATTGAGAAAGAATGATTCAGTACAATGCCACTTATCTTCGATTTAAAATAAAAATATTTTCAATTTGATCTTTATCTCTGAAACTTTCTGAAACTTTTTGACTTCCGCTATTTTTCTGTTTTCTAATCCTGGCTCTTTTTGTTTTCGAATTTTTTTGTTTCTTATCAGAATTATGGACGTTCTTTATAATTTATATTTCAACATATGAAAAACAGATGGGAGAAGTCAACTACTATATATATATATATATATATATGCACGCTGAATTTGATGGTAATTATGGACTATGGTGGGAAATGAAGCGTGAGATATGACGTTATCCAATAAGATTGCCAAATGAATGGGGAAATAGTAAAAATATGGCACTGCCTTTAGAAAGTTTGGAACCCTTTATCCAATAAGATTCTTTCTCCAATTTCAGCAAATCAATTTGCTAGTTTAGTGGGCGATTTGCTCATCAATTTTAATGTCCAACTAAAATTATAAGGAAAAAAATGAAAAAAAAAATAGTGGAATGATACTTGTTCTCTATTTGTAATGAAATGAATCCATTTTCGATTTCGCAACTTACAGTGAAGTGAATCTCTCTTTATTTTTTTATTGTGTCATATATTCCTGATCACACATCTTAATCTTCCTTATAATAAAAACTAAGCGGGTGTTTGGTATGAGATAATCCATATGAATTATTAGGAATCTGATTTTAAATCTTATGAGCCCACTAATCATGTTTGGCCAAAGCACATTACTGTTAATCTGGATTCTCAAAGTAATTCGCTTTCCCACTCAATTGGTAATATATATTCTCAGCAGGGTTTGACTATCTAGATTACCACCAAAATTACCGATAGTATATAACATTATCAATCAATACCAAACATGGTAATGAACATTACCGGTCATTTTAAAAGTAGGAATCTATCTCAATGGCAATCTAGATTACCAGTAATCTCAAATGGTAATGTACCAAACTCCACCTAAGTGATAACCTGTCCATTGCTCGGCAAATTTACTATGAATTTAAAGTCAAATAACGTTTAAAGAAAATAAGAATATTAATAAGATTGAGAAGTGAGAAATAATATATTATCTTACCTCATAATCAAGATTGATAGATATAAGTAACATCTTATTTGGATACAAAGGAGTAGAGGGTTGGGGAGGGGAGGGGAGGGGAATAATGAGGAGGGGTAGAGAAATATAGCGAAACCCATATTTGGATAAAAAAAAAAGGGGGGGGGGGGGGGGGGGGGTGGGGTGGGTGGAGATAAGTGAGATAAGGTAATTCATCCCTTATTGAATAAAAAATTTAAATGGTTGGGAAAGGATAACTTTAATAGAAATACTTTTTTTTGCTTCGATATTTTTTACAATGTGGTGAAGAAGGGTGGATAATGTAGGCTCTTTAAGACAAAAATTTTCTAAAAGCCCTATCGCTTCTTGGTATAATGGACTTTTGTGAGATTTGCATGGATAAATCCCTCCTAATGTTGACCCTAAACTAATCCCTCCTAATTCTTCCCCTTATCGGTTAAATAATTCTATCCCTCCCTATCCCTTCCAGTCCCTCAATCCAAGCGTATAAGAAATATACTTTTTTTAATATATAAAGTAAAGAACAAAATATTATATATATATATATATATGATACTTCAATAAATATTATAGATATGTTGATAATAAAAGATGATTGCATTTAACATATATAAACGGAAAATAATCTACTTAATTAAATACAAATTAACTTCAAGATAATAAATCTCATTTCATCTTTGCACTTATAAAGATAAAGTTTATTCGTATAACTTACATCTATGTATGCTTATGTATATAATTATATATTCATATGCACATTGAGAGGAAGGAACAATTTGGTTTGGGGCCAGGAATGATGAAGAATTTTTTAAGGAAAAAAATATGGTCTACAAATTAACTTTTATTGTACTTATGAATAATAGCCATATTTATCATATTTATAATACAAAGACAATTGAATTATATAAAGAAAAGAAAGTTCTCATATCTCGATATGCCATTCATAATCAGCGAGTAATTTTTTCATCTTTTAAGGAAAAATCTTAATAAGTGATTAATATGTACCAATAATATGGACTAATAAGAAATGATTCGTTGAACTTGATCCGATTGAAAAATAAGGAGAAATCTATTTACAGAACCATATAAGCATTAAGAGTTTGCTTATTTAACTTATATAGTGCGTTTACATCACGTTGTTTGCTTTTTATATATTATAATTGATGTCATTGCTCTCAATTGCTCATTGAAAATCATTTTTCATTTTCTTCTATTTAAATTTAATCAATTGTCAAAGGCCCAATTACTGGTTTAGTGCATTGGGCAATTTCGGAAATTGAAGCCAGTCCTAGTTTGATTCTCCATTTGAGTGATGGGAAGGTTGGATTTGACTTAGATTCGATTTCACTTGCCTCCCGAGAAGATTCGATTCTTTGAAATACAAACCTTTTTTGCTCGAACCTTGAAATATGAACCATTAAATATGGCTGACCTCATCTATAACTCACATAATCTATGGTTCAAGTTAACCAATCAAGCGACGAATGAGTATGTCGGCAGAATAGAGCTGGCAGCTCTGCTAAGTCGTCGAGTATTTCTTTTCGTCGTGCAGCAAAGCGAGAAAGAAACGAAAGTCGCACTGCAACATGTTCTCAAAGCCGACTCGAGGAGGCTCCGATAAGAAACGTGTTGGGCATCTCTGGGATAGAGCCATTCATTGTCGTGGTATTTATTAAATTTTCATTGGGCTTATACAGATTTGAGTTTATTTCCACTTAAAAACTCAAATTGATAAGTGGTGGTACCAAAATATCATATAAATAATAAACCCATGGATATTATTTCATCTTTTAAGCTTATTTCCACTTAAAAACTCAAACTGATAAGTGGTGGTACCAAAATCTCATATAAATAATAAACCCATGAATATTCTTTCATCTTTTGCATATGGGATTTTGTAATTCTCAACACTCGCCCTCATGTGTAACGTATGGTCTATTTCTGACTACACGTTGTCACTTGCCCTTAAACACCCTCCTTCAACAACTGACCTCGAGACGGGCTCATCTTCCTTGCTCGGGCGAGGGGGGACTAAAATGAGGCGCTCTTTTTGGCTGCTCTCGATATTGTGTAGGCGTAATGCGAGCCCACTTGGACACGCAGAAGCGTAACCCGCGCTGATACCATATTAAATTTTCATTGGATTTATACAGGCTTAGGTCCATCTCTACTTAAAAGTTCAAGTTAATAAGTGGTAGTACCCAAATCTCATATAAACCCATGGATATTCTTTCATCTTTTTCATGTGAAATTTTGTAATTCTCAATAGTATTTGTCACAATTGTCGATTCATACGAACCGGCTACAGTTTTAAAAGTTCTAAGTTGTCGGGTTGATTTCGAAGTCGGCATGGGCGATCATAAATTTCTTCCCAAACCGCGGGTGAAGTAGGAAGGAAGCCCAAATTTCTTCATATTCGTTCTGTAATAAGTGTACGTTTCCTGAAATTTGGACCAACAAAGTCTTTGATTTAGGAGAATATGGAAATGGGCTTAAGTGGGCTGAAAATTTCTGAAATTCTTGGACCTGATGGGCCAAATGTAAAACCTTTTGGGCCCGAGGTCCAAATGTAAAAATCACCTATTTCTCTGTCGATCCCTGCGAAAGGCCTAAATGAGCATAAAACCTGGTCCTAAAACTCGAAGCTAGCGTTAACAGTTTAATTACAGATTCTTCACCGTGACGATCAGTTAGATTTTCTGACTTTGGTCCGTCAATTTGTTCTCGTGGCTGGCCGAGCGACAGAATGGACATTGTTCTCCGAATCCAAAGGAAATCGGGGAGGGGGCAAAATGATATATCCTAAATAAAGCCAGTGGAGTAAATTGTTGGGTTTATGTCCAATGGGCCCGACCACATTAATGTCGATCTACTACTTTTGCCTATTCATGTGTGGACGTACCTCAACAATAAATTCACCCGAATTCCATGCATACTTTTGTTGGACAAAATTGTCATTAAATGTGTTCACCATACAGACACGCATATATGTGCGCGTGTTTACATGTGACATCAGTTATTACATGCCCCGGTCAATATATTAAATCCTTATTTACATCTTTCAAGTTTTAATCAAATCCGAATCCAAGAAATGAACCTGAGATCCCATATTATCGGTAAATTATGGGATATATCGTAATCATTAGACCAACTTCGTTGTAACGATTCTCCTGTCTTGTGTACTATCTTGCAAAGGTGTCGGTGAGCAATGCCTTCGCTTTCGTCCTTGTTTTATCGATTTTTTTTTTATCAAAATTTTTGTCTTTCCTTTTGGCTATTTAGTAGTCTTCATTCTATTGGAAAACAAGAATATATATAGTCCTCATTCGAGGTGAGTCCGAATGTAAAAGGTGCGGTCCTTCTTTCTGGGGTCCGCAATTTAGAAATAGAACATAGAACGGAACAAAAATTTGACTGCCGTAATACCTACTCCGATCTCCAACCCCCACAGCAGTCGATAAGTCAAAGGTAGTTGACACATAGAAATCGCATTATATATATATATATATATATATATATAACCTCAGATCAGAGAGCTTTTGTAGGGAATGAGAATGGGTGGATGATTAATGACATGTGCACGGGCAGGTGGGATGATGATTGCATTGGATCCACCTCCCATTGTTAATCTACATTAGTGATTTGATCAAAATGTGCTTCGGATTGCAAAAGTCAATAACTGCGTGGGGTATGACTTGTCCATAAGCATCCGATGGATTATTCACAATATAGGAAAAAGCTCACACGAAGTACAATAAGAGCTCGTACATGAACATAAAATTTGTGGAAAATCTTTAGGGTTTGGCTTCCTCCAAATACCGCAATGGGAAATCTCATGACGAGAATAATGAGGGTGAAGTTGGACTAAGTATACCAAATACTCTTCACCTGCAGGGTCGAACTCCACAGATTAACAGATATGAGTTTTGGCCGGGCAAGTGGTGGCAAGGAATGACGATATAAGACAATAGATACTTGAGAGCAAAACTATTACCACGAGTAAGTTCTAACACGAGGCTGAAGATATATTATATCACATGATGGAAGGTAGGCGGGCTTCTGATTTAAAACTAGATTAAATTGCATCATTATTCTAGCAAATTAATTATTCCAAAAAAAAGTTAATTATTTCACGTACCATGCATAAACTTATATCATATTCATTCATTTATTTAATATAAATATATTTTTATATATGGGTGCTGACATATGTAGCCATTAGTTGGCCAACAGATCACTTTGACAATGCTAATAATAATGACAATAACAGCGACAATATTGACAATGATAATTATTATACTATAGAATTCCAATCTAATTAAAGTAACTTACAAAATGAGTAAAAAAGACATCAACCTAATTTGTACCGTCGCGAAACAAATTTGCTAATTTAGGGGAGGGGGAATCTCTTATTAAATACAAACATCATATCAAAATTTCAATTGCATCCCACTCCTTAATAAATTCAACTCTTGGAAGTGGTTCGAGCTATGATTGATTTAAAGTCATGATGACATGTCAACTTTTACTTTTGATACCTATTTCGTGAAAATTCCAAATATGATAGTAACATCAAAGTTGTTTTCTCTAATAAAAGATAGCATACGAGATAATATAAATTCAATTCCATCAAATATTTATAGTTTACTACAAGATGGACGAGGCTAGACATGTTATGCTTAATTATATTCTATCACAATGACCTAATTCCTTGGACTTGTTTCTTCTCGAAAGGCTTGGCTTTCGCATCGGAAAAGATCGGGAAGAAGCCTGAAAAATAAGAGAGACAAGACAACTTATATGGCTAGATCAATAAGTCCATCATATATAATATAAGTGACGATATGCATGGAGTCGGAGAGACTGAGAGCACATCACATGGCCCCATGAAGCAGCATATGACCGCAGCCCCCCTCCCCACTCTGACTACTCACCACCGTGCCCCGTCAGAGATCTCAGGTCATATTCCTCTGCGGCCGGGCTACGGTAGGACTTATTCAGATGACACGACACGTCATGAAGTCTTCCGGCATCAGTCCACTTGTCAGCTTACCATTGGGGAGTCAGGTCAAATGTCACGGAATCTCTCACACACCGTGGGCAGTGGACTGGTAGACAGTCCAAGGGGAAGACAACCATGTAATTCCAAAAATTTCACATTCAATTTTCAGAAATTTTATGGAATTTTCAACTCAACCAACTAATTCAATTCAACCCTTTTTTGTGCTCATTAATAACAGTGTTATTATTTATCAACATTTTTCAGCAAAAAGCAGGAATTTTTGCTTTTCCTCCTTCCTCCCTTTCACTCTCTTTAGGCCTTTAACAACACTACACAATGCTGCAGAGTGTGCAGAGTTACAACAGAGGAGCAAAACTAAAGGAAAGAATGCAGCAAGAAGGAAATGGTGGGGGAGAGGTAGAGCGACCCTTTTGGGATCTCGCAGATGAATTTATGGGAGCATAGAGATCTGTGTTGGTAAACGAAGGGGCCCTGCATTTTGGCGTTTGCTTAACGGAGAAGACAACCTCAGTCGCAGAAATCAAGGGTGGGTGGTTCTAATTCGAGAAATTAGGGGCAGTTCTTGCTAATGCTGCTTTGTGGACTCCCTTTTTCTCGCTCTCACTGTCCCTAAAGCTCAAAAGGTCCGGTTTTGGTGTGGTGTTGAAGCTTTGCCGTTGTGGGTCGATAAGAAAGGAGGGAAAAAGTGGGGTGTTTTTAGAAAGCTCGAGGCTTGTTGCTTGCTCTGGTTGCTCTCGAAGCTCGCTGTAAGCTCAGGCTTCTCTGCTTTCATGCCCGTTGAAGGTTCAACTTCTTCTCCCACCAACACCCCCCCCCCCCCCCCCCCCCCCCCTCTCTCTCTCTATCTTCGGAAGAAGTACTAAGTAGGACAATGCTCTGGTTGCTCTCGAGCAATGTGCTTCTCTTCTTGGGTGTTTCAGGTATCTAATTAGTGCTGATAGTGAACTAAGATGGGGGAGATGTGGAGTTGTGGAGATTACTGAAATGGGTCTTCTGAGCTTTGGATCCAGTGACTTCATTCGCAGGGTAAGTCCGTTACCCTACTGGAAATTTAATTTGCAAGTCATATTGTCCTCAAATTTCCACATTTCATTTCAAGTAAATTGGAACATTCTTTTGTCCCAATTACTGTTCTCATGACGTCAATTGCAATGAATCTGGGCATTTTTGGGTTAGTTTGTGAACAGTTCCTTTCCAGTGGTTTCTTCAGATGGGTTGAGTTTAGTTATACGAGAAAATCAATCGGTTTCTGATTTCGGCTCTCGCCTGATGGATGAGTTGTTTGTCTCTTTAATTTGCTGCAAGATTTAGAACAGTCCCTATAATTGGTCCTTCCGGCTCTCTGTCCGTTTGATGAATTGAAATTTTCGAACAAGGATGCACATTGTGATTTGTCATAAACTAAACAATTTTGTTCCAAAATGACGATCTCGTGGAGCGTAAACCCTCCTTACTGATGTCTACTAAAGGTCTCCTGAGTAGTGCTGTCCAAAAGGTTACTGCTTATTGCTCAAGTAGAGGAAGTGGCTGCAGCTAAAGGAAAAGAATGTTTGTATGGTCAGCCTTTAGTTTCCTTTTTTTTTTTTTCTTTTTTTCTCTCTTTAAACTTTTGCTTTTCTGCTTTTATTGATGGTTTCCTAGAGTTTTCGTCGATAGAGAGTTACAGATGTAAGCTTTGGGCGTTGAAGGGATAAACTGGAAGTAGGAAATCTCATTCACTATGTGGCATTGTCAAAAACTTAGGTGCTTTGTGCTTTTACTTTCCCTTTAATGGAAGACGAATATGCTTCTTCTTTTTTGCTTTGGGAAGACTTTACTTTTGGCTAATGTTGATTACTCCCAAGACCTTTTTGTAAATGCAATGATCATAGCCCTGAAAAGATCTACCTTCTTAGAATAATTCATAATTATGATGTCTCCTTCTTAGAAGAAATTATTGCTAGTCATTGCTGCATATCAAAAAAATTCTCGACTGCTTTTCTTTCACTGAACTCTTTTGGTTAAAATTAAAACCTAGGAATTTCCAGGTAGCAGTTTTTGAATTGGGATATGTTAACTTGCTCAGTCGATGTCTTGGTTTCCGAGAAAAATAAGTGTCTGATTGTGATTCATCTAAAATCGGTTTGAAGAAGAGGTTTACTGCTCATCTTCTAGGAATTCTGAATGGGACATCTTAAAGTACTTTAAAGCACTGAAACTTTCTGTTTACTTGTCAGGTGAAGAGAAGGAACTGCTTCAATTCGAAGAGCAAGCCAGAATCCCTCTGATAAACACAAATATGAGGCAAAAGACTACACTTCTCGGAGTGCTACCTTTCCTCGTGCACTTAATTATCCTCCTCTCTCATATAAATGGCGACATAAATTCTGATAAACAAGCTCTCCTAAATTTCGTCAGTTCTGTTCCTCACGCAAGGAGACTTAACTGGACTTCCACTTCTCCTATTTGCTCTTGGGTTGGAGTCACTTGCGACGATGCAGGTTCCCATGTGATTGCACTCCGTCTCCCTGGGATTGGACTTATTGGTCCAATCCCTCCCAACACAATCGGTAAGCTTGATGGTCTCATATCACTTAGCCTCAGATCAAACCGCCTGAGTGGAAACCTTCCTTCTGATATACTCTCCCTGCCTTCGCTCCATAACATCTTCCTTCAAAACAACAACTTCTCGGGTGAAATCCCATCGAACTTCTCTTCGAAGCTTTCAGTAGTCGACCTCGCATACAATTCTTTCTCTGGAGAAATCCCACCTACCATTCAAAATCTGACCCACCTTACTATTTTATACCTCCAGAACAATTCTCTTACTGGGCCTATTCCCAATATTGATGTTACTCAGTTAAGAGCTTTAAACTTGAGCTACAATGGCCTGAATGGTTCAATCCCAACTCCCCTTCGGAAGTTTCCGCCTTCTTCTTTTGAAGGAAACACTCTACTCTGTGGATCACCCTTAAGAGGGTGTGCTTCCATCTCTCCCTCGTCTCCTCCTTCCCCTCCTGTTCCGCAGAAGCCGAGGCCCTCAAAGAAGAAGCTGAGTCTCGGGATTATAATCGCCATTGGAGCAGGTGGAGTGCTACTACTGTGTCTCTTACTCTTGATACTCGTCCTATGTTGTCTGAAGAAGAAGAAAAGCCGAGAAGACGGCCCTTCTGCAAAGGGGAAAGCTGTAAGGGCTGAGAAGTCAGAGGAGTTCGGGAGTGGGGTCCAGTCGGCTGAGAAGAACCGGTTAGTTTACTTCGAGGGCTGTTCTCATACTTTCGATTTAGAGGATTTGCTCAAAGCTTCAGCAGAGGTTCTCGGCAAGGGGACCTGTGGAACTACCTACAAGGCCATCTTAGAGGACGGGATTACTGTGGTTGTGAAGAGGCTGAAGGAACTTGTAGCAGAGAAAAGAGAGTTTGAGCAGCAGATGGAGATTGTCCAAAGAGTCGGGAACCACCCGAATGTGATTCCACTTCGCGCATACTATTACTCAAAGGACGAGAAGCTTCTCATTTATGATTTCATACCGGGTGGAAGCTTCTCCTCATTATTGCACGGTATGTTCTAAACGGCTTTTCAGTTCCTAGCTGTAGCAACAGTTCCTCTGTAAAATCTGAATTTTGTTTTTGGATGCATAATTGTACAGAAGGCAGGGGAACCCCGTTAGATTGGGGATCAAGAGTGAAGATTTGTCTTGGGGTAGCCAAAGGGATTGCTCACATCCACTCGTCCGGGCCCGGGAAGTTCATCCATGGTAACATCAAATCCTCGAATGTCCTCCTCACGCAAGATCTCCAAGGTTGCATTTCCGAGTTCGGGCTTAGCTCGATGATCCGCTCCCTTGTGGTCCCACCAAGGCACGCAGGCTACCGAGCCCCTGAGGTCATGAAGACCCAAAAGCCCAGCCAGAAGTCTGATGTCTATAGCTTCGGGGTCCTCCTCCTGGAGATGCTCACAGGAAAGTCGCCGGTCCAGTCTCCTCGGAGGGAGGATGTGTTCGACCTCCCCAGGTGGGTCCAGTCGGTCGTCCGAGAAGAGTGGACCGCTGAGGTGTTCGACGAGGAGCTCCTCAAGGATCGGAACATTGAAGAGGAGCTGGTGGAGATGCTCAAGATAGCTCTGGCTTGTGTGTCTAGGATGCCCGACTCGAGGCCGACCATGGATGAGGTCATCAAGATGATCGAGGATGTCCGGCCCTCTGATTCCGAGAACCTCCCATCATCATCGTCATAGGACTCACACAGAAGGATTCAGATTGCATCCCCTCAAGTGTTGATTAGTGTGTGCGGTTGGAGATTCCATTTGAAGATGTGCTAGTCCGATTGATTTTGATTAACCCGAGTTCGACTGACAATAAAAGGCATCAGATTGTGTTGTTTTCCATTTAACATTTTGTGTTCTGACAGATTCATTGAGGTTGTTGATTCTCACCCCATTTCAGTTGTCAATGTAACAAATACATTTTTAAAAAAATTGGAAATTAAATGTATTAGTGTGAATAATTCATCAGCGCACCAGCTGTGTGATAGTAACATACAGTTCTACGAGATATCTATGACTATATTAAAAATAAAAATAAAAAAGGATAAAGTGAGAAAAGCCCAAATTCAGCTACTATTCAGTCAATTGTCCAAAAATTTGTGAAGGGCCATCATCTAAATTCTACAGACAAAATGAGTAAAGTTGTAAGATGTCACTTCCTCGAATTCTTATCCACTAGGTCGGCACCACTGACATAACCAGCGACGAAGGAAATGAACCTGAAAGGGGCACCGATGAGTGGGGCATCTGTAAGTGGGACGGCGGTCTTACCGTCGTCCTCAACTCCTCCCTTTGACTCCACAGTCTGAACTTCATTCTCATCGAGGGGAATTTGGACTATTTCTCCAGACTCCTCGGACTTTAATGAGTTTGACATGACGATGGAGTGGTTGGTGGTGTCCCCCTTGTCGCTCAGCATTGGCTCATCCTCTACGATGACAATCTCTGTCGGTGGCTCTGGTTTCTCAGCTAGGATGGGTAAGTTCTTACTAGATATGGAACTGCGATCAGCAACACCATTAGTTCCATCTACTCCGAGAACGGAACTGGGCCGGACAAGTGAGGAGTGCCCGGAGGTTACTTTATGTTGATCGAGTTTAAGGTACAACTCATTCACCTTGAAAGAAGAATTACATGAACAGTGGATCAAACGAAAATTCAAACTTACAAAGCATCAGTTAATAGGACAAGCGGATAATGCATAGAACAGAAAGAATAAAAGCCAAGAGATACCTTCTCTACAAGCTCCGAATTTTCTGTTATCAATCTCTCAACCAGCGAGCATGCTCCTTCCAGCTGAGAGTTCAAGACATCGCACTCTGAAGAACGCTGCATCACAAAGAGAGTTGTAAGAATATTTATTCTTCTCTATCCACTTCCAAAGAGTTCCAGAAGAGAACTGCTATATGTTATTGAAAGAAAAAGTTAAGTTCTGGTGTAATGTGAATTGCTCACTTCTCATTTTTGTCACGGGACTGATAGATTAATTACCAAAAGAAAGGCTAAAGTCCAGCATACTTCTTCCACTCAATCAATCTTAACATAAACTAAGGCTATGTCCTCTGTCTATACAAATGTTAGTCATGCACGTCTCAGACCAAACAGCACACCTTTATTTGCTCATCTAGAGCACGAGCAGTGGATATATTAGTGCTCTCCAGGTTCTGAATCTGTTCTTGCAGCCCAGATATGATATCAGTAAGGCGTTGGTTCTCTTGTATGGAGATGTTCTTGGATTCTTCCAACTCCCCCACCTGCCAGGCTTTGTTTTTAATTTCCGTATCAGAACAAACATAGATGCTGCACTAGAATGGTGAAACCCAGAGAATATTCTGCCACTCAATCATACTTTGTCATCTAAAGTAGGAAGGGTTAAACTTTTCCGCTTATAATAAAGAAAAGAGTACGACAGGCCAAATGCAAAACAAGCAAATTCCTCTCAGAAAATCAGCAGAATGCAAGAATGCAGGAAGAAAAACAAATATATAGCAGTTACACTGATTTCAGCTTAAACCCTTGGCAGAAAAGTATATTGCATGAGAAAAAACTTGTTCATTTGACCCCTCCTGGAGTATAATATAAGCTAGAGGCAGGGTTTAAGCATTGGACAGCTGCAAGATTTCCAAGTGATGAAGCCTTACAGCATTAAATGGTTAGTCAAGGTTATTAAATCAGCAGCAAACAATTGGCTAATACCAGCAGATTACCTCTAAAGACTACAAGCAATGGTCCTCATTAATGCTGATAAACTGGCGACAGGTTCAGCTGAAGATGCCGATACATGTCAATAATTTACCTCAGTTCCATAATTAGGTTCACATTTTGCTCTTTGCATGCCATGAATAACTTAAAATTTATGCAATGCAAAGTGCGCAACCATGTGAATGCGCATAAAGAGCCTCGCATCACACTATTGTGCATATGGAATGTAACTAAGTGAAAAACAAATCACAGCAAAGCATACCTGCAGCCGTAGTTTTGTCAGTTCCATCTCCATATTAGAAATTGTTTCCTTATTTGATTTCTGCAAGACACAAATAACAATTAAAAATTCAAAAAAGAAGTATCACTGTAACAAATGCACTTAGCCATGCAATGGCATGTGGAACAGATGGACAAATCCATGGAAAAAAAAAATTCTTGTTGCGTGTAATTTAAAGGAATATACGAAATATATTGGAAAAGATCCAAAACCTATCCTTCAAAATTTTTCAATGGACCAGGATGGAAAAAAAAAATTTCATCATAGTCTTCCCGTCAAGACTAAAACCAAGAAACTCTCTAAAATCTAAATCTGAACTATTTCCTAACCTACATTTGAAAGAATAACGGTATGCTTTTCTCTACAAATTCTCATTAAGAATTGGATAGAATGCATATCGCAACAGATTTAAACTCCTAAATTTCTTAGCTCGCATCCAAAACCAAGAAGACTAATAATTATGTATGATCAGTTCTCCAGCTAATATTCTGCCAACAAAGAATAACATCAGAATATTTTCTTCCAAGAGAAAAAAAATTTACAATCATAAAGAGGCTAGAAGTAGAAATAAGAACAGAAAGATGTTCACCTCCTTCAGAATCCAGGAATCATAGTCTCTTTCAAGCTGTCTGATTTTTTCCTCCAAGCTTTCCTGTAAAGCACTTTAGGTTTTAGCACTATCAAAATCATCTTGCTGAAAAGCTTCCAATGAAATATGCATGTTGGGAGAACACAGACCAGGGGACATAAACAAGAACATTTCTTCCTCGACCTGCTTGATACATTGTATAAGCTGGAAGAGAAAAAAGAGTTCCATATATTACCTGTTTCGATCCAAGCGAAGCTTTGTCTTCCGACAAATGGCCAATTTTATCCTCCAAGCTTGCCTGCATGTAACCCGAGTTTCATCTGTAATTTCTGGAGAAGATATATGCTTACCTTTTTTAACATAAAAAGCATATGTTTACATTGCAGAGCAAAACTATTTGTGCATTAGATTATCAGTTCTAAAGAACCTAAAAGCTTTCGACGTGGTTTCTCATAGTCTAAGACTGCAGTTACCTCCTTCTGTAGCCAAGATTCCTTTTCACTCTGAAGTTGCGCAAGTTTTACCTCCAGATCAGCCTGAAAATAGTCATCTACCAAAAGGTGAGTATCAATAACCAGCGATGAAAAGATGCACATGCAAAGCACATCTTTTGTAGAAGATCACCCAGAATTCTTCCACTTTTGATTCAGTTTAGATTGAACCATCTTACCTGCTTTTGTAAATGCAGATCATTTTCACTCCTTAAATACTTAATGGTCTCTTGCAGGGATGCCTGTAAGAATGTTTGCTTCATCAGCCAAATCCAAGAAACTTCGATGAGGAGCTTGCTGTAAGAACCAAGAAATAGAACCAGTGGACAGAAGCTCGAGATAAAATTATTAGGGATCAACTAACTACCTCAGTTTGCAGCCACTGCTGCTTCTCTGCTTGAGCTAAATCGGACTGAATCAGGAAGTACATGAGAACATATAACAGTGCATCAGGAGCTGTTGGAGTGGCATACATAAGGCACGTGTGAGTAAACAAAAAACACTCACATTCATAGCCTCTGTGCCATTGGACTGATGCATGTTTGGTTCATCCACCTCCTCGTTTCTTGCAGCAATGGCCTCATTCTGATCATTCTGCCCATTACCCGCATGATTTTGTTGTTCTGCAGAAGTAGCTTCTCCGTCACCATTGCCCGCCACAGCGGCTTCTTCTACGACTTTATTGCTCTGCTTGTTTTTCTTCTTCTTGTTTCTCTTTTTTTTCTTCTCGTCCTCCATTGTTTGCAATCGATACTCTCTAATCACTCAAAACCCAGATCCTGGCAGACAAAAAGAAGCTCTTTTGAGCAAGCAGAGATCCCCGAGATTAAGAAGAACCAACCAACAGTTTCACTGAGCGAGCATTCAATCACCCACCAGCCACAGCTGAACCGACGAGGGGCGGTGAACGAGGCACCTCAATCAGCATCACTGAGATCAATTCGACATCGAATACCGCATTTAAAAAAAAAAAGAGTAAAGCGAGATGACGCCAGCGTTCCGGCATCGGATCAATCCCAATCCCGCAATTAAAGGAAACCCTAGACTAGGGAGAGGAGACTGCAACGGAGATGGGCACGTGAATAATGTGATTGAGAGGCGTACCTTTGGTAATCCGGTGGCAGGGCCAGGGGAGTCGAGATCAGATGAGG
Source organism: Punica granatum (assembly GCF_007655135.1). Taxonomy (NCBI): domain Eukaryota; kingdom Viridiplantae; phylum Streptophyta; class Magnoliopsida; order Myrtales; family Lythraceae; genus Punica; species Punica granatum. The sequence continues at coordinate 2,278,523 of NC_045127.1, read as the reverse complement.
ATGCGTTCTCGGGGAGAGACGACAATGTCGATTAGCTAAGCTCCCTCACCCACAGAGAGAGAGAGAGAGAGAGAGAGAGAGGGGGGGGGGGGGGGGGGGGGGGGGGGGGGGATTAGCAGACGACACGTACGGCGGGATTGCGTGAGAAGGAGATGAAGGAGAAGAAGAATGAAGAAGAGATGGATTGATGAAGAGATACATAACTAACGGCAGTGCTCTAAACACAACTGAAGCTTTATTTTTTTTTAATCCCTTTTTTTTTGTTCATATGGGCGATTGCGATTGCGACGTCTCAGGCTGCATAAATTATGTTTACCAAAAACGAAAAAAGTGCATAAGTTAAAAATGAATAGTAATTTTTTTACTGGTCCTTTTTTTTTTTTTGGTTCTCAGCGGAATATGGGGTAAGATGTAAAATTATTTTGAAAAAATTAGATCGTGATAGAATTCATGCACCAATGATGTATACGCATCGAACATGAGATGTTATGGTTGTAGAGAATGTGGCGACTCCAAGGAAATTAACGTAGTATTGTGGCTTACAACTCGGGCGAGAGTCAATAAACGTATCGATACAGTATAATCGTGAGTATAAGTAATTTCAGGTGCTCTTAAATCCTAACCATTGTTTTTCTAATTCCCTGATATGTATCGCGTGCAGTACGGGCACAAAAAACACCCGAATAATATCCAAGTTTGTAAAGTTCGAGGTGAGTCGACCTTGTCTATGGACTTGGATTACCAATTAGACATCTATTATATTGCTCATTGTGCAACGTCTCTTAATATTCCCTTTACATTTATTATATTCTCAATACTCAAAAATAATTAATTAAAACAATTCAAAAAAAATCAATATGACTTGATTCAAGCAGTTCGACGTTTATTCTACTTAAGTAAAGTTTCATGTTTGAATTTTTGTGAATGTAGAAAATTCATACTATGAGAGCTTTACCTCTTAGTGAGTTAACCCAGTTCGATTTAATTAATCGGAATCCAATTGGACTTCCGAATATTAGAGTTCACACCGAAAAGAAAATATTTGCAGTTTTAATAGTTTTAGAAGTAAATATTCTTGCCGTTTGTTTATGTGGCTATTTTTTGAGCTTTTAAGGATATCTTTTTGTCAAGAATTGAATTTTGTACAATTGGAGGAAATTTTCCTATTTTCGTTGCATGCAATTATGCGTATCAACCTAATATTTATTTTTCCTTGTAAAAAAACCCGTCCATTATATTAATTCCTTTTACAGGTTTTAAATTGGTTAAATTATGAGATCTGTTCTTTTAGTTGGATATTCCACCCGCTCTTTCAATCAATCGAGAAGTTATTGGGTGATCATATCTCGTCACGTGGCATGATAAAGCACCAATAAAAATGCATGAAAATAAAGACTTTGTGCTAATCATTCAGATAATTACCATAATTATTCTTCATTAAATAATTCTTATTAATTCTTTTTTATCATGTCATTTGTGGTAGGATCATCCAAAATTTTCTCCAATAAATGGGTCTTGGATAAGGAAATTTATTTCTATTTACATGAACTCTGTTAAATCTCCTAGAAATACGTATTCTTGGCTATTATTTAACGTGTCATTGATGCTCCCCGAATTCTTCTGTGGGAATAATTATTGTATTAAAGTTCAAATTTATTGAATTTTCATTATTTCACTGGAAATGAAATTATAGGATTTCACAGCAAAAAGATCATTCCGTGTGACTGCCAAATGTTTTTATCCTTAACCCATATGGTCGTTACTTTTCCTTTGCCTTTTATCACTAGCCCAAAGCAACAGAGCGAACTGAGTAGGGGAGAGAGAGTGTGAGAAAATGAACAGAGAGGGAGAGTGAAAGAGACATAAAGATGGTGAGAGAAGAATGGAGATTTGGTGACGATCGTTTTTCTTAGAGCATGAGGTCGAGGTCGTCTCATGGTAAGTGATAGTGTCTTCTATTAGTATTTGCGAAATAAAAGTTATCTTCAAAAGAAGATAATTTCTTAAATCGATATCGGTTCGTGGTTTATTATTTGCTAAAATCGAGGCCCTTCACAAAATGGTATGGAAGTCACAGATCGAAACATGAAAGTGGGTTGTCATGTAATTTCCCACGCTCTAGTGTCTCGTTCATCAGGGATATCCTGTTTTCCAGTAGAAAAAGGGAGATCCATTGAGGATCTGACGATACCGGCGAGCAACCCAGAAATTATCAGCATTGATGCAGATAAGAAGAATCCTCCATTGTACAGCATCTATGCGCCAGATATCTATGACAATCTACGTCTCGCGGATGTCTTAGTGCCGTTGATTAATTGATAGACTTTGAATAATAGCCATGCCAATGCAATTAAATGGTGAATTTAGAAGCCCCTGTTGTCGTGGTTGCCGTCTTGTCTTTTCAGCTCGATAGGAGGGTGAAATGTGACCATATGGAGATTTTATCGCTAAGGGAATGAGGAAAATCTTGGTTGAATGGCTTGTTCAGGTCTAAACAGTATTATGAAGATCATGTTCATTAATCGATAATAATATCCTAAATAGATATCATCGGTCATGATGATTAGCAGGGAATAAGCAACGTTGTTTGAGAAATCATTTCAGGTATCAGAGGAGTATAGCTTAGTCCCAGACACCCTATACATCACTTTACATCTCATTGACTGGTATCTCTCTCAAAACGTCGTCAAACGACACGGGCGGGCTCCTACTGCTCGGCATCACTAGCATGCTCATTGCCTCGTAATGATTCCTTCTTCCGACCTTCATATATCTAAATCTCTTTGTTATTCTTGTTCATATATAGATTCTGACTGGTTATACCAAAAGGCCGAAATGAAACATTCTCTTCCTTTATATGTTAATAATGCTCGCTTGAAGGAAGTACGAAGAATGTGGATCGACTCTTGTTTATGACAGATAACACTTACACGAGAGAAGAGGTTGCTATCAGACTAGACTTCTTATTCCTTTGTCCAATCCGAATACTGATCATGTTTCCTCACATTTTGTCCGATCAAGTACTTTAATCTGGTAGGTGTTGAGAAAGGAGGGCCAACTATAATTCTTGGTGGTATTCCCAGCCAAGTGGGACTCTTGATAATTCTTGTCGCCCTTGGGTCTGGTTTTCTCCTTGAGACACCTTGGAAACCCTCAGTTTGGATGGAGAAGATGGAGGATATCCATTCCCCCCACTTCCCTCGATCCAAAACAGAGTAATGATCATGTCATTCATATCGTTTTACGTATGTTTCAGTGTTTGGACTTGATTTTTCCTTCGTGACAGAACCCACCCTTGGAATATTACACGGGTACGAGGTGTCCGATCTGAAAACAACAGTCTTTGCTCTGCAAGATCTAATAGCTGAATATGAACGGATTCCCGCTTAGTGCTATCCATGCGAAGTACAGGCAGCAAAAGGTCACAGAACCATGCCCCTTCAATATGCATTCAATAACTAAACTAAACCTCGTGTTATTGCAGCGATTAACGTCCGACGAATGTTTACAACACGTACCATGCATAGATGTTCGCTCCAGTAGAAGTTCTTTCTTTAGTAATTTCCTCTAATTATCAATTGCACGGGACGCAGCCCGAAGAAATTCGTCGCTCACTAGAACATCTAACGAGTTCCTGCTGATTTCCACATGACAGCTCAACTCCGTGACCGGTCTATCTTCCAGTAAAGCACTGGAAACACTCTTCTGAAGAAAACCAAATGCGCAATCCGCGGGCTACTACAAGGCTACTAATGTATATAAATGGAACGTGAGACGATGTGGTTACAAAGTAATATACATTATCCAAGGAAATTGTTGTAGTATCAGCATATGGGACTCATTCGATAACCGGCAAGATGGATATGATTATCATCTATATCTATACTATTTAAAAAAGGAGAAGATTTTTTTTGTCGAACATTCTGTTTCCTAAAATATCCTTCTTCCAATTAGATTAAAATTTTTGAGTCATTAGATGTAAGGTTAGTTTTGTAAATTTGCATTTTCACTTCTTTCTCAACCCATATTTTCCTCCTAAAAGTTCTCCTTTCTCTCTCTCGTTCTCTCCCTTCTCTACATGCATAACTTCCTCAAAATCAATTTTAAAAAATAATTAATTTAGCTCTCAAAATCAAGTTTTTATATTTCGACGAGGCAGAGTATATTGTTCCGACTCATTAAGCTTGATGAAAAAATTACAATGCATTATAGAACTTGAACTTCAGAAAAAAAAAAATTAATGAATTTTGCACGTAGCACAGGTTACATCTAGTGATATCATATGATCATGGGATATAAGTGATTTTGAGTGCTAGCTCATGATCATGGATGGATCGAGGAGCAGTGACCCCTAAAATTTACACCCCTTGAAAAGATTTATATATAACTAGGTGGAAACTCACGCGTCGCGCGGGCTAATTGAAAGTAAAAGTATAAGTCAACACAAATTGCCCATACATATCTTGAATTATAAACACTCTAAATATGTCATATAAAATTTGTTTGGAGAGCAAAGGGAAAAAAGATTGTTAATATTACGATCATAATTCTATTCAATCATATTATTCTAAGCAATATATTGTATAATCTCACAATGATGTACTAAGCAACTGGGTTCACACTATCCACATGCTTCCAATATATGCAGAAAATTTCGTAGAATATTACCATAAGTAGAAATAATCTTACCCCTACAACCAGGCAAACCGGTTCAAATAAGCTCCAAATATATGCGCAAGATTACGTTCAAAATTATATACGTAAAAAAATGACGAAATGTTTCATTTCAAAAATAGAGAAAAATAAGAGCTTTTGAGTGATGTTGCAAAATCCAAGATTGGTATGTCAGAAAACGAAGCATTTACAACGTACTTCCAGAAAATACAATGAATTTTCCATTATGCAAATATGAATTGAATATGGACAATCAACTAATAGTAACATGTATTCAACGTATCCGCAAACGTGAGAATGTAAGACGTCAAATTCAATGAATTAGTTTAAAAAATGAACGGATATACAAATCTTTTTATTATAAATTTAATGACAATTCGCTCTTTAGAATTTATATATTATATAAAAATTCTTCAAATTTTGATCACTTTTAATTATATTCATCCCCTTAATTCGGGAAAAACTATTTTAAATAACAGAGCGTGAATCAATTCACCCTTCTTGCGAATGACAAATGCCTCATAACAGTCCAGCTTTTGATCTTGTTTGTGACACGATCAGTTAGTGCATTTTAGTAAATAATAATATAACCTTATAAAAATGAACTTCATACCAAGACGAGACGATCGAGAGCTTCCGATCCGATGTTAGCATGTCGGATCGGAACCATGCGTTATTTCATGGTATGCGGGATCCGAGACGCATAGCTAAAGTAAACGTAAACTCTGCGGGGGATTGCAATTTGCACGTGAAGAGCTGCCTGTAATAATTCGTGGATTTTCCCCACGTGCTGGGCCGGCCGAAGTGAAACGACGTGTCGTTTTGACTATGGTAAGCTGTTCCAGGTCGTTTTTGTTGACGCCGGGGGACCCGACAGAATCGACGACAAACCCGGACCTCCACCGTGCGGGGCGGAGGCCCCGGTGGAAGAGGAGGCTATTCCAGTAATTTCACCCTTGAAAAGTAGAGGCCGGCAGCTGCCAAATTACGATTCTGACTTCCTACCTCTCTCTACCGGGGTATTTAGGTAATTCCATGCCCCTGTAAGCGGACACGGACGCGAACTAGAAGCCATCCGTGGCCACGGACAGACTGTCTGGTCTCTCTCTCTCTCTCTCTCTCTCTCTCTCTATTTTCTCAGCCAGGTCCCGTCAATAGCTTCGTGGCGAGGAAGGAGAAGGAGGAATTCAAGTTCCTTGAGCTTCATCGTTTTCTTCCTAAATTGGATTGTGGTCCTCGGAGCTCGGCTGTGATATTGATTGGTATGCTGTGATTTTCTGCCGGTGTTCGAGCTCGTTTCGGCTCGAGATCGCCGCCTGGATTCTGTGGAGAGATCGGCGGTCTCAGTTCCATCGGTGCGGACACTTTGTTCCAGCGAGTTTCTATGTTTGCCGATGTTTCTGCGCCCCTCCGACGTTGTCTTGTGCTTTTATTCCCATGTCGGGGGCTGTTCTGTTATGATGCCGATGAATCGTTCTCGCGTTCATCCTCGATAATGTGCGCTGTGTATGAGTTTTCTTGAGAAAATTGTTCATTTATGGAAACATTTGTCGACATTGATGATGAGAATTTTGGATTTTGAATTAGTGATGGAAACTATGACTATGAGTTGCTGTTCTCTGCAATTATGCAAGCAATGAGCTGTCACTGAGACCAATTTCAAACTAATTAGGCTTTCTTTCACAATGGTATACCTCTGCTGTAGTGAAATGCTCATTTGGCCGACCTTTCTGCGAGTTTAAGATATGTTATCGGGCCCTTTTACTTGTCTCTGAAACTGAATTTTTGCTGGATGTAATACTACATAGTGTTTGAGCAGCTGGGGTTTTGAGGATTTAACTCGTAGAATTTGGATGTGCTGGTTCTGATGCTCCGCTGTTTGTTTTACCCTTGCGTGTTCTTCTCGGGGTTTCCTAATTTGATGTGAACTTTGTTACTATCATGGCATCTCGTCTCTTTTTGTACTTCTTTGTGGTCTTTGGTGTAATATTACTCTGCCTTCCATGTTCAGGGTACTTTTCTGCATTCCGTTGCTACGAACAAGGATTCTTTCACCTGACAATGGGTCATTGTTTAGCTAAGGTACAGATTTTTCCCTTTAACATTTACCCTTCTCCTTGGCACGCCATGTTTTCCTTTCGTTCCCTATATGTTCTCAACTTTAATGGCTATTTTGCTTTATTTATTTATTTATTTTTTTGAGAATTTATTTTGCTTGATTGTTTTTATCCATAACTATAATAGTTGGGAGTTGGAACATATTCTATAAAGTGTGTTTAAGATGTTTCTCTTCACCAGTTTTCATAACATTGTGGTGGCAATACTAAGAATTAATTCAGACTGAAGTCATGTTTGTAGCGAATTATGATTCTGACTCATGCTCATATTATTGTTGCATCTTCTGTAGCATCAGGCAGATGGAAATAATTCTGAACAGCATGTGGAGTTTGCTGGTGGGAATGTGCAGCTCATTACCACTAAAGAGAGTTGGGATCAAAAGCTTGCAGAAGCAGCGAAGGAAGGCAAAACTGTGAGTTTATTTTATTACTCAGCCAATTTAGCAATTGAAAGTGGGAATAGGCCTCTTTTCTTTATAGACGAGGAACCTCATTGACAACTCGTTGTTGGGTTTCCATTTTTGCTCTTTTATTTATGAAAGCTGAATGAAGCTTTGTTTATTTGGGGACTTAGATACCGTTCTTCAACAGGTTATTGCAAATTTTAGTGCAACCTGGTGTGGTCCTTGTAGAATGATTGCTCCATTCTACTCCGATTTATCCGTCGAACACCCTTCTCTAATGTTCCTATTGGTGGACGTGGATGAACTCACTGTAAGTATTTTGTTCATTCTGTGCTTGATAGCATATTCACGGACCACCTGCGCTAGGTTTCTTGATTATGCACATTTCTATATGAAATGAATTGCAGATATTCTGTTAAGCTTTGATTATCAGATGGAATAGGCCGATATCCTTTTCACAAAAACCACATCTTGAATTTATTCATAGCTCGATGTATTTGATGTGTTTGTGTTTATGCGGTTATACATTATGCAGGACTTTAGCACATCATGGGATATTAAAGCCACTCCAACTTTCTTCTTCCTTAGGGATGGGCAGCAAGTGGACAAGCTTGTTGGCGCGAACAAGCCCGAGCTTCAGAAGAAGATAACAGCCATCCTAGATCTACTGCCCCAAACCCAATGTCAAAGTTGATGTATAGATCAAACCCGATTCGGGCCCTGAGGTCAGAGTACCTTGTCTGTTGTTGTTTGTTCCACAGTATTCTAGTTTCTGATATGATTATCTCTTGTTTTGTGTGTGTAAATAGACCCATCTGATTCTGAATGCATCTTTTTTAATCGAGAGAACTTGAAGGAATGTTTATCGCTTCGGTGATTGTTTCTGTTCCTCAATAAATGCCATTTTGAAATGAAAGCCATTACTTGATCGCGTGTTCACACGATGGCCAGCTATGGATCGCCCTCTACCTCGTAAATTCTTAGTAGTCATATGGCAGAACGGCAACTTGAGCAATCTATTAGAATGGAAAGGGAAGTGATATCCCAAGATTTTATCAATTTATGTCGCATTTCATTCCACTTCTGCATCATCTGATCATATTGAATGGCCTAATACGGACTCGATCCCTCGAGAATCAACTATATTTGTCGGTCCAATCTTGTTCTCTCCAACTTTCTCTCACCTCCCTCGCTGACATAGCAAGGGTTGCCCAACCTGACTAACTGCCGTCGGCTCCCTCCCCGAACGATCGTTGGGTGGTCGGATGGGTGGATGGACAGGTCATCCCCTGAGCTAGCCCCTTGCCTTTTTTGCGTTATATAATAAATTTTGCCTTCAACATTTTTTATTATTCTCTTATTCTTTCAAAGAGTATATAATTATATATTACATTTATATGTGTGTGTACATACGTACATATATATATATATATATATTCAGGTAATAAGTCCTTTATAAATATGTATTTATTGAAGAGCAATATTATGGAGTAGAGAGAAAAGATATACGGAAACGCGGGGATGGTGTTGACCCTTTCATTGATATTGGTCCGACATCGTTGTCAAACCACTGACGACAGGGGATTGATGCATCGTCGTTTGCCCGACCAGTCATCGTACGTTTTGCTTTCAATTTGGCCGGACGTTGTTAATGGTTGACCAAGACGACCGAGTCTTCTTCTCCTCGTCTTGTGCTTGATGAATGACATCCATCCATCTTCCGAGAAACGAAAGTCCCGATCCTTATCGGATCTTTCCTTCTCCTCCCTTTCCTTTAGACCCCCACAAAAACATGTCATGAAACCCACACTTTTTCTTCAACTAATGGCATTCCATCCAACACACTGACATTGCCAGCATGACATTTCACATTGAATTATTGAGCACAAGATATTTCCCTTTCTAGACAAATCATCCACTTGTTCCCCTCGATTATCCTCACACATTAAATGAAAGTTATAAAAAAGAAAAAGAAAAAAAGAAACTCATTGAACAAATTTAGCTAGACAACCGATAGGTTACACAAAAGTTACATTTAGTACGCATGGACAGAGACGATGGAGTGTAATGAAATAGAAAGATTATCCCCTTGTGAGTGATATTGTTTAATTTGTTCAAGTAAGCATTCCTTGAAAATAATAATTAAATAATAGTCATTCTACTATTTTAAATAATTCTAGCTCATCATGATATGTTTTTCTTTCCAATGTTTAATTTCTAATTTTTACAATAAAATGATATTTCAACAAACAAATCACATTTTAAGTTATAACAGTTTTTCTCATAAATATTATTACTATATTTTATTCCGTAGAAGTAAATTTCATTCGATTCGATTCCATTCCAGCGTACCAAATATGACTAAAGAGGATTTGGAAGGTAGCAGTGCAAATGCATTATTTTACACACTCCATGCAATGGTATATTAAGTGGTACACACAACATAATTTAATTGATCGGGTCGAATCATCATCATATAAGAAAGAAAGAAAGCCACGTATAGAGTGGAAGAACCTCAAAAAGAAAAACTTTTACTTGCGAGCTGCGCTAGATAACAAGAAACTAACTATAACCGTGTTAAGACATCTCCCCGACCGAATTGAGTGAATAGAAGTGAGACATGGTCAATTTCATTCGCATCCATCTCACCGCCCTTTAGGGTTCATGATCTGGGAGAATACGGCACTGGCCACTCCACTCTCCTGGAGCTGTACAGCAAACTCGAGGTTCCACAGCACGTCACCCATCGAAGGCCTGTCAATGCCCTGATCAGCCACGCACTTCATTGCTGTCTCAGCGACCTTCCTAAAGCTCGCGGGAGCAATCTTGCCCTTAAGGAAGGGGTCGATAATCTGATCAAGAATGCCTTTCTTGTGGCAATGGGCAGCCCATTCTGCTAAACTTACTTGCTCTTCCGGCAGTGTCAGGTTCAGCGCAGGACGGGCACAGAGGATCTCGAAGAGCACGACCCCAAACGAGTAAACATCAGACTTGTCAGTCAGTCGCTGCCTCCTGAAGTACTGAGGGTCCAAGTACCCAAAACTTCCCTTCACCGCAGTGCTTACATGGGTGTGGTCCAATGTGGGACTTGTCTTCGACAGACCGAAATCAGAAACCTTTGCCACCCACTTCTCGTCCAGGAGAATGTTGGTCGTCTTAACATCACGATGGATGATGGTGTGCTTGGCACCTGTGTGGAGGTAGTGCAAGCCACGTGCAGCACCGATGCAGATCTCGAGTCTCTGCTTCCACGGGAGAGGGGGCTTCTGTGTCTGGTAGAGATGCTCACGCAGAGTTCCATGAGCCATGTAGTCGTAAACAAGGATCATTTCGGTGTTCTCTTCACAGTACCCGATAAGAGAAACAAGATGACGGTGGCGGAGTTTGGAGAGCATTTCAATCTCAGTTTGGAACTCATGCACGCCCTGCTCAGAGAGAGGATTCCCACGCTTGATTGCGACTTTCGTCGTTCCTCCATCGATTTCTCCCTTGTACACCTTGCCGAAACCTCCCACTCCGAGGAGCAGAGCCTCATCGAAGTTGTTAGTGGCAGCTTTAATCTCCGCAAAGGAGAAATGGCGGCAAAGATTCGAAGTTGTGTTTGTGTTTGCTGAACCGGCAGGGTGTGAGTTTCCATCACTTTCATTCGAATCCTTGCTCTGTCTACGTCTTCGAGAAGCACCAACTACAAAGAAACCAATTAAAAGAGCCAAAACAACTCCACCGCCAACCCCTCCTGCAATAATTCCGATCTGACTCTTCGATTTACCAGATACTCCTGATGATCCTGCCCCTGTGGGATCGATGATTGCTTGCTTGGGAGCTGGGATACGATTAGACTCTACAAGATTCCCACTGGTATCGCTTAACTTGAATATCTCCACTCCATTCAAAATCGCATCATAATACTCAGACTTCAGAGATGTCTGTGGATGAAGTGCAAGCCACAGATCCTGCTGTGGAACCCCAGTCGGAACAAATACCACATAATCCTTATAAACCGGTATCCCATTGCCCCCGACCCATCCCGCTGCATCCGCTTCGGTCTCAGCAGTTTGATTGTAAATGAAGATCTCGAACATCCTCTGGTTTATTTTCGTGATGTTGTCAGCAATCTCACAGAAATGCAGCCGAACCATATAGGAGAACCCAGAGTCAATCGAGAAGATCCAAGTCAAGTTGTACTGCAAGTTGACGCTCGCATTTGGCCCCATAGATCGTGCAGTTTGGTAGACCTCCACTGGTGCAACATAAGTAGGCATTTTTGTAGGGTACTTAATTGACATGTTTGGGCTAGCAGTCTCTGTAACACCAATGGCTGCTCCATAGATGTATGGAGAGTCATTGTCCCACTGTCTGTACAGTCCCGTGTCTTGTGAGGGCAAGATCAGACTCCCTCCAACATTCAAGCGGTAAACATGCTCAAGAGCCATGGTGTTATCAACAATGAATGGAGTCTGAGTACCCACAATCATGGTTTGCCCATCAACCGTGTTATAAATATCAGGCATCGACACGATCTCAATCCCGTTCACGAACGCGAAAGTGTTGGGATATTTCTTCGAGGGGCTGAAAGTGATGTTCAAGGTATCACCCACCACATTCAACGAATACTCCTTACGCATATAGGGGTAGTTAAGAGCCTCGGTCATCTGGGCGGTGCTGAAGTTCTTGAGAAGGGTATATTGTCCGGTGGTGACGGAGAATATCGCATTGGTTGCATTGAGGTTGTTGTACGTGGAGGGATAGAAATACAGCCGGATGAACTTATGGCCCGGAGACAGTGGGATGCTATAGGTGAAAACAGAAGGGAAAAGCCTCGCTGTCATGAAGGGGACCGTGTAGACCGACAAGGGCTGCTCGGAAGCCTCTGTAGTGGTCGATTCAGCCGTGGCCAACAAGAACTTGGAATTGTTATCTGGTGTCCATTCACGGCCACCGGAATCAGTAGCCATCGAGCTCGCCCCACAATTCAGCAGGTACATATCCGTGGGAACATAATCATCGGCATAGACACGAATCGAAACGAAGAGGCAGACAAAGATCAGAACTGAACCGTAACGGCTACTGCTGCTCACAGATGTCTTCCTCATGGATTCAAGAGCTAGAATCAACCAAACACCAGATCAACTCAAGGTTCTGCGACGAAGACTCACTGATCGTTAAATACCCAAACCCGACCTCAATCGACAGAAGCTACGAGCTGCTAGATACAAGATCGAAGCGCGAAATTTCACATGTCGTAGAACCAGAGATGCAGCAGGAGGTCGGAAATGCAGCTGGAGAGCACCGGTATTGATTGGACGGCAGAGAAGAGGAGAGTTCCGAATGATACTGTGATGAACTGAACTAAATAGGTAAGGGATGAGGAGTAACAGGGCACGGAAGAGAGGGAGAGAAGAAGAATGCAGCAGAGTGAGTGGAAGAGAAGATTGAGAGAGAGAGAGAGAACAATCAAATGAGGCAAGCTTCGTACATTCATTGATGTCCAAAACGTTTACATCAGCAGCCTTCATACAAGGAATCAACTTACTCACACTTCCTGCTTTTTCCTTAATTAACTAGTCAGACACTGAAAAGTATCCCCACATTTTCTATTTTTCTCTATTCTCACCCACAATTTCCCTTTATTACAATTGACCCCTTCAACTTCTAACTCATGACATTTCCCCCCTTTTCGAGACCCTTGTCCACAAGGTTGAACAGAGGGAAACGCCATCTCAACTCATTTGCATATTCCCAAGTTGCATCAGCTGGTGAAGTGTTGGACCAATGCACAAGCAATTGTGCTGTAGCTTTATTGCCTCTCTTCACCATCCTATGCTCGAATATCGCTAAGGGCTGTAGATGATTGCCTTCCGAGCTGTCACCAGACCTTGGTAGCTCAGTTGAGCAGGTGGCTGTATGAATTGCCCTTTTGAGCTAAGAGACGTGGACGACTGGATGAATCTAAGTTGAAGCTGGCATATGCCACCTTCCCAATCTTATCCACGATCTCATATGGCTTACAAAATTTGGGTGAGAGCTTCTCTGAGGTTCGAGTGATAATTTTCCCTTGCCTATAAGGTAAAACTTAAGATAGAGCATGTCTCCAATCGAGAACTCCCTTTCAGACTTCCTTTTATCTGCCTGCATCTTCATTCTATCTTAAGCCCTCTTTAAGTGGTGCTTGAGTATTTGAATCATGCCTTCCTTATCCATCATATATGAGTCCGCTGCAGTAACTGAAGAATCACGAGGGAAGTAAGGTATGTGCATTGGAGATAGAAACCCATATAAGACCTCAAATGGAGTTCTTTATGTAGATGTGTGATAGGAGGTGTTATACCACCACTCCGCCAAGGATATCCACTTGGCCCACAATGCTGGTTTGTCACCAGTCATGCACCTCAAATAGGTCTCGAGACACTTATTAACTGTCTCAGATTGCCATCAGTTTGAGGGTGATAAGCAGAAGATGCAAGGGGCACCGCCCCTTGCATTTTAAATGAAGCTTGCCAAAACTTGTTGAGGAACACCGAATCTCTGTCAATGAAGGTTTGTTCCACCATAGAAGCTGTGTAGAGGTGTGGAAGGATCATAAAATGTGCATACTTGGTGCACCTATCAACCACCATAAACACCACCTCTTTTCCCATAGACTTAAGGAGACCTTCGATAAAATCCATACTAATATCAATGAAGACTACCCTAGGCATTAGCAAAGGTTGGAAGAGTCGAGGGTAAGCTAAATGCTCTGCTTTATTCTGTTGGCATACCCGGGACTCTCTCACAAATTGCTTCACTTGTTTCCACATCCCCTTCTAGTACAGTAAACTTGCAATTCTCCTAGTTGTAGCTTGAACCTCTAAATGCCCCCCCCAACTGGACTCGAGTGATAAGCTGCAATTATTTCTCGTTGCAAGGAGGCATCATCACTCACCACCAGCTTTCCCCTTTTCCTTAGTCGTTCATCACTCCAAGTAAATCTCTAGACTTTCCTTCAGGTCTGTTGTAAGTTGTTGTTCTCTGTGACCAGAACTCCAGCTTGCTAGAACTTTGTTAAAGAAACCTGTAAATACCACAGAGATAGCCATTAAGTAGAGTTTATGCCCAGATATGCGAGATAGGGCATTAGCCACTACATTCTCTTTCCTCTTTTTGTAGCTTATCTCATAGTCGTACCCTAGTAGCTTAGCTAACCATGTGTGTTGGAGTGAGGTATTGAGTCTTTGCTCTAACAAATACTTCAAGCTGTGGTGGTCATTTTTTAAAAGGGTAAATTACACTGGTGGTCCAAAAAGTTTTAATAATGTATCAAGTTGGTCTAAAAAGTTTTTTTTGCTACTTGATGGTACAAAATATTTCAAAAGTGTAACATGATAGTACAAACAGTCATCTCGCCATTGACGCCGTCATATCACCATTAACATGGGTGAACCTTTAAGTTAATTAAAGAAACATTTTGTACCATTATGTTACATCTGTAAAACATTTTGGACCATTAAATAACAACTTTAAGAAAGTTTGAACCATCATGTAACGTTCCACCAACTCCTAAAAACATATCAGAGCCATGTGTCGGTCACGTTTGGGCCACGTCAACTTCGCTTGACGGCGTCAATGGTGAGATAACAATTTGTACTATCATGTTATAACTTTGAAATATTTTGTACCATCAAGTAGCAAAAAAAAATTTTGGACCAATCTGATACATTATTAAAACTTTTTGGACCACTAGTGTAATTTACCCTTTTGAAAATGAATAAGGTAGTGACTCCATTTCTTCACTGCATAGAGTACAGCAAAGAGCTCCATTTCATATCTGAGAGAGCTCGATATCTAAGAGCCAATACCTTGCTGATATAGGCTATGGGATGTCCTCCTTGCAGCAACACTGCTCCAATTCCCACCCCAAAAGCATCGATTTCAACTACAAACTCCCTTGAAAAATCTGGTAATGCCAATATAGGTGTAGTGGTCATGGCTCTCTTGAGCTTCTCAAAAGCTTCATGTGTTGTATTTATCCATAGAAATGAATACCATAATTCCTCACAAACCTCCTATAGTAGCCAATGAAACCTATAAATCCCCTTAGTTGCTTCACTGTTGTGGGAGTAGGTCACTCCTATACCGCTCTTAACTTCCTCGGATCTGTAGACACTCCTATAGTAGACATATAATGTCCCAAATACTCCACCTTATCTTCTCCAAAACTGCATTTAGACTGTTTTGCAAATAATGAGTGCTCTCTGAGCTTGAGGAACACTTTCCTCATATGCTCCATGTGTTGGTATCAATTCCTGCTGAAGATTAAGATGTCATCAAAGAAAACCAGCACGAACTTCCTGAGGTAAGGTCTAAATACCTCATTCATCAATCTCGAAATGTTGAGAGTGCATTGGTAAGCCCAAGGGGCATAACCAAGAGCTCATAGTGCCCTTCGTGAGTCTTGAAGGTTGTCTTATGCACATCTGCCTCATCCATCCTTATTTGGTGATATTCTGACCTCAAATCAATCTTCGAGAAGATTGATGATCCATGCAACTCATTCAATAGCTCTTTCACCAGAGGAATTGGAAACTTATCCTTGATGGTCAAGTTATTGAGGCTTCTATAGTCCACATAAATTCTCCATGAATTGTCATTCTTCTTAACCAACACCATAGGAGATGAAAAAGGACCATGGCTGGGCTAGATTATACCTGCTTCCTTCATTTCTCGTGTCATCTTCTCGATGATATCCTTCTATAGTGTGGGATACCTGTATGGCCTATTGTTCACTGGATGTACCCCTTCCTTGAGTGAGATTCAGTGATCTAGTATCCTTTTGGGAGGCAAGCCCCTAGGCTCCTTGAAGATATCTTCAAATTCCCTTAAACAGTGGCTCTAGTCCTGGTGCCTTCATGTTGACTTCACTGCTACTTAACTGCACTCCACTAGGGTTGGCTAACTGTAGGGTGCAGAGTTGAACCATGGCTAGTTAATCTTTTTTCTGCAACAATCTTTCCATTTGTTTCTCGCCAATAGCTTTAAGCTCATCAGAATTATTACCCTTCAATACACTCTCATTGTCTCCCATAATAAACTTCATTTGGAACTCCTTAAAGTTCCAGAGTATATCCCTCAAAGTGGACAACCATTAAGCCCTAACACCATATCATAGATGTCCAGGGGTAACAGCAGCATATTAGCTACATATTTGTTGCCTTGCATTCTCCATTTAAACTTCTTACATACCTTATCACACCTTAACTCATTCACATTGGCTACTGCAACCTTAACAACAGGTACCAACTCAGTCTGACAGCCCAACTTCTTCATAGTTTCTTCATTCAAAAAATTGTAAGTGCTTCCTGAATCTACCTAGAAGTGCAGTAACTTACTGCCCACTGTTCCCAATACTCTTATGGGTTGGAAGCTACGAGTACCAAGGAGAGCATGTATGGATTTCTGTGGTGTTGCTTCCTCCTGTTCTTCCTCCACCTCTTCTTCTACTGCCTCCACTTCAATGAGGAATGCTTGCCTTCTTGGACACCTATGCCCGAGCACAAACTTTTCATCACACCAAAAACAAAGATTCTTAGCTCTCTCTTCATCCATCTCCTTATGGGTAAGAGTCTTATGAGGACGATTATGATGGGAGTATGCATTTCTTTGTGGAACAATGTTTGGTAATGGCAGTAACCTATTGCTTGTATTTTTGTTTAGGGTAGCTGTGGCGTTTTTGTAAGTGTTAGGTGAACTGGTCTTAGAGGAAGTTGATGAAACGTTGGGAGAAAGGATATAGTTGGTACTAGAGAAGAGATTGTGTAGTTTAGGAGCATGAGATCCAGGTTTGTGGAAAGCAGCATAAGTGGATTCCTATAGCTTGGCTAAGGAGTAAGCTCGAGACAGGGTAATAGGCTGAAGCATACGAACAGGCAACTGAAACTCAATTTTCAAACCTCCCAAGAAATGGCTAAGAGCATCAGTTTCCTTGATCGAAACCTTATTCAATACTGCATCAAATTCATTCATGTAATCCTGTATAGCTCTCACCTGCCTCAAATTCTTCAAATTAGCCATAGGGTCCTCATACCCCGAGTCTCCAAACCTCGCTACCACTGCTACCGACTCACTGTCTTACTCTCTATTCCCAGTGACCTCATGTAAGATTGATGCCACTGGAGGGCTCTCTCTTCCAGGTGAATGACCACCAACTTCAGCTTAACATCATCAGGAGTTCCATCTACTTCAAAGAATTGTTCACACCGATACAACCAATCTTTAACTCCATCACCACAAAATCTAGGAAACTCTAATTTGCCAATTCGAGTAGTAGCAAAGTAATGCCCCAATTCTAAGCTAGCAGATGAAGGTGAAGTTAACTCAAACATACCGATTTGCAGTTGCATCATCAACCGATTCTGCTATAAAGTGATCCAACTGATCAGCTCGGTGAGTTGATCTATCTTGTTGCTCGTGTGGTTCTTGATCTTAGCCATTGCCTTATCTTGTTCTTCCAGTGCGATCTCTAGCTTGTTCATGTCTTGGCTGCGAGTTCCAGCTACCATGGGTGCTAGGATAAAGGCTATGATACCACTTGTGATGAACTGAACTAAATGGGTAAGGGATGAGGAGTACTAGGGCATGAAAGAAAGGGAGAGAAGAAGTAGAATGCAACAGAATGAGAGTAAGAGAAGATTGAGAGAGAGAGAACAATCAAATGAGGCAAGCTTCGTACATTCATTAATGCCCAAAATGTTTACATCAACAACCTTTATACAAGGAATCAACGGACTCATACTTCCCTCGTTTTCCCGTAACTAACTGAGTCAGACACTTTATAGTAGACCCCTTCATTTTCTATTTTTCTCTATTCTCACCCACAATTTCCCTTTATTACAATTTGAACCCGTCAACTTCTAAGTCATGTTGAGTTGAGGACGGGAGGCGGCGTCGCCGTGAGTCAACCGGGGCAAATCGTACCAAGTCATTAGGGTCTCTGCCAGATAGGGAGGGGGAGGGGGAGAGAGAGAGAGAGAGGGGGGGGGGGTGATAGAAAGGATGCGATGAAGAAGAAAGAGAGAATGTAAGCAACGGGAGGATGAGTTGAACTACTACTAATTTTAGTTAATCAGGAAAACTATACATTTGGTCTTCTAACTTTGATTATTTTTCTGTTTTAGTCCCTTTTTATTTTTTATTTATCATTTACATCTTATATCTTTGAATGCTTTTTTGTTTCAATCTTTTTTCTTTTTGTTGGTTCGATTTCATCCAATACCTTAAATATCGTTCCTCAAATATCTCAAAACTTGTTCTTGTTTTTTTTTTTGGGTGAAATATCTCAACGTATTTAATTTGGAAAAAGTGCAGTTAATTTGGAAGAAAAGTTTTGTTAATTTACTTATTTCTGCAACGATATTGACCGGGTCATACTTGTCAATTCGTAACTTGATATACGTACATAAATGCATAAAATATACTAGTCAATCATCACTCCATTGGATTATATGTGATCCCATTGAATGTGAATTTTTCCCGTGAATAACGATTCTACGTAATTAACTTCGATTGCGAAATGCCTGTCTTGTATATCTTCCTCCATTGCAATCGCAAGGCAATTCTCTTATCACTCCGTCTATGTGAACCCCCTCAACCTCAACGACGATCCCGAGCACGACCGGAGCTCCACCCAAGACCCTGCTCTTGACAACAAAGAGAATGTCACCCCCAACAAAAAAAAGTCAGTCCCGATGCTTGGTGACAAAGAGAACTCAGCTCCCGCTCCCACCAACGGGTCGTCCGCTGCTCTGAAGAAGCCCTCCTCTCCCTCCAAGTGCCTTTCTTCTGACAAGCTGGTAATACTCTCAACTCGAGTAAGATTTAAATTCTTCCACCACCGCGTTCAATAGTGCATTGCCTGCCCGGTTCTTGAAAACTTACCTCCATTGAGTTGAGTTGAGTTGAATCGAGTTGAATCGAGTTCGACAGAGTAAAGTTTAGATTTTTAACGTTGTGATGCCGTGTGATTTCTTGTTGGCTATAGAAGGTGCTCAAGCCATCGTCCCTTCAGTTCTGCATGCAAATGAACGGGCCTGATTCGGCTTTCTGGTCCAAGTTCCGGGACCCCATCGGGTCGGAGAATTCGAATTCTGCAAATATATGGGACTTTTCTGATTCGGAGGCAGCTCCAGCTTCTTCCTGGTCTACTCTGCCCAACAGGTGGGTTCTAGCAGATTCGTGCAGTTTGGTAGACCTCCACTGGTGCAACATAAGTAGGCATTTTTGTAAGGTACCTAATTGATATGCTCGGGCTAGCAGTCACTGGAACCCCAAAGGCTGCTCCATAGATGTATGGAGAGTCATCGTACCACGATCTGTACAGTCCCGTGTCATGTGAGGGCGAGATCTGACTCCCTCCAACATTCAAGCGGTTATAACATCGCCCACGCCCACGCCCAGCCCCCAGCCCCCCCTCCCAGTCGATCGAAGCCGCGGCTTGTCAAATCGAGCATTGCCCGTAGTTGTCGCTCCTCTTCAATTCCATCGAGGGTGCCGCTCCTCCTCAGCTCCACCCGTGGCTGCCGCTCCTTCTCCTGAGCTCTGCTCGGCCCTTCAACTCGTCCTCCTTTGATGTGTGCCCGACCTCTGCCCTTTCTACACCATCGTGAGCCTCGATTGCTCCTGAGTGACTGCTGTTGTTGCTCCTGGTCGGAGAAGGGCTCGACTTGTTGCAGCATTTTTTGTTGCTTCTTGAATATGCTCCATCGCGAATGGAAGCTCCTCGACGAGCCATTGCTTCTCCCCACAAGTTGCCACTACTCCTAAGCCTTCCACCTCTGCGACTCTAGGTTGCCTTTGAAGAGATGGAAAAAATTGTGTAGGTTCCAAATGGACTCCGAAATTCGTGATATAATACAGGTTTCGCATATGATCCGATTTTAGGATTTAATAGGGTAAGAACTAGTTTCAAATTCTTGGAATATGTCATCTATAGGGTAGGGTCCAGGTATCTCGAAAAAATATATGATACTCGGACCCGCACACCCTGAAGATTGGTGACCATCGAGGTATAATTGTCTCTATTTTTTATATTTTTTCGTTTCTTTACTTGCAAATTCGAGTACTGATAGTTTCAACACAAATTTGCCCTTGTCAAGATTGTTTACAACCTAAACGCTCGTTTCCTCTTATTAATTCGAATAGGTTCATGATTTTTCTTTTTATTATTTTAATTTATTTTAAAATATATATTAAAAAAATTATTTCTAAAATATTGTATGAGCATTTTTATGGAAAATAGTAGTATAATTATCTGAAACGTGCACAATATTATATATATATATATATATATATATATGGCTGCAAAACGGACGTTTTTAACTTAATTAATAACTAGTTAATTAATAAGCCTACTAGCGTTGTGTGAACTGAAGTGGAGTGAGAGAGCTAGTTTGAGTGGGGAAATGACGTGATTGACGTCGCAGTTGTGCAACTGTATTGTATTGCTGACTTTGCCAGTGATTAGCGCGTTCCAATCTTTTCTTTTCTCTTTTTTTTTTAAAAAAATAAAAATAAAAATTCATTGTTTATTTTATTATATTGCTTTTTTATTATTTTCATTCTTTCAAAGAGTATATAATTATATATTACATATATGTGTGTATATATATATTCAGGTAATAGATCCTTTATAAATATATATTTATTGCAGAGCAATATTATGGACTACAGAGAGAAGATAATACGGAGAAGCGGGGCTGGTGTTGACCCTTTCATTGACTTTGGTCGGTCATCGTACGTTTTGCTTTCAATTTGGCCGGACGGTGTTAATGGTTGATCAAGACGACCGAGTCTTCTCCTCCTCGTCTTTTGCTTGATGAATGACATCCGTCCATCTTCCGAGAAACGAAAGTCTCGACCCTTTTTCTTCCACTAATGGCATTCCATCCAACACATTGACATTACCAGCATGACATTTCACATTGAATTATCGAGTACATATTAAATATTTCCCTTTCTAGACAAATCATCCACTTGTTCCCCTCGATTATCCTCAAACATTAAATGAAAATTAAAGGAAAAAAAAAACTCTTTGAACAAATTTAGCGAGACAACCGATAGGTTACACAAAAATTACATTTGGTACGCATGGACGGAGATTATGGAGTGGAATGAAATGGAAAAATTGTCCCCTCGTTCCACTCTGTCCGCTTATTTGGTACTGCTTTTATGAGTGAGATAATCATTTCATTATGATAATATTTCTTTAATTTGTTCAAGTAAGCATTCCTTCAAAATAATAATTAAATTGTACTCATTCTACTATTTTTACTTTGCAAGTATAATACGTTTTTCTTTCTAATGTCTAATTTCTACAATAAAATGACATTTTGACAAACAAATCATATTATTAGTTATAACAGTTTTTTTCTCTCAATATTATTACATTTTATTCCGTAGAAGCAAATTTCATTAGCGCACCAAATATGAACGACCAAAGAGGATTTGGAATATAGCAGTACAAATGCATTATTTTACACACTCCCATACAATGGTATATTAAGTGGTACACATTACATAATTTAACTGATCGGGTCGAATCATCATCATATAAGAAAGAAAGAAAACCGCGTATACAGTGGAAGAAGAATCTCATAAAGAGAGACTTTTACTCGCGAGCGCGCAAGATAACAGGAAACTAACTCTTACCGTGTTAAGACATCGCCTCGACCGAATTGAGCAAATAGAACTGGGACACGGTCGATTTCATTCGCATCCATCTCACCGCCCTTTAGGGTTCATGATCTGGGAGAATACGGCGCTGGGCGTGAGGCCATCGGAGTCTTCACTCGCAAGGCTCCGGGCGCCTATGCTCATGCTCAGCCCGCTGCTCCTCGAGTCGGTGACGTTGCTGTCGAACCCTGGAGATGCATTGGGGTCCTTCTTGCCTTTGATGGCTCCATCATAAGTCCCCTCGAGCTCCATTCCACCAAGTCCCTTCCCGCTGTCCTCTGCACTCTCCTGGAGCTGTAAAGCAAACTCGAGGTTCCACAGCACGTCACCCATCGAAGGCCTGTCAATGCCCTGATCAGCCACGCACTTCATTGCTGTCTCAGCGAACTTCCTGAAGCACTCGGGAGCAATCTTGCCCTTGAGGAAGGGGTCTATGATCTGATCAAGAATGCCTTTCTTGTGGCAATGAGCAGCCCATTCTGCTAAACTTACTTGCTCTTTCGGCAGTGCCGGGTTCAGCGCTGGACGGGCACAGAGGATTTCAAAGAGCACGACCCCAAACGAGTAAACATCAGACTTGTCAGTCAGTTGCTGCCTCCTGAAATACTCAGGGTCCAAGTACCCAAAACTTCCCTTCACCACAGTGCTCACGTGGGTGTGGTCCAATGTGGGACCTGTCTTCGACAGACCGAAATCAGAAACCTTTGCCACCCACTTCTCGTCCAGGAGAATGTTGGTCGTCTTAACATCACGATGGATGATGGTGTGCTTGGCACCTGTGTGGAGATAGTGCAAGCCACGTGCAGCACCGATGCAGATCTCGAGTCTCTGCTTCCACGGGAGAGGGGGCTTCTGTGTCTTGTAGAGATGCTCACGCAGAGTTCCGTGAGCCATGTAGTCGTAAACAAGGATCATTTCGGTGTTCTCTTCACAGTACCCGATAAGAGAAACAAGATGACGGTGGCGGAGTTTGGAGAGCATTTCAATCTCAGTTTGGAACTCATGCTCGCCCTGCTCAGAGAGAGGATTCCCACGCTTGATTGCGACTTTCGTCGTTCCTCCATCGATTTCTCCCTTGTACACCTTGCCGAAACCTCCCACTCCGAGGAGCAAAGCCTCATCAAAGTTGTTAGTGGCAGCTTTAATCTCTGCGAAGGAGAAATGGCGGCAAAGATTCGAAGGAAGGGAAGATGCATAACTTCCTGTTGTGTTTGTCTTTGCTGAACCGGCAGAGTGTGAGTTTCCATAAAGAGAAAGGGGAAGCCACCCTGAGGGGCCATCACTTGCATTCGAATCCTTGTTCTGTCTACGTCTTCGGGAAGCACCAACTACAAAGAAACCAATTAAAAGAGCCAAAACAACTCCACCACCAACCCCTCCTGCAATAATTCCTATCTGACTCTTCGATTTACCAGATCCTCCTGATGATCCTACCCCTGTGGGATCGATGATTGCTTGCTTTGGAGCTGGAATAGGATTAGGCCCTGCAAGATTCCCATTGACATCGCTTATCTTGAATATCTCCACTCCATTCAAAATCGCATCATAATACTCAGACTTCAGAGATGTCTGTGGATGAAGTGCAAGCCACAGATCCTGCTGTGGAACCCCAGTCGGAACAAATACCACATAATCCTTATAAACCGGTATCCCATTGCCCCCGACCCATCCCGCTGCATCCGCTTCGGTCTCAGCAGTTTGATTGTAAATGAAGATCTCGAACATCCTCTGGTTTATTTTCGTGATGTTGTCAGCAATCTCACAGAAATGCAGCCGAACCATATAGGAGAACCCAGAGTCAATCGAGAAGATCCAAGTCAAGTTGTACTGCAAGTTGACGCTCGCATTTGGCCCCATAGATCGTGCAGTTTGGTAGACCTCCACTGGTGCAACATAAGTAGGCATTTTTGTAGGGTACTTAATTGACATGTTGGGGCCAGCAGTCTCTGTAACACCAATGGCTGCTCCATAGATGTATGGAGAGTCATCGTACCACGATCTGTACAGTCCCGTGTCACGTGAGGGCGAGATCAGACTCCCTCCAACATTCAAGCGGTAAACATGCTCGAGAGCCGTGGTGTTATCAACAATGAATGGAGTCTGAGTACCCACAATCATGGTTTGCCCATCAACAGTGTTATAAATATCAGGCATCGAGACGATCTCAATCCCGTTCACGAACGCGAACGTGTTGGGATATTTCTTTGAGGGGCTGAAAGTGATGTTCAAGGTATCACCCACCACGTTCAAGGAATACTCCTTAAGCACATAGGCATAGTTAAGAGCCTCGGTCGTCTGGGCGGCGCTGAAATTCTTGAGAAGGGTATATCGTCCGGTGGTGACGGAGAATATCGCATTGGTTGCATTGAGGTTGTTGTACGTGGAGGGATAGAAATACAGCCGGATGAACTTATGGCCCGGAGACAGTGGGATGCTGTAGGTGAAATCAGAGTGGAAAAGCCTTGCTGTCATGAAGGGGACTGTGTCGACCGACGAGGCCTGCTCGGAAGCCTCTGCAGTGGTCGATTCAGCCGTGGCCAACAAGAACTTGGAATTGTTATCTGGTGTCCATTCACGGCCACCGGAATCGGTAGCCTTCGAATTCGCCCCACAATTCAGCAGGTACTTATCAGTGGGAACATAATCACCGGCATAGACACGAATCGAAACGAAGAGGCAGACAAAGATCAGAACTGAACCGTAACAGCTACTGCTGCTCACAGTAGTCTTCCTCATGGACTCAAGAGCTAGAATCAACCAAACTCCAGATCAGCTCAAGGTTCTCCGACGAAGAATCACGGATCGTTAAATACCCAATCCCGACCTCAATCGACAGAAGCTACGAGCGGCTAGATACAAGATCGAAGCGCGAAATTTCACATGTCGGAGAACAAGAGACGCACCGGCACTGAACGGACGGCAAGAAGGAGGAGAGTTCCGAATGATACCTTGTGGAGCAACGGAGCTGAGCTGAGGACGGGAGGCGGCGGCGCCGTGAGGCGCCGTGAGTCAACCGAGGCAGATCGTACCGAGTCGTTATGGTGTCTGCCAGAGAGGAAGGGGGAGAGAGGGTGGGGGGAGAGGATGTGTGAAGAAGAAAGAGAGACCGTAAACAACGGGAGAATGAGCTGAACTACTACTGATTTTTAGTTAATCAAAGGGAAAGTATACATTTGTTGTTCTAAGTTTGATTACTTTTTTATTTTAGTCCTTCTTTTATTTTTTTTTATCATTTATATCTAAAATCTTCGAGTACTTCTTCATTTTAATCCTTTTTCTTTTTTTTGGTTCAATTTCATTCAATATCTTAGATTATTTTTCTATTTAGATCTGTTTATAAAAATAATTATTAAGAAAAAATTTAACTTTGATTCTCAACCTTTTTTTACTATTCCTTTTTTCTAATTCTTTTTTGTTCGTTGAATGTTACATCAACGTTAAACTTCTTACCAACATGACATATCATAAAATAAAGATTACTTTTTCATTCTTTTTAGTCCACCAAAAATAATTACTTTTTAAAATTAAAAATATTAATAATAGATTAAAATAATAACGTGAAGTATATGAATTTACTTGAAGTTTAAGGGATAAGTAATATCAACTCAGGTAGTGCTCACTGTTAAACGAAAAATGATAAGGAGACAAGCGATGGTAAGGGACAACATCGAGCACCATTGTCCTAGGAGAGGTCATCGTAGGCCTATAGATCTATTAACATTTTTCTTTGCAATTATAGTCATCATTATGCTTTACGACATCATTCATTGTGTTACAAACATGATTTGTGGCTATCAAGATATAATTGCCTTTAATTTTTTTTCTATATTTTTCAATTTTTTTACTTGCAAATTCGAGTACTGATAGTTTTAACACAAACTACCCCTGCCAAAATTGCCTACAACCTAAACGCTTGCTCCCTCTCATTAATTTAAATAGGTTCATGTTTTTTCTTTTATTATCGTAATTTATTTTTAAATAAACTTAAAAAATATTTTATTTCTAAAATGTTGCATTTTTATGGAAAATTAAGCAGTAGAATTATAAGAATAAAACGTCTAATATTAAGAAAAATATGAACTAAAAAAGAATTAGGATGAAAAAAGTAATTACAAAAGGTTAAGGATCAAAATTAGAAATTTCTCTAATAAAAGGATGAAAACATAAAAGTAAGCAAAGCAATTGGATGAAAACGAACCGAGAAAAAGGAAAATGATTGTGACAAAAAAGCAACCAAAACTATAAAATGTAAATGGTAAAAAAAATAGAAAAAGGACTAAAATAGAAAAATAATCAAACTTAGAGGACGAAACGTATAATATTTCCTTAATCAAATGTTGGAGTTAATTAATTTTTTTAACTTAATTAATAACTAATTAATTAATAAGCCTCCTCTCCTTGCCTGACGTGGAGTGAGAGAGTTGTTTTGAGTAGGGAAATGACGTGAATGACCTCGACTGCGCAACTGTATTGCTGACTTTGCCACTAGCCTACAAATTTGTGATGGAGATTAGCGCGTTCCAGCCTTTTCTTTTCTCCTCTTTTTTTTTTAAAATAAAATAAAAATTCATTGTTTTATTTCATTATAGTGCTATGATAACGCGTTTCTGCCATTTTGCATTCTGTCGATGGCTGTCGGGGATGATTTTTCCTACGGGATAATAATTATATTTTTTTTTGACAAGGACGGAATATTGTTCGGTCTGATTAAGACTTGGTTCATTAATCAGTGTCATCTTATTTTTCCTTTAATTAGTGTCCTATTGCAGAAAATATTTTTCAACTTAATTATCGTTCCTCAAACATCTCGACTTGTTCTTTTTTCTTTTTTTCCTTTTTGGGTGAAATACCTCAACTTATTTAATTTGGGAAAAATGCAGTTAATTTGGAAGAAAAGTTTTATTAATTTACTTATTTTTGCAACGATATTGACCAGGTCATACTTGTCAATTCGTAACTTGATATACGTACATAAATACATAAAATATACTAGTCAATCATGAATCGATTAGATTATATGTGATCCGATTGAATGTGACTTTTACCGTGAATAACGATTCTACGTAATAAACTTTGATTCCGAAATGCCTATCTTGTATTCCAGTACTCGCGATGAGCTGCTGCCTTGCTGGGAGTATGCTCAAAACGCCCATTGTCAAGCAGATTTTCCAGAGAACTGTTCCTGCGCGATTAACATGAGATGAAAGCACCGGAAAAATAACCGAAACTTCGGCAAGATGAAAACGGGGTATTAATGACGGAAGACATGAGATCGGGTAGCTAGCAACACAAAATGCATTACTAGTATGCAGCATAATCATCTTTGAAGGCGTAGCAGAAGCATTTAGTGATTCTACCAATTGGACATTTGCATGGCATGGCTTATTGTTGTAAGTGAGCTGCCGCATAGACATGATCTATGGTAAAATTTAGCAACCTATTTTTGTCTGTCCCAGGTGCGCTTACTCGAATTCAGCGAGATTTCTGGACTAGTTTGAGCTGCTGCTCTCGTCAAGAACAGGCAAACAGCTCGCAAGAATCTCAGCAGACTAGGGGTCCACCTGCGAATGTGCTCCTGTGATCTCCATAGTTTATGGCAGAAGAGACTCTTTCAGTCACCAGAACGGCTCCAATGAGCATCCCTCCAGCGAGAGGCTTCGCGAGAGTCATGTGGCCAGAGGTAACCAATTCGCCCAGGCCCACATTGAACCTATAGGTAAGATTACAGTACTGCTGTTAAGAGGAAATATTGATGCAGATTCAGAACAACCAGTACAGAGGGCGTAAGAATTACATGGCGACGATCCAGCAGTGCTTAAGCAATTCTATTCGGTGCTGAATTCCTTATTTCCTTTGCTTATATATAGTTCATTACCTCATCAAACACCAGAAGAGCCCCAGCATCATCATAAGCACTTCAAAGAAATTGCACAAACTCTTTCGTTGCACTATGTATGCCTCCTTCGCCCTGAAGGGGCCCACGAATACAGCTGCAGTTTTGCCCTTCTGTGTTACTTCCATTGTAGCCTGTATATTCCCCATACTCTACAAAAGTGACTCCAGGCATTACAGGCTCAATAGGAAGATCTATACTACTCTTTGCTTGTTAATGCAATGGTTCCCATTGTCCTCCCATGGAAGCTATTCGTGAAGGCCACAAACTCTGTGACTGGTTCCTTTTCATTTGGGTTTGAATGCCTCTGAAACTTTCAAGCAAACTTGATAGCTGCTTCATTTGTTTCTGTTCCGGTTGTCGATAAGAAGACACGATCAGCAAAGGAGCTCTCCACAAGTCGCTGGGCAAGCTCTATCTACAGCAATAATAACAATTTATTTAAGTGATGGAACATGTTATCGAATTGATCAGACAAAACAATGGCTAACTTCTGAAATCTCCAACAAGGAATAAGCAGATATGCTAAAATCGTTTCTTTGGAGAGACATAGAACATTCACTCTGCCAAAGTGCACAGATCAGCTATTTATCAATATCTTGTATCATAATGCGAATTATTTTATCTTCTCATTATATCTATCTGATTTACTAAGTTTGATAGGGTCCAAAGTTTCTCAAATTCTCTGATTCAAAAAAATGTATTTAAAAAATATATATATATATATCTAAGGACCCCCAGTTTTCCAATTTTGGGTTGCTTATAAAATGTCCGGAAGTTGCATCTGACTCATCCTGAGTTAAGAGATATCAATAGACTTCAATTTTGGAGTAGTGCAATAATCATTCAGTGCATTCCCTCAGCCACCTGTACGACTAAATAGTCGAAGCCATCAAAACAGCAAATGCAATGTAACAACAGCAGAAGTGATGACCTGAGGAACAGAGTGGTACACATTGCTGACGTGAACCAAAGTATTTGCATGATCGATCACTGCCTTAACCAAATCAGGGTCTGAGTGCCTCAGGGAATTCACAGCAATTCCCGAGGTCATGTCCAAATACTCTCGCCCATACAATTTACATCCTTTGTCACTGCCAAGCACAATGGGCGTTCTCGCATACGTGCCCTACTAGAAACCTTGCTGCCTCCTCAATCACTTCCTTGCTCTTATTGGATCCTGCCTTGTCGACAGGCGATTTGACCTCCACATCAAGAGACGTGCGAGTAACTCTCCCACTGCTAATTTTGACATTCAATGA
The DNA here is from genome assembly GCF_007655135.1 of Punica granatum. Lineage (NCBI taxonomy): Eukaryota > Viridiplantae > Streptophyta > Magnoliopsida > Myrtales > Lythraceae > Punica > Punica granatum. Next base: position 2,249,470 of record NC_045127.1, on the reverse strand, counting down.
TCTCTCTCTCTCTCTCTCTCTCTCTCTCTCTGGGAGGAATTGTCGGCGAATATAGCACGAGTTCAGTATTGACTGGTTGAATGAAATTCGTGTAGAGCTCATAGCGATAACAATTGATCTTCCTTATGCAAATCAACAAAGACAACTTTCTATCCAAAAAAAAAAATGCAGCAACTTTAACATAACATTACTCTAATAATTATCCCAAAATATATATATACACACACACACTATATATTACTAAATTTGGACCAGCATTTAAGGATCAGAGTAGTTACACAACAATCTGTCCTCTCCATCCAAACGTCGGGTCAAAATTTCAATGATTATCAAAGTTAGACAACAATGAAATAAACTAAACGATATTCAAAATCTTCCTAAAGGTTACTCTGGCGGTGATGAAATCACGCAATCGTGCTATCAGAAATTTCAGAAGACAAAGGAATTTACAGATGGGCATTCTCCCCATTAACCAAGCAAGCTTATTTCAGACCAAAGTTTCATAGTTCATTATGAAAAAAAATGATCGTGTCAACTTTCTAGCTCATCATGAAAGTCACATTCTTCAATATGCACAGCATAATACTTCCATTGCCAGCCGGTAAGGTTGCATTAGGAAGAGAAGATTTCAGCAGCAAATGAACAGATGGTGAAAAAGTAAATACATTTCGAAAGGGCCGACTCGTCACCCCAATCCACAGCAGAAACCCACCGAATTTAGTTCACAGAAGACACGCAATCATGAAAGGAGAAAAAGGACTAGAGCCCCGAGCTCCTAGGAATCACTGTATCTCAAACATACCGTACGACTACGAGGCCCCGATCGGCTGGCCGGCGGCGGCGGGAAGAGTGGGGAGGCGGGGGCAGGTGCCTGCTGCTGTGCAGCGACTGAAACTGCCGTGATTTAGCTTAATGGGCACATCAGGCCCATTTCATGGGCTCTGTAAGTGGGCCCGCAGCCCGGTTTTCTTTGGCATCAGACGGTCCGGAAAGTCTCATTCGGTTGAAGTTGAACCGCCGACTGGTTCACTTTCTTCACGGTCGTCCGGTTAGGTGGCAACAAGAAATGCCGGGAAACGATCATAGACAACCAAAGAGAAAACATCTGTTTTTCTGCTGCGTAATTCCTGAAAAGATGAGATTTTTCTCGGTAAATTGCCATGGATGGACTGATCGGCCATGGTGAACTCATAAATGAATGGCAGAACTGACCAGTCGGTACCCCCTTTACTCATTTCAGCTCCATTAGCCGACTTTTCAAGACGAGTTGTGTCTTCCCCTGAAAAGGCTCCATTAGAGCTCATATTTTCATCTGGGTCTGCCTCTCTGTGTAGTCCATGCATTCTCAGGGCAAGCGCAAAGGTAACTCTTGCTCTCCTTCTGCCTCTGAATATAGCTTATTAGCTTACTGATCTCGCCTTGATTTTTCTTGCACAAAGTTTGAATCATGAGGATATTTTTTGGGTCCTTGTCTAGAACTCTGCATTATCTTGAGGTTGGAGAAGGAATGTGATGGATGACCGAAACTTATCTTGGGGAGTAGTTTTTTGCCTGAATTGTTTACAACCCACCTAACATCTAAAGCCATAAGAAACCAGACCCAATGATCTATACTGAAGGAAGGACAACAATGGCACAGGAGCAAAGAATACAACGCTGAATGACAACCTTGACTTTAAAGCCAAGTGGAGATATCTCCTCTACTCCACTCTTCTTTTGTAAATTCTCCCAATTTCTTTGCTCACAGTTTTATTTATTTATTTCTTTCTTTCTTTCTTTTTATGAGTTGGGTTTGTGTATAAATATGTTCTTCAGCGAAGATGCAGACTCTGCCCTTGTGACCCGACAACATGGGATTCTCCGAGAAAGCGCTTGGGTCCAATAGGATCCTTTTCTTGATACTCGTTTGTTTCGTTTTGATTGAGATTTCAACTGGTCTTGGTTTTGGTGGGAATGATCCATTGAAGATGATTTTGGAGGATTCGGAGAGTCAGTTTGCTTTCTCTAGCAGGAGCCAAGGGTATAGATCCACTAGATATGCAAACCTTGTACAGGAAAGAATATTTTACAAACAGTGTGCCCAGATGGGAAACCTTTTTTATTTTTATTTTTTTGTTATCTGAGCTACACATCATCGTTTGGCTGAAACTTTGTTGTCGCTGCATATTTGCTATACCTTGTTGGTTACCAGATTAAGCTGTCCATGCTATTATAAGCCATGCTTACAGTACCCTGCCCCCCTCATTTTCCAGGGTTCTGAGTGGATAAGTGACAAATAGAGTTGAACCAAATAACATTACAAGGGCATATGTTCAAATCCCTTTTAAAGCTCAAAATCTTGCTTTAATCGGCTCCAATTTGAGGTTAATTTATGTTAAATTCACAATACTCATGTATGTGGTTGCTCATTTATAGAGATATATTGTATTGTTGCATTTTTTCATTGCTCCAGGGTTTACAGCTCAGGTGCAATGGAAGCAGATGAGTGGCAAATGGTCGAGAAGAAAGGCAATCAATTCATGGTCAATGGTCAGCCTTTCTATGTCAATGGGTTCAACACTTACTGGCTGATGGTCTTTGCCGCCGATCAATCTACAAGAGGAAAGGTGACTGAGGTGTTCCAGCAAGCTTCTTCGGTGGGTTTAACAGTCTGCAGGACTTGGGCCTTCAATGATGGGCAGTGGCGGGCTCTTCAGAAATCTCCATCAGTTTATGATGAAGAAATTTTTCAGGTAGTTGCTGTTTCTTGCTTCTCAAACTTTCTTTATATTAGTAATTTTTTCAGTAACTTTGATAATATATCCTGAAAATTCGTGATATTATCGATGATCATGTATTGAAATGTTGGTCTACATATTCCAAAACCAGTCAATATCATGTGATCTTTGGCCAGAACTAGTTGAAAAGTCTACATATTCATCATTAAAAATTGCACCAGAGGCCGAAAGAAATTGTGGGTTTAATGGACCTGAACTTGAAATTACAGGCCTTAGATTTTGTGGTGAGTGAAGCAAAGAAGTACAAGATCAGGCTGATATTGCCATTGGTTAATAACTGGGATGCGTATGGTGGCAAACCTCAGTACGTCAAATGGGGGAAAGCCGCTGGCCTAAACTTGACATCAGATGATGAATTCTTCTCAAATCCAACTCTCAAGAGCTATTACAAGGCCCACGTCAAGGCTAGTATCTCTCTGCCGTCATTTTTTTTTTTTTTTGTATTTACATGTAGAAATCTTCTTGGTATGTAACAACATCCTAACATCCTTTTGTTGCTGCAATAGATGGTTTTGAATAGAATCAATACGATCACAAATGTAACCTATAAGGAGGATCCTACAATATTTGCATGGGAACTAATGAACGAGCCTCGATGCCCCTCAGATCCCTCCGGTGATATTCTTCAGGTTTGATCTTGTATTACTGAAATGCATTGAGATGTTGGAAACTGCAAGCGGCTGATGACTATTTTTCCCCTCGGTCTAGGAATGGATAGAAGAAATGGCAGTCTACGTAAAAAGCGTAGATCCGAAGCACCTAGTGGAGATTGGTTTGGAAGGATTTTACGGCCCTTCAACACCAAACAGAGTTCAGTTCAATCCAAACACATATGCCCAACAAGTCGGGACTGACTTTATAAGGAACCATCTGGTTCTTGGTGTTGATTTCGCATCGGTTCACATCTATGCAGACTCTTGGTAAGTATCCTATTCCTGTAGCATATATATCTTCTCGATTATGGTGAAATGCATTTTTCCAATGGTTTGAAGAGCATGAAGTTAAATCATCCTGAACCGATTAAAAGCATCTTTTTCTTTATAAACCTATTGCGTCATGCTCGTGACAACTGAAACTGCAATTTCCAGAGGATTTCTGTCTCCTGGCAAAGAAAAAGAACAGTTTGGCCTTTGATAACCAAACCAATAAACTGACTGATCATGTAGGATTTCCCAAGAAATTTCGGATGCTCATCTCCCTTTCATCATATCATGGATGGAAGCCCACATCGAAGATGCCCAGAAGTACCTCAACATGCCCGTCTTATTCTCTGAGTTTGGCGTCTCCACTAAAGATCCAGGATACAACTCAACCTTCCGAGACACTCTCTTCAAGACTGTGTACAGGACCCTCCTCAACTCCACTAAGAAGGGCGGAAGTGGAGGCGGGAGCCTTCTGTGGCAGCTATTCCCAGATGGCACGGACTATATGGATGACGGGTATGCACTTGTTCTATCAAGATCTCCTTCCACTTCAAATATTATATCGCTTCACTCAACAAGAGTTGCAATCTTCAATTCGCTGTGCACTTGGAACTGCCATTGGGGTTGCAAGAAGCAGCATCCTCTCGAGGCATTCCTCTCCACTGATGATGCATAGAATCTTTCACACTGCATATGTCTCTCAGACGTTACTTGAATGGAACCGTCTCTGCCATTACAGCACCTAATACTCTGTATATGCATAGATAAACCATGTATATCGGGTGAAAACAATGGAACTCATAGGCCAAATGACGGGATGAAGACGGAACTGAACTAATTACTTCGACATTGTTTCATGTTTGCTTTCGAAATGAAACTTTATGGTTCTTGCTGTAAGATTCACGGGTTGGTTCATATATAGTAGATCTGGGCATCACACTTCTTCGTACTTACCTATGATTTGATTTCATAAACTGCTTCACCACAAGGGATCTTTTTGCTCCTAGAGGCCTGAGTTGAAGCATGTTCCTACGGCCCGGGCTCGAAGATGGTCATCATGTATACTCCCGAATATTAGGTGCCGATTATCTAAGCAAAAGGCCCAAAATTTCATAGTAATCCAATCCTCATATGCCATAAGTTAGATCTCATTACAAAATAGAAAAGAAATACAGAATGTTGGGGTTCCTTTGAGAAGATCAGTAATCCGGTCCTTTATTATTGAAATTAATTTCGTCGAGACCTTAAAGGGATAAACTCTATCACCCCATAAACCCACCTTGAATTTATCCAAACAACTATATCCCTTCCATAATCAATACCATCCCGATCTTCATAAAATGATGATACCCGCACAAAGTGTAAAAGTCCCCAAAAACACGATGTGGATTAGTTTCTATGAATCCAAACAACACCTCGATGCAAGCCAATGCTTTCTAAGCAAAGGGCCCGAATTTTCCTTGTAACCCAATCCTTATGCCATAGAGTCCTTAATATACACCGAAAAGAAAAGGAGTTCTTAATTTATTCTTGAAATTTATTTCGTTGGAATGTTAGCTTGATCCTAAACACGAGATATTTCCAGCTTCGACTACTACTAAAACTAATTCCATTGTCAAGTATGATCCGATCACGAGAGACTTCTAGTTTCGAATCCTCGCGGAGCAAGAAAATTCTTTTTTTTTTCCTCGTAGTAAATAAAATTCTTAATTCTTATTCCGGCGTAAAAATATAAATCCCGGCGAAAATGTGTAATTTCCTTATTTGATCACAAGATCACACTCTCTCTCCAGCGATCACTCCCTCTCCTCTGGTTTCCTCTCTCTCTCTCCATCTTCTTCCTCTTCAAACAGAGACAGAGACAGGGGAGCTATCATGGAGGCGAAAAGCGTGGGCATGAAGTAATATGGCCTCAATGGGCAGTTACCGTTCAACTCTCCTCCTCTAACCCAGAGAGCTTTCCCAGTGGAAGACGAAGACGAAGACATTGTTGAGCTGAGTCTTCTCTGCAATCAAAAACTGAAACACGCACAGATCTCTGTCTTTCCTGTCTCCTTCGTCCCCACAGTCTTTCTCTCAAGAAACAGGAAGAAGAATTTCTTGGGCCCGAAATTCGAACCTGCCGGCTCCTTTTCGCGTGGGTTCCTTCTCAAGCTCCGTCAAGAATGAAGAACGGGATCAATGGCGTGTTGGGTCGCCGTAAAGCTTTGAGCTTGAAGCTCAAGGCCTCAAAGAACGGGGTGAAAAAGCAGCCCTTGAGCTCAGAAGAGGCCGACGGTGCAGCTTCCAGCTACCAATGCAGCGAGTGCGGGAAGATGTTCAAGTCCAACAAGGCTCTGTACGGCCACATGCGCTGCCACCCTGACCGCGGGTGGCGCGGCTTCAAGAACCCAGTAGGGATCGCGGTGGGCCCCTCTCTGGCTCTGGTCGGTCCATCGTGGGGCAATGCTGGTGGGTTTAGCGCTGAAGAAGTGGAGGTTGCTGCGGCTCTGCTCGTGCTTGCTGGTGGGCCATGCTCCATGGAGTCCTGCGGAGGTGCTTCTGCGAGCCCCCGAAGCGGTTTCGGCCTGAAGGAGGGGCTTTTCACAGTTTGGGAGGCGAGTTCCAATGCAGTTGAAGGTTGTGGAGATTCAACAGGCCCCGGAGGCCGTCCTAGCCTGAAAGAGTGTGGCTGGCACGGAACTGAGAGTGGGGCTGAGACTTCAATGGCTACTGAGGAGGAAGAGGAGGAGCAAAGAGTGGTGGTTCCACTTCCAGATGTGGAAAGCTTCAGCGTCTCTTTGGCCGCAGGAAGCTGGGGAAAGTGCTTTGGAGTGCAACCCGGGAGCTCTCGCAAAGGACTCGACTTGAATCAGCTTCCCATCTTGATAGCAGGAAAGAATTCTTCGGCTTGCCGTGGTGCTGTCAATGCAATGGTTCTTGATCTGACCTTGCGCCTTTGAGACGAATCTGTTCCTTAGGGAAACAAAAAAAATAAAATAAAATAAACAATTGGAACTCAAAGGGCATGCTGTCAAGTGAATATGGTAGGGATCTTTCTTTTGATTGGGGGGGTTGACCAGAGCAGTCAATCACTGATTGGAACTGAAAAGCTCGTGAAATTCAATGAATTGATCGTCCATCGAGCGTGTGGATGTGTAATTCCTTGTACATTTTGATTTGAGCCCATTGAGCTGATAGACGGTAATCATTCATTCATCAAATCAATCGATATTTCTTCTTCTGGTTCTTTCGCCGCTTTTACTGATTTCTGCTAATATATACTTTGTAGGTCTCCTGCAATCAATGATTCTTCATCCAGCTTCTGTTAGAGGAATTTATATGTTGCCTCTTTGTTCACTTGGAATGAGCAACTTCTGCTATCTTCACATAAGCTTGTCCAATGAAAGCTTTTGCATTCAACGGAAAAGATGGAAAACGGGGATCTGCTTGTAGTTTCACCCTTTCTTCCTTCGAAGAGCTTCTCATCAGCAATCATACTGTCGGAATACAGATAGTCTTGCCATGTCTTCGACTCTTAGAAAGTACGCATGGTTCATACGAGAAACATGTAGCGTGTCGGAAGAGCTGTAAATGGGGGAGATGATCACTGTTGCTAGCAAATCTTGAGGTGGATTTGCAGTAACTTGGGTCGCAAGGTTTTCTTCTATAACATTCTTGGGCGCTTTCAATGACCAGTATTTGTAAATTGGAACTAAAAGGAACCCAAACATTGAAACCTAGGAGTTCTCGTGGCGCTCCATCCGAGCCCCTGACATTGAAAATCCGCACCAGGCTCCACAGAGAAGATGTAAGCCACAATTAATGTAAAGAACGGGTTCGTCAAATGGTTTCCTATCTGTTTTGGTTGAGGAACTTACACCACATCGATCCCATGATCACATTATCTTAGATTCAGGTTCTTGTTTGAGCGAAATCTCCATATTTGTCTGAACTCTCATCTGGAGAAGATTTATGGAACTCTCATCTATTCAGTCATCTAGATCCAGCCCAGATCGATTTCATGGATTGCATAAAGAAAGATAAATGCACTTAGCCTTAAGGCACAAGCGAATAATGTTACAGGCCCGCTTTTTCTTAGGCCTGCTTCGACATAGTCATGGGATAGATTATTTCCAAGGAATTGGGTTGCACGAGCTATGTGAGCCGTATCAAAATAGATTTCCAAACTGGATAGGCTTCATTCTATGAAACTGAATTGAAACTTGATAGGGTATTATGTTTCTGGTTCGGCAACTCCATCTAATTTTACAATAAAAAAAGCCATAGCAAGAACTGTGATGAGTGAATCAGAACATCTGCTGTCGAGATATGTCCTACATTTGCCACAGCAAACTAAGTTGTACAGAAAACCTCTAGCCACATAAAGAAAAACCGTGGCACACAACAAAAGAGGAGTGCAAATGTCGACTCCTCTCCCAGACTATTTATCCGACACAGCAGACCAGTTCTGGCGTTCCATTAACAATCTATAAAGAGAAGATGAGAGAAGAAAATAAAGCTAGCTAGATGTAGCCCTTTTATGATGCCAAACTAACTGTTGTTCTTCTGAAGAAAAGAGGCGGGTGGCCTCACATAAGTGAATCCAGAGAAAGGATTGACTCCAGTTGTCGGGCTTGCAGCAGGAGAATCCACGATTGGCATCTCCGTCCACTTTTTCTCAAAGTTTGCAATGCACTGCGTTCCTGCAACTTCAGGCCGGAAGCTCGGGTTGATCTCCCGTGCCTCCAACTTCTTCCAGTTGATCACCTTGAACCACTTGTGGCGCTTGACATCCTCACTCCCTGTGGGCCCACTGCCCAGGCGCCTGCTTGCCTCTTTTTGCAACAGCTAAAATCAAAGCTCAACTATCTTTAGTATCTATCATACTTTGCATTTACTTTTGGGCTGAAAAACATTTTATCAGCTCGTATTTGATAGGAATGAATGAGAACAAATATAATGGATTCTGAACAAGCGTGACTGGTTTTATTTGGCCATCCTGTTCCCAATCTTTCACAATACATGTGACCTTAGCTACCATATTGATTGACTCAGCTGAGAAATCTGTTATTTGTATCTGGAACAACTAATAAAGTACATTCATACGTATAAGACGACTTACCCCTTTAAGCAGTGAGTGGGCTTCACTAGACAAGAAGCTTGGAAGCTTGATTTTGTCTTTCACTATCTTTTGCTGAATCTTTTCACGGTTTCCACCGATAAAAGGAGGCTGTACAGCAATCAACAAGCAAAGAACATATTAGTTCAAAGCTAAACTAAACCAGAAAATTCATTTAGCCAAAGGAAAGAAACGCAGTTTTTTTTCCTTATGGATAAGTGAAAGAAACACACTTTCAATGAAGGACTAAGGCTAGAGATAGAAAGATCCAAGATTCTATAATAAGCTGAACCAGTTTATGGAAACCAAATAGCTACCTTTCCAGTAAGCATCTCAAATAAGAGGACTCCCACGCTCCACCAGTCTGCAGATTTGTCATGGCCCTTTCCGAGGACAATTTCAGGTGACATATATTCTACAGTTCCGCACATAGAATTAGATCTTGCATGCTCTTCAAATTCCTTTGCCAGCCCAAAATCAGTTAAAACAACCTGAATAATCATTGAGTTGAATGTGAATCATTTCCATTTCCTCCCATTCAGGTAATCAAATCAAGTACGCATATAAGGGGTGGGAATCATAAGATGTGCAACAAACATACATGACCATCTGCATCCAATATAATGTTTTCAGGTTTCAGGTCTCTGTGCATTATTCCATTTGCGTGAAGATGAGACACTGCAGAAATGATTTCAGCAGCATAAACACGTGCCAAATCCTCCCTGGCATAATTTAAAAGAAAAAAATTCAGCCCAATGCCCCGAGCATATTCACTTTTGTTTTAAGTCAGCAAAAGCATTCAGAATGAACCTGAAGAGTCCGTGATGATAAAGCTGGAAAAAGAGGTGTCCGCCATTAATGAAGTCCAGCACGAGGTACAACCTATACTTAGTCTGCAGACAAAATACCTGAGTCACAATGATGCAAGTTGAACCACATACACACTCCAAAATTTAAAAAAGGATGGAACAAATTACCTGGAAAGAGTATCTGAGCTGGACAATGAACGGGTGATCAATTTTAGTTAGAATATCCCTCTCTGCTTTCATGTACTCAGCATGGTTCTTCTCCATTATTTTGTCCTTCCTCATGACCTTCATGGCATAGATCTCAGATGTTCCCTTCTTCCTTACCTGATAAACTTTTCCAAATGCACCCTGACCAACAACCTTCAAAACCTCAAAATCCTCAATTCCTACACTCTGGGCATCTCCAGAAATCCCTTCAATAGCTTCAACAGACACTTCATTTTCTTCATCATCAGTTGAGAGCTCCGGGAGCTCCTTGATGGCTTCTCCCTTAACAGATTCTACAAGATGGATCAACTCATCGGTTTCATGCAAAGTGAGCATACTTAGCTTCAACGATTGGCTAACGTAAGAAGAGGGGCCAACAAAAGAGTGTGATCGGCTATGGACAACAGCTGGCTCATCATATACGAGTTCGGTCACATCCACACCAGCTAGAGCATTTACTGAATCGCCAATATTCACCTCTATTGTCAGCTGAGAGGGTAGAGGACCAAATACATCTGAAAAATCTAGCTCAACATGGTCCGAAACAACTGAATCTTGAGAATTCATGGGGAAGAACAGATGGCTCTGAGATGGCTTGCATGTCTGAGCCTTGGCAGAAGTAGAAAACTGAGAAGAAACCATGCTGCCAGGTGTGAAGACCCACTGCCAACTGCAACAGACCAACTCAAATACTGCCAAAAGAGGATGCCCAGAGTGGCTAAAGGGTGATCTTTCCAAATGTCTTAACTCCACAAAGTGCTGAAGGACTTCTGTCAATGGCCTTGATCAGGAGGAAGTTCACGTATGCAAAAGCAGTACCCAAAAACTTTGGCAGTAAGCCCAACAGAATCCAGAGGTAGAAGCAGTTGCAGTTGTTCTTGTTTCCCGAGTTACAGGAAACGACGTATGCTTCAGCGGTTGTTGAACTCATGAAGGACAAATAATCAAATCTGCAATCCCATGAGTGTCACACAACGGTCAGCAAGGCTAGAGGTACTCCCAACTCAAAGGAACAAACAGAAATTTTCAAACTCGGGTTGATTTCACCCCCATGTTAAGGTTTAAAACTATAAAACACCACCTTAGCCACAAATTGAATTTAAGCACTAGAACAATAAAATTGAGCTGTTGAGACCGTTCAATAGCCCTGCTCTAAGCCTCAAAAAGATATTCACCAAATTACTGCACCCGACGCCGAAATTCTAACAAACACGGACTAGACGAGATAGAAAATTCTAAGAACAGAAAAGGGTAAGGGTCAAAATTCTTAAGGATGTTTAATCAATTTTGCCAAAGATAATTCAGGGGAGTCGATAAGCAACTGTAGAATCCGAAATTAACCTGAGAAAACAAGATCCAGATCCAGATACCCAGAAGAAGAACTAGCCCACAGCCTAAGCCTATCAAAGCATCTGAAGCTAAAATTCCTCACAAAATACAACTTCCCAGGTCAAATCTACTGCCTTTCTCTCGGATTACAGGCGGAACAATAAGCTGCATTAAGCCCAAATCTACAAATCCTGACTAAGATCCCCGAAAGTTCGTCCCTTTTTCCCCGAGAATTCCCGGGAAACAGGCGGGCAATGCACCCACAGCCTCACGAAACCGAGCCAATTATAAAGGGTTTAGATAGATAGATCGGAATGAGAGCTCAACTCTACCTGGGGAAGATTGCAGGGGGAGAGGGCAGGGAGAGGAGAGCTGTGAGGGAACGTCTTTTCAGCGAATCCACAGAGAGGGAAAAGCCGTCGCCTTGCCGCTTATATTGTGACGAGCCGTGCGGGTATGGCAGCGATGCTTACGCTTCAATGCTGGACACGTGGCGTGCTATCGTTGGCTGAGACGCCACGTAACCTTAAGATGGCGAATTTAAGGGGATTCGAATATGCCAGTTTTGATTGGCTGGTTTGGGTTCCTAGTTGGCAACTTGGTGGGACCCACTGGGAAAGGAAACAACTAGCAAGGCACGATCCATCTATTTATTTATTTAAATTAAACTAAATTAATCGAATCCGATTTTATTTATTCATCATGTTTGAACACAATCTTGATACTGATCTTCTTACGGATTATATAGGACCGATACTGTGATCAGGATTACGTTGCCAACTATTTTTGATAGAGTTCAAATTCAACCGCTCGAAAGATGCCATTTATTGGAAGCCATCAAACTTGAAATGCCTTTGTTGTCTGTGATAATATGGAAAGCGGCATGTCTCGTATAGCAATTATTGCACAAACTCGGCTGTCGCGATAAATAAACCAAAAGCACCATATGATGTAGTTCATAATAATCGAAGGGCCGAATGTATACGTTTGCTGGTTCTAATATTTCCTTGATTGTTTAAACAATCAAACTTAGCTTTTCAATTCATATTCGTGATTCTAAGACACATGTGTGTTTGTTTTATGAATAAATTTTAACTCAACTCCACTTATTTTCAATTCAATATCACAATCATTACTTTTTTTATTTTTTAAATATTTTTAACCATTCAATTCAATTTTTAATATTAAATTTTCTCAATTATTCATTATTTTTTCACAATTCAACAACACAATCATTATTTTATCTCAATTATTTATTACTTTTCACACTTTTTCTCATAATTCAACAATGCAATCATTACAAATCAATTAAAACCAAAACTCAACTCTCAATCCAAACGCACTAATTTTGAAAAAAAAAATTGAGAAATGTCATCCAATCTAATACCTTACGCCTAGTCAAAACATTCCATTGGGTTGCCATCCGAGCTGGCCCATTTATGGGGTATTTCTCATGATCTACTAATAAAGACTAGCCTATTACCCATGCGATAAATAATTGAAGCGTTTGCTTTTTAATGGATCCGTATTTTAGCAGCTCTAGTAAAAACTAAAAAATTGTACGCATAATATAAGGTCGTATAATTAATATATGAAAAACCAAGTCATGAAAAAATTATTTTATATTCTTTTGCCAAGTAATTTTCCTAATGAAAACACAATATTTTCAATAGCAATTCAGACATGTTTGTATAACTAAATCAATTATCATATGTTCAGTTTAATTTTTGAATAGATGTCATGATAAATATATATATAAATAGATATAAACACTAACCTTTCAAAATAGATGGATATATATAATAAAATTTTCTGAAATTTGACCTCTTCCAGTCAAAGTTAACATTATTATAATATTTATATACATGTAAGTTTTATAATTTAGAACTACTTATTATAATGCAAATTTTAATTGATATTCAATAACCTTTCATATGTAAATTTGCTAAAAAAAACTCATTAATATTTTATATTTTCTAAAGAAGTATAAGGATAAACTTGAACAAATTATAATGCATACGAACTTCTTCATTTTACATTGTCGATGTAAAAAATGCATACCTAAATTTATGCAATATTAGTAAGAGTAAAACACCTACATACAACATCTCTTTAAAATATTTGTAGTGAACTCCCATAACAAAAATTTATATATATTGGGTGCACATTATTTTAGAGAATTTTATTATTGATCATTTCTCAATGAACAAAATTAAAATCGATTACTTTTTTTCTAAAAATAAGAATATTTATTCATATTTATACAATTAATGTACAATAAATGTATCAATTTTGCTTTACAGGCACCGAATACTTGAAATATTCGAGGAGAGAACTTGAGGACTTATCTAATATATCTTGCAAGCTGTCGTTTGGGGCTTTCCTTTTACAGTTTCTTCTTCTTAATTCTGTTCTGCGACTGATAATAGGTCTAGGACCATTTTTCTGTCTGAGCTTGAGTCTAGACCGAAATTAGGTATCCATACCAGTGAAAAAAAAAAAAACTTTGGAGGCCACCCCTTATATGTACTATCATGCACAGTACCGGCCTTGTCCTGTACGAGGTGGGGGGGTCAACGGGGCCCCCCAAACCTGGGTCATTAAAAAATTTGACAAATAATAATATATATTCACTTAAAGTAACTTTACGGAGCACAATGACACAACATCTACGTGGCGATGATTAATATGCATCATATATATTAAGTTTTGTAATTAGAATATAAACTTGTTTAAAAAAATATTATTTATAACATACTTATCTTTAAATTTTATTTTTAGTTTTATCAGCTAATAGCATTTTGTTATAAATTTTTTCTTTTATAGGATCATGATATTTTTAGAAATTTTATATATCATCAATTTTTTTTGTAGTGTTTATATCATTTGGTGTTTATATATATGTTCATTTTTATCACGCATATATGTCCTTTGTTATAACAATTATTCTGATTTTTGAAAAATATATTTGCTTTTTAACACAATAAAATATGCTCAAAGTTAATTTGAAGTTTCATTCAATAATCAATTAATAGAATTAGTCTAATTATTTCAATGGTTAGACAAATATTTTCATGCTAATGGTCTCGATGCATTATATATTTATCTAATAATTGTACAGTACGCATATTTTTATAGATATTCACACAAAATTGGCTAATTATTCTTTAAATACAAAATTTGATGACATTCTTATTTCAAATATTTATTTTTTGTTTTTTCATATTATCATGATTTCATGTATTGCCATGATTTTTCCCTTATAATAGAAATTAGGTTACTATCTAATTAAATAATTATTTGCTAGTATACTTAATTGTCAGCTATTTTTTATAATTGGATCTTTTCTAATAAGCTAAGAAGATATTGTGTTTTCATAATTGAGCTTGACTTGATCAAATTAATTCTCTTAATTTTTAATATATTATTTTAATAAAAAAATTTCTATTAATGCGAAAGCATTTATTATAATAGGATACAAATTTACTTATATGTATATATGGATTATGTACTAGCCTACTATATGTGGAATGCAACGAGTTTTTATTGTATTTATATTTCGCTCCATATTGTTTTAAAAGATGAATATCACAATTGAAGCCCCTTTTTTATAAAATCATATTCAGGTAGCTTTAATAAAAAAAAATAGAAAAATATATCTGTAGTTTAAGGTCATAAAATTAATGTAAGAAAAACAAAATTACAAAAAATACATTTATTCTAAGGAAATTTTTATTTTAATAAATTTTATTAGTAGTCTTTAATCTTTGATTATTATTATTATTATTATTTACTTTTCTATGAAATTTTATATCAATGTTGTCTCATTTTCTAAGAATATTTTAGATTTTAATTTGTTATTTTATGAATTTTTAAAAGATTTTATATGAATAAGTCTTTTTTTTTGGGATCAAGTCCAGCACTGCTCTTATTGATAACCCAAATATAAGAACAAGGGCCCATACATCAGGTTCATAGATCCAAATAAGAAACACTAAAGACGTAGGGCACGCAGGCCCCATAACAGAAGCCAAAGCCATCAGCAAACAGACCCCATTAACATACAAAACAAGAAGCTAATGCTGAGTAAAGATCACACCCCAAGCTTGCAAACTCCTTTTCTGATGCTCCTTTGTTACTCCTCAGCAAATTTGGAATTCCCATCAACCTACTCCCAAGAGAGCTGCCACTTGAGTGCCAAATTCTATCAACAGAAGGGGACTCTTGACAGTGCAGAACAACATTCATCTCCTTCCATACAAAGTACATATATGCATGCCACACCAAAACGAGCAAGAGAAAAACAGATGCTCCCTGCTCCCCTCCTCCTCATAGCATAATTTGCAGGTTGGATCCATAAAAAAGCACACCATTTGTTGACCCTGTCCAAAGTGGCTAGCCTATTATTAATGGCTAACCAACTAATGAAGCAATGTCGAGGTATACTAGGGGCAAACCACACAAGCTTGTAACATGGGACCTTCCTCTCCTTCCTTCTAAGTGCAGCCCATGTTCTAGAGACAGTAAAATTCCCCCTGTGATTTGCTATCCATAGCACAATATCTTTGCTTACAAGGATCTAGCCTCAGCTATAGTTGCATTCTGAGGGATGCCATATCTTCCATCAACCATATTCATTAGTGGGCTTCTATCACACCAATTATCAGTCCAAAAGTAAGTGCTTAACCTATTACCAACGACATGCTTCAGCAGAGGATAGGCTTTGGTCCTTAGCTTGAGAATCTTATGCCAAGCATAAGAACAAAGACTAATGGCCTGTACAATCGAAAAACTTCTTCCTTTAAGCAAATAGGCTTCCACCCAAGCTATCCAAAGAGAGCGTTGCCCTCAGAAAAAGCTGCCATATAAACTTCATTCCACAAGCATAATTCCATGTATCAAGGTCTTTTACCCCAAGTCCCCCTTCAGTTTTAGGAAGACAGACCTTTTCCTACAGCACTTTTGCTCCAGTGGCTGCACCATTCTTCCCTTTCCATAAAAGGACAAATCCCATGCGTGTGTTTGTATACATACAAGGGAAACCTATGCGATTGATCTTTTAAGAAGACATATATCATCTCCTGGTCAACGAGATAGGAGAAGGGGATAGGAAATCTATGTTCAAGGAGATTACTTCACCTTAGCAATTCATAATTTCTTTCATAATGCTAAATTGTTATGTGAAGTAAACAGTACCTCGATTGCCATCGAGGTAATGAATTTAAACTGAAAAATATTTCAATGATTCTTAATATTCCAATTGTCGTGGTGTCAATCGACAATTGCATTGAGTCTATGCAGCGGACCATCAGTTAAGGAGCAGCAAGCCCGTTATCCTTGAAAAAAATGCAGAATTTGGAGACATGTGGCTCGGAGAGGATGAATTAATTGTCTTAATTGATTCTAAAGAAATTATTAACGTTTTAAATTTTTTATAATGAAAATAAACACAAGCCACAAGGTTAACTAAATATAACTAGTTGAAGACTAGCGCATTGCGCAGGTTAGAGTTTTTTTACATAGTAGCATGGTATTGAGCGCCGCAATAAACAATAAAATGAGATGCTCATGATAACATGAGTTGTTTTCTATCACTTACCGTCGTGTGAGCACGTTATATCATGTAACGTACTCACTATAATTTCTTAAACTAATTCGAATAATTAATACACTTAATAATTTCTTAATCACACTTAATACAATTAACACTGATCACCACTTCGAATAACCACATCTAAAGTGCAAAATAATCATAAACTTAACAGAAATAAATTAGTGGCACAACGTGAACTCCGAAAAGATGAACATTTCCCTATGTTCAAAAGTTAATATGGATCAAAATAATGAAATATTTCACCAATTTTGATAGCAAACAACTAAAACTAAATCCAAGCACGTTCATTTAATTAACGACATCTAGAAATGAATGAAGAAGTTCGCAACTAACAATATCAAGAGATCAAATCCTACTGTTATCGCCTTAAATTCAAACAAATCTCCACAAAAACACGAACCCTTTGGTGATCTTTACTCGCTATATCATCATGAAGGCGGATGTGTATGCCTTTAAGGATTACTTCTAGAGAGATTACTCAATCAGGTAGAAGCGCGTATCTTCAATAGTGAATTCCTAGAGCATTTTTGTATGGCTACGCATGCATATGTGCGATGCGTGACATTTGAATTTCCACAAGTAAATCAGTACATGGCTTATTCAAGTGAAGAACTTTTGAACTTCCCCGATTGAAGGACTTTTGGATTTCTCTAATTGAAGGACTCTTGGATTTCTCTAATTGAAGGACTCTTAAACTTCCATGAATGATGTGGCGCGACCTTCCATAAATGTATGTCCTAACATAACATTTATTTTCGCGTTAATTTTATCACAACATTTTAAAATTATACTATATAGCACAACGTTTAGAATGCAGTGTCAATTATGGTATGACGTCAAATTTTTCGTAAAAATTAAACCGAAGGCTGATATGGCACATCCGTGAATAAATAGTTGACCCAGACTCTTGCCACATGCAAAATAACTCATATTATGACGTGCTTAGTGCCCTTTTACATGTTGACCCCTCACCGTCAATACCTGAATCCCATTACCGCCTCTTCATACATCTCTCGCATCACTACAGCCCTAAATTTCTCTTCAGTTCAGCGTTTTACCCTTCCCCCCTCTTCACACACGAGCTTGCCGATTTGTCTCTTCATATTCCTCCCTCTTTTGCTCCCATAAAAGAAAACGAATTAAGGTTTGCATTTTATTTGATAGGTATGAACTTTCCTTTTTGTAACAAATTTTTATCCATTATTCATTATATGAACTGCAATATGTTTACTATATGATTTTTCTTTTATTATATTGACGGTGTGGTTGTTTTCAGAAAGAGTAATTCACAGGAATTGAATTCACGTATTAATAGTTAAGGAGTCGTCTGGGTAAAAGCAAGGGTGATCGGTTCCGGGTACCTTGTATTTTTCACGATACCCGGACCCTACCCTGTTGAATCCTGGAACCGGAACCTACTCGAAACCTGTACTATACCATAAGTTCCGGGTACCCTGTTGGAACCTGTAAATTTTTTTATTTCACTAAATAAAACTGAAAATGTCACATATATAATCAGTAATCACGCCAAATAGAATATCAACATAGATTTAGATTAATCCACAACAAAAAAAATAGATTAATCACGCCAAATAGAATATCACATATATGTCTCATCAATTCATCAACAAAATTAAACATTCATAATACGATCTCACACAACAAAATGCCTCTGTTCTGATTCATTAGAGGAGACAGTAAATTTACTCTTTCATCTTTTTTATTTTAATAAATAACCGGTTCCGAGTACCATGTAAGTAGGAACTAGAAGCGGAATCGATTTTCACCGATTCCTAGTTTTAATACCCGGAACTTATCTTATTTTCAATACGAGCTACCCAGACTCTACCCGTTAGGGTAAGTTCCGATCAGTTCCGGGTATACCAAGTACCCGTGCACACCCCTAGGTAAAAGGGCATAGGACGGGTTGAAATATAGGTTATTCCCTATGTGACAAGAGTATGAGCCCACTATTTATTCACATGTGTCACACATCAGCATTCCGTTTAATTTTTACGGAGAATTTAATGTTAAGTTGTAATTGACATTATACCTTATACGTTATGCTACATATTATAATTTTAAAAAATTGTGATAAAATTAATACAAAAATAAAATATTGTGTAATGGCATATATTTTTTCTTTCAAAATTTATCTAAAAAAGAATTTATTAAAAAATCAAAATAGTCGCCTTCTTCTCTTCTCCGATTTCTTCTCCCGCTCCTCTCTGGTTGATCAGTCGCAGGGTTTCCTCTCTGTTTCTAACCTGGTGGTCTTGCCAGTGTCTGCTCGAATTGGAAGCTCTCTCCCACCCAAAGGTAACCTCTTCTCTTCGGTTCCGATGTCCCTTTGAGCTTTTTCAGGCTACTTTCTGCCCTTCTCCTTTCGGTTCTCTTCTCATTTCCCCTTTTCGAAGTAAGTCGGCGGTTGCCTGTTTTCCTTTTCTTCCGCTTCGCTTGCGCTGCAGCTATGGCGATCCGGGTTGGGTGAGCTCCAGCGTGGCACCCCCCCAAATAGCATGTTGTCGGAATTTCCGCAACATCCGGTAGCGAAATTGTGGGCCGGAGCTTTTGGATTTGTTGTCGTTGAACTTTTCTGTAATGCTTGATGTTAGGGGTCTTTTAGGGCTGAAAGTTGTAGCTTCTGCCAGCCCTGATTTGCTCGTGTGCCTATCATGTGCTCGGCCTTGTCCGGTGGCATCGATATTTTTGTAATGGCACTGGTAGGCTGTAAAGCTTCTTCTTTGGGACGTAATTGGGGTTTTTATGCTGCTGCTACGGCAGTTGGTTATGGCTGCGCAGGCTATGGAGAGAGAGCAAATACAAGGGGATCTTTCTTCCAGGAAACCTAGGATCTTGCTTGCTGCCAGTGGAAGTGTTGCGGCCATTAAGTTCGGCAACCTCTGCCACTCTTTTGCTGAGTGGGCAGAACTGAAAGCGGTGGCAACGAAGGCCTCCTTGCATTTCATTGATCGAGCATCGCTACCTAAGGATGTGCCTCTTTACACTGATGAGGAGGAGTGGTCGAGTTGGAACAGGATAGGCGATAGTGTCCTTCACATTGAGCTCCGCAGGTGGGCTGATATTTTGGTCATTGCTCCACTTTCTGCTAATACATTGGGCAAGGTATGGCATCTTAATCCTCGGGAGTGTGTGATCTCATAAGAGGATATTATGCTTGGAATTTCTTCTGGGGCTTTGCCCATTGAAAAATGAAATATCCAAAGAAAAAGGGGTTACTTCTATGTATATTTTGCTTCCCTTTCCCGATGGGATAGGGATAGAAAGATTGCTAAAATCTAGTAATGCATCTGACACCCCGATACCAGCTTATCAATTGTATATCATTGGGGATATCATCAGTGAAATTATCAGCAGAATCTGTCTGCACGTCCTGGCACTGGTTAGGACTTGGTTAGTTGTGGAAGATTATCGCAGTTCCATTTTTGCTCTTCAAAGATGTACTTTGCACAAAAGCATGTAACCTGCCTCTGTTTTTTGTATTTAAGTAGAAAAGAATTCAAATGCATCTGTGGTATCGTTTTCATATATCTACTTAGTTTGTGTCTCTGCTTGTATTCGTTAGATGATGCTTATGACCATATTGAGTCCTCTTATTCTGCAGTCGTGTGGAAGAAAAGCATTTTAAACACGCAAAACCACTTCTCTTTTTCATTTATTATTACGTCTCTTGTGCTTGTGTTATTGGCAAATCCTTTCTTTTTTATATTCCCTTCACATATATCATATTTAGATTGCAGGTGGTCTGTGCGATAACCTGCTGACATGTATTGTGCGGGCATGGGACTACAACAAGCCAATCTTTGTGGCACCTGCAATGAACACTTTCATGTGGACCAATCCCTTTACAGAACGACATCTCATGGTGATCGACGAGCTTGGGATCTCTCTCATCCCCCCAGTCTCAAAGAGGCTTGCCTGTGGAGATTACGGGAATGGTGCCATGGCTGAACCTTCGCTGATCTTCTCCACTGTAAGGCTTTTCTTCGAGTCCAAATATCATGCAGGCGGCAGCAATAACTAGTTGAAGTGAAAAGCCTCGCCTGATCTTCTCTAAGAACTGACATTGTGACTGTGTCGGCCTCCTGCGCTTGGCGTGTGGTGTACTTTTGGTTTTGCACATATGTTCTCGTTCTCAGCAGAGAACAGTAACATCTTGGAAATTTTCTTCGTAGAGAACGATAACACCTTGGGATTTTTCCTTTGTAGTGTATTTCGCTTTTCAAAGGACAGTCTAAACTCTAAAGATAATTCGAGTTAGTGTACCGTAAAGATAACTTCGAGTTAGTGTTCCCTAATTCAAGTAGTGATTACATTCCATGCCTTCACAAATATACAGTGGAGGAAACAGCTGTCTGTTTAAAAAAAATCGTTGTTTACACAAAAAGTAAAAGAACTGAAAAACGATATCCTTACCAAAGGAACTAATTTGATTGCTCGATCAACAAAGTCAACAAGAAAATTGCAACTAATCGGACAACTTATAAGAAATCGGGAAATACTGCAAAGCTAATACAGATGGACATGCTTATGTTACAGTCTTAAAAGAGATTGGAAAAGAATTGTCTTTAAATTTCCAGAGAACAGAGCCTAATAACATAACTTTCTTTCTTATCAAAGGAAATCCCCACAAATGATCAGCAGTATCACTGTTCGCCTCTCTAAAATGGCTCACTTCTACGGAAAATTAGCAGAATTTCCAGTGATTGTTGCAGTTTACACATGTGACAAACGTTGTCATAGGTTCATCAGCACTCCTCGTTTGCAGCTGATAGTACGTCGTCTTCCTCTGCCCACATCGGCCACACTTGAACTGATCGGTCGTTGCCTTCGGTGGGCCCCCACGCTCGCAGTCAAATAAGGCCTTCTCTTTAATCTGACTGACTTCCCGCTGTCTCTGGTCGCTAGCCATCTCCTCTGGAGTCATGGAGATGAGCCTCTCGGGTTTCACCTGCCCTAAGAGGACTTTCCTCCTCAGGTCGGGGTTGTTTGGGTCCTTAATGTTGAACATGACGGACCTGTACTTGAACTTCTGAGTTCCATTGGACCGACCCATCTTTTCAAACATAACTGATTCCACCATAACAGCAACTCGAAACGGGTCGCATGCGTTCACTTCATCCAGCATGTCCTCATCTGCCTCGCTGGCAACTTTGGAAAATGCCTCGGCAAGGAGCTCTCGAATTTTGTCACGCAGAGAATCATTACATTTGACCAAGGTTGTCAGCCTTGGAGGAAGAGCATTAGGTGCCTGTGATGGCTTCCTCGCACTTGTAGGTGGTTTCTCCTCCTTAGATATCCTCTCAACTTTGACAGTTTCAGAACTCGATACACTCGCTTTTGCCTTGTCGCTTTTATAAACTTTCTCGACAACCACAGTTTCATCCTTTGGAACCTTCTCAGTCTTCGCTAAACTTGGGCCCTTTTCAACCTTGACATTATCAGTCTTCTCTGTTTTTGTTGCCAATTTGCCATCAATGCTGCCATTCTTCTTATTTTTAGTAGTTTCATCGATTATTATTTTCTTCCAAATCTCAAGCACGTCAGAGGCCATACTTTTGATGGTCCCACTGGGATGTTTTGTCAGGTGGCGAAGTCGTTTCCCAACCTGCAAATGTTGTGCATAGAAGACATTAGACGAGAGAAATAGTGACAGAAAATTAACTCTTGCATAGTTCTAAACTAATAAACAGAATGAAATTGAGAAGTCCACAATTATCGCATCCTATATCACTTAAGGTACTGGCATCGTCTCGCAGAGAGTTTCGACAAATTCATGAGCAAAACAAGCCATGAATAAGGAATTTATAAGCTCAAGATCACTGACATTCCAGTCTTCGCCATCATGAACTTGAACAGAGCGAACACACGAAACATAGTATAACCTTCTCTTATCTTCAGCCCGATTCAGCTGCATACACATGCGTGACAATATCCTCCCCCATTTCACTGCTCCTAGTTTATCGTTTCTTTTCTTTTCCCTTCCCCCTAGAAGATCATTCTGGGGAATGATTATAGACCCAAACAGGTAACTAGCTTCAAAGGAGCAAGAGTATGCAACTAGGCCATAGCTGGAGAAAGGAGCTGGAAATCGTATCCCCCAATGCCAAATTAAAGACTTTCACCAAGCTATCAAACCCTGTAAACTTTAATGGAGGCGTTATATCCAACACTACATCTTCCAATCATGAACATATATTGTAAACCTCTATCATGCATCTCCTTCCTCCACTCATCTATCCTCAGCTTAGAGTTTTTCTGATCGAGAGTTCCAATGTCCTGACCAACATGAGAGTTGGGATATGGTCACTGTACTTAAAAGCAACCAAGATAGACGAACTACCTATGCCACTCACTTTCTTGTCATACATACTGTAAATGTACTACTGATGAGCAACACAAGTTGCGATTTTTGGATTAACCCTCAGTTAGATTATATACACCTGACCTAGAAGCATCTAGTTCTTCCTCAGAATAGCATACCTTCCTTTTCAAAGTCCTAGTCATTGTCCCAGATTTTCGGAGGAACAGACAGATTTTCATGAACCCTATAACTTCACAGCGAATGCAGCAAAGGTATCACCTTGCCAATCAACTTGCAGGGCAATTCAATTCATCTTCTGAAGAACACCATTTAATAATAATTAATAGAAAGAACGAATTTTGATTACCTGAGTAGCAACCAGAGCGTCATAGGAAACGGGGAATTTCTTGAGCTGCTTGAGAGCGTCCACGCACCGGGACACTGCCGGCGAGCTGGAGCTCACTCCATCCGCGGTGGCCGCGTCCGCGGCCTTCTTGGCTGCCTCAAACAGCTCCACCAACTCCTGCTCCATGAATTGGCAGTTATTCCTCCAAAGTACCTGAAAAAGAACCAAATTCGAAGCAACAGACGGGTGAACTCGCGATCGAGCGTCGAAATTGCAACAATGAACAGAAAGGCAGAGAAGGGGAAAGAGATCTGAGTTTAGGGTTACCGGAGGGCTGGGGGAGGCGGATTGCGAGTCGGAGCAGCACTCTGTAATCCCTCTTCTCTCTCTCTCT
Source organism: Punica granatum (assembly GCF_007655135.1). Classification (NCBI taxonomy): domain Eukaryota; kingdom Viridiplantae; phylum Streptophyta; class Magnoliopsida; order Myrtales; family Lythraceae; genus Punica; species Punica granatum. The sequence continues at coordinate 2,225,645 of NC_045127.1, read as the reverse complement.
CTCTCTCGAGGGTTTGGCTTCGGTTTGCGGACGAGGGGTTAGAGAGAGAGACAGAGAGAGACGACAGGAACGAGAGAACTGCGACAGAGTTTGGTACGGAAGGAAAGGATCAACTAAATCAACGGATACGGTACCAGAATCAGGTGATCTTGGGAATGGAATCGACGGCTGGAGATCGAAGACAGATGTCGTAATTACTAAACAGCCCCTAAAACTATTGTATCCGGGAAACCATGTTTCGGGAAACTTCCATCTTAGGATAATAAAATCTACCCGTGTGATTAACTACTTGCTAGAAACATACCCGTGCTAAATTACAATATAATTAAAATAACATAAATTATTATGAATAGAATTCCAATAAAGTTCGATTATACCCGCTCGAGATACTTTTGGTTTAATCAATTTCCTTTATGGAAGTTAATTAGACATAATGTACAAAAAAATCATAAATTTATACCAAAAGATGATAGCGCCGTTCATAAGAGAGAGAGAGTGCTAAGTGGGAGAGAAAAAATAGGAATAGTTTTTCTTGTTCACTTACAAAATAAAAAGAAATTTTCCCTCTATAACAGTACAGTAGATAAAGGTTAACTTTCAGGAAATAATGCCGCGGTTACAAAACTCATTTTTTTCTTTAAATAAATGTAATAATATAGATATAAGATTTAGATTATAATCACACGCCATATGCATATCCTTTTGTTATAATAATTATACACTATCTGTACTCATGAATGAGTCTTCTGAAGTCTTTTACTTAAAAAATGTCCAGAAAGAAGATTACAATATCAAGAAATACGGCATATCCATTGGAATTATACCAAACAGAAATCAAATGTGATATACTATACATTAGGTCTCCCGAGGTTACAACATCACGGTGAACTCTGGACCAAGTTATCGGATGATATATCGTTTAGCCTTGCTTCCCCTAACATGAACTTATTGAGGCCGCTCGGGTATTGGCGAGGTAGAGTTGAGGTCGTGGCATATCCTCGATTTGGGCCAATGTTGGGGCAAAAACAAATTGTACGGGCAATTGCATATTCAATTATGTTAGGTCGAACCAAATGGGATACATACTGATAGACCGTACCATAGAAGACTTTGATTGTGTTCGTGGGCTTTTATGTTGTGGGTCATTTGGGCCCTACCTAGAAGCCGATAAGTAGATCTCGGGCTTAATTTTCTGTTGGGTTTCTTGGGGCCTGATCCCTCGTGAACCCTGAGCTTAACTCTCTTTTTTTTTTTTTTTTGCATGAGTAACTACGACCTTAACATGAGTAATTTAGTTCAACAAAGACAAAAAAATAATAATTAAACAATAAATATCAAACATAAATAGAAAGATGTTGGGGGGGGGGGGTCAAATTATGTGTTGTCCGTCGGGGTTCTCAAATCGGACGTCATTTGAATTATCATTTCCAGAAATAAAATCTCTGAATCTGCATGGACGATCACAATTACATTACTTGGTTGTCGTTGCTCTGATCATTTGTGTATCGGGTGCAATGATCTTGTTATTCATGAGATATATATAGAGAGATCTAATTAAACATCTCATATTGAATTAGTATGATTCTATGCTAATTATATCCAATGCCGTACCATCATGGTTTCGTTCATGTGAACACGGTCTGTTTGGACTTCAAAGTTCAAACTCAGGAAGTCTAGCTATGTTTCCTCGCAGGGAACACATCCTAAATGGTGGGGAAATTTGAGAATTGAATGTTCGTTTATGAACATCCTATACAGTATCTAACAGTACAATCTTCCTATGAAAAAGGAACAAATTAAGAAAACTTTTTGTATTTTTTCATTTTATATTTTGAAATTAGAAAACTACTTTATTTTATTTATTTATATTTTTACATAGAAAACTACTTTTTCATCCTAACGTTGCCCACATAGATTAACTCCAATCTTCTTTTTCCAATGTGCATTCACACTTGGCTAGCTAGCTGATGCCCATGTGCACACTTTATACTTTTTAATTATTACGATTATTATTTATATATATATACACATATTTACTAACTGGATCTCATTGTTTGTATTGTGTAGATATGAGCTTAATGTCCTTATTTAGCCATGAGAAAGACATCTAATTAATCTAATTGGGTGACGATGGAGCTTAACGGAAAAGAGTTCAACTTAAGTTGAGAAGGTTACGTCCCGGTCGACTATACCTCAAGTCGTACAATATAGATTGGGGGGGAGAGGAAAGGGGTATCTCAACTCATATAGCTTCTTGTGCTAGGGACGATGCGTCCCTTGACCGAAACCGGGGAAGGCAGCAACGTGGGCAGTGATGGTACTTAGCTGAACTGTGCCAGAACCAGTCAGTGAATAGTTAATTAAGATAATAATTATCATTAATCAATAATTAAGGTTTAAGATAATGTCCTTTATATATAATATAGCATTGGCCATGGGGACGCAGATTCCGGGAGATGAGCCACTAGACTTTTGTCCTTATCCGAGAGGACATCGCCATCGTGGGGGTACTGTCGTAATTTAATCGGCCTTATAGTTGTCCCTTCAGGTAGTATTGAAAAGAAAGATACAACCAGCTGGTACCCTTTTATATTTTATACGCACACACGCACATATATATATATATATATATATAGAGATTTTACACGGTTAAACATTTGTTCAGTTTAATTAAGGTTTCGAATTCAAATCATTGTGAATATAAAAAATCTACGTTATGAGAGCTTTAATATTAATGGATTAATTCGGTTCGACTGAATTAGTTAGTGTATTAAATTTTCGAATATCAACTATACATAATAATAAAAAAAGAGAAAATAAAAATAAAATAAAATGGGGTGGGAGGCCTGAGTGATTTTTTAACATGAGGATGCCACTGTGGGGATGACGCACTCAGCGTGACATAGGATCCGTGAGATCACTTGTACTCCGTAAGAGTAAAGCCTCCGTTCCCCTCGCTTCACTAGGCGCGTGCATGTCAAGACGAAGCTTCCATTTTCTTTTCTTTTCTTTTCTTTTTTTCCTGATATGAAGACAGTTTTTTTCTCCCCTTCTCGTACCCCTTCTCGTAATTGATCTTTTCTACTCGCGGGGCATAGAAATCACTAGAATCGTACATGAAATAGTGTTGAGTTAAAAGAAAATTTAGTATAAAAAAAAACGTGAGCAATTTTATCTATTTTTTTCTCTATCAAAATTAAATAATATTAACTTTCTTGATTCCAATAGATTGCAATTTGCATTCCTTCGAAACTATCTTAAATTAACATGTTATTTTAATTTTAATCTTCTATTCACGTGACAATTGATCAGTTCTATTTTTTTGTATTTAGTTAAGAAATAATATTATTCCTCTGTACATTGTGGATACTATGCTTGACATAGCAATATAAAAAAAAAAACTAATCAACTAAAAAAAGAGAATATGAAATAGAGATACACATACTTCTTCTTTCACAGGCCAAGTATGAGTCTTTCGTATATATTTTGTGAAATGTCCACTCAAATTCATCTAAACTCATATTACAATTGCACAATTGTGATTGATCATATATGATATAAAACTGCAAATCCATTAAAATAATTGATATATATATATATATATATAATCTAAAAATCCGACACTAACAATAGTTTTGCTAAAATATGTAAAAAAATTCTTAACGATTATCCTTTTAATTACTCACAATAATATAAGTTATAGTTTTATAAGCATCCAAGGGGCATTTTAACTCCGACTATTGTGATGATAATTAGACACACTTTTTACGGTTTTGGAGTGGAATTCAATTTCACTCCACTCTAGCAAATAAGTAATAGTAGATGGGAGGAGTTAATTATTAAAAAATTGATTGTAATAATAGTTAGGAAAAAAAGACGTGAGAATTTATTATTCAATGAGAGAAAAAATAAAATAAAAAAATATGTATTTATACACGGACGTAAAAGTATATGAGAAATTTATTATTAAAAAATTGATTGTAATAATGGTTAGGAAAAAGTATATGTGAAAAATTATTATTAAATGAGAGAAAAACATAAAAAAAGAAATGATTATGTTGTTGAATTGAAAGAAGAATGGAGTGGAGTATAATTTTGTTCCGAAACCAAACACCACGTAGTATTTTGTACTAATAATTCTATCGTGTCTCGGTATCAGTATGCTTGAATCTAATGGCATGTACACTTAACTCATAATCTAAACCCCATACATCTAAAAGGATTCCATACTCTCTCCCTTTCTGCTCAATCCCCCAAACCCTAACCCATTAACCCATCTCCCCAGTCCATTGCTACCGTCGACGCATTCGGCTTTGATTGGGAGTGTTCAGCAGTGATCATCTCTCCCTTCCACTCGAACACATTTCCTCTCTTCTTTCTCTGTTGATCCCCTCTCCCCCCATTACATCGCTGATTTATCGATCCTCCAATGTGCTCCTCACCCCTTCCCTGTTTCTATCACCGCTCCTTCATCTTGTTTGGTCTCTATTCGATTGGATCTGATTCGACCAAGCTATAGTCATATTTGGTCGAACTCACTTCCATTGTCGTTCTTCTATCGCCAGTCCACCATTGTTAGTCCTCCATCTTGGTCAATTGTCCTGGGGTCTTCTCGATGATTAGTCTCAGCTAAAATCCAACTATGGTAGCTCAACTCGTCTTGGATTGGGACCTCAGCTATCGCTTATGGTTACTGCCCCTTTTTCACTAAAAAAAAAAAACTTTGGTTACCCGAATGTTTATTGTTGACAGTTTATCGATGTAGTCCGATGGAACCCACCTGTTCGATATTTTGTCCTCCACGTAGGGGTCCGTACAAGGGTCCGCTTAGTTTGGTTAGTTTATGGTTGGTTGTTATGTCTTGTATTGTGTCAGGTCAGATTTGGTTGGAGTCTAGTAGGCGTGGATCCTCGATGTTTATTATGTCGTTTTATGTTGGGGATTTGCTAAATAAGGGTCTATGTGGGTGGCCCCGTGATTGGTAGTAGTTTTTTAGTTGGATGTATGTCTGCTAGCCCCGTGATCGGCGATCTAGTCGTTGGGTTGGTCGGTTGCCTCAACAAGGTCCTAATATAAATTATGGCGTGTTCAGTAAAATATACTTCATTCATTAAAAAAAAAAGAGCCCGCACAGCCACTGGATCAATCGACAAATTAGGTGTGTTTGGATTAAGAACTCAACTTCACTTTATCTTTAATTCAACAACATAATTATTACTTTTTAAAAAAAAATTTAACAATTCAGTTCAATTTTTAATACTAAATTCTCTCAATTATTTATTACTTTTTTTTCACAATTCAACAACACAATTATTACTTAATTATTACTTTTTTCACAATTCAACAACGCAATCATTACAAAACAATAATGGCCGTTTGTTTTCAGAATTAAAATAACAAAAATTTTAATTTTAACTTTAACTCAATCCACTACACAACAAAAATATACATTTTCCAAGTCAAAAATTTTAACTTTAACTTTAACTCAACACACTATACAACATTTGTCATTTTTCACAATCAAAATCAAAGTTACTTTAACTATGAAACCAAACGCACCGTTAAAATCAAAACTCAACTCCACTCAACTCTAAAACCAAACACATTTTAAAAATTCCCCCAACCGAAAAAGAAAAAAAAATCCTAAATTTGAGAAGATTATCCATACGTAAGTGTTGAAGTACACTCTCCCCGCTACGAGCGTGGGAGGGGGAAGGGCGTTGGGACCCGCGAGTTGTGGAATTTTCCCAGCGACCTTCCCTTAAACTTCCCCCGGCCTTTCATTTTTCCTCTTCTTTCCTCAATAAAACCAGACACTCTGCCCGTCTAATAGTCCCAAAGATACTCCCCCCGCCCACCTAAACAGACAGAAATGGAAACGGCGGCGACCGGTCCCTTGCCGGAGACACTATCGGCTGTGATCCAAGAGCTGCTGCGGGGCCAGGACTCCGCAAAGAAGCTCCGGGACCTCCTGCGCTCCCCCGTCGACCTTAAGCCGCTCAAGGAAGAAGAGGATAGAGGAGGAGAATTAGCAGGCCTGCCTCGTCCACCCCCGGCAGCCGAAGATCTCGTCGGAGACGTGTTCCTGTCGTTCACCAGCGCGCTGTCGATCCTGAACCGCGGAGACTCCGATGAGGTCTCCCAGGGTCCGCGGGTCATCGGCAGCTGCAACCTCGTGAAGTCCGAAGAGTCCGGGGAGAGCAGTAAGATGTCAGCTCGAAGGGATCGGCGAGGCTGCTATAAGAGAAGGTAAGGCCGTGTTTGGTTTGTGAAACTAATTCCGTTAGTAGTTAGGGATGGATATTTTCCATATTCATCTTTGCAATAATTGAACTTCGTTTAATCATTTATCAGTTCATTAATCCCCCCGCCGAGCTTCATTTGGTATCGATCGAACCCAAAACCTTAAATCGTGTCAATAGATCTGATTTCCACATCGCTTTTCGAGAGTTTGTCTTCTGTATCATTTTGATGTTTCGTCAAGTGATGCAATGATAATGGCCCGGTGCTTTAATTCGATTTGGTTCCGGTATCGATCATATATTAAACCGACTTTCAATTTATCAGCTCTAATAATTTGTACATCTTGCAAAAACACTAGATCTCTTGTCAACTCGTTCCTCCGGCATTTCATATGATGGAGTATATGAACTTTTGCATCAAATGTTGCAGGAGGAGTTCAGATTCATGGACAACAGAAAGCCCTAATTTCACCGATGATGGACATCAGTGGAGAAAGTACGGCCAGAAGTCGATCCTCAACACAAATTTCCCGAGGTATATACACGGAGAGATCGCACATATGTATAATTATATGTCTTTACATTGTCTATCATATTCCAGTGAATTGATCAATGTGCTCTCGTCTCCTAAGTCTCCCTAATTTGCTCTCTTTTGTGGCACAGGAGCTACTTTCGGTGCACACACAAGCTCGACCAGGGATGCCAAGCAACGAAACAAGTCCAGAAGATATCGAATGATCCATCACTGTACCAAACCATTTATCACGGTCAACACACTTGCCAGAACCTCCTCAAGGCCCCTCAAATCATCTTGGCGGACTCGAGCCCTAGGGACTCCTCCATTCTTCTGAGCTTTAAAACCGAGAAATCACCCAATGACACTAGTGCTCGCACTGACAGTAATAAGAACATTGCCCTCTCGTACTCCCCATTCCCCACATTGGCCATGAAACGCGAGGGCAATGAGGTTATTGCAACTAATTGCATGAATGCATCCCACAACCAATCATCCTCATCCGAGTACGACGGTTTCCCATCACCTGACTTTACAGTGTTTGGGTCTGATCAAGGGGAAGCATTGTCCAGCAGCCGTAGCTTTGATCACAACACAGACCTGATGATGGACGGAGTTGATTTCGAGGATGTTTTCGACTGTCCGTTCTTGTGATAGTTCCTGTGAGAGAGACTAGGTCGGATCAGTTGATTCTCGTGGAATGGATTTACCTGTCTATGTCTGTATTCTATCTGCAATATAGATTGATGGAGCAGCTTCCCATTACGGGGTAGTTACACTCGTAGTCGATCAGTAGGTCATTTAACCCTCATATTAGAGATGCTTTCTTATTATTAGAGTTTCAATGTGTAAATAGACTGCACTAGGTGATTAACACTTTGTTCCATATATAAGACTGTATTCATAATGTATCATTTTCGAAGCACTATATATAATTGTTATGCTTTATGACGATTTATTAGCTAAAAAAATTGGAATCTAATTTTCAGTTAAAAGTTTTTCTCAGTTCATGTTATATATTCTAAGCCTCGAGGATGGACAACCTCGATATATCAGTTTAGTCGAAGTATGCTGCATAGACAACGAGATTTGATACGGTTTCTGAGAATCAAGCTTTCCCGATAAACATGGAGAGAACTAACACTGAAAGTTCACGCACTAGAATTGATATAGCAAGAAGCTCCATTACCATACATGAATACGTCAAGGCAAAGCGACAAAGATTAGTTTCATTTCAAGTATACTGAGATTGAGATTGGTTTGAAAAAGCATTAAAGGAGAGGATAACTTGATCGAGAAAAATCTGGTCGTTAACGTGTGAACGGGGCCAAGGTAAAAGTATCGTCGTTTTCAAAGGCCCTCTGGAAATTAGTGGGAGCGTGGGGCCTCCAAGACATGACAATTTCTGCTCAAACAAAAGACAGAGAGAGATACTTCGAGAGATACCTGTGCGCAGGGGTGTTTGATTTTTAAAAAAATTTTAACTCTATTCAATTCAATTTTACTTATTTTCAATTCAATAATATAATTATTACTTTTTTTATTTTTAAAATTTTTTGAACCATTCAATTTAATTTTTAATATTAAATTCTCTCAACTATTCATTACTTTTTTTTTTCACAATTCAACAACACAATCGCTACTTAATCATTACTTAATTTTAACTATTCATTACTTTTTCTCATAATTCAACTATATAATCATTACAAACCAATTAAAACTAAAACTCAACTCAATTCAACTCAATTCAAAAACCAAACACATTCTTAAAATTTGATATTAATTATTATGATTTCTATTTCATTATATTAGATTCATGTACCTTTCTTTTAATCGAAAAAGCAAAAGGAGATACTAAAAAAAAAAAAGTACTACAATGGCATATTTGAGGGTGCCTTTTACAACGTTAGCGCAAAAGCTGGAGCAGGTGAACCTGATGGGATTGTGGAAAAATATGGTGCATACGCTGAAAGTAAACCGGATCTTATGAAACGACTTGATTTCAATTCATGGGTCTGCCCTGGTAGATAAGGGTTTCATATATCCTGTTATGTATACATTTCGTCCATCTAATCGATATCGGACTCTATGGTATATTCTCCTCTCGCTTGAGATCGTTTGACATCTCTAACCCATTTACATTGGCTCAGTGCTCCCACCGGCCACTGCATATGGACTTTCCTTGACCCCAGCTCCCATAAGGTTATGCTGTCTTGTCGTGTCGGTCCTCTCATGAACCAGATATAACACCAACTGGCGAGAGCAGATATGCAAGGGGATGGAAGAATTGTATCTCATTATAAGTGTATATTCAATTCAGTATACATGAGAATGGAAACAAAATGGAATGGAAACACCGCAAATGACTTGAAGAACTTCTCTTCATCGTCCATCACCTCATCGATCGTCCTCTTGCGATGAGATCTTGAGAAAGCACCATATATATATATATATATATATATTATTGATAACATGCGGATTCAAATGGTACATAGAAAATATGTTGTTCTGTCATAAATATATAAAGCTTCTTGATTGGAATTGGGCTAGAGCAAACCAAGGCCCAATTGAGCCTAGTAAGGCCCACTATCCGGCACTCTTTAAACCGCAGATTGGGCCCAGGGCCCAACTTTGACTTCAGGTTCAACAGTCAACGTCAACGTCCTAATGCCAACTCTCCCAGCAGTCTTCTACAGTCCTGTCCAATTCCAACCCATTGAAATTTGCCAGAAGAAAGTTCCAGTCCCGAGCTTCCTCTTCTCAGAGATACAGAGAGAGAGAGAGAGAGAGAGAGAGAGAGAGCATCCATGGAGGAGAGAGGTGTTAACTTAAGCTGCAGGAGAGCTCCGGTGTGGCTTCTGCTGGTACTTACGTGCATCTTCTTCAGCCAGATCATCGGCGTCCGCTGCTCGATTCACGAGTATAGGAACGAGGCGTTTGCTCGCCGCTCCAATGCCCTGTTCTTCCATGGCGGCAGCGAGGGGCTCCACGCTTCCAAGTCTCTCGGCCCGTCTTTTAATAAGTCCTCCGAGAAGCCTCTCCAGGGGAAGTCCTTCATCAGGTAACCAATCGGAGGGTTCGCTCCGATGAAGAGAGGTTTGCATTAGAAATGCCCCGAATAAGCTCGAAATGGTAGTGCCGTGCGGTGTTTAGGTTATGATTGAGTTTCTGATAGATGGCCGAGGCGAGGCTTGTTGCTATAGCTGCCAGGCTTGTGGATAATCTGAGCTTCATTTGTGGCATAAAGCTGGATGTCCCTATCACCATCAAACTCTGCGCTCCCTTAGAACAATTGTATGCTATCGCTATCGACCAGTATGTTTTAAAATCGGGATCAACGTGATGTCATAGAAATGTGTTTTGATATAGGGATTGACATGACAGAGTATGCCGGCTCGATCTATATCTTGTAGAATATTGCCCATACTGAGATAGTGGTGATGGTGGACATTTAGATTGGTAGCTTAAGATGAGATTCTGTGGAAATAGTACTTTTCTTTACAACCCGTGTACTATAATTTGTGTTTTTCTTTTTTCCCTTTGAATTTAGGTTCGACGGTGTTATCTTTACAAGGACAAAAGAATCAGCTAGCAAGAAGAATGAAATGCAACAGAATACCGGCTTAGTGGAAGCTATCGTACTTGATGTGAAAGACAGAGAAAGGATTGGGGGTTCATACTTGAAATATGATGAAATATGCTGCACCAAAAAGATGTCTGATGAAGGATTCTGTAAAGTCGGGGAAGTTATTATCCACAAAAACTCTGATACCCCTGACTGGCCTAAACGCATTAAAACCTTCTTTGAAGGGCAGAATGAGCAGGCAGCCATGGATCCTAAAACTGTCGAGATTAATAGCACTGGAATGTATTATCTTTATTTTGTGATTTGTGATCCAGAGCTGACTGGTACATTAATTAAGGGGAGGACAGTATGGAGGAACCCAGATGGTTATTTGCCTGGGAAAATGGCTCCACTAATGACAATTTTTGGAATAATGTCACTAGCTTACCTTGTTCTCGGCCTGGGTTGGTTCCTGAGGTTTGTTAAGTACTGGAAGGATATCATTCAGTTGCACTACCATATTACAGCAGTCATTGCTCTTGGGATGTGTGAAATGGCTCTCTGGTATTATGAATACGCGAATTTTAATTCTACCGGCACCAGACCATGGGATGTTACATTGTGGGCTGTAACTTTTACTGCTATTAAGAAGACACTGTCTCGCCTTCTTTTGCTGGTTGTCTCAATGGGTTTTGGTGTTGTGAAGCCAACTCTCGGTGGTATAACGTCAAAAATCCTTCTTCTAGGAGCTGTGTACTTTATCGTCTCCGAGTCTTATGAACTCATTCAACATTTAGGGAACATCAATGACTTTTCCGGGAAAACTGCATTGTTTCTGCTTCTGCCTTTGACTTTCTTGGATACTTCCTTCATCTTGTGGATATTTTCGTCCCTATCAAAAACCCTAGAGCAGCTTCAGGTAAATCTTTCATTTTAAGCACCATTATTCTCATGCTGTACATTAATTTTTTTTTTGTTCACTTAATCGTACTTCTTTGGTTTTCCAAATATTTGATTGTATGGAGGCATTAACTGATAGCGATCTACATTAATGTGTGCAATTGGGTGTCATTCTGTGGCCTGGTTAATTCTAACCATTTTTGGCTTCTATCCTTGAGTGTGGTCTCTTTCTCCATAATGGTTCACCGTCAGGTTATGTTTGTTAGTCATTGTTTTTGTCTCTTCTCATGGGTGCCATGTTTATAACGATGTGTGCAGATGAAGAGAAACATGGCCAAACTGGAGCTTTACAGAAAATTCACCAACGCTCTTGCAGCCTCTGTGCTGCTATCTATTGCTTGGATCGGCTTTGAGGTAATTATTTTCTTCTCCAATTTGTAGAAGACATTTCTGGGAGCGGGAGAATCTGTGATAGTTACGAATTGCATCTTCAAGTCTATTGACGAATCAATTTATCACAAAGGTATACTTACATGCTGAAGAACCTCTGATCTGTTTTGGACCAGTTATATTTCAACGCGACCGACCCGTTGAGTGAATTGTGGCAAATTTATTGGATCATTCCAGCATTCTGGATTGTTATTGCTTATTCTCTCTTGGTCGTAATATGTGTCCTATGGGCTCCCTCTCGAAACCCGACAAGGTATCCTGTCTTCACACGTTATTGCTTTCATTTTCATTTTCATTTTTTCGATGATACTGATTCAGGTTGTCTCTGCAAGGAGGCTAAATGACCAATGGGCTAAATAATCTATTTCCTCCTGTTCTATAGATATGCATACTTGGAGGGGGCAGACGACTTAAGCGAGGAAGGTCTCACATTAACAAGCGGGAACAAGGTGATGGGGGAAAATTCAACCAAGTTGGGGGAGGATCTCGAAGAGGATAAACGGGAGTAGACGAGCCTCCCGTGTGTGAAGTTCATTGACCCAGAAGCCCTGTCGTGGATTCTTTTATATGTTGCATGATCCTTGTTGTATATACATGAGAGAATCGTCATGACATGGAAAAACGAAAAATCTATAGTGAGAATACTAACAAACATAGTCTCAACTCATGGCATGGTCTTTCTAATGACCATTGCCCCTTGTAGCTCAGCTCCCGACATGTGTTACAGTGAACCTCTCTTCTTCTGTAATCTATACGAAACGGTAAATAGCCGAACCTCTACCTCTTAAAACTGCTGCCTTGCTGCTTTAGAACTGCCCCGTCGATGATTCCTCGAGCTCCTCACCCTTCAAGAACCTTCCCTGACACGAAACGAGATGAAATCTGCTTTGTCCTCAACTTCAGGTGATGGTGCCTGCGGCTTGCCATCCCATGCCGGCTCGATAGGATGATGGCCTCGGACACTTGCATATTCTCTAACCCAACAAATATGATAGGATCCTCGTCTCAAAATCTTTCAACGTAGGTATAGATGGTCCCTGTGGGGGGGTGAGTTTGCTATTGATAGGATCCTGTGTTTATTTATCGAAGATCATTTAGCTTGGATGGCTATTCTGTTTTCTGGTAATAATTGGTTCTTCCACATTCTGGGTCGTTTGTTGATGTTCCGAGTATTTTGAGGTTTCTCCTTATTAATTTTCGTTCCCCATTGATTTGTATGTGCCTGAGCCGCTGTTAAGGACATTTCTGCTGGCTAGTGCGGTAAGCAACTTAACTTAAAACCATATACAAGCGGGGACCAGAAATTCAGTGAAATGATCAGCCGAAAGGAAGAATACTGACAGTAAACATCTCTTTTTGTATCTATACAGAGCAATTAGCACCCGAGCCTTTGCCTCTTAAAACTTTTGCTTTCCCTTCGATGATGATGATGCATGGAACCAACCCGTCGATGATGTCTCAAGCTCTTCAGCCTTTGAGCACGTCCCTTGACACGGAAAGAAACCTGCTTTCTCCTCAACTTCATGCGGTGGTGCCTGCGGCTGTGGCTGCTGTGCCTTCCATGCCTGCTCGAAGGGTAGGCAGGGCTTCGGACACCTGCAGATTCTCCAAGTGACTTCCTCTTCTTACTTGCACTTGAATGGCGGTGATGGCTCGAGAAATTGGTCTCTTCATCAGTCGAACTTTGGTACCCAACTTCAAGGTCTCGGTATCGACGCCTTCTTCGATAAACCTATTAAAAGAGTCAGTTCAATACTCTCAGGCAAAAAAAAAAAAAAAAAAGATGAACGATCGTCTCGTAGTTCTTCTTTCTTAATTACGATATACCAAATCATGGTCATCTATTAGACTCAGATCTATTGTGTATTACCCGCTTCGTGCTCATTAGCCTGTGACACAAGAAACACGATATGTCCCCGACTGCGTACCAGTATGTCACACACGCAGCCCAACACATCTTACAGAGGCTCCTCCCTATGCATTGGCAGATCCCGAGCTTGAATAATAGGAAGAAGAACAAAAGAACTGAGAAACAAACAGGAAGATGATCAGTCATTCCAATTCTAGTTCTTTGCTTCAGTTAGTTTGCATCTGCAACTCGAAATTGAATGTGCAACAAAGAGATGTATGAGTGATTACTGAACTAAAGCGAGAGTCGTGTTTCAGTGAGAACATTACTCATGTAACAAAGCCCCACAATCAACAAGAATTTTGCTAGATTGGCAACGCATAGATGCTCGATGAAGCACACTACATCCCATGGCCCTGAACAGACTTCCCTGCATTATCAGTCGCAACGGAGAGATGAAAAATAATATACGAAAAAATGAAAATAAGTAATTCCAAGGAATAAAACAAATGGAAGAACTGAGAATGGCAGCGGTGACCAATTACACGTACTCGCATGATGCGCCGAAGACGCTCTTGAACGGAGCAGAAAAAGCACTTCCAAGGGCATCTCCAATGCCATTCGCAGCTTGACTGATGAGGTTTCCCATTACTCGATTTGTACTTCTACTTCCCAATCAGCAGCAACGACCGCTGGATAGACCTCTACACGTCAGGTCTCGGCCCGAAAAAAGAGTTGAAACTCCGGTGCGGCAACGTCGATGGAAGGCTAATGAAGTGGGAGTGCGAAGTGCGGAAGAGATGCAGAGCCAGAGGAGGGACAGGGGAGCGAATGAATGCGGAAGCGGGAAAATGGACAATCGGACAAGGAACGGTTGGAGCACTCAACCGCGAAAACCGCCAAAGACGGTGAAGTTTCCTCCTGCATAGGCCCATTAATTATTCAGGTCGTGGGCCCAGCCCATTTTATCTCTTTCCTTTTTTGTGTCCTCCCCCCCCCCAACAGTTTTAATTTTAAAAGATTGTCTTGATATTTTGATTTAGAATTGGCTGATTTCAATAATAAACAGTGGAGAAGATGATAGAGGAGATTTTTGAGATAATAAATTAGTAGGTTTTTTATTTTCTGTTTTCAATATTTTCTTTGGAAGTAGGAGAAAATTTAGTATTTTATTTATATATTAATCAAATTGAGCTGTAAGAAGAACTTGGTATTTTATGTGTTAATTCTCGGCCTATTTTTACCAACTTTCTCCATATTTGATTGTCTAATTTCCATTTTTTTTTGTTTAAATTTTAAATTTCTATATTTAGTTATCGGTGAGAAGTTTTTTAGATATGCATATATGATTTTGCATATACATCGCCATCGAATGAGAAAAAGAGGAACTCACATTCACTATGAGCTGCAAAAGGATGAGTTTAAAGACAGTAAACTTTGATCCTAATAGAGATGGGTGGTCGGTGCAATTATGCTTGAACTATTCAAATATCTGAACATAACGGATAAGGGTTATCAGAACCACATGATATATGATAGTCATATTTTACCGAAATTTTGAAATCATAGCCGTTTTCTTCTAATAATTGAAATTTGAAATCTTGAAATGGATTTATTATTTACTGAAAAACGATCAGATATTCTCTTTCCCGTTTCCCGTTTAATTGCTTACTAGTCTTCACGCGTGCGCGATTTCCTTTCGAGCATGCGGCATGCTCAATGCATTGGTTTAACATGGCAACACTACCTTCGGCATCCGAATACCTACACCTATCTCAATACAAAATGCCTATAAATATTTGCTAGGCATGCACCTGCAACTGCAGGCGAGCTGAACTTCAGAAGTTGCAAGATCTCGAAGCTCTTGCATGATAATTGCAGTTGAAGATCTTGCAAACATAATTGCAAATTTCTGGTAAGCACATTATGTTGCCATTATTTTTCAATTTGTTGTTAGAATTGGAAATCCACTTCTAATTTGTGTAGAATTCA
Source organism: Punica granatum (assembly GCF_007655135.1). Classification (NCBI taxonomy): domain Eukaryota; kingdom Viridiplantae; phylum Streptophyta; class Magnoliopsida; order Myrtales; family Lythraceae; genus Punica; species Punica granatum. Next base: position 2,210,133 of record NC_045127.1, on the reverse strand, counting down.
TTTCGAAATTGTTGTTCTTTGTAACGTCAATTAAATTCCTCTCCTCTCTATCAGGTAAGCTCATCCATTCTCCCCACTTCAGCGACAAATTTCTTAGATTGTATGGATGTCTGACATAATTATTCACATCACTCGAGATGCCGGGTGATTTAGGATAATCCGACTTCTTCATGTTGTAGGATTGCTGGAAGTTTTGCCGATGTAATCGCTCCAATTAACTGCTCATGACAATGGTTTTCCTATCCGTGCTTTTGAAATTATTCATGAAGGATGACGACGATGTACAATAGCCCAACTTTTCTGGTTGGTTTGGTTTTAAAATAAAAAACTTTATTCTACCCAACTCAGCTCTATTATTTTTCAAATTCAACACTACAATTATTATTGTTTTGTCTTTTTTCTCCGTTTAATAACAATTCTTCACTCATATTTTTTCCTAATAATTTATATAATCAATTTTTTAATAATAAATTCTCCATCTACTTTCATATTTAAATATACATACACACATATATATATATATAATTGTCAACACTTGCCATCATTACACAAAATCAAGTTAAGTCGGATCATGATCCAATTTGATAACCAAATGCAAGCTTCTATGCTATGCAATCTGCAGAATTTTCGATTATGTAATGTAATCGCTCAAAAGTCTGCTCAAAACAATTCTTTTGGGTTTTCTTACCGTATTCCTTCATCACGATTAATTTGTTGAGCTGTTGCACTCATCTTAAGTATATTTGTGTATCATATTTTGAAGAATTATTACTAGTGTTGCTGAAGATAATTCTGTTGTTAATTCACAGACGACCTTAAAGTTTCATAACTTTTGGCTGAATTGTATTTTCAAATAACGCATTCTCTCATCCCATTTATTCAGAACATGGATGATTACTGTAATCACTTGAACTCACTGGGTTAGTCTTCCATATCTAATGATATATTTTGTGTTCTTTGAATTGGATGGGGATCTCTGAATCAAGGAACTATCAACGTAGTATTCTTTTTTATTGAAGAACTTCATTCCCTTTTTCCCTCTGTTTTGTGCAAAATTCTAATGTCAAAATACGGACTTTGGGTTGGCAAAATTAGGGAACTCCAGGCGGAGAGTCGCAAGTGACAACCCGAGCTATGGGAAGGTATGGTTATGCAGCTCCTGCATATGTTGCAGCAGGTGACTACAAATCTTTTAGTTATCGTAGGTTCATGCAGAGTTATATATTGTATATACAAGATTCCAGCATCGTTGCACCCTGTCCTCGATGTCTCCCAGGGCATTTATACATGAAAAGTGATGTTTATGGGTTTGGCATGGTCGTGCTCGAGCTGCTCTCGGGCTTACGGGCGCTTCACATGAAGTGATGGAGCAAGTAGCAGAATCTGATCAATTGGCTGAAGCCGTTCCTTTCCCAAATGGAAAGCTCAAGAACATAATCGACCATCGGATCAAGGGGCAGTACTCATTCAAGGCTACCATTAAGACTGCACCGTTGGCCCTAAAGAGCCTCCCATTGTAACTTAGAAACTGCCCCTCAATGAAGGAGGTTGTGAGGGCACTGGAGCGGATTGAAGCGATGAAAGACCATCCCAAGGAAAACACAGTTCGATCGTCCTCGCAGGTGCCTCGGCATTGCCACTAGCCCATCCATTATCGGTGCTCCCCACGCCACTTGAGAGAGCACGGGTTGGTGTAACTAATAAAAACACAGAACCCAATTAATCCGATACAAAAAGCGGACGAGGGATTAGTCCGAAAAGCTTGCGATCCATCCCAGTCCCACCATGCCCTTATATTTTATAGCATTTGTGTTAATTAAGTTCGTTTCATTTTACAATCCTTTGATTAGATTTAGATTTCAAAACCTTCAATCTTTCTCAGTGCATTTCTTATTGGACCTTCATGGAGTGGTTTAAGGGTTAAGAATGTAAAAGCCAATTTTGTTATTGGTGTTGCTGAAGATAATTTCTGTTGTAATTCACGGACGACCTTAAAGTTTCGTTACCTTTGGCTGCATTGTATTTTCAAATAATGCATTCTCCCATTTATTTAGAAAAAAAGAATGTATTCTCCCATCGTAATGTTTCGGTCATAAAAAAAGCACGACTTTTATTTGAATTTTCAATTTTAGCATGATCTTTCAGAATTAGTATAGAAAGGCATGACCTTTCGTTTTAGTGTCAAATCTGGTACGCCGTTATATTTTACGTCAATTTTAACAATAACGGTTGAATAGGCATTAACGGTGCGAGTGTCATAATATTATTCCATAAGTGAAAATATGTAAAATTAAATTAAAATATGTGGGGTTCACTTTTCCTCCCGTTAGATTTGAGACTAAAACGAAAAGTCCTGCAAGATTTAGATTAAAACGAAATGTCATGCCTCTTTGTACTATTTTCGAAATGTCATGTTAGAATTGAGAATTCAAGCAAAGGTCGTGCTAGATCAGAGACTAAAAAGAAAGGTCGTGCCTTTCTGTACAAATCTTGAAAGGCCGTGTTAAAATTGAAAATTCGAGCAAAGGTCGTACTCGTACTTTTATATGTGATTAACCTAATGTTTCCAACATAATCATGAGACTTACATGCCATAGTAACATCGAGTTAGCTGAATTACCTTATAGATACATCAGACTCTTTATTCGATGATCGAGGAGCTGTTATCACATTGTTGGCTTCTAACTTCGTTTTTTATAAGTCATCCCATGATACATACGCAAATCACCTTCTTGCTGATCTTGAAAGCCACGTCTAGTCCACTGGATGTAGCACATAAAAATTTTCAAATACTTATCCGGTATTTGGTGACGACTATGATACAAAATCGAGGAGGATGGGACAAGACTATTGTTTAATGCTCATATCTTGCTGAAGGAGCCCTAGTTCCCTCCCTCAGATGGTTCGTGGATTTTTTTTCCCCCTTTTTATAAGAAAAGAGGAAACATAGAGATATATTGGTCATTCTTCGACTCTATCTAGCTTATACACCCTAATTTACTTCAAACATAAGATGATGATTAGAGTTATCATAGGATTAAAAGCTCATCCTTCCCTAAACGAAGCCGTAGATTGAAAAAAAAGAATGTATTCTCCTATTGTAATAATGTTTCCAACATAATGACTTACTATGCCATGACTTATCTGCTGGGTATAAGGCAACTTGCATAATTATAACATTTTGAAATCATAGCCGTATTATCCTAATAATTGAAATTTGAAATTTTTATATGGATTTTATTATTTACTGAAAAATGATGAGATATTATATTTCCGGTTTCCCCTTTAATTGCTTTTACTAAGAAAATGGTCACGTGAATCACACGGGACTGTACACCGGCTTTCCAGAAGACAAACACGTGGGTTTCATGCAACAGCGTGGAGCCTCTGCGGGTCCCACAGCCCCCCGGTAAAGTCCGACCACATCGAGCCGCCGAGATGATATCCCGACCCCCCGATAACTTCATTATGTCGCGAGTTATTCCATCTCCCGACCTCCTGAAACGCTGTCGTTCCGAGCCTCCGCCTTGTCCTTTCAGGAGGCGACATCTCGACCTCTTTCCTTCCCCGATAATCAAATCCGAATCTACGAAATCAGTTATCTGGTAAAGAGATTGAAACTTGGCAAGGTTTTTAATCCTTAATCCATACGTCTCTCTCCTCCTCTGTTGAATTTTCTGTTCCGGGGTTCTTCTTCCCTTCCAGACCCATCTTCCTCTCGATCCTCCAGAGGGGTAAAATCAGCTGCAGCTCGCGCAGAATCAGACCTACATGCTCGAGCAGTGATACCCACGATCCGGTTCCATCGTCTTCTTCGTGTTTCCTCTCCTGGGTCGGCCCCTGAGAGCAGGAATGAGGGAAAAGTTGGGACTTTTGATCTGTGCTTGGTTCCTGCTGTGGCGGCCATGCGCGGGGAGGTTCGTGGTGGAGAAGAACAGCTTGAAGATCACCACTCCGAACTCTCTAAAGAATGTCTACGAGTGCGCGATCGGTAACTTCGGCGTCCCGCAGTACGGGGGGACTATGGTGGGCACTGTGATTTACCCCAAGGCCAATCAGAAGGCCTGCAAGAGCTTCGAGGACTTTGATGTCTCGTTCAAGACCAAGCCCGGGGGGCTGCCGGTGTTCTTGCTCGCCGATCGAGGAGGTCTTTTCTCCTATCAATTCTTGACCGATTGGTCTGATCAGAGCGTTCTGTTTTAGCAGCTCAATCATTAACTGCAGTTGCTGAGCTTCAAGTTAAGCTCATATCGAGCAAGAATCTCTTTCTCCCGTTTTTGGACCCGTGTGTTTGGATTTTATATGTCGTTATAGCTCCTCGGCAAGAATTACAGTTTTTGTTTTTGGACTGTTTATTTGGCTGTTCTTATGTTGTTGTAGGTCTGTTTCTATGTCTTGCATGGGTTGCTCATGTTTAAATTTGCTAGTTATTGCATGAAGAATTCATAACAATTAATGAATATGCAATGAATTGCTCTAGATTTGCATTTAATTATTTAATTTGTTTATTAAGAGACAAAATTGGCCGCCTTCTATAGTATTTGCTTAGGATGTAACTTAGCTACCATTTTGAATTGTTGATCATTGTGTTAGTAAGCAGATTATCTCTCCAGGATTACCGAGCTTGAACATTTCGGTTATTCTATAAAAAAATTCACCTTGCTAAATATATTTTTGTTTTATAGATTGCTTCTTCACGTTGAAGGCATGGAATGCTCAGAATGGTGGGGCGGCGGCAATCCTTGTTTCAGATGATAGAGTAGAACCACTGATCACCATGGACACTCCCGAGGAGGAAAAAGCTGGTGCTGATTACATAGAGAAGATCATGATCCCTTCAGCCCTCATAACCAAAACTTTGGGAGACAATATCAAGAAAGCTCTGTCCAGTGGAGAAATGGTGACTATCAATCTGGATTGGACTGAAGCTCTCCCTCATCCTGATGAACGGGTTGAGTATGAGTTCTGGACCAACAGCAATGATGAATGTGGGCCCAAGTGCGATAGTCAGATCGAGTTTGTCAAGAACTTCAAAGGAGCTGCTCAGATTCTTGAGCAGAAAGGTTACACTCAGTTCACCCCACACTATATTACTTGGTACTGCCCTGAAGCTTTTATTCTAAGCAAGCAATGCAAGTCTCAGTGCATCAACCATGGGAGATACTGTGCTCCTGATCCAGAGCAGGACTTCAGTCAGGGTTACGATGGAAAAGATGTTGTTGTCCAAAATTTGCGACAGGTTTGCTTCCATAAAGTTGCCAATGAAAGTGGAAAACCGTGGCTTTGGTGGGATTATGTAACCGACTTTGCAATCCGCTGCCCGATGAAAGAGAAGAAGTACACTAAAGAATGTGCGGATCAAGTCATTAAGTCGCTTGGTGAGATTGCTTTCCTGTTTAGGCAAGATAATTGAGTTCTATAATGGACTGAAAAAGTCTCATTTAATCTGTTTCTGAACTTGCTGTTTTTTTCTATATACTGAAGGTGTTGATCTGAAGAAGATCGACGAATGTATAGGCGACCCTGATGCTGATGCGGACAATCCAGTTCTTAAAGCTGAACAAGACGCACAGGTTCGCTATCATCTTAATGATGGCGCCTGATTTTGTTGTTTCCTTTGTGAATCCTATTCTTCTACGAATTAGACCCTACTGACTTTTTTTCTTGTGCTTTGGTGTTAGATTGGCAAAGGATCCCGTGGAGACGTGACTATCTTGCCCACTCTCGTCATTAACAACAGGCAGTACAGAGGTATTAGGGGGAAATTTTCCTGGCTTTCTTGAATTTTGAATGTTCTTTGTTCATCCGTTGTCTCAATTGTTTCAGGCAAATTAGACAAAGGCGCAGTTCTCAAAGCCATCTGTGCTGGTTTCCAAGAGACAACTGAGCCTGCCATCTGTCTGACCTCAGGTTTTCAATTTTAGCTGCATTGTATTTTTGCTTCTTGGACCTGTGAAAGACTTGCTTTTGCCCTGTCCTAACATGGCTGTACTTGCAGATATAGAGACGAATGAATGCTTGGAGAATAATGGTGGTTGTTGGCAGGACAAGAAAGCTAATATTACTGCCTGCAGGGTACATATTTAAACATGCCATCACTGATTCATTGTTCTATCATCTTGAGATTTGACTAGATCTTAATTTGGGACAATGTTGGATCATATAATCCTCCTTAATTTATGCAGGATACTTTTCGGGGAAGAGTATGTGAATGTCCCGTAGTGCAGGGGGTAAAGTTTGTTGGTGATGGTTACACTCATTGTGAAGGTATAGGCTAATAGAACTTGGGCCTTTTTGTTACAAAATTGACAATTTTTTTGGTAATTGAAAAAGGTCTACGTAAGAATTATGGAGAATAGCATCATTCTCCTGCTCTCGGATCGGGACTGCATTCTTTTATTGTTCATTTGGGCACCTCTTGTTCTTTTGGCATTGTGTAGGAAACTAAATGATTATGGTAATAGGATTGTTTTTTTGTTTAGTGGTAAAGGTTACTGATGATCTGATGAAGTAGCAGTGGTTCTTCAAGCATTTGTTTAGTGTGAATATCTTCTGAAGTTACACATCATTCATCCTTAATCTTCTTGTAATTTCCCTCTTCTGCTGTGATTCTTCAGCTTCCGGAGCTTTGCGGTGTGAAATAAATAATGGAGGTTGTTGGAAGGACACTCAAAATGGTAGAACATACTCAGCTTGCATTGTAAGTTAAACAATTGGCACTTTCGACTGTGACAGTTTTCAACCCTGGGATTCAATTTCCTCTTGGATTTAATTCGGCTTCTGATTTTCTATATTCCTTATCTCTGTGGCAGGACGATCATACGAAGGGGTGCAAGTGCCCTCCTGGATTTAAGGGAGATGGAGTGAAATCCTGCGAGGGTAATACTTGCCTTTAATTTCTCTATGATTACTAGAAGAAATAGTTAAACATTAACACTTGAGAACAGATACCTGTCTTAAATTTGCTAGACTGAAATCCCTGTCCATGGTTGGTATATTATTATCTTTCCAAGCAAGTTCCTTTTATAGGGCAATAAGCCACCTAAGGTTCAGATTTCTGGGTTTCGGGCATGAGTTCTTTCTACGAGACTTCCAATTACTTGCATTTTTCACTTGTTCATTATCTGTCAATTTGGTTCCTTATAGTTTTCTGCATCTTGCATTTTTAGATGTGGATGAGTGCAAAGAAAAGAAGGCCTGCCAATGCCCTGAGTGCAAGTGCCAAAATACGTGGGGCAGTTATGATTGCAGCTGCAGCAACGGTCTATTGTACTTGCAAGAACACGACACTTGTATCAGTGAGTATATGCCCTCATTTCTCTGGTTAAAATAGTTTTTTGCAGTTTCATACTCGAGGAGGGGATAAGTGTATTCCCATCTTTTTATTATGAAATCTCTGGGGAGCATTCATCTATTTGCAAATCGGCAGGTCAAGCTTCCACCAGTAGCTCAGGCTGGAATGTTTTCTGGGTAATTATTCTCGGCATGGGCGCTGCTGGGCTCGCGGGTTATGCACTTTACAAGTACCGAATTCGGGTAAGATCCTTTTGCATCACTTGCCCTTGTCCTTTTGCCTTTCATCTGCATGAAGTTATTCAGCACGAAGAGAACCCACCCTGGTTGATGATCTGTTCTCTAATTAAACACGTGAAAACAGAGATACATGGACTCAGAGATCCGAGCTATTATGGCGCAATACATGCCCCTCGATAATCAAGCGGAAATACCAGTCCACACTGCTCGCGGGGACCTGTGAGAGCGGGTCACAGGTCTAGTGGATCCTGAGATGAATGGACGGTGGGCTTGGTAAGAATGGGAGGTGGGCTTGGTGGTACGGACCCTATGGGGGACTATTACATGATATGATACTTAGAAAAGGTTCACATATCCTCAGGGAGCATTGTTCCTTCTGATAACAGTATCTGGTTTTACTGAAAGGTTCTGTTCTTTAAATCTTTTTCAGCTTTATGTAAAATTGGATTCTTTATCTATCTTTGGCCATAAATAGTTACCATTTTGACATGGAGTTCTTTCTCTGTTGGGAAATGGTCTGAAAATGTTGAGGAATGTGAGGTTTCTGATATCATGTTTTGCATTTGGTACAAAGTAGTATGACGATGCAACATTGGCATCTCATCAGTAAAGTGTGGTCCTTGGGGAATTCCATTTCAGTTTGACGAAGCCTGGGGTAGAGCTCTAAGTAGACCGTTCCTGTTAAAATTAGCGGTCTCCCGGTATTCTGCTAGAAAGCGATTCGGTTGTCATTCTACCTGAAAGTTATCCGAATTGTGTCTTCATTAATTGCAGTGTCCAATCTAGTTGAGGTTCGGATCGAATCCTGCAATTAGCTGAAACAGTGTGTTGTTTTGCTTTGTGTCATGTGAACCTTAGGTATCTGATCGAATTGAAACTCGGAACAACGAGATTCCAGATTTATATATTTATATGTAGAGATTCTGCATTTATATATTTATATATAACTTGAAACCCGGAACGAGGAGATTCTAGATTTATATATTTATATGTTAATATTCATATATAATGATTCTAGATTTATATGTTTTATATATAACATATAATGGCAAGGTGCAAGATGACGAATGAAATCGAAATTTGTCAAAACGTTTAAATCCTTAATCGTTTTATTTGTCATATGGTTAACGTTTATTAATCCATACATTTGTTATATGATTAACATTTATTAATCCATACATTAACTAAACTATAAAAATTCTAAAAATGATAAATAATAATTTCATAATATTAATTTGATTGAATGTTTCATAATTATAGAAGTCAATAATATGATAACAAGATAAAAATATATAAAAATATCAAGATATTGCTTGAAAAATATTATTACATTTAGCATTAAAAAATAAAATTCGTGGCACTAAACTAGTTTAAGTATAATTATAGAAGTGTCATCAGCTATGAATGTTTGACTGTAAAAATTAAATTAGGCTATAAGAAAATTTTGCAATCTGTGGTTTTCATTAGAGGAAGGCGTGAGAGAAATATATATAAAAGGATAAATAGCTTTCCAATTTGAGGACGAAAAGGAAGAGTATCGGATTAAAAGTCTAATATCTTAAAAATCGTGGTTATATTTTGACCGAGTAAGTCTCTCCAAGTTGTACTTAGAATTTTTGGTAATATCTTCATGTGATTTTCCATAAGTAATGAAACAAAATCTTTTCAGAGATTATCGTTATGACAATAATCTAATCAAATTAGGAAACTGCGTTATATTTGTCGAAGGAAAGTGATAGTCCAAATAGGAAATATTACTCCACCTATCCACCGCCTCTCCAAGTGCGTGTATATATATATATATATATATGTAGACTCTTTTTTGCAAGAAATCAAACAGTCATTAGGAAGCAACCATTCAAAGGATTGCCGTTAATGGAGACGCGCGGGACGAGTCCTCGTTTCTCAGAAAGCATTGAAGAGGAAAACGAGTCGAAGGGCGGCGGAGAAATTATAATCGGTCCAGTTGTTGGTCAGTCTTTAAGATATAGATATCAAAATAGCGTCGAAGATGATGATATCGATTTTGAAGATGAGATCGAGTTGGATGATGAGATGGAAAGTCTTGAGGACAATCTTGGTGCTGAAATCAGTATTGAATATTCGAAAGCAAGCAGCACGGATGTGGTCCAGCAGCCGCAATTCAGTTATTCACCACCAAAATCGGAAGAGGACGCCCCGTTAATGCATGAGTCCACCGCGCTCGCCGCTACTAATGAATATGCTCGGTGCAGGAGGACCAAGTACTTGCAGTCCGTGCGAACACCTGTGGAGAATCTCGCGCAATTGAAGAAGATGATCGAGGCGGAAGAAGTCCAGACCCCAGATAAGAATTTTGCGTAATGAAAGACAATCGAGGCCATATCTATTGGTTATGATGACAAGTCAAAACTTCTCCAAAGCAAGTAATATATTAGCCATTCGTGATGTCACTTGGACTGATTTGCTTCCTTTTCTTCTGTTAACGGCAATATGATGCATGTGAATCCACTTCTTATGAGTCATTAATCTCACCTTAATTGTATATTGTCGTCTTTTTTCTTTTTTCTTTTTTCCCTAAACATTAAAATATAATAATTTTGTCATGAATATGCGAACAAAGGCTCCAAAAGCTGAATTCCCGACTCTATACCAAGTTCAGACCAAATCATGTTACATCTGCAAGCGTTCGGCATAATCCTACAATGTGTTTACCGGTCGTACGGCTGGACAACATGCCCCATATTCATGCTGCTTTATGACGCCATCATACGAATACGGACAGCATCATTTGTGCGGTCACTCGTGTTCATTGTGCAGTTGTCTCATAATTTACGAGGATCGTGGTTATACTCGGACAAAGATCGCACAACGCGAAATCATTTTCCGGGTGTAATCATGCGGACAGTCTTCCTCTCTACTTGATTAAAGTGCAACATATAGGTTTAATTGTTGCTTTGCGTTTACGATAAAAATCTCCTCATGAACAACGTTGGTGTGGGTTCCCTACGTACGTAACCCCATGAGATCTTAATCCTATGGTAGAGTCGGTCAACCCGCCAGTTACGGAGGAACTTGGAAACAGAAAATCCAAAAAATGTTAGAAAACTGAGAATTCCTTTTCTATTTCTGTTTTCCAGAGGAAGGGAAAAAAAAAACAAAAAAAACAAAAGAAAAAGAAAAAGGACTCTTTTGGTTGACCGGATGAAAAGGACTCCTTTGGCTCTTACTCAAAGTCTGAGCTTTAATTTTAATTACGTAGGAGTTCATTCTCAATCTTCGGGTAGCGAATACGAGCCCCGCCGACATATCTAGACTTATTATCCTTTTTTATTCATTATTACATGCTTGATTCACACGTTGAAATCGAGTAATCGGAAAAAAAAGACCGTGACCTTCGAGTCCTCAGAAAGTACTAAAATTCGAGGATTTAGCGCAAAATGCGCAAGCTCGACTTTTCTCGAGTTGTTGTTTTTGTTGTACACATATCATATGGTCAGGGGTGAGTGACGATTAATAAACTGCCTCCTTTTTTTGTTCCTTCTGTTTTCATTCTGACGGTGTGATCTCAGTAGTGTTTTGGAATCCATGGAAACGACAATCACTTGCAGCTTTGTTTTAACGAAAGAGAAAATCTCGGAGACCGTTTCCCACGTTGTTGAGAACTATGAAGACGCGGGAGTCCCCTGTCGTTTTATCGCTCATATCCCTACAGTACCATGCTGCATTTTTTCTTCCCAAATTTCTTTGTTTTTGTCCTATTTACAATTCCTATTATAATATTCCTTATTATACCATAAGTAAAATATCCACTTGGCTTACACAGATTTGAGCCCATCTATAACTCAAAATCTTAAACTTATAGGTTATTGGATCCAAGTCTCATATAAGCTTGTGATTTCTTTATCAATTTTTCCATGTGGAATAACGTATCTCAACACTCGCTCTCACGTGTCAATGTGTGGTCTAACACATGCCACGTGTTCTTAAACATCCGCTCTTAATAACTGATCACGAGCCAGGCATCATCTTCCGTGCTCGTACAAAGGGGGACAAATATCAAACTAACCTCGAGCTCCACACTCGGACTTAACTAGAGGTGCACCTTTAACTACTTCGGAACTGGATCAGGCCACTCTTGGACCCGATTAACATGAGGTGCATTCTTGGCTACCTCGAAATTGAATATAGAGTGGTGTGAGCCCACACGAGTGCGTGGAAGCATAACCCGCTCTAATATCATCTAAAATACCCACTTGAACCTACACAGATTTGAACCCATCTGCAACCCAAAAACTTAAGCTTATAGGTTTCTAGACCTAAACCTCATATAAGTTTGTGATTTCTTTTTAAATTTTTTCATGTGGGATAACGTATCTCAACAATTTCTTCAACTAAATAAGTATATTAATGTTAACAACCTTTAATATTTCTTTGACCAACGACATAATTAACAATCACGCAGGACCAATTATTTTGGTTCGACGGTTGCATTGAAAATATACTGTGATCATAGTCAAATGGATGCCAAGTATAAAATTGAGAGAGCACTTACTGAATCTTGTAACATATTGGTAAGATAGGAGGGGCGTCCGTCTTCTCAGGTTTTTGTCGGTCTATTCGAGTCAATGCTTTTGTAATGATCAATCTCAGCTAATAGAGTAAAGATGTAATGTGGTTCGACTGATTATACCTTTTTTTTTCCTGAAAATGATAGAAAATTGGGAGCTAGAGTCTTTTTTCTTTTTTTGGGTGAATGGAAGCTAAAGTTATATTGGTGATGAATTGTCAAAAATATTCATAAAAGAAGATGAATTGTCAAAAATTATACTTTCGGAGACGAAGAAAAAATTTCAGCAAATTGAAGCATGACAGGGAAGAAAAACAAAGGAGTAAAAATCTCGAGCTACATCGCGTGCATGTAGGCCCATTTGTGTCGCGGGGGCCACAGTCATTAGGTGCTGGGCCCACGTATGCTTAGTTGTTCGCGCCATATATACGGGTAAAAGCGACACATCGGATTCTACTTTGACCGAGTTCAGTACTCCCGTATGCATCAAATAAAATCTCAATAAATTAGATGAGGGAAAAAAAAAAAACGAGAGAGAGAGAGAGAGAAGGAATGGAATTTCCCGTCTTCTCTCCTTCTTCATCTTGTTCTTCTTCTTCTTCCACCTTGTTTCTCTCTCTCTCCGTCTCTCTCTCTCTGTCTGTGTAGCCGTTAAATGAGCTTTAAATGCTCTCTGCTTTACTCTTCTGCTTTCTTTATCACCTCCTCTCTCCCCTCATCATTATTACTCCTCTCTCTATAGTTTCTCTCTCTATAAGCACACGCAGAGGAACCAGTCTGCCTTAAATAATCTTTTCCTGCTCAGGTAAAATCAAACACTATAGCACCCACCAAACTCTCTGTCCCCCTCTCTCTTCTTTAATGCATATTCTGTCGCTGGTGGAGGAGGAGGAGGAGAAGAGGAAGGAGAAGACTGGGTTTCAAATAATACTGTACTCGTCCTCTCTCTCTCTCTCTCTGTGTGCTCCCGCCCTTATCGGCAACCATTTCTCGTCAAACCCACTTGAAAATTCATTTCTGGGTCTTTCCTCTTTGCTCCTGCTCTGAGCTGGGCAGCTCTTTTCTCTTTGGTCTTGGTCCGAGATCAACAATTGACGACTGCTTCTTCTTCTTCTAATTTTTCTGTGACTGCGAGTTAAGTTTTAGCAAGCTGTGTTTCACCTTCCCTTCGGTTGAGCTATGCACTGTACCGAATAGGAAAGTTGCCGTCTTGAATTGAAAGGTGGTTGCTTTGCCGTCTTCTTATCACCTTTTTTTTTTCCATATCACATTGTCTGGCGTTGCTCTTCTTCATCTTCTGTAAGCTTAGAACTTTGATCTTAAGCTCTCCAATGGAGTCCCGCCGTTTTTAACTAGAAACATGATTCTCAAAGCTCTCTTCCTCATCGTCGTCTTTGCTCCATTCCTAGCACATTCCGTAGACCCAGTCTTCAACGACGACGTTCTGGGCTTGATAGTCTTCAAGGCCGGGCTTGTCGACCCTGAGTCGAAGCTCGCGTCTTGGAACGAGGACGCCGAGAGCCCTTGCAGCTGGGATGGCGTGAAATGTGACCCCCTGTCCCACCGAGTCATCGAGCTCGCCCTGGACGGGCTCTCCCTCTCCGGCCACATAGGCCGCGGCCTCTTAAGGGTGCAGTCCCTCCAGGTCCTATCTCTGTCCAACAACCGCCTCAACGGGACCATTCTCCCCGGTCTTACTCGCCTCGGGACCTTGCAGGTCATCGACCTGAGCGGGAATAACCTCACTGGATCGATCCCAGGGGAAATGTTCCGGCAATGTGGTTCTCTAAGGTCGGTCTCCTTCGCCAGGAATAGCCTTACGGGGAGGATTCCAGACTCGCTGAGTTCTTGCCAGACTCTGGTTGCGGTTAACTTCTCCTCGAATCAGCTCTCAGGGGAACTGCCGTTGGGGATATGGTATACGAGAGGGCTTCAGTCGATCGATCTCTCAGACAATTGGCTGGAAGGAACGATCCCCGAAGGGATTCAGAATCTTTACGATGCAAGGACTGTGAACTTACGAGGAAACCGATTCACAGGGTGGATTCCTAAGGATGTAGGTGGTTGTTACGTTTTAAAGTCCCTCGATTTGAGTGGTAATTTCCTCTCGGGAACTCTTCCTGAGTCAATGAGGAGGCTCGTTTCGTGCACTTCTATTCGCTTGGGCAGGAATTTGCTCACAGGGGAGGTTCCCACTTGGATCGGAGGCTTGACAAGCCTTGAGAGTTTGGATCTTTCGGGGAATACGTTCTTTGGGAGGATCCCCGAATCGGTTGGAAATCTTCAGCAGCTGAAGGAACTGAACCTTTCCATGAACCACTTCACGGGAATCTTGCCTGGATCAATTGCGAATTGCATTGACATCTCGGTCTTGGATGTTAGCCAGAATATGTTGACGGGCGATTTCCCCATCCGGGTTTTCAGGCCTGATTCAGCTGTAGCAGCTGACTCTTATGGAAATCTCGAGGTTTTGGATGTTTCTTCTAATGCGTTTTCAGGAGAATTTCCTGCCAGTATTGGGACTTTAAGCAACCTGCGGCTCTTGAACGTGTCGGCAAACTCTATTTTCGGTTCTATCCCCACGAGCATCAGGGCATTGAATCGAACTCGGTTTCTTGATCTAAGCAAGAATAAGCTGAATGGGACCATTCCTCATGAGATCGGTGGGGCGGTTTCGCTTGAGGAGCTGAGACTGGAGAAGAACTTCCTTAGCGGGAAGATCCCGACCGAGATTGAGAAGTGCTCTTCCCTGACATCTCTGTAAGTCCAATGCATTATCCTTGCTTTTGCCATGCTATCATATGCTATAGATTGCTGCTTTAGAGACTTTCAATATGAAATCGAATTTCTGCAATAAAACAGGAATGTGTGATATTTCTTAAACCGGATAGAATTTAATGCAATGCTATACCATGATGCTATTACAGGGAGCAGAAACTTCAGAGGATTTAACACACTCTTTTCAAACTAGATGTAGTCTGTGAACAATGAGTTCGATGTTTGTAATATCTCACATGGTCTCGTCTCTTCAAACAAGACGGATTTTGATATTTTGTCGTGATAAATTCTGCAGGATCCTATCAGATAACAACCTCACAGGCCCCGTTCCTTTGGCCCTCTCAAAGCTTTCTAATCTCGAGTATGTGGACCTATCCTCAAACCACCTCTCAGGAAGCCTACCGAAGGAGCTTACGAACCTGTCCCACCTTCTCTATTTTAACATCTCTCACAACAACCTCGAGGGTGAGCTGCCTGTGGGCGGCTTCTTCAACACGATCCCGCACTCTTCTGTCTCAGGCAACCCTGCCCTTTGTGGGTCTGTCGTGAATGATTCCTGCCCAAGTGTCCACCCGAAGCCCATTGTCCTCAATCCTAATTCCTCCTCCGACTCGGGTGGAGGCTCTTCTTCGTCCCCAAACCGCCACCACAAGGGGATCATCCTCAGCATCTCGGCCCTGATTGCGATTGGGGCGGCTGCCTCAATAGCCATTGGGGTGGTGGCTGTAACGGTCCTCAACATTCATGTTCGGTCCTCCATGTCCCGTGCTGCTCCACCACTCACTTTCTCGGGAGGAGGAGGTGAAGAGTTCAGCTGTTCTCCGTCGGCTGGGGGCCCGAACTATGGAAAACTCGTCATGTTCTCTGGGGACGCAAACTTTGTTGCAGGAGCACATGCACTGCTCAACAAGGACTCTGAGATAGGGCGGGGTGGGTTTGGGGTGGTTTACCGGACTGTCCTCAGGGATGGGCGATCGGTTGCAATTAAGAAGCTCACTTGCTCTGGTCTGATCAAGTCCCAGGAAGATTTTGAGCGGGAAGTGAAGACACTCGGGAAGATCAGGCATCGGAATGTTGTATCCCTTGAGGGGTATTATTACGACCCCTCCTTGCAGCTGTTAATTTATGAGTACGTCCCGAGCGGGAGTCTGCACAGGCTCATCCATGATGCAAGTACAGATAATTGTCTAACGTGGCGCCAGCGGTTCAACATAATTCTCGGGATGGCGAAGGGCCTAGCTTATTTGCACCAAATGAATGTGGTTCATTACAACCTGAAGTCGACGAACATTTTATTGGATGGCTCTGGTGAGCCTAGACTAGGGGATTTTGGCCTTGCAAGGCTGTTACCGGCCTTGGACCGCTGCGTCCTAAGTAGCAAGATCCAAAGTGCCCTTGGATACATGGCCCCGGAGTTCGCATGCCGAACTGTGAAAATCACTGAGAAGTGCGACGTTTATGGGTTCGGGATTCTGGTGCTGGAGGTGGTGACAGGGCGGAGGCCCGTGGAATACATGGAGGACGACGTGGCTGTCCTGTGTGATGTAGTGAGGAGCGCATTGGATGAAGGCCGGATCGAGGAATGCGTCGACGAGAGGCTCAGGAACAGTTTTCCAGCAGAAGAGGTGATTCCAGTGGTAAAGCTCGGGCTGATCTGTGCCTCCCAGGTCCCCTCAAACAGGCCGGATATGAGCGAGGTGGTGAACATCTTGGAGCTGATCCAATGCCCTTCGGAAGGTCAGGAGGACATCGAGTGAGCTCGAGGTTCAGGAGTACCGTAAACTACAGTATATTGAAATCGCGATCGCATCTCCGGGGAAGAGTAATCCAGTTTTTTACCAAAGCGATGATGATGTAGTGTAGTGTTCAATTATTTTGGTTTATTTCTTTTTCCTACTTTTATTTATCCCTTTTATTTCCTTTTTTTTGGGGGGGGGGGGGGGGGGGGGAGGGGGGTTATTTTTGTTGTCAGTTGTATTACTGGATTCCTCTTCACCGGCAACATACAGGCAGAATTTTGGATGTCTTTCAATTCACTGATGACTGATCCCTTGCAGATAAATATATCGAATCCGAGCATGCCTTAGGCTGAATCGACTGTTCCGCTTAAAATTCCCCCCATGGCACGTACGTACATTCAATATATTGAACAGCTCCATCGGGGTTGATGCTGATCACGGGATGTCGAGACCACTGAATCGTATCGAAGAGTTTCTTGACAAAGGGGAATGAACAAGGGGGAGGAAAAAAAAGTGATGACACAATGGGGAGATAAATGAGTGAAGCGTGAAAGCGAAACAATTTGAAATGTGGAGAGAACATCATGAGAAGGCTCGATGACCCAAGTGAGTGTGCAATTATATTGTTTACCCACTCCTTCCATTAAAATAGAAGGAATGAAAAAATGGGGGAAAAAAAGAAGAAGAAAAAAGGCCAGCACATGTGGTATTATTATAAGCTATAACTATATTAAGTGCCCTTGAAGCAAAAATGGTTGGTTCAATTAATATTCAACGCCTTCAGCGTCAAGTTTCTTCCATTTTCTGGCCTTTTTATTTCTCCCATTGAAAAGAAGATCAATGGTGTCTTCCCCCCGTGGGAGCTAGCAAATCAGGATGCTATACCACAGGCAGGGCAATGCTCGAGTTTCGATTTCGAATGCGCAGTGCGAGTTTAAATATATGACGAGTCTTCCTTCAAAACATATTGGATGTTCATAAGTTCTTAACGATATTATTGAGCTCCCGTTCACCCAAATGCTGATATGTTTGGTTATGATCAAGATGTCTATTCTTACTGAAGGTTTTCTATTTGCTGGAAATGTATATAAGCTATCCCCAATTGCTATTTTTCTCAATGGAACAGAAGAAATTGAATTTAATTCGTGGATTTATTGATGGAATTTAATTAATAGGTCTTGCGTAGTTTGCATAAGTCGTTGACTCAAAATTAAGAGTTTGATTCTCCCAATAAAACTTATCGTATCTTATTATTTCACTTTTATAAGCAAAAAAATATTAATGGATCTTTGGGCACCATCAAGGAGGATCACATGGAGGCCCCAAAAAGGGCAAATTAAAAGGAAAAAAGTGAGTTTTGTGGGTAGTAGTCATTATAGTGCTTAACGATCACGTCAGGCCATGAAGTTGGAACTTTTATTGATCGTGCCAAGTGTCGCCGTACACAACGTAGTATTCGAAGGTCCAATAAATTATGATTAATCCAAAATCAAACTGAATTGGATCCACTGAAAAATAAATTTCTTGTAATCGTAAACTTCGTTCATTTATAAGAAATTCAATATCAATTAATTGATCCTATTTTATTTTATTTTTCCTTTTTCTTTTTCCAGTAGCAAGTGCTCGAGCAATGATTTTCCTTTTCCTCCAAGTAGTTTATGCATCAAGCAACCCAAGGAATTATGTTCCATAAGAATAAGAGAGTAGTTAAAGATCAAATACACTCGGTAATCCTTTAAAAAACAATTAATGCACAGTTATCATAGCTTAGACGATCTTATATAGCCGACCGAAACAATCGAAACCCAACTGTTTATGAAATAGACTGCTACCGAATATATGTCGATAAGTCGATAAAGCAATCCACGAATTCTAATAAAGTGGAATAAAGGGAAAGAATTATGAGATGAAGAAATAAAAGAAGGGAATGGAAAAAGCAAAACAAAACAAAACAAAGCAAAGCAATCTCGGAATGCGGGGGTTGGGTCGGGGAGGATAGAAAAGAAAGAATGGAAAAACGCAAAAGAAACAAAAATGAATATTGTATGTTGTTCTGCGTTTGGTTTCTTTTTCCAGGGACACAATGATACATCCACGCACTAATCCTTCATCGCTTTGCAATGGCACAAACATCATCTACGAGCACACCCACATCACATACACACATATTGATTATATATATATATATATATATATATCTATATATTGCTCTCATCACTTGTCATCACATGTATTATAAATAATAATAATAATAATAATAATAATAATAATAATAAAATCGATCATTCATTCTGATTCTGTGCAGTGCTTTGCAAAGCTTTTCTTCCCATGTTTTCAACTGTGTTTTAGTCGATGTTTCCATCCCCAAATGGTCTCGTAAGTTTGGTAGAGCCCAACAAATACGTTGCAAAGGTAAAGACAGGGAAATTCCGAGAAGAGGCAGGCAAAACGACATTTCGGATGTGGAAGATGAAGTTGTCGAAAAAAATTAGCCTATAAAACAAACGCGGATGAACTTCTCGGGAAGTAGTGTTTTTTTACATCCGGCATGGAACATTTCAGAACAAAAGAGTTGGACCGGAGAATTTAGATTTGTATTGTTATGTATCCGCATGTGCTCTTTTGGAGATGTGGTGGTGATGAACTATACAATCTATCAGGCCAATAACAAGAAGAATTACAGCGATAACCGCAACCTTAACCTCCTGTCATTTCAAGAGGAACAAAACTTTCTAATGACTATTTTGCTCGGGTTCGAACATCGTGCAAGGGATGTTCTCTGTGATTTTCTTGTAGAAGTTCTCTTTTCAATCTCTCTGCTGCATCATTGAACTCCTAATTATTCCAGTCGTTTTCCCACCCATCCCTGTTAGTGGGTCGGGCAGTAAGGCCATTGGCAGAGATATTGCCTGCATGTAGTCTAACAACTGGAGACTTCACCGAGTTCTCTTCATCCCAATCATCATCCCACCCTTGGTCCCAGCCTTCCGCTGTTTCTACATTGGCTGCGGACACAGTTTCTGGTGAAGCCATTTCGAGCTCTTGATAAGCGACAGAGCCGTGCCTTCTCCTCTTTGTGAACTTGCAGCAGGCCCACACCCCTCCGAAAGTTATCACCGTAATGATCAGGAAGTATGCACCATTAATGGGTGTCAGTAACTCCTCAGTAGTAGGAAGGTGGAAGGGAACATTTTCCTCAGGCAGATGAAATCCAATATCAATCTCGCACGCTTTATTCCCAGTACTTAATACAATTTTGGAGGCTTTTCCGATGACATTGGAGATATTGATCTGAGCAAGAAACACAGGAAAAAGAGTGAGGCAACATCAACGCCCAGAAATGAAGCAAACGAATGACAGGTATACTTTATTTAAAACCTACCTATAACAATGTAATAATATTCACGAGTTGTATAAATGCCCAAACCTGATCTGTACAATTTACTAGTGAGACTGGTGAAGAATAAACTGAGACGAGCAAGTACTGAACCAGTTCAATAGGTCTTGTTAGAACATTCTTCTCGTGGGTAGAAGTGATTCCAGAAGAACCTAAGCACTGTAATTAAATTGTCTTCACCGCGACATTTGTGATGGTTCCAAAGCAATTTATGCCAGTTCCCTTCATTATAAATTCCAAGATTTATGTTAGGGATGGGATCAAGAGGCCAGCTAGTTAATGTTGAGAAGTTTCAATTCAGGTCCTCTAAGCAGCTTGATCGAGAGGAGATGGACCTATCAATCGGCTAAAGGAACAAAGTGCCTAGTAAGAGGATTGTGTACGCTCCACTGCAGAAGGTGGAAAAAAAAAGGCTCTGTTCCATCATTCAAGAATTTAATGGCATCGAGTATTCTACATTTTGCATTCTATCCAAGAGTTAAAGGCAGAACTCTGAGATCCATTGATGCATGAGCCTTCGTAAAGCTTTTCAATGTCCATTCTTAGCTCTTCAGAATACTTGATCAACTTTAAAGGGATATTTATGAGCAAACTGATTTAAGAACTTTCTTTGCTTCAATTGTTGCTTTGTTACTAGTAAAATGACATAGAAGAATACTCAAGAAAAATTATGGTAAAAACTTAAGAAACAAGTGAAGAATAACCACTTGGGCAGGACTCCACTAAAACAAGAACGATGACATTCATTAGCAGAGCAGCTATCTCTTATCCATATTATAGTATAAATAGTCCACAGTTTGAATTGTTGGTTGCCAAGAAATGAAGCCATACTTCCCAAACCAGGAGG
Source organism: Punica granatum (assembly GCF_007655135.1). Lineage (NCBI taxonomy): Eukaryota > Viridiplantae > Streptophyta > Magnoliopsida > Myrtales > Lythraceae > Punica > Punica granatum. The sequence goes on along the minus strand of NC_045127.1, from coordinate 2,189,290 downwards.
ATTCTTCCCCTACCATATAAGCACTTATAGCACATAATGTGACGAATTTTGAATTAAGGAAGACTGCATTGTCATTCATTATAATGTAACATCTTAATATAGAAAGGAATGAAGTCCCATATAATCAAAGATGCTCCAAAACTACAATTTAAGAGACGGTACATATTAGCTGACCATCTGGACATTATTCCAGAAGGAAGGTAATATGAAATCAGGCTACACTAATAAGGAAGCAAAGAGAGAATCTATACCTTGGTGATCCGGTGGTTTGGTACCTCAACATTCTCCTTATCATCTTTTGCTGAAGTTGGCACCCTAAGGTTTACGCTCAAATTCTCTTGCCCATCATTTTGAACCAAAATCTCCAGTTCCTTAGAATCTACTTAAATAGAAATTCATGGATTAGTTACTTTCATTTAAGTAAAAAAGCAAACACTTATTCATGCTATTCACGATATGCAATGACAGAGTGTGAGGAACTATGCAGCAATAGAGCTTGACAGAAACTGTAGTGTCAACATCCCTCATCATTTGCCTCTTCTAGGACTTCAGAATTTAAAGACAGCACCACAAAAGTGGCAATAAATATGTTGATAAAATCATGGAAAGAAACACAAAATCATGAAACCAAAAATCTGGCTCGTACCATGAGCCTGTTAATTTAACCGGGCATGAGAGAGCATGAATAATGAATTCAACTGCCTTCCATGAGATTCCATTAAAGAAAGCTTACTGTTGTATGTAATACTGAAACATCACCAGATAGCCAGATTACAGTTTAGAAACTAGATTTCAACACTATTATCCTTGCAGATAGAGCATGGTATGAATCTGCAGTTCATGGACAATAACTAATTTGCCATGCACATGTATTTCACTTTTGACAAAATTGCTCTACTCAGATAATAAGACCATACACAATCAACATCAATTACAACTACATTTTCAGCCAGGAAACAAATTCTTTCCTCTACTTTTAGGAAATGAGACAAAACAATTAATCTTAAACTGGTGACAAGGGCAAGAAACAATAAATTCCAGTAATACTGTCCTTTCCTCTACAATAGGAAGAGGCAATGGGTGTCATACCAGAGTCAAAATTCCGAATGCAGCCAGTAAATGTGCTCTGAATCTGGCACTTCCTCCCTTTACCATCACAATTCTCAAGAACTCCAGTTGGAGAACTTGTTTTCTTGTCAATCTCCTTAGCCTCGGGAGGACTCACTTTCCTGTCAATCTCCTTCGCTTCAGGAGGACTCAGTTTCTGGTGAATCTCCTTTGCTTCAGGAGGACTCAATTTCTTGTTAGTCTCCTTCCCTTGAGGAGGACTGGCTTTCTTCTTAGTCTCCTCTCTCTGAGGAGGACTTGGTTTCTTGTCACTCTGCTCCCCTTGAGGAGGACTGGACTTCTTGCTGTTGTCCTTCTTCTCATTATTGCTTTTATTATCCGTTTGGTCTGAGGTTTGGGGACCCGTCGAAACAGTAATGTTTGGACTTGCATTATCCGAACTTGGAGGTTTCTTGGCTACATCTTTCGAGCTATTGCCACTTGATTTATCGATTGCAATGGAGTCTGATTTATCAGCGCTCGGAACAGGGTTTGGCAATGGTGGCACCTACAGCACATAAAATCACGTCATCTCAACACAAAGCTATCTATCTGGTACGAGAGGTAAGCTGAACCTTTTCTAATGGAAACTTTTTGATAAGCAGCTCAGTGGATGGCAATTGGCAACTACACCATAATTTCCAACTTGGGTAGCTCGTCAAAAGCCGAAAACTTTTATCTAGCTCAGATGTAGCTCGTACGTCGTATCTCAAAACACACATTGAAACACACAAAGAGATGCATATACTATACACAGCGAGAAGAATCTACCTGTGCAGGAGCAGAGTTGTTGGCAGGCTCTGAAGCTGCTAACTTCCGGATATTCAGATCAAAGTTGGTACTGGAGACATCGGTGATCAGCAAGAACACGAAAAGCACCGATATCGATCCATTCTTGCCCATTACAGCAGCAACTTCAGCTGCCTTTCTGAAGATCCCAACAGCTCTTAACTCGTGAACAGAAAATCCCCAGCCACCGGACGCCACAGGAGGCCGGAGGAACTCATGTTCCGCGAGAATCACCACTAAATTGCAAAAATTTCAGCAAAAATCCGACAAAACTTGAATATTAATCAGCTTAGCTTCCACGTAACAAAGGGAGCTGAACGAAAACAGTATCTGATGACGCGGAATCAGAGATATCAACTGAATGAAGTTGGGCTGCGATGAGGAGCTTGGAAATTGCAGGGCTTTGGAGATTCGATCGATACGGAACGAAGAGGGGGACGAAGACGAATGCGAGCAAATGGCAGAACGTCTCTCTCTCTCTCTCTCTCTCTCTCGCTCGGTTTTCATGTCAGTTATTGAGAGAGACGGACGGAGCGCAACGCAATTGATTGAAAGAAACGAGTAGTAATGGGCTGATGGGCCGTGATTGGTTACTCTATCCGGGCCACTGGATCGAGATTTATGGGCCCAGATTTTCTTCTGGGCCAGGCTCATCTCCTCTATCGAGCTTTAAGCATTATGAATGGATGATATTACACATATAAGAGAATGAATGAGTAAACTTCACATGATATTTGCTCGGATTAGAAGTACGAAAATAAGTGCCTCAATTTCTTTCAGGGTGAAAATTCATCTCTATCTTACGAAAGAACGAAACAAAAATATTTGAATGTCGTCTCTGTGCATAGGAGTTTAGACAGTTCTGCATTGTCGGACATCACTGTAGATAAATTCGTATTGATTGTTGATAAATCCGTATTGAGATATCCCGCTTGGGATTCTGTTAATGACAGATGATTGTGATATTACTTTATTTTTTGTGTTATTATGACTCGAGTGCGATAAATTGTGGCCATTTTAAGCCTTGTGACCGAAAGTCCCAACTTAAGTCCTTTTTTTGACAAAAATGCTTCAGCGTCATTTATTCTCCAGCTCTTTGTTCCTTATAGGAAACGTTGTCTGGGGGTCATCGAAAAAGAACAGGAAAAAAAAAAGCGGCAATGTTGTATTCAAAAAAGAGAAAGGAGCAAGCGAGATTTGTTGGTAAAAAGAGGAAATTCCAAAAAGGAAAAGTGAAAAGAGAGCAAAGTACATTCTCAGAGTATGGATGCGAACCGTAGCACATACGATTTTGTTAATACATACGGACTAATACGACTTATCGATAAGGTTGATCCTTTTCGAATCTCTCGGGTTCTTGCGTATCGGCTCCCAACCTAATCTCTTAAAAGACCAAAATCTTCTCCAACATTTAATGAAGATGTTCTTGCAGGTGAGTTATTTTGCTTCCGAGGAGGGTTTTGGCATTTCCAAAATTTTCCATATTCGCAATGCTTCTTGACATTCCACTTTTGCGCTTGCTTGATCCAACAGCATAGAACATTATTCTTGTCTAGATGGCAGATCTTTTTGCAGGTGAATTAACAAGAACTTCCCGACACCTTTTACGCGTGGTATAGTACATGTACGATGAGTCCTGCGTTCGAGACAGCACGAGAGTTCAGATGTGTTAAAGATGTGTCGAGCGTCAAAGACATGATTTACTGTTTACCTTGCAATCCTCTCTATGTTGGCTTGACGTGAATACGGAAAGGCTTGTCCTGTAAATCCATCAATAGTTACGTATTTCGCTCGTGCTCGAAGCATAGAATACAAACGGCTGTTGCAGTATTTACAATTGATCAAGGATTGACCAAGAATTCGAGGAAGAATAACTTCGCCTTACCTGCAGCAATAAAAGCTTCATTCACGAGGACAACCTTAAAATACACAAGAAAACAAACACAAGGTCCCTTTAAGCTTCCCTCCATCTTCTTTGTCCTCTCCATATGTGTAAGTTGAGGAGCTTTCTACTACAACAGCCAATGGAGGAGATAGCTGTGGTCTTGAACAAGTTCGGGGACGAGCAGAGCACTCTGCTGGACCAGTTCGAGAGGCTCTCCTTTGAGGCCCGGCTGAACCAGGCCATCCTAGGCCGCAGCCTGTCTGAGCCCAGCACCATCCGCCCCAACCCATTGCAGGGCGCAATGCGGGACTCGCAGCCTCAGGAGGGAGGGCGGCACCACAGGCAGGGGATCAGGAAGGTTCTGAAGAAGCTGCTGAAGCCCTTCCTCGGGAGGAGAAGCAGCAGCAAGACCAAGAAGGGTGCGGTGGCAGACTATTCCAAGAGTAATCCTAGTCCGATCACTAATCCAAATCCTATTCCTGTGTATTCCAAAGCTTTTAGCAGATCGCTGCGGTTCTGAACGAACCGGATGCTTCGAAAAAGTCTCTCAAAGATAATGTTTCTGTGGAGTTAGGATTTTGAAGAGAGTGATCGTGATGGATGATTTTCAGTAGGAACGATGCCTCTTCTTCTTTTTTCTCTTCTTTTTGCTCTACGAAGTATAATACATAAAGACCGATGCTTCTTCTTACTATGTACAATGTAATTGGTTTTATTAGTTCCATCAGAAGAACATACTTATGACAGATGACAGAGGTAATTTGAACACGAATCGATTTGCTCACCAAATTAGGCTGGTTTGTGTTTTGACTAAAAGTTTTATCGAATCCGAATGTCTATCACAAACCATATGAAAATTCACTTACTTGGCATAGTAAATTTTATGGAAATACTTTGCAATCCGTGATGTGAAAATCACTTGCCAGGCTTAGTAGGTGAAAATGGTTAGCGCGTAAGACTTTGGGATGTGAAAATATGATTTTGCCATTGTTTGGCCCTTTCACATGTATACTCATGATATACGGTCGTCCGGCCGCTGCTGCCGCGCTCAATCCAAACACGGTCTTCATCCTCCCTTCTTCTTCCTCTTCCTCCCCCCCCCCCAAATGCCAACTCCTTATCTTCCTTCTTCACTGCCCCTTCATCAGACTCACCTTCCATCTCCTCCTCCTCTGTACCATCAGCACTTCTCGAGCATCAGAACCCATGGAGTCCATCACAAGAAGACCCAGCAGAAGCCTTTGCTCTCCTGCTCAATTCAACCTCGAACCACCCAAATCAACAGAACCGCAGAAGAAGTACAGCACCCAGAACCCAACGTCAACCCTCGACGCAGCGGCAGAGTTCAAGTTCGGTACTTGGTGGAGCGGATAAGAACAGTGCCCAAACACGACAGACCGGAGTTCCTCGACCTCCTGATGACCCAGCGTGATGGCGGGATTGGCACGGACGACTCGCTTGACCTGAACAACCTTCTAATGGCCCTGGTCTTAGCCGACGAGCCCGACCTCGCTCTAAGCTCTTTCTCTAGCATGTCGTCAAAGGGTCTGTTGGTCCCTGATTCTTGGACGTATTCCACCATGATCAGGTGCTACTGCAAGAAGGGCCAACCCGATGAAGCTAAGAGAGTTTTTGACCACATGGTGGAAAATGGGTTGTCTCCGACGGTTGCGACCGTGACTGAGTTGAGCAACTCGTACTGCAGAAAGGGCAGGATGAAGGGAGCATTTGAGGTGTTCGACACAATGGTTAGAATCGGGATCAGTCCTAGTGTTCAGACGTATAACTGTCTGGTTAAGGGGCTTTGTTACGTTGGGAGGGTCGAGGAGGCGCTCGAGATGCTGAAAGGAATGAGGAATGGACCGGTGAAGCCCGATGTTTACACGTATACGGCGGTCATGGATGGGTTCTGTAAGGTTGGTCGATCCGATGAGGCAAGGGAGCTACTGGAGGAGGCCGTGGGGATGGGTTTGAGCTTGAGCGTGGTTACTTACAATACGCTGTTCGATGGGTATTGCAGAGAAGGGAGGCCTGGGAAAGGGCTTGGCATGCTAAGGCAGATGAAGGAGAGGAACTGCCTGCCTGACTGCGTGAGCTACAGAACCTTGATCCATGGGCTGTTGAAGTGGGGGAAGGCTAGAGCTGCCCTTCGGGTTTACTGGGAGATGGAGGATTCCGGGTTTGAGGTCGATGAGAGGATGATGAACGTTCTAGTTAGAGGCCTGTGCAGGACCTCACTGAAGGAGGGTAATGGTTCTGATCTGTTGGAGGATGCGGGCCAATTATTCAGCAAAATGCAGATTCAGAATCTTGCAGTCGAGGATGATACTTATGGGCTTGTGATAAGTTTGTTCTCGGTCAAGAAGAAAAGCGAGGAGGCCTTGGTGAGCGTTCGGAAGATGATGGGTGAAGGGTTTCATCCGAGGATCATTACTTTAGAGGATGTCGTGAGAGGGCTCTGCAGAGAGGGGAAGCTTGAGAAGGCATTGTCTTTTTTGGTCCTCATGGAGGAAGAAGGAATGTATCCTAGAAGAAGAGTGGCTTACAACATTCTGATAGAGGAGTTTAACAGGCAAGGAATGGCCTTCTCTGCTTGTAATGTTTATGGGATTGCTCTGAAGAGAGGAGTAATCCCCGAGAAGAAGCCGAAATTTCGAGAAACTGAAAAGTCTTAGAGACGACTACCATTGTAATTGCGCAACCTCCAGTGTAAGCTTTCAGGGCACAAAATTTTGCCTTCTTTGCCTCAACAATTTACTGTATTGTTACAGTAGGCATGGTGTACCACCGAGGAACCCCCGAATATGTATACAGAAACGAACAAATTACTCCGAGAAGAGATTTCTGAAGGGTTTGCAATCTCTTCTGCTATCTACTCCTCATGAACACAGCATGGCTCTGATACACACAAAGGATTCTCAGGGAAATACTCATGCCCGACTCATGTATTGCCCGGTTCTTGTATCCACCAGTATTTCATCACCTATGTTTACGAATAATGGGACGTTCACTACAGCACCTGTATCAAGTTTTGCTGGTTTCGACCCACCTGTGACCAATAATAATACATGCAGTCAGCAGCAATTTCCTTTCAGATGGAGTAAATGGTTCTTGATGAATTGCCTTTTCGCCTTGAGATTCATTTTCTGCTAAGAAGGAAACAACATTACCTTGAGCGGTGTCACCCTTAAGACCAGGATCAACATCTACAATGGTCAGTTGGACTGTTATAGGTAATTCAAAGTCAATAACCTGCAAACCACTCGACGACCATGTGCTCAATTGTGAGAAGTGGCATTGGCATTGTATCACATTTTAGTTCATCTACAAAGTAAGCCATAGGTGAAAGATCAGAGTTACCTTTCCATTCCAGAACAACACATTGCAGTTCATACCCTCTTTGAGCCACTTTGTCTTGTCACCTACATCACCTTCATTGAGACGAATTTCCTCGAACGTACTCTGTGATATATAAAGAAACTTCCCAACGTCAAAATCAATCACCCTAAGGAGAATAATAAGACAAACTGGCTTACTACAAAAAAGAGTTAAACTAAGAGCAAAGCAACATACCAAGTCCATGAACACGAATTGCGAACCATCCTTGTAAGTGAACTGCTTGGTTTCCTTGAAGACATTAGCTTCTTCAATCTGGCAAAGAGGTCAGCATCAGAAAGGCTATTCTGTACAATCTATGGACTAAGACACTAAACATATTTAACGTGGAATCAAGCTGCATTGGATCATCCATCAAGAGACAGAATTTGTCTAATACGGGAAAAACTGACGTACTCAGGCACGCAAAAGATGAACAGTTGGTGTTTGAATAACATTATAAAATCCCCCAGCCGACTGAGAATCACAAGTACTCAGGCACTAACCAACAGCAAATGACAATTCCATATCACAGATATTATACGCGACAGAGAAATGTCTCGAGAGAACCTCATCAGAGATGTTATACTGAGTTTGCATTGAATTATCACTTGTCGTTCCTCCAACAGTCCATTTTCATTCAGTTAGAAGTCAAATTCAAATAAAAGTGTGTTTTATTTTATAGTAGAGTAGAGTTGAGTTTTGATTTTAATTGGATTGTAATGATTGTTTTGTTGAATTATGAGAAAAAGTGTGAAATGGTATTGAATAATTGAGAGAATTTAGTATTAAAAATTGAATTGAGTATAATAGAGGTGCATGTGAATTTATGTATGGGTCCAACCTTTTTGGTTTGACTTTAGTAGAGTTAAAATTTTAAAATCCAATTGCGAATCCAAACGGAGTATAGATTTTGGAACTGCATACCGAACTTGCAGCTCGAAAAGTCTTCTCAACAGTGTTCCCCGTTATGTAATTCCGGAGTTTGGTCCTCACAAAGGCTGCTCCTTTCCCAGGCTTTACATGAAGAAACTCTACAGGGAAAGACCAGCAGTTGGAAAATGGTGATAATCCCCTAAAAATGCGAAAAGGGAAGCTCCCCTGGAAAGATTGAGATCTCTAGAAATTGCATTGAGCAAGTGCCATTAAAGACCAAATTCTCCAAGGCTCTCTCTTTGCAGAAGGCTAAAGATGAAGTTTCATTCCCCCATCGCACATTCTGACCTGCCATTGTCTTACATGCTATCAGCTGAGAACAAAGGGAAACGGGAGGGAGTAGAGAGAATTGAGTACCAAGAACTCTCCAGGGAGCTCCGTCGACTTCAAGGCTGGTCCCCACTTTAATGTCGTTGCTCGACAGAGCATAAATTCCTGTGAGACGTCACAGAGCAAATTTTGAGAACCCAGCTAGAATACATGGAGCTTAGTGTTGCCAGTTCCGACTTACTGAGGAAAATGGCGCGGCGGTGGGTTCCGGGAAGAGCCCGGAGCGGGAAGACGGAGGGCTTTGGTAGCAGGGAGAGGTGAGGTGTACGGAGCATTGTAATAATGGCGGAAGAAGAGGAAGATGAACTTCGGCGAAGATGATGATGACGGTGACGAGAGGCTCAACTTGACAGGGAAGCTCAGAAGAGGCGGTGTGGGGAGGATTTGGGCCGCTCAATGGGCTTATTTTAGTGGAAGAAAGCCCTTCGTCTTTGGGCCGGAATCAGATTCAGCCCAGATAATTTTTCACGACTTTCCTCTTCTGAATAAGGACGAGTCGAGGAGGACTGAGGGCAGTTGATCCCCTTAAATTTTCTTTTCTATGAAAATTTACATATTAATCTTCAATTTTTAGTGAATGATGTTCATCTCATTAAATTACAAGTTTATTTTCTTATTTGCGAGAAGATTATTGTGTGTAATGGGTAAAGTACGTGATACTATGTCAGCATATACATAAAAAATATATTTTTGTCAAAAAGTAATTTTTTGGGTGATATTAGTAAAAAACAAGAGGAATTGGGGAGCCGTATGGATTTATAATATTGCACGTGATATACTTGTTCCATATAAGACTTCCTCCTTATCTGCCCCCTAATACACTGTTCTCTCTTGACAAAAATCCTATATGTGAGCCTCATAGTCTGAGTTATCATGTCGTGCCTTCCAATAACTTCTTAACTCGTCACCATAAGAAAGTGGGAAAAAAATAAATAAATGAACATGGAAAATCTCATTAGGAAAAAACAAATCCAACATCTATTAAGTTCGAGACAAGCGAGAGCATCTATAAAAGCAAATATTCGATGCGTATTACGTAGTCATTTGGCCATGTAATATTCAATCATATTGCCTAGAAGTGGAAAACTAACCTTACAAATTTATACTTATAAATATTCTGATTTTTTTTATTAATCATTCAATGAGTAACAATCAATTAATATATACTAGTGTTCTAACCCGTGCGCTGCACGGATTTGTTTTAATTGTAATTATTACTATTTTTTAGAATTTTCAATAATAACAAAAAAAATTCTAATATATTAGCTTAATTATTAATAGTTTAGTGACAATTTTGTAACTAATTCTCCAATATTTATTTAAGCGTTAGCTTTATGAGAATTTATTAAATGTAGGTATACAAATTTGATCTTGTAAATTTCTTTATTTGAAATAATATTTTTTTATATCCTTACTTTCAATTATTATTTTAAAATTTTTATGTGGCCCTAATTTCGTAGATTTAGTGTCTTTTATTATTTTTTTTGGAAATCCTCTGTATATGTAACTACTTAAAATAGGAAACGAAAGTTACATGTAATGTAAAATTATTCTCATTGAAATGATGCTGCTTTTATTTTTCAGGTCATATGATGATGAAGATTCGGAGCACTCAGAAGAAGAAATGTCCTCCGGTGTTGGAGACGATTGAAGAAGCTACGTTAGGATCTTATATTGAATGATATATATTTACTCAGAATAATATTTCTATCTTAGTCCATATCTAAACATTAGATTCATGGAATGACCTCTGGTGTTGGAAATTTTTGTGTTAGCAAATATTATTGTTTCCCTTATCAGAATTTTGAAAATTAATTATAATTAGGGTCATTTTTGGTTTTTTCATTAGGCATTGACTATAATTAAATTTACTATGATATTCATTCTAATATTTATTATGTATTTCAATAAATTATTTTAATACTTTTTTGTTCTATTAATAATCTATCATTTACTGTGAAGCATTTATTACTTTCAAGTTAATTTTTCATAATATATATATATATATATATATATTGGTCTGTACATATCTCTTTGGTGATAAAGGTAACTTCCACTAACCTTATTTATTAGGGGTGTACAAACATATCGAGTATATTCGAAATAAGTCGAAACCTACATGTTAGAGTGGAATCCGAACAGCAAGTATTAAAAATGAAATAGGGTCTCGGTATTAAAATATGGAACCGTTGAAAACGAATTTCGATTTTAGTTCTTGTGTATAGAATACCCAAAATCGAAACCGAAATCAATATCTGGACCCGGATAATAATTTCTCTATATATATAGTTATATTCAAATATTTCTATTTTTAAAAATATAATCACTAATTTTTTAAAAAAATCAAATATATGTCGATATTCTGTTTTGCGTGATTATTGATTATGGGTGAGACATTTTAGTTTTATTTAGCGAGAAAAAAAAATTATAAGTTCCAACATAATATCCCGAACTTGTGGTATAATCCAGATCAGGACTCAATAGAATAGGATCCGGTTCCGAAATATTAAAATATGTCCCTTAAATATCCGGATACTGTGAAAAAAGAAAAAAAGAAAAAAAAGTAGGTTATCCTGACCCGCTCACACTTATCATTTATCGAAACATGCTGTCCTTCCTGCCAAGTGGCACGTCTTGTTAATTGTTTTAGTTAATTGTTTCTGTTCCACTCTCTTAACTCTTAATCAAGGTTTAAGTAATTTTGATGACCAAAACCACACGCAACCGGCACGCGTGCCTGTACCCTTTCTGACGTGACTGCCCACACCACAGAGGACGGCGCGTGCGGTCGCGACTCCCTTTCAGCGTGGTTGGTGTCCCCGCAGTTGGCCCGGCTGGTCCCACTCACCCTAACATCATCCTATGGCAATTTTGACGTCATCGTAAATTATCAAACCCCACTCCTCTACCTACGTAATGAGAAAATTCCTTCCCTCTTTGTTTTTTTTTTTTGGGAAAAGGTAAAATTATATTAAAAATATCGCAGGGACAAGAATTCGCGTCAACGGTGTAATGATACTAAACACCCTGTCGAAAATTTATGATTTTGTGCTTGTTGTATTATAATATTATTACATTTATAAATTAATATGCTAAGAATTTTCCACGATCGTAATCTGCTAGGTGGCATTCTTCTTCCTCCCATACGTGCCAACGTAATTAAGGGTTGCCAGAGGGAGGACATTTGCGTAAATGTACGGTCCGATCAGATTCTCTCAAATTGCATTCGAAAACATTGAATTTTCTTATGGAGGAGGAATCGTGCAGTGATGATGAAGTACGTTTATACCTAATAATTGAGATATTTTAAATTGGATAATCATTATCGAATTATTTATATTTTTTTTATTAACTATTAAGATTTTTTTTTTTCATTATACTAAACTCTTGAATTCTATTATAATCGAAAAAATATTATACGTTCCCCAACTTACTGAAGAAAAAAATAAAAAATGAAAATTCTATTGTCCATATATTGGATGGTTCGTGAGACCCCGTGATTGGAAATCAGCCTGGGATCTATTTCTAGATGTTTATCGAAGAGTCACAATGTCTCGTAATCATTCCTAGTATGGACGGTAGAATTTTCACAAAAAAAATAAAAAAAATAAAAATAAATAACGAGGATGAGAAAGAATTGCCTTTAATCCAATAGAATTGACTTGTTGACCTAATGATCTCAATAAAAACACCAAGTTTGAATAACCGGAAAATATATGCATATATACCTACCGAAAAAGATATGCTCATGTACGTATACATGTAAGTGAATTTTTGAGATTAATCGAGCGGACGCGGACCCAAATGTAGAAAAGGGAGAAGAGCGTCTTTGTAGTGGCGCACTTTACGGAGCAGTCGAGCCGCCGTATTTTTCCCCACCATTTTCTGCCTTCTTTTCTATACCATTTTTCCATATACTATAATCTTTTTCTCATCATTATTATTTAGAAAAATATAATTTCTGAATAAATTAATTAAAAAAATGGCAGGGGGTAGTAGGGGGTAAGTAAGTGGAGGGTCAGAGACAGAGACAGGGCAGAGCCAGAGGGGGGGGGGGGGGGGGGGGGGGGGGGCTGAGACTTGAAGCATCGTCCATCCTCATCGTGCATGCATTATTTTTCAATCAATTTCTCTTTTTTCTTTTCTCTAATTATTATTAATTATTCTCAGTTTATTATTGTTAGTAATTATTATTCCTTCATTCATTCCCCATTTGCATTGCATGGAACACGCTTTACCCTTTCCCCATCCTCCCTCCTCCTCCTGCTCTCCCTCCTATAAACTAAACCAATAATAATAATAATAATAATAATAATAATATACGCTCGCCGGCGACTCCCTTCTCTGCGGTCGGTCGCCGGAACCGGAGTTGGCGTGCCGCTTCGGCGGCCAGAGGCAGTGTCGGGTTTGGGGACGAGCAGCTGCTTCTGGCGCTCTGTCGTGATGGGGGGTCGACTGAGCTGCGAGCTGGGTTGACTCGGTCGAGCCGGTTAGAATTCGAAACAGAAGAGCTGACGGTAGTCTCCGAATCCCCAACGGTCGAGGTTGATTGAGCTCCCCCGGTGCGATTTCGGGTGGGGACAGGGATGGGATCAAAGACGTGCATGAACATGCTCTGCGGGGAGTCCACGTCCGGCGAGGGGAGGAAAGGTTGGCCCCTCCGATCTGGTGAATCCGCCGTTCTTTGCGATAAATGCGGGTACTGCATACTCAGCTCTACTTGCTTCTTCTTCCTCTGTAAATGGTCTCACCTCGAACTTTCCGTTGAACCGTAGACGACGTATTGCCTCTTCTCGAATATATGTAATGTATATACTCTGTGATGACATTGTATCGTATCAAGTTTACATATTTCCGCTTCATACTCTTACGTCTTACCTCGCAATGTCTATGGATTCACGAACTAGATGGGTGAGTGCTTCTATTATATTAGGCTGTTGCTGCTAACGGAATTTCCGTGTCAACGGCTGCACATGAAAGTCAAATTTTTTCGGGGACTGATTGTATTAATATGTTCGGCGGTATGTATGCTGCTATATTTGAATATTTGAAGATGCATTGAAAAGTTGATTAATCCGTTTTGAGGGGTGGTGGGGGGGAAGAAATTTGAACTTTGATCTGAAATTGCAGGGCTGTTTTATCGAATTACTAATGCTGGGTTAATGGGGTGATATTATGTTTCCAATCATTTGGTGTTGCATCAGTGTTTTACTTTCTCCGCAATGTTCTCACCGATATGTATTGCACGACGAGGAGATGGCCTTTTGCTCTGCTACTGGACGTGTAATTCAGAACGGGTAACATTGACAAGTGCTCGTGTTGCTTCTAGGTCTGTCTACGAGGAATCTATTTTCTGTGACATATTCCATGCCAAGGACTCTGGATGGAGGGAGTGCACCTCTTGTGGCAAGGTTTGCAAATAGTCGATGAACATCTGTGCAATTCTTGCACTTTCTTCCTTATCGATGATATGTTTCTGTTATCTGATTAAATGCGAAATCGGCAGCGTCTGCATTGTGGATGCATTGCTTCCAGATTTTTGTTAGAGCTTCTTGACTGCGGTGGTGTAAGTTGTGTGAGTTGTGCGAGAAGCTCAGGACTCCGCCCTGTAAGATGATCAAATACATGCCTGCATTGACCTTCGTTATTCTCAACAAAATATCTTTTCCTTTTACTTTATTAATATATATTTAGCAACGGTGCATTAGTATTTGGTCTATGTTAATGCAGATGGCAAATGATGAAAAGCCTACTGATTTCGGCATGCTCAATGCTGGTCCTGGGGAGCTGAGGTCTGCTTCTGGAGGCAAACATTATGATGGCGATGGGTTTGAGAAATTGAAGCTTATGCAGCCGCGCAGTAACATAGAGAATTCGGGATTGAGATACTTGCTTCAGCATGATGACCCCAACAGTTTATCTGCACAAATGAAGCAGGAAGATGTTTTGCCTTCTCCAGAAGAAATAGGAAAATCTCGTTTTCAATTTTCTAGTAAAGCATCTAATGGAGCGGCAAACAATCTTGATGATTCACTGGCCCAGCCGAACCTGAGTATCGCTCTGGGTGGTCCTTCTGGAAGTCTGAATCCTTTTCTTGGAGTCGTCTTTGATGAGAAAGGGCAGAGTAGGACGTTGTCACTATCCCAGCAGGGGTCCAAGTCTCGGCATCTTTTGCCAAAACCACCTAAATCAGCTATTCCCAGTGCTTTGGAGGCAAATAGAGGCATTGTTCCTCAGATACGTGTTGCAAGGCCTCCTGCTGAAGGTCGGGGAAGGAACCAGTTGCTTCCTCGATACTGGCCCAGGATTACTGATCAAGAGTTGCAGCAAATTTCTGGAGAGTATCCTACATTTTGTTTTTCCCAAAGTGATACATATATTACATCAGTACTCACATTATTTGGAGAAATAATATTTTACATAAAACGAAATATACTTTTATGAATAAGTAACATGTTCCAGTTTCCTCAGTTTTCAATCCATCTCTGTATTAAATCAACCATTGGAGTCTTGAGCAAAAGTCAGTCCATCGTGCAGTCTTAAAATCTGCGACAATATGTCTTCTTCAGAATGTCCTGCTGTTAGTACTTGACTCTGTTATCTTTAGCTCAAATTCCACCATTGTCCCACTTTTTGAGAAGGTTCTAAGTGCCAGTGATGCAGGTCGAATTGGTCGCTTGGTTTTACCAAAAGCCTGTGCAGAGGTACCCTGTTGAAGATAGGGTTTGAGTTCTATTAATGAAGCTATTCTTTTAAAATATCTGTAGATGAAGTTACGTTCCTTAGGAAAGTTAGGACCATTAAATTTTTGCCGATTAAACTTGGGATGTAATTATTACGCAGGCTTATTTTCCTCCAATATCTCAACCTGAAGGCCTTCCTCTTAGAATTCAAGATGTCAAGGGAAAGGAATGGGTGTTTCAGTTCAGATTTTGGCCTAATAACAACAGTAGAATGTATGTCTTGGAGGGTGTGACTCCTTGCATACAGTCTATGCAGTTGCAAGCTGGAGATACTGGTACTCTTCAGTGCTTCCTTTGCTAGGTGGAGTGCGGTTATTAAAGTTTAAGCATTTTTTATGTGCCTTAGTGTTTCTTTTATCATAGAAACTGAATCTTGACATTGCCATTTTGACACCTATTTCCAAGGATTTTCACCATTAGTTGCATTCCGTCACAAGTTCAACCTTTTAGATAACTCTCTCCCTCTCTCTCTCACCGTACCTTGAATAGTTTTCCCCATTTTAAACTGCCACGTATCATTTTTGCCTAATTACCTTCAGCTTGATTAAGTCTTATACACGGGTAGTTGATACTTGTCACTGGGTTATGCAGTTACCTTTAGCCGCATGGAACCTGAAGGAAAACTAATCATGGGATTCAGGAAAGCATCAGCTTCTGTAGCAATGCAGGTAAGCTTGTACCCTGAAATTCCTGCCTGCTGACATCAATCAACGGTTCTGTATTAATATCTATCCACTAAGCAGGAAACTCAACTTTCTGCCATGACTAATGGCACTCACTCAACGGAAGCCTTCTTTTCCGGGAGTTTCGAGAATCTGCCTGTTATAAGTGGCTATTCTAGCTTCCTTCAATCGCTTAAGGGAAATGCAGATCCACATATAAATGCACTCTCAAAGCATTTTACTTCAACGAGCGGTGATATAAACTGGCAAAATTCTGAGAAGAATGAGGGGCGCAGGGAGCCCTTTTTACCTCCATCAATGTTGGCACCAGATAGAAAAAGGACTCGGAATATTGGGATGAACAGTAAGAGATTGCTCATTGATAGTCAAGAAGCTTTAGAGCTGAAGCTGACATGGGAGGAGGCTCAGGATTTGCTACGTCCACCTCTGGGTGTCCAGCCAAGCGTGGTTGTGGTTGAAGATCACGCATTTGAAGAGTATGATGTGAGCAGTTTTGCAAGGAAGATTTTGCCTATTCCAGTATCCAAGACCTTGTACTTCTTTTATTTCATCAGTATTGAGCTCATAATTGTTGATGCTTTCTTAAAAGCTGCTTACTGTATCTTTTGGGTAATCTGTGTTGATTGTCAAACAGGAGCCTCCAGTTTTCGGGAAAAGGAGCATTTTTGTTATCCGATCATCTGGGTAAGCTGATCAAATGATGAAAATTTCCTAACTCTGAGCATTCATGCTGACTCATCTGTCTTCAGGATGCAAGAGCAGTGGGCCCAGTGTGACGGTTGCGCTAAATGGCGAAAATTGCCGGTTGATATTCTTCTTCCTGCCAGGTGGACATGCACTGATAATTCCTCTGATGAAAGCAGGTAGATTTTAGGTCTCTTATATATGGCTGTCTTACGAAACTTGCGTACTATAGCACTGATAATTTCTTCTCTGCTTTAGGTGTTCATGTTCTGCGCCCGAGGAACTGGGTCCTAGGGAAATGGAAAATCTCCTCAGACTCAACAAAGGTACTATACTCTCTGCATTGTTTTGCCTGATGAAATGGGCTTTTCTTTTCAATGTCTATTCTTAATGACCAATTTTTTTTGAATGCTTAGCAAGCGTTACAAGGGAGTAGTAGTTTGCTGATGGTTTCATGAAAATACAATCATTATCTTTAATGTCTCTTATTCACTATGATCTATTTACGCAAATTAAAATTTCCAGTTTTGGTAATTTTGGTGAATGTGCCACAGACTTCAAAAGACAGAGACTAGCAGCAGCGAGCTTCAGGCTGCTCCCAGACGTTGAGTCTTCCTCCGGCCTTGACGCACTGGCAAATGCTGCCATCCTCGGTGACAGCACAGGCGGGGCTGCAACAACCTCATCTGTCGCGGCGACGACAAAGCACCCAAGGCATCGCCCAGGTTGCTCCTGCATTGTCTGCATCCAACCCCCTAGCGGGAAAGGCAAGCACAAGCCGACCTGCAACTGCAATGTGTGCATGACCGTAAAGCGCCGCTTCAAAACCTTAATGATGCGGAAGAAGAAGCGCCAATCTGAGCGTGAAGCTGAGATTGCTCAGCAGAAGAACCGCAAGACGTGGGCCCCAAAGGACGAGGCGGAAGCAGATAGCAGCTCGAGGAATCTGTCTCCCCTTCTTGATTCCTCTGAACCTCAGAGCCCGATAAATGACTACCCCCCCGGCAACTCAGTTGACATCAGTAAGGGACAGACAATAGACTTGAACTGCCAGCCTGAGAGGGATGAAGATCCGCGAGGGACTAGTCGAGTGAGCATGTTGAGTTTACTTCAAGTGGCAAGTCAGCCTCTGGAGAGCTACTTGAAGCAGAACGGGCTTACGAGCTTGGTGTCTGAGCAGCAGGAGAGTGGCTCAGGCCAGGTACAGGCCCCGGCTTCAGCTGAGAGTGAGGGGCATGACGAAGAGGATCATGATCGAGATCTTTGTGGTGCTTCTGAGGTCCAAGAAAAGCTTCCTGAGCAGGATGAGGACATGGGGCAAGAGCCGAGTGGACCCGATCAGAGCCAAACTTGATCCCAAATAACCGTTCTTTTTCCCCGGCTTTTGTACAGTTCCCCAGTTAGAGTTCCCTTGCTTCAGTCGGCATATTTCACGTCCAGACTGGTCTTCATACTAAGAGTCCTTGGAGCTGCTTTACGTAAATGGAAATCATCTGGTCCAACATGATTCAATGATCAATATCATCATTGAGATCAAGTTGAGGCAAAGAATAATGTCTTGCACGCTCAGCAATGTACTTCCCTCAAGGGCGAGAGCCTGTATGTATTATTTCCGGTCTTGTTTCTGTACAATCTATGCTGCGTACCATATTTTTCATGTGTAGTAGAGTTGACAGTAGCTCGATATTGCTCATCAGTCAAGTTATCCATCATAGTAGGAAATTTTCAGGGATACTGATGATCGGCATTTACCATCTTCATTTATCATCTCAATCACGATCACATTACTTGCCTTCCTTTCACCACTTTACTGTTGATCACATACCGATACCCATCTGAACAATCAAGTTTGCGTCAGGAGGACAGATCTTGATAACATTCCTGACAGTTCTTGATAATGTAAACAGAAGGAATATGGCTCGCGACCAATCGATAAAGGGCAGTTGCCAGTTACCACTGTACTTGAACAAAGGAAAGAGTCTTATTCCTACTGCCCTACTATATATTATACCAAACTAGTAATATATACATACAATATAGGGGCAATGGAGAGAACAAGGCCATGAACACTCTTGTAAATGGGCATTCTTCCTATAGTAATATTATAAAATCGAAAAAAAGAACCAACTGATAAGGAATCAGCACTCTTATCTACAAAACCATCATTCACTCTCTGCCCCTTTCACCATCATCATCATTATCTTCATCATATCATCGGAGAGGGATGAACCGAGGAAGGTGGAGTGAAAAACCACATCTTCATCTTCTATACGAGCCACAAATACCCGCCAAGAATTGGAAACAAGGAAAAAGGAAAAAAAAAGAAACTGAAAAGCGCTGAACCTCTATCAACAATCTCAAAAACCTTCAACACTAGCTCTCCTGAGAGCCGATGATGATGATGACTTACGGCTCTCTTGAAGACCGAGCTCCTCCATGGAGAGGGTTGAGGAGCACGCACAGGGAGGAAGAGACATGGGAAGGGTAGGCCCGGGCAGTCTCTTTGGAGAGATTGAGGGCAGTGCCCGTGAGGGTGGGGAAGGTGAGAAATTCAACCTCGGGGCGGGGGTCATGATCCCATTGAGACTCGGGGATCTCAACATTTGCTTCCCCGTGATTGCTGCGGGCTCTTGAAGAGGGAATCGACACGAATACTTCATATCCTGTATGATCTTGAGGTGGTTTACAATGGTCCTCATCGTGGGCCGCTCCGATGGGTCCTTCTGGAGGCACTTCTGGGCCATGTCTGCAACTGTTCGGGCTGCCTTAGCGGGGAACCGACCCTTGAGCTGTGGGTCCATTATGAGAGTTAATCGACAGTCATCAGCCAAAAATGGTCGGCTCCACTTGACAAGATTTCGTTCCTCCTTTGGATGACGACTGTCGAGATTTTTTCGGCCCGTGAGGAGCTCGAGAAGGACGATTCCGAAGCTCCAGACGTTGCTCTTTGGGGTGAGTAGTCCTCTCTCAAGCGTCTCCACCGAGAGGTTACCCAAAGCCTGAAGTACAACACATAAAAAAAAAAAAGAAAAATGAATAACAAATAACCAGAAGAAAAAAGACGGATTGAATAGCAATGTGCAACTGCTTCTGGAAACCGACAATTTTCAAATATCATTTGCCTTAGGAAACATAAGAGATAAAAGGTAAGAAGTGCCATGCTACACTTCATAAGATTGAAACCATGAGAGCTTGGGTTTATTACAAACTTATTGGGACAACTAGAAATTACAAGCAATTTAAGGCAACAAACTAAATCATTAATTCAAAACTAATCAGAGTCAAATTACCGAGAGATGATAATTGCAGAATATGCAGCAAATCGAAGTGCATACCATGGAGCTATTTGAGATGTCAGCATCAGGAATGTGGCCCCCGCAACCATATCCTGAAAGCTTTGCACTAAAGTCCTTGTCGATTTGTATGTTAGCGGTGGAAAATTCATTGTACATCGCCTGTTGATGGAATGGCACTTTCAATAACCCAATATGGACTTAGAACAAAGAACTCATGTGGAACATTAATTTATTTAAATGAGGTCATTACCTGGAATGGGCCCTCTTCGTGCAAGAAAGTTAGGCCTTGAGCTGCACACAAGGCAATCTTCACTCGGGTGTTCCAATCAATTGGAGGCCCATCAGACCTCCCATGGAGTAGACGGTCCAAACTTCCATGGTAGAGCCTCTCGTAGACTAAAGCTCTCTGCTCTGAACCCTCACGTGCATGGTAACCAAGAAGCTTACAGAGATTTGGGTGCTGCAACGATGCGAGGGTGTTCGCATCATTTAACAATTCCTTTATGCTCTGATAGACAAGCAGAATCATATAGTAAGAAATTCATCATTTGGTGGTCATCAAACAATATTTCAGAGGACATGAAAGGCAATTTATTAATGTATGATTGCAGGTACCAATAAGTGTTAATTAATACGAACATGGATATCTGACTTAATTCTCTGAAAGCCTAAATAGAAAAATGAAAATATTGGGCATTGAATTCAACTCATAGCACAGATGAGAAACATCAATTGGGTACCTGGTGAGAAGTTTGAAGACGAGTAACTGTTGCTTCAAACTTTTTTGAACCTGAAGCATCATCCCCAAACGAAGCATTATACATCACGAACGAAAGGCCTTCGGAGATGCACCGATCTGAAGAGAAATTATGACAAGCGGCCGAAATTTCATCGTACGAGAAATTGCGAAGCGTCCCAGAAGGGGGCAAAGGCAGAGGCCCTGAGGTATACAGAGAACCACTGCTGGAAACAGATTTGAAGCTTCCGGCAGGCTTCAGGGTTGCAGTGCTCTGTGGTGATGGAAGAGGGAGAGGTTGTGGAGATTGCTGCTGCTGTTCCCTGATAGAAACACGATACCTCGAATCCTCAGTCTCGTCATATTCTACTGAGGACAGGGCATCCTGTTCCGCTGCATCAAGGGCTGAGGGTGCAGAGAGTGCGCGCATCCTATTGTTGGTTACTTTATAAACTGTCTGAACAGGCTTCACTCGGGTCTTGAAACTAGGCGGGGCTGATTGGAGCGACCGGGCTCGTATCTGGGGTTCTGGTAGCGCGGCAGGTGGGTGGTCTTTATGATCTTTATTATTGGGCTTGAAGTAGGTCGTGTGCTCGGATTTCTTCTTCTTACTCTTCAATACAGGGAAACAACCCATGTTGTAATTGAAGCCCAGAAACCTTGAACAGGATGGTGCCTTTATTTCTCTGTATAGAAGAAAAGTAAACACGAATATTATATTAAAATCTCAAATTCGGAGATTCCTTCGAGTTAGAAGAATAAACTGCCAACTGGGAATTGACAAATCTAAGTTGCTGAAAGTTCAACCGGACTGCGCCCAAAATGAAATACTAAGAAAAGACCATAGTTCACCAATAAATCATTGCTACCAAATATTCACGTACCAATTTAGCAAGCTAATCGTCTACTAATTTCTCATGCCGGCAATAATGGAGAGAAATATTCAACCAAGAAATACAAAAACAATCTGTGAGACATGATTGCCAAGAATATAACAATAAAATAGAATCAGACCCCTTGAATATTTCCCATATTGCCTGAATGCCACCAATATCCTAATTACCCATCTAGAGAGCTAACTATCCAGCTCATAAGCTATTCACGAAAGCAGCATCGTCAAAGCTTATAACTTGTACGGACAATCATCGGAACATGCTTAAAACAAGAAATGGGCTCATCAAGCGGATCTAGAGGTTAAAAGCTCCAACATTTAGACGATCAATGGACTCAATCGTCAAAGTCATGCAACCCCAACAGATCCATCTAAACATAGGGACCCCCATGAACTGATAATCAAAAGAGAGCGGGCATCAGCGAGACCTGTGTGCTTTCCCGATTGTTGGAGCTGGGGGCGGAGCTGAAATTGGGGACTCCGGGGGCTGGCGATTTCTGGCGAGGGCAGTCAAAGGAGGCGAGAATGGGGAAAGGATGAAGAAGGGTCAGTGTAATTGTGTTTTGTGTGATGGAGAGAGAGAGAGAAAGGGAATGAATTCACTTTGAAAATGGAAAGAAGAAAAGGTGAAGAGAGAAGACAAATGATGGCAAAGGAATATTATAAATTTTTGTAGAGAGAGAGAGAGAGCCCAATGAGCAGTGGTCAAACCTACCAAAGAATACCAGATTTTCTTTTTTAATAATTTACTTAGATTAAAATTGTTCACAACATCTCTGATTTCATTATTAATTATTAATTATTAATTTCCCTTTTCCATTTCTTTCTCCTCTGTTTATCCTTTCTGTTTTCTAACAGCATAAATGGCCAATCTCATTCTCTGTGGACGGTTTTGCCCCCAGGATGGATTCTACCCTTACCAAGATATACAGTACCATATGATACAATTTACAAAAAAAAAAAAAAAAAAAAAGAGTGTTTCTTAGGCTCAATGCCCTCCGGGCATTTGCTCCTTACTTCGGTCTTCGGGCATGTTCGACATGCGATGAAGAAAATGCAACATTTAATTTTAATTCGTACTTATTCAACTAGAGTTCTTCTCCGCATCTTCTCCTTTTCCACCCGTTTTCTTATCTTTCAGTTAATTTGTCCAAACTCAATATACGTTAGAGTCCATAAATGTAACGCACAAATTAGAAACGACAAAAAAGGGGATGTGACTTTATTCAAGCAATAACGACAACAAATTTGAGAAACAACAAACTAAATGCATCAGGAGATTTCTTAATAAATATATCGATGATCGAATAATTAAAAATTCACGTGGAATTTAATGGAAAAATTATTTTAATATTCCAATGAACAATAAGGAAAGGGCAAATTGTATAGAAATACTCTTGAGTATTATCATAAGACTCTATTACTTTCATGTATTTCCAATTTTTAAAAATTGGATTTAGCCCACATATGTTTTCGTCAATTTTTGATAATATATGTATCGATTTTTTTTTATTATATGAGCATTTGATGAATTTATATAGTGACATAATTTTATTAATTTTTTATCACTACATCATTATGAAAAAATTATAATCTAATATTTTGCTCAGAAGAATTCAAGTAAAGTCTTTTTTTTTAGATGTGTACCTTGATATTTATAGCCCAATAGAGTCTGACTAATCCAATTGGGGTATCGAGCATTAAAGGTTATTCTCTCTCTCAACAAGTGCACTTCCCGAAATTCGAACTTGTATTCTCCTCCTTACGAGAGTGAGTTGCTAACTATTTAATCAACACTTTCGTTGGTAGTAAAGTCTTCTTTTTGTAGGTAAGGGTTAAAAGGGAAAATGCGCCTTTCCAAACGCAGGACTATTTGTCGAGGACAAAATAGTCATTCTAGGCAAAATGCCTTAAATCGGTTGATGGGCATTATGGTAATTCGGACGTCAGCCTCAATATTCAACGAAGGGCCTCGTTTGAAGTGACAATCCAGTCAAAGGTTTAGAAAACCAAATTATTTTATATCACAATTCCCGTGTGGTCAAAGAGACCTGTCATGATGTGGCTTTGACTCTGATCCTCGTCCGTCCGATCCCCCTCGACGGCCCATATCCATCTTACCCTCAAACTACGGCTGGCCCCACCGACGGGGACAGGTTGTCAAAATCTAATGAGTGGGGTAGCATCCACGCGCCCTCCTCTGCGTGAGAAGTCTCGCATCATTTCGCCTCGCCTGTGGGTCCGCTCCGGCCCCACCATTCCGGCCTTTTAAGTCTATTTGAATGAATTGATTCCATCCATTCATCAAAGCAATAGACTCCTCTTCGATTGTCAGATCAACTTAAGGCTCATTTTAAAAAAAAAAAAATTTCTTAACGCTCATAATAAGCCTTAATCCAATATCCATCACACCACCACTGGTGCGGAAGTCCGGTCTACGGCGATGGCCTGCGCTTCGATGACAATTGGCAGGTCTAAACCCGAGTAGGTTGCCAAGTTCCGAGCGAGCTGATCTATTGATCCTACCTCCGCATTTTGGGCTGCGTTTGGATTGAGCGTTTGATTTTAGAATCATGATTTTGATTTTAACTCTACACACTACACAACAAAAACACACGTTTCTCAAGTCCAATTTATAATACCATCTCATTTGTCCTTTTTCACAATCAAAATTAAAATTAAAGTTACTTTAACTCCAAAATCAAACGCATTTTTCCTAACTGGACTATCATTATACATGATCTTTTTTGCTGCAAGATCACTTGCCCGTACCATTGAATCGCATCATTCCTGGCCTCAAGGAGATTTACTCGTTGGGCCGAACCTGATCAAAATCAGCCCAATTGTATTAGGGACTAGGCACCAAACTGAGCTTATCCAACGTTGGAGTATAAATCGGACTTCCAACCCATCACGAGGCCCATCTCTTCCATTGCAGCCATAATAGCATGACAGAATGGATCACTCCCCTGGAAGTGGATGGCCTTCCTTCTTATTGGGCCAGGTTTAATACAAGTGAATGGCAAAGAATGGAATCGACCATACAAAATATGCATACAAAGTATGACCTCAGACCATCGATATCTTATCGTACTGGGCAAGAAGTCACATGGAAGCCGCATCCCACAAGCCTCAGTGCTTCCTGGCTTGATCCTGATCGAGATGCACTGCCACACTACGGGCAACCGTGGCCCTGCTACTGTATCCTATTCCATCCACTGAACAATTTTAATTCTTCTCCTGAGCGGGGTGGCTCAAGTTGCTGTCCGAATTCAAGCCCCATGGTGGAGCTGTACCTTCTGCAGCATGAGCTCAGCGGTTTTTCGAGCCGGTCCATCTGGGAGAAATAGGTAGACCAAAAGTTGGCTGATGAGGAGGAGATCATCGGAATGGTTTTTTGCCAAGTTGATCTGATTCGCGATCTCTTGTACATTACTATGGTCACTTACAATCGGGCCATTAAATAGACTGAAGATGTTGGATCAGCGATCATTTCATAATTCAAATGACCAAATCCTTATTTGTCGTGAGGAAAAAAAAAAGAAGAAAGAAAAATCATTTCCATCTTGTCGGGGAAGTAGATAAAACAGAACAGAAAACCCTGTCCATAAAATTAAAATTCTCGTCTATTTCCTTCATTGCTGATCAAAGAGCGAACTTCCAAACCTTCCGGAGATATCCTGCGACATAGCTCTCGATGAAATTCCATTGCTTTCCCACATTCAAGAAAGCAGAGCCCAGGATGAAGAAGACAATGGAAAGAATCAGCAGCGTATTGTTCTTGGACCTTCCCATCACGTTGCTCTTGATTAACGGTAATGATAATGATGCTGATGATAGCAAAGCCAGGGTTACCGGAACGAATGTACCATCGGCGATGGTTTCTCTCAGACCGATTCCGGCAACCGGACCGAGAATGAAGACAGCCAGGAAGACAAACCCGATCCCGACTGGCTCCTGCGAGCAAACACCAATTAAAACTCAATCCAGTTGGCAGTCGATAACAGTCTGATCGAGAATTACGGGCACGGTGCAGATCTTCACGTACCTGACGAGCGAGTTGCTTGAGCCGACTCGGTGAAGTCACGGGCACAGCAGCAGTAGCAGCAAGTGGTGGAGGCCGCCGAATCCTCTCTACGAATCTGCGGAACATGGATTTGAGGATTCCGCGGTGGCGGTGGCGGTGGCTCGGAGCTGAGGCTGACTTGACCTTGAGGATGAAGCCCCGGAGCCTAAGGACGGCGGAGAGATCTTGTCGCTTCGAGGAGACTGGGGGAGTTCCCGTGGCTCTAATCCGGAGACTGAAGCTCCGGGACTTCGCGTGGACGTTGATTTTCCATTGCTGATTCTCGTCCTCTGCTCCCATTGATAGCAGCAGCCGGCCGCGCCGCGGAGGTCTCTTCAGCCTCAGGTCGCTCCCTTTGAGCTCTCGAGTAGCCGTTGCTTTGGGCTAATAGGAGTGGCAGTGGCCTTCACTTTTTCCTCTTTCTTTTTCTTTTACCTTTTCCCTTTTTGCTCCTTTTTCGGTGCGAACTCTGTAGAGTCTGCACACTAATTTAGATCGGCCCACCCCTATCCAAAAAATAAAAATAAAAAAATGATCCACTAATTTATAAAATTTTCCCGATTTAATTTTCTTAATTCACAATACATTAATCCATTTTTCTCCTTTGGCATGATAATTTTATTTTTTTTAGGGTTAATAACAAAAAAAG
This sequence comes from Punica granatum, assembly GCF_007655135.1. Classification (NCBI taxonomy): domain Eukaryota; kingdom Viridiplantae; phylum Streptophyta; class Magnoliopsida; order Myrtales; family Lythraceae; genus Punica; species Punica granatum. The sequence continues at coordinate 2,163,119 of NC_045127.1, read as the reverse complement.
ATGCAAACTTTTTTATATTTTAACAATTATAAAACGAACTTTTTTTCTTCATCTAAAAATATAAAAAAAATTTAATTTGATAACAACTCTAATGCGACATCAAATTTTTCATTAATTTGGACATAAATTGATGATGTGTAGGTCTAATGGGACCATTATATTTTTTAATAATAAAATTATTTCTGAAAAAAAAAAAGAAGAAATTTACAAAAACGAGAGGATGAGCTATGGGTTCTCTCGATTACACTGGGTGGAGGCCTCGATTCCGGCAACCGTCCATCCTCCCCTATTTTGCTTTCTTTTTTTTTAATTTCTTTTTAGTTTTTTTGAAATAATTTTATATCAAAAAAAAATATGATGGGTCTTACTCAACCTAAACGTCAATAATTTTCATCCAAATTAACGAAAAAATTTACTCCGTGCTAGAATTGTTATTAAATTGAAAGATTGTGCATTTTTAAGTTAACAAAAAAAAATGTGTTAGAATTGTTAAAATGTAAAAAATTTATACTATTTTTGTTGTTAACCATTTTTTATATTCATTGAAGTATATTATGTTTTACCATGTGGATTGATTCAGCTACTTCATGCCCTTGAATAACATCGCATGGTCGACTCTTGTGAATAAAGAAAATTCACGATTGAAAGAGTTTAACATCTTAATAGATCGATCTTACTCGAACCTTGTTGGCAATATAAAAAAATCGAAAGGGAAAAAGATAATCCCACACCGGAGGCATTAAGAGAAAATAAAATGGTTTATATGGAATTGGGTTTCACAATTTAATAGCTCGAGTTTTTTAGTTGAAGATGAGTTGGAATTGATGTAAATCTGGTGAAATTTTATATGGTATTAGAGCCCACACCATGGCAGTGAAGTTTGAGTCATGAAGTGAAAGCCCGACTTGTAGTAGTTGACTCCCCTTGCCCGAGAGTAGAAGAGGAAGCCCACCTTAAGATAGTTAAGGCCCGAGTTTGGAAGAAATGAGAGATCAGCTCGAGATAAGTTATTCAAGGCTGGTAGTTAAAAGGTTCACGCGATATGTGTAGGTAAAGAGTGAGAAAGATCATATGGTACCACGTGAGGGCGGGTGCTGATAATATAAAAGGTCAAACGGAAAAAAGGATAATCCCACACTGGAGGGATTAAAAGAAAATAGAATGGTTTATATAGAATTGGGTCTCACAACTTAATAGTTTGAGTTTTTGAGATAAAGATGAGTCCAAATCAATATAAGTCCGGTGGAATTTTACGAATCTGTACTAGTCAAAAATCAAAATCATGGAGCTTCTGAACGTATGATGCATCTCGATAAAAAAAAACTAAATTATGTTGTTACTTTTTTTTTTCTTGGATAAATTATGTCCTAACTCAGAAATATGGATATTCTGATCAAATAAGTAATAATTATCTTTAGGGTTCCCAAATAAAATAGCACATTGTATTATTGAGTTGTTCGTTGCCATATCCAAGAAGAACTTGAGAGAGAATTAATCTCAGCAATACAATATAATAACTCGTAATTTTGTTTACCAAAAAAAGTTAAAAATATACACACGCATCTTTTCTTTCTTTCTTTCTTTTCTTTTTTTGCTTGAAATATACACGCGTATCAATTCAGAGCAATTTCCTCAAATGACACGGAGAATTATCTATCCATAAATAAGTTGAACGGTTACACTGATTTTCCATATTGGTCAGAAAATTAATACCTTTTTTTTTTTTGGGTCAGAAAGTTAATACCATTTTATGATTCTGTGCGATAAGGTGTGCGTGAACGTCAGTTAGGAGACTGGGCCATGGTTGATCCTTGAGGCTTTCGTGGGCTTATTTTTGCTCATTGGGCATTCTATAGTATCAAAGGCAGAGTGTCATTAACTGGGCCGAGACCCCAAGCCCATCGCTAGTGTTCGTTCTCTTTTTCGATCGAGTTCTCGTTGATAGATTAAGGACGTGTTTCAAGAAATATAGAGGACTAGGCTATTGAACCCTTGCATTACACGGATTTTATAAAGAATTTATTACGAAATATTTGATATTAAGACAATTATTAATATGGATATCTATATATATATGTGCGCACCCGAATTTCGTCTCGTCGGGGCACGCATGCGCACGCCTAAATGCAACGCGGCTTGGGAGTGTCCACCTTCCCGGGGATGCGCGACGGACACACGTGAGAAGAGTCGCCACTTGCCATTTTACGACCCGAAGGTCGAGGGCCGACAAATTACCCAGGTCTAGGGGTACGGGGTACACCTAAAATGCTAAGGCAATGGTCTGTACGGAACCGAAAATTCCGAATTCGGGGGTTCTATCACGTGTGGGCCTATATCCTACACGCCCTTTCGGTACTATACCTTGTCTAGACTTGCCATTTTAATTTAATTATCGCTTAATTAAGTTCCACTCATCTTATGCGTTTTGACACCGTAAATTCGAAGAAGCACTCTGACCATCTACTCTCCGACCGGGATTTTACATAAATGTATGTATAATATAAAACCTTACATTGTTCTCTCAAATAAATAAAAGACATGTTACAATGACTAAATTCCGGTCGGTTCGCATTCGGCAATGATTTCACTCATGCTCACTGTATATTTTGGAAAAGACCGAAAATTAAATTAAATGCGCACTCAGTGTATGGGGGCATTGGACCCCGTGATCGAAGGTTATGGGCATTGAACCCAGTGAATCGTATCCTAAAGGATCGAGCTCGACCCGCATAACAAATAAATGTAAAAATGTAACAAGTAAGCGCAAATAAACAAACAATAAGATTTTGTTATCGTGGAATTTACGTGAGTTAATCAATTATTATCCGGGGTATCTTGACATACAAATCCTACCCTAAAACAAACAAACAGGATGATGGATAGGGTATGTAGCATTTGGCATTATTTTAACGGACCCGACAGACGTGATGTCCATAGTCAAGTCTCGAATGTGTGGGTTGTTTTTAGATTATTCTGTATCGTGACAATATGACTTTTACAGATTAAAAGTATTTTCACCTAAAACCCAAAAAAACCTAACCCTCTAATTGACTATTGCCCATGTTTGATTTAAACCGAGTTTGAGATTAATATGTTTTTCATGTTTTAACCCGTTCTAAACACAAACCTACGCTAGGGTCACGGCAGAACAAGAACCGGTAATCATGCCCTTGAATCGGTAAATATGTGTGTGCATGAAAATCAAGATTACGTTGTACGCATCTCGGTACTTTTGGAATTGTGAATTTTGAAAAGGGCATGACTAACAGTTCTTGAACTGTCGACACGATTACAAATTATTAATCAATTCGTTCAACCCAATTAAAGAAATCAAGTGATTTAATTTAGCCAAATTTAACGTCCCGGTTATCCCGTGTGTAGAAATTTAGGTTAATTAAAAAAACTTGCCGAATGCTTTAGTATACGGATATATTTAATTTAACTTCTATAAAGGTAATAATGATTATTAAATTAATTTAATAACATTTGATAATTCTTAATTTCTTGCGTCACTCTTAATTTGCATTTAATTCATGCACATATATCATTAAGAGAGTACTTATTTTCTTCAAGGTTGTATATTTTTAATCTTGAATATTATTTAGATACTTACGTTTATGACATCATATTCCCCTATAATAAATAGGGATACAACTTTAAATAAATATATATAGATGATATGACCGGGTGTTGTTTTGAGAAACATTATTAGACATGGGATGTCACGATGCTAATTACCGTGAGTTGTTCAGTTGTCGGGAATCAGATTCCAGATGAAGGAAAAGATCGATGTTCGTAATAATAATTCAAAACGACATCTACTGCATTAGCCACAAAGGCACAACCTTCAAGTACAGGGTTCTTGATACGAGCGAGAAACCCAAAAAGGAAAACACACACACATATATATATATATATAGTAACTAATGCCTCACACACGAACAAAAGAAGTCCTAAAACGTACGACTGATTCCTAAGGGATCGAACACAATAATAAACTAGCCGCAAGATTCATCAATCACGATCACGGAGCCTGCGTCAAACAGCACCGTGGTCCGTCTTCAGGTTAATTTCACGCTCTTATTAGCCGCTTATACTGTGCTTAGAGAACCGTCGGATTTGCATATGTAGTTCACTTCACGCTGCCACATTAAAAGCAAAAACAACGTTAGTGTAGAGTGTTATTATACATACATACATGCATACATACAAAAACTAGTACTTCAAGCTATACGTAGCATGATATTATACCTCTTGCAGTCGGTAGAAGGGCTGATCTTGTAAGGCAGGTTGACACCGCACTTGCCGGGGAGGCTAGCCGCGTTGTTGGTGCTGGAGCTTGAGATTGGTGACCCGTTAACAACAGACTTCAGGCAGTTGCATACGCCCTGGCGGTCTTGGGTGGTACTGGCCGCGGCATACAGAGTGCGGACACCGGTACAGCACGGCTGGGGTACCATGCCCCCGTTCAGCACATAGTTCACGCACGGAGTCAGGTAATTCACCACCTGGTTGCACGTCACTGCCGATTCCACCCTGTCGGGAGCGCCCACCACGAGCCACATGAGGGCAATGCAGGCGAGCTTAGGGATTATTGCTGAGATGGCCATGTTAGTATGATTCCTACAGGGCAAAACGTGTTTGTGTAATATTGATCGAGGTGGAGGGTGATAGGGCAAATGTGTGCTCAAGCGTAGGGCAATTTATAGAGAAAGTTTGGTGTTATGGCTGCCCCAAATTATTTGGGATATGGTCGTTGGGACGATTTACTGCCCTGACGTGTATTAGGTCGAGGATCTTAAATGCCATGCGTCTTAACATCAATTTACTGCTCTGTGATTTAATAAATTCGGAGGAAATAGACCTCTCATAAATTTTTTACTGCCCCGGTGGTTGTAGTTTGAAAATCACTTTCTGTTGTTTGAATTTCAATTCTTTAACAGTACTTTTGGTCTTTGCACTCGGGCCTCGATTATTACTGACAAAGGTAACGGATTTGATGAGCTTCATTCGATTATCACGGCAAGAAAATACGTTATTAAAAATGCTAAATTCTCTTAAATTAAAATTTCACCGTGTCTATTGAATAATTAAATTGCAATTCATACAATTGTGACTAAGATTTTGAATTAAGAGTACTTTTAGATACAATATGAGTGTTGTTATATCTTTATTAAAAAACTATAAAAATTCTCTCGATTACGACGAGTGAGGCTTTGATCCTGATCACCACCCTTCTCCGATCAAAGCCTATCTTTTTTTTAAAAAAAAATATTTAATAACTTTTGTTGACGTGGCATGACATCGTTTTTCACGTAAGCACCGTTTCCATCATGTCAGCAATATGGATGGAAAATGACACATATGCTTAATGTGTTAAGTTGGCCAAAAAATAAAATTCATTCCAAAATTGAAAAATAAGCCAAAATTCATGTTTTTGTGGATCATTAATCCCATTTATTATCGGGACGTAGCATAGCAACACTCATATTTTATCAAAGCGGGTATAATACTGTGCCGTACTATTTCAACTCTTGACTTAGGAGTTCATGTTCGATACTCATTATGTACTAATCGTGCCATATTATTAGTTCTTAAGATCTCTATTTTATTGAACTAGGTCCATGAGTTTTATCTTGTGAAAAATAAATAGGTTATCACCTTTCCAGTTTATCACATGGATGATCATTAAAGAGATTATAGGACTCATCGATGGGATCAATGCACATATCATTTGCACTTGCGAGTCATATCATGTACTTCTGCTTATCTCGTCTTGGAATTTAATCCACTACAGATGATTTGCAATAAGTTTTGGGCCTTTAATTTGAAATTTTCTGCTTAATGGTTCAAGAGTGACTTTTGGGGAACCTATAGAGCTTAGAAGAGCACCAGGTGCATATATGGCACCCAAGGGTACAAATGATTATAGCATACAGTTCGTATATATAGTGATTAAAGGTGTACAAAACATATGACTTCCTAAAAAGAAGCCACGTTGTCACCACATTTTATTTCATTCTCGCTAGGTAATTCATACATATAATAATAATTCATGCCTCTGAAGATTTCTTTCTTCCACGCCCCAAGACGTATCTCTCACTTCACGCTGCAGGACGAAACCGAAAATATATGTTAGTTATTTTTCTTTATAAGCTTGAGGAAAAATCCGAGAGACCTTTAGTCCATATATATTGCAAGATAGTATAATAAAATGACATATATACATGCATGATGCATGCATACTAATCTATGAATATTCACGCTCAATATTGGGTACGAAAAACAATAACCACACGTACTTGTCACAGTTGGTAGAAGGGGCGATCTTATAAGGGATGCTGACCCCGCACTTCCCAGGGGCCCCTGCGACCAGGCCGTAGTTGATCCCGGAGATGCTGGAAGCGAGGGATTTCAGGCACCGGCATGCAGCCTGGCGGTCGGGGGTGGTCTTGGCCGCTGAATTGAGGGACCTGATCCCATTGCAGCATGCTTGCGGCACAGGCCCAGCCCCGTTGCCCCGGGCATATTGGATACATCCGGCCAAGGAGCTGCTCACCTGGCCGCACGTTATGCCGGCCTCAGCCACAGTAGAGGCCACCGCCATGCATACGAGCACGAACCCAGCAAGCCTAAGGAAGCCCGAGCTAGCCATGATTGATATTATGTGCTTAATTTCTTGGATTTAGTGAACTTCTTACCTAAAATAGCTCTTAATCAGCGTGTGTGGTGTGGAGGCTGACGGGGGCACTTTATAGTGTTGGAAAGGCCATAAAAATAGGGACACGTGTGAGGGGTGGCGTGGCAAATTAGTTGGGTGTTATATTTCCTCTTATTAATTGCCAATTTATTCGATCTTCCCCTGGCATTGAGGTTGATGCGTTTAATTGAAATGACCGCAACAACCAACTTGAATTAATTTAAGTGATTCGACACTATTTTTAAATAAAATTTTGAATTCAAATATTATAAATGAATAAAAATAAGAGTATTAGTAATCGCAATAAACGTATTACTTGATTAAAAAGGTGAGTATTCGTGCAAAAAGTCATAGCAATTTATATATGAATTTGCATTAAAAGAAATATTATACATGTCTTTTCTTTTTCCTTAAAAAAGAGTCTAATAAATCTTGCAGTAAGAAAATAGAATGTGAAATAAAAGGACACGAATATAATCGAATCTAGAATATTATTATTTCTAGGTAAAGGTATAAGGCATGTTTTTTTTCAAAATTATACAAAATTTTCTGTGATTAGATCATGCTTAAATTAGCCAAGTTTAAAAAGAGTTTGCCATCGGTAAGAATTGTCTCCCAACCAAATCGAAAGCATTTGTCCACTTAAAAATATATATGGACTTTTCATTATATTAGGACTTGGGCTTGTTTGTAATAGAAAAAAAAAGTATATCGAACTTGGAAGGGGAAGTTGTAAGATCTTGTCAGTTGAGATTGCTAGCAATGCTTCCTTCTTCTTTTTTTTCCTGCGGAAAATGGCATTTAATTTGCCCAGTTCAAAGAAGGGGGGAGGAATTAGCACTGATGGCGGAAAGAAATTGGTCGATAGCACTGAAGAGTTTTTTTTTGGGTGAATAAAGAATAATATTTTTTCTTTGTTTTGTTTTTTTTGGAGTGAGGAGAATCCTTTTAATATTACACCATATAAAGCCAATATACTTCAGGTCCATTATTACCGTGTATATACATTTATTCATGGAGATACTATTAATTAGTTGGAATATGGGGAGTAATTTTTTTCGATTACAAAAAAGGTTTAAAATCGAGTATAATAAAAAAAATTCTAAATAATTAATAAAGGGACACAGATAGTCCAATTCCACTAAGTATTTAATTTGACATCTAGATCAATAGGTGAGAGCGTGCGCCATTGTTACACCCATTGTTGATGAGTGTAGGCGGCAATCAAATTAGCTAGTCCGAAACATTATTATATCTTTCTGATATGATTTTAATTTATTTTTGCATATATACAATTCTTTCCTGTAGATTATACAAGGAATATATGGCTAGTTCAAGACTAGAGAAAGCGAAACAAAAATACAGAAGTCTCACTATTGAGAATAGAATTCGAAACCTCTTAATTTTGAGACAACGGGCTTGTGTCAGTACCTCAAGCACCCTTCCCTTGCATGAATACAATTTAAGCTATGGAGAAAGAAAAGGAGATCTCAGTGACAAATTAAGGGAAGAGTCTATTGCCACACCGACGGATCATCAATATCCAAATCCTGCAGGTACAGTGACTACCTGTGCAATATAAATGCTGAATGTGAATTTTTGAACTCTTCACGTGTAAGGCTTATATTCAATATTCAAGTGAATCATGTAGCTAATAAATTATACTCCACCGAAATTTTTTTAGTAAATGTCTGTTTCATTATAGACACGGTACTCTTATAGCTAGGCTTATGATAAGGATATATATATATATATGTGTGAAAATAATTTTGTGAAAATGGTGATAAGAAGTAACCGGAAAACTTTTTTTTTTGAATTACAAAGGAGATTCATGCAGGGTCTAATATAAGAAAATGAAAAAAAATTTAAATAAATGGCCACAGGATAGTTCGCGGCAATAATAGAACTTAAAATCTATAGGTTGACATTTAACATGACGATATAATGTGAAAATATGAATATTGATCACCAGCGTTTACGCCGTGTGATTATTTGATAATTAGTTATATGAATTACATATTTATACCATTCTCATGAACTTCTCATTAATCCATTTTACAGTTTTGTTCGGCCAATTTTTCCCAATGGAAATCAAGGGCATTACGGGGGATAAATGTGAATAGCGATTATTGTATATTGTCTCGCTCATAATAAGCTCTCATGCGACGGTAACATATCTGTGGTTTTGAAATTTCATCGACGGTAGATCGATTGAGCTAATAGTCATAGAATCGGGAATTTTGAACGGCTGGAAGAGAACAGATTAGCATATTGCATATATATATATATATATATATATCGTTTGTTGTGATAACTCGACGGACATGATCGATTTATTACATGTGCATGGGGTGTACAAAACATGTAACTTCTAGAAGAGAAGCCTCCAAATTTGTCACTCCCATTTTATCATTATATGGCATCTCCTTATAATTATTCACGCCTCTGATAGGTTTCTTCCTTCCATGGGGTATCTCTTCACTTCACGCCGCCAGATGAAACAGAAAAAAACGACATATTTGCTAGCAGATCTGTATAATTTCCACAATTGCGTATGTATGGCAAGGGTCAACTAATCATGATAACTTTTCTTGTCCATAATATTATGTTTGATATATATACATTTACTGTTGAAATCCGACATGGACTTTACAATTCATACGGTGAATCCGATATTCATGTGATTGATGATACGGTGCATTTTGCATATAGGAAATGAGCGAAAACCACATACTTGTCACAATTGGTGGAAGGGGCGATCTTGTAAGGGATGCCGACACCGCAATTCCCGGGGGCCCCAGCGACCAGGCCGTAGTTGATCCTGGAGATGCTGGAAGCGATGGATTTCAGGCACTGGCATGCAGCCCGGAGGTCGGGGTTGGTCTTGGCCGCTGAATTGAGGGACCTGATCCCATTGCAGCATGCTGGCGGCACAGGCCCAGCCCGGTGACCCGAGCATATTGGGTGCATCCAGACAAAGCGCTGCTCACCCGATCGCACGTTATGCCGGCCTCAGCCACAGTAGAGGCCTCCACCATGCATACGAGCACAAACCCAGCAAGCCTAGGAAGCCCGAGCTGGCCATAATGTCTGTTCAATAATTAATGATCGATGATCATGGGAGTTTGATAAGTGGTGAAACTTTCCCAATCAAGGATGTTCTTCATTTACAACATTTGAATTCAATACTTTACTTAAGAGAATTAAGCGTTAAAACGCTTGAGTCAACCCGAAACAATACTATTATTAATCAGGCGGTACGGAGAATTAGTTGAGTGTTAGATTTCAAACTTAAATGCTAACATACATACATACATACATACATACATACATATATATATATATAGGTGCCGGAATTAGAAACTAGACGGAATCATTGATTTGCTACATATATACATAGGCTGTGTACATGGCATATTGTAACTTCTAGAAGAGAGAGCCTCCTTAGTCACCCCATTTTATTGTATGGCAATCCCTATTATTCATGCCATCACGCAGCCACACGAGGACAAAAGACATTAGATTTTAATCGACGTGAATTGATTCAAGCGATTCACTACTTGTTTCCATTAAGTAAAGTCTGGGATTCGAGTATTGTTAATAGAAAAAATTCACATTGGAAGAGTTTTATCTCTTAGTAGACTGACCGACTCGACTAGATTAATCGGGGCCTATTGAACTTTCAGATATTAGGACGCACGCCAAAAAAGACATTAGATTTTCTTGAACTCCCTTAAGCATGGTATGCTGGATCATTTGATCATGATAGCTTTTCTCGTCCATAATTTCTATGTTTATGGCCGAAATCCAACTGAGAATTAATGTGATCACAACCATGCATATACGATCGATCAAGCCAGCAAGCCTCAGGAAGGCCGAGCTAGCTAAAGAGAAAATGATGTCTGTTCAACAATTAATGATGTCTCTAGGGCCTTCGTTTACGTACGTTTGAGTCTTGAATTCACCTGAACTACTAAATTAATTAGGACTTGTTTGGTTTTATGATAATATTTTAGAATCACAATTCTAACTTAATTCTACCTACTACAAAACAAAATAACTCATACAAAGTCAAAGAGTGAGCCCCATTTATACCTATTTTTTCCACGACAAAACAACATAATTCATACAAAGTCAAAGGGTGGACCCCATTTATTCAACTCAAAATCAAAATTAAAATCTGATTTTAAAATCCTACTATGAAACCAAATGTAACCTTAGGCTCTTGTATTTATGTGAAGAGGTTAATGGGGTCGTACGTAGGAACTTTCATAGGGAAGGGCAGGCCTACAAAAAGGGGGACGCGTGCACCTGCCCCATATTAATCAGGCGGTTTAAAAAATTAGTTGAGTGTTGGATTTGAACCATAAATGCTGACATTTCTTCCATCCATTATCACCCTGATATATATGTTTGACTAATGAGTGTTACAAACTAAAATGGATTGAGTTAAGTGATGATTTGATGCTAATTATCTTTAAATAAGGTTTCAGATTTGGATATTATAAATAAAAAAAAATTAATTCATATTAAAATAAATTTATCTCTTAATAGGCCGAACTAACTCAAACTGAATTAGTCAGTCGGGACTATCTGAATTCCTAATACCAAAATGCATACCGAAAATAATGAAAACGCTCAATAGCCACACGTGGCATTATCAATATACAAACTCAAAGACTAGAGACACGCACGCGATGCCCTTCAAGGCTTCAACTAAGCTTGTACCAGAGAATTAAATGCAGGGGCATAAAAAAAAAACCAAATAGGCGATAATAATAAGTTCAATGCGCAGACCCACCGGAAAAAAAAAAATTGTTCAATGCGCAGCTAGTATGCTGGCCATATACAATGCCATAAGATACAACCGATGAATTAGAATTTGGATATCCGTCCTTGATTAGAATATGGTGTATATTCTTATTGTGCTAATTGAAATTAATTCTTATTTGGATATCAATAGATTCTGACTACAAAATACCATCATTGAATTCCCAACACCTACAATACCGATAAAGTTGGACGTGCCAAGAAGACACTGACCAAAACTCCCTGCACCGAAAGTCCTTTTGCTTTTTGCCAAAACTTGTGGAGAAAATTTGGATTTAGGGCATTTGGCTATTAAATGAAACTTAAATTAAAAGCGGGCAAGGGGAAGGGGGGCATTGAATGAATTCCAACGACCAGCCACATCTGCACCTCCACGCGTCCAATTCTGATTCCTCCTCTCCGTATATTTAAAGCCCCCACAGGGCACCATTGGCTTACACAATTACCGATCACCAATTACCTTCCAATCGCAATAGATTACACACACCAAGGTAGTAAGTTTCACTGATCAAGAACATCATGACTGGCTCCGGCCTCTTCAAGCTTGCCTGCGCCGTGTTCGCGGTTGCACTTGTGGCCGCTCCCATTGCCACCGAAGCCGCTGTCACGTGTGGTCAGGTGGCGAGTTCTCTCGCTCCATGCATCCCGTATGCTAGGAGCGCTGGCGGGGCGGTTCCACCAGCCTGCTGCAGCGGGATCAAGACCCTCGATGGAATGGCCAGGACCACACCCGACCGCCAGGCCACCTGCAAGTGCCTGAAAAGTGCTTCCACCAGCATCTCCGGTATCAATTACGGCCTGGTCGCTAGTCTTCCGGCCAAGTGCGGGGTCAACATCCCATACAAGATCAGCCCTTCCACTGACTGCGCTAGGTCTGCCCACAAGTTAATTTGGCATTTTAATACGCACTCAAACTCGCCTCATCAAAATATACCACAACCACGTAGCATGTCAGTTTCATTGGCATGACATCATTTTGAACGTAAATTTCAATATAAACTGCATAAATTGATGATCGTTGTATATATCATTGTTGTTCCTTCGTCGAACATTACCACTGTCTGCCGCCAGTGTCATTGATCTTCCCTTGAAGCTATATTAATTTATCCAAGATTTAAACAATTTTAGCGAACTCAGGCAGAACAAATCAATTTTCAGTTGACCTCATTTTGATTTCTATGTTTAATTTGTTTTGCAGAGTCAAGTGAAGCCGGATGCTGCATGGGAGGGAAAAAATTTAGCAGCATATCTAAGTTCGTACGAGAATGTGGCCTTTGAATAAAATAGGGGTTATGGCAAGATGATTCTGTTCGTTCAGAGTGCTCTTTCACTAGACTTGAAGAGCGCTGTTTTTGTTTTGCTTACCCATGTGACCATCGACCGATTATAATTATCAATATGACATAATGATCTATGCTTTATGCTATTTTTTCCTTATGTTTCTACTGTACTTCAAATGATTTTATTGTGCTTTCGTGTCGTGCCGGCACAAAAAATGAGTGGACGAAACATAAATTAACTGAAATAAATCCAAGCTCAATCATTTGTTCGGCGTACTTAGAATAAAAAACCCAAAATAAGTAATATCACATGCATTTTTAATTAGGAAATTATAACTAGATTCTAGCTTTCTTTCATTTTTTACTATGAAAATGTTGCCTCTTGCATACCATAGAGGCTTGAGTATTTTTTTAGTTCAGCTCTACTTCACTTTTGAAAGAGAAAAATTTGTAAAAGCTCCATTATTAATATTTTATATGCCGTTCCAAACCTTTTTTAATCGATTCTTGCCTACTATGTATCAATTTGAAGAATGAAGGTATCTTATACCATAAAAATTATAAAAATAAATGTTGCGCTGCCAGTTAATGATATTTTGGTTTTTAAGTCTCAATATCTTGAAATATTTATCTTAACAAGAAAATCATTATATAAAGACCATGATTTTCAAGTGTTACATTTTACCGTACTCAAATAATACATATAAAATTTCTATATGTGTATCTAATCTAATAAATTAGTTAACTCACTGAAGTAACTAAAAGAATAGAAAAATATACCTACCGAAAAATAAAAGAATACAAAAATAGGATCACTTTAGCAAGATATTTACATAGTACAATAATTATCGAAAGATAAGATGCTATATATACCGGTAAACTATGGTAAATCTGTATATATGAACAAGTAATAGTTAGTATTATATTTTTTAGTAAGCGCATTATTTATATTTTAAAATATTTCTATTGTATTAATGCGAATGATTTTTAATATACATCAAATATAAAAGTGTTATCATAAATACTGAATAAGCTAATATATAACAAAATTTATGAGCTAATATATAATAATAAATTATTTTTACATAAATTAAAAAATAACATTCACTTCAAGAATTCATAATTTTTTTTATGTGGCATCTCGCGGGTGCTTAATTAGCATATTTACATAAATAAAACTTCTTAGACGATTGCAACTAGAGAGTATTCCTATATCTTTTTTCAATTACGCATAAGATAAAGAAGGTTCATTGCAATGGATTTTGTAGAAGGATGGGGTAATGATAAATAAAAAGAGAAGAAAAGTTGCCTTAGCAAGAGACGAACTTGAAATCTTTTATTATAGATAAGCATGCTTATCAATATACTCTATCACCCTTTTTCAAGTATTTAAATTTTTTTTTTAGCACAAGATCAAATATCCCTAAATTTTAACAAATGAAACACAAAATTCCCCCAATTCACGGGTAACAGTCGTTTCTTGACAAGATAAGGCGATAAAAAGTCAAATAATATTCTCAAGTTACTCCATCAAATATTGCACATGACTAAACAGAAAAAAATCGACCGACAAGTGTCTGCTCTATGACAATTCAAGTGTCATTTTATCATTAACTTCTCCCTACCAAATTATTTCTTTTAGATCGGGGCATTAAAACCCATCTGCTATATATCGACAATAATTTCGATGGTAGAAGTCAGTAGCTCAAGCAAGCATTTAAGGGTACGGTGTCGTCTTCTGCAAACTTTAGATCTTCTGCTACCCCATGCATTATTGCTCCAATTGAAATCCGTCCACTCCTCAAGTTGGGGTCCAAAATATGGTTAAATGAGGGGGGGGGGACAGAGATCGACTCCAAACCTTTTCACTCTGAGGTTTCCGTGGCATAGATATTAGTTTTTTTTTTTTTGATTTGTTCAATTTCGTTAATATTCGTTAGTCACTGGCCAAACCATTCTAGTGTACTGGTTTTCCTCCGAGGACAATGAAGGGGAACCATATATATGAGACATAGTTCTCATGAAAATGAGAAACACGGTGGATTATGTTTATTGTTACAACAGTGACTCCACATCTGTCTGATGACAGCTCTGATAGCTAACATAAATGGAAAGCGATAATAGGAAACGTAATGACGACGACGAGAGTTATAGTTCTCTTCTCCCTCATTAGGGTTCCCAATAACCCAATCTTTATTCCTCACTAGCCCACCATATTCCCTGAGGAAGATCTCTTCCTTCGTTGGCTCATTACTTCACCCTGCAATTAGTAAGACAACATTAATAATGACGGTTTTATATCGTCGGGAGGGGATAAAATGTCACTGAACCAAACTTCATTTCGTCAGTCAAAGCCCAAACAAGCTTTTACTATGATATTAATGTTATAAATCTACCTGCTGCAGTCAGTGGAGGGGCTGATCTTGTAAGGAACATTGACCCCGCATTTACTTGGGAGGCCGCTGGCAAGGCCGAGGTTGATGCCCGGGATGCTGGCGGAGGCAGCCTTGAGGCACTTGCAGACAGCCTGACGGTCCGGGGTGGTCCTAGCAGCGCCATTGAGGGCTTTGACGCCACCGCAGCAACTTTGTGACAGAGGCGCCCCGCCCCTCAGGTAATTGAGGCAGGGGGCGACGCCGCTGGCGACCTGCCCGCAGGTGACGGTTGACTCTGTCGCCACGAGCATGCAGGCCAGGAGGGCGCACACGACCAGAATGGTGCTGATCTTTGCCATATTAGGTTTGAGTAATATAAAACGAAATGTGGTAAGGTTCTTTAGCTAGCTAAGGTGTATATCTATCAAGTGTATGCAATGTAGCTATTTATAGTAGTGAAGCTTTGGATCTTTTATGTATTTTATAGAAAAATAAAAAAATTTAAGAATTAGAATTTTGAAATATTATATGAATATAGATCCCTGAGCCTCTTTTATCACCGAAAATATTATATGAGCAGAAGACAATACTAGACAAGAGGGAATGGAACATGGCCCACTGAGTTAGGTGGTAGTTGGGATCGGAGTGAATGTATTTTTAACTCTTCCATTTTAACTGTTCGAATTGGATGCTAACTGTAAAATTTGATTGGCTACCGAAAAACAAATTGTAAAATTTAATTCGAGTGCTCATATGGTTCTAACTTTTATGGATATATACATATATTATATGTCTTCATGATTATCATATGGACATTAATTTTTTAAGTGAATTCTAGAAAGGAAATCAGTGAACTCAACCACTCGTCGTATGAATTTTCACATCTTTGTTTTACTCGTAAGATCTTCATTTCTTTTTTGGTGGAATTTTTTCGTAAGATCATTTTAACAGTTTGGCGTAAAGAGAGAGACGTCAATATATATAGAGCGAAATAAGCGAATTACACAATCTTAATATTGTATCCTTTGCCTTATATGGATACTGAAGAAATAGAAAATATATCCTCTCTGTCAACAAGAACATGAAAATGTATTGTATGTAGCGAGTATATAACATGATATTGTGACACCAAACACATAAAAAAAATTATTTTTGTCAATATTTTTAAAAATTAATAAAAATTAGAAAATTCTTATTGACATCAATATTATCTTATGATATGCTCCTTATATGGAATACTCCCTCCAAAGATACATACATATATTTACTCTAACCACCAAGGGCGAGATATATACATATATATATATATATATATATAATTGAGCACCATTGAGTCTGAGCATCATTAATAAATGGCCACGATGTACGTACTAGTTTGCATTAATAGCATATACTGGATTCCGCAGATGTGCAAGAGAATTAACAAAAGAATAGTTTATTCAATAAAAATAAAAGTATCCGAGGAAAACAACCTATAAAATTACCTCTAGAATCACTTCACACAAGAGTAATGTTATTTCCACCGAAGTCTACCCCCCGAAAATCGGTGCAAATAGAGGCAAATGTCAATTTTGTAATTATCAACAAAACCAAGGGCAATTTTTGGTTATGAGAGGGTAAGCATGCCACATCATCCTTCGAATCGGAAGGAGGAGCATTTTCCTTCACACGAGAATTAAAATTATTTATCACTAAATCAACACTTTATTAGTAAAACCATGGAATTTCTGCACCGCATAGATCTTCCACTTATTGGGAAAAAGAGCGCTAGAAAGACGAGAGGACATGCATGCATGCAGTGGTAATAGAAAACAGTTCAGCAATTAATTTTAGACAGTGACAGGGTTGGGGTGGGTCGGGTGAAACCATAAATTAAGTCGATTCAGAGACTTTCTTATTTAGAGTGATTTGTCTTATTAAATCGGTTCCTCACACGGTTCTGTTATTGCGATTATAGTTGAGTGCGGTTTAGTCCTGATTATTACACATTTATAATCAATATTAGACATGTTCATGCAACCTTTGCATCTATGGATCATGAGCAACCCAAATATCATCATATGTTCGTGCAGAAAATGCTACAATATTATGTAGCTGTCACAACATGTTCAAACAGTATGGGGAGAATAGAAGATCCGTGACAATTTGTTGGCAGAGACGTCGTTATCTCGATCAATGACGATTTCTGAAGGGATGCACGTGGTGTATTATAAGACGAATACGCAATCTAATCCGCGACCAACTTAATTAGATGATGCATGGTCTAGTAATTAATATATAATCAGCTATGAGTTGGGATTCTCTCAGTTGAAAGATCTTTGCATTCATGGGTTAAAGCTTAATTTTGGAATCGATCGTCAAGGGAAGCCTTGCCATATTTAAATAGTCATGACTCAAATCGAGCACTTTGCATCGTGAGTTAAATTTTACATACGAAGAACCTTATTATATATATATATATATATGTATGTATGTATGTGAAAATGGTTGCAGTTTAGATTGATTGATTGGCTGCAATATTTGACTTCAAGTCCGACTGGCCACCGACCAATTTTGAAATCGGAAACTGAGCAAGACGCGTTTCCTCTCTGCTTTCATTGTACGTTTTATGTAAATGTTGGAAGCTCTAATTGTGGACAGGAAGATGGAAATCTCTGCCGAACTTGCCTGCGCACTGCTTTTGCATGTGTCCTGCCCATTCCTTTCCGCTATTGTCTCTTGCCAATCAATTATTTGTCCGATTGGACATATGCTTGATCTCTCCTCTCCGAGGCCGGATACCCCGTACTCAAACTACGCATCAATTCTGAGGGCGTGATTCGCCTGTGCAGGAAATCGGTCGGGAACCACATTTCCACCGCATCATCCATCCGGCATGTATAGGCCGACTCGGTTGCGAGTGCTCATTGTTTTTGGGCTCGTCAGGTTGATTCATTTAGAAAATTAATCTCCCTAGTGAAGCGACATTATCTTTCTCAGGAAGAAATGGGCGAAAGAAAGAAATGGGCTGGGCCAAAATTCAGAAAGAAGCTCCAAGCCCAGATGCCGACATATATATATATATATATATATATATATTTGTTGAGGTGATCTTAGCGAAAACATAAATTGGGCCTCCTGCACGATTGATCATGTCCCCCTTCTATAGATAATAGAACCGGCAATCGTAGTTGAAGAAACAATTGCGTAAACCAGACCAAGATCCCACAGCATTTCACGATGCCGATGACTTGAGTCTGCGTTATACAGTTCGGTTACGAAAACATCTGTAAGGAAACTGGATTAGTATAATATGATTGACAGTTTACCGGCCAAGAATTGCAATGATCTAGTAAAAGTTAATTGCATAAAAAGGCATGAGGTTCGGCTTTAAATCGAAAATTTATAAATATGCTACCTATTGTTTTCAATTAATGAGCTCAGATGTAGAAGTCGGTCTTCGACACGGGCAGGAACTCACCTCTCTCAACCAATATCCGAACGCCAAGTGGCACAGCCAACATGTCAACCGCCACCCAATTAATTTTCGCTAGCTGTCCTCTACCTTCCAATGAAGATACTCCACGCAATCAAACCTCGCACCCTCATGGGCAACATGGTTTCTGGAGGCACGTGAACGCCTTTTTTTTTTTATTATATAAGTTTTGGTATTGAAAATTCAATTGAATCCCGACTAATCAAGTTGAGTTAGGTTGACCCATTAAAGGATAAAATTCTCCCAGTATGAATTTTCTGCATTTACAAAAATTTGAATAAAAAACTTTGTTTAAACAAAACAAGTGCTAAACTGATTGAGCCAATCCACGTTGATAGAGGCACGTGAACGGTTTCAATCTTCCTCCTGCCCGGGGGGTTGACCTTCACTACTGCCACGTCAGCATAAGTTCGACACCTCAGCCGGACCTCATGATTTTTGGAAATGCAATGAATTATTAGGTACAAGTACGGTGTAATTGGCAAACTGTATGTTAGTGATAGATTTTATCTACAGTGTAGAGGATTCAAACCAAATTAAAAAAATTTTGAGGTCAAGAAAAATAAATGTTCGAATAAAAATTAATTTAAGCTAATTAATTGAATAAGCCTATCGTGATCTCATCAAAAAAAATTTATAAATCAAATACAACACCACCTTTTTTCGATTATCTATCCTTCATCACTTTTCTCTCGTATATAAAAGTGGCTTCCCCTGTCGCCTCTCTCTCTCAAGCAGTTTGATTTGTTCGACAACATAAACCTTAGGGAAGTTGAAATGCCAACATTAATCATGAATAGCAATGTCCAAAGCATGGCATTTCTCCTCCTCATTCTGTGTAGTGCAATGTGTTACGGTGGTGCCGAGGGATCAAACTACGGAGGGTGGCAGAGTGCCCACGCCGCGTTCGTTGGTGCTGATATTTCGGGCACAATGGGTTCGTGTATCTCTTTCTGTGTTGATAATGATATATCATTACCCCCTACAAGGGCACGAAGAATATTCGTGCCCGTCTTTTTCAAGCAAGTATACGTTAACTGATGCGCAACTTTAACCAAATAGCAAATTAGGACGAGCCATATGCCGCTCTAATGTTGCTTGGTAACTACATGAAGATGTGGACGACTGTGTTGTGCTCTTCTGCAGGGGGAGCTTGTGGGTATGGGAACCCGTACAGCCAAGGTTACGGGACACAGACTGCAGCCCTGAGCACTGTGATGTTCAATAAGGGCGCGAGCTGCGGAGCGTGCTATGAGCTCAGGTGCAGTGGGGACCCTAAATGGTGTCTTCCGCGCACCATTATCGTTACTGTCACCAACTTCTGCCCGCCGAACTATGCGTTGTCTAACGACAACGGTGGGTGGTGCAATCCCCCTCGCAAGCACTTTGACCTGGCAGAGCCCGCTTTCCTGCAAATCGCAGGGTATCGAGCAGGCATTGTTCCTGTATTATTCAGAAGGTGAGACGACACATAACACATGGATTGTGTACGGTGAAAAAGGCAAAAAGTGAATGACGAAAGTATGTTTTATGATGGATATATGATTTCTTGACAGGGTGCGTTGTGTGAAGAAAGGTGGAATGAGGTTCACGATAAACGGGCACTCCTACTTCAACTTGGTCTTGATCACGAATGTCGGGGGAGCTGGTGATGTTGTTGCTGTGTCCGTCAAGGGGTCTCGGACCCGCAACTGGCTTCCAATGACGAGGAACTGGGGACAGAACTGGCAGAGCAACTCGTACCTCAATGGCCAGTCCCTCTCCTTCAAAGTCACCACCAGTGACGGTCAGATCGTCACCAGCAACAATGCCGTCCCACCGGAGTGGCAGTTTGGACAGACTTTCGAAGGAAACCGATTTTAATATAACAAAGACTGTCGGGGTCGCCAAAATGGTGGCCTTGTTCTTAATATTTGCTAATGTTATATCCGTTGTGTAATGCGTAGCTCTTACTATGAAATCGTGTAATGCATAGATCTTACTAAAACTTTGTGTCCAAGGCAAGTTTTGTACTTTTCGCCTTTTCTCTCCCCACAAATTACTGCAGAAAATTGAGAACAAAGAGGTTACAACAAAACCGAAACATCTACAACTTCAACACATCCAAACCCACTTTTACATCCTCACCCCCCCGCATCAACTCTCATTCGCTAAACTCATAAGAATTTCCACGCAAATAATGAACATACATCTGCATTATCGACGACAAACATCATCCTCACCTTTATCTACCCGACTGAGAAATCTGTCACTGCACATGAAATACATAACTGTTCCTAGGTTCGACTCAATAATTCAACAAGGAATACTTCACTCTCAAAATGATTTTCCCCTTCTCAACCCCGAGCTTTCCCCCTGTGACTAACCAATGCCCTGGAGGATCTTGGGGGCCCTTGAACATCTCTGACATGTCAACAAACTTCGCCAGCTTGTTGGCTGTGGTCCCTTCATTGGAGGCAGAGCTTGAGTCGCCTGAGCCAGAGCCGGGGCTGTTCCCAGTTGCCGCTGTCTTCCTTGTTTTGCTGTAATTATCGGCCGGGCAATGGTCCCACAGGGACCTCCGAATCGTACAACCTGGAAGCCTCGAGTACAGGAGTTTCATATAGAGGACGTTGCGTGACCCAAAATCCCAGACCCCAAGCTGAGCTCCGGTCACAATGAAGACGCCAGAGAGGTCTCCTATGAAGGTCTCGGGGTTCTCGACTGGGGCGGTGCTGACGTGGGAGAAGTTCTTCCATTTGACTGGCTCAAACCAACGGCTGTCCTGCTCCTCAGGCCCCACCCACTTGGGAGCCCCAATCGCCACATGAGAATCCCAGTAGGGTTGGAGGATCTTCGGGAGGGAAGCCAAGTGTTGTAGATGGATGCAGAGTCGGTTATGTTTGATACCTTCAAGACGTAACCGTAGACCTGTTACGGGCTTCCTTCCAACAGATATCTGTAAATTCAATTGAGCAATAAGAGGAGCACTGTCAATTCTTCGTTTGATTAGAGATAAGGGTCTATACATAAAGGAGTACAATGATGAGTTTTTAATTGAAATTGTCAGCCACCTGCTCTTGACTAACATACAGTTTCTGCCCCATCATGCTAAATTGCAAAGAAGGACAAACAGGTTCCTTTCTTGGGTGTCCTGGGATGTTCTCCTGCAATGGAGCCCATACACGAGGAATCTGAAACTCCAGAAAATATCTTAGCTCTTCAATCTGCGGCTTGTCTGAGAAGAATAAGATCAAAGAATTCAGTAGTTGCTTTCCATGGTCTCTGTAGAAGTATTTTCATTTTCTTTCCCTGATAGACTTTAAAACAATGACAGAAAGGACAAAATTTGCTCACATTCTAGATAAAGATTTATGGCTCTAGTTAGGTGCTCCTTTCCGGTTATTCCATCAAGGAGAGATGAGATAGGGGAAAAGGTCATCTCAATGATGTCCGGAGAGGATTGGACAGTTCTTGCCCATTGATCATGATTTTGCTCGAGATCATCCCCTCCCCTCCGCCGGAAAATAACCGTAACGTCCTGAGCAATAACAAGATAAATAGCATGTCAACAATACCAAGATGCGGTAGTAACTGTTGGGACAGAGTAATTAGCTTCACAGTGTATACGCATAACTTATAAGTAACAATGCATAGCATATCCTGACATTGGATCACTTCTAGGTAATAAATAAACTTTGCTCCACCAACTGTTTGATGTAGAGTTTCACTCATAAACCGCTTGAGGCATATAATGTGTAAACAGAGAAAAAACTTGTCTAGAACTCTAAAATGTATGAACTGGACCAAGACAACCATTTTATGGTGTTATGTGTCTTCTTGACAGACTTATACAAAAGAATTAAAATGAACCAATCTTTATAATGTTGACCTCATTGTAGTAACTGAATCTCCTTCCTATATCCTCTATACTCTCTTCAGCAGATGCATGTGTTTGACATCTACAATTTTGCAACAGGCTTAGCATACAATTGAAAAAGAGGAAATCATCATTTATAAAAGAAAGTAAATTGCCAGCATGTTCTTACTTCTTTTCCGGTGAGATATGGTGCACCGGGTTGAGGATATACCCCTTGACTATTAAACAAATGAGGATCTACTCCCTGAAAAGGGAAAGGTTGTTAATAATTCAGTCACATTAGAAAAGAAATAAGTAATAGATAAGTCATGGAGAAAAAAATGAGGACTATGGTGGAACTAGCCTTATCCTTTAACTTTTGGCCTGGAGTTGCATGAACCTCTGCTTCACAAAATCTCTGGTTTCCTATCTCTTGCACATAGCTTTTAATCTCCATTGCTGATAGAGGAGATGACTGATGCTGTTTAACATATATGACATCCTTGCCGCCGATCGTAATAGATGTGATTACATGCGTTCCAAAATTCTCAATAAAACTGTCAAAATAATAAAAAATATATATATATATATTATCAGGTTTCTCTAAACTACGCCATTAATGATATTTTGAAAACTAAAATGTGTATACCTGGCTAGAGATGGTGGGTCCCAAAATGTTGGAACTGCCCTTTTAACATTTTCTTGCAGCACTAAATTGGTTCTGGTCAGCTCAACCTTGGCAAGCGGAATATAAAACCCATCCATGGAGAGGGTCTTTGTTGCTGCGACATCAATACTCTTCGATCCAGTTAAGCTAAATGCAGCATTGAAACTACCCAGAGGAGGGCTTCCAGACAGACTAGCCTTTTTATTGAAGTATTCAACCATCTGTAAACACCCAAAGATTTCTCAGAACAAGTCAACTGTAATTCTACTCCCATGTAACTTCCACTAAGTGACACAGACCCATAAGCATCTATTGCCAAGGTTTTTCCAAGAATCAATTCCTTATGTTTTAACATAAAAATGAAGCAACTTTAATGCCACATCACGATATAACTCCTACATGATTGGGTTGGGGGGTGCACATTTTTTTCCCTAGAATCAGGCCAAAAATTGTGCCAATAACACATGCATCTTTCTTGGGAAGCTTTCGACAACCATTCCATCCACCATTCTTGAATATTAGAAAGTAAGAAAAAATTCCATATCTGAACATGAGAGCCGGCAACCATTTAACTTCAATTATTACTGCTTCGACAACCTTAACATCACGTCAGAAGCAACATATATTGCTCATGCGTTTAAGAAAATGAAGATACGAGCATGAGGAACTGAAGCTAGCTAGCACATGACGAATCAGAGACACTCAATACTGAGCAAATTCAGCTGCAGGGTACCTCGTCAAAGGTGTAGATGCCGGACTGTTGCCGTCCTTGGGACGGGTAAGAGACGTTAATGTCTCTCGAAACATCGGGGACCATCAACAAGTCGGACATCCTCAGATCCCTGCTGTGTTCGTCATCGATTTGGACCACGCGGGACCCGGCAACTCCCTTACAGTAGAGCAGCCTCGTGTCGAAGTTCACGTCGAAGCCCCGCCCCAGCGCCTGCACCGCATTCACCGCCGTGTGCAAGGCTGCTGCATTTTCCCCCATCTCTCATCACCCAAAACCTAGACCGCTCGGGCCTCTACCTCCATAGACTACTGAAATTGAACCTAATCCGGAACCAATTCTAGAACAAAAGGAACCGCCGAGCTCAAGCTCGAGCTGCCGAGCTCGATTTCCGGAGCAGCATGGAGTGATGCGCGGACTGTGTCTTCGCTTCTTCTCACTCTTGTCGAGAATTTGACTATCGGAGAGATCTACGAAGCAGATTCGAATCGGCGAGAGATCAATTGCTCAGCTCCTCTGAATCCTGAACGCATTCGAGGAAATCTACTGCAATCCAAGACCTAATCAGTCTTTGATTTAAACGAGAATCGCCATGGAAGAAACTTCTCCCTCTCTCTCTCTCTCTCTACTGTGTAATTTCTGCGCATATATTGTCCGAAAAGCCATTGACTTGTCATTATTTGATTCGATCGGAATGTGGTCTAAGGTCAGCGAGCTTGGAAACGGGCCGTTGGATGGTCGCTGGCTTTGACCGGGGGAGTCATAGATTTGATCCTACGGACATGTCGCGAGAGTGTTGTCATCCCGTGTGCACGTGCCCATACATTCTTCGTGGAATCGCGAGAAGACTCCGATTGCCCGGCTCATCAATGCGTGGGGCCCACCGCCCGGAGAGAACTATGGGATGGAATGGAAGGACTCCAAAGTCTTTCGTAATTTTCAGAGAGGACCTCATCATTTTCCAACGATAGACCAACTGACGGAGAAATTATCAGTCTTAAGTGTTGAATTTTATGAAATTGATCCTGAGGACTCGAACAACAATTTCAGCAAGTGCAAAATCAATGTTTTTTTTAATTTTATAATATATGATATATTCTCCGTCTATTGACTAAGATTAATCTTATTTGGATATCCACTTTGATTGTGACCACAAGATGCTTATTAGTCTCGAACCAACTTTTGCACTACAAGTAAAGTTCGCATGTAGAATGCAATTTGCTATTACATGCATCCGATTATTACAATCAATATTATTGGATATTATACCACTTAACCTAGCCAAATTTTCTTTTGATTATCATGAAGATTTATGGGGTTAGTAAGAGTAAAAAAGAAAAAAAAGGAAATAAAGAGCATGAAAGACCCACTAATGCAAATCGAATCCGAAACTTCTTAATGCCAAGACAAGAGTGTGTACTACTTCCGACATTCCTTTTCTCCATGCTAACATATTTTAGTATATATGGGAATAAATGGATAAATTTCGGATGCACCCCTTGTACCTTGATATAATACCGTGTACGTGGTTATCTATTTGATTTTTAATTTTTAAAATAACGAATAATCAAAAAATTTTAGGCAGGGGAAGGACCAGTGTTTCCCATATGAGTCCGGGTCTCCTGTCCGAGCTCGCCAAAGGCATTGAGTCCGTCGACCATCTCGCTTGGGCTGTGGTGGCCTTCGACCAGGCACCATACCTTGCGATCTGCCTTCCCTCTTGGCAAATATTTTTAATTTTTACTATATTATTTCAACTTTTTCCAAAATTAAAGAATTGGTTGAGTTTCATGTCAGCAAATAATTTTTACATGGCACCTAAGCTACCATTTCAGTTTTACCGGGGGTTTATACTTGTCTTATTTTCATATGGGGGTGGGTATGAGGCACTATAGTAAACTATAGGGGATGCATGCGAAATTTACCGTAATTGATTTACCTTGAACCTGTATAGTGCATTTAGCTTTTTCGGGGGACCTTAGATGCATTTAACTTTGTAATATAAACGAAAAGTTGATGACTGTGTTTTTCAAAATCTTACTTTAACCAAATTTTTCAAATTTGAGAAGGCATATTGCTTAAAATAACATGTTGATGTTATCGGAAAAAAAAACGTAATTGTAGATGAGATTATCAACGATTTAATCCATGCTATGTACCTTGTCCATGAAAATGAAAGGGGAAGGGAAGTAGGAAAGATAAAGAGAATGTGAGAAATTAAATACATCGAACGTTGTATCTCCTATACTAGGGTTAAAATAAAGGTGAACTGACAAATTAAATCCTATGTTGACGTATGACGGGGTGAAATAATTTGCCATACAAAGGGTACCTTTTACTTTTAGTGAATTTTTTTTGAATAGCTCTTAATTAATCTTGTAAAAAATAAAAAGGGAAAAATCATTGATCAGATAGTAAGCCCGTTTCTATGTCGTCGGTTTGCTGCTGATTGGCGATTCCTACAGCCAAAGTCAGCTCTTCAGCCCTCTTGGCTTGATGCTTCCAATCTGTCCGAATCAATGTGTAAGCCATCAAACCCACGCATGAAAATTGAGATGCCAACAACCCAAACCAGAGCCCGCGAAAGCCCAATTTGAACACGAAGGTTGCTAGAACGGCCACCGGCAACCCGACTAAATAGAAGGAACATAAGTTTATGCGAGCCCCCACGTTGGGCCGTGCCGTCCCCGTCAGTACCCCACAGGCGGCTGTCTGTGGAGAGTTACCTAGTTCACACAGCCCCAAGATCGGGAGTGCCGAGGAGACCAGATCGAGGATCTGCTTCTCGTCCGTGTATATTCTTCCCCATACGGACTTCATGGCTGTCATGAGGATGGAGGCGGAGAGCCCGAAGGCTGTGGCAGCAGTCAGCCCGATGATGGAGATTAGCTGTGCTCGGGATGGTTGGTTCGCCCCCAGGGCTTGGCCAATTCTAGTCGACAAGCCGGAGCTAAGGGAGAACGGAAACGTGTAGATGAGGCCCGTCGTCTGGATCATGATCCCCATGGCCGCCACACCGGCCTTGGGATTGCTGAGCATGCCGCACAGAAAAAGAATGATCTCGTACCACCACCACTCCAGACAGACTGACACGCAGCTCGGCACTGCCATGGCCAACAGGGGCCGCCAGCCCTGGAGGATCGAGGACGGCCCTGCCCCATGCCAGGGTTTCAAGGGCGTCCTGGCCACGAACAGGTACACAACTAGCCCCAGGTTCAGGTTGATGGTGTTCCAGGCTAGGGCGAGCGCCACGCCCTTCACCTTCATGTCGAAGCAAATCACAAGAATGTAGTTGATCGGGAGGTGGAGGATGACGGAGCAGACACAGGCTATGGTAAGCGCAGTAGTTTGGCCCTGGGTCCGCAGGAAGATCCTCAGCGGGTGGAGGCAGGCCTGGGCGAACAGCTCGGGGACGGAAAAGACCATGTAGTCCTGTGCGATGTTGGTGATCTCGGGATCCTGTCCGAGCCACGAGAAGATGGGCTTCATGTTGAGCCAAAGGATTGAGATAGGAACGCATACGAGGAGGAGGAGGCAGAGGGTCTTTTGGTACGTCTGGCTTAGGACCAAAAATCGCTTGGCACCGAACGCTTGGCTTGCAATCGGGTCCATCCCAATCGCTAGGCCCTTGAGGATGGAGTTACCAGTGATGTTCCCGAACCCGAGGGCCAGTGAGCCCCCGGCGAGCTCCACCTTGCCCAAGTGGCCCAAGAAGAGCATTGAGATCACTGATCTTGAGAATATGAGGAGTGTGGTCATCACTATAGGGCCTGCAATCTTTCCAAGAGATTGGACCTCTTCACTTATCTGCAAAAGGGGTCTTCTCAATAATTAATATCCATAATAACGAAGCAAAATAAAAAACTGAATAGATGGTTTTTCTTATTTTCATGTATGGAAACACATTGGTTGTGTTTGAGAAAAAGTGAAAATTTTAATATAAGAAAAAGGCAAGAAATTGAGTATGGCGTTATATATAGATTGATTGGTATTCAATCTCATTTTTGCAAGGTTCGTGGCCTTTGAGAATATTGAAATTAAGGATGTTATATTCCTAAAAGGCAAATGAAGAGTAATTTAATAGAAACAATTAATATATATATATATATATATGTGTGTGCGCACGCGCGCATAAAAATTTAATGAAAAGGTTAACTTAGGTGGGGGCTACAGACTGTGCTCTGCGGGGTTAAGGGTTGTCGAGAATATTGGAACATCTCATGCACGCTGAACTACTTAAAGAAAGAAAAAATGAATAGGCAAAAAGAATATTCCTTAAATTAGAAGAACTCCGCGCGCTAAAATTTGAAATTTTATTTTATTTTTCAGCTACTAATTCAATCGAGCCATTAGGGCTCATTGACGATAACATATGTGGTATTGACAAGCTTTATTAATTTTTTAAAAGCACCTCTTTTTTGAAGTAGATTTCATGTTCTATGGGTACGTAAGTTATTCAAATGAATAATTAAAACGGCTGTAATAATCATATACATAGTTAACATCCGAATGCTCGATGATTCCTTCCTTCATTGTAGTTTGATTTCAATATTACTTGCGAATCGCCACATTCAAGTCAACATTTGTGTTGGATTAAACATCACTCAATTATAAATCTTGACCAAGTGATCGAGTCCATTGTCTAGCTGGCATTGCCTTTCAATGAAATTTTTGTATGTACTTTTCCAGAAACAATTAAATATCAGCATTTCCAACACGCCCACGAAAAAGAAGGCGTCAATATTTCCAAAATCGAGTCATATATTAAAAATAAACAATTAGCATAAAATGTTTGGCCAAAAAAATGAGCATAAAATGCGACATCCTATATTTCATTTTATCGTACTTTTTACAATGACACAAAAGAAATTTAAAAAATAAATAATATAATAAGAGATAATAAAATAAATGTAATTTGAAAATCTAAAAAAATTTTTAAAAAGAAACCCAATATGAAGATATAGTAAGTAGGACCAGAGCGAGCTGTTCCCTACTACCCATCATGCTATTTTGGCTCTTTTTTTAAAAAAAATTTCTTTGGCGGAACCAATGATAACACAAGAAATAAATAAAACTTCAAATAAAAAGCAGAAAACAAGAAAATTAATTAAGAAATTAACATTATAACACCCCATTGGAATTAGGGTGTGGGATCCACGTGGAATGCCAATTGGCCATTAACCCCATTTTTTTTTTCCTTGGTGGGGCAACAAAAGAAGGGTTTTATGGGTTATGGCCGATTGAGAGGGCGATTTTAAGTGGGATTCGATGTAATCCAATCCCAGTCCTTTGACTTCAGTTCTGACCCAATGAGCGCTTAGATACCTTTTCTCCTCCCCAAATAATTCTTTTGATTTTTGAAATTCATGACATGACCAACAAATTAGCTTTTGGAATTTAAGTTGATATATAGTGATTGAGAATTTTTTTTTTGATATATAGTGTAATACTCTCTTATATATGTCACTATCACATTCCTAAAATGGGCATACTTTCATTGTTCGAATTGGGAAAGAATATCTTCTTTGATTCTTCAAAACCATCATTTAATGGAAAAGGGATCTCTATTATATGCATGTCTCTTCTATAAGTTGGCCAAAAAAATAACTTGATTATTATTTAATTTGGAACCCCACTAGAAACAGTTCATGGCCAGGCTAGGAAGAGAGTGTCCGAGCCATACTAGTTTCAATCGTTGGTGGAGAACAACTCGTAAACTCATTGAAAAAGGTAATATTAATTAATTACGAAGAATTACCTTATATATGTGTGGCATCTGCAAGAATCCTATTCTCTTGCATATGTAAATCAAAGGCATTTATCAAAATAAAAATAAAAATCAAAGGCTGAGATGTAACCCCAAAAATAAAGGCCTAGGTATACACAGGAGTGAACTCCACTTCAGTTTTACACGGAAGGGAAGGACAGAGGGAGAGATAGAGAGAGAGAGAGAGAGAGTGAACCTCATCAAATGGCAGTTTGCGGAGATTTTCGGTGACAGGGAACCGCCGGAGTAATCTGGACAAGAGGTTGTTGCCGCCTCTGCTTCTCATGGTGGACTCGTTGTCGCCATCTTCTTCTCCTTCTTCTTCTTCTTCTTCTTCTTCACCATTGTCACTGCACTCCCCAACTTCTTTTGAACCCAGACATTGCTCACTGCAGCTGCTTACGATGCCTTCAGATTCAGAGCACATGTTCTTTTTCTCTCTCTCCCGTCCTTTTTTTTCTTTTTTTTTTTTAAATCGTTTCTTCAAGCAGACATAAGATATACACAAACCTCAAAACAGCCAAAGGGCCAAAGGACGATGCTCGAGAATAAACAATGGCTGCAAGGTCTTGCCTAACAACTGCAGCAGAAGTGAAACATATCGATCAGTCCATATTGAACCTGGCAACTTTGTGAAGACAGAAGCTAATGTAATGTGACAAATTAAGGTCTGCATAACACACGAATATATCCTGACATGGTGTGTAGGATGCGGTATCTAACAATGTACCCATCATCAGAGGGTTTAGAATTAATATACATTGTGAAACGACCATATGGATAATAAGAAACTTTAAAGGTGAAAAGACGCCTATTTCTTTAGATCAATTGACAGCATTACCTGAAGTCTACGACTGTTATTCACCGTTTGCAGACTCAGATCAAAATTTCTGGTTCTCGCTTATGGCGTCGGAAGCGTAGACTCTATACAGTACGTATTAATCTGTACCGAAGATGGGGGAATTAATTAAGACGAGAGAAAATTTTCTCTGTGGGAAGTGGAAGCCAAGAACTTGGGGAAACCACAAAAGAAAACTTGGGGCAGGAAGCTGCCATTCCCAAGAGGGTTTTGAGATTTATATACTGTAATCAGTGTAATAGTTAAATGTTCAAAGTACCTTGTCCACCTCAGTTCTCTCTTGCTTTGCTTCATCCCATGAATTTTACTACAACATGAAGTACGAGATTTATATATATTTTTATTATGTATATTTATGACTAGTGAATATATATTTCCACCGTGGAAGAAATATGCTTTTCCAAAAGTGTTCGTATCATAAACATAGTGTTTTGGTTTGGCTGTCTGCGGACAAAGTTAATTTAAATTTTTTATATTAATATGTATTCGAACCAACTTAGCAAAATCAAAGTATAAATAGCTAGATACATTTTTTTTTGGCTAAAAACAAAACAAAAATTACTCAGAGTTACAACGTACAGAAAAACAACTTGAGAGATATTGCACAGGGTCGTGTTGTTAATGTACGATTATAGCTAACAATTTTTTGCGTACCATGTTGGAACTAATATTACTACCAGAAGAACAAGTACATAGAAATTAATATGTGAAATATATGGTGCAAACATAAGAAACTTTTAATTGCAGCAATTCTAATTCGAAGTTTAAAGAGGTGTTTCTTTGAAATTAATTAATTATAAGCATAGTGGAAAGTGCGATTGCATACGACGAGTGGTTGGCTAGTTTGGTTTGTAAATGTGATTTTAAAATCACAACTTTAATTTAATTTTATCCACAACAAAACAAAATAACTCATATAAAGTCAAAAAGCGGACCCCATTTATACAATTTTTTTTACAACAAAACAAAACAACTCATATAAACTCAAAGGGTGGGCCCTATTTATACAACTCTTTTTTAAAATCAAAATCTGATTTTAAATCCTATTTTGAAACCAAACGCATTATAATTCTTTTAAATTCTGTTTAATAGTAGTAGCCTGCAAATTCATTACAAGATGAACTTTTCTTTTCGTTTTCCAGTTCGGAGCTTCTTTACTCAAAAGTTTGCGATTGTTTTAGCCTTTATGGGGCAGGACCACTACGACAATTAGGAATATAATGCATATTTTACTTCTCGACTTGATAAATATTGTCGCAAAATGACGACATTATTTATTGCGTAATGGATGATGTAAAAACACCTGATCGTGAAAATTAATGATTGATGACCTTACTTGCCCTACGGAACGCAATTTAATAATTGTCAGGTAGTAGCTCTACGAGTCGAGGATTAAGGACCGCAGGGCATCTGCAAGGAAAAAAAAGAACATATATATCCCTAACAGAAAAAATAAAAATAAAATAAGTCTTTTGATTACTTAGTGAATATAAAAATTGTTAAGTCTTATAAAAAGAAAAGAAGGAGAAGTAAAAAAAGAAACAACAGAACGAAGAAGAAAAAAACAGCAGTGTTGGCAAGCTTCAAGATACACACACGACCATCAATTTTCAATCTCCTCAGGATTTTTTTTTTGTAGGTTAATGGGACAAAACCCAATGAAAACTAAATAAAATAAAGGCGGGTATGATAACCCCAAATAAGTCTCCTAACATAAAGTGACATGGTTTGTTAGGAATAGAAGTGAAAAAGTGGACATTTAGAAGGCGTGAGATCGCTCGCCAGTCGAGCCAATCGGCACAACTGTTGCTTTCTCTATAAACATGCTGTGCTCTTGTCTCCTCAGCAGTTAATTCTCTTTCTTTCAAATTAATGAATGAAACATGAACAAAATCATTTTATTTGCAAAACAAAGCAATAAGAAAAAAAGAGAGAAAGAAAGAGGCACTGCAATATTTAGAGAAGTAAAGCTTGCTACATTTTTGCCCCGTTTTTCAGTTTTCTAAAAATTATATGGGTTTTCTTTTTCATATATACTAGGTTGCAATCCTATGTGATGCCGCGGGTCAAAGAAATATTTTACAATTTTTAATTTGAATGTGTAATAATGTAATTAAAAATCATGACCACTATATAATATATAGGTCTTAAGTAACCCACTAATTTTTAGTGAACAATTTTCTTTTGGATAAATAAGTTGACCAACTGTATCAATAATAGAATTCTGATATTCAATAAAAACATCTCTTTGTTACATCGAAGTCAACCAAGCGACAATTAGCCTCGGTCAATTGATTAACTTAAACTTGTATTAACTGACAAAAAGGATATTTCTAAAATCATAAATAACAAGACACTATTTAAATTGGTAATACATTGAAATAAGCCTTTTATCTACATGCATTGGTTTTAGGTGATTTGATGTTGTGATTGGAGAGAGATTTATCCCTTGTGGACTAAACCTACTAGAATCTATATTAATTGGATTAGTTTGACGTTCAATTATTAGGTGGTGTCGCTTTAAAAAAAAAGTTTCTTACCTACATTAAATAAAAAATTAAAAATAAAATTTAAAAATGGTGAGATCCCTATGCGTAAAATAAATTTTTTTAATTTACGTGCGTTGGTTTTGAGTGATTTGGTGCTTGTGATTGGACAAAGAGCTTTCCTAAGTAGATCGACCCCCCTCGAACTTAAATAAATCGAGTTCGTAAAACTTTCGAATATCAAGTGGTGTTACAAACAATAATTTATATACTTACATTAAAAAATTCAAAAATTGAAAAAAAAGTTAAAAAAAAGAGGGGGTGTGGTCCCGCGGGTGGGCAAACCCACCCCACTCGCTCCCCTGTCTCGACGGACCCAAAATCATTTCTGTATATAATATAATATAATATAATTTTTGGTTCATCCATGAAAAAAATATATTTTTGGGTAATATCCTTCAAATGTTTCCCATTTTATTTGCATCTCAAAACCTCGTTAATCAAGGGATCAATTAATGGTCCTGCATTTCTCTGGAGGGTCTTTGCTTTCGTTTTTTTCCTTTTCCTCCTCTAAGAACTATAAAAATATTATAAGAGACCTTAGTAGATACGCAATTTCCAGTAGGAAAATCATGTCTTTAATTTGTTTCTTTGTTTAATTTTTACAACCTCCTACGGTCTTAAATTATCAATTTGTACTTTCAAAAAATATAGTTATAAATTATGTTGATTTCAAGATGTGATGTAATTAGCTAAATACACTATTAATAGCAGACTTTAATTTGACCGTAGTGATATATGAAATAAGGGACGGTATAAATTCAAAGACTCTCCTGACCCAATTCTAGGGCTTAAACACTCTTCGAAACTATATTATATGTCCAAGGCTTAATATTAAAATAATTTCAGTAATTTTCCTGACTTTATATCAACAAACAATTTGAAACGTCTTGACTTTTTAAGAACCAGTCCGAGTCATTCGCCTAGCTCCCGTGCATGAATTTGGAATCTACTAAAAATATCTTCTTGTTTTGTCAATTCAATGCTGGAGCGAGGAATAACCGCTCAACCACATGTTGTCTCACCGCGGAAAACAAAGAAGACAAAAGAAAACCCTCAAAACTATGTTCGCAAGGACTCCCACATGTTTCGATGTGTCTCTTGCGATGGAACACGCCGTTTATGTATAATTTGATTAAATAACTTACACTTGATGGATGAATTAATTAACTCTGCAGTTGAATTAATGGGAAGGACCACACTTTCGACATTGTCACGAATAACATATATAATTAATTACCTAGGTGAAACGTATTGGGACTTCTCACAGTGTCGCATCTCGTAGTTCGGTCACTTTTCATGAACATGTAGTTTATACATAGATAATTACTTTGACATTATCCAATTCGTAGAAAAAATACATGCACAAGAGTGCATAGCACAAATTACGGGCCGGGGCGTTAATCTTGCCACATTATGGTGAAGTTAATTACATGGCTCCGACATGTACAGTTTAAATATTAAACCCGCAACGTGATCTCTTGCAGATTCGTTAAGAACGGCATTACCTGTTGCTTTGAATCTGTGATATCGGATATGGCCCTCTCCATTTTCACACCAAATGGGCACTAATTATATTAAATTGATTGATATCAAATCACGTAAAATATTGTTTAATCATAATTTTGAGTTTGTTCGGATCCTTCAACTTACGAGAACTCAATTCATTTCACAAGAATTCAATTGAATTATGTTGTTTGGAATGCAAATGTCACAAATTTCTTTAAAAAAATGTAAACTTTATGTAGGAGTTCAAATTCGGGCCAACAACAAGATTTAACCAAAATTCAACTTATTTAAAACTAATAAACTTAATTTTAAATTTTACTCTATTTAAAATGCAATCCATACGAGATTACTAAGCTCATTTTAGTAAAATTTAGTTTTTCAAATAGCATAATTCATTTGCAATTCAATTGAGTTGAATCGAACTTAATTAAACTAAATTGAAATAATTTATTGTGAGAATTGAATCCAAAGAGGGTGTTATTAGTTGAAACATTTACAAAGGTTTTTTTCTTTAATAAAAGATAACAAATATATATATATATATATACCAATGAGACTCATGGACCTAGTTAAATGAAATAGATATATTAAATATGTAATAACGGGGCATGACTAGTTCCATATGGATATCGAATCTGGAACATCTTGATCATCAGGCGAGAGCGTCTGCTACTGCGCTACACCCTATTTGATTAAAGTATAACAAATATTGATTATTGTATAACAAATATTGATTATTTAGATATAGTACGTAGTTGAGTAATTAAGAGAGTTAACTAATATTACAAAAAAAAAACAAAAGAAAAAAGAAAAGAGAGTTAAGTAATGAATAATTAGGCTAGTGATGGAGTTCCTCTCTTCTAGCATCAACATGCAAGTGACATTAGTTAAGTGATTTAGGTCTTTATGCAGATCATGGATAATTGACCATATCATCTCGAAACCTTCCATTACTGGATTCCCGGCCAAAAAACTTGCTCGAAATAGAATGATTGAGCTCAATTTTTACTTTATAAAATCTAATTCTCGAGCATTTCTTCACAATGATTTCAGTAAAATAACTCAACTTACGGGCCAATTCAAGTCGTTAAACAAATTGCTGTAATTGAATTGACCATATCATCTTGAAACCTTCCATTATTGGATTCCCGGCCAAACAACTTCTTGAAATAGAATGATTGAGCTCAACTTTCACTTCATAAAATTTAATTCTCGAGCATTTCTTCACAATGATTTCAGTAAAATAACCCAACTTACGGGCCAACTCAAGTCATTTCCTTGAGATTTGGGGTTGCACACAAATTAAATATTGTGAAATGAGTGTAGTGCAATAGCATTTGCTCCCAATTCGAAATCAAAAAATTTTAAATTTTATTAATTCTTTATAAGTGGGACTTTCGCATCATTTTATTTTGATCCCTCCCAATATTAGGTCTATCTACGTTCTTTTGCTGAAAAGAGAATAGCTTGGTTTACCAACCCCCAGGAAAAAACAAAAAAAAACAAAAAAGAAGAAGAGAGAGAGTATAGCGGTAATTTATGGTTTTCTTCTATCTCTGCTTTTCTTGGCATATTTCGATTTATTTTCTTTTTCTGCTGAATATTTGGATTTATTTTCATTTTGCAATTAACTGCGGCAACCTAAACTGGTGTCTTAATTATAATTAATAATAATATTATTATTAGTATTATGCATTGCATAGTTCAATATATGTACTCTCTACCTAACTCCTAGCAGAGGGACCAATGCCACCAATTATTGAGTCAAGCAATTGCAGTCTATGTGGTACCATAGAGAACATATTTATTTGATTATGAAATATTTAAACTAATGCGCACATTATTTTAAGAATTTGTAACATTCCTATGTTTTTAGCCATAAAACTCAGTGCACATATTCCACAAACTTGTACTTTACTTTTTTCTTACACAACAAAGACTTTCTCCCCTCTTTAATTAAATTAATCAATTAATTAATTAAATAAATAATTACACAACAGTGCCCCATTAGCTTATATGTACACATTAATGTGCAGAGATCTTAGCAATGATTTGGTACGAGCTCTCTTTATCGTGCTTATTACCATTTTGGATCTCCGTTCACGAGAGTTACCCACAACTAGAAAGACCCCAGTTCAGCAGCCTGGAGACCATTTATATTCTCTTTCATCACTTGCATTTTTTTTTCTCTTTGTACAATAATATATATATATATATATATATATGTGTGTGTGTGTGTGTTTTATAACAAATTAAAACGGAACGTCCAAATATACGTAGCAATAATGCAATAAAAGAATGCATATATTTTAGGTGCATATGGGTCAAGCCTTGCTTATTAGATCTAGCATTATGATGTGTGCTTGGAATTTCCAAATGTCAAATAGGTGTTTTTTTTCCTTTCAGGAGAAATACATTTTTTATCCTATAAGTTTGGTATTCAGTTAGTTTTGATCTTATAAGTTTCAAAAATACCTAATCAGTCCTATATGTTTGCTCCGTAAAATATTTTTAGTTCATTCAATAATTGGTCATAGCAAAAGCTCTAATGTGGACTTGACGCCATCAATTTTGACCTATGTCAATTTCTTATTGGTTGAAATTTAAAAGAAAAATAAAGAATAAAAAACAAACTAATTTATTTAAGAGGGGACCAAATTCCGACCACTCTTCCCTCCCGACGACCTTGTTGGCTGAAGGGGGCCCTCTGATCCGATCCTTCCCCTCCCCCTTTCTCTTTGTTGAAACAAAAAGAGGGGGAGGGGAGGACCAGATCGGGGGCCTCCCCCTTCCGGCCACCCCTCTGTGCAAGGTCACCGAGAGGGAAGGGTGGTCGAAAGGGGGAACCCTCCCGATCGAGGCCCCCTACCTCTCCCTTGCTTTGTATCATGCGAGGTCACTGAGAGAGAGGAGAAGCCAGAAGGGGGAGCCTCCCAATCTGGTCCTCCCCTCCCCCTCTGTCTTTGTTGAAACAGAGAGGGGGAAGGGAGATTGAGGGGCTCCTCCTTCCATCCATCACTCCCTCTCGGCGACTTGGCCAGGCCAGTGAGGTCGTCAGGAGGAATTGGGGGGGGGGGGGGGGGGGGGGGGGGGGGGAGGGGGCAGAATTTGGTCCCATTTCTCCATTTTTTATTTTTATTTTAAAATTTAAATTTCAGCCAATAAGAAATTGCCACGTGGTCGGTGTCAAGTCCACGTCAACACTTCTATTACGATCGGTTATTGAATTGACCAAAAGTGTCTTATGGAGCAAATATATAAGATTGATTCGACACTTTTGAAACTTATATGACCAAAAGTGATTGAAGACCAAACTTTATAAGGTTAAAAATGTGTTTCTCACTTTTTTTTCTCATGACTTTTTCGTTGAGATATAAGGTGCCCTTGAAGTAATGGGATTGCGCTTGGCCGATAATACTAAAGCAGTCCTTGATTCAAAAAGTAAGAATTCTCGACATTGCTAAATGGTTTTCAATCATGTTAGGTAGCAATAGACTCCAGAAATAAGCTAAAGCGCAATAATAATCGTGAGTTGTAGAAAGAGAAAAGCAAAACAAAAGTATGTTCTTTTAGACGATTGTATTATAGAATTTTCCAATAGGAAGCCTCTACGATTAGAAAAATTTTGAACCGTGCTCGATCAGGAGGCAGGGTGTCCATGGTGGACTTGACGAAGCTTTTAAGTTAAAAAGAAAGAAAAAAAGGAAGAAATTAATTCTCATTACATCCTTTTCACCTAGGAATCTATAAGGTGAAGGGCATTATAATTACAAAGACTTTTTGCCATAGACCAAAATGATAATGATGACTCTAGCATGCAATTATCAAATGGTCCTCACCACCACCTTCAGCTACTCTCTTTCGATTAAGTACTGACCAACAACCAACACCCCCCCCCCCCCCCCCCCAAAAAAAAAAAAGGTAGAAAGTTCAATATTAAAACATAGGATCATATATGTTCCCAATGTGTTTGCCATATTTTGTTGATTTTCATTGGTTCTTCTAGGTACAATTATAAATATGGGTTTCTTATGAACAAAATGATGAATGGCCATATGGCTCATGTCCCCGCTTTCCCCTACACATGCATTCCCTCAGCTGTGTGTGTTAGGGTTAATTTATTCATAATAAACCCTCAGCTATATTTGCAACCCTAAAGAGATTAATGCATATGTAAAGGTCTTACATTCAATGAACGATCAGTTGGTGAAATGGAAGTAGTATTAATCTTCATAAAGAGGGAACATAAGTTTAAATTACAGAAATCACACTTATTAGGAGGAGGAGTAATCTTGAAAACTCAATCTCCCAAAATAATAATAATAAAGTTTCCTATATATATTTTCACGAAAGGAAAAGGTCTTAAATATAAACCTGATTGAATATATGACTACTGATCGACTTTTAGGAATTAAAATGTCAATCTTCCCATAATATCTCGACTTGAGCTTTGCACAAACGGACAAGTACATAACTATAATTAACTAATTTATTATCAGTTAATTCTATTGATATATATATTTTTTGATTTTCTTGTAATAAGTGGGTTGGAGATCATCATCATGAAAGGGAAGAGAGGAAAACTTCATCCAAACTATTCCATTGATGTCTCAACTGCAGACAAGTTCTCCCAGGTACATATATATGTGCTCAAATATTCATCATATGTGGAGCGCACACACGAGGCAGTGTTATAATGGGGACCAATCTTATATATGCTCTCGATCAGCTCAGAGCCGCGAATACATTAAATGCTTTAATTATATTAATAAAGGCGAGAGTTTGAGAAGCTTTAATTCCAGGATATATATATATATATATATATATACTAGTTTTTTTGTCCATTCTATACACGGGTTATTGGTTAGAGTGATTATTTTTAGTTAGATTTTAAAAATGTTGACATCACAATTGAAATGTTCATTGAGTTATATATATATATATATATATATATTCTTAAATTGGAACCATTCAAATATTAGTGCATACAATAATAAATTAGAGATAATTGAAAATGAATTCTAATACCAAATATGGATAAAGAAAATGATATCACTTGCAAAACATATTACATTTTCTTAAATATCAAATTCTAAAAAATTGTAATAGATGACTTCCATATATTTTGTACAAAAAAAAGTGCAAATCATCTATCATCATAAATTCTTCTTACAAATTCTTACTTTTAAAAATTTATAAATAAATTTATCTTTTATTATTTCGAAAGTGTTTAATATTTAAACATACTTATTGCATATAAAAAGATTTTTATTTTTAATTACTAATTATTTCATGTTATTTTAAGAAAATTTATTTTTCTAAATAAATTTTGAGATTACTTTTTTTAAAATTAAGAATGTGCTTGTATAACAAAATTATTTAAGTATTTAAAGATTTATATGCATTTATTAATTTAATTTTAATTGTATATACATTTATTATTATTTTATTTAAACATTTACCTTTATGAGCTTATACTATATATAAAATTACGTTTCTAATCCTATTAATTACGAGGATACAACTTTATATATATATATATACACACGTAAACATACATATACACATTCAATTACTTGCAATATGTACCTATATATATATATATATATATATATATATATATATAACCAGATTAGATAGAGCCAATTGGTAGACTAGAAAAAAGTAGCATAATGCAGATGTTTCTGTCGTTAATAATTGTGATTTTCGTCAAGATTAATAAATCACAGCTTTTTTTTGTACCCTACTTTTCTTCCTTTTTCTAACTGCTGGGAATAATTGTCCACCGTACATCCGACAGAGAAGCCATATTTTCATACGTAAAGTGAGTCCTAGGATGACTCAAAATAATACGGATTATTAATTATTTATTAGGGCGAAAAAGAATGGAGAAAATGGAAAAGATAATTACTGAAGATGCTTATTGTTCCCCAACAATTCAGCTTTGCACACACAAAAAAAGTTACATATTTTTTCCTTTTACTTGGGAAAAAAAAGCAGAAAAAGCAAAGCTTGGGGGGGGGGGGGGGGGGGGGGGGGGGGGGGACCCTCTTCTCTTATGATAGTTTTACTTCTATCTAGCTATCTAGATCTGTCGCTAAGTTCTACTAATCAAAAAATATTAAAAAGAAAGAGTTTTCTATTTAAGTTTTGAGAATGAAAAAAATTATTAATAAGACTTCAGATCTAAAGTACTGAACACACGACGAGATTAACAGTAATAAAGATAATGTGGCCCAATTTCTTGACTTATGATCAGCAAAGTTTTCC
Source organism: Punica granatum (assembly GCF_007655135.1). Lineage (NCBI taxonomy): Eukaryota > Viridiplantae > Streptophyta > Magnoliopsida > Myrtales > Lythraceae > Punica > Punica granatum. The sequence goes on along the minus strand of NC_045127.1, from coordinate 2,122,273 downwards.
GACACTTTCAACGTCCTTCTCAATTTCTTTCACTAATTCATATGCATGTGGATGAGTTATATATTAACTCCTTCAATTATCAACATGTGTGATTTATAATTGAAAATATTATGTGTTCGTTAGAAAAATCATTTGCTAAGTCAATTTAAAATAATCTTTCCACATGTGAATTTTATGACCTTAAATTATGTATAGAATTTTTAGTTTTTTTATTAACCTACCGGAATACGAATTTATCAAATAGTAAACAATTCAATTATGATATTTGTCCTCAAAAATTATTTTATTGAAACTTTGAATAAAACAAATATATTAAAAATTCATGTATCGCACACAGGTAGTAGGCTAGTGAATAGTAGCATAAATAATGGCTTATTTGTTGTCCTCCAAGATCCATCTATATCCCCAGCCCTTGTTCACATATATGAGATCGTTATGAGTTTTATGCCATTATGAAATTTCTTGCATATTACCGTTATATATATCAAACTTAGACACAAAATGCCCGCATCTATTAGATGTCCCTATTTTAGAATGACATAAAGATGTCACTTATATCCATCATGCAGCACATATATGTAATCTGAGCTGTACGTATAAGCTTATATCTTTTTTCCCCCCTTGTAGTATAAGCTTGTATCTCAGAGGACTATTAACTAGTTTGTTGAATATTTGCAGACGCAATACAACCCACATGGACGGATGAAACTCTGATTTTGCACTTGAGCATTAATTTGTATAGGAGGTGAGGGAGTCGAGGATATTCTTTCTTTCATTAGTAATTTGTGAATTTTTATATATGTCCTTAATCATATATGATAATGCAGGTAAACATCTTTCTACACCTGTAATACATGTCTCTACTTTCGTAGGTTGGTTCAAGTTGTTCAGCGCTTGTTCCGCTTAAGTAAGGTCTCGAGTTCAAGTCCTTGTGAATGCAGAAAATCCACGATGGGAGAGCTTTACTCATTAGTGGGCTGATTCGACTCGATTGTATTAGTCATGACCCAATTTGACTTTCTGATACTATGGTTCATACCGAGAAAAAAAAAGACCTTTCTATACCTGCTGTTATTCAGAGGTCCTATAAATCGCTACTAATTCACGAGGATCATTCACATGATAAGAAAAATCAAAATCCCTTTCTTAAAACAATTGAATCACATGAACTAATTCACGGTCGATATTGAATATAAGGCTTTTCAAATAAAAAAGGAGGAGGTTAATTCTTATTTTCTGCAAGGAAGGAAGGGAAGCTGCCTTAAGTACAAATATCAGAAGCTAAGATGAAGGAATAAATCGGGGTATGGACCCCAACAATGTCTCCAAGAAGAGGAGCTGCTATCCCCGGTGGCGGGGAGCTGAATATACGTGACAGCCAAACGGGAGGAGAAGAGACCAGTTAGCCATTTAGTCCGCACATACATTCCCTTCTCAAGAGGTGTGTCGAATCTCGACCGTCCAATCTCGACGAGGGAGTTCCCTAATTGCCCTAATAAGGGAAGGAGGAGGTTAATTAACTTAAGTTCGAAAAGTCGTCCATGGCCTCCACTTACAAGGCAAACTTTGAGTCATTTCATTAAATACATGCATGAACTTTGAAGATTTAATCAGACCAATCAGCACTTAGGCACCTGCCCTTGAATTAGCCAATCCCGTAAAGAAGGCATCGATCATATGCACGCTTTCTTCTTTTTCCAACTAGTTTACATACGTCGTGCCCTTTTTTAATGAATAAAGGGGGTCGGGGGGCCTTTTAATAATTTATGGCTGTATTTCAGTTAATTAAGGATTATATCATTTGAGGCTGTCTACTGTACAATTTTTGTACTTTTCAGACATTATTAATTTTGTCATTCTATGATGATTATATACATTATCTCATCAGTTGGGTTTTCATTTGTCCAGGACAAGACATTAATGTCACAAAGAGAGAGTGAGAGTGTATGATCAGAGATGCATGGGAAGATGCATTTTAATTTTCTTTTCTTTCACTTTCTGACCAAAAGGCAAAATAAAAGGCACACTCCTACCGAAATATATAAAAAGATTAAAAAAAAGGCACCCGTTTAGCGATCATGATAATTTTGTTAATAAAAAGGGCCACTGGCACTTCCTAGCGTAATTTGTTTATTAGGCTAAGCTTCAAAATTATAACCCAATAAAAAATTAACCCTAATTCATAATATCATGCACCAATTAACAAATAACAAAATTAAACCTAACTATAATGTGTCTGAACTTCGATCCATTTATTACAGTTGAGTAAATATTAAGAATCATTATACATTAAAAAAAAATCTCAGGACTACAGCTCCACTATCACCCAAAAAAAAAAAAAGAAATCCTCAACAAAATCCTCGTACATATATTTGGGCTGAACTTGTTCATATGACATCCACTAAACGAGTGAATTAACAAAGATTCAATTTTGTTCCTGGGTTATTCCAATTATAGCGGAGCAAGTTACCCAACATCCAATGGGTTATGGGAACATTATCATGCTTGTCAAATAATTAATTATAACCTACAACTTTTTTTTTTTTTCGGAGTGAATCCTGATATTTAAAAGTCCAATCGGATCCCGACTAATTCAGTCAACCCAGGTCAGTTCATTAAAGGGTAAAACTTTCTCATTGTGAATTTTCTACATTCACAATAACTTCAATCTAAGACTTTACTTAAAAGGAACAGTTATAACCTATAGCTTTTGATTGCATCATAATTTCCAATAAAGAATATGTATACGTATGTATATAACTTGGCTTTCCATAACCTGCAAATGTAATTTTACAGCCTGAAGATTATCTAATTAGGACCACTTCCCACCGCGAAGTTTATCATTTGAAGATTTGATTACATTATACTTTGCATCAGAACCCTAATAATGCCTGTAGATTTCTCGTGAAGAAACTGTGATCTGCGAGCATCTGATAACATCCCACCTTTTAGAGGGAATCAAATGAATTTACTTATACTAGTGTAATTTAGAATCAAATAAGCATGCAAATTCTGGTACATACTATGCTTAACTGGACTAAATATGATATAATATAGTCAAGGTCATGACCTGACGTGAAATTTATTCATAAAATGCAATTTCCAACCTCCAAAAGCTGAGAATAAACTCACAAGCAAAAGTCATCTGCATTCTTTATTGTAAATAGTTTTCGGATTATGATACAAATTTAAATAGCAAAAAAAAAAAAACTCTGCAATATATGTTAAAACTGGGTATGGATTTTACGCTTTATATCAAAACATCATACATATATATATATATATATATTATGATTTTACTCTTCGTAAAGTACCAGGAATCTTTTATAGAGGGGTCCTACATGCTGTCCAATTTAATTTACTCGCCCAATTAACAAATTAAAATAAAAGAATTAAATTAATAAAATTAATCTTTTCACTTAAGATCATATCATCTGACTCAAAGCTTTTTTTTCCTCTTTAATTTGCTACTTTCCTAAGAAACGGGACTCCTAATAAATATTTTACATGTAATTGATTTTGTTGTTACATGAGGTCATGCATACAAATTAGTGACAAATGGCACTCTCGACATGCGTCAAAACCTCAAAGGCCTGCTTCTTCTTCGCACAACAACACCTGTCGATGCCTTAATAATTGGTAGCAAAATTCCCTCAAAGACCACGTCCCACTCTTGTCTTCCCTAATTAACTTTTTGATATTTTTGCTTCTTATTTAATTACAATTATTAGTTTAAACCTGTTTCTTTGTCATTATTAAGGATATGTAATGTAATATTTGTTTTATGAAAAGGGAAGAGAAAAGATCGGCTTTGAGTTGGGATGATGCCTAAGGGATCATCATCACCCTTGCTAGCTAGCTAAGAATAAATGAAGCTGATTGGTCTGTGGATTGGAAAGCTTACTTTAATTTAAAGACTAATATATTTTTCTTTAAGGACATGAGGGTAAACCATATATAATCATCAAAATGTTCGGGATATATATGATTTTGAAATTAACTTCAACTCACCTAGGTCAAGCGAACGCGAATACAACATTTGATCATCATTCATATTCTTTTCTTAAATCCATATTTCTTACGTTCATAGAAAAGATCAGTCTTAGCACTGCCTAGGTTAACGATCTTTGGGCACCCATCCCGGTCCTTCTCCAGCTGCGTGCACTCCTTGCAGTAGTATGCGTCAGAGATCCCTACCCCTCCACAGACAACGCAACGGCCCATACAGGACCCGAAGTTGCACTCATCACAGACATGGGCGAGTGTGCAGGGACGGACGAGGGAGTCACAGATCACGCACTTCCCGTCACACTTCTCGCAGAGACGGCCGATGCTGATCCCTGGCTGCTTCCTGCACATGACCAGGTCAGGGTTGTGCTTGGCCATGGCACAGATCATGCATAAAGCGTTCACGACAGAGATCGTCGAGCTCTGGGAGCACAGGGTCCGTTTAGATTAACCGAGACAAAAACTATGAATGCATTCCAGATGAAACTGCTGCATTGCCCTGATTGAACTCTGAGTTTAAATTAATCTCCTATCTATATAGCAAGATAAGGTACTTGCTCTCCTTCTTAGCCAAATAAAAAAAAAAAATTGGTGCTTGCTCTCCACGGACATGAAGACTGCTTTTATATTCCATTTCTTGCTCTTCAAGAGTCAAAGACCTTTTCTTTAATATTTCTGATTGTGAAAGTAAAAGAGTTTCCTGTGGAGCATACCCTTGTGGCCGAAATAATATTAATTGAATGTTACTCATTCACAGCTCTGAACTTTTTGGCACTGTGAAAAATGGAAGGCCTCTAGATTGTAACAAGGGCTTGCATGGCCGAGGACCAGCCCAAGCACAAGACCGTTAAGGTCTTTGGTTAAAGCTATATAAGGGCAGTGATTGAATATGATGTTTATACATAATAAATTAAGACTCTTATTAATCAATAAGAGTTGTTTCAACTGATTTGGCGCTTATTCTCCTTAATCAATGTCTCGGGTTCAAGTTTTAGGCATGAAGAAAATCTTTAATTGAAAGAATTTTACTATTTAATGGGCCGACCTGACTCAAACTGGATTAGTCCGAACCCATTGGACTTTTGGATACCAAGGCACACACCGAAAAAAATTAAGACTCCTATTACATATTTAATTAGTTTATTATTGAAGAAAGAGAGCATAATACTGGTGGGATTCAGGTGATCTAAAATTCTATTTTTTGTACTAAAACTCATGACTCTCTTTTGTAATAAAAAAATTAATCCATTACTATCAAATTAATTAACCATGATTCAACCAATAATGGTTGATTCAAGTAGTTTGGCTCTTCTTTCCCCAAAGCAAAATCAAAAGTACATACAGGAAAAGATCACAAAAAAAAAAGGATATACAAAAAAAAAACCATGATTCTTGTTCACCTAAAAAGAGAAAAATTTCCTTATTTTTTTCATCAATCCAATTTATTTCTCACTTTTTCCGTAATTCCTCATTTAATTTCTACAAACTAATAATCACTTCCTACTATAATGCACAAACTTCTTAATTCTTGATTTTTTTTCCGACCAAATGATCTACAGTAATTTGTTTTTTTATTTATGAAATCCAACGTTGTCTTTATTTTTTCACTTTTATTTTCTAGCTGGTTACTTCTTTTTTCTTGAATTTTTTAATTGGTACTAGCAACAAAAGAAATTTTCCTCTTTTTTTTTTTCCTTGCGAAGAACCGAAACAATAACAATACAATTTTGAAACGATCTCTTTTGAAATGAAGTGAAATCAGTCTCCACATCTAGGTTCCATTTTTTTTTCTCCTTTCCGGTAGATGAGGTTCTATTGTTTTAACCTTCTATTATCTTTATTTGTATTACTTCTTAATTTGAACTTAGTGAGTACTTATATCTTATTTGTTGTTAATAAGAAATTCAAGTATGTCAATTAGAAAAATATATATGAATCTGCTTACTCAAAACTCCAAAATAAATAGAAGAATTGATTTGCAATTTATTTTTGCTTCTTATTTATAAATTAATTATTGGTTCAGCTGTTTCTTCGTCATTATTGAGGACGTAACGCAGTATTTTCACAAAAAAGAAGGGGAAGAGCCAAGGAGATAATCATCACTCTAACGCAGTATTTGATTAGGAAGCATAGTTTAGTTAAATTTAAAGACCGCCATGTACTTCTTTAATGAAGCGGAGATCGATTAATAATCACAATCACGAGACAATGTTAGAGATATATGATTCTGAAACTTCAATTCCATCTAACAAAATCAAATGAAGGCGGCGAATAGAGCATCCTATTAGGAATAATATTCTCTGCGTAAGTTCTCTTTTAATTGCTCTCTGTGATCTCTAACTTCATGAAAGGATCTCTTCGAGTTCTGATCAAAAAAGAAAAAAAAAAGAAAAAAGAGAGCACCATCATACTTAACATATAATTTGCTAGGATTAAGGTATTCTTCTAGGAGAGAGCAGCTCACATCTTTAACATTATGGGCGTAGTTGGGCCGAGCGCAACTAGGTCGGGTCCAATTAGACTCGCATGCATATGTTTGCGGTGTCCATACAAGAGAATGGGCCTGCGGATAAGTATGAGGCCCAAACTCGGCCCAAGGATGGCGAGTTCACGGTGAGCCGAAGCACGCACTCCCTCACCCCCTCGACGACACACAAGTCTTCCCTTCTTCGTCTTCCTTTTTCTCCCTCCTCCTTCCTTTACAACTTTTTGCCTCTTTTTTTGGCCGAATTCTCATCCACGGTATTTTGGATTATTGCCGGGAATCCATCATTTTGATCAATATCAGCCGATTCCCCGCGGTGGGCCGCGTGAACCACCGATTGCCCGCCGGCGGGAACCGTAACCCCGCCGTCCCCGCAGCTGCCGGTCCCCTCGACGTCCCTCTGGCGCGCTTCATGGGCGATCTCCGGGATTGGCTATCGGAGGCTACCGCCGCTGGCTTGGACAAGACTACGGAGAGTAACGCTGACAGCCTGCAGGTGGCCGAGGACGTCACGCAGGGGATTATTGCCCGGATTCATCCCAATTCCATTTCCGAGCAGAGGAGGAAGGCCGTAATCGATTATGTGAAGAGGCTCCTGAGGAATCATCTCGGATGCGAGGTAGATGATGATTGTGCTTAAGATGATCAGTTTCAATTGGTATCATCTCCGACGTCTGAGCGCACATGCATCTCATTGATCGTGATGAGAAACAGAGGGAAATTGTGTTCAATCGATTGCTTGCTGAGTTTTAGTAATGCTCACATTGGTTTTGCTAGTCTGTGGGATGGTAAGTTATTGAAAATGGGTGAGAACTCTGTGGGGAGAATTGGATATTAGTTAGATAATCTGCCCATAGTCTCATATCCACAGAACCCCGAACAGGTCTTTTTTGGTGGATTCATAATGTCCCTCGATATTAATGATTCAGCTGTGCATGTGAATAACATTTTCATAAGAATGAAATTGCAAAAAAATCCAAGAAAATCCCACAATGGGGCAGTAAATATGTTCCTCGAGCTATATGTTCTATTACTTATTATTCCAGTTGTCATGTTACATTTTTTTTTTTTGGTTTAAGTGTGAGGATAATTGAATTTCGGACAGAGGGAAACTTTTTACCTGTGCTCTTGCTTGCAACAGGTATTTCCATTTGGTTCAGTTCCTCTGAAGACATATCTTCCGGATGGTGACATAGACCTCACAGCCTTTGCGGGTATGAACGCTGAAGAGGCACTGGCCAATGATGTCTTTGCTGTGCTTGATAGAGAAGATATGAATGGCAATGCTGAGTTTGTGGTGAAGGATGTGCAGCTAATTCGCGCAGAGGTTGTTATTGGTCAATGGACATGCTTCTGAATTTTGTTGGAGTTTTCTGAGTGCATTCAAGCTGGATGTTGTGTGGTTAAATGATGCATAGTAATTCCTTACGATTTGCAAGTTAATAAATCAGTAACAGAAAGTCACTGTCTTGACTTCCTGGTATGAATCTTGACCTTGTTTACCAATGTAGGGAGAACCGTAGTTCTTACTATCTTGTGTATCTTCTGGTCAACATTAGCTGGAGCTGGATTCTGTCTGCCTTGTTTAGTTGATTGATTTATAATAAGGCTTACTTGTAATCTGGAGCTCAATTTTCTATTTGTCGGACCCATTTTTGCTGGATTATGGCAATGATACAGAATGATGTGGCATGTTATTGACTATTTCAATAATCGAAACCCACGCATGCTTTTGTTACATTATGTTAATTAAAGTGAAATCCTCAGTCTTTACAATTAACTGACATATCTACTGATTTTTTAGAAGATTCCTCTGACAGATTTTTCTGTGGTTGTTCTTGGTTTCAGGTTAAGCTGGTAAAATGCATCATTCAGAATATTGTTGTCGATATTTCTTTCAACCAGCTGGGAGGTCTCTGTACTTTGTGCTTTCTTGAGCAGGTATCCCTGTTTTTTATGATGGTGACAATGCCAAAATTTTGAATTATCGAAGCCATCTTCCTTAAACAAAATACAGTTGTCTTTCTTTTAGCCTACTTCTAATTTTAAAATCGTCATATTTGTGCTCGTCTGAGTGATAACTGATGTCTGTTGTGGATGAGTATCTGTTCTATATGTTGAGCATTTGAAACTACATGCTTCATTGCTATCTCTCTCTCTCTCTCTCTCTCTCTCTCTCTCACATGTACACACACGCTCATGTCGTCTGGCTCTACTTCACAGAAGTGGTTGCATAAAAATATATAATCTGTCATATCTAAATGGCAAGCTGATTGTGGGGCACCTGCATTGACATATCATCAGAACTTATGTTAATGGATATATTTTCACCTAGGTGCAATTGATATGCATATACAAAATTAAATCAGAAACTGATCGACCTTATTCTTGGCTTCCAAACAACACCCCCACCCCCCAACGAAAAAAAAAAATGACGTGGTTTCTGCTTATTCTGTTATTTTTATAGCAATGGAGGAAAATAGCCAACTTGATTATTTGGGGGGAAAAATTGACTTCTTCAATGCAATCTTACTCTACAGGTAGATCGCCTCATTGGAAAAGATCATCTCTTGAAGCGAAGCATTCTTTTGATCAAGGCGTGGTGCTATTATGAGAGTCGTATACTCGGTGCCCATCATGGCTTGCTTTCAACATACGCTTTGGAGACTCTTGTATTATATATTTTTCATTTGTACCATTCATCGTTAAATAGTCCTTTGGCGGTGAGTTCTTTTGACTGAGTTTCCCTCTAAATATATATGTGAATGGAATGGCATGAGTTTGACTCATAAATCATGTTATATTGATGATAGGTTTTCTACAAGTTTTTGGAGTTCTATAGCAAATTTGATTGGGAAAAGTACTGCATCAGTTTGAATGGCCCTGTCCTTATATCAGCATTGCCAGAAATTGTTGGTAAGCAGTAGGAGCTGCACCTTGATGCATGATAAGAGGCTGCATATCATTGTTCTTGACATGGCTATTCTGATTTCTGTTGCAGTTGAGCCACCGAAAGTCAGTGGTGGTGATCTTCTGTTCAGTAATGATTTCCTCAAAGAATGTGTGGAAGAATTTTCTGTTCCTTCTAAGGGATTTGGCACCACAAACCAACGTACATTTATCAGGAAGCACCTAAATATCGTGGATCCTTTGAAAGAGAATAATAACCTCGGCCGTAGTGTAAGCAGAGGTAGCATTCATGTTACTTATTTCTTTATGTGGAATGTGAAAGCTGGTTTTCTCTTCTTTGATGAGAGTATGAGACAAGTTGTTTGCCCTTAAAGTTAGGTTAATTGATGCATCAGCCTAATGGTTGCTGTAGTTCAGGGATTATGGTTAAGTCAAGTGCATTTCTTGATTGGGGTTGATAGAGTTGCTAACTCCTCATACGGAGATTTTATTTATTTATTTATTTATTTCAAGGTGAGTCTTACTTTTGCCTTTTGGTCATGCGCGATCTAGAACAGAGTAAGCATGTTAAGTCTTTCACAAATTGTTAAATCTCTTTTCATCCATACAGGGAACTACTTCCGGATAAGAAGTGCCTTTGGGTTTGGAGTCCAAAAACTTGAAAGAGTTTCATCAGAGACAAAGGATGGCATAGCTTCGATACTGAATGAAATGTTCTCCAACACTATGGATCGGCATGTAAGTGGACAGAGGCCAGATGTTCAAGATCCTGTCCCACCATATGGACATGGTGATTTTGGTGCGGATACACACTTTTTGGGTCATGAGATGTATCATGACAACCAGTCTAGTCATCTACCAGATTACGGAGTTTCTGGGGAATTTGAACTCTCGGTGAATGGTGTATTTGACAAGGTTGTAATATCTGAGGCAGAAAAGTCTTCCAGCAGAGGTGGGAGTGAAGCACCTCAAAGTTCTAAGAAAGTGATCTCAGAGGAAGATAAATCTGTTGATGAAGCTTCCATTTCCGATCGCCTCTCTGGTGATGCAAATGACCTTGCCTCAACAAGAACTCCTGCAACATCAAATGGCACCGCGAAGTCCTCTCCTCCCGATGGTTTAGAGTGCTTCTCCCCATCCGTGTACAAAGCTTATCATGCACCGCACCTCTATTTCCCTCGCTCTTCCTCCAGACCTGAGGAGAGAAGAAATGGAGATGCAGCTGGAGAGCATCCTGAGAACTGGGATGAGGAACAATTGACAGGTGGACTGCACGAGCGTCCTTCGCTCTCGAGTCCAATATCTTGGTCTTCAGAAGATACATACTCTGCTTACCCTGGCATTCAGGCTTCATCTTGTAGTCTCGAACTTTCAAACTCTTTGTCAGATCTCAGTGGAGATTATGAGAGCCACGTAAAAAGTTTGCTTTATGGACGGTGGTGTTACGATTATGCACTTGCTGCTCAGGCTGCTCAAGTTTCTCCACCCTTCGTTTCTCAATTCCAAGGGAAGAGTCCATGGGATGTTGTTCGTAGGTCCATGCAGCATAAGCATACAAGTTTTTCTCAGATTAACAGTAATGGTCTCGTTCCCGGTCGACCATTCTACCCCATGAATTCTCAAGTAATGCAAGTTCCTCCTTTTGGGGTGGAAGAGATGCGGAAACCTAGAGGAACTGGAACATACATCCCAAGCACGGTAATTTGGTCCACTTTGTTTGGATTATTGCACAATGCTCCACTTGGTCTGGGAAAATTGCTGCTTGTTGGTTGAATTGTTAAGAACGGGGACCTAAGGCTATGGCATTATATGCTCCAGTTGTTTTACTTGAAGTGGAGGAACACAAGTTCACAAGCAGAAAGCTCTTATTTATCTATTGTTGCTGTATAATTTTACTTTTTTGCAGAACCACTACAGAGCTAGGACAACGATGGGAAGGGGAAGGCCCCAAGCACCACCAGTGAAGTCACCTCGCGACAATGGCCGTGGCCCAGTACCCGTTGAGGTGGTCTTTTCTGAAAGGATTAGAAGGCTTTCTGAATCCCATGGGAGACCTCACGTGCCTGCTTCAGATCTCAACGATTCTGAATCTCCAAGAAGGAAATCTCATGCCAATGCAAATGGATCAATGCATCACCCTCCGTCTGACCAGGTTGAGTTTAGCTCCTTCGGGCAAAATCCATGGTCGGGGGCCGGTTCCACGTGGCCCCGAAGCTCCACAACGAGCCCTTCAACTTCTGGAACCCAGAGGCCAAGATCCTCTGATGGGATTAGTCAAGATAGGTACAAGAAATGTCCTCCTCTTTTCATTAGTAATTATTGTCTGCGATATATAATATCAGTCGGGTGCGCTTATAATCCTGGTATCGATATGGCAGGATCCTGGAACAATCGTATCATTTGAAAAATGATGATGATTTCCCGCCTCTGCCGGAGACTGCCGGAAAGGGATTATGACCTGTTACATGTGATTTTAGATGTTGGCATGACTAAATTATAGACCAGCAATTAAAAGAAGAAAAAAATAGAGAAATACTAACATTATAGTCTCTGGAGGTGTTTTGTACGATCAGTAATGAAGTTCTTCTCTCCCCAAATCCCGATGAAACCTCGATATATATGGTTTAGTCGACGAGTTTGCTGGTCAGTGTATAGGATGATGGCAATGGGTTTGAGCTTCTGTGAGTTAGCTCTTTCTAGATTTTGGTCAGTCTGTTCTATTTTTAATCAAATTAGGTGAATGAATTATTAGTTTGGTGTGTAATTTGTTGTTGCTGATGATGTCTCAAGCACAGCTTCCTTGTCGGATTACATAAATTAAACACAAATGTTTTTGCCCCCGGACAAAAGTTTGAGTGATGCCTGTTGTGCTGTTCTTCCCACCATGATAAAAGGCCTGAAAATTATGGAGGGGCAAAACATTTTACAGTGGCAAGCACAACGTCTAGTGACTTCTACTTGGGAGCGATCGGGCAAGCAAAACGTCGCTCTGTATGTCATTCGGGGAATTCCTGTGGTTGTCCAAGGTTCTGTACCACGGGATTGGGTGTTTTTGATCATCCCCTCCAGCTTATCCACGCAAAATGCCCGAAGATGCTTGTGTATATAGGTGAGCTTCGGGGATATTGTTTCTGGATTTCCGAGACAAGATAAGAAGTGGAAACACGAAACTCGGTGACAGAATGCGAAGATGCGAAGAGAGTACTGCTCTTATAAAAAAAAAAAAAAACTCCCAAAAAAGGAAGGAAAAATAGAACAACGTTATGGTTAAATAGAGTATTCCTTTTACCAGAAAATACTCCAAAAAATTATGAGTTTCGAAAGATAGTATATGTGCTATATCACGAAAGAAATTCACCGCTGGAATATAGCTAGTAATAATTGAGCTCATAAGTGGGCGAAGCATCTTGTGATGAAGGTCTCGCTAAGGAATAATCTCAAATAATAATTAAGTTATGAACAACTCAACTAACAATTAAGTTATGAATAACACGTGAGTTAACCCGTATAATAAATAATGAAAAAAGAGACTTTAATCTCCTAATTAATAGTCTAATACTGAGTGCTAAGGCTGATAATATTCGGCAAGGTGATGCACAATTATTTTTTAATTATCTGATCCTTCAAGGAAGGAAAGAGGAGCCACTCAATTTAAAACAAGATACAAAGTTTGGATGTCGGACGCGTGGAGTCAACCATTAATTTAATCTCAATTATGCATATGACAAAATTAAGGATGTCATGAGTTACACTCGTGAACTTCTATTGGATGCCACATCTTTCTCGATTCAAGACTAAAAGAACCACATATGAAACAAAATTAGGAGGTAGGGTCCATTATTTATCAGTACCGTATTCGTCAACGGAAGATTAGAATTTAGAAAATTATACTGAGGAAGTGGTTGGTGGCTTTGCCTTTTTCTTTTTAGATTAAAATTCAAACACTGTTTTTTGTTCTTCTTTTTTTAGATAATTTGTAATCTTTTCTAATACTTTTATTCAATATTTATCGATTCCTATTTAATTGATTTTCTTTATGTAATAACATTTTCTTCCACATATATAATTACTTCAAATTGTGATGCCACAAGTCTCTACAATGATTTGCTCGATTTTGCTGATGAGCAGTTCATATTTCGTTATGGATGAGGACTTGCCAGATTCAAAAACTACATTATGAGGATTGCCACTTGATGATATATATAGACTATTGTTACGAACGAACCTTCCGAACATCGAACATGATCGGGAGAGCCCGAAATTGTTGAGGTTTTCTAGGAAATGCGTGCGATGGAGTCTTCTGGAGAGCCTCGGATCTCGAACCTTCTAGAAGTCTCCCGAGTCTTCTGTAATTAATACCGGGAGAGTCTTCTGTAATTAATACCGGTAGTTGGGACAATTGCATTTATACCGGTAGATGGTAGAAGTAGTTGAATGTACATTAATTACCGAGTGCCTATATAAGGGCCTCACATTCTCATTTGTACAGACACTTGAAAAAGCAATACAAGTATTATTCTCCAGAGCTTCTCTCTCTAGTTTCTCTCTCTAGAAGTTCTGTGAAGGGAAAGGCTGCCTAGAATAGTGATTCTAGGGCCGCACGGGTAGGGAACGTTAGATAAAATAGCAGGCCCGTGACAAGTGGTATCAAAGCGAAGGTCTAGGGCGATGGCAGCCTCTAACCAATCGGAGGTGGTGATCGATGAGACGAGGGCAAAGTCCAAGAAGCAACGGGAAAGCTCGAGGGATCCACTAAGTTCGTTTGAGGGCCGCATGACAAAGATGGAGGTTGTCATGGCGGACGTCCAAGGCAAGACCGAGGACGCGTCCAAGGGCATGGAGGAGCTCCGCTCGAACTTGGAGGAGCTTCAAGAGGGTATGCAAGGCGCCTTAAACACTGCAGTGGACGAGCTGACCAAGCGGGACAAGACGCTGGAAGCCCTTGTCTCGGCCATGCGTGCTGAGATCGATGAGCTCAGGGCTGAGCTCGTGCAAGTGCGGAGGACTCGTGTCAATGGGGGTGGCATGGGTCAGTTTAGCGCGCGTCCAGATGTCCCGAGGCCCAAGGAGTTCAAGGGAGCTAGGGTGGCCAAGGACGTGGACAACTTCATATGGAGTATGGAGACCTACTTCCGCGCGACGGGAGTAGAGGACGAAGCTGTTCGTGTGGGGATGGTTTCCATGTACCTTGTGGATGTCGCTTTGCTATGGTGGCGTCGGAGGTGCAACGACCGAAGTGGCAACACGGTCAACACTTGGGAGGAGTTCAAGGCTGAATTCCGCCAACAGTTCTACCCTGAGTATGCAGAGGATGAAGCTCGAGCCAAGCTTCGACGCTTGGAGCATAAGGGTGAACTTCGGGAGTATGTGCGGTAGTTCACGGAGCTTATGCTTCAGATTCCGTCGCTGACTGACAAAGAAGCCTTCTTCCAGTTCATGGATGGGCTGAAACCGTGGGCTAAGCAAGAGCTGCAACGCCGCGGTGTGCAAGATCTGCAGAAGGCTATGTTGACGGCGGAGTCGCTGGTGGAATTCCGCTCATCAAGCAAGTCCGACTCGAAAGAGAAGGGCAAGCCCAAAGGTGGGGGAGATAAAGAGAAGTTCCACCGATCCGATGGCGGCAAGACGACCAAGTCAACTTTCAAGGACAAGGCGAGGTCGAGCAAGCCAAAGGGGAAGGATGAGCGGATGCTCAAGTGTTTCTTATGCGATGGTCCGCACATGGCTCGAGAATGCCCTACCAAAGCCAAGCTCGCGGCGTTGGTAAAAGCCGACGAGGAAAAGGAAGAGGAGACGCGGTTAGGCTCGCTGCGTATCCTTTGCTCCATTACGACCAGGAAGGCCAATCGGTCGAAGGGGCTCATGTTCGCGGATGTTGAAATTGCTGGGAAGGCATTTAGTGCTCTCGTTGACACAGGAGCATCCAACCTCTTCATCTCTGAAGAAGGTGCGAAGAAGCTGGGACTTCGCGTTGAAAGGACAAGGGGGTGGCTCAAGACGGTGAATTCCGAAGAAGTCCCGACATGCGGTGTTGCTAAGGACGTGGATATCCGGATCGGCCAGTGGAGCGGAAAGGAAACTGTTGAGGTAATCCCTCTTGATGACTACGACTTTGTTATTGGGATGGATTTCCTCGACAGGATTGATGCACTACTCGTCCCATTCGCGGATTGCATCTGTGTGTTGGATGCTAAGTGCCAATGCGTGGTGCCGGTCAAGCGGTCGATGGGAAATGGGCAAAAGACCTTGTCGGCCATGCAACTGAAGCGAGGGATCCAGAAAGGAGAAATCACGTACCTTGCGGCCTTGAAGGTAGATGAGGATGCGGGCTCGGAAGACGACGTACTAGCGGAGGTCGCCCAAGTCCTTAATTCCTTCAAGGATGTGATGCCGATGGAACTTCCGAAGAAGCTTCCACCTAAGAGGGAGGTGGATCACCGGATCGAGTTGGTGCCCGATACTAAGCCACCCGCCATGGCTCCTTACCGGATGGCACCGCCAGAGTTGGCGGAATTGAGGAGGCAGCTCAAGGAGTTGCTTGATGCTGGCTATGTCCGACCTTCGAAGGCCCCGTTCGGTGCCCCGGTGCTCTTCCAAAAGAAGCACGACGGATCGCTACAGATGTGTATAGACTATCGGGCACTGAACAAGCTAACGGTCAAGAACAAGTACCCGATACCGTTAATTGCAGATCTCTTTGACCAGCTTGGGGAAGCTCAGTGGTTCTCTAAGTTGGATCTGCGGTCAGGGTACTACCAAGTGCGGATCGCGGAAGGGGACGAGCCTAAGACCGCATGCGTAACGCGATACGGCTCCTACGAGTTCCTCGTCATGCCATTTGGGCTGACTAATGCACCGGCCACTTTTTGCACCCTCATGAATAAGGTACTCCACCCGTTCCTTGATCGATTTGTGGTGGTTTATCTTGATGATATCGTTGTGTATAGCCGGTCACTCCAGGACCACGTCGAGCACTTGAGACAGGTGTTCGAGGTGCTTCGGGAGAACTCCTTGTACGTGAAGAGGGAGAAGTGTGCATTCGCTAAGAGGGAAGTCCCTTTCCTCGGCCACATTGTTGGTGGAGGTCGGGTCCGAATGGATCCATCGAAGGTGGCCTCGATCATGGAGTGGAAATCGCCAACTAAGGTGACAGAGTTGCGTTCGTTCCTTGGTCTCGCCAACTATTATCGACGGTTCATCAAGGGCTACTCAAGCATCACCGTGCCACTCACGGACCTCTTGAAGAAGGCTCGAACCTGGGAGTGGACAGACGAATGCCAAGTAGCTTTTGATCGCTTGAAGCGGGTTGTCACGGATGAGTCCGTTCTCGCATTGCCTTGTTATAAGAAGTCGTTCGAGGTAGAGACGGATGCCTCGGATTTCGCTATCGGCGGGGTGCTGATGCAAGATGGCCACCCCATCGCGTTTGAGTCCTGGAAGCTTAGTGACGTGGAGCGGCGGTATACGGTCCAAGAGAAGGAAATGACGGCGGTGGTGCATTGTCTCCGGACTTGGAGGCACTATCTCTTGGGCTCAAAGTTCGTTGTGAGGACGGACAATATTGCCACGAGTTACTTCCAGACGTAAAAGAAGTTATCCCCGAAGCAAGCTCGTTGGCAAGATTTCCTGGCCGAGTTCGATTTCGTGATGGAATATAAGCCAGGGAGGACCAATGTCGTGGCTGATGCACTAAGTCGACGGGTGGAACTCGCCACGATCAGCCGACTTGAGAGTCCATGGTTGGGTCGGATCAAGGAAGGGCTGCAACATGACGCTAAAGCTCGCATTCTCTTAGAGCTCGCTCGCGAAGGGTAGTCACGGCAATTTTGGTGTGAGGACGACCTTGTTTACACCAAGGGTCGTCGAGTCTACGTGCCGCTCTATGACAATCTCAGACGGGAGATTCTACGGGAGTGCCATGACTCGAAGTGGGCTGGTCACCCGGGGATTCACCGCACTTTGGCACTCGTCGAAGAGCGGTACTATTGGCCCCAACTGCGGGATGATGTGGAGACTTTCGTAAAGACTTGTCTTGTGTGCCAACAGGACAAGACAGAGCAGAAGTCGCCCGCAGGACTCCTCGAGCCTCTCCCCATTCCAGAGCGTCCTTGGGAGAGTGTTTCGATGGATTTCATAGTCAACCTTCCGAAGTCGGAGGGATGTCAAACGTTGATGGTCGTGGTTGATCGATTCTCGAAGTATGCGACATTCATCCCAGTCAAGAAGGACTGCCCAGCGGAGGAGGCAGCCCGACTCTTCATGAAGCATGTGGTCAAGTATTGGGGCGTGCCGACCACGATAGTGAGTGATCGTGATCCTCGATTTACGGGGCGATTCTGGACTGAGCTCTTCAAGCTTTTGGGCACGAGCTTGAACTTCTCTACAAGTCTCCATCCTCAAACCGACGGTCAAACGGAGAGGGTGAATGCACTCTTGGAGTTGTACCTAAGACACTATGTGAGCACAACTCAAAAGGATTGGGCGACGATGATCGATGCAGCCCAATTCTCTTATAACCTACAAAGGAGCGAGTCCACCGGCAAAAATCCCTTCGAGATTGTGACGGGCCAGCAGCCATCAACTCCAAGTACGGTGGCATTGGGCTACAAGGGGAATAGCCCAGCGGCGTACAAGCTCGCCAAGAGTTGGCAAGAAGAGGTGGACTTGGCACGGTCTTGCCTCAACAGGGCGACGAAGCGAATGAAGAAGTGGGCCGATAAGAAGCGTCGCCACGTCGAGTATAGTGTGGGCGACTTTGTGTTGGTGAAGCTACACAACATTCTCCGACACAAGGACGTGCACAAGGGCCTTACACGGAGATACGAAGGCCCATTCCAAGTCCTCCAGCGCGTAGGTAACGTGGCATACAAGGTGGAACTCCCTAAGAAGCTAAAGCTCCACCCGGTATTCCACGTGAGTATGCTGAAGCCGTTCCAGGAGGACAAGCAAGATCCGAGCAGGGCCGAGTCCTCGCGTGCACCAATTGGGGCTAAGGCGGCATACGACCAGGATGACGAGCAAATCTTGGCTGATCGGGTCGTGAGGAAACGTTGGTGCAAGCCGAAGCGTGAGTACCTCATCCAATGGAAGGGGTTACCCGAGAATGAGGCAAGTTGGGAACCTGCCGAAGACTTGTGGCAGTTTACAAAGCAGATTAAGGCTTTTTATGCAGAGGATGCGACGAGGGCGTCGCCAGAATAGGTGGGGGAGAATGTTACGAACGAACCTTCCGAACATCGAACATGATCGGGAGAGCCCGAAATTGTTGAGGTTTGCTAGGAAATGCGTGCGATGGAGTCTTCTGGAGAGCCTCGGACCTCGAACCTTCTAGAAGTCTCCCGAGTCTTCTGTAATTAATACCGGTAGTTGGGACAATTGCATTTATACCGGTAGATGGTAGAAGTAGTTGAATGTACATTAATTACCGAGTGCCTATATAAGAGCATCACCTTCTCATTTGTACAGACACTTGAAAAAGCAATACAAGTATCATTCTCCAGAGCTTCTCTCTCTAGTTTCTCTCTCTAGAAGTTCTGTGAAGGGAAAGGCTGCCTAGAATAGTGATTCTAGGGCCGCACGGGTAGGGAACGCTAGATAAAATAGCAGGCCCGTGACACTATTTTGTCACTAGATGATGATGATTCCTAGTTAGTAACATCGATACATCTTATATATAAAGTATAAAATATTTGGCAGTTAAGAGTCTTCTTATTCCTTTTTTCCCCCCCTTATTTCTTGAGAAAAACGATTTATACTATTTTAGTTAATTTCTAGTTTTAGTGTTTGTCACCTACAAATTATCTTACTCCATTAATACTTCTCCTAAGTCTTAATTGCCAACAAAGATATATAGACTGTAATCTTTCCATGTAAATAAATTTGTTATATGTGAGTTACTGAAAGAAAATTTGTTATATGTGAGTAATAACATGATTCGGGGCTGTATTCAATTCGAGAATTAATCATATTTTTCATATCAAGTGGCGTTTTTCACTGCAACAATCCTTTTTTTCTTTGGGTTTCAAGAAGGAAATATTCTTTTTAACAGTAATAATTCTAACTGAAAAAGAAAAGGGTAAATCAAGAGATGCAGCAGGTAATAGGTGTCGAGCTCGATTTTGAAAATATCTTAGCTGATTAATATTTAGTACAAGATGTTTCGCCCAGGAATATTATCAACCATTTCTTTTCTTTTCTTTTTTTCTTTTGGCCAGATAGATAAACTATTTTTGTCTTTAGTAGAATCATAGCGACAATTTTTTTGATAATATTGAGGGCGACATAAATATCAAGCACAAAAATTCAAGATATCATTTTCTACGAAAGTTAGACTCACTATTAATATCACTCCCTTCCTTTTTTTTTATTATATATATTATTAATATTACTCGTTTCCCAGATAGATATATATATATATATATATATATATACACATATTAGAATTCAAAGGCGAAGAGAAGTGCGCAAATGTCTGAGTGCATTTGACTCCAATAATGCTACTGTGAGCAATTTAATTACTAAAGTGCCCACTCCACAACTTCCATATTTTTCCACTAATAATTACAAAATAAAAATACTTGCACATATTTCGTGCCTATGCTATGAAAATACGTAACATCAAATTTTTAATGTGATTCTTTGCTACCGCATATTGTCAAGCTAGCTACTGTACCGTCTCTATACCGAAGGTTGAAATGGTATAGCAAACTGATAACAAGGTCTGCTACATATTTTGGCCTTGGCCAAAAAAAAGAAAAGGTAAAAAAACACCCGTTGTGATATATGAGAAAGGGAATTGTAATATGACAAAGAAAAGGACAAATTTATTATGAACTATCCCCGAACAAGTTGACACAGTAAGCTGTAATTATACCAATTTTTTTTTTCTGATGTTTCTCATATTACTTTTTATAACTTGCACGTATATAAACGGTTTATTTCCGTTCTTATAATTTTTGATTAGGTATTTTCTTTTTGCTGTGAATTAATAAGGAGTCCACTTAATCACTTTAAGGAAAAAAAAAGAACCTTGATCATATAGCTCAATTTATCATAAATCTTTTTTTAAGGTGATGAACAACGGTGATGACAACATTACTGTTTCCCACTACGCAATGTTCGAACTCTCATATTTAACCGTGAACATATTAAACAAACTGAACAATCAGCGTAAGCACTGACCTTGTTGGTACAATTAGCTCAATTTATTATAAATCTAGTATTTGCAATCAAAGAGGAGAGAGAGTACAATCAATCAAACAAACCAATATAAATTCCTGGTGGGCCATGAAATTATTGATTTTTCTTTGATTTCTTTTTTTGGGTACAAAATTGAACCGATTTTAGATGTTTTATTTTATTTCTTTATTTACGTATTTTACATCTTATAAAAAATTTTCACCCAATAGACAAAGTCCTATAAAAATCAATGGAACATCTGTGCAATTGTTAGCGGTTTGTTTACGTATCATCACTGTATTATAGAAAACGATTGCCATGAATAAGCTTTAATTATTCTTATGGGTGAATTTACAAAGATGGGGATTTCCTTACATCTATACATACACATATGTATGTATATAAATTTATTTGGATGAGATACGTTTAAATTTTAATCAAGATAAAGCTAATCCAAAATACAAAATTATCCAGATTCCTCTATATGTCTATCTATCTATCTATTATATGCATAAATCTGGTCTTTAGAATAAGATTATTCGCCCCTCGTTTTAAACATGAAACGTATTAGACCATTCAAGGCCAGGAGAAAAATGTTCTCTTTTCTTCTCTTTTTCGGTGTAATCGGGGTTCTAATCGAATCCTTGCGCCAATCCTGCAATCTCTTCGCATCTTAGATAAGAATGAAGAATATCTCTGTGCCAAATTAAAACAAGGGAAAAACTAAAATAAAATAAATAAAAAATGGAGGTACCTCCATTATATTCCACCTAACGCGTCGAATCCATGACCCACCTCCATTATATGTGGACTAAAAGAGTTGGAGAATTCTTATTCTTCTTCTTCTTCTTATAATATATCCTAGTGTACTTTTTAATTTTGATTTTCCACGAAAGCATAAAGATTTTCAATCTACTGGTTGTAACTAATCTCTACCCGGACGTCAATTTTTGCTATGTTCCTTTTTACTTCCAACAGATGGGGTCTAATAGAGTTCAAACCAGCAGGGTGCACATAAGATAAATTATGGCCATTAGAAACACAATTTACCAACTGTAGCACACTATATAATTAAGTGCAATCATAAATGCCAATACAATAGAGTCAGAATAAACGTAGTTTTGCCAAGTGTTATTCTTGACTTCACCAGAATATGTCATGTGTCACTTTTGTTTTCTCTAAATTTTGCCACATGACATCTTCTCAATCCTCTTTAATGCAAACAAATTAATTTCCATATTGGCATCTTCTCTACCCTAGTTAATGCATTAAATTGATAGATTTCAAAATTTGTGCAATACAAGAATAAATATAATTTTTTAAATTCAATTTATTGAAATTATTTCCATTTTTCAATATTTGGTTTAATGAAAAATTGAAATTGACTAGAACGTTTTAAAAAAATTTCACCAACATCAAATAAACTCAAAGAATTACAATATAATGCAAATAAACTGATTGAAGAATTCATATAATTTAGGAATGAATATAATGTTTTCGCATTCAATTAATCAAATTATTTTTTTTTCAATTTTCAATGCTATAAATACTTCATTATATTCTTGAAATCGTAATTGTAATATTTAAAGGCTATTACAAGTATTATGTTAATATTAAATCCACTTAGAAATTAAAAGTGATGGTAAATAATTTATTTATTTTAAAGTTCATAAAATGAATGGAATATATTTAGGTTCTACTCTATTAAATTTATTTAAAGTTGAAACATTTGAATTTTATAAGTGATTTATATTTGCATAAAAGATATAAATCAAAATATGTTCTAGAATTTTGATATTGGAAATTAAGAATATTCTCTACCCTCTTTAATGCATCATATCAAATGCACTTAAAATAGAAAAAAAATAATACAAGTAAATTGATCTAATAAATTTTCAATTCCACAAGCTTACATATATTCTTGAAATAAAATTCAATTTTTTTCAGTTTAAAATAATAATAATTTTTTGAAAATTTCCATATAAGTAATTTTACTTACATTATTAAAATCCAAAGGACCTTAGAAAAAAATAATATAAGTAAGTTAATCTAACAATTCATACAATTTAGAAAGAAATATATATTTTCAAATTCAATTAACTGACATTATTTTCTTTTTTCATTTTCGAATTCTACAAATGCTTAATTTTATTCTCGAAATCGTAATTGGAATATTTAGGAAACTAATTGAAGAATTTGTATAATTTAGGAATAAATATAATCTTTTCACATTCAATTAATTAAACTATTTCCTTTTTCCAATTTCCAATGCTACAAATGCTTCATTATATTTCTGAAATCGTAATTGTAATATTTAAATTCTATTACAAGTATTATTTTAATAATAAATCCATTTAGAAAATAAAAGTAATGCTAAATAATTTATTTATTTATTTAAAAGTTCATAAAATGAATGGAATAAATTTAGGTTCTATTCTATTAGATTTATTTAAATTTGAAATATTTGATTTCTATATGTAATTCATTTTTGCATAAAAGATATAAATCAAAATATCTTTTACAATTTTGATATTAAAACTTTAGAATCTTCTCTACTCCATTTAATGCATCATATTAAATGCAATTGAAATAGAAAAAAAATAATACGAGTGAATTAATCTAATATTTTTCAATTCCACAAGCTTAAATATATTCTTGCAATCAAATTCAATTTTTCAGTTTAAAAAAAATTGAAATATTTCTCAAAAATTTCCACACAAGTAATTTTACTTACATTAATGAAATCAAGAGGACCTTAAAAAAATAATATAAGTAAATTAATCTAATAATGCATACAATTTAGAAAGAAATATCTTTCAAATTCAATTTATTAAATTTATTTTATTTTTTCATTTTGAAATTCTATGAATGCTTAATTATATTCTTGAAATCGTAATTGGATTATTTAGTCCAAAAAGGATGTTGAAATATTTTTTGAAAATTTTTCACACAAGTAATTACTTACAAAATTTAAATTGTAAGGAGTTTTGAAATATTTAGTAACCATTACGAGTTCTGTGTTAATTTTAATTACACTTACAAATAAAAAATGATGCTAAAGAATTTATTTTAGAAGTTTATAAAATGAAGGAAACCAATTTGTTTCTATTTTTATTAAATTTACTTAAAGTTGAAACATTTAAATTTTATGAGTGATTTACATTTTGGTGTGCTTTTTGTACAAAAGATATATATCCATCTTCCAGTATATCGATTTGAAAATTCATATTCTTTTTAGAAAACTAAAAGGTTAAGATTACTCAAAATAATGTAATTCATGCTTTTAGTAATCTGATTTAGAATCATCGTTATTTTGACATTTATCAAAGAATTAGCTCCATAAATATAAATTAATTAATATTTTTTAAAGACACTTTATAATAAAAATATATAAATTTATATTACAAAAAATAAATCTTTGCAACGCGCTGGTGAAATGGCTAGTTTGTATTAATGTCTAATCTCTTATTATATCTTTTTAATTTATTGTTGATTTCTTCAAAAGGCAAACAATCTCCACCACTATTCCCCCTTTTGGCCCTTCCATTCTCATCATCATCATCTTCTTCTTCCTCCCACTTACGTCTGTCTCTTTCTCTCAAGCCTCCAACAAAGCATAAGAAAGGAAGAAAGAAAGAAAGAAAGCAAGAACATCTCCTTAAGTCTCTTTCTCTCATCCTTTTTAGCCCTAAGCAGAAATTGAGATTCTTCCTATCATTTCTCTTCAATTTCATTTTGTTCTCTTCTAAGCCATCACATCATCCACAAATGATACTACCAAAGAGAGGCCACAGGTTCTTCAAATTCAGAATCAGCTCAGCTCACATCTCCTTCTCTCTCATTTCATCCATTAATTAGCTTTTTTTGCTTGGATTTCTCCTCAAATTCAAGGAAAAAAAATTCCCTGATTGGGTGAGAGGGAATATTGCTATCCTTCCACCTGTATCTCACACAGTTGCACACACTAGCTAGGAAATTTTCGATCCCATCCCATCCCATCAACACCCACAAAAAAAATCTTTTATTGGCGTTTTCTTTTTTTCACTTGCTATATCGCTTGTCTTTGCAAATCTCTTCCTTGAGGGACCAAATGAACAATAGGGTTCACTACGACAACTACACGAGGTCAAGGGCAGCTGGCGCGAAGATGATCGGGTGGATCATGCTCAGCATCGACTACTCCAGGCTCTTCTGGTTGTTGTTCGGCGTCTTCTCCTACGAAAATCATGAGGGAAAACCACGGATCTCCTTCTAGCACGAGATTGATTGATTTCCTCTCCTCCCTCTCTCTCCTCCCCCTCTCCCTCACCTAAGTTACGTTTGCTTCCTCAAGACTATATACTTTTCCATATAGCTACACAACTTCAAGTTCTCCATATAGTTATAAGTTGCACGTAAGAGCCCGTTTTTTAAAAGTCCTCGACTCGTTCGGGTTGACAAGCGAATTAGCCATGCAGAGGCCTCGTTCGAGAGGAGGCTGCCTTGATGGGGGAAAGTCATCCCCAGGATATGCTGAGACTGACCCCTCGGGTCGTTATGGCCGAGTAAGTTTCTCTTCATTTCCATTTGTGCTTGCATGCATGTTTTGTGTGTCTATGTACCGTATCCATATCATATTGTTAAGATGTTCACATAGTTCTGCTATATGTTGCGCATCGAATTGCTTGGAGTTATTCATGGACAGGATTTGGGACAGCTGGATCCTTCCCAAATCCAAAACCTTTAAAAAGGGTCGTCCTCCAAACTCTTTCCAAACCCGTTAAGAATTTAGAGAAAAATTTCCAAACCCTTCCCTCTAAGTTAACGGGTTCCCATTGGAAGCCCATATTTTTCACGTATATACACTCTTAGCCATTATATGAAAAAAAAAAAAAACCTGAATAGCAGCGACAACAAAGCAAATATTATATCAAATGAGTTTCAAGAGAAAAAACATCGATTAAATTAATATCGCACTCGAAAGAGTTCAATAACATTGAGTTTTATCAATAAAATGAAAAGGAAACAATAGATTTCGATGGAACTATGTGATAGCTCGAAAAGATCGGTACTTGACCGATGTGGAGAGGCTGGAATAGCAGAGAAAGAGGGCCGAAGATGATAGGCACGGGTGGAAGATGTCAAGGGCGAGGGTGATGGATGAACACTAATTGAAGGTTACTTTATAAAAATTAACAAAGGAATAGGAGAATTTTAGTAATTATAACTTAATTGGTTTAGGATGGGTTTTGATGCAAAATACCAAATCGTTCCCAAACTCTCCAGGATTTTGATGAAGAATCCATAAACCCTTCCTGTGACCCAATGGACAAAATCCTTTACCTTTTTTTTTTTTTGGGTTTGAGAACGATAAAAAACCATTTACAGAAACCTATGAACATCCCTAGAATTGCTTTATATAGAGCTTGGGATTTTTCGCTAGCTAGGTATCTGGTAAGCCGATTCATGGTTTCAAGATATTGAAATATCGGAATTAGTTTGGCAAATATTCATTCACATTTCACATGATCAATTGCCCGTTCATATATAGTGTGTATATCCTGTGTTTTGGGATTATTGCGTTTGCGTTCCAGTCATACACACAAGTAGCAACAGTATCTCTAAAATCTAATATGCAACATGGACATGATTTGAATTTGTCGAACAAATCCAAAGGAAAAACATAAATTTTATATCAATCTATATGTATTTTTCCATAAAGAAATACATATGATTAGTCTCTATTGTTTTAGTTAATCAAGTAAGTCCACTCTTTGGTTGCTTCTAGATGTGTACTCCGGAGTACCTGCTAGAATATCACTGAAGCGTGCCCATATGATATTCAGGTGGACCCTCAAATGATGTCAATGCTTTTGGTAAAGCTCTGGTTAATTGAAATATACATCATAGACAAATATTCATTATAATCGCCAATATCTATATAATTTAGCATAAGGTTGGGTCAACGGTCATGGAAAGGTGGCAATTCGAATTTTCACATTTTAAATAAGAACAGCCTGCCCCAAATTGACGTGGCCTCTCGACTATAATTAATATTCCTTGCGTCTTTCATATAGGCTCATCAATTGACGCACTCCATCCAATTCGCTTTCTCCACCCCCCAACTCGATCGATCGGCTCATATAAATGTCTAAGAGTCACGTCACTATTCTTGCCGACACGTACCGTGTGCGATGAAATTATTAAATAGATTGACTATCGAGTACGCGTAGAGCCCCTCGTTTACAATTGAAGGGGAGTACTTCATAGGTGAACCTCACGGTACCATTGATATATGGCTCTTGCAGGCATCGTGTCCCATTAAACAATTTCTTACTAATTAATTATACTACTTATATAAATAAACATAAATGCCAGTATATGATAACATAACTACTTTGTAGATGTACATATCTTTTCTTGAATTCATCTTGAATTGATTGACAATACGTGGCTCAACCGTAATTAGATTTCCAGTGGGTGGTTGATTTAACTTGCAGCCTGATGATTCAAAATCCACTAAAAACATGTCATGGCTAGTAGCTAGTGACCAGTTGACGGTTAAATGAAATTAGTATCAACCATAGGTATGGTTGGAGAGAGATAATTGACAAGTAAAATGTGAATTCTCCTTACCTCGTAAGCCGTAGGAAACCTTCACATAGTGCAATTAAGCTTCAAAACACGGCAGATTAATATATTCGATCGAGATGTATATCGATTTGAACATACATTATGCATCAATAAATGTCAGACACCAAAAAAAGTAACCTTCGATGTCTGTAAATTGAGAAAGTATGAATGCAGTAATCCTGAAAAATATGATTTAAGTGATGGTGATTGATCATTGCAGTTTCGAGAAGTTCTGGGAAAAGGAGCAATGAAGACGGTGTACAAGGCGTTTGATGAGGTCATGGGGATCGAGGTGGCATGGAACCAAGTGAGGCTCAACGACGTGTTCCATTCGCCGGTGGAGCTGCAGCGGCTCTACTCTGAGGTTCATCTCCTTAAGGATCTCAACCACCCCTCCATCATGAAGTTCCATTCCTCCTGGGTCGACCCTGACCGCCGTACCTTCAACTTCATCACTGAACTCTTCACCTCTGGCACCCTTCGCGAGTAAGTTACTAGTCTGGCCTTGCATCTTCTATAAAAATCTCTGTACTTTTGCTCCGCATTAACTGATCAACATGTCTGAGTGATCTATGTCCTCTTATAATTGGCTTATCCTAGAACCTGCGGTGTTTGCTTCAGAATCCCGTTTCCATCACTTCGTAGATTGAGTTGTCATTACAATTTGCAGGTACCGGCACAAGTACCTACGAGTGAACATTAGAGCAGTAAAGAACTGGGCGCGCCAAATCCTGAGGGGCCTTGCCTACCTCCACAGTCACGACCCTCCGGTGATCCACAGGGACCTCAAGTGCGATAACATCTTCGTCAATGGCCATCTTGGTCAGATCAAGATCGGCGATCTCGGGCTGGCGGCTATCCTTCGTGGCTCCCAACACGCTCACAGTGTCATAGGCACGTGATATAGTATTACGTTCCTCTTTGCCACGCGGCTTGTCAAATTGCATATTAAATGCACTAACTGATCAATTGATTTTGGACAAGCAGGGACACCGGAATTCATGGCTCCTGAGCTGTACGAAGAGAAGTACACTGAGCTGGTAGATATTTACTCGTTCGGCATGTGTGTTCTGGAGATGATCACTTGCGAGTATCCATATAGCGAGTGTACAAATCCGGCTCAGATTTACAAGAAAGTCACCTCGGTACGAAAAAGATACATCATCAGATAGCTTGACTGAATCAGGCGTGATGGTGGCAAATCGATTAAATTCCTAGAGGATTATGGATATTTATAGATGCAGCTAAACCTTGTGCCTGCACAAGAACTGACTTGACTCTTAAAATTACTATATAGGGAAAATTACCTGAAGCTTTCTACCGGATTCAAGATGACGAAGCTCGGGAGATCATTGGCAGATGCTTGGAGACTGCTTCAAAAAGATTGCCTGCTAATGAACTGTTGCTTGATCCTTTCCTCGCAACTGATGATGGCGATATCCTGGTGCGTGTTCAGAGAGTTCAGAACTCATCTCCTACTCGGACGTTGATTGATGCAAATATCTCGCTAGTGGTGGCCAAACCCACGAGGGATACGGACATGATGATCACGGGGACCAAGAACCCAGAGGACGATATAATCTATCTCAAAGTACAGATCTCCGATAAAGATGGTATGTAATCGTTGAAAAGTGAAAGCCACAATATATTCGAAGTGAAAAGGACTTACACTTTATCGTCCTTCTGCCGCACAGGTCATGCCAGGAACATATTCTTCTCGTTCGACATTGTGAATGACACGACAATGGATGTAGCTACCGAGATGGTGAAGGAGTTAGAGATAACTGATTGGGACCCTGCCGAGATCGCCGAAATGATCGAGAAGGAGATAGCATCTCTTGTCCCGACTTGGAAAAGACAGAGCTTTCCATTCAACTTCAATCGCCAAGAGAGCTTTAACTGTGAAGAAGAAGATGAAGCAGAATGTGGGAGCCAGCATCCATTCTACGCTTCCTCGTCGCATTCGTCGTCCCAAGCCTCCCTTCCGGCTTTCATCAATCATAATTCATATCACGACATCACCCTTTCAAACGATGGAATCGACATTGGCTCTTGCCGGAGTTGGCTTCAGGATATGTTCTTCTTTCCTGGTGAAATGATAATCAAATGGATCGTGATTATTTTTTAGAATATATGATGCAATTAATGCTGATGAACATGAAATGCGGAATATTGGTTGCAGATGATATGTTCATAAATGATGACACGGCTTCTCAGAGCTCCATGAACTCCTTCAAGTACTCGAACTTCAACTACTTCTCAGCGAACGAGTTAGATGATCCTGATCTACTCAGCCCGAGAAAGGGGCCGGATCGTCATGCTCACTGCAATTCAAAGTCCCACCAGACTACAGCAGCTGCTGCGGCTGCTGCTGCTGCTTCTCGGTTCTGTCCCAGACTGAACAAGCAAATAATGTACTCTCATCAATACCATTGCCCACCTGATGATCAATCCGGGGCCCATCATTCGTGCTCGAATCATAAACACAGAGGAGTACCACGAATCAGGTCAATGGTAGATATCCGGAGGCAGCTCCTCCACAAGTCTCTGGTGGAGGACGTCATTAACAAAAGGCGGATGTTCAAGACTGTCGGGGCAGTTGAGAACATCGGGTTTCAAGACCCGTGCTGATCTCGTAGGGCAAGAGCCTAGAGAAGGACAAGCAACGTTTCCAATGGTGAAACTATTAAGCTGGTTTGGTCAGTACATGATGTTACATCATCAAACGGTTTGCTCTTTTTACATGTAAGTTTCGTGAGTCTTTAAGTGATGCTTCTGCGAACATTTCCATACGATGATATGTCTAATATGTTGGCAAATCCGAGAAGAAGAAGAAGGCCATTATATCTCGGATGTGTAAATGCGATGTATTAGGGGTCTGAAATTGCATTTTGTGAAGTTAATAAAACTGTTACCTGGTGTGCTTATTTTGAGACTCCTGGCTACTCCCTTTTCGAACCGAGAAGGTCGATCAAGTGTCACTCATCAAGATTGTGTTACATTTCGCGGAGTCTCTTGGCAATGCCTCTACAGAGAGAAACTCAAACTAAGGACGGAAGAACTTCAAAATTTTACGAATGGATGCGATTTACATTTAACTCAGTGTTAAATTATTTGATATGACTGCGAAGCTCCGAGATGAAAGCAACAATAACCAAATAAAGCAAACGAAAGATCATCAACAGGGTGGAATCACACCTCGTGGACAGGACAAAGCCAATGTGCGGATGGAGTTAATATTGGCCGCGGACATTTCGTGATTTTACCGGAAAAATGGAAATCAGATATGGGCTACATCCAATGGTTGGGCTTGGTAAAGGCCCACTTTTATTTTTTTTCTCCATTTTGATGACTCCGGCGGTGGGCCCCCAAAGCAGTCTGTTTTTCCAATTTCCAACTGATACTAAAGCTGGGTGAAGTAATTATCATGAGATTAGATAATACAGACGACGTACGTACGAAGAGGAATCTCTTATTTCCCGAGTGACAAGACCGGTTGATAGGGCCCTGTTCAGGGGAAAAATGGCTAGATTAATTGAAGCTTCACTAATCACGATTCAAGATATAATCAATGTGACATGATGTTCAAGCACTTCCAAGTTGATTACTTATGTCTGGCAACTTTGTTTTTATCGGATATCCGGTACCAATGCAGCCACATATGTACCCGATATGTCTGTTATCTCATTGGAAATGAAAAAGACCTTTAATCAATTAACATGTAAAATTTTCTTAATGTACGTCACAATCTTTTGAGAATTCCACTCAAAAGAAACTACCCGCGAAAGAACATGCATCACCATCAAAAGATGATATAATGTAATAGCGTACATTCTCACCTATTCATCTAGAGACCGCAAATTCAATATTTAACGGGACTATTCGTGTCCATTTATTAATTATTTAGTCACAAGATGGTGTAACGTGGTGGTGCACATCTTCACCTATCGATCTAGAGGTTACAAGTTTGATATTTAATGAGACCATCCTTACCCCTTTATTAGTTATTTAGGATTTCGTCTTCATTGTACTAGGCTTTGTACATCTTTTGTAATAAAAAAAAAAAAAAAGAACATGCATCCTCTTGACGTCATATCGGGACTTCCCGGCTGCTCGAATCGGATCGATTAGCAGGTTCATACACACACTCTTTCCTTATACAAGGGGAAGAAATATGTAAAATTTTGGCAAGTCGAGAAGGAAATGAGACATATAAATAAAATTGTGGTGAAGTATACAAGCCCAGTGTTGGTTTTGTTTTTACTTGGTAATAAGTCAGTGTTGCTTGTTTGTTGCGTTGTTATGAGAATCTTTCATCGCACCGACGCAAAAGGTCAGGCCCCCACCCCACCTATGGCTAATCTATCTATCCTATGAATCTAATCTATGGAAATTTTTTATTTGTCGAAGTCAGCAGAGGACAATAATAGATCCATATTTATTGAATCAATATGCTGATAAATTGGTACGTGTGGAAATTATGGAGGAAATTGTTCTTTTTATTTTTTTAAATTATATTAAAAAATAAGAAGTTTAGAATAACGGACAATCATACTCTCTGAATCCGATAATTACAAGCAGGCATGAGCTGTAAGGATCAAACTTACATGAGCTCCCTTAAGTTCGAGAAAGCTCTCTCACAAACCTTTACGGCTATACGCAAGACTCTTGCACAGAAGGTGACTCGAACGAACATATGACAAGTTAAGGCAACTGATTCAAGCCATAATCACTGGGTCACCAAACTTTGGTGGATACTTTTTAGTTAATCATTAAATATTATAAATTATAATTTTGGTCTCACTGTTGCCTCCTCTCTCTCTCTCTCTCTCGGCGGATGTTGGGGGAGTGGTGGGCCAGACAGACAAAACAGACAACGAATCCGGACATCGATCTTCCAAGTCTGCGATTTTGCTCCCACCTCCACCCGTGCGCAAAAGTGGATGAATTTCCCATAAAATAAAAGTGAATTTTCTAGAAAGGAAGAAAACTAAATAATTGAGTTGCATAACAAAATTAGTGGTACACTGAAAAAAATAAAATAAAATTATGAGTACTGTCAGTGTCGACAACATAATTTGGTGAATATGATGGAATATGTGTTTTCTCTTTCGATTGTATTGAACAGGAGGTACATCAGCTTAATATATGATAAAATAAAATTTTTATTACCTAATAAATAAAGAGTGATGAATATTTTCACTAGGACTATTGAATCTAAAATTTTTCACATACTTTTGTACAATACACTCTTTTCTCTAGAAAAACTAATCATCTTTTAATAATTTTTTAAGGCAATGTACTGTATTTTGTAAAGTTTGACATCAGTTCGCTGATATGGATAACATACTATGTTCATTTCTCTTTATTAATCATCCAAAAAATATTAACTTTTGATCCTTTTATTTTTCAATTTCAACACTAACTTTATTTTTTGATAAAAAAGCATGAACTTTGATTTTTTTATCACGTTAAGTATTTGTGTCAATTTTCATCTATCTTTTTGATGTAGCGGAAAATAGTACTTACGTTACAAACGGTGTCACGTCACCTCAGCAAAAATAATAATTTTTTAAAAAAAAACTAGGGATTGTTCCTATTTCGGCGGGTAGGGTCTCAATCCCGGCTATTTCTTGATGCGGCGTGATACTGTTTACAACGCAAGTACTGTTTTTCACCGTGTAAGCAAAATGGATGGAAAATGGCACGGATGCCTAATGTAACAAGAAAATCAAAGTTCGTAATTTTTTTATAAAAAATAAAATTCGTGCTAAAATTTTAAAAATATAAAAGTTTTTTATTATTATTATTAACTTTTTTTTCCTCAAAATTGAATACGAATATCTCCACATATATCTTATCATGGGCTATTGAACACTCCGAGCCCCACAAATCTTTTTCTCCCGTCAATCACATTTACTTATGATAAAATACCTACTCTTATTGACATGATCGGCCAGTCGACTTATTTGGAAGAACATCAATTTGATGATCTGTGTAACACGATTAGTATGTCTTCTTTCCAAAACTGTACAAATCATCTCGATAATTTTAACAAATCTTATCATGTATTTACTCACACATGCCCACAAATCTTTCCTCCCGCCCACCGTGCTTAATTCTAATAAGATATATCTTCTTAATGACATCGACCGGCCGACTTATCTGAAAGAACATAAATTTAGTAATAGCACCTTTGAAAATGAACGGATTTGGACGTGTATGAAGCTGTCTTTTTCTGCACTGACACATATTAAATTCATTTTATCTTTCGGTGAGGATTCTCCCTAGATTTTTGTCTATTGGATTGCATGCATGATAAATCACCACTTCAGGATTCAGGATGCTCAACATGCACCTACCGCAAAAAGACTACCAAGACTCAGCAATTTTAACTCCAAACACGTAAGGAAAGTATTTTATCAAATCATTTAGCCTCATAGACCAGAAGCATAGATTCATAAATCCTAGTGGAGTCGTGTGAAAAGCCATATGAAACCTAAAAATCAATGAACGCTATTAACTCCATTTTCAGTGAATAACTAGTGAAATCCTCCCCTGATTCATCGAAAAAAAATCCTATGTCCTTTTTGCCTAACCAGCTTCGATAAATTAGAACATTTCTATGGCGATTATATCTTTTATCGTGTTGCCTGGAAGGAATCACCTTGGGATATACAGATACATCCTGGAATAGCAGCAGATCATGCCTGGCGGGAATACTACAACCCTTGAACAGCCCACCTGCACTATCATGGTTCCAAGTATCGCAAGAGGACAAACCACTTCGGGCAAAAGTCTGAACAGTTGCTTGCCTAAATATAGCTGCAGAAAGAGGAATGAAGAAGATTTGGTTACGCTGCGATGCATTACTACTTGTAGACGTCATTTTACACCCATAAAACTCCCCATTAAAAATTAAAAGTATAGTTTCGGATATTTTTATAACTCTAAAACTCTTTTCATATTGGTTATGTTCATGGACCCTTAAGACTGATAACTCCCTAACTCATGACTTGAGTCAATATGGCTCATTATTAATTTTTCACTCATTATGCACTTTCGAGAAATATTCAGATGTAAGTCTAGGATTCAATGTAAACGCAACCACTTATTAACAAAGTGCTTTATTCAGCGGGAAAAAAAAAGGATAAATCACCACTTCTAAGCCACTTCTGATCACCCCTTCTAATCCATGTGTACGTGGGTCGCCTCAGTAAAAGCATGTGAAATTTTTATTAATTTTCAAGACATTTGAGTCTGATCTTATATTACATTTTATACAAATTAAATACCATTTAAAACATTAATAAATAAAAAAGAATTCGGGCGCGGTCTCCTTTCTACCACTAAAGTTCTCACATTGTCCTTCAATTCCTTGATCGGTTTATTTTTCTTTATTGAATGGATTTGTTCCATGAAAATTAGAGTAGACGAGGGATATATATGTGGCTCGGGTTCAACGTTTTTTTTCTTTCATTTAGATACTTCACGAATATCCTCATTTTATTGCTTAGACAAATCCTATTGGAGTATTGACTTGATTGTAATCATAAGGCGATTTTATTAGGTTTCAAACCCTTGTACTGGAAACAAAGTCCCTCCCAAGTTTAGCCCCGACTTTAATTCAAGAGATAATTTTTTTTTCCGGGTAGGTAGAGATAATTAGTATTAACTAATAACATGAATCTTTGAGGTACACCACTTCAAAGGATATTTGACCTAAAAATCAACTGAACTCGAAGCACGTTCTATATAGAAAAAACCTGTCCCTATAGTCATTTCCATGAAGATTTATTATGCAAAGGACATATGACCATGTTGTCGCAAAAATTCATAATTCAGAATATATTAATATGAGTTTGGACAATAATTTCCGTATGTCAGAAGGAGATAGATCAGGAATTAATTGAGTTAAAAATTATGACCACACGTGGGAGCTGTGCTAGTAGGGCAATTATTAGAGCGGTGCGTGTGGGTCCTCCCCATCGTCAAAGAGTGCCAAGTAGCGATAAAAAAATATAGTAGTATAGTAAGCACACGTCATTACCTGTGGACTTTTAGGTCGTAGATTTGATATCCAAGTAGAATTATTCGTGATTTTTTTATTAATTATTTAATTTTTTTTATTGTACTAAAATTTATGCTTTCTTTATAAATAAATAAATAAAAAGTGCCTAGGAGTGATTTGGTAGGTTGCACACTTCTATCTTATCCCACTATATATCAAAAACCGAAAATTGATCGAACAATAATAAGAAGAGGTTGTCTCGTATGATAAATATGCGAAGGAATTAAATTATAAAGAAGAAAATATTCGTGCTAATTATATCAATCAAATCTTCACCTCATTCATGTTGATGTTGTGACCTAGGAAGCTTTTTTTTCCTTTTTTGGTGGACAAAAACATTGTATTAAAGCACGAACATGATATACATTAAGATTGCCGACGAGATTAAGAAGCATTTGATTGACAAAATCTTTTCTCTCTCTCGGGTCGAGCATAGGGTTCAGAAGCCATTCTGCGATGGAGAGGTGAGAGGGACGGATCTCTGGAACGTGCATGCCAATTATTATCGTGGTGATCATTCATTTTCGATGCACTTCGAGATTTCCAAATTAAAACAACGATCTAGAATAATTTACAAATGATGGTAAATGTCGTATAATTTTGTTATATTATCCGATTGTGTATCAGTATATGTATTGTCTAAAGAAACTGCAGGACCCAGGATCTACGGACGATCGCCTGGGGATCAGAAGATGTTGGTTTGACTCCACCCGCCGGCCGTCAATACTTGCGGCTCCCCCCGGACACCGTACAGAGCAGCGGCAGCCTGCCCACGGCCCAATAGATTTATTACACGCTCTCCCTAAAGTCCCAACCCATACCTCTCTATATCTATTAATATCATGCAGATTTTTGTTTTTTCCTTGTCATTTCACAATTACTAAACGTACGGTTAATGATGCCCCCATAGCCACTAGAGAATCACCTGGACTCGGGTCCACCAAGAGTCACTAGACAAGCAACTCACGCGTCACCGAGTGCCAATCAATCGAGTGAAATATATTAGTCGGTCTCTCAGGGCACGGTTATATATGTAGAGAATACAGTGACATGTACGTACAAATATATATTGGTATTGAAAATCGGGGTGCAAAGGTCTCCCCTCGTAGGGCCTGGACTCATTGTATATGTAAATCTTGCAGTTACATTTGTGGTCCAATTTAAACAGCTCGATCATGCGGCGTTGTTTTAATAATTCAATTGATGAGAACATGCTTGTCGAGATCCTATGGATGCAATTGAGATAGTGGATAGTCATGGTCCTAACTCGGTTAACGAGCACAAAAGCCCCTTCAAAGCAATAAAGAAAGTGAACAAATTACTCGGAAAAGAAGAAGAAGAAGAGGGGATACGGATAAAGCAATGGAGTACTATATACATGAATGAATGAATCATGTAAAGACAGCCGAAGACAACGGAAATGGGTAAATTTATTTCATAGAAACAACAATAAATGGCAAAAAAATCCTAAAATAAAATAATAATTAATCATATATATAATATATAATATATATATATGGATTGATTTCTGATACAAGGGTGTCCTTTGTTGTTCTATTATAACAATATCATATATTGTGTATATATTATTTGGGCTGGCTAGCTAGTTGTTGTCTCATAACTATACATAGGGTACTGTCGATATATATAATAACATCCATTACGACGTGGACGTTGGTTAGGGTTGGTTCGTTGTCACTTATCGATCAGTAGTATAGGAAAACCCTCCCATAGATATATCAGCAATACATTGTCTTGTTATGACAAAGTTCAAACAAATTAATTTGAAGAATCCGACACAGTCATGGAATTGTTTAATATTCTTAGTCAACTGTGGGATTCGAATTTCACTGCCTATTAGTCAATGGATCCCCTCGTCGTCCGCTACGAAATGCTATAATTATTATATGATCAGAACATGACCGTTGACCTGACCATATTTCGAGGGCATATATCAAGAGCATCCTAATCTTCTGGCCCGATCATTATGATCAAGAGTACGTCGACATTTCCTTGGAAAGAACCAATCATATATATCTCAGATTAATGCACTAAAATTAATTAAACTCTCTTCCTACAATACCATCCAATCGCCGCTTACCCAAAAAACAAAATCATCCAATAGGACTGCACTTTCTTCGCAGTAACAATATTTGTTTGCTCGTTTGTGGCATGGAAAACAAGTACTTCCCTACGTAGGTTCCATCGACGTTGGGGCACGCGGAGGTTAATCCCTTCCAGGAAGCTAACCGTTTGGTTATTTCAGTGGAGAAAATATTGACTGAGTAACACAATCACTTATATTTCATTTGGTTTCGTAATCGGATTTTAAAATTTTAATTCTAACTTTAATTATATATCAATTCTTCAAAGTAAAAAAGATGGGATCCATACATCAATTCACATACACCTTCATTATACTAAATTCAATTTTCAATACTAAATTTTCTCAACTATTCATTACTTCTTCACACTTTTTTCTCATAATTTAACAAAACAATCATTACAACCCAATTAAAATCAAAATTCAACTCTAAAACCAAACACACCATTAGTTGTGTAAAACTTCGCTCCTTAATGACAAGTGTCTCACTATTTAATTTTATTTTTTTTCTTATAGTACACGTGTAATTCAAGGATGAAATTTTATACAATCAAGTAGTTGTGTATTATTCACTCAATATTTTCTCATTTCAGTCATACAAACTATACGTACGTGCATGCATCTTGTTGATCTTCACGTACATATGAGTCGGCAGAAATGAAATTCACTGGGAAGTAACCGAGACAAAATCATTGTGCCATTTTCGCCTTTTAGCTGGCCAAATGACAAAAAAAAAATTAAATCTGATAGAACAACCTCTGTCTATATGGCTCTTAGAGTCAACTCATCAGATTTTTCTTGTATCGTATGGGGTTGGAGTCAAAAAGGAGTTCATCATACGCCAATTATTCTGAAAATTCTCTACCATTTCCGTAAAATTTCTCATTAGCCCTCTTTGCAGGGTAAATGACTTCGCGAACTTTCAGTGGTTAATTTAGTTGCTCAATCCAATCAGGTTCCCTGAGGTGCCACTGACAGAGTTGGTGGCTGAAATGGGAAGCGATACCAATTAGACGCATAAAATCATATCCAAATGTGCAAAAACTTATTTCATGTGATAAATATAAAAATAATAAATTGTACTGGTGGTCTAAAAAGTTTTATAAATATGTTACAATCAGTTTTTTGTGCTACTTAATGGTATACAATCTTTTAAAATTGTTTCAGTATAGTACATACCGTCATCTCGCGATTGACGCCGTCAAGCCGAGGCTGACGTGACTCACTACGTGTCAGTACCTTTCTGACGTGGCCAAGGTGGATACACAGAAGGGCGCCAAAACCCGTGAAATATGTGCCATATTGTAACATTTGTAAAACTTTTTGGACCACTAATGCAATTTACCCTACAAAAATCAAATCTTCATCTTCTTCTCTCGCCCTCCATT
This sequence comes from Punica granatum, assembly GCF_007655135.1. NCBI lineage: Eukaryota > Viridiplantae > Streptophyta > Magnoliopsida > Myrtales > Lythraceae > Punica > Punica granatum. The sequence goes on along the minus strand of NC_045127.1, from coordinate 2,083,517 downwards.
GAAGAAACCCTAGATCGTCATCACATCATCACCATCTCAACCATCTCCGGTTGCTCTTTGACTTCTCTCCCCGATCTCCTTCTCCAACCTCTTCTTCTAAACTCCGATTCCAAGAGATTCCCCAACCCTAATTAACCCAACAAAATAAAATCACAGATTATCAGCCTAGGTCATTAAAGTCCTTATCAGAGCTTTCATCGACTCTTTGAAAGCTTGTCCGGTCCCTCTCACCTCTTTCTCCTCGCTGTCTTCCACCTTATTATTATTATTATTATTATTAAGGGCGATTGAATCGGGGTGGGGCCGAACCCGCCGATGACCCTACCCCTCGACCGAGCTTGTCGACAGGATTTGAGCTAACCGGCTAGCTTAGTCGGGGAATGGGGTCGTGGCCAGGGGAGACCCCACCCCCTACTCAAGAGATCCCGGGTCAGACCTAACTCGATATCTCTCGAGTCAGGGATGGGGGCTCTCCTACTCATGACCCTACCCTTTGATCGAGGATGCCGGTAGGCTCACTCTGTCGGCAAGCTTGGTCGGAGGGTGGGGTCACCAACGAGGGCAGCCCCACCCTGACACCAGATATCTTGAGAGATCTGGGATCGGTGACCCTACCCCACTTTCACTCAAAAACATTTTTTTTTGCAAGATCGCAGAGGGAGAAGTAGGAGGAGAGAGAGGTCTCCAGCGACCACGAGCCTTCCGACTACCGCTTCGAGCTTTGACATACACGGTCGCCCATGGGGGAAAGAAAGGCGTGAAGGTTCTGAGAAAAGAGATGGAGGAGAGGGATGCCGGAGAAAGAGGAGAGAGGGAAATTTTTTTAACTTGATTTTTGTTTCTAAAAAAATAAGATTTATTTTTATTTTTATTTTTAAATTAGAAACTGACACGTAATAAGTCACATCAGCATCAAACTAACGCGTCAAACAAGTGATGACGGAATGCATTGCATTAAAATGGTTTTGAAACTTAATGTATCAACAAATTACTAAAAAAAAAATTGGATTAACGTGTAACTTTTATGAAACTTTTTGGATCATTGGTGCAATTAACCCATATGAAAATGGAACAATTAGTACACTTAATTATGAGAACAATATAGTTTTCCTGGAAGAAAACTGATCATTCGAGGCTAGCATGTGTCGTTTTAGCTAGGTTGTAATGTCAATTACTAACAGTATCCTTTTCGTCCCTGTACAGATTATGTTCAAGTGACAAGACGGAGGAGGAAAATGTGAAATAGGGTTGAACGTCCTTATCCAAGCAGGTTGTCCGAAATTTTGATCCATTATTATTTATTTATTTAATTTTTGGGGGGTTGCCATGAGATTTAATTAATTGTAGCACTCAACCACTTACACTATAAAGTCGAAAATCCCACCCCACCCATCAAAAGATTTCTCGCATTCAACCTCTCCGAAAGGTCAACATATATACATGCGTTTGATCAAGCTTGATTAACCACCAAATCTAATGTTAGATTGCAACCCAAAATATTTACTCTAGATTAGTCCCTCCAATACGTTTCCACAAGTCTAACCAATTTGTAATAATTAAAATCAGAACAGTAAATCAGCCACCAGGGACGGACGCAGGAATTGTATCAAGGTGGAGCGGAGTAGGTGCTAAGGTACCATTTCATGTAATGTAAAAAAAAAAAAATTGAAGATTAATTTATGAATTTTCTTATAACCTGAAATTTTGGGCGGTAGCTGCCCCATTCAGGTTCCCTTGGTCCGTCCATCATGAAGCCGGACAACCGATATAATTATTTAACTTTTTAATAACATAAACAATATTGAAAGAAGGTTGTTTTTATATGTGTCTGGATATGACATCAATTAATTTCTCTTCTTCTTAAATTCGCTCAATCAATGTCTATTTTGAGGCCACGAAATGGAACCGGTGGTTTTCTATTTATGTGATGGCTGAAAATGGATATATATATGTTTAGCCATTTGGAACCAATTTTTCACATACCCAGCCCAAAGAAGAAAAGAAAAGGCAAGGTTGATTTATCATACAAGGGGAAAAATGGCCATATTGCTCAGTTGGCTAAAATGGAAAAACGGACTACGATGTCCCCTTTTGCCCCGATTAACACTAATTGAAGCACTAATAAGAATACGACTACATAGTATAATTGTTGTTGTTCTGACAACATATTCAATGCCATATACAAACAGTCAGCATCTTGATTCGGTGAGGCACTACTGATTAACGACTTGGAGTGAATCAATGTCGGTGAGATCGAGCCAGATTTGCTTGAACACCTCGATGATGAGCTCGTGATACTCGTCCGAGTTTAAGGACAGGTAGCACGCGAGGAGCTCCTCGAGGTCCTTGGAGGCCTTGATGTTGTGCTCCACTATCATCTCCACCATCGACTCCCTGAAATCCCTCTGAGGGTCGAATGACGACTTCATGATTGCGAAGCTATCCGACAGCTTCCTTCTTCCTGCCGAGGAGGAGTCCGACCCGCCACTGACTGTCCTTCGAGCCTGACCTGCTCTCCGGCTAGGAAGCCTTGGAGAATTTATCTTGAGCCTCACCCTCGGGGAGGAGCTGATGGAGCACCTTCTGCTAACACTTTTCCTACTGCTAATGTTCTCCCTGACCTTCCTAATGGGTTTCTTGGTATACCGGTCGTCTTCGATGACTTGGACGTGATCGACACCGTAATTCTGTTTGGGCTTGGCAGGCTTGGTTACTATCGGTGGCAGCTCGACGTTCGGCAAGGAGTCGAAATTATGATGCCCCATCAGCCTCTTGGCAGGTTTCCTGACGAAAGAATTCTCATCCACGTGAATGATAATGTCAGGATCACCGGCGACAGGATCGATCTTGGAGCCACAGCTACCAAGCGATTTGGGTGTGAGGACCCGGTCGAGCCTGAACTCAGGGGAGCTGCTATCGAAGATGGAGTCAGGGGAGGCGTTGGCGTCCTCGGTCCTGGTCCAGACCGAGTCCGTTGAAGCACGGCAACTGAAGCTGGCGGAGGAATTATACGGGGCAGGCTTCAAGGGAGGGAAGGGGGCAGCGGGCTTGGGCTTAGGCTTAGGCTTCGAGGACTTCTTGGGGGTCCGGCCCTGCTTAGACGACCTCTGGGGCGGGTCACGGAGTCCCGGGGAGAGGTCCCGGGGGAAGTAGTAGGACTTTCGAGGCTTGAGAGGAGGGAGAGATGCGGCTGTGGTTGTACTGCCGGTGAGGTGGCCGGGTTGTTGGTGGGCTAATTTCTTGGAGTTGGAGGAAGGAAGAGAGCCGTTCATGTTGTTCTTCTTGTTCGGGTGGACTGACCCTGACGACGTTGTCCTGTTCATGTCTTTGAGCTTGTAGAACCAGGCATGTGGCACTATGTCTGATAGCTTGAACTTGGGATTCCCCATTTTCCAGCTTGATCCTCTCTGCCTCAGGCCTCTGCTTTTGAAGAGGAAGAAGAAAGAGGAGATGATGATGATGATGATGATGATGTGGTGAATTGAATTGTTTTGTTGAGGAAAAAGAGGAAATCGGGTTGGGAGAACCGTGACGACTTCAATTCAGTGTTGGGGGGGAAAAGGTATTGGGAGGGGTCGATCAGCGTGGCTTATCTAAGCAGCAGCCGGGACTGGGAGGGAGAAGTCCCGTGGGCCCCACCAACGGAGGGTCCCAACAGATTAAATATTTGATGAGAGTTAACTGTTATTCGGTTATTTTAAATGAGTAAAAATCAATTAAAATATTTATGTAGGTCAGAATCTCTGATGTTATTGCAGGTCTAATTTATCGTTTTTTTGTGTAGTTTGATTGGATCATATTCATTGGAAGGAAAGTTTTTTTTTTTTTGATAAATGGTGGAGACTTTCATTAATTAAAATGTACGTACATCAAGAGGCCATTTACCCAATACACATCAATAAAACTACCAAACCGATTAGCTATGGAAACTATCAGGAGGGTTAAACATGTGACCGAGTATGATAGCATTTATAATTTTGTGGGAGAGTCGAGGGTAAAGGCAAAGCTTCGCCTTCACATCTGCAAAAATCTTCTGAACTATAGCCACTGGAGATAAACTTTGCCTTTGATAAAACCGCGCGTTCCTCTCATGCCATATACAATATATGTGGTGAGTCCACAGAAGTTTCAAACAAATAACATCGAGTTTCCTGCCCCGAAGAGAAGAAATCCAACAGAATTTCGTATTCCAATTCACCATAGGACGATGCAAGCCAACTCGGGCTAACAAACTCCTCCAAATTCCTTGGGTGATTTGACATTCAAAGAAGAGGTGCTCGCGGGTCTCCCACTGTGTATTGCAAAACTCACATTCAGCTGACTGAAGTTGAATACCCCATGTTGAAAGTCGGTCTTTTGTCACTAATCTATTATGTACACATAGTCGGCTAACGAAAGAAGAGCGCGGAAGCTGTTCATCAAACCAGATCGCGTTACTCCATTCCAGTGTTGGGCCTTTGACTCTTAAACACTTCCAGGCATTTGCAATGGAGAACTGTCCGGATTTATGGGGGTCCATAAGACTCTATCATGATTGGAGAGTTCGAGTGCTACAACCTGGTCCCGGATCAAAGCAGCTTGTGGGTCCGAGCTTCGTGGCCAATGCCATTGTCCTTGCAACAGGACTGCGCTAACTTTTGCGTGTTCACTTAGTGAGGGAAAACATTGCAGTCCTCGACAACAATAGTTAATCAATGGGCCAACTGGTAACTAGGCATCATACCAAAAAGATATAGTAATACCTGAAATAACTCTGCAGCTAGTATAAGGGGATATCATTGCTCTCAGCTGCATTAGTTTCTTCCAATTCCAGGAACAGTCTCCCATTGGAAGGAAGGTTGTGGGTGTTTGAACTAAGTAAACAAGAGGAAAGGAATTGATTACCTCTTCCCTTATACAACGGTAGATCTACCCGATGGCAATTCATTGCGCTAGCCGCAAGATTTTATTCCATTATTTATGACTGAAATAATACGATATATACAATGAATAAGTTCGTTTAATTACCGCGGCATGTGCTTTCCAATGATTATGGCTTGTTTGGTTTGCAAATGTGATTTTAAAATCACAATTTTAACCTAATTTTACCAACAACAAAACAAAATAACTCATAAAAAGTCAAAGAGTGAACCCCATTTATATCACTTTTTTTCACAACAAAACAAAATAACTCATACAAAGTCAAATGGTGTACCCTATTTATACCACTCTTTTTCAAAATTAAAATATGATTTTAAAATCCTACTTTGAAACCAAATGCAGCATAAAAAACTACATGTTTTTAATATTATGGGGTGTCATAGGTCCGTAATTGTTACAAATTACGTAGCTTCAATACTCTATATCAAAAATTTCATTCTCAACAGGTTTCCTATGAATAACAGTTTCTAGCCGAACTGTATTTCAGTCAGTGATAATAATATATTGTAGTTTAGCATTTTTTATTATTATTCATGTCGGTAGAATTTTACTCTTTAATAAGTCAACTCGACTCGAACTGAATTAGTTGAGACCTATCAAGTTTTCAAATATTAAAACACACACCAAAAAAATATATCCGGACAGAGTTTGATTTTTCTACTTTTGGCCGAGATGGTGGGGGTCCAGTAGGTAAATGGGCTTCGGTACATGAAATTAACCCTGTTCTCCAAATTTATTCACTCACAATTGAGGCTAATTCACCTAACTATTACTTTTCTCGTTGATATTATCAATCTTTTCAATTCTTGCAGTACATGAACATGACAATCACGAGACAGAAGATTGCTTAAATGAATACATGGAAAAGAAAGGGGAAAAAGCCAATAAGAATAATTATTGCAGTTACTCAAATGATTAACATTTAATTTTTAATTTATTATAATCCGTTGGTGCTTTCTCATATCACGTCACGAGATACTATTACCAAAGGATTTCTTAAAAAATTGGGTGATTTCCATTAGAGAAATTTCGATGCAAGCCCCTTAGTTACTCAGTCTACGAGAGACAAAACAAAATAAATTAATTAACTAATATATTATTGATCTATATATTGATTTTTTTAAGGTCTATACTGTTTGATATTTAAAAATTCAATGGATCTTGACTAATTCAAACTTCAGCTAAGTTGGCTCACTAAAAAGTAAAATTGTCTCAATAGTGATTTTTCTTTCATTCACGAGACTTAAACCTTAGAACTCATTTAAGAGAAGAAAGAGGTGTTAGACTACCCGAATCAATTCACATTGGTAATCAATCAATGCTTTCTTTTGGGCGAACCGAATCAATGCTTTTTCACAATAAGATGGTGTACGGTCAATAAATGAGGTTTTCAGTGAACCTACTTTACTTGCAATAAACAAACATAAAATCTACTGCAAGTGTATCATAGTTAATTAAGGCCAAGCTGATACTCAGGTGAATGTCATTAATTTCGGTCACAAGTTGAAGACATCTCGTGATTTACTGGGAGGAAAAAAACTAAGTGAATGCAACTTGGGATTACCTAAAGCATTAGTTATAGCATTTCAATGATTATTAGTGAAGGAGTTGGACCACCTGAAAATCTTTTCTACTCCTCAGCACTCAAAATCAGAAGCATATATAATGCATGTGCCGCTTCTATATGTTGGACCATATCGGCCGTTGAGTCCTTCAGCTTTGTCCCGTCTTGCAAGTCACCCTACACCTCGTGAACGTATTTCTCGTATAAAATGCTTATTCCCAATCGAACCCTCTTTCCGGCAAAGATAAGATATGTTTCTAAGAAAAGCAAAAGCAAGATCGGGCCGAGAATTTCTCAGGATAGGCTCATTTGGTGCGACAATCCACGACTATTTACTCTGTCTTTCTTTCTCCATTATGTAACGGCTTGATTTCTAAATAACAATTATCTTCTCACGAAGAAATAAAATATATAACGTATTATTTAAGTCTTGGTGAGTTTGATACTTGAAAATTCAAGCCGGAAAAGGAGAACAAAACGAATCTTATTAACCCTCACCATCCGTTGATTCCATTCCATCTAAGTGACAGGACACAAACAAAAGATGAATAAAGAGAACAAGACAGAAACAGAAACAAAGTAAAGGGGCTTTCCCGCTAGGGAAAAGCTTAAATTCATTCCAGGGACACAATTATGTGCATCCCATAACTTTTATTAGCTGCTTCTTTTTCCGTATATTCTGAAAGTTGCAATAATATAGGCTTTTAATTATTCTAAAGGCCGATTGCTTTTGTCCTTAACCTGCTTTGGACATTTGGTCCATGAGAAATCCTTTCTTCTTGTTCAACCGGAATATAGGATCCTGTCATAATTGTGAATGGTATTGTATGTCGAGATTCTTGTAATTGTGCAAGCTCCGATCGATCATGATATTTCGTTATTAATAGACTTTACGTTATATATTTTATTCACTGAGCACATTGTAAAGACAGGACGAATAGCTAGCTATAGCACCATCATCCTGAGATGGATAAGGACGAGAACTGAAGTAATGTCAATATATATATATATATATATGTGGTGGGGGGAAGAGAGAGAGAGAGAGTGCATGGTTTCCAATTTTCTTCATCTTAGTAATGCAGGAGTATGGTGTTTAGTTAAGAACGTAATACCCAAACTGTCCTCTTTCTCTGCGACGACAGTCATTGACTCCGTATCCAATTAATGTCCTTGTTCTTGGACCTATCCTCTCTCCATATATATATATATATATATATACGTACTTATATGTAGAAAATTAGGAGCTGTATTTAAGCTATAGCTCATGCATGCATAAGTATATGTTCAAAGCAAAAAATAGGTTCTGTCAATAATTTCCCATTTTCCTTTGATATATCAATATTATGAGATGCTTTATATATATTATATTTACATGCATTGTTTTCTTTCATGGACAATTGTTTATCCATGTCTTGTATATATAAAAAGAATCCATTCATCTTACATGAGGTTTGTATACGTATATGCGCCCGTCACAACCTGCTCAGCTCGAGTACGCTACTGTACATCAAACGATAAAAATATCGTTGGAGGTTGATGAATTGAGAGAGAGGATCTTGATTTCTGATTGTCCCAGGATTCAAATGCATGACTGGGGCAAAGGACGATATATAAATATAATGCAACAAAAACCATGACCTGAAACCAAAAAAGATGGGCCTAACAGAGAGAGAGAGAGAGAGAGAGAGGAAGACGAAAAGATCATAAAAGACAACTGTTGCATTTGATCTCGATTGATGATCGATAGAATGGTCCCCCAAAAGAAGAAGAAGAAGAAGAGGGAGGGGAAGGGCTTATTAGCTAGCTAGGGGCCCCTGCGATGTAATCAAAACGAAAGGCCTAGCCCCTACCTACGTGGTCAATCCCTATACTATATGTTCAGTTCAATTCATCACCGGGGACCAAATCAATTCTCTGCCTTTTTGCCCTGGAACCTGCATGTACGTACTACTACTTCTGCAGATGATTAGTAACCAATTTATTTCAATTCATTCCCTTTCTTACACGAAAGACAAAAATTCTAGAATTAGGCCCATCTTAAGTTTGTACGAGCTTTCGGCAGTGCCAAGCGTTAAATGGTTCCCGATTGATGCCTACAGATATGTTGAAAACTTTTTTGTCATTTGTATGCTTGGCAGCATCCCAAGGAATTTACGGCACGTGAAATATTTCTCAATTAAGTGGTAAAATATAATAATTATAAAATGTTAAGAAATATATAAATTAAATTTCATTCAAAAAATACATAATTAATTATATAACATCATTAATAATCTTATTATTGCTTTCAAAATTCCAAATCAATAAATATGAAATATAGTGTCTTTAGTTTTTGAGTTGAGTTGAGTTGAGTTTTGATTTTAATTTGTTTGTAATGATTATGACGTTGAATTATGAGAAAAAGTAAGAAAAAATAAAAAAAGTAATGATTGTATTGTTAAATTGTGGAAAAAGTAATGAATAATTGAGATAATTTATTATTAAAAATTGAATTGAATTGTTAAAAAAATTTAAGAAAAATGAAAAAGTGATAATTGTATTGTTGACTTTTGTTGTATAGTGAGTAGAGTTAAAGTTATAGTTAAAATCTTAAAATCGTATTGCGAAATCAAACGGGTCGAGGATCATTAATGCATATTGATAATTTTTTATTTAGATATAACATAATTTATATCATGAACAATTATAAATAATTATCCATGTGAGTTGATTCAAGCGTTTCGGCGCTTGTTCCTCTAAAATAAGGTCTCGTGTTTGAGTCTTGTGAATGGAGAAAATCCATGTTGTGAGAGCTTTATCCCTTAGTGGGCCGACCTAGCTCGATTGGATTAGTCGGAGCTCAGTTGGACTTTCGGATACTGTGGTGCACATATAAAAAATAATTAATTAAACTTTTTTGCTAGAATTAAGTCGATTTTCCTTTTGAAAATTAAGATTAATATAAGAAGTCAAGGTATCATCTTTTAGGATTTCACATTTCCAAACTATTATATATTTGTTGGAATTTTAAAGTAGTTAATTGAAACAAAGAAAGAAAGAAAATTTCAATTCTAATGGTTAATCGAAAAAACTGCAATAAATATTCATTTTAAGTACATTAGTAAGTAAATATTCTTGTTGTATGACACACATAATAAACTTTAAAATACGCAAAAATAAAACTTGAGCAATAATTATATAATATAAAAAACCTAAGTCGAATGCATGATTAAAATCATGATAATCAAGAGCAAAAAGAGTGAACATTGTTAAAGGAAAATGAGAGAAAAGCAAAATATAAAAAAGAAGATTGTCCAATTGCTTATAATTCTAATTCTTTATAAAAAAATTACTTCCGAAGTAATGAATAATTATTACTAATATTTTTTTCATATGTAAATCACATATAATTTTAATTTCTTCTCAATTTTCATTAGGAATAAGTACCAAAAAGAAAAAAAACATTTGAAATATTTTTCTTTCATACCAAAATATATTTTTTTGTATAAAGGGGGAATAACATTTGTTAATATTTTAATAAAGCCTTTCCAATATTTTGGATTTTTTTTTTGTTTCAAAACTTAAATCTAAAATCTGTAAATTCTAAAAAATTAGAACAATTATATATATGCACGTAAAAAGAAAACTTACAGGATTGAAAAATAAAAGAGAAAAGCATACTGGGCTGGTGGTGGTTCGTCGAAGGGCACCATCGCGCCTGGCGAGGTGGTCGGCGAGTGTGGTTGTCGGCCAAAGGCCCTGCCACTCAATTTCATACTTTTTATGAAAATATGAGCAAGAGTACGAAGAAAAAATTAGGAAGAAAACGCTCAAAAGTCAATCAAATAATATATCCAAATAGAGAGGAAAATCTATGATATCATAAAAAAGAGTAAAATCTATTAAGAACGATAGATAAAGAATTACTCAAGAATTATACGTAAATATTCTCTATAAAAAAACTCATAAAAAATCTACGAATTAGAAGCGAATAAATATTTCATTAGAGATGACATACTTTTTTAAATATAAGAACACGACTATTGAGATTTTCGGACAACAACATCGAAAATCTTTTGAGACTTCATAATGAAACTATCAAGGAGAAAAGTTTTAGAGGGAGAATGGAATGCAAATGATTGTTCATATGACTATTTGAAAACTAAATATTATATATACAAAAAATAAATGCGATTCTTTGAATAATCACATCCATTTAGCAATTACATCCTTTTATTATAAAATTATTTCGCCAAATATGAAATAGTATTTGATGATTAAATTTATCTATACTAATTTAACTAACAAATTTATCTTTTTATTAAATTATAACTTTCTCTTTATTTTTCCGGTTGGATCTTTATAGTTTTTTATTATACTAAAGAAGATATAATTTTCTAGTAAAAATAAAAAAATTAAGTGATGTATAAATTTCATTTAGTCCTAAGGAATGCAAATGTCTCTTGAAATATTATTTGAAAAATTGTTTCTCCTGTATTATTTGAATGAAGGAACTTTTATCAAAAGGTACAATGATTTCAGGAACTACTTTAGTTTTGTTAATTATGTAAAGGAGCAAATTTATACTGTCACTATTTAAGTAAGGGCAAAATAGGAAGAATAGTTAGAGAAACACCTCATATTTTTATTTTTTCCATTGAAAGCATTAAAGGGTCTAGGAAACAAAGACGGTGTGAAATCGCTGGGTAACGAACATATGATATATCAAAGTTTAGAAATTATAAAGCGATATGCAAAAAAGAATATGACAAACGTATATGCAATATGGACTAATTTTGAAATTGATGTGAGAGTAAAAAATGTCAAAATTAATGGAAAGAAAAAGAACCTGAATATAAGAATTATAAAAGTATGCGATTAAAAGAAACGAATCTAATAAGTATTTTTGGAATAACGAAAATTTAAAAAACTCATCGTACTTTTATATATACTATAGATATAAATATCAGAAATTCGAGTAAAATATACATAATCATATCATATGTATTTGGTGAAGAAATTGATGGGGGTATCGCTCGCTGCATGGAAACATATATATTTATATATACGCACGCACACGCACACGCACACACGTATATGTTAATTATATTTAAATAATATCTACCTGTTGCTTAATTAATATATTGTAGGCAAAACTAAGGAAAAGCCCATACGCACCCAAAACGGTGGTAGGAGGGAAAGACAAATTAATGACTTTCAGAGAATAATTCTTAAGAAAACAATGCGCGGCTACAGTGCCCGTACTATGATGTTCCATACTCGTACATCTTTGCTCTTCCAGTCCACATACCATATGGAATTCGGTGATCCATTACTTTCATATAATTAATTCACTATTCAGTTCGATCACGTAAATATAAGTTCAAGAGATCATCATTCAACTCATCACAATCCATCACCCAAACTTCAGATCTTCTCCAAGTCAATTAAGGTTACATATTCATAGATCTCTTCCCCTTGGCATTTATATCTTCCCTGATCCATATACTTCGATATAAATCATTTATTTCAATTTATTAACGTAAACCGTGGTCAGAAAAATATATATTAACGTAACCAATCTGCTACACATAAGGCTTTGAATCAATTTGAGATTGTAATTTACATTATACAGACCGGCCCATTTCCAGAAAAATTCACGATATCTATGTATTATATAGACGCTCAATATCTCCAGAAAAATTCACGGTATCGAATGGGGAAAAAAAAAAAAGTTTTCCTTACACCCACATAACTGAGTTTAAGAATAATTAATTTCAGTCCGTCCCCCAATCTTTCGTGTTTGCCTAGTTATAAGCTACCTAAAGTTTTGTATGTGTCATGTGATGCTTCTTTTCCATCAGTGAGACACGAGCCCAATGGCCCAAAATATTACATAGAATAGAAACGGAGAAGTCCACACCGTTGTGGGTCGTACGACAATCCTAATCAACATTTCTGGGAGCAAAAGCTATTAATCGATAGCAGACGACTTCTTCTTCTTCTTCTTCTTCTTCTTCTTCTTTTTTTATTAGTATGCACCTTGATATACAGAAGCTCAATAGACCTCCGACTAATCTAATCAAACTGGGTCGGTCTGATAACATATCTATATTGGCAAAATCTTATACTGCCTAGTTCGTAAGAAAATAAGCTCGTAGAAGAATTTAAACCGTATGCATGTAATTGAAGGAATTCTCTTACATTTTTCATCATTCAAAAGAACATTGTTGACTGGGAGCAGTCAGCTAGTATGCATGCCCTACAAATAATCTATATGACACCGCATATGTTGCTGTGTTTCTACAGTTGGAAAAACTAACAAAAAGAAATTTATCAAAGAATCGTGAAAATTAAATTGGGAAACACAAAATTAGAGGGTATGATAATTGTTTGGGGATCATCCCCATCACTAGCTAGCTAGCTTCATCATCTTCATTCATCCTCATCGATCAGTTGTTTATGCTATTGGAGCGTTTGCTGGGCCCGGACGGTGACACATTGGTTCCCTTGGGGAGGAAACCGTCCAACAGCAGCACATTCCTGTACTTATTATTCCCCTCTCCACCGCAATCCTCGGCCGATATCGACCCTCGGTTCTTGTTCCCCACGACAACTGGAGCATTGCCACCTAAACCAGGCCCAGAGACAGCGAAGGCAGCACCGTGTGAATGAGCCCCGCCGAGGACTCTGGCCCCCGAAGCTTGAGAGACTGCAACGGCAAGGAGGAAGAACGCAGAGGCAATTATGATGGCAGACAGTCTGGTCGCCAACCGCGCCATTTCTATATTTATAAGCAGTAAGATGTATATATGGTTTCGCGAAGAACAGCTAGCTAGCTGAAGTAAGTTATATATCGATCGGGAATGGGGATCTCCTTGAAGCCTCTATATGTATGTAGGTTGATGAAGAAGAATGGGTTCAAGAGGATCCATATGCGTATATATATATATATATATATATATAGAGAGAGAGAGAGAGAGAGAGAGAGAGGCGCACAGACATTTACGTACGTAAGAAATGGTCAAGACTCGGCGTAGTAGAAAGCTCTGGGAAGTTGACTAATTTGGTAAACCGTTTAATACTCTCTCTCTCTCGGACTCTAATAGAAGAAGGAGGAGAGGAGTGAGTCCTATTGGTGAGCGTTGATTCGGGACTGGTCTACTACTCCCACGTAGTTCTCCTCCGTTGAGGACTTTTCAAAATAATAACCTTAACAGCACGACGCGCAGCAACACGCGGTCGGGACTCTGATTCGAAGCGAAGACTTTGAACTTGAACTTGTCCCCTGCACAAAAATCAGACGCGTACGTACGCCCGTGTCAGTTGAAGTCTCCCAGCATGTATGGCTCTTTTGCATCTACACCAAGTTAAATAAATTATTATTGAGACGCCGATGTGAATTGGTTCAGATGATTTGGTGTCACTCGTTTCCCTTAATTTTTATATTGAATCTCGGGTTACAAAGGATTATGGAGGGATTATCATTTAAATTTATATAATAGCTCTTCACTTCGTAACTCATTTCTTCATAACCATTTTTTAACCCTTATCCGAACAAACAGTAAGTACAGTTTCGAATTCAAGTGTCATGACTGAAAAAAATCCAACTGATAGAGCTTTATCCTTAGTGGGCCGATCCAATTCGAGTGTGGACTAGCTTAGATCCACTGGGCTTCTAAATATCACGTTGTGTTACAAAAAAAAACACGTGTGCGCTTGCGCGTGCACACACCTTAGAGAGGCCAAGAGATGGGCTTTTTGAACTCAAGAATTGAGCCTAATATACAGTCTTGCCAGGCCACCCCATATTTGATGATTGGGCGGTAAACCAATTCTTGTCGGGCCGAGTGGACACCAACTTGTGGTGGGCCGAGAGTCAACAAGCTTATAATGGACCGATAGTTAACAAAGTTTATAATGGGCCAAGAATTAAGGTATCTCTCATTGTCGGATTGCCCCCTCTCTCCTCCTCTTCGAATTTTTTGGAAGGGAAATAGTAAATATCTACCTTTCTACATTCTTAGGCTGCCCAGCTTGACACTTACAATTTGTAAACGTTATTATAAGATACATCTATTTAATACATTAGGTTGGAGTTTACATAATGAGCATACGTAATTAATTTATTGTTAGGTTGTTGCGTGGGGGCCCATTTTCCTAACGGAACACTTTAGATGTCCGACACGTTTACAATATTATATGTCCTATCACTATTTTTAGTGTCTTGATTTTCCTATTATCGTGTTGTCTATTGCCAATTATGAAATCATCAACCCAATTTTTTTTTTTTAAAAGCACAAAATGATTAGTCTCACATACACCGCAAGTATCCTTCCCCGTGCTAGAATTTTCAATTTTATTAGATGACGGTGATGCGCATCTATATAAATAATAATATTTAGGGGTAATTACATTGGTGGTTCAAAAAGTTTCACTAATATATCAAGTTGATCCAAAAAGTTTTTTTTGCGACTTGATGGTACAAAATGTTTCAAAAGTGTAACATGATAGTACAAACCGTTATCTCACTATTGACGTCGTCATCTCGCCATTGACATGGGTGAACCTTTAAGTTAATTAAAGAAATATTTTATACCATTATGTTACATCTGTAAAATATTTTGGACCATTAAGTGACAATTTCAAAAGAGTTTGAACCATCATGTAACGTTCCACCAATTCCTAAAACATATCAGAGCCACGTGTCGGTCACGTTTCGGCCACGTCAGCTTCGCTTGACGGTGTCAATGATGAGATAACGGTTTGTACTATCATGTTACACTTTTGAAATATTTTGTACCATCAAGTAGCAAAAAAAACTTTTTGGACCACCAGTGTAATTACCCCTAATATTTATATATATACACATACATGGAAGGATGCTTTTGAATCTTAATAATAGCATAATTTCGGGGTGTTCTTCTACCAAAAAAAAAAGAAGAAGCATAATTTCGGTATCTTATGTCTTTTTGCGTAGTTTAATAGGTGATATATTTGATTTTGTTTTTTTTGGTGAACATATATTCGAGTTATTGCTTGCAAAGATAAATAAACTTCTGATTTTGATGCACTACGATCCTATAAATTAAGGTACATTTTGATGCATGTGCCGCGAACAGAATATGGTGTGGACACTCACCGAAAAGAACAAAAAGAATTTGGTATGGACAAAAAATGCAGATGTCATAAATATAAAAAGATCGTCTTTTCCTTGCTAAAAAAATATATATATCTCCTCCTTTTTTCCCACAGAATATGAAAAAATAAAGTGGTGATGAAATGCTACACGGCCCTACATGATGAGATAACATTAATTTCAATCGTTGCAATAATCGCATAAGCAGCTCGCTGAATTATTGTCCTTCTTTATTCATGCGTTTCGCATATTGACGACCCATGAAGCAAACTACAGTATACCTCGTCTAACCACCTTTGGTTCGAAAATTTTTGGGGATCCTATCATGCAAAGTAGTAGGAAACGTTAGAAAACGCCAACAATCGTGCGACGGTGGACTTGCGTGGTATTATGCAGATGTTCTTGTAAACTTGTATATATATATATATATAAAATCTAGTTGACATATACATTTTACGACCGAATATATAAGCCAATGAATTGAACAAAAGGAATGATACCAAATCACATGTAGATATGATCAGATATGATGATGTGAAGCTCCGCGATCCGTTGAAAAATGAGTGTTTGTGATCATCATCATCCACATATGTGAGGAATTTCCTTTTTAGACCCATTTATAACTTCATGCGCTCTGTACCATTCGAAGGTGGGGGACCTGCGATGAAATTTGTGGCAAAGACACGATGGGCCTATATCTCCTCAAATCACATCACCAAATTTGTCCACACAAAAAGAGAAAAGTGCTGAATTAAGTTAGTTCATTGAGGTGGATTATATTCCTCTCCTCTTGGCGACCCATCTTCTTAAAGACGGTTTGGTACAACACAATAACGTCGCTCTTGACCTAAAACTAAAATTTCGAATTTGAATTTTACCAGTTCGAAATTTTCCATGATATCTCTTATTACTTTCTGGATTCATGGGTTTCGTTTTTTGTTTGAAAAAAAAAAGATTCTTAATAAAAAAAAATAAAAAGTGAAGTGATAGGGAATAATAATGTTATAAACCTTGGGGCCCCATCCATGATTCCGTCATCATGGAAAAGGATATTATTGTATAATTGATTAATTTGTGTCCAAACTCCAAACAGTTGTCGGAGGCGCATTGGGGCTGGAGAGTTGAGATCCGTCACTTTCATTATGTGACAAAGACAATTAAGTTATTAATATTGTAATGATTCGTCTTATTTCTATAATTTTCAAAATAATCAGCTCAAGCGAGCATCGTTAGGTACAAGATCCATCAATCATGAACATTCGATCGATGGTCCGATGGAGCGGCTGTGTGGTCGTACGTCCTTTCTATCTATAATCCCCTGACATGTATGTGAATTAAGGATAATAAGACCGTATGTGCACGGTACATATTACACAAATGGCCCACGCATTAAAATCCGCTCCTTGTGTCCCTCGAATATAATCTCTTTTACATTTCTTGTATTTTCTCATAGACATATTAATTCAGTGAATGCATAGTCGAATTTTCAAAGAAGAGCAGCCGCACCTGTGCGCAGACATGAATGCTGGAGAAGCTTATCCAAAGATGAATGATTCCAAGAGCCTGACTGCCGACAACCTCATCTGATCAACTTTGATCATAAATGTGCCATCTATTCATATATTCTGCTCTATTGTTCTAATTGGGAAATTCTACTTTCCCCCATGCATCGATCTCGACCTCGTTATATCAATTGGCTTAACATTAATTTTATGGTAAAATGCGCTAACCTCTCTCGAGATTTGAAAAAATGACAATTAATCTCACTTATTGAGAATATATGTACTTAACTCCATTTGACTTAGTTGACCAATTATTATTTTTGAGAAAAATATAAATTGAGTTCATAACTTATGAATTTTTCTTTTCAAGTTCATACATTTAATTTTTTATTTAATAAAGTTACAATATTTCATAAAATATTTGTATAAGGCTTTTTAATATATTTTAAATGTTAGAAATATTTTTTTTAAATAATAATAATGAAAGAATTTGGTCAAATAGGGCGGAAAGATGCCTCAGGTAACGTTTGTTGGGATTGTGGTCATTAAATGAAACGTTGAGTGTAATAACGTAAAACAAATTTAGATATTTAGAAATCCTAAATTTATTTTGAAATTTAAATTTGGATAGGTCGGGTACCTATCTGATTTCTTCAAAAAATTCGAGAGCTGAATTGATGTATGAAACTTTCTAGAACTGAAATCGAGTGTTCGATTTTTTGATAAGGCCGGACCTCGATATTCGACTTTCTACTTTCATTCGTAGTGCCCTGGGATAGACCACCCCTTTCCCTCTATTTGTCCTCTAGATCGAAGCTTTCAACTATTTTTATTATTTATTTTTAATTTTTACTCCTTAAATAAAAAAATTAAAACAATAAAGACTGTATATGAACATTTTATGTAATGACAGTTATGTGAACCTTATTCAATAAAAAAAATGCATGGGCTAAAAAGGAAAAAAAAATTAAGAGTTATGATCCTAGTTAGTATTCTTTTAAAAAAAAAGAATAATTTGGTCAACTAAGTCAAATGGGGCGAAGTTCATATATTCACAATAAATGGAGTTAAGTGTCATTTCTCCAAATCTCAGGGAGGTTAGTGCATTTTACCCTTAATTTTATGGTGTAAGTTCCACCACGTAATGTTAAACTGACGAGGTGGGCGACTAAAATGATTAGGTGTATTCATTGTGTCATTTTTTTGTGTGAACTCTGTTATCCGGAAGCCCAATTGGATCCCAACTAATCTAGTCGAGCCGGTTCAGTTCTCTAAGGGATAAAGTTCTCTCAGCGTGAATTTTTTGCATTCATAAGAAGTTGAACCCGTTACCTTATTTAAGCGAAACACGCGCCGAACCGCTGGAACAAACTCGCGTTGGTTCATTCATTGTTTGATTTTATTTAGTTAATTGGGAGGAAAAAGATGGAGAACCAATAAGAGTGTGCCTAGTCATCATCGGTGCAATAGATACGAACGCAGGTGACCTAAATCTCAAACAGGAGGGGACGACAGCCTGCGTGTACGGTCATCATTTGTTATGATATTACATAAGATTAAGTTCTGACTAGTTCTTCTTTTTCATTTTGGGCAATGCTAATATTCAGTCGGCTGTTAAGTACAAAACATTTATTCTTATGTACAAGAAGAGTTTTTATTTTGTATTTGGACAGTCGACTGAGTATACAGTGACTGGTCCCAAGAATTTTCCCTTCCTTTTTGCTTAGAAATTAAGTTTTTAATAAATGATTTCGATCAATTGAGTTGATGGTTCGAAACGTCAACTTCTCCTCTTACTAATTTTGTGAAGTTCTTCGGCCATCATACTTGGTCACATTGCAGAAGAAAATACTATTAATGTTCTACTTAACTCAATCGATTGGTTAACACATGAATAATTAATAGATAAAAAGAATTTCACTGGTTCATTTTCCTCTATTACGTTATTGTAAGAGAGACCATTTAAAATTATTAATACATGAATAACATATTATAAGTTTATATATAAAAAAAATCCAGAAAAAAAGAAGTTTATACATAAACAGAAACAAAAAATTGCAGTGATTCTTCTTCACATGTTACTGCGAGAAGAGATTATTTATATATTTAGACCTTTATCGCGTGCCACTTCATTTAAAGTTTAAAAATATTTCGACTATCTCTTTTTTTCTTTTTTAGTAATGAAGGTCTGATATTTTGCCTTAATTATTTTAGGTTGCGTAATCACAAGTTATGATTCTAAGTAGATATATCAGGTGAAACAGAGGGGAGAAGAGACTTAGTCAAACAAAAATAAATATGAACAAATTGCTCCATAATACTTTTACTAAGATGTACTATATTGCAATATCACCTCATAAATAAAGGACGATAAATGTATCGCCGATTTTCCTTTATATCACCCTCTTGCACTCATTTGCAACTCAAATCCTTAAACCGATAGATTATTGGACCTTGCCACGTACAAGCCCCTCCTATTTTTATTTTGGGGCAGGTGTGAGACAATTCTTTGTCCATCACCTCTACTTCCATCAGCCTGACATATAAATACTAAGCTCGACGATAACAACGCGCAAATGTCACCACTATCACCCCGTATTTGTAACATCAGAAGTTTAAACATTACAAGATGCCCAAATTCGATAATACATTAATCATCACGAACTTCGCCACAATTAACAACATTGAATTCTGAAACACTTAGCTGGCTAGAATAAAAATTGCTTATTTCTACCATTAAGGAGGGAACTACTAAGCTTCCTTGAAGGAAGTGGTCCTACTACTGCCTTCGCAAGTTGTTAGATCAACTTTTTGTGATATGATTCATACTATAAAAAGTGGATATGATGATATACAGATATAGAGACGGTTCTATAAGGAGAGAATGGGATAATTTTCCGAAACTAAGGGAAGAAATTCCGTTGCTGAATGAAGATTTATTGTGGATAAAAAGGGTAAAACATCACCTACCGAAAAAAAGAAAATGGTAAAACATCAAAAGACTCTGTCGTCTTCAGGCGAGGGAGTTCTATGAAAAATACAAAAAACACCATACCAGACTGACTCCTATATATGGAAATGACAGAACGTCCAAAGCTGTAGAGCTAAGCTAACCGTATCTCTCGATATTATTCATTAACAAAAACAGGACGCAGTCCCCTTCCTTCCGCTTCCCCTCCTCCAATTCAAAAACCTCAATAAAATCCTCCAACCTCCGGGAGCATCTCCCTTGCACGACAAGGCTGGGATTCTTGGTGATTCCATAAAGTCGAAATCGAAACATGGGGCGAGAACGCCGCCCTCCTCGCCCCTTTATTTTTTCGTGATCGAGGGGAGGTGGATCCGGGGACGACTCGGAGATGCCGGAGATTGAGGAGTGTTCTTCCTCGGTGGGGCTGCCGGGGGAGGCGCCCGGGAACAGCCTCATGGGGAAGTACGAGGTGGGGAGGCTGCTGGGCCGGGGTGCTTTCGCCAAGGTGTACCACGCGCGGGACGTTCGGACGGGGCAGAGCGTGGCGATCAAGGCGGTGAGCAAGCAGAAGGTGATGAAGGGCGGGTTCGCGGCCCACGTGAAGAGGGAGGTCTCCATCATGAGGCGGCTCCGCCACCCCCACACCCTCCGCCTCTTCGAGGTGCTCGCCACCCGCACCAAGATATACTTCGTCATGGAGCTCGCCAAGGGCGGCGAGCTCTTCGCCAGGGTCGCCAAGGGCCGTTTCAGTGAGAACCTCTGTCGCCGATACTTCCACCAGCTCATCTCCGCCGTCGGCTACTGCCACTCCCGTGGCGTCTTCCATCGTGACCTCAAGCCCGAGAACCTCCTCCTCGATGACAACTTGGACCTCAAGGTCTCCGACTTCGGCCTCAGCGCCGTCCGCAATCAGATCCGTCCCGACGGTATGCTCCACACCCTCTGCGGGACCCCGGCCTACGTCGCCCCGGAGATCCTCGCCAAGAAGGGCTACGATGGCGCCAGGGTCGATATCTGGTCCTGCGGCGTCATCCTCTTCGTCCTCAGTGCGGGCTACTTGCCCTTCAACGATCCCAACCTCATGGTCATGTACCGGAAGATCTACAAGGGCGAGTTCCGGTGTCCGAAGTGGACCTCGCCGGAGCTCAAGCACTTCCTCTCCCGTCTCCTCGACACGAACCCCGCCACGAGGATCACCGTCGAAGAGATGCTGCATGACCCGTGGTTCCAGAAGGGGTACGACGAGGCCAAGTTCCTTCACCATGATCTCGACTTCGATCTCGACCTCCTCAAGGGCGCTGCCGCTGAAGGCGACCTGGAGGGCAAGTGCCTCAACGCATTCGACATCATCTCGTTCTCGTCTGGGTTTGACCTCTCCGGCCTGCTCGGCGACGGGTCCGGCTGCGCGGTGGAAGCCGAGCGGTTCGTGTCTGCAGAGCAGCCGGAGGCGATAGTGGAGAGGGTCAAGGAGGCTGCGGAGGAGGCGGGCATGAGGGTGGCGCAGCGGAAGGGTTGGAGTGTAAGGCTGGAGGGGCAGGGCGGTAATTTCGTGGCTGGAATGAGGATCGACCGGCTGACGGAGGAGCTGGTGGTGGTGGAGGTGAAGAGGCGGGAGGCGGAGGTGGAGCCGGAGGTTGAACCTGGCCGGAGTTTATGGAAAGATGAGCTGCGGCCGAAGCTTCTCGGTTTAATTTATCAACCGGACGAGCCGGTTCACCGTGACTAAGGAGAAACAGATACTGCCTTTGTTATGGAAAATATTTCCTCATGGAAATAATTATTATGAGGGGTAAAATATAAATAAACCCCCAGAATTCATTTTCAAGGGGAAAAAAAGAAAGATTTGGGGGTGTAAATGCAAGAAAAAGATTCCCGGGTTCTCTGTAAATTTGCAATTTTTGCCTGGGATTTTCCATTTATATATATATACAGACATATATATACTCCCAAGAAATGTATCCCATAATTAACGAATTCAAGTTTTGGCATTACCTTTTTTATTATGTTTATTTATGTTTATCATCATCGATACCATAAGGTTTAATATATGCATCATCGTTATTATATGTTGAACAACTAAAAATTATTTTGAGAATTTTCAATTTGAATAAGATAGATCTAATTGGCAAAAGAAAAAGAAAAAGAGATTTAAAAAAGGTTAACAATTAGTTTTGTTCTAAAAAATTAATTAAAAATAAAGATTAATTATGAGTTTAATTCTCATATGTAGACTTCATGTATGTCCCTTCGTTCTCATTTTTCACCCTAATTATGCACATAAACCTCCCTCTTGAGCAAAAAATTGACATGAAAATGGAAGGAATTTCATCAAGAATTACAGTGGACGTCTTTTCTCACCTCTCACATGGGAATCATGGGATCGTATTAAGCAAAATGTAGGAAAATAATTGTAAATACCGAACCGATTAATAAAGTTGGGAGATTGTCCAAACTAAATTGTTTGTGACTATTTAGTAATTTTATTAAGGATTAGGGTGAAGAGTCACATGTTCAATATTTAACAGGAATTGGCGACAACTATAAATAAATAAATAAAAAGATTATTGACGACAAAAAGGTTTGGATCTAATTTACCTGTAAGTTATGAGGTTCCCAAGTATATAGATAATTAAGTTAATAATCAATTATTGATGTGATAAGTTAGTGAAGAGTCACTATCTCTTTATCAACATAAGAAAAATAAAATAAAAAGAAAAATGTTCAAAGTCATTTTCCAGTAAGTGCTGGTACCGTCCGCTCTATGTGAACATCTATTGAGGTGCCAAGTGTTACATTATTTGGTCACGGAATCTACTTGATATATAAACAACTTATATGCTTTTTTCAAGAAAAAAAATTAATATGCTTTTTTTTGCTCTTTTTTTTCCCCCTTCCTGTTTGGGATAATAATGAACAGATCTACTGGTCTTTCTAGTGCTAGTAATATATCTTTTGATGGTGACTTTCTTGAAACAAAATAAGTAAGAAACATATCATAGATGTCAGGGAACAAAACGAGCTGCTGCAGATCGATCTCGTTGTCCAATCTAAGATTTTTACTCATTTTATCATGGTAGGTCGGATGAAAAGTACTTAACATTCAAATATTTGGTGCCACCTTGCATTTAGGAGGATCCCCTTCTATAGCAAGGCACTAGATCTCATAGCAGATGATGTTTTTTAAAGCTGAGGTTGCCCCCGTCTGATCCAACATGACCCTCATTGAGCAGGTTTTCAGACAGCAGGCCGCGACTCATCAGGAAATGCAGAGGTTTAAGACCCGGTGCTTGATATGGTTCCTGGGCGGGCGCCGTGGCATATTTTCAGCAACAATTACACAAGCATTAATTTGCTTGCTTTCAGGAATGCTGTATTTTTTTTCGCTGGGTACTTTCAGGAATGCTGTAATCTCAAAGCGTTATGCGCCCCTATATTTCTGATGAAGCCCTACTTACATTAGGCTTAATTCCAAGATGAAGCCCTACTTCTGAACCAATAACTTTAGGCTCCGATTGGGATACGGGGTTCGGTACGTAATCCCTCCTACTATTTCTTCCAATCACAGTCTTCTGCACTAAATTTTATCGACCCGAACTCTCATATTGTTCGGCGGCCCTTATAGGAGATTAGCCTCGATCCCTTTTTTACCGTCTCATCAACCATTTATATATAGGTTACTAAGACGGCTCCTATGAGGATATGTAATGAGGGGGTTCCATTCATGCGAGCGAAGAGAGTTTGCCACGTAATAACAAATCCTCGTCTCATATGGTTATCTTACTTTTTAAATCTCCATATATATTTATATAAAGTTGAGTACAAACTAATAAACAACCTAATTGTAAATATATATGCAATTAATTTACATGAACAAAATATTTATTAAAAAATAAAGTTAATCTATATATCTATATATTTATAAATAATATATATAACCACATATATACTTGACTCCGTTCTTCTAATGAAAATTTTAAAATTTAATTTCAAAAGTTTTCAATTATTAAATGACCTCACCATTTGTTTAATATATGAACCCTCGAACTTGGCCATGGGGTACAGCGTTCCTGCGGCATCGAGTATATATGTCCATGTACAGTAATGTTACTAGGGCTTCCTGGAATTGTCTTATCTCAATGTCCTTGAAGCTCGAGGCACCCGCAGTGGTCTTGATACAATTGATGTGCAAGAACTTGGAGACTTGCACGTGCTGATTGGAATGGAACAATCACATGAGTAAGGGCAAAATGGATCTAATATGTTAAGGATAGGTCCACTTATTTGTAGGAATAGTTTTATCAGCTGGTTGGTTGTTCAAAATAATCTCGCCATGCTCGATAATATTGCTGTCTGGAACATGGATGCTGATAAGACTTGTCAACTCTGCAATGGAGAGGGGCGGGCGCAAAAGTCCTGCAGGAGAGTGGTATTCATAAGCCAGTGTACATCTAATTGGGGCATCGGATATCTGAAAGGAAAGTCCTACGAAGCTTCCGACTTGCTTGGAATGCCTATGTCTAATTCGTATGGAGGGCTCAGAACTTGAAGATATTTGGTTTTGGATGAAATGAAGAGCCCAGTTCATAAACAAAAACAAAAAACAAAAAACAAAAAAAATGATGATGATGAGGGACGAGGACGAGGACAATAATGACAATAATAATAATAATAACAACAACAATAATGATAATAATAGTAAATAACATTATTATCGGCAATTTTATGTTCTTTCCCCTCCCTCTCTCTCTACACTTGAACAATTTTATCACTAATTCCCCTAATGCTATAATTGTCATTATCCTGTTTGCATCTTTTCCCAATTCCAATTCTATAATTACCCAATAATTCCATTCCCCAGTCCCAAATATGCAATACAATGTAAGTTCCAATCCCTCCAATCAATCCGTAAGCTATGGAATATGTCAATGGCATGAGAATTATTGTGATGAATGCGGGAATTGCCTGCCTCATATCATTCCACTCAATCTCAACCACAGATCTCAACATCATAACCCCGACCAAGATCAACGGTGGCCCCACCGCCCACGGAGGAATCGAGGCCAGCAACGGTGTGAAGAAGAACGCCAGAAAAAAGTACCCCGCCACGGTCAATGCGGTCAACCCGGTCCGTCCGCCCTCCTTTATCCCGGTCGACGACTCGACGAAAGCGGTCACGGGTGAAGTCCCGAGCAGGGATCCCACCACGATCGATGCAGCATCGGACATAAATGCAAAGTACTGGCCCTCGAATTCGCCATTAAGGTCCGTGAAACCAGCAAACCTGGCCATGGAGTACAACGTTCCCGTGGTATCGAGTATGTCCACGTACAGGAATGTCGCCAGGGCTTCCCAGAAGTACCTTGTCCCGATGTCCTTGAAGCTCAAGGCGCCCGCCGTGGTCTTGATCCCATGGACATCCACGATTTTTTTGAAGTAACGATAGGACGAGTTCCCGAGTTCCGTGTCTGGAAATGATGTGACTGAGGTGTCGTGGAACCATGAGATGACCGTTACAAAGACGATGCCGTATATCATGGCACCCTTAATGTTTTTCACCAGGAAGTACGCAATTATTATGAAACCAATGATCCCAAGCCAAAGCGTCGGGCTCTCCATGCGGTTATTCAAGCAGTAGATCTCCTCCGAAATGATTCCACTAGGGACGAACGCGTCGGTGCCGTTAGTAACGGGGGCTACCCTAACCCGGGAAGACCTTGGGCAGCCACCGAGCGTTACAAGCGTTGATGGGCTAAACCCAATTAACCCAATCCCCTGGTTCTTTTGCAGTCCGATGAATGCCAGGAATAACCCAATGCCTGCTGAAGACGAGACCTGGACCGGCTCGGGTACAAGATTGGCAAGCTTGGCCCGTAGCCCAACTGCTGACACGAAGAGGAAGATCAAGCCCTCAATGCATATTGCCGCGAGGGCACTCTTGTAGGGCACCTTTCCCGACCCGTGGAACCCAACCACGGTGTAGGTGAAGTAAGCATTTGTGCCCATTCCCGGCGCTAGGCCCAGTGGGAGGTTTGCGAAGAGGCCCATGATGAGACAACCAATGAGGGACGATGCCGCAGTGGCCACGATCATGTCCTTACGCGTCTTCTCGAGGCAGCTTGTGTAGCCCTGGTTCACAGGTGGGTACTTGCACGACTCATCAGGAGGTTTGATCCATAGGGAGGGACCCGTGCAGCTGGCTAAGGGAATGCTGGGGTCAGAGCAGAGGGAGGTGCAATTAGCGACGGTGCAAGTGCCGCCTGAGTCGGTGAGGATGCTTGCATTCACAGCAAGGATGTAGGCCATGGTGAGGAACGTGGCAGTCCCGGCCCGCAGCTCGGTTGTGAAGGTCGTCTTTCGCTCTGCTAGCTTGAACCATTTCCCTACTCGGCTCTTACCAACATAGGAATCGAGCCGGTTGAACACTGAGGGTTTCTGTTCGGTCGGCCCTTGTAAGTCCATGTGCAATAATATTCTGACTTCGCCAATGTTTAGGATTTTCTATGTATAAATAGTTTGTCGCGATCACTTTCTCAGCAAGTGTTCTGTACATGATGGTTAATTTTAGCATAATCTAATTAAACTTTGAACATAATGTCAATAAATGGAATTTAGTTAGTCTTATTTCTGGCAGTTATACGAGACAGGGACAGGATTCCCATGGTTGGAACATTTTGCTTGGGACTTTGCAAAAGTTCAGGAAAAAGCATTGATAGGATAACGACCAATGCTCGAGATGCTTACGAAAATTCTCTATTCAAAACAATATAGGCAAGAGCAAATACAAGACACATCCAAGGAAGTCTTTATATCTTCATCTGGTTAAAAACGGTCACCAGTCATACTTAGGCATATCCTACTGTAACAATTAACAAGCCATACGTTCATACTAACATCAAACACAAACACGATACTTTTACTGTGGATCTTGGGGTGAGGAATCGGGCAAAAGCGGCAGATTAGGACCTGGAACTGCTTCATCCCACAGCTGCTGCTCGCCTTGCCATGTCCAAACAATGTCCTTAAGAGCAGGCCTTATGTCCTCCTTCAACACCTTCTGGTACTCCAGTGTGTCCCCGCTCGCTTTCTTCATCTCTACTAGGTGCAAGCTTGGGCTGATCTCAAAGATCTCTGCCTCGATCCCCAAGACACCCTTCCTCCCAGCCTTCAGTCCCTCGAGCTTCATCATCCCAGCTTCCTTCTTCTTCACCTTCAGCCTCAGAGATTTTGCGAGGCTCTCAAGCTTCGAGATGATGGTGTTTGCTGGTTTGTTGGACATGAATCTGACTTCCTTCTTCTGGTCCTTCTTGTTTGTTTCGAACAGGCCCGATAGGTCGAAGCCTGCAGAATAGGATATGATATCGAATGCATTCAAGTTGATAAGCTTTGACGGGAGCTCTT
This sequence comes from Punica granatum, assembly GCF_007655135.1. NCBI lineage: Eukaryota > Viridiplantae > Streptophyta > Magnoliopsida > Myrtales > Lythraceae > Punica > Punica granatum. The sequence continues at coordinate 2,056,044 of NC_045127.1, read as the reverse complement.
GCTTTTGCTCGATTTCAGCGTCATTGGTGCTGCTGAAAACAGATTCGACGTCTAGAGGAGGAAGTTCTTCTCTCTCTGTTTTGGTGCAAAGATTTGAATCCAGCCCCTTCCGGAACCAAGAATTCTCCATTATCTTCGCAATTGAGATTCTGGTACTTGGGTTCGGGTCCAAGATCTTCGTGATCAGCCTCCGCACTTCAGGAGCAAACCAGTTCGGGAACTTAAAATCTGCTCTTCCAATCTTCCTATACATCTCCATCAGATTCGAGTCGTGAAATGGGAGATAACCCGCCAACAGTACGAACAATATCACCCCACAGGACCAGATATCGGCTTTGGACCCATCATATCCCTTCCTGTTGATCACCTCCGGTGCCACATATGCTGGGGTGCCACAAGTGGTGTGGAGAAGCCCATCCTGTTGTTTTGATTCTGCCAAAGCACTCAGACCAAAATCAGACACCTTCAAATTACCATTTTCATCAAGTAACAAATTCTCAGGCTTCAAGTCTCGGTGACAGACTCCCCGACTGTGACAGTAGTCGACAGCACTAATCAGCTGCTGGAAGTACTTTCTAGCTACTTCTTCTTTTAGCTTCCCTTTTGCAACTTTGTTGAAGAGCTCGCCTCCCTTCACATACTCCATCACAAAGTATATTTTGGTCTTTGTGGCCATAACCTCATAGAGCTCGACCACATTTGGGTGTCTGACAAGCCTCATGACAGAGATTTCCCGCTTGATTTGATCAATGAGACCCACTTTTAGGACCTTGTCCTTGTCGACAATCTTGATGGCGACACTAGTCCCCGTCTTAAGGTTCCTTGCATGATATACCTTCGCAAACGTTCCCTGGCCCAGCAAGCGGCCCAATTCATACCGTTGCATCAAAACGCTACCTTTGAGGTCCATTCTAACTTGACAAAAGAGCTAAACAAATAGTAACTTCTGCAATATCTACGAGAGATAATACGAAATTTTGGAAAGATTAGACTCAACCATCTTCACAGACATCAAACTTCAGGAGGAAATTTTGTCTCAGATTATAAGCAGCAGTGGGCATCTGAGCAGCAAAAGGGAGGGTGACGTCAATCAATTTTTTTCCAGTATCGTCGAGGATAAAGAATGGAGGAGCAAATGACGCCAGAGCTCGATTTGCTACAGCAGAAGAGTACTCAACTGTCAAGCACATCTTTCTGCATTCCCTGGATGTTGTTGTATCCTAGAAAACTGAAGAAGATAGAGCTTAAGCAAAGTCGAAATACTTCCGCACGAGAAGGGAGACGCAGGACAGAAACGAGCAGCCAAGGCGTCCGTTATTTCACTAGTATGAAAGATGACCTGGAGAGAAATCACAGAGAAAGAAGAGAAGCCTGTCATTTTCCTAGCCAAAAGTAATGATTATAGGAGAGACATATAGCAAGACTATTGAGTACAAAAAACTCTAAAATTCAAGACGTAACTGATCTCTCACTTCACATAAAAAAGTCCAGAGCCCTAGCCCGACACCTGAAGTACTTCATATGGCGTCTAATGCCTAATACGAGGTGATAGCCATAGCAATCTAATCTTTCTTATTCATTCTTTCCCAGTTTCATCTAATGCAAGGGCTTATTGGAAAATCAGATCTATAAAACCTCCATCCAACTCCCACCTTTGGCCCAAAATTGAATCGATCTGCCAACCCACATGAGAGAGTAGCATGAATTTCTAATTAACACACCACCACCACAGCTCCACCTACTAGCAGATAAAAAGAAAAGAAAAAAGAAAAAGAAAGCAAGTAGGGCAGCATATATCAGTCTCATCAGCTAAAAGAGATCTCATCAGCTGAAACATCAAGAATTGAGTCTGAAACAACCCAAAGCTTCAAACTTTTCCGCAGCCCAACAAATTTATCAGGTTTTAAGAGCTTTGATGGACCAAGCACGCATCAAATCGAAGTGTTCCAGCAAGCCAATAATCAACACAGACAGGAAAAAACAAGAACAGGGAGTACAACAATACATCAGATTGGATCGGAGGAATCAAGGCACAGAAGGATCTAAATGAACTACAATCCACTAGAAGACAGCAAAATACCTTCAAAAATGTAATGTTCTCAGGGAGATCCGAAAAGCTCTTGGCTGTGGGAGAAATGAAGGAATCGACGAGGAAGGACAGAAGAAACGATTTAAAAGAGCTGTTGAAGAGGAAACCTGGTAGGTTACGAGGCTTCAGGACTTATATGGGCCGCGGAAGCTGATGGTTGTCAGATTCTTTCAATTAATTATTATTTATTTATTTATTTATTAAATTATTCAGTCGTTGGGTATATTCCCTTTTATACTGTCGGATTTTGCTTTTTCTTTTTTCTTTTTTCCTTTCTATGGGCTAATTCAAAATGATAAAATTATTGGTGCACTACCGACTAAGATTGGTTTAAAATGATTATGGTGCTTCAGAGTTAAAGTAACTTGGTGTGTTTGGTTTCAGAGTTAAAGTAATTTTGATTTTGATCGTGGAAAATGATAAATGATTGTATAGTGTGTTGAGTTAAAGTTAAAGTTAAAAATTTTGACTTAGGAAATGTGTATTTTTATTGTGTAGTGTGTTGAGTTAAAGTTAAAGTTAAAATTTTTGTGATTTTAACTGCGAAACCAAACGGAGTGTTTTGATTTTGATTTTGATTTTGATTGTGGAAAAGGATAAATGAGATAGGAGTATAAATTTGACTTGACAAACGTGTGTTTTTGTTATGTAGTGTGTTGAGTTAAAGTTAAAATTAAAATTTTTGACTTTAAAAATGTGAATTTTTGTTGTGTAATGTGTTGAGTTAAAGTTAAAATTTTTTAACTTATAATCCAAATAAGACCTAATATTTATTCTTTTTAAATAAAATTTTGAATTCAGATTTTATAAATAAAAAAATTAAAATAACTTTTATCCTTGAATGGACCAACGCCATTTTAACGGAATTAATTCAAATGCTAGGATACATTTAGAAAAAATTTAAAGTGTAATTTTGCAGCAGAGGCTACTGAACGGCTCCCCGCTCTAATCCTTGCGCCACCTGTTTCTATAATTTATATTGGGGACAATGACACTGTTGGTCCTAATTGTTTAGCATTTTTTGACTTTGAGTTCTAAAAGTTTTAAAACGGGTGACCAAGTCCTATAAGTTTGAGAAAAGTGTCAACATTGGTCCTAAATCTGACCGACCGTTACCGTCAGCCTACGTGGATCTAACGCCGTTAAAGTAGCCCTTACTGTGATGACGTGGCACGTTCCTATTGGTCCGACTTAACTAATAAACTTTTTAAAATTGAATATTAATCCCTCATTTTTTTCATTTTCGAAAAATGCCCCAGGTCGGCACTGTTCATCTTCTTTTTCAGGAACCAGGTGGAGCACTGTTCATCGTCTTCTTCGGGAACCAGGTGGAGCGTCGATTCCCTCTGGATGTTATAGTCGGCGAGGGTCCGGCCGTCCTCAAGCTGTAGTCATCGTCTTGTTAGGTTCCCGATTTGGGCTGGGATCGATCTCCAGGTGGTTTGAGTTGAGGTACAGCTGCTCGAGTTTGGGCAGCGCACAGAGCTCCGCTGGGATGAGCCCGCTCAGAGCATTGTCGCTCAGGTCCAAGCAGTTCAGCTCTGCAAGCACTCCAATCTCCCTTGGGATCGACCCCGTGAGGTTCGTTCCAGTGAGGACGAGCCTATTCAATGAGGAGGACAGTGAGCTCAGATTGGTCGGGACAGTCCCTAGCAAGTCGATTTCCTGAAGGACCAATCCCTCAACCTGGCCATCAGGACTGCAACTGATCCCAAACCAACCGCAAGGAGACACGCTCGTGGGGTCCCAATCATACAGGGCCTCAAGTGATCCATTCAAGCTTCGCTTCCATAAGAGGAGCGCTTCTCCCTGTGGACTCAGGGCCGAGGCCGGGAAACAGCTTAAGGACGGCCGGACCCTCGCCGACTACAACATCCAGAGGGAATCGACGCTCCACCTGGTTCCCGAAGAAGACGATGAACAGTGCTCCACCTAGTTCCCGAAGAAGAAGATGAACAGTGCCGACCTGGGGCATTTTTCGAAAATGAAAAAAATGAGGGATTAATATTCAATTTTAAAAAGTTTATTAGTTAAGTCAGACCAATAGGAACGTGCCACGTCATCACAGTAAGGGCTACTTTAACGGCGTTAGATCCACGTAGGCTGACGGTAACGGTCGGTTAGATTTAGGACCAATGTTGACACTTTTCTCAAACTTATAGGACTTGGTCACCCGTTTTAAAACTTTTAGGACTCAAAGTCAAAAAATGCCAAACAATTAGGACCAACAGTGTCATTGTCCCATTTATATTGTATAATAAGCAAATCATTGCGACTTATAAAAAAAAAGTAAATCATTGCAATTTAAATAAAATTGATATAATAAATGCTTTACAGAATGCAAAATAATAGGAAAAAAATATCTTGCATGCAAGTATGGTAATTTTGGTTCGGGTTTCCACCAAAAAGGAAAAAAGTTTTGGTTTTGGTTTGTCAGTCGAGGGTATTTGGGATAATCAATATTCCCTTCCAATTTAATTAGTGAAGTAATTTCTTCCGATTTCAAAAAATTGTTAGTATTTGTTGCTACTAATAATCCATATTGAATTATTATATATCCTCTCTCCGTTGAATGAATTAAAATAACTATACTAAGGTTAACCCGGTACACAGAGATAACTCTGAGAAGAGGCATGCACTTTGTAATAAACGTTTTGTGGATTCAATTCAATAAGCAAATATATATATATATATATATATTTGTTATACGTATTCATCGACCTACTTAATAAAAGAAAGAGGAAAAAAATAGAGAGAAAGATAGCTAGATATCTTTCAAAGATGAAGAGAGAGTGGTAACCGACAAAGATGAAGAGAGAGTGTGGACTCTTTTTCTTATTCTCAAACAAATCGCATTTCCTAGTAAGTGGCACCAAACATTACATGACAATGGGAGAGAAAATTTGGTCCCATTTATTTCATGAAATGATGATGGAAGTAATCAGCACGGCCAAGAATTGGATCGCAGCTTATAAATAAATGATTTCACCAGGAAGGCATTTTTCATGCATGTGGTGCACGAGGAAGCCAAAGATCTTTGTAGAACCATAAATAGTGAGGTTTCTCGACAATTCCATTCATCATTCGGCTAATCAGGACATAATTGATGCATAGTACATGATAATATATGGGTGCTTTCTAGCTTCTTGGATGGGTGACTGCTAGAAGCATTAAGACACACACATATATACATCTATACACACATGTAAGTCCACGCGTTTACACAAACATTTACTTGCACATATGTATTCTCTTAATTTTTCAATAAGCAATGATGATCTGGGTGGCCTGGGTCCGATACTTACTTTGTCCATTGAGGGAGCTGCCGAATAAAGGACATAAACTGAGTGTCATTTGCATTTTCTGATTTCTCACAACATCTAATGAAAAGTTGATCAGTTTTGATACTTAAAAAACAAAAGGCAAAAAAAAAAAAAAACTCAACAAACCAGAAGTAGCTGGACTTTTCTTTTTCTAGACTAGTATGTATTTATCACGGGCTTTTTTTGTTATTGATATTATTCTATACCATAGTTCGGAATTCAATATGACAAACACTCTACGTTAAGAATGAAACAAATTTTTTGGTCGATCAAACGTGTAAAACTTATATTGCCCTATTATTTTTAAAAGGTCTCCATCATGGTACTTATTATTGAAGAGATAAGAACAAAAGAGAAATTGATGATAATTTGATCGAGGTAGTTGCATCCATAAAAAAGTCACATGGTCGATTGTAAGGACAATTCATTAATCTAGCAAAGCATAGTAGAAGTGTAATCAAATGGATGAGAGGATTTCATTTCTGAGAATTGTAAATGAAATAACCTTTTGAATCCATTTTAGTGGTTATCACTGTATTATAATTCTTTTCTGATGAAGTTAGTTTTAACGCAAAGATTTGGGGATCAATCCTTGTGAGTGTAACTCTGATGCCCATTTATTCTGCTTATTTTATTATTATTGTAACAGGCTCATAAGCCCAAAAAAAAAAACAGAGAGAGGGAGAGAGAAAATAAAAAATAAAAAAGAGTTGGCTTTCGACGTGAAGCGAGGGATGAATTGAAAATGATGAACATGAGATAGAACAAAATAGCAACTTCGTAGTTGAATCCGTGAAAGGGAAGCTTCGCGGTCCCCGAAACCCAACGGCCGATCAAAACTGACGGTCTACTTCTGCTCCTCGACTAATGAGGAGATGCCATGTGGAAGAATGTTTGGTTTTGGTGTATATGGCGTCAGACATGGGTCAACTCTACTGCTTTGTCGACCATACGCGTGGGAATTGATTACTTGTCGTCCCCACATCACCCGTTCCTGATAGTAATAAGGAAATCATACGTTTGCCCCTTTAATTTTGAATGCCTTTTCATTTTTATTTTTTCTTTTTTTTTGTCATTTAAATTATATACTTTAAATAATTTTATATTTCAATCCTTTTCCTTTTCTCTAGATTCATTTCCATCCAACACCTTTGATTACTTTTTATTTTCATCCTTTTATCATATTTTTTATTAGAAATTTTTTTAACTTTGATCCTTAACCTTTTAAAGTTATTTTTTTTTATCTCAATTCTTTTATTTTATACAATTTTACTTAGTATTAAACGTTTTGTTTCTTATACTCTATCCCTCAAATTTTCATAAATGCCCACATGGCATTTTTAAATTAAAAATTATTATTATTTTAATTTGAAAAATAAAACAAAATATACAAAATAATAAAAGAAAAATCATGAGCCTACTCGAGAGAATGAGCAGGCGCGAGGGTTTAGGTCGCACGCAATCATACCAGGGCAATGATGGTTTACATTGGAAGAATCGGTATTTAAATTTGCAAGTAAAGAAATGGAAAAATATTAGAAAAATAAAAGCAATTGTGATTCGATAGTCACGAACCACATCTATAACTATGAGGTTAGTAATGAAACACTAAGCAAGGACATGGTACACATTAATGCGGGGAATGATGTTGCAAAGTGTAATCGTGGATAAAGGTATACGCTTACAGTGACATCCCTTAGGGTAGTGGTGCCTGACTTCATCCCTTATTAGCTACTACCGCCTCTCTCCTTCTCAATTTACCGTCTTTCCTCCCAAAATATATTTTGATATATTTTGTTTTATTTTTGGAATTAAAATAATACTTTTTTATAAATTTCAAAAATGACGTGTGGACATTTTATGAGAATTTGAGAAGTAGAAGAATAAGAAACAAAATGTTTAATGCTAAGAAAAATTTGAACCAAAAAAAGAATTAGGATAAGAGAATAATTTTAAAGGTCGAGAATCAAATTTAAAATCTTCTCTAGTAAAAAATATAATAAAAGGACGAAAATAGAAAAGTGATCAAAGATATTGGATAAAAATGAACTAAGAAAAATGAAAAGAACTGAAACAGAAAAGCATTTAAAGGTATGAGATTAAAACGATAAAAAAAATTAGGAAATGTACTAAAATAGAAAAAAATCAAAACATAGAGGACCAAATATTCCTAATAATAATAATAATCATTTCTCTCCATCTATCGAAAATAATAATTTCCCTCTATTTAGTATTTACTAATAAAAATTATAATTATTTTATTTAATAAAAATATTCGTGGTCTTTAGTACATCCGGAGATTTTATAAGATATTGGACACAAATTATTGCAACAAGGCCAACATTGTCTAGACCAATTAGTCTTCTTGGCCTCATCAATTTTCTTTCATTTTTTATTTTCTTTGATTTCTCGTACTGCAAGACAAGAGGAAACAAGAAACAAGAGAGCTTATCCGGTCCAGGAACGGAACAGATTCTGATAACATAATCGACTATGACAAAATAAATATAGTCGATTGGAGCATATTACAGTCGACTATGTTATATTTTCAGCTGATTATGTTACCCTGGACCGATTCCGCCCTGGACTGGGTAAATTTCCCAAGAAACAGACAGGAATGGACGAACTCTGCATGATCTTTCATGTCATTCAAGGACTCTTTAGGCAATTTTCGAAGAGAATGTGAATAGTTATTAGGCCATGTTGACGTTGAGTGCCTTCCCAATTGATTAATTCCACATGGCTTCTAACCAAATTTGCTAGTATATAGTAGTATGCTTGTCGAACATGTTCCATCTGCTGCAACGATATTCCTATACAGTGCTAGCAAATTTCCTTTTGCTGGTACGAGATGATCGATGAATTGAATATTTATGTGGTTTGGATGAACTAAAGTCCCCCGTCTTGTCCAATTCCTAGAACCCATAAACGATTTCTTTTCAGCAAGGCAAGTCTTCGTATGTTATTTGTTCGCCAATAAATCTCCAGAGATATGTGATTCTACGTACATCTTTGTTTCTTGGATAGATCACGAGAGGTTGGTCAATGATACAAAAATATGCATAAGAACTAGGGACAAATGTATGTGTTACTTCGATTATCGGAATGATGTTATATGACACTTATAACAGAAAACCATGCTTGGAGCTGAATTAAGGAAGAAGCAAGAAATTAAAGGCCCCATAAAACACATTTATGAAAAGCAAAATGAAAATGGGTATGATGTAAGTTGCTTCCATATATCGCAATCGGTTGATATATAATCGCATGCTAATTGTTGCTCATGAAATTAAATTAAAGTCTCTTAACTCTCGAGAATTATTTCATTTGGTTTCAACCTTTCCATAAGGACACTCATCGACCTGTACATTAATCGAGTCGAATAATGCCACAACTCTTTCAGTAGTCTCAATATGTGTGAGGTGTACTCACGTTGCGTATATATTTGTTGAATACATAAATAAATATAGGAATTTGGATCATTAAAATTTCAATTTAAAATAAAAGTTTGAGAAACCAGTTCTCTTCACCAGCCATAATTAAATCACGACAGGTCCTCACATAGATTCATATATAGATATACATAACCGTAATATATATATATATATATGTAACATCTTAGCAGGTATATAACCGAGTCGTCGCTAGGTAGGGTCATTTTAGTATTTAACAATTTGGTGGTCGGTGAAATTTAATTAATATTTGACCAAATATCTTAGCATTGACATTGACTTATACAATTCGTGTATGAACACGGGCATTCTAATCGCTAACTAAATTAATTGATATCGAGAAAAGGATGGAGTTCAAGTCAGGCATTACTTTGGGCACGAGATTAATGAATCTCGCGCATTAACAATCTTTAAAATCATGATGGCTTGCATGAATAAAATTATGGTAGAAAATATGCTTCCATATGAAATTAATTGTATATATAGAAACGTTCAAACATAAATGAGACAGCCAAATACAACGTATGAAGGCCCCCACGCTAATCATCGTTGCGTGGAGAATTAATTCGATTTATTATATTTATTACTATTTCCACCTCACCTACTTCAGAATCTTAATTGTATAAGTTGCGATGAGACGACTTCAATATGGTCACGTTTAATTGGAGCTCGGGTTGCGCAGAAAATCAATCCTGTGGTGACTCAGAAAATTACATCACGGCCGACAATATTGAAACGAACTTGCATCACGGGGTCGAAGCTATCAGTTCGTCTCACGGTGAGACCAAGGACTTTCAGATTAATGTCTCTTAGAAAGGCGAAAGCCAAGCAAGAGATAATTTTAGTCCATAAAATGTATGCAACTCCACCAATCACTGTATGGTAACTCACTGTCAACCCAGTACCAATATACACCAAACAATCTTGGAGGTGACTTGCAGATCTTCCCTTTTCTCCCAGTCACCTGGATCTTAATCGTGTACATATACAACGGAAATCGAATGAAAATGCACACTGCTATTTCACATGCACATTGATCAGGTCACCTGGTTCAATCTGCCAGCTTTAAGATGTGGAAAGCCCCACTATAGTTTCCGATGAGGAATCCTGAGCGCTGATCCCATCTGATTTACAGGCATGAAGCGCAGTGCACAGATCTTTGCTCTCCAGAAACTGCTCTGCATTTGCAAGAACCAGTGGTCCATACTCGAAAACCATCCTCTTACACTGCAACCAAATTATTGTGTCAGAAAATTCCAAGTGTCAACAGTCGACTAAAGCAATTGAAAAGTCGGGCCTTCTGCATGCACGATAGTGAATAGATGCGATCGAAAAAACGATTACTAAATGAGTAACTACCCTGTTCCAACATTTTGATTGGTTAATGATAGCTCTATAGAAGAAGGTAAGCAACAGCAATGGTCTTTGAAAAATACAACGCTTCACCTTTTTCACATACTTCTTCTCCATGGAGTTGCAAGCGTTCATGAGCGCCTCAAGGATGTCCATCTGAAATTAATACAGAAGAGGAAAGGAAGGGAATAAGATTTTTGAAAGCTGCAATCCCTAGTAACATAACCGGCCTATGCGATTTGTATATAATATATTTACCAGCTGAAATCAGAGTGCTAGCAGATTTCAATGTCAGTTTCTCAAAAGGAACCGTAACATCATAGGTGCGATTAGAAATACATATGGCCAAGACAATGGTGGACAAGGTCACTGACCTGTGTGTTGGGATCCTTCAACTTTTCCAACACTTCTGAAACAGCATGGTGGCATAGTTGACAACTATCTTCCTTAACTTCGGCAGAAAGCAGAGCCATTTTTTCACAGAGATTGACCTTCTGACAGAAATCCCCAGGTTGAATTGAGGAGACTTCTAAGAAGAATAGCGGAGCATAATAGTCCACCAAAGTAATGCACTGTCATGAATAACCAGAGAAAATGTTGACAACCAGAAAACGGGATAGGAGGAATTATTTGCATCGATACCAGCACTAAGGGACAACCATGACAAACCTGCTGCTTGAAGGTAGGCATACGAGAGCAGCTCTCATGAAGCTGTTCAATTATCTCAGTCTGAGTCTTATTATCATTGAGGTAATCAAGTGCCTCGGCAGCAAACTCCTCACAGAGTGTGCAAATATTTTCATTCCTCGAAACTTCTTCTGCAACACGAGTCCCAATCATCATAAATATCAATTGAAAAATTGGTTTAGGATCTCATTTTTAGTCCCCTCTACCATCATATAAAGACTTGTAACCAAACACATGATAAAGTCGGAACATGACGGGGGTTTTAGAACTAGGCTACCAGCAACCAACTCTGAACAGAGAAAGCGTGTCTTATGAAGCTTAATAAAGTTAATGGACCATCTACAAGGAAATTTCTATGCAGAATTTACTAAGCGGTTGCTCCAGAGAAATTCAAAGCCAGTTTCTCTAAATAAAGTGCCGTTCCTTGACTCCACAACTAAAATCCAAAATCAGAGGAATTAGACCTTTAAAAAGCATTTCCGTCATTGAGAGATATTAGGAGTACCTTTTGGGTGGAGTTCAGAAAGCTGTCTTGCATCAGAGTTCCAGGTAATACTCAACATAAAGAGAAGCACAAAGGCTAATCTCACAGCCATGATACCTGAAAGACCCAACCCATTAAAAATTCACGACGAAGAAGAGGTCACATAATACAAATTCTGATATGAGAAAAAGCTTAAAATTTTTGCTTTGTTGTGTCCCTGCTCCTTTCAGCCCATAATAATCAAGTGTATTATCGAACTTCAAGTCCGTGAAATCTTTTCTCTTTTCTCCAAGTAATTTCGAGTTCATAACTTAGAGAAGGAGCAAGAAGCTCCTATATTCCATTTTAAGAAGAAACAAGAAACGATCTCGACGGCAATTGAGCTTAGTCATAAAGATTGAAGACGCTTCAATCAAAACCATTGTCAGCTCGGGCAGATTCATCATTTCCAGCCCAATTCGACAAAACAAAGATAACCCATCAAAGGGAAAGCTCAAGGGAGGACTTGCTTCCAACTTAAAGCAAACAACAAGAATCGATTGATTGAGGTCAGAAGTGATCAAGCTAAGCTCACCACTAATGCCCAAAGTTCTTCTTTATCAGAATTCCAGACTTCCTAGGGCATCCCCCGGAAATTTCGGGGCCTATCTGAAGCAAAGAAAACGAGGGGGGAAAAATCGAAAATTTCGGGCAAAAATCTAACTTCGAGATGGTCCCAAGCAATCCCAGAAGCTTAATTCGAGAGTCGATGGCAATCGCATGAGAAATTACCTGCTGCGAAGAGAAGACGAGTCCTGAGCGAATAACTTGGGAGCGCAGGATTTTGGACAGAGCCGTAGACGAAAAGAATTAATTAAGGGGGTCGAAATTCCTCCGTCTTCTTCTCTATTTATTTATTTATTTATTTTTCTTTCCCTTTAGTTTTTTGGATTTTGCTTTCCGGTAAGGAAAATAATATTCTCTGCTCTGTTTGATCCGCCGCCACCTTCCTTGACCTTTTGGGTTATAATCCTCTCTACCTCCTCCCTTACTATAAAACTTAATAATCTCGCTGGAAAAAAAAAGTGTTTATTTATAATTTTTAGAAGCATTTGAATAACTGCGGAAAAAACTAGGAAATAAACTTAATTTCGTCCAAAGATTAGTCTTTTGACGCTTATTTAATATTTAAAAAAGAAGAAGAAGGAAAATAAGAGACGTAGCTTTGCAGAAAGATGTCAAAAGCAAAGCACTTTGGTAAGGCAAGCATACTAGACAAAAAGGACCATTTGATTCAGAACTTTATAATGTTAGTGGCCCAAATTAAGGGGTCGTGCCTCAATCGTTCGGGACAATCTCGATAACGATCATTATTGATCAATGACCTCATCCTAATCAGTATATCATCAATCTCAATATTAGCAATGTTTTTGCATACAGCCGCTTTCCTTTCATCAAACGGGGACAATGCAGGCAAACAGCAAGAAGAACCCTATCAAGATACAAAAGCCATCTCCAATTTACTCAACATAGGATCAGAGGTCATCGGAGAGTCGACCTATACTAGAAATGAACAAAAGCCATCTCCGATTACTACAAAGGAACATATACAACCTCTAATACATTTTCGGACGACAATCATAAGTTTCTCCAACTCAAACAACTGGCAACATCATAATGTCACTGACCATCCAAAGAGAGGAGGATACACATAAGAGCGAGGCCCCCAGCCCAAGGAACCTTTGAAAGAGAGAAAGAATACATACCAACTGAAATCACTAATAAGACTATAGCATAAGTTAGTGCTCGGCTGAACTCGGCCACCTGCCTGTACCTCTCATCTCAAATTAAACACGGGCTTCTTCTTCTTCTTCTTCTTCTTGCTTTGCTTTGCCAACAGCAATGAGAACCGGGCGAACCCGAACTTCTTCCTCTTCGAAGGCAACTGCTGTTTGTTGTGGTTGGCATCCCCCCCCTCTGGTTTCTGAATTGAGGGACAATCGTCATTCTGCTTACCGAGCATTTGACCCAACGACACCTTGCGCCTCCCAGGGTCCTTAATTGTCAGTTTTCCAGTCTCAAAGTCTTCAGCAAGAAGCAGTTTCTGGCTCAGTATTTGTCCAATTGAAAGGGTCTGCTTCAGAACCGGGGCGGACCCATCACTGATCTGGTTCAGCACATTTAGATCAACTATATGAGAATCTCTCCTATAGTGAGATGGGCCAGAGTTCTTGAACTTGGTGGAGTTGTGCAGGGACCGCCTTTTACGGCCATGCTCAGACCTCCATTTCCGAAGGGCCTCCTCTACTGAAAGCTTTCCTCTGTTAGCAGCCTCAACTCTATTCAGAGCTTCCTCCAACTCTTTCTTGCTCGTTTTGACTTCCTCAGCAGCTTCCTCCACTTTCTTTAATATGTCCATCTTTGACATGTTTGCCTCATCAACTCGAAGCATCGCATTCACCACTCTATCGTTGGATCGCTCCTCTGCTTCCCGAGCTTTGCTGACCAGGGCAGAATACTCTTCAAACGTAAGGGTCACTCCTTCAGGCTTCCGCATGGGCTTACTCTCGGTGTTGGACAGAGCTTTAATTTCTGCAAGCGCAACAGCTTCAGTTGCTCGAGCGGCTTCCTTCATCTTCTTAGCCGCGATAAGCCTGACCTCGGCTGTTTTGATCCTCGTCTTAGTCTGTTCGATCTCAGAGATTGCCCTCTGGACTTCCAGCCTTGCAGCCTCTCCCACCTTCTTGAACTGCTCAGACTCGGAACTCAGCCTGTGCAGCTCCCTAGTAAGATCTGATGATGCAGCTGACCCATCCTGAGCTTCCACATCTTTGGCGATTTGCAGCTTAAGTCTAGTTTGGCTAAGCTCTTCTTCGAGCGAGGATATTTTTGAGGAGTTCTGGTTCAACCTCTCACGTGTTTTCTCGAGCGAGATTTTCTCTCTCTCGAGCTTCCTGTTAAATGACTCCACAGAAGCTCTAATATCGGCAAGATCGGTGGTAGTCCTCGTAAGGTTCATCTTAGCTTGCTTCAGCTCCACCAGGATTTTGCATGGAGGAGCAGAGACCACGTTTGGATTCTCGAAATGGTTCTCCTTTTCAGCTTCCTCAACAGCAGGCTTGACATGATTGTTCTCCACCGTATTCGACTCCATAGCTGCGTTAAGCTCAGATGCTTCATTCTGCAACCTCACCTTTAGCTCCTCGACAGTTTGTTTGGTCGACTCGAGCTCTTTCAGGACATCCAACGTTTCCCTCTCCTTGACGATAAGATCTTTCTCCAACTGAGAGGTCTGTTCCTCTAGTTTCTCTATGTCCACCTCTTCCAAGCCCTGCAGACATTTACATAACAAGAGAATATTCGGATCAATTGCTTCAAAAAGGTCGCAACTTTTCACCGGATTGAACCAAAATGGTCGCAAACAGTCCATCAAAAGCAGATTCAGTACCATTTTCAACGTCCTCATCAAAAGGAACCATCCGTTTCAACATTGAAGATTGAAAAATAAACAGCTTCCTATCCTAATGCAAACAAGTATCAATTAACCCCAGATCCAGCTACAACCTAAGAGGAACTCGAAATCAATCAAACCGCATCGTCAATGCGGTGACAGAATAAAAAATACCTCGGTGTCGGGAGATTTCTGGAGAGAGGGTTTCCAGAAACCGATTCCGCCGAATCGACTGACGGCCTCCTTCACGGACTCGAACGGCGCCGAGGTGTCGATCTCCGCCCTCAAGCCGCCCGCCCCTCCTCCTTCCTTTGACCCGCCATTCTCATGCCCCATTTTCGCAGCAGAATCGAGGGCTAGGGTTTCCGCCATGGAAGAAGAGCAACAAAACAGCAAAATGACAGTGAAATAAGCGCTTTTGTCTCACTCCCCAAGACCATTAAACAACCAAACAAAATCAAATGTTTCTGCTAATTTGTCGATTGCTCGTCCCACTGCAATAGAGAGAGTGCGAGAGAGAGAGAGGATCGAAACAAGCAGAAGCTGCTAAGCCATGGCTTCTCCACCTTGAATGCACTGATAATAAGAAAGAAAGGAAAGGAAAGAGAGAATAATACCAAGAAAAGGTTACTATCCGTTAGATGGAATTTGCAGGGTCATTTCCCCAAACTACCCTCACCGAGATCTGGAAATTACGATGATCTGGGCCGTGGGACGGCATAGAGTCCGATGCCCTTTGATGGAAAGTCGGAATAGGGGAGGGATCCCTGTGGGTCCCACTAGTGTTGATTGTAGGATTCTATTATATATGATGATGATTCAACGGCTAACCCTTTCTGTCAACGGCTACTGAGGAGATTTTTTAACTTTCCCACGCGCGCAGGGCGCGTGAAGAGCGGGAATTTTCTTTACGTTCCTTTCGGA
Source organism: Punica granatum (assembly GCF_007655135.1). Classification (NCBI taxonomy): domain Eukaryota; kingdom Viridiplantae; phylum Streptophyta; class Magnoliopsida; order Myrtales; family Lythraceae; genus Punica; species Punica granatum. The sequence goes on along the minus strand of NC_045127.1, from coordinate 2,040,302 downwards.
CGCTTTTTGGTCGCGGGCCGTTGGGGTATTTTTAGTTGGTCCGGGCCGCGTTCCAGATCTTGGGCTGGGCCCCCATCTACTCGATCGTTGTCTGCCCCATGGTTAATTAATTGACCACGTCATATTGTTTTTGGTTCATGGGCGAGACTCAAGACCCATGTACCTAATAAAAAGGAAAAAAAAGAAAAAAGAAAAAAGAAAAATAAAGACATACGAAATACCACTGCTGAGAATCAGACACAGATCATATGTGTTTCAACTTTCAGGCAAGGATTTTGCAACTCACACTTTAGGACTAATTAATTTTCGCTTCAGCGCGTAAAATTGACCCGAGAAGATTTCAATCGTCATCCTTTTGGCAATTAGTCAATGTAAATTGATAATTTGAACAAACGGGGTTTTATGGAGGTAGGAATTCCCATTAAGAGCACTTTCCTGGAACGAGCGCTTTCTTGCGGCTGATTTTGACTTGGTAACAATCCTTTTCGATAGTTCCCACAGCTAGCTACAAATTGTCTGGTGATCAGCCATTTGAAAATGTATCTCGATCGGGAGAAATTTAAGGCAAGATGATCACTTGCCATGGTTGCTTGTACGTACAACGCAACCATGTTGCATCGTAGTAAAGAAAATTGTGCCAGTGAACCATCTACGTATCAATCGTCATGTGTGCTCAACTCCGTGGTTTTCTAGCACTACATATCTTGTTACGGAAATTATTGGTAGCATATACATATCTTTGGGGGAAAATACCACCTTAACTACATGTTCCATATATGCGCTTCGCTATGGTTTAACGTATTAGCCAACTCATTACTATTTTCGATGTCCTACTTAAATTAGTCTGTGCCATTTGATTTAGGCATCGTTGCTTTAATTTGCAACATGTAAGTCTATTGGGAAGCTGTCTTGGTTGTATTATATTTGAAGGATGGCGTTCATGGGAAACTGCAAAGTGTCCTATGATGTGTCGGATCATGAGGAAGATATTAATGAAAAGATCAACTGTATGATCACAGGCCAGGGACAGGGACAGGCCTCCTGCAAATTAAGCTATCCAGTATTCACATATTCGGTCATTCATTGTAATTACAACTCTCAAGAAGAATAATATTTAGTGGAGAATATTCCTTACAAAAGAAATATCATAAAATTCATTCATCCAGATCGAGTTTCCCAGTTTAAAGCTAGTTGGATTGACGAGTCGATCCAAAACCAATAAATTCATGTTTTATGTGATAATTAATGTTTTAAAAGTATATGTGTAGCCTGTGTCACGGACAAGCTATTTAGCGCGCCCATGACACGTCCATGTTATATGCTCCTGACATGATGTAACACCGAGGCTGACAAATCGTATTTTACTACGTATGTCAATAACTTTGTCTTGATGAGGAGATACCATTCAATATATTCTAGAGTTTCATATGGCTAGCAAAATGTGTGTGATGTATATATAATTTTACATCAGACTCTTTGAAAAGATATAAGTTTTGTCCATGATACACAGACCAAATCCACCATTTTTATATAACGATCGAAGATTCTTCGCCACGTAGTAATGCATTTCGATCATGTAGGTTTTTGGACTGATAATGAGAATCAACCACTTCGTTACCTTTTATATCAGTAGCTAGGTATTGATAGTATACCAACATCAGATGGAAACATTTCCTCGAGCTACTTATTCTGTTGGTCTGTACTAGATGTACAAATTATGATCAATATTATGTTGAATTGATCCACGTGTAGCATTTCATCACCTAGATTATTATCAGCAATAAAGGGGGGTCCATTACAGAAAGCAGCAGCATACTGATTTCGTATTTTTTTTGATGATTACAGCATATTGAATTTCATGGAGCCCAAGGACCTCAACTGTGCCATTGGTATCATCATATATTCGAAGATCGCGTCCCCATCGATGTAATTAAAGGTCCACCTCTCGGGTCCATCCTTCTTTGATAGCTATCCAGGGCCGTTCGGGAGTTATTGTACCATTAGCGGACAGGAAATTGTTATAAATGCAATATATATAATAGTATGGTGACTCCATTCCTTCCGTAACGTTTTCAATATTTTTATTTACTAGACGTGATCTTAAAACAAACTGTCATGCACGCGTTAAAATGTTTTAAATTCGTACATCCTCTGTTTTCGGGCCCACTACATGTCTCTTATACAGGATGTCTGGAGCATTTATGATTAGATGAGACCTGCCCATGTCCAGTGTAAGAACTAAACCTTAATCTCCAACAGTGTTGTGGGCGTTAAGATTCAATACAATGAGCTATATGGGCAACCATTTCCTTTGTGTATAAGAAATATACGTACGTCGAGTATGTTATATAAGACTACATCAATCAGTTATATCTTTGAGATATGGTTATAATACGTTGTGTAAATTTATAGAAATTGCACAACTTCTTTCATCGTACAATTTTTAACTTATTGAATGGTAGATAATAAACTATGTGCTTTTATTAATTTAATAAAGTCAATCTTTCGGAAAAGCCGCTAGCTGTTGTCATTTGTCAGAGTTTTCCTGGAATTTTTAACCCAGCTCGTCACCTCGCATTGAGATCACTTCTATATGCATGTGAAGGAACATTAATTAATATTAAGCAATGATCAATTTGAACCTTGAACATAATAAAAATTATGAAACCATGTGGTGTAAATGGTTTTCGTCACATTATGGATCGATATATACGTGGTTAAATAATTAAAAGCATTTTTTTGCGGATCTATCTATAATTCCACGTCTTCGCATAGACTTTTAACTAGTTCTTATATTAAATTAATTCTCATAATATTAGTTTAACTAATTCTTCGATATTTAATTGCTTTCTCTATATATAAAAATGTTTATAAATCCCAATCGTCGGCACATCATATAATAAATATCATAAGTAAACTAATCATTGCATTTGATGATGTAGTAGAGTTTGATTTAATTTGATTTAGTTTGATTTCACGGGGTGAAGACAAAAGTAATTAGGAAAATTATTATTAAAATTGAAGAGGAAGATAAAAAAGTAATGATTGTATTGTTAAATTGAGAGAAAAGTAATGAATAGTTAGAAGGATTTAGTATTAAAAAATTAATTGTAATAATAGATAAAAAAAAGTATGCGAGAGAATTTATTATAGGTATTTAATTTTGTCTCCCTAATATCATGTAATGGGAGGCCTCGGTTCATGTAATAATATTCTACCACATCAGCAGTTTCACAAGTTTAGGAGACTCGCAATTGTATTTAGTTTATAGGCCCCAAAAGTAATTAATAAAAAAATTTATGAAAGGAAAGCATGAGTTTGTTACTGCTGTAACGGTAGATACACTGGTAATTACGCATATTGTCTCGTGTTTGAAACTCTCCATTTAACTTTTCTCATTTTTATTATTCTTTTTCTTATTTATATTTTATATATAGTAATTTAGAATACTCTCACGAGAATTAGCAGCTTTTTTAAAAAGGAGCTTCCCCATGAACCTTCTTGATAAACCCTTAATTTGTGGTTTATTGTCCCTTCACATTCCCGGTCAATACATTTTTCCAAAACTTTTAATATTTTTTAAGTTCGTTATAGTGATTATAATTTTAATCAATAAGTATTTCAAAAAAAAATATTCTTATAGGTTGAGTAGGTATTTTTCTTTTACATATTGATGGGATATCATTTAATCAATTCGAGCTTTTAGACCAATATCCTTTTATGTTTCATGTACTTTTATCTAATTATTTGGTCAAAATCTATTATTATATTAATATATAAGAGATTTCTCATTCAAAAAGTTCAAGGAAATTAAAAAAGAAAAAAATACAAGGCAAATTGATAAATTAAAAAATAGAGTAAAGTGCCTACAAATAAATTGAGAAATATAGAGATAAGAAGATTATATCTTATATTTTCACATTTTTTATATCATTTTCTAAGTTAATTCAACATTTTTTCTTCATATTATTTTTTAGGTTACATGGATTTTTTTTTGTATTATTTTTCAACTTTTCAAAAAGTTTCCCATAATTTGCATAGTTTTATATTTGACTATATAATATTTCATTATATATTTCAATAGTAAATGTTTTTCTATAAGCAATCAACTATTTGATGTATAACTAGCATTTGAATTATCCAATTATTATTATATATTTCGCGCCATCTACCATACCATTGAAAATGCAAATTACAAAATATTTAAGTAAAATCGTAAAAATGCAAAATTGGTTACAAATAACTTTCAAATCATCACTATCAAAATAGTTTTTTCGATTAATGGAATGAATTTACTACAAGTCATCAGTTAAATATATATATTTACAAAATATATTGCACAAAATATTAATTAAATGTATAAATATAAAAGTCCGCGCATAAGCAGGGTATTTTATAATTAAATTGAAGATAAAGATATAAAAATTAATAATTGTGTTATTAAATTAAAAAAAAGAAAGTAAAGTGAAGTAATTGAATTAAATTAAGTTAAATTCAACCCTCCCTTATAAAAGCTCACCCACTACCCTAAACTCAAAGGTGTCTTCCATTCTCTCTCCCCCATTTTTTCTTCATCTCCCAATCCCAAAAATCTCCTACAAAGAACTAAAAGATCACCAACAAGCACAAGAGCATATCAAACAATGTTCACCAGTGAAAAACATCACCGGAAGTCTTCCTTCCAATTGATCAAGCAAGACGACAAGTTCTTCTCCAAGCTCCTCTCCAAGGAACTTAATAATACCGACGACTCCTTCAGGGTCGACAATGATGGCCTCTCCGGCGGCTCAGTCCCGTTCTTCTGGGAGTCCCGGCCTGGAACCCCAAAGCACCGGTTTGATGAAACTTCCATCCCGCCCCTCACCCCCCCTCCCTCCTACTTCCTCAAGGCGAGCTGCGGTAAGAAATGGTCACCGAGCCCCGCCAAGAAGCTGCTGAGCTCCAAGTCCAACTTCTTGCGAATTCTCTTCCTCAAGGGACGCGGGAAGAAGTCTTCTAGCCCGGATATGCCACCAAGGTCACTGCCGATCCTGCCTGATGACGACGAGGATGATGCAACGGTGTTCCCCCCGCTTTCTAGTGCCGCTCGTACTACTTCAGGAATGAAGCTTTATGGGCAGCGGAGGTCACTAGCCAGGGATCTTCATCGTCCTTGTCTGACTCGAGCATGAACGACGGGGATCCCAGCTTTGATGGATCGCCTACTTCAACACTGTACCCCTGGGCCATGACATTTGGTGGCGCCACACCGCATCGTGGGCCAGTGTGGCCCCCGCTATGCAGGTAGACCAGCTGCAGGGACGATCCGTTTCGACATGAGGAATAAGTTATATGCTGTCCAGATACGTATATGTTTGTGCTGTACGCGATACATTTCCTTTTTTTTTTCCCGAGTTTATGGAGAACTAATTCGAAGCTGCGGGTGGTCCTGCATCAACCCGATGCCTTATTATCTAATCGATAATGTAAATAACTGAAGAAAATTGCCTGGTGGAGTTCGCTTTCATTAATTATCAGTTGTTATAATCCCAGCTGCTGGTGGCCAGGATTGAATGGGAGTACAATGCTTGCTTCGGTATATACATCCATCATCTTATTATAAATTCATAATAGTTAATTGATTATATGAATTACCCTTTCTTTATTTTACATATATATATATATATAGTTACGTGTGTGCTTTTTTTTTTTTTCCTGAATAATTTGTGATTTTATTCATAAACTAGAGGGCATCATTACAAGGGAAGCCTTCGAACCGGTGAAGGTCATCAAAATTTGCCATGAAGCAGAGATGACTCAGCTCATGCATGGGTTTGTTCCCGTTCAAGGAACCCAAGTACATAGTCATTCTGAGAAAAAGACTAAAGGAAGCCATAATATCTAAAATAATGTTCAAAACATCCCCCTAGATTGCAGAGGACTTCGACATATTAACTAAGAACTGGGAATCACTTTGCAATCAAAGTTTGGACCATCCATGTTGCTGAGCCAATGACAAAGCCAGTAGGATTCCGTGATCTTTGGCCTGGAGTGTTGTGGTCACAAATATCGGTGCACACAGGCCATAATGGTAGAGCCACTGCTGTCTTGTGCGATCCCTATCACGCTTGCTTTATCCGTGCTCTAAGAGGCATTTATTTGGAGCAGGATCCAATCAGTTCCAGGGAGTTCTGCAGGAACATGAGTGAGTCTTTTGCTACTAGTGCCATGCTGGTTGTGTCTCTGTTGAACATACTCGTCACGACTGCTATCTTCCCGAGCCTATTGGAGCTGAGTAGGTCTTCCTTGGGTGTGCTCCTTGAAGGCTTTCGAGATTTGAGATAAGAACTTTGGAAGATCAGCATTAGCCCCTAAGCAGATACAGTCATTTCTTAGTTTCCAAAGATAAAGTAGTAGAGTACCATACAGAGTGAAGCAAACGGGTTCGATATTATTCAAAAGTAATTGACTGGGAGGGGAGATTAGGAACTGAACAATATCGAGATTAGAAGAGTTAGGGAAATTATCAGAAAATTAGATGCGATAGTGATTCCCTCCAAACAACTCGATAAAAAATGCAGCCACCAAGAAGGTGCGCAGAATCATTGGAACAGGATTGGCAAAACGGGCAATGAGCTTCGTCTTGCCTAAACCAGGGGAGGCATTCACATATGAGACTCCGAAGATGGATTTTGAGTCTTTCATGGATTTTTAAGCCCCAAAGGCTTTTCCACGGAAAGTCAGAAGTGTTGTCAAACCCGTGCTTTTGATCTAGAACGTAGAAGGATTTTGCTGTGTGTTCTCCGAAAGCAATAGGTGTCCATACTAACTTATCCTCATAGTCCTCATTTGGCAAGTGAATTTTGAGAATGTTGCCAATAGTGGCAGCATCAAAGAGGTTGGAGATTAGTGGAGCATTCGGGTCGATTTTCTTTACTTATTTCAGTTACGGATCTCGGAGACGGGTTCTGAAATTTCCGAACCAACGAAAGCGGTGAACCTCAATTTTACCCTAAAACCGCCCCAAACCCAACCATGATCAGCCCTATGTATATGTATAATGATGCAGCCAGAGAATATAAATTTACCCTTCTTTTTCTTTGTCAATTTTGAAGTTATTTTTGTGAATCATATCACGCTGTGGTAAAAGAAAAGAAAAAATCATATCGCACTAACAACTTGAGTTAAGAAAACTGATTTATGTCATGTCAATAGAATTGATAGAATAATAGAAATTGGTTCATCTATGTTTAACCTTAATTAAAAACAGCCAAATAAATTAACATACATAACATATATATATATATATATATATGTATATCACGTGCAATTTTTTAGGTCAAACCTATATATAAATAAATAAATAAAAACTTCATAAAAGGATCTCACCAAGAGTCAATAATTTCTTTATTTGCGTCAGAAATCAATAAGTATATAATATGTACGCATGAGGTGATGCGATCTTTACATTTAAAAGAATAATAATAATAATAATAATAATAATAATAATAATAATAATAATAATAATAATAATAATAGTGATGATGATGACGACGACGTATATTTCTGAAAAAAAAAGAATAATAAAAAAAATTCACTGTTGGAAGATGCAATGGATTGCTCGAATTTCTTTCTCCAAATATATAATGCAGAGAGGAAAGACAAAGTGCAGGGTTCTCTTGTTCTCCCTGCATCGGTCTGTTTAAGCTAGAGCTTTCCAATGACCACCTTTCACTTTCCATTTTGTGCCTCCATTTTTTTTTTCTTTTTGAGACTTATAAATGACATAATTGTGTAAATTTTAAAATATTCAGAAAACAGATATAAAGGAGAGCAGCTAAGGTACAATTGGAAGGATTTAAAAAGATTACTGATATTAGATTAAATTGCAGCGTACCAAACTACAACATCCTTAAAACTTAATATTAGATGACAACGTATCCTTTCTGGCGGCCTAGCTCGTTAATAGAAATTACGTTTCACTGCGCATCCTAACAATATTCAAACTTTGAAATATAAGGAGGTTACCAAACTCTTTGATCATGCGTGGAAGGGGATGGAATTTTGATATCTTTAATTTATGGATCCTTCTTTTGGAGCTCAAAGAATAATTACATTGGCTTATCTTATGATCAAGAGACTGTAATTGGGCTATGAGTTTGATATATTCTCTCTCAAGATTTCACGAGTTAAGGATAATTGTACTTGTCCATCTATAACGGATGTCAGATCATAACCGTATTGAAATTGATACATGATTTTTTTTTTTTGAATTTCAAGCTATAAAACATGTTATGTTTATGATCTTCCCGGAACTTCGCATGCTCGAAATATTTGGAAAGATTTTTCATATCCCATTGTGGGTGCCCATCATTTGCCTTTTGCTGTTTCAATCTCATTTTAGGCAGACAAAATTTCTCAGGAGTAAAATTAAAGGACGGACCCTTACTTTCTCCTCACTAAAATTTTTGAGATGGGCCCCAAAACCACCTTTGCTGTTTCCTCACCGGCCCATTCTGCATGTCGCAATGACCGACGAAATAATTGCACCAAATGATATATATTTTTTTTCGCACATTATTCCTTATTAATTAACGTGGGGATATAGAAAGATCAAGAAATCTTTAAACGATTCAATAGTATGGACCTCCCTTATGATAAAAAAATTGATTCAATATCAAAATTATGTGGGCAAGAAAAATAAATATCAACCATATTTCAATAATTTGCTAAATTAACAAACTATAGGACATTAGCCAAAAAAAAAAAGATGTAGCATATTTCAACCAAATATATATATATATATATATTACTCATAATTAACACTGATTTATTTGTTTATTGCATTTTTATTTTATTTTTCTTTTTGGTGATGACTTTCTTCTTCATAGTTTCTTACATTATATAGCGAAATAAGATCATTGAGAATATTTAACCAGAAAATTGTATATTAAAATAAAAAAAGTGAAAAAAGAATTTCGTTGGCAGGGAAAAGCATGCATTAGAATGGAGATTTGTCTCAACCGAGGATGTTTCATGTCTTGAAAAAAATTTAAAGAAAAAGAAAGGGAAAAAAAAAAAGAAGCAAGCTAAGGAAGGCTGTACTCTACTTATTCCCAGCTTCCTTTCTTATCTCCATTGTCGGCAGTCCATTAGGCCATCCTTTCCCCACCCCAATATAGAGAAGGAAGAGATCAATTTACGTGCCCTTCCCGCTTTTTGTCGACAACACACTTCTTTGGTAAAAGTGATTACTTGTCAACAAATTTTCGAAGTCGCAAGTTGATTGTAATAAAAACCTTTCACCGATATTGGTGGTAGCCAGTTAGTCCTACGCCTATTCCGGTATACTTGCATGAAAAATTAAAATGTATATATGTAAACAATTATCGATCGAGAAAATGTGGCTAAAGTTTGACATGGCCAGAATAAGAATTCCCAAAAAAGCAAAAGCAAGTAAAATCAAACAGTTGTTTGACAATGAAGCCAGGAGAAGACGATCGATCAAATTCGTTTTCTATTCTTGCCCTGACGTGAAGGAGGCTATGAGCCTATGAATGAATTGGAGGCCTGTGATTGGAGAGTTTGGAGAACTCCCCGTCCCAGACAGTGATTTTCCTTTTTATTTTATGTTATGTGATGTTATTTGTTTTGTCTTCTCTTGCTAGCTAGCTTAATTGCTCGACGCCGACACACAAATATTGCCATTTCTTTATTTTATTTTAGGCTTCGGATGCACTATTTTAGCTAAAAAACCTCGCTCGACAGTGTGATATCATGTATTCTTCTGAAACTAAAACTAACAGGTCGAGGTTTAATTTTTATAAGTGAGATTTTTTGCACTCTTTATTTACTTTTTTATACAATTCAATTGCTAGATTCATAAGATTTCTTTATTTTAAAAAATAAAACAAAATCGCCCAATAGTGTATTTTGGAGCCCCACTCCACTCTTTGGCAAAAACGTTTTGATCTCAAATTGCTACGGATTATATATATAGACACGACATACGAACATATTGATCTGCGGATTAGATCGAATTATATATAGTCCGAATCAACTGCTTACCTGGTCTTATAATTATGCACAAAATAAATTAATATATACTTCAACTAGAAGCCGAAGGATGTAAGACGGACTAGCTTAAAGGAAATACATAATTTTATTAATAACTGACTGAAGTACTGGGACTGACTATAGGAATAAACGTTTTTTGACCGCATCAACCACAGGCTATAACACTGACATTATTGACACTTGCACAAAACACATGCCCAACTTCAACATTATCTCAAAAACTAACGACTCTCGAATAGATTTCAACCAATTCAATTCAACCGTCAGTAAGGAGAGAGTGGAGCTGGAGGGGTTGAGATTTCAGGCGTTTGCTCTCGCCTCTCTGTCAGAGAGTCTAAGCGTCAGAGACTCGGAGTGCCAGTGGATATTGGAGCCGCAGGGGTCGGAGGGACTCGGCGAAATTGGGTCGAAATCGAAGAAGAAAGAGACTTGAGAATGAGAGCCAGGAGAGGGTGAGCTAAGCTAAAGCTGCTGCTGTTGAGTCGTCACTTGAGCTAAATGGGCCAAAATTAGCATGAGCCCAGTTAAAGATTTGGGCTGCTTCTTAGACATATTGGTCCTTTTTATTCGGTCAACTTATACCAATGATTCGTTACAATTTACAAAATATTATGGTCCATCTACTAGGATTACGCTCCTCATACAAGAGCAAGAAGCCTCTCTCAAGTGTGTTTGGTTGGAGCTCATCGATATCGTGTCACCTCTAAGGTATAAATTTTTCCTGCAAATTTTTAGAATACCTATTTTTGTGCCGTTAAAACCTGCTAACTTGCATCCGGTTCAGTCAAAGGCGATGATTACAGGAAGATGACTTGAAGAGCTTCCGTCAGTGTGGGAGCAAAACTCCTAGACACCCTGAGAATATCGAGAAGCCCGGTGTTGAAGTCACAACAGGTTAATTAATCTTTGTTCCTCCAGAATTGTTCGTGATTGTCTGTTGCTTTGGCATTATGATTAAATGGAATGGTACTGACGGAAGTTTTGGATTACTGAGGAAGGATTTTATTTAGTTTCCCTGTATCTTTATTCTAGATTATTTAGTTTTTCATTCTTTCCTTTTTAGTGTTTCCTTCCTTGTAAATAATAGGTAAATTGTATTTATCTGTTTGCTGTCTAGAATAGTCTTCTTCGAGGGAATAACACGGAAAGATTATCTTTTGTCAATTGTTCTTGCTCCCATTGTTGACTTACTGCAGATTTCACATGGTATCAGAGACTTGAAAGGAAGAAGAAAGCCATGGCAGACAAGAAAGCGGTGGATGTGACTTCACCGTTTTTTGTGAGTCATTCAGACAATCCGGGCGTAGCTCTCGTCCCTGTAGTTCTCGATGGACAGAACTATCAGACCTGTGCAAAGGCCACGATTAGAGCACTCGAAGCCAAGAACAAGACCGGATTCATCGATGGATCGTTGAAGCAACCAGACCCGACGAGTCCTGAATACCGGTCGTGGAAGATTAATAATTCCATGATAAGTTCGTGGATATTCAACTCACTCGACAAAAGCTTGCAGGGGGCAGTCGTTCATGCAACTGACGCCAAGATGATGTGGGATGAAATAAAACAATAATTTGCACGAGGTAATGCTCTTCGAGTGCAACAGATCAAAACAAGCATATGCAATCTGAAGCAATCAGGACAACAGGTAATTGAGTATTATTCTAAGCTGAAGTCCCTCTGGGACGAACTGGAAGGATATCTCGAGACCACAGAATGCTCCTCTAGTGGTTGTACACGCGGAGCCGTAGATCAAATGGCAAGGAACAAGGAAGTTGAGAAGCTCCACTAGTTTTTAATGGGTCTAGATACGGATATCTTTGCAATGGTACGTTCATAAATTCTGAATATGGATCCATTGCCCATGTTAAATAGGGCTTTTGCACAAGTAGGCGATGAAGAATTGCGTTGGTCGATGACTCAAGGAGGACGCAATGAACAACTAGATTCGTCAGCATATTATGCAGGAGATTCGGCACAAATGAAAGGACCGAGAATCCAATGTGATTATTGTGGAAAGACTGGTCATCAAAGACCAAATTGCTAGAAGCTTCATGGCTATCCTACAGATAGAGATTTCATAGGAAAAGGAAGAAACGGCACGAGACAAGGAAGCTGGTCCAAGCAGTATGATGGACAGAAAACGGAAGGCAACAAAGGGCACAAAGCCCATTTTGCTTCAACTGAGACATTGCAGGAACAACCCTCGGTGAAGGCAACTAGCAACCAAGCTGGTCATGCACTGGTGCATCAAGGGAGAACTGGGGGAAATGTCACAATCACTGGAATCTCTGAGGACCAGCTCAACCAACTGGTCACGTTGTTTGGAGGACGTGCAACCATGTCGAACCAAATAGCCGGTAACGCCATTTTACTTAACTACTTGACAGATTGGGTGCTAGACACCAGGGCATCAATGCATATGACGGGAAATCTCGATTTGCTCTTGGACGTGAGGAACCTAAGACACACGATCTCGATTGGTATCCCATATGTCAACTCCGTCTTTGCTACTAAGAGTGGCAATATTCATTTGAATGATTTTGTCCTGAAGAATGTGTTATATGTTGCCGGGCTTAATTGCAATCTAATATCGGTTGGAAAGTTAACGGTAGATCATGACTGCTTATTGATGTTTTGTTCTCAATATTTGCAGGACCGAGCCATGGGGAGAGTGATTGGATCGAGTGAGCTATGGAGGGGGGTGTATTGGCTCAAGCACGAACAGTCTACATCAGCTCACTTGGCGGTTAACACGGGTGATCATCTCCTATGGCATAAACGTTTGGGTCATTCGTCTAGTAAAGTCCTACACTCTATCCTTGGTGTTGCAATAAAACCAGATAATAAATTTGTTTGCGATGCTTGTGCACGTGCAAAGATTTCTCAAAGTCCTTTTCTTGAAAGTTTGAATACTGCTGAGACTTGTTTTGACTTAATACATGGAGATGTTTGGGGCCCCTATTGTGTAGCCTCTTTATCAAGTGCTCGGTATTTCCTCACTTTGGTTGATGATCATAGTCGTTGTGTGTGGGTGTATTTGATGAAAGACAAAGCCGAAACAAATAAATGGGTGTTTAATTTCTACAATATGATAAAGAACCAGTTTGGGAAATCGATTAAGATTTTTCGTTTAGATAATGGACGGGAATTCACTTCTAAGGCAATGCGTGATTTTTATCATGCAAAAGGAGTAGTTCATCAGACGTCTTGTGTAGACACACTACAACAAAATGGGCGTGTGGAGAGAAAATATTGGCATTTGCTTGAGATGGCACGTTCTCTGCGTTTTGACGCACATTTACCGATTAAGTTGTAGGGAGAATGCATACTTACAACAGCATATTTGATCAATTATACACTTACGCCTATATTGTCCGGGCAGGCCCTAGTTGAAGTTATTTTTCAAAAACCATTGAGGCTTGATCACATCAAGGTTTTTGGTTGCTTGTGTTATGCTACCAAGAGACCTAGGCCTACTGATAAATTTGAAAGCCGAGCACGTCGTTGTATTTTTGTGGGATATCCATATGGTAAAAAAGCATGGAAGTTGTATGACCTTGAGACTGAAGAAATTTTCGTTTCACGGGATGTGGTTTTTCATGAAGAAGTGTTCCCATTCAGCAAAGAGCAAAATGCTCCAGTACAACCGATTTTGGGTTCGGGAAATCAGTTAAACTGGGGAGAATATGTGGGCGATTTTGAGCTGAATTTGTCTAGTAAAGGGGACCAGCCTAGTCCAATGTTCAGCCTAAATACAAGCCTAACTGCAAATGAGATGGCTTCAAGCCCGTCTGATTCAGGGGGAGAAACGGACCCAAGTCCATCAAATCCGAACCCGAGTTCACCGACATCAACTTTTCCACCCCACTTGACTGAGTTACGGGAGACCCCGAACGCAAATCTTCAGCCTATTTCTCCACCCGACACAGGTGAAACTCGACGATTGTTGCCAATGAGCTCAAGGTTGAAACGCACCCATCGTCCATCGGCCTGGCAAAAGGATTACGACTGTTGTATTGCGACAACAGAACCCCCTCCCCCCCCCCCCCCCACAATCTCAAGCTCTCGTCGATTCCAGAATCTCCCTAGGTTCGTCCCTAGCCCTAGAGCATTTTCTTGATTATTCCAGGTTATCGAGTGACTATCGTTGTTATATATTGGTGCTTGATCAAGATGTTGAGCCTCTAAATTATTTAGAAGCTACCCGTTATTGTCATTGGCGAGAAGCTATGCAAGCATAATTGTCTGCACTTGAGCGAAATAGGACATGGGTAGTCACTGATCTACCACCTGGAAAGCAAGCAATCGGTTGCAAATGGGTATACAAAGTCAAGCGGAAGGCTGATGGCTCGATCGAGCGTTATAAAGCCCGACTAGTAGCAAAGGGCTATACACAAATTGAAGGACTAGATTTCGATGAGACTTTTGCTCCAGTAGCGAAGTTGGTGAGTGTTCGGGTACTACTTACTGTCGCTCTTTATAAGAATTGGGAGTTATTTCAGCTAGAGGTGAATAACGCATTTTTACACGGAGATCTTGAGGAGGAAGTGTATATGAAGTTGCCTTCAGGACTTACTTCTGCAGGTTCTAAGAAAGTATGTCACCTTCAGAAATCGTTGTATGGATTGCGACAGGCATCTCGTAACTGGTTTGCGAAGTTATTTGTTGCACTGAAGTCTTATGGCTTTAATCAATCTTCGGTTGATTATTCGTTGTTTGTTTACAACAAAGCCGGAGTTATATTGGTCTTACTTGTTTATGTTGATGACTTGATCTTAACTGGCAATGATCTTACACACTGTGAAAAGTTCAAGAATTATTTGGATGATTGTTTCAGCATCAAGGATTTGGGGAAACTCAGATACTTCTTAGGAATTGAAGTTGCTCGACAACCTGATTGCTTGTTCCTCTGTCAAAGAAAATATAGTCTCGACATTTTGCAGGAGACAGGGATGCTTGGAGCTAGACCAGCATCTTTTCCGATGGAGCAGCACTTACGGCTCAACTCAGAATTGGGGGAAGATTTGCAAGATCCATCACGTTATCGTTGTCTTGTGGGACGACTCATATATCTCACTATCACACGACTCGAACTGAGTTACCCGGTTCATATTCTTTCTCAATTCATGCAGAGGTCGAAACAAACACATTGGGATGCCGTTCTACGGGTACTTCGTTATCTAAAACAAAGTCCAGGGAATGGCATATTACTCCGGAGATCATCTTCCTTATCCATTACTGCATATTATGATTCCGACTGGGCAGCTTGCCCAATGACAAGAAGGTCTCTTACAGGTTACTTCATCATGCTCGATGGATGTCCTATTTCGTGGAAAACCAAGAAACAAAGCACTGTTGCCCGTTCTTCCGCCGAAGCTGAATAGCGTTCCATGGCATCTACCACTGCAGAGCTGTTGTGGTTACGGTCTTTACTGGCTTCTATTGGTGTGCCCACTACATCAACTATGACACTGTACTGCGATAACATGGTTGCACATAGAGATCGACTGCCATTTTGTCAGGCAACATGTTCAAACGAAGTCTATTATTACTTGCTATGTTCCTTCAAAGCTCCAACTCGCAGACATTTTTGCGAAGGCCCTCGGTCGTGATCAATTTCAGTTTCTACTTGGCAAGTTAGGCATTACTAGCATCCATGCTCCAACTTGAGGGGGAGTGATGGAAGTTTTGGATTACTGAGAAAGGATTTTATTTAGTTTCCCTGTATCTTTATTCTAGATTATTTAGTTTTTCATTCTTTCCTTCTTAGTGTTTCCTTCCTTGTAAATAATAAGTAAATTGTATTTATCTGTTTGCTGTCCAGAACAGTCTTTTTCAAGGGAATAACACAGAAAGATTATCTTCTGTCAATTGTTCTCGCTCCCATTGTTGACTTGCTGCAGATTTCACAGGTACATTCACTGTGCAGGTCCTCTTGGCCGAAGAATTGCAAATGCTTTTGGTTTGGCCCTTGCCGAGCAGCACTTGACTGCCCGCTTCAACAAGCCCGATCGCGAAATTGTCGACCACTACAGGTAATACATATATGTATAAAATACATAAATACCTGTGCCTGCGCGTGTGTTATATTTATGTATAAAATACGTGTGTGTACAAAGACAAATATATATCAAGTATGGAGGGATCGATCCGGAGACTTGCATTAACAAAGCAGTCATGAAAATGAAGGCGGAGCAAAGAGGCTCCCATCCAAGCCCTCTTTCGAGACTGCAGACTTCACTGCTGACTGGATAGTCGAGAGGGCTTTAGGACATGTTTTGTCATAGAAGGTACTCGACAGCGGAGCTGAGGTTGTCCCAATAAGAAGCAAAACGAAGAACATGATGGGGGTGGAAGGTGGAACGTGATGGCTCAAGAGAGTATGGAGGAAGAAATCGGAATATATAGAGAGAGAGCTTGGGAAGTGAAACTCCAATATAAGAAGTCGAGGTTCTATTGTGTAAATGTGCAGTCGTTCTATTTTGATTTTGGATTCGAATGGGGCATTTCTAACTCGGATACATATATGTATGAAGTTATGTATATAACAAAACGGGCTTGGGGTATTACTACATTTGTCACCTTAACATAATGCATTATGATCATTAAATCCTTTGAAAAGCGCATAGCGGGGATGACGACGACTATGATATGTGACTGTGTGCAACTGACATTGAAAGAAATCGAAGGAGGAAAGTCAAACTGACATTGAAAGAAATAGAAAGAAATCAACTGACATTGACTCCGTTTGATTTTACGATTAAAATCACAAAAAAATTTAATTTTAATTTTAACTCAACACATTACACAAAAAAATATACATTTCTCAAGTCAAAATTTTTAACTTTAACTCAATACACTACACAATCATTTGTCATTTTCCACAATAAAAATTAAAGTTACTTTAACTCTGAAATCAAACGCACCATAAAAAGACTTATAGTGCGTTTGGATTGAGAGTTGAGTTGAGTTGAGTTTTGGTTTTAATTGGTTTGTAATGATTGTATTATTTAATTATGAGAAAAAGTGTAAAAAATTAATAAATAATTGAGAGAAAATAATGATTAAATAATGATTGTGTTGTTGAATTGTGAAAAAGTAATGAATAATTGAGAGAATTTAATATTAAAAATTGAATTGAATAGTTAAAAATATTTTAAAAATAAAAAAGTAATGATTGTGATGTTAAATTGAAGATAAATGAAATTGAATTGAGTTGAGTTGAATATTATTTATAAAACAAACACACCAATTTTTTTTCTGTATACATATCAAGTAACTCAAGTTGGAAGAGAGCATTTCATGACTATATAACCTTAAATACTAAATATTCTTTTCCATAATTGTCTACCCAAAACAATTTAATCATCATAAATGACAACGCCGTCTTCCTAGATAAAATTAGGAAATCGGAAACTGACAAGCTCTTTCTCATATGCCCATGAAGAACGATAGTGAAGAAAAAGAGTTGACATTGTATGCTTGTAATGTGTACATACACATGTTTTTCTCTTGGAGCATAATCACAATATTTACACATTTATACCTCTATCAGATCTATATATATATATATATATATATATGATATATCCTTCGAATTTCGCTTCCCTACATAGGAGAGAAAACATCAAAAAATATATAATAAAATGTCAAATATAGAAAAAGAAAAGATAATTTTCTCACACAAGATATTGAAAGGTATAACCGATGTTGATGAACATGGATTTAACTAGTTTCAGGACCTAGGGGAGTTGAGAAGGGCCTAAACTTTTGGCATTAGGAAGATTATATATTTTTCTTCGATTTTTGCTAGAAATACTAATGTTCCCTACTCTTAATTTGAAAACCTACCAATAAATTATATGTGTTAATATATATACCCGCTGTCTATGGCCTATGGCCCGTTTGGCTTCACAGACTTGTTACTCTCCTACTTCCTCCAATTAGATCTCCTTTGTCTTTATGTATAGCCAAACATGGCACTCTGTATGGCCTTCTCTGCATGGGTACAGATGTTTCTTGAACGTCCAGTGCAATATATCAATGCCGTCATAGTTTTCGTTAATTGGGATCAGCTTAGAAAATTCTCGTTGTTTTTTGGGTATATCATAATTAAATCGTCTATTATCAGACCGTATGCAAGTGCTGAATGTCTAGTTAGAGTTGTTGGTGCTAGAGATCAGTCTCGAACTACAATCTTCCAGTTGTTTTTCGGCTTTTTTGCACTCTTTATTTATAATTCATTTTCATACAATTCCATTGTAGATTCATAAGTGTACTTTAAATAAAAAATGGCCCGAAAATATATTTTGGGGCTCCGCTCCACTCTTTGGCAAAAACGTTTTGATCTCAAATTGCCATGGGTTATACATATAGACACGACAACATATTGTTCTGTAAATTAGAATATACATACATATATATATATATATATTCCGAATCAACTGCTCCATGGTCTAAGCACAAAAAAATAAAATTTAAAAATTAACATGTAATTCAATTAGAAGCTGATAAAAGGAAATACATAATTTTATTAATTGACTGAAGTACACGAAAGAATTCCTCATGGTTCATACATACATATATATATATATATAAAATATTTTCCGGGTAACATATACAAATAATGTATTTTTGATCAAATCAACTACCAGAGGCAATAACATTTATTGACACTTACACATGACACATGCACAATTTCAACATTATCCAAAAACGACCAATTCTCGAATTGATCTCAATCAATTCAGTTCAATGGACACCTATCTCAAGAATTAGTTAAGCTTACTGCATTTCGAGCGAATTACACCTTCCTTCCCGGTCAGCGGCTTTATATTTCCCATCTTGACCATTGACTTGGCAAACTCTGCCCAGAATAATTTCGGGTTGTACTTGTAGTTCTTCACTAGTTGATCGGTCGAGACACCGCCAAACAATGCCTGATCGGAGTGCAGGAGCCCCTTGTGACTCAGTAGGTTAGCGAAGTACGATGTGTCGAAACGGGCTGAGGTGGAGTCCAGCCCGGCAAGGTTCGTGTCCCCGTTCCCAGCAGCTGGTGGGCAGATTTTCCTGAGCTTATCCGTGAACTTAGGGTCGATGTTGGACTCGTTGTAGATCCTGTCCCTGAAGGTGAAGCACTGAGCAAAACCTAAGGTGTGCCCACCAGAGAGAGCAACGAGGTCCTTAACATTGAGCCCTTGCTTGTTGAAGGTGTTGATCAGTTGAGGGAGGTCCATGCTCGGCGCAGGAATGTCTCTGTTGGCTATATCTAAGTACGCCCTCGTCGAGTCCCTTCTGCCGAGGGGGACTTGCCACCATGGTCCTCCAAGCTGCACACAAATATTTGCAAGTTCATGGGTTAATTATTCACAATATAAAGAATGCATTTGGACATCTTCTATAATAGACGCTATAAACAAAAGCATATGATTCTTACTGCGACGACTGAATCCCGAGCTGCAACAGCCAAGATGTCCGCACAAGAGACCACAGAGCGGCCGCAAGCTTTGTCCACCTCCTCCTTAATTTGGTCGATCACTTTGAACCCTCTAGCGGATCTCAGATTAGGACGGGCATTTCTTTCACTGTTGGGGGTGGATTCGTCGAGGAGAATGGAGGCATCACAACCCTGAACATTCGAAAGAGATATGACTCATTAGTATCCACCATCACAAATGCATAATAACAGTGTGGTTAGAGTTTCAAAGTTCACAATATCATACATTTACGAAACAGTCGTGAAAATGCAAGCGGAGGATGGAGCCTCCCGTTCGGCGCTCGTTTTGCACAGCAGCCTCGATTACACGTTTTATTGTAGGCAAGGCTGCAGGGCAAACTTTTTTGTAGTAATCGTATCTTAGTGAAGCGGAGAGGGTTGTGGCTGCAGAAGTGAGGAAAAGAAGTGCGAGAAGGACATTCAAGACGCCCGAAGCCATTGATCTGCCTTAGGAATCAAGGTATTCCGACAAATTTGGGGAGCGATTTATGTAGCTATACGGACTGATAATGTTTTTCGTGGAGTATAAGATCAAGGCAGTCAGCTATATATAGTATTGCGAAGGAGGTTGAATGCTAGGGTTTTTGCGTGTGACGATATGTGGGAATTAATTTATTGGACTTGGCCAAGGGGACCATGTCTAGATGACATAAAATATACATATTAACTCAAGAAAATTTAATAATCATATATGCTAACCTTAGTAACAATTTGAATTAGTCTATATATGTATGCGGGTTAGTTAGGGTCTGGAGATTAATCTACTGCTTTTTTATTCAATGAAACTTCTTTTCAAATACATTTCTATAACTTATGATCCAAGCTAACTAAGCAAATGTAAATATATATGCTGCGATTGGTTTTAAAGTAGGATTTTAAAATAAGATTTTGATTTTGAAAAAAAGTGGTATAAATGATTATGTATGAGGTCCACTCTTTGACTTTGTATCAGTTATTTTGTTTTGTTATGGGTAGAATTAAGTTAAAGTGTGATTTTAAAATCACGTTTTTGAAACCAAACAAGTCAATAGTATCTGTACGATAATGAAAAAAACACGTCTTTCTTAATATATATATATATATATATGTATGTATGTTCCGGTAAATTTCTTCTCCCAATTTACCCCAGAAAAGAAAACTTATAGGCTATAGCACACACATATAATTTTGGAATACAATAAATTGCAAATTTTCGTACAATGAAGCAATTTAAAATGATTCAATCAATTTAAACTAAAACCTTAGGATACAAGGGAATTGGCCGATGCTACATTTGGATCTTTGACAAATGATTAATTCTCGAAGCATATATATTTTTATATGGCCTTTAAAAGCGGCTAATAGTCAATTTAATTTCCTAATAAAAAAAATTACGGTTTGAATTAGCAAATAGGAACCTGACCAGTTCTTTCTCATATGCCCATGAAGAACAATATCGAAGAAAAAGAGAACACTGTATGCTTGTAACGTGTACATATACATGTTCTTCTCTTGCAGCATAATCACAATATTTGCACATTTATATCTCTAGTAGATCTATATGATATATCCTTTGAATTTCACTTCTCTATATAGGAGAGAAAACATTAAAAAAAAAAAGAAAAGTAAGAAAAGATAGTGTTCTCACACAAGATATCGAAAGGGATAATCGATGTTGATGAACATGGATTTGACTAGTTTCAGGAATGGACCTAGGGGAACTTGAGAGAGCCTAACAAACTTTTGACATTAGGAAGATTATATATTTTTCTTCCTTTTTTTTTTTTTACAAAAAATACTATGTTCGCTCCCCTAACTTTGAGAATTTACCAATAAATAAATTTTAAAAAAAGAAAATTTACCGATAAATTATATGTGCTAATATATATTCCTGCTCTCTATGCATTATGTGGTGCATTATTTCCATCAGTCTGTCCAAATTTTCGTTAATTACTGCATTAAGAATAATTTTCAGCCAATACACTAATTACAATTCGTCCCCACATTGGACCAAGTCAGTAATATATGGGGAATTAGTACTAATTACCTCATCTTGATTATGTCAACAATCAATCATATCTCCCGAAGATTCATATATGATTGCAATATCTAATATATAAACAATAAGTAGGTATCAAATGCCAATATCTATCAGTGGAAACTTCGCATGATTTATCGATGCGATTTACTATCAAGTTAATTATATAGTTTTGTTGAAACCGTCTCTTGGATGCTAGAAGGTCAACGGATCGGTAGATTATTGTGACCTCGTGGGTTGACTTGCATTTAACCTTACTATTATAATTGTAATAATTGGGTTTATATATCAGAGAAATAGAAAATGGGCCTGCCTATAATGTGCTCCCATTATATCAGTTTGGATGCGTTTGATTGGGTTTCGGCCTGTGGCCCGTTTGGGTCTACAACTCTGTTACTCTAGTACGTCCTCCAGTTAGTTCTGCCCGTCATTCTATCCAGCCGAACATGCCGCTCTGGCCCATTTGGTCTTCTCTGCAAGGGCTGCAGACGTTGCTTTGAACGTTCAATGCTATATATCAATCAATGTTACTATTAGCTCTTTTTCTTTTTCTTTTTTTAAAGGGACCTCAATCAATGTTATTATTATTTTCATTAATTCGGATCAAATCAGAAAGTTCCCATTGTTTCTCGGCTGTATCATGAATCGAGCAGACCGGATGCAAGTGCTCAATGTCTATTCAGAGTTGTTGGTGCTAGCAATCCATCTCGAATTACACTCTTCAAGTTGAATCGGTTAAAGGTCGATGTATGTAGATTTTTTTTAGTGGAATATTTTATTGCAAAATTAGATGGAAATTTCACTCCATTATTGAAATTTCATCAAATGGTACAATTGCAAATTCAAAACCAAACCCCTACTCGGCCAAGGCCTTGTATTTCTTTAACCCGAAGGAACAAAATAGAAAGAAAAACTTTATCATCATACCTAAGAACGAAACAGGAGAAATACTAATAATGGAACGACCGTCCACGCAATTGTTGAAGCGCCGACGACTATGATCTCTTGTCAATTAATTGACCTTTCGGCAGTTCTTCCTGATTTGGCCGTTGCTGCCGGTGAGGGGGCTGATGTTGCCCATCTTCACCATCGCTTTTGCGAAGTCAGAACTGAACGTGCTCGGGTTGGAACTGTAGGTGTTGACCTGAGAGTCGGTGGATCCGCCGTTGAAGAGCTCCTGGTCGGAGTGGAGCAGCCCTTTCTGGACCTGGAGGTTCTTAAAGTAGGCATTGTCGAAGGCCGTCGGGCTGGTGGCATCGAGCGGGGACAGGTTGTTGTCTCCCCCGGAGCTCGGGCATTTGCTCTTCAAGGATGTGGCAAATGAGGCATTGATGTTGTTTTCATTGTACAGCCGATTCCTGAAGGTCGTGCACCGAGCTTGCCCGATCGTGTGTCCCCCTATATTAGCATAGTCAGACAGAATTTAGTTTACAATTGCTTGTTACATATAGGTTGGATTATTTTTAACATTCTGGTCGCCGATGACACGATCATTTACCTGAGAGTGCAACCATTTCTTTGGCACTGAGTCCTTTATTGGAAAAGGCAGAGATAAGCCCGCTAAGGCTCAATGTCGGGGCCGGAATATCACTGTTGGCTGTGCTCAGACTGGCCGTGGTTGAGTCTCTTCTTCCCAGTGGAACAGTCCAGGTCGGTCCTCCTAACTGCAAAGACAACCCTAAAATTATCAACACTGTTGAGTTCTGGTTTATTTGATCGTAATAAGATTATTTGAGGTATTATTTACGTACTGCGACAACAGAGTCTCTGGCAGCCACTGTTAGGATATCGGCACAGGAGACTATCCCAGGGCACACGTTCTCGACCTGCGTCTTGATAGTGTCGATAACATCAAATCCCCTCAAGGAGTTGACGTTCGGCCCAGCGGTCTTTTCTCCAGTGAAGTTCGCCGTGTCATCCAACAGCACCGATGCATCACATCCCTAAAATTGGCAACATCCAAAAAATAATTACAAACTTAGGAAAATAAAAATACAAAATAAAAAACGTAAATTGGTTTAAGATGTTCGGCGCTTATTTCGTTTAAGTAAGGTCTCGGGTTCGAATCCTTGTCAATGCAAAAAATCAACGTTGAGAGAGTTTTATCTCTTAATAAACCGACCCAATTCGACTGAATGAGTTGGGACTCAATTGAATTTTTGGATATTAAGTTGACATGGAAAAAAAAAAAGCCCAATCAGGAAGGAGAGCGGGTGAAAAGGCCGGTGTACATGGACAAAAAGGGAAATCATAAAATATTATACAAAGGTTGACCTATATGCCTTGCTTCGACCAGCAGGCGTACGTACTCTGGTCAATGTTCTACTGCGGGTATATAATCATAAGATATTTATTATACCAGCAGCCATCCATATTTTATCATTTTACTGTTTACTTGTATTAATTTAATTAAGCTCTTCTTTTTTAATAGTATCACAGTTAATTAAATTTATATTAACTAATAAAAATAAGAAAGAAACTTCTCAAATTATAGTGAAGAAGTCAAGGCAACTTATCGAGCTAGGACATGTAGAATGTTTATTATTATTTACCTACTACGTTCATAAAGGCAAGTAAAATAATCATTATAATTTTTTTTACGTAAAGCAAAATGCAAGAATAGATATATATATATATGTGTGTGTATGTATGTATGTATATGTGCATGCGCGTGTTATATATATATAAAATACGTGGGTGTACGAAGACAGATATATATATCAAGTATGGAGGAATCGGGAGACTTGCATTAACAAAGCAGTCATGAAAATGAAGGCGAAGCAGAGAGGCTCCCATCCGGGCCTCTTTCGAGACAGCGGACTTCACCGCTGACTGGATAGTCGAGAGGGCCTTAGGGCATGTTTTGTCATAGAAGGTACTCGACAGCTGAGCTGAGGCTGTCCCAAGAAGAAGCAAAACGAAGAACGTGATAGGGGTGGAAGGAGAAGCCATCGATTAATTTTTGTTATGCTTGGCTCAAGAGAGTATCGAAGAAGAAATCGGAATTGAGAGAGAGCTTGGGAAGTGAAACACCGATCTGTGAAGTCGAGGTTCTATATGTGGTTGTGGGTTTCACGTTCCTAAGAAGGCCTTTATTTATAGTAAAAGAGTTGGAATGTGGACAGTGCGTGCTAAATTCAAAGTTTGCTATGATTGGAATACGATATATAATAAAATATTTATCAGATTCGGCACCGAAATTAAGGATTGTTGCGTAAAAGGCAGCAAAATAATAGTCCCCGAAAAAAAAAGTAGATAGTACAGTGAAAATTTTTCTAAAAATTAAGAGATTTCAAATTTAATTTTCACTAGATAAAATATCTTTACTTCTTTATTTAGAATTTTATTTTCTTATTATACTAAGTTCATGAGTCTTTTTTTAAATTGAAAACCCAATAATTTGCATTTATTAAAATAGTCATATATTCTACAAACTTGAAATTTATGGGAGTTTTTATCGATCTTAATCATAATAATATTAGTATGCATGCATAAATAGTTGAAAATGCAAATCTAGTGCATATATATCTTGCCTTTGGTTGAGAACGAAACGTGGTCAATCTCATATAGGGGTTTCGGGTCTCTCCTCTTTCTTACTAGATTTTTTTTTTTTGAAATACGGGACTAAAAGTTTCTTGTAGATTCATAGTGATGCTTTACAAATACAATACAACCTTTGCTTACCAATGCGAAGTACTGATGCGGATTAATTTATACATCAAAATGATCTTGATCGATCTAAGTTGGAAAACATATTAATCAAATTTATTGCAATATTTCATCTTCCGCACTTCGCTCTCCTTTTTTTCTTTTCCCCCTCGATGCGTGTCGTCGCTCTCCTTATCCTCTAGGTAGCATAAAATTTGAATTTTCCCCATTTTCTACTTTTCATTCTTCTTTGGTTAAGTTCAAAAGAATTTGAATATCATTGACCATTACTGTATTTATTTATTATTCTTGACAATCATTGAGGCTGACATATATGTATAAAGCATTTACAAACCCTTCTTTTTTAAAGGGAAAAAAAGGAAAATTTCAGCAATGTGTCTTTGGGCCATAAAAGACGACCATTGTTAGAGGAGGCTTTTCTAGGTAAACAATTCTAATTAAAAAAATTTTGATGCGGAAGATTTTTTTTTTTGAAATTACTCATTAGATACAAAAGCAAATTAAACAGAATAAACACGTATAATTTTATTTTTCAAAGCGTTATGCAGACATATGGCAACTCATTGATGCATAATTTCTTCATAGTTTTCTTTATAATCGAGAAAATGAAATTAATACATAATACCCCTTTTGAGATCAAGCCCAAAGAACAATATATGGCTGGCTATGACCCTCTCCATTCTCTCCCCTGTTAAAAGAGATCGGCGCTTCGTACTAGTCAGGCAACAAGTTCTTTCGAGCTGATTAGGGAATCATCATCGACAATATATATATATATATATATATATATGTTTTCACATCAAATAGTAGTTCGGTTTGACCAGTACATAGTTTAAAGCGGCATATGAAGTGACACGAATCAATCCCAGCGGGGCAACACCGATATATAGCCGACACTATCTTTGTTGGCATGTGTCTAGTTCTTCAATACTATATTCATGTACGTAGAAACAAATGGAAAATATATAAAAACACAAAATTAGGCATGATGATCTACCATTCTCTGTGATGTTACATATGTATCTATGTTCGAAGATCATTTTGAAATGGCACATTCGGAAGACTGCTTATACGAAATATACACCGGGAAGAGCAATGTCAAAAGCCATTCCATATATAACTGTGTACAGAACTCATGTACTAGATACCTCGAAAACTTGTTCGCTCGAGTGTTCTTTTGTTGGTAAGTTAATTAGCTAGAAACCTTTGATAGTTTGTTCGGATTGCGAGTTCACTCAATTTTGTATGATTACTCCCCATAGTCTTCGAAAACCAGCGATTCAAGCAAGGTCTTATGGAGAGGTAGTATATAAATCACTTAGCGACAGCTCAGTACATATACACAATCACGGTCGTAATTCTCAAAGCCTTGATTTAGTAATTATCAAGCCATGCGCGTGTTGACGAATTGTGCATTATATACTTGAACAACCGCGGAAAAAGTAATACATGTTTTAGAATATAAGTGAAGTTGTCTGCTATGTATTAATTACGAGACCGAATAATCAACAACTTATTCAATTTTAATCGTGTATCATATTCGCCGAGCTAGCCAACATATTCAGAGTTAGCTAAAGCGACAGAGACTTTTCTTCGGCATTTTCCGGAAATTCGATGTCCAATAAAAGAATCGGAATCCCACAAAGTCCGTTATAAATAAACCTTTGTTGAATTTTAGACATCTTATTAGTCGGATTGACTATGTTTAATGTGTGCAATCTACATATATACACTTACATATATACTCATGCGCCTTTATTAGCTATTTAGAATTTTTATTTCATTATGTTAGATTTATGTGCCTTCCGTATAACTGAAGAAAAAAAAAAGCCATAACTTGTGTTTGATTTTTTAGTTGGGATTCAACTCAATTGAACTCTATTAGAAATAAGAAAAGATAAAAATAATAATTATTACAAGTGTTGATAAATTTATGAATTGGGGTGAATATATCTATATATATATATATATAGATATGAAAAATAGATGAGAAATTGATTATAAAAATTATTAGAAAAAAGTATGAGTGAGAAGTTATTATTAAATGAAAGAAAATTATAAAAAAGTGATAATTATAGTGTTGAATTTAAAGAAAGATAGAGTTGAATAAAGTATAATTCAAAACCACAGTATTTGAACAGAATATTGGCGAGGGAATCTAATCTAATTTTGCCCAACTTTTAGTACCTTTCAAGCAACGACATAGTACCAAACCCTTCTGGAATTATAAACTCCAATCACGTTCCATACCCCAGAAAAAAAAGAATTCCAATCACGTTTCCCTTGAGCGTACTTTTCTCACCGCTTTAAATTGGGCCCAACAAAAAAGTGAATTTGCTTTATTGCAAATAAAACAGATCTGCCATTCGGCCAATGGACAATCATAAAACATAATATATATATATATATATATATATATTTCTGCGTCTGTAAAGAAAAATTAGAAACCATACTCTATTCCCATTGACATTATCAATTCAATGAAGAACCGAAGAAATTTGTTTTATCCGACCAAAAGGAGAAAAACAATTATAAATCAATATGGGAAGTGATGTTAATTAAAATTGAGAGAATGGCCTAATTCTTGACAACATGTTGGATATTTACCTTGAATTCCAGAGGCACCAGTTTTCATGGCCCCTAGAAAAGAAACAAAGAAAGGTAAAAGGAAAAGACTAGCTAATTTCTACGTTATGTAAGACAGTCAGAACCCAAATTGATTTTTACCATATAGCAACCATCTAGATCTTTTGGATGGCCATAATCAATTCAATTTCTTTCATTTTTCATTATAATATATATATATATACATATACATATATACATACCTGCATTACGTACTTGCCAATTTATTTAATAAATACAATTTTATGAAATTATTGAGCTGGACCAGACTACCTCTAATAAGTGGTTTTTTTTTTGTTCTGATATAAGCAAAATAAAAGAATAAGAGAAGAAAACTATAACATAACTAATCGAACAATTTTTGTTTTTGAGAAATGGGTCTAAGACATGAGAAGTTGATTCCAATCCAAGAGGTTCAGAATTCGACTTTCACCGATGAGACTTATGTGTCATTTTAATTTAGTCTAACTTATTTATTTTTTATTCTTAAATTAGGCCCATAAACCGAAATAATAAAAAGAAAACGAAAATTTTCGAAGAAAAGCAACATTAAGTAAATGAGAGTGGGAAAAAAATAAGGAATGTGCAATGGTCGGAAAAGGGAGTTAGTATGTGATGATAATTGATACTTCACTGATGTATTCTCGATTGGATTATTGTTATAAATCCAAGAATATGAGAGCAATGATATTATTGTACGTAAAGGGGGAAGTTAAAAAAATTGCCTTTCTTCTTAATAGAGAAGATTAGCAAGAATCATTATCATTAATGCTTGCCATGTACAGATCATGTATTTTAGTCGTGTACATTGTTTCCATACTTAGAATTAGCTTTTATACTTAGATATTTGTATACCACTATTTATTTCAATGAATTTCACATCACCAAGTAAGTGAGGATTCAGTCAATTCTTCTTTAATCTTTATGATATTAGAGCTTTCAAATCGAGATAACACCCGTATTACTCTATAGCTTTTCTTGGTCCTAATCTGTGACCCTTCTCACAGTCTTTCTTGTTCCTATTTTCTTTTCTTCTATGACTGGTACTAATTCCTCACTCATTTCTTCTTCATCCTCATCTATTGTTATCCAAACACCCTCCAGTATTCCGACTATCCCTGTCAAACAGAATGGCAGAAACTATTTATACTGGAAAGGTATTATGACGCCTCTACTTGCTACCTATGGGTTTCTAGACCATGTTGAAGGTCGAGCTATTGCACCAAATAAAACAATCACAAGAGCTGATGGCGTTGTAGCTAACCTCGACTATCTCAGGTGGGAGTCCGGAGACAGTTTTGCACTCACCTGTGTAATGCAAGCAGTAACAGAGGAAATCAGAGTAACCATTCTTACTGCCAAGACATCACAGGAGGCATGGACCTCCCTTGCAACCTCATTCTTCACTCAAACCGCTGCTCAAGAAGATCTCCTCTACTAGTGGTGGCGTGAACTAAAGAAAGGCAGTCAGTCAATAGCTAAGTTCATCGGAACGGTGAAAGAACACGCCCTTCGATATGCCCAAATCGGAAAGCCAAAAACATCGCCAGACATTAATCAACGCTGTCAGCACCCAATTTTGGTCCACCGGCTTCAGAGGGGTAGAATCGTCGTTTTTTTGCCGCCCGTGAGGGAAGTATTTCCGATTAATTACCCGAGTATTCACGACTTTTCGGAGATAGCACATTTTCCTAATCTAGCACCAATTTTATGATTTTTCAAAAATAATACTATTTTGGGACGTTTTCAAATTTCGCGTACATCGACGTCAATTTTCAAAATTCGGGACAAAATTCGAGATTGAAAATAATTTTATCGCGTAATATCGATCATCAAATTTTTCGAAGCGTGATGGCGGTCTCGAATTATTTTTCCGACGTCCGATCAAGAAGATGAGATTTTTAAATTTATACGCGCGTCGATTTTGAAATTCGAAAAAAAAAAAAAAAGAAGTCAGCAACGGTCAGAAGTCACTGACTTCTGACCGCTGCTCCTCTTTCATCATTTATTTTCCTGTTCTTCTTCTTCCTCTTTTCTTCTTTTCTTTTTCTTTTCTTTCCTTCTTCTTCTCCCTCCTGGCAGGGACGGACCCGAGCCTCCCGCGCCGTTGCACCCGAGCCTGCCACACGCCAACTCCTCTGCACACGCCAACGTCTTCCTCTGCACACGCGAATGGATTTCGTGCACGCGATCTCTCTCTCTCTCTCTCTCGATTCCGGAACAAAACCGGAAGCTCACATGAAAAATGGGGGGGCGGACAGAAAAAATTCCCGGGAGCTCACAGACGAGGACACCCAAAAAAAAAACTCTCAGCTCACCGATTCTCTCCCTCAGCTCGTTCGGACGATCTGCCCTCAGCTCCCGGACTCGGACCCCTCAGCTCGGATCCTCCCTCTCTCTCGGCAGCTCGTTCTTTTGAGAGAAAGAACGATAGTTCACTGAAAAAAAGAAAGGAAGCTCGAACTTCCGGAACCCCAGCTCACACCCGAAACCACGAGCTCGCCCACGGTCCAGCTCACTCTCAAGCCCGGAAATTCCCAGCTCGTCCCTCAGCCCAGCGAACCCTTAGCTCGGCTGATTCGCCCATCTCCGGGCTCCCTCAGCTCACCTTTCTCTCGGCTTCCCGTTCGACATTAACCGGGTCGATTTTCTCTTTTCCGGGTTGAACAGGCACGCCATCCAGCAGCTCGGCCCGCGCACGCCAGCCCAGCCCAGCCATCGCGGTCCGGTCCGGCCCACTAACTGCGGTCCAGTCAGGCCCAGTCCGTCCTCATCGGCCCAATTCAGCAGCCAAAGGCCCAGTTCGGCCCGATACCCCAGTTTGGCCAAATTCAGCCCAATCCGGCCCCTCTAGCAGCCCAACCCGTCCGGCGTTTTTAAATTTTTTTAAAACTTTTTTTATTTTACAGATTCACCTCCAATCTCCCGAACTAGGTAAATCCTCGATTTAGTGGCATGTTTAGGGCTCCATTTCTGAATGTTTATGCTTGCTTGGACGAATATGATGTGAAATGAGCATTATTGGGTCGTGTGGGTGATCGGATTCGTCGCGAACTCGATTTTACGAACTTTTCATTTTGTCTCATTTCAGTCCAGAGGACGCATTTTTATTTTTCCAGATCTGCCCCAAATTTTAAAATTCTTTCCAACCAAGTTCCAGTCATTTGTACCATTTCCCATTCAATCCTTGAATTTTTTCAGAATTTTTCAAGCATTCCAAGGAACTTTTCAAGTTGTTTCAGTTTAGTCCCGGGCCCATTTTCGCCTCTTTCAGATCTGCCCCGAATTTTAAAATTATTTTCCGTTCAAGTCCCGGTCATTTTGATACTTCCAGATCAATCCTCGAAATTTTCAGAATTTTCTAAATCAGTTCCGGAACTTTTTGTGTCGTTTCAGTTCAGTCCTTGGGGCATTTTTTTTCACTTTTCAGATCAGCCCAAACTTTCAAATTCGTTTCAAGGGAGTCCTGGGACATTTTCAATAATTCTTACACAGTCCCCAATTTTCCTGAATTTCCAAATCAATCCCCGAAACTTTATCCGAATTTTCAAATCAGTCCCTGTTCTTTTAAAATTATTCAAATCAGTCCCTGGACATTTTTAAGATATCCACCCCTTTCCTACTTGGATCACCGACCGACAACGTATGTGCCCTGTTTAAATATTTTATTCCTGTAATTATATGTATACGGCATGACAACGTGTGTGCTTTGCATGATTTTCCGCTTCCATGAATCGGTGTCGTTTTATCGATTTCGTTGATATTATGTTTATGCGTATGTTTGTATGTGTTTATCATGATCATGGCGGCACCGGTTATGTAAATTTGTATGTTCGTCGCGCTTGATGTGGTAATATGCTCTTGATCCGTGCTTAAATGCTTTATTCTCGTTTTAATCGAAACCTCACATGAATCGGATTAATCCTGCAAACACGACCTAAAATTAATTTTTAAATCCTAAGGTGGTCGGGAATTAGGATTCGCACCGGACGGTCCATCAATGATCGGCTCGACAGTCCGAAACTCGAATATTTAGAGCATTTGGCAAAATATTAATTAATTTAATCAATAATTTCACTAACGGGGTAATTGGACGTTCACACGATTAATTAATTCACTTGGCCCTAATAATTTTGTACGAATTGGTAATAAACCGGTAACACGCGTCGATAGGTTGCAAACATGCGTTGGTGCCCTTCTCAAAACTTGCAAATTTTATAAAACTCAAGACACGTAGTTCGATGTGACATGGATGTCTAGCAAGGACTTGCGCGTCTTGACTCGAGGCCTCACCTGATTTCAGGAAACTCAGGTCGGGACGTGGAAGTTCTTCTTAGATCACTTCCGGATAGATTAACCGATCTTTTGGCTCTTTTAGGGTTCTTGACAACCCTGGAAGGTCCAGGGGATCGGTTAGCGCCGGTCACAGGCCGAGGTGGCCCGCACAGCGTAATCTCTCTTTCCCGAAAACAATTTTTATCTCAAGGGCAAAATCGTCTATTTGCAACCTGGCGACACCCCCCTAGGGTTAGAATAAAAGAAACATGCGGTATCAGGGTAGGGATGGGCTACCTATCTAGGCGCAGGTTCATCTGCATAGCCCGCCCTATCCGACCGATGAGTTTTTGTTATTCTAGCATAGTCTCGGGTAGTTAGTTCGGGTGGATTGGCTCAAAATACAAATATCGGATTAATTGTATACTTGGCTAAGACAAAATGGGCAATAGTGGGATAGGCACTAGGTTTTAGGATGTACGGGCGGAATCAATGTTCGGTAATAACCTGTAACAACCGTAGTGTCATAACATATAACAATTCTAAAAGCAACCCACAAACACAAGATTTGACAACAGACGTCACGTACGTCAAGTCCTTGAAAATAATGCCAAATGCGAAATACCTTCCCGAGGCGATCCTTGATCGATTCACACCTTGTACCCACTTTGTTTGCTTTAGGGTAGGATTTGTATGCCAAAATACCTCGGTTAATAATTGATTAATTAACGTAAATTCGGCAACAATAAAACCCCATTGTTTGTTTATTTATGTCCGCTTGTTAACATTCTTGCACTTGTTTGTTATGCGGATCGAGCCCGATCCTTCAGGGCACGATTCATAGGGGGTCCAACGCCCGAATCGTAGATCACGGGGTTCAATTCCCCAACACTGAGCGCGCATCTTAATTTCAATTTCGGTCTTTTCAAACCACACGGTGAGCACGAGTGGAATAATAACCGAATGCAATTCGACCGGGATTCAGTTGTTGTAACTTGTATTTTATTTATTTGAGAGGACAATGTAAGGATTTATATTGTACATTCATTCATGTAAGAATCCCGGTCGAAGAGTGGACGGTCGGAGTGTTCCTTCGAATTTACGGTGTCAAAACGCGTAAGATGAGCGGAACTTAATTAAGCGGTAATTAAATTAAAATGGCAAGCCTAGACAAGCTAGAGTACCGATAGGGCATGCAAGATATAGGCTCGCATGTAACAGAACCCCCGAATTCGGAACCTTAGGTTTCGTAGACCATATGCCTTAGCAATTAGGTGTACCATGTACCCCTAGACCCGGGTAACTTGCCGGCCCTCGACCTTCGGGTCGTAAAATGGCAAGTGGCGACTCCTTCTCACGTGCGTCCGTCGCGCGTCCCCGGGAAGGTGGACACTCCCAAGCCGCGTTGCATAGGCGCGCGCATTGCGTGCCCCGACGAGATGAAAATTCGGGTGCGCACAAACGCATATACACGTGTCTCGGTCCCGATTGAGAGCCGATCGTTCTGGCACAATCGGAACGGATGCTTACCCTTACTACTGATGAGCTTCAATCTCTCCTCGTCGGTCACGAAGAGCGTTGCCTTTACGCTCAGGGAATTGAGACGAACGCCTCATCTACGAGCGCTCCACTGTCGGGCTTGCTCGGCGCAAGACCCATAGAAGTCCTCTACACGAACGGACGGAAGGGAGGCAATGGCGGCAAGAAGAACTCCAAGAAGAGTTACGGCGGCAAGAAGAACCCCGGGAGTAAAGGAAGCTCGGGCAGTTTCGTCGATTGAAGCTATGGAGGAAACCCTAATTTTCAATTTGGGGGAGCAGATCTCGGGCAGAGGAGATACGGACAAGTCGGGCATAAGAATTTGGGTCAGTACAACTCGGGTTCAACCCGAGACCCGCGGCTGAGCTGAAGCTCCTTCGGGCCTCCAGGCAATTTTGGGCCATTCGTTTCTGAGCGGCCCAATCCAGCCCATAATACTGCTAGAAGCCTCACTGCCTTTGGCAATTCAGCATTCCGGCCCAATTCGATGATTATTTGCTAGATTTGCCATCGTCCAGGCCATACCGCTCCATTTTGTCAGTATTCTAGGGCACAAGCTCATCTAGCCCATGGTGCTTCTCCGGGAATTCATGATTCAGACTGGTACATGGACTCAGGGGCAACACACCATGTCACATCTGACCTATCCAACCTCAATTTTCATGATGACACCTCACACTTAGATCACATTTTCGTGGGTGATGGTAAATCAATTTCGGTTCTTGCTTCTGGTTCCTCCACTTTTAAACTCTCTCGGCATCCTTTACACTTAAATCATATTCTTTATGTACCGCATATTTTTAAAAATCTTATTTCTATATCTAAATTCGCTAGAGACAATACTTGCTTCTTTGAGCTTCACCCAAATTGTTTCATTGCGAATGATCGCCATACGCACCAGGAGCTTATGCGTCGCCTAGTTAGAGATGGACTCTACTGTTTCCACCCGAGAGATAGGCACATCGACCGCCCTCAAGCTCATCTCTCTGTGTTCGGGTCCAGTATCCTATGGCATCAACGCCTGGGGCATTCGTTTTTTCCCATAGTTCATCGTGCTTTACGTACTTCCTTTTCTCTTAATAATGATCATGTTGGTCATATTTGTTCTGCTTTTCAATAAGGGAAATTAATAAATAACTCTTTTCCATCTACTACTCACAAAAGCACATTTCCTTTTGAACTTGTTCATATTGATATTTGGGGTCCTGCACCAATCACTTCTCATATTGGTCATCATTATTACATTCACTTCCTTGATGATTACAGTAAATATCCTGGTTTTACGTTCTTAAATCTCGATCTAATGTACTTAGTGTTTTTTGAGCATTTCGTCTTCAAATCGATAATCTCCATGGACGTCGAATTAAGTATTTTCAATCAGATGGTGCAAAAGAGTTTCTCTCTACAGATTTCCAGTCTGAATTGCAGAACAATGGTATTTTCCACCGTATCTTATATCCTCATGTTCCTCAACAGAACGGATTTGCTGAATGTAAACACCGTCATATTGTTGACATGGGACTCACATTACTTTCTCACTCTTCCATTCCACCAAAATTTTGGGATTTTGCATTCGAAACAGCAGTGTACCTTACTAACAGATTACCTACAAAATCCCTTAATTTCAGGTCTCCTTTCGAGATGCTTCATGGTAGTCCACCTAATTACTCTAACTTACGGGTGTTTGGGTGCCTCTGCTATCCTTATTTACGACCTTACACACGCCATAAGTTAAAACCTCGATCTCAGCCCTGTGTCTTCCTCGGGTATCCTTATCATTATCAGGGGTATCGATGTTTGAATCCTATCACCGGTCGCATCTTCCTATCCACTCAAGTCATTTTCGATGAGCATTCTTTTCCTTTCAGGACAGGTGGGCCTATCTCAGTGGATGCTAGTCGATTCTCTTCTGGTCCTGCACTTGCTACTGGTACGTCTATTCCCTCCTCTTCAAGTGAAACTTCTACTTATATTCCCATTCCATCGTCTGTTTCTATGCCACTTCATGAGCCTAGTGGTCCTGCCACCCTACCTCTTGAGTTGTCTATTCGTACTCCTGAAATTCATTACCAGTCTACTGAGTCTGGAGTTTCGGCTGAGGATGTTGTGAGTAATGATTTTGCATGTGCTACTCAGAATACTCACAGGATGACGACACGGTCTAAGGATGGTACTTTGCCTCCTCATTAGTTCACCATATCTCGCCATCCTTCTATTTTCTTTGTCTTCGCTGCTTTGCAAGAACCTCAGACTTTTGCACAGGCTCGTAAACACTCTGTTTGGCGAGCAACAATGGAAGAGGAATATCTGGCCTTACTCCAGAATCATACATGGGATCTTGTCCCACCATCTCCTGCGCAGAATGTGGTTGACTGCAAATGGGTTTATCACATTAAACAGAAGGCAGATGGCACCATTGATCGCTATAAGGCTCGATTAGTGGCAAAGGGTTTCAATCAGAGAGAATGAGTCGACTATTCCGAGATGTTTAGTCCAGTCATCAAGCTAGTTACCATTCGGACAGTACTTTCTATTGTTGTTTTCTCCCAGTGGCCGATTCGACAGCTGGACGTGAATAATGCATTCCTTCATGGGCATCTCACTGAGGAGGTTTATATGTCTCAACCTCCCAGTTTCCTCGATGCTTCTCTTCCTGATTATGTTTGTTGACTCCGCCGATCTCTCTACGGGCTCAAACAAGCCCCCCGGGCCTGGTTCCAACGTCTCAATACCTATCTTCAGAGACTTGGGTTTTCAGACTCCAAAGCTGATCCCTCGTTGTTTATCCTTCGGGGACCTACTTATCTTGTCTATCTTCTCATCTATGTTGATGATATCATCCTGATGGGAACTCCAAGTGCACCATTTCATTCCATAATTACTGCCTTACAACGAGAATTTGCCATGAAGGACCTCGGTCCTCTTCACTTTTTTCTTGGGATGGAGGCTCGCACTGATGGTAATGGACTTTACCTCACACAGTCCAAGCACATTCATGATATCCTAGCTCGCATCTCTATGCTAGAGTGCAAGTCTATAAGCTCTCCAGTCTCATAAGGATCCATGCTTTCTCTTCGTGATAGGGATCTATTTCAGGATTCTTCTCTTTACAGAAGTGTCGTAGGAAGCCTCCAGTATCTCTTGCTCACCAGACCTGACATTGCCTATGGAGTAAATCAAGTCTGTCAGTTTATGCACCGTCCAACTACTACTCACTGGACGGCGGTGAAACGTATTCTACGATATCTCAAGGGTACAATTACCTATGGTCTTCATATTTGCCCAGGCCGTATCTCATCTATTCATGGCTTTTTTGATGCTGATTGGGCTGGTAATCCTGATGATCGTCGCTCTGTCAGTGGCTTCATTGTCTTTCTTGGCTCCAATCCCGTCTCTTGGAGCTCTAAAAAGTAGAGGACAGTCGCTCGGTCGAGTACTGAGTCTGAGTACAAGAGTCTCGCCAATGCCACTGCTGAGATTCTATGGCTCCAGTCTCTACTTCGGGAACTTGAGGTTTCACAATGTCACCCTCCGACTCTTTGGTGTGACAATATATCTGCGATTTATCTTACGGCAATTCTCATCTTTCATGCTCGGATCAAGCATATTGAGATCGACTATCACTTTGTGCGGGAGCGTTTCATGCGCAAGCAACTGTCTATTCGCTTCATTAACTCTGATGATCAACTAGCCGATGCACTCACCAAGGGCTTATCTTCTTCTCGCTTTGCGGACATCCGCTCCAAGCTTCGCGTGGCGAAGTCCCCGTTTGGCTTGCAGGGGAGTAATAGAGAAGATTAGCATGAATCATTATCATTAATGCTTGCCATGTACAGATCATGTATTTTAGTCATGTATATAGTTTCCATACTTAGAACTAGCTTCTATACTTAGATCTTTGTATACCATTATTTATTTCAATGAATTTCACCTCACTAAGTAAGTGAAGATTCAACCAATTCTTATCTAATCTTTACCATGTGCAATTAGTATAATTATAGAATATTAGTGTGTGTATATATATATATATATATATATAATTAATGGGGAGTATATCTATTCACAATAATTTGAGGAGTCTGAGCAACGCTCACGTGGAATAAAAAATAAGTAAAATTCTTCAAAATCTATATAATTTACTCTAATTTTAAGTAATATAATTAGTTATTAAATTTTTAAGTAATTTTCTCAATTAATTTCTTAAAATACGTGTAATTTACACAAAATATATATAACCTTTTTGATATTAAGTTACTTTACTATTGGTCACTCTAAGTATGTAATGTTAAGAGATAGTACTGAGGCCATTTTAAGAAAAGAAAAGCAGAGTAAGGAGTAGGTTGGTATGATGGCCCGATATATAATTAGTTGAAGAGTTAAGATTATTTGCTGTAAAATTAAAATTGGCTCAGACGATTTAGTTGTTGTGTTTTTAGATGAATGATTTACGTTGTTGTGTTAATGGAACGCAACTCAGCATAAATATTACTAAATTAAGGTCAAAGAGGCATAGTAGAGAACATAAATGAGGAGGCGGTCGACTTAATTAGTCTAGTCATACCGACAGATTGAAAAATCAATTATGACATGTTCAATTTATTTTAGCGCATCCCCCTATATTATTAAAATACTTTACCAAAATTTTCCAAAAATAAAAATGGAAAATGAAAACCATGTCGGTGTTGGACCGATTTGGCTATTAAAATTTCTTACAGCTACTATCACGAGGCGCCGTAATTTGAGATTTATATATTAATAGTTAATTATAATATGGATACATTACAATCCATGTATTTGTAATACACACACATATATATATATGTATGTATATCCGTGTATTTGCCGTAAATTCTGAAAAGTTTTAGTTATTATGCTACTTGGTTAATCAAAATTTAATCTTGATTTTCATTGGCTCAAAATGTATGGGAGACAATAAGAACGCGACAGACACTTAAGATATGATCGACGAAAGATTGTCATCGATATGAATAACATAATATACTAGCGTAAACGAGAAGAGAGTTGAGTCACGTACAAATTACTTTGTACAAATGTAACATGCTTTTACTTTTTATTTCAACTAAGAAAAGAAAAAGGCCGGATCAATTTTGTCGTTTGAACTTTGCCCGTTTGAGAGTATGTCATAAATATGAGACACTGAAATTACAAAATATATGTTATAATCTAAAAATAACTTAGCGACCTCGAACGAGAGAGGTGAAACTTGATAATTGTTTTATATATGTGAGTGTGTATATGTATATATTGGGCAGAATAATTGTCATATGTTAACAGTCAATGCAGTTATCGACTAGATTTGAACGATAAGAGTGCATTATAATTCATTTTCTACATGTTCAGGTATTACTATGAGTAAGAGCATATCCTTAGCTAACAGCTGGCTATTAATTAATATATACTTATAGGATTGCATTTGAAGCTGTGGGTAGAATAATTGTCATATGTTAACAGTCAATGCAATTATGGACTAGATTTGAACGATAAGAGTGCATTATAATCTATTATATACTTAGCTATTAGCTGGCTATTAATTAATATATACTTATAGGATTGCATTTGAAGCTTTGGTTTTCTACTGACATTAATGATTTTCTTTTAATATATATATATATATATATATATGTATGTATGTGTGTATACACTTGGAGCCGGAGTTGAAGCTTGCTAATTCCAATTACATGTTGAATATGTTCTAATTTGAGTCTCTTATATACGAAAAATATGTTCCGTTTCCTCAATATGCACTCAGCCCCCCATCGCATATGGCTTTAAAGCCAAACTAGATATGTAGTTTGGGTCGGAACATGATTCGGTTCAGATCCCACACTCATTTTTGGCCGATTAATATGCTGAAATTCGAGATTCTAGAAATAAGTTTATTCCTGTGTATGTTTTTCTCTTTTCTGATCGTTGGCAAAACAGCAGGGTACGATGACATAGCATTTTAACCTTATCCGGTACATAATAGTATTTGACCATAACATCACAATACAGAAAACATCGTTCTCTTTCACGATCTAATCCAATGAAGCAGTAGGTAAGTGTCACTGTATAAAAATCAATGAAAAGTCAAAGGTCAATAACTAATCGGTGATCGAAAGCAATATTTAAATGCATCAAGGCACTATACTTGGAGAAATTTCATTGATTAATTAATTGAAAGGGGACGTCTTACTCATCGTGCTTTCTTGCTATTGATTATATTTTCCATGCATGCATATTCTTAAGATAACACATTAATTTCCTTT
This sequence comes from Punica granatum, assembly GCF_007655135.1. Lineage (NCBI taxonomy): Eukaryota > Viridiplantae > Streptophyta > Magnoliopsida > Myrtales > Lythraceae > Punica > Punica granatum. The sequence goes on along the minus strand of NC_045127.1, from coordinate 2,000,356 downwards.
CAGCATAATTGTATTGACATTTCCCGTGTAGACGGAAAAAGTAAAAAGTGATGGCGGAAAGGAACTCCAAGCCAATCCATGCATGCATCCAAATTGCAATAGTAATAATATATATAGTGAGGACCGATCGAAGGAGTTGATCTTTTTTCCTTATCAGACCCCACACGGTTTGCTTAGCTCATAAGCCTTTTTATTATCAGTGGACTTTTTGTATATCTTAATCTCGCTTGTCTGGATATCGATCAAGCAGTCACCTATAACAGTTAAAAATCTAGGAAGGTGGAACATATATCTCTCTTGAATTCCAGTATAAGACAAGCATTAGGCGGTCAATACACACTCGATAAACGAAACATCCATGAGTTGAATTGGGATGTAAATATCTAGGCTAGGAAGGTGGAATTTCGTGATCTGAAGAGGTGAAATGAGAGGAATGTACAGATTCTAGTAGTAGGGTTCAAGTGCAAGAGACAACTTTCCACGCCTTCCTTGTCGTACTGCTCCCTGTGAAAATCGCGTGTCGATAATAATTGTAAGAACTCCTAATGTCTTTGTCATGATAATGACGGAGGATGTATAATAGTCAAATACCCATCATGCATCTAGAGATCATTTCAAGTGGGCAAAGCTGATAAAGTGAAGAACTCAATTTGCCAATGGAGATTCCATCTAATCTAATCTTTTGCGACAGCTGAGGTAGGGCATGCAAATTTCTGGAATGCATGCATGGCTACATCCAGTGGTCGAGAAAAACTAGTGCAAGATGGAAACGTGTGAATTGACCACCAATCATCCATCAGTTTTTATGAAGCTCGGTTGCAAAAGAAGACCCAAATTATTAATTCTTTGGAAGAAATCCAAAGCCAGAAAGTTGGATATGTCGTTGGAGTTAGAGTGGAAAGTTCGCACTAGTCGAAAGCAACAACATATATGTCTTCTTTTGGTTATATTGGTATATCCACATGATATGAGTGATCACTAAACCGCGATGAATAATTACTAGGCATGGATTCGTAAGTGTACATGATTTTCCGAGGGTCACGCCACGTACGAAACACCATAAGATACATACACTGTTTGATGTATTTCACGTGTTAAAAATCTTGTAAACATTACTATGTATGTTTACGTATTGATATTATTAATGGGAAAATGATACTTGAGGTCCTATGTGTTTGTTAATTTTTTACATCGAGTCCTATATGTTTCACTTTGAAAAATCAAGTCCTATAAGTTTGGAAAATGTGTCAAATTTGGTCATATCTGTTATCCCCCTTAACGACGTGTCGACATGGCCGTTAATTGCCAAGGTGGCACGAATGGGCCGACTCCACTAGTTCGGGCCGCCCGACCACAAATGACCCGACTGAAACCAATTGCGGATGGCCCGAATTGAATTTCTCTACTCGGCTTGAACACAAAAATCCCAAATTTCCCAAAATTGTAACCCTAATTCGCCTCTCCCCTCCCGAGATCCCAAAATCGTAAACCCTATTCCCTCTCCCCTAAATCGATTGAATCCCCTCATCCCTTCGATTGGGTGTTGTTCAAATGCCACGAACCCTAAATCGAAGATCAATTATGTCCCAATCGATCCCTAAATCGAAGATCGATTCATTTTGTCCCCAATCCCTAAATCAAAGATCAATTGATTCTGTCCACTTCGATTAATTGATCCTGCCGCAATCCCATCCTGAAATCTTCGAAAGCCCCTGCCCCACCCGCGTGCTGCATTCCCAAAATCGGAACCCTAATTCTTGAGAAATCCCTTGTTGCGAGCCCCTGTCATGGAAGCGGTCATTGGTCGTGGAAAAGGACAGCAAGGTTCCAGAGGAAAGGCCCGAAGAGGGGAGACATCTGGTTCAAGGGAGTCTGCTACCTTGTCTGGGAGCTGTGCGAGCGTTTGTAACTGCGGATTGTGACTTCAAAAGAAGACTTCATGGACAACAAACAACCCAGGTAAAAGATTTGTTGGATGTCCAAGGTACCGGGATAATAGGGGTTGTGGGTATTTTAGGTGGATTGACCAGGTAGAAGCTTCGAATATGGAAGTTGTTGCTGAAGAAGAAGTTTGCTCTTCTGAATGGGAATTGAAGTACGTGAAATTAAAAATTAAGGAATTGGAGGAGGAGTTAAAGCACCGGCAGAGGCATTGTAATGATGTTAGGGTAGTTGTTTTTTGCAATTTGCATCTGTAGTTTGATTGAAATTTTGTTTGAGATATGGTTACGTAGTAAATTTTGTATTGGCAAGTAGGCTTTATGGAGTTTGTACCGAGTCATTTGACAGGTTATGAAATACAATTTCTGTTGGATATCAGTGTATTTCTATTGAATGGTAATGAAATACAATTTTCCGTTGGATATGTATTTGTTGGATTTTGTTGGTTATGAGCATTTTGCAGATGTTTGGATATCATTGTTGGATATCAGTGTTTTGGATATGTATCTGTTGGATTCTGTTGGTTATGAGCATTTTGCAGATGTTTGGATATCATTGTTTTTTGAAGATATGTTCAATATGGTGAAAGGGTGTTTGTTCTTTCTGGTGAAAGGGTATTTGTTCAATCTAGTGAAAGGGTGTTTGCTCAATCTGGTGAAATGATATCATTAAGTCTGGGTTGTTGGTTATGAGCATTTTGCAGATGTTTGGATATCATTGTTGGATATCAGTATGTTCAATATGGTGAAAGGGTATTTGTTCTTTCTGGTGAAAGGGTGTTTGTACAATCTGATGAAAGGGTGTTTGCTCAATCTGGTGAAAGGATATCATTAAGTCTGGTCCTGCCCTGTCTTTGTGCTATAGGGGTACCAGTTTTTTGTTTCGACTTTCCAGTTTGCAATTTCCAGGCTTTCACATGTCTGTTCTGCAACTTGTACCGAGGGAACATTTTGCAGTTTCCACTTTCCAGTTTCGACTTTCCTGTTTTCATTTCCAATTTCCCAACTCAGCCACTTGTCTGCTCTGCACCAATGTTATACAGTCAGTTCCAGATCTATCTGTATTATGGCCTAATTTGAAGGCTGTTCTGCAGTATGAGCAGTTCTGTCATGTAATGTTGTTATATAGTCATTGGTGAGTTCTGTCTGTATTATTGCCTTAGTTGAACAAATTGCATTTTTTCAACAGAATACATAACCTTAACCACTGTTCTGCATTGTCAAAGAACAAATTGCATTTTTTCAATAGAATACATAACCTTAACCACTGTTTTGCATTGGTAAAGAACAAATTGCATTTTTTCAACAGAATATAGAACCTTAACCACTGTTCTGCATTGGCAACATAATACATAATATTGGAGGACTTTTTCACATCTTAACAGCTGAACTACAACAAAAACTATACACGTCTTCTTCCATATATCTTTACATACATAACCTTAACCATGTTTTCTAGTCGAACTCCCTTGAGACGATTGTAATCCTATTTTTGTGCTTCCCTCTGACTTTTTCTACTTTGATCTCCTTTGTGCTTGGGCTTGAAGTTGATTGGTTGTTACTGTCTACCTTGACTCATCAGCTTCCCTAGCCACGATCAATTCTCCTACACTTTCAGGCTGCACTTACACAAAGATGTATTACACAGATATGTTTCCACTAATAATTGGTAAAAGAATGACATGCATTGCAGTAATTCACTCACATTCTCATAATGTATTCTCTATTAACAGTTGGCCTTGATGACTGAGTTGAGGTTGCACGGTCTTCATATGTACCTGCACTGATCTCTGTTGTTCTTGATTGAAGGTTTGATCTCCCCTTTTGTGTGTTGATTTTTTTCGAACTTCTTCTATTTTTAAAATTCCCAGGTCTTTTTTGCCCCTAATTATCAATGGCGAGATGACGGTTTGTACTATCATGTTACAACTTTGAAACATTTTGTACCATCAAGTAGTAAAAAATTTTTTTTGGACCAATCTGATACATTATTAAAACTTTTTGAACCACCAGTGTAATTAACCCAACAAATAAAATGATACATTGAATTATATATTTGATATCTAGTAATTATACATATTATTATTGAACATACCCTTGAACTTTCTTGCACTGTAGGAATAGGGTTTGCAGATCCACATACAGCCTGCTAACCAAAATCCAAATTTAGTTCAGTCAGACAAATAACGTACGCAAATAATGAAATCCATCATTCCGTTAAAGTTAAAATGAGATTACCGGTTCAATGTTGTCTTTGCCTCTTAGATTACACCTCCTCTTATTATGTCCAGGCTGCCTACATAGATTGCACGTATTAGTTGTGCCTTTACAAGACATTTGCTCAACCCCGTCTTTTCCAACGGTAGTCTCCAACACTGTCCTTCTCCTCAGTTTCTTGGGTCTGCATTTCTTCTTCTTTAAAACTAGTGGTATTGGAGGTTCATGCATGTTAGTTCTGTCCCAGAACTTAGGGTCCCTCACAGGCTCCATCACTTTCCCATGAGCTTCTAAAAACATCTCATTCATGTAGAAGCTATGAACACAATCACCTGCGTCAAAACCCTTATATAATAAGGCACATATAGGATGACAACAAGGAATTCCACAAAGCTGCCATGCTCTACAATCACATGATTTTTACTTGATGTCAACCACAAACTTTGTGCCCTAAGCCTCAATCTCATAACCATCTTCACCATTCCAAATAACATGACAATACCTACTGAGTTTCAGATTTTCTTGCAATTTTTTTCAATCCTATGACCAAAATCATTCCTCCACTTTTCACAGTTTGCTCTCTGAGTAGGGATCCTTTCCATCACCAACTTCCTAATGTCCTATAACATCGAATAAATGGATGTACACCTTGCTTCAACTATTCTCCCATTAAAGGTTTCACACAGATTATTATCAACAATGTCACACTTAACTATGGGATTAAAGAAAGCATTACACCAGTGCTTGGGATTTGGTCTTTCAAGCAAGTCCTCATATGCTTGGGGTGACATTTTATGGAGTAATTCCATATTTTCCTTGAAATCTGCTTCAATAGTTGATTTGGCAATATTCCAAAATTACCTCTGTATCTTTGGCCCCTTGCGACTTCCACTCCAATTAGCATATATGTATCTTGCACACATTCTATGCTCTATATGAGGGAGCAACTCAACCACTGCTTGTACCAACCCCTACGTAAAAAAATAAAAAAATTAGCACTTTTTAAAAAAACATGAGGGGAATAATGAAGCAGTATATATATTAATTACATTACCTTTTGTTGATCAGATATGATTGACCAACCCAAGCCATCACTTATGTTTAAGTCCTCCTTAAGCAGACTCAACAACTAAAATCATGTTTCTCTACTCTTAACTTGAACTATGGCCTAAGCAATAGGAAACATTTGATTGTTCCCATCCCTACCAAAGGCTGTGAGTAGTTGACCATTAATTACTGTCTTCAAGAAACAACCATCAAGACTAATTATCTGTTTGCACCCCTTCACAAATCTCGTCTTCAAAGCATCAAAGCACACATAAAATCTATCAAAAATAGGTGGCTCAGCTGGTATTGGCCTTTCAACCTTCATACAGACAGAGGATTCCCTATTTTCTCTTTTCAACTCATCAGCATAAAACCACATCAATGCATACTCTACTTTACTATCACCAACCAACAAATCATAGACCTTTTCCTTTGCCCTCCTACACTGGGATCTAGATACCTCACATCTAGTTGCTCCTTCACTAGCTTTTTGAATTCATTTAGCTTGATGGATGGAAATGATCTGATTGTGCCCATGTAATGTCTACTTAACCACTAGCTATTGACTCTACGATTCTTGTAAGTGATATTGTAAGTATGATTGTCAAACATTTTCCTCACTTGGTAAGCACCAAGGTTCTTCATGAATTTAACAACTATCTTCCAAGGACAGTTCCTCTCTTTACACCTTACTCTTATATACTCATTGCAATTTTTTTTGAAGTATACGTTCCTTTGGGTCTTCACAGAAGCCATACAAATTGCATCCTTAAACTATTTTCTATCTTCAAACAGTTGACCTACGGTAAAAGTTGGTGACTCACAAGTCGATTCATAGTGAGGAAATGTACCTAACTTTCTAAAGTAACTTCTCGGTTACTTTTATCTCACTGTGTCTTCATCCCCAAACTCATCACTTGATTCATCGGAGTTAATGCTGCAGGCCTCATTAGAAGATAGAGAATCGGTTATGTATCATTCATCTCCTGCATCAACTGCAACAACAACACCCTCTTTCTCTTTGCCCTTGTTGGCTTGCTTGTCTTGTCTTGTCTTGCTTCCGTTATACTTGTCTGTACATCCTTCTGTAGACTCAAACTCTTCAACTTTTCAGCTCTCTTCACCTTCGCAATTTGAACTTGGGATCTGATGTCTTGGAGCTCAAGATCATCTTCTTCACTTAGATCTGCAGGCACATCCCCGAAAGCAAAATCACTATCACTCCCACTACTGTTATCTTCACTTTCTTTTGCAGCTCGATCTACAACAACATCAACTCCCTTCCTTCCTAAAGCACCTCCTTCAGTAGCCTCATCACCTTCCTCAGTAGCTGCCTTAGTCGCCTTATGTTGCTGAAATGCTTTAGGGTTAGGGTGAGGGTCGGTTTTGTGTTTGACATACAGTTGGCAATGTTTATGATCCAATAGTTGCCCTATGACTTGAATGACAGAACTGTCCTTATAAACCTCAAATAATCCATCTTTTAACCCCTTCCCATGGACCCGACACAAGACTACCTCTAAATTACCTTTGTACCACATCTTTTCTAATTCTTTCACCATATGCGTAATAAACACTTTGTCTGGGTCAATATCCCAACGCAATATCTCACCCCCACTGTACAACAGTTCTCCTCCTTCTTCCTTAAACGACCTGCCATGGTGCATTTTAAGAGTGTACCCATAATAGTTTAAGTCGTGAAAACCATCCATTCTACAAGACCAATGTAACAGAACAAGCATCACAATGTTGTTTTATGGGTAAAACAATATTGACAAGCATAATAATCTTTCATTAAAAAACAGAAAGCTCAAAAAAATTAGTGAAGAGTACCAAACTGAGGAGTACCTACTGAGGAAAGCTCAGTAAATATTAATCTTCTTCTTCTTTGAGTCGACCTCACCCTCTTCTTCTCTAAAATTTAATTTGAAATTCAATCAATGAAATGTACCTAACTTTTTGTATTGAATGTCATTTAATCAGTGGTTATTTTGATTGGTGATAGTAATGGTAGTAATGCAAAGAAATTTTCTTGCTTAATTTCTGCTAAAAAAATAAAAGACAACCTTAATCGTTAATTTCTTCTCAGCTCCTATCCTCCCAAATCGTTAATTCCTTCTCAGCTTCTTCGGCAAATGGAAGATTCCTCTAATTATGATGCTTTTAACTTGCTTAATTATTAGTTTATAACCAAAATCATTTATAAAGGAAGGGATTAGATTCAAACGAAGAGCCGAGGGGTAGTTGTAAAGGGGTTCAGGAGAGGGACGAGCTGCTCATGACGGATGAAAGCGACGAGCAGGATGGATGGAGCACGGATGGAGGATCAGCAGGACGGATGGAGCACGAACGGATGAAAGGGACGAGCAGGGGTAGTTGATTTCAGGATGCTCGACTTCAAGAGGGAGGGATCGCGGAATTAGGGACCAATTTCACGATGCTCGATTTCACGATTAGGGAAGCATTTGGGAACTTGAAGTCGGGTTGGAATTTCACGATCACGAAAGGTTCTGCTCGGGTAGAACTTGAAGTCCGGTTGGGTTTCAGTCGGGTCATTTGTGGTCCGGCGGCCCAGACAGGTGGAGTCGGCCCATTCGTGCCACGTTGGCAATTAACGGCCACGTCGACACGCCGTTAAGGGGGATAACGGATAGGACCAAATTTGACACATTTTCCAAACTTATAGGACTTGATTTTTCAAAGGGAAACATATAGGACTCGATGTCAAAAATTAGCAAACATATAGGACCACAAGTGTTATTTTCCCTATTATTAACCCATGCATTTTCACCTTTATCCATTCATCATTGTTGTTCCTATATAATTGAGGCAATTTTTATTCAAATTGTCGATGTAATGCATAGATATTGTCCTGATCTGATGCAATGTAATGATGATTATAAGATAATTTTTCCAGTCTGAACCCTCGTATTCGAAAGTCCAATAAGGTCTCGACTAATCCAGTCAAGTCAAGTCGACCCATTAAGAGGTAAAACTCTCATAGCATAAATTTTCTCCATTCACAGGACTCGAATTCAAGACTTTACTTAAAGAGAATAAGTAATGAACGGTTTGAACCAATCTATATTAGTACTAAGACTTTTTTCCATGCATCAACCGGCTTGTATGCATATTTTATGTATATATATAAAAAGAGGTAACTGGAAAATGATCGTCTAAGCCAATGTGCAGCCCAAGAGTTGCTGAGGAAGGTCATTTGTCCAATCCGATGATATGGTATAGCGCATCAAATTCGTGATCCTATCAAATGCGCATGTCAGGGTGTGTTTGTGTGCAATTATGTAAGGGGAGCATAATTAATGCACGAGCTAATGATACCAGATATGGGCTTTCATTGTTGACCAAATCGAGCCACGCCGATCCACTATTAGACGGTCCAATGTGGGCTAATCTTCGTTGCTACGGGTATTCAAAATTGGGCCCCCACCAGTTGAGCCCGATTCTGGGGGCCGAACATGTCCAAGTCAAATGGACTCCGGTCCATATATGTTAAAAATTGGGCTTTTTATTTAAAACAGATCCACTTGTCTTGGGCTTCCCTTTTTTTTCCCTCGAGACGGGCCACGAGTTATGAATTAATCATTTATGCGGGAGACCAGGAGTAGTATGGCATATATGGAGGGGACAATAATATAATAATGAGAATTAAACTCAGAGATGTTTCGGACTCAAGGAGTGAGGCCACTGTACAAAGTTCTCTTTCTCAATTTTTGTGAGTACCGACTAGCAGAGTCATTCCATCAAAGACAAACGGTTCAACCATTCAATGAACTGGGACGCTGTATCATCTATCAGGCGTATAATGATTATACGAATATATAACTTTTTCTCAAGGTTACCATTATTTTCGTGACACAACCATGTGATCACTAGCTATGGTAAAGTTGCTTCTAAGCGTATCGTTGTAGCCTTTTCCTTCTGACTCATAATTTAATCGGAACAAGAAATAATGAGATGGGATGGGACTTATGAACTCCAAAAGGGGACATATAGATTGCTGGGATATCTGCTACCAAGACAATTATTGAATCATATTAATATATCTTTTGTTATATGTTATGTACAGATATTCATGGAATCCGCCGGCCACCAATGTATGAGACCTGCCAGACCAATTATGAGAGTGGTGACTTAGTTAATTAGATGTTGCAATATGGAGCCAAAGTACTTAAGGTTCCCAACAGTTCCGTACAATACCTTTTCTTCTTCATTTCCTTCGTCTATGTCATAATTAAAATGGTTCTTTAATAAACTGTACTGTTAAATCACGATCAAGTAAAAATAATATTTTAGTCCTCAGCAAATAAATAATATTTTAGTCCTTCAAGCTACTCAAAGCTAATAATGAAGCTATATATAAACACACATGACGCATCCACAATTTAATTAATAATGAGGTAAAATTATAATTAAAGAGCATCGTAGCTATAGAGAGGAAAGCGGGGTACGCAAGTTACCAACTGAAAATCAAGAGGTACCGAATTTAATTTTTACAAGTGAAATCTCCGAATCCCTTTATTTTTGTTTTCCCTGTATTATTTTATTAAGCATAACATAGCCCTCTCATATATATATATATATATAAAAGAAATCGAGCAACAAAAACATACTAATTAACGCAAGTATTCCCAATGTAGACTATATCATGTCCTCATTGCGAAGCCTGAAGTACGATGGGGTTTCATTTTCTTTCGATCATTCGGTAATTTATACTGGGAAGATCGGCATAGGCAATTGAAACTATATTTTGCGCACATCACCGATGAATATACAGTTGTTGATGCTATTCAATAAATCATCAACACTTGTATTAATTGTAGCAAATTGCATGCCTAGTTGGGGAAATTTTTTATAAGAACGAATAACCTCATTTCACTATTAATCGTGTATATGTTCTATGCGGACATTCTCATTACAAATATTAGCCAACAACTTTTGATGTCTGTCTGGTATCAGTGAAACCATGCACTGAATTCTTCTCATGCAAAACTGGCAACGGATCATATACCTGCTTTTGTCTTTTCATGGGGAATAAGGTGCCAATTTGCATGCCTCGTGCATTGCTGGCTTTAAGGGGAACATCATCATACATTGTATGTATATAGTTAATTCACTGGATCAACAGTACTAAATTATTTAATTAATCCACGAAATCATGATTTGATTATTGATATGTCATTAGCATATGCATGAACTTGTCGAGTTCTTCTCTTAATCTAATGTATTGCCAAATGACAACAACCATAAACCTTAAAATAAGCATCTATTTGCCTCGACGCTATGCTAGAGATTTTCTTTAAGAAGCTCATCTAGGGGGAAGAAAGATTAATAAGCAACTTTGCAGTATGTCCAGGATTAACATCGCCCCGTTTAGTTATACATTTTAAGTTTCACTAAATTCGAAGGGGTCATAAATTTAGCAACAACCGGAATTTTGAAATCCCAATGGTGATTGATCTCTCAATTGTTTTTCTAGTCACTTAAGCAATGCCAATCATAAATATGAGCACAAGGATTTTTACTTTGAAAGACAGGATGTGAATTTGATCGAATACATACAATTCCAAAACTCATCATTAACGAGCACAAAGGGTCATCTCGCCAGGCTGGTGAAATTCCTTTTTGTTCATTTTCTACGTCATAAACGGGTTGTCTGAGAAATGAGAATGTCATCTCTCGCCCACTTTCCGAGTCTCAACAAAATTCATATGAGTACTAAAAAAAAAATATTTATTTTTTTCAATTACAAGGAAGTTCATGTGTTTTAATACAAAAATATAGAAATTTTAATCACTAATTAAAGGGGCATGGTCACACGGTAGTTTCACAATAAGAATTGAACCTAAAGTTTCTTAGTTGACAGCCGATAATGTGCGTTACTATATTACACCCTCTTTTCGAAATTAAAGTTTCTTAGTTGACAGCCGATAATGTGCGTTACTATATTACACCCTCTTTTCGAAATTAGTGGAATTTAATTTCCACTCCAAGTGTGGAAAACTAAAGCTGACCAAACCACGTGATATGAAATTGAGGGCTCTTGATTCCTTGACTTATTTTTTGTTGGCTATTTTCATGTATTATACATCAGTATATATGTTCAAATTCATTATCATTGCTCTTTCTATGAGAATAATCAATTTAATTTCCAATTATATATAATTGGATTTGAAGTAACACCCTATGAGGAAAAATGAATTTAAAGAAAATTACTCTAATGATATCATAGTTAGAAACATAAACTGAAATATACCTAGACATATATTGTTCAAACACCTCACAGCTTTTCTTTTGTCTGGCTTGCTAATTACAAAGCAATTGAGATTTTCCCCTTCATGTCGAGCTCTTAGCCATTATGCAAAAAAGAAGAGTTCTTGCCATTTCGCAAGAACAAACAAAGGGGGACTTTTTTTTTTTTTTTGGGGGGGGGGAGTAGGAAACAAAGAGGGGAATTTAAGGAGAAGTCTTCGTGCATGACAAGTCGAAGTGTGTATATATATATATTGGTGGTCAATAATTAACTTTCACTCCAGTTCTTGATAGCTTGTAAGACTGTTTCTTTCACCATTTGAGCATCTATTCCATCCTTGTCTTGATCCTAGGGGAAAAAAATGAAAAAAGTACATCAGTAAACTAAATAAAATCTGTAAATATACATATATATGTACTTTTACGCAGTGTATGTTGGAAAATAATTCTCCGTGAGACGTTGCGAGCGATTTGACAATGGTTATTACTGGCGAAAGAAACTAAAAAGTCCACGGTAAAGTCTAGCTAAATTTTTCTTTTTTTCAATGGAGATAAGTAAAGTCTATGTAAAGTCACTTAGGGCTTTGAAAGGTCTCGACAAATTAATTGAGTGGGTTCTAAATGCTTGACTAACTCGCGACGATGAGTAGCAACAGTCAACAAAAAGTATCAGTCAACAACTGATCATTCTTCAGATTTCCACAGCTCCTAAACATTAGTCAATGAATATTTCATCAGCTTAGAGAAATTACTTCATCAATGAGAATGACGAAGAACTTCTATCCAATAATTGAAGTCAGAAACTACTACTTTTTATTCAACAATCAAGTACCTAAGAAATTTTACGTGCGTTAGGGGAAAAAAAATGCATTACGAGCTACCACAATGTCTGTATTCGCTGTCATGGATAAATTGATCGAGAAGTGACACACACAATAATGTTTTAAGATAGGTGAACTTACTTCTCCTCCCACGGCTTCTAAGTGGAAGCTATCTGTGCAAGAAACGGTAGCATCCAAAACATCAAGCCCCATCTCTTCAAAGGCTTCCAAAATCGATACCAGCAACCCTGGGCAATCCTTTTCTGAGTGTACGTTTATGCGAAATCCTCCTGTATCTAGGGTTTCGACATCGACCTCCTGACATACATATATATACACATATATATATATATATATCATTCCGGTTAATGTGTATAGGACATACTGATGAGTGGAATAATACCTAGCCATTTATACTGTTATATACATGGATAGATAGATAGATAGATAGATAGATAGATAGATAGATAGATAGGTAAGGATGATATATAAATGAACATATGTATACCATGGGTAGATTCTGATCGGATGAAGTTGTGCCTGAACTATCTATCTCTTGGTTGAGCGTTTCCACCTTCTCCTTCAACTCCTCAATGTAAGTAGCTGCATCTACTATGATTGAGGTCGTATTTACCTGCAAAACTACGCAAAAAGTTTAAAGCAGAGTCTCGATCCATAAGCAATTAATTAATCACACTTAGATGTGAATCATCCTAATTAACCAAATCGAAATTCTTTCTTCTTTTCTTTTATTTGGCGGCTCTCAGTTCTTTTCACCAAACCTCTGGATAGATATACAACGTTGCACGTTTTACGAGATGGGACAATGATTTTTCTACAGTGGATTGTCGATTTCATCGCAACTTTCGAAGTGGCTTGCGGCTAAATGTAGATATATAATTACATTAATTAAAACTCATCCAGATCTTACCTATGACGATGATCTTCATCAGCTTATCCATTCCATCGAGTAAGAACATCATATAACTATAACTAATGTTAGCGGATCTTGAATACATATTAATACGCGCGCGCGCGCACACACATATATATATAACAAACTCGATCGATATTCTAGTTCCCCTATACTTTTAATTCTACAATTGAAATCAAATTGCTACGAAAATTAATTAACTCGAAACCGAAAAGGGCCAGGAATCGCTCTACTACCTGGAGATCCTCGTATATATTTACACATATGTTCTCTCTAATTAAAATAAGATATGAGAAGAAACGTATGACTTCACAATAGAACATATATATACAAGAGAGAATCTATAATATCGCAAGGTGATCATAAATCAAAATATTACCGAAGTGGAGTGAGTTGCAGCACGGAGTTGTTGAAACTTTTCATACAGCGCTGCTCGCTTGTGGTCTCGAGAAGACATAGATTATATAGGCTAGCTCTCGAATTCTCGCTCTTCTTCTTCTTCTTTCTTCCTTCCCCGTCTGAGTGCTCTTTCTGGGTTGCTTCTCTGCTCCAATCACCTGGAGACTAAGGAGACGGCTATTTATGTAGCAGAGAGAGAGCGAGAGAGAGAGAGAGAGAGAGAGAGAGAGAGAGATGAGGGAGCTCGCAAACCTAACGCAATGTGATGGTTGGTTTGTTTTCTTGCACGAGGGGACTCAGCTTCTCTGTGCAATCACAATAATATAATACTGTCACTTCCTAATATACATATAGTGCACCTGCCGTAGTTAATTACCACTTTACCCTTGGTAACCATGGACTAAAAATGAAATTGTAATTCCGCCCCAGAATGATTGTAGGAGGCAAATTTTGCCCCATCTCCCACCCAAAAAAAAAAAAGGAAACAAAAAGAAAAGAAAAGGTAAGTGGTAAATTTTGTGGATTTTAAGGAAGGGAATATTGGAGGAGATTGAATGACGTACATATGCAAATATTTGAGTTTGTATATACCTTCCATTATTTCTATCATATATCAATGCCCCAAGGATCATTATAACTGTTATGTGTAACATAGGGTCATAATGAGGAAGGAGTGCAATGAGACAAGTGTCAACTTAGAATTTAAAGGTTCTGAATTTGATTTTCACCATTGAGACTTACAAAATAAATGTTCATCAAATGTTATTCATTCACTATAGACAAGTAACAACTAACAAAATATTTGTAAGTGAGAATCTGTGAGACGATTACTAGATTAATTTTTCACTTTAAAACATTTTGATTGAGTGCTACATATCCAAATGATGAGTAATACTCACTTAGTATTTTCTAACTTAGATTTGCGTGCCCTCTTATTTTATTTTATTTTATTTTCTATTTTCGTATTAGGCCCATGAGCTCCTTTATAATTCCCAAAAAACAAACAAACAAACAAACATAGGTCACAATCCATTGAACGTATGCCACCTATTTAATCATAAGTAGCTCGTTCATGGTAATTAATTAGTTTTTCCAGGCATATCATTGTAACATATGTAATTTGAAATGCAGTACATTCTTTTTCTTTTCTTTTCTTTTTCTGGTGTTTTTTTTGGGTAGTTAAATCAAAGGTTTTACAATTCACAACTAATTTGTTTTCTTAAGTATCTAACAGAGAAATTTTTTTTTGAAAAGAAGTTCATACATGGATTTAGTACAAAAAATAGAAATTATAATAATAATAAATAGTTTCATTATAAGAATCGAACTGTAATTTTTTTGTTGGCATACGAGAGATACACCACTATCCTATAACCTCTTTCTCTCTAATAATGTAAATTAAAATGCCGTACATTTTCTCTTTCTGGGTCCAAGGAGCTTTACTATACATGCACAATTAATTAATGAAATTGACTACACACATATATATGTATATGATGCAGAATATTCGCTGACTTAAGGACAATTCTGTTTCCTCTTCTAAATTTTAAGAGCCGTTTATGTTGTAAGAGCTTACCGGTTTTTACTCTCATTAACTCTGAAATGTTAAGTTCTTAGAATAATAAATCTGACATTATGATTGTAATCTATATGGAAATGATTACATCGCGAATCTGTCAGGGAAATAAAACAACTTGAAGGGGGAATGTCTGCAAGACAACAAGTCATGCGATCAATGTTGTTTTTGCTACATAATTCCAGTATTAGTTAGGAGCTAGCATGCATATGCATGATATATCATGAATGTCATGATCGATCTACAAATAATAATTTTCGACCCACCAACCCCGCGACTTCTTGTATTTAATTGTTTTTTTATACTATGATGTCCATGGTTTAGCTTCTCCACGCGTTATTTAATATAATCTACAAATTAACAAAAAGACCGCCAAAACTAGCTAGTGGTGTTATATATATACATAATCTAGATTATTAACATACCATTTATTTAATTTATATTATTTATAATGATTATAATTAAGTCATCCACATCAATCATTACGTGCTCTTAATCCCGTATATAAAAATATATACATCTTCTTCAACCATAAAATATGTATATATATATATATACGCGCGCGCGCAGATACACGCACTGCACACGCATCACCATAAAATTACGATTAAATCTGCTGGCACTGAGTAGGAAATTAAACATTGGATGCTAATACAGGAACACTTGGTTTCATGAAGGCATTTCTTCATGATGAGATCGCACATATACAAATATATAATATCCTATCGCCTTTTAAACTATTTCTTGACATATTGATTATAATTCTCAAAGGGCCATATTCGGAGAAGCATCTTGTTAAACTCGATTTCAAGCCATGCCCGAAAAAGTTGGAATTCTAAAATATTTTTCACAAAACCAGCCTAAAACGACCATTTACACCCTCAGCTCCGCAACTCTCATTTATTTATGAACTTCATTGGGATAATTTACGTGTGCCACAAGCTTTAAGAAATTTAATTATACCTAGACATAAGGATCAGGATCTACTTCGTGGGTTCTTATAGTATTTTCCTTTATTTTTTTTTGGGTGATATTTTTCCTTTTCTTTATCTAAAGTCCCATCATATCG
Source organism: Punica granatum (assembly GCF_007655135.1). NCBI lineage: Eukaryota > Viridiplantae > Streptophyta > Magnoliopsida > Myrtales > Lythraceae > Punica > Punica granatum. The sequence goes on along the minus strand of NC_045127.1, from coordinate 1,984,083 downwards.
GTCTGAACCGTTTCTTTTTCCCCATTTGGGTTCAAATTTAATTAGGGAGATTCATTACTCTAAATTTTAAGTTATTGACATATACCTATATATATGTGTGTGTTTATATACATATATTACGCTGGCACGAAGATATCTAGCTATCAGGATAAGTTAAGTTACTATCCAAACCTCATAATAAAATGGCTTAAAAGTAGTTATCACTTATCGCTCTCTACAAGAAAGAATTCAAATATGACCCGCCAAAAGAAAATAGAAAAGTTGAAGAATTTTAGTATATTGGTAGACAATATCACACCCCTCCTATACACGGAAACGCTTCAAGCCTACATCGTTTACATAATTTCTTCTTCTTCTTTACATTTATTTATTTTTTTCCCGATTACAAAATAGGCTCAAAACTTAATACAATGAAAGATAAATCCTAAATAATTAATAAAGGAAGCACGGGTATTTCCACTGTGTATCAAACTTACGACATTTAGGTTAACAGACGAGAGCATGTATCATTGTGCTACACTGTCTATATAGTTTATCGATGTCAAGAGCCCGCTATATATATATATATATATATATATATACACATAAAATCCTTTTCCTATATCTACAGAAAGCTACAAGATAATATAATCCCGCCTATATTAAATTGAATCGCTATATAACAAGCGGGTTGCCGTGACAACTATGACTTGCCGATACAATAAGTCGCAAATCCGGCAAAATGTACTTTTCAAGTTCAAATCAAATTAATATTTTGCATGTGATTGGCACATAAATGTAATCAATAGACTTAATATAGGAATATCTCGAGTACATTTTAGCAGATAGATTTACCCGTGATTTCTCCGACTGTAAAATCATGCATCACACGCGGTGCATTAGATTTAATGAAGGAAATGGAAGGGCATGCATGAGGATATCGATTTTTGGATGTATTGACAAACATATACATACATATATATATATGGGACGAAAAGTGACATTTTGCACGGGTTGCATCACAGAGAGAGAGAGAGAGAGAGAGAGAGAGAGAGAGAGAGAGAGAGAGGGACAGAAGAGTGAGATAATTCCCGTGAGAAGTATTTGGAGGGATTGACAGCTAAACAAAAATGCTTTTGATTCTAAGAAAAGAGTCTTAGTGTAGTGACACATGACGATACTCGAAATCAAAAAGTTTTGAATTCAATTCCTACCAATGAGACTAACTTTATTTTTTTTCTTATATTAGATTTATATGTCTCCTTTAGTTTTAAAAAAAAGCTTTTGATTCCAACCGAAAAAAGGAAAAAACAAAAAGAAAAGCTTTTGATCCATGAGAGGAAAAAAATTCATAAAAATTGATTTAAATAATTTAATATTTGTTTATTTTAAATAAAATTTTAAGTTTAAATTTTTTGAATGGAGAGTATTCTCGATTAGAAGAATTTTACCTCTCAGGAAGCCAAGCTATTCGAATTAGATTAATCGGGACCCGTTTCGAATACGAAAGTTCAAACCAAGAAAAATAATTTCTTAAAAGAATTTTTATTATTTATAATATTCGAACCAATTACTTTGCTTAAGGAAATAATAAACGAACCGATTAAATCATCATATTGATTAAAAAGTAAAAAACTTTTTGATCCCTCAATCACTCCCTCCCCTCCCTTCCTCGAAAATTTTCCGGTTCAACAGAATAATCTAAATAATTAATTACAGGTCACTGTCAAGAACTTACGTGAAATAATTCTATATATATGGTTTTTTTTTCCTTTTCTTTTGGTGTAGTGTGCAGTATAATTTCAAATCTAATATATGCCCGACATTATATTGGTTTATCTACTAAAGAGAGAAATGTGATGATCACATCGGTCCGTTTTCGGTGGCACTTTCTACACTGTGTATATATATAAATATGGACATGTGTATATATATGGTCCAAAATTATTATTACATGATGTCTCATTCTCCTTCACGAGCGGATTCTCCATTCGAAGGAAAACGCGTTTACCCCACAATATCATTTCTTCCAACGCACGTCTCTCTGGTTCTTTCTCCTCCTCCTGATCTTCTTCTTCCCATTTCTTCTTACGCAGACAATCTAAGAACTGTTTCTGTTCCTGTTCCTGTTCCTGTTCCTGTTCCTCATCACTATGCATGTCCCCATCCATCCTCATAGATAGTACGTCGTCCACTTGGTTTCAAACTCTCTCCCTCTTTCCATGTCTGTAACATCACGACGACATGCTTTGAGTCTTTGACTGGGATTCCTGCAATCAGTTAAAATGCATGCCACGCCCCCATTCTTTATTGAATAATTACAAGCTGATCTCATAAAGTCTATATATATATATACACACACACACACACACACAAAGAGAGAGAGAGAGAGAGAGAGACGTATGTGATAATAATTACGTGGAAAATTTGTCTTCGCAAAGATATAGATGTGTACACATATGATATGACCATGCTTCGATTTAAAATTTTCACGGAGTCGAGGCAAAAATGCAATTCTACTTTTGACCTATGGTTTTTGGAATTTTACTCAACCACTGTGCGCGCGGCTTTATGGAATCCGATTTTTCCTATGATATGCGGTCTGTAAAATGAGTAACTCGTTTAAGAGTAACCATTCTTCCGTATGTAGAAGGCGACTGCCATATATATGTGCTTGATTTCATTCAGAATACGCTTTGTGGTTCCATATATTGGCTGTGACCATCCATGGGTGGGGCTTCAGCATTAGGGCTACCTAGCTGGCTTCGAAGCCCTTTCTGCTCAGAGAAAATTAATATATAAAATACGTATCTATTTGATGTCACGTGTGCGCATGCCTACTTACAGCCAAATGCAGGGCTTGTATGGCTGTTATGAGGTGCGATCGATTATATATAATCAAATCAATACCCAGAGATATTAAGATTTAAAATCATACCTGCTTATCGTGTTATCATTATGTTAGACAAAATATATATACTGAGGTCTCCCTCTCAGGTCAAGATCCTGTTAACTAAGAACGATAGTATAGCTGCTACCGAAATATATATATACACGAAGAGAGTATTGCTAGCTTGGCATATATAAACAATTCTGCATTCACATCAATTGGGAGTTGCAGCACCTGACAAGCTTCATTGTTTAAGCGAGTACATATACATAAAATTACTTAATATTATATGGAAGCATATATACATATAGGGATGAAATAATAATAGAAGGCCTATCAACGTGGATTGGTTCAAGCGGTATGACGTTTATTCCGCTTAAACAAGGTCTTGGATTTGAGTTCTTGTGAATGCAGAAAATTTATGTTGGGAAAATTTTACCCCTCAGTGAGTCGACCCGACTAGACTGAATTAGTCGTGGCCCAATTAAGTTTCTGAATATCAAGTTGACACCGAAAAAAATATATTAGACGGCCCTACTTGATCGAGCGTTGAAACAGCCGCATATGCTTGTTTTATATCTGTTTTGTCGTCCTAGGGCAACAGTTTATTAGCTACGCTTGTGCATGACAACTGTATAAAATTAGTTGGTTCTTTTTTTTTCTTGGATAAGTATATGTAAAATTAGTATGTTGAGTATGCACAAATGTTTGGCATTGTTTTTGGGTTTGGTAGGCTATTTTTTTATGGATTTTTTTTTGGTTTTTTGATGGATGGTTTAGTAGTCGATATATATATATATATACGCACCATTTTTGCTTTTCGAGAAAGAGGGCAAAATTTTCATTGGAGAGTTGCCCCGTTTGAATTGTAAAAGTAATTTTAGAATCATGATTTTGATTTTAACTCAACACATTACACAATAAAAATACACGTTTCTCAAGTCAAATTTATAATACTATCTCATTTGTCTTTTTCCACAATCAAAATCAAAATCAAAATCAAAATCATGATTCTAAAATAACATTAACAATTCAAACGCAGCATAAAATTTTAAAACTTAATACGTATTGCTCGATCATCAACCGTGTCGTGTTCTTATTATAATTACAGTAAGCTAGGCATAATGTTACTTTCGGATTCCCGTGCCATTAGGGAGTCGTGTGGTGCAAGTCTGTTACTCTAAGCATAAGGAAAGATATTAAAATAATAAAATCAATTGAATTGATTCAAGTGATTAAACATTTTATTCTCTTTAAGTAAGATCTTAGGTTCGGATCTTGTGAATTGAGAATATTCATAATTGGGAGAGTCTTACCTCTAAATTGATCAATCCAGTTCGGACCTATATTAGTCGAAACTCTCTAAATTTTTCGAATACGAAGCGATGCAGACCTAGAAAAAAAAAAAGATATAACAATAATGCTTCACGAGGATCAATTAATCTGATGCTCATGAATTTAGGATACAAGGAAAGTTTTCATATATATATATATACGAGCTCTTGTGAGTTGGCAATGATTTTCCCTAATTTTGTTTCACTTGTTAGTTACTGGTTCTTATCAGCCCTAGTTTATTTTGATTCTTCATTTGTGTAATAATAACTTCTTCTTCTTCTTTTTCAATAAATTGTAATAATAACTTCTTTTATCCGTGAAATTAATTTCATGAATTGACACCTTTAGAGTTCCTACACGTCATACTTTTGGAAGATTTTTTAGGGAAGCAAATTCATGTCAAGAGAAGGTATAGCGCAGTAGCACACATCTCCTCTGGTAACCAAAAGGTCTCAGGTTTGGTAACTAGTAAGAACTATTGTATATCTTTATTAGATATTTAAGATTTCTATTTCAATGTACTAGCTCATGGGCAATCCTTATAACCGAAAAAAATTCATGTCCATTTCTGTCATTTAATTCGATCTTTATTAATTTCATGTAATCATTATTTGCTTGGCATATTTGAGGAATGTATATAAAATTATTTTTATTCTTATTCCGAACAAAAATTCCACTTTGATCAGGATGGGCTCGCGATGAAGTGATTGATGTTGGTCTGATATCTTATATGTCCAAAAAGAAAATGATGTTGGTCTATGAAACTGGAAAATAATTTTATCCGTGTATAGATGAATTTTGGCACCATACGTGTAAATTTTCCAAAAAGCACTCGGATTTTGGTATTAGGTTGCATACATATTTATATATATAGATTAATATTTATCAATGAATATGATGCATCCTTATAAAGACAGACTTAAGCTGCTGTCTTGTCTCTATAATTTTTTTAATTTTGGTGGGATCTTGTCTGGATAATTTAATTACAGCTAGCTAACGATGATTTTGGTTGTTTAATTTTGGAAGAACTCATTTGGCAATTTCTGAAAAATAATTTCACGGTATATATTTTCTTGCGTTGGAAAATGCCTTCTGTACCTTGAAGTTTCAACTTTAGTCCACTTTGCAAACTGAAATTTTGAAACCACCATATATATACGCCATGGAGTTTCCTTTTTGATGGATGGTGTGATTAGAGATGATGATTTATATTTGTGTAATAAGAAATTGTGAAAAGTGAAACTACTTACAACCAAATCCTTTTACATGGATCATCCATACATCAACTTCTAATAATGGTATATGACTGATGGTTAAAATCCTATTCGACAATTGCTAAAGAAAGAGTACAATATGCCTAGCTAGCTATATTTATATTGATTTTTACACGATCATTTCGGTCTCATGGTGCATGGCATGGATTAGTACTATAAATGGAGAGAAGCCCTCGCTATCGATGGTGGGGTCTTTTGTTCTTGTAATAATTAACAGAGACGGGGCGGATTGATGTTCATATATAAAGTGGCGACACACATATGATTCCCTGTTGTGACGTGAGACCTGTTATTTGTGACAATAGAGTTAGAAAGGTTCACGGGCTAAGTTCAAACAATGTCGTCTCCCCCCCTTAATGCATGGAGATCTTTTCGTTTTTCACTCATGAAGATGACAAAAAAACCAATTAGGAAAAAAAAAGATAGAAACTATTAAAATTGAAGGACGTACATCCTCTCTGGCTACACACTCTCTCACACACTACATGTCTATTCGTTTTACCCTAAAAAAAAAAACATAAACAAGGCATGGAATATAAAGAAATGATCATGTGCTTATCAGTGTAAGATATACATATATGTATGTATGTATGTATGTATGTATGGATTGGCGTTTCGACGGTACAAACAAGACCTATAATACCACAACAAGAGACTGATTGAGGTCCCCGCCAGCCAAGACAGCCAAAAGTTAAATATGCTCCGGCCCCCCAATAAAGTAGGAGTCTCTTGTCTCTCGAGGAAGAAAAGAATATATACAGGGGAAACAAAAAGTTTTCGAGTCGAGCCGACAGATGAAGCTTTCAGCTCTAGACGAGGGGAACCAGAACATACATAGCCATCAACCGAATTGATAGAGTCTTCTCTCTTGAGTATTCAACCCTGCACATGATGTATGTATATTATCTCACCACATGGGATGCAACGGAGGGAGCTCTAGATCCCGTATTGTATCCGGATTTAACAGCAACCATACGGATTGATTAATCAGATGAGGCAGAAGTTATTTCATAAAGGTCGGTCTTTGCATTGAGTGAATAATGATCGAAAATTAAGGAACAAGCTAGCGTGCAAGAGATGCATGCACCACGAGTGACCTCGAGAACATGGATCATAAAATTCACCAAGATTATCTATATCCGAGAACTAATAGTTGGCAATCCCTAAACTTGCTTCCATCACAGCAAATTGATCATCTCTTATTAACAATGTCTTTTGAAGGTGTAACTAAGACAGTACCCACAGTGTCCGCACTCACGTGCAATGATGAATGACCATTTCCATTATATACATATATATATAATCATTATTACACTAAACGACAGTACACTACACACAGTGGAAGGAGCTCGGAAGATCCCATAATTAACTTCTAGTTAAGATATAAAATATGTCTTATATACTAAATAAATTCACGGCAAGCTATTAATCTAGATTCTGAAGACATATATATTCAACGGAAGTCGCAAATTATAAGGGTAATATGTGTGTGTATGTATATCATTAATCATTAGCACTTACGAGTTTCGATTATAACTTCTCATATGGTTGGCAGGATTTATCTTCCCATTACGGAAAATGTTCTTTTTTTCGGTGTGAATCTCTAGTATTCGAAAACCCAACGGGTCTCGACTAATTCAGTTCGAGTCGGTTTGATCCAGAAAGTGTTCTTTTATGCAGCTAATTGTTGCACAATAAACCAAAAAAGGACTTGAGGTTTTGCCTTCTTGGCCATGGAATAGGGGGTAGTTGAGAAGAATATAATCCATGGATTATGGAATGGTAGGATGAAAATTTTGTATATTTTCGGTGTGAACCTTGGTATTCGAAAACTTAATTGAGCGCCGATTAATCCAGTCGAGGCGGGTCGACTCACTAAGGGGTAAAATTCTTATAGCATGAATTTTCATAAGAACTCGAACTCGAGACCTTACTTAAGCGGAATAAACGTCGAACCGTTGAACCAACCACGTTGGTTGAAAAATTTGTATATATTCCCTCCTAGGCCTGCCAAATGGGCCGTTAGGGAAAGATTTTTTCGTCAAGATTGCTACAAATGGAAACATTTCCTTGGGCCTCAGTTTGGTCTTGCACTCCAGTCCAGACCTACATGCGTAACGGTTGGCAATAGGACTCGCATATGGGTGCTTGCGGGACTAGGAGAAGTGGGCTTGAGGTACAAATTTGGGTTGTGAAATGGTACAATATAATACTCGGGATGTAATCGTGGGCTTCACATGAACCGAAGAAATTTGTTGTTCTTAATGGTCCGTACTGGATCATTATCGTCTCAGTTGGAACGACTCCAAACCACTGTATCAGCACTGGCTCCTATATGAAGGGGAGGCATTTGAGGGCTGCAAGTTTTTAATTCCGAAAAGCAATGACATATGTGGCATTTACCATCGACTTCTTGAACCATTTGCCTCGAGAGGATAAATATCGAGTTCAAGCTAATTGAGAATGCATGGATGGGATTTGAGTGCGATGATTAACTCAAATCAAGCCATCAATCAGAAAGAGTTTTCTCATGCAATTCCAGAAACTCGAATGCTGAGAAGTGAGAATAGATCATGGACGTTTAAGGATTAAAAAAATTGATATTTGTCCAGGTAAAATGGCACTTTCTGTGAACCCAAAAAAAAAAAATGATCCTATCCTGAAATTAAAAAAAAAGGCCATGAGAAAACATTTCATGACTGTGTCTGCATTCTATCTGTTGTCAGTAGGAGGGGTACCCATATCAGAGCTCCTCTTCCTTCTCTTCCAAATCAAGTAATAAAACAATCCTCCAAGAACCGCTAGGATAATGATCCCATCAACTACTCCGACCAAGACCAGCACCCACTTCTTTGGGTTTGACTTCCCATGACCTGACCGCGTCCCCTTCGGAACCTTAACCATGTATGCCAATCCTCGGCCGCGATCCACCTGCTTAATCCCCACCATAATTCCGTAAAAATAGCACTCAGACGTCCCCATGTTCCTAGAATCATATAACGCTGCTAGACAAGTGCAGTTTTCTAGGCAGGATCTTGTGCACTCATCTTTGCTTATATTGGCCCTCTTTGGACCGCCCTGCAGCACATCACTGACCCCGTCCAATTCAAGCATCTCGAACGGGCCTCCGCCGCTGCACGGATCAACTGAAAGCCCGTTCTCGCACCCCGAGCCTGGCCCATTATGGCTCCCAGAGCCAAGTCGGATGCAGGAACAAGCGTTCGAGAACGTACAGATCCCGTATGGCCTGCATGCCGTGGGGAGATCGCAAGTCTTGTTCAGGGCCTGAAAGTCCGCCGAGAATCTCCTGTCTTCAGGGGAATAATAGTACAGGCCCATGTTTCCACTCTCATTGTTTAGCGCCAGGAATCTTGGGGCTTCTGTTTTGGGTTTCCGGGACGGCAGTATCTGGGCAATCTTCTTGTGCGGGTAGTCAAACAACTCGAGCCCCCTCGTGCCTAACTGAAGGAACGTTATGTTCCGGTTCTTCGAGGGCGCGAAATCCCAGTAAGAGTACTTGAACTGACCGGAATTGAGGTAGAGGGCGATCTTGTCGTGCTGAATTTCGAAGGAGTAGAAGAAGGTTGAATTTCTGGGGAAAGAAGTCAACCAGGTCGCCACGTCGAGCCGTTGACCCCACAGCATTACGTCTGTTGGGAAATTGAAGCTCTGCCATTTAATGTTGTTCAGAGCGTCCGCCAGGACTAAGTTGCCAGTCCTCAGTATCTGCATCCTCTGCATCCATCCACAATTACAATTGTTTGGATTGAACAGCAATTATTATTATTTTTAAAAAAAAAATTCACAAAATTATTAACCAATAAAAAAAACGACCTGATTATGCGATGAATAATAGTATTTTGCCTACGATTATGTGCGTTGTCCAAATCTTCTGTACTTTAAAATATGAACATTTTGAAGTTGTAAAAACAGGCAGGAATTGTAGGATTTTGAGGATGTTGGGACGCACCTCAACACTCTGCCGGGAAGTTCCGGTTCGCCACCCAATCTTGTCGTTCGGGCCCTTCAACTGAAGATCTCCGTCTGCAGTCAGCTCAAGGACGCATACGTCGGACACATGGAATCTAGAATAATGTCCCGAGTTCCAGACCTTGACGTCTCCAGCAAACACCTCGACCGAACACGAGTACTTTCTCGCTGGCTCGAAAGCTTCCACGCTCAATGCAGCTCTGAAGCTCGGCTCCGTCTTGTCGCTCTCTAGCAAATAAGCCCTCCCGGTGAAGCCGGGACTGTACGTAGTAGGGACGGCCAGCGTCACCCGGTATCCAACCCGAAGGTCGGACTTGGAGCTGGAAGCATGGGCGAAGAAAAGGAGGATGTTTGCTAGGACGAGGAGGAAGGTGTCGGGGAAATCGGGAGTCATGAATTGGCAGGAGTGTTAATAGGTGGTTCCATCTTGGGCGGTGGATCGGCTAGGAATTTCTGGGCAGTGGTTGGTGGTGGTTGGTGGTCTTCTTGCAGATCGTCTTCCGCTGCTCATTTTCCGGGAAAGGAATTTGGTGGGTGGAAAGAAAGAGGGAATGATGGAGGGCAAGTGGGAAAGGCTATGGAATTCATTCGTTCGTTCGTTCGTTTGTTTGTTTGTCCCCACCTCCTCACTCCCCACTTCCTAAAAGGGGCCTTCGCATTCATTCTGCTCTGCTTAAACTTAAACAAGCTTGCTAGTGACCATGATGAAGTGGGGAAACTTATGGAACATACATATCCCTATCTAGATATATCGTGTATCATATTAGGCTCTAACCTCAGTGGTGTACGGCGGATGAACAAACGGATTTCTGATATGTCGCATTGTATCCAAACCAAGCTTCTATCATATAGATATCTATGGTGCGTTTGGCTTCAGAGTTAAATTAACTTTGATTTTGATTGTGGAAAAGAACAAATGATTGTGTAGTGTGTTGAGTTAAAGTTAAAGTTAAAATTTTTTACTTGGAAAATGTGTATTTTTGTTGTGTGGTGTGTTGAGTTAAAGTTAAAATTAAAATTTTTGTGATTTTAACTGCGAAACCAAACGGAGCACTATATTCCGAGGTGGAAAGCTTGAGGGCGAGAGCGGACTAATTAAATAGAGTTGGGTTCAAATGAGGACAGGGTGTCCCATGTGGGATTATTCAAGCGAACTTAACATGGAAATGTATCCAATTATGGAAGTAGGGAAGGGTGGAAATTTCTTTTATGTCCAGGGGTAGGGTCATTGAGGTCATGCGCGGTTGGGTTGGGTGGGTGGGTCAATATATACAATTATATTATTATTGAAGGATGCCTCATTTTAAGTTGCGCAGGGCCGTCCCTTTTGTTGAGCATATGATTATGATCGATGAAATTAATGCCCTCCCACGTGTACATCGATGAGAAAGACAAGTCCCGGGACTCCGAACTTTCTTGCCTAAACCTGAACCCACTCCGGGGCCAAATAGAAGCTTTTTACACGTACCAATCTATATTTATGAAAATCTGATAATTTAATCACCGTTAAAAACCTACGAGTCATAAAACGATTTGAATCCACGTATGTATACGATATATAAAAGACGCGGTCTAATGGATAGGAAGATGTCATGAAGGACAAGTTTGGGTTCTATTTGAGTGGATTTTCGCATCAAAATCTATATATGAGATTTCGGTAAATGACACAATAAAGATAGTGATACATCATTCATGAAATTTTAAAAACTCCATAACTTAATCTAACTCATACATCTTAGGGGTCGTTTGGATTCAGAGTTAAAATTACTTTAATTTTAATTTTAATTTTAATTGTGGAAAAAGACAAATGAGATGTGATTATAAATTTGACTTGAGAAACGTGTGTTTTTGTTGTGTAGTGTGTTGAGTTAAAGTTAAAGTTAAAATTTTTGAATTGAAAAATGTATATTTTTGTTGTGTAATATGTTGAATTAAAATTAAAATTAATTAACTCTGAATTCGAACTGGCATAATAATCGAAATTTCAAAAGCCCCAACTTTCACAAAAGTCTAACAGTTCATAATTCACTGAAATTCAAAAGTTTCCCAGCTCAAAAAAGTAAGAAAATTTTGTATAGAGAGTCCGTGTATGTTTCCAATACTATTAAATGATGTTAGATATTTTATTCTCTCTAAATTATGGACCTGAAGGTGCAAAAAATATGTTTATAAGAAAAAGTTTTCATAATTGACATTTTGTAAATATGTCACCATCACTTTTCCTAATTATGTTATACATTTAACGCTTTCAATAGTATACTTTGTGCACATCCGAATTTCGTCTCATCAGGATATGCATGCGTGCGCCTATGCAACGCGGTTTGGGAGTGTCCACCTTCCCGTGAGGACGCGAGACGGATACGCGTGAAAATGAGTCGCCACTACCTGTTTATGACACGAAAGTCGAGGGCCAGTGAGTTACCCGAGTCTAAGGGTACGGGGTACACCTAATTGCTAAGGCATATGGTCTTGCGGAACTCTAAATTTCAAATTCGGGGGTTCTGTTACGTGCGTACCTATATCCTGCACGCCCTATTGGTACTCTAACTTGTCTAGACTTGCCATTTTAATTTAATTACTGCTTAATTAAGTTCCGCTCATCTTATGCGTTTTGACACCGTAAATTCGAAGAAACACTCCGACTGTCCACTCTTCGATCGGGATTCTTACATGAATAAATGTATAACATAAACCCTTACATTGTTCTCTCAAATAAATAAAATACAAATAACAACAACTGAATCTCGGTTGGTTCGTGTTTGGTCATTATCCCACTCGTGCTCACCGTGTGGTTTAAAAAGACTGAAACTGAAATTAAAGCAACGCGGGCTCAGAGAGCTAGGGGTCGGATCCAACTGAACCAATGGATGGCGAAAGAGTCACATGACTCTTTTGATAGCCGTAGGATCGGTCGAGCTCCCGGGTTATGTCCGGCCGCGACTTACTTACCCGATCCGAGTTGTTTTCCACATAGACACTACTAAGAGCGAAGCAATAAGTCGAACGAGACCCGATTTCGTACTCGGATTGCGTGCGCTAGGTGTGTGGGGGCGTTGGACCCCGTGATTGACTAGAGAGGGTGTTGGACCCCATGTATATCGTATCTTAGGGATTCGGACTCGACCCGTAATAAATAAACAGAAAACAGACAAAACATTGAAAGTAGACAAAGTAAATGAAATCCGATGAACTTGTGAATGCAAGAGAGTTGTGTCTTTTAATGCCATGTTTACGTGATTAGCCGATTCGTGCGAGATTTCGATCAAATCAGATCCAGTTATTCACATGTGCACATAAATAAGCAAAATTAGTCATGATAGAATTTAATTTTGTCAATTTTTAAGTCCGAATAATTAATTAAACCAATTTTGATGTATTTAATCGATTTAATTCCATTAAAGCCGAGTGAACATGAGATTGATTCGTGTGAATTCGTTATTGCTTCAAACAACCAGTTTTAATGTCGAGTAATTAAAATATTCCAATTCGTACTTTTGTTGGTTTAATTAAAACAACAATTATTTTATTTTTTTGGTCATTTTTTTCTTTATTTTCAAAAAATTTTTAATTCAATTTTTCGACATGACAATCACAAATTATCATTGCAATCATCAAATTTATTCACGAATTAAGACCTACGCATACCACTAAGTCGGAATAATATACCTAATTTCGATTTAAACTAGAAAACCAGACGTTCGGACCAGACCGGGCGGTCTGAACAGTGCGGACCGGCTGGAAGGGGCGTTGGGCCGGCGAGTTGGGCCGGCGAGTTGGGCCGGGCTGGATCGCGGAGGACTAGGCCACGCACGTGGGAACTGGGCCTCGGGCGAGGAAGCTGGGCCGCAGAGGGCTTTGGACCTCAGACGGGTTGGGCCGAACGGGCTGGATCTGTGCGTTCCGGGCCGAGTTCCAAGTTAGGCGGAACAGGTCGGGCAGACTGGGTCGGATCGCCTCTGCTGGATTGGGCTGAGTCGACTCGATTGGGCTAGACCTACACAAACCGAAAAGATAGGCCGAGCCCGTGAGAGGGAGAACGTCGGAGAAGACGAAGAAGGGCGGAGAGGGGGTTCCAACGGTCAAGAGCGGCGATTCCCGCCTCTGGGAGCTGCGGCGACGGAGCAAGTGGGCGCGGGAGATGGCGGCGAGCACCGCCTGGGCTGCGTCGTGCTCGAGACGAGCATCACGAGGCTCAGGCCAGTCCGGATTTCAAGTTTTTTTCTATGGGGTTTTGAGTTTTTCCGGTGAGGGGTTTTCGAGCTTAATCGCTTGAAATCCGGGGAAATTGAGAGGAGGAAATGGAGGAGTTTTGTGCGGGGAAGTGTTGCGGATCAATTGGGGAGAAAAACCGAGAGAGAGAGAGCGAGATTGGGCGTCGATTTTGCGAGAAATCCCCTCCCCCCCCCCCCCCCCCCGATCTCGAGAGGGGGCCGTGGGTTTTTGTGAAAAAATCGAGCCGGAGAGAGAGGGAAAGCGGTAAGGGAGCGTGTCAGGGAAGCGAGCGGTGGCATGTCAAGCGAGCGTGTTAGTGGTGGCAGGCGGTCGCGGTGGGTGGGCAACCGCTGTGTGTTGGAGATGGCAGAGGGACGTCAGTGAAAGAAGAGGAGAAGATGAGGGGGGAGAAGAGAAGAGAAGGAAAAAACGGCGGGGTGGAAAGGAAGAGGAAGAAAAGAAGAGGGGGCGAAGTGGAAAGAAAGAAAGAGTATGGGCGAAAATGAAAGGGTCAGAAAGTTCTGACCCACTTTAGAAATTCTGTCGGGTGTCAGACCGGTCTGATCGCGTGAGAGAGTTTTTTTTTAACAGATTTAAGAATTTGAATTTGACGCGCGTAAAAATTAAAATTCTCGTCTTTTCAATTGGATATCGAAAAAATGATCCGAGAGCGCCATTGTGTTCAGAAAAATTTAGGGATCGATATTATGTAGAAAATTATTTTTTTTGGCCTCGATAGTGACAAATGACGATTTTGCCCGCCTTTTGTTAGGGTGGACCAAAATGGGGTGCCGACACACTTTAATTATTCGAGATTCTAATTAATGCACGGGCCTTTCGTCTACTCTTATATATAAGTTAGTATGCCGTGAAAGTTATTTGTTTAGGCCATATTTGGTCGACTAGATATAAGACATGATATGATTTCTCAAATCCTTATCCGGTGTTTGGTGACAATTAGGATGGGAACTAGAGGAGGATTGGACCGCATTATTCTTTAAGGGCCAAGTTGGGGTGAGGGGGTGGGTTGGGCCCGGATAAGGAAAATATTTTGACCAAAATGACAGAATTATCCCACTGTTAGGATCAAATTTTCAAAATTTGCCATTCGTTCAAGTGACCATGGGAGAAGGATGGTGGTTTCCTCATCCTTGTCCCCGCTCTGACGCCTTCAACTCTTCCTTCCAGCTCCAGATCCACCTCTACTCCTCCGTCATCCACTGCTGCTCCACGTTCTTTGACGCTCTCTCTCCAACAGCTGGCTCCCTCCTCGTAACCCCTCCTCCTCCCTCGGCACCACCACCACCACCTTCCCCCTCTGGCACCCCACCTCCCACCCAATCAATGCCTCCATCTTCGTCCTTCGTCCTTCGTCCCCTTTACGCCGCCGGCCTCTCCGCCTCCATTAGCTCCCCCTCCACTGCACTCGACCTCCTACCGTCACACTGGAGCTCTTCTTCTCCCGATTCCGCCATTAAAACTGCTTCGCTATCTTTTTTTTAATTTTCAAATTTTTATTATTAAAATTTTAATTTAATTTTAGAATATTAATTTATTTATATTTTTTTTGGGCTGATTAATGTATTTATTTGAAAATTTGAAAAAAATAATTTAGGCACCCATGTCATTTCACCTTGATATCCTAATTCTAGACCTTCCACGTGTACCAAACATTTGATTAGGATAATTTTAGTCATTATAATTTAAATCCTCTCCCATCCTCCTCATCCTCCTATATCCTATCATCTCCGGTTGATCAAACATAGAATTAATTTTTGTCATGCAGTACAGATTGTGGGATACACACCCGTCATGACTTAAAGGGCGAAATACTATAGGCTAAGCCTTTCCATCAGAAAGTCTGCGTATATATCAATAGGGGTGTACACGGATATCAAATATACCCGTAACTGGTCGGAACCTACCGGTTATGGTAGCGTCCGGATAGCTCGTATTGAAAATATGGTCGGGTTCATGTATTAAAATAAAAAATCGGTGAAAATCGATTACGGTTTCGGTTCTTACTTATAGAGTACTCAAAACCAAAACCGAAATCGATATCCGAAACCGGATGACACTTACTAATAAAAAAAAAAGTAAAAAAAGTAAAGTCACTGTTAGTCTTACTGAATGCATAAAGCGGATGAACTCAACTTTGTTACCCTAAATCTCCTCCTTCCTTTTCTCTCCATCTCTTCTAATCTGAGTAATCTCCATTCCCTTTCTCGATTTCTCTCAACCTAGCCGTCTCCGTGACTCTGACTCTTGAATCTCCATTTGCTCTCTCTCTCGCTCTCTGTTTTCGTGTCCGCCTCTCCAGAGGCTCCCCTCCATCTCCGACTGTTTGCCAAAGTAAAGATCAATACTCTATTCTCATGCCAGTTTAATGACAAATTTCATATCCACCCCACTGAAAATGATTTGTCGTGTGGTCGCAGGGTGCCCATGAGAGGCAAACCTTGACTTAACCTTTGAACTTAGAGAGGGGCAGCGCTACCACGCTCTTCTATGCTCGTAGGTTGACTCCCCTATGCATCCCGACTAAGGTCTCATAAACGTGCAGTAGTTTTTCTGGTGCATTATTAACTGAGCTCGAGGGCAAATTATATTCTCAAAGAATGAGCTCTTGTCCCTATTGAAGAAGAAGAGGCTGCTGTCATGTGACCAACTCAAAGGGCTCTTTTGGAAACATAAGAAAGATCTGTCCGTAGTAGCGTTTTGAGAGCCTTCTAACTGTTTCCTAGGTTTCGTGTTCTAATTTCTGCAGCTTGTGCCTGAAGGTTATGTCTTCGTGTTGGGAGACAACCGTAACAACGGTTTTGATTCCCATAACTGGTAATTATTCTTCTCAGAAGAGAATCCTTATAATGTAATGATTATTTCACCGCTTCTAATGTCTGCCTCATACATTTTGATTAAGTTTCCGTGATTTTAATTTTTCAGGGGTCCTTTGCCGGTTGTGAACATTATTGGCAGGTCAGTCTTCCGGTATTGGCCTCCCACTAAGGTCTGAATACCTTACACGAACCTCAATCTGGGAAGAAAGCGATTGCAGTTTCCTAACAAGCAGTGGGAAGACTAACACGACTTCTCGTTTAGATGGTGATTCCACCATTCTTTTTCTCTCCACTCGGATCTGGCTCTCTGATGATTGAGCAATTTGTTCCCATTGGGTCTACCTTGTTCACAGGTCGACCACATGGCAGCAATAAAAAGGTGAGTTTGTTGGCTTTTCAGGTGGCACCAGTTTAGCCTCCGTCCCTTCGTACGAAATTTATTTGCTTGAGTTGTAGCTAGGAGTTGCTAGCAGCTCGAGGTTCGAGACATTTTCAATTTTATTTAGCGAGATAAAAAAAATTTATAAATTTTAACATGGTACTCGAAATCTATAATATAATACATGTTTCGGGTAGGGTCCAGTTTCAAAATTTAACAGGGTATGATTCGGTTCTAAAATATTAAAATATGTCCCTTATAAAGTATGATAAGATCCGAACATCGTAAAAAATAAAAATAAAAAAAAAATCCGGAGCCGATCATCCTTATATATCAACCTTATAATGCTTATACGACTGTGTTTCTTCTGTGGCCGACCGCAATGATTATGGGTTTAGCCCTTTGTTTATGTCATGGGTTGCCCCGCCCATACGCTAGTTCCACCGCCGAAACTACTGAAAGTGACCAATTTTAGTTATGGTTTTTATATGTAAATATTGGTTATTCCAGATTCTAGTATTTGCTTCTTTGCTGATGCTGCTATGACGTTTCCATACGTTAGACAACCATGCAATGCCGCATGCCTTTTTTAAGAACTACCATATAAATTCCCGCATTCAACTAACCTAGATTGATTCCGGCTATCCGTCGTATATTTATTTTATATTATGTTTAAATCGCTGGAAATGAATGGAAAAGAAAGGGATGGGAGGGAGAATTTCTATAGGATTTTGCATTTTCGTACTATCCTCCCCTCTCTTTCTTTCCCTCCGTTTGAGCAACGCGCTTCGAGTTCGAATTTTTATGCATAAAAAAAAATTTGCTTTAGAACTTTATTTCTTAATGGACCGACTACACTCGAGGTTGAATTAGTTGGGATTCATCAAGTTTTTGCATACAGAGTGGTGTACACCGAAGGAAAAAAAAAATTTCATGACTCAATCTTTGGGTCGATGAATCTTCCAAGCTTGACCATGGACCATTCAGTTTGAGCCTCAATGGACCATTTATCATTCGTGACCTTTTCGTGGACCAGTATTGTAAGAAAGTTCAGGATGACCAGGGACCATTCAGTCTGAGCTTCAACGGGGCCGTATTCAGCCTAGGCTTGGGGCCGGAGGTGGCCGTGGATGACGATAGTAGTAGTACCCACAGCGACGAAGAGGTAGCCCTTCAGTTGTTAAAATTAGTTGGGCTAGCTAGTGGATGATGGGCTGCTGGGAACGTCCGAACATTAAAAAGGCCCAATTCAAGTCGTCTACCCATCATTTCATTTTCTTGTTATTGTTTTTCTTTTTCCTCCTCCTTTAATAGGCATGAGTCATGCAATTCTGCTAGATGATATAATTAATTTTCTATCACAAGGAAAGCTTGCATCATGCACAACAAGGTATGTTGAGTGTGGCCTGAATTTTGTGACCCGACTCAATATATGCACGAAAAGACCCTTCCACCATAGATTTCGATGAAACGTAAACCGTAGTTGACCTCAAATCAGATTTCTTCCTTACACGATTATTTTCAAGAGAAAAGCGAACATTTTATATATGAAAGACGATTTTTTTTTGGTAAATTCAAAGAGAAAGAATTTTAATTTTGTAACGAGTTGAGAGAGAGCTGTCGCGTATGAGGTAAAGATCTTAATTATACTCTACCAATATTTTTATAATTATAAGAGAACAACCGATCCTCCTTTTGTCGACCATGGATGCACCGACTGTAGCCTGCCCTCCCGAACCACATGCATCATGAATACAATATTCTCTTTCTCTATTTTGTTCTTCGTTATTTATGTGAATATCCGACTCCAACCTCCTATTTATTCAATATATCCAATGGCATAAGTTGGACTTAGTTGAGAAACACGTCTTTCAAATTCTCGAGGAAAATCTTGTACCATGTTTCTTTGTGGATTCCCCAATTTAGAAAGGCCAATAAATGTCCAGCCTTAATTATTATTGTTAAAAACTTAAGTTTCAGTTTGGTTTAACTAACATAGTATTTTCCAAGTATGAGAATTTCCAATGGCAAATTGAGCTCATAGAATGCGGACTTTATCTACAACCTCAACGAAACAGAATTAATCCCAATCATTATTAGAGTGAGAATACCTATAATCTTACCAAAAATATTATCTTCCATAATAGTTTGTGACTTTGTTAAGAAAATCACTCATAAGAACAAGGTTTCAATTCACTTGACAAGACGAACTAAAATTAATTGCACAAAATATTGTTAAGACTCTGAGTTGCAAAGATTTGTATTTGAAAAACAAAATGACAAAAGGAAAAGGAAAATAAATAGAAGGCAGGGCAGCTTCACGCAGAAGATCGGAAGATGTATTTTAATATTGACCAATGGGGCAGCCTAACAGTCCACCTGTTAGAAAATGTCGACATATTTCAGCTAAAGTCTTCGAAATTTAGTTGTACGGTCATTTTAATAAGCCTCATCAGTCGCTCATCAGTATCAGGATGAGCCCATAGTGTCTTCATCCCTTGTTCTCCATATTATTGAGGCCGAAATTACCACACTGCCCATCTTCGTCGATGTGAACGTATAATGTGCGCTCTTCTACGGCGTTCCGAGAAGGGACCATCTCCCCTCCCTGGAAATCTCAGCCTTTATGGCACGATATTGCTAGCTAGGGTCAATGAAGACAGACAAATCGATAGCTCCGACTTGAGCTTATCTAGTGCTTATCGCGCCATGTCACCCGACACCCCCCACGGCCCCTGAACTGTGTACCATGGTGGAAGGGCATTTCCGGAATCATACATCTTGCTGAAAATGTTTTAAAAATCAAGACAATGACACATGACTTGGAGCATAGCTATATATTTATTATGTGAAAGAACTTCAGAAGAAAAGGAATATTCAAAAATAAAAAATAAAAAGGAAAACGAAGAACAAGATATGTCGAGCAAAGTGGAGGATGCTGCTTTGATAATGGTGAATGTATTGCTGAGGAAGAGCATATCCGTCTATAAGGAATTCGCATGCATGCTCGTAGACGTTCTGTCCCTCCTGGTGTCTGCGGTCCAGTTCTCCGGCATCATTGCCCGGCGTTCCTCGACGAGCTCCGGCAGGTTCTCTTCCCCAGCTATGATGTCAATGGCAGTACGGCACTACCGGTGATCGATCTTCTGATCTCCCGATCTTATTTCAACAGGAATTCTTATTTTCTAATTTGTTTTCTTTTATCTTGTTCTATATATGAGAGTGAGTGATGATAAGATAAATCTGAATCGTATATGGTTTTGGAGAGCCAATGGCGTTTTCTCAAATAAAATCCCTCTTTCGACGAAGATCACCGGTCATGTGATTGATATTTGATGATTTCTATGCATTAAATCCATGAAGAGTAGAGTAACTTACTTGAGAATTTTGACTCATGCTAATCACTTTAATCATTACTGATGATTATATCAATTTTTTTCCTAATTAATTTTTCTCATTAAAAGCAATCATAATTTGGTGCATTTGCAAGCAGAGAATTTGTTTCATATGGAGCATGCAGAGGTAAGCATTGATACAACCTTGGTAAAATCAAACATATAATTCATTATATGTAGGGATGGAAAAAGGGATGACTGAATGTTAGTTGCTCTCCCTTAAATTTTGATCAAGTTAATGATATTTGTCCCCTAATTTGGATAATTTGCTTTCTTGTTTGTCCCAAGGAATTCATCCCCACTCAATCCAAATCCGAGATCCCTCCCGATTATATATACAATAGTATCGAGACATCGCTTCACATCCTCGACAGTGTGTAGTCCATCACATCCACTAGGAAATCTGCACATTGATAAGTGCAACAAAAATTTTATAAAACTCATATGCACTTTAAGAGAACTATCCTAATTCAAAGCTTAATTTGCTTCTTTAAGAGAATGATATATGTAATGTCAACCAACGTGGGTTGGTTCAAGCGGTTCAATGTTTGTTCTGCTTAAACATGATCTCGGATTTGAGTCGTTGTAAATACAGAAAATTCACGCCGGGAGAGCTTTATTCCTTAGTGGGCCAACCCCGACTCGACTGGATTAGTTGTGATTCAATTGGATTTCCGAATACCATGATTCTCACTGGAAAAATATATCTAATGCCATTGTCAAGAGACAGAAGGTTACCTGCATCTTCTTTGGGGAAGCACAAGGGAGGAGTAATTCTGAATACATTTCCTTGAAATCCTTTTTTTAGCTAAATAAGAAATTTCATTTTTTTTTTAAGATGAGAACCGATGACGTGCGAGTTTTCTTGGAGGTTTTCTTTCTCGATCACTGGTAGGACAGCATGCCCTGCCGCGGTGCACACGGGGTTCCCGCCAAAGGTATTGAAGTAACTGCGTCGGGTCAGGACTTCTGCAATCTGGGGAGCGGTCACTACTGCCCCAATCGGTATCCCATTCCCTAAGCCCTGCACAAGAGGCCCAACAAAACAAGATATTACTCTCAATGGACCGATCTTGATTTCCAGGAAAATTCTACAAAGGAAGTACAAATTAGCATACGACTTTAATATAGAATGTTATGTGATGGAATAAGTACCTTGGCCATGGTAACGATGTTGGGAAATAACTCCATGGGCTTGGAATCCCCAGAAATGGCTGCCAGTGCGGGCGAACGCAGACTGAACCTCATCAGCGATACAGAGCCCACCTGCTTTCCTTATGCTGCTATAAACCAGAGGCAGGTAACCAGGAGCCAGTTCTATAATTCCAACAACGCCCTGCCATAAGATTTATTAATTGCCAAAATTCGACCTGTCCGATACTTTCAATAGACAAATGGAATGCACGGACCGGGATGGAATAATTTAGCTGTATTGCTTCGGAAATAAATGCAGCCACACGGCCCGAAGTCCATTAGGCCATGAGGTCTTGCACATCCTTTGCGTACTTCTCTCCATCGGCTCCAAAGACACCTTGGTATGGATCTGGATTTAATGCATGATGAACTCCACTCTGTTTAATCATCACCACCACCAAACTTACAAAATAGAAAAAGATCGTCAGCATATTGAAGAATCTGATCATTACCCGTACAACGTTGAATTTCCAGTTAGACTGGGCGGTGGTGCCCATCGTGCCCGCTGCATTACCATGGCATGCGTTCCTGATCGATATTACGTCTTGGCACCCAGTATACAGTCTCGCCATCATCAGCGGTAGCTCGTTCGCCTCCGTTCCCTAGTTCGTGAAGAACACTACCTGCAAGATAAACTAATTAATATAAGCACCCAACTACCTGGCCATGATCATGCCAGTGTAAAACCAATTTACATATGTACGTACTTTGAGTTCGCCAGGCAGCTTCAAGGCTAGGGCCTTGGGTGAAATCTGCGATGGCATGATTCAAGTACAAGATAGTCGAGTGTTGTAGACGGTCTGTCTGGGTGACTACGGCATTGACCACATCGGGTTGGCAGTGGCCGCAGCTTACTGTGGCAATCCCTCCAAAGGCATTGAGGTACCTGCGTCCATCCTCGTCAAACAGGTACTGCATCTTCCCGTGTACCAAGTTGAGCTGGATTACAAGGAACATAAGAATGGTTCCAAGAAATTATAAGAAAGAGAGACTGCAACCGAAAAATGAGGACATTGAAAAGGGTGCTCAGTGCTCACCGGTTTCTTGTTGAAGTGGAACATGGAGCAACTGAGGAACTCCTTTCTCTTGGCCAATATTTCCGCCGCAGAAGGGCCCGTGTACGGTGGAGGAGTGTAATCAAAAGGCGGCATTTGAAGCAGAGTGGCATCATTCCCGGGTAGAACTGCCGTTTCCGTTTGGGCCACTGCAGAGTAAATATCGTTGGAAGCCACGCAAAGAAGTATGCGATACCCTTGAATATTAACCTCTCAGCAGCCATATTTTTTTTCGGTGTGTACCCTGATATCCAGAGCCTAATGGGATCTGACTAATCCAGTCGAGAGATCGAGCATTAGAGATTATTCTCCATCTCAACAAGTGCGTTTCCCGGAGTTTGAACTTGTATTCTCCTCCTTACAGGGTGAGCTGCTTACCACTCGACCAACACTTTTGTTGGTCTCGGCCACCATATTTACTTGGATCTTTTCAAGATATAAATTCTTTCGTCGGTGACTCGGGAAAGATCTCCACCCAAGAGTTGGAGAGGTCGAGTCGAGGTGGTTTTCCAGAAAAGGATCCAAAGATGGTCCAGCCACCCTTGTTACCAGAAAAGATATAGGAAGGTCCCTGTTGTTCTAGTGAAAGAAAACGTCTTATGGACAAGGGAGAGATGGCAATGTTTCAGGAATTTATAGGCATGCATTTTCTTTTTTCTTTTTTTGGCAGAATAGGCATGCATGATTCCATGCAGAAGGATGAATGCCCCGACAATGTACGTTCGTTAAATTTAACCTTGCCACGAAAATGGGGATGATTCCTTCTTCCACTTAAACCTTACCTGATTGGAAATTTTGAGGTACGTACCGGCAAATAATGTCAATCGACCAGATGTTTTTATAAACTAAGAGAGGTCCTGACAAAATGATAGGTTCCATGCAATAAATTGTGAGAGTTTTATCCCTAAGTAAGTCGATCCGGCTTGACTGGATTAGTCAGGACCCAATTGAATTTCCCGATATCATGGTTCACACCGAAAAACAAAAAATGGAAGAGGTTTCGTGCAATAAATTGATAGATTATCCTGTAAGATGATTAATTATCCGATTAATTGGGTTGCACAATAGGGAACCCCTTTTTCTGATGTTTATGCTAGCAACGATTTATATTTAATTGTGTCTCTCCCTTCGTGGGTGGTTTATCTATATTTTATTATTTATTTATGACAACCTAGGATGATAAGGTAGGATTCGCGGCACTTGTAACACACAAGCACGAGGCGTGAATCCTTGCAATGACGGTGATGAAACATTGTTTACCAATTGTATTGTCGATGTTTATATAAACATCATTAAACAAAGCCTAAATTGTGATATATTTGTTCTTATCCAATTAATCATTTATTACATATGTTTACATGTGGCAAGCAATGGAGCTGGCCTGTGGTTATTTGAATGAAAAGAAAAAAACAATGAGCCGGCGGCGAAAAAGCCACGACCTCGACCGTAATATGGACGATTGCCGTCCCAGAAGGACCATGCATGTTATATACATAATCAATGATTCCAGACACTATATACCTTCTTTCCTTGCGACAAAAAATTATTTCGTATAATTCACCCCCCCAGAAAAAAAAAAAGGAATTATTTCGTATAATCTCTAAGCATATATTTATCTTTTATATAGTATATATAAAAGGATATCGATATGCTCTTGAAATATATATGAAAATTTTCAAGTTTCAGCTATCCTTTTCACCAACTCAACAAAATTCCTACTTTCTGCTCATAATGCAATCTTAATTCGTTGATTGTCGATGCAACTAGTTAACTATTTATTAATACCAAATATGGCCGCCAGTATGTTCAAATGAGATTAGTGTTGCCGAGCTTAAGTACCTTCAAAATGAAGTTGAAATTAACGATGAACAGAACAGATGTGGATGCCATTTGAAGTGCCTATCTTGTAAGCATCCAACATGGTGGTCAACCTTGGCGCATGTTAGATTATGTTTATATAAATCACGAGATTGAGACTTGGATTATACACAAAACCAAAGGCATCTCTACACATGTATATATATATACATGAATTATATTTATTTCCAAATTGTGCGTCAAACATCGTACGTACACTTCCTAACATCCCAATTCGTATGGAATCTCTCCTTTTTCAGAAGCTTTAGGGGGAAAAAAAAAAGTTCACTGCATATATTATTTCTCCTGGGGTCTAGTAATGAGCGAGAAAAAAAAAACTATCAAAAGCTTGAAAAGCAAATATTAAGTGGGTATCACGTCACTTAGCCACTTTGTTGTGCAATATCTAATCAGAATGTAATTAAGCGATAAATTAAATTCACAATTCTCTTACATATTTACATGTACATGTATTTTAAGTGAATATTATACATTTAAAGTGAATGAATAACACTCAATTAATATTTAGTCATTTCGGATAAAAAATGATTGGAAAGGAGGCAAGAGAGCGCACTCAGCTCTCTGAACCAGGTCACAATTTTGGGTTCTACACTCAACATGACAATAGAGACATATATCGCACGAAGTTCGACTTCATCCGTAACGCTCAGTATCGGGATCATATGCTGGGTAAGGTACCTAACAACCTTTTCCCCAAAAAAAAAGGGTCATAATATAGTCATGTTTGTGCTAGTGCTATGACACTGAGGATTATGTTTTGAGGACTTCCAAAACAAGAAAATCAACCATTAAATTATTAACTCGTGGCCAAAACAAAAGTTATATAAGTGGAATTAGATATTGATATAGAAATGAATCATTCTGCCTCTATTTAAAACTTGTGGACAAGGTTGGATTCATTGTTAGAAAGTTAGCAATAATACGATGATTCGAAATTAATATTTAAGGTCCAAAGACAGAGACAAGAACAAAGTCACAAAACACAAATGTCTCCCTCGGGCAAAATTCCTCTATTTAATTTGAACAATATGGCTTTCTTGTATATGCTTTCCTCGTAGGACATCCACATTTGTTTCTTGTTCCATTATAGATCATATACACATAATTTTCAATACCTATTAAAAAAATAATATAATATCTTACGGGCGAAACTTCAATACAAGTGAATTAACAGATCACTTTCATATTCCAAATCAGCAAGAAGATCAGAGAATCAATACTGCCTCAGGAAGTCCAGTAAATCCTCAGTATGTATTGTTGACTCATTTACATTCATAAACGTCTCCCACAAGCTAAAGCAAGAAAGCTATCTGAAACAAGAAAAACAAGCAAATTCTTATTCGAAAGTTCGGAGAAGAGTTCATTACAACTATGATCAGAGCAATCAATGGGCACACCCGAACATAATGACTTTTAGCACCAACTCCGAAATAAAATGAAGTATCGTGCAACTATTCACAATCTATGGATATATATGTACTGCCCTAGCCATGTGCTTTGAAAGTCCGTATAGGCAGATACGTTCAACGCCTCCCTCCAATCATACTCTGCCCGGTGCTGCCAGACAGGCCCGAGGATGCACCGCTTGTGCCCAGGACATTGAGGTCCTCAAACAACCTGTAGGAGGGAACAAACGGCTTCGGTCCTGCTGGGGGAGCATTTCTCTGGTCCGGCCGGGGCACTGCAGAACCGTTCATCCCTCTTGCAGGAAATGAGTTGAAATGCTGCAAAGGCCTCGTCTCCTGGAAGGGTGTGGTGGAGCTGCTTGTCTCAGCTCGAGGGGTCCAGAATGTGTTGCTGGACCCAGAGTTGAGATAGCCCGGTGTGCCAGCCCATGGTGGAGGAATGTACCGTTGAGGCGAGGATTGAGCATATTGAGGTGGAACTCGTTGAGGCGAAGGTTGGGGATATTGAGGTTGGAATTGTTGGGGTCGGGGTTGGGGTTGGATTTGGGCCCGTGGTGACGGCTGCGGGGGGTTCTGGGCCTGGGCCCATGGGACGACGTAGCTATTGTACGAGACTTGTCCTTGCATCCCGGAATAAGACTGGGGAGTGTAGGGATTACTGACATCGGCTCCAGTATTCTGATTTGAAGGTGGAGCTTGAGGAGTCTCAGGGGCTGGTGTTGAGGTGGTTGTCAGGGCGAGACTCAAGAGGTCAATCATTTCTTGCTCCTTGGAGATCTTAACAGGTGCAGGAGGGTCAGGCAGAGCTAGGGCTCTACAGGTGGAAGGAGTTGAGGGTAATGATGAGGATGAAGTCGGGGCAGTGGGCTTTATGGGCCCACTACTGGCATCTCCTCCCGTAGACGACCCTGTAGAGGCAGGTTGAGATTTGGAATGCCTGCACTAAAAGAAACCATGTCATACTTTGACTCAACCAAATGAAGCTCGAGCTGGCAGTGTCTGACACATATTTTTCGATAGAAACACGAAATGGCACCAACTTACTGAATAACCAGTTAACCGAGTATAGTTAAACCCATTTTGCTATATCATCACTGTATCATTTAGTTTCGAGAACGAGTTAAGCTAGCACCAATTCAACACTGGCTACAGAGATTAGAACGCAGTTAAATATAATACGGTTAGTTAAAAGAACACTGACCTGCGAGCGAGCTGAGCGAAGTCATCTTCTTCTTCCTCTTCATCATAGATGCTCTTTTTAATAGTAACTGGTGGTGCAGAAGCACTGGTGGCACTGCCTGTTGGAGAAGGGCCATTCTCCTTTTTCACTTCTTTCTCCTTGGGGTTGAATCCACGTGTCTCTGCGGGTTGAGGGCTGAGATTCATTATTTGACTGGGCAACGGGGATCCAGAAGCTATAGCATCATGTTTCGCCAACAGATGTTGCATGCTATCATTCAACTCAAGTCCTCGAGCAAGAAGTTCTTCATCACTGCAAAGCATTACACCAAATATCTGAAAAATTTCGAACATAAGGGGACAAACATGATTCATTTGATCTTCAATAAAATTTGAGAATGTCTCAGTATTGAAAATTATATCTTACCCAGTCGTAGTAATCATCTGCATCAACTTTCTTTGGTTGGCCTGACACCTGGCAACAATATCTACTATGACCTCATCTTTAACAGCCTACAGTACGAAGTCAGGGGAGAAGAAAAAAGCTCGTAACCTTAACTTAATTCCAATATATTAATGAAAGGAGGAAAAAGAATAGAACCTACATCACGGTCTCTAGGGTTCACAGCTTGCAGCATGTCACTTAACAAGTCCATCACATCCCGCATAGAACTAATTGTCGACATGCTACAATGATATAGAATCAAAGTCAGAAAAGGAATATATAACTTAGAGACAAGATAGTTCAGAGCAGTGAACAAGAGAAACAAGAAAATGCACAGGGAAGAATTGTCATTAGCAAGAAAAGTCGAACCCTAACCTCAGACTTTCTATCTCTGCAGCCATCGCCTCATCGAGCCTTCTTGAGGAATTACTAGGCATTCCGTATCCAGCTTGAGTGTGCCTCAGGGTAGGGCGGGTAACAGGAGGAGTGAATATGGGTGCTGCATCGGGTGATCGGCTAGGAAAGTGGATTCCTGAGCGCTGGACAAGAAGGACCATAACAGTCAGACATCTATTTAAGCTACAATCATAGTTTTAATTTTAATCTGTTCATGGTGATTCTGGTGGCAACTGCAATCAAATGAAAAGCCTATGCAGTGAGTCAATACTGACCCTAAGTTCCTCATATGCGTAGTAGTATTGAGGATGTTTTCCTCCGGGCCCACCAAAAGCCTGCTGCCAATCGTTCAGCAATTCCAATATTTTGTCCCGAACACGCATATCGGACTGCATTAGACAAAATATTCATTACAACGTTCCTTGGTAATGTAGAATCTTCAACGAAATAAGGCGATCTTTATTAGTCATAAAGCGACTATGTATCGATAATAGGAGCACTTCATCTTGAGAAGAAATAGTATCAAATAGCTTTTCATGTTAAAAAGATCAATAGCAACAGTACTGGACTTCAACCAAAGCTTTCAACACATGGGTGATCAACCACATCAACAATTTCAAATAGAATATTTGCTAATTGACACAGCAGACAACAGCAATCAGATTATACATGCTTTCAATTATCAAAGCATCCAGCTCATAATGATTTCCTCAGACCAAATGGTGTGAATTCATCATTAAATGGCCCCAACAGGAATTATAATCATCAAGTTGGCAGGGATCGACATATGTACACCGACCACTTTTCCAATCTTAAAATCGGCAAGAGAACAGTTAAAAAGCATGCCAATCAGCAGACCCGCGCAAATTCGAGTAAAAGCAAGAATGCATCATAAGGGTCACCTTTTTCTTGACGATTTTGACCATCTCCGTGGGAATATTCTTCTCGGCAATCTGAAAATGGATGTAATCACCACAATTCTTCACCATTGTCTCTAACAGCTGCAGAAAAAAGGCCGGAAACGGGGGAAATAAAACACTCAAGATTTGCAAACCAAGGCTCCCATAGTTAATTTCCAAGAAAACAATTTCAACATCATATTAAAATTAAAGGAAAAAAAAAAGAATCTAAGAAATCAAGAACAATACCGTCAGAGCAAGGAATTGCACTGTGGGATTCCTATGCTGCAACCTCCTTTTCACCGCTTTAACGAATTCTCTAGCCTGACTGAACACCCCGAAAACTACCCATCATCAGTAATACAAGCATGTAGGATTAAATTAAACAAATGTGAAATTAATGTGTTCTTTCCACATCAATAATAATAATATAATCGAGACATGAGACTTCCACAAGGAGAAAGGGAAATCCTTTTTTTTTTTTCCCTTTTAACCGAGAAGAGAATCCAAAAAACTTGGCCGAGGGGAAACATTCCCTCCTGAGAAGATACCGCGAATCAAGAAAAGGGTCGATTTCAACTGAGTGAACAAAAGGCGACGGGCAAAAAAGAAGCAAGCTTTGAGTGCATCACATACACCCAGACCAAAAAACAAAAGCCCCACATGAATTTTGTCGAAGAACATTATGATCCGGGCATGAAACTCTTCTAATGAACCGAAAGAAGCAGAGAATCAAAAGTCAACGGCGGACATCAGAACATGGGACTTCATTCAATTCTCATCTCATGATAATAAACTGTCAAAAAAAAATTGAGAATGAAAGGCAACCTACCCGGGATAGGAATTAATGTAATCACAGATATCGATGTTCATAGCCCAGTCGGGGTTGATCAGAAGGTCGCTCGTCGCCTTATCAACCCTCACCGTCGCCGACGAAGCTGACATCATCATCATCTTCTCTCTATGTGTCTCTCTCACACAGCTCCCAGAGCTCAGTTTTTTCCCTTTTTTTTATGGGGAGAAAAAAAAATATATGTTTCCGTCGAAGAATGAAAAAGGCCGGTGTTGAGGAGGAAACAAGAAAAAAAAAAAAAATCCTCCCTGCCGGGGTTGGAGGGGCTTATTCAATTTCCCGGAAAGTACAGCTCCATGAACGAGGAAAGGAAGAAGAAGACTACTAGCTAGGAAGGAAAAGATTGCAAGAGAGACAAGACAGAAATTTCTGTCTGTATTTCCTTCTTTTATGTTCTGTCGTGAGAGCCGCACCCTCTCACCTTTCACCTTTTCTTGTTCTTGTTTTCGGGCTTAATTCATCCATCCATTTGACAAAATCTTTGGCC
The DNA here is from genome assembly GCF_007655135.1 of Punica granatum. NCBI lineage: Eukaryota > Viridiplantae > Streptophyta > Magnoliopsida > Myrtales > Lythraceae > Punica > Punica granatum. The sequence goes on along the minus strand of NC_045127.1, from coordinate 1,954,000 downwards.
TCTATCTATTTATTAATTTATTAAATCAATTAATTAATTCGATTTCTCTCTATCTCTCTCTCTCTCTCTCCCCCGCCTCCTATCATTAGCCTCCCAGTTTAGACCGCCTTTTCTAAGTGGACCACGTAGCCCACGCGCGGATGTACTAAGTGCCACGTACTCGCTTTTTTGGCAGGAAATCCAGCGCCCCTTCGGAAGTGTCGCGCGTGTTGGAACTGCCCACGGGCTAGCGAGTGGAGGGGTTTCTCAGGATGGGTCTGAGGCATCAGGGCCATTTTAGTAAATATAAAGATAAGATAATCTTTTGTGCTTGATTTTTCTTTTTTTGCTAGAATGTTTGATTTTTCAATTGTTCGTTTATAATGTGTGCACTCGTTTTTCTTTTATCAAATTAAATGGGAAACTTTCGAGTGATTCCAAGTGTGGACTATTAGGGGCATTTGATTTCAAAATTAAAGTAACTTTAATTTTGATTTTGATTTTGATTGTGGAAAAAGACAAATGAGATGGTATTATAAATTTGACTTGGAAAACGTGTGTTTTTGTTGTTTAGTGGGTAGAGTTAAAATCAAAATCACGATTCTAAAATCAGTTTCAAATTTGAAACGGGGCCTTAGTGTTGGATTCCAGTCTAAGTTTAAGCATGTTTACTTACTTAAGAAGTTAGGTTGATATTCGTATGTAACGCTGGGGGAGATAAAGAGTTTTGTGCATTGCGGTAGAATAATTTTACGAATAATTATTTATGCTTCGAATTAACATTTAAATTATGTAAAACTTAATGTAATTGTTATTTCTCAATATCTCATAATATTAAATATATGAACAATGCAATACCGTTTGAGAATTAACTTCTTGAAAATCCTTTTGTTTCTGTCTAGCCAAATACTGTAAATGTAGATCGACCAAAGACGGCCTCAAGATGATTGTGTCCAGTTTTCTTCCCTTCTGAGCAAGGAAAGGATCCACTCTGACTCAGTGTTCCCATCAACCGGAGGCCCGTTTATCCCCAAATGTGCACATAACACTAAACCAAACACTCTTCGTTACTGCCCAAGAAAAGAGTAAAAATGATCCCGTTGTCTCGGTTGCAACCGATATGGGGTCATAATAATTGAAGAGAAAAAAAATAGTAAAAAAATTGAAAGGCAATATCATAGAAGTCAAATAGTAGTTAAAAAGAAGGAAAGGAAAGAAAAGAAAAGCATTTCCAATCAAGCCTAGATATTACAAAAAACATATTATCTATTAGATCAAGATTTCCGAAAACAAATAAATTTCGAGAGGGCAAACAGATTGTGAGCTCATGATGGCATTGATGGTAATATATATTCGTCTCTTTCAGGTGGCCCTACTTCTTCAACTTTATTATTTTTTGTCCAAGTCGCAAGCGTATTTTACTTGAATGTTAAAATACTACGGGTCAATTTATGAGAATTTGACTCGAGATTTTCTTATTGCTCAATGTGGGGTCATATTATGATAAGTCCTATAGTGTCTATTCTTTTATTAGCTATTTTCAGCAAACTTCACGGGCAATTTCAGTCTGTTAGTCGAGATTAGTTCGGTTTGACCACTGATTTAACCGTAGCCACGCTCTATTAGCAATTTTTGGTAAGTGCAAATGTGATGATCGTAGATCGGGATTCAGCAAAAATAAATAATAATAATAATAATAGGATCGGGATCATATCGTCATTTTCTTCTTCTTCTTCTTTTTAATTTTTTCTTTTAAAGAAATATCGTCATTCTCTTCTACCCAATAGAATAGGCGTCTTTCCCACCAGAAGAGCTTATAAGTGGGCCCATGAAGCATTTCTCTGCTCTATATATATGCTGGGCTTCGGGGATTCTCTTGGGGCGGGCTGGATCAATTGTTTCCGCTGATGTTCCAGCCCGGCCACGTTTATAAAGGCCTAAAGAAGCCCAACTCCGCTACCAGTGATGTCGTCGAAATCTCCGATTACCTTAGTCGCCACCGTCAATCCTGTAGAGGTTGCTCTGCTAGAAGATTACTCGACAGTCATATATATCACTAGTAGGGTTGCCCGTGTAATACACGGAAAAATTAATAAATAAAATCATTTACAGTATAATATGATGAAAAATATATATTACTTGTTTCATAGTTAAATTCTATTTCAATTTAGTACAATTATTATAAGGTTGTCATTCGATCCAAATTGATTGTATGTTGATAATATAACAGATTATATTAAAAATAAAATATAAGGAAAAACTGTGGTAGAATAAATCAATTGATAAAAATAAATTAGAAATTAAAAGGGAAGGAATTAATTTGAGAAGTTCCAATCACATTCATGTTGATTGATTAATCTGCTCATTATATATATATATATATATATATATGCATTAATAGAAATATATTGCCCAATAAATTGAGGAAAAATTGTAAAGTTCAACGCCAATGCATCCATCTTCTTGTGCGTACATGTCACAAGCTGAAATTAAGGACGTAAATAAATGTAAAATAGGAATTCTTTTATATACATAGAAAATTGCAAAAGAGTATAAATCGACATGATATGTAAATCAATTTGGAATGAAATCAAGTCAAAAAATTCCTCTTACATTTACATTTATTGATTCATCTGATCGTTACTGTATTAACTTAAAATTAGAATGAAATCAAGTCACAAAATTTCTCTTACATTCACATTGATTGATTCATCCGGTCACCATTATATAATTTAAAACAAATCATCTTCTAAATTAGAGGTCAGGAAAGGAAACGAATATATTATTTTGCAAAGTTTTCTTCATTTTATATTTTTTGTGGTAAAATTCTCCATTTTATATTAACTGTGCAAGAGATTAAGCAAAAATAGCAACTTCGATGTAAAAAGTTTGACTGATTAGGTAATGATATGACAAATTGTATTAGAAAATTATAATAAGGAAAAAGAGCGGCGGAATTAATCAATTACGAAAATCTATTGGAATCTAAAATAGGACGAAATCGATTTGAGAAATTTTATACAGCTTTCATTTTCATTGATTGATTTGCTATTATAATACTAATGGAAATATATTATCCAATAAATTAAAAAAAAATTGTCTGTCGAAATTTATTTTATATTGTGTTAATTTAAAAATTATTCTTCAAATCATTTATAAGTGCATTTGCAGTAAATCTTATTAATTAGTTAATTTTAACAAAACATATTATGTGTAGTTTGACAATATAATACCCTTTTAAAATATGTTACTTGCTTCATAATTAAATTACATGCCATATATAATTCTGATTTCAGTTACCTTAAGAGGGCATATCAAATTAGGTAAGGGGTTAATAAGCCTGCGAGAACCTGCCATTTTATCTGTTTATTCTAAATCTCCACCAAGTTTTCTTTTTTGGTAATTATGATTTTTTTTAGACCCTATAAATGAATTTCCCATGGCTAATGCTAATCCCCACGGCCTAACCATTCATCCAGCTTTGAGCATTTGAGCATAATATTTGGAACTCGATATATTGAAGATATGACAAAGCTTGGTTCTTTCGTTGCTTTTCTCTTCTTCGCCCTCATCATCTCGGGTAATTTAATTTAATTTTCAGTACGAACTCATTTTTTAAATGTTATATTGTATTTTAATTATGTATAATTGATTTTTTTTTCTTTTCCTTTTTTTTTTTGGCGCACAGCGGCGATATTGACGCCGCAGGTGGAAGCGAGGAGGAGATGCAGGGAATTGTTGGAATTCGGAAGCAACAAGTGCCAGACTGGGCCGTGCAAGCAGAAATGTCATAGGGTGCATGGACACGAGGCTGTTGGAACCTGTGTCCATGACGAATTCGGACCAGGGGTCAGCTGCCAATGCGTTTGGTTCTGCTGATTAATATTATTATATTAAATTAAATAATTAAGTGGACGATGCACAAACATGCTATAATTATTTAAATTTAATTAATTAAAATTGATTCATTAGGTGGGGAGTTCCTCCTCGCCTATGGAGAGTTGAAGTGAGTTCGTAGTAATGGATTCAATATTATTATTATTATAATTAATTGTGTTGCCGTGCGTTGTCCTTTTCCTTCTTTAATTTCAGCAATATATACACATATATATAATTATATATTATGACAATTTACTAATGTATATTCAAATTGACTATACGTACGTACACTATGATCGAAATTGATCGGAAGATTCTGAGAGCTTACAACATCCCAATTATCAGTTGCATAAATAATGAGACCAATATATATATATATATATATATATAATTATCATGCTTGCCGATTATTAATTTATGTAAATCGTTCTATATGGTGATAGTCATATTAAGTCAGATAAAGCTATCATTAATTTCTTTAACAACAACAAGAATAATAAATCGGACAACTTCTAAACCTTTTATTTTAAAAGGAAAATCATAAAAGATGTAAAATTGGCTCGTGATCATTTTGATTTGTAGAGGTATCCGTTTTAGTGTTTTCACAGAAGATAGATAGATATAGATAGATTGGTAATATATTTCAACATATATATATATGCTAGCATTATTGTTGTTTAGTAGAGAATAAGAAGTTCGGGATCGATACTCCGACTTATCTACATGGACTATACGAACAGTATGTAACCCAGGATTTTTCATCCCTCATGACAACTTTAAGACAATGAAATAGAATATCCAGTAAAATACTCCATAGAACAATTCGTCACCGTATTAATCCCGACGATGATAGAATTTCAAATTAACTCGTCGACCCAATAATTCGAAGAATAATTCATCTTCCAAGATTTAACTCAAAGTTATCAATATATAAGAATATTCACCCATGCATATCAATATATAATAACATTCACCCATGCATGCACATCGGGCGGGATTATAATTAGTCGGACTCATCAGTATTATATGTTAAATCCAATTATTTTTTTTTGGATAAGTGATGAATCTTACTAACCAAAGAGAGAATGTATATAATCAACGTGGGTTGGTTCAAGCGGTTAGGCGCTTGTTTGTTCCGCTTAAGTAATGTATTGGGTTCAAGTTCTTATTAATGCAGAAAATTCACGCTATGAGAGCTTTACCCCTTAGTAGACTGGATTAGTCGAGATTCAATTGGACTTTCGGATATCAAGGTTCACACCGAAAAAAGAGAAAATGTACATAGTACACTTATCCAAAGAGAATGACTAAAGAAAACTATTTACATCAAGATCATAATTTGAAACTCCTAGCAGCTAAAGAGAATCTAAGCTTAGATTCTAGATTCGGAATAGATCGGACTCTAAGCTGTACAAGACTTGTAATCTGCAACCCCAAGGGATTTGGCCTAGTAGTTAATGTGCACTCAAGTTTGCACCGAGACTCGGGTTCGAATCCCCTTGGCTCCACCGGAGCGCCTTTGGCGTAATTACCCGTTCCGTGCGCCGCCGGGGGTTCACGGAGCCTCGGGGATTAGTCAGGCGAAGCCCGGATACCCCGGGTTAGCAAAAAAAAAAAAAAGACTTGTAATTTGCTACAGAATGAAGGAAACAGTACTGCATTTTCGTTGAAAAACACGAACATTCATTTTCGGTCATATTGCAGGTCCAACATTAATGCAAATAATAGAATCAAACTTATGTCCTTTGAAGTGCCAAACCCTCTTCATTGCAGATGCCTAATTCTCAACATGATTGTGAACACCAAACTTGCTTAGAATACTTTTCCAAAGAGCTTGAGCAATTGGGCAGGTAAAAGAACATATGGTCCTGAGATTTAAGTTCCAAACTACATAATTCCCAATCTGAAGCCACTACTGTAAGCTTCCATCCCAGTAGTCTTTCTTTTGTAGTAAACCTATCTTTCAAAGCAAGCCAACAAATAAAAGAGGCCCTTGGAATATTTCACAGGAACCATATTGCTTTACTCCATTGAACCTTTATTTTTTTTTGTTCGGAACTGCTCCCAAATTGAGATAGAAGTAAATTTTCCAGATCTATATTCAATCCAAATAATACTATCTTGCTATTGCAACTAAAGAGCGGACATTAGTAACTTCAATTCCTCAACTTGGACGTCGGATGTCCGAGGCCACTCCCATCCACTAGACTTTAGAACAGAATTTACCTTCGAGTTTTTTCCAGTAGTTGGGAAGCAAAAAAATCCCCCAGAACAATAATCCGAGAGAGGGATGTCCAATAGCCATGGGTCATTCCAAAAGAAAATTCTCTCACCTAAACCCACACTATACCTGATAAATGGTTTTATTAAAGGTCTCAGCTACAATATCTTGTTCTAACTCATGAGCAATCACCAGGGGCACTAACCACTAAGTACCCAGAAACTCCTGCCTTTAATGAGGAACTTGTGCACTCAAGCAATGCAAAGAGAACCCGAGTTAAGTAGTACTGTCTAAACAGTCCTTAAAATACAGACTTTGTTTCAAGTGCTGAGATCTCGAATGCTTAACTCACATTCACTCTTGGGAAGACAGACTTCTTCTCACTTCACCTTTGAGCCTCCTCGTTGGATTTGATTTTTTCCCTTCCATAGGAATGCTCTGCATTTTTGGTGGACTAACTTGATTAGCTTCTTTGGGAGGATGAAGCACGATCGCCATATCGAATATGACAAAATTTATAAGTTGGATCCTCCCAGCATATGAAAGGTGCTTCATTGTCCAGCCTTTGATTCGTTGGACCATCTTATCTGCATGCAAGTACAGAACACTCTTTGAATGATAACTTCCCAAACACTAGTGGTACACCCAAGTATCTCACAAGTAGCTTCCCTTTCTTAAAAGCTGTAACAAAGTATCCTGATTAGCGATAGCGCCTCCTCCACAAAATAATTTGGATTTTACCGGATTTAACTTTAAGCCTGAGAGGCTATGAAACTTCCTCAAGACATCCAAAATAGCTAAGAGTGAAGAATCAGTGCCATTTGTGAAGATAAACAAGTCGTCCGCAAAGCACAAATGTGTAAGACCAATGGGTTTGCATTTTGGATGAAACGCAATAGAACCCCCACAGGCCGACTCATTTAGCAGCTGAGTGAGTACTTTCATGACAATCACGAAGAGATATGGAGAGAGCGGATCACCTTGCCTGACTCAGAGCGGATCACCTTGCCTGACTCTTCTTCTTCCCGAAAAATAACCTGCCAAAGAATCATTGACAGCAACCTAGAAATATGGAGAAGTAACACACACTCGAATCCATTCCATAAACTTTGTAGGAAACCCATGGACTCCAAAGTATTTAGAAAGAAATCCCAAATCTAAGGTATCGAAAGCCTTCATCAAATCAATTTTCACTACACACTTAGGAGGGAGAGAAATCTTGTGATAACTTCTTACCAATTCATAGGCCAACAAAATATTGTCCACGATCCTCCAGCCCTTAACAAATGCACACTGATTAGGACTGATTATGAGGGGAAGCACCTTCTTCAACCGGTTTGCAAGGATCTTGGTAATACATTTATGAAAAATGTTAATCCAAATAAATAATTTTAAGTATACTAGGTAAGTTGCCCGTGTCAATGCTGCGGACTGGGAAAGGATTTTCTGGCCAAGATTTAGAAATTACAGTTTTAATACAATTTCCAAAATGCTACTACAATTAAAAAAAAATGTGATATGGTGAATTTTAAGCAATTATTCATACAACAAATTTCGATTCGAAGCATAAATTATGTAAAAGTAATAACTTATTTTTAAAATTTTGGTATGTACAAAACTTGTATAGTTACATTAGAACTCTTCAAAATTGCATCATGTATAGGAAAAGAAGTGTGTGGCAACGCAAGAGAGCTATGTTTATATTTAGGAACACATGACGACTTGAGAGTCCAACTTAGGTTATATTCCAACGTATAATCTATATATTGGGCGATGTTTGTATAATCTATATATTCTACCGCATATCTTTGCCTTGTGTATAATGTATATATTCCATTGGGATATATATGGATATAATTTATAAATTCTACTATTTAATATAATAAAAAAATATTAAATGTATTCAATTAGGATAATCCATATGTGAATATTTTATTAAAAAAGGATATAAAAGTTTTCTTATTTTTTAGTGATGATGTGGCAACGCGAGAAAATTTCTTTTTATATTTTTAAACAAGTGACGATGTAAGAGTTCAGGTAAGGACTTTGTTATTATATATATAGATATGGATATTATCTCTTTAGTTTGTCTTTCTGTTTATATTGAGGTCAACATAAAATTTGAAAATTGATCTTGATATGTTCTATACTATTATATAAATGAGAGAAGAATATTTTTGGTCTAATATTCATCGGTTTCTAAATTTCCCTTCCTCCTATTTTACGAAGAAATAATAAATGTTAAATTTAAGAATAATTTTATATATAAATTTATCCCTTAACTTCGACCCTTTTTTCCCCTAAAAACTCTCTCCCACTATTCTTACACTCCAACCTCTCCGATTTCTCCTTTTCATTTTATGTCCTCCACGGACATCTAACCCCCCTCTCTCCCCCTTATTTTGATTTTATATTATTTTTATATGTCATTAGTTTTAATTTAATATTAATCTTTTAAATTTTGATGGATATGATATTAGTTCAGGTTATATCATAAATTTATGTCAAAATTAATGAAACAAAATTACAATTCATTGCATGAGATGAGAATGAAAATAGATAAATTATTTTATAAAATCTGCTCGTAGTACGGATCAAGCATCTACTATATACATATATGATTATAGTTTTAGGGGTAAATTAAAGTTCTTATTTTATGTTAAACCATTTTGATACTCAAGCAATACCGCAGATCTTCGGTATCTCTTAAGCATAAGTTCAGCGAGCAAAAACACCGTTTCATTAGTCGATCTCCCCATCACTAAAGTATTTATGACCCAGCACAAATAAATGAATCGGTATCGTGATATCTTGGAAAATCATTCACATCAAATATTACAGGCCATTCTATTCGTTGATGGATTTCCTCTCGGCCACTTCCAGAGCATCCGCCTTCCATCCAAAAGCTCTTTGCCGAATATACGATCACGACACGATTAAAGAAAATTATATTAAGCAAAACTTAAAGCATTAATCCCCACAATTAAAATACAGTTAGCAAACAATAAGGGAAACTCAAACGTTACGGATTTTATATTTGATCCATGAATGGGCAGACGCGAAACTAGAAGAACCAACCTAAGTTTTTTTTTTTTTTTTGTATTAGTCACAGGGAAGCCTCTATTATTTATTTTATTTTTGTTCTATTGTTAATGTTATAATGGGGGATCATGAAAAAATTTCTTCTTACTTTTAATTTTTATACCTTAGTATCAGGATAAACTTAAATAGGCCAAATTATCTTGCGACGCCATAAAACTTAATTAATTTTCGTGTTTCATTAGATTTGGCTGAGACAAACTTAACATTGCATATCACATATATACATATACATATACATATACATATACATATACATATACATATACATATACCATTCCCGTAGTACGTTATCGTACTATGTCATAAAATGTCTGTCATCACGCTATTAGAGAGGAATCGGCAGGAGAACATTTCTTATTGGTGAAATATTAGATTGCTTTTCACTTTCAATAGATATGACACGAAAATGCTAAAAGAGAGGAATCATCAGCATTGACTGTTTCATTTGGTTCGGAGCTTGCTTCCTTTACTTAAAGTCTCAGATTCAAATCTTTTTTTTTCGATAATTGCATTTTCTATTCAAACCAACCAATATGTAATAAGTGTTCAACCCAACTTACGAAAGTTCAAACAATCGAAATGAGCTTGACAAAGAACATCTAAGAATTCTAGAAGCAAAATTTGGTAAAGAAACAAGACCCCGAACCATCTTCTCAACTTGTCTACAAAGGCTTTCCTCACTCGTACATTCCCTTGAAACGTTCTAAAGTTTCTTTCTCTCCATATAAGGTAAATGAAGCATGTCCAAGCAAGTCTTCTGATGGTTTGCTGTTGCGTTCGAATCTTGTAGATGAAAAAAAAAAATCTCATACTGTAAGAGTTTTATCTTTTAATGGATCGATCCAGACCGATTGAGTTAGTTATGGCTCATTGAGCTTCCAGATATAAAGGTGTAAAAAAAGAAAAAAATAAATAAAGAAAAAGAGGAAGAATCGGGTCCTCTACCTTGAGGGAGGCGAGGGAAAGTTCATTGGGCCTTCATGGGCTGATTATTAAGATTTGGCCCTGGAAATGTGCTTGTTTGGTTGAGCTAAAAAAAAAAGAAAAGAAAGCCGACACATACGATAATCTTAGCTCAAATAGTAGCCAACTTATTAATCCCCTCTAATTATAAAACAAAATATCCCTGATCCTCTCTGCTTGGCATTAATTGGGAACTGCAGAGGTTGAGAACAGGCCGAACACCCATCAACAGTTCCAGAAGCAGAGACAACTATAATCGGTGCCAAATTGATTAGGGACGCATTGGCCGGAGTTCTCACCATGTTTTTGGAAACACTCCTTCTTGCAGTCAAAAAGTTTGCAGCCTGTCGGATGCAGTGTCACAAAACATCTCTTTGCTTCGGCCTGTGGAACTACGTGCATTACTGCACATATAGATTATCATGTAAGAAATCATGAGATTACTACATAGTTATAATTAATGATTAATGGTTGTAAATATTCATGACAAAATAATTTCTTGGTTCAAATTATGAAATATTCTTTAACATATGAGTTACCTGAAAGAATGAGGAAGAAGAAAACCCAACGAAAGACGCAAAGCTTTGCCATCTCTCCCAGCGATAAATATATTTGCGTGTTCAACAGGACTTCTTCTTCTTCTTTTTTTAATCAAAGGAGAATTATATATGGGGGATATTAATGGTGGTTATTTATATAGTGTTAGGGTGATGCGTTGGTAAATAATGTAATTCATGATATATGACAGTTTCTTTATCTTTCTTGAAGTCATTTAAAAAGTCAGGTTAATTAAGTTTGAGAGCGTTAAAAGTTATTTATTAAAGTCATTTTAATTAAATTTGAGAGTTCTATTTGTGTTTGTTTGTTTAATGGTCACTCTAAAATTATTTGTCTATCAGCTTTGTTCGGTTTTTTATAGGTTTTTTAGTACCCCAGACCTTAAATTATCGGACACTATTTCATAATTATTAATATAATAATTTTATTACTAATGACAAATCGTAGAATTTTTATATTTTTATATATACCGGCCTAATGAATTTGATAAAAAAAAATACACAACAATATGCTGAATTTAGAATAGTAAATCTTGAGGAAGGGGACTTAGTATAGTGCCACAACTATTAAATTCGAAACCAATATGTTCCAAGTGCATCCTCATCAGTCACACTTTCCGTCCAACTAATTCGTTCATTTTTTTTTTAATTCTTATATGAAGTTCATGATTCTTCTTTATAATTGAAATTTAAGTGGAACCAAGGAATTCGTAGAATCAAGTATACATGACAGAGGAACAATAAAACTTTCTAACAGAGTTCACTTGTAAAATTTCACTTGGCCTATAAGCTATTGAGCTTGGATCCACTTATAAAATTCCACTTGGCTTATAAACTATTAGGCTCATCTCTTACACAAAAGCTCGAGCCTATAAGTTGTGGTACTTAATCACTTATAAACCCGTGAATTTCTCTTTAATTTTTTCGTATGAGACAATATGTGTCAACATCCGCTCGTAAGTTATTGGGCCTATCTCCAATCCAAAAGCTCGAGCCGATTAGTTGTGGTATCCAATCACTTATAAACCAACGGATTTCTCTTTAATTTTTCCATGTGGGATAATATGTGTCAACACCCACTCTCACGTGGCGACGTGTTGCTTTGATGCTTCACATACATGTGACGTGTGGAATTGAACATCCGCCCTCAAAAACTGACTACGAATCGGGATTAGACTTTTGTGCATGAGGCACAATTTAGCTATCTCGAAACTAGACTTGACGTGGTGTGAACCCACACAAGCAGGCGGAAGTATAACCCACACTGATACCATGAAAAAATTCTCACTTTGGTATATACGGATTTGAGTCCATTTACAATCCAAAAACTTAAGCTAATAGGTTCATGAATCGAAACTTCATATAAGCTTGTGATTTATTTCTAAATTTTTTTACGTGAAACAACATATCTCAACACCACTCATAAAAATACAAGAAATAGTGTCCAAGACAAGCGTGCACTCAATTTTCTTGATCTGCATCTCTACATGCAGCATTTTAAATTAAAAGACATCCTCTGGCCTGGGGTCAACTAGCTCTGTTGACCCGTGTGATTAATCTCGTCAAGAATCACAATGAGTGCGACGATGAAGGCGTAATCAATGTTGGGATGCACAGTGACCATGTAATTGTCCTTCCCGACCAAGATGCTCTGAAGCGTGTGTTTCTTGTGCATCTGAATGTAACATATAATATATAGTTCAGCAATTGTCTGAACCTTTGATCGTTTGTATTAAGTCTGAAAGAGATAAAAATTTTAAAGAGCAGCTTAATATATACCTCCGCAATAACGGTCGAAGACTCTCCAATGTAGATCTTGCACGACCTCTCGAGCCAGCTCCCTTCGACTCTGAAATCGCAGACGTCCTCTTTGGTGTTGTGGGCCAAGAAGACGTGCAATTTGGTCTTGACAAATAAGATGGAAGAAGTCTTTGCACTGAACATCAGATTGTTCGGGTCATTGCTTTCACCCCTGAACGCTTGCCACCTACAATGTGCAGTCATTGCCTGCACAAACAGATAGTCTTTAGCGACCAGCGAACGTGGAACAAACCCCGAAAATACCGAACCGGGAGAAATCAAACTTTTGTGTTTTGCGATAAAGTTTTTAAGGCATAATTCACCTTATTCTCGAAATATTATGTTAGTTGAGCAGGACAGTGTAAACTAAAGCTTATGTAAAATACCATGCGCTGCAAAGTGATACCTTTGATTGCAGGGTGACGATAGGGATTCCTGCGGCATCAAGCAGGTGCCTTCGCTGATGAATGAAGGTCAGGAGCACCCCCTTCACCTTGAACAGAATATTGCCGGCGGAGTCCGTGACAACAAAGTTACCGTCACTGATTGTCATGACCTTCTTCACTATTCGTAGGTCGATCGGGTACGGGGTGCAGTACTGAGGCCCGATAACAGAAAGAGAGTTGGTTGAACCCGGAAATGATGATCCTGCGCTTGCCATGATGCCTTTGAAGAGAATTATCTGCAACAAAATCTCTTCAGGTTGTTTATGATCTCAATTACTTACACAACCTTAATGGTTTTCATTCATATATATATATATATATATAGGATTGCTCAGACGCGGTTAATTGGATTGGAATTATTAATCCTTTCTCTGTCAGACAGACTGATAATTTCCAGGAAACCAAGTCGCTGCGATTGCTTAGTTTTATTGCAATTTGCAACCCCACATATACTTTTCCTAGGAGGAGCGGTTCAAATAAGACGGCGGGGCTCGTGGAACTCATATTTGATTTTCAATAACTAATTACTGTCTGAACGTGGATGGATTTGGATTTGGTCAAATTCAAGGTCTCATCATTACTAATGGAATCAAAATGATCTCTGGATTGATCATAAGATCCTTTCAATTGGCTAGAATACGTTACTTGAACGAAACTAGATCTTGTAAAATCATACTGAATATTTGACAATACATACCTTACTAAAAAATCAATCCTTGTTTACCAACCACACATTGTCTAACCAAATCCAATTCTCTCTCAATATGTTTCTCAAAATATCCAATTCCTGAGGATCATGAGATTCGTCCAAGAAAAGCCAAACCTTTTCTGTGCAGATGTCGGTCAAATTTTCCGTGTCATTTTCATCATTTACTATAAAGAAATTAGCGAAATTGTATAGTGCAATACCACGCCTCCTGGTTTGATGCGAATTAGCGAGACTAAAATATCTTTATCAAGTGTATACGTAGAACCACTCTGGTCGGCTCAGTATCAACGGTTAGGAGCTCGTCTTCTCTGAAGGGTGTGACCAAATTAAGAACCGAAAATGGCCGACACCATCATTCAGGAAAGCCCGTTGCCAAGAATCCAATGACCAACGGAAGCAGCATCAGCGAGTCATGAAATCCCTCCTCAAGTTTGCTCCCAAAACCTCTCCAGATGAAGCAGAAGACGACCCAGAACGCCCAAAATTCATATTCGCCCTCACAGATTCATTTCCACCCGCCGCTGCGACCCGACACCCAAAGCCTACGGCTCTGTCCTCAGAACCCTCTCCGAGCCCTCCAGGTTTCTTCGCCACATCCCCGCCATCCTCGGCCACCTCGAGGCGGTGGAGAAATTCGAGACCTCAGAGCCCGTCCTCATCGACCTGATGAAGTCCCTCTGCCACACCGACGGATCTCAAGAGGCGGTCCATCCGTTCTGCAGCATTCCTAAGTTTAGGTGCGTCTCTTCTGTGCGATCCCTCGATGCCCTGCTCTCAACTCTCTGTCGCCCCCGACAGGGTCTCGAGCTTGTTCCCCGAGGCTCTGGTGAAGAGTCGGCAGATGGGTATTAGGTTTTGTTGGATCAACAGCGCACACAGTATAGAGAGGAAGAGAGACAAAAGGATAGCATAGGGAGTGAAAACTTCTATTCCTCCTTGCATAAACTGTCATACGGTACCGGAAACGTAAAACAAAGGCAGAAAAGAAACTGCCATACACGTTTAAACTGCAGCAAGTAACTGCCACTACATTTGCTCCACTAACTGCTAAATAAAAGACAAATTATGACAATAAAAAACTTAAACGGCAAGAAACCAGATCAAACGAGTTGCAGCTGCTCCGAGACAACCTTTTCCCAACATACTCCTCCTTGGTTCTGAAGCTGTTGCATACTCCAATTTTTCTTCTTAAAATTCAAATCTTCCAGCCTGAAATGGCTTTGTGAAAATGTTTGCAAGCTGATCTTTAAATGTGCAGTAGACCAGCATAACTTCACCACTCCGTTGCACCTCATGCAAAAAGAAAAACTTTACCTTAAAATTCTTGGTTCTGCCATAAAAAACTAGATTTTGCGATATTGCTAATGCAACCCGATTATCCACATGAACTTCAATGCAATCATTTGTATTCAACCACAGATCTTTGCAGTTGTTGTAGCTCCAGCCTCAACAGTAAACTGAGCCACAATATCCTATTTTTTTGGAACACCAGGAGAAACAAGCATAACCAAAATTGAAAACATTAACCTGAGGTACTTTTCATGTCATCCATCGAGTCTGCCTAGTCACTATCTGAAAAACCCTGCAACTTAAATGTAACATCCCGAGAATTTTCTTCAATATACATATTTACAGATTTCATCTATTATTTATTAAATGGAAAATTTTACATACATGTACACATGTGGATCGTTTAATTTGATTTTGTGACAACCTCATATTCCTTATCATTATCAATTTAAATAAATTAATAATTTCTTGATGTGTACTTATTTGCAAGATAAGCATTAATTTAACTTTCCATGTGTTGAATTCTCCTTCACCCTTGCCTTTCCACATGTCCAACTCAATTTCATCTGGATCCATTTCTTTTTTCCACCGCCATTCTTCTTCAATACCGCAAGGCCAAATCCAAATCAATTTCATCCATTTCCACCGCCTTCTCTTCCCTTTAAATGGCCTCATGAACTCTTCTTTGTCATTTAAATTTCCACGGCCAAAACCATTAATTACACAGAGAGAGAGAGGCCTTTGAGCAACTTAGGGAGAATATTGAGGGAAAAATATGAGGAAAATTCTAGAAAATAGAAAACATTCGATTTTCGATATTTAAGGTTCGGGAGACTTGACAATGTGAGTAACCTATTCTTAAACTAGTATTTTTATTATCGTTATAATGGTATTTTTATAACTGCATTGTCATGGTCATGTCAATGTCACGAATCATGCGTGCATTTTTATATAATCAATTATGATATTTGAAAATGAGAAGTGAGGTATTGAGTTGGGTAAATGAGATTGTTGGGAGTCGGTGAGTCTTGTGGTACCCTGAGCCAATCATAAGCCAAGCAGTAGGAAAGGGCTGCCTAGAGCAGAGAGGCTGCCAGTGTGGAGCCATCACTATGGTCGAGAGCTGAAAAAGGGGCACATGAATGATCTGAGTTCTGGAAGTCTCGATGATATTTTTATGATATTATTAAAATCGTGCTATGATCCGGCTAGTTTAGGTTGTGGTTACTCATTGGACGTCAAGCTCACCCCCAAATATATTCTCAGTGTTTTTTCAAGTTAAAAGTGACGGTGAATCGTAGCATTTTATCGGAATTTTACTCATCCGATCGAATTTGTAATTTTTTGAATATCCTTTATATGTAAGGAAATTCATACGTAATTATCGAATTTTATCGTAATAAAATTTCGGATTTTACATTAAACCTTGGCTTTTTGCTGAACTTCAATCCAAATGATAAGTTTTCTTTGAGATATCTCGACTTTTTTTGCAACCTCCAAGTGTAATTGACTGGGACAACTCATAAACTTGAACAAAACACTCACAGCAAATAGAGTATATGGTCTAGTTGCTGTAAGATACATGAGACATCCAATCAAACTTCTATAGATAGCACCTCTATAAGATATGTCCCATCTTTCTTCTGCAACCTCTCCTTCGCTGCCATAAGAGTGCTGACAGTTCTGCAATATTCCATTTTATACCTCTTTAGAATTTCCTTCAAATATTTCTTCTGACATATGAAGATCTCTTGTGGAGCTTGCATAATTTCAAGACCCAAAAAGTAAGCCATCTTCCCCAAGTCTGTCATCTCAAAGGCTACAAATAGATCTTGCTTCAACTTATCTATATGTTCTTCATCATTCCCTGTCACCAACAAGTCATCCACATAAAGTGATATTGTCACAAACTGTGGTTCACCTTCTTAACATAGAGAGTGAAGTCACTCGGACTTTTCTCAAAGCCAAAGTCCTACAAGTATCTGTTTATCTTCCCATACCATGCTTGTGGAGCTTGTTTCAGTCCATATAATGTCTTTCTCAATCTATATACTTTCTCTTCTTGCCCCTTGACACTGAAGCCTTCAGGTTGTTTTACATAGATTTCCTCCTCGAGCTCTCCATTCAGAAAAGCAAACTTAACATCTAACTGGAATGTGGGTCACCCCTTCTCTACTGCAATTGCAAATAGCAGCCTGATTGTATCAAGCCTTGCAACAGAAGCAAATGTTTCTGAATAGTCCACTCCCCAAATCTGAGCATAGCCTTTCACAACTAGTCTAGCTTTAGGTTTATTGACAGGACCATCGGGATTAAGTTTTGTTTTGAACACCCACTTAACACCAATAACATGCCTGTTTGGTGGTATGTCAGCCAACTCCCAAGTGGGTGATTTTTCTGGATTATTGCTAACTCCTCCTGCATTACTGCAATCCACCTCTAATCCTAATTTGCTTCTTCAAAATTTGCAGGTTCAAGCACTGTCACATTGCATCTTTCATAGATCTCTGCAAGCAGCCTTGTGCCTCTAATAGGTGGGTCATCCACTATGTCTTCCAATCCATTTAAGTCCTCATCAACCTGTAAAGGTACAGTAAACTGTCGTGCTACAGACTTATCTTTGCCTTCTTTGCTTTCTTTCGTCCAATTCCATTCATCTTCCTCCAGAAGGATACCATCCCTTCTCACTATCACCTTTTCTAACACAGGTTGAAAGACTCTACATGCCTTTGTTTGGAGACCGTACCCAATGAAGATCCCAAGCTCAGCTCTTTGATCCAGTTTGTCCCTCTTAACATGAGGAACATGCAAGGAACACAAGCATCCAAAAACCTTTAAATTCTTTCCTGAAGGAATAAAACCATACACTTTAAAATCTATATTAAACTCGCATGGGGACCTTTAAAATCTATATTAAAATCTACATTCTCCTTTGCTCCTGGGCCTGGAGGGCACTCACCAATTCTGCCAACTTGATTTCTAGCAAATCTTTTGTATTTTCCAAAGAAGTTATAATTGCTTCAAACTTCTTTTGAGGAGACACCAGAATCTTCTGAACTAGCCTCTCATCCTTCAAGTCAGTCCCCAAGACTCTGATTTTATTGGCTATCTCGATGAGCCTTTCAGAGTACTCTTTCACTATCTCTGAATCCTTCATCTGTTGTCTCTCAAACTCTCTTAAGAGATTTAGCACTTTCATGCCCCTCACTTTCTCATCTCCTTCATATTATGCTTTGAGAAAATCCTAGATTTCCTTTGCTAAGCCAAGCCCCATAATCCTGGTGAAAATGGTAGGTGAAACGGCAGCATAAAGGCACGACTTTGCCTTGGCCTTCCTTATTGTCCTCTCCTTGTGATACTTGATCTGATTCATCATGGGATTGTTTGGTAAGGGAGTAATTTCGTAATCCTGCTCCCTAGCTTCCCACAAATCATGGCCCTCCAAGTATGCAGTCATCTTGACAGCCCAGGCTTGGTAATTCTTCCCATCGAACACTGATGGTACCATGGTAGAGAAGCCACTCGAACCTACCTCTATCTTACTGCGAACTTTAACTAATGAAGCAACAATCGATCAATCTCACAAGTCACTCAGGCCCCTTAAGATCACTTAGGGCTCTGATACCACTGTTGGATCAACAACACACATAGTATTCAGAGGAAGAAAGACAAAGGACAGCGTAGGGAATGAAAACTTTTATTCCTCATTGCATAAACTGTCATACAATACTGGAAACGTAAAACGAAGGTAGAAAAGAAACTGCCATACACAAACTGCAGCAAGTAACTGCCACTACATTTGCTCCAATAACTGCTAAATAAAAGACAAATTATAACAAAAAAAACTTAGACGACAAGAAACCATATCAAACAAGTTGCAGCTGCTCTGAGACAACCTTTCTCCAACAGGTTTGAAGATTCCCGCTTGAGAATCTCGATTAATGCCCTATGTAAATTAGGCAGAGCAGACAATGCTGCAAATCTATTGCAACGTTTGATTGCCAACGAACTCACCACTGATGTGAGATTGTGTTCGCTGATATTGTCTTTCCTCTGCAAGGAGGAGCAGAGTAGAATCGACGCTTTCGGGTTCTTGGAAGAAATGAGAAAGTTGGCATTTTTTCCTGGGTTAATGGATTACACTAATGTGATAAAATTATCTGGTGAAGATTGGTAGAGGAAAGGATGCTTTAGTTGCTCTGAATCAGATGAAGCTCGATGAGATTAAGCCCGACATTGCCTGTTACACCTCGATTTTAGGAGGGGTTATCAAGTAAGAGGACTATGAGAGAGCTGAGAAGGTATTCGACGAATTGCTTGTGTTGGGTTTGGTTCCGGATATTGGTACTTTCCATTTATATATTGGTGGCCACTGTAAGCAGAATCGCATTGAAGATTCCATATGTATTGTGGGTTTATGGATGAGTTGGGTTGCAGACCAAATGAGACTACCTACGAGATCATATTCGGGGCATTGTGCATGGGAGGAGAGTTGGGACGGGCAAGCCAGCTCAGAAAGGAGATACAAAATAAGGGTCTCAGGCTGAGCTTGAGGATGTATCTGACTCTTGTTCAAGGTTTTGTCGATCTATTAGAGGAGGCTGTGGATAAAAGTTATACGTATGGGGAGTTCTGAAACCTGTTTATTTGGACAAGCTTATAGTAAATGAACCTGTTTGCAGATATTATATAAAAAATCAAGTGAACAATACGAAAATTAGGCTGCACCGACAGTCCTAAGCCTATCCAATGACAAAGCAAACTTATTAAATTTCCATTAGGCTTATACGGGCTCGGGCCCATATCCACTTAAAAGCTCAAGCTGATAAGTGGTGGTACCCAAGCCATATATTAACCCATGGATTTTCCTTTTCTTTTCCGATGTGGGATTTATCCCATTTTACTCCTCAACACCCGCCCTCACGTGCAATGTGTGGTTTATTTCTACCTACACGTTGTCAAAACTAAAATACTCTAAGTTTTCTTGATCAAGGCAAAATTATGCCAAGCCCATTCAATAGGATCTCAAGCATACTCGAGGGGAAAATGGAAAGAGTCACTAGTGAAGATTATATAACCAATGCAGTCAAAATAAACTATTGGAGTCACATTAAAGGTGGAGTGGGGGAGATATGACCCATTTTACCTTTTCAATTTTTAGTGAGGGAACTACTCTAAAATAATCTACCTTTTATCTTTAATTTTAATATTTTGCTTTTAAATTCAAAAAAATCATTGAGGCATCCGAAGAAGATTGTGGGTGGCATCCCCAATTTTACTTTCTTAAAGTAACTATATATTAGTTGTTGAGAAAAGGACTTGTGTGGTAAGCGATGCCCAACCCGACCCACCCTAGCATGGATCTTTGCACTTGAATTGAATTGTAACATGTACATACTATGGCATCTTCTCTTTAGCATGTAAACAACCAAAAGAATGGTCCTTTCGGTGACGGATCATCGATAGCTAAAAAAAAGACATATTTCTCTATATTGATCAAACAACATATATAAAGCCAAAACGATGTTAATGCCCTCCAGAATTGTTCATTTTTCCTCGCCAGCATTGAGCTTTCAATGCATGCACGGCCTGAACTGCCCTTTCACCATCCAAAGTGGAATCTTTTTCAGTATTGTATGTATGTAAAAGAAAATTCTAACGGTGTGAAAGTCTATCGTACATATATACTTGACAATATATAATGGAATATATATGATGCTCCAACTGGAATAGAACAAAGATGTGATTATTTTCATGCTTGCAAGGAATGATTAATTGTCATATCACAAAATGAGATACACATTTATAAGATAACGTTTGTAGTTAATACATCTTAATTATCGTCCAAGAAATATTGCATCTTCCGTCATCGCGTCGATTGTCTACTGTGAGGTCAGTATGTAAGTTATAAATTTGCTGAATGACATACATCCAAACCTCATAGCCGACAAATATTGGAGTAAACATCACTTCACTCTTTCAAAAAATATTAGCATATTAATCGTCGAATATGATGGCGACATGAAATGATGATGAAGAACATTCTTTGCCACTAAGCCATCAATGTCATCATACTAGTAAGCTAATTTTAAAGCTGTTAATGAACAGGCAATATTAAAATTCAGAATGACTTAATTATCCAAAAGAAGAGAAAGACAAAAGAAAAAGAAATCAGAACTTGAATGATCCCTTATTTCGATAAACCAATATCTTCTATTCTTTCTTGTTATTTAGTATGATGAAAAACCAATGGCTTTAAACTGCCATACTTTCAAATAAAGACTTCTCTAAAAGAAAATTACATATAATCTATATATAAATCACTTAAATAAATTATGCAAATAATTAATTTATAATAATTTAACCACATTTCTTTGAAAAATATGATTAATTTATATAGCATTAGTTCATTGAGCAAATTGCATGGACTGTTTGATATGAAAGGAGTAAAACAAGATGAAATTAATAATTAGTATATGATCCCATTCTATCCCATATATGCCGTATGTATGATCTCATTCATCCAAAGTGAATGAGTAATACTCATAGAATATTTAGTCCTCTTTCAATCACCAAGAGAACCATTTTTCTCTTGTAACCCACAAATATCACCACAATACTATTTTTTTCAAGTTTCATATCGTATGCAAATGATTTATGTCCCAATGCATCTAATTTGTGAATAGAACGTTGTTTTATTATCAATTTATCACATATATATATATTTTATATAGAAGCTTTGGTACATCTCACTGACACTGGCGTTGATTTCATAAGGTATCAAATGCATGAAGCTCTTAATTTCTTGGACTTCCTCTACTTTCTGATCGATGGCATAAGTTGCATCATTATATATATAGATGTATTGCGCATACACAATTACACATACAAGATTTAATAAAGAAAACAGGACATGCTGAAACAGGGAATAACGTATACTCATTACCTGAACCTTTGGGAAGATCTGCCATAACATAACACTATGGGCAGCATACATATAGAGTTGAGGTCGGTTAATATCTGCTGCAGCGGTTATGCCGTTAAGGCGTGGGGGTCAAGATGGGGAAGGAGGGCACATGAAGAACTTACTCATATGCAAAACTCCTAGAAAATTAAGAACCCTAACCATGCACATTGGTAACTTCTGGGTTTCCAACCACAGTCTCTTTAGTTCTTTGTAATCGCAATGAGTCGGTCATGCACGTGCCCTGCTTCTCCATCATGCCCGTCACACGCCTCGTCTCCTTTCCCACCGATCGATCTTCACACAGACACGGGGGGGGGGGGGGGGGGGGGGGGGGGGGGGGGGGGGGGGAGGAGAGAGAGAGAGAGAGAGAGAGAGGTCAAAAATGGTGATGTTGGAGGGGGGTTTTGTACTCTTTGCCCCCTCGTTTATAACAAAAGAGGAAGAGGGGTTCAGCAAGAAACAAGCAATAAAGTTTGTTGGGTTGTGGGTCCAAACAAGCAGATACTGCCATTAAATTGATAAGAAACCATAAAACCCTCCTAAGCCTTACAAGTGAAATGTTCCATTTTGGTCGGAGCAAACCAAAAACTTTGTTCGTAATGGAAATGAGGCTTTGATTTTGGTCTCAGGTAAAACAGGAAAAACAGAAAAATGAAGAGAAATTGGGGAAACTTCTGCTCGTGAGACTTCATGTTCGTCTAGCCATATATATATATATATGTATATATATCTGTGTGTGTGTGTATACCAGGTGCAAGGTGCAACCGGGGGAACACTGGTGTTTTTGATGTACTGATAAATAAAAAGTGGTTCTTTAAATGTGATATCGAGTTACCGTAATACATATAGTACTTTTAGTTCAAGCATTTGATATTTTAGTTCAAATATTTAGCACTTTTAATAATCGTCATTAGTACAAGTATTTAGTATTACGGTAAAAGTCTTACATATTTTATATATTCCATCACAAATAGCAAACATCCAAAGACGAATTTCCCATAAAAAGCACAAACATCCGAAAACGAATTGTCAAAGTCATATGGTAAGTCTTGATTTGCTGCTTCCTCTTCCTCCACACAGCGTAGGAGTGCGATCCAAATCCCGAACATTAAGATTTTAATTATCTTTCTTCTGCTAATTACCTTAATTGATCTAATTAAAAATCCTCCATGCATCAATCTTGAACCCTAGTTCGGATCTTTATCAACTTGCAGCCATATAAAAGTTCGTGGATAGAAATGAAAAGCATGCTCTTTTCCATAAGGGCTGGCTGGTAGTTGTTTAATAATTATTTCGGGGGCAGGTTGTCATTTTCACTATTGTTGATTGATGATGCATTTTACATATGATCCCCAATTAATACCATCACTGTCAAATTTAAGGCCGTCCCATTCTGCTGGCATTTTTTTCGACCGGAAAATCTCTCTCGCAGCCCCATTTTCTTTTTTAATTTTTAGTCGTACCGACTACAACTCCTGTTTAAATTTTCACTTAGAGGAAAATCTTTTCTTGGGCAATATATATCGGTATATAATTCAAATCACTTTTTTTTTTCTTTTTTGTTACAATTTCAATCAATGCTATGACGAATAGTTGAAGATTTGGAGCTTTGTAGAGAAAATCACGGACAAATTTTTGTCTCGGGGAGGTCAAAGCAGTCAGCCCATTTGACCACACACCTTCACTGATTGTTTTCTTTTTCTTCCATCTTTTGGATCATCTCTGGCAAAGCTTTAATACTGGGGACCATGTAAATGTAATAAAATTACATTGCGCATGTTAAGGTGTGAAATCGAATTAAGGCCGCCTAATATATTACCTTGTTAATCACTTGGCATCGATGGATGACCAGACTGCCATAGGGTTGGCTGGTTGGCCAGCTATGTTTTGTCAGATTTCTTCTCATTCTAGAAGCCATATTACTCACAGCGAATAATACTCAGACAAGTAATTAAAAGTTGGGCTATCTTTCCTAGTCCTCTAATATATTTTAGCAATAAAAGTAGGTTTCAATCAAAAGGATATAACGCAGTGACGCACACTCTCGCATGTTGATCTATAAGTTACAGCTTTGATATCTAGTAAGACTACATGTGCTCCTTTATTAATTATTTAGAATTTTTCTTTTATTGTACTAGGTCTTGTGCCCCCTTTATAACCGAAAAAACGAATACGATTTGGTTCATATACTTCGACCTCAACCTGAAATCAATGACTTCTTAGATTGGTTAGTTCCGGAACATTTATGATCATGGTCCGAGTATTTTCTTATTCTTGGCTAATGGGTCTTCCGAATAATCAAAACAAGAAAATATTCTAGGAAAATGTCTATGTGTACTATCAGTCTTGCACGATCAGCAGCACCAAAGTTTTTTGCCACCTTTGAAATGGTGGAATTGAGAAGTAAATAATTATTTCCGGATAATTATCAAAGAAAGCGTAGAATAGAAAACATCAAATTGCACAATGCAGCCAATGAGAAGTTGACACAAATCAATTGAAGCCTCTCAAGTATAAAACGTCCATTTTTCTTCAGTTAATTCCAGGCGAACCCTCTGCTCGCCACAGAACATGGCAACGCATACACAGACTTAGGTGTCATCTTCAGGTAATGTTGCTATCTGAGGATTAATTATGAATCAACAAAACCTGTAAGCATTACCATGCCAATGGCCCTCCTGTTGATTTTAATTTTTCTGTTCAGTTCATACGACGTACTACTATAGTCAGTTCTACCCTCGTGTGTTTCTGCACCTACCCATACACCGAAAGAAACTCGGTAGATTTCCGAAGTTAATATAGCTTGCTCCCTCGCGATCCTTATAGAATTCCATCGCTCGTTAGCAGATGCTTTTATTTCATCATCTTCACTTTCTTTTCTTTCCTCCGCTAGGTCGAGTGGCAGCATCTGTGCAACAAACACCCATGACTAGAGGACAATATAATTCATTCAGAAGTGAATTATGTTATATCTCGTTTTTTTTATGTCGATGGTTTCCAGTGCCGTAGCAACCGACTAATTCACCAGACGGTGTATTATATGGTCTGAGGCCCGCCATTAAATCCCATATGAGAATCGAACTATGAACCTCACCTACTGCTTGTTGTCAGCTTACCAGCGGATCCAACCCCTCGTTGGTGTGTTGTGTGTCGTTTGATATGTAAGGCTTTGATCCAGCTATCTATATATAATATCTGTAAGGTCAATCGTAGTGGACCAAAGCGGCAAAAATATCGGTAGCACGTGTCATAATGGCCATTACATATATTGTCTATACGCGCGTTACTTGTGGGGGTTACACGTACAAAGTGGCCTTAATCAGAATGCATATATTGGTCTCTTCACTAAACGTTTGTAAACTTAAGTCTGTTTTGTTCCATTTACCCTTTTCGTATTCGACATTCTAAAATAAATAAAATCGTGCATGAAAAAGAAAAGGAATAATAATTATACAGATTGTGGTTTTTTTTCCGCGAGACCCACTTCTATATAATTTAATGGAATCCGAGTGCTTAATCCACGCCCACTTCCCACATTGTGAAGGTCAGAGATGCTTCTCTTGTCCTAAAACAGGGCTCGAATAGTGAGAAACTGAGAATCCTTCCTCTAACATGCATCATCTTCACTAAAATCTCATATTTTATTATTTTTCAATGAAAAAATCTCTTCTGAAATCATCATACATAATTATGGGCTACAACATCATTTAGCATACATCTCTGTACCGAAAATTACTTGTGGGGGACAGCACATCAAGTTGTCTTCCCTAATACTTTGTTTGGATCACGGATTATGAAGGGTTATTGTGCAAATTCATAACTCTTCATAACCCGCGATCCAAACAAGTCATAAAATGTAACTCAACTCATTCCTTCACATGTAATATTCATTCAACGTATATGTCTATTCGCCAATACAGAAGGAGTTTGAACTTATAACTCGAGTAATCAGTAGAATCAAGCCGCTTGAGGAAGTAGCACATATAAAGTGATGGATGGAGGGCATTTCATCGGTTATATTTGTGGGCGCGCATGGGCGAGGAAATCCATTAACAAGTGAATAAATCTTCCATATTCCTTCCAAAGGATTGTGGAAATCTTCAGCGGCCTATAATAGAAGAACAGAAACAAATATCTAAGCTGCAGCAGCTATATGGTCCAGACAGAAAGAGCACAGACAATGCAATGGGGGGCCATTGCCTTACCTTACCTTGATTATATATTCATACATATAACAATAACAATACAACGATATGAAAACACCCCTATTCATGCAATTCTCTTTTTGATTCCGGGCCCCCTCAATAATTAATTTTTATGCCCTTATATATGGCCTTACCTTTTCATCGGATCATTTCTAGACATGCCCGTACGTGCTACCATTCCACGACGACGCATATAATTGTAGGTTTCATCGTCTACAATATATGGGGAAAGAATGTAATTGTGCAATCGCACCATGTTGATCGCCGACATAATATAGATGCCTTTAACAATAGTTCTGCACAATTATTTGTTATATGTTGTCACGTCAGTGAATTATCGTTCAGAATTATATACTGCTCACTATTTATGATGAAAATTCATATGATACTGTTGCGCGTTGAAGATCGAGGGTCTTTTCGTGTTGTCGAACGAAATAAAATGCGACAAGTGGAAAGTATAAGAAGTGTGGTTTGCGTACCAAGTAATTATGAGGATGCTTCTGTTAAGAGACTAGACGCAGGATTAGACTAATTAAATTAACCATATATTTGTTTCGACCTTTCATTAGCGGACATATATTCGCCCATTGACCGCATCCCCCCGATTGACAAGGGGCAACGACACGAATAGGAGACAGCAGTGCAAATAAAAACAAAAAATTAAAATAACTAATATTTGATTAAGGATACATTACATCTTAATTAAATCAAAGCCATGAAAAGTAGTAGTGATAAGCATTTTTTCCGGATGTCTTGTCTGACGCTGCAGGACTGTTTTAATCTTAAGACGTGTCAAGATTACAAGGTCTACACTTGACATCACCTAATCAAAATCAACGAAAGAAACAAAAACTTTAATCTAGAAATTTAAGAAATGGGGCTTTTTTATTAATGGATTTTATTTTTCAGTGAAGTGATAATTTCTGTAATTTATAGTTAATTGGGATTAGTCAGCAAATGGAGAAAAGTAGGTAAAACAAGAGCAGCCATTGAAGCACGCCTGACATAGAAGATGAACTAAGCATGGTTTAGATATATAAATATTATTAGGGAAAGATTTTGATGGGGCAATCTATAATATAATTCAGATTGATTTTTTAGAGTATGAGTATCTATCGTGCGCAGACCTTTAATTACAGCATGTTATTGTGATGTATCTAACTTCTGATGATTATTTATTTTGCTGGATGGTATATTACTAATTAATTAGATACTGTACCTTATAATAGAGTAACTAATTTACTCAATAACTTTAGATTAATTATATATATGTGTGTGTGTAGCTTCCCAAGTGGAAGTTCCAACATTTGGTTATGGGCAATCGATCGTGCAACTCTTTTTTTTTTTCTTTCCAGCCTGAATATCGGGGTGGTGGTGGTCTGTATATAATTTTGTCTCTCATGGCCTGGTTAGGATAAGTCAAAATTAGTCGGATCACCATTTGCATCCAAAATAATCCCATAAGATGCCTCAATTAGCCGGCCAAAGTGTCATTTTCTGTCTCCTGAATGACCGATCTACTGTGCTCCTATTAAAAAATTAAACTAATTAGATGAAAACTAGCACGTTCCGCATGAAATTTTTTTTATAAATAATAATGTAATAATTATACAAAAAAGTAATTATTTTGTGCAAAATATGTTTATTGGTATCCTAATTAAATCCCTAACAAAATTTTAAAGTGTCTCAAAATTTCTAACGAAATATATATATATATATAAAAAAAATTGAATCATCTCTTGTATAAAAAGTTATCTCATTTAATGAAGTCGATCGGAACTTCCGCCATTTGAATTGGAGCAGGATTTGAGAGTTCCGAACAAATAGTGAAGAAATAGAAGAACATGTCGTAATTCGAGAATCATGATGCCATGTATATTTGGTGTTCGATTTATTACCTTATTTTCGTATCTCGTTTTGGGCATCTACTTTTCCCAACAAATTGATTGTTGTTTTGTTAAAGAATATGAACAGTATAAAATACATATTTATAGCTAACTAAAGAGATATCTAAATTCAATTAAAGGAAATATAATATTTAAAATTCTATGATAATATATACATAATTGGAATAGAAATATATATATATATATACACATACCCTATTACATATTTTTATTGTAATTCTTTTACCATTTATATGCGATTTAAAATAATTTAAAAAGATCAAGTATAAAAATTTCATATAACTAAACCCAAATAAGAAATTTGATATATTTTACCAAATATATTATTTACATAATTAAACTGATGATGTGCTTATATATATACTACAGACAGAATATATTTTGTTATGTATGGAAAAAGAATTGATATATTTTGATTTTAGAGTTAACTTGAGTTGAGTTTTAGTTTTAATTGGTTTGTAATAATTTGTTGTTGAATTATGAGAAAAAGTGTGAAAAAGTAATTAATAGTTAAGATAAAGTAATTATTGTGTTGTTAAATTGTGAAAAAAGTAATGAATAGTTAAGAGAATTTAGTATTAAAAATTGAATTGAATAGTTAAAAAAAAGAAAGAAGTAATAATTGTGTTGTTGAATTGAAGATAAGTGGAGTTGAGTTGAGTTGAATTGAGTTGAGTTAAAAAAAATTTCTAAATTCAAACACACAAATAATGAAATCAATATATATGCATATATAAAATAAAAATGAGATATATTGTTATATATGCAAAAGGAATCAATATATACATATAATCTATATTAATTTTTTTTGGTAAATCATATAATTTATATTAACGTATAACTGCTCAACTCAAAGTTTATGAGAAAAGATCTTCAACGTAAAAGAATTAAGAGAAATATTAAGGGAAAAAAGTATTACAATTAAGAAGTCATTCTGGAATTGGAGTCTGAATAAAATGAAAAAAACAAAAGGAAAAATTCCAATTAGTTATCCTTACATCCAAAAATCAACATCCTTCTAAAGTCCCATATACATAAAATCTTACTTTATGTAATAATAATAAGAATCATCATCCTAATGTATAGCTTACTCAATTCAAAGTTTATGGGAAAATCTTCAACGGAAAAGGAATGAAAAAAAAATATTAAGGGCAAATAAACCAAAAGAATGTTACTATTGAGAAGCCAATTTGGAATTGGATTAAAGGTCCCAATGAAAAATCAAAGATAATATTATAAGCTCAATTTCAAATATAACCAAAAAAAAAAAGAAATCATTCAACAAAAATGAAGTTCAACAAAATAAAAATGGAGGAGAGAATGCAAAAACTTACTCTTACATGTAATTCTTTGTGAAAAATCCATATCAATCGATCAAGAAGAAAGAGTAAATCCAAAAAAAGTGAGGAGAAGTCTTCTTCATTATAATATCTATAGGATCTTATATATGATTATTGCAATAAGAAAAGACGATTTAAATATATTTTTATGTATAGTAAGCAATGAAATCATAATTGAAAATTTACTATTAACATAAAATGAAAGAGAATCATGAGTAAGCATAAATGTAACCACATGATTTATTCCCCAAACAACTATACTTAATATTGACATTTTTATTGAAAGAAAGAAATTATATCTACGAATTTTCTTTAGAATTACCTTATATATAGGTATGTGGATATGTGCAAATTTGAAATTTACATAATTAAATTGATAATATATTATGAATATATAACTACTTTTATATTATAAAAGAATATAATTTTTTTTTTACTATATGAATGATGATAAATGATGATGTGTTATCTCGTTTTCTTATTTTTGATGATATGACAGCATGAGAATTCAGTTTTCGACTTCATTTTCTTTTATATATATGTGTGTGAACTCATACATATTTATATATACATGTATATATATATATATATATATTTTAGGCATTTTCAACCAACCTTAATGTAAAATTATGATAGAGATCATTTATGACTGCGAGTAGTTTCTTAATTAACTTAAATAACCTATCGAATTAAAAATTCCGTTCTTCGTAAAAATATTAATTTCTGCCACAATATTTATTCAAGTATTTACATCTTTTTTTTTGGTCATGCAGATTAATTATTATTATTATTACATAATTATTTGGTCATGCAGGCGTCATATATATTAGCAGAGAGTGCTGACTTATTATATATTAGCAAATTAATTATTATTCATCAAAAGACTAATTAATTATTAAAAAGAAACTTCAATTTTCACTATTGAGGGTGATTGCAGATCAGCTCAAGTGACATGTTAAATAGGTACAGTAGTACGAGAACTTAAGTGCGTCGTCGTCCCAATTACAATTCGCTGTACTTTTATAAAGTCGTTATTATCTATATATTATATTAGCAGACAAACAGAGCACTATTCAGGTGGATCGATCATCAGTGACCCCAATCGAGTCGACGACCAAGCTTTGAATTTTTATCATTATTATTATTTACTAGAATAACTTATTTAATTAATTTGTCTAATCACCGGAAAAGCAGGGAGGGATCGATGATGGTAAGGAATATTTGATCAGACCTGTCCTTTTTCTATAATCCTTTTTCTTACTCAATTAATTTTAAAGCCATCTTTGGCTTAGTGATTTGTTCTCCTCTATACTATCCCAAAAGAGAAGGAGATTAATAGGGGAGGAAAAAAGGGAGGAGAACAATTTGTCCTCCACTGAATCATGACAGAAAAGAAAAGAATCGAATAACCCGAAAAAATTATTGTTCCTTCCCTTCGAGCCTTTTCCACAGAGACGTGTTAGAAAGTGTTGGGGTGGTTCTAATTTCTCATCAGAGGCATTAACAACGTGCATGCAGCATGAGAGAGATGTAACTTTCGCGCGAGCATAAGTGTCATTAGAAATATGCAGTAATTTACCGCCGAGCGTCATATTATGCAATCGCCATTGCAACATCGGTGTGCCATTGTCCCGTTATTCAAAGTAACCTCAGGGATGGATTCAAGATTTCGATTGAGGGGGGTGAATTCTTGGAGGGGACATAGAATGATAATATTTCCCATTTAAGAGGAGAATATAAGGATTTTTATAAAAGAAATTGGATCATAATATATAAATTTCTTTATAATATCAAAATTTTAGGGGGAGATTGTCTCCGTCAGCCACCCTCCTCGTTCCATGCCTGTGTAAGCCAATCATTTTAGAGCTAGCGTAAGTATAGAGATTCCTTTAAAAGATGGAAAAGAATAATTAGTACTTCCATTGAAAAACCATATCTTATGGATTGAAGTTCAAACCTCGTTTTCTTTGATTTTCTTGTGTTTATGAAGAAGGCTTTCTACGGTCAAACGGGCCCCTTCGGGCAATTCCAAGGAAATGTAACAAGAAAGGGCCGAGAAGCTCAGTTTTTTTGTCATTACGATTGCCGAGCGAATGAGATGAGAAAAAGGGAAGATGGACCGATCGATGGAGGGTCGTTTTCGGGATGGGACTTTCCGAGTGCTGAGCATCAACTTGACGAAGTCCGTCCTTTCCATTGAAGCCATAATTAAGTGCACTTACTTTGTGATTGAAATGATATATATATATATATATATATATATGTAAGAGGGAAATATCACCAAACCAACCACGGCCTTCACGTGTTTTAATGAGATCGTAGTGATCCTTATTTAGGGCTTTTGAGGTTTTCGAATAGGACCAGAGTGTTAATCAGATAGATACATATAGAGAGAGGGGCCGAAAGAAACCTGTCCTTTGCCGAAATAACAACAGATCAACCCCACCGCGAGATCCTCTTTTGCTCAAGGCAAAGATATGAATGAGACATCGATATCGATTAATTTGGTGGTTTTCCCTACATGACAACTTGCCCTTCCCGCACTCGATTAAGATTTTTGTGTGATGACTAGAACATCTCAGTTAAGCGACTGCAACAACAAACTCTTTTAGCTGGAGTTTTTACTATCTTATTTCTTATTGTGTAGAGGCATATGGATAGATCAATTAATCCTCACTGTACTATCAAGCAGTACGATCGTGGATATATGCTGATTATGGGCCCTAATTGCTTCTAGATGAGCGCAGTGTGTGTACTGGTCACGTCTTACCTAATGGATAAAGTAACTACATATGCTGATGTTGTAATATATATGGGTCATACCTGACATATAGTCGATTGCACACTATATATTGAACTGGAACCGGAGATCATATTAAACTGGATCAACTCGTGAATGGATTTTGTCAGCTCGGAAGATCAATACCGTCAGCTCTAGATCCCTATTTTCATCCATCAGATCTCGATCATATGGAAGGATCTCACTCTTCTGATAGAAAAAATAGAAAGATCAATTAGGAAAAGCTCTGTGGGCCCCAATCTGGATTAGTAAACTAAGGCCTAAGGAGGACAGGCCCAATTAGGAAAAGGTCTACTTGTGATTTCATAATCCTAACGGCTACTTGGACTGGTCCAATGAAAGAATCGGCCGCAGGGGGGCATCAGCCCAAACTCATAGTTCCCGATTAGCCCGTGAAAAGGAGGAGGCTTTCAACCTGGTACATTTCGGTATAAAACATAGTATCCAGAAATCCAATTGGGTCCCAATTAGTCCAATTGAACTGAGTTGGCCCATTAAGAGGTAAAGCTCTCTCGGTTTGAATTTTTTGTATTTACAATGATTCGAACTCGAGACTTTACTTAAGCGAAACAAGCGTCGAAACACTTGAATCAACCCACGTTAATTCAACCTAGTATATTCAATTGGGAAAGCTCTAGTCGGGTTGGTTGTTCGGTTTCAGCGTGGTATGGTTTTTTACTCAAGCTATAATCATATCACAAAATTCGATCTTTCTTTTGTTTTCTTTAAATGGAACCTATAGGCATATCTAAATAATTTAAAAGACAACCAAACCATAATTCATTAATAAAGTTTCATATTCGAGCGATTGATAGCTTCCACAAGTCTCTGATTCGAGGGGTAAGGAGTTTCCAAAAATAATCCCTTA
Source organism: Punica granatum (assembly GCF_007655135.1). Lineage (NCBI taxonomy): Eukaryota > Viridiplantae > Streptophyta > Magnoliopsida > Myrtales > Lythraceae > Punica > Punica granatum. The sequence continues at coordinate 1,920,967 of NC_045127.1, read as the reverse complement.
ACTTGTGATAAATCTCCGATTCACATTTCTTTTTAATAAAATATGAAAAGACTTTATTAAATAATTTTATATTTTTCAAGCCTTCATTTTTTGAGGGTCCAATAGTCTCATCCAATAATGAAATAAATTTATTATACGTCTAATATTTATAATATATAAAATATCAATTAAAATTTATAAATATAAAAAGCACATATAATCAGACTAATTAATCCATTAATATTGTCGTCAATAAAAAAGCAAAGATTCCAAAATCGGAATCAACTACTCTAATCTCCGGCCATTGCAAACCGACACGTCCTTCTGGCAATAAAATAAACTTTTTTTTTGTTTATTACTCTCTGCGAAGAGAAGAATCTCCAAGAAGTATAAATAAGGGGCCAGTTTTTTTTTTTTAAAAAAAGAAATTCCCGCAAAGAGACGGCCATTAACGGGCGAGGGTAGGAGGAGCCAACCATGGCGTCACTCTGCTCTGCCGTCCCAATTTATTTTTTTATTTTTTTTTAAAAAAAAAGTTTTCAGAGCTCCTCCGAAGAGAAAGAGACACGAAGAAAGTTGAATTGAATGATCAGTCACCAATACCATAGCTGAATGACGAGCTTGGAAGTGAGCTCTCTACTTCACTATAATACTACCTCACCTCCATCGCCGAAGCTCAACTCGCCCAGTCCCTCCCTCGCTGTCTCCCGCTTTCTGCAATGGCGTCGTTTGGTCTGGATTCCGCCTTCTCGGCAGTGCGGAACGAGGTCCTTGACTCGAAGGCCCTCTTGGCAGCTCGGCGTTCGTTTCTGAGCTCACCGAGCTCTTTCAGAGTGAATTTAAGCTCGGGAGCTCGGAGTTTGAAGTTCTGGTGCTGTGATTTTAGAGTCTCGTGTGCGGTGTCCGAGGTTATGGCAGTGGCGGATGATCGGATTGCTGAGCAGAAGGAGAAAGGTCGGGCTCTGAGAGTCGGGCTTATCTGCGGTGGTCCGTCGGCAGAGCGGGGAATTTCTCTGAACTCGGCGCGATCGGTCCTCGATCACATACAGGTGATGCTGCTAACGAGTAACGACGATTGAAAGCGTAGGCGCTGATAAAATTTTGCATGTCAAAGTTCGTGTCGATCACTCGGTGATGCTGTCTACTTCGCATTTTATTACCTGTCCTTGTCTTCCTTGTTCTCCACGAATGTCTGATTTGATGTGTTTGCTTTGATTCATAACAGGGAGATGATTTGCATGTCAGCTGCTATTACATTGACAGCAATCTCAATGCATTTGCTATATCTTCCGCTCAGGTTTGCCTAATCTTTCCACTCCATTTACTTCATACCATAATAATTGTGAGATCATTAGTGTGAGCTGGTTCTCAAGTCTTGTCAAAATTTAATCTTCTCATTGCATATATTTCCTTGAACATGAGTGCCAGTTTAAGGTTTAGATGGCATTCTTGAATCTTGATGTACTTGGACTCCGATTGTCAAAAAACCTCTGCACTCTTGTCTGCCTAGCCTGCCCATACTTTTAGCTATCTAGATATTTGCTTGGGTAACAGTTGTAAGCTTTTGAATTAAACTAGTAGGCTTTATAGCCCGTGTGAAGTAGTTCAATTGGATGTGATCAGTCTAGATGAGGTGATGCTGCTCCACTGCAAATTTGCAGGTATACTCAAATACCCCTGCCGATTTCGATTTCAAACTTGAAAGGTAAGCTAGCAACTGTATCTGGTAAACTTGTACTACTAAATGATATTGCTGACATTCTGCCATTGCAGCCTTGCGCAGAGTTTTCAGTCTCTGTCTGACTTTGCAGCGCATTTAGCGGCTTCTGTGGACATAGTTTTCCCCGTGATTCATGGTCAGTTTGGAGAAGATGGTGGCATCCAGGTGGGTTGTTTCTTCTTTGATGAGACTTCTGGACTGGTTAATTAAAATTGAAGAAAACAGCCTTAAGCACACATGCTTTCCATCTGTAAAATGGCCATTTTTAAATCATTTTTGCTGAAGATTAGTAAATCCAACTTCTCTTTGACCTTTTCAGGATCTCTTGGAGAAAACCAGTATTCCATTTGTCGGTACTGGATCCAGAGAGTGTTGCAAGGCATTTGACAAGGTAAAACCAATTTCCATTTAGCTTTTGGTGAAGATGTTTTATTTTTCTCGAGTCCAAAAACCAGAGTTTAGGCTTGAGATTATTTAATTATAATATATTTGTTCTCCCAATTATTGTGGCAGTATCATGCCTCCTTGGAGCTGAATAAATTAGGATTTGTGACAGTGCCGAGTTTTCTGGTTCAGGTATCTTACTGAAGAAAGTTATTTATGTGCCCTTCTCTCTCTGCTTCTGAGTGTGTTGAATGTCATTAAGTATTATTATGTTCATGTTCCAAACATAAGTGAGTATATTCTCCTATAACTCATGACAATATGCAAATTAGCAGCCATGTATTTACATGTAACTATATCAACGCACATGTTCAGTACGAGCTTTATTCTTTGCTTAAGTGCTACTTGCAATGTCACTATGAATCACCCCCTGTTTCTTTATAACTAGACAGCAAAATGTGTACCTCAATTGTCTCTACAATTTTTATTGAAGTTTCTATTTGTTTAGGGGTCCAATGAACAAGAATCTGAACTGGCAAAATGGTTTACTTTAAACCAACTGGACCCACAAAGGGGAAAAGTGGTGGTAAGTCCCACTTTCTTCTGATGGCGATGGAACATCCATGACAATGCAAGGATGTGGCTCGACTTGGATTTCTCTTTCATTCTCTTACAGGTAAAACCAGCGAGAGCAGGATCAAGCATTGGTGTAACAGTTGCATATGGTGTTGCAGATTCCCTAAAAAAAGCAACAGATCTTATACTAGAGGTAGATGAGCTTATCCAAATCCCAGAAGTAGTGCTTTTCTTTTAACACCAATTCTGTCCTTGAAGTTAATGGATCAATTCAGGACATACGTGGGAGTCTAGAGAATTTTTAGCTGTATATATATTGTAGTTTGACCTACACACACTATGCCACTTTTGTTATCCTCATAGGAGTGCAATATCTTTTCAGGGAATTGATGATAAGGTGCTTGTTGAGATTTTTCTCGAAGGAGGATGCGAATTCACTGCCATTGTCCTTGACGTGGGCCCTGGTTCCAATAGCAATCCCGTCACATTGTTGCCAACTGAGGTATCCGATGCCATTGATTTTGACTTTATGAGCTAGGACTCCATTTTTTCTCCAATATGCTTGGAATAGATTTGCCTACTATTAGTTCCTTGTCACCTGTATGGTTAGAAAGACCCTCTGCTGTTTAGTGGAAGAGGCAACGGCCAGAGTGAATTATAAATTATTTGATTAAAAAGATAGGTTACTTATCCCCCCAAAAAAAAAAAGATAGGTCAGGTTTTCAATATCTTAAAAGAGCTAGTAGGATACTATTCTAGAATAAATGTTCTTTGACTGGTAAAGATTATTTGGGTGTGATCTTCGATAATTTGAATTGAAGCTATACAGTGTCATTTGACTATAAATTTTCGTTGTTAGGTGTGTCAATTTTATTTAAACTGAAAATTTTCTTGAAACATCTGGGTAATGTATCTGATTTTAGTTAAGATTTGCAAGTTTGTCTGATGGTGTGCATAAACTAATGATACAATCGGGTCAGGTGGAACTCCGATTTCATGGCACAGTTGATGTCAGGGAAAAGGATGCAATCTTCAACTACCGTAGAAAATATCTTCCAACACAGCAGGTGAAGAGGACTTCCTGATCTACATTTTGTTTAACATAAAGTGTCAGATATGCATATGTTCATCATATCCCAAACGGATGTAGCATATATTTATGGGAATTGGAAGAATGCATAGTTTGAGTTCACTACTATACATGAAACTAGTTTTGATTTGTGGAACTTAATGGTTGCTATAATTCTAACAAATTGTTTGCAGGTTGCTTATCACACTCCACCTCGTTTTCCAGTAGGCGTAGTTGAACAAATTCGCCAAGGAGCATCACATTTATTCAAACAGCTTGGTCTTCGTGACTTTGCTCGGATTGATGGGTGGTTTTTGCCTCCTACTTTCCATGCATTGACTTCTGAGGACAGATTTGGGAAGACTGACTATGGTACCATAGTTTTTACGGACATAAATCTGGTGAGGTTACTGATGTCCTCTACCCACAGCATTAGCAATGATGTATTACTGTACCTCACCTAAAGTTCAATTTCTGATCCAGATTAGTGGAATGGAGCAAACGAGCTTTCTCTTTCAGCAAGCTTCAAAGGTACATGCACTTACCTACTGCAAGCTTGTATTATGGTCATCAAGGCAAATCCTGTAGCTGCCACAGATCTGTTCTACTCTAGAATATAGCCACATATCAAACTTTCTGCATACGGTCTCTAATAATGTAACCATCCCGGAAAATTCTGGATATGTTAAGCTGTTAAATTATTATAGTCGAAAAGCACTGTATAATAATGAAATTTCGTTAACATAGTTATCATATGTGTGGAAAGCTGAGAGATCTTTGCCCTCTTTACCACTCTGAAAAAAATGTTTTGCAAGCTGGAACATATTTATTGTGTAGCCACCTTTCTGAAAGTTTAAGCATGTTAGCTGAAGGCACAAAAATATATAATTACGTTACACCCTTTTCATGCATAGGCTAGAATAAGGATGAACGGCGAGTGTGTGAAAGGATTTAATGAGAGACAAGTATTCAGGTATGGATACTTGAACCAAAGACTGATACATAAGAAAATTGAAAGAATCATTGGGACCTGTTCTGACCATATGAGTTTGTTAGATAAAAGCGCTATAAATATATGTCTGTTATTACTTAATACCATTCATGATAAATTCACTATTGAGGTCGATTCACTTGATCTTGCCATGGCATATTCTTGCAAGAGGAGTATTTTTCCTTGACAAGCCTACTGTAATTTTCAGGTGGGATTTTCTCACTCAAACATTCTTCAAAGCATTATACACCATGCTTGCTTAAGGTTTCCAGATTTGGCATCAAGCGTCAATTTATCAGGCCATTCCAGAAGAAGTCCCAATTTTTTGCAACTGACTGAGACTTCTAAAAGAGCTGAGAGAGCATCCAAAGCCTTTGTTGTTTTTGGAGGAAACACGTCAGAACGGCAAGTCTCCCTTATGAGTGGAACAAACGTCTGGCTCAACTTGCAAGCATATGATGACGTGAGACTTTTACCCTTTTACATAAAATTCTCTTCTTTATTTTTTTTTTCCTTTCCTTTTTTCTTTTTTGTGGTTTTTTTTGTCAATTCTAACATTGTACAAGTCCATAACTGTTCCATGGACTAGCTATATCTGCTAGTCCTGGTATTTGTTTGACTGTCTTTCATTGCTCTGATAACACGAACAGACTATATGGATACTAGCATTGACCAATATGAAATGAAACAGATTAGCCTTGTGTGAAAATTATAAATAATTCTGTGCAAGTTTATGCATCACGAGGTGTATTGATGTCCTCTTGTGATTTTTGGTGTCAACAGCTCGAAGTAGTTCCTTGTTTGCTTGCCCCTTCATGTGAACATTCATCAAGCGCAACTTCACATGAGAAGGATTCTGATTTGAGCTCCTGGGCAGTTTGGACGTTACCGTAAGTGTTAAATTAGGAAATTTTTAAGTCTCCAGTAACATGTGTTTTTTTTTAAAGTGGTATTCACAGTAGCACATAGTATTCGGCAGCAGCAATTCCTTTTTCTCTTTTTCTTGCAGTTACTCTCTCGTTCTAAGACACACAACTGAAGAAGTTCTGGATGCATGTGTTGAGGCTATTGAGCCGAAACAGGCTGCGTTTACATCCCTACTAAGAAACCAAGTGATGAATGATCTCACGGAAGGTTTGGAGAAGCAAAGTTGGTTTTCTGGATTCGATATTGGTGATGAACTACCAGAGAAATACTCTTTGAAAGAGTGGATTGCCCTGGCTCGGAGAGTCAAAGCGACAGTTTTCGTTGCAGGTGGTTTGTTTTTTTTTTTTTAAGATATTCCTCTTGGCAATATAGCAATGATATGGGACATTGTAGACTTCTGTACCTGTTTTACTTGAAAAACAACTCTCTGATTAAAATCTAGGTGGAAGTGCTCCTTATATTATGGAGTAGTTCATTCTGTCCTGTGATGTTATCTGCAGTGCATGGAGGCATTGGTGAAGATGGGACATTACAGTCATTGTTAGAGGCTGAAGGAGTTCCCTATACAGGTCTGTAAAAATCCATGCTGTAGTACGAAACTGTGAAGGTGTTTTCTTGTTAAACTGGCTGACAGTTCTGCACATGAAATGTTTCCCGCGGTCAAGGTCCTGGTGTTGCTGCTTCAAAGATTTGCATGGACAAAGTTGCCACATCTCTTGCTCTAAACCATGTATGTGATCCTCTAACGTGTATTATAGTATCTCCTCAGAAAGACAGGCTATAGTTTCTAGGTAATATTTTTTCAATCAAGCGTGAGCTACTTTATCAATGTTTTGTTGTTATCTCCAACAATGAACAGCTAGAAGATTTCGGTGTTTTTACAATAAAGAAAGAAGTATGGAAGAAAAGGGATTTGCTGCAAAAGCCAACAGTTGATGTTTGGCTGGATATAACTTCAAAGCTCCAGTGTGAAACTATTTGTGTCAAGCCAGCAAGGGATGGATGCTCTACTGGGGTTGCAAGACTTTGGTAAGAAATACTCCTAGGTTCATTAATATCTTACAGTTCGACCATGTTAATCATGTCTTCCTCGGACGCAGCTCTGCAGAGGATCTCCTAGTGTATATAAAAGCATTGGAAGAGGGACTTCTGCAAATTCCTCCCAATAGTTTTTCAAAGGTAGTGATCTTTTGCTAAAACTAGTTTGTCTCTGAAACTTTGGGTACGTGGGAAAATTACCTATATATTCCAAAGAAAATACATTCTGCTGTTAGAATTTGAGGAGAAAGCCGATCTCCACATGCTGCTTTTGCTTGTATGACTCTGTTGTTTGAATGGTGTCAGGCACATGGGATGATTGAGATGCCAAACCCTCCTCCAGAGCTCTTAATCTTTGAGCCGTTCATCGAGACTGATGAAATTATTGTCTCATCCAAATCTATGGAAGAAAAAACGCCAAGCCTTGTCTGGGAAGGAACCAGTCGATGGGTGGAAGTTACAGTTGGTGTAATTGGAAAACATGGATTGATGCATTCACTGAGTCCTAGTGTTACTGTCAAGGAAGCCGGTGATATCCTATCGCTCGAAGAAAAGTTCCAAGGTAAGATTCTGTTCATAGATAAGGTATATTATCTTCTGAATATTATGAAGGTAATATTCTAACTGAGCTTGCGAGAATTTTGTTACCCCCCTCTATTGTTTTTATCTTATGTCGGAACTTCTATGCTTTTTACTTGTTTGTTGGTGATCTAACAGGCATACATGACTTGCTTAACAGGTGGAACAGGCATCAATCTGACTCCACCGCCGCCATCAATTATGAGGTTTGTTAAGAACTTCTTTGAAAGTGAAATCCTTTCTATCTTGAACCACTGACTCTCTTCACCCTTTGAATAATTGATTCTGATGTGGGTTTTCTGGTGCAGTGCTGAGGCATTAGAGAAATGTAAACAACGAATTGAGCTAATTGCAGATACTCTGCAGCTCGAAGGATTCTCACGTATCGATGCGTTTGTGAATGTGGACAGTGGAGAGGTATGTTAGTTCCACATTAACGTACATGTTTCCAAGAATCATTCTTTTCCGGGTATAATACTAGGCCTGACGCCTTCTTTCCATACACCGTTTTGACTTGATCCGCGACAAAGATCAGAGGAGCTGCTTTTAAGTGTAAATATCCTTTTCAAGGAAACAACGTTCGGTTCTAGATTGTAGTATGTTCCATCAAAGTGAAGGTTCTGTTTGAATACATTCTCGTCAATATTTTGCTATGTAATTCATGCTAAAAGATTATCATTTGGGCTCATATGAGATTACATGCGTCGAGGTGTAAATACAGGGATAATTGTTGAAGAGCCACATGCAGATCTGCTCTATTTATTTTTAAAAATTGTACTTTTTGTATTCATAATAGATTGCATTGTTGCAGGTTTTGATTATCGAGGTCAACACTGTGCCTGGAATGACTCCCTCGACAGTTTTAATCCATCAGGTAAGATGAACTGTTGGTTTGTCTCAGTGAATCTTTTGTGCGCAAGCTCGTAAAATGTATATTTGTTTTTAAAAAGATCAACCGGCAGAACCAGAGATTTCATTTTTTTCCATTGCCCTCTCGGGATACAACTTTGTGTACTTCCTGATGACATGCATGCCTTTTCTCTTTATGCATCTCAGGCACTGACTGAGCAACCTCCAATGTATCCTCAACAGTTCTTCCGAACCCTCCTTGATTTGTCATCGGAAAGGTCTCTATAAAACTTGTAAGTCCAAGAAATTCCCTAAGTTACTACACACATATTCCGCCGACCAAGGACGAATTGCTCTAGCTAGAACCACAAACACCCTCAATAGTGTAAAAAATATCTCATGACTACGGGAAAGCCGACAGTTCGTGTTTAATTTCTCATCTGTAAACTTTATTTTCAATGTTGTTGTGCAATGTTTGTGATGGGAGTGGAATGCAATCTTCTCGAGTTACCTTGAGAAATTCATGGGCCATGTCTACAAAAAAATTTCTGGATCATATCGATTTTGGGTCTTGAAAATTCGATCTGCATCGGCATTTATATATGAGTGGAGCCCTCTCTAGCTGGTCACATAATAATCTATAGCCAGAATAAATAAATAAATTGCAAAACATAATATTGAATGTAAATTGCAAAAAATATATAATGAGACGATGAGACAGTGGGTTGGATTCAATGGAAAGGCCATACCCTCGTGGGCATGGTTTTGGGACCTTTTTTTAGGCCCATACGATGAAACTCTACTCTCTCCAACACGTAGGAATAGGGACAGCCCGTACTAATTAATGTTGGGGGGAAAGCATAGTAAGTCCGTTCGACCCGTTAATAAATTTAAGGGCAAATTACAAAAAAAAATCCAAATTTTGTAAAAAGTCTCAGTTTTGTCTTAAATTTTTGTAACAAAAAAAACCATAAGTTTTCTAAAATGTCTCAAAAATAACCTCCGTTATAACTTCCGTCAATTTTTGTTGCTAATGGTGGGTCCCTTTAACAGTCCACGTAGGTCACACGTAGGCAAAAATTGACGGAAGTTATAACGGAGGTCATTTTTGAGACATTTTAGAAAACTTATGGTTTTTTCTGTTACAAAACAAAATTTAGGATAAAATTGAGACATTTTGCAAAATTTGGGTTTTTTTTTGTAATTTACCCTAAATTTAATAATGTCACTGTCGATGCAGCTTGAAATTCAGTGGCACCAGACTAGGGGACCCGTTGCTATAACATTCACGTCAATGGGCCGGTTTTAGATTAAACCAGCCGATCCATCCGTACAGATAGTCTCTTCCTGAGAGTTGAGGTATGCGTAATTCGATCAATCCCCATTAAACTAGTTTCGTCCTCAGCCGGACTCACTGACATATTATATATCAATAGGCCCACACAATTGATCGATTAGAAGATGCATCTGAATGTGGCTGATCCGTCTAATATGATCATAACTTGTATTAGTTATACATTAAAAAAATCAGAGTGGTCAATTGATTAAATGATCCTATCTTCGTCTATGTATCTGCAGGAGTAATGATTCATATAATAAACCAATAATTAGTGTGAGGTAACAATTGGAAGCTCAATGATTGGTGTGGTCCAAAGGCATTCCACACGTGCACACACGTTCAGTCATGAGATCTCTGAGGATATCGATTGGCCATCAAAGCGACATATATATATATATATATATATATATATATATTCAGGTTATTCCAATCACAGCAATCAAACATCTATCTAAGTTTAATGTCGAGATGCAAAAAAGAGCATATCATGATAAGGTTCTCGTTTAACCAACAATGAATAAGGAAAATTTTGTTCTTCTTCCTTCCTTGTATCTCGTGGATACAATACTTTATATTTAGGTAAAATAATATCTCGGGGACGGTGAAACACCTTTATCAACTATGTCACATATCGAAATCTTACATGATGAATTTCATTTCTTGACCGGATAATGAATATATATTATTTTACCCATTTCAAGGCTTTCGGCCTGAGTAGCTTGCTAAATCAGTGGTAACTTGGAAATAAACGTTTGAATTTTGTTAAGATTGGATTGCACGTCGATCATTATAGCACACCCACTTCCACTGCGTATCCTCCCTCGGCATGGAGAATTGGAGATTTTATTCCGTGATATTAATCTAATTTTTTTTATATTTATGAAATTATGCATTTTCATTTATATAAAAATCATTTAGCTGAAGTATATATATATATATATATATATATATATTAATTCATTTATTGAACTAAATTTTATCTAGAAAGCGATTCTTGCATTTATCAGTTCTTAATTAATAATTTTCTAGATTATATAAGTTTGAAAAATTAAATTTGTCATATTTATGATATTATGCATTGTTATTTGTATTAAAAAGATAATATATCTATATATTGGATTGGATTCTATCTAAAAATCGATTTTTGCATTTATTATCACTTCTTGATCGACAATTTTCTAGGCTATATTAGTTTGAAGGAGTTTGCTCTTATGTACATTAAATAGTGCATTCTACTATATATACAAAGTATTGATAGATGGATTTGATAATTAAAATAATATTACAATTATATCAATAATAGAAACATCTAAACTTTTTTTTATTTTTCTTTCAAATTTTAAAATAATATAAAAAAATTTTACAAAAATTATTAATTGATGAAGCAAATTGACAACTATAACCCTATTAGCTATAACCCTATTAAATGTTTGTGGGAGTTAATTTTACTTATATATATATATTTGATAATTAAAATAATATTGCAATTATATCAATAATAGGAACAAATAAACTCCCTTTTGTATTTTTCTTTCAAATTTTAAAATAATATAAAAAAAATTACAAAAATTATTAATTGATGAAGCAAATTGACAATTATAACTCTATTGACTATATCTCTACTAAATGTTTGTGGGAGTCAATTTTACTTATATATATAGATGATGATCACTTCTTTATCCATCCACATATATATATATACATACATACATACATACATACATTCTAAATATTAGATCAACCAAAGGCGAGCAGTACGTACCTCGGGTTAAGCATTTCATATTTTCAGCTTAAACTTGTATGCATAGGATGATTTATTGATTAGGACATTTGAATTTTGACGCTTGCCTCGAAAGACGGCTGCTTGTTGGTGAAGCAACAAGCAGAAATTAAACGGCCGATGCAGTGATATGATCATCACTTAACTAGTTCCATTAAAAAGAGCACATACACAGATTAATTTCTTGATCATTCTTTAATTGCATAATTAGGTGATAATTGCTAATTAAGCACATCGGAAAACCTTTTCATGAAATTTGCAAATGGTCCAAATTAAACTCGTATTCATGAATCTTAGACAGCCAGCAAGAGCCCTGGCAATGAGCGGTTGAAGAGGTCCCTGGGCCGGCTCTGCCAGAGAGTGCGGCTCCCACGCCTGGTGCTGCCACTGCCCCACCCGAGATCAACAGGTCGCTTTGCCTTCGTCGTCATGTCCCTCACGGTAAGCCAGGTGTTGAAGTACTCCCGGAACTGGATGATGATCCCGTCCTTGAGGGTCCAGACATGGACCCAGTACGCGTCAGCCCCCTCCCAACCCTCAGCGATAACGCAGGCTGTGCCCACAGCCGTCACGTCTCTCGGTTCGAACCTGAAGGCTGCTGCCTTAGGGGTGTACTCACCTGTGAGGACACGCTTCATATGCTGGCACCGGGGTGGACCATGGAACCACCACTCCAGGTCGGTCGCCAGCAGGCTCGATACCGTCTCGGTGTCCCCCTGGTACAGCGCCTCGTATAGTGTCTGCACAATGTTTGTGTTGATTCGCATTATCATCGTTTCTTCCTGTTTCATGTCATCGGAAGGCTCTGGTTCTTGGCCGGCAGGCAGAGGCTGCTCCAAGACAATAACGTCGTCCTGATTCTTAAATAACTCGGTCGACATTTTCAAGGATGCCGTGATATGATATGGGGTTTTTCTAATGGAGTGGGATTTTCTCTTTGGGTTGTATTGCATGGAAATGCAAGGTGGAGTCGGTATTTATACAGATGGAGAGAGAGAGAGAGAGAGAGAGAGAGAGAGAGCATGGTCGTCTATGTGTAATGGCATGTCTAAACAATGGATATTCACATATACATTGTGTTATCATATGTAGATCATGTGAAGTTACCATATGTAGATCAATGGACATGCCTAACTTGTTTGGTTATAGAGTTAAAACTCTATTTTAATTCACTACAAACTTTCTAAAATTTTGAAATGACCTAAACTTTTTAATATTTTTCAAAATGTGCCCCATCCCTTCTCTCCTCACTGTTCATCGTCTTCCTTCACGCCCATCTCTCTTCTCTACCTGATTTCCCTTCAAATCTCCTCTTGCCCATCAAAAAATTTCAGAACTTTCGATTCGATCCAGAAAGATCGATTCTTAATTCCGTGCAATCAATCATGTATTGGAGCTCCCATGCGATTCCCTTCGCGGAGTTCCTGGAGGACCTCCAGCTCTGTATACTCTCCTTCTTCTCCCTCCCATAGATCGTTGCTTTTGCCTACATGCCCTCCGTGTGTAGCTGGTTTTGGTGCCTCACCGCCGCAGCTGCCAGCCCGAGCTGTTCTTCACTACCTCACCGCCAACTCTCGTGCTCTTCAACCGGGAGCCCTCATTTACGAGCTGACTCAAGGGTCACCCCCTCCTCTATGGCGTCGTTTAGTCGTTCCTATGGTTGTCCCTCTTCCCAAGTGGCAAGGTCGTGAACTTCCTCGACGCATCAGAAAAATTGAAGAGAAAATTTTAGATGATCATACCTCAAATGACGTTGTGAGGAAGAACCAATAAGAATCATTTAATGAAGAATAATTATAGCAATTATCCGAGTGATAAGCAAGTACTAAATCCCTAGTTTCATGCAATTTGATTGGTGCTTTCTCACGTCACGCGGCGAGGTAGGATCACTCAATAACTTCTCACAGTTCACACCCCCCAACATACACACACGCAAAAAGGGATATGGATATGACAAATCTGATTTGACATGAGAGGTTTACGAAAGGTGAGTTTTGCCTGTGCCGCCGAAGGAAATATATCTAAGTACTGTACCATTCTGTGAACGTTATAGTTAAACTTAAGAGTGCTTTCTTGGTGCATGATTACATAAATGAGTATTAGTAAGGCCGTGTAATGCGGACTTTATATATGCATCATAATGGGTTTATTAATTGAGACACTTTGTTGAGAGAGATTATCCCACACAAAAAAGTTAAAGAGAAATCCACGGGTTTATAAGAGATTAAGTACTACAACTTAGAAGCTCGAGCTTTTGGGTTGGAGAGGAGCCTAATCGCTTATAGGCTCAGTGAAATTTTACATGGTATCAGAGCAGATTAGGCTTCCGCGCATCCGTGTAGGAACTCACACCGTGCCATGCCCGAGTGTGAAATTCGAGGCTAGTGAAATCCAAGTCCTGCAATAGAAGCTCGACTCGTCCCCCCCCCCCCCCCCCCCCCCCCCCCCCCCCAAAAGTTGAGTGTGGAAGAAGAATCCCAATTCAAAGTAGTTAAGGCCTGAGTCTGGAAGAGATGAGAGTCCAGCGTGAGGTACATTGTTGAGGGTGTGTGTTTAAGTGTTCACGTGACAGGTGTAGGTAAAGAGTGAAAAAGACCGCACGATGCCACGTAAAAATGGGTGTTGAGAGAGATTGTCCCACACGGAAAAATTAAAGAGAAATCCACGAGTTTATAAGCTTGAGTTTTTAAGTGAAAATAAGCTAAAGCCCATATAAGCCCATGAAAATTTAATATGGTATCAGAGCACAGGTTATGCGTGCGTGCGCCCATGCACGCATGAGCACCGATACCGCGCCAAGCCCAGTATGTCCGAGAGCAGCCAGAAGAGCGTCTTGTGTTATTCCCCTTTCGCCAGATCACGAAAGATGAGCCCGGCTCGTGAATAGTTGTTGGGGGCGAGTATTTGTTTAAGGGCACGTGGCACGCGCTTGACCACACATTGCCACGTGAGGGTGGATGTTGAGATATGCTGTCCCAGACGGAAAAAAAAAATGAGAAATAAACCACAAGCTTATATGAGGCTTGGGTCCAACAATTTATTAACTTAAGCTTTTGGGTTGCACATAGGCTCAAGTCCGTGTAAGCCCAAGCGGGTATTTTACATGGTATCACAGGGGATTAGGCTTTCGAGCACCCTTGTGGGACTTACATCGTGCCAGGCCCGAGTGTGGAACTTGTAGTTAGTGAAGTCCGAGTCCGGAAGTAGAAGCTCGGCTCGTAGTTGGTTTGACCCCTCGCGCTCGAGTATGGAAGAAGAGGCCCGCCTCGAGGTAGTTAAGGCCCGAGTCTGGAAGAGATGAGAGCCATGCTTGAGGTAAATTGTTCAGAGCTGGTGTTTAAAATTCACATGGCATGTGTAGAAAGACCACACGGTGCCACATGAAAACGTGTATTGAGAGAGATTATCCAATGAAAATTAAATAGAAATCCACGAGTTTATAAGATATTTGGTACCATAATCTAGAAGCTCAAGTTTTTGAGTTGAAGATTAGCCTAAGCGCTTATAGGTCCAGTGAAATTTTATACAGTTCACCTTGAGAGTAATATTGTTGTCATTTCTGTTAATTGATTCCATCAAGCATTACGACCAAAATCTACTAAATAAGTATTGGGACTAATAAGCTAGTAAGCAAAAGAGAAGAAATTACACATAGATATATGTGGTAAAATTCGCGACTCGGCAATTACTTCTTATTAAATAATAAATAGTGAAGAATACAATGATGAAAAATCTCAAAATGAGGCCGCTAAACAAAAAAGGAACCCAAAACCCTTAAAGAGAATTCTCTTCTCACAAAATTTGTATGTTTTTTGGAAGGTGATACCTTAAAAATTTTATATTCTAGAACATTGTTAATTGCGATAAAGGAGGAACTTTTATATTAAGAGAGCATCGGGAGTCCTATATATTGTAAGAATTTTACCCCTTTAGTGCATTTATCCGACTTAAATTTGATTAGTCGGGGGCCATTAGGCTTTCAAATACCATAATAAACACCGAAAAAAGATATAAATCTTAGGAAGATGAAAAATGAAATGGGACCAATATTCAAGGACATAGTCAATAGGTTTTTTTTTTCTATGTATCTTTGTATTCAGAAGAGCCCTGACTAATATAGCTCGAGTCAAGTTGACCCACTAAAGGGGTAAAACTCTTCCTATATGGATTTTTTCCATTCACGATATTCGAACTCAAGATCTTGCATGAGGAGAATAAGTGTTGAACCATTTAAACCAATCTATATTGGTCAGTAGTTTTTTTTTAATACTAAATAAGGCTCTTTCACATGTTGTAAGTAGTTATATTAATTAATATCTTATGATCTTGATATTAATTAAGTAGTTATTTGATCCATCGTTGTCGGGGACATTTTATAATTCCTAATTATATCTTTTTGGGTAAAAAATTTCTAAATATTTATGGCTTTTTTTGCTAAACTTTGCAGAAAGTGAGCAAGAAGGATGGGGACTGGCAGAAACTTTATAAAAGAACTCCAAATCCAGTGCTCTTCTGGGGACAAAGGGGGTTGGGTTTGCACCCGCACCAAATAAATACAAATCCTAATCGGACAATTTTCAGAATCCCCGATATACCCCTCTAAATAACTCTCTGCTAGCGATCAAAATGTCTACTTTCATTTACAATTGATTGAATTGAATCGGATCGACCAAATTAAAATGGACTGAATTGAATTATTTCTTTATTTGTTCTGAGCAGGGTGTTTCATCATTATTTATATTTAACTCTGAATTTTTTATTATTTTATAAATTTCAATTTGCTATCTGTAGTTCTCCCATTGGTTACTTGAACTCTTTTAACTCAAATTATGCCTTTATGCCCGAGGTATCTTCCTCAGAACCTGACATGCATGGCTTTTTGGGATGTACCGAGCTTACTATGATCGATCTCTCTATTCCTGGTCCTTTCAGAACGAATTCAAGAAACTCCCAAAATGCGTGTAATGTGTTGATGTGTGTCATTTAGTCGAAAGTCCGATCATTTCAATATTCTTTTGCACATACAATCGAGGAACCGGTGACAGAACGTTATTATTATTAGTAAATATGCGATACATTCGGCATCAACCTAGACTACAATCTACTCAATGCATATACAAAATCGACACAAGTTACAACTTGTTACGGACATTTTGTCAATATCTATCAGTATACATTAATTCCTATGTATTTTTCGATATATATGGCGTCGCTATTTTCTTTATGTTTTGGAGTCATACAGATATATCTAATTCACAACATGTAGATACAAATATCAGGACAAATTTTCTATTTTATTATCATAGAGGGGATCTTTTGTTGGAGGAATTAACCGTCCTAATAATGACAGTAACCTTGCATAGTTTGACAGTGTCATTTTGTTTTGTACCTTGACAGTAACTGATCAGTTACCATATCTATCAGAGAACTTATTTATATAACAAACAAAAGAAGTGCGAGTTATATGTCAGCCTGCAGCAGAATCGTGTACAACATCGACGATTTGGGATGTCCTGGATGTCATATGTCGAATTTTCCATACGCTTTTGGTACTTAAATTTGTGATCAAGCGTAATCTGCCTCTGGAAAATCGTCAACTTATGTGTCTTCGCATGTTTAACGCGGCGAGTGAAAAGGGCGACCGAGGTCGTCTCATCCTATTAGAATCCAAAAATCGAGGGGAAGGGTAAAAGCGTCATTTGGCAAGAGGTGAGTGAGTGGCGGCTGGCTAGGACGCTGCCAGCCTGGCATATCGTTGACTGTTTTGACTCGATTTGTTCATGTCGCGCAGGATGGGAAACGCGGGAAAGGGCCAAGTCATGACCCAATGGCCGTCACTTTCAGCGTGCGTGTCACCTGGAGTTGAACTTAGAAAAATGCCCCTCTCTCGATGGAAACTTGCAAAAAGCTATCCTTGGTGGATTATTTAAGGGGAAAAAGTGCAAAAAAATCTTTTTGAGTTTAAAATAAATTGGATTTGCGATTTTTTTATTGATAAATAATATCATATGGTTCACTTCGTGAGACATAACGAACGTTACAATTAATTTTTCATCACTTTTGGTTCTCAAACTTTTTTTTTGCATTATTACCCTCAAACTTTCGGCTTTTTTCAATTTAGTCTTAAAATTCGAAAAAAAAAAAAAAGGAAGGGGCCAAGGCCAACCCCGACCCCACCATCTAGGTCGCATGCACTCCATATGGTATGGAGGTGGGGTCAAGGCCACTAATTGGTGCCCCCTCTCGAATCGTCCGAGATCTCAAACTCGAGATCCTGATCGATTCAGGAACTAGAGCCACCAATCGGCAATCCCAATCCAACCCTCGACGTTTTCGACATCCTTTGTGGGGGTCGGCAACCACGGTGGTGGGGTCGAAGTCATCGACCTGCGGCTCAAGCCCCTTTCTCCCCTTTTTTTTCGAATTTTAGGATCAAATTGTAAAAAAAATTAAAAGTTTGAGGGTACTAATAAAAAAAGAAAAGTTTGAGGATCAAAAATGATGAAAAAATTAACGGTAAGGTCCATTACGCCTCGCGAAATGAACCACATGTGTTATTTGTCCATAGAAAAATTTCATTATGCAATTTGTCCCAACCTCAAATCAGAGGGATATTTTTTTACTTTTCCTTTATTTAACTTATGAAAACATGCAAAAAGTTAATATCAATAATAAAAAAATGAAAAGCTCAGGCCTGATAGAATTGTGTGTCGGCCTTCGGAATTCCTTGGTTGTTATTATTATTATTGTTATTATCATGATGATGATGATGATAACAATAATAATAATAAGGGATGTTGATCTGCTAAATAAATAAATATGATATGAAACATTACATGCAGTCAGGCTAAAACTTCCTAGCGAAAAAAAAAAAAACATGTAGTATGCAACCATTTTATTAAATTAGAAGGACACCCTTACAGGTTGGATCCAACCGAGAAGCCCCTCGTGCGCATGGTTTAATTTCTTTGGGACATTCCCATCAATTTATTTATAGCTAGTTATGGTCCAGTACACACACGCCATTATTTCGCGGGCGTGTACAATGAACTTCAATCGATACCATATCAGTCGATACCCATCAATTATTGCCTCCTTGTTTGATCTTTCTCAATACAAAAATATAATTTATGTCTAATTATCCATAGATTATGAATCGATACCATAGTGACTAGTTAGGACTTCTTATTCCCTTTTACATCCAGTATTTCTAATTTCATCTCATTATAATTAAGTAGACGCTATAATTAATATATATAATATTGTTGATGAAGTGATGAACTCTAATATATTACGAGTCGTTTAATGTAGTGTATCTCTTTCAGTACCCGTGCATTAAGCCTTTTTTTTTTGACAACGCTTCTTCTGTTAAGTATTACATTCATATATTTTTAATTTTTTTAGCTATATATCCAACAATAATAGACTTTTGGCACATTTCGCTATATATTATTCTCTCTAACATGCAGCTAATTCACATATTATGTGTTCTTGTGGCCTCTCGTGTTATAAGGTGCAATACTTTAGGTTAGTAGGGCAGGTCCATAGGAGTTAGACGTCAAGAGCACCTGATAATTATTTCTTGTTTTCATCGCAGCGAAAAGGTTTGATGGATTCTTGGCACCAACATTTTGATTGGAGATCGTCCCTAGCAAGCATAGCATTGTGGATGTCCCTCAACAATTAATGTGGGCATATGTCCTGTGTTTGGTTTCCCTTGCTCTGCATTTCATGTCCACTAATTTCACGCAACTATCCCATTGATAGGTCCTCTCAATATGTATAGAGATGTCTCAAGTCCCTTTCATGCCATTCATTGGCACGGATGTACCGAGGGGGACAAGAGGTAGCAATCGCCCTCCTAGAATTTTCACGCCTTAGAGAAATTTACGTATAATTATTCAAATTTTAATGAAATTTTTTATGTGTATCCCCTTAATTCGAGAAAACTATCATATAATTCGACTCCTCAAGAATCTCGCCCCCGCTAAGTCCAAACCTAGCTCCGCCCCTATTCATTGTTATTCAGCTTCGAATTATTGGGTAATTAATGACCACCGACTCGAATCAACCCGAATATCAATCACTTATTTCTTGAAAAAAACCATTTCAAGATCGACATGCATCTTCTGATATATAAGTTAGTTCTACACATTTTTCTACTATGATACTGATCAATACACATGTGTATGGTGTGTTTGGTTTTAGAGTAGAGTTGAGTTGAGTTAAATTTTAATTTTAATTGAATTGTAATGATTGTATTGTTGAATTATGAGAAAAAATATGAAAAAGTAATGAATAGTTGAGAGAATTTAGTATTAAAAATTGAATAGAGTATAATGGAGGTGTATGTGGATTTATGTACGGGCTCCACCTTTTTGACTTTGAAGAATTGATTTTTGTTATGTAGTGAGTGGAGTTAAAATTACAGTTAAAATTTTAAAATTCGATTACGAAACCAAACGGAGTATATTTGGATTTTTGCGTGCAGAGCAGACGACATTGGGTGGGTGGAAATCCAGAATTAATTAAGCACCTATTTATCATTCATATGATTAACAATTTCTTTTTTACTCTAACGTCCGGAAGTCCAATGAGTTTTAACTAATTCAATTCGAGCAGGATCAGTTCACTAAGAGTTAAAACTCTCTAAATCAAGGATTTTCACCATTCACAAGACTCGAACTTGCGATCATTATTTAAAGGGAATGAACGTCGTACGACTTGAACCAATCTTATTGATATATATTATCAGTAAATTTAAGCACAAATTAAAAGAGAGATAAGGGAAGGAGGGAAAAAAAAAATGGGTCGAAGGACTTCCAGTTCCAGTGCTTAGGTAAGCAGTGCCAATAAAGTGCTGGTACGTGCCAGTATGTCGAAATCCATTATTCACTTGGCGATTTTCAGAGATTGGGTTCAACTCCAAGGAATATTATTAATTTCATCAATAATTGTACGTACAAATCTAAATCATATCATAATGTTTTTCGAGATAATCCAAAATCCAAAATTTTTTTTTTATTACTCCCGATAAAGTTGGGTCATCAATGAACAACTGAGAAACGAAATGTTCCAAATGTTCCTGGAAATTCGGTTGTTCCCGATGATAAGACTCAACCGACCATGAGGAGGAGCAGCATAGAAATTAAACAAGCGGACATTTCATATCGGAAAAGGCGCGAACCAGTGGGATTTTCCATTTGCCTTTGTGTCCCTTCCTCTATGCCGTAATAAGCTCATGGACTTTCATTGAAACCCGACGGAGAGAACATATTAAAGCGAAGGTCCCCCGAAATCGTGGAAGCTCTCTATGCATAAAATCACGATGCATATGGTTCCACTGCCATGGGCCCTTCTAAAGCCACTATGATAGCCCAAACTTCTCCCTCTCATAAGTGAAGAAGTCCATGGAGCCACCTGGGCTGATCCATGATGGAATTGGGCCGGCCCACCACCTTTAACTGACTAAGCCTAGCCAGCTTAATAGTTCAGTAAAAGCCGAGACGCATAAGGATCGGTCGGTTCTTGATTCACCAGAGCCTGAACCTCATCGACGTTGGGCGGACCAAGGGACTAACAATGTCCAGAATATCGATCTTCCATAAAACATTTCTTATATTGCTCCTAATTTTTGAGCAAACACATAATTTACATCTGCTCGTAAGATATGTTTCCTAGCTTGCTTGATTACAATTTGGAAGGTTTTAAGGTTTCCAAAGTTTGAAGCTAAATCTCAATATTGATTCCCGAAATCTCGTCTCTCTTTTATGACTATCCGTGCTCTCAAAAGCCTATGCAGCTTTGATTGAGTAAAGTTTTTCGGTGAATAATGAACTGCAATTTTAATGAAAGAAATTCACATGGATATTGGAAAAAAAAAAAGAAAAAGAAATGAATCTGTGTGTGTGTCTCACTCTTGCAAATTAACGCAGTTTCTTGAAGTGGTCACCCTTCGAGTTTGCTAGCCCTCTCACGAATTCCTCCCTCTTCTCCACGTCTTCAGCCCGCGGAACAACACTCGCCCGCCTCTTCATCGCCGTCCCTCCATGCATTTACTAACATGGATTGCCACGCCGAATGGCGAGATGCAGTTCACTCTGATCCCAAACCTATATGTGCATGACTAGGTTGATGTTACGGCTTCAAAATTATAAACCACGAGTGACGGAACGAATATATGCTATCTTTGCACGCACCTGCCAAGCTCGCAAGCTGTGTTCTTCATGAGCCCGACAATGGCGTTCTTTGAGGCCGTGCATGCGTGAGATCCCAGGCCAAATGATGCACCTGGCCGAATGCTTCATGCCAAGGGTCACTCCCCTCACATTCACAAGCATCACTCCGTCGAGTTCATCCACGTTGAAGTCGATGATTCTCTTGTGTTTCGACTGGCTTCCCAGCACCCTGGCATCGTGGAAGAGTCTGTCTATGTGACCGTGGAGGTTATTGAGGAAATTCAAATGAAGATAGAATTGTTCGTGCGTTTCTGTAGAGATTACTGGGTTCTCCGCGTCTTATTCCGAGCTGACGTCACAGTAAATGTAAATTGCAGAGGGAGATAACGAGTCTGCGAGCAGAGTCCCCGGCGTATCCTCGATCTGCAATCAAAACCTTCTCGCTGTGTCTCACGAAAAGCTTCACCATCACGGCGTCGCCTCCCCGATACCTCTAGCACTGCCAGAGAGAATCGCAACCTTCCCTTCCAATCTACAAGAGCAATATGTGTACATAGGTAATATACAACACAGTAATAAGATTAATTTCAACGCATCGAACTCGGTATCTAGCATGCGATATATAGCGAGAAGAAGCGCTACGCATGCATGTACCGCGGATGCGCCTTTCCCACTATATGAACCTCTTGAAGGAGCTTCTTCTCTCGTGTGATATTTTTTTTTTTCAATGTGAACCTGATATTCGAAAGTTCAATTGAACTCCTATTAATCCGACACCCGACTAATCCAGTCGAGTTAGGTCAGCTCACTAAATGGTAAATCTCTCCGAGCGTGAATTTTTTTTCATTCACAAGGAGTTGAATCCGGGACATTACTTAAGCGAAACAAGCGCTAAACCGCTTGAATCAACCTACGTTGGTACCTCTTATATGAATTTTATTTGCCTCTAAAAGCAACTAAAATTAATGCTTTACTAAATTACAAATCTATACCATAATTATTAGCAACAATTAAATATTTTTCCTAAAAAGAATAACTTTTAGAAACATATCCGTTGAGATATATAGAAAACTTGTCACTAACTAGTTTTTTAGAATGCAAAAGACTTAATTGCTTCTAAATCCAATTTATTTGCTCTTAATATATCATTTTAGAGGTAAAATACAATTTTCTCTAAATCTAATTCTCATTTGTCCCAAACTTACGAAATTTTACCTATACAGTAAGTAGATAAAATGTTGAAAGTTTGATGGATTAATTTTACCTAAAACAAATAATTTATTCAACGTGAATTAAAGAATGTTCAAATTACTCTCAACATAAGTTGAAAATATATTTTGTTTATTTATGGATTTGAATTATATTATGCAGATTTTGAATAAAATAAAATAGAACTTTAGCATTCGTTTATGTATATTACTTCATTTATTGTGTTTATCTATGATTTTATTACACAAATTTTTGGATAATTTAACAATCTTCAACTTACCACCCGAGAATTACCAATATATATATATATGCATAATGTTTGATTAAATATTATATGTATTTTAATTATTTTCTTAATTTTAAATAATTATATAAATAAATTTTACATATTTATTGAGTCTTTATAAAAATATTACATAGAAATTCAATGCAATTCAATTCAAAGATGCATTGATGGCGAAATGGTAAAGGCGAGAAACCAAAAATATTATGCTAGAGGTCAACGGTTTGAAAGGAGTTTAAATCATAATATAAAGATATGAGAGATATTAGTCAAATATAATTACTCATTTATTTTGAAAAAAAATTATAGAGGCAATTACAATTGTCATAAATAATCAATTTAGTAACAAAATTTGTTTTTATATCTCTTTTTGGAGGCAAATTTAATTAACATTAAAAATATGAATTACCAACTTTTATTAATTGTTGTTAATTTACCTCTATAAATCTAAAACGATACAAGTAAATGGTTTACTCTTTTGTCTCTAATACCTTTGAGACAAATAAATGACTTTTAGAATGGTACATCATTATTTCTAAAAGGATTTTTACTTATGGTGAAACAGAATAGTTAACTAAATCCGTTGGAAGAATACGTTTGAATTTTATTAAGAATTGGGCGTCTATCATTACCGCCCGCACACCCACTGCGTATCCTCGGCGTGGAGATTTTATTCCATGAGTTCGGTCAATCGAGCTCAGAAGAGACATGGGAATGGGCTCTGTTCATGGGGATGGCGTGGCCCACCACGTCTCGTATTAGCCCTATCAATCGGGGCATCGCATATAAAAATTTGGTCCCCTAATCAGCTAAGCGACACGACAAACTTTAAACCATCAATAAAAATTTCTCCCTTTTTTTATTTTCCAATTTTTGTTTTGAATTGAAATATATCTAGTCATAAATTGAAAAATCATGATGCACAAGGGTAATTGTACCGTACATTTAGCTTTTGATACGGCTAATGCTCAGAGATATATATCGCTCCGTTTGTTTTCAAAGTCGTGATTTAAGATTTTAACTTTAACTTTAACTCAAAACACTACACAACAAAACACACATTTCAAAAGTCAAATTGGTGGGCCCCATATATTATTAAAATACAATCCCATTATAATTATTTATCTATACCTTCCATTCATTTCATATTTCAAAAGTCAAACTGGTGGGCCCCATATATTTTTGTCTTCTTCTACAATCACAATCACAATCACAAATTCGTGACTTTAACTCCGAAAACAAACGCATTGATATTATACTCGGACAAGAAACTATGACTGATGAGAACAAGATTTTATGGATCAGATATTAACAACATGTGAAAATGAGATGTGATTTGACCGATCAATATTAGGGGAGCATGCATCATTTGATGGGAACAATGACGGTCTGATCATTGACATACAAAGCGATATTTGAAGATTCGATGCATGCGCCGAGCAGAATACCAAAAAGAAAGGGAGAAAAAACAAAAAGAAAAACGGACAACAACACCACCA
This sequence comes from Punica granatum, assembly GCF_007655135.1. Classification (NCBI taxonomy): domain Eukaryota; kingdom Viridiplantae; phylum Streptophyta; class Magnoliopsida; order Myrtales; family Lythraceae; genus Punica; species Punica granatum. The sequence continues at coordinate 1,896,567 of NC_045127.1, read as the reverse complement.
CCACCACCACGTAGGGTACGTAGTCAAACATTAATTATTACGGGTTAGTTGGATGGTGATTTAAAAAGTTTTATGAATATTTTAAGTTGATTCAAAATATTTTTTTGGTAACTTGTTAGTATAAAAAATTTCAAAACCGTTTCAATGTAATACATTCCGTCAATTACTCTTCACGCCGTCTATATTTTGCTGACGTGGCGCGTCATATGTGTCACTTTTGTTACTTTGAACCAATTATAGTGCGTTACGTCATTTAATATGAAATAAAATACAAAAAAATACAAAAAAGTAAAAATTTAGAAAAATAATATTTTTAAAAAATTTCAAAAACTTTTAAAAATAATTTTTTTAATTTAATATTAAATTTAAAATTATTTAAAAAAATTAAATCATTTTTAAAAAACTTTTAAAAATAAAAAAAATAATTTTTTTATTTTTTTATTTGTTTTCTAAATGTTTATATTTTTTTTATGTATTTTTATTGGACATTTTCAAATTTTATTTTCTCTTAAATAACGTAGCGCACTATGATTGGTTCCACGTAACAAAAGTGACACATAGGACGCGCCACATCAGCAAAATGTTAACGGCGTCATGGGCAATTGACGGAATGTATTACATTGAAACGGTTTTGAAACTTTTTGCACCAAGAAGTTACCAAAAAAACATTTTGGACTAACTTAAAACATTTATGAAACTTTTTAGACCACCGATGCAATTTATCCATATTATGGTACCTAAAACCTAGGATATCCCGGAACCCCATTCATTTAACGAAATGCAATTGTACTTAGTCAAAGACTTGACGAGCTCGAATGTCCCCCTCTCATAATGAGAATCCCAACCCTCCCGCAATAGCAAAAGTTCCAAATTCTACCCTTTCACCGACGCGTTGGGCTTCAATCGAACGCGTCAAGTGTCATAGCCACCACCACCAGGTAACTAAGACCTCCCTCTCTCTTTCGATGGTGGTGTTTTCCTTTCTCTCATACTCTCCTTCCCCTCCCATTTCGATCGGTTAAGGTGCATTAGGAAGAGAAGGCAGCACTAACATGGCGTCTAGGTATGCCCGAAGTTAAGATCGATTTCGTAAAAGGCAGCACCAGCATAGCGTCTAGGTATGCCCAAAGCTGAGATCGATTTCGTGGTCGATTTTGAAGCTGAGATTGATTTCGACCTTATAGTTCTCTCTAAGGTCGATTTCGAGGCTGAGATTGACTTTCTAGACTTGCTCGAAGCTTCACCGTCATTGGGCCCCGAAGCTGTCATCGCACCTCTGTGATGTCCTCGACGTCTCTACCCTCGATTCAGGTGGAGATGGCACTCACTACTGCCTCGATGGCCATAGTTGCCCTTCCTCGATTCTTTCCTGTCTTTGGTAAAGTGCGTGTGGTGGCAATCTCCCCCTCCCTTCCGTTGATTTTCCAACGACCCTCTCCTTGAGTAGTGGCCTACACAGTGGCGACCGTGGTTAGCCTCGACTAGCAGCCTTGACCCACTCGTTCCAATGGTAGCAGCATGCAGGGGTTGTGCATCTCCTTCGAATTGATCCAGACTGATCGGCTTCACCACCTTTCCCACCGGTGACGAATTCTTCTCTCGGCCTCCATGTCTCCTTCCCACGATAGTATCCTCGCCCACCTCGACTCACGATCGGGCTATCAGTCTGTTAATCTTACTTCCCACCTGCAAAGACCGACCTTTGTAAAAATTTGGTCCCCTAATCAGCTAAGCGACACGACAAACTTTAAACCATCAATAAAAATTTCTCCCTTTTTTTATTTTCCAATTTTTGTTTTGAATTGAAATATATCTAGTCATAAATTGAAAAATCACGATGCACAAGGGTAATTGTACCGTACCTTTAGCTTTTGATACGGCTGATGCTCAGAGATATATATTATACTCGGACAAGAAACTATGACTGATGAGAACAAGATTTTATGGATCGGATATTTACCAACATGTGAAAATGAGATGTGATTTGACCGATCAATATTAGGGGAGCACGCATCATTTGATGGGAACAATGACGGTCTGATAAGCGATATTTGAAGATTCGATGCATGCACCGAGCAGAATACCAAAAAGAAAGGGAGAAAAAAAAAAAAAGGAACACCACCACCACCACCACGTAAGTTACGTAGTCAAAAATTAATTATTATGAGATTAATTACACAGGTGGTCCAAAAAATTTCACGAACATTTCAAGTTGGTTGAAAAATATTTTTTTGGTAACTTGTTAGTACAAAAAGTTTCAAAACCGTTTCAATGTAGTACATTTCATCAATTACCCCAGACGCCGTTAACATTTTGCTGACGTGACGTGTCTTATGTATCACTTTTGTTACGTGAAACCAATCATAGTGCGCTACGTCATTGAAGATAAAATAAAATACAGAAAAAAGGTAAAAATTTAGAAAAATAATATTTTAAAAAATAAAAAAAATTCAAAATTCAAAAACTTTTAAATATTAAACTTTTAATATTTAATTTATTTTTAAAAAAAATTAATTATTTTTAAAAACTTTAAAAAATAATTTTAAAAATTTTAAAAATAATAATTATTTTTTTCTAATTTTTACTTTTTTTATTTTTTATGTATTTTTATTGGACTTTTTCAAATTTTATTTTCTCTTAAATGATGTGGCGCACTATGATTGATTTCACGTAACAAAAGTGACACATAGGACGCGCCACTTCAACAAAATGTTAACGGCGTCATGGACAATTGACGGAATGTACTACATTGAAACGGTTTTGAAACTTTTTGTACCAACAAATTACAAAAAAAATATTTTGGACTAACTTGAAACATTCATGAAACTTTTTGGACTACCGGTATAATTTACCCATATTATGGTACCTAAAACCTAGGATATCCCGGAACCCCATTCATTTAACGGAATGCAACCATACATAGTCAAAGACTTGACGAGCTCGAATGTCCCCCTCCGATAATGAGAATCTCAACCCTCCCGCAACAACAAAAGTTCCAAATTCTACTATTTCACCGGCACATCGGGCTTCGATAGTCACCGTCACCACCACCCGGTAGCTAAGACCTCCCTCTCTCTTCCGATGGTGGTGTTTTCCTTTCTCCCATACTCTCCTTCCCATCCCATTTCGATCGGTTAAGGTGCATTAGGAAGAGAAGGCAACACCAGCATAGCATCTAGGTATGCCCGAAGCTGAGATCGATTTCGTGGTCGATTTTGAAGCTGAGATCGATTTCGACCTTATAGTTCTCTCTAAGGTCGATTTTGAGGCTGAGATTGACTTTCTAGGCTTGCTCGAAGCTTCACCGTCATTGGGCTCCGAAACTGTCATCGCACCTCTATGATGTCCTCGACATCTCTATCCTCAATTCTGGTGGAGATGGCACTCACTACTACCCCGATGGCCATAGTTGCCCTTCCTCGATTCCTTCCTGTCTTTGGTAACGTGCGCGTGGTGGCAATCTCCCCCTCCTTTACGGTGATTTTGCAGCAACCCTCTCCTTGAGTAGTGGCCTACACAGTGGCGACCGTGGTTGGCCTCGACTAGCAGCCTTGACCCACTCGTTCCGATGGTAGCAGCATGCAGGGGTTGTGCATCTCCTTTGAATTGATCTAGACTGACCGGCTTCTCCACCTTTCCCACCGGTGACGAATTCTTCTCTCGGCCTCCATGTCTCCTTCCCACGGTAGTAACCTTGCCCACCTCGACTCACGATCGGGCTGTCAGTCTGTTAATCTTACTTCCCGCCTACAAAGACCGACCTTTGTGGCTCGTTCCTTTTATTGTTGGTTTTTGTAGGTCTCGGCTCCTATTGTGATTGCTGGTCTGAACCGATCAAGGTGGCTTTGACTCCCTTGGTTTGATTACTTAGGGCCCAATTGTGATCGTTGGTACGAACTGATCAAGGAGGCATTGAGCTTCCTTGGTTCGATTACTTAGGATTTAAGCTGTTAAGTGTTAGGTCGACTAATTATGTTTGTTGATAGTGATTGTTGGTGGGATCTTACACTTGAATACCGACTCGAAATACCCTAACTATCCTACTTCATTATGAAGTAAAATTTCATCGTGGATTTAAGATGGCCTCCTTCCCAATTACTATTGGAATCAACGATGAAATATTATTATTAACAGATAATTATTGGAACTAACGGTTTTAAAATAGCAAATTATAATTGTATTTATTCTTCTTTGATGTTTTCTTTTTTTTATCCTTTGTAGTTTGTCCGATGAATAAACCGTTTATTTTCTTTGTTGTAATTTTTTATCGGGCATTTTACCAGTATCCGTTTTTTCCGTGGATTAATAAAGGTGCACTTGACCGCTTGAGGAGAAAAAAAGAAGACTTGACGGTATGATCTTTGAATTTAGTCATCGATTTTGATTTGACAGTGCAGCCAGCATAAACACATAGAATTGAGCAACCCTCTCACAATATATATGTTAAATCCAAAACCTTGTTTAAGCGGAACAAGCGCCGAACCGTTTGAATCAATTCACATTGATTGCATCTCAAATTTTGATATTCGGAAGCTTATTTTTTATTTTTATTTTTTGTTGAATAATGAACTGCAATTTTAATGAAAGAGATTCACAAGCATGGATAGAAAAAAGAAAAATAAATGAAATGTGTGTCTCACAAACTCACGTAGTTTCTCGATGTGGTCACTCCGCCATCCACGACAAGGTTGTGTCCGCTGACGTACTTGGACTCATCGCTAGCGAGGTAAAGAGCAGCCTCGGCTACATCTTTTGCCCTCAGGGTGTCACCCTTCAGGTTTGCTAGCCCTCTCACGAACTCCTCCGTCTTCTCTACCTGTTCAGCCCGCAGAATCCCGAAAACACTCTCGCCCTCCTCTTCGTCGTCGTCCCTCCATGCATTTATTAGCATGGACGTTGCCAAGCCGAATGGCGAGATGCAATTGACTCTGATCCCAAACCTGTACTTGCAACCATTATTATTGTTCAGACAATTTCAAACCACATGCCAAATAACACGATCAAGTAGAATAAATCATGATATATGCGCGTACGTGCCTATAGAGTCCGTTATTGCAACATTGATTTCGTTTCATTAAAAAGGAGAAGCCTTTGAAATTAACGATCATCTTTGCACACACCTGCCAAGCTCGCAAGCTGTGTTTTTGGTGAGCCCGACAATGGCGTGCTTTGAGGCCGTGTATGCATGAGGCCCAAGGCCGCCCATCACGCCCGCCACACTTGACGTGGAAATGATGCACCCGGCCCGCCGGGGAACCATGACCCTGGCCGCATGCTTCATGCCAAGGGCCACTCCCCTAACATTCACGTGCATCACCCTGTCGAGCTCATCCACGTTTAAGTCCATGATGCTCTTGTGTTTCGACTGGCTTCCCAGCACCCCGGCATTGTTGAAGAGTATGTCAACGTGACCGTAGCTTGAGACCGTGGAGGATACTAGGTTCTCGACGTCTTGTTCCGAGCTGACGTCACAGTGGACATAAGTTGCCGAGGGAGATAATGAGTCGGAGAGCCTCGTCCCTTCCGCATCCTCAATATCTGCAATCACCACCTTCGCACCATGTTTCACGAAAAGCTTCACTGTTGCCTCCCCGATACCTCTAGCGCCGCCAGTGACAATCGCAACCTTCCCCTCCAATCTACAAGAGCAATGCATACGTAGATTATATACAAGACAGTAATAAAATTATAATTGCAACGCATTTGAACTCGATATCTAGCATGAGAAAATATAGTGAGAAGAATCGCGATCGAGGCATGCATACACCTTCTCGGAGCGAGAGTAGGGGTCTGGGTCTCCTTTCCCAGTAGATGAACCTCTTGAAGGATCTTATCCTCGGGCATCAATTGAGCGGCATCAGGCATGATTATTTCGACCCTATAATAAAGACTGGAATTTCCAGAGATAGAGCTAATGATAGGTCGATATATAGCAGAAGAAATGGATGAAGATAACTTATGATTTTATAGGTAGTGGAAATTAACGGAGGAAAATTCAAATGGAGGGTTTACGTGAGTTCGTAGAATCCCATTTTCTGTGTGAAGGCTTTTTTTTTTTTTGGAATGATATAGTGTGTTCAGTTTTAAAGATTGTGTAAGGTGACTTAATATATAATGTTTTATGTATAGAAATTATCTATATATGACTAAAATACATAATCTGTACAAGATAAATTATAATGATCAATATGCCTAAAATACAAGATATGCTAAAATTTCGTATAATCTTCTCTATTAAGCCTATTAATTATTGTGCATCAGTATGACTCTATCTACATGATATTAAGAGGGATAAAACATTTTTCAGTAAAATAAGATCTCGTGGACTGTGAAACCCATTTATCGACTATATCACGTATCAAAACCTTTCGTGATGAATTTCATTACTTGGGATAATGAATATTATCTTACCCATTTCAAGGCAGCTTCCGGCCGGAGTTGCTAGCTAAATCAGTTGGAACTTTGAATTTTATTAAGATCGGATTGGACGTCAATCATTATCGCACACCCACTTTCATTGCGTGTCCTCCCTTGGCATGGAGAGTTGGAGATTTTATTCCGTGAGTTCGGTTCATCGAGCGCAGAAGAGAAATGGGAGCGGGCCCCGTGCAATGTGATGGTGTGGCCTACCACGTTTCATATGATATGAGCCCTGTGAACTGGGGCTTCCATATAATTGTCCCCTGATCAGCTAAGCGACGTGGCAAACTTTAAACATCAATTTCTTCCATTTTTATTTTGAATTTGAAATATGCCTAGTCTCATAAATTCGAAAAATCACGATTCGTCCAAGGGGAATTGTACCAGATTGAGCTTTAGATACCGCTAATGCCCGGGTTTGTATATTTTACTCAGACGAGAAAGATCAACCTACGAGAACCAGATTTTATATAGATCACATATTACCAACATGTAAAAATGAGATGTGATTTGACCGATCAATATCAAGGGAGCATCGCATCACGTAATTGGAACGATGATGGTCTCATTGACATGCCAAGAGATATATATATGGACTAAGCAATTATGTATGTAGACTAAGCAAAGCAATGATGAATCTTCAAATGCATGCACCGATCAGAATACTGAAAGAGAGCACGTGAGGTAGTCTTTTTTTTTTTTTTTGCGCTTTGATATTATGTAGTTCAATGAGTTTCAACTAATCTAATTTGATCGGATTCGTTCACTAAGGAGTAAAATCTCTAGCATAATTTTTTTCATTCACAAAATTCAAACTCGAGATCTTATTAAAAGAAAAAGAGTGCCCTATAGATTGAATCAAGTTGTTGGTGGTAGTCAAATGTTTTTATGGTACGTAAAACCGAGGATATCCAAGTCAGCACCTTATTCGGTGCAATTTACCTTTCATTAATGAAATGGAAGCGTACGCAGTCAAAGGCTTGATGGTAATATCTTTGAAATTAGCCATCGATTTGATAGCGCAGCCTGCGTAAGCCCATGGACCAACCCTTCTGATGACAATGTTGATAACCATACCGTTGAACAATAATTAAACTTAAGATTGACCGACTTATCACCCAAAAAAAAAAAAACCTTCAGATTTGACGGGATTCATCTGGATACATTGGACGGGAGGAAAAGTTTATATATATAGATATATACACACACATATATGGTGGAGTATTGTGTCATAATTGTACACCAGCAGAGGAATTTTCAACGACTCCGCAGGCAGATCATATGCACGTGCCTCTCAACCTATTGATCTCAGAAACCATGGAATTTTGAACATGTTCCAATTTTTTACTCTGATTCAAGTCGGATATTGTAATCGTTCCTGGAGAAAGCGTAGATTTGTGTTCATGGTATTACCGTACGTCTTGATTCATCTGATCTTCTTGTTCCATCGATCGTCGAGATAAGTTTCTTTCGTGCTGCCGCGCCCCTGATTTCTGTATTTCTCTTCTTTTTTTTCAGTAGATTGTATTTCTCTATTTTAATTTGAATATATGGATATATATTCATTGACTTGTCTACTGATATGCATCTTTTTTTTTTGCGCTCAGAAAAGCGGGCTGTTTATTCAAACTTCTCCAAACGAACAGTGGTAATTCAAAGAGGCCAATAACAAGGGATTTTGTTAATCAACAGGGGCAGCGGGGATTGGACGGTTTTCGGGCATCTGTTGAACCATGGGACAGCGTTGAAGATAGCTGCAGTTAAACCTCCACCACCAACGGATCAGCGAGATGTCATGGTCTCGTGGGGAGTATTAGGCGATGCCTCAAGAGGGACTGGACAGTTAAGTTGCGCCACTGTTTTCGGGAAGTGAACTCTTGCGCGGACTGAATGGCTCATTGGGAGTCAAGATTTCCGCTTGGTTCGCATTTTTTCGACGTGCCTCCAAGCGCCATAAATGATCCTCCAAACAGGTCCCATTTGAATGAATAATATCATTTCTAGCCCTCCAGATATGGTAGATATAGGCATGCCATGCTAACCTGAGAATGACCACCCTCGTAGTAGCTTTCCCAGTGAGTTTTCTCACTGCCCATTGGAACTCATCCTGCCAATCACCCACAGCTCTGGTATATGGTCCCTGCTCTCATCCTCATTTACCTCAAAAGCCACATACTCTTCTCAATGAGGAGCCCCCACCTTTCCATCCTATCATTCGTAGAGAGCTATTATGAATTGCAAGCCGACTGATGAAATTATGTTTCGGGATGCAAGGGTGAAACCAAACCAAACGATGCCATCTCGCTCTGCTGCATTTGGTTCTCAGATTCTCCCGAGCACTACCCACCGTGAACTTTTTATTCGCATGAACAGTCCAGTAAACCTCATCTTCAACCCCCTCACTTAGAGAGATGGAATGAATACTGTCTTGAACACTCTTGCTTCTTAGAATTCTGGTCATAGCATGGTTTCTATTATGATCAATCAAGATATCAGCAACACTAGCATTCAACTGAAAACCAGTCCCACTTCTTCTTAAGAACTGCAATAATGCCCAATTGTCATGCCAGAATGATGTGCTTGTTTCAATCACCAATGCGATGCTTGATCAACGGGTAAATGCTGTCCCTAAGTTTGAGGATCTTCCTCCAAGCATAAGAGCACCAGCTAGGCGGCTGAAGGGACCAAAAACTTCTTCCCTTGATCAGGGGGTAAATGCATCATTTATCTAAAAGAGTAATGATTGTTCACCCAAAAAAAAGAGTAAATCATGATTTTGATATGTTGGCAAAGATTCAGAGATAGGAGTTTCTCTGATTTCTCCAGCTTACTTTAGTAGACATATATTAACTCCGTGGAGGGGAAATTTGGCCCAAAAAAAAAAGTCGAAGGGAAATGTAACTGTTGTTAAGTTTTGAATTTCAATCGAAGAAAGAGCATAAAAACGAAGAAAATCTTAAGGGTGTGTTTGTTTTTCAAAAATTTTTCAACTCAACTCAACTCAACTCCACTTATCTTCAATTCAATATCACAATCATTACTTTTTTTTTATTTTTAAATTTTTTTTAACCATTTAATTCAATTTTTAATATTAAATTCTCTCAACTATTCATTACTTTTTCACAATTCAACAATACAATCATTACTTAATCATTATTTTCTCTCAATTATTTATTACTTTTTCACACTTTTTCTCATAATTTAACAATACAATCATTACAAACTAATTAAAATCAAAACTCAACTCAACTCAACTCTAAATCCAAACGCACTCTAAAGCATTTTTTCTTCAGGATGGGCGACGAAAAGATATAAATGATACATTCTGATCGGATATAATCACTGTCCATGACAATGTCATTGATAGCCATAAAATAGATTCAAATGCCGAGTTTATGAAGAACTTATCGAAATGTTAGTATGCATTTCATCTGATACTTCAACATCTTTTAAATTGAAAATTTTGAACCACATCCATCCTGCTCTATAGCTCTCCTGATGAATGAATGAATGAATGAATGAATGAACGAATGAATTGAATGAATGAGTAGGCTTTGAACCTTTTGATGGGTCGGGGTTCCCAATGTGGACTGGCACGAGGGTTCTTTCCCAGATTTGGTCCCCCTTTAGCTGCTGAATGCACGGGCTGGGCCTGAGCCCAATGTACATTGGAGAGCCTCAACCACCCATAATTCAAGTGGCACGGTGAGGCCCGACTGCCTAGAGAACGACGTAGTCGTAGCATCGTGTAAGTAACGGTGCCCATATAGTTCATGTAAAATTCGAGTTCTTAGCGATCATCAATTCACTCAATCTAGCTTTTCTATTCTATACCCGAGTAGATCAACTTCCAGCTTGAAAGATCAGAATATATATATATATTCCGAACATAAAATGAATCCCGTGTTTAAATGTTCCAAAAACTGACTCATACACGTATGCATGTCTACATACGTATATTATAGTACTAGATATATACTTATACATCTGCACCAAAATGTATCGACAATATATATATGATATCTTGAAAGCAATGATCAAGGTGAGACGGCCGTCCATTGAAGTGGAAGTTGTTAAAGGTGGATTATGGTGGCAATGGCCGCTCCCACCATTGGAAGCAATCCGCCATTTGTGAGCAGCAACCCAAAGCTTTCAAGCAAAGATTACATCATTATATGTTATCAAAAATATTTGCATCTCTCCTCTCTCTACCCTTAGCTTGCTGCCTAGGGCTTCCCCCTTTATGCAATATAATTCAACCTAACATTTAACAATTTTGATCCCGCTGATGGCCTAACGTATTGCATTTATTGGATGTGTAACCTCCACTGAGTTGCTACGATCTGATTGAAGGAAAATTTCCAAAAGAATTCCATAAATGTACGAAAAATCGAATAGATGATTATTATTAGGTGTAATGGGTTCATAGGATTCAGTCTGATGAACTTAAGGAAAAAAGGATTGGATTAAAAGGCAAGAACCAGTCGAGCTGTCAACTTCTCATCATGAGCTAATCATTATATAATTATTAAGTTAATCGGTTCACTTGCATATCTATCTATCTATCTATCTACCTCCTTCTAAAAGCCGGACCGGGCACGTATATCATATACGGTCAGACCGGTCCGGTTTTGTAGACCAACCAAAAAGGTGCGTAACCAGAATGCAGAAAAGTCATTCAGGATCTTTCTGAACTGCTCCCCGTCCAAATCTTCCGTCTTTTGTTTTCTCCACACCCGACATGAATATAAAGACATAAAGAAAAGGAAAGAGGAGGAGTCATATTAATTTAAGGCAATCTTAACCATTCATCCTTTTAGTTTGGAGGTATGTCGCTAAAATGAAAATGGCTGTGATCGACAAGTCTATGTCATGTCGGATTTTCTACTTTATTGTATGATTCTCATGAGATAGGTAGGGGTTTCATTCGATCTGGAGAGTTACCAAAGGGAGCCATTGGTCTCGTAGGGGGGAGGAAGTAGAGGTTTTATTGGCTGGGTTAATCCTACAAAGGAATGGATTAAATAGAATACCGACAGGCCGGTGAGCTAGGCAATTTGAGAACCTGTAGGGGCAAAAGGTATCATTCCAGATACGAACAATAATTAGGTAAGCGAATTCAAGCATATCTTCGATGCAGCACAGTTGATTGGTCATCAGAGATTGGTTCTTATCCTCGAACTCGACTCCCTCGTGGCAAGGAGACTTGGTCTAACATGCGTCGCTCATTATCTCGACACATCAAGGATCTTCTAGTACGAAGCTGAGAACTGCGTGTGCAACATTCTTATAGGAAAGGAAAAACATTTGCGCAAATCGGTTGATGAGATACATACTGTTTCGCTACCTTTAGGCGATTAAATCCTTTTTAAGAGTCCGAATAGCTATTGCCTAGGACTCTCTGTTATTAGCTGACATTATGAGTCTTCATATATACCTCCACTTATTGTAATTTATACTTTGTTTTGGCGCCATTGCCCCGACCTACATTCAATTATTGATTATTTTCCTAGTTTTGTTAAATGTAATTTACTAATTTTTAAAAAATATATGAGTAAAATGCAGTTTGTCCCCCAAGCTTTAAGTCTAGAGGCAAAGTACCTCTCAGCCTTTAAATTTTTGTGGCATATCCCCTGACCTACTTAAAAGGAAGCAAAGTGCATCTTCGTCTACTTTTCCGATCACTTTTCCGGCCAAAATTTAATTTACTATTAATTTATTAATTTCATAATTCATGATATTACTTTAAAATAAAAAATTCAAAAACAAAAAAAGAAACACCTACAAGAAGAACGTAGAGAGAGAGAGGCCTAGGGTGTGTTTGTTTTTCAAAAATTTTTCAACTCAACTCAACTCAACTCCACTTATCTTCAATTCAATATCACAATCATTACTTTTTTTTATTTTTAAAATTTTTTTAACCATTTAATTCAATTTTTAATATTAAATTCTCTCAACTATTCATTACTTTTTCACACTTTTTCTCATAATTTAACAATACAATCATTACAAACTAATTAAAATCAAAACTCAACTCAACTCAACTCTAAATCCAAACGCACTCCTAGTCGTCCAAGACCCCCTTTCTCCAAGATCTTTCTCTATCTCTGTCCCATGATCTTCTTCCAAGCTAAGTCTTATCTCTCTTGTCCGAGGTCACTCTCAAGATTGAGGAAATTGTGCATTTTACAGTTTCAATAATGCTTCACAGTCAGGATGAGGATTTGCTGAGCTAATGTTAACAACTACATGTGAAAGTCGGGGCTCATGCACTTTCATCATATGAAAATTTAAGCAAATGACCAAAAGATGTTTCGATTAGCGCAATTTTTCCAAATAAAAATTTAAATTAATAAAAAATTAATTTTTGGTTAGTAAAGTGATAGGAAAAGTAGACGTGATGCACTTTTCTTCCTTTTAAGTAGGTCGGAGGGCATGATGAAAAAATTTAAAGGTCAGGGGACACTTTGCCTCTAGTCTTAAAGCTTGGGAGGTAAACTGCATTTTACTCAAAATATATTGATTAGTTCATAATACGTTCAGACTAATGGGTAGATATTACTTTTTGTTTAAATATTAGGGACGATAAGGTGTTTTCAGTAGGAATCGAATAAAATTATCAAAGAGAGATATGTCGATAATCAATTTCTCAATTTTTTATAATTAAATTTCAACAGTTATTATTGTCTTTATCTTTTATGGGTGAAATGCACCTCGAAACAAATTTTACTTTAGCGGGTACACCAATATGTGAATTTTCTAAATCTAATTCCTTGAGGTGTATGATTTTATGTTCTTCTTGAATGAGGAAAAAGGAAATAAACAAAGAAGGAAAGAACAAGTGAACAGCTTGGATCACGTCTTACATGTTATAAGCATTATTGTCCACTTTGTGGGGACCATGAATGCATAACAATGTAATTCCAAAATGAAGGGAAAAAATAATAATAAATTCTATTCTTCGGGCCCCGCGGGGTCTTATGAAACCTACGTGAGGATAGGCAAAATTATGGTATTTTGATCTGAGTTAATTATATTAATCATAACGGAAGTGTTTTTCATGCTATTATTTGTTAACAACAATATCATAACCAAAGGGTCCTTCTCTGGCACTCCTCCCTTGTACTTGCGCCTGTAATAATCACTCGGGAAACATCAGCGGGATTGATAAACCCGATCCGTATTATCAGATCTATACTAGCTATTTGGCACGGAAAAATAATTTGACAAGTCGTATGAGAGGTTCCTCTTGAAATATTTGACCGACTTATTTTCAATCATATATGAAGAGTGAATAAAACATCTTCCGCTATCACAAGCAGAATTTAATAAAAGAAGAGAGGAAAAAAAACAAGTATATTTTTCCTATAGTATCCGCGAGAAGTCTAAGACCGAAAAGAATGAAAAGAACATAATTAAATAACTTAATTAATTGATTAACAATTATATTATTTAAATAATAGTATTCATTGTTTTTTTTTTCGGGTAGAATTTAATTATTATTTATTTATTAATATAATAATAATATACAGCTCAAAATGGATGCAGGTTCCAACACGAACACGGGGAGGACCGCACCAAAAGCGCCACGATGTGCGGCCACGGTCCGGTTAGCCTTTCACCGCCGACCCCTCATCTTACGGGCAGTCATCATGCCGTGCCGGGAGCATGCTCCCTCTCCTCGATGAGCTCGCGGGATCCACCGCATTTTCCGACGGAAGGTGCATGCTCCCGCTGCAGCGATCAAGTCTCCCCAACCTTACAGTTCTCCCTCAGCATGTCCACACCATTTCTTCGCCGTTTCCCCTCCATATTTATTCATTAATATAAATGAAAAAGAAAAAAAAACAGCCCGTCTCTCTCTCTCTGAGCTCCGCTCAGCTCACATTTACTCCTCCGTTTCTCTCTCTACTGTGAAATGTGAATGCGGAGCGCTCTCTCTCTCTCTCTCTCTCTCTGTGGGTCTTTTACCTGTGACTCCTCTATTGTATATACTATATAGTGTATACATTCATTCATTCATTCAATTGCCTCAATACCGATGGTTTAAACCTCCCTGGGTAATGTCGAGGAGGTGAGGTAAAAGGGAGGAGAAGACGTTTCCAAGTTTGAGGAAGTTCAGTAACTTCACTCAATTGCCCCCAGCTTCCAAGAAGAAGAAGAAGAAGAAGAAGAAGAAGGAGAAGGAGAAAGAAGCAAAGAGAATGCCGTTGACGAGGTACAGGATTAAGAATGAGTACGGCCTGGCCGATCCGGAGACGTACAGATCTGCTGACAAGGACGATCCCGAGGCTCTCCTTGAGGGTGTTGCCATGGCCGGCCTCGTCGGCCTCCTGCGCCAGCTCGGCGACCTCGCTGAGTCAGTCTCTCCATCTCCTACTTCTCTCTCTGTGCTTTATTACTCGTAAAAGGACCCTCCCATTGTGCGAGCGATAGGAATTGTGCTTTGACCCAGGTTATTCTGCGAGGCGGCCTGCTGCGTGTTGACTCCAGTTATGTGATTGACGGCTTGTTGAATAGCGATTTTTCTGTGTGGAATCATCCCTCTAAATTTAGCATTTTATTAGTTGGAATGGGCAGCAGTTCTTCATTTGGGGCTGTAGTTTTAATTGGGCTGCTACGAAAGTAGAATCTGGATGCATGGGACGAAGCGTTGGGGTGCAGTGAATCGGGAATTTTGCTTTTAATTGGAAAAAGTTTCTGTCAGACCAAAAACATAAGTTGATTTTTCGATATAATCGCATGATGTTAAGATCAATGTTAATGTTGAGCTCCTTCTGTCCATCTACCTTGGGGGAAAATGCTTTTACAATTTGCAGTAGTGGCAATAACTATGAGCTAGATTGCCAATTCTCGGACTCAGCAGGTTACTTACTGTCAATCAATATCTGTAACTATTATGGAATTTGTTGTCTACATCAATTTTTAAGAATTCAGTCTGATCCCTCATCTGTTAGAGCTACTAGATTGTTGGAGTGCTGATCAATTCTCGGATCAGTTTCTGTTGATTGGTTTGGTCTTTGGTAGACAATGTCTCTCAAGCTGGCATTTGGCGAAGATAATGTCTCTTTGTTGCATCATAGATCCGTCTAATTTATATTGCCAGCCTATTGACTTACTTCAAGCTTTTTCATCATTTGCTTTACTGATCAGTTCTCTTCCTCTTTGTTTCTCAAAGATTTGCTGCTGAGATATTCCACGACTTGCATGAAGAAGTGATGGCCACTGCAGCTAGAGGCCACGGTCTCACGGTACGTATTCAACAGCTAGAGGCGGAATTTCCTCCAATTGAGAAGGCATTGTTGTTGCAGACAAATCATTCATTATACTACTCCAACCCAGGTTAGAGACTATTTTGATATTTAGATTAACGATAACGTCATTATTCATTCAAGCATCTAATAGTTTAGGCTGCAGTTTAGGCTGCAAAGGGCCATTGGCTGCATATTTGCTGAAAGGAGGCAAACGGGTGAACTTTTTTTTACTTCTGTCCCCTTTTAACTTTATCCAGAACTAAATTGAACTTGGTCATGGATGGGTCTTAGATGTCTGTATCCTGGATTTCAAGGCTGATCATTAACGCAATTGCTTTGATCCTCTGAATTTCATTTTAGGTATTGAGTGGCATCCCAATTTGCAAATGGAACAGAATCTGATCACTCGAGGAGATTTGCCTCGCTTTGTAATGGACTCTTATGAAGAATCCCGGGGTCCACCACGGTTATTTCTTCTCGACAAGTATGAATACATTACAAGCAAGAGCTTGACATGAAGTAAAAGTAATGCTTACAACCATAACATCTTATGACCATTGTAATTCATATCGTTCTTCAGGTTTGATGTAGCTGGAGCAGGTGCATGCTTGAAACGCTACTCTGATCCATCATTTCTTAAAGTGGAAACAGTGTCAGATAGCCTCCCAACGATGGAGGTTCAGAGGGAAAAGAAGGTTCGCAAGACAAAGGTATTACCCTACAGAATTCCAACTATAGTATCTGTAGTTATGGAATCATACTTATCAAATGAGTGACTGTTATATGAGAGGATTTTGGAATTCGCAAAGTGCTTTTGCAAGCATTAAGTTTCTATAGGATCAAACTTTGTAACAGGAAATTGAGTGCAAGCTACATCTTCTGTAAGCAACTTAATGGTTAAGGGCATGAGTGTGGATTTGTATCTTGATTTAGAGCAATATATTAAAATGAAAGAGCATTAGTCTTTTATTGTGGTAAATTACACTCGTGGAAGCAAAGGCTTTGTACTTGAAGATCAGTATACTTGCCTGTCTCATAGTAATAATTAAAGGTTTTCTAAATAGAGTGATGTGCAAATAATTATTTCTATCATCTTTTTGTTATTATCCCCATGATCCATGCATTTCTATTTTAGCTTTTCATAATCATAGATTGTTATTGCATGATTAGAGTTGGCAAAACAAGTTATTTGTGTAATTTATAAGTGTAGCTTCTCCAACTTGATCATTTTCCTCAAATTTATTGCCCTGGATTTTGGTTTGCTTATATGGAGTATCCTAATAATAGCATTTCCTTGTACAACAGAAAAAGGGGTCTCGCTGGAGAAATGGAGAAACCCCAGAAACGGTACCAGCACCACATGCCAAGTGAGACTGGATTTCTTTTCCCCCTTTAACTTCATTTTGATTGTTAATAATGACAGTGGTAGCAGACATGACTTCTATTTTGCATTGTACAGACTGCATCAGTTGTTTATGGAAGAGCGGATTGAGAATGCTTATAATGATCCTGCACGGCGAGTGAAGTTAAAGAGAAGGCCATTGAATGAATCTCCATTTGACTCAAAAAAGAGTTACATGGAGAAGTTTGTGGAGACTCCCTCACCCGAGAGTAAAACAATATGTGAAGTTTCTGTTGTCCCGTTGTCTCTGAAGTGGACGGAAGATGATACTAGTGAAC
Source organism: Punica granatum (assembly GCF_007655135.1). Lineage (NCBI taxonomy): Eukaryota > Viridiplantae > Streptophyta > Magnoliopsida > Myrtales > Lythraceae > Punica > Punica granatum. Next base: position 1,879,213 of record NC_045127.1, on the reverse strand, counting down.
CAGGGCTTGAAGTAATGGAAGTCAGTACATTTAGTCCAGTGAAAGATATGTCGCATACAAATGACAGAGATGATTTATCACCTAAAATTCCAAGAAAGCAATTCATGGATGACGTGAAAGACATCGAACCAACAATCAACAGAGAGACAGATGAAGTTTCTTCCACCTCCCATGCAGCTGTGGAGGAAAAGAAGTTAATGGTTAACGGAGATGGTAGTATGGATGGGTACCATTCTGATGAGATGACAAGCGAAGTGGAGAATTACATGGATGCTCTTGCTGCCATTGAGTCAGAAATGGAGACTGATAATGACAACAGACCTAAACATAGTCGGACTGTTCTCAACGTCGCCAAAAGTGGGACAGATTCTGATGCAAATGAAGATGTGGAGCTGCAAACAGTAACTTTTGGTTTTCAATCAGTGGGAAACTCTGCCTCAGATGATGGGAACAGCTCCTATGAGAGAAACTCTAGTTCATTGTGTACTGATGGGGGGAGCAGCATGGGCTATAGTTCTCAGTTTGATGGTGACAGATTTTTAAGGGTGTTCCCTCCGCATGAAAATACTATTACTGACTCCCGAAATCTGCCAGATGACCAGCCTTCCCGCAACAAAGAGGCTTTTGGCATGGAGTCTAAAGAGTTTACAGTTTCCACTGCCACATGCATTGGGGAAGATGCAATTTGTGATTATAGAGAGGCTTCTCAAACTTCACCTTCTGCCAACTTAGAATCGATGTGCATGCCTCTGGATACTGGATCTAGATCACCTGTGGGATCAGAACAAGATGAGACATCAGCAAACCATATTAAACGTGCTCCTGGATTATCAGACTCTGATGAACCCAGGGGAAATCATGTTGATTCCACAGCAGCGTCTGATGATGTGCCTAACCAGACGGAGTGGGATAATCTGGCTACAGTCTCTACTAAGAGCCTTCCTGTGGACGAGTTGGAAAGTAGACATTTCAGAGTCTGCTCCATGGACGCGGAGCATCCGTCAAATAATCTGGAACTGACTTCTGAAAGTGAAAGCAGAAATGAAATGCCAAATGCTGGGGATTTAGCTGAAAGCTCTGATGGAATTATGCCGAGGATGGAGTCATCACAGTCAAGGTTATCTTTAGAAGAGCAGCATCAGTTCTCACCACGCGCAGGAGAGGATGGGTTTGCTGATCGTACATTCTCATCTGCTTCATTTTCGCGGGATTTAGATGATGAACAGGCTTCTGCTATTGGTGATGAAGTTACTGGTGCTATGCTGGCACCTGTAGTTGATTTGGAAAAGTCAATGGTCTCGGCAGAAGAGCGACGAATCCATGTCGAGGACCAAAAGTTGTTAGATGAAGTGGTAATTGAAGGGAACTTGTCAGATTTGGATCTGCAACATGAGGGAGGAGATCATGAAACTTCTTGCACACTGGACAGTGAAGAAATTGATAGCTGCACCTCTAATGTGGTGGCAGATGGAAGAGAATTAGCGGCTTCTAGCCATCTTGCTATCCCACATGCAGAAAGTGATGTTTGCTCAAATTCAGGTGACCCTATGCTGCCGAGAGTTGGTTCGGGAGAGTCAGCTGTCTTGGTAGATGAATCAGAGGTCCTTGTTGAGGACCAGCAATTTCAGGGTGAGATGGAGAAGTTGACTTTGCATAAAGAGAATTTGTCAGAAGTGGATATCCAAAAGGAAGAAAGGAGCTCTGAAGAGATTACTCTGGATGGAGAAAACACAGAAAGCCTCAGTTGCAATGTTGAGGCCGTGGTTGGAGTCACTGTTCCTCTTGCTCCATCAGACAGTGACAATTCTGTGTTAGATGACTTGGTCACTCGAGAGGTTCAAGAAGTAGGCGTTGATACCTCTCAAGCATCTCTTGCTGACATTGGAGGAGTGCCTCAAGAAAGGGCGGATTTGTTTGAGGCAGAGTCACCCAGTGGGATGAAAGAATCGGGTGTAGAAGGGACAGTAAATGAAGTAGATGTTGCTCATGCAGATTTAGATTCTGTATCCGCTGCAGATTGGGATCCCATGGCTCATGGTGACAACAGTACTGCAATGGGTGCTAGTGGGTCCTCTCCATCTGTGCAAACCCAGACTGGATTCTCCCATGATATTAGAGCACCTCCAGTGGATTTGGAGCTAGAAAATTCCGACCATGTCCTGTTAAGAATGGAAGATGCTACAGCAGCTTCAGAAGGGTCATCAAAGTTAACGGTTGTTGAGCCTACTGTTGATTCACATCTTGCAGATGATGACACTCCTAAGTCGCTGAAATTCTACACTGAAAGAGTTCTATCAATGGATCACTCAGATCATCAGGAAACTGCCTTCCTCTCTAATTCAGAAGCTGTTCTAGAGTACAAATCAGGGTTGCTGGAGCAAGTGACTGAAGCTACACAGTTACCGGATTATAAAGATGAAGAAGCACGATCCACAAACCAATTGAATCAAGAGAAACAGGAAGGCTCCTTGGCAAAAATGCTGGAAAACTTCTCGATCCAACAACCTTCATTGATTGAATCCTTGCAGGGGCCAGTGTTCGATACTGGAGTTCATAACTTTGGTCTGCTTTCTGAAGGTGGAGAAGTTAATCTGTCGGAGATGCCTCCTATGCCTCCTTTACCTCCTGTTGAATGGAGGATGGGGAAGGCGTTGAATGTTCCATCTACTCCAGAGAGGAAGTTTCCTCAGTTTGACTTTGGCCATTTCCCATCATTACAACCATCCTTAGCTGACGAAAACCCGCAAATTGGATTTCCCACATTTGGGGCAGGAACTCAACTCTCTCATCATAATCCCTTTTTGTCCTCCCCCATGGGTTTGGAGTCTGAAAATCCAGGCTTGTCTAATGCTTATGCTACACAAATGCCACCCGTGGAAAGTGCTTCGAGCGTCCTGTCTAATAACATGGAGGTAAAACCATCACCAGGCTCACTCTGGTCAGAGCAGACATCTGGGGAGCCATTTGAGCAATATTCCCTTCTATCAGACACAAAATTGATTCAAGTATCTCCCTCATCACCATCAGTGAGAGAGGATATTACTTCGAAGCAGCATCATGGGTCTCCGGCAGCGGAACTTGCCCAGCCCCAAGACCAATCGTTACCGGAGACACATACAGAAGTCAAAGACCTGCAAAACATTAATGAAAATGCAGATGGGCAAGATTGTTCTGATCCGACAAAGACAATGCAAGAGCAGCACAATTCATTGAACTCCGAGGAGGAAAGAATGGGGTCCACAGATCCATGGGCTTCACCTCCAACTAATGAAGGTGGAAAGTCCAATGGAACTTTAATTGGAAATATACCTCGTCCTCCAAAACCTCTCATTGAGGCTGTTGCGGCGCATGATAGAAGCAAGGTAATAATGCTGTCTTCTTTTATATGGGAATATTCTCCCTTGCTTCTTTGGCCATTCTTTAATCAGGTCTTGATCTTGTGAAATATTTATTGGCATTATGGACCTAATATGCAGTTGAGAAAGGTTGCTGAGCGAGTGCGACCTCAGCTTGCACAAAAGCTAGAAGAAAGAGATTCGCTGCTAGAGCAGATACGAACCAAGGTTATGGTTTAACTACCTATATACCACCATTTGTTTCTTCACTGATCTTTCTTATTTTACTTAACACCATCGCAATGGTTCATGTTTTTTGTCCCCTCAGTCATTCAACTTGAAGCCTGCCACTGCAACGAGAACAAGCATTCAGCAGGCTCCCAAAACCAACTTGAAGGTTGCTGCTATTCTGGAGAAAGCAAATGCAATTCGACAGGTCTTTCTCTCTCTCTCTCTCTTTACAAGCATACATATATATGTATATATATTTGCTTGTGAAATGGAAAATATGTCACTATGTGCATACACCGGCACGTCTAGTTAGGTACACCAAAAAGAAAAGGGAAATTCCATATATTATGCTAATCTCTGTTCTCTCCTCCTTCCATTTACCAAATTGGCTGCAAGAATCACCTATAATTGTACCGATTTGTGGGACCAACACGAACTTTACGTCAGGCCACCTGGTGTTAAACACTTCAGTGTAAAAAAGATTATTGATAATGAATTAAACTCATGACAGGCATTGGCTGGAAGTGATGAAGATGACGATGCAGACAGTTGGAGCGAGTGATTGCTGATTGAGATGAAACGCCCTCAAAAAGCAGGAAGTCTGCTGCCGCAGCCACTGTTTCTTTCGTTGGCTGCAAATATATCTCAGGCTTCCGGTTCCCATTGATAGTCGAAAAGAAAAATTTTTGTAATATAATGCATTCTTTCCCTCTATAGTCTTCCTCCCTCTCTATTGTATAGCATCTCAAGTCCACTGCTTATAAGATGTGTGCCTTGTAGATTGTGATATTCCGTATACACCTAAGTCCAGCCTCGTATTATATGGAAAAGCTTTACACATAGGAAAAAGGACCCATCGGCCGCAGCATGCAAGCGCTGTTGATCGAACCGCCGGTATTTCTTACAATTTTCCAGCCTTCTTGGCTTTGCAGTTGATGTATATTTGTGTGGAGAACGCTCTTGTGTAATTGTATTCTGGAGATTTTATGCACTGCATTTCTTTACTTCATTCTGGCACGTACAATTTTTGGTAAAATGGCTTTTTTTTTCTTTTTTCTTTTTTTTGTGGGATAAATGGTAACATGACCTCATTTGCATTTTCTCTTGAGATCGACATATATCTATGCTAATATGAAGATGATATATTTCAGCAGAAGGATCAGTTCCATCGCTCCATTTAACCATTGCTTGCCCTTCCTTTCTGGTCAAAATTCATCGGACAAAACCTCGTAGTGTTGGAATATGGACAGCAACAAATCGAAATCAATCGAGATCTACTGCTGAGACAGGCTCTATTAAGGCCCAGCGAACATGGTTAAGTCGATATTCGAGGTCGAATCCTTCTCGGTCGGGAACACTTCGTGCTATTATCTCATACAGAAATGAACTCATTATGACAACAATAAAAACAAGAAAAAAGATTATTCCAATATAATAACAAATTCTGAAAAAGAGCAGGGGACGCTTCAAAGACGGGACAACCGCCGTTTTGATGCTCTTCCCCGGCGGGGCCACAACCGCGCGCGGCATATTTTAACTCAGGCAGGCCGCCATTAATAAACCCTTCTTAATTCCCCGACAGACCAGCGAAGTCCCACCGCTGGCTCAGCTTCACCGGGAAAAAGAAAAAGGGTCGCGCCTTTGAACGTGAATTCAAGAGTTACAGCAGCACAAAAGGAAACAACTTTAATAAGGTAAACAATTTTAATGGAGAAAATAATCCAAAACAGGGAATCCCATTTATTTATTTAATTATTACTATTATTAATTGTTTTTCTGTGTGTGTGAGCTATGCAGGCCCCCCCTTGAATTGAGATTTGGAAGAAAGAACGGGAATTTCCTCGACCTTGTATGGGAAAATCCCTCCCGAGGGAATTGAGTCAGATAGTTAAGCAAGCCGCAAAAGCATCCCAATCTGCGAAACCCGCAAAACCCACAAAGCCCGTCACGCCATCATCAGTACAGAAAGCGCAGGGGAGAGGTCGGGGGCTGTTGAAGGAGATGGAGAGCAGCGGCTCCGCCGACAACGAGGGGAGACTCAGGTTGCCGCTGTCGGAGGTGGTGTCGGAGTGCGTGAAACGTTGGTTCAAGGACACGCTCAAGGAGGCCAAGGCTGGGGACATCAACATGCAGGTCTTAGTGTGTCAGATGTATCACAGCGGCTATGGCGTCCCCCGAGATGCCCAGAAGGTCTGCGAAAGTCCTTCCCCATCTGAACTGTTGCTTATGCTGCAAATTTCGGTCTTTGTTCATCTATCTGCTAGAAAGTCTGCGACATTATGTCTTTCTTCTTGTTCTTTCGGCTGGGTTTTGTCGAATCATCCTGCAAGATTATATCTTTATGGTCTCTCCCCCCTCGTCTCTGTGATTAACTAGCAACTTAGATCGTCAACTTCAAGGTTTGGCTGATTATTTTGCTGATTAAAACTTTCATGTTGGGATTTTGGGCGGGTGCCTTGCTACGAGAGATTATCCTTAGGTGTTTCTCTCTCCCCGAAAATTCTTACTTGAGCTGAGTATGAACTTACTCATAGTAGGTCGAAATAGACATAGCGTTATGCCAGCTCAAAATCAGCACGATTTTGACGTTGACTTCAAGTGATCTCGTTCCTTTATGTGATGGATACTTGTGATCCTGTGAACGCTAATTTGAAGGTTTGAGTGTAATTGCGATGAACCTGATGAGTGACAGGAATTGAGGCCTCAGTTTCGAATAGCTAGTGGATACTGGTTTGTGTCAAATTAAATACATGCTCCTAGGAAATGAAAGAATGCCAAGCAACTGAAAGCGCCAAATAGATCTTAGATTTGTGGCGACTGGTTAGCGGTGATCGATTTGGTAAAGGATTGGCTTAAAACTCCTAGTGTACGTGGTAGCTTCTTTCCTTCTAAAGATTAATTGTAAACCCTGTACAGGCCAGGCAAATGTCGGTTTAAAACTCCTTAAAGGTTGCTTTGCTTTTGAGAGATTGGTTTTGTGCTTGTCTTAGTTGGTTCCAAATATATTTGCGATTTGTGTATGATTGCTTATTTCCTCTCAATTTTGTAGCTTTTTATCGGCAATAACCACCTCACAGTTTTCATTGATTTGGATGATTTATCTCCAGGGAAGAGCATGGATGACAAGAGCTTCGAGGGTCCGCCCTTCAGTTTGGAAAGTTAGCGATAAGCGTCCAGGTTGCAATCTGTGCCTGCCTCTCAGAACATAATTGTTACTTGTCAAGTTGCAATAAGTTAATGATTATCAGCGGTTAAGTGTGAAATTTTTTGGGCCTTCTGCACCTTTGTAGGTTATAATGCTAGCGACTCGGATTCAGATGACTTGAAGGGTGATTCATGATTGCAGAAGACTTACTTGGTACTTCCATCAAACTAAGCTCTATCTCCCATTAGTATGGCACTTTGTTCTCTATTTCAGGCATCAAATCTTTCTGTTGCTTGATAGGTGTCCAGACCTTAATTTCTGTGACAATCTAATGTTACTGATGATATATCAGTCTGATTTAAGAAAGATAATGTATCCTATGGTTAGGTTTGTTTGTTCTATAATTGGTTTGCACGAGAATTAAGCTTTGTTAATGGTATATTAGGTAACATGTTAAAGTATTACTTGCATTCTGTATTGATGAACCCTCAAGTCTTATCAAGATAAGGTTGAGACAACAGTAGTTGAAGGAATGACAAGGCCTCCTAGCATACTAAATGATGAAACTGATTTTCTTAGACAGATCAGTTGATGAACAATGCCGAGAATCATGTGCCTATCGCACTTAGTAAGTCCTTGTCAAGGCTCTTTTTGTCATACCTTTGATATTAGGTGTTAGGAATTGATCAGCAATATCGCATGTGAATAGAGTAGTTCCTATTCCATTGAAGCTTGCGTTGTAAAGATTCTATGTCCATATTAGGGGGCCATTAGACCCCATGGATGCAGTTGTAGAGTCTTCTACCTTCGAGCAGTTGTAAGAACATAAAACTAACATCATATTCATATAGAATCTGCTTTATCAAAACAACTCCATCTATCACTGGCAAGCGATTCTGCATAATTGTCTGGGCTTTGGAGAAGTTTCTTAGCTCTACTAACAGTCTTGCTGCCCCCTTTCTGCAGGATCTGCATCGACCTCTAATATCCTTCGGAACCGCTTCCATTGCGAATCAACCTGTAATGATCCTCATAGTCCTCACTGCGTCGAGCTTCAGCTTCACCCTATGCTTAATTATGATGTAGTTTGCCATACTTTAGTTATTTTTAAACGACAAAAAGAAGGGCAGGACATCCTCCGCAGTTTCTTTGTTAAGGGAGTATCTGGTCTCTTTTTGTCGAGTCCAACGTGGGTTTTCTGAGGCTGTTCTTTTTTACTGGATTGGAATAACTGTGAATTTTCTGGTTTCAGAAATTGCACAATCTTTTTCTCTCCTTTCTCTCGTTTCTTTGGCCTGTAGAAAGACGGATCTCATTTAGTAAAAGGGGTTCATCATCCTGACCTGTAAACTTTAGTAACAGTGGTTTTGATTATTGTTTACATTTTGTGCTGAAATTCCTAATCATAAAAATATAAATGGTCAAAACATGAAACAAGGCGGTTGAACTTGGACAAATAATAAACAAACCCATGCAATTACAAGGAGGCATGATTTTGCATGTTAAGCTCTACCACTGTGTATGTGGTCGCGCATGCGTTCTGAGAAAAGCTCGATCATTATAATACTGAACAGCATCAAACTAACATAGATCCGTCTGGGTGTTACTGTTGGTTTCGACATCAAATCAATGGATCAAACTCACAAACTGCTTAGCATTATGAACCGCTCACGTAATCGGTCGAACATATATGAAGGGAGAAGGGAGAAACAACAAGGTGGTGTCTTTCTAATGATTTTCGGAGAATTGTAATAATTTCCATTTATAATCCCAGAAAAATTAATATAAAAGAATGAATTTTTGTCGCCCGGTTTCTCCCGGGGAGAAAAGAAGAACAAAGAAGAAAGAACAAGGAAGTTTGGCCTCATTTTTGCAGTTTCAGCCGCATGCAGCCCCTGACCACGAATAGAGAAAAGGTTGCATGCATCTGAACTTACTTGGCCTTGCCTTGCAACAGCTGAAGCTGCTAGGTTTTAGTTTTTACCGTTCGAGCTGATACCTAAGAGTATGTTCTTCTGTCTCGGCATAGGAGTTATTCCTTTTAGTATATTTATTAATCAATTTTTTATGCACAGTTTGTTTGACTTGACAGTTTCCCTTTGTATCCCTTTGGAATAGTGTTCGCGACAATCCCAGAATAATAAAATAATCAAAGCTCCTGCCTTTCTGATGAACCGGTACACATGCACTTTTGATGGCGAAAAGAGGCAATCTTTTTCGTATTTTGGCTTGAAATTGACTGACCATGATCTAAAGCTTCGAACTTTAAGGGAAATGGGTACTGGGTAATGCCCGATTAAGGGATGCATTGCATGTCGGATGGGATGGAACTTCTCCATCAGCTGCGCTTTGCCTTTTGAGTCAGGCTGCATAGCTCTTTTAGCGTGAAGGAGATAGTGGGTTGCGGTCATGGTGATCAAGAAACTGATGGCAGGGGCACGACTGGTCATGCTCCTCGAGTGAGCAGTTCAGGACAGACTCGGAGAGGAAGTAAGCTTGAAACAGAAGGAAGCTTGCAGGGAAGAGAGGGCCCCACTTCCCAACAAGAGCAAGAAACAGCTTCCCGGCATCCTAAACTTCTGATCAGATACCTTTACACTGGCCATTTCTTAGCTAGATGGGGTGCAAGGTTGCCCTCTAAAGTCTTAAACTTCATCCCTGTCGTGTTTGATTTCACCTTATGGGTTGATCCTTGCTTGGTGTATTTACATTTTCTTGCAACTTTTTCCACTGCCTGCAGGATGTGGGAATTCTCTGTTGGTCTGTACTTTATAAGTCTTTGGCCAAACTCTCTACTTTTTGCTGCTACTTATGGCGTGGTGGAGTCGGCCTCTACTGCTTTGTTTGGTGTTGTTATTGGAAGATGGGTTGATAGGTCAACATATGCTAAGGTGTGCCTGGAATCTGATGCTACAATGTGCTGATATTTGTACTTTGATGATACTCAATCTTCATGTAAGTAGCTTGTAGTTCATGCAGTTTTCTCGAAACATGTATGGGAAATTTGGTGGGAGACAGAACTTAACAGCGTATTTTTTCTCTGAGTAGCTATGTCCCTAAAGTTATGAGCTTTCTGTTACATCGTGATGACCATCTTACTGCTCCATAACATATTTTGGCAGGTCCTCCAGTTTTGGCTGGTGACACAAAATTTCTCCTTTCTGATTGCTGGGAGCACAGTGGTAGCATTACTTGTCTACTCAAACCTGAAGTCACAAAACTTCATGGCATTTATTTTACTTGTCACACTAGTGAATGTCTCTGGAGCTGTTGGCGTCCTATCCACTTTGGCGGGAACCATACTCATTGAACGGGAATGGTGATGATATCATCTTCCTTGGAATTAGATACTTCAAAATCATGTTATTACAGAATAGAATTTGGTGATCTTAGGGTCATTACTTAATACTGCATATCTCCTTTTTCAGAAACCAAATACAGGTTATGGACATCATATTTCTGGAATGAAATTTATTTCTTTTGTTAAAAGTATGTGATAGAATTATAAATTTCAGGGTGGTGGTTATCTCACAAGGCAATTCTCCTGAAATATTGACTCAAATGAATTCAGTTATCCGACGAATTGATCTTGTCTCCAAGCTTTTTGCTCCAGTAGTCTCGGGTTTCATCATCAGTTTCGCTTCACTGAAAGCTTCTGCCGTAACTCTAGCACGTTGGAACATGGTATCACTTTGGCTACAGTATTGGCTTCTAATTTCTGTGTACAGAGGAATTCCAGCTTTAAGAGAAAGCAACCAGAGGAGGACGATGGGGCTTCAATCAAGCAATCAGGAAGTAACCTTTCCTGTCGCCGAAGAAAGGGGGCTTTCTGACAAGGGAAGTTGTATTAACACTGATGATGATAACTCTTCTTCCAGAAGGAAACTCAGTCAGATTTTGAAGAGCTCTTTTATTAGTTAGTGGAGGAGATACCTAGAGCAAGAAGTGCTACTACCAGGTGTTGCTTTGGCATTGCTATATTTTACAGTTTTAAGGTAAGATCATATCACCTCTGGTCAAGTAGTTAAAGGAGCGGACTGAGGAATGTTCACATTTTAAGATGTAACGCCCTAAACCCTCTTTTAACACCTACGATGGCTCTCTGAAGAGGCCCAAACAACATTGGCTCCATGGGCTTGTGGGGGCTTACATGTATCTTCTCATCAGAATTACCTACTAAATAATGATTTATATGGAAGGGCGTGCATTCAAAACTAGCTTCGTTTTAATTTCTTTGCCTAGCCTTGTATTCTGTGATCAGATATACTGAATTTTTGTTTTTGTTTTTGTTTTTGTTTTTTTGTTTTTTGTTTTGTTCTTTCTGCAGTTTTGGAACTTTGATGACAGCAACCCTGAAATGGGAAGGAATAGCTGCATACATTATAGGAATTGCACGTGGAATTAGTGCAACAATTGGGATTGCAGCAACACTTGTTTATCCTATCTTACAATCTAATATTTCAACCCTGCGAACTGGGTTGTGGTCTATATGGTCTCAGGTACTTTTTATTCATAAAGAGGATATGAAACAACTCGGTATTACAAATTTCCTTCTCATTCAGCTTGGTTAATTAACCTTCACATCCTGCTTCTTGCCTGAAACTGATACCAGTGGGCCCTCCTGGGCTTGTGCGTCGCCTCGATATGGGTCCAAAACAAGTATGCCGCAGCTTATATGCTGATGAGCGGAGTGGCACTGTCTCGTCTAGGTCTTTGGATGTTTGACTTATCAGTCACACAGCTTATGCAGGTGAAGTTAAACATGTCTATCGACTAAGAACAAAGACTGAACTGACAATTGATTCAAAGGTTTTTCTGAATTCGTTCCATAGTTCTGAATAGGGTACTGTTCTGGAATCTGATCGTGGAGTAGTTGGCGGAGTACAGAACTCACTCCAGTCGGCTTTGGATTTAATGGCCAATGTCATGGGAATAATTATTTCCAATCCTCAGGTAAAATTTTTCCGTCCCCTGGTTTTGGACTCATCTTTCTTCGCAACTTCTTAATTATACTTTTCTGAATCTTGTGCTGGAGCTTTGTTCAGGATTTCTGGAAATTGACGATGTTGTCATTTGCTGCGGTAACATCGGCAGCATTTCTGTACACTTTACACACTTACCGGGTTCGCAAATATCTTTTTCATGTTGAGAACTAGTTGGGTTTGGTCAAGTGGTCCATTTAATAATCCTCGGGTGGTTAGTAGATGTGATGTAGTTAGTCCTTTATTTTCTTTTCAGTGTGTGGAATTATATAAAGCTTGCTTGATGAGATTTCAGTTAATGTTGAGCGATTAAGACGTAGTGGGATCCTGACTCTACTTATTAGTAATACAGTTCTTATTTTCGATCTTCTATCAGTGTTAGTGATGGCTGAGAGTGATTTGAAGTTTGTCGGTTTTTCCTTGGTGTATGATCATAACTTTGTCATTTGTTAATGGAGGTACCTTGTCGGATCTAATTAAATTACCAGCTACCATTATGTTTCTGACCCATCTCGTCCTTTTCCAGGCCAGCCTCTGTTGACTTTTTGAACTCAAACGGAATAAATTAAGAATTGGAGGCAGATAAACCTTGTCTTTCAAAATAAATCAAAATCGAATATTGCTGCAGATTACTATAAAGTGCTTGTACACCGATTTCAGCATCAATTACCCCGCGGAGTTTACATTCCGAGCTCGATCTGTTGGAAGTATCAAACCTCCTGGAACTGAAGATAAGGTACAATCTGCTTAAGATGGCAGAGAAAAACGGCGGATGTAAACAAAGGTCTTACCAAAGGTACAAAGGAGGTCATAGGGCAATGGCAAACATAGAAATGTCACCTGTTATGTTTCCATCATGTGTATCTGAGAGTGAGGGCAAGACAGAGATTCTAGACAGCAAGTCAACGAGATCTGTGTCGCCACATGGTTCTCTTCTGCTGAGGTCCAAAACTTACATGTTCTTCTCTTTCCGTCTGCCACTTCTTTCTTCATCCTTGTAGCTCATAACAAGAAGGGAGCTAAAAGCCAAGAATCAAGTGTAGTAACAAACCGATTTCAAGATCGAGTCGAAGATGAACACGCTGCTCCTTTCCCCTGAGCCGAGTCTTGCTCAATGTTCTTTCCCAACATCTCTCGTTACTTACCTGTACTCTGGCCACTTCTTGGCCCGGTGGGGTGCCAGGTCCGTGTCTGGGTCGTGGATTTGTTTTTCTTTCAACTTGCTTTTACTATATCGTTTTCAGTGAGGAATTCGACTCTTTTGATCTTTTCAGCCTCTGAATCTGGAAAAATAGAACTCAGCCTTTTCATCCCCAGCAGGCAGTTTCGATTGTTATGTAGATTTTTAGAACTGTAGTACAAGCTGCTTTTCAATATGAGCAACCTCTAACGGGTCGTTTCAACTCTGTCTTGTATTTTCTCTTTGTTCGTTGAAAGGATAGCTTCATAACTTACTATAAACTCGCAGAATGTGGGAATTTTCGGTTGGCTTATATATGATCAGCATTTGGCCTGAATCCTTACTTCTTGCTGCCATCTATGGAGTGGTTGAATCTTCCTCTACGGCCTTGTTCGGTCCAACTGTTGGACAACTGGTGGATAAGCTCACATATCCTAAGGTCCAACACATCTTACCGTCATAAATTGTGTATTAAAACCTAGTAGGTGCAGTCGAGTTAGATCAAAGTGTTTGTTTCTGCAGGTCCTCAGGCTCTGGCTCTTGACACAGAATTTCTCGTTCATGACTGCTGGAGCTGCAGTCACAATTTTGCTCTCTTGCCCAAATTTGAAGTCAACAAATTTTGCAGCTTTCATATCACTCATCTCGATAACAAACATATCTGGAGCTGTGGGCGTGCTTTCTACTCTTGCCGGAACCATCCTAATCGAAAGAGAATGGTAAAAGAGCAGACAACTTCGGTGTCAGAGATTCTTGAAATATGATGCTTGTAATAAGAGGTCTCATGTTTCCAAACTTCAACTTCTTGTATGTCAATTAATATTTGTTTGCAGGGTGGTGGTGATCTCAGAAGGTCAACCTCCAGGGCTGCTGACAAGGATGAATTCAGTCATTCGAAGGATTGATCTGATCTGCAAGCTGTTTGCTCCCATGGTTTCAGGATTCATAATCAGCTTTGTCTCGTTGAGAGCTTCTTCTGTGGCTTTCGGACTACTCAGTACCATCTCCGTTTGGTTTCAGTATTCGCTTTTTGTATCCGTGTATAATGGGATCCCTTCTCTGAGTGAAAGCAACCAAAGGAGAATAACCCCGAAAGCTTCATCTTCATGGGGTGATGACAGTGAACAAAACTACTCGGCTCTTGAGGGAGAGACTTCGAAGTTCTGCAGGAAGGGTTATTCCACGTCTGCTGAAAGTAGCCAACGGGGGAACTGTGCTGAGCAGGTCTTAAAGATCCCACTTTTTGGGGCATGGAAAACTTACTTAGAGCAAGAAGTTTTACTTCCTGGGGTTTCACTGGCCTTACTGTACTTCACCGTCCTGAGGTACATGATCATGATTCAACTCCTCAGTCACGTTACTTAGCGGTACAGAATTCACGGATTAGAAAATCAGAAACTCTTTGCCCGTTAGACTTATGATATTTTCGTCATAGTTATAAAACCGCACTATGTAGCTTAGCTTTGAATTTACACGGGATTGCTATTTCAGCTTTGGAATTTTGATGACTGCTACACTAGAGTGGGAAGGAACACCGCCGTTTGTAATCGGGATCGCACGTGGAATAAGTGCGACAATCGGGATTGCTGCAACACTTGTTTATCCTGCCTTGCAGTCTCGTATTTCGACCATTCGAACTGGGCTCTGGTCCATTTGGTCTCAGGTATAGGAGATAGAACTCATGTGGTCCAACCTCCATCAACATCTCCATTTTTGGGCATTAGTAAGAATCTCTAGAATTTAAGCCTTTGTTCTGGTTTTACTGATGCAGTGGACCTTCCTCCTCGTATGTGTTGCCTCGATTTGGGTCAAAGACAACCATGTCTCGGCCTATATGCTGATGGGAGGTGTGGCCACATCCCGTCTCGGACTGTGGATGTTTGACTTAGCTGTCATTCAGCAGATGCAGGTACACTTCATGCTCGAGAGAATCAGATGGATCTTCAAAAGTTATCCTGACCTTTCTACGATGATATGAAATGGGAAGTAACATTTATCTTTTGTTTCCTTTTTCTTTATTAATCATTTTGCAGGATGAAGTTCCCGAGTCCGATCGGTGCGTCGTGGGAGGAGTTCAGAACTCGCTTCAGTCCATCCTCGACCTGATGGCATATGTCATGGGAATATTCATATCAAATCCTCAGGTGGCATATACTCTAGTACCGACTAATGACTATATTTAACGTTGAATCCTGTGCAGACTCATTATTTTAGTAACCTTACAAAAATTCTTTTCGTTGCACGACCACAGGACTTCTGGAAGTTGATGATACTATCGTTTCTCGCTGTTACTCTGTCTGCTCTGCTCTATACTGTATACGTTTATCGTGTCCGGAAGCACTTAATCCACTGGGAGAAGATCTGCTGCTGGATTTTCGACTCGTAAGCAAAGAATCTTCTGAAGAAACGAGGCGATAGTGGAGACTTACTCGACTTCAGTGTTGGAGCTTCTTCTCTAGAGCCGATAGTTAACTATTAAGGCGGTACGATGTTGCGATTGCTAAATCATATTAACATTTGGTCAAAGTAAGCTGGTCAAAGAGGTTTTGGTCAAAAGACTCTTGTTGTCAAAGTCGACTGCTTCATAAGGGGGTTCTAGTGCAGTCTTATAAAACGCGAATTCGGAACTAAGAGATTTTGAATTCAATCACGTTTTAGGTATTTCTTTCTCTTTTTTTTTTTTTAAATTTCTACTTGTACTAGACTCATGCATATTTCTTATAATAAAAAATGATTATTTCAGTATTTCATGACCGTCGAGATAATTAGCTTCCAAAACAAGAAGCTCCATTTCCGTCATATCTTTAACACAATGCCATCGATGAATCCACACTACGATACATGAAAAATTGTAGGCATCGTTTTCGAATTTATTTACAGATAATTGGGTCAATGCATGTTTGAGTGAGGACAATGGTTATCTCACCCGACATAAAAAAAAAAGACGCTGTTCTTCATTATTATTGTTAGTTTTCTTGCATAGGTGTATGTCTGTTTTTGTTTAGATATAATAACTTATGTTTCATTTGTATAGCTAATTAAATAGCCTATGTAACAACGGCTTTATTTTAATTGCTATATATGCAACAATACTTTTCCAGTAATATCTTGAATAATATTCATTTTTTAAATCACCAATATACTAATAATAATATTTTATACCGATTTTATTTACACCAAGCGCCAATAATAATTAGTATAAATTCTTGATACAATATTATACATGTGACAGATAAAATCTTTCATTATAGTTACCTATATATCCAAATTAATTCATGCTTTTATCTCTATAATTATTGATTAGAAGATGCACAATTAATTCTTCTTTACTTATATATATATATATATATATATATTCCATAAACCAGTGCTCGTATGATCCAGTTGATTGGGTATATACAAGGATGCTTTTGTTGCACACGTATCGACAATACATAAAGAAAAAAATTTCACACAGTCAGAAATTTTATGCTCTATAACTGTGTCCTTATACATGCAAGTTATTGGTTGAGTTTTTAAAAAGTTACGTAACTCGATAATACTCATCGAAAATTTTCTGGTAATGGATCTTGCAAGTCGAATCGGAGCCTGTCCCATGCTAAAAGGGGAAAGGCCTCAGTTATCGTGTCGCTCACGCTCATATACGGCGGACGCTCAGGTGTATAAAATCTCCATCTACTGATAACGAAGGCGAAAATCTTACGGTAATGAAAATGAATGAATGAATGGAGTTTAAGATTAAGACAAAATTAAAGGACGCATACAAATTTTGGCAGGTGCGGATTTGTAGGGGGGGCTGCATAGAAGAAAGAGAGGAGGAGAGAGAGAGAAAGCGACTGCACACGTGGCAGAATACATTGATGGGGGCCGCCATTTTTTCCAGATGGCCCTCCCAGTCCAGTCAAAGCCCCAAGTTTTGACCGAACCATTTTTTTCAACGGTCAAACTATATCTTCTTCTCCCGCTATGCTTCCCGGAAGCAGCCCTCCCTCCCCGGCTTCACACACAAGTCACTTCATCTCTCTCTGTGACCGCCACTATATAATACTTCCATAGTCTTTCCCTTAGTTCTTCTTAACGTCCTCCCTTCTCCTCCTCCTTTTCCATCGTCTTCTTCTTCTTCCTCGCAGAAATTTTGGAGCTTGAACAGAGAAACAGGGCAATGGACATTAATGGTAGTAGAGCTTCTGAGAGAGGTGACAGAGGAGGAGCTCAAGGGCTGCTGCCCAAGTTCAAGGGGCTTCCTCCCCCCTCGCTTCCCCTGTCTCCACTTCCCATCTCTCCTTCCTCCTTCTTGGGTCTTCCCGAGCTGCTGGACTCCCCTGTTCTTTTCTCCAATTCCAATGTAAGTTCCCCGCAGCACTCGCCATATCCTCTCTCTCTCGAGAGAGAGATTTACTTTTTCCGGGTTGAGTTCTGTCGGGTTGGTTTTAATTTTCCGGGATTGGATTGGATTGGATTTTATGCAGATTGTTCCATCTCCGACTACCGGAGCTTTTTCCAGCGATGGGTTCCATAATTGGACGAACTACAGCAACTGTTTCCAGAAGTCAGGGGATGAACGCTGCTCCGACTTCTCCTTCCGGCCGCCGTCTGAGCCCTCGATGATAAGATCGTCTTCGATATCCCAATCCTCCTCAACCTTCGTTTCAGTGGTGCGTTCCATTTTATTTCAATTTCCTACTCTGTTCCGCTGCTTCTGCTTAGCTTCGACTTCAACCCTGACTGACGTGATTTCTCCTTGACAGGAGGATCCATGGAAGAGGCAAGAGCCACAGAGTTTCTTCAAGACCTCAACGGCGTCCAACACGTCTTCGCAGAGAACGGGGCCAAAGACCGAACTTGCTCCGGTCCATGACTTTGCTGCTTCCCAATCACAGGTCCAAAATGCTCAACCTCCGAACTATGCGAGAGAGAACAAGAAATCGGATGACGGGTACAACTGGAGGAAGTACGGGCAGAAGCAAGTGAAAGGGAGCGAGAACCCGCGGAGCTACTACAAGTGCACGTTCCCGAATTGCCCGACAAAGAAGAAGGTCGAAAGGTCCTTGGATGATGGGCAGATCACGGAGATCGTGTACAAGGGAACTCATAACCATCCCAAGCCTCAGTCAACTAGAAAGAACGGGTCTCAGACTCAGGCAATTCAGGCCTATGCTCGCACATGTTCTGAGTTCTCTGATCAGTCGGTCACCGTGCAAGAGGATTCTTCGGTTTCGATGGGCGAGGAGGAGTTTGAACAAGTGAGTAATTCAGTTGGAGATGACAATGAAAGCGAACCCGAGGCCAAGAGATGGTGAGACACCTAAGAGCTGTTTTTGAATTCCCGAGTACGTTAAGACAAAACATTCGAAACAGTTTCTTACCATTATTTGTTCTCATGTTTATGTTCTGTGGATCGTTTTGCAGCAAGGGAGAGAATGAATATAGAAATGTTTCGGGTGCCGAGAGTAGAACAGTGAAGGAACCGCGAGTCGTGGTCCAAACGATGAGCGAAATCGACATACTGGATGACGGGTATAGATGGAGAAAATATGGGCAGAAAGTGGTTAAAGGAAACCCAAACCCAAGGTGAGCAATTTCCGTCCTTGATTCGGTTTTCGGGATTCCTTGCAAGTCTAAGAAATTTTGGATTAGACTTCTAACTTGTGCTCCGACCACTTGATTCTTGCCTTTAGGAGCTACTACAAGTGCACGTTCACCGGCTGCCCCGTGAGGAAACACGTGGAGAGAGCAGCTCACGATATGAGGGCCGTGATCACGACTTATGAAGGGAAGCACAACCACGATGTTCCAGTTGGCCGTGGGGGAGGCAGCCAGTCAGTTGACAGGGGTCAGGTTACTGGGACAAACGGGGTCGGGCAAGGCCCGATAAGGCCCATGCCGATAGCTAGTCACTCCAGACAACCTGCAAATCAAGCATTCGGGTACACACCTGAGATGTTCCAGAGAACGAGTGGATTTGGGTTCACGGAATCTCTTGGCTTGGACAGTATACTATCTAGAGCCAAGGAAGAACCAAGGGACGGCTCAATTTTTGATTCGTTTTTGGCCTAAGAAAACTCTAGGACCTGTAAGGGCCATACCGGACACGAACCTTAGCACCAGATCAATAAACTAAATGTTTAGAAACATGTTGCTGTAGAATATCTTCCCACACAAACCAACTAGGATAAGTTCATATTCTTTTCATTTGTTTTCCAGTGTTAGAATTGTACAGATAAATGTTGGCGATAAGCAGTTAACTTGAGTTTATCTGAATTTTCCATTCAGTTTGCTTGGATTTATATTGCATTTTACTAGTTCTCAGCAATCTTTGCCGTGCTTACTCGAGTTTCAAGTCCTCCAAAAGCCCGACATACATTAGTAATTATACAATGCGACAGACAGAGTCATAAAGCAAAAGCCTCAATCATCCGAGTCGATAGAATAAACAGATTTACAAATGATATATACCACATTGCATCTATACAAATAAATATGATACGAAACAACACCCACAACATTCAGATGAATTGAGAGTTTAAAGGATGTCTTGGACTAGATGTAAGACTCTGTAGCGAGTTTGTACCCAGAGATGAGAGCAGATAACGCCAGAGAGAAGAAGGCGAGGAAGGCCATACTTATGGACGCTGCTAAGCAGTCTGTAAATAAGTTATCCACGTTGTCTCTCATCCTGTTTGTCATGGGAACTGCTGTCGACGCCGCTGATATCAAAAGGTATGCCACAACCTACGAACTCATAAGATAGCAGAAAACTCGAGTTATTCGCAAGACAAACTCACTCCAGCAAAGATGACAAACTGAATCATTCTATACGGCTCTGGAAAAGTTAAAGATCTCTCTGCCAATCGTCCTAGCTGTCATCTATGATGGTTGCAGGTTGTAATGGGTCATGCTAAAAAAAAGTTCAACAAACTTTCATGATGAAAGATTAGGTCAGTCTCAACTTAGTCACTTCGGATTGTATCTTTAATTATTCAACTCATTGTTTATGTATCAAAGCTTCTCAAGACACCCAGTTCATCCACAATTTTATAATTCATCGTGTCTGCATAAAAATTCAATAGTTTGATATCTCATCATGTCAGCATCTCATTCGTCTGATCAATCAAACAGCAAAAATGCAAAAGCTAAGGGCGCGTGATTAGTAACCATGAGCTTCTTTTCCTATCATATGCTTTCATTATCCCGTTAAATAGAGCCACGCAGCGGCTACCAGAAAGATTTTCAAGACAAACTATAAACCGGTCAATCAGGGCATGGAAGAACAATGCGAAGCTTGACACAGATCTGTCACCTGATCGCCGGAAAAGTTGACCAGAGCGGAGGTCCGTTGCTGAAACATATGTTTTCCGGTGGACAGCTGGCGGAAGTGCCTGAAGGCCTGAAGTGCTGTGTACAGTGTCGCCAGAATCGCTATAGCAAGTAGGTATCTGTTCCCAAAAATCCACACGTCCACCATCAATTCCCGGAGCTGTCGAAATTCATTTCAGGGAACTGAAAATCCAATTACCTGAACTCCTCGTACTTGTCGAAATTCTTCCACCCGCCGTGCCTGTTAGTCGCCATGATCACCGAGGCGAGGACCGAGAAGAGTAAGGCAAGCCCCCTCAGGGCCAGGGACCCCTTCCTCACCAGATCGTCCCTCCTCCACCTTCTCACGACGGCCGAGACGCCGAACCCAGATGCCCCACCACGAGGCGGCGGCGCAGCGTCGGCCGCCGGTGGTGCTGACGGGGCTGGCTCTTTAGGGAACGTGCCGTCCAAGTTAGACATTTCCCTTCTGGGCGTTTCTTCGAGCTTACGGCCCCCACGATTCGGTTCACCCACAGAAGAGCGTGGAGCGGAGTTATACTATAACACGCTATATGTTATTTATTAGGGAAATAGACAAACCCCTTTGGTTTGGGATAAGATAAATCGCGCCATGCTCTTTTATTTAGAACAATTAACTTCATGTGGTTTGCTCAGTTAGATATAGGTAATTACAGCATTAATTTTTTTTCATTTTCTCCTAAATCTTTAATTTTTTAATCATTTTGATTCTAAATCTTTTATTATTATTTTTCCTATCCTCAATTTTATATTTTGTTTCATTTTAGTCCTATAACGAAAAATCAAAGGGGAAGGGATTAGGGCCACAGAGGACGCCAACGACCTCGGTGGAGGGGTCGGGATCGCCAATTGGCTGCCCCGACCCCGAATCGACCAGGGACTCTGAGTCGAAGTCCCCGGTCGATTCGGGGTCGGGGTAGCCGATTGGAGGCCCCGACCTCCTCCCCCTTTGATTTTTTGTTATAGAACTAAAATTAAACAAAATTGAAAGATGAGGATAGGAATGATGAAAGAAAAAGATTTAGAATCAAAATGATTAAAAAGTTAAAGATTGAGGACTGAAAATGAAAAACAAATTAACACCGTAACTTCTATGTTTAAGGAAGCAAATTACATGGAATTAATTGCCCCAAACAAAATAATATGATACGATTTGTCCGGATCGGGATTTTTATCTCTCATTTTTTTCCTATTTATTATTATATATATTTCCGTAAGCTCGAGGAAGAGGAAGGAGAAAAAGAAGAATCGAACAAATCAGAAGCTCTGTCTCACTCTGACAGCTCCATCTTTCGTCTTCTGTCAGGAGGACGCGGGTAGGGTTCTGGTGCGGCGCGGGACCAGCAGTTAAGGTAGTTATCCAACAGCCGTCATATGATGTTTCCACGGATGGGCTTGGGCTTCATGACATGAGCCAGCCCATCAGGCTCAAGGGCCTGGGCTGGACATGAAGGCCGACCCATCTGACTGGAACAGAGCAACCCACACATCAAAATCATCATCATCATCTTCAGCTTCATCCATGTCCACCCGACAATGCCAGGCATTTCCAGCACCCACAGTGACCTGAAACTGAAATCAGGGAATGTGAGAGAGTTATGGCCCAGACCGGGACATTTCTTGTGGGTCATTTTCATGGACATGTGATCGGTTCCTTATTGGCATCTTCCTTGTTATTGCCTTTTACTTCGGAACAGGAAAGGACCGATTGCTCACTCCCCGAGTTCGACCAAAGAACATTACATACTGGTCGAATTTAATGCACTTTCCATCCTTCGGAATATTAACTATGCCAAAAAGTGTAGGAAGCATACACCTTGTTATGATTTTTCGTCCGAATTGTTATATACTGGAAAGATATATCGTGGATTAATTATGTCCGTGACAAAGATCTGCATATATAAATGTTTTCTTTTGCAATTTAATTTGTAAAAACGTTTTGGGCAAAAAAATAAAAAGGAAGGGTTCATAAAATACCCCCACCACCGTGCTATGTGCAGCAAGTAAAAAGGACTATGGAAATAGTCACTATACATATATAAATATATATCACAAAATATGCTATACTTACGGAGAACATTATTATCTTATAAAATTAAAATTTTAGATAAATCATGATTAGGGAATAATGAAATTATCAAATAATTTTTGCCCAATGATGAGATGTCTGGTTGCTCTAGGTGAGTCCGTCTAAGGCCAGGCTGTGTAGGGCATATACCCCTCACGTAAGGGCGAAAGAAGGGCGACCGGCGACTTCCTCGATGTGGGGCCCATAGGCTGTTGGACGCGGTTGGGCCTCTTTCCTTTTTCCCTTTAAATTCTTATGTTTTTTCTTTCTTTTCTTGGCTGAATTATCCCTTTTTTTGGTTGGTGATATGACAGTAGTTGGTCTTCTATTGTAGACAATGACGTCAGGAAAAATCATTGCAAATTATGATCAACGAATGACCCGCAGGCAAGAAAAGCTTGTCGATCCATCCCTTAAGGGGGAAGAGTTTTTCTTTACAATATGGATAAATCTTTTTAGGGTATGTTTGGTTTAAAAAAATTTTCAACTCTATTTAACTTAACTTTACTTATTTTTAATTCAATAACATAATTATTACTTTTTTTTCTTCAATTTTTTTAATTATTCAATTTAATTTTTAATATTAAATTTTTTCAATTATTCATTATTTTTTACACAATTTAACAACATAATCATTACTTTCTCTCAACTATTCATTACTTTTTCACATTTTTTCTCATAATTCAACAACACAATTATTACAAATAAATTAAAATCAAAATTTAACTCAACTTTACTCTAAAACTAAACACAACCTTAATAAGTACGTCGGAACACATATCACAAAGTGCACGTAATAATAGTTTTCTGTTTTAAGGTTAAACGGTGCTTGCTTGTCTCAATGTCATAATTCATATTCGAGATTAAGGAACTGGCCATACACGACGATGAATACGTAGCTTGGACCGCCGAGCAGAGGATGTCGTCTTCAGGCCGGAAAATTTATCTACCGGTCAAGTGGGACCTCCGTGGCGTAGATTACCAAAGCTGCAACATTGGCTGCCAGGATCAACCCATAGGAGACTGAGAGGTCTCCATAGAGACAAACTGCAGCGTCAAAAAAGCTGCCTTTTTTTTCTGTCCCTGTCCCCGTCCAGTAAAAAGGAACAAAGAAGAGAGCAAGACAACGCGATCGAATGATGATGGCCACATTAATTAACGGTATTATGGCCGTTAAGTCCGGTGGCTGTGGCCGCATGCGGACAGAGAGGCCTCGCTTCAGCCCTCCACCCCATCTCTTTATCTTTAACCAAACCCATATAAAATAAAGGAGAGATGAACCCCTTTCTTAAAATTTATATATATGTGTGTTTTCTTCTATACGTGATATGGCACACGAAACCATAAACATGTTTCTTGCAAGTTTGAGATTCTTACTACGTATTCAGATAATAATAATAAAAAAGGAGGTTTTCCGACGAAAAGAGAATGTCTTATAATATAGCTTATATACTTTGTTTTGGTATCGCAAATGTACTTCTATTGAAATATTGATAATGAAAGTTCAAGAAATTATATGAGTGTTTCACATCATTTCTTTTTTTAAGGCAATTCTAGAACGTGACTTTCTTATCTTATTGGCGTGAATTGAATTCGAAAACTCTTAATTTAAAAGAATACTTTTTAATTTTGAAAAATAATATGTCACCGCGTTGCGCTTCTCTCTTTTTCCTCTTTCTTTCTTTGATTATTCATTTAATTATGTGCAGAGTCTTTCTTCTATTTTTATTTATTTATTTATTATTGTTCACAGAATCACTGCAAAGCGGAAGGAGGAGCTAAAAGGGCTTGAGAAGCCAATAGCGAGCTTCCACGTTGCATGCGCATGATCTAAGGCGTTAATTCTCTGTCGTCTGAGAATAAAGTAATTGGACGGGGCTCTTTACTCTTTCTGGAAAGAGAAAACGAGGAAAAATTAATCTTAAAAAAACAAAGGAATGGGGCAGCAACGAATAAACTCGAATATCAAGAAACGTATTTATTAAAAGGAAAAATAACATTAATATTCAATTTTTTGAAATTAAAAGAGCAATATCCTTACAATTTTCTCTTATCGAAAGAGGATAGATCTTACCAAAAAAAAGAAAGTAACAAGGTAGCGAAAGTACAACTTTCATTTTTTAGCGTTGTTATATTCTTGTAATAGTTAATTTTAAATTTTTTAAATTAAATTTGCATTCATAATGACATGTGTTATAATTTATAAAATATTCAAAAACTATTCAATAGATATGAGTAAAAAATACTCAATTCATAAGATTTTTGGAGACATTAATCGAGGTAACTTAGCAATTTTAGTTAATTTCTTTGGCTTTAACGATTTTCTTCTATTATTTTTATTTAGTAGAAAAGCTAATAAATTTCGCGATGAAATTAAGCGAACCTCCAAGATGTGGCATGGAAAAATGGATTACCACTTATAGCATGTACTATGTAATGTGTACTAGATCTTACCGGGGAAGTGTATCTACCTTTGAGGGAGAATGGATAACTACTTTTGTAAATATTCTCTTATCTTGATCCTTTTAGAAAAAAGATTCTGGGAAAAAAAAGTGATATTCCTCTAGCTTTTGCTGTATTTCAAGAGCATATGAAAAAAAATAAATAATAAAATCAAGTATCGATCATAGTAGCGAGTTGATGTAAGAAGAAAGATGGAAACAAAATCATTGAATTAACTAGCCAAACTTTTTCTAGAGTAAATTAATTAACTTACCACAATTTCATTCTTTAATCACCAAAAAGATTACCGCAATTTTATTTGTCTAGGCTTCGGCCTCTTCAATCACCGGGGGGAAAAAAAAAACTTACCACAATAATAATTGTCATGGTCGTCCAAAAGTCATTGTATTTTTTGATTGACATAAATATTGGCAAAGTGTAGTGGCACGAACTTTAAAAAATTATCATCGTTAATATTGACGAAAGAACCAACATTGATCGATCATACTTAGTTCATATGCACGACGTAGTTAGTGCTCTACCCAATTGGTTGTACGTTAAATTCGATTTCTCTAACTGCCAACCAAACCAGCAACAACTATAGACGCTACAATACATTATTTATTCAAATATTTGACACATTTATAAAAGGATTTTGCTTGTATATATAAAGAAATGAAAAAAACAAAATCGCTGTAATATATATGTCGTGACATGTGTAGCATATTATGCCTCACCTTGCAGAAGAATTAAAAAAGAAAAGGAACCAACATTATTATCTAACTACCATATTATTCGAACCGCATGAAATAATATGCTGATGGAAATAAAGTAATATATGGAAGTGCTCTAATCCCCACTGTACAACAAAATAAGACAAGTGAATCTCGCAAAAACTAATAACTAAAATTATACTCAAGAAAAAGTTATATATAATTTTTATTCCGTATTTAATATATCATTTTTTTCTTTCATCTTAATAGCACCTTTTGAATACTTTTCGGTGGAACAATATATATATATATATATATATTTTATGACTAAGAGCGGTGTCGGGCACAATTTGCTCATTCGAAAGGTTAGTTAATATAGCACCCGTAAAATTATATTAAATCTCTCAGATTATCTCATTACCTATTTTTAATAGCGTTCACATATATTTAATCGGCTCAACTTAGTTAAGCTAGATGCGGATTTAAGTACAAAAAAGAAAATATTTCCTGAAAATGTAAATAATTAATTTTCTATTAATTAATTAGGTAATAATTAATGAAATAAAAAGGGAAGCTTGGGGACTTTCCTATAGATTTTTCCATAAAAGGGCAGTCCGATGCCCTCATCATTCTTTATTGCCGTCAATTCGACGATATTCTCTCGCCACGAAAGGCGCCAAAAACAGAGAAAAGGAAAGGACCAAAAGTCGGGTTGGGGTGGCAATATTGTAATAATGATAAAACTTCGGTGGCAAATTCTTACGCGCCAATCAACCACGACCTGCGCTCATCAGCTCCCGCGTGGCAGTGGGCAACCTGCTCATCCGGTAGCCCCGCGTCGTCGTCTTCACTTTCCATTTTTGTTTCCTTTCCCTTCTTCATTCCCTCTCCTTCCGTGGCCATCGAGAACCGTCCGACGAGCTTCCTCTCCTCTCTCCTCAGCAGCAGCAGAAGCACGCACAGTGAGAGAGAGGCCGCGTTTCAGTGGAGTCATGCTCGCCCCATAGCATAGCACTTCCCCCTGCAAAGATGTTATCCAATTTTGCTCCTTCACCCCCTCTCTATTTCCCTATCCATACCCCTCTCCGCCACGCCTCCCTCGTCGGCGCCAACCACACTTCCGCCCGCTTCTGCTCCCGCTAGTCCCCTCCCTCCCCCCCCCCCACCCCACGCGCCGCCGTTGTTCCTGTCCCTGATCTAATATTAGATCCGCCCTCTCTCTCTCTCTCTCTCTCGATCTCGACACGCCCTTACCTCGGTCTGCTCGTGCACGCTCGCCCTCATGGAGCCGGCCGCAGGAAAACATAGCTTGCTGAGGAACGTCCTGGTGCGGGTGTTCCTATTAGGCGTGCTGCTCATCGGCGTCCGTTTCGCCTACGTCATCACGATCGCCGGCGAGTCCTGCAACCTCGGCGACTTCTGCTTCTTCTCCATTCCCGAGAATCTAAGCCTCGTCACCCCCAGCTCCGGCGTTGCCGTCAACCGCGCCGTCAGACCTGCCGGAACCGCCGCTCCCCCGAGCCGAGCCGATCTCTACACGAGCAAGGACTGGATCAAGGCCGTCCGTTTCTACTCGTCGGTGTTCCACGATCTGGCGGCGGAGGGGTTCCTCTCACCGAGCTCGAAGTCCCTCTGCATTGAGACCCCGACCGGACAGGACGTATTTGCTCTGAAGGAGATTGGAGTCGCGGACTCGATTGGAACCTCGAAGAAGGCTTCAAAACCGCTGGTCATCTCCCGCAAACCTCACAGCCTGCGGTTTGACGATAACACCTTTGATTTTATCTTCTCAGGCGGCGGTCGCTTCGATGGATTATCGCTGCCGTTGGACGTGGCCTCTGAGATCTCGCGCGTGCTGAAGCCTGAGGGCGTCGTGGTGGTCCACGTAAGGGCTAACGATACATACAGTTTCAATTCATTCATTGGTTTGTTCAATTGCTGCCAGCTCTTGAAATCGCATGATTTTGATGGTTTCGACGCTTCTTTGCCGAAAATACGAGAGATAGTCTTGAAGAAATACAGTGATTTTAACATTCTTAGCCAGCCGGTGAAGAAACCCGGTGGCATTTCATCAGCGAATAAGTGCTTGGTCCCGGATTATAAACAACAACTGGTCCGGGACGCGGAGCCATTGATCCCAGAGGAGCCACTGAAGCCATGGATTACTTTGAAAAGGAATTTGAAGAACATAAAGTATCTTCCCACACTTGTCGATATAAGTTTCAAGAATAGGTATGTGTATGTAGATGTCGGAGCTAGGAGTTACGGTTCTAGTATAGGAAGTTGGTTCAGGAAACAATACCCGAAACAGAGCAAGAAATTCGAGGTGTATGCGATCGAGGCTGATAAGACCTTCCACAATGAGTACAAGTCGAAAAAGGGCGTCACTTTACTGCCGTATGCAGCTTGGGTGAAGAACGAGACGCTGTCCTTTGAGATAACCCGAGACCCCGGTCAGAAAGCCGATGCCGAGGGAAGAGGGATGGGGAGGATTCAGTCGGTCGAATCGTCAAAGACATTTGACGGAGAGGTTGCCACCATTCTGGGGTTTGATTTTGCTGATTGGTTGAAGAGGTCGGTGACGGAGAAGGATTTTGTGGTGATGAAGATGGACGTGGAGGGGACAGAGTTCGACTTGATCCCGAGGCTGATTGAGAACGGAGCGATCTGTCTGATCGACGAGCTGTTCCTCGAGTGCCATTACAACCGGTGGCAGAGGTGCTGCCCGGGCGAGAGGAGCTCGAAGTACGAGAAGACTTACGGACAGTGCTTGGAGCTATTTAATTCTCTCCGGCAAAGGGGAGTCCTAGTCCATCAATGGTGGTGATATGCGTTCTCTGAATCCTACAGTTCCTACTTTTAAGTGTTTTCTTACCGTGAAAAATAGCTTCTTTCTTTGATCTCTTGAGCAATTTTCGGGTTGTGTTTAGGTTCTACACATTGTAAGAATTGCTGCTGCTGCTGCTAAAGAAAAGTTCAATTCATACTCGCACAGATTTAGCAAATTAGATTCAAATGCTCAGCGTCTTTCTTTCTCCATCCATCACCTTTTCTTCATCCCTGTTGGTTCACGGATCCGTGTCGGATGTGATTGACTCATCATATGCTCACGTTCCTTCTGTTTGGTATGTTTGGGCCTGTGATAAAGCCCGTCAATATTATTGTCGGGCTTTTCCTAGTCCGTTGGACTGTCTCCTCGTTATCACAAAGCTTCAGATTAGCCTGATAGTTGAATCTCCGACGGTAACAGACCTGATCGTTGAGATTCATTCTATGGGATTGTTGGTTCCGTTATTTATCGAAAATTTATATAATATCCTTTTGCATAACCTATGTAATTTATACATTTTCTCTGATACTCTCTGGTCTTTTTCTTATTATTAGGTATTTATTGGATTCATAATGGCACGTTTTGACCCAACATGGTTTGATTCTGCAATGGATAAACTATTCGGGGTCAACTACCCAGTCCACATGCCATGTCTTTCACCAATGTTTTCCTTTTGTTATTCCTTAGTATATATACTTACCGCATATTATCCGAAAGTTAAATAAATCTGGACTGATTCAAATTTCCTTTTATTTTTTTATTTGCATTGTTTAGTTTCCTTTTCTTTTATTTTCTTTTTTTTTCTCGAAATTGCCAAAACTGGTTTGTGGATATATATTCTCGGTAATGAATAAATGTCCACCGATGACAAAAATTAGTACAGAAAAAAAATGTCCAAGAGAGTAAATTACAAAATAAAAAATACAGTAGATCAACCGAGAAAACTGCAAAAGAAAAGACATATGATTGAAGCACATTAAATAAACATAGAGAACCCTGCAATTGTTTTTTTTTTTTATCTCCAAGACCTTTTTTATCCCCAGACCTTTTCTTTGGAAATCCTTCCAGTTATTGTAATTTGTTTTCAATATCTTGCAACTATACTTTATATGGACCCCAGTGAAAACTGGGAAGAAGAGCATACGGCAATAAATACTAATAATGTGGAAATAGAGAAGCAGAGCCAATAAAAGTCTGGGATCAGTACTCAGTGCATGAACCCTTCACAGATTACACCCTTAAACCAATTTAATCAATCGATTCTTAAACAACCTAATCCCTAGATAGTCAAACCAATTCATCGAGGTTTTCTCGATTGATTCAAACCAACGACAATCAAACTAATCAAATTCAGTTAGACTATCAAATCAAAGTATCCAAACTTTTTTTGATCGATTCGAACCAGTGGTTGTTGTCAGGGAGTCAAAACCTGTAAAAACCAACAAAGAAAGGGCAACCACAAAATGTCATTTTTCGCAAGCGGATGGTAAGATCAGTTGAGTCAAGAGTACCATCCTTTGTAGAGGACGACGGGAATATTGTCCCAGGGCGAAGACAAGTGTCCGCAGATTAGAAGCCACCATCGGAGAGGGAGAGAGTCAGTTGGACAGAGGGGGGAAGTCGCTGCTGCGTTGCTATTGCCACTGGTCAAGGGCAGATGATCTATTGGGTTGTGGGCAATAGATGACCGAGTTTGATCACGGTGTGACAAGGCGGGAGGTGGTCAGTCCTCTGCCACCGCTGTCGCCGATGACCAAAGCGTTGAGGTCGCCCCCACTCTCCGTTATAGGTTTGTTCGACAAGGGAGATGGAGCAGGAGGTTGCTCCATCAAGCATCGCCGGTGTTTTGTGAATATATATATATATATATATATTGTATAGAACATGAAAGTAGATACTATTTGTCCTATGATTTCCTCTTGTAAGATTTATTTAATGTTGGTTATATTCCTAAAACCATTTGAAGAATTAATAACTCCATCTCTTTTAAAAGTAAGAGAGAAAGAGTGAAGAGTCACGAGAAATGTGAGGTTGATAAATTCCATTTTGTAGGCGGATTATTTGTAGTGTAAATGTAATAGAAATTAATCTCAAGTAAAAAATTGAAAATATATAGTGATTTACCAAAAAATAATAATTGACAAATTAAAATGTTGTGAATTATGTCCTTCGATTTCTTTTTCCTAGAATAATATGGGATATCTAGAATCCCCACCGGTGATAGAAAAACCGAGTTGTTGTTGTTTTTTTTTTAGTTGATTTATTAAATTGAATGCAATGATAATTCTTCATCAATATCCAAAAATGCAATGGGAATGAGTTGTGAACTTGTCATGCTTACTATCTGTTTTGGCGCCAAAAAACACACATTCTTAATTCCGCGTCGTCATTTTCTGAAAATTACCGTAACAATGGCTTCTCTTTTCTCTCTCTTTCTGTCTGTCTGTCTCTAGAGGGCGAACGAAAAGAGCTCCTTTGACTTGACATGGCAGAGAGATAAGAACGACGGGGATACAGAGAGGGAGGAGAGAGAGAGGAAAAAACGAACCCCCACCCAACAAGAAACGACCGATGACTCCGCCGTTTCTTGTTCCCCTTCTTCTTGTTACTAAATTAAATATCTCAAATATTTGCTTTTCTCGTCTTTCTTTGATCCCATCCCCCAACAAAACAAACCCTTTCTTGTTGGGGGATTTCATCAATTCTCTGTTCCTCGGCCTCTGTCCCGTTGAGTTGAGCCAAATGCAGGATTCTTCCCCTTAGTCCCCTCCTCTTTATATTCAAAAGGGTGCCTTGATTTCACCTTCTTTTGGGCACTCCTAGAATCGTTTTTTTTTTAATCTCTCATTCACTTTCCCGGGGGAAAAAAGTCTTTTTTTTTTTTTTTTTGCAAGAAAGTATAAAAGGTTGTCCCAGACATGGGTGCATGCTGCAGCAAGAACATTGATGACTTTGGGTACGAGGATATAGAGCCTGAGGAATGGGAGACTGATGGAGAGGATGTTCTTGGAGAAGGAGATTGTGGGGCTAAAATAAGGCTCAAAGGGTCTTCGAGTTTTGTCTCTGTGTTCTCCAAACAGGGCAAGAAAGGTGTCAACCAAGACGCCTTGACCGTTTGGGAGGTATTGTTCCTACCATTTTATCATGATCCTCGATTCATTTGCAGTCTTACGCGTTCACGTGCCTAAGTGGTCTTAATTTATACGATCCTAGGTCTTGCATTTTCTATAATTTATCATGTTGTTTGGAAGGGGGTGTATACCCTCCTCGGAAGTTCCTTGTAATGCCAGTATGCTAATGAAAAATCATTTTTTTCCCCTCTTGTTTGGCATTACTGCAGCAAATGTCTTCATAAATT
Source organism: Punica granatum (assembly GCF_007655135.1). Lineage (NCBI taxonomy): Eukaryota > Viridiplantae > Streptophyta > Magnoliopsida > Myrtales > Lythraceae > Punica > Punica granatum. Next base: position 1,847,591 of record NC_045127.1, on the reverse strand, counting down.
GGTGTTTATGGTAATTATCCAACTTGCCTTCAAATTCTGTTGAAGCAAAGTCCAATTAGCGGAGAATGGACTTTCATGGTTTTAGAAATCTCTTATGCTGATTTTGACATGTTTGACATTTTGTACTTGTATCATTTTGTAGATAATCTATTTGTGTGCGAGATTTTTAAGTCAATTGCTTCCTTTCTAATCCTCTGACACAGGAGTTCACTGGCGAAAAAGATGTGCTGTACTGCAGCGTCTTCGACGGCCATGGTCCCTCTGGTCATGAGGTGGCCCACCGCGTGAGGGACAAGTTGCCTTCTAAGCTCTCTTCAGCGATCAAACGGTCCCAAGTTAAAGCAAGCAACATCGACCTCATGGACAAAGATGACTCCGAAGAAGAAGAAAAGGAAGAAGATGACGGGAGAAGTGGAAATTCAACGAATAGCCGAGATGAAGATAGCACTAACAGTTCCTTGCTTCTCTCATCTTGGGAGGCAAGTTTCATCAGATCGTTCAAGGACATGGATGATGACCTCAAAAATGATTCCACGGTTGACTGCTTCTGCAGCGGGACCACAGCAGTGAGCATAGTTAGATTGGTACGAATTATTCAGACGGTCGATCACCTTGCTGATTAATTTTCATATTGATAGAAGAATGAACCAAAAAAAAGAACTGTTAACCTTGCACGATTACGATTCTTGCAGGGTGACCACTTGATGGTGGCAAACTTGGGGGATTCCCGCGCAGTCCTCTGCACGAGAGGGCAGAAGAATCAGCTCGTTCCCGTCCAACTCACAGTTGATTTGAAGCCGAATATCCCAAGTGGGTCTTTTGCTCACAAACAAATTCAAATAGCTTGAATATTATTCTGACTTCCTAATATTTTTATTGTTCTCTTAAAAAAAAAAAATCTTACACAGGTGAGGTTGAAAGGATCAGGAAATGCAAAGGAAGAGTTTTTGCAATAGAACATGAGCCTGAAGTGTTCAGAATATGGATGCCTGACGAGAACTGCCCTGGACTAGCTATGGCTCGGGCTTTCGGAGACTTCTGCTTGAAAGATTACGGTCTCATATCACAGCCCGACCTTTCCTACAGAAAGATCATGCCGAGTGATGAGTTTGTTGTCTTAGCCACTGATGGGGTGAGACCCTTTCAAAGCTCATAAATTCTTTTCCGAGGGAGACTTTAAATTTTGGCTAAATATTTTGGCTGATGTTCTGTTCCAGATATGGGATGTACTAACCAATAATGAAGTCATCAAGGTAGTGTCATCTGTAAGAACCAGATCGCTGGCTGCTAAAGTGTTAGTAGCTCGGGCAGTTCGGGCCTGGAGAACAAAGTACCCAGGCTACAAGATAGATGACTGTGCGGTCATTTGCTTGTTCTTCAAGGAAGCTGAACCTTCAGAACAGCCCGAGCTCAACGCGCCAAAGGGTCAGTCTGGGCAAGGCGCTCCTAATCCGCCTGGACCTGCTAAGGGCAAGAAAAATGTGAGCCCTGCGGCTGGAAAGAAAGAGAAGGATAATGAGGAGTGGAATGCTCTCGAAGGAGTGACTCGTGTCAATTCTCTAATAAAGCTTCCTCGACTTTCTAGTATCTTGCACCGGAGAAAAGCAGCCAAAGATCATGGGGATGCCAGTGAAACTCGCTCTATTGCCGATGAAACACGCTCCATTGCCGATGAAGCTCGCTCCATTTCCGTCCTTCAGTGATCTCCTTCCTGCTTCCTTCGAACCCGAAAGAGGAGAGACTACAGGAACGATCAGGCCCCTTGGAAACTGAAATATTAAAATTAATATCATAAGAGATCGAAAGAACTAGTGAAGGAGCAATCAGAACTGTGGATTCTGCTCCAAATGAAATGACATGGAAAGCGGGAATCAAACTTGTTTTTCGTTATATATGTATTTCCTGGTGTAACTAGATTACAGTTGACACATTTCGGGTTTTGAGGAGTACTATGGTAGTGATCGAGACCATATCCTAGATGATGTGATTTTTTCCCCTTCATTAGTTTGATTTGATTTCTCTGAAACCACCGCATATACAGAGTAATTTATAATTCCAGCTTCTTGCTTTTACTTATGATTTGTTCGTTTTTTAACTTTTGGATCCAAAACTGACCCGGTAATTGTGGTCTGGCAGTCAATGTAAACTTCCTCGAATATATTAGTTATTTTTAATGCAATTATGGCATCTTGGAGCTCACTCTAACTACTCGCGGCATCTTCTTTCTATTATTAGTCTGATACTCCATTGCTACGAGAAACACAATCATGATTCTATGCGAAATATAGCGTAACAAGTATTGTGTTATGCAGAGAAGCATAGGATAATGAGAATGAACATGAGACACAGGTTTTTTGTTCTCCAAGTCATTGGGTTGAATCTTCCTTCCATAACAAGTATGCTGAAAATCCGTATCTTATACATTCTGAGAAACAAAATACGTATTGACATATACCATCAGTTATAAATGTAAAAGTCAAGTTTAATGGATAATAGTAACTGTGAAAATATCACTAAGCAAACTCGATGAAAATCTACCCAATTGACTGCGAAAACATAGACCAATGCAAGGAAGGACTGAAAGAGCTCGTTTCTTTCTCGTCCATTAACGAAAAAGTAAAAACCAGTCTGAAAGATAACAACCGTAGACTGCTACTGATAATAATCGCCTCCCTCTCTTTTCCTTTTTTATCTTTTTTCCCAAACTAGTTCCACATCGTGCTTTTGATTTTTTTTCCGCACTTCATCGAATTTCTTCCTTCTCAAGATTCGTATCGATGATGAGAACTTTATGTTGACCATTCTTTTTTAGCGTAACTCCTTTGATACCAGGAGGTGTCAGTTAATTAAACGCAGGAAGATGGAATTCGCTAACTTCTACCAGGCAATGGATGCACCCCAGATGGTCCCAATGTGGACTCCCATAAACGCGACCCGTGATCTCACTTTTGGTTTCCAACAGAAAAATGTGCTGGCAATCTGCGAGAGGAACGGGTCCTATAGGGCGGAACCAGTCTTACTCATGCAGCTCTCTTTGGCTTGCTTCCTCACCTTCACGACAAAGTCCATTCTCAAGCCTTTTATTCGATCCAGCGTTGTCGGGCCAGTCATGGTAATTGAGATCGCGACTCCTGCACAGAAGTTATTGTTCTTCAATTTCACACAGAAAGAAACATGGACGAAATCATTACATAAATGGTTGCAAGAATCTTTTAATATCTGTAATCTGAATTTGTCTGTGACAGGGGGGAATCTTGGTCGGACCATCAGTGCTAAGCCGTATCCGTACTCTGAAGAACATTGTGTTCCCATACAAGAGCCTGTACTTGCTCGAGACGATCTCAACCTTTGGCTGTGTATTCTTCCTCTTCTTGGTGGGGGTGAAGATGGATGTCTCGATAGTTGCAAGGTCAGGGAAGAAAGCTTGGATCATTGGCCTCTCGACCTTTGCATTCCCGATGGTCCTCACTATCCTATCCTCCAGAGCCCTCAAATCCACTCTGCTCGCTGACCACAAAGACGACTCCCTCAGCCTAGTTGCCATGCTCCATGCCACCACGACTTTCCATGGTGTATCTTGCTTCTTGGGAGACCTCAAACTCCTAAACTCTGAGGTGGGTCGGCTCGCGCTCTCCTCCTCTATGATTAGCGGATCCCTAGGCTACGCTACCGTTCTTATCTCCTTTGGGGTCAACCAGATCCACCCCGAGAGGGCCAACTTGGGAGTATTCTACATCATCACCATGTGCGCCGTCGCTCAGTTTGTCCTTATCAAAGCCGGGATGGGACCGTTTGTTTCTTGGATGATAAGGCAAACCCCGCGAGGGCAGCCACTCAAGGAATCCTACCTTTGCTACACTGTCTTGCTAGTCCTGATGTGTGCTTTCATTGGCGAGGTCTGTGGACAGCACACTTTCTTCGGGCCAATCCTCTTGGGGATCGCCCTGCCAGCAGGGTCCATTCTGGCAGCAACTTTGTCCGATAAGTTCGAGGGCTTCATCACGCTCGTGCTTCTCCCACTCTACTTCCTAGCCTGTGGTGGGAAGACGGATCTGAGAAGCCTAGACGCGGCGACCGCCTTCGCCTGTGCCCTCATGGCCTTAATAGGGGCCCTGACCAAGTTCCTGGCGGCTGTGGTCCCCTGCGTTCTCTTCTTCAACATGATCTTCAGGGATGCCGCCATCCTCAGCCTCATTCTTAGCACTGTCGGAGTACTCGACATTCAGTTCTATAGCCGCGCCAATCAGCTCGGGGTATGGCAACAATTCTCCAGTTATTCTCTCAAAATTCACGGATTTATAAGGTGTTCATTATTAAAAAAAATCCGAATTTTTTTGTCTATGCAGCTCATCGACGCCCACTGCTTCAGTGTGATGAACACAACGTCCATCATTATAACGGGCCTCATATCGCCAATGGTGCAAGTGCTATACGATCCCTCAATCCGGTACATTTCCAGGAAGAGGCAGACGATACAGGATGAGCCGCCCAATGGGGAGCTTCGGGTCCTGGCATGTGTCCACACTGAGGAACAGGTACCGGAAATTATCGACCTCCTCCGGGTCTCAAACCCGACAAAGCAGAGTCCCCTGGGGATCTATCTCATCCACCTCAGGGAGCTCATAGGCGGCGCTGCCCCAAAGTTTGTGTCCCTCGAGTCCGGTCCTTCACTCACCTCCGACAGCATAACCAATGCGTTCCTAATCTTTGAGAGGAGCAATGAGTCGGTTGTGTCCGTCCAGCCTTTCACGGCGATTGCACCTTTCACCTCGATGCACAACGACGTGTGCACCCTCGCACTGGACCGGGGGGTCTCCTTCACCGTGCTGCCCTTCCACTGCCAGTGGAACTCTGATGGGTACGTGGTGAACTCGCCAAAGATCCGGGAGTTCAATAGGAAGGTACTCAGCAAGGCCCCATGCTCGGTTGGGATTCTCATCAACCGCCGCAGTTCTGATGCCGCAGACCTTTCAGTGATCGAAGGGGCTATCTCGACCCCCCGGGTTGGGGTTTTCTTCACCGGCGGACCCGATGATCGCGAAGCCCTGGCCTACGCTACGTGCATCGCCAAGCAGCCAGACGTGAAGGTAACTGTGGTGAGGTTCATTTCATCCATGGAGAACATCGAGGATGAGGAGGAGAAGAGTCTTGACGAGGAAGTGATCAGCGAGTTCAAGCTGCGCGGAGTCGGGAGCAAGAGGGCGAGGGACGTCTACAAGGAGGAGATTGTGATGGACAGCGTAGAAATCTGCGAAGTGATCCGATCCATGGAGAACTCGTTCGACCTGATACTGGTTGGGAGGCGGTACGTGGAGTCACCTCTGATGGAATGGAACGAATTTCCTGAACTAGGATTCATCGGAGACATCCTTGCTTCCGGGGATTTCCACGGGAAGGTTTTGGCATTGGTAGTGCAACAACACAGGTATGGAGGAGGGAAGGAGAGGGATATAGGGGGCAGTTCGAGGTTCTCGGATATTGATCTCACTCATCAAACATCCTTCACTCCTCTTCAAGGCAACCAAAAATTTGCAGGGTTGATCACCTAGCTCGCTCTAGCGGGGCAGGATTTGTAAAATGAATATAGTAAAAACATTCAGCAATCCATTCCATGGAAATGATATTGAGAATCGACTTGTAACGTAGCACATCTCGGAAGTCGAGCTCCAGAGCCGAAAACAGCGTCATCCCAAGCAAGTACATCGAATACAAAACTATAAGCAAGCACATCGAATACAAAACTATAAGCAAGCACGACATACAAAACTGGAAAGATTTGAGAGCCCTTTCAGGCTTAACTCGGCTGCTTAGCGTCTCGCAGATATTCTAATATATATTATGGAAAAGGGTGACGGCAATAAGTAGTAGGACTAGTGGAGTAATTTCAATCCTCATGATCCCAAAGATCTGCTACGCTCCTGTAAGGTCCCGCTTCCTTGTTCACAGACAGTTCTTCGCCATCCAGCACTCGTTTCTGCAAGCAGAAATCACAAACTTAACTATTGGTTTGGGTTGTCAAGAGTAACCAAAGGAGCGGCTCAGTCGAAGTAACGGCATATAGTGATACCTGATTCTGGATCCTGCAGAGTGCCTCGAAGTCTTCCTTAGGTAGTTCCCACCCAAATACCTGAATGTTCTCTCTGATCCTCTCCGGATTGCTCGACTTCGGGATCACGCTGATGCCTCTCTGGAGGGCCCACTTCACCAGCACCTGGCCCGGGGTCTTGTTCAGTTTCTTCGCCACTCTTTCGACCGTCTGGTCATGGATTAGATCCCGACCTCCTCCACCTTGTGAACCCAATGGAGAATATGCCTGCAAAATCATTACAAGCTGATAGAAAGACCGACAATAATTGGATTCAAACATTGGACCTTTTCGATATTATCATTATTAGGTTCCTACTGGTATTTATTTCCACATGTCTAACTGTCAATCGTCGATCAATCAGCGAGAAATGGCTTAATATTTGACATATATATGATCTTACAGTAACGTGGATTCCACTGTTCTTGCAGGCTTCCAGCATCTTATCATTTTTCCATCCAGGGTGCATCTCCATCTGCCCACGAAAAAAAGCAAAAGGCGAAAAATTGCTTAATTAACGATCTCAAGTAAAATATCGAGAAACCAACAGTCCGATTCATATCTCACCTGACACACAGAGGACATGATTTGAGCGAAATCCATCAACTTCGTGAGCTTCTTGAGGGTGAAATTGCAGACACCTATGTCCCGAATAAGATTTTCCTCAACAAGCTTCTCCATCTCTCTCCAAACACCTTCCATGTCAAACTCCAACACCTCCCCTGGCTTTGGAGGCCTGCTCGCTCCTTCTTGCAAATGGAAGGGCCAGTGGATCTGCGAGAATTACATTAAAAAAAGAGCACAAGTTGTCCATGATCTAAATGTACTCGTTAAAAAAGCAAAGTCCTATTCGGCTTATTACTAGATAGAGGTCGAGGTAGTCGAGTTGCAGCTCTTGAAGGGTGTTGTTGAACGCAGTTCGAACCCTGTCTGGGGACAACTCGGTGCACCTACAGTCATCAAGAGAACGATAAATGAGAGCTCACAAGAGCATGAGATCTATTGGTTCATTATGACGAGGAATTTGTCTGTCAGTAGATATTACCATAGCTTAGATGTGATAAAAAGATCTTTCCTCTTGACTCCGGCCTGCATCACTGCTCGGAGGGCAACTCCTACCTGGTGTAGACAAATGAAGTCATGGCCCATGTTTTAGCGTTCGAAGGTAAACAACTGTACATATGAAAATCTTCCGACCAAATTTTATGCGACAGTTGCGTTCCATTCCATCTCAACTTAGTATTCATTAAGTGGTGAAAGCGCATTGACTGACAAGAGAACCGGAGAGACCTCTTCTTGAACTCCATATTGCCAAGCAGTGTCAATGTGCCTGTAGCCAGCCTGCATCATAATTGGAGGCAAAACGAGTCACTCAACTCAACCGGAAACAATACTATACCCGAGTATTGGGTTTGGGTTTGGGCAGTTCTGTGCAGTTAAGTTTGAGATCGAGCAATTTCATACCGAAGATGAGCACGTAGTCCGTCAATAACACCTCTATATATACAATAGACGTGTCCCTCTTATTCTACCACTCCATCAAAACTCAGATTCTCAATGATCACAGATGCACTTCCCATATGATATGGAAATCAACGGAGAACTCCAACACCTCTAGTATATATGTATAATCCAACATCCTCTAGCATACATGTATAAAGTAACAGCATGATAAAAACTAGATTTATGTACCCGGTACTAAACCCGAACCAACATTAATGTACGTGTGCGCCATAATATATAGGCTCCTCCATGAGTACTGGGGCAGGGTGTATTAGTCGTACACCGCATCTGTCATCCTCATACCTCGATGATGGCAGTGGAGACGGCGTCATCGGCTTTGGAACCGGATTTCCAAGTACCCAGTCCGACGGCAGGAATGGAATGGCCACTCAGCAGGTTGAAGTGCTGCGTCTTCTGATCCTCCGGTTTGAACGTTGCCTGCGCCATTGTTGCCGCTGATTTAATATCTTCCTTGATGATTAGCTCTCTTGGCTACATAGAAGCAATGATCAATAGAAGAACTCCTGGCTATATCGCAAGGTCTTGAGTTCGAGATCGAGTCCTTCTCAATGCAGAAAATTCACGCTGAGAGTAGTTTACTCCTTTAGTGCGCCGATCCGGCTCGATTGGAATAATCGGGGTTCAATTCAGCTTCTCAATACTAGCTAGACACCGAAAACATTGAAGAAGAAGAAACACAGTTTTTTTGTCAGTCTCTGATCGATTACTTGTCTTCCCGTGAAGCGGATCAGATAGAAACCACACCATAATGATATATTACTCCCCCGATAATAGTGGGTCTGAAGTCGTCGAAACTCACTCATGAAGCTGGCAGCTCGGGACATGGTTGTTTGCATGCATTCCACGTACATGCTGATCCATTCCTTGAGGTTCAGTCGTCCGTACACGACACGGATCGTATATGCTCCCCAACACAGAACACCACCACCTAGCCAGCTATATTTAGAAAAGTTGCATATATCTGGCCCAAGTGAATACGATCAAGGCGAGCTATCTACCTGTGTGTGATTCATCCATGCATGGTCGGCTCAAGATTTGACACGACTTGTTGACATAAAAGATTGAAGATTGAACCGTGCTCTTCGGGAGGAGAGCATGAACTCGGGGACACTACTGCACTCATGACACTAGCGATCGATCGAGCCCAAATAAAAAAGAAAAAAACAATCATCCTTTTCCACACATTACGTGACCATCGGGTAGATTAGCTAATGGAAAGATAAAATATTCCCACACACAAGAAATAGAAACTGGTCCACTAAAGAATAAAATTTTCGATACTTAAATTAAGAGGAATAAATACTGAATCGCTCGAATTAATCCAGGTTGATCACTTCTTTTTATTTCTTTATTTGCTCTTTCACTTCTCTTCTAGCACGTCCGACGGCCTCCACGTACTCAAACAATAATATAGGGGCCCACGTAGTTGTAGTCTTGTATATAGTTTCCTTTTGAAAATTGTCACCATTGAGTTGTTAAGTGGGCCATATATATACATATATCGTCTGCAAAAGGATGTGGGAACTAAGCATGCTACAAAGGCCCAACATCTGCACTGCAGAGTCCAGTCTCTATCTCTTTCTATTCCCTTACACAACATTTAGCTTAAGCTTTTGAAAGGTGTGCAAATAAAGTAAAATGTGAACTGAGAAAAAGTAGAAGAAAACAGATCTGTATTTGTACCCACCAGCCCACCGCGTTTGTATTCCCTTTCAAGGTAAAAGCACCTCTCTCTCTTTCAAATTATTTGCCTTGAAAAGATAAAAAAGAGCCCCCACGAAAATTACAAGAACGAATGTCTTCTACCTCTGCTCTCTCTCTCTCTCCCCATTGGTATAATAATAATACACCTACAAGCAGAGGAGAAACCCAAGCCAAGCAAAAGCAATCTCTGTTCTCATAGATTTTCTGAACAAAGAAGCAATGCTCGAAAGTGAAATCTCTCAGACACACCCTTCCCTAATGCCAGTCCCCTCCAGGGACCAAGTCCTTTCATTTTCCCATCGAACACCCCCCTCACCAACACCACCAACACCAAACCCTTTGAAATATCAAATAAAAGAAAATATTACTAGAAGGGACACCTCAATTATTTGAAGATTCTCAGATCCGGTCTGTCTTAATTCGACAATGGCAATGTCGGGCAATGAAAGAATGATGTCTGTTATACGACCGATTCAGTATATTCCTAGCTTAGCTTTCTGTTTCTTGTATGTTATTAAGAGATATCAACTTCATAATAACCAGATTTATACATTACTCTATTGGAATAACGAGAAAGTGTTCAAGCAAAATGGAAAAGACCCATCAAATATTTGTATGGCCAGCTTAAAGACCAACAAGAGGAAACATTTAGAGGAGACAGACCAGAACTGAGAAGACGTAACGACTAATGCTTAATTACTATTCACTCTCCCAAGCTGAACTCCTCGGCCAGTAACCTAGAACGCCGTTGATTTCCGGACTATGTACCGGTAGGCTGCGACTTTCTTTCGGCGAGAGGCCGAGTTATCGACCGATAGGACCAGCTTTCCTGCCTCCCTAGATGCGTACGCATTGTGGATGGCCTCTTCTGAAGGGGCAACTTTCCTCGGCTTATCCACGGCTACCGTGTAGCTGCCCTCCGCGTTAGGGACGAACTCAGCGCTGTACTCCAGGTCCCAGCCGCCCACAACAATGTCCCATGTTATGGTCGCATTGGCCTAATCGATCCGAAAACCACACGAAAGAAAACATGATTAGAGGCTTTGCCCGTCATCGAGAAAGATCAGACACATCCACAGGGTTTACGGAGACCGAACCTCAATGCCCTCAATTTGGATATTAACTTTCTCCCCTCCCTTGAGGGTGAACTCCGATGCCGGTTTTGGTGGACCATTCTGTACGTCACTGGGTCGACTCAGTCCACCATACTGAACCGGAACATCTTCCGGCCTTATAAACCTGAAAAGGGAACAAGGGAATAAGAAACGGAACCCGCTCTAACCCCATCGGCTAAGAACACGAACTCCGTCGAAAAACATCCACAGATGAAACAAGAAAGCAAACAGAGGATCCCTGTTACAGATCTCAGGGACAAGTAATTAAAACCCATTTTTGGACTCATCCCAATGGAAGGAAAAAGACAGAGTCCTGTTCTTGCGACAGTATTTTATTGCTGTAAACTGGACAACCGATCAGTGGACAATGGACAGAGAAGGAGGAGTAGGAAGAGAGGGATCTCACTTGTAGAGAGTTTCGGCAACGTTTCCTTCCTTACAGATGACGAACTTGCTCTTGGTCCTCTGAGTCAGGAAGGGGCTGAACATGGAGTACAGCACGCTGAAGTACCACGGCACATTGACAAATATCTATACAAAACCGCCATTAAAACAGAGGAGCTAAGCATTAAGAAGAGAGCTTTGGTTGTGTGAATAGACAGACAGACAGACAGACACAGACAGACGGACAGAATGATAAAGAGACGGACAGACGGGATGACGAACCTTGCGGGCGACCATTTCAGGATAGTTGTCCTGGAAGAGGGAGAGAATGTGGTTGGAGGCCACGCGGAGCTCACGCTTGGGCATGTCCTTAAGGTCGGTGACCTGGATGATGGAGTTGACGCCGCCGGGCTTGAAGTGGAGGAGCTTGATCCCTCTCTCCAGCACCTGCACCCTCCACCTCAGGAACCTCTTCAGCTTCTCCTCGTCCCCGAACACCCTCTCGTACATGTCCCTGTCCCTGAACACCCCGTACGCGTTGTAGCACACCGGGTGGCCCTCCCGGTCGCTGCCATGCATGTACGCCACCACCCCCTCCAGCTCCTTGAACCCCAGCTCCTCCTCCGCCACCCCCTCCGCCCCGAACTCCCGCCTCCAGGCCAGGCACTTGTCCAGCATCGCGTAGGCGTCCGCGACCCGGAAGTCCCTCGCCCGCAGGAACTTCAGGAGGACGACGTCGGATCTGTCGTCGCCGGGGGAAAGCAGGGGGATCCCCCACATGGTGGGGCTGGGGCTGTCCCCGCCGCTATCGGAGTGGGCGGCGGCGAGCTTGTCCCTCAGGTCCCGGAGGGCCTTCTGTTCGGAGGGCTTGAGGTGGGAGACGAAGTAGGTGTCCTCCTTGAAGGAAGGGGACCGGAGGGCGGCGGCCTCCATTAGAGTGGTGACGAAGCCTTTCTTCAGGACCTTGGGGGAGGGTGAGGCGGAGGCGGCCTCCATCCCGGGTAGCTGAGGCGACGGAGACTCCATAACAGACGATGATGTTGCCCGAGCTAAATCTATTGTGGCACAGCAAGAGGGGCAATGTGGGGGGGGTGGGGCGCGACCTTTGATAGTCTGACGAGGAGGGGAAAAGGACGGGGCTTTGCTTGGTTTTTACAGTGAGAAGAAACAGAACAGAGCAGAGCAGAGGAGCAGAGTGGGACTGAGAAAAGCAGAGGAGAGGAGGGGCGATGATGAGACGGGGCAACGTTTTTCGTGTTTGTAGCAGCGAGTTCCGTTGGAATGTGACGAAGAGCTGAGCTGAGCTGATCAATAGGTCAGTACGTGTAAGAGGAGGGGAACGTCACGCGCCGGTCGAGAGCGTGTAGACCGCTTCCCGTAGCCGGACCTGCGTTTGTAGCCGGATGGATAGGCCCCCCCCCCCCCCCCCCCCCCCCCCCATCCTCGGAAAAAATTTTAATTTTCTTTTACTTATGTGAAAAGGAAAAGGAAAAGACGATGAAAAATCAGAGTAGACAAAAGAAAAATATTTTGGCAGGTAACTTTTGGCCGAAACAGGCCACGTCATATAATTAATTAGGAAATTTGACGCAATTGATATATTTTACTGACTCTAATTTAGTATCAAAATTCACTGAAAAAATCCTTGAATATCAAGTCAATGATATTAAGTAGGAGTTGATTTACGAATGTGAGTTGCTTCAAACGGTCCGACATTTATTCCGCTTAAGGAATGTTTTGGGTTCAAGTCATTATAAATGTCGAAAATTTACGCTGAAAGAGCTTTATCCTTAGTGGACCGATCCGACTCGACTAAATTAGTCATAATTCAATTGGATTTTTGAATATCAGAATTCACACCGAAAAGAAAAGTTTCACTAGAAAGATTAGACTATGTTGCATTGATTGCGAACCCATTACAACAGTGATTTCTGTTTTCCTTTAAATTGTACCGTGATATTAATCTCTTGAAAAAATTAAGAAATAATATAGTTTTTTAAAATGACTGTAAATCATATTAATTACTTTTTAAAGCTTTTATTATTGCTAATGAACTACTCCTTTTTCTGTTAATTAATTTCGGCGCAGAAGATCGTAAACAATATAAACCCGGCGGGATCGTAATCGTATGGTGGTGGACCAAAGCAGCCGGGCCAACTGTCGGGCTTTCTGCATCCACCTATGGGGCCCGCTCAGTATTTTTCACGTTCTCCTACCCCGTTGCCTTGAATCGAGCTCTTTTTTTTTTTTCCTTTAATAAGTTTTTACTTTCTCTGTCTGCACTACGGTAAAAGTTCGAACGGATTCGACTGATTCGATTCGAGCGAAATTGACTCAATAAGAAATAAAATCCTTCAAATAAATAATTTTATTCATTTATAAATTCAAATTGGATACTTTATTTAAAAAACAAAAGTTACTTGTTAGAAAATGATTTTATTAGCAAATAACAGTTTGGCTTCTGGATAAAATATAAGTACTCGCGAACATATGTATGTTTGGAATCTTTGGATGACCTAATTACGAATTCTTCATAAATCCCATAGCTTTTAGATTTTAATGAAATCCTATCATTGAAATTAAACAGTTCTATATAATTTTACTAGGGTCACTCATCTTTCGTGTAAAGCTGAAGAATGACCAATTATTAATTAAGGAACAGCGTGCTGTAAATTGCATTATAAACAGAGTTCATATGCCCTAATGGTAATGTGGTCCAATGCGATTAGGAGGACCTACGGAATGCGTAATTTTATAATTTATATCTGAACTTTATCTTTCTCTCGGCTCTTCCGGTTAATTGTTCGAGACAAGTAATGATATATGCATGCGATCCTATACATAATTCTAGAAGAGAGAATTTTGTTATTTATCGACAAGTTCAATTGCATATTTTGGCTATTTATGTATGAAAGTGAACAAATTCTGGAAAAGAAAATAGAATTGGCAGGATAGAATCGAAGCCTTCATGTAGATCAAACTTAAATTCAGAGATAAGAAGTGCACGTACGCATGAAGGATAACTTCATGCAAAATACAATTTTCCCGTCGAATGAGAGATTTCTATTTTTTTTGATTGATTGACGATATATAAAACAAGGTCATGCATATATGCATCCAACAAAATCATTTCTCTTACATTTAGGCCGGGAATGGAAATAGGACGATGATCGAATATAAATGTAAAATGATCAAGAGATTTAACAGACAATGTCTTATTATCCATATATATAGTAAAATTGACTCCACTTTTCATTATATTTGGTTATAGTTAATATGATTAAAATGGTAAATTTATGATAATATAATAATGAAATATTTAATTGGATATTATTATATAATTTATATTAAACAATTAATTGATCATATAGAATAAACCATAAACTATTGGCATGTGTAAGAAATTAAAATATATGAAATTGAGCATACAAATGTATAAATCATATTTGTAAGAGAAATATAAAAAAATCTGAATGAATTAATTAATCTGACTTCATCGAAGGTTATTATTTAAAGGTTATTGTGTGAAATTTTAAACTATTTTTTGATATTTTTTATTCTTAAGAAGCATATTATTTTTAAAATATATAAAAATGATTAGTTTTTCATATAAAAATTTTTCTAAAAATAATAACAAATCATTAATTTTACGAACTTATGGTCGTGTAACTAAAATTCACTCGTATATTAATAAATGATCTATCATTTGTGAATAAAATTTTAAGAATAAGAATCTCATAATTATTCTTTAAAATATTATTGCTAAACTTAATATATGTCAATCTATGATGATAAGTAACAGAAAATATGATGATGCATATTGTATTTTATAATTAATGACTGAATTTTTTTTTATTTTTAATAAAAGTTTGTATTTCAATTTTATAAATAATTATAATAAAAAATGATATATGAATATATGAAAACGAACGGGATAGAAAACTAGTTAGTATCTAATTTTAAAGCGGAGCAGTCGATCGGACCTCAGCATGATCCCCGTCCATATATTTCATCTAGCCTTTGAGGATATATCCGGATAGAGCCGAAAGGAGCTGAATTGGAGTCTTATCTTATCGGTCATTAGTCATCACTCAAAGCTTAATGAAAAGAAATTATGAAGGTGATGAGTGCGGACACACCACCCAAGTAAAGTCATCACTAATTCAAAGTCTAACTTCTCCAACTCTCCTTTTCTTTTTTCTTTTTTCTTTTTTTGGTTTCTTTTTTGAATTATTTTTACGAGCAAAAGCCGTACGTACAAGCAGTGTCGAAAGATCGAGTTTAGATCATCAATAACAATTTTCGTAAGCACTGCAATTAAAAGTACATCGTCAGGTGCTTTGGTAATTTTTCGATCGATAATTCATCCAACGATAAGTCTATGATTAGTATACTCTATGGTTTAATATTCATTCGCCTTCTCTTTTAGTAATCTAAATCTTCAACGTTAATGCCATTGCATCTTAATCTTTTTTCTAGTTATAAATTAACTAGGTCCCATTCACCCCGTCTTTTTTTCCTTTTATTATTTTTTATAAGAACATAAAAGAAATTCTATTTAATTCATAAATTTCCATTGTAATTGCAAAAAAGAAAATATTGGGAAGCGGACAAAACAGCTACTCATCCCTAAAGGGGGGAGTATGTCGCTTTCAGTGCTATTTTTGCTGCCCCATCAATAATCCTTTTTTTTTTCTTGAACTTGCAACTCTGCTCATCGTGTTGTCAAACTACTGGCTGTGGTTGGAGCTTTGAAGCTCGTGCTCTTTATGTATATGTTTTCTATTTTGGTGGAGAAAAGCTCCAATCTTTATATATCAAAGGAAAGGAAAATTCCTCATCTCGAGCAAAATCTTATGCCGTAACATGATGATAATAGAAGAAGTATGTCCAACCAGTTCTTTGGTTACGTTTGACAACTAGATTTATAGGATGTGCTCTTATTTATAGTAATTAATTGGAAAAAAAGAAAAATCGGTTCGTCTCAGATACGAAATATGAAAAATCCTATAAAGATCTTTATTTTATTTTCTTTTAGATGAATGAATTGCAGTGAACGAAATTAGTTTAAGTAATTCGAAATTATTTTATTTTATTTACATATTATTTAATTATTGTGGGAGTTTTATCTCCTAATAGACTAATCCGACTTGAATTAAATTAGTCGAAGCATTTTAAACTTTCAAATCGAATAACAATATGCGGATAGAAAAAGAATATGCGATGATTTGTATCATGGGCATTGGATTCCTAGGAATGGGTTGAAACCGATGCAAATGAAATGAAATAACGATGACGACAATATTAATTGGATCGGATGGGGGAAGTAATGAGAATTTTTAGGGATCTGAATAGGGAATTAAATGAGGAAATATATGGGAATTGGTTTTTCCCAAGCTGAGAGCGTGTGGGGGCTTAAAGGACCATTGTTAAGGACCATTATTATGAAGTCCCAAAACATGATTCTTTTTTAGCAGCATTGTGTGCCCATAATCGATATAAACACACGCGCACACACGCACACACGCATGGGAATTGGTAAAAAGTGCCATTCTTTCTTTGGTTTCATTCATTAATTCATCTGTACTGTAAACCAACCAAAAGTATATTATTCATTCATTTATCCATCTAACTTTTGCTTTAATTCGTTTTCGTTTCCTCTGCCTTTTTTCCTTCCTCGGTTTGGTCCAACTGGAATTTCCTTTTTGACTTTTGCACTAACCTCAACATGATTATTGTAATTAAATCATTACAGCTTTAATCACCATCATCTTCTCCCCCCAAAAGTTCTCCAACGTCTAAAACATCCTTTCACAATTTAAAGCGGCGACGCATGCCATCGATTGAGAATCTTGTATGATATTTTAGAATCAGAATTCTAACTTTAACTCTACCCACTACAAAACAAAATAACTCATACAAAGTCAAAGAGTGGGCTCCATTTATACCACTTTTTTCCACAACAAAACAACATAACACATACAATGTCAAATGTGGACCCCATTTATACCACTCAAAATCAATATCAAAATCAAAATCTAATTTTAAAATTCTACTATGAAACCAAACGCAACCTAAGTCTTGGTTTTTTTTAGCGAAAATTACAATCAATGCCACTCACTCTGCTTTCGGAGCTTCCCAATCGGAGGAACTATCATTGCTCTATTTTTTCAGAGATTAGTCAACAGAAACCGAGATGGCACTGTTCTTACAAACTACTCGGAGATAGAGTTATTACTAGCAAATCGAGCTAAGCAGTTAGCGACCATGTATGTTTGATTTCTTAGTAGATAATGCTTGGTTTTAAGAAAAAAGAAAAAAAAAAGAAAAAAAAAAAAGGAAATTGAAGGAGGGAAAAGCTATTTCAAAATGCCATTGCAATTGCGAAGGCAATTATTAGGAAGTTGTGATTTTTCAAATATGAACCTGACAGCGGCTGGGTTGCGTGTGGTGATGAGTAAAGCTGACTTCATCGTCTGATTATGGTCAAACCTGCCCCCTGGTAGGGTCTTGGTCATTTCACAATTTCTGAAAAGTATGGTACGTACTATAATTCATATCAATATTTTTTTTAAAAAAATAAATAAAATTAACTTCTAAATTTAGTCATTCTTTTTTATTGGAATTTCGAAAGGCTTACTGCATTATATTACTTGCTGTTTTTCTGCACCTTTTATCTTCGTTATACAGTTGGCCTTTGGAGGATATCTTCGATCGTTTCCAATCTTGTAATTTTCGATTTCTTGAGCGTTTTATCACGTACTCTATCAATTTATGAATTAATACGTCATGACTTTCCGTTTGAATTGTCATGGAATACATTAACTCTGTTTTGTACTCGCGGAATTGCCCCGCCAATTGAAACCCGAAAGCTTATCTGTTTCCAGCCCCAACTTCTTTTAACCATCGGATCAATTCTCCAGAAGTAAATTTAACGATTACAAGGGAGGGGAGCTGGTAGAATTTTCTCTAGAAGTTCAGATAACAGATTGTATTAGGAGCCCTAATCGGGTACCGGCCTACTAGGGCCCATAATAGCTTGAGCCTATGGCCATGAAGGGCAGTGTCGGCCCATTAAGTTCCATATGGGCCAGTTTTAACCTTAAGCCTCGATTGCCGTTCTAATACAATGAAAATCATGGATGCATGAGATGAATGAAATGTTCAAATGTAAATTATATTGCCCACTTCTTTCTTGCCTTCGTTTGATTTAATTCAATACACCGCTGAAATCTACTCCAGTCTGGACTGAGCCCATCCACATTTGCCGTCTCCCCAGATCTGTAACCTCGGATAGTCGGTTTTGCTCTGAACACGGATGCCGCAGTTGCCATGAGAAATGACACTGACTACTAAACCAACTGGTCAGTTTTTTCAGGACTATACCAACAAAAAAACAATCACCAAACAGAGAACCCTCAAAACACGTAGTAGATCAGTTGCCGAAGATCGATGCGAGATATGAACCGAAACTGACTTGGAAAATATCACTTACCTTGGCTTTCATGCGAGTGTCTAGCCAGCCCCATCAATAAAAATATTTGGTCCTGTTTGATTCAGACATGTCGGTCTTATTTCCCATTTCCAGCGATAAAACAATCGGCATTTTGCGTGAATAAGTTAGGCAAAGGAAGAAGAACCTCTGCGGTTAAATTTGTTGAACAATTGGACCTTCTTTTCTTCTATTTATACTCTCTCACGCCTTTCTCCGTCTCTCTGCATGCATAAGTTGTGCCTCGTGGAGGACATGGCTCGCTACTCGCTGGTAGTGATTGGGGTGGCGAACGTTTCCCCGAGACGATCCATCATTTTCTGTAACGGCGATAAGAATCATAAACGTTCTGAATTGATTATGCTTGTTTCTATCGATAAACAGTGTAAAATGCGTGACTCGATTGCCATTTCTAATTTTATCTTTTTTAAATTGTGTACAACACGTATTTTGACTCGAGATTCCCGTAAAATATACGTAACTCTCCCTTGGTTGGCAATAAATATTTTCATTAATGCAAGCTCAAAAACGTCGTGGTCTAGTTCCCAAATATAAATACATACAACGTTGAAAAAACTAAAGACTCGAATAAGGGGGAAAAAAATCCATTTTTAAAAATAATAATTTTAATGGGTTTGATCAGAATCGTTCATCACCTTCCCATCTCATTGTTTCCCGCTGCTTCGCCCTCTCTGTCTCTCGTCTGTTCATCGTTCCTCTTTCCGTAATGGCCTTCTTTCCTTACAACTGTTGCCACTGACACTCTCCGAGTGATCCTCACTCCTCTCTCTCTCTCTCTCTCTCTCATTCTTTGCTGCCAACCTACCTCCCCCTTAGCTTCATCGGAATCTTTTCTCGGTTGGGCTGTGAAGCAATGCCTTTTCCTCGTCTTCTGATTTTCTACTCCTTGTGTCTCCCTCTTTCTCCGATCGGAGATGAGGCCAACGGTTCTACGTTTGGTGCATTTTCGTGAGTAAAATTCCGTTTTTGCGATGACCCCTTTTTTGGTACTCCGCATTTGCTGTGGGTTGTGTGGGTGCGATGCTGAAAACTGACGATTTTATGCTCATTTGTGGTCGTGCTCTGCTGTAAGACTTTTAATGTCGAAGTTTTCGTCTAGGAAGCCTCTCTGTTTTCGTAGAAATCTTAGAATGTTGATGTGACTTGCTTCGGTCCTCTTGTTCTGATCTGCTGGTAATGTGTTTGAGATTATGCTCTTTTGAAGCTGAGAATGATCGATCATGGTAGTTAATGGATGTTGATCTCTGAGGAAATTCCATTTTCAGTTATCGCATTTGCTCTTTCTTTTTTTTGTGTGTGTGTGGTGTTGGGGGGGTTGTGTTGGTGGTTGGGGTTTCATATAAGGGTTTTGCCTTATGCTGCTTTTCATGGTGAGCAGGCTAGCTCCGTTGGATCAGAATTGAGAAGACTCGTTTCTTCTGTTAGTGGTCAATAAAATTGCAGTATGGGGGCAGGACGAAAGACGGAGACTGTCCATGTCCATACCGGAAATTCACCTTCTACTGGTGCCCCTTATGGTTTAAACACGTCCACATCTCACAGAAACTTGAGCAAGGGAAACCTGGGAGGTGTTATATTTGGTTGCAAGAACAGCACAATGAAGGACTGCCTGTCAAAGCAACTCTTTGGTCAGTGATCTTTGATCCAGCTTTTATTTCTGGCAGTGATTCTATTCGCATTTGTCTAGCATTCTGAGCTTTTATGCTTTCTTGAGCTATTTCCACTGAGATTTGGAAATTTCTGTGATTATAGTGATTTCTTTTCGCATATAAATTTCCAAACCTTGGTAAGTGTTCAGCACAAATTACTGGGTTTCTGGCTGAAAGTCTAAGCACGTCAGAAGGTGGTCAGTATTGATATTTTTTCTTGTCCTGGTACTACTTTTGCTCTAAGTACTAATGAGAGATATGATACATCAGGCTTACCATACGGGCACTTTGCCTACGTGAAGAACATCCAGCCTGGGTTGCCGCTGTTCTTGTTTAACTACTCTGATAGAAAACTTCATGGAATTTTTGAGGCTGCAAGTCCTGGTATACTAAATATTGACCCTTATGGATGGACTGATGGTTCAGACAGGACTCCATATCCAGCACAGGTATCTGTGTTTTTCTATCCTAAAAACTGCAATCATGATATTTGTTTGAATACTGAATCCACTGATTTTTTCCCTTCTCAGGTTCAAGTTCGAGTCAGGCTCCATTGCCAACCGCTCAGTGAAGATCAATTCAAACCGATAATTTCAGATAATTATTACACCGCCAACCATTTCTGGTTTGAACTAGACCATGCTCAAACAAGTAAGTTGATTTCCTTGTTGGCTTCTTTGGCGATCGCATCGAGTTCCTCAATTCCTCAGCAAAGTGTTAGAAGAAGAAATATATCCGCTGTATTGCCCCCCAGAGAATTTAGAGAGGGAGTCGAAAAGTTAATGGTAATGCCGGCAGATCCTGAAAACATAAACCAGTTCAGTGGGATATCGGACTACCTGGATGATTTTCCACCTTTAGGAGAAGATAATCAGTCTCTTGACTCCCACTGGCAGATGAAACTGAAAGACATAGCCCTAAACCAAGAACATCAAGACTTACATTCAGAGGATGAGTCTGAAGATGCTCCTTCACTGGAAAATGTCTCTCTCGAGGCACCTAATAGTCTGAAAGAGAAAAACGAAGAGAAACTGCAGTCCTCTTTGGATTATCCTGCCATTATAGATAAGGTCATTGATTATCTCAGTTTCCATTCATAATGTATCCTTCGCGCTCCTTTCTGTTTACATAGCCTTGTGTGATGCTTCTTTTAATTTCATCTGCAGTTGATTCAGGAACTAGGAGAACTGAAGGCCTACAGCATTGAACAGACTTCCAAGCTGAGTCACTTGGAAGAGAAGCTGGTAATTCCTTGATACTTTGCCATCGAAAAATTTCTTGCCAGTGCCACTAGATCCTTTCCAGAGTTAATGCACAAAATTTGCAAGTATCTTGTTCTCTTTTCTTCTTCTATGACCTTGCCAATGCCAAGCAGATTAGATGGTTCTTGCATGATATTGTCTACTGTAATAATCCTTCACAGTATGATCTGTCTCAGCTACTGTAGTATATGATGGGGTTATTGTGCAAACGAGAGATCAAACCTTACTATATAACAAGTTCAAGCCATATCATATGAAAATGATTTTTTTATGATTTTACAAGTGGTCCATGAAGGTTGCAAATAGTGTGCTATGCAGCATTCCTAATCTTCTTTAATCAATTCTTTACCTCTCCATCTCCACATTCTAACTTACCTGAGCTTTCCAGGCTAAGGCAGAAACTGAAATTCAGAGGCAGAAAGATCGCTGCTCGAAGTTAGAATCTATGATTGATCCCTCTTCTCAAAGCACTTTGGAATCAACAATAGAGCCGATCAACGAGCAGCATCTGGATATTAGAGAATCCATATTCTTACTGGGAGGATATGATAGTTTATCGTGGCTGTCAACTATGGATTCATATTTTCCTTCTCATAATGTAATAAAATCACTTAAGCCAATGAATTCCGTCCGCTCATATGCTTCAGTTGCAAAGCTGAATGAGGAGCTCTATGTCTTTGGTGGTGGAGATGGGCATTCATGGTATGAAACAGGTAGAAGCACTCGGTAGTATCTCTTTTGTTTTATCACCAATGTCAGCATCCTATTTTCATATGACTGATGCATATCTTTTTTCGTCAGTTGACTGCTATAGTGTAGCTGAAAACACATGGACCTCGAAGCCATCTTTGAATTTGTCTAGAGGGAGCTTAGGTGGAGCAGTCTTAAATGATAATATCTTTGCTCTTGGGGGAGGAAATGGGCTAGATTGCTTTTCAGAAGTTGAAATGCTTGATTTGGACATTGGAAAATGGATCTTCACAAGGTCGATGTTGCAAAAGGTAAACTGCACAGCTCGTGGTTTTGTAGCTGCATTCTCCAAGTATAATGCAATATATACAGCTTTTCAGAATGAAAAATTTACACTGGTGAAAAGTTGAGTATAAAATTGTCTTTCCTTAATCCACTATCTCTTATGGCTTCGGCTTATGTCCTTTGTTGACTTGGGCTCTGACTTGTGACTATTTCTTCTGTTCTTTGTTCCCTTTTTCTCCTTGGTAATGAATGTCCTTTATTTGATTAATCATGAGAACTTGTGTTATACCAACTAACTGGAAATTTTCTGCTCTCGCGTTTATTGTTCTCCCAGCGATTTGCTCTTGCTGCAGTAGAACTCAATGGAATGATTTATGCTACGGGTGGGTACGATGGCAACTCTTATCTCAAGTAAGTCTTGAGTCCTCTCTCTCTCTCTCTCTTCCCTTCTGTCTCTCCACTTCTTTATTTATAATTCTACTACATAAAGAGTAAGCCTTCTAGGCTCTGCTGAGCTGCTGTTATCTCAGGATTTAGTCTATGGAAAATGTCATTGAGATTCTAATCGAGGATTCTAAGAAGATTTACTTTTTATATCTTTGATATATCTTATAGCGAAGGTTTGTTTTACCGTAATAGATGTTAGGACTAGGAAGAGTAGCATTTATGTATTATCTCCTTTCTGTTGTATTCTCTTCTCTCTTTTACTTGGCTTATATTTTATAAGTTCTCTAATATAAGTGCAATTTCCACTATTCCAGTTCTGCTGAAAGATTCGACCCCAGAGAATATTCGTGGACCAGAATCCCAAGTATGAACTCAAGGAGAGGTTGCCACTCGTTGGTAGTGCTGAATGAAAAACTGTAAGTTCATCTTGCTTGTTAGCTGCTGTCAACTTCTTTATGTGTTGTTTAACGATGTTTTTGCAGGGAAATCTCCCTGTATTTAGTTACAAAAGAAAAAATGTAAATTGGAAATGATAATGTATAGCCCGCGTCATAACTGGTAGGACACAAAGTTCTTTGAAAGTGATTTTCGCATGTATTAGCAAACATTACCTTTTCGCCGGCTTAAAATATATTCTATTGATGAAAAGGGAGAAATGAAAAATATCAAATTATTATAATACCGCCGACTGCAACTGAACTTCTGATAAGATGATGTCCGTCTGTGTTTGGATCTTGTTTGCTGCTTCGCCTCAGATCATATATGTCTCTTATTTGAACTTCTTTCAGATATGCTTTGGGCGGTTTCGATGGAACTGCTATGGTTCCTAGCGTTGAAATATTTGATCCACGTCTCGGATCGTGGATCGTGGGAGAACCGATGAATTGCTCCAGAGGATATTCAGCAGCCGCTGACCTTGATGGATCAATATATGTAATTGGCGGAGTGAGAGCTGATGAGAGCATTGCTGACACTGTGAGTTCAACTTTGATGTTTCTTTCCCTCTTACACGTGCTTCTGTCGGGCTCCACCTATGGTAATGTAGTGACTTTTCCTTAACAGACTCTGGTTGCTGATATTCCTTTGTTGGTACCACGCCATGGCAGGTCGAGTGCTACAAGGAAGGTCAGGGTTGGCGAGAAATTGTTTCCACTGCGGTTGGCAAGAGATGTTTTTTGTCGGCTATCGTTTTGTGAAAGAAACAGCAAGGGCGTGAAGGTGTTTTTGACATGTAAAGGTTCGAAGGTGTCGATAGATAGTTATCTAAACGGAGTTGCAGGATATGGTTCCGAGAAATGCACATGGGATGAGAACTATGCCCTGTAATTGTTTTTGGTTTTCGGAAGTCGAGAAAGAAGTGACCGAAAATCCAGCAATCATTGGGTCCATGAAATTCTAGCTCTTTGCTGCGAGGGGATCGATTAAATCAAGGAAGCTATGTGGAAGGCGGATTTTTTAAACTAATAAACCGGTATACGTCTCGGATTGACAAGAATGTGAAGAAGCCTCCACGTTATGGTAAATTTAGAGTACACATTGAGGGTCGATCTTGAGGAGTATTCGCGTAATGGCAAATTCATAGTGCACGTTTTGGACGAAGATACGCGACAAAAAGTTGCAATTGCGGATGGTATCATCGGAGTTGGGTTTTGAGTCTCTATGCCTTCATATTGTCACCACTTTGTTAGCACCTTCATCCATATGCGAGAGAATATTTCGGTGCACGAATGATGACGTTTTAGAACAGTCTGATTGAGAGGACTTTACCACTACAATAGTAACGCAGTGGAGCCGTATGTGGAGACCTCCGCACAAGCAATATCGATCTTTCAATATTCGAGTAAAGAGGCCGTTGCGTTGGGTGGTGGTGGTGGTGGTGGTGGTGGTGGTGGTGGTGTTAGTCGTCTCCCGTAATATGAATCCGTCCACTACCACCATAAGTGGAGTAGCGTGTAGTGCATTGGCCATGCACTATATATAATATATCTGTGTATGTGTGTATATATATATATATATGTATGTATGTATAGGTATGTACGTATATGTATGCAGGCCTGCTCCGGCTCCTGCTCCTGCTCCTGCTCCTCCGTTGGAAACATCCCCACCCCACTTCACCCTCCCACTATGGTAATTTTTGTTTTTTAATTGAATCTCATATATTGTTATACAACTTCAAAGTCAAATTACGTATGATCTTATAATTTCTAACTTCGGCCATATTCACTTATAATTTCCAACTTATTTGAAACTCTCTAACTCAATCGTATTCATTTATAATTTCTAACTTGATTTGAAACTAAAAGGTCATGAGTACAATTATCATTTATGAAACTCATGTGCTATTTTATTTAATTTTATATTATATACTTATATCGGATTCATGCATCTCTTTATTATCAAAATAAATAAATAAATAACCCTCGACAATTTCAAGTCCACATGCACAGTGTATTAGTACTCCGATAATTGGGATGGCAAGTAAATGACAAAGGAAAGGAAAATTTCGAATTCTCATCGGTGGGCCATGGCAATATTAGGCGCGAGATTACTGCTCCAAGCGTCGAGGTCTTTAACAGTGTTGACGGAATTGGATCCGATCAATATCTATTTTATAAACCTTGTCGATTGGTGATTATCAAGTACAACACACTGCTGCAATATATTATACATCTCCTGTGAATCTCATGTGAATTGGGTGCATACACACGTACACATATATGTATGTATAATCTGAATTGAAAAAAATATAGAAAGCAAAATTTATACATAGATTACTGATGAGAATTGATTCAAGCGATTTGACACTTATTCTTCTTAAGCAAGGTATTGAGTTTGAGCATTGTGAATATAAAATATATATTTTAAGAGAGCTTTACCTTATAATAAATGGATTCGGCTCGACTGAATTAGTTTGAGTCCAATTGAACTTCAAAATAAGATGGTTGCCGCCCGAAAAAAGTTATATATAGATTGGAGAGCTCGAATAAGTGTGGGTAGTGGGTATTAGTCATTAGCGCCCTCATGCAACAGTCAGGGCGCATTATCATTAGACCCGTTGCTGATGCTGGCTTTTGAAGTGACCGTACAGATCATCACTTCCCTCCGGGGTCCGGGCGTCACTTGAAAAGCGTGTCGGCAATGGGATGGGATCTATACATGCAGCACAAATGAAGTATAGAAATAAAAATTACAGTCATTTATTAATTGTTTTATTTCTAAATTTATAGTTTAAAAAACAAAATAAGATATATGTTTATGTATAACGAGTTATTTCTCTCTAAATCTTTATTTTCAGAGATAAATAAAATTATTTCTCTATATATTATTTATCTCTAATATAATTAATTAAACAAATCATTGACTTAGGTTTGAGCAAAAGAGACAAATTTATATGCTTTTAAAATGTATCAACGTATAGAGACTAATAAATACTTGTTAAATTGAATTTGAACTTTTATTTTTCGAATGTAAAAATTTCGCAAGTTAAGAATAAAGAATCATGTAATTCGGTAATTTTACTTTATTCATTTCAATTTTTCAATTTTTCAATTTTTCACTTTTTCACTTTTTCATTTCAATATTTTATTTGATCTTTTCTTCAAAGCAAGTATTTTCTGTTATCATACTTTACATTTTCTTCTCGGTTCTTTCTGCTCCTCACCATATCTCTCTTCTCATTCTCTACTTAAATTCAATGACCATTTATCCAAGAAAAATTCGGCGACCACAAGAATTTCTAGCATTTCCGCTCAACAAACAAATTATTTACAAAAATTATATCCAAAATTATCCAATATAATTTCAAACATAAGTCTATCAAAAAAATTTCTTTAAAAAGATAAACTCTCACAAAATATTGTATTGGAATAGATATTATTATTTTGTAGGTTACTTAAATAAAACTTATAAATACAAAATATCAATAATTTATTTAGAATATAAATATTATCATTAAAGTATAATAAATAATAAAAGTCACTAATTTAGATAAGTAAGGAACAATGGTGCATCGGGTAAGGCGATGTTATACTAAATTGGAGGTTGAGGGTTCGATTCTCTTTGTTATAGAATTAATTATTTTGTTTGATTGAGTTGGTTTGTTTGAATTGGGAACCCACCACTTGGCTCCGTAAAAAATATTTATTTTTTTGTAGAGCTTTATATATAGAAATAAAAAAACATATTGAGACAACTATATTTGCTTCTAAAAAGTATATAGAGACAATTTTATGAGATATTTTTACTTATTTTAGAGGCAAATCATTTTTTTTCTAATTGAACTAATTAGAAACAAATAAAAAAATTATTTCAAATTTGTCACTAAAGGTATATAGAAACAACACCAACAAAGTCAATTAATTTATTTGTCTCTAAAAGTCATAGAGGCAAATAAATGACCTATAGAGACATATAATGTCGTTTCATGTTGTAGTATAATATAATACCGTTCATCATCAATTGTTTGAAATTTTTTAAAAAATTATTATTATTATTATTATTTTAGTGTGCCTAGTATATTAGAGAGCACAATAGATCACGAATAATTCAATTTGAAACAAATCGATTCATTAAGACGTAAAACTCTTTGAATTATAGATTTTTAAAGCATTCATAAGAATCAAACTCGAAAACTTTACTTAACAAAAATTATTTTCGAACCGTTGACCCAATTCATATTTTTGTAACTTTTCCAATTCCTTATTATATCACGAGCCTCTCTTATTATGAGAAGAAGCATGTGAGCGATAACAATGGCCATGCGTACAAGATATCAGATGGGGAGAGCAAAAAAGTTTTACCTCTACGTGATGCGAGCGAAGATCAATAATTTTCAACATATATACACAAATATCTCTCTCTATACATATCTATATATATGTAATATAAACTACATAATGCATTTGGTTGCCCTCCACGTGATATTGTGTACATATAAATTACGAGATGACCCGAGACTCTATATATATATATATATATATATTTTTTATATATATATATGTTTTACTGGATCCGACTCGATACTATGAACGTGATTCTCACATAGTTTCATGATTTCGACCGCAATGATAATGATCAATAGGGACATATTAACGAGGCCCCACAACTTGAATGATTCACATCATCACAATGCGTGTGAGTGCGCCTAATTTTGGTGGCGTGGTCTCTTCGAAGTCACATGTCCTCCGAGAAAGTCGACCGACTAATCCAAGTAATCAATATGCAACTTGCGAGGTTTTCTCTGTGGGAATATATATGTATTTTCTCTGCCGTCCGATGAACGCACCAGTGACAGAGTTGACCGTCAGATGTTGTTGGCAGAGGCAAACCGACGAGGTTCCTTCCCTTCTTTTTTAGTTTCCTCAGGCTTTCGAGTTAAAAGGATAATAATATCAAGGGAGAGTCTTGTTAAATTCTTAATAAATAATTTTCTTATAAAAGAATGTGTTATCTTATTAAAAATTAAGTTTTTTATTATTTAAAAAGTGTCTTATTACATTTAAAAATAATAAGTTATGTTTATTTAACAATATAATTCACTGAAAGCCTTTCGATACATTATGACGCGGTATGTTCTGATTGGTCTCTGCAAATTCTCCCTTTTAAGGAGACCTTGGACATAAGATTATTTCTATTATTAATATTATCCTTTCGCCAAGGGACGGTTTAAAACTTTTTTATTATTTTTTTTATTTTTTTGGTGAATGAAGGAGGCTAAACGCCTGCATAAAGTACAAGGAAAAACTAATTAACGAGAACAAAATACAATCCCCGAGCAAAAGCGTCCTGATGTCACTTGGGAACGAGTCGAAAAACCGCGATCCTACTAGAAAGCCCAAGGATCACGGCGCCTTTTCTTGTAGTAATATTTAACTTAGCTGCAATTTCTATTTTTTCTGTACCTTCAAAGTAAAAGTCGAAAAGTACACCCGACCACTTTTCTTGTAGTAATATTTTAACTTAGCTGCAATTTCTATTTTTTTGGTGCTCTCTCGTTACGATATTAATTACAACTTACAAGAAAGGATCTAAACTAGATTAAGAAGAAATGGTAATCAACCTAAAGTGATATTAAGATTATCGCTTTCTTTTTTCTTTTTTTATTTATTTATGTTTAATCGGATAAAACTTTTAACCCTAACAGAGGTCCCAGAGTATGATCAAAATGCGTGGAAAGTGGGCATGAATATTTCATCTCGCTTGACCCCTTCGATAGTTGAAAATGTGTTGGCCCGGCCACGCCACGCCACTCCATTCAAATCTTAATCCTATAAGTATATATTATTATTGTTCTCTTCATCTTTGGATATATACATATATATTGCCTCATCTCTTACTCATCAAGATAGATTGCCTCCTCACCTTGAGAAAAAAGGGGGGAAGGAAAAGAAAAAGATTGCCTCATCTCTGGGAGATTTTGTTTTCATGTATATAGATATAGATATAGATATAGATGGGGCACATGAAAGTGGGCTAACTATAATTTAGCCATGAGATCTCATCTTATGTTGATGAAACACCTCATTAAATGTAAACCTTGAGGTTATATATATATAGATTTGCTATCCGCGGAAGGAAAGATCAGTGTTTGTTTTGTGAAGTAGTGAAACCTTAACATTAATTAAAAAGTTTTATGCTATCAAGGAGGGAGTAGCGTAGGGCGCACGCCCTCATTTGATAATTGAGAGGTTTCAAATTCGATATTCAATAGGAATAGGACTATCATATCCTTGTATTGGTTATTAAATTCTATTTTATTATATTAGATATACAACTCTCCCTTGTAGCTTGAAAAAAAAAAATTTTATGCTTAATTTTCTTACTCTCAATTTCTCAGAGTCATTGTCCTTATATTTAGAGAGACTCCTGACTTCTTTTGTAACTGGAAAATTTGAGTCGCGCCCCGACTTGATGCCTACTGTGTACATCTTTAACCAATGAACCATTCTTGGAGAAAGCGTATGATGTCATGCGTACACACATACATGTACATACAAAAACGGGGAGAGTGCGTTAGCGCGTAGCAATTAATCATGATGATAATGGGGACCCCACTCTGTCTCTTCCACCATGGGACGGCCTTCTTCTTCCACCACATATAAAAGGGCAAGCAAAGCTTGGAATACATTATATATCCATCTTCTTCTACCCCAAGAAAAACCAAGCCCCCCTTTCCGTTGGAATTGAACTTGTCTGCCCATTTCACAGTCAAGCTTAGCCCTTCTTCATATATATATATAAACCCCAGAAGAAAGAATCAAGGGCCACAATCTGCAAGGAGCAAAGCTCACATACATATACGTACAGAGGAAGAAGAAGATCATCGAATTAAAGGGACCAGAGAAAGGAGATATCAGAAAATGCCTTGCCTTTATATCTCCACTAATGTGTGCCTCGATGGAGTCGACACCGAACCCATCTTCGTTGAAGCCACCAAAGCAGTCTCGTCCATCATCGGCAAGCCCGAAAAGGTGCGTATATGCTCCCTCTCTTTTCTCTCTCGCCTCGCATTCTGTTGTTGCAGATATATGAGCATGTATGTACTTCGTTTAAATTAGAACATCCGCTTGTAGACCAAATAAAGTTCCCAAAGTCTTAAAACGAAATCATGACACTGCCTTCATTGCCTTGTTCTTTGTCTAGTCAAGAATAATGTGCTTGAGTCGACTTCGATTACACGATGAACATGTTTGCGGTTAAGAATAGAAAAAATCATTTGTTTCTGGATATAATTGGTATACTTATATGCATACGCATATATACTCATCGGAATCTCATGACAAGCATGTATGGACATTCCATGGGGTCCCCCTCTCTTTTAAGGAAACGAGAATTGTGGTGAAAGACGTGAGAGGCAAGGGCTCTTTCCATTTGTGTCATCTTTATCTCCAATATCTGTCATTGGTGTTGCATATTGATGATAATGACTTAAGGTTTTCTGTACTAAAATACACCTCATGCAAATTGGCTAAGAAAAAACTACACGAACGAAACTCTGTTCTTTATTTTTCCGGCCATAAATTCATGATAGGTTAGATCTGGCAGGAATAATTAATCAACAATCGAGTAATGGTGTCATCTAAAAGCTCTCTAATTTGGCATGAGTGAACGAATAGAGTGAAGCTCGAGAAACATCCTAGAAGCAAATATATATGTACCGTGAAGATTTGGATGCAAACCTATTTTTCGTGTATCGTTGTAGAAGAACGCGGCATTAATATTTACTCAATGGTCCAATAAGATGATGGGTTTTGTCCTGTCCATTAGCAAAGAGTTTTGACATATTGTAAAGCTTCCATTTTAGTAAGAGATTGATCAATTAAACACTTAAACATTACTTAGTTGCACGTACGCTTTGAGTTTCTCAATTCCATTTAGAAATAAATGAATGTATTGAGAGCGTCCGAATGCACCGCTAAAGCCGTATCTACTGACTCATTACGATGTTTCTGATTAATTGACTCCTTAGATCTCGGCCTCGTTATACCTTTCCATCTATTGATATAGATTATACACAACCGAAGTAAAGCTTTCATTTGTTGAAAAACATAATAATAATATCATTCATTAGTTATTACGACGTACCTCGTCCATCCAATGTTATGTTTCAACTTCAGGCCCAATAAGGGCCCATTGAGCCCATTTCTTGACAAAGGCGTGCACATGTTTTGCTGCAGTTTGTAATGGTCATATTGAAAGGTTCGTTGGCCATATCATTTGGAGGCAACAAAGACCCCGCGGTTTATGCAGAGATAATCTCCATGGGAGGCATAACCCGAGAAGTGAAGAAGCAGCTCATTTCCACTCTTGGTGCGATCTGTCAAGACAAGTTGTCCATTCCTCCGGCTCGATTTTTTCTCAAAGTCTATGACACAACAGCGCACCACAGCTATTCTAAATTGTGATGATTTGATCAAAGATCGACCCATGGTGTTTGGTTAATTTGATTTGAGCTCGCTTAATTAAAACACCCAGCCGGGCACCTTTGTATTGTATTCTCCAATAGTTGATCTCCCATGAGATGGGAAGGAATAAAAATATTTATATTGCCTTTATCGGTAAACAATATAAAGTAGAACGAGGTCCATGAGCCTCCTCTTAAAGGCAAATTCTATTTCTCATGCCATAGATTTATCGGGCCGGCTAATTAGACGCTAGCTAAATTTGTGTGCTAAATTGTTATTTAACCGATACGTACGAAATCTTTTAATGATGTCAATGGACATCAATCCTATATATAGATATATACTTAGGTGAAACGAATATTAGAAGTCCACTTATTTGAGTTTAGGTAGTGTAACTTGGTGAGTTGTTCCAAGTAACACGAGACAATTTCACTAGTGCGAGGTGATACCGGAAAAATCTCCGAGTCGGCCGCGGCTCAAGACCTGCAAAAAAGGGCTCTTGTATTGGTGCTCGAGAGTCCCCTCAGACACTCAAATTAGAAGAGTATTTTGGAAGAGCAGTTAAAAGTGTATATTATAATTTAAAACTACCTTTCCAAGCCTCCTTACATATTGATGAATGTTAGACCGAATAATATCCATAGGGCCTCGCTCATTAAAAAAAAAAAAAAGGACTATTGGGCCTCGAAGTTGGGTCTTTAGGCTTTCATACGCGGTTCTTAAGGCTATGTTTGTTTTTTGAATAATAATCTAACTCTACCTAATTCGATTATATTCTTTTTCAAATTCAACAATATAAAAAAAATAAATAGGCAATTTGGTCCCCTTACTTTTCCATTTTGCATCAAATAGGTTCATGTACATCAATTACATTAATAACATCCTCTACTGAAAGAGATTATATCAGTTAAATTATCACTACATTAATTGGATCTCTAATAGATGGTGAGGTCTTTCCATCTAACGTTCGTTAAGTTAAAGAGGACTAAATTGATATATCTTTTTTTAAACTCAAATGGTGTTTTCATGTATATTCAAATAATATATTAAATAAAAAAACATTATTCATCTTACTTGTTTGAAGAAGATGAACAATATAGACTCTCTTCATGGCACCTGAGCTACCCAAGACTCGTGAGACCCCACGGGTGGGCTCATGTTGGGCTCGAGAACCCAGCTCGGGGCTGTGAGCCCCTAAATCGACGAACCCAAGCTCTGGAGGCATGGGTTTGTAGAGAGTCCATAACCTATGTGCGGTCTCTGCCTCCTTCCCTACGAACCTAGGCCTCCCGAGCCTGAGTTCGTCGATTCGGGGCTCGTGGCCCCTCGTTTTGAGTTCTCGAGCCTAGCGCAAGCCTACTCTTGGGTCTCGTGAGCCTCGAGTGGCTCAGTGAATCCAACCACCATATACAATTCACCTTCTTCATTTGAAGAAGATGAACAATGTGTTTTTATTTTTTGTTGTTTTTATTTTTTAGATTTTAGGGTTCAGGTGGCTTGATCCAGGGCTCACGAGCTAAGGGTTCATGAGCTGTGTGTACATCGTCGAACCAATCTTGCACAAAATCAGGTTGAGTTGAATCATTTATCTAACTCAAAAACCAAACGTAAGTTTACCAACTGGGATTTTTATTTGTCACTATATGGACCGAGATTCACATACCGACATACACATAACAAAGAAAAATTTTGAGACAATTCAAACTGCAGGATGCATTTCGAATTCCCTCGAACTACAAGGGGCAAAATGTAATTATGTAAAAATAAATAGAACAAGAGCAAAAAAAAAAAAAGGTGGTAGCTCAGAGCATTCATACCAGAAGTCTCTCCGGTGACTGAGATTAGATCCCCGGAATACTGCTGTGCCCTCTTCCCTCTCTGTCTCTACCCTGCCGCCATGGACGACCTTCCTCTCCAGAAGATAGCAATATCGGGCCCCACGCTGGCTTCCCTGATCCAACGGGTCTCCTCCTCTCTGGCCGACGCGGATGGCCTCCTTTTCGGTCACTTTTCCCTAGTTACCCCTTCCACCCTCTCGGACGACTCCTCCGCCGATCCTGCAGCCTCCACTCTAGTGGCCACCATCACCAGCTTCATCTGTTCAGGCGCCCCGCACTCCTCCTTCGACACGCTGGCCCGAGTAAGCTCGGGCCACCACATTCCCCGCGGCACCCATCTCATCGGCTGGTTCTCTGGCCGCCGCAAGTCTCGGCTCCAGCCGTCTATGCGCGACTTCGCCGTCTCGGCGTCTCTCTCCGCTGACCCCAAGCTTTCCTTTCCCGTCGTCAGCTCCACCTCCAGTCGCTTCTCTCCCCGCGTCTTCCTCCTCTTCTCCACACCTCCGGCGACGCCGGAGACCGCCACCATCCACACGCACGAGTACAGGGCCTACCACTTCTCTCCAGCCACGGAAACTTTCGAGCCGAAATCGGTGAGCGTGGTCAACATCGGGCCTGGATTCCGAGGGCATTATGGCAACTTCAGCCCTAATTCGCCATTCCCGCTGCTGGCTTGCGAGCTGAGGGGATCTTCGATGATGCAAGAGGATATAGAGGAGGAGAGATTGAGTGTGATGATGCAGGCCACTAAGGACAAGAAGGAGCTGGACTTGATGGTCGAGGGTTTCGAGATCGGGAGTCTGCGACGGCTGATGGGACCAGAGGCCACTGCTTACACGGCGGGATTGGAGGAAATGTACGAGAAAATGCTGACAAAGATTAGCAGCTTGGCCAGGCTAGTGGAGAAGAGCTCCGCTAGGGTTCTTGAGCTGGTCAGCTTCTTCTAGTTCAGCTTGAAAATGAACTTTGAGTTCTGATCAGTAGTTCTGTAACTTCTGTTTAATGTGATCATGTCGGTTTTACGTGCTGCGTTGCGAGATCTCGTGGGTTTATATTATCTTGCTCTTTGCAGGAAAATCACAATTCCAAGATAAGGGCCGACATTGCTGGGATCAAGAGGGCAGCTGATGCTTAGCACATCAGTGGTAATATTTTTGCTCTTGCCATCTGAGTCCATCGAACTGGTTGTGATCGTAAAAGGTTGTTCGTGGATGCTTCATAGAACTTAGTTATGCTTACTGACGGTGCATGGACCTTCAGTCGCATCTGGATCCACTTAGGATATGATTGTTGTTTCAATGATGTGAATTCCGAAAGCAAATTTCTTTACTGGTTGAAGATGCGGCATTCCAATGAGAGAAGACTAGTTTTTGTGTCAATTTTCAAGTCTAATGATGTCAGACAATTAGAATTGTGACCATCCTAGTCGGTGCTATATCGTCTCTCAATATTAGATGCTGAGCAGTATGATTATGCTTGTCTATCTTCTGTTTCGTGGTGATGTCTGCTGATAGAATCTCTGCCCGATGAACGAAATGGCAGATTCTGAAAGCACTGAAGAACACCATGTAATATTTACTCGTTCTACTTACAGGTATAGTGAATATCAATTACCCACTTGGACCTTCGGTATACCATCAAGGATGGGAGGCAAAAGAGATCACCTTCACTGCGATGCTGAATGTGCAATCAGAACGCCCAATAATCAATGTGGGGTTTGATAATCTAATTGATGAAATGAGATGGATTATGGAACCGTCTATTCTGCCAGTTCAGTTCGAGAGCAAATGAGAAGGCTTTTGTTCACTTGTATTGAGATACTCAATTTGGTATTGTAGTGGCAATAGATTGGAAGAGAATGTACATAATTCATCTCTATTGAAGCACTGTTGTTTTGTCCAATGTGCAGTTCTAAAGAACTACACATTTGAATACAATTTCCTCCCATACCGAACAGATTTTACCTTGGCAATGGTTATATACATCTCTAATGCGACTGGGGAATCTAGCACATACGAAGTCATGGGAATGAGCCATGACCGCAGATGTTTCCCATGGACATTATGTGCTGAAAGACAGGATACCTCTGCTCTTCATTCTGGACAATCACCATTGAACTCCATGGCTATTGTCAGAATGATAATCGGAGGCCCCTCACTGGCTCACCCTCACTGGTAAATCCAGCAAACATCATAGAATATTATGATCTCTCTCATTTTAGATCATCCTGACAAGATTCTGGAAAGGCTCGCTGGTCTATCCCTTTTAAAAATTGTGTTCATTGGTCTTTTTGTATATGGCATGGGAAGATTGCCCTCACCGTACTTGACCTCCCATATTATCATCTTCTGAGTTGGACCAAATCATTTTCCATGGTCCGCCCTGCGTCCCTAATCTGGAAAAAGAGTATTCTCTCAGAGAAGAGATAGCAGCTAACATCATAGGACTTCTATAACGGAAGTGGGACTATAATCAGAATCAGAAATCTCATCATATTTTCACAAGATCTTTCTCATTCTCTCTTTTAAAAGTAGATTCTCTAAGATTTGCCCGCACAAAACAGAAAGTTACCTCCAGATGCCGGCTGCTACACGGAGCATCATCAAGAGAAACAACCCGGTCCAAACTCCAGCAAGTCCGAACCTAGGAGCTGCCACGACTAGGAATGCAGAGGAAACTAGTCCCACAAGCACCTATTTAGTGCAAAAGATCAAATTAGGAAGTTGGGATTCAGGAACAATAAAATGATAACTGATCTGAAGAAGCATCACCATGGAGTACGCAGCATAACCAAAATCAGAAACCCCGTAGTAAAGCCCATCAATGACAAATGCCACGGCATTTACTGGTTGAGATCCAGCAACAAACTGCAAAAATTAATTTATGTCAAATATTTGTCACAGAAGTAGGTGTAGACATATCTTTTCCCATCTTATAGATGAGAGGAGCCAAAAAGACAAATTAAACTAGACTTAAACCGGAAATTGTCATATTCTTTCACTAGCATAGCTCCGTCCTTCAATCTGAACAGTTACACTCAATCATCAAGGACACAATAGAGGGTGTTCTTCGAAATTAGTCAGTCGTGTCTTACCAGAATACCAGACCAGGCAATTTCCAGAACTTCTGACTCTCCAGTGAATAACCGCGAAAAGGCTCCAAATCCAAGAAAAAGAATAGCAGCCAAAGAAACTCCAGTTGCTACGCCTATCTGCTCAAGAAATCATTCAAAAGAATGAGGTGGAAATAAAATTACTTGACTTGAGATAGCTAGGAATGGAATGGAAAAGTGACCTGTAGGACCATGTATACCACTTCGCGTGCTTGCTTGTAGTTTCCTTGGGAATAGCCACGGGCAAGAAGAGCCTGAAAGAGCAAGAGAAGGTCGCAAGATTACAGAAGAAAATAAGATTATCCCAGCAAAAGATAAATATCCATAAAATGGAACTAATTTTATCGATATATATATATATATATATCTATTTACAGGACTGAGGGGGAGAGGACATCTGTATCTCAATAAACATACATGTGCTTTAATGAAGTACAGAGAACTCATGACAAGAAAATGAGACCAAAGTGAAAACTTGGTACCTGACCAGCAATTGCTAAAGCATCAGTAAGCAGGGATACAGCTAACCAAACTTGAGTGCAAATTTGATAACCAGCCATAGGTATAGGGCCCTCTCGTGCAGCCAAGGATGTTGCTAAAGTCATAGTGCCGATAACTGCCAAGGTTCTCCCAATAAGAAGACCACCTGAAGAACCATTAACATTCACAGAAGAAACCATCAACTTTAGTTGCCTATGAATTGCACAAAATTAATTATAACCAATCAGCTTTTACTACTAATAAAATTTTCCTGAATTTGAAAGGCTGAGCAGTGAGCACTAACGCTGGAAACCTCAGCCTTCCTAATCAGAGAGTCTACCTAAACTCACTGTAATGCCTTTCTATGCGGAGGCAACTTTTTTTTTTTTTTTCCCTTTTTTGAGTGATACATGTGGGAGGAACATAATGAGGAAAACAGACGATAAGAGATTTACCAGATTTTAGATATCGGACCACTATTCCACCATCAACATTTGGAGAGATTAACAACACTTCATCATTCATTTTCCACAGAAGGATTAATGCTATTAAATACCTAGCAACAACATAGATGTGAACTTCAATGCCTTCAACTATGATAAAAAAACGATGGCGAATATATTGCTATGATGGACATATATAATTTCACAATCTATTTACCACATTAATGACCTACTCAGAAATCACAGTAGCAATTGCAGCCCCGCCAATGCCAAGACTGAACAGAAAGATCAAAATTGGATCAAGTACAGCATTTAATAAGTTGCCAACACCTGACAATTGAAAAAAAAAATATAGTCAGTTAATTTAAGAGCAAGTTCATTTACATTCAAAAGTTAAATAACTATAGCTACAATATGATGGACTTTATACCTATAGCATAAAAAGGTGTCTTTGTGTCCTTAAATCCACGAAATGTGCCTTGTGCAGCAAGCGCAATTACAATTGCTGGAGCACCAAAGGCTCTCAAAGTCAAAAACTGTTCAGCTGGTATTCGCATTGGTGAATCCTACAGTACAAATGGGAAGCCTCAATAAGAGGGTCCAGACAAGATATTTGGCTGGTAAAGAGAAGTACAATAAGGGTAAACCCAATTTCTGAAATGCCTCAGAATTAAATAGTCTTTTGAGCCTTGACTTGCATCTAGACTAGCTTTCCAAGAAAAAATAATCAACAGCATATAACATTGACAAGAAAACAATTCAAAGGAGTTAATCCATGGACAGAATCAAATACAAAGAAGTACAGCTGTTAATACTAGGATCAAACTTAGTAAAGCCAGACATACAACATTTATACCCATCAAATTCATCAAGAATCCTGACCCAGCTGAGAGTGCAACAGTTTCTGCAATCCCGAGGCAGGCGGCGAGCCCCAAAGAAGTTGATACTGAGGGGAGGAACTTCTTTGTTTGGTGCTCAATGACAAGACCTTAGAATTGATTCAGAAAAGAACATCAAAGTGAAAGTCGTATCAGTACGCAGCAAAGAAGAATAAATTTTTTAGATTGAATCCAGAAAACATATGACATGTAGCTGGCATAATCACCATTGCTAGGCTGACTAGAATCATCACTGTCCTTGACCAACAAGGCCTGCTCTTCAGCAACAAATGATGTTGTGATGTTAAGCAAGGGAACATTGAACAGTTTGGATACGAGATTGAATATGGAAGCTGACACCCCGACAGCTGCCAACTCAACAGACCCTGAATATGCAAAACTACTTCAGTAACATGTTCCAAAAATACATGACAAAAACTTGCAGTACACCAATGGAAGCAGTCGCTCGAAAAAGAACTAGCCACTAATTATGCTAACAGCAAGATAATGGCAATCAATGTTAAGCATGATTCACGAAACAGTCTTTGAGATGAAGATGACACGGCATATGCTCAAACTCGATGCCTAAGAACACTTAAACTTCAAAGGATGAAGGAGAGAAAGATATACCAATATGACCAACAAAGGCGGTGTCCACCAAGGACGCGACAGGGTCAGCTGCCAAAGCTAGCGCTGCAGGCAATGCAATGGACAATATCTCCAAACCGAGCTCGTTAAGCATAAATCCCTCTCTGAGAACACGAATCCAATCAAAATGCCTGCTCAATAACAACCTCAACGAATGAATCAACTAGCTCTGACTTCGGAGCAATTTCACTACCTCAAAAGGGGAACGAGGTCGAGCACAGAGGATCCGGACGACTTGCTGGGGTCGGGTCTCTCATTCTGCTCAGTGGAAGCTGCAGGTTTCGGCTCTGGTGGCGACGAGAGGGAAGCTGTAGCTCGCTTCAGGGGAGACGGATTTGGCGCTGTTTTTGAAGGAATCGAGCAGTAGAGTCTATAGGAAGTCCTCTGCACAGGCTTGCTGACGGATGGATGAGTACTGAGATAGGTAGAGGAGGAACAACGCGGAGAGAGGCCAATCGCCATTGGAGAAGACATTCCGAGCTCCGACTTGACACGGGAAGCCCGGGAACCATGAAAATGCCAGTATGGAATTATGCAGTGTAACCCTGAAAATTAACGGTTGCGTTTGGTTGGATTCCATGAAAATATCTCTGTGGCAAAGCTTTCTTCAGCTGCTTCGGCTGTATTCATTCAATTCGTGGAGGATTATGAGTCAGTCGTACGTGGTCCAGCTTCCCAGGCCCACGGGGCCTCGTGTTAGCCTGGGAAAGCATCGATCGCATTGATCTCTAGTTTTCGGTTACGAAGGAGACCGGTAGATTCAAACAAAGGGACATGTGAAATCTCGATATATTTTGGTTACAAAAAATGAAACAGTAATTGATTCCACACGTCAGGCACGCCCGGGAGGCACCAAT
This sequence comes from Punica granatum, assembly GCF_007655135.1. Lineage (NCBI taxonomy): Eukaryota > Viridiplantae > Streptophyta > Magnoliopsida > Myrtales > Lythraceae > Punica > Punica granatum. The sequence continues at coordinate 1,807,774 of NC_045127.1, read as the reverse complement.
GGATGCAGTCGGAGTAACTCGATGGATTTGACAACTGGGCCGGGCTCAGCTTCTCCCAGAACTTCCGGTATATAGAGGGGTGACCATCTTGCCGGTACTCCGAGAGCTGAGTGATGTTCAGAACATAAACTTTTGGACCCAACTGGCCCAGAATATTGTCCACCATCCGCATCGTCGGCAGGTCAGACCCGCTTCCCCAGTAACCTTCCTGGTCTATGGGCAACTTCTCGCTGTAGCAGTTGCCTTCACTATTAGGCTTCCACTCTCGGCTCCTGTAAGTTCGCAAGGAATCGGTTGGAGATCAGAAGCAGGTCCATAACAAATAGAAAAACACGATATTTTTTATTCTATTCTTTTGCCTTGAAGGTCTAAACATTACATTGCATGATAGTTTCTTTTGCTCAAACTAACACAACCTGTACATTTCTTAATCTCCAACAGACTGAAGAATCCAGTAAGGTGGTTCCTGAACGGTCAGACCTCAGATGCATGGTAGAAATGAACCTCAGATGCATGGTAGAAATGAAACGGCCTACCAAATCGAGAAAGATTAAATTAGGAAAACTGTAGAGTTCCATAACTCACCAGAGATGAGTAGGGGACATGGTAACGAAAAAGACTTTCTTCTTGAGCGGATCAACCTTTGAGCTCACCCACTCGGCCCAACTCTGCATTGCGAGCTCCATCGCTCCCAGCCCATCTAGCTCTTCACAGTCACTGTTTTCATCGGCAGTCCACCTGAAAGAGAAACAAGAATTCCATTTATTTTAACCAAGACTGCTCCATCTTTTTCCTGAGAGTTATTGGCTTTGAAAGTAAATAGTACTCACAAGAGCTTGACGGGTCCTTGTCTCCACCACAGATAAGTATTGAAGATCAATATATCAGCATGTTTCCACTTCGCTGCATGCTTAAGCACTGAATCAGGATGAATGATCCGTTCATCCAGCCTATGGTTCACTGGGTCATCGGAGTTAGAGTCGACCAGAAGTGGGGCCCAGAGGAATTCCACAGTAGCATTGTATTCCTTCAGAACCCAAGTAGATCCAATCAATAGATGAATATGTCAATCAGATTCTTCAACAAAATTTGCTTCATTGATGGAACAGAACTGCAGAGGCATCTTTGGGTTACCTCAGATCTGAAAATGGTAAGATGGGCATTCGGGGACATTGATCTTTGATCTTTCGAAAGAACTGACTGTAAAAGGCAGACCATAGAAATCCATTGCCCTCGATTCAGTGAATCTCCAATAAACATCAGTCTCTTGTTCCTCAGCTTCTCCCACATTTCTGTCGCACTCCATCTGGATAGGAGAAAAAACAAAGATCCGAAAACAGATCAATTGATCAGCTTCCATCATTTGAACCAATAATTACCTTTAAAAACCACCCCAATCAATAACCGTATCAATTCAACTAACAGCTCTAAGTCCATATTTTCAATGGAGGAATGGGCCATTGATCTAGAATCCCTCCATTTCAATTTCCATATCTTCTTATTGAGTAGGCATAGGACGTACAAAAATACAGGGAACCAACAAAATATGAAATTCTATGCCAAATCACCAGGCTGCCAAAGAACTCGGGTGAACTGAATACAGATGCATGAGATCACTCGTGATACGACAAACACTTTATGGTTATCAAATAGCGCGATCCGAGTCCAAAACAACATTACTGTCCTACCTCTACGATTTATCTTAATATTCGTTGCGTATAGTCGTAAGTCATACAGGCAATTAAATACACTTCGGGTACACTAGCTGCCAGGAGAATTTCTCTATAAATAGGAGGCACTAAAGGGCAAAGGTAAGCACATGTCTTCCCCTCTTCACCATTTGAGAGCTTCTCTCTCTATCGCTAACTTGGGCGTTGGAGTGTCTCTCCCAGGGGCAACCCCGGGGCGCTGTAGGTCGAGCAGAGCGACCGGACCCCCCGAGGTCGAGGACTTGAGGATGAGGACCCAAGGACACAAGGAGGACTGGAGGCTGAGGACCCACGGAGAGGTCGAGGACTGGAGGTTGAGGACTTAAGGTCAAGGACCCAAGGAGGACCGGAGGTCGAGCACCCAAGGAGGACTTGAGGCCGAGGACCCAAGGAGGACTCTAGGTCGAGGAACCAAGGTGGACTTGAGGTCAATGACCTGTAGTCAACAGACGGCTCGAGTCGACAAAGGACCGGAGGTCGACGTTCGATAGACGAGATATTAATTAGATGGAAAATAATAAGGGATCTACGAGCGGGGATCCTCGAAACCCTTGAAAATGAACGACTAAAGCCGGTCACAAGAAGAAACGTGGCCCGGAGCCGGGAAAAATGATGCCGCATCAACTCGGAAGCAATTCCATCACAAAGCAGGAAAACAAGTAAGAAAAACCAGCCGAGGATATCGAAAAGCCAACCTCTTCAAATTGCAGCCATGGGGCTGCCATCTCCAGTACTGGTAATTCAAGTCGGGCCTCCCGTGCTTGTGGCAAGCTAATTGATCTGACATGTACGGGCAGCTGGACTCCTCGTAGAGTGGGTATGAAGTGTTATCGAACGCCCATTTCCCAGAAAACACATCACATTTCTCCTCCAAATCCACTCTGCTCCGCTTCGCGGCGTCGGTCTCCCGTGCACCATTACCCCACCAGATACTTTTCCCACTGTACTCTCTCGTGGAGTTGCATTTACTAAACCTATCCAAAACTGCTACAAAAGCTCGAATCAGATATCGATCCAACCAGCTCAGGGATCAGAGGAAATTGCCTAAACAAATTCAAGAAACAGTAATCTTGCAGCGACCCAGTTGACGAATCGATTAATTGGAAGCGACTGGTAGCTCATAAACCCTAGTGGATTCCAAGTGAAGGGGAGAGAGTGAGTACCTGGAGCTCTGGCGGTCCGGGCGGGGAGGTTCGGCCGGACGTACGTGAACCTAGTGGCTTCCCGTCGAGGGCGATGATCTGGGCCCTCATGGATTAGCCGAATGTTGCTCTCGTTGTAGAGAATCGAGGAGACCATGAAGACCAACAGGACGACCACCACCAGCGGAAACTGGGTCTTCTTCCTATTCCATCGGTGCTGCATTTCTGGAGCGCTCCAAGGAAAGCAAGCGGCCGCGAAAATCGGAATTGACTCCCTTCAAGGATGCTACGGGCTTTGGAATGACAGTGACCCACCCAGTCGTCCACTTTTCCATGATTTACTCAAGACAGGTTCAAACTTGTAAAACCAAAGGGGAGCGGAAGTTACTGACAGACGGTGGAATTTTGGGAACGCCGTTGATGGTCGTATTCTCTAAGACTGTGCTAAGGCTAATGGTTATGGCAGCCCCTTGACAATGACAGCCAAAGCCTCGCAACAGCTAATGCAATGGGCCCAACAACTAGTGTGCGCATAGGGAACCCCCCCGCCAAGCGGCAACCCAAATCTCTATATGGTAAGCGAGTTGAGGAATGAGCTGTAATACGGCGGGTATACATACACCTTCATATGATTAATTATGAAATTTTAAATTCGATTTTCGTTAATAAGATTATTTGTGCCATTTATTTAACTTTTTTTTTTTTCATTTTCTTATGTTAGATTCAAGGATCTCTTTTGGGGAAGAAAAATACAATAAGCTAGGCTCAGGACACATGAATGTTGATCTTTGATTTTTTATCTTATTTTTGTAAAGAAAGAGGGAGAGTTGATTTTTTTTCCGTGAAAAATGATGATGTTTTCTATCAGTTTCAATTGGGACGAAAACATACATTGTCTAAGGTGATTCGAAGGAGAAAATTTTACATGATCCTAGTTCAAATAACTTCACGAGGAAGAACTAATAAAAATTATTTAATGAATAATAATTATGGTAATTATCCGAGTGATTAGCACTAAGTCACTAGTTTCATGCATTTTCATTGGTACTTTCTAACGCCACGTGGTGAGGTATAATCACCCAATAACTTCTCAATTCGAAGATACCATCCGCATTTTAAATTGACCCCCACCTCCTAACACCGTTGCTAAGATATCCAAAAAAAAAAAGGCAATTTTGCATGTCCAATTAAGCCTTCCCATGCATGTAATCATCATTCTCCCCCTCTTATTTTAGGTTGATCAAGAAGCTCATATTCATGTTTTTTAATGAGATTATTACATGTTCTAATGTGCCAAATGCATGCCGTACTGTGTCCCACGGGGCCAGGCAATAAATTCCGTGATATATCATATGACCTATGTCTCCCTATGATCTTGTAGGGGTTTAATCCTCGTTAATACTTCACGGACTTTACTAGAAAAAGCCCCTGAAAAGAAGTTGGAGCGCCCCATGGCTAAAGATGAATGGGCCCAAGAACAAGCCCAACAAACCCTATGGTACGGGTCCAGTAATAAATGTCGAAAAATTCAGAGCAAAAGTCAGACACCGACCAATTTATGTTCTTAGTAGCTGCTGTTTATAGAAACCTAAAACTACTACTTACGCCATATTCCTGTCCGTCCAAGATATATAAACTAATCAAACAATTTCAGCTAGGTTTAACAATCGCATTCTTTAACTTTTCGATCCCAACACGCCTCCATGCAGCCAACTGACTAGTCGAGCCAAAATAGATTCTACAGAGAGATTAATATTATTGAGATCGTAATGAACTAGATATATGTATTATCAGTTTTCAGGTTTGAATGGATAAGGAAACAAAGAAGAGAGGAATTTTTTTTTTTTATTTTAAAAAAGGCTGTTTCTTTATCGAAGTTTCGACTTTCGAGTCCATATATCATGTCATATATACGTAAGCAAAGTGACATATGGTAGAATTCTCAATTGCTTGGCTCATTGAGAAACCCTAGTCAGAGGGGCATGCAACCCAGTTGTCGCGGCAATATTCTCTACGGCAAGTGTGATCTGAAGATCAACTTATAAGGACATTTCACGTGCCTTTTATTAAAGCTAGCTATAATACTGTAGCCATCGGCAGCTTCAACTAGAGAAGACGCACGGATTAGTTGCAGACTTACAATAAGGTTGTCTCTGATTGATTAATTCATTGACTCCAACGGTCTTAATTATTTTTAGCCTAGGCAGTTTCCATCTCCAGTAGCTGGACCGGTCCAAAGACATCAAAAAACGAGAAATTCCATTAACTCCACTAGTACATGCATGCATGAGTTCGTATCCAATCCAACAATTTCGACAATAGTTGGGTAAAACCCTAATCTCATTTTATGAATCCCGGCTTTTCTAACAGTGTTGTTACATATGATTTGGGATTTCAGATCTCAATGCCGGCCCATGCACCTGTGTATGATGTATATGTGTGGTTTGTTATTATTGCATTTGAGAGTTTTCTTTTTTCTTTTTAATAGTAAGCTCGTAATAACATGCATATTCCTATTGTCATCTCCCTAATATATCTCGAGTAGGCAGCTTACATATATTTATTAGCTTTTGACCAAGGTTCCATCTGTGTGCTAATATAAATTCCGTGACATGCATGAACAGCTTTTGACCTTTTTCTTCTCTTTTTTTTTTTTCCTGCATAAGTGACACGCATGTACAGCTTTTGACCTTGGGGTTCTCATTTATTTATTTACTGCATGCAGGGCGAATTATTTCCTTTAAAAATTTTCCGGTGAATGCAATGCACGGATATTGTCAGTTTCAATAGATTGTTATAGACACCCCTGTCCTTGTCTTTTTTTTTTTGTGATTTCATTAATTTTATGAAAAATCCATGCTATATGTCTAGCTATTCATGTGTTGTGCGGCACAGCGGACTCGATATAATCCTCATAGTGGCTGCCAAGTTGTTAAAGAACTGTGTCACGGAATTGCGAACATGAACATAAGCCATCTAGATAGTATTATATTATATATGTATATCATATGCCGGCCGATTAGCATTCTAAGCTGTACAGGGGATAGATGTTGCGGGAAAAAAGTAAAACCTCCATAATATCACAAAGCGTATATTATCTTATCTACCAGAAAATGGAAAACCCCACTGACGTTTGGTCGTTGGTGTACCATTCAATCAATCTCTCGAGACGAAGAAAGGGACATTGTAAAAGATTTTATGTTTATGTTTATTCAGAAACTAAATTAACTATATATGGGTTTCTAATTTCTTCTTAAAATTTTTTTAAAGTCACTATGCATGAATATATAGTTATACCAAAACAACAAAGAGATCATTTTTTTTTGGGTAAAACAAAGAGATCACTTTATTTACTGTATTATATTCAACCGATAAAACTCATACAACAAAATCTTCTGAATAGAAGAAATCCCAAGAGCACGTAAGTAGAAGCATCGATTCGAGGCGGTCAATATCGAAAGAACGCACAAAGGGGGAAGGGAGAGAGAGAGGACGACGAGCTTCGGGATGGATCTTCAGTTTGGCTTTGAGGGGTGGCGTGAAGAGCATTACTTTTTTTTTTTTTTGGCTCGAAGGGAAGAGCATCAGAAAGCAGACAAATATATATTATGATAATATAATGAATGAATAAACTAAATATATAAATCCGAAATTAGCCAAGCGGCCGTCGTCCTCATTAAAAGCCTCCCCACACCGTCTTCCCCTTCCCAACTCGCTCACCAACTTGCACAAAAAGGACCAAACAGATATATTAAAAGAAAAACATATGGAGGAAATGGAAGAGAGAGAGAGAGAGAGAGAGCAAGTTGCATTTTCTTTTAACAGACAAAGAAGAGAAAACGCAGGGCAAGTTGCAACTTGCAAGTGTCTTTTTCTTCGAAAACAGCTAAGCTTTCATATATATATATATATATATATAGATAATTTCTTGCTCAGTTATATCAAATGTCCAAGTTGCACCAGAGAGAGCTGTTGAGGAATATGGATTCCACCGCACGTTATTAGTTTATATATTTAAAGTCTTCATGTCTTGGTTTCCGCTCCTTATTTTTTATAAATCACGGGAAGTTCCCAATTTATTTGCTAACATTAATCTCAACTTACAGATCGATTTATTCTAACCGGCAAATAATCCTTTAATTGTATTTCATAGGTTTCAGATAAAATTCAATCTTTGATAATATGGTTTGTTACATGTATCATCTCTCATAATTTCCTCTCCTCTTTTTATTGTTCTTTTATATTATATTATTCTTATATATTAAAGAATTGGCAACATGGCTCGTCTTTATCCTCCACCCCTCTCACGTTTTCCAGAAAGAAAGTAGAAATTTCATCCCTCCCACTCTTCAAATTTTATTTCCTTTAACCTCCACTTGGGATTTTGAACGTTCAGATTGATACATTGATTGACAATCAATAAGATGTTCTTCAATACTCTTCTCCATAAATACCTCATTTTATATAAGCCTAAACAATAAGGAAGACTTCAATTTCCTCGACAAAGAAGGTGCTATATTATAACACAGTCAAGTAAACCATCGATCACCGTTGCCGGATAAATAATCCATAAAAGTTACAGCTATTTTTAATATAATCTAGCTAGGGAATGCGTTTTAAAAAAATGACGATAACCAATCGGGTATCCTTTTAGTGGGCATACACTTCAGAGGCTCAATCTTATTTTATGCCGTACAGACGGTTTACATATTATCACATGCTCCCCCTCCAACATTTTATATCCTTGCCGATTCCAAATTGTCATGTCCATGTTTCCATGAACAACTTCAATTTGCTTGTTAATAATCTTATGTCACGAACATAATTGCCACTACACCACAAGTTGAATCATTTGTTCTTCTGCAATTAACCTTATAATAAGAACTAGAATATTCTGATCACAGCCTTGCTTTAATTTATACTATAAGAGCATTTCTCGACCCTTTTTTTTGTTTTCGGGGGGGGGGGGGGGGGGGGGGGGGGGGGGGGTTGGGATGTTTAATAAGATTATAAGAGCGTTTGTTTACTGTAATAGATATATGTAATATAAATAAACTAATGGAATATATATGAACTATAGGCTCGCTATATATTAATATATATCAACAGAAACCGCCCACCGGAATGAAAGATATAATGCCTAAGATCAATTATGACTGGACATATACTAATTCATCACAAAGAAAATATTACTCAAAATGGTTCAAAACCCTAGGACTCCTTTTCACACGATTAGATGCCATATTTACACTGATTAATCTCGATATATAAACGACCGATTAAACTAAAGAAGATATTTGTAATTGTAGGACAATCATAGATTAATTAATGAATAGCAGTTGCATGTGTCTCTCTTAATTTTTTTCCATTATAAAGGAAATACAAGACTTAGTACAATGAAAAAAAATCATAAATAAGTAAATGTCTCTCGTAATTGGCAATTATTCATGAACACTAATTCACAAAATTAAGACAAGTATACAAAAGGGGGGAAAAAATCAGACCGATCGAGCAAAAGGAACAAAAATACCAACACCAACGTTGGACGGAAAGTCTATGACCTGTAAAAATTATCCAGATGCTCTCACAGTATGACTTGCAGACCGATGTATGCATATTACAATGACCGAGAAATTACCAGATACTTCCGGCATTGCCACTTGGCTGCGTGTAGATCTCGAATGATGGACCAAGGAATACCACATGGGAGCAAAAAAAAAAAAAAAAAAGGTTTGGTGCTGATGATCGGAGATTGATATGACATATTGGAGCGTGTTGAATATCTGATCAGTAGTAAAGCTAGCCTTTCCATTGACGACTGGACCCGTTCCAAAACGGATCCGGTTATCAATCGCAGGAGCGACGCCGTATTGGATCGATCTATAATTGGGAGGGAGATTGGTTATTGCTGCTTCGGGAGAGGTTCCCGGCGATCTGGGCGAGGCTTTGGAGGTTGCACCGGACGATGGTGTCGACGAAGACGCACGTCTCCTCCCAGGTGTTGCCGGGTGGGATGTCGACCACGTAGGACTCGACGACGTCAGTGCCGGTGCCGGTTGGGGAGGGGTGGAGGGTGGTGACGGAGCGGTAGTTGGCGAGGCGGTGGTCGCCGCCGACGACGCTGAAGCTGATGACGTGGTTTTCGTCGTCGACGATCTCGAGGCGCTCGGTGCTGCAGGCAGCGGGGAGGCCGGAGATGACGTGGACCTCCCGGAGGGTGCCGACGTCGCCGTCCCCGATGATGACGCGGCAGCTCTTGACGAAGTGCTTGTAGGCCTGGGGGGTGTCGAAGCGGCGGACGACGGACCAGATGGTGGAGGCGGGGGCGTCGATGTGCTGGACGACGGCGGAGCAGCACTGGTTGGGGCCGACGGCGTAGGTGTGGTGGCGGGAGACGACCTCGGGCACGTCGACAGGGCAGCTGGGCTTCTGGTAGAGCGTTGGGGTTGGGGCGCCTGCGGGGTGGGAGGGGGCCGGGGTGGCGTTGATGCGGTGGAGGAGGACGGAGGACTGAGGCGGGTTGGATGGCATGGTATGGTGATTGATTGATTCCTCTCCGCTGCCGATCTTAGCTTCTTAGCCTGTTTTTTGGGTGGGAGGTTCGATTTGGTTTGGGTTGAGACTTGAGCCTGAAGGTTTTCAGTTTTGGTATCAGAGTATTAATACATACGTCCACATATATATATAAATATATAGCACAATATAAATATAATTTATATTATAATCAAGTCAAGTTGTAGAGAGAGAAAGAGAGATACTGGTTAGTCCCTTCCCAACTATCCAAGAGGGAGCGAGGCTGCGGTTGTGTTTTTCTTTTCTTTGCAACTACAATTGCAGTGGGTGGCCTTTGGAGAAAACCTTTTTTTTATATATATATATTTATTGAGTGTTAGAGAGAAGGATAGATGAGATAGGACGAATTTTCTTTTTCTTTTTCTTTTTTTTTTTCAATGAAAGCGAGAAAGATGATATTTTGGAAATGATTTTTCAATAATAATATAATAGTTCGAAACTACTAAAAACGCATAGAGTATTTTATGTTACGTTTGGTTTCAAAGTATGATTTTAAAATCAGATTTTGATTTTGAAAAAGAATGGTAGAAATTGGGCCCACCCTTTGACTTTGTATGAGTTATTTTGTTTTATTGTAAAAAAAACGTTGTATAAATGGGGTTTACTTTTTGACTTTGTATGAGTTATTTTGTTTTGTTGTTGGTAGAATTAGGTTAAAGTTGTAATTTTAAAATCACATTTACAAACCAAACAAGCCATTACTTATCCACTTATTCCCACTTTAAACAGTTAGATGAGTAGGGACGGATTCAAAAAATTGGTGCAAAGGGGGTGAAACTCAAGAGAATGTAAAGGAAAAATAAGATTTTAAAACTAAGGAGGCAAAGTAGCTTTGTTTCGTGTAAAAAGATGATAAACTAGGCAAATTATACTGTAAGGTTTAGGCGACCCCTTCTAAATCCATCATTGTGATTGAGTAATATCTAATCAAAATGTCTATGGTGGAAGCTGACTCCATAGTGATTGTATTGATTCACATTTGCAGTTGTTTTGATTGATGTTACTGATGCATACTGGATGCAAACACTGGCTGGATTTTTTTCAATCCATGGTCATGCATATGCTTGAGCGAGAAAATATCTCCGCCAATAGACTGAGCATAATTCATCATCTTACCCACAAAGGAAAAAGAAAATAAAAAATGAATTTTGGCCTAGGTGATAGGGTGGGCACGGGACAGGATGGTTCGATTTTTGGTGCTATTGCCTCGAATTTTTGCGAATAAAATTTTCCTAATCGAAAATGATCACGTAACCATATTATAATCATAAAACTGTCTAAAAAAATAATCATTTTTTTGGTTCGTTTAACTGAACCGTCCCGAATAAAGAAAATTAACATTAAAGTCTAAATTTATGAAGTCTAAGTGTTCTACAATAGTGCAGTCTAGATTAAATAAAGTGCAAAAAAAACAAAAAACAAACACGATTATATACTAATCAAAATTTTACGAAGTTCCAATTACACAAAATATCAAAATCTATCACTCAATACCTCTCATCGTTCGACGTAATGACTATATGATTTTGGAATTTCTTTTCAATTTTTTCTTTAAACAAAAGAAAGTGGAAATATTTCAATTCAACTCTATAAATAAACATGACAAAAAAATATATTTTATATATTTTTATTACATTCAAGATGGGACAGTTAACTACTGTTTTGAAATTAGAAAGCATAACCATCCCGAAACTAAATTATTTGAGAATTTAGAAATCAAAATTTTCACCAGAAACTGAGTAATTCAATTTTCTTTTTTTATTCGGAACGATTCAGTTATCGATTACGTTTGCACAACCCTACTAGTTAGTGGTGATGATATACGGCAGTGTTCCTCAGGCTTTGACCGCAAACTGCCAAGGAACTGTTCAATTCAAAGCAAAACCTATAGAAAATGATAAAAAAAGAAAAGGACTGCACAGATTTTGGGCTAGTTTGACTGCTTGGGAGGAAGATTATTTATTTTGATTGCAGGACAATACTCGCAGTTCTAATGTTCTAGGAGACAGTTAAAAAAGACAGGTTAAATTGAGAAATAAAGTGTAATGCAGTAATGTATGTCCTCATTTATCAACTAATAATTAAGATATCTAATTATCGTCATAGTACTAGTCATGTCTTTTCATTAATTATTATAATTTCTTTTTCATTACACTAATCCTATGGACCTTCTTTTGTAAACGAAAAAGACAGGCTGAGCTACACCTTTTCAAAAAAAAATTAATTTTACCACAACTTAGGATTGATTTAGGTTGTTTCAACCCACTTCTCTTTGAACAATGAGTCATGTGAATAACCTAAAAGAAAAAAAAAAAGTCTACTGAATAGAAAATATTCATAATAGGGAGAGTTTAATTTGACATTAATGAGCTTTAACCTATCTATCTATCTATATATATATATATATATATATTTCAGTATGGATGTTGGTATTCAAAAGTTTAATACGCTTTGACTAATCCAGTTCGAATTAAGTCGGTTCACTAAAAAGTAAAATTCTTCTAACATTTCACAAGACTTGAATCCGAGACTCTATTTAAGGGGAATAATCACCGAATCACTTCAACCAACTCACAATGATTAACCTAGAATAATTTTTTCCATATTTCTTTTTTTTTTCCACCTTTGGGTCCCTTTTTCAGATCCATATAAGCTACAAAATTATTATTATATCTATAGCCAAAAATATATTTATAAGAGGTTTTATCTAAGTATTTTGAATTTTACTGGATACTCAGGCTCATTATCTCTCCCATAATAATTGGTGAAATTCATTAAATTGATGAATTAATGATCCTCTATCAATTCTGTCAAAAAGGAAAATGTATCTATTTATCGGAATAAGGCCATAGACAGTGATGGACTGATCAATTTCCATTTATTCTTTTTTCAACATTAATGTGGCAAATTGGCTTTAAATTTAAGGCTCGACCGAATGGTCCATAGAGATATGCGGTGTGCATGGCACTGTCGATCAAACAGTTGCCAATATAATAACTAGTTAAATATGAACTGTACATAAATTTATTATTTCAAGTGTGAATACATTTAATTCAGTTTGGGACTGAGACCATACTATTACTGTAAAACAGATGGATTTAAAAAAAAAAAAAAACAAAGGGACCGGTGGTCCGCCCTCGGTTACTTAAGTAACGTGAACTTATTATTATGTTACAATAATTAATCTCAACAGAGCCTTCGAATGACGTACATCTCACCATTCCAAATGACAAGTTGATCATAAATAATAATGCACGGTCAGCTATGTTTCGTAATAAAATTTGATTTTACTTAACGTAATTTAACTTTATTTTTCACTCAATTTAACAACATAATAATTACTTTTTTCATACTTTTTTTATCTATTATTTAAATTAATTTTTTAATATTAAATTCTTACTTAACATTTTCCTGAATTTTAAGATTTTTTTTTTCTAATTCAACAATACAATCATTATTTTTTTTTCATATTTTCTCACATGCTTTTTTCAACTAATTTTGTCTTCATATCCTCATATCAAATTAAATCAAATTTTAAGTTCGTTACCAAATGCTATAGTCTAACTCCACATTATTCACAATTTTTTTTTGGGTGAATATTATTTCACTTCCGAGTGAGAGTCTTCCATCTCTGCGGATGTCACGGGACCTCTATTGTAGTGAATTCTGTCATTCAACTTGCTCCCTTTTCTTATCTTTCTTCGGCAACGTTGTATTTTTATTCCTCATGGACAATGCCCTTTATACTTTTTCCCCCCTTTTCCTTTTTGGCCAATAGAAAATGCTCTTTTGATCAAGCAAATAATGTATCCTCCCAATTGATATATATATATATATATATATATATATTGATGAACTAAATTAGGTGGATAATGCAAATTGGGCTACATATATCCCGACTTGCTAATGCTGACTCGATCAAGGAGGTGTGAGAGGTGAAGGACGACGACATAGTCGTCATATTTAAGCCTCACCCAAATAATTTACTATATCTCGACTGACCATGTTTTTTGTTTTTCAATTATTCCGCATTTACTCCGTTAAATATTAAGTGCATATACTAATTTTTCTTTAATGACTGCTGAGATCCGTTTAGCAGCCTTCTGATAATTATTTATTGCTAGGTTAATAATATCATGGAACCATATGAAATCACTGCCAGAAAAATCTATGCATGGACCTAGCTAGATGATCATCATAATTATAATGATATACACCCTTTTTCTTATAGGTAATATATATAAACCGTTTTACATGTATAAGTTAAATATTCCGATCAAACCGACTCGTGCTCATGATTGAGAGGATAAAGTGTTCATGATAATTCAAACACGCTGTGAGCACCGTGGTGGAAGTTCTCCTCACCCACTAGCTACAAAGGGTTTGGTTCGGGGCAATAAGCACCCTCTTGACAACTTGATCAGATGAAGTTTCGTCGGATGTAAGGTTCCTCGTCTACGTTAGGTCTAGTCGAAGTTTCAACTTTTGAATATTCAATTTCTTTTGCTTTGTATTACTGTGGCGCGATTCCCTTTGTCCTCTCTCGTCTTTTCCATCGATCTCGAACATCTTCACAGGAAAACCACCGCCTACTTGCCATATGGTTTTCTTTATAAACTAGTTGATATCGATGATCCCTCGCCGTCATGCAAGTTGATAATTTTTTTTTTATCTTCCCCCTTTAAAAAAAAAGAAAGAAAATAAAATACAAGAAGCTGTTTTTTTTTTCTTTTTTGCCAAAGTACAAGTAGCTGTTTGGTTGAACTTCATGAGTTTTAGGGTTTTAAGATTTTTAGAGTTAGACTTCAGAGTATAACTAATTTATACTAGTTTCTTGATGATTTACGTACCATTGAGCGTACGTAAGTACATATACACGTATTGCTTGGTGACCATAGTTTAGGGTTTAGTAGCCTCGAACTCATCTCGGCCATCGCTCCGTCGACTATTACAAATTTTTACGTATAGGACCATATATAATATTGATGAAGCGTTAAATTAAACCAACTATAAAACATCTTTCATACACAAAGACCACACATATATTCAATAGAAGAAATTGAGATTGCAAGCAAGATAATGTCTTATCTATGGGCAGGACATGTATATCATTAATATATAACAATTACGTAGTCGTTGAGTGGCAAATGTTACTGGCGGTGTGGCATTGCTGCAGTCTCATAAAATTGGTCTCCATACCTTTCCCTAAGTTTATTCGTAATAAAGCCTATAAATGCGTATACGCTGATCGATCGGTGTAACTGACACTAACTTATGATCGATGCATAAGGCTGTCTAGCTACACTATTATATGAATACCTTCCCATGTGAAAGTATTAAGAGGTTTCTGAATAGGTGGCTGGCCCGTTCTTATGCCTTCCTAAGAGCCATCGACGACCCTTGGAAGAGTCAAAGGGTTATACATATACCTATGTGTGTATATGTGATCCATTCGAAGAACCCAGATAGATACATATATATTTATTTATATACTTACTGTGCATATTATATAAAGAAATTATCTTATTCCGTGCTCCATCACTGAATCTCTGACTCCGAACAATATAAAGAATGTGTGATTCCCAGAAGACATACATGTGCATGAAACTTTTCGATGAGATTTGACAGAAATTCTCGAAACTTGACTCAAAGCGCGTGCGCGCACACATATATATATTTATGTCCACGGTTTCATAGAGTACCCGTGTTTTTGAGGTTCGCTTCATTAGGGGCTCTCACGAACGAGAAAGTTAGATATTAGACTGTTATAATGTATAAGAATGCCTCATATTATGGAGGTGACACTAAATCTAGGGATCGATTTGTATGATAACAGGGTTCCATAAGAGTGTTCAGTGGAAGAACATGACGATGGCTGGGTCCGTGAGACTAATGATGTTTGAGGTAGACGATTGGGTCCCTCTGGATAAGTCTGTCAATGCAGGCCCAATTCAACTGGGACGAGTTTTATGCAAAATCTCGACAAGTTGTCGTAAGGCCCATTATAACACATGATCTCTTTACATGCTAGTAAATAAATTTTCATGGTCCCAGCCCCAACAGTCGGGTATCCCACGAGATATGTCAGATTTGCACTGGTTTTCATCCTCCAATTGAGGCGCGATGGTTCCGAAGGAATAAGGGACCTTTCGGGGACGGGATCTTATAACTTTCCGCAAGTAACAGTAGGGATAACTAAAAAGAAAGAAAACCTTCGATTAGTGTAAAACATAAACAAAAAAAAAAAGGGACTAAACTTAGATTCGATGAGATCACAAGTTGTTTGTCGCCTAGCTAAGAATAATCCACGTCTCGGGCACCCGATCCGATGTATGGATCCATTAACCATTATTTGCTGGTCCTAGAGGGGGAGGCGGTGCAAGTACAAGAGGGCCTACTCATTGCGGCCTACTGAACCGAGCAAAGTAAAGCGGTCACTGCATCTCCTCCTCGGTGGGAGTATGTGTACCGTAGCTTTTCCCCTCTAGAAAAATAGAATAACAAAAAAAAAAAAAACGAAAAAGAAAATTAGAGGTCAGAGTCAGACTGGCTGACAGTTTCGCAGAAAAGACCGACCGCGAGAAATTATCTTCCTCTGCTCTTCCTCGCTCGCTCGCTCGCTCGGTCTCAATTCGCGGGGGGATCACAGAGAGGAAGATCTTCCAGTCTTGTTTGGGGGGCGCGAAAATTGAAGAGGAAATCACAGCTCGAGAGCTAGGGTTTTACTGCGGAGTCACAGTGAGAAATGGATCAGATAATGAACAAGGTAGGCTCGTATTGGTTCAGCCAGAAGGCCAACAAGGAGATCGACTCCATCGGCGACGATTTCAACGTAATTATGCTTCTATCCCTCTCTCTTTCACTTCAATACTTGCGGATTAGCTTCCAATTTTGCCGATCTGCTGATGAAGTTGTCAGTTGAATTAGGGTTCTGGGGACGCGGAATCTGTCTGCTGTGAATGCCAATTTTCTGCATTACTGTGATCAGAGGTTGACCTCAAGTTGTTGAATTTGGAAGCCTTTGCATTATAATGAGTTACTGGTCAGAGTTCTGTACATTCTGTGGAGGCCTATGAGCCTTTTCCCTCTAATTTGTAGCGGTTTGATTGCTAAGTTGCACCAGTGCGCGTGCAGTTTTTTTGCTTTATCTGGCATTTGGGATGGAAACCTGAGTAATGGCTAATGAGTGATGAGAGGTTAATATCGCAGTACTTGGAATGGTCGAGTTGTACATTTCTTTGCAAGTTTGATCGGAACATTATTTCAGCTTGCCTGATTGTGTGAACGAATCTGGAGTCAATAGATTACTATGTAGGGTTGCATAATGCACTTGTGTTAGTCGGCCCAGAGTGAATTGGACTTATAGTGATATAGAAGCAGCTAATCAGTAACCTCTTGTAATCTCTCTCCAATGATTTGTTATTCTAACTCTCGTAGTGATGACACGGATCCAAAAATGGGAATCTTTCATGATATTTATTATGTGGATGATTTAGAATGTGTTAGGAAAGAGGACTTATAGCACTTACATTACATCGGGATGTTAGTACTCAATGGGCCAATGCATGTCCCTTGGTGTTAACCAATGATTGCACTATCAGTTATAAATAGAATGGCGATTCGGGGCTTGTGAGGGGTGTCAATTACATGTGAGTCCACTGAGAAAGTAACTTTTGTTCTTACTGAGACGGAGCACATATGCTGTATACAAGGTCTAAGTACATGAAATGCAGAGTTGAGCAGGTTGAATTCTCTCTCTAGACAGTACTATCTCCTGCAATATTTTGTTTGGATGACTTAATGATCAGTATAGTTACTTGCGATGTTCTTTTGAGTTGATATGTGATGTAATATGTTGCAAATTCTTGCGTGGAATTCATTGTTTTTGTTGTGTAGTTGGTGTGCCGCAGATGCCTCGTTTGTATAATTTTTTGCCTTTCTCATGTACTGACACATTTTTCACTCTTAATAGTCCCTGTCCAGCAGCATCAATGGGAGTGCCAAATGGATTGTCAACAAACTTAAAGGTTTGTGCAAATCATCTCACTGTGCAAAATTCTTATACACAGTGGTGGTTAATTTGTTATTGAACCCACGTGTCTAATTACAATAAAACGGGTCCTGTTGTGCAGGTAAGATGCAGAAGCCATTGCCAGAACTACTCAAGGAGTATGGATTGGCAGTAGGGATATTCCCTCGCGACGCGACCAACTACGAGTTCAATGAAGAAACAGGGAAACTCACAGTCTTCATCCCAACAGTCTGCGAAGTGGGCTACAGAGACTCCTCTGTTTTACGCTTTTCCACTACAGTCACAGGATATCTCGAGAAAGGAAAGCTGGTCGATATAGAAGGGATGAAGACGAAGGTGATGATCTGGGTGAAGGTGACTGCTATATCAGCTGAAGGCTCAAAGCTACATTTCACTGCAGGCATGAAGAAGACCAGGAGTCGGGATGCGTACGAGGTCCTTAGAGATGGTGTCATCATGGATAAGTTCTAATATGTTTTTAAGTCATAAGCTAGTACTTATGTTGAAGAAGCTGCGGACTGTTAACCTGTCATATATGATTCGTTGAATGTGCTATATAGGAATGTCTTCCGAAAGGATAAACTGAACCACTTTGAGTTTGTTTTATGGAGGTGCTCTGTTTTCTTCTGTAACTCACGCCCATGCACATATATTTCCTTCTCAGCTAACACACACAAAATTGTAAAAAGAAATATGAAGCTGAAAAAGATTTTCTGCACCAGCCGGGAATCGAACCCGGGTCTGTACCGTGGCAGGGTACTATTCTACCACTAGACCACTGGTGCTAATTTGGCAATTACACGGCCTCGAAAGTAGCCAACCCCAACTGATTTCCCTTTTTATAGGTTGATTAGGAATCTTTCCCGGTATTTTATTTATTGTCGTATATATTTATGTGGTAGTATGAAACCTCCGCAGTTCTCAAGTGGGATTTGCTGGCACTATGGTTCGTGGTTGGGACAATATAATTGTCCAATGCAGAAGTTGTTGGACAACACGAATAGGTCGAATTTAGGACTATGATTGATACCGTTCATGTATATCATTTATTTTATTCAATGATGCAGTAGATTTCAGTATATTTTGAGGTAGCAGGACCGTATGTACAATATAGAGTCCAATATGCTTGGTTCTAGGATGATTCATTAATCAACTGGCGTGGGTTCTTCGCTTCATTGAGCTTCTGGAAGAATGATTTCGATGCTTCATAGGTCGACCAGCAGATGGCAGCGGCGGGCGCATGGAAGAGCATCCTCGGGACCCAGCCCCTCATCAGACCGCTATATCCATCCTTTTTCACCACAACTCGAATCACATTCCCAATCGAGCTGCTAGCAAACTTATCGCACCCGCAGACGCCCTGTTCAACTCGAACCAAGAGGCACGGCATTATCATATATACACACATCGGAGTGAACAGACTTAATGGGCATAGAATAGACTTAATATGGAACCATGAGCTCGCGTTTCATTAACCTGGCACTGCAGCTGAGTTTTGACAACATCCAGTGGGGTCGTGACTGCCGCTGCCAGGGCCCCGGCGGCTGCACCAGCAGTTGCATGGACAGCTAAACCCTCATCACCGCTGACACTCTCTGGGGATAGCTCCGATAGGCCTCTCTTTGCTGCCTCATATGTGGCAAAATGCACCGCCGTGAATGGCGCATTCATAACCACCGTCGTCCTGTAAGACCGGTAGAATGCTGCCACCCCCTCCTCCACCTGCACCCGCCTTATGCAGTCGCCAACCCCCCTGTACGGGGTTCCCTCGAGCTGCAACCTCTGCTTCACCATGTCCATTGGCGTTATCACAGCATCGCTTGCCACAGTTGCGCAGACCCCTGACACCGCATGCGCCACAGGGTTGTTTGGGTTTGAGCCGGAGAGCGTCTTCTTGCAGAGCTCATACACTGAGAAGTAAACTGCATGCGCTGGGCCGGCCCCGAGACCCATGGCCCATATCCCGCGGTAGAGCCCGGCTGCACCCTCGAGCTTTAGAATAGAGGACAATGATTGCCGGACCCCTAGGCCAGGGCCTGACCCGGAGCCAAGGGCCTGCATACGGGTCTTAAGCGTGTCGATGGGGAACATGGCCGTGTGCTCCACCGAGCCAGCGATGGACCCTGCCACCATGAACTGCCAAAAGAAGAGGCCATCATGGATTGTTGGCGGGGAGACGTTTATCTCGGGGCGAAATTCAGGGGGGCGGTAGTTTGTAGCAGCCTCGGTGGTGGTGGTTGTGGCCATGGTGGTGGCGGTGGTAGGGGGGGTTGAGCGCACGGAGATTTAAGAGGAACGTGGAGAGAATATTTTTGGGGTGGTGGAGTTTACTTTCCGAGTTGAGGGGGACGGCCGGGGTTGTCGCCGTGCTACAAATATTTTTCGGGTGAAATTATATTTTGGACGGTGGAATTGGCCTACCCTGAACCGAGGAAAAAATATTTACATTATTCATAGTTATAGATAATTAATTTGTTAGAGATACTTAAGAGAGTTTAATCAAGTGATTCCGTGTTCATTTTTCGAATTCAAGTCTTATAAAAGGAGAAAATTTATTATTGAAAGAGTTTTTTTCCTTAATGAATCAGTTTAGTTAGTTTGAATTTAATTGAACTTTTGAATATAAAAAATATACATCAAAAAAAGAAAAAAGAGATAATATAATCGTTGTGCTAAGCGTATTAATAGTATTAATAGTTATATCTATACTGTTTGTGATTCAGAAGAGCATTTAGCGGCTGCATTAGTAAGACCGTTTTGATATATATATATATATATATATATATATAGTATATACAATAGATTTTTTTTTCCTTCCAAAAAATGGGGAGTGATAATGATAAATAATGAAAATATATTTTAAAAAAGAAAATGAAAAATATATATTTTAAAAAAGAAAATGAAGAATATTTTAAAAAATGATATATATATATATATATATATATTTATATAAGATGAGGTACCTTTCATAGGGTTGAGTGCCAACAGGAACTCCAAATACTTTGCCCCTTCTAATCTATCTCGTTTCACCATTTGGCAGTCAAAATTCTTTGTTTAGAAGGGAGCAATAAAGAGGCTGAAAATGAAATAATATCCTAAAGAGGGCATGTGTGGATGCCACGAGCCCCATACCAAGCATCTACACTATATGATATGATATTGCCTCAAACATCGCAGAATCGATCAAAAGTCGTGTGGTGCAAACTAACATCTTAAAGACAATCGGAGATGCCCGTCTCATTCCTTGTGGATGCTTGGGCCCCAGTCCCTTCGATCCTCTTTTATCTTAAATTCGATATATTAAAGTTTAAACTCTTGCTGTCACTTCGTCATACTTGATTCTCCACGTCTCTTCATTGAACGATACATATATAGTTCTTTTTTGTAGATACTTTTCGGATAAGATGGCAAAAGTTTCGACTCATAGTCATACTTGAAGAACTAAAAATTAAAAGATGATATACTATTTGTCAATGAGTAAAATAGGATAAATCTCACATCGGTAAAGAAAAGGAAAATTCGTGGATTAATATATGGCTTGTGTACCACCAATTATCAATTTGAGTTTTTAAATAAATATGGGCCCAGGTCCAAGTAAGCCTAATGAAAATTTAATATGGTATCAGAGTCTAGATTACGTGTATGCGTGCCTACGCGCGTGTGCGCACTCACACTACGCCAGACCCAGTATATCAAGTGCAGCCAAAGTGCGCCTCGTGTTAGTCTCCCCTCGCCCGAGCACGGAAGAAGAGGAGCTTTTAAATGGATGTGGGCCGAGGTTCGTGTAAACCCAATGGAAATTTAATACTATCAAACATTCAGAAAGTATCGAAAGATCAAAAGAAAGGGTACACGTGTTATCGAAATAAATAAGCCACTCGTAAAGTAGACATGGGTCTTCCTATGTCTGGAAATATTAGATCACATGCTTAAATAATTAGTTAATTTGGTGTAATATGATGATATGAAACTATTATTCTTTTATAGAGAGATCACGAGATATTCTTATCTTATTGGTTGATGCTAATTCTCGTTCTGATATCATTTTGGACTTGAAAATAAGTTGCTTGAAGATATTCAAACCCTTGCACTATGAACAAGTCGGTCCACATGAAATGCATTGTGCCAATTAATCCGCATTTCCAACTAAATAGTGAGTTATTTAGCTCTCGAAGTCAGCTTGGTAAGCCTCTTTGTAGTGGCCAATGTGCGCACGTTGCGTCCATGTCACATATCAATTTTGGGCTTCGACCGAAGCATATGAACAACGGGCCATTCAGATTAACAAACTACAGAAGAAAGAGCATATGGGCCTCTCGATGGCTACCTACCCATGTTGTTAGTTGGAACTGGACTTGCCGTTATAACAACCGCCACTGACTATTCCTCTGAGTGGCGCGTCTGTCTCCCACAGATCTCCAAGCGCGTCATCCCAAATTTCCAAGAAACGCCATACTGGCACAGATATTCCTTCAACGGCATTCCACGCCACGTGTGAGGATATTTCTGCGTCTACACCTCATAGGGCACGAGGCGGCCACACGCCATGGCCTGGCATCCGATGGATTTCCGCCACGTGGCAGGAATCCAACGGCCCAGAGCGCGCTCCAATTTGTACGGAATAAAAACTCTTCTCGTTTTACCAACGCGATTTAATTCAAGTGATTGTACGCTTGTTCCGTTTAAAAAATATCGACTCGGCTCAACTGAATTAATAAGGATTCAATTAGATTTTCGAATGACGCCGAAAAAACACTCTTTCCCCTTCCTCCTCCTCCTATATATATATATATATATATTCTTCAGGACTCGCCCAGCCATCTTCATTCCCGCCATTTCTCCTCTCTGATTTCAGTCTTCTCGATCTCTCTTCAGAACCAAAACCTGCCCGATCTCCTTCTTCACCAACAATGGCGCTGAAGCTCGTCTCCTCCTCCTCTCTCACGAGCGCTCGATTCCCGTTCCTTGGATCCGCTTCTGCTGTTGCACCAGCATCTCACTTCCGCAGCTCAACTTCTTCCGCAGCTCTTCCTCTGCTGCTGCCGGTGCTGCAGAGAGGAAGCAGCTATGCGATCACAGCTTCGAAGGAGAAGCAGCCGGACTCTCTGTCCCTTGCAGCCGCAGCACCTGCTGCTTTCCAGCCATTTCAAGAGCTCAAGAGGAAGGATCTTGCGGTTCCAGTGGCTCCTGGCCACTCCCTCGCTAAACAATTCTACTCGGATGAGTGCGAGCTGGCTGTCAATGAGCAGATCAAGTGCGTACTCTGACTCTCTCAAAATTTCTCAGATCCTTCGCTATTTCAGTTTCTAATTCTCGAAATGATTCGATCGATTTTCCTCTCTTGAAATAAAAGTGCAGTACCGTACCGCTGCTTCACTTGCAAGCTCATCAGCTAACGATCATGTAGACTTTGTGTATAGTACTTAGGCTGCGGGCTCTATATTTCAACCTGATAGGCTGATAATGATCTCCTATCTTCTTCTAAGGAGATACCGATTCATCAACTATGCATGACTGATCTAATCTCCATCAAGCGTTCATCCGCATTGGTCTTGTAGATTAGAATTGGTGAATTAGTAACAGAAATTTCGAGGAGTATGGTCACTGGACATTATTCTCTATTCTCTCTCTCTGTGTACTCATATTCGCCTGTTATTCTAATTTCGTATGTGACAGTGTGGAATACAACGTGTCGTACATTTACCACGCCATGTATGCCTACTTCGAGAGAGACAATGTCGCTCTCAAGGGCCTCGCCAAGTAAGAGACCAGAATTTCTTTGATTTGTTATTCCGAGTTCCATTAGTATGATCGTGAGGGTCTGCATGTATACTCGTATGTGATTAGGTTCTTTAAGGAATCAAGTTTGGAGGAAAGGGAGCATGCTGAGAAGCTGATTGAGTATCAGGTTTCTTCGACAAATCTCATCACATCTCATCTCGCATGTATGTACTCCCAGTAACCATAATATAGCGTGACTGACTGACCATATGCTTTTCTTGAGCATGATTCAGAACAAGCGCGGAGGAAAAGTTAAGCTTCACCCAGTTATGCCGCCCATTGCTGAATTTGACCATGCTGAGAAAGGAGATGCACTGAATGGCATGTCTTCTTTTTACCTCTCCTCCCCATGTGTATCGATATTACTAGTTCTCTCTGTCGGATGTTAGTTAATTATTTACCAACAAATCATGTCTTTGAAGGATATGATTTTACCAATTTGGCACTTCCCCCCTCTGCTTTATTTTCTGGGCTTGCCGTTGTCTTCATGATTTTCGCTAACTTTTGACAGTTTTGTTGGCATGTTTCAGCAATGGAACTGGCATTAGCTCTGGAGAAGTTGACAAATGAGAAACTCCTGAACCTGCATAATGTAATTAGTGCCTTTTTTGTACGACTCATAGCTAGTGCTTTTCAGTTTGTGTGATGTTGAACCATCTATGCTCTAATCTTTCTTCATACAAAATTCATTCAGATCCGAATAGCTCATTGTATTGATTGGTTTTGTTAGGTGGCAAAAAGATGCAATGACACCCAGATGGAAGATTTCATTGAATCCGAGTTTTTAACTGATCAGGTGAATTCGACAACTCCATGTTTTGCTTGTCAAATCAGTTTCAACAAAGTGCAAATTCAGCCGTAAGAATCTGGGATCTCGTCTTAGCTGATCTTTCCTTCTCGACAGATTGCAGCAATCAAAAAGATTTCAGAATATGTTTCTCAACTGAGAAGGATTGGGAAAGGCCACGGTATGGATCTGATTTAGAATTTGACTCCTCCAGTTTCTTCTTACCTTTCATTGCCTTCCTAGTTATCATGTTTCTCACTTTTTCTGCACTAAAGAATGTTGGTTTATGTTACGACATTTGCAGGAGTGTGGGACTTTGATCAGATGCTCCTCCATGAGGGTGGCCCTGCATAATGTGATTGGGCGGTTCCACTGGTCCATAGTTCCAGCTTACTTACTTTGCAGCAAGAACAAGTTTCTACTTACTGCATGCCTAAATCTCTTCATTCTAGATCTAGATGCCCATCTGATCAACAAATTTCAGTCTATAGTTCAATGAGGATCAGTAATAAGGCTTGCATCAGATTGAACCCCGGTTTATGTGGCAATGTGCTTTGCTGTACAGAGGTATTTGAGCAAGCATTAGTTCAAGACATTTAATTGAGATTACTCTCTCTTCTACCTTTGCAGTGTTCTCAACAATCCTTTTTTGGTTTCTTTTTCCCTGCAAGAGCTGCATTGAAGGATAGAATCTCGTGTTCTTGTCTTTAACAAACATGACCGGAGTTCAGTTTCTACAGTTATTGCTCAAAATTTTTGCTGGAACAACGAAAACTCACAGCAATTCAGCAGGACATAGCTTCGTACACTAGACAACTATTCCTTTCTTGTGATAGATTTACACGAGATCTGAACCGAAATATTACTGCGCTGCCTATCTTCAATTGGCATGGTTCAAACTTCATAACTGAGTTCCCGAGCCCCAGGCAGCTGCGACCAATCTTTCTTTTTTTTTTTTTTTTTCAGTAATATGGCCTGAAACAGAACTTCCAGTGATTCTTGGTGGTCCTGGCTCCGGTGGTTTGGGAGCTTAGAGGCCGAGAAGACTGAACCATCTCCCATAACACTCTTATGTCTGCATATTCACCACAAGACTCCATATCCTTGTAGAGGACCACAAGTCCATTTGCATTCCCTGTAAACAGACGAAAGAGTTCCCGTGTCATCACCAACCGAGCCGGAGGACTTCTCATGTTCAGAACTGGCACATTTTCTGCAGAGCAATTGTCACAAAGCAAAGAAGATCCGATTTTAACGTGGACAAAAAGGATTTCGTTACCTTTAGCTCTGTGATTGGGACTGAGGCATGAACTGATCTTGAGAAGAGTAGACTTGGCAGGCCACAGAACTGAGCTTCTGGAGCAAAACCAACTTCTTCCTCTTCTCCTCCTCCACCACTCAATCATTTTTTTTTTTTTTGTTGGGGGGGGGGGGGGGGTTGGGGTTTGGCCGCCTTCACTTCACTCTCTGCTTCTCCCCTTAATTTGCTTCCCTTTTATATGATTATTTTTGAATTACAATATTCCACTCCTGAATTCCATGCACAAATTAAAATAATGCTGTGGAGCTAAACAACAAGCCTTATCAGACACCTCACAAACCAACATTAATGAAGACTCACGATTTACACCTAATTAAATTAAGTGCCTGCCCTATGTGTCAGCACTCCGTATTTTCTTGTTTCAACGAGCAAAAACTTTCCCCAAAGTAGGTTTTCGAGATAAAATCGAATTCCTTCAAACTCGAATGTGTATCTAGTCAGGAACTAGTAAAGTACAACTCACGATTCAAGCAGAAATTAGATGGAATTCAGCTATGGTGCACTTTGCATAGTTCATTTAGTATATAAACGCGTAGCTTTTGTCGTAGGCAAGTCCGACGCGGGCAGCTCAACCGAATGAGCCTTACGGTAGGGACCCGTGGTAGGCAATTTAGAGATGGTATGGACAGAGAATTGAACTCAAGGTAGCGGAGGGAAAAGCCAATAGAAAAGTAAAATGAGATTTGAGGTATTCCATGGCACAGAGTGAAGCAAAAATTAGGAATTTTTTGGGGGAAAAAAAGGTAAAGAATGAAATTGACATTTGAGTTTGATTAGGCAAAGCCTCTTTGGAGTTATGCACTCAACTCTTTATTTCTCATACCAGAGGCAGAGAATCTCTATTATCTCTATTCCCATAGGAGATGGAAGATGGGGCCCCAAGTCAAACGGTTGGTTGGATTTTCTTTCAGTTCATTCATGTGCCCTCTCAAATGTTCTCCTCTTATCACTGTTAAAGATGTAATCAGATCTAATTTTAGAATAATGTAAGACAAACCATGGAATAATTAACCATTAATCTATGCCCCATATGGTGCTGTGTCTTCCTTCTTGTATAATGCTTGTATATATGGCATCCGGAGCAGGAGCAAACGGAAATATCACGAGTCAACTGCCTACTTTGCTTTGGGTCACTTACCTCCGGTTCCTGCTCAGTAGATAATGTAAACCCATCAAATGACAGCGCCGAATCGATCAAAGTTATTCGTCTGAGAGAAACTATTTAGATTGGAACAGGTTGAATCCCATGTGACCCTTACCAATTTAGGTACATTGGTCTTCAACTGCCTAGACCAAGTCCTAACCAACCTTGATTCTTCGTACTGAACCCTATAGTTCAAGATTCAAAGTTCCTTCCCTTCTACATCAGTTTCTTCGCATTCTCCATCAACAATATTAATCAGGCAAAGAGATCAGGAAAGAAACACCTCGCAAAAGCGCGGTTGTAACACAGCGCAAAGACCAATCCAAAGAAGCAAGATAGGACAACATGCTTTAATCTACCAATAACATGATCCATTTGAGATGTCCAGAAAAGGAACCCCAGAAGTATAACTGATTTAGAAATGTCGAAAAGAGGTGCCAAAACATTTGTCTCTCCCTACCAAAATTCTAATAGAGCTCAACAAACAGCATCAAAGAGCCTTTTAAGGGGAAAATTTTACTGGAGAACACTCTCTAAGCAGTAGCAGAAGCTTGGGCCGCCAGCCTCTTCCTTGCCTCTTCGATGATCGAGAGCTTGATACCCTTGCCCTTGGGAAGGGACACCCAGGGCTTTGTCCCTTTCCCTATGGTGAACACGTTCCCGAGGCGAGTAGCAAACTCATGCCCAGTAGCATCTTGAACGTGGATGGTCTCAAAGCTTCCCTTGTGCTTCTCCCTGTTCTTGATCACTCCGACACGCCCTCTATTCCTTCCTCCCGTAACCATCACAACATTCCCCACGTCAAACTTGATGAAGTCGACGATCTTGTTGGACTCAAGGTCAAGCTTGATCGTGTCGTTGGCCTTAATCAGCGGGTCGGGGTATCGGAGTGTGCGGCCGTCATAGGTGTTGAGGTAAGGGATGCCCTTCTGCCCGAATTGGACAGAACGGACCTTGCAGAGCTTGAACTGCAGAGGATAAATAGTCCCATGAATCTAAATCGTACCATTAGTTTGAAAGAGTGCATGTGTCAAGCACAAGTGAGCGTGAACTGACCTTGGCCTCTTCATCCCTAATGCTGTGAAGCCTGAACCTGCCTTTGGTATCATAGAGAAGACGGAAGTTCTCGTTTGTCTTGGGAATTGAGACAACATCTGAAAGACCATGGCAGGGTAAATGGCAAGCAAAAATGTAGCCAATCTGAAAAGAAAGACAAATCGAGCAGAACAAATGGAGCCACGTTCTATATCTAACACGCTCCAGTCTACTTAGAGAGGTCTTCACTACATGCTTAGCAATGAAACACGTACCCATGAAACCAGCAGGGTAGGTCTTATCAGTCCTAACTTTTCCATCGACGAGAATCTGACGCTGCATCAGGATAGCAATGACCTCACGGTAGGTAAGGGCATACTTCAGCCTGTTTCGCAGGATGAGGATCAGAGGCAGGCATTCCCTCGACTTGTGGGGCCCAGAAGAGGGCTTAGGTGCCTGCAGAACCAACCGGAAATCAAGAAAGAACGGAATATGGAAACAAACAAATGGCAATTAATACCTATGGGTGAAAAAATTTCACTTACGAATGCACCTCCCAGCTTGTCGAGCATCCAATGCCTTGGGGCATTGAGCCTCTTCAAGTGCTTCTTCAATCCTCGAGCCTGCAATTATTGTTGGGAAAATTCAGAACCTATGATACAATTAAAATAAGCCGGAGGTCTGACATAAAAGGCAAAAGCAAGCCCAGATAAAAATACAAGCCACTTTATTCATCCAAACCACCAGCGACTTCACACCATTTTCCACCTGTAATTTGACGATTCACTACAAGCTACGAGCAATACAGATTCACAGGTCCATCCAGTCATTCATAACTTCATAAAACCTCAGAGCAGTCACCAGAACTTCTTCAATATCCATAGTGGGAGAACAATTATATGGCTTCAGCAATCCAACAGCTTCTATTGTGCCCCGAACACATGAAGAAGACCTATAAACTACTGATGATAAAGAATGTACAGGAAATCCGATGATTGTTGACAGATATTTATCGAATTGTCAAGTTCCACGAATCAAAAGCTTCCACTTGCGGCATTTAGATTAGGTGATGAAACTATTTACAGACTTTCAGCGATGCCCACAAGCATCATTGATCAGTAACAGAGCAAGAGTGACTTCCCGTGCATTCGAGCTAAAGATCCCCTCGGATTCATAGACTAATAGAGGACGGGAAATGTGCGGCATGCGAGTGTCGTGCAAGCAAGTACAGAGATCCATCTGGACTCAAATCACTTGGATTTATGAATAAAGAACATAAACAATCAGTGCAAGTAAGAGCAGCGGTGAAATGGGATGGCGTACTGACCATGTCGGAGGGACGGTGAGCTCAGAGATGGATCCGCCGCTGAGCTTCGACTTGGACGGCAGCTCTCAGCTTCTCTCGCGAGGTGGGGGGACTGAGGAGGTAAACTCGTAAACTATACCTAGAAGAGAAGACAGCACCAAGTGGGCGGGCTGTGAGATATTCACTGGGCCATGAAATGATAAAAAGGGCTTTTAATGGGCCTAGTTACTCACAACTCATATGGTATGGGCTTATGTGCCTCTTGTCCCATCAATGGGCTTTCATGTGGCCATAGTGGTTTGATTTGAAAGGACGGATAAATGGTAGGATGAGATTTCTCAAGCCCTAAACATATGGTTGCTGAAAATCAGGATATAATTATTAAGCAGTTGATCCTGATTAGGGGTGAATTTGACGAGAATTAGTATTTTTTTTTTCTTTTAATGCGTAATGACATTAATGCTTAACTATCATTTCAATTTTATGAAATGTACCATTGATAGGAGAGGAACAGAGAAGGGGTGGTGGTCGCCGGCGTAGGGCAGCCACCGCCCCCCTCTATTAGTAGTGTCCTTCAATTTTATTTTTTTTTACTTTTCGTTTTTTAAATTTTCATCTCCTCTTATTTTGTAAATTTTAAGATATATCTAATGGATATTCTGTTCCTTGTTATATTGCAGTCCCACCCTAGACAAGCATCAAACATCTTGTGTGTGTGTGTGTGTATATATATATATATATTTTTTATCCTTGGGAGTTGAATTCTCCATCTAATATTCCGTTCTATCTCGTCGGCTAAACGAAAGTCATGAGCTTTGCTGATCTCCCTAAAAAAAACTTTGTTCAGTATTCACGAAGAGTTGTAATTTTTTACAAGCATCTAAGACCTCTCTCATTAAATGTATGTATTAGAGAGATAATTCGATAGGATTTAACATTTTTGTATATCATTTTATTTCCTTCTCTGATTGAGTTTTTTGGCCCATGCATCCCACAAGACTTCTACTGCAAATATAATTGAATTTATTTTATTTAAACTTTACTATTTTTAGTTAAATTTTAAAATTTTCATAAACGGTATCTATTTTTCTTTAGTATATAATACATAATAATTATATTCAAATATCTTAAGGGTTTATAGTTAATTCATATATTACTATTATTTGAAAAAGAATAGTAGTATAACTTTTTCAAAACAATATATATCATTTTTCTAATTTGATAAAAAAATTAGTAAACATAAGTTTTTATGATAATTTTGAAATTATATTATTTATGCATAAGTTTTGGGATATTAAAATTAAACTAGTTCACATCCAAATATAATTATGCTTGTCTAAATTAAAATATTTATAAAATTTTCATTTATATGCCTCACTAATTTAATCATATTTAACCAAAATTATATATATTTATAGTTATGGCACTGTTTATTACATCATATTCCACTTTATATATTATATAAATTACATTTATATAAATATAGGTGGTCTGTATTCCATGAGATGCTATTTGATCATATCATTCGCATCACAATAGACCGTGCGTGCAAGAGATGATCTGAACCCACAACCTAATGGTCTCTGTCGTTCGATTTGCATCATATTAGTTTGTATGATACTTCTATTATTCTCAATTCTTTTTTTTCGCTGATCTGGGATATCCGGACTTCGCACGACTAATCTCCGGGGCTCCGTGAATCTCCATGCGATAGAACGAGAAATCACACCAAAGGCGCTCCGATGATTCCAAGGAGTTTCAAATATGGGATCGAGTGGATACATGAACTCTGCTTCTGCTTTAACCATTAGGGCGAATCTCTTGGGGGTTATTCTCGGATCTTTGTTGTGGTCATTACATCAACACTCACTTTATAAATTTGTTGTATTTCTCTATCCATTCCAATTTTTAAGGAAAAGATGGAGAAATGCAAGAAACTGAACACAAAATCATCCATTGAACATTCAAAATGAGTTCGAACCTTTATTACACTAGTCCACCAGCAAATTAGATCAGTCAGATCAGAGAGTATTCACTCAAGGGAGGAAAAAAAAATCATAAAATTGACAAACTTAAATTACAAAAGACAGAGGAATGAATAAGAAAGATCAAGGATGAAGCTCTCTCATCTCAGAGTTCCTCAGTCCTTAACGATGGAGTGAATCAGAATGGAGGCCTCGTCAGTTGTCGGAGCAGCATCCTCTGTTTAACCACATCGTGCACATCACATCAATTGGGGCAACAATATAACAATCCATTCGACTAATGAGAATATTCCCAACGAAAAAAGATCGTTATTTTAGCTTTACGTAATAATACTCAGGAAGATCATGAGCAACCTGGAAGAGCAGCAGGCAAATGGGAAACGAGGTTCTCGATGATGCCGCCTCCCCCGTCGCGTTCCTCTTCCTCTGTCGCAGCGGCTGCTCCACTTGCTTCAGCCGCCTCCGGTTTCCCCATTCCTGCCACCTCCCCACAGCCACCTCCATTCGGGCGGTGGAGGATGCTGGAGATGATGTTCCCGATCACTGCACCGCCACTATTTCCAGAACCACCCTCAGCTGCAGTAGAACCTCCTCCGCTCCTATTCCTCCCCTGCTCACCTTCCGGCGGCCGGTCTGTCTGTCCTCCTCCAGACCTCGGACTGGAAGTGGAGACCAAATTGGTG
This sequence comes from Punica granatum, assembly GCF_007655135.1. Classification (NCBI taxonomy): domain Eukaryota; kingdom Viridiplantae; phylum Streptophyta; class Magnoliopsida; order Myrtales; family Lythraceae; genus Punica; species Punica granatum. Next base: position 1,776,276 of record NC_045127.1, on the reverse strand, counting down.
AATAAATGACCGAGAAGGCCCCCGCCACCTCCCTTTTCATCTTTAACAGGAGGCGGACTTTGACCTTCCTTCGTGGATATATCTCTCGGCTGCCCTGGTTTCTCCTCCTTTTCTCCGTCTTCTTCTTCAGCTGATCTCTTGTCATGGATTAAGTTGGAGATGAGATGGATTATGAACCCGCCACCACCTCCATCTTCCCTCCCTTCAACTCTTTCAGCACCCTCGGCTATTTTATCTTCTTCTTCTTCTTCTTCTTCTTGGACCTGACCATCCTGTGTTTTCTGGTTTCCGGGGTGCCCTCTAGGACTGAGATTCAGGGGAGCAGCCGCCATGATTTCATCCTCTGTTACACCGTCTTCCATCACTGCCACCCTTCCACCAATTTATATGAGTTACTCTTGTGCTTGCTTGCAGATCTAAATCCGTCTCTTTGACTTGATTTGATGGATGAAGAAGAAAATTTCATTACTCATATAATGAAGAAGGTAACGGGACACATGTCCCATGCTCGAGGCTAGTTTTAGGAAGGAGAGCCGACCCATCTATTTACACGTATCAGGAATCTTGTCTCTTGTCCTTCTTCAATGGCGAGCTGACACGTGCCTCGTGGTAATCAGTGCCCCGACCAAGGGAAAAGAGTCGGTGGAGCCTACTGAGGCCTTTTCCTCTCGATATTAAATAAACCTTAATCTCTGCTTTGGTTCAATTTTTTTTTTTTGTATATTTCTGGGACATACAAAAGTATATGTCTGCAATTTTTTTTTTTTAATGAAATACAGATCCGACACAGGATTACTTGTGCCTCTTTATATTACATTTTTATTTGAGTAAAACCTTAGTTCTACACTACAGGAACGCCTTTGTTTGAGACATGGGATGCTTCTGCTGTTGGTCTATGCTTGCTTCTTTACTATCCCCTGTACCATTGAATGCTAATAAATCGTATTTTCATGACTCGTAGTAATCCTTGACAGAGAGAGCCGGGGTATTGCACATGGGTTCTTTGCTTTTATGGTGAATAAATGAGTTTTCATTCCTTCTGGAAATGTTAAAATAAGTAAACAGGTCAGCCTCGGCTTCTTAAACAAACAGGTTCATCAAAGGAGGAAGATGAAATAGGCAGACTGCTCGGTTCATCCTTCTGTTTATCTAAAGAGAGGGAGCTACACGATGAGCAGTCAAATCTCTACACATACGCTGCTCTGCAAAACTCTTGAGAATCTATCAACAAACCGAACAAGTTTGACATCAACTTATTTCCCCTCTGTTACATTACCGCAATCACAAAACTATCCAAGGGGGACGGATAGAGAGAGCAATTTCTCCTTTCTGAATTATATGGTTATTATTTTTCGACTCGACCCAACAGGGCCACCTCTTCCTCAGCTTTCTTCTGCGCTCCCCTCCTCTCCTTCCGCTTGGCTTCTCTTGCAGCTGCGTCAGCATTCACTCGCTCCATTATCTTGTCGAAACCAGGAATTGTCCTCTCTAACTTGTTGTACACCCGGGTGCTGAGATTGAAGAAAATCCTAAACATCCTCTGCAAGTGGGAAAATCATTTTTTGAATAAGTTTGTGTACATAAGACAAACGTGGAACCAAGAGAACAGGAGCCCACACGTGACAGACCTTAACGTCCTTATTCCAATGCCGGATGTAAGGAGGGCCTGTCGTGTAAGAACCAAGAGGCTCACGGTACCATTCTCCACCATATGTTATCTGATCCATTGCCTGTTCAACGCTCAGAACCTCCCACGGCCTCAATCCTGGGATTATTTTAGCCAACTGCTTTCTGCAGAATCAAGTAAACCAAGACTTTCAAGCCATTTAACACGTCCACTCTTGCAAAAGGTTTCAAATAGATAATCACAACTCACAAGGAAAAACAGATACGCCAGATCATCACATCCAAATGGGCCGATACTCTCATTAAACAAGGCAGCAGGTTGCAGTACCTTAAATCTTTAGGGATGTATTTGTTTGGCATGTGATCAGCTTCCAAAGTTGGAGTCAATTCTGGGCCACTGGCCCAGAGAAACAGGGCATGACTCGGGATTCGAACTCCCGGCCAAATCCCATCATTAGCTTTCAGAACTGCAAGGTCGCGTCTCTTGCTCTCTATAGCTTCCTCTTGGAGCTGCTTGTAAGTTTTCTTCTCCTGCCCCTTGAGAGGAACCCAAGGAGGTATTCCCTTTTGTAGCTTGTGAATGAAAGCTGTTGCAGCAGCTCCAAGTCTCACTGGGATAACAGGGCAAACCGGCAGTGGAACCTCTTAGCAAATATTACATGTGAAGGAAAAGCTTTTGCATTTGGGTCACTTTCCCTACTCGAATTTTAAAAAGATGGTGCATTATGAATTGAGATTAAACAATAAACCTACCTTCCCATGTTGCAATTGCGGGTTCAAGCCCATAAACCATGTGAATGGGAGCCCATTCATCCATGTCCTCACCCCAGATGAACGTGTCCTTGTCGATTATACCGGCACCCCATGCGGTCTTTAGTTGAATCAACTCCGTGGGACCACGTGTACGGCCCAGGCGGTCCTTATAGTAGAATCCACCACTCCTCATGATGACTACAGGAGCAAAATCAGACTGCAGCTTAAACTACAGTGTTTGAACTCACTACACACATTGAGAGTCATTATGATCTCATAATAACAAAATATTCCCCAACCACCCACCTCAAACACTTGGAGCACAACAAAACTAGAAACCGATAGATAGGATCAGTCTGGTAATGGTAATTTAGAAAGTTCTCAATTTTTCCTATTCTTAACACGAGACAATTGCTAACTTACACCTAAAACATATGCTCATTATTGACTTTTCTAGATAACTTCAAAGAGTTTAGAAGAAGGAAGAAATTTAAACTGATTTTTCATGCGAGAAGTTACTGCAAATTCCAAGAAGCCTGCATTTTTTTAAAATAGCAGTCCTTCTATCTTGGATTAAAACCAGGAAATGATGAAACTTACAATCATAGTACCGCTTCTCGAGCCGCTTGTAACCGATGGCCTGAGCAACATCGATGGGCCTCCCGGGCGGGTAAGGTCGTTGCCGGAACCCCCACAGCCCAAAGAAAAACTGCCTTGCAAAATCCCAGAATTTGTCGTCGCTCTCTTCCCTTGTCTTTATTGCTTTTCGTGGCATGGGCCGACCATCAAGCCCAGGAACGTGGGGTATTGCCTTCCACAGCTTCTTGTCCTCATCCCTATAGGGATTCTCATTCTCTTTGAGCTCCATTTCATTAAGCTTATCATTTATTTCCTCGCACCTGGCCATGAACTGCACGATCGGGCTTGACCTATGTTCAGGGTACAAGTGCAAAAAGATTAAGGAATATAAATGCCATGATTAATCCATTGTTTAAGCACATCATAAGGTAATAAAATGTTCTGTCAAAGCATGGAAACAACATAAGAAACAGCCTAGACTTGACTCTCCGGACACAATCAAACCGTGAACTTTTACCAAATCATCATAAAACATTCTGAATTGATTGCAAACATATGAAACTGCTGGATCAAGAAATATATCAAAATCAACACTAAATTGCTCTATTCTACAACCTATTACAAGATTAATACTTTTTTTTTCCCTTACCATAGCATCAAAACGTACAACGAGAACAATTGTAACAAATGCTGTACCAGATAAATATATCCCTAACATGCCTGTCTACTTGAGGGCAGCTGATCAGAAGATTGAGCCTGATAACCAGACAAACCTGAAGTCTTTCCACCATTGCTCGTTCTCCTTAACCTCCTCCTCGGTGGGATTCTCCTTTTTCACGAAAATGGGATCTTCGTTGAGGATCTCCTCCACCTCCGGGGTGTGCCTGTAATCGGGCAAGTTCTCACATTCCCAGAAGAACTGTTCCAGCATTTGGGTGTAAGGGCCGGGCTCGTCGGGTTCCTTTTCGGGTTTCTTCGGGTTCTTTCCGAACATACTGGAGCTGACGGAGGCGAAATTTGGTGGGCTCGGCGATTTTGGGAAGAGGGATTGAGCGAAGGAGTGAAGGCTCACGGGAGGGACTGGGTTCGGGGGTTTTGAGAACCAGCTCTCGAAAGGATTGAAGTTGATTGACGCCATTGGTGGACCAAGCGCTTCAAGCTGAGGGCACTGATGAGCAGCAGAAGAATGATTCCGACCGGGGGCTGATGAATTGCAGTGTCTGGAGAAGCTGAGGGACTGAAGCCAGAAGGCAGTGAAGATAACGAGGAGAAACTAGCACGGCGGCGGGAGGACGGATACGGTATCCTTTCGGAGAAAGTACTCCTTGACCCTGGTCCGGACCGGAGGATGCGAGTTCAAATTCCAACAGAACAGTAGGTCTTGGGCTGGGCCGGTCCAGTCCGGTCCTATCCGGTCGTCCTATTTTCTTGTTCATACATCCATTCGTGTTGATGGAAAAGAATTTAAATCTATGTCGACATTTTATTTTGCGTGATTACAGATTATCAATGAGACATTTTCGATTTATTTAGTGAGATAAAAAAATTTACAGGTTCCAATAGAGTATGAACCTGTGGTATAATACAGATTTCGGTTCCAGAACTCAGCAAGGTAGGATTCGCTTCTAAAATTTTGAAACACGTCCCTTACATAGTAGAGTCCGAGTATCTTGAAAAAAAAAAGTATCCGGACCTGCACACCCCTAGATGTTAATCGGTGATTTTTCTTCTTCTTCTTCTTCTTCTTTTTTTTTTTGGAGGTCATTCATTTATTCCTGACTTAGGAACAGGAAATTCTTTGATCATCCCTATGGGTAGAGGCAGCAGCATTTATCTTGTAAGTTTGCTTTATGCCCTTCACAAGAACCGGTCCTTCTCCTACCTCTTTGCCATTTTTGAGACCTTTCCCCTCCTTTTTTTTTTTTCCAGAAAAGTACCTCTCCCCTCCTTTAAATGGATTCAAAAAGAGCTAAGACCTTTGAGAGCATCAGCAGTCATCCGATAAGTCAAAGGACAGATCTTTCAACCGTGCAAATTGTATAACGAAACCCAATCAATCGTAGTTTAGGATTCATGTTAATCAGAATTTCCATAAGGATAAGTCGGATGCCGTTGAAAAGGTCGAGAGATGGATCCAAAGGCAGGCAGGCAAGCAATAAAGTCCGTCCTTCTTTTGAACCCCACCAGAAGTTCAAATAATAAACGGCAGCAGTAAGGAAAGTATATGTTCAGCCACCACTAATAAATAAATGAATCAGATTAATATTAGACTCCCTACTTCCTCTTCACTCACTCTCTTCTCCCTTTAACTTTCCTCCTTGGCTTCTATGCCTCTGCATAGACAAACAGAAATGGTTGGCTCTTCCTATTCTTTCTGCCATGTTTATATCTCCTTCCTTCTTGTTGCAATGCTCTTATTGTTGGGGCCTTATTCGGCTTATTCCTCGGATCAGAAGGTGACCGTGTCTCTGTACTACGAGACGCTCTGCCCGTACTGCGCCAACTTCATCGTGAACTCACTCGTGAAGGTCTTTGAGAAGGGACTCATCTCTATCGTCGACCTGAGGCTCATCCCATGGGGCAACGGCTGGATCCAATCAGACGGCTCCCTCAGTTGCCAGGTAAACAAGATCTCGATTGTGACCAACGTTTAATGCTACAACTATCCTCGATATTGTTCTTGCCCGATAGATGATCTTATTATTGCACCACCATCAATGGATTTTGATTTCCATCACACTATCAGAAGATATGTGCGACATCCGAAAAGAAAATATAAAGAAAATGAAAAAGAAGAAGAAGTAATCTGATATATTAATTACTGAATCTATTGTAACAATGAAATTTTATATTGCGTTTGGTTTCATAATAGAATTTTAAAATTAGATTTTGATTTTTAAAAAGAGTGGTATAAATGGGACCCGCCCTTTGACTTTGTATGAGTTATGTTGTTTTGTTGTGGAAAAAAGTTGTATAAATGGGATCCACTCTTTGACTTTGTATGAGTTATTTTGTTTTGTAGTGAATAGAGTTAAGTTAGAATTGTGATTCTAAAATAATATCATGAAACCAAACGGGGCAAAATATATTTTCAGTGCTAGTGGGTCATTGGTCGGCGTATTAAATGGCTAGCAGGTGTGCAAGCTTCAGCACGTGATTGTAGGTTGTATTTACTGTTAACACGGTCAGTTCTTCTTCTCGTTTGATGAAACTTCATTATTGAACGCTGCACAGCATGGACCAGATGAGTGCTTGCTGAACGCTATTGAAGCCTGTGCCATCAATGTCTACCCCGACGTGGTAAAAGCAATATTTTACAATCCAAGTGAATAAATTAGTTGGACAGTTATGTCTATACGGAAGCACGAGTGCGGTAATATTATTGCTTCATGCGCAGAATCGACACTTCAGATTTGTTTACTGCATAGAGCGGCTGACCTTGGAGGGCAGGCACAATGAATGGGGCAGTTGCTTCGGGGAGGCCAAGATGGGCAGCTCGCCCGTTGATTGCTACAACAAAGGAAATGGATATATGGTTCATCAACTGATTAGTTTCATCTGTAGCACTTTCTCTGTTTTCCTGATTTATATGTGTTTTTGATGCCTTGATTTAACCGTGGATCCTATCTGCCTCTGCTTTTCGTGCAAAAACCTATCAGTTGGAGCGGAAATTCGCCGGTGAAACAGCTCGTCTCAACCCGCCACGTAGATTTGTACCGTGGGTGGTCGTCGACGGCCAAGCCCTCCAAGAGGTCGGTGCATGTTTTATTGCTGACATGTTTCTGCAGAACTCTCGTGTCGATTAATCCATCCCTTTTTTCGTGTTCATGCTGCGATATTTCCGTAATGGATGCAGGACTTCCAGAACTTCGTGAGCTATATATGCAGGGCTTACAGAGGAAGTCAGATTCCAGAGGCCTGCACTTCCTTACCGTCCACAATTGATTCTTTCGAGGAAAATTCCGAGAATTCAGTTTGTTATGCGGGTGAATTGAATAATTCCACGTCCTTCCGTCATTGAAATGAGTCCCACACCATCACTACTGTTGTTCTTGCTGAAGCTGTTTCTCGCCCTTGTCAAGATTTCGTTGAAACTATGTAGTTTGTTGTTCAAGGTCAATTGTTGATTCCATGAATTTTTTTTTTTTTAAAAAGCCCAATTATGGCTAATATATGCGTGCTCAATAATCTTACTACCAGACAAGATGTCCCTATATTAGATTTGTTTCAGAAGGGGAAGCACAAACATGATCTATATATGTACGTGTTTGTGTATATATATATATATATATATGATTACGTACATTATTGACCTTTTAGTGAAAGTAACATATTGATTAGGAGACCTAAAGATAGAAATTGACGCAATGTTCTTTACCACCTAATGGTCCTAATAACATTTCCAAGTTGAGACTCTGATCAACGGAGTTCCTCTCCATTCCAAGACCATCTCGTTCTGACTCTCTCCGACACTCCTCACTCCGTAACTCGATTCACTCTCTTTCAGCATTTCCTGGATCTCCGTAAGACTCTGTTGCCCAATTCCTAGAGGGCTGAAACCGAGACTGGCAGGCGGATCGTCCAAGCCGGTCCTTACATCCTCCCACCTTTGAAACCAGTCAGAGGAAGAGATGAAGGGGGCAACAAAGAGAGACTCCATGGCTAGCCTCGCCCCTTGGAGATGAGAAGGGAAGTTTGACTCCATTGACTCGAGTACCGCTTGGTAATGCTTCAGGCGCCCCTCGAAAAATGCCCCGAAACTGGGGACGTCCCTTAAATTTCCGCAAGCATTCCCATCACCAAAGGTTACAATCCCTCTCCTATCACCGAAACTGTCGCCGAGTTTGCTCAAAATGCCATTAGCTGCCTTTAGGAATCCAACAACTTCCCTCCTACTGGCGACTCTGCCCATTTGTGGGACACCCACCATGCAATTAAAGGCAATCCACTCAAAATGTCCCTCGCTTTTGCTCTCATCAGTATATTCACCTACCAATTCCTCAATCCCTTTTATCTCCACGGTCAAATTTACCCCTGCAGATGCTGCGTAATTACATAGATGCCCTCTCGTTGTCTCGAACTTCGCCTCATCTTCCGAGGCCTTACATGTCAGCTTCAACTTCAGTGGTCCGTGTCTCTGTCCCAAGGCTTCAATGAGTGGAGGCCACTGGAGGCCCTCCCCCAAGTCGAAGTCGACTATCTGAATTGCCTCAGCTTCGATTGGGATTGCCTCGAGAATAGCCGAATTCGCCACGAAGTGAGCGAATCTTCCGTAAGGGAATGCTTGGTAGAACACCCTGAGAGCTTCCCGATAGTTCTTCCAGGACTCCTGTTTCAGGTAATCCCTGTCATGGTCGTTAAAGTCTCGGGACAGATTAACTGCAGCACGCTCTAGAGGTCCCCCGAGCGGGCTTGATCTCTCAGCCATGCGTCTCAAGATCACCTCCACGAGCTCTGTCTTCCCCTTCTCCATGGCTTCTCCACAGGCCTTCAGGAGATGGTGGAGGCACAACTGGGCATCCGTTTCCATTTCCTCGTGCGGCAAAACGAGCAATTGCTGTGACACTGACAGGGCATCGGTGGTAGACGTGGACTTCAATGAAGGGCTAGGACTAGGGCTCCACCCATTATCATCACTACTCGTCATCAGTGTCTCCAGCTCTGTACCTTCCAGGACATCAAATAAGGCCGGAAAATCGTCCCACGGCTCGAAATCCATCGGGAAATCATCAATAAGGTTGTCTGGACAGCCTGGCAACGGTAGAGGATCCTGAAAAGTAGTAGTAACGAACGAAGGGCATTCAAATCTGTGCTCGTTCTGATCGAAATAGGGATTGTTTTCTTGATGGATGATACTGTAGAGGGGCCAAGAGGGTTGAAGAATCTCCCACTGCATCATCTCTTGCGGTCACGGTGGCCGGTCAAATTGTGAAGGGAAAATACAAGATTTCCGGGTGAGTTTTGCATTTGGAATTGAGGATTTGGAGTATTTATATAGGGTAAGATCTGATGATGAACTACTTACAGGAGAAGACGTAACCGAAAAAGAAGATTGGAATTTAATAAATAATTACCTTGCGTTTGGTTTTTGTGTTAGGTAATGATCCAATTCAACTTGATTTTGTGCAATGATTGCATGTGTTGATAAATATGTTGATGTGTGATAATATATATATATATATATGTATGTATGTATGTATAAAGTAGATTAAAAGTTTATTAAAAAATTATTATGTATGTATAAGTATGAAAGTTGATGAAAAATTTATTATTAAAATTATTAAAAATAGTATCTGAGAAAATTTATTATTAAATTAGAGAAAATGTAAAAAAATAATTATTATTTTGTTGAATTTGTTAAGAATAGAGTTGAGTTGGATTGAGGGAGATATTTTATTAAAAAAATATATACGAAATCTTAAGAATTCCAATAAAAACAAAGAAATAATTAAGGAACAAAAGAAGGGGAAAAAGGAGAAAATCTTAGATGAGAAAAAATTAATACATTTTTTTAATGAATAATAATTATGATAATTATCTGAATAATTAATGTCAAATTTCTAATTTAATGTATTTTAATTTGTGTTTCTTTATATTACATGACGAGTTAGAATCACTCAATAACTTCTCGAGATGGAGAGAGTCTCAGCTGCTTTCAGAAGAGTTTTGTTCCCTCAAGGTGCCGTGGCGGGTCTTTTTCTCTCCTCGGCAGCTTCTCGGAGGATGGCACGTTGCGTGCAATCAAATTCCCCTCGAATATATTAAGCCAAAAATAGACATTTCTTGTTATACGCAATTCAGAGGTCTTTTCAACGGAAATAATTAAGTAGTCAGCCTTAAATATTCCTGATACAGAATTATTGCCCAAAGGACAACAGAGTAATGGCAAATCAAGGTTCCCTTCTAAATTCAGCAGCTAATCGGCCATTTCGATTGCCACCTTACTATTTTGGGCTTTTTTTTTCATATTTTATTCATCCCTCGGACGAAATCACAAGATGGAAGGTAATAGGATAATCCATACTTTTATGATAATTCGACTCCATCCACAAGAAGTTTCTAATAAATTTAAAATTCTATATGGATTTTTCTATTATGGACATAGGATAAGCAAACTCAAATGATCAATTTTAAACTTGAAATCATTAATGTCAAGATTATTTATTTTTTGTGCCTAATTTACTCTTATTCTATCTTACCTAATGAATTCTAGTTTCCTTTTACCATATAATCTATGGCATCTTCAATAGGATTCAAAACATCCATATAGGATTTTCGATCCATATATGACTTCAAAAAGAGACAAAATATTTTATAGGAAAATATAAGTGATCATAAACCTCAAAATGCTAAAACCCCCAAAAACCATAAAATCCCGAAACCTTGAAATCTTAAAAACCCTAAAACCCTAAAAATGCTAGAGATTATATGGTAAAAGGAAATTAGAATTAATTAGGTAAGATAGAATAAGGGTAAATTAGGCATAAAAAATAAAGAATCTTGAAAATAATGATTTGAAGTTTAAAATTGGTAATTTGAGTTTGCTTATCTTTATGCCCTTATGGCATAAAATAGAAAAATCCATTCTATATTGCAGTTTAAGGAGAGCCTATAAGGATTAAGGAGAGCATTTATTGTAATTTACTATTTGGGTGATTCATCATGAATGTATTCCATAGGTTCCTCTTCTTGATTCTTGTTGTCAATGATGGGTGTCATTCCCCGCGGGTTGAAGGGCATTTTCCTTGTTCCTTTTACCTACTTTGGGCTAAAGTCCCTTTCTCTTTTTCCTCCTTTCAATATTAATTAATTTCTTTTCATTATGATTGTAAGTAATGACGTGATATTGGTTCGTTTGTATACAAAATTAACTCAATTTAATTTAATTTTACTTTATTTTTCTCTCAATTCAATAATACAATCATTACATTTTTATTTTTTTCCTTCGAATTCTCTCACATATTTTTTTGTATATATTATTACAATTAATTTTTTGATACTAAATTCTCTCAACTTTCTTCAATTTCAATATTTGTTCCTCAATTCAACAATATAATCATTACTTTTTTATTTTTTTCTTCAAATTATCTCAAATATTTTTCATAACTATTTTCGTTTTCATTTACTCAAATCAAACTAAATCATATTAAATCAAACTTAACTTCGTTGTCAAACACAATGTAAGATTTTTGTTCCTAAAAGGGACGGTAAAATTTTTGCAAGTATAGGTAAAAATGCCGTACATACGTTTATGTTTTTCTTCTTTACGTAAAATATAGGATTGAAGCCAAAATGCATTAGAATAGTTATGCAATATCAACAATATTTATGTTTTTCTTTCAAAGAAAGGATATCTAATCAACAGAAAACGTTGGTACAGAACCCCAGTTATGCATATGACTCTCTATGTATATAATCATAGACTATACTCTTCATAATTTGTCATCAAGTCGTTACAAAGTTGGAGTTGACCATAATATGTTCGGGTAAATAATGTCTTTAAATGAGTATAGATCCTTATTTCTGATCTGTATTTGTCAAAAAAGAAACACAATACCAGTCAAGACATGAGACAAGACAGATATTCCAACCCAATGATCAGCCATATGAAATATCTTTAAGAGTCTCTCGTTTTGGAAGTTATTGGGCAAGCTATGAACCCTATGAATTAATGATTTATTGTCATAATTTAGAGCCCTAGTTGGCTCTTTCGCTGCAATTCCTTGGCCCAGAGGCTTCAAACCGTAGCTCATCAATAATAGTGGCCCATATAGTTAATTGCAGGTTGGTTGTCACTTCAAAGCATTGTGCGGGAAGAGTAAGGCCTGGTGGGCCATGACCATGAAAAGAAAAGTCGATTGATAATTGATATAGTTAATCGTTTGCATACAATTAAAGCCCACTCTAAGAAAAATGTTTGGAAAGGAACGTTTAACCGAATTGGAAAAATTAGATTTTTTTTCTTCTAATAATATACTCTTTTTATTAGTTTTTCTTTAAAATTTGTATGGTTCCAATTCCGACAATTCGGGACGATTACTGTTGAAGCCGTATATCCCATGCAATACTCACCCTTAGGAACTTGTTCTTAAATAAAGACTACTACTTAAATTCTAATATAACCAATAAAATAATCTAAGTAATCTCACAACTTGTATTGAATATGAAAACTCTCGGTAATCAAGTGAGAGCGGACGCTATTACACGCCACACCCTCTTTGATAAAATAAGGGCTTGTTTTATATCCAAAATTTTGGCAATAACTTCCGATTATTATTCACCAAAGGCAAACATCCATGCGAGATGATGTATATTAAAAAAGCCCGAGAATTAGAAGAGCCAGTTGGTTTCTCGACCGGTTTTGCTGCCATACTCATCCGTACTGGACCGGAGGACAATGAGGGAAGAGGGAAATCACAATCAAGCAATTAAGGTATGGAATGGGTCTCGACCAGATTGAGAAGGGAACGCGCTTATAGTGGCTCGGTCGGTCTTTGACCGGTTCAGTCAAAGTCAATGCCGTCAATGAATGCTCCTCTTCCCTCCCCGGAAGCCGATCAAGGCGGCGAACTAATAAATAAGCCAGACTTAATAATATGAAGTTTCCATGTGAACCTACGTACAACTAACAATTAACTTACGTACCTACCCAACAATCACACAAAAAAAGAGAAAGAAAAGGGGCTTAGGTTGCTACGCTGTACAACACAACCGTTGTAATGTCTTGCTCTTCCGCACCTGTCCTCATGTGATCAAGAGGAGCACAACATCTTTCGATCCTAAGATAGAGCTAGAAGTCGAATAGGAGATGATGTAAAATCTTATAGAAACTTAAATTAATATTAAGACTATAGAACCCAATCTTTTAAGATATTAAAAGGCTGATGATTTTCTTTTAATTATGCATGCGCACGTGAGTCTTGAAATCCTTCCATTCCATCTATTATACTCACCCCATTAAGTTAATCCGTTGGATTAATAGTAACTTCACAAACTGTCAAAATGACATTGTTAAAAAAAAAAACAATAATCAGGAAAAACTTGTCAAAATATATATATGACTAGTATAATAAGCTCTATAAGTCTCCATAAAAATGGGGGGAGGGGCAGAGAATATTTTAATAATGATCATCAAGAAGCTGCAGCTTGAAAATTCTCTGCCTGCCCACACGGCAATCAGTGTGTGGAGGGTATTCCACGCTCCATTCGCATTCGGTTGACAACGACGACGACGACATGTCTTGCCCAGTTGCCCGCCGTCCCGATGAGAGAGTCTTTGACTGCGATCATTTTATATCTGAAAATCCCAGTGAGTACCAATTAATTCAAACTTGGATTATATTGACTTATTGAAGAATAAAAACTCTTTATATCATGAATTTTTCCATTTTAAAATACTGAAATACAAAATATCTCATTTGAAGACTAACATATATTTTTTTTACAATTTACGATGGTGCGAATTTATGAGGCTGTTATTGACCGGGACGACGTCAACTTCAACAGCCATCAATTGTACCAATTAAAGCTTTAATGTCACTTTCAGTGGAAATGAAACCTATAACGTCTCCACTCCTCCTTCCCTCACAAGAGAACCTACCTCTCACTTGTTCCACTTCCCTTTTAGGATTTCAAGCTCTTTAATTGCTTCTCATGGAGAGAGCTCTAGCTCTACCGGGTTATCTTCTTCTACTTTGCTGGTCACTGTTACTCCCACTTCTTGCGGTTTCTCAGGACCCTGGCACCGAGTTCACCTTCAATGGCTTCAACACCTCAAATCTTGATCTTGATGGAGCCTCCGTGATCAAGCCCAGCGGCGCCCTCAAGCTCACCAACCAGTCGAGTATAATAAGCTTTATAAGGAAAAATTTGTCAACATATATATAAGACTAGTATAATAAGCTTTATAAGTCTCCATAAAAATGGGGTGAGGGGCAGAGAATAATAATAATTCGATTGAGACTTCTCTTAAGCTCCATTGCTATTTTTTTTGTCTTGTAATGAATACCGGCTGCAACCCGTGCAGCCGGTATTCTTTTTTTTTTTTGCTTAAGATAATAGAATTGAATACGTAGCGGGGGCCCACCTGTGGCAGTGACAAATCGTTCTCGTCTTGCAATTAGTACAGTCAATATAAAGCAAGATAACTAAGGCGAATCGGGGTTTGAAGACTGGATCGAAAGAGCACATCCCCTTTTTACATTGATGTGCCATCAAATATGACATCCTTTAGCATTCCTTCTGGCCAAACTCAGTCTTACATTGCTCATTTCCCTCATCATCTTCAGCTTTTCGACACTCTCCACAGACGTTTACGACTGCTGCTATTGCTAAGAGCCTCAAACAGCACACCTGAGTCTCTTCCAACAAACAAAGAAACCCATCAAACAGCATTTAGCATGTTCCTAAGCTCCTCAACTAGTGAAATTCAATTCTTCTAGCTCACAAGACACCAAGTCATAAAACCAACTACAAAGCCTGAGCATGCATTCTCTCAGTTTCAACTACAAAACCAACTACAAGCCTCTCTAAATCATGTAAAAGAAATATAACTCAATTTTTCTAACCATACAACCTAATTTTATCATTTGAAATAAGAACATCACACGTGTATAATAAGTTGCTCTGGTAGTTATTAATACAAAAACGCACTTTTACGATGACAAAAATCAATAAAAATCTTCAATCAAGTCTAATTATGATGAACATCATCCCACAATGATAGCAAACGATCAAACAGAAGGTCCGAAGTATACCTGATGATATGATACTCCAACAGATAGGTGTGAGGTGTTGTGAATAGCTGTTGTTTAGGCTGATGAGACTGCTATTGCTGTTCTTGGGTGAAGCTGCTCGATGCTCTGGCGTCGTCAGTGCTCCCATACATGGCATGTTTGCACCTGAAAAAAATTTGGACGATAAAAATGTTAAATTTCAACAACACTAATCAATAAAGTAAATTTATCTTAAATAATAAAGGCCATGGTTGCTCTCATCATTGATCAGTACCTTTGATAAGTAGACAACAACCTGAATTCACTAAATGAAGGACATCATAATGATCGATTTCATTGTGGAATGCACAAGGGAATGCAACATCATTCCTCTCGTTCCAAGGTTTCATTTCATCATAATACTTTGACCAAGAAAGAAGATGAGCTTCTAATCCTGAAGGAGAAAATGAGCTGCACCTCAAGCTTCTCTGTACAGCTTTGAGGTCCCTCAAGAATATTATTTTCATGTGTTGGGTATCCCTCTTTTCCACAGTGATAGCAAGTGACCACTTTCCTCGTCTTCAACTTTGATCTACCCCTTGATTTGTCATGTGAGGAATTTTTACTTTGACTTCTCCCCCGTTGTTCAGTAACCAAAGCTTCAGACCGAATGAAAATCCCAGAACTTTTCTTTCTAGTCTCCTCATTAAATAAACTATATGTCACTATGGCCAACGATAGCTTCCCATTTGGCGCAGAATTGCTCAATGCAATCACAAGTGTGTCCCAATTATCGGGTAGAGTCCCTAAAGTAGACAAGCTTGCAACTCATCGGGTAGTATTATCTCAAAGTTCGTCAACTGATTAACAATATCCTGGAAATTACTCATGTGCACAACCATATCACCTCCATCTTGGTAATGAAGATGAACCAACTTCTTCACGAGAAAAGACCTTATTTTGCGGAGTCTTCCTCGCGTAGAGATTTGTCAATTTATCCCACAAAGCTTTCGCATTTGTATCATGAGCACATGATGATAAATACTATTGTCTATCCATTGCCGAATCAAACCAATAGTCTTCCGATTTGTGCGTTCCCAAGCCTTGTCATCGTTATCTTTGGGTTTCGCGGAATCCCCTTCAATGAGATCGTACAAGTCCCTGCAATATAGAAGATCTTCGATCCGAGACTTCCATATAGAGTAGTTGGTTGCATTCAACTTGAACATAGATCATGTTGACTCCTCCATCTCGAAAATACCGAAAAAACAGAAAAAAACTCAAACTTCTCTAACCCGAGTCTCTGATACCACTTGTTGGGAAGGGATGTGCTCAACCAAATAACAACGCAGCGATTAATCTTCCTCCCCTACTAGTGTAATCGAGATAGGAACTAATCAAATCAACTAACAAGCAGTAAAGAAAAGAACACTAAGAATTTTACGTGGAAAATCCCGATGTGGGGAAAAATTACGGGATCAACTCCGAATCAACGATCCACTTAAAATGAAGGTTATACAATGTCTTTCATTAAGGGTAAACCCTTGAATCACCAAACTCAAGAGAAACACTCTCTTGGATCACTCAAACACTAAATTCGTCACCCACACTGGGTGGTTAACAAAGTCAGCTGAAACAGCACCTACAGAGCTCGAATAAAAATTCTGACTGTTCAGAACTTAGCTCCACACGTCGTGAAGCCTCTGTCAAAATTTCGTCCCAATCGGAGTTCGTTTACCTCTGATTGAGGTTTGATCTCCAGCTGGTCGGACTGAAATTCTGCTCTGCTGCTTTTCTGTTCTATTCTTCTCTACAGATCAGCCACTGTGCTGCAAAATAAACCTTAACAAAAGTAGGTCTTTGGGCCTATTAAAGCCCGATAAAAACCCAACACAATTTGAGTCCAACTTCATCCAAATTGGAGGGATACCCAACAAACTCCTCCTCCCGACTATTTGGAGGTTTCGAGCATACCGGCTATATTTCGGCAAACATGAAGTTTCTCCTTAGCGAGAGATTTTGTCATCATATCAGCTCCATTCTCATCAGTGTGCACTTTGTCTAGTTTCACCAACTTGAATTCCAACACATCTCTAATCTAATGAAACTTGATATCGATATGTTTCGACCTCGAATGGAAAGTGAGATATCAATGAAACTTGATATCGATGTGCACTTTGTCTAGCTTCATGTAATCAAACCCATCTTTGTTCACCAAGTATCCCTTCGAGTTTGCGATCAAGTGTCAAAACTTTCACCTATTAAAGAGGAAAAACAGATCTATATAGAAGATCGAACAACCACGCGACAGAACAATTAATGTTTGTCACTTCCTTAGCTTCATCCAGGGAATCTGAGAACCACACAAACTTGCAGGAAGGGTGTAAATGACAACTTTGAAGATAAACAAATAAATATAGCCAAAAATCAGAAAACTAGTAATATTCTGAACCTCAAATATAAGTTTTGTGATTGCAAAAATTGAGATATTAATGACCAGTAGAAAGAGATGAAAACCGAGCCCTTGAATTCTAATAATAAATTTTACATCGATATGAGAGAGCAGAGCAAAAAAGAAATGTGACACAAAAACGAATAGCAAAATAGAATGATTAAATTGATTAATCAGAGAAAAAAAAGAACAAAAACAAATAGCAAAATAGAATGATTAAACTGATTTTCACGAACTAGCGGATTAATTTGCTATTCATTTCTTTAATATTCTGCTCGTGGTGGTCGTCAGCAGCGAGCGTTGTTGTTGGAGGAAATCGTTTCTTCTTCTTTTTTTTTCGCTTGGGAAACCGGCAACTGGTGCAGCCGATTTGAATCTAAGCCGTCAGATCATCTGCTTTATTTATTTGGAAGATCCAACGGTGGAAAACGATGACTGAAGCTCCAGTCACTGGCTTGAAGAATTTCCGTCATTTCGATAGAGATTATTAAGCGTGGGCATTATGTTATTTTTGTGATGCGTAGATTAAAGGTCCATCGCTAGATGATTGTGATCTAGAAAGCTGCAGCTTGAGAATTTTCTGCCTGCCCACTCGGCAATCAGCTTGTGGAGACCATTCCACGCTCCTTTCTCATTCGAGAGACGACGACCATGACTTGCCCAGTTGCCCCCACCCCAACCCCTCTCCTGAAGAGGAGAACAGAGAATTTGAGAAAATTCATGAGAATTTACTTCAGTTTCTCACTTTGAGTGTAAGAAAATATTCAATAAATATCACTCATTCACTTTAAATAAGTAATAATCAATGAAAATATTTATAATGAAAATTTATGGATTCATTATGAGATTAATTTTTCGATTTCAAACATTTTAATTAGGTATTACACATTCAACTTGATCACTTTGACTTGACCCGACCACACTCCATCCCCCTTTCCATCCAATCCCTTAAAGCAGTTGCCCGGCATCTTCTCCACTCTCCATCATCATCATCTCCTTCTTTCTTCTTCTTCTTCTTCTTCTTCTTCTTCTTCTTCTTCTTCTTCTTCTTCTTCTTCTTCTTCTTATATTATTAATTTTTTGGAAAAATAACCCAATATATCATAATTTTTACCTTATTTTCACTTTCATAATATATTTTTAAAAGTTGTCACGATCTTACACGAATCACTATTTTATTCTCGGATCTAGCACACCGTTAAACTCCGTCTAAAAACCGTTAGACGGAGTTTAACGGCGTGCTAGATCAGGTAATAAAATGATGATTCGTGCTAGATCATGATAACTTTTAAAAACGTAGTGAGAAGTGAAAATAAGGTAAACATTGTGCTACATGAGGCTATTTTCTCTTAAAAAGTATTTAGCACTCTTTTCGGTGTTCTAATTTTGATAGTTTTTGTGAACTGTACGATCTCAAAACGAGATGAAACTTTTACCCCATGTTCCTGATGTTATTATAAACCTCCACACTAATTTTTCAGATTTTTCTAAGTGGTAAATTTTCAGATAAAAAATATTTACATCTTTTTTTTGTGTTGTGATTTAGATAGTTTTTGTGAATCGTCCGATCTCAAAACAAGGTTAAACTTTTACTCCACATTCCTGATATTATTATAAAGCTCCACACAAAATTTTAAATTTTTCTGGATGGTAAATCTTCAAATAAAAAATAATTACCATTCTTTTCGGTGCTCTAATTTTGATAGTTTTTGTGAACCGTCCGATCTCAAAACAAGATGAAACTTTTTTCCCATGTTCCTAACATTATTATAAAGCTCCTCACAGATTTTCAGATTTTCTCTGGACGGTGAATTTTCAGATAAAATATATTTACTCATCTTTTCGGTGTTTTGAAGTTTTTGTTAATCGCTCGATCTCAAAATGAGATGAAACTTTTACCCTATGTTCCTGATATTATTATAAAGCTCTACACAAAGTTTTAGATTTTTCTGGATAGAGAATTTTCATATAAAAAATATTTACCTCTTTTTTCGGTGTTGTGATTTAGATAGCTTTTGTGAATCATCCGATCTCAAAACGAGGTGAAAACTTTACAGGACGT
This sequence comes from Punica granatum, assembly GCF_007655135.1. Classification (NCBI taxonomy): domain Eukaryota; kingdom Viridiplantae; phylum Streptophyta; class Magnoliopsida; order Myrtales; family Lythraceae; genus Punica; species Punica granatum. The sequence continues at coordinate 1,757,090 of NC_045127.1, read as the reverse complement.
TCCTGATATTATTATAAAGCTTCACATAAAATTTAAAATATTTTTGGGCAGTGAATTTTCAGATAAAAAATAATTACCTTTCTTTTCGGTGCTCTAATTTTGATAGTTTTTGTGAACCGTCCGATCTCAAAACGAGATGAAACTTTTTCCCCATTTTCTTAACATTATTATAACGCTCCTCACAAATTTTTATATTTTTCTGGCCAGTGAATCTTCAAATAAAATATATTTACCTATCTTTTCGGTGTTCCAATTTTGATAGTTTTTGTGAATTACCCGATCTCAAAACGAGATGAAACTTTTACCCCATGTTCATGATATTATTATAAAGCTCCACACATATTTTCAAATTTTTCTAGATGGTGAATCTTCAGATAGAAAATATTTACTCATTTTTTTGGTATTATGATTTTGATAGTTTTTGTAAACCATCCGATCTCAAAAATAGTTTAAACTTTTAACCCATGTTCCTGATATTGTTATAAAGCTCCACACTAATTTTCAGATTTTTCTGGACGGTGAATTTTCAAATAGAAAAAGGGAAAATAACCCAATATACCACAGTTTTTATCTTATTTTCACTTCCTGTCACGTTTTTAAAAGTTGTCACGATCTAGTACAAATTACCATTTTATTCCCGGATCTAGCACACCATTAAACTCCGTCTAACGGTGTTTAACAGTTTTTAGACGGAGTTTAACAGTGTGTTAGATCTCGGAATAAAATGGTGATTCGTACTAGATCGTGACAACTTTAAAAAATGTACTAGGAAATGAAAATAAGGTAAAAACTGTGTTATATTGGACTATTTTCCCTAATTTTTTTTTATGAACTATCATATAATTTGAAAGTTCAATAAGTCTCAATTAATCCAGGCTTGGGCTCAATTGATTGGCTCAAGAGTAAAACTCATCCTATCATAACCAATTTTGGTTGATTCAAGAGATTCGGCATTTGTTCTCCTTAAGCGAGGTCTCAAGTTCAAACTTATGAATAGAGAAAATCTACGTCGTGAGAGTTTTATCTTATAGTTGGCCGACTCATCTCGACTGGATTAGTTAGAGTCTAATTACCAAGATTAAACGAAAAAAAAAACTCTCCCTATCATAAATTTTCTTTGATCACAATACTTGAACTCAAAATATCTTATTTGAGAGAATATGATTATTTGTTATCATTTACGATGGTGCGAATTTAGGAGGCGGTTATTGACCGCGACGACTTCAACTTCTCCAGCCATTATTATGCCGAAGTTTAATGTCACTTCAGTATAACTTCTCTACTTGTCTTCCCTCACAAGATAACTTCTCATTTCATCACTTCCCTTTCGGATTTCAAGCTCTCCTTTTTCCTTTTGCCATGGAGAGAGCTCTAGTTCTACCGGGTGCTCTTCTTCTACTTTGCTTGTTATCGTTGTTCCCTCTTCTTACCGTCTCTGAGGGCCCCAACACCGACTTCATCTTCAATGGCTTCAACAACTCAAATCTTGATCTTGACGGAGCATCCATAATCAAGCCCAGCGGAGTCCTCAAGCTCACCAAGCAGTCGAAGTTTGACATAGGCCATGCCTTCTACCGGGAGCCCTTCCAGATGTTCAATTCTGTTAATCGGAACGTCTCTTCCTTCAGCACATACTTTGTGTTCGCAATCAAGCCCCAGGTTCCAGGCCAGGGTGGGTACGGGCTCGCCTTTGTGATGGCCCCGAATACCAAGTTCCCCGGAGGACAGGCCGAGCACTACCTTGGCCTCTTCAACGCCACCACTGACAAGAAACCCTCGAACCACATGCTCGTGATCGAGTTTGACACGAGGAGCGGGTACAACGATGACCGCGATGAAGAAGGGAACCACGTCGGCATCAACATCAACGGCATGAATTCGACCATGACGATGCCTGCTAGTTATTATGAAGATGACGCAATTAGCAACGACATGAAGTTGGAGAGTGGGGACCTAATCAACGCCTGGGTGGAGTACGATGCAAAGAGCAAACGCCTAAACGTCACGATATCGCCCTTTGAAGTTAAGAAGCCACGCAAGCCTCTCCTATCCGCTGATTACTCTCGCATAGATTTGGATGCTGTGTTCCAGGATAATATGTACATTGGCTTCTCAGCGTCCACGGGAAGCACGAGGAGCTTCCACTACGTGTTAGGGTGGAGTTTCCGGCTTAATGGGTCTGCCCCGTCACTCAATCTCTCTCAACTCCCTCGACCACCGAAAGAGAATGGCGATCCGCCTTCCTATAGGCCGAGGATCATAGCCCTTATAGCATCTCTAAGCGCCATAACAGTATGCCTGTTAGGACTTTTGATCTTTTATATAGCCATAAGAAAGATCAGGATGGGTCGCCAGGGCCTTGAGGACTGGGAGTTGGACTGCCCTCACCGGTTCCAGTACAAGGACCTTCACACGGCAACAAAAGGTTTTAAGGAAAGCGAGAAGATCGGGTCTGGGGGTTTTGGCTCCGTGTATCGAGGGGTCTTGCCCACTAATAGGTGCGAGGTCGCGGTCAAAAAGATCATCGCTCGTAAAGATTCGATACAAGGGATGAGAGAGTTTGTGGCGGAGGTCGAGAGCTTGGGGCGGCTCCGCCACAAGAACCTTGTGAACCTCCAGGGTTGGTGCAAGCACAAGAATGAGCTCCTCCTCGTGTACGACTACATCCCCTACGGGAGCCTCCACTCACTTCTCTTCAATCGCCAAGACGGGTTCGTTTTGAGTTGGAACCAAAGATTCAACATAATGAAGGGAATCGCCTCAGGATTGTTGTACCTCCACGAGGAATGGGAGCAAGTCGTGATCCATCGGGACATGAAGTCGAGCAACGTCCTAATAGATGAAGACATGAATCCCCGACTCGGGGATTTTGGCCTGGCGAGGTTGTATGATCATGGGCAAGATTCGCACACCACAAATGTTGTTGGAACCATAGGTTACATCGCGCCCGAATTGGCCCGCACAGGGAAGGCTTCGGCGAGCTCTGACGTATTTGCTTACGGTGTCATGCTACTCGAGGTGGCCACGGGGAGGCACCCGATTGGATCAGGACCCTTCATATTGGTCGATTGGGTGATGGAGTATCACGAGCTTGGGCGAACTCTCGATGTGGTTGATCAGAAGCTCAACTCGGTCTATATTGTCGAGGAAATGCAGTTAGTGTTGCTGCTCGGCCTTCTGAGTTCTCATCCTAAACCAGAGTCTAGGCCCACGATGAGGCAAGTTGTTCGATATCTGAACCGGGACGATCCACTTCCGCCTCTCAATGACTTAGGCTCCGTGGATTCCCGACGAAACAGTATCAACACGAGGTTCTTGGAATTTTTTTCCTCAGATACGATGACCACTACGTCCAATGTATTATCTTCCATGGGTGCTTTCTCCACTTCTTCTTTAGGTGCTGGTAGATAGTGCAGGAAATTGAGTTCAAAGTTAGGATGACGAGAAAGAGAAACTTTACATTGCATGCCATCTACAGATACTCTGCTCATGATGCGCATTCTTTTGTGATTATGTATTATTTTCTATTCTTCGATTTGCAGTCCCACGCTTTAGTCTAACGAGAATAATTTAATAATAAGCTTTATAAGTCTCCGTCAAAATGGGGAGAAGTAATAATTCAGCTGAAATGGACTATATTATCAAGTGGGCATTACATTATATAAGATTAAACGTCAAGAGATGATTAAGTATGATCATCTAGAAGCTGCAGCTTGAAAATTTTCTGCCTGCCCACACGGCAATCAGTGGTTGGGGGGGGGGGGTATTCCACACTCCTTTCGCATTCGAGCGACGACGACGACAATGTCCCGCCCTCCCGAAGAGAAGTCTTTGACTCTGACCCGACACTCCTTCCCCCCCTCCCATCCCTTAACACAGTTGCCTGGCATCTTCCCCACCGATGACAATTTACTTCAGTTTCTCCTCTTCTTCTTATTATTATTAATTTTCTTTATGAACCATTTTATATTTGGAAGTCCAATGAGTCCCAATTAGTCCATACTCGGGATATATTGACTCACTGAAGAGTAAAATCTCTCTCTATCATAAATTTTTTCATTCTAGAATACTGGAACACAAAATAAAATACCTTATTTGAGAAGAACTTGATAATTTCCCTACAATTTACGATGGTGCGAATTTATGAGGCGGTTATTGACCGGGACGACGTCAACTTCAACAGCCATCAATTGTACCAATTAAAGCTTTAATATCACTTTCAGTGGAAATGAAACCTATAACTTCTCCACTCCTCTTTCCCTCACAAGAGAACCTACCTCTCACTTCTTCCACTTCCCTTTTAGGATTTCAAGCTCTTTAATTGCTTCTCATGGAGAGAGGTCTAGCTCTAGCTCTAGCTCTACCGGGTTCTCTTCTTCTACTTTGCTTGTCACTGTTACTCCCTCTTCTTGCGGTTTCTCAGGACCCTGGCACCGAGTTCACCTTCAATGGCTTCAACACCTCAAATCTTGATCTTGATGGAGCCTCCGTGATCAAGCCCAGCGGCACCCTCAAGCTCACCAACCAGTCGAGTTTTGACATGGGCCACGCCTTCTACCCAAACTCCTTCCAGATGTTCGATTCCGTTCGTCCGAACGTGTCCTCCTTCAGCACGTACTTTGTGTTCGCCATTAAGCCCCGGGTTTCAGGTCAGGGCGGGTATGGGATCGCCTTCACCGTGGCCCCGAAGACCAAGTTCCCCGGGGCCCAGGCCGAGCACTACCTTGGCCTCTTCAACCCCACCACTGACAAGGAAACCTCGAACCACATGCTCGTGATCGAGTTCGACACTGTGAACGGGTACGGCGGAGGCTTGGATAGAGAAGGGAACCATGTGGGGATCAACATCAACGGGATGGATTCGATCGCGACGGAGCCTGCTGCTTATTATATTAATGATACTAACGTGAAGGACGACATGAAGTTGGAGAGCGGAGATCCGATCCAGGCCTGGGTTGAGTATGATGCAAAGAGCAAACTTGTGCACGTCACGATATCGCCCATTGATGTTGAGAAGCCACTCAAGCCTCTCCTATCCGCTACTAGAGACCTAGACGATGTGTTCCTAGAGAATATGTACGTCGGGTTCTCCGCATCCACGGGAAGCACAAGGAGCTTCCATTACGTGTTAGGGTGGAGTTTCCGGTTGAACGGCTCTGCTCCATCTCTTGATCTCGCACGACTCCCTCTACCGCCAAATGACAGTGGTCCGTCTTCTTCCTATAGGCCCCAGATCATAGCCCTAATAGCCTCTCTCTGTGTCATAACGGTATGCCTGTTAGGAATTCTGATCTTTTTTACAATCAAAAGAAAGATCAGGAAGCGGCGCCAGGGCCTTGAGGACTGGGAGTTGGACTGCCCTCACCGGTTCCAGTACAAGGACCTTCACACAGCAACAAAGGGTTTTAAGGAAAGCGAGAAGATCGGGTCTGGGGGTTTTGGCTCCGTGTATCGAGGGGTCTTGCCCGCTAATAGGGGTGAGGTTGCTGTCAAAAAGATCGTCGCTCGTAAAGATTCGATACAAGGGATGAGAGAGTTTGTGGCGGAGGTCGAGAGCTTGGGGCGGCTCCGGCACAAGAACCTTGTGAACCTCCAAGGTTGGTGCAAGCACAAGAATGAGCTCCTCCTCGTGTACGACTACATCCCTTACGGGAGCCTCCACTCACTCCTCTTCAATCGCCAAGACGGGTTCGTTTTGAGTTGGGACCACAGGTTCAACATCCTGAAGGGAATCGCCTCGGGATTGTTGTACCTCCACGAGGAATGGGAGCAAGTCGTGATCCATCGGGACGTGAAGTCGAGCAACGTGCTAATAGATGCAGACATGAATCCCCGACTCGGGGATTTTGGCCTTGCGAGGTTGTATGATCACGGGCAAGATTCACACACCACAAATGTTGTTGGAACCATAGGTTATATCGCGCCCGAGTTGGCCCGCACAGGGAAGGCTTCGGCGAGCTCTGACGTATTTGCTTACGGTGTCATGCTCCTCGAGGTGGTCACCAGAAGGCACCCGATTGGATCAGGACCCTTCATATTGGTCGATTGGGTGATGGAGTGTCACGAGCTCGGGCGAATCCTCGATGTGGTTGATCAAATGCTCAACTCGATCTACGTAGTCGAGGAAATGCAGCTAGTGCTGCTGCTGGGTCTACTGTGTTCTCATCCTAAACCTGAGTCTCGTCCCACGATGAGGCAAGTAGTTCGATATCTGAACCGGGACGATCCACTTCCGCCTCTCAATGACTTAGGCTCCGTGGATTCCCGACGAAACAGTATCAACGCGAGGTTCTTGGAATTTCTTTCCTCAGATACGACGACCACTACGTCCAATGTAATATCTTCCATGGGTGCTTTCTCCACTTCTTCTTTAGGTGCTGGTAGATAGTATAGGAATGGAGTTCAAAGTCAGAATGATGAGAAAGAGAAACTGTACATGTACAGGAATTCTGCTCACACATACATTTATTGCTTCATTTTGATGACACATTTTCACATTTTGATTATCTAGTATCTCTTTTCTACTCTTTAGTGGATCGATTCGACTCGAACTGAATTCGTTAAAGTACATTAATTTCCTAAACATTATTACTAGATTTCTACATGTAAGCCATTTATAGGAAGGAAACTTCTCTTCTTTTTATTTATTCTTATTTTTCCAGTTTCATCTGCATTGTTATAACTTAATCATTGAAAGCAAAGCCATATATTCCACCGAAAAAAAAAAAGCAATGCCATATCAATATCGAAAGAGGATGTAGTGTAGCGAGTGGCAATACACCATTATCCAGTAATCAAGATGTTTCGAGTTCGATAATTAGCGAGATTAGTATCCATTTATTAACTATTAAATTTTATATTTAATTATATTATTATACTATGCTCATGGGTCTCCCTTACAATCGAAAAAACAATATCACTGGTGATTTCCTGGGACTAATTACTAATTAAGCAGCCTACTCTGTAATTGTTTATTACACATCAATATTTCTTAGTTCTCATAATCCATTCCTCAGACACATGTTCATGTTTTAACAGTTTTTAAAGGAACAACCTCAATAATTCAAAATCTGCGTAATTAATATTCCGACGATCCCAGGTGAGGCCATGAATTCAATCATAAATTTAGTAAAAAGAAACACGTAAACGAGAAAAATAATCAGCAACTTGATGGGTGAGAACATCGAACTTTCATCGAAGCATCTTGATCGGGTTTGGAAGTATATGGACCTGCCTAAAAGATATCTTGGAAGAGCTCCATCCCATGTGACCACGGTATGACAAGATTGAAAAATGATTGAAACGGCCAAAAATGAAGAAACGGAAAATGATGTTTCCAATTCGAAAAGTCTTCTTCCTCTATGGCTGCCTCCATGCAGCGGGCGTTACCTCTTTCCAAGTGTTTGGAGAATGGACCCTTGATTAAGTTTATGTGGTAGGACTCCTGATATCGACCCTTGCAATTAAAAGTCGTCGATCGATTGAGACAATGATTTCGAGGGATTAAATTAAAATGGACAATTTGATCAGTTCTCGTAACATGTTTTTAAAAAGTGAACGACAGCTGCGATGAGGCTGAAGTCCATGATCACACATACAGTCGTCGATCATGAGAATGTTCGACAATGTAGCAGAATCAGGCACATCTCCTTTGTAATCGGTCTTGTTTAGCTTGTCAACGTTTCTCGAGTGATCTATTAGTAGGAAAGTTCATGCATGCAAATAAATTAATTTTGAGTAAATCACGTTTTTTAATTAAGTTACACGTATTTTAAGAAAGTAATTGAAATAAATTACTTATATTTGAAGTAAATTAAATTAGTAACTAAAGTAAATCAAATGACTTATCCAATATGTAAGGTTTTTCAAAAGACTAAGATGGTAATTGATAAATTAAGTGTTCAAAAATTAAGCACTTAATTAGTTAAGGGAAAATATGTATAGGAAGAACGAATGAATGAATAAGGATGAGAAAAGTTTTATGAGAGATGAAGAGTATCAATAAATTAAGAATGACTTATTTCATTAAATCAAAATTTCCTACTTAATGACTTAAGTAATTTTTTGCTTGATAATTAAATCGTTTATATCTATATCTCTCCTATTTCTCTCTTTCTTAAATTCATTTTATAACTGTCTTATAACTAACTCTGTAATACTTAAATAATTAAATTGAAATAAACACACCCTAAGAGCTTGTTTCGGAGTGCAGTATAAGATTTATTATCACTTTTTCAAATAACTTTAAGCATATTTAGTGTTTAGTGAGAGTTTTTAAAACCATGATTTCAATCAAAATTACAATTACAAACGTGATTTTCTCAAACAGCTTAATAGACATTTATGAAATCTACTTCGGCTTAATCTGTTTCAAATATTAATAATTATTTTTTATTACTTTCAATAGTTTTAAATTAATTTCTTCAAAATACTTAAACTTATTCTGAAATTGACACCTATTTTTCAGAGATTTTGTTTTAATACTTCTCCATCAGTAACACTCCCAAACCAAGCCCAAATACATCAGAAAATTGGAGAAACTAGCCAGATTAGATATATGGGCATATGATAATAGGGACAGAAGGAACAATCTGCAGGAGCTTTCCCTGCAATTTTTGATTTCAAATCCATCTATAAGCACAAGAACAACATTTGAAATTCCGGAACACCTGAAGATTTAAACAGATTTGCATTGAAGAAGCACTAACCGGTGCCCACCGACCGCAACATAAACAGAATTTCAGACCGAAGAATGACTGGACAAAACCACCGATCAGTGGACATGTTAACTGAAGAAAGTTAAAAAAGGGGTAACCCCCATAACAGACCGCCACCCAACAGAATTTCCCCATCCATTCTAACCCTCACCTAACAATTTGACAAAACAAAATCTCATCGGTCCAGAACTTCTGGAAAACCCGCACAAATAGGGACACATAACAACACTTTGCTTTTTGTTCCGAGTTTCCTAAAAAGAACCTTACGAGAAACCACATGAAGATGTGCATTCAAGAAGAATGAACCTTTAAACCCTAGTGACCCGAAGAGCTTTGCTTCACCTCATGAGACCATGACCCGCCCAATCATTCCTTGGGTCCAAGTTGCCGTCTCCTTGAGTTGCTCATCGTCTGACTGAAGACACTCCCCCAAGAAATCAATGTAGAACACGCAGTCCCTGAACAACAACTTTGTATTTGAGCCTAGGGCATCGGCAAGGTCGCCCATCACGGCAACTGTAGCCTTCGTCACGCTCTCATCCCTATGAAATGTGAAAAATAGATATTATGATTCAGTTAAATTACCAAGGGCAGAGAAGAGAACTTAGGTAGAATGAATGAATGAGCAATTACCTCTGCTTGTCATTGCAGACCAGCTCGATAAACTGCAAGAGATGAGAAGCATAGGGCAACATGAGCTCAGACTTAGTATCCTTGAACCCTTGGAGGATTCCTGAGTATGCTTCGAAAATGCTACGCTTGAGCTGGTACCCATATTCCATCAGCTCCTCATCGCTTGGGTCGATCTGGGCACAAATCTCAGCCGCTTGTTGCATCATGGGCAGCGCATGATGGACATACTTCTCGAATTGCTCCCCTATTGCAAGAGCAATATCTCCAAAGCAAGAGAATATCGCTGGCTTCACAGATTGATGGAGCATGTCGCTCTGGAGATCTTTGAGAAGAAGTTCCATGATACCATCACAGAAGGGCAAGATCTTATCATCCAAAGCTCGGCAAATGTCTCCGACAACCCCCACTGTGATGGAACAGACCTGGTACTCCTCAAAATTCTGCAAACCCATCTGCAGGTACTTGCTGAACTCAGGCATATATTTCAAAAATTCCGCACCAGTAGCATAAGCAAGAGCACCAATTGCGAGCATTGCTTCCTCATGGACAGTAGAGCTATGGCAAGCAAACACACTGAGAAACAGTGCCATGATCTGATCAGCAAACTGAACTACTGCAGGTCTTGTCTCATCGGTACTGCTAAGTTTCTGGATGATGACCTGAAGAACTCCGCAAAGAGATGCTTGCAGATCACCCTGCTTTTCTCTGTCATCGGATTTCATGATCTGGAGCTCCAAGGTCTGCTGCAACTTATTCATGATCACAGGAAGCAGCTGGACTATGATTTGAGATGACTCCGCAAGATTGGAGCACCTGACCACCTCGTTTATGGTCTCATAAGCAGATGACCTCAACTTGGAGTCACTGCTATCCGTGCGATCAGCAGTATTAAGAAGACCAGTGATCATGTCCATCAAGTAAGGTGAGAGAAGAGAACTGCTTTCAGAATCTTCAAACCCCTGGGCGAGGAAATAGATTGCTCCACATACCTTCTCTGCAATGTGGGAAGCATCCCTTATACTCTCCAGCAATACTATGACCACCTTCTGAAGATTCTCAGAAGATATAATATCCAATAACTCAAAAACACGGCTAAGGGTCCATGCAGTCGTGTCCCGAACATGGCTATTTTCATCCTTCATGAGACTAAGGAGAAAATCCAAGCCTGCATTGACCAGAGGAGAGAGCTTCTCAGCAGTGGGGCCTTCAAGAACAGAACCAAATGCATAAGTGGCAGCTTCACGACAATGCCAGTCAGGCTTTTTTATGTTCTCCTCAACAAAGGGCATTACAAGAGGCAGAATGGCATCTCCAACGGTCCTAGCAACAAGACCCAGACAGGTCCCACCTGCCATGGATAAATTCCAGACAGTATCATCCTGGTCTTGATCTTCTTCCTGCTTCAACAGAGTTTCCAGCAACATAGGAACCAAAACTGACAGAGCCTTCTCTATGAAGCATGAATGAGGGGCGCCAGATTCCCCAACCTCAGGAGACTCATAATCCTGAAGTTCTATCTCTTCATCACAAATGGAACTCCAAAACTCAATTGCTTGGAGGGCCACTGCCTCTTCATCTCCCTTCACAGCGTTTGATGTCAGTTCAAAGAGGGTCTGCATATAAGGTTCCAGCAGCTCATAGTATAATGATGCTATGGAAACAAGACATTCAAAAGCTGCTTGCCTGATCTCCGCCTCCTTGGACATGGCAGTTTCACAGACCACTTTCATTATATAGTTGCGCTCCATCTCATTATCAAAGTTTGTCTGAGCAAATGCCAGAGCATTACAAAGTGCCCTTGTTGCTGCAAGTCGAACTTCAGGGCTATGCTCAGCAAGGTTCATACCTTGAACCACCGCAGTGAGAACAGTGTTCACTTCATCTTGCGCCAGATCCTGGTGTGATATCTCCTCGCATACATATCCAAGAGTTTCCAGTGTTGCCTGCTTGAGGGATGCAGGCTGATCTCGCTGTGTCATGTTGTTGAGCAATGCCCCAATTAGTTCAGGCCATTGCTTCTGCGGGATCTCAATGGAAGCAACTTTTGCAATCACTTGTGCAGAAGTATGCCATGCCTCATGAGCAGATGAGCCAAGGGTCCTCAAAAGCAATTCCTTGATTTGAGACTTAACGGAAATCTCGATTCCAACCCACTGTTGAACAAGCAAGTTTTTCCTGGCAGCATCCTTTGCATCTAAGGAATTCTTAAGAATAATACCAGCCAACCGGCGAGATTCAATAGGTTTGTCATTGTTTGCCAGCTCAAAAGACAAGGACAGAAGAAAAGCAGGCAGGTTCTGCTCCTGGAACTGCCTAAGGCTAGCCTCAGCTTCAGTTCTGACTCTTGCATCAAGTGCTTGAGCAGATAGCAGAATCTGAGTGATCTCCATAGCCATTTCTTTGCAACCTAAAATAGAAAATCTCAGTGGATGATTACAGGAAAACAACATAAACAATTAAAAATGCAAAAAAAAAAAGAAAAAAGAAAAAAAAAACTGCGAGATGCACCAGAAGTTCTAAATCATCCATTATACTACAATTACTTTCTACAGGTTATTATAATATGTCAAGTTGCATCATATGCTTCAAGTAAAATTGATTGCATCCAGCTAAAAAGCTAACAGCTCTTCAAGCACACAAACAAAATACAAAACGATGAAAAATTGTCAAGTGCAATAGCAAATAGTTTCATGCATATATCGATTATGCTACTACCGGTTCGATCCCTTCTTACTGAACTTACATTAGCCTCGGATGGGCAACCTCGAGCAGGAGTACGGACCAATTCCAACAAATTGAATAATAATCTAGCTTAAACCCATAGATGTTTAAACCTCCATCCACTTCATCGCTTAAGGCTCCATAAGACAACAAGCAAGCCTCGATTCAAGCATTTCAAAAGGCTTCCCACACTCGACATCCAAAATCAAAACACGACTCCTATTTCAGGCGACACCAAAATGATAAACCCTAGAACGGATTGCCACGCAGCACAACAGGAACATCTACCCGAGAAATCAACGAATCCGCGATATGAACACTGATTGGTGTTGAATCGTACCTCGCAGCCGAACCAGCCGATGGACACTCCAAACCCCGAGCTAGGGTTCCTCTGCGGCGCCCTCCCTCCACTCCACTGAAAGCTCACTCCCGCTGAAACGACCTTGACTTACTGCCTACGCGAGGCAAAGCGCACGCCAGGGAGAGAGGAAGAGAGAGAGATGAAGGGATTGATTGAGAAAGGGATTATTACAGTATACGGAGATTGTGTATGTATAGATCGATTATACGAAATCGCCGCAGGCCGCTGGAAATCGCTCTGCGTGTTTTCGAATGGGAACAAGAAGCGGGAGGAGCAGAAGACGACAACGGGTGGGAGTGTGAAATATAAATGAAGAAACCTGCCTGAGCCCTACGGTCACGCTCTTCTCCCTGCCCGTGGCTGCCCGCGATCGTTGCCCGAAAAACCCTAAAATTTGAAATCTCCCACGTGCGAGACCCCCGTGTGCGCTGTGGAAGGCGCTTCGGTCCACTAATTTCCAGGTTTATTTATTGGGCCATCCTTTTGGTAAGTGGGCTGATGGGCTTCTTATGGCCCATATTATGGGGTAATGGGCCGACGGGCTTCACAATTTCATTCTAACATCCTATATTATAGTTTCGACCATGTGTTTTTGGAAATAAAAAATACATCTGGACTGACTTTTTCCCTGGTGGAACCACGATGCATTTTTTTCATAGTTCGTCACTATATCTAATAAAGAGATATAGATAGTCCTACTATCTAGAATCGAACGGATATCTTACAAGCGGATATATTATTACACTTTTTCGTTTTCAAACCACAATACGTTTTCAGTCTATTAATGAAATACTTCTAATATATTACGGATTCCTGTACTATAGGTAAAATCGCCCATATGAAAAGCGGTTTACTCATTTGCACCCCATCTTATTATAATTTACAATTGCGCTATATTAAAATAGAGATCCCATCGTTATTTTTTTTCGGTAGAGTCTCGTCATTATTTTATCAAAGAAAATAGAAACATCAGTGTAGCTTATTTCACATAGGTCAACGAAATGAAGAAATACTTAATGCTAAGATTTCATGAAATCAAATTCAGCAATACTTCACGTCTTACAAATGCTTGTTCATTGTGAATCTTCCATGTGACCCCAAACCATTTTTTCTTTGAATTTTCTCTCATTCTATACGTTCTACAAATGCCGGGATTATCTGTCGGACAGTATAGTGATTGAATGGTACCCACTAAATACAATCCAAAGAGACATATGTACATGCTATGTGTCAACTCTTCCTTTTATAAACCCTCTTTGCAGTCCTCGCCTCTCAAAGGACATATTAGTAATGATTTCTAGAGGTGGAAACCGTATAGAACATATTTGACTGAATTTGTTGTCCTATCATATGCCTCTCCTGGAGCCATTAAATATACATTAGGCAGGATAAAAAAAAAAAAAAAAAAGGAATTTGCCCAATATAGAAAGATACAGGACATATTTTCACAATTAGCTGGGATGCCCTAACTTTCCCTCGTTTGTCGTTCTTTGAGCCGTTCTTGGGATTTACTACGCAGCTTGAGCGTCTCGGCATGCCCAGGCTCCATGCACAGCGCCGCCTCGCAATCTCTAATAGTGGACGCGAGGTCGCCTATTGAATCGTAAAATGCTGCTCGGAGATGCAGTAACTGCAGGTCGGGCTTGAAAGCTATCGCTCTCGACAGTTCGGTGATCGCCTCAGCTTCTTTGTGGTCGTCCATTAGAACTGTACGAGAACGCCCAAAACGTTAATAGGTCATCTTGGTAGCTAATAGCACGGGATGACAAGGCAAGTCGAATTTAATTTAATTTACCTGCTGCCCTGTATCTATAAGGGTAAGTCCTGAGAGGATCCAACTGAGTTGCGATGCTGAGGTCGCTCTTTGCCATGTCCCGGTCACAGTACTCGGAACGCTTCTCGTATGCGGATGCATTGTTCTGAGCTTTCTCGATTAGCTTGGTCATCTCATCGTAAGCGGCCTTGGTTTGATTTTTCAGGTGGTAAACTCGAGCCAAACCTTGGTGGGCCCGGGTGTGTTTGATGTTGAGAGCATTCATGTAACAATCGGCCGCTTTGTCTAGTTTCTCACAGTCTACATATATACTCCCGAGATTGTTCAGAGCCTGAAATTCGAAAAAAATATGAGAACCTGCCTTAAACTTTGTTAAAATCTTAATTTGCCCCTGGAGTTTGTTCCCCTTCTAAGTTCAGACCCTTCTCTGCCAAGGCAATTAATAGACAAGTTAAGCACTTACTTGTCCCTTTCGAAGGCCATCAGAAGGGCACCTAAGGGCCTCCTCCAGCAATTGGATAACGCTTGAAGATGAAACCTCTGAATCCGAATCATAAGCTGAGTCCGACAGAATGTACGCCTTGAGGAAGTAGGCTTCAAATGATCTCTTGATGGAGATCGATTCCTCAGCCTTGGCCAGGGCTTCCTCGCGGTGACCGGTATCGTATAGGATCCAGCCTTCATAGACAAGCCGTTCGTGTGCAAAGTTTGAGTAGTTTCTAGCTAACCGCAAGCTATGCATTGCTGTTTTCTGACAATTTAACCTGAATGGAACAATATCATGAAAATTACACGGAACACATTATTGTCACAATGTAAAAGTAAATTTGTGTGTCAGATTCATCCATATAACTCACCGTAAAAGTAGGAGCGATTGTCTAAACCGTAACAGACTCTTTCCAGGATCTTTTTCCAGCATGTGGTGCACCACCGCCAGCGAGCCGATATCATCAACACTTGACCATCGGTCATAGAGCTGCATCCAGCAATCAGCCTGGCTCCATTGCTGTGCGTGAGGCTGGAGAAGCTCAACCAGTTGTTCCCCGTGAATTTTCCCGTGGAACATCATGTAGTTTGGTTCCAGTGATAGCAGAGCGCGCACATCCCTCAAGGCCCCATCGTAGTCCTCAAGGGCAATCAAGAACCAGGCACGCAACTCAAGGCAATCGGGGGAAACCTTGAAGCCAATTATCTTGTTGATCTCCGAGATAGCAGCCCCAAGCTTATTCTCCTCTAGCATCAGGACGGCCCGATACTTGTATGGGTAAGTAAGGGTTGGGTCTAAGTCGGTAGCCATATCCAAATCCATCATCTTCTCGTGCCCGAGGCAATACAATGATCTCTCCTGATACATCCACCCTGTTGGCGTGTGATCAGAAATGAGAGTGTTCATCAACTTGTAGGCTGAGTATTTGTGCCCTCGCTTGTACTTGGTCCTTGCGACGCCCACTAATGAATAGAGATGCCCGGCCTCGACCGCTGCCTCAAACCAATTCTGCGCATCCTTGTACTCCTTCCTTTCGAGCATCACCACCCCGAGCTGGTGATAAGCGAGCTGCTTTTGCCACGGATCGCCTGCACACTCGATTAGCCTCTCTAGGAGCATGACAGTCATGTTAGATTTCATGTCATTCTCCATAGCAATATGACTTAAGAGATAGTACAATGCGAAGGAGGAATGTCCTACGAGAGCCAACCTCTCCCTCCTCTCTGGACTACAGAACAACCTCATCACGTTCGGGTTCTGCGTCGAACTAGGCAGCTCCCTCAATACAACCTGCAAGCATGCTGCCACTAGAAGATATCCGGTCTCTTCTAGCCCGTACTCGACCAATATCAAGGCATTGTCAAGGTTGTCCACCAGAGAAGCCAGATAGGAATCACAAGCGCATTTCATCTCCTCACAACAAAACTTGTTTGCGAAAGAGAGGAGCTCTAGGACGAGGGGAGGATCGAATGAGGTTAACCTTCTTGTCCGACTATATATCTCGGCCGCTTTCATTGCATCCACCGAGACCCCATTATGTGAAAAATTAATCTTCTCCCTTCGGGACTCCCTGAAATCTCCATACAACATTGTCTTAAATGGTCCAGAGAGCGACGCCATTTTGTACCTAATGCATCTCACCTCATCATCGCCAATACAAAACGACATGTCGCTATCATCATCGGAAGTTGAGCATTCCGCATCCTCCATCAAGATGTCCTCATCACCCCTAGGAGGTCGGGAGCACATGCAAGAATCATAAGCCGTTTCCGGATTGTAGCCGTGCACTAAGTTAGCCCTAGGGCACTCAATGTTTCGGCCACAGCAATCCATGGATGATGTCCCGATGAGCTCATCCTCTCTCCGTTCGAACCGTAACCATGACGAGAGCATAACCTTCGTGTGAACATCAATGGCATGTTGTCGAGCGGATCGAAGGCTCCGCCGGAACATTTTCGGATCAGGGAACCCCATAAAGAAAGCACATTGCTCGAGATATGCACCCGACTTTTCAGATGGAGGGCAGCTCTCCACATGGCGGGAGGCAGCTGCAAGAGTCTCAACAAAATCAACAGATTTGAGGCACGACTCTATCTCGGGCTCGAGGTTTTCAGTGCCAGGGAGGCCATAGGAGAGCAAAGTCTCGGCCAACAAATGCCGTGCTTGGTTGGATGGCGGATCATAGTTCCGGCTAGATTTCACCCGGATGGAGTTGGCCTTCAGGTGGTCCTGGAGGTGGTGGAAGAGCTTCTCCCTGACACTGCTGCCACTGCCGGAGGTAGGCTCGGAGTTGAGGGTGTAGATTTGAGGGCCTTTGCATCCGTCTACCATCTTCAAGCTACGCATCGTCGCAAACAGGTTGTGTTGCATCGTCTTATGATCAATGAGTTAAATTCAATGATCTGAAACCCGTACCATATAACAAAAAACGAAAAGGTCCCGAATCAATAGGCTTAGGGGAAGAACAACATCACTTTCGGGATCGGGAATTCAAACGGAACAATTCCAAGATAACTAGGTGGGGCCTGCAACACTACCAACGTTTGGATTGATGGGAATGTCACCTGAGAGATGGAGGAAGTGGGGGGGATGGTAATTGCAGGCAAATGGGGGTTGGGACCGGAAATGGTGGATTTCTCTTCCCCTTTTTTTTTAAAAAAAAATTCTTTTCCGGGAAAAATGAGGAAAATGAGACAGAGAGAGAGAGAAATTGGGAGAAGAATGTGGAGGTTAATATGAATGTTCTAAGTTGTAAAGCCAAAGAAACAGAGGTCCAGGAAGACCTTTGAGGCCGTTCCAACGGCCACTCTCCCCTTTTTAATTCTTCCCTTTTCCCTCTCTCCCGTCTCCATTGAATAGATCGTTTTTATTAGTTATTTCTCAAAAAAAAAAAAAGGACAAAAACCAATTTCCTATTAAATCTAAATATAAAGTATCTCTAAAAATGAGAATTCCATTAGTTATTTTTTTCCCATTGGTAATGACACAGTGTTATTATATATGTATTGTTGGAATTTAAGAGCTGGTGAGTGCTCAGAGACAGGACAGGTACAGTTGTGACCAGTGTGAGTCGTGCTGTTGGGTTGCCAAGCTAGCCATTCGAACAATTATATATTACATTACAAAAAATATTTGTGCCATGTATTATATGTTGTGTCATATAATAATATGCATTTCATAGATATATAAATCATCAAATTAATCTGTGAATTGTAGTCTGAATTAACTCATATCATTCTGTGTAATATTGCGTGTTTGTCCTACATATATATCTAACAATCTTCAATGTTGCTCAAGTCTCGGTTCAATCTTGATTGCCACAGTCAGGAACAAGAAATCTACTGCATTAGAGGAATATTAGATTTACGTTCTTCAAAGTTCAGATTTGCAGTGAACTATTAATAATGACATCAGCGGATCGAGATATACTATTAGATCGAAGCTGAAACACGCCCCTGATTATAATCTGCCACATGTATTCTACATCTTTATATGTATTTCTATAGATCATGATGACATATTATAAGAGAGACATCTTTTTAAGATATTTGGTTCTGTTGTTAGATAGGGAGGCAGCAAGGCTTTTTGCAAGGCACGTCGAAAGGTTTTCTTCTCTCTCACTTCCGTTGAAGATTATGATATCATGATATACGTAGGTCAAACAACATTCGTGGCTCTCTGAATTGTCGGGTTAATTTCTTTTCCCTCATCTTTTGCTCCTCCTACTTGAATTTTATAACCAACCAAACCCACAACTTGGATAAATATTGTTGTATGGCAGTCTCATGGCAATAATATTTTCTTTTTGGCAGAAACTAGTAAGGTACTGAGTTTTATCGGGGTGGTTGAGGAAGACAGAGACCATTTGCTCTTTACTCGCGGATCTTACCAAGGGAATTCGGTCAAGTAACCTCAGCAAGCCGGGGATGAGCAGGCAGTTGGCGAACTGGATCTAACTTGAAAGGAAGAAAAATTGATGTCATCTTGAAACTGTTGTGATCTTTTTATATTTATGCGGCCTGACAAGAGAGAAATGCCATAACTTTTCATAACTCTGTTACTGAGACTACGCAAATTGTAAGGCATGTTATTACCTCTGTCAAGGAGAGGATTTTCGTTCTTCCCAATAGACAAAGCAAGGTAGCCAAATCTAATTTAGCTTCCCCTTTGGGTCTTAGAAGGAAGTACATGTTACAATTAGATATCGGATGAGTGTTGTATTATGTACTCTGTATATATTTTTTGACAGTTCAACGGAAGGCAACAAAACTTATCCGAGAAAGAATTTTATCGGGGTGTGGCGCACCATTGATATATTGTCGGAAAACTTGGTACCATCGTATATATAGATGTTTTTGCAGGCCCTATTTATCCAATAGAGAAAATTATATTACTGTATACTTTTTACTATTTGACAGCTATAACTTCAAAGAGTGTCATTTCACTATAACTTTGCCGGTGGAAATAGAAATTAGAAAGCCATGCATCCATTTTATCAAAATAAATCATCATTAAAAAAAAAAAAAGTTGTGATTCGCGCAATGCTTCTCTTCAAGCATTGGTGGTCTTTTCCTGCTTTCCCTTATTCTGCCATCATGACATCCGACTGCTAGGGACATTTATAAGTCTTTCCGACTGATCTTAAGTATTTGACTTGTGTTGCAATTATATATATATATATATATATATATAATTAATTTGACTTCTACCGATTTAAGTTAAGGAATGAAGAAATTATTTTGTGATTAGAGTTTGCAAGATCAAAGGCAGACCATGCATAATACAAAACTAACATAAAACCAACTAACCAAACAAATCCCTTCTAAATCCCCGATTCCGGCTGTCGAGCATTGGTGGTGTCTCTACTGGCCGGCGTGCATTTCCTGCTTTCTCTATTCCTGATAGTACAAAATAGCTAGCTAGCTGAGCTAGACTGTTTGATGGGTGTCCTCACCTGATTTCTCTGGTTCTTGTTGCAGTTCGTGACCGGAGCGTGAACCATTGCAATTGCTGGTGAGGGGACCATGGAAGTGGACTGTCGGGTGGACCTCCGGGTCCGAAGCAGAATCAGATTTGGGGATAGAAAGATTACTGGGGCGTTTTGCGTAAAGGAAAATTATCAGGAAGAGGAAGAAGGAGGTGAAAGATATGATCAGTACTAGCATCATGACCTTTCCATGGGACGCAAAGTTCCGGTCCGTCGAGAGTCGCAGCTCGCGGCCGTCCTTCTGAGGGCTGAAGTTTGGGGCGGTGAGCGGCGCTGATTGTGACATTCTTGCCAAGGAATGCGAAGAAGCTTCCATCCAGCGATCTGAGAAGGGATGAAAACTTGGGATATAATTGAAGTAGGAGGAGAGGAATTGTCTGTTTATATATTTACATATGCTTTAATCAGAGAACCAAAAGGAAAATAAAAGCATCGATGAAACTTTTCCGATTAAACAACCCTTGGATTTTAGATAAATATATATAGAGACGGTTTTCTGTGACAAAACTAATCGTAATTTAGAAATACTGGTTATCTTCACAGAATACTACGTAGATTAATAGTTTCGGGAATTTACCGCAAAATACGAAGCCACAACATCCTAGAGGTCGGGAATTTAGTGTGTGTGTGTGTGTGTGTATATGTATATAGTTCGTCATACATTTGTACGAAGTGATCAACTTGATGACTGATGGAAGTGATATTTGTCATTCGGTATCAATCATAAGTTAGATGATAAGGCACGTATGTAGGGTTTTGGTTTTCGAGTTGTTTTATGTCCATTTGTGCCTGTTCGGAGTCTTTTCGAAGGGATGCACGTATTTGAAAGTGATATAGGATGGTTCCAAGAGAATATGAAGGAGCTACATGCCGTACAGTAAATACAACTATCATGAGAGGGCGTGGGCCTTCCCGGTCAATAAGTCCCGGCTGGCGCGAACGTGCCGCATCTTCAGCATCCTTAAAATGACTCGAGGACTAAGTCGCAAATGATCAATAACCACACAGTGCTCGCTTTTCGATTGGGACAGATTAATTATGCAGTGTTTTTCTTATCTCGGCTACACATATATAGACCAAACTGGCAGAGTATTATAAATCGATGTCCTGTTTTCTCGTAATTATTACCCATAGATGAGCATAGCGACCTCAATCATAACAATGTGAATTTTGATTTCCACACGTGTCTTGATTGCAATGTTTGGCACACATTATTGAAGATGCCACGGGCCCTCAGAATGTGGTACCTTCGGCATAATGACAGGAATTCTCGGGCCTAACCGCTGGCCTACTGAGATATACAATTTTAGGATGTGACAAACAAGATTATAGTTTAGCCCTTAGGTAAGTGCGTCTTTCTCCGGTTATGGCACAAGGCGTCAGAAACTATCAATACGAGGAAATTTATCAGTTTTTTTTTATGTGAATCATAGTATCTGAAAGTCTAATTAAGCTCTAACTAATTCAGTCGAGTCGGGTCGGTCTACTAAGGATTAAAACTCTCCAAGCTTGAATTTTCTGCATTCACAAGGACTCGAACTCGAGACCTTATTTAAGCGAAACAATCGCCGAACCATTTAAACCAATCAACGTTAATAAAGAGACGTAAAAATCTTGATGAAATGACTAATTATTACATGATGAATTCAATTTTCATGAGAAATATCTCCTTTTGTCACGGTGCACATCAACAACTCACGTATCATTTCCTTGTTGGATTTTCTTCCTCGTCGATTTCCTTATTGCCATTACACAATTTGGAATTTTCTCCATCATAACTCGAACTGCAGGAAGGAATTAGTGTCTTGGTTATGCTTCATCCTTTTTGGTGAAACTTCTACTCGCTGTATGGAAAGCATATACAAAGCCACAGCATCCACAAAGTGAAGGCACAACTCGCCGAATTGATATACATAAGTTAAAACAAATTAGCCGGGATCGATATCTACCAGGACCCCTACTTTGCACGCGGTAAGAATTGCAGTCTGGTCCAATTGAACAAGTTGAACAACTTGCTCTTGAGTTCCAGATTAATATTCTCACTTCAACCATCCTTTTCTATAGCGATGAATAAGGCATTTCTAGCTAAGTGGAAGGAGGAAGGATGCGAGCACCAAAGGTACCTTAGAATATTTGTAATTTGAGGCTAAATTGATCTGAAAGCGAAACATAATCAAAAGCTAAAAAGGGAAGCAGGGCAAGGGAACATATTATTCATATTTATTCGAATATATCTTGAGGCCACTGGCTGCATTGTGCCTATGGTCAATGCATACGAAGAATATTCATATTCTTGTACAAGTTGCAGGGGGAATTATAAAATGTTGGCATTGGCAATATAAACCCTTTGGTATAGTACCCGATGTTACTGGTAGTGCACTAAAAATACTCGAGAAGTCTGTCTGAACTCTTTTCGGTTCTAGGGATCAGAAGAAGCAGCCCTACGTGCGGGAAACGACTGATTGGTAAGGTCCTGTCCCATGAAAATGAGGAATTTGAGTTGGTTTCGGTGACTGGAAATGACTCGAAGGAGAGAAGAGCAGCTGTGTTGGTATGTCTCTTGGAGGGCCATGAAGGGGAACTTCGGGTTATACTCACTAAAAGGTCCATGAAGTTGTCTTCTTACCCGGGTAAAAATTTTGTAATCCATGCGCAACTAACTTCAAACAGAAACTCAAAAGAAGAATATATAACTGTTCTAAATTTTATTTTGTTGGAAGTACAGGGGATGTGGCATTGCCAGGTGGGAAGATGGAAGAGAATGATACCGACGACGCCGCGACAGCTTTACGGGAAGCCCTGGAAGAGATTGGCCTGGATCCTAATCTCGTTGAAGTTGCCGCAACTCTTGAGCCCTTCTTCTCCCAGGTTTTCTTAATTCTACTGTGTATGCTTATTACTCCATAATCCATGTGATACCACGGAACGATCTATAGTGGCATATCGTACATTGCCAAAAAATATTACTGACAATCTAGATTATCACCAATTTAGATTACTACTAATTAAACTAGATGATAACACGCGCGTTGCATGGGAAATGTTTTTAATTTTCTCAATTAAAATGATTATTGTATAATACTACATTGATAGTAATCTTATTACGTTGTCATAATTTAGTTTATATTGGGGAGTATTGCTTTTATTCCTCTAAAGTGACAATAAGTAAGTTTAATGTAGGCAGATTGCCCCTCCACGACCTTGTACGGCTCAAGTTAGAATCACATAATCTAAAATATTATTTTAGAAAAACAAAATAATTGGAAAGTATATATTTGAATTGAAAAAAATAGAAGAAACAGAATTTATGAAATTAGCTTTGGAAAATATCTTATAACTTGTGGTTAGATACACATATGATTAATATAGATTATAAAATTAAAATCATAAGAAATAATATATGTTTGTATTCAATATTTAATGGATAGTGTATATTCGGAATTGTAAATATTTTTAACTTCATATGTATCAAATCTTGATTTCTTGAATATGATATCTAGCGTAAAATAAAATTTTCTGAAACTATACAATATTCAATAGGATAAAATAATCATCAGTATCTAATTATTGTTAGAAAATTATTTGCGAAATAGTTAAATATTAAAATAAGGAACTTTTTGGATTCTTAAAATATAAAAATGCAATAATTCTATAAAAATAATTATTTTGGACAAAATAATAAAAATAATTAATGTAATTGTTCATAATATATTTTCTCCAATGTGATAGAGTAATCAATATCGTAACAAAATCTTAATGAAAATTAAAGTTGTTGACTAAATCTCCTAAGAAATATATATAAAAAATTGGATCATCTTTTGTATAAAAATTATTTTTATGTAGGTAAGATGCCATCTCATTGCAGAATAGCATCTATAAGGTCCATCAAATTCCTCACCACTTGAATTTAGAGCACGACTTGGGGAGCTTCGAACACATCTATATGAGAATATTTCCTTCCTTTATAGGAATATAATAATTTATTCAATATAAATCGAAGACGTGGTAGCGTAAGAGAGCTTCATTTTTTATTTTTGATAATATAGCGGCATGAGAATTCAGCTAGGCCATTGTTTATATATATAGAGAGAGAGATATTAGCGGTAACGTTGGAAAGAAGTATTTGGAGATTGCACCAAAGTGGTATAATCCCTCGTGGTGCCTATTCATATTAGCAACCATGACGACAATCAAGATTTTCGGTACTGTGATATAACCAAACACGACAATTTTATAGGCCCAAATAATTTAGTTTGACCTGGCTTGACTAGATTAGTCGCGACCCAATTGAGCTTCCAGATATCAGGGTTCAGATGGAAAAATAATTTAATCTAAAATAACTAATGTTCTACTCAAATTGTTTCATACCAAACGCCAGAAATGAGTTCCATCCCATCAATTCTCTTGGTTAAGGAGATCGTATTACAGGAATAGCTTCTTGTACGCCTGCTGGTAGCATACCTTGATCGACCACTTTCCGCTAGTTTTATATATACACATTTACAATTACACAAAAAAAAAACTCAAGGCCAGGCCCATTGGGCCCCCATTGCAGCATCTTCTGAGGGTTGTCCCCGTGGTGGGCCTGCTTAAAAGCCCAGACGAGTTTGTACCTATACTCAGCTATGATGAGGTGGATGCTATTTTTGAAGTCCCCTTGGAGATGTTCCTGAAGGTAAAATTTAGGGCCTGTTTGGTTTCAAGATGATATTTTAGAATCACAATTTTAATTTAACTCTACCCACTACAATACAAAATAATTCATACAAAGTCAAAGAGTGGGCCTCATTTATACCACTTTTTTCCACAACAAAACAACATAACACATACAAAGTCAAAGGGTGGGCCCCATTTATACCACTCAAAATCAAAATCAAAATCTGATTTTAAAATCCTACTATGAAACCAAAAGCAACCTTATTGTTGTATCACCAATATCATCTGATTATCTGATCTTGCGCTCTCTCTGGCTTCTAGAATAATATATCAACTGAACTAGGACCAATGTGATTTATCACTGGAGTTGTGTTGATGGCGTCAATTTTAGAAACGAATCAAACCGGCATATCAAATATCAATCCTTCATGATATCTAAGTCTTTTAATAATAATTTTACTTTACACAGGATGACAAACACAGGTATGAGGAAAGGGAATGGAGAGGGTGGAAGTACATTCTTCACGCCTTCGATTTCCAATCGAATGGGGAATTGTTTCATGTATGCGGATTAACAGCAAGAATTTTGATACGAGTGGCCTCGATTGTGTACCAACGATCTCCATCCTTCAACATGCAAGCTCCCGACTTCCAGCACTTGCAAGTGGCGCTGGATTTCCCGATAGTTATCATGAATGTCGAAACTGTGTTCTATCTCTCTATTGCTACATAATTGCAAATTACTTCTTGATGTGCTGGCTATTAATCTTTCATGCTCAGATCGTCAGCTATGGATTCCTTTAGATTTTAATAATACCTAGTTACGGAGATGCAAATGATTAGGCTTTGTAATTACTTGACAATAATATGTTAATGTTCGCAAGTCTCTATGACTAAGATGTCGTATTGGTCAATTACCACTTTCTAATTTGGGTTATAAATCATTAAATGGAAAATCAGCTGAAGGAGAGAAGGACTACTAATAACAAAATCTATCTATCTATCTATATATATATATATATAATAAAACACAAGCTGAATTCTCACGCTACACATCATCAAAAATAAGAAATGGAGCTCTCTCGCTTTGTCACATCATCACTTATGTATTAAGAAATTTTTTTTATCATCAATTATGCAATAGAATACATATATTATTTGCATATAACCCAATATAGTATATATTATACACATTAGCTGCTATTCAAGAAATCTTTTATATTGTAACAATCAAACTACCGCTCATATATATTATAGCAATATATAGAGTTGGAGAGCAATATTAATGAGGATTTATAATATTTATAGAGGTTCCCTATATAATATTATTTTCTCAATTAACCATCATCACTTTTTCATAATTATCGAATAATGTATAGATTTTCTAATATAGATAAATGAGATTTTTTTATTATTAATTTTAAATAGTATTAGTAATAAATGGGAACCATTGAATAAAAGTCAAATCAAGAATTGTATGTGCTGCAAAAAAAGAAAAAAAGAAAATGAATGAAGATAAAATCTATGTATATATATATATATATATATATATTGTAGTTGCCGCAACAAATATAGATTACATATTTTTATAAAAAAAGATTTCATATATATATATATAGTTGCCGCGCCAAATTAAATTTATATTAATTAAAATGTTTATATGAAATATATAGTTTTTGTTTTCTGATAATTCAACATGGGTGTATATATATGGTCACCCGCCTTGCCGAGTATCTTTTAAAAGAGAACAATATTCTATATATAAGTTAAACATCTTTTTTTCTCTTCTTCCCAAAATTTTTCTTTTTCATGGTTGAATTTTGATTTGTTAAATGATCTTTTATTTGCAAAGTTGAAATTGATTATCTCAATATTGATTGTTTTCGCAGTATTTCTATTCAATTACATTATGAATGTCGCTTTTGAAATTGTAAGACTTTCTGATTTTTATGCCTTATATATTTCTTTTTTGTTCTTATTTCAGAATTTGATGAAAACCATTTCTCCATAAACTTCGAGTTCGATAGCTATATTTCTTTATTATTTTTCTTTGGTTGAGTTCTGATTCATAGAATGAATCTTTCAATGTAAATTTCAAACTAATTGCTTCGATATTGATTGTTTCATTAATCTTCTCCAAAATTTTCTTTTTCTTAGTTGAAATTTGATTTGTTGAATGGATTTTTTAATGCAAATTCAAAATTTATTATTTGATATTAATGATATGATCTCTATTCGAGTTCCATTATAGATGCCGCTTCAATAATTATAAGACTTTTCTAATTTATATATTTTGAATATTTTTTTATATTTATTTCATAATTTAATGAAAATCTTTTTTTCATGAACTTAGAGTTCAATAGCTTTATTTATTTATTCTTATTCATTGGTTGAAGTTTGATTGGTAGAATTAAATTTTTTAATGCAAAATTTTCAAACTAATTGTTGTGGAATTGCTTTAGTAATTTAAATCCTTCAATTTTTCTTTTTATTAATATTTTATAATTCAATTAACATATTTCTCTCATCAACTTTGAATTTAATATTTTAGTTTATCAATTTATTTTTACAAACTTTGATTTGAGTACTCATAACAATGATACTAAATTAATTTCTATAGTTTTAGATTCTTATTCATCAATTCCTAATTCTACATAAAACTCAATGATTTATATATATATATATATATATATATATATATATCAAATTTTACATTATTTAATGAAACAAATAATTTTTTTATATTTTGAGATTTTTATTTTAAAGTTTATTTAATAATCATCTGCATAACGCGCGGGCCTTCATCGAGTTTATATTAATTTAACAAATTTATTCATTTCCTGTAAAACATTTAACATAGTATTTACATCATTGAATTTCCTCGAGATGCGCGTCCAATAATATTTTAAATATATATTTATTTATTTAAAAGTCTCGAAAAATCTAAAAGGAGGAAATAATCTTTTGGGATGATCTTCTATACTTTTAATAGTGAAAAACGTTTTCATATATTTATTATTCACAGAAAAAAATCATTTCAAAATCATTTTAAAAGCAAAAATGTGTATTTTCAGTTTCGGAAACCCTTATATTTCTATTTCTTATAAATCTATAGAAACCAGTGAGATGATTAAAGACCAAAAAAGTCCTCATTTCCATCAAAGTCCTCCCCGATCAATTTATGAAAAACGTTTATGTTTCCATTTCTCATAAATCTATAGAAACCGTGAGAGATTAAAGTCCAAAAGTCCTCATTTCCATCGAAGTCTTCTCCAATTGATTTAACGATTGACATTTTGCCCAATCGAAGGCTTGAAAAAAGCATCATGGGAACTTCGGAGAATTTGCAACAAAGGACCATCCTTGTGCACATTTATGGCTATTTTCAAATTTGTTCATTAACAATAAAAACTTGAAATCACAACGTGTCTTTAATCTTTTGACTGAAACTAACTTTTGCTCTGATATTGATATGATTCCAATCACTAGAATTTTTGCTCTTTTAAGGTGAAATCGTATATATCCACAACCTATTAATTGATACTAATTTCATTCCGGTTCAGTATAGTCTTGGTTGCGAATATTCTCAACAATCTTTTACATCTGAAAATAAACAAACTCGCTTGATTGATATGAAAAGTATAATCTCGGTAAAAACTGGGAAAATGGGAAAAGAAATGTTTTATCCATTATGTGCATAGATATGAAAACGGAGATCTTAGCAAAGTCGCAAAGTGCAAAATCCTTGGATTCACTAAATTCCTAACTAAATAAAGCAAAGACTACAGCTTCCAAATCCAGTCAGATAAGTCTTCCCTCAAGGAGATGGCATTGCCGAATCCGAGTGAAAATTAATCTTAGTCAGTAAATTCAGAATATTTGGTGATTTTGCCGAAGTAGGATAAAAGGGTCACCCTCGAGTCGTCGCTTCTGGCTTGCGCCTTAGTAGTCTTCTCTTGGTACGAAGGAAAGAACCTTCCATAAGACTTTTGGTTACGGATCCCACAACATCATCACACTTTATAAATCCACCGACTCACGCCCGCCAGAAGTGCACATATACATCAAATTCCGCATCCGAATAGGCCGATCTTGCTCTGTCGCTGCTGCCTCCGATGGCCACCCCGGAGGCATACGGAACCAACCTCCCTTCAGTCCCGTCATGGCTGAACAAGGGGGACAACGCCTGGCAGATGACTGCCGCGACACTGGTGGGCCTCCAGAGCATGCCGGGCCTGGTCATCCTCTACGCCAGCATGGTCAAGAAGAAGTGGGCTGTCAACTCCGCCTTCATGGCCCTCTACGCCTTCGCCGCCGTCCTCATCTTATGGGTCCTCCTGTGCTACCGCATGGCCTTCGGCGACGCCCTCCTCCCCTTCTGGGGCAAGGGAGCCCCTGCTCTTGGGCAGAGCTTCCTCGTCCGCCGCGCCAAAGTCCCTGAGACCGTCCGCCACCACCAGGACGGCTCCATCAAGAAGCCCGCCACCGAGCCTTTCTATCCGATGGCCACTCTAGTCTACTTCCAGTTCACGTTCGCCGCCATCACCATGATCCTACTGGCAGGGTCGGTCCTGGGCCGGATGAACATCCTTGCCTGGATGGCCTTTGTGCCCCTCTGGCTGGTATTCTCCTACACCGTCGGTGCATACAGCCTCTGGGGGGGCGGCTTCCTCTACCAATGGGGTGTAATTGACTACTCCGGCGGCTATGTCATCCACCTCGCCTCCGGGATCGCCGGCTTCACTGCAGCCTACTGGGTAAACTATCGATATCATGAAACAGTCATTTTCTTTTTTAATCTAATACTTTTTCTAAATCACTTCATTCATTAGCATGTGCACACATCCAACAAAAATACATTTAATCATGCAAATGGGAATAACTTAGTCAGGATCAACTAATGCGAACGAGATGTTAATGTGGTTTTTTAAGTTTCATTAATATATGATTATTCTCAGGTTGGGCCGAGGCTGAAGAGTGACAGAGAAAGGTTCCCGCCCAACAACGTCCTTCTTATGCTGGCGGGTGCGGGTCTCCTATGGATGGGATGGTCTGGGTTTAACGGCGGGGCTCCCTATGCTGCCAATATCGACGCATCCGTGGCCGTCCTCAACACGAACATCTGTGCGGCCACGAGCCTCCTCATATGGACATCGCTTGATGTCATCTTCTTCGGAAAACCATCGGTCATCGGAGCCATCCAGGGAATGATGACCGGGCTTGCCTGTATCACTCCCGGCGCTGGTAAGTCTCTGTCCTAGTGTTAAACAACCAAGATATATCCGTAGGCAACTCAACTTGTCGTGCATCTTATAGCTAAATTACAGTTATGAATTAATGGATTGAATCGATATGGGCAGGGGTGGTGCAGTCATGGGCGGCGATAGTGATCGGAGTGCTTTCCGGTAGCGTGCCGTGGGTGTCGATGATGATCCTTCACAAGAAATCCACTCTTCTACAAAAGGCATGACCTCTTTACTATGTTACGTACTTTAAGGCAGCTCATTTACATTTACACATGACATTGATACGTTCCACGAATATGGACCTAGCTACATCGTTAAATTCATCACGAGATACTGGTATATGTCAACATCGGTCGTTTATTAATTCGTGGGCAACTATTCAAAAATATTTTAGAGGAATTGACTTGGCTAAAAGGGGCGAAAGTGGAGGTAGATAGGCTGCTAATTACATAATTAATGTCTCCCTACTTTCCGCTCGTTGAATTTTCCAGCAAAAAAGAATTGTCCACTTCCCATTGTAGTACTGTACGTCAATGTACCCATCCAAGTTGAATCTTAAATGACACATTGATGAAAAGTCAACTTTGTTGTCTATATAATTAGGAGGGGGAAAAAAAAAGAAGCTATTGTCAAGTGTCACATCGTATTTGTTTCATAAGATTTGGAATAATGACCCTCCGTGATCGATATTGCATAAAGGTCGATGATACTCTAGGGGTGTTCCACACCCATGCGGTTGCCGGACTCATGGGAGGGCTTCTAACGGGGCTCTTCGCCGATCCGGCTTTGTGCGAGCTGATCGCACCGATCCCAGACTCGAGGGGAGCATTCTATGGGGGAAGCGGCAGGATACAGTTCCTGAAGCAGATCGTGGCGGCCTTGTTCGTGATTGGCTGGAACATAGTTTCCACATCTGCGATTTGCCTGGCCATAAAGTTGTTTGTGCCCTTGAGGATGCCCGATGAGCAGCTCATGATTGGAGATGATGCGGTCCACGGTGAGGAGGCCTATGCTCTCTGGGGCGACGGGGACAAGTACGACCCCACGAACTCGAGTAACTGGCCCGGGCAGTCCTTCCCGGAGGCCAACCCGATTAACATGGCCTCGCCTTATATCAACGTGGCTAGAGGTGTGACGGTCAACTTGTAACTCAAACGTAGCGGTGAATTGCGATTCCCTTGTACAAGTGGGAAACCATGAGTATTGAATTTGGGAAAATTTTAGCTGACAAGTGAGAGTGGGATTTCGATAAGTGCCTGTAAATATTTTTCTTTTTCCTGTCCAAGTTGTAATTCCATTGACATTTGATTGTTAAATTGTTTTTTTGTTAGGTAGAGTGTCAAATTGTTCATTTACTAATTAGTCCTCCCAGTCCTGGACGCACGATTCTCTCGCTGTCTTTCTGCAACCACAGAGTTCTTATTTCAAAAAAATTGGTTCGATTATTTTAACCCTTATAAAATTTATAGATTATTGTTAAAACTAAATTATTGAGGTAATAAAGTAATAGAGTAATAATTTTTTTAAAAAAATATGAGATTTTAATTATGACAAAATTCAACTTAAGGGAAAATAGTGGGCATTATTAAATAAAATTTTATTTTAATAATATAATAATCCTCTCACGAGCGCAAACTCCCTCGTTTTTGTGGTTGTTTTTCTCGAGACATCTTTTTAAGTCCTTCTAAAATTTGCTTATTTAATAAAATTGCATAATAGAGAAGATACTGGAGGAGATTTTTGAGAATACTGAGTAGTGGATCTTTTAAAATATTTACTTTTTATTGTTTATCTTAAAAATATGAGAGATTTTGGTAATTTTTGTATATAGTAAAGTTTAATCTTTGAAAAAGGGGTGGCAATTACAAAATAATTTTTTTTCTTGCAAATTGCTCCAGCCTTTTGGACTTCAGGAGGCCCATTGACCCTATGGCCTAGAGCCTTTCTTTTCATTTTGTTGGTGAATCACAGAAGACTAACTAGACTCAGCCGAAAGAGAGAAAAAATAACTAGACATGCACGGGGTCAGGTCAATTCATTGTTCTCTTCCATTCGCATTCTTCATATACGAGAATTCGTATGTACGATTATACGCATAGCCTCTGTAGTACGGGTCACGATCTAGTGGATATTTATATTATCATCATAACCAGAACTAAATGGCCAACAATAATGTCGGATATTGCAATAATCAAGAAGGAGAATTCAAAGTCTAGCTAAGACCAATTATTTAGCCGCCATAGATGGCCACAACGACGGTCCTCTCTTACCCTTTGAGGTCCTCCGCTAATGAAGCCAACTAATGGAGCCAAGGGAATATATATATATATATATATATATGAGCTCATACTGTTCTTGGGAAGCACCTCTGCTTAATAGGATTCATTGGTCTCATCAACGAACAAGAGATGTTTCAATCTGCAATATATATCCTATTGTATTCGGTACACCAAATTTGCTTGTGTGAGAAGACGATAAAGAAAACCGGCTCTTCAGTGACAAATTTCAGGAACTGGGCTTATGATATGCATAGAATGTGAAGGGAATAAAGAAATTGAAAGGTACGAATGTTGATTGGTTCAAGCGGTTCGACGCTTGTTTCACTTAAGTACGGTTTCGAATTTGAATTCTTGTGAATGCAGAAAATCTATGTTGGGAGAATTTTACTGATTTGGCTCGATTAGATTAGTCGGAATTTTCACACTAAAAAAAGAAAATGAAAGGTGGTCAAAGGGTCAAACTTTAGTTTTTCTCACGCGCATACAATTGACTCCAATCTGATCACATGCTCCAGGACTTCCATGCCTTAAATGTCTCTCCTAAGTTCCAAAAGGAAAATCTTTCTCCGTTCTTGAAGATTCGTTTCTCCCTTTACTGAGCCGACTTCGCTCGACTAGATTAGTCGGTTTTTCACGCTGAAAAAAGAAAATGAAAGGTGGTCAATGGGTCAAACTTTAGTTTTTTCCCACGCACATGCAATTGACTCCTATCTGATCATATGCCGCAGACTTCCACGCCTTAAGGGTGTGTTTATTTTTTAAAAAAATTTCAACTCAACTCAACTCCACTTATTTTCAATTCAACATCACAATCATTACTTTTTTTATTTTTAAATTTTTTATAATCTTTCAATTCAATTTTTAATATTAAATTGGCAAAGCTCGAGGTGCTAAGCATGTCCAACTGCCTCCTGTCAGGTCCCATTGATTCATCTCTTTTGCATCTCCAGTCCCTAACTGAGATTCGTCTTGGGAGTAACAAGCTGTCCACTGGGATTCCCGAGTTCATCACAGATTTGTCTAACTTGACATCATTGAGTCTGAGCTTTGCTGGAATTCATGGAGAGCTTCCTCACAAGTTAATCCAATCACCAAAGCTCCAGACTCTTGACTTGTCATATAATTCACTCCTCCATGGTTCTTTGCCCGAATTTCCCAAAAACAGTGCCCTTCAAACATTAATTCTTAGTTTCACAGGTATTTCGGGGATGTTACCAGATTCCATTGGGAACCTTGAGAATTTGACTAGAATAGAAATGCTACATTGCAGTATCAGTGGATGGATCCCCAGCTCGATGACAAACCTCTTTAAATTAGTCTATTTGGACTTGTCATTCAACAACTTAACAGGTCCAATCCCATCTTTCAGTATGTCCAAGAATCTGACGCAGATCACTTTATCTCACAATAATTTAGCTGGTGAAATTACGTCCACCCGCTGGGAATATCTTGAGAAACTTGTAGATCTCAACTTGAGGTCCAATTCAATGGAGGGCAGGATTCCCTCATCCCTACTTGCACTTCCATCGATTCGGAAGATACAACTCAACAGCAACAAATTTTCGGGTCGACTTAGTGAATCTCGAGAATTCTCGTCTTATCAACTGGATACGCTTGAGTTGAGCGACAACCGCCTGGAAGGTCCGATACCAATGCCCATCTTTGGCCTGCAACAGCTGAGGGTGCTTGCACTTTCTTCTAATAAGTTCACTGGTTTCTTGGATCTTTATCAGATCCTGCAAAACAGCAGTCTTGCTCATCTTGATCTCTCCTACAACAACTTGTCTGTTGATTACGCGAGTACCAGTTCTGAGATGGGATCTTTTCTCCGGATGGCAACGTTAAACTTGGCTTCCTGTCAGTTGAAAGTTTTTCCTTCTTTTTTGTCGAACCAAACACACCTCGCATTTCTAGACTTATCCAACAACGAACTTGAAGGTGCAATACCCAAATGGATATCGAATCTTGACGGGCTTCAGTATCTCAATCTTTCATATAATCTCCTTGAGGACAGAGAAATGACTGTCCATAATCTCTCTTTGTATCTCACCACCCTAGACGTTCATTCAAACAAGCTCCAAGGCCAATTGCCACCCTTGCCACAGTTTGCTGCTTATTTGGACTACTCGAGCAACAACTTCAGCTCAGCTATTCCAGATGATATAGGCGATGACCTGCTTTTCACTATGTTCTTCTCTCTGTCGAGGAATAATCTCCATGGCATCATCCCTGAATCAATCTGCCAGGTTTTATATCTTCAAGTACTGGATCTATCCAACAATTATTTGACAGGACCAATTCCCTCATGCATGCTGACCAAGTACCTAAACGTTCCCAATCTCCGCAATAACAACTTGAATGGGAGAATTCCTGATAGTTTTCCGCGAACAAGCGCTTTGAAAAGCTTGGATCTCAGCGATAATCGACTGGAAGGGAAGCTTCCAATGTCTCTGTCAAACTGCAAGATGCTAGAGCTTTTGGACATTCGGGAAAATCACATCAATGATGTCTTCCCATGCCAGTTGAAGAACATCTCAAGCCTGCGCGTACTCGTCCTACGATCCAATCAGTTTTCGGGTTCAATTGGATGTCATGGTAGCTGTGATGCCTGGGAGAAGCTTCAGATTGTCGACCTTGCAAACAATAACTTCAGCGGCAAGCTACCAAGGGAATGCCTTGCCACTTGGCAGGCAATGAAGGCAACCGGAGAACGAACTCACATCCAAGTCCCAGTTATGGAGCTGTCAGGGTTGTATTACCCGGAGGCAGTCGCCATCACAGTGAAAGGCCTGCAGCTGGAACTCGTGAAGATTCTAACGGTGTTCACTTCGATCGACTTCTCAAGCAACAGGATCGAGGGCACAATACCGGAACTAGTGGGGGATCTCAAGGCTCTTCATCTGCTCAACCTGTCCCATAATGCACTCTCGGGACCAATTCCATCGTCTCTAGGAAATCTGCACGGGCTTGAATCCTTGGACCTCTCTTCGAACCGTCTCAGTGGTGGGATACCCCCTGCGCTCGCGGATCTCAATTTCCTGTCGGTACTGAATCTCTCGCAAAATCAACTGGTTGGGAGCATCCCGGCAAGTAAGCAGTTCCTGACATTTACATCAAGCTCTTATAGAGGCAACGCCGAACTCTGTGGGCCGCCTTTGACTCAGAGTTGCACGATCGCCAAGGATCCAGAAGCTACGTCGGAATCAGAGTCCGAAAGCACGGATGCAAGTGTGGTGTCATATTGGCATTTCGTGATTGTGGGATTCGGAGCAGGACTTGGAGTTTCTGTAACATCTCTTACCCCCGGAATAGAGGTGAGCAATGGCTTGATGCCCTTGCGGGCAAGATACTTGTGAAAGTTTTTGCAATGTTGAAGTTCCGCTAGGATTGTCAAGTAACATATGTTTCCCTACCTTCAGTTCACTTGGACTGCTTAAATAAAATTTGAAGTGCAGGTTCTTATGTGCTTTTACACCTTCGCAAATCCATTACATAAACTGACTGAACCGCTGCGAAACGTGTTGCACTGTCTAGCCATCAATAAGGAGCAAGGCAGAGGACAAGGGACGGGTTCTTTGATCTTGCATCTTAAGCGTTCATTAAGCAGTAAAATAAAGAGCAGAATACACAGAATAGAACCATAATTCATGATTGGGATGATGATTAGCAGTCATTCATATTTGATATGTGCTTATCAACTGGGCTGTAAATAAGCAACTTGACTAGTGCAATTCTTCAGCTTCCTAGAAAGATATCTCGGGACAGGAATTTCCATGTCCATGGTGATTTTGAAGTGCAAGAAGAGGGAGAAGAAAGCAATGTTCATCAAGGGAAGTTGAAAGGGCGTCTTAGGAAAAATTCTAAGATACAACGAGAAATTCTAAGATACAATCATCATATGGTGCAATCGTTCGAGCAACAAATGTTGCTCATTAAACCATATGTCAAACATATCCGAATGCCAATGGAAAATCTTCTTTTACATATCGTCAAACATTTCGTGATGCCAATAGGAAATCTTTTTTCACCAGTTCCACTTCCGGTTCTGTTCCATGCCCTACCCAATGGAATGACAGAGACAAAATGAGAGAATATGCTAGTAATCAGAATTATTATTCATCAAGCCTTACAATATCCGGAATTCTACAGACTGCACCCATCCTCCGATCAACGTTAAAACTAACACTGCCCGTAGCCGGAAAAAAAAGTCAGAAATCAGAATCTTGCGATCAGAACGGCTTCCCCGAGGACATGCCCATCTATGGCCTCCAGCAATTTCTCCTTGGTCACCTGCATCAATCATTCAATCAATAAGCCCATTTCAGCCCAATGACAAAGCCCAACACCAGGCTTTTCGCCCCCAATCTATATGGACAGACGATTATGTACGTACCTTGTGACCCAAGTGAAGCATGGAGTCCAGGGCGTAGAGCTTGAACTCGAACCGGTGCCCGTGGTTGGGCAGCACCGGGCCCCGCCACCCGGGGACCTTGTTGTCGTTGTAGCCCTCCTGGATCCCTGCGTAGTCCTTGCCCGCCTTCTCCCCCTTCCCGGAGAAGCCCTCTGGGAAGCCCTTGGGGTTGGGCGGGATGTTCGCGACGACCCAGCAGGTCCATGGCACGATGGGGCTGCTCGGGTCGGGGGCGTCGATGTCCTGCACGACCAGGGCCAGGGATTCGGTCCCATCAGGAACGTTGTACCACTCGAGCGGCGGGGACACGTTCTTGAGCGCCCCCTGCCCCTCGTCGGTGAACTTCCTGGGAAGGCGCCCCTCGTGGTTGATCGCCAGCGACACCAACCGAAACTCGTCGCTCGCCATCTTCCGATTGATTGATTCTGACGACTCCGATAAGCTAGCACGCTGAAGCTGGTCTCTTCCAACCTGTTTTGCTTCCCTCGGTTGCGTTCTGTTAGGTCGACCTCGTCGTCGTGTTGTGGCGTAGTTATTCATATTTTATAAAGAAGGGGTACGGTGGGACTGTGGCGGCAAGGAGGAGGCGACCCGTAGGATGGAGAAGCTACGTGCAGCAGTGAGAAGGTACGAGAGGGAAGTGGGGAAGGGAAGGGAAGGGACGCGTGGGTCGACAGGTGGATGGCTGTCAGAGGTCTCATGGAGATAGAGGGGAACAATTCTTTCTCGACTGAACTGTTTTTGGTTCATGGCATGCAAATCATCGGGATAGTTCTAACCGAGCAGACTAAACCATAAAGGATCAGAGACATGGGAAAAACAAGGGGAAGGGTCTAGTGGTCTTTTCCCTGGTTTCAGCTTTACAATTTGGAAACCAATGACCAGAATAGAAGTCAAATGCATCATGTATACTAACTTTCACGTTATTCTATTTCTATTCTCTTCTCTCGCACCGAGCAGGTCATTTAATTGCTAGATAGATCTTTGTCAAATTGAACTGTCCGTTTGAGCTACGAAAATGTTGGGTGGATGAAGAGTGAAACTTGGACGATAAGTTAAACTGTATGTAGGGCAGAGCATCGATCGATCGATGTTGGCAGTGTTATGAGCTCCCCCACTAGAATGTCAGTGTCACAGAAAATCCTGATCCAGTTGGGTACAGAAATCCTGCTTCTTTCTTTCTCTATTACGTAACGTTTCCGTTGTTGTTTTCGATTCTTTTTCTTTTTTCCCCCAGTGAATGATGGTCCAAAGACTCCGAACCCCAAAAAAAAAAATTAAGTTACACAAAAACATGCATGGAGACCCCCAATAAAATCACAAGAAAGGTTGCAAATGCCTTCGGATGAAGAATAAAGGATATGAAGGACCCAAAAATTTTCAGAGATTTTTTCCGAGCAAGGCAGTCTGGATGCACGTTTCCTTCCCAAATGTGGAGCATCAACGAAGAGAGATGCAATGCCTGTGAACACTATCCGCGGTAACGAAAACGCCTAACTACTTTGGAATCAATCTCTGCCATAATAAAATGATGGCCAAGAGCCTTCACTGTTACATCTAAAGCAAACTCACCAATGTTGCTCTACTTTCTGAAAGATTTACCGAAAAATTATACTCACGCATAATAACAACACTCATCTTACTAATTAAGCACCTAAACTCAGGGCACGATTTAAGAGAGCATATGTATGTGATTTTCCGAACAAGATGCAATCACGTTCTTCACTTACTAAGAACTTTATCAACTTATGATATTATATCAGGTTGGATCATCACTCATCAGCAAGCAAAAAGATGATGTTTGTGATTGAGATGAGAAGACGGGGGTAAAGCTGGGTAAATTTGGTCGAACAAGTTAAAATGATTAGAGGGGGTTGGGTTACGTTGTGTTCTACATTTTCTACCAACTCCCACACGTGAAAGCCGGAGATTTCACTCCTCTGATTTGCTTCCTGCCCCTCCCTCCTTCCCTCCCTTTGCCGTCACTTCACTTTGTATTATTTTGTTCAGGTCTCAACAGGAAATTTTAAATTTACTTGTCCCCATTTTACATGTCTCAACAGGAAAACAAATTTTCTTCCTACGCGCACTTCAGTTTTTTCCGACCTCCATGCGAAGGTCGCTTATACGCGGACAGTCCATAAAGGCATTCATGACAATTGGATCAGTATTTAGGAGTGGAACATGCACTGATCCTACGAATATGGAGGTCTCATGACCCGCCCAATGCATGGACCGTAGAACTTTCCCATACGAGTGACTTTGAAGTATAAAGAAAGAGTCAAC
Organism: Punica granatum; assembly: GCF_007655135.1. Classification (NCBI taxonomy): domain Eukaryota; kingdom Viridiplantae; phylum Streptophyta; class Magnoliopsida; order Myrtales; family Lythraceae; genus Punica; species Punica granatum. The sequence continues at coordinate 1,718,532 of NC_045127.1, read as the reverse complement.
AACAGGAATTTAGCCAACGATGGGTTGTGTTTTCCCAAGTTTTTCGTCAGGGATTTGTCAGTTACAGAAACGTGAAACATAAACAGAGTCCAAGATTGTGCAGTTTCATATTTATTGGAGCCTAGACGACGGAACGCTATTGTATATGTTAACTCATGGAAGAGTAAGAAGTATAAATGAAGGCTTGTCCAATTTCTCTCGGGAGATCGATTGGAGCAAAGATAGATAAATTCAATCTAATATCCTCGAAGTAAAGATTGATTCTCTTTTGGATTTTTCAACCTACATGCTACATAATTTTAGTATTGGCAAGTTCAAGGACCATATAAAAGGAGGTTAATCACCTTTGGTGATAGCAAGCTAACACTCGCAAGCTATGAACTGTAAAGGTTTCTGTTGGAGAAGTCTTGCATTAAGCCCAGATTATGGAAACTCGAAGATCCAAGCGAGGAAGAAATCGGGTGAAAATCTTGTTTCCTATATTTTAGAGATTTCTTGTAACCTCATAAGATGAAATATCCTAGGAAATATTCTAGGAGAGATATTATGATATATACTCTTGTAAGTCTATATATGGGGTCTTGTACGAGTTGTAAAAGGTGCCTCGGTGTCGTGAAACCTTAGACCGTTGGGGACCGGTGAGAGAGAGTCTGGAATCACTGGGTCAGTGATGATGTGATCTTCTCGAGAAATTTTCTGGGTGATCTTCTTGGAGTTTCGATTTAGAGTGAGAGTATAGAGTTAGAGAATGGAGAGATCGGATTAGACTTTTATCGGGGTTGGATTTTGTAATGGGGACTGAGATTGAGAGACATATTCGAGGATTGTAACATCCTATTTATCGATTTAATGGATTCTTCTGGTTTGTCCGTTGATTTTTTTTCCCCTTAAGGGTTTTACCACGTATATCTGATGCTTAATTTTTTTCTCTGTTATCTCATCTCGTGTTATAAGCATTTTGTCACAACCATTTTGATGTGACTATTCGTTACTATTAGATTGAATTCTCAAGAAAGCGAATTTCTGAATAGTCTTTCTCAATGTATTTTTCACTAATTTCGATAACTTTATTGTTGATGTACACTTAGAACATTCAACAATAAGATTCTATCGCACTAATTAATTAATGGCCAACTTGCATCGAAACGAAAGGTCCTTGAAAAGAAGTGCCGATGAGCCCTTAAAAGGCTTAAGCCTTCTTTTCTCGTCTTTGAGAGACCAAAAGATGCAAGGAACAGTAATCCTTGTTTATGGCAGCAGTGTGAAACCTGGGAAGAAAGCAAGAAACAAAGGTACAAACTAAAGTCAGGCCTAGGATTTTCACCTCCATGGATTTAGAGACACCCTCGGATTATGTTTTTCTTTTGATCTATTTCGATTTCAAGAAGGGCCCCTACCTCTCTCTCTATAATTTCTGGACTTTTGTGGGGGGTCCCTGGTGGATGATTTTGCAGTTAAAGCTTATGATTTTGCTGAAGAAATTATATGTTCGCTCGTCTTTTCATAAAACTGACAATTATCAAAGAAACCATTTGAATTGAATACCATAGTGGTATCATACAGAGGGAAGAGCGAAATGTACTCTTACTTTATATCAATGACACGGTCCGTAAAATCATTTGACACGGTTCATATACATATATTATAAAAATCAGTTGACACGGTTCGTAAATACATATTTGAAAAAAAGTCATGATACAAAATGCGTCAAATTTATGCGTGATTCTATTCTATTTTATTTCAATTTCCTGTACTCAACAAGGTCTTAATTAATGGTTTGTTTGGTTTCAAAGTAAGATTTTAAAATTTTACTTTAACTTAATTCTATCAACAACAAAATAAAATAATTTATATAAAGTCAAAATGTAGACTTCATTTATACCATTTTTTTTCACAACAAAACAAAATAATTCATACAAAGTCAAATGGTAAGTTTTATTTATATCATTCTTTTTTAAAATTAAAATCTAATTTTAAAATTTTACTTTGAAACCAAACGCAGCATAAATGATCGCATGTAGGAGTCACTGTGTCCTTTAAGTTTAGTGCCCCTAAGCTAAGATCTCGTAGGGCAAGAAAGGCACCAGTCCCGATTCCCGAGCCAAAGATCCACTGATCCCTAACATGACGTCATGTCTCATTTTCACTCATTTCAAAACCACCCCTGCACTATATATACACACACACACACACATATGTATATATGTAATATAACCTTACCTTCTCTCATATATATGTTCATATGATCATTCGAACATAAGCTACTTCCGATATGAATCACCAGATTTCCAGCAAGGAGAAGACCGGGAAAGTGGCAGCTGGGATCAATAAGAAATCATCGCCATCACCATTGATCCGGCAATCCAAGACAGGGGCGAAGAAGCTGTCGACCGACCCGCAGAGTGTAGCGGCAAGGCAGCGGCGGCACCGGATCAGCGACCGGTTCAAGACACTGCAGAGCCTTGTCCCCGGGGCGCACAAGATGGACACGGTGTCCATGCTGGACGGGGCTATCAAATACGTCAAGTTCCTCAAGGCTCAGATCCTGCTTCACCACCAGCTCTCCATGTTATTCTCTGGCCGTCTTCATCCCAACTCGGGCTACGAATGCGACATTGGGCAAGATAACCGCTACTATTATTATTGCCACAACCCGGACTCAATGGCGACTGAATCGAGCTCCTCTGGTTCTGCCGCCGAACCAGTTGATGATCATTTGTTGACTCCAAACCCTCGGCCTCCCACCTTCTTCTCAGGGGCGGTGGAGGTGCAACCAGCTGGTTCACCACAGTTGCCGGATTTTCCAGCGCTGGGTCCGTGTGTCGACTTAGGTGAAGAGACAATGCTGTATTATGGAGGATCATATACTTAGCTAGCAAGTTAATTAATTTAGCTTAATTACTGATGATGATCATAGTGTACCTGCAATGTTTTATATGTGTGTGTAAGTGTGTGCGTCTCTTCTGTGTGAGCACCATAAAATGTTGGACTAAAGTTGGGAGTGTAATATTTATCAATGTACAGCTAGTTGGGTTGTTTGTATAGTCGTGAATTGAATGTTGTCAGATTCACCATACTTGCAATCAACGATGATGTAGTCTTGGCCACAGGAAGATCATTTTGGAAGCGGACTTGGAGGTGCTACTCGATCTTCTGAAATCGACTAATTTATAGCTTTCTCATTTAGATGGGGCCATTGGAGGTGTCCTTCAAGGAGTTGGGGTGGTGGAAGTTCAGCACATTTACAGGGAAGGCAATGCGTGTGTAGATTGGATGGCTCGTCTAGCTTATCATTTTTCACTCGGATCATATCGTATCAATTTGTTGCCTTTGGTTGGGCTTCTATATCCCGCTTTTGCTTAGCATAGTTTTGTTTATTGTACTTTCTGCACTTTCTTCTTCCTGAGCTATGGCTCTATGTAACCCACCGGGGAAAAAAATGAAAACTAAAACTAGAACATTATGAGTTGGCAACTTTATCAGGGCCTGCAATAATTTTTTTTAATGATTTTTAATGAATAAATAATAAATAATTGATCAATCTAATGGTTGAAAATACGATTACACCATACAATGACTGCACAATGGAATTTCCCGGGCCTGCAATGCTTGCAATATATCATCCATGAAGCTTAGGCCCACAATGGTTCTAATTTAGGTCCAAACAGGCAAAATAAGCATTTTCTCTATAACATTCTTCGTGAAGTCTGCTTAAGCTGACATTGCCTTTGTTAAGGCAAATTCGGCAATTCACCGCTTGTTCAATGAAATATGCATTTGCAGAATGTTTGCGAGTAGAACTTAGAGCCTGTGACCCAGTTTATTCATTCATCGGTCCATCTAAAACCCAACTTTTTTTTTTAATAAGTTTTGAACTTTTCTTTTTTTGGAGAATTACAGAAATAGTCTTACAATTTGCCTTTTTTTTTTTAGGTTGAAGCATATAAGTTTCATTTTGACATTTTCAATCCTAAATATTTGCTTCATCATATACTTATGGTCTAAATCGTAACTGACCGTTAACAGGTGCTAACGTGGACGTAAAAGACGTTAAATCTATTCAATCTATTTTTAAAATGCCTATGTGAAAATTAAAAGAATTACGATGATGGTCCTAAAAGTTTTTCATTTTTTGAACTTGAGTACTAGAAGTTTAATTTTGGAAAAAATAGTCCTAAATCATTTCAAAAAGTGATAGTCTTGATCTATTTTATAGCTAGCCATTAACGCTTAATGCCGTGAAAAAACTTATAGCTGGCAATTAATATGACACATGTGGACCCACCATCGCACGCCACTTTAAAAAATTCTTAAATATTTTAAAATGAACATAAAAAATTAGAAAAGAAAATTAAAAAATTGAATAAGATTAACCAAAATCAAATATAAAATATAAAAAAATGAAAGTTTTAGAAAAATAGAAGAAAAATTCAAAAAATTACATAAACTGATTAAATTTATAGGGCGAGGTCATTGGAGGCTCTAGCTGAAGGGCCCCCATTTCCGATCCATCCCTCGTCCCTGTCTCTTTCTTTTGAAGAAAACATGAGGGAAGGACCAAATCGGGGGTTGGGATCCCCCTTCCGGTTATCGCTGCCTTCGACGATCTCGTCGGAAAGGAAAAGTGGACTGAAGAGGTCCCTCGATTTGGCCCTTCCCTTTTATGTTTCTTTGCTCGAAATGGAGAGATAGGAGGAAGGAAGTGCAAGGTTAGAGAGCCATTCCAGCCACCGCTCCCTTTCGGCATCTGGCATTCCGTCCTCTATCTCTTTGTTTTGAACACAAAAATTGGATGGCAAAAGACCAGATCGGGGGAGCCTTTCAAGCCACCCTCCCTCCTAGTGACCTCGCCATAGGGAGGGGTGGCCAGAATAGCCCTCCCTTTTTCGATATCTCGGCAATTACTTAGACATTTCTTTTTTGTTGATTAGTCTAAAAGTTATCTTCCTCTTGTTTTAATATTATTTAGTTGTTTTTGAAGATTGTATTATTTTTCTTATTTATTATTTCCTTAAATTTCTATTTTTTTGAGCTTTTATGAACTTTTTGTAATTTTTTAAAATTTTATTTTAATTTTTCTGAATTTTTATGTACTTTCTTATTTTTCTGAAAAATTTTCAGAATTTTTTGTAAAATTAATTAATTTTATTTTTTAATTTTTTTTATTTAATATATTTTTTATATTTTTATAAAACTTTTAAAATTTCTAAAACTTTTTAAATATATTTTTAATTTTTTTCAAAAAGTAAATTCCTTTTATTTAAAAAAATTAAAATTTTATTTTAAAGTTTTGGTTAATTCTATTCAATTTTTTGATTTTCTCTACTTTTTTTTTTTAATAAATCTTTAAGATGGTTGGTCGACGTGTACCTTATTAACGGCCAATTGTAGCCTTTTTCACAGTGTTAAGTCTACATTATCACTCGTTAACGGCCTGTATGGAATTGACCAAAATTGTTATTTTTTTAAACGATTTAAGACTGTTTTTTGCAAAGTTAAACTTACAAGACTCAAATTCAAAAAATATAAGATTTTTAGGATCATCGTTGTTATTATTTAAATTTCAACGTATGTATTTTAAAGAGTCAAAAGTGGTATTGGTCTCTGAAAGATACAATTGCCTTGGGTTTATTCCCTCAAAAATTTTTGCCAATATTTTCGTTCCTCAATCTCCATTTCGTCTAATGTTTTAGTCTTGTCGTCTTCTTTCGCGTGCCAACCGTGACAGAAATCTCATGTGGCGGCTAAGCTGAACGTAACTCCGTCAAAATCTGAATTTATTAATTCACAACAGATTCCGCCTGTATTAAACCGTTTCAGACAAATCCGTTGAAATCTGTTTCGATTAACAGATCTCTCCATCTTCTTCTTCCTTCTCCTCCGTCTTCCCGCCTGATCTGCTTTTCTCACTCCCCCCCCCCCCCCCCCCCCCCCCCCCCCACACACACACTTTCTCTCTCTCTCTCTCCCTAATGCAGACGGACCCGTTGAAATCCGTTTCAGTTGAGCAAGACCCACAGACTTGCGAAACTTGCGGCCTCTGCCATTGCCTCGAATGTCAAGAGAGAACCCCCATCATCAGAAACATAACAGGAAAACTTCTCAACAGGATAATCGGCAGCTAAGATCGATAGAATTGTGTTTGCAGTGATGAGAGGTGGTTCTTTCTATGGGTCTGCTGTGGAGACAAACACATCTATCCCAGGAAGATCAGATTTTGTTGTCGAGTTATTGGGATATGGAGTTTCAAACTTCTTCTTTAGAACATCAAGGTCAGCGATCCAATTAATAGGATAGAGTTTTGGAGCTCATCGAGCAACCAAGAGAAGGCAAACCAAATTTCACAAACAACTGACATTCCCCACAACCACATAGCATGCTCATTGGGATGTCTGATCCTCCATGCTAAAAATAATCCAAGAGCAGCCATTCTGATGAAGATTAAGAGCCTGGAAGAAATCATAGATAGATGGAAGCTTGTAAGTTTTGAGTTTATTCCACAGAAAGCCTTAAACGTAGTTCCCAGGACCTAGAATTGCGGCAGATATACGTAAATCACGAGTAAGTGGCCTCTATTGCTTGTCCCTCGGTGCTTCGCGGACTTCTTTTCCATCTTCTGTGGGCCACATGACGTTTCCATATCCGTAACTCTCCTTTGTCTCGAACAACCACTGATTGTGATCGAAGTAATTACCGTTTGACTTCACCAGTGAGAGCCTCCTCTCCATCTTGGACATGTTAGAAACTGAAGAAGGCAGAGCCTTCCTAGACCCCAACTCGATCTCGCCCTCACCCTTACCGCCATCATCCTCATCCTCTTCATAGGACTCTCTGAACCCAGGACAGATCCCATCAGAGGTCCTCATTGCATCTCGATAACACTCCTTACAAATCTTGAAGTCGCACCCACATGGAATGATATCTTGGCCATTCTCATCCCTCATAGCTCTTGCATCGCTCCCAAGCATTTGACACACCGATGACCCTTTGGGGCCACTAGTGGGCTCTACCACCTTCTTCTTCAAGTGCGCCCTTGTGGCTCGGTCGTGGCCACCGGTGAAGAGCGAGCTCGAGGCATATTGTTCTTCGACTCTTTGTGAAGGTCCTGAGGCGGAGATTTGGAGTGACTGGTTATGGGGGTCGGCAGAATTTGCACTGTGTAGGTGGCAAAATCATTGTTGCACCGTGTAAGTGGTTGGTTATTGGGGATTTCGAGTAACATGCTATTAAGGGGGCTACAAAATGCATCGTTTTTGTTGTTGCGGGATCAGGGAGAACGACGTTGTTTTGCACTTTTTTTTAGGGTGGAGCAGGTGAACCATGGCAAAAATTTTTGAGGGACCAAACCCAAAGCAATGGGATCTTTCAGGGACTAAAACCATACTTGACTCTATTTTAAATACAGGTGGAAAAGATTTAACGCCATTTACGTTCACGTCAGCACCGATTAACGGTCAAATACGATTTGGACCATAAGTGCCTAATCGAGCAAATGTTTAGGACTAAAAAAGTCAAAATGAAACTTATAAGACTTGATGTCACAAAATGGCAAACTTATAGGACCATTTCTTTTTTATTATGTCTCTTTAATAAATAAACCTAACAAAATATAATAATAAATTTCGATCCCCAAAAAAATTTGATTTCCTGTTCTTATCACCATTGCTCACGATTATGTACAAAGAAAGAACCCAGAATGGGAAACGATAAAGGAGAAGGGTGATCGGTAGAGATGAAGGAAGTGCCTAGGAAGAAGAAGATGATGAGTAGGAGGAAGAAGAAGAAGAAGGAGAAGAATTATATGGTGAATCGTAGCATGTACAGTTAGAATCATGAATGACCTTCTTCAAGGTATGATCAAGTTTGGAGCAGAACACGCAGTACCTCCCCCAAGTTTCCTCCTTTTCAAGGTCAAACTGAAATGCCGTATCATCATTGACATCATCACCGTGCCCATCTTCACTTTCCTCATCATCCCAAATCGTGTATGTGAAACCCAGAATTGGAAGAAACACCAAGAGGAACCTGTCGATTCTGTTGTTGTACCATCTCCGGCCTTTCCTCCACATCATGAATGGTGCAACAGCTACGGCAGCTCCTGATCCGAAACCGAGACCAGTTACAATGAACTGCCAATCCAAATGGACTCCTGGACTCTTTGGCACTAGAGCACGGTCGGCGTTGGTGCAATTCTTGGTCAGGGGTTTGCCACATAGCATATTGCCCACATAGGAACTTGATCCAAATGTAGCAAACTGACTTCCCGATGGGATTAACCCCATCAGCCGATTGTATGACAGGTTTAAGAGCGCAAGGAAGTTCAGGTTAGTGAGTGCCGGAGGAATGTTATCGGTGAGATTGTTCCTTGAGAGGTCTAAGGACTCGAGGACTTGCAGGTTACCCAGAGATGGTGGGATTGGCCCAAAGAGTTCATTTCCTGACATGTTGAGTAGACGGAGAGATTTAAAAGTGCCCAAAGCATTTGGGATCTGGCCAGAAATCCTGTTTTCCGATATATCGATGGAGGTGAAAACTTTGAGGATCTTCACAAGCTCCAAAGTCAGGCCTTTCACTGTAACGGTCACTGTATCCTGATAATACAGTCCACTAATACCAAGAAATGATAACTGGAGATGATCATGACCATCATTATCCTGCATAGCCTTCCAAGTGCGAAGACATCGTTCTGGTGGCAATGTGCTAAAGTCATTGGAGGCTAAGTCAACAATTTGAAGCAAATCCCACGGACTGTTGTTGATGTCAGGGCAACCTAATTGGCCAGAAAGTTTGTTTCCTCGCATAACAAGGACACGCATTTTTGTGGTATTCTTCAAATGACAGGGAAAGCCCCCTTCTATCTGATTATTTCCGATGTCCAAAACCTCTAACATCATGCAATTTGACAGAGACTGTGGGATCTGCCCTTGCAAGCTATTCCTGCTGAGATCCAAGGTCTTCAAACCACAAGTTCTGGGAAAACCCTCGGGAATACAACCATTTAGCTTGTTATTCCGGAGATTCAACACCTTCAAGGAGGGTACATCGACCATGCACGAGGGGATTTTTCCTGTAAAGGAATTATCAGATAGGTCGAGAACTTGAAGGTACCCTGCCTGGCAAATTGATTCAGGAATATTCCCCTGGAAACTGTTCTTTGACAGAGAGAAGAAGATCGTGACGGACAAGTTCTTGCCGATGTCAGCTGGAATAATTGAGCTGAAATTATTGCCCGAGTAATCCACGTAGACAGCAAGAGGAGGCAAAGGTGGCATTTTCCCCCCTAGACTGTTTGAGTGAAGGTCAAGCAAACTAAGAGTAGAAGTGATATTGGGCTCAGCAGTTTCCACATCCTCGAAGAAATTCAATGAGAGATTGAGATATCGAAGATTTTTTAGAGTCCACATCCACATGGGGATCGAACCATGGATTTCATTGTCAGAGAGGTCTAGATACATCAACTTGGGTTGGTTCGACAAAAAACCGGGTAATGCCTTCAAATGACAGGATGCCAGACTTATCGTAGAAAATGGAGGAAAAGAGCTGTTTGTAGAAGCAGCTCCACCGGCATTTATGGACAAGTTGTTGCAGGAAAGATCAAGATAGGAGAGTCTGCTGACCTTCTGAACCACATCGATATCCAAGGATCCATTGAAATTGTTGAAAGCCAGTGAGAGGTACTTGAGCTCCGGGTATCGAAACAAAGCAGGAGGAATTGGCCCGTCCAACTTGTTGTTGCTCAAATCGAGGGTGTCCAATGCATAGGAAGAGAATTTCAAGGACTCATTAAGTTGAACATGTCCGGAGAATCGGTTGTTCAAGAGCTGGATCTTCTGAATCCGTGGAAGTGCAAAGAGAGAGGAGGGAATGCTGCCCTCCAGCGAATTGTAGCGCAAGTCCAGATTCTCAAGGTTCTGAAGATATTCCCACCGAGTAGAGATGATCTCACCCGTCAGAGAATTATGAGACAATATAATTTGGGTCATATTCCCGGAATTAGTGAACGATGGAACTGGACCACTGAAATTGTTGGTCGAGAAGTCCAAATAAACCAACTGAGAAAGTTTCGTCATCGTGATCGGAATTTGTCCACTGAAGCTGCAATTTGCCAATACCAATCGGGACAGGTTACGAAGATTACCGATGGAATAAGGTAAGATCCCCGAAAAGTTTGTGAAACTGAGATCCACTGCCCGAAGAGGACTGTCCGCAGAAAACTCGGGCAAAGAACCATGGAGTAACGAGTTATACGACACATCCAGATTCTGCAATGTCAATACTTGGAAGATTTTCTGTGGAAACATCCCAAACAAACCCGAAGTGCTTAATCGCAGAGCAGTTAAGCTCGAGAAGTTTGCAAAGAAATCAGGAACCTCAGTCGAGAGATTGTTGCTACCGAGTCGAATTACTGACAGAGACTTGAGATTCATGAACGAAGCATCGATGGGTCCATTTAGATAACAGTTAGACATGCTCAGCACCTCTAGTTTAGGCAACGAGGAGGACAACGCTCCACACCATTCACTTCCTGGAGCCGATATATTGACCCCATCGAGATACAGTTCTTTCAGCTCGGCAAGGCTCCTCACGAGCATCCTTAGATTCGGGTTCTGGAGCTTCAACGAGCTGATTCCGGGGAAATAAAGCATGGACAGATCGAGCGTGGTCAGCCCTGTCAAGTTCGCTATCTCAACCGGAATCTGCCCTGTGAAACCTGCGTTGGACAGATTGAGATGCTCCAAGCTGCTCAAGGTAGCAACCTGAGGTGGGATTTCCATGGAGTTGAACCTGTTGAAGGCCAAGTTGAGGCTCTTGAGATACCGGAAGCTGAAGAGACTCGAAGAGCTGTTGATTCCATCGGAGATAGATTCGTTGCTAAGGTCAAGCCCCGTGACTTGGCCGCCCACACAGGTGACCCCAGGCCAAGAGCTTGAGCCCTGAGTCCATTCCACCAGCTTTGTCGACAGCGAGGCATTGAAGTGGAGGCCGTTCTTCAAGCTCAGCAACAGGGACTGATCACTGAGGCTGAGGCACTGCCCGGAAGCCAAGGTTCGATTCTTGCAGAAGCAACTCGAGAAGATTGCGATGAGGACGAGCCACAAGAAGATTGGGATTCTCATCTGGGAGTGATCGGGAGACAGAGACAGAGACCCTTATGGCAGTCCAGTCTGATGATCTTCGGGATAGAGGTTGAATGCCCCTGAGGTATAAGAGGGGAAACTGTGCTTCACGCGCAGCCGCCGGCTGGACGGAATATCAGGCCCGGGGGCGGTGGCGGTTTGGGAGGAAACGGCAGCAGGGGAAAACGGGGCAGGGGAGATAAGGGAATGGTCAGAGCAGAGGAGAGGAGGCTGAGAAGTCAAAGTAAACGTGCGGCTGGGTTTGTTTGGATTTGTAACGGTTGTTGGGGCGAGGAGCGGCCGCTGTACCCAAAAATCTATCGGTTTGACCAATCACAGATAAGAAGGGTATGTATTACCAGATCTGTAATAAGTTGAAAATTATATAGAATGCTCTTAAAGTATGGCTTATTTGATGCTCAAAAACAGTTGTCGTCGAAATTCGATTCGAGCGTGAAATATATGTAATCACGTACTAAAAATTACGAGAAAATTGACTTATATATCATATCATTAAGTTTGGTTTGGTATTTCTTGATTTTCATGTGTTGGGAAATGGTGTACTGCGCGGGTTCTCGTGTCTCCATGTCGGCTTTTGTTTTTTTCCTACGTGCGGACTTTTTCATGCTCGCTCTTTATTGTCAATCTCCCCTTTGTAGGCCCTAAGCTAAGATAGAAAAATCAAATGCTAAAATGACGTCATTTTTTTCATTTTCCTTTCCTCTCGGGTTTTCGGCTGAACCGCGGAGAATTAGCACTACTGTCGTATTACTGTTTTTTTTCCGTGGGTGTTCTTGTGCTCCTGGGACATATAGGAGAGGTTTGGTTTCAGAGTTAAAGTAACTTTGATTTTAATTTCGATTTTGATTGTCGAAAAGGATAAATGCGATTGTATTATAAATTTGATTTGGAAAACGTGTATTTTTGTTGTATAGTGGGTAGAGTTAAAATCAAAATCATAATTCTAAAATCATTTTCACAAACCAAACAAGCCCTATATGGTCGCAACTGCAATTCGGGTGGCAAAAGTATAAATTTATCATGACTATTAGAATATTATTGTTATTGCAATTTTTTCGGGCATAGAATGTAAAATGCTAAAACCATCACTTCTCGATTACCCTAAAATTGTAAATCTCATCGAATTGTAGTTATGAATCCGATATATAAAAAAAATTCGGTATTTTAAGGGGAAGAACATGGATATTTCGATTTTTGAGGAAAAAATATTTCCCTTCAAAAAGTCATTTTGTGAAATTAATTAGACTATTTCTAATAGGAGAGACTCCATGAGCCTCTAAATTAGGCCCGATTTTCGACACATGTACTCTACATAGATGAGAGACACTCCAAAAAAAAAAACGAGAGATTCATAACTCCAATGGTCCTCTATAATCGGGTCTCCATTGTGATCTTACTACTCTTTTTTCAGTAATAAAAGCCCCACACTTAAAAAAAAAAAAATTAAAGTCAGCAGCTTTTTATATGAGCCTCCTCGATTGGGCGTCTCCCGTCTCTCTGCAAAGAGACAGACGCCCGACGAGTGGCGCACATCGCTCTGCGCCCCAGTAGAGATAGTCTTCCAAATGATACCTGTTTAGATATTTCTGTATGAATTAAAATTTTCAAACTTGCATTTTTTTAGCATTGTAAAACAAGTATGTGAAAGTTTTTCATGCTCCACAACTTTTTAAATTTTATATATTATATTATTTACATAATTTAATTTATTGTATTATATATTTATTTAATCTGTAAAAGAAAGAAATTTCTCCATACATGAATTTTGTTTTATTAGATGATTTAAAATATAAATAACAAATTAGATTATTGATTCTTATAAAAAAGCCAATTCCATTACTTTTTTTTCTTTTTCTTTTTTATGCTCGAACCTCTCATTATCTAAGAAAATATTAGATAGACTAACGCTTACATTGTGATGTGCAAGTCTTCATCTAATGCTTGTCAAGTTATCATGTAGAGCCCGCAACACTTATTTCTTTTGCATTTTTCTCAACATTTGATTGGAATTAATGCATGCCACATTGATGTGTTAGTCTCGCCTTAGTATGTTAGTCTCACATAATATTTTTTCCTTATTATCTTTCTCATAAATATATGAAATACATGCATTATTTTTCGTTCTTTATAGAAATTTCCTGTTACTTTAATATTATTTCAGTCATGAACTTGGTTATTATTAATCTTAATCAACTTTGTACTTTATTCTATTAATATTATTATTCATTTACTGTATTACGTAGCAAAAAAACCGAAGATGTTGAGCAGTAAACACTTTATAAAAGAAAAAAATGTATATTTTTTATTCTTGAATATTATAATAAAAAAATTCATTAGTAAATTAACGAGATAACGCTTGCACGCACGGGTCCATTTACTACTACATATTATACACGCGTCACAAATGTAACTTCAACAACTAAATAAAAAAAAAATTAAACATTCTTTTACTACAATTGAAAAATGTTCTTTTGAATTCCTAAATTTGTCATATCAATAAGGAAAACAAAAACAAGACGAAGCATTTAAAAATAAACAATACAATGATCTTCTTTTCAAAGTCGATGTTTAATGAAGTATGAAAACAAGAAGCCAATTTGATGTTTATAAAAAGCAAAAATAAATTATCATGATTATGACTTCTATTGTCTCATATATTGATTTATTAGAAATTCTTTATCAACGTTAATTTATTAATCAGTATTTTTATTTCCTAATCGTAAACTAATTTTACCCAAAAAAATATTAAAAAGGAAAAAGACTTCTAAGTTAGATGAACTGACACCTTCAAAGCCTATATTCATATTGCGAAGCTTCAGATCAATATGGTCACATTATTCATGAATCGTAAGTAACGACACGTACATAACACTTTGTGTCTCCACCATGAATTAAAAAAAATCAAACATTTGGAGCAGATTGAAGATATGGTTTTTGATTTTGTATATTAAAACCATTTTTTTTTGCGTAATTATTCTTTTTTTTTTAAAAAAATTTAATATTTTATACAATGCAAAAGTACTAATTCAAAAGAACTAGACAACTGGGAATGCTGTAGTCAAATTGCAGACTCGTTCAAACTGGGGTTCAATTACTATAAGACAAAAACATACATTAATTCAAACTTGTAAGGTAAGTTGTTGACTACACAAATGGACAGCACTTATAGCAGTGAGGTCGAGTGTCCAAATAATTCCACGGACAATAACATCCGAAAGCTCCGCGTGGTTATGTGAACGTTGATGATTCCGCAACACAGCATCAATGCCTTGACGTGACTTTAGAATTGGGTTGAAAAACGGACACCAATAAAGACGTTGATCAATTTCCCCCTCTCATGGTCTACCCATCCTCTATTGTCGTCAGACGACGTACAGAAAGCGGAGTGTGGAAAATGAGGAATTTCCATAGGTTGAGAGAGGGTAATATTTCGCCGAGTTTGGTAGAAGGGCTTAATCCGAAATTTGCATGTCCATGAGCAGTACGATCTTTTGGTGGGGGTTCAACTAATTTTTGAAAATCATGCAGAGTCATAATTTGATCAAAATGTTCATCTATCTTGTTTGTTTGATCTTTTCTTTATTTCTTTCCCTTCTTTTTTTTTTTTTTTTTTTTTTTAGTAATGGGAAGTTCTAACAGAAAAAAGTCGTTTGGGACCCAAATGACAGTAATATGTGTGGGAAGGAGGCCCGAATTCACCGGGCCAACGATACTTTAATTACACTCAGATCAGATCGATCGAAAGATCGCATGAAAGATCTTCCTTTCAGATTAATCTCAAAACAGAGATTCCAGGAATCAGCACAACATTCGCGAGTTTGTTGCCCGAGCAGAACGCAACAAGATAATCGATCATACTGTATATCTACTACACATGAAGAGTAAAATGATTGCATATGGCGGTGCTAATATCCATTGCGTCCAATACAGTTGGTTGCTGTCGGCTCTGATGGAAATGCCGCATATGACCGTTCAATTTAGCTTAAGCCAATAAGCCATTTCATGCTTCTGTACCCAACAAAGAGTTGTCGCAAAGGAAGTTTGTTGTTCTGTTCTTATTTAACACAGCTCATGGTTTACATTAATTGATGATTATCCCATCCTCATGTAAGCCTTTTTTTTTTTTTTAATAAATATTTTGAGTCCTATGATGGGGAAGAGGAGAAATGTGCACGCTGTATACTTCGCTTAATTTTCCTGGAACCAGATCCATATGCTATTAAGATAGATCATTCTAATGGATGTGCAGAAGAAAATAAACGGAATGGCAAATACGTAAAAGACCGATCCTGCAGTTCAAACATGACGCAGCAATATGTTTGCTTTTTATTATAGATCAACCCAGCCAACTGGTCTGTCTGTGTATCAGAATCCCAACTTTGGGAGAACCACTGCAAGTATTTTAGCAACGAGAGCATCGATCCATTCCTCACCTTTGTTCCAGTGTATGAGAGCTGTTACGCTTACTCCAACTCCAAACCCGTATCCCACGATCATGAAGTGCCAGTAAGATACAAAACTTGAGAACCCACCGCCGGGTTCTGCTTCCTCTGGTTCTTTGGCAACTGAGCAATTTGTGTTGAGGGGAGATCCACATAGGCCGGTATTGCCCACATAGGAACTTGATCCAAATGTAGCAAACTGACTTCCCGATCGAATTAATCCCGTCAGCCGATTGTATGACAAGTTTAAGAGCGCAAGGAAGTTCAGGTTAGTGATTGCCGGGGGAATGTTACCGGTGAGATTGTTCCTTGAGAGGTCTAAGGACTCGAGGACTTGCAGGTTACCCAGAGATGGTGGTATTGGCCCAAAGAGTTCATTTCCTGACATGTTGAGTAGACGGAGAGATTTAAAAGTGCCCAAAGCATTTGGGATCTGGCCAGAAGTCCTGTTTTCGGATATATCGATGGAGGTGAAAACTTTGAGGATCTTCACAAGCTCCACAGTCAGGCTTTTCACTGTAACGGTCACGGTGTCCTGATAATACAGACCACTAATACCAAGAAATGTTAACTGGAGATGATCATGACCATCATTATCCTGCATAGCTTTCCAAGTTAAAAGATATCGTTCTGGTGGCAATGCGCTGAAGTTATTGGAGGCTAAGTCAACAATTTGAAGCAAATCCCACGTACTGTTGATGTCAGGGCAACCTATTTGGCCAGAAAGTTTGTTTCCTCGCATAACAAGGACACGCAGTTCTGTTGTATTCTTCAAATAACAGGGAAAGCCCCCTTCTATCTGATTATTTCCAACGTCCAAAACCTCTAACATCCTGCAATTTGACAGAGACAGGGGGATCTGCCCTTGAAAGCTATTCCTGCTGAGATCCAAGGTCTTCAAACCACAAGTTCTGGGAAAACCCTCAGGAATACTACCATTTAGCTTGTTATTCCGGAGATTCAACACCTTCAAGGAGGGTGCATCGACCATGCACGAGGGGATTTTTCCTGTAAAGGAATTATCAGATAGGTCGAGAACTTGAAGGTACCATGCCTGGCAAATTGATTCAGGAATATTCCCCTGGAAACTGTTCTTTGACAGAGAGAAGAAGATCGTGACGGACAAGTTCTTGCCGATGTCAGCTGGAATAATTGAGCTGAAATTATTGCCCGAGTAATCCACGTAGACAGCAAGAGGAGGCAAAGGTGGCATTTTCCCCCTTAGACTGTTTGAGTGAAGGTCAAGCAAACTCAGAGTAGAAGTGAGATTGGGCTCAGCAGTTTCCACATCCTCGAAGAAATTCGATGAGAGATTGAGATATAGAAGATTTTTTAGAGTCCATATCCACTTGGGGATCGAACCATGGATTTCATTGTCAGAGAGGTCTAGATACACCAACTGGGGTTGGTTCGACAAAAAACCGGGTAATGCCTTCAAATGACAGGATGCCAAACTTACTGTTGAAAATTGAGGAAAAGAGCTGTTTGCTGAAGCAGCTCCACCGGCATTTAAGGACAATTTGTTGTAGGAAAGATCAAGATAGGAGAGTCTGCTGACCTTCTGAACCACATCGATATCCAAGGATCCGTTGAAATTGTTGAAAGACAGTGAGAGGTACTTGAGCTCCGAGTATCGAAACAAAGCAAGAGGAATTGGCCCGTCCAACTTGTTGTTGCTCAAATCGAGGGTGTCCAATGCATAGGAAGAGAAATTCAAGGACTCATTAAGTTGAACATGTCCGGAGAATCGGTTGTTCAAGAGCTGGATCTTCTGAATCCGTTAACAGTTGATCCCATCAGAAATCGACTCATTGCTCAGGTCTAGCCCGGTGATGCGGCTGCCTTCACAGGTGACCCCAGGCCAAGAGCTTGAGCCCTGGGTCCATTCCGCGAGCTTTGTGGACAGCGAGGCATTGAAGTGGAGGCCGTTCTTCAAGCTCAGCAACAGGGACTGCTCCTGATAGTCGAGGCATTGTGGGGAAGCCAAAACAGCATGCACGGAAGTGCAGTATACGGCGAATATGAGAACCCACAAGCATGATGACATTCTCTTCAAGTGCGAATGGAATGCGAAGCTTTTCTTTTTCTCCCCCCCTTCTCTCCCATGGTAATTGCTTAAAGCACAAACGGGGGGGAAGGATTGTATGATCAAGAAGTAAAAGCGCGTGCCAGATTCCAAGACTTTTCTTCTCATCAACGTTCACGTAACCAGGCGGAGCTTTCGGAATATATTGTCTCAGGAATTATTTGGACACTCAACCTCACTGCTATAAGTGCTGTCCATTTGTGTGGTCAACTTGAGACTAACACGCCAATATGGCATGCGTTAATTCAGATCAAATGTTGAGAAAAATGTAAAAAGAAATAAGTGTTGCCGGCTCGACAGGATAAGTTGACAAGCATTAGATGAAGACTTGCACATCACAGTGTACGTGTTAATCTATCTAATATTTTCTCAGATAATGAGGGGTTCGAGCACAAAAAGAAAACGAAAGAAAGTAATGGAATTGGCTTTTTTATCCGAATCAATAATCTAATTTGTTACTTGTATTTTAAATCATCTAATAAAACAAAATTCATGTGGGGAGAAATTTCTATTCTTTTTCTTTTTTATCTAGTAAAGATTAAATAAATATATAATATCAAAAATTAAATAAATATGTAAAATTTAAAAAGTTGTGGGCTTTTTTACAACGCTAAAAAAAATGCAAATTTGAAAATTTTAGTACGTATAGAAATATTTAAGCATGTATCATTTGAAAGATTATGTCTGGTGGCGCACCTGGAGACAGTCTCCCTTCCATAATCGTTGACAAGAGTTAGAGATTTGGAGTGAATTGGGATGGTTTATTAATCTACTCCAGGGGATTATGTCGAGAACATCAAAACTACAGGATGCATTTTGAGACTGCCTTCCAACTACGAGGTATCCCCCCCACCCTTTGCTTTAGTGTTGATGAAACTTAGGCCCAATGGGCTATTGATTGGGCCGCTTCGGTCCTTTACTGGGCCTCGTCATTAGTTATTACTGTTCATTAAATAGTTTGCCGAAGCGAAGAAAGAAAGAGGCATGGCCGAAAATGCTTTCGGCTGCAATGAGAAACTGAGAGAGACGATTCCCATTTCTGAAGCTGAAGCGAAGCCATTGGAGTGCTTTGCTGCTCCTCACTCTCCGTCTCGGCAATGGACATGGATGTGGACAACCTCCCTCCTACAGCAGCAACAACAGAGGCATCAGGTACTTTGCTCCAGTTCTCGTTGGAACTTCCTCCATTTCCGCCTTTCCGGTTGTTGAAATTTCTTAGATGTGTCCGGAGCTCTCCAGTAGCAAAGACATTGAGAATGTTTCTATTGGTTCGGCAGGCGGCAAGCAGCGGAAGCGGCTCGTGGTGATACTGGTGGGCGCTCCTGGGAGCGGCAAGTCCACCTTCTGCGAGAACGTCATGCGGGCTTCTCATCGTCCCTGGGTTCGCGTGTGCCAGGTCCCCCCACCATAACTCATCTTCCCTCTTTCTCGCGTGCTTACAGGCGAGCTGCTTGATGAATTGCTCCAATTGGTGGCTGAGTGTTTTGCTCTAATAGATTGCTGGATAGTCGATAGGTTGAGCTGTCTGGTGTTATAAAAGAGAGACGTCGAGCTGAATGGTTCTCTGTGAGGTGCCTCTAAAATGAATACCTAGTCCTTCGTCCTGCATGTACGTTTGCGTCTGGAAGATGCATTTCTGGGTCTGTTCTCTATGATTCTGTTCCCTGCTATATCCGGTTTTCTTCTTCTTTGTAGGACATAATTGGAAATGGAAAATCTGGAACTAAGGCTCAGTGCCTTAAGAGTGCCACCAGTGCCCTGGATGATGGTAAAAGTGTTATCATCGACCGGTGCAATCTCGACAGAGAACAGCGCGCCGAGTTCGTGAAGCTCGGAAATCCCCAGGTTGATGTGCATGCTGTGGTGCTTGATCTCCCCGCGCAGCTTTGTATTTCTCGTTCCGTGAAACGGACTGGACATGAGGGGAATTTGCAAGGTGGAAAGGCTGCAGCTGTAGTGAATAGAATGTTGCAGAAGAAAGAGCTGCCTAAGCTCAGCGAAGGATTTTCTCGGATAATGTTCTGTCATAATGATGCGGAGATTCAAGATGCTGTAAAGACGTATAGTAGTCTTGAACCCTTTGATGATCTTCCGCGTGGCTGTTTTGGACAGAGGAGCCATGAAGCCAAGGTCCAAGTGGGTATAATGAAGTTTCTGAAGAAAGCAGATGCCCCTTCTTCAGGCAGGACGCCTAAAGTGGATAGGGTTCAGCGTCATCTATCTCCTCAGAGCTCAGACAAGAAAGATCAGAGCTCCGAAAGAAAAGACGGTGGGCTAGGCTTAATAAATTTTTCCGAGAAGGAGGAAATGGGAAGTAAAGAAACTGCAGCTTGTTCTTCTAGCAATGATATTCCTACTCTGGCATTTCCATCCATTTCAACAGCCGATTTCCAATTTAATCTAGACAAAGCATCTGATATTATTGTCGAGAAAGTTGAGGAGTGTCTAGGTAAGCTCGGAAATGCCAGACTTGTTCTGGTGGATCTGAGTCACGGATCAAAGATTTTGTCCTTAGTGAAGGCAAAAGCTGAAAAGAAAAACATTGACTCGAGCAAGTTCTTCACTTTCGTCGGGAATATAGTCCATCTGTTCACAAAAGGGGGTTTGCGCTGCAGTGTTATAGCCAATGCTGCTAACTGGTAAGTATTAGGGAAGATTTTGGTTTACATGGCCTGCCCAAATTGTGATGTCTCTGAAACTATAAGGAAGAAAATCTTTTGATTTGCTGTAAATCAATTGGAAAGTGAAACTGGGCTAATTCTTAGTTTTCAATTTATCCCACGTTCAATTGTATGTTTTTCGAGAGATCAAGTTTACCGATGATCTCACGCAGGAGACTGAAACCTGGAGGTGGAGGGGTGAATGCTGCTATTTTCAATGCTGCAGGTGCTGATTTCGAGGCTGCAACCAAGGACCGAGCTAAATCACTCCAACCCGGGCATGCGGTGGTTGTTCCTCTTCCTTCAACCTCTCCCTTACATATCAGGGAAGGTGTAACTCATGTGATACATGTCCTTGGACCGAATATGAACCCTCAAAGGCCAAACTGTCTCGGCAATGACTATAATGAGGGCTGCAAACTCCTCTGTAAAGCCTATTCATCACTTTTCGATGGTTTTATGTCTATACTCAATAAACAAGAAAACATCATTCCGGAACCTTCTAAGATGTTGCCAGGAAGTGATTGTGGTCCTGATGGTTCTAACCAGAATTTCGATCAGAAGAATAAGAGGGATGGTGAATTTTTGTCTGAAAATAGCAAAAAGAGCAGAAGCTCTCAAAATGATGCTAGAGTTGAAGAGGCAAACAAAGATAATGAGAGGACAGGAGCAAAGGGATGGGGTTCGTGGGCCCACGCTCTATACCAAATTGCCATGCATCCTGAGAGGCACAAAGATGATACTTTTGAGGTCAGTGAGGATGTTGTCGTGATAAAAGACGTATACCCCAAGGTAAATGCATGTCTTTTTTGCTTCTCTACTGTTTCTCCTTTTCCTTCTCCATGCCTATATATATATATATATATCTCATCTTCCATCTTTCTACAGGCACAGAGACACCTCCTCGTGTTGGCACGCACTGAAAACCTTGATCGCCTGTCAGATGTACGTCAAGAACACCTTGATCTACTTAGGAGAATGCATGCCGTGGGTCTGAAGTGGGCAGAGAAGTTGTTACAAGAGGATGATGCATCTTTAGTTTTTCGTCTTGGGTATCACTCGGTACGAACTTGTAGGCTTCTCTCAATTGAGCTAACCTATTAACTTTTGACAGCAAAATGCAGCTCCTAGTGTCCACCAACGTGTATAGAATAACGACCCTACCTTATCTGCTAAGCGATTCATTATATATGCATGTTGAAAAGGTTGTTCTAGGTGGAATGAGTTATTGTGGTAAATTGTCATGGGGTTCAAGAGTTGCGATTAATATGTGATCTTCTAGAATCATTTTTAAACTTCATGCAGGTGCCATCCATGCGACAGCTGCACCTTCATGTTATTAGCCAAGACTTCAACTCCCCACATTTGAAGAACAAGAAGCATTGGAACTCATTCAACACCGCATTTTTTCGGGATTCTGTGGATGTCATCGAGGAGGTGAGCAGCAAAGGGAAGGCAACAATAAAGGGCGATGAGGGCTTGTTGTCGATGGAACTGCGTTGCCATCGTTGTAGGAGCGCACATCCTAACATTCCTCGACTGAAATCGCATATCACCAACTGCAAAGCCGCCTTTCCTGCTGCCTTGCTTCAAAATGGCCGCTTAGTACACCGACCAGGTGAGGTCGGGACTGTTAAGCCTTAGATAAGGCTTTTATAGTTTCTTGCCTGTCCTTGGAGCTTTTGTAGATAAAGAGGTAAATCTAGGTGGATATTGAATCAACCAAGAAGGCAGCTGATCGAACTGGTACTTTCTTTTGAGCACATAATCAATCGGTTTCCTTTGAGTGCAGAATCAATTGGATTCTGCGATGTAGCTGCAGGAACTTTTCTCTCAATTGTTTTGTAGGAACATGCATTATGTCGTCGAGTTTGATTTGCAACTCTTGGTGAAACCCTGAAACAATTGATATGATCTAGATCAACCACGTGGTTCAACAACGAATTACCAATCAAACTCGCACTTTTTCCAACTTGAATGTGCATATGATTCTGATTGCTGTACAGAAGAATGTTACTACATAGATTATACTTATATAGACAATGGGTAGTCTCACTATGGGGAGCTCTCTGGTTACTCAGGGACTAATTCTGCACCTCAGAATGCAAATTCTCTAACCAAGAATCATCTAATGTTGGGGCTGAAGGTTCCAACTCAGTTGGCCATTCTGAACTAACGTCTATTTCATCGAAGATGACAGGTTTACATCTTCCATCCCTCTGGCAAATTCCCTTCAGCCACATATTGCAGTGCACGAAGACCAATTCGCTGAACCTATCCAACTCGGACTTAGTGCGAGTCTTAAAGTGTAAGCTCTCGAACGTGCTCCAGTTCCATCTGCACCAATGAGAGCTACATGGCTGACTCAGTATACGGGTCGCCATTCTCTGTAAGGTCGGGATCTCATAACCATATGCAGCCCACCAATCACCTGGAAATTTGCGGGATCGCTTGTATTAGATAGGTCCCCAGGTCGTTATTCAGCAATTGATAGAAGCGGAAGGAATTTATCTCAAACTGAAGGAAAATGAGATAATTTCATGATCTCTGCAAACATAAAACTGTACTAACCTGGAGCATTTAGCGTCCTTCCCATAACAGCAAGTTCCGTCCCGAGAGCACCCTGTGAATTAATATACACAGGATGCTCTCTTGTGATGTTCCTCTTCTCATCGTCTGAGCTCACCACCTTCAGCATCACTTCTTGGAACCCGTTCCTCACCCTTGGATCATTCTTCCAGTTCGAACAGTAAAAGACAGAAGGATTAAGGGATGCAGCTGCAGCATATAAAGGCGATCGGAGCTGCATACTCCATCTGCGGTCGATTATTTCCCAAATGGGCAAGTACCTCTCTTCGATGGCCTTATAGTACAATTTAATCATAATCTTTGCCCTCTCTATCCCCTCGTACAAGTACCCAATAGCGGGCATATCCCCATCGACGATCCTCAGGATCTTAACCAGCGGTTCCCAGACGTTCACAACTTCATGGGCGGATCTCCAGAATCTCTCCGAGTAGAGCAAGGACTTGAAAGCCTGGGCATCAGGATGCCTACTATATATAGATGATAACCACTCATTGTGAGAAAAGATGTGCTTCAAGTTCTCCTCATGGACCACAATCGCCCTCAGGCAGAGGAAATCAGACACAGACCTTGTAATTCCCGGTCTCATCAACTCCTTTCCACCATAGAACTTCTTGGTCATATTCAAAGTCGAAGCGTTGCTGTGGATATATCGTATGAATGTCTTTGCATCTTCCAACACTGTAACAACCCAATCTTGCTTGCTCATGTCTTCCAGCATCTTAGTGATACAATACGATGCACAAGGAGAGCAAAACAGAGATATGTACTTCGCCATTAAAAGGCTTCCTGCGTAAATAAAACTGGCGCTACTATCGGTTATCACTTGGACAACATTTTCAATGCCGACCTCAAGAACGACTGACTCGAGCAATTCGAACAAGTAGTTAGCATCATCCTCGTGACCTGACACATTGACCGACTTGAGAAATATTGATCCTTTGGGATATGTGACTGTAAACGCTAAAACTGACTTAGTTCTGACGCTGGGTCCACTTTCGCACAAGATCGTACACCCGAATTCTCTCCATTCTTCCTTGTACTTCCTGTAACAATCATGTATGTCATCTCTCACCTTCTCTAAAAGAGCAGTTCTCAGCTTCTCTTGGCTCGGGGCTTTATAACCTGTCCCGCATTCTGCAATCGAATCAACCATTTCCTGATAATACACAGATTTAGCAGCCCTAAAAGGTATTGCATTGTGGAAGAAGAACATGGCCACTTTCTTATCGGCATGATCCTGTTTCAGCTTTTGAGAATCATCAGTCGCAGGAGGGTTATCTGGTGATACCTGTGGAATAAACACAGGCGAACCAGAGCTTCCTCGTTGTCCACTGGAATTAGGGTTGGCGTGAGAATTCTCACTGCCAGAAGAGCTATTTTGTTGACCATTGGCAGCACGATCCAATTTTGGTTTCTTTGGAGTTTTTGGTTTCTTGGGAGCGCTCAGTATACTTCGAATGTGGTTCCTCACATTGCTCGGGACTTTTGTACAGGGGACTATATCTTTGTTTTTTATCTGAGCTAAGTGAAATTTCATCCTGTAAACTCCTCCGCTGAACTCTCTTTCACAATAATTACACCTAACCTTCTGTTTCGTGGCATCGACAAGATCGCAGTGCTCCCAGCAGGCATCTCTGCCTCGGACCATTATCTCCACAGAACTTGAAGTTCAGTTGGATTCCACCACTCTATGTCTGTAGGAACATGAAAAAGGGTACTTAAATATTTTGCATTAGTTGGAAAATAATTGCAGGCAGCTTAAACACAAGCAAAGTAGAAAAGGAATTATATTTACAATACTAACAACAATTCAATTAACGTGATATATAACATGGAACATTGCTTTCATACAACACAAAGTTATCATACTGAAACAGAACCCCGAACACGTGGATAAAACATACATGGCAGACCGCATTCAAAATGGGAAACTGCATTCTACCAATCAAACTGACAGGATGATATATAAGAAAGATTGCTTTCCTTACGGCCATCCAAACAAGGTAGTGCCCACCTCTGTAGGACAGGCTTTCTGTGATTACAGAGACATTAGCAGCTTCCAAGAAACACAGCCCGTGTTCTGTTACCGTCGGATAAAGGGATTCGATCAAATTCTTGCGAAACAAAAACCCATTTTGACAGAAATTGAGCTCATCAAACATTTCTACAACAATGATGCTGCTGAAGTAAATTCACAACAGTCAAAAGCAAGAAAGTGGTCTCAAAATGCAGAGCTGAAGATTGCGGCAAAGCTTATCTAAAGTGCTGCCGGAACAAATGGAAAGTACGATGATTCTCACCTGCAACCGAAGAAGGAAGCGAGAAGTTAAGGATGATCAGAGATCAGTGCCCGACGACGAGGAGCCGGAGAGGCAGCCGAGGAAATGGAAACGCGACGTCGAGATCTCGGTAAGTCCTCGGGGGGAACGCCTGGAAAAAATCGCCTCCACGTGATATGCACGTGATGCCGACATGGGCTTTTCATGCTTTGCATGTATCATATAGCTTGAACTTGGGCTTCGCTGTGCTATCCTGGGCCCAACATTAGTTGGGCCTAGGCTGGCCCGTTCTTATCCCAACTGGAAGATTTGCCAGACTCCACTGTTCATGGATAGAAGCCTATGGTCGAGACTCGAGAGCAGTAGTTATTGAGTACTCTCAGCACAACGTTACTAAAGCCCAACTCTACTTCGATGTATCAATTCTTGCGTAATCTGAACATCCTATGACCATATCAGTTAATTCACATATCGGAATCGCGGGTTGTTAGCCGTTTTTGCTTATACTGAGATTTGGTTTGTTTCTTTTAGCCATTGGTGTCTGCCGTTCTTTGCTATCCTTTGAGCATCCTTTCAGCCAAGCACAGTTAGTGCAACACTTGACATGATCATTCAGGCCAATATTAAGTCATGGTCGCAATTACGCAGTCTGCCAATGATTTATGCGATTTTCCACCGATTTTTCAACGCAGATCATTCCGACAATTGAGGAGGGAAACAAATGTCTCTAGTCTTCTCCACGGAGAAGACGAGGACGATGTAAGCAAATGGCCGACAAGGGAAAGGGTCCACAGTCCTTTTATGGACCTACTAGTCCTTCTATGATGCGTTTGATTTTACAATTAAAGTAAGTTTAATTTTAATTTTGATTTTAAAAAAGGACAAATAAAATGAGATTATAAATTTGAATTGGGAAACGTGTATTTTTATTGTCTATTGTATTGAATTAAAATCAAAATCATAATTCTAAAATCAAACTTACAAATCAAACGGGCCTTAATCCTGAACAAAAGAAAATATACACGTGCATATATATATAATCGCTCAACAAAAGAAAATGTACATATTCGCTCACTTAAGCAAAATGATCAGTTTACTAAGTAAATATACAGAGGGATTAACATTTGTTCAGGAAATGAGGTATGAGGAACAATGTCTCATCCATATTGTCGGACCTAGAGACAGTAGCTTATTACAACCCACGTAATCCAAATTTTCATGACATTTACTGAGGATTAGGAGGACGGCTGTTCGCAGCGGACACCCGGGAACCCCATTCGAGTAGCTCTTTGCTTGTATCATCCTTGTGGACTATCACCTCAATGAAGCACAGGCAGTCCTCCTTCGGCCCTGTGGCTGCTTCAATTGCTTCTACTAGGTCCTCCTCGCAAAAGACCTGATAGAGATGAAATAGCCTATCAGACATTTGGGAAATCTCGGAACATGGCAAAAGGAAATCCACATCGAGCTAGTTCTAGGAAAATTACCTTCTTGGTCCAGCACTTGCCCTCGCCATTGTGGATCGCATCAACAAGGCCTGTGTAGTTCCAGTTCTTGATCACATTGTAGGGCCCATCGTGAATCTCTACCTCGATTGTGTACCCTCCATTGTTTATCAGGAAGATGATGCTCTTCTGCCCGCATCTCAGCATCGTTGAGACATCCTGTGCCGTGACCTGCAAGAAATCATCGAGTCAGAACCCTTTAGCTCTAATTTACAAACAAAACCACTTGCAGCATTCCCAGATCAACCTAGCCTTACAAGACGAGTAAAGAGTCCCATTATATACGAAGGAGAGATTGCATATGGGAAATGAAATATACCTGGAAGCTCCCATCTCCAATGCAAGCGATAACTCGCTTCCCCAGGTTTGCCTGGGCATACCCAAGAGTTGCACCAACGGACCAACCAATGGATCCATACTGCATTTGGAACTCATACCTGTTTGATTTATTCAAATAATCATTGGCATCATGAAATGATCGCAATAGTTGTAATCGAAATCATTAAGGGGTAAGCAATCGAGGATTCAAAACAAAGTAATTGCGCACCCGCATCCTTTGGGCAACTTCAACTTCTGGCAATTGAACCAAGAGTCCCCTGTCTCAGCAATAACAGCAGTCTCGCTTGAAACCATCTTCTGTATGTGCTGGAACAGAACATTCACCCGGAGCGGCTCCTTAGGCGCACTCTTCAGAGGCTGCCCCTCAGGGACATAGATCCTGTGGTAATTCTCATAGGCAGTTGTGTTCCGCTTAAGCCGCTTAGATAATCCTTCAAGGAAATCCTTCATTAGAACACATCCAAAGGCAGGTCCATTCCCGATGACGACCCTATCCGGTTGCAAAATGATGGCCTTCTCCCTCTTAAGTAGGAGGGAGTACCCGACCGAGCTGTAGTCATTGAAGATAGGGCCGGCAAACAGGTAGGCATCGGCCGATTCCACAATCTCGGCACAGAAGGCGGTGCTTACAGCTCCCCAGTAGGTCCCAATAAAGTGGGGATGGTGCTCAGGAACAAGGCCTTTGCCCGAGGGCATCACTGCAAGGGCATAACCACAGGCATCGGCAAGCCCGACAAAAGCCTCACAGGCCTTTGCCACCCGAAGTTTTGGCCCGCCCACCATTACAGGCTTTACCGCTTTGTTCAGGAACTCTGCAGCTGCCTCGACTGCAGCCTCCAAGCCCATCTTGTTGCTCAACCTGCAGCACGGAAATTGGAAATCAATCGAACCATTCAATCGAACGATAACGGCTCGATCAACGAAAAAATGACAATCAGAAAAGCTACCTGGGCGATAGTGAGAAGGGGACTGGATCACGACTAAAAGTCGGGTGTGGGATCGCAGGGAGATTGCAGCTTACGCTTATGTAGACGGGCTTGCTTTCTTTCAGCGCGGTCGATATTGCTGTGTCTATCAGCTCATGTGCATCATCCAAGTTATTCACCACTGCCTGCAAATACATTTAACAGAACCATTACCAAAACCAGATCATTCCTGGGACAAATGAACAAAAACGAGATTACAGAACCAACGCCATTGGTTCGATAGCCGGCCTAAAATGCCAAAATCACACTTGAATTAACAATCTGTGAAAAGTAATATAAATTCCTTCATTGGGAAACCTAGGAGGCCCCACTATGGTTAAGATAATAGAAACTCGGTCAAATGATTGATCTAATCTCAAGCTCAAAGTTTCAGATATCAGCTGAACATGCCGAAACCGGCAAATCGACAGAGATCGTGACGAACAATTTATAAAGTCAGTCAACACGATCCACTCCATAGAACATGCAATCTATTGAAAGCAAGTGATCTTCGGTGTAGATTACCTGGTAGCAGGTGATGGTCTGAAAGCACCGGAGCTCCTGGGAAAAATCCGGCAACCCGATCGTGTGGTGGAGGATCCGGCTCGTCCCGTAGTCGTTGGAGTTTGGGCCACCGACGATGCAGATCACTGGCAGGTTCTCACTGTAGGCCCCGGCGATGGCATTCAGGACGCTGAGGCCGCCGACGGTGAAGGTGACCACGCAGGCACCGACGCCCCGGGACCGGGCATAGCCGTCAGCCGCGTACCCAGCGTTGAGCTCGTTGCAGCAGCCGACGAGGTTAAGCCCGGGCTCGGCGATGAGGTGGTCGAGGAGGGTGAGGTTGAAATCCCCGGGGACGGAGAACACGTCCTTGACGCCGATCTCGACGAGCCGCCGAGCAAGGTGGCGGCCCAGGGTGGAGTCGCAGGAGGCGACATGTGCGGGGGTAGGCGAGCTCTGTACAGCAGAGGCGGCGCTATTGGGGATGCTGCCGACGTCATTGCAGGGGGGCTTGCAGGAGTCGAGGGACCCGATGTGGGTGTCCATCGGAGAGGCGTGGTGGACTCTGGTGAGGGCTGTGAGTTGAGAGTGGGAAGTGGAGAGAGAGGGAAATGGAGAAGTGAGGAAGAAGAGAGGAGGCCGGAGGATTTATATGCCCGGTGGTGGTGGTTTTTGTGGGGTGTTGGGGGGGGGGGGGGGGGGGGGGTTGTTGTGGTGGAGGAGGGAACGGTGGGCGGTTTTCTTGGGAGGAAGAAGACAAGCTGGATTTCTACCAGGCTCTGGGAAGGAGACCAGTGTCTCATAGGAAACTACTTATATAATGGAATTATTCATTTTCCAAGATTAATCTCAACTAATAGATAGATCGATTCATATTTCGGTCCCTTGTCAATCAAAATTATTCTTTTCTAAGATTGTGGTATTACTATACTATAGACAGGCAAGGCCTCTCACTGACAATCGGACATCTCGCGTTAACAAATGTGGCCAGATATCTAAATATGAAAGAAGAAGTGTTTAATTTGGAAGCGATTTCAACATTCTTAATAGTAGATAGTAATTGGTGGCCCGGGGTGCTAGCAATGACGGCGAGCGGACCGCGACGAGGGCGCGTGTGCTTGTCATGTGATTTAAACAATCTATCAATCGTTTAATGATTGTGTGTGCGGTGATGGTATAGTGAATGTGTCGTTACTGGTGGGCTCCGCGTGGGCCGCTTTGTGTAAAAAATCCGACGTTCATGGAGAAACCGTGAGCCGGCCATGGGTTAATTGAAACCCAAAAACCCAGGCCATAAAAGAGAAAACCAGAAATGGTTTTTGCTTTGCTGCGTTCTTTTGGTAGATATCCGGCGGTTTTGTAAACCACGGGAGTGGGCTGCAACTTGCATGCATGGAGTGCAAGGCGGGCTTGAAAGGGACAAAACCTTTGTCTCTTGTCTGATGAGGGTCAATGGTCCTGAATAGGTGACTTCCACAGTAAAATGAGTTCGAGATTCGTTGCGGGGACACCGTAGGTCCAGATCCCCCCGAACATTCTGAACGCTCTCTTATATTTCGTTCTAGGCTAGACTAGAATAGAGTAAAATTATGTTCCACTACCAAACAAAGACAGGAGCTGAAAGTAGGGACACGTCTAATTCCTGTTATAAACCTCCCAATAATCTGGAAAAATCTAGAAATCAGACGAGAGATACCAACATACACACTGCTCACGACTCACCTTGCACATTGAACAAAATACGCGAGATGAATTAGGGAGAAAATAATGCTAGACTGGAGAGATTTCTACACATTCTGCAAACAAAGACCTCGAGCAGTATTCCCGAGCCTTGCGAAAATGGAACCAATCCATTCCTACATCCGCATATCTGTCCTCTGAATTACTATCGTACACTTTCTGGTATAAGTTGATGGTAACGATTCACCGGTATATACACGTACATGTTCATCTAAACTACTCATCTGCTTCTCTACGTAAGCTTTGGCTTCCGCCTCGTCTTGCTGAACTGCACATCCCCGTTAACAACAGAGCCGATAAACCTCTCCACTTCTTCCTCGGTGATTTTATTCGCGGGTACTGCAAACTTCCCCTTCCGAGGCTTGTAGGCTACTAACATTTTGTCCGAGGATTTAAATCCCGAATTGTCAAATGCTTTCAGAAATTCTGGATACTTACTAGCATCAAGAAGAGTGTAGGAGATGGAGTTTCCCGAGGACTGTTGCCTTGAAAGCGGCTTCTGAGAGACCTGAAAAAAAAAAAAATTCACAAGGAGAGTGATCGGGAAAATGTTTTAGAGTAAGGAATCCACCGGGAAGAACTCATCCAGAAGAGAAAATGGGGATCCTTACCGTGGAGAGAATCGACTCCAGCTTCCGTCGTTCCTTCATAGATCTGAAAGCGCCAATTATGCATACGGGTACATTTTCCCCGCACAAGGCATCCAAATTGGACCCTGTCAGAATAGGTATCTGTTTACTCGCAGAATCTGATTCTGACCTTTTAGCGTGACTTGACGCTACTTTCTTATTCTTCCTCTCAAACGCATCCAGTAGTGAACCAAGGTCACTGACTGCAGATTTCATATCTTTCACCGATATTCCGGCTCCTAGGACATGCTTGTCCCCATTCTTCAGCCAACCAACGATAGCAGGAAGAGAATTTATGCCCAATTTTTTTACAACAGGTTCCGAACTATCACGAACCTGCATAACATGACACTGCACTTATTAGTTATTGAAAACAAAAGTGCTCTCAGCAGTACATTAGTAATTCCTCACAGTTCCACTAACCATAGTGAAAGGAAAGTGGCCATCTGAACATAGCATATATTCTTAACTATTTTCTGTAAAACATGTAGACATCTCGACTTGCCTGTGCATCATAGAAATTGAATCGCTTGTGGTACAAGCCGCTAAGAGCTCGCCAGATTGCAGGAGTATCTTTCTTGGTGGAAAGTAGCAGCACAGAGGGCAAGCCATTTCCGCTGTCAGGGTGAAACTCAACTCCCTTCAGATCAACCCGTTTCGAATACTGGGGCAAATGTTCTTGACAGAAGACTTTCAGATCTTTCGTCACTAGATCACCGTGGTACTCAACCAAAGATCCGCTATTGCCAACCACATTACAGGTGTACACGAATAGCCTGGGAAATCTGCGGGGGTGAGTTCCAAGATCCTTGCACAGAGAAGGTTCATTATCACAATTCACGACTCCCACCTGTCAAGAGGGAAAAAAAAAAATTTGAGCATACAAACCATTATTCTTGTGGTTAAGAGCAAGATCATCATTGCTAAACAGACAAATCATTAAAATTATACCTTCAGAACTCCCTGCAATGAATTGCCAACCTCCTCGATCTGTGACTCGTAGTACTCATTATCCTTCAATCCAGGTGTTTTAAATAGCAAAAGCCAGGTCATTCCTCGTTCTGCTATTTCATTCTTGAAGACCTGGGAATTTACAGTCCGGATGCTGCTTTGAGTTGGGCTCCTAGAACCGAACTGGGAGCCAGCTGAGCTCTTGAAACCACCAGATTGACCTGAGCTTTTGAAGCCACCAGATTGACCCGAGCTTTTGAAACCACCAGATTGACCACCTTGAAAAAACCCATTGAACATATCACCAATATCGAAAGAAGCAAAAGGGTCTGAACCACCAAATGAGTACGAAAATGTCTTAAATCCTCCTCCTGGGCCACCCATAGTCTGCCACCCGCCCGGTCCAAAAGTAGAACCGGGCCCACCTGACGTAAAGTATGTGTATCCACCACCACCACCACCTCCTCCTCCTCCTCCTCCTCCTGCTCCAGTCTGGCCCGGATCAAACCCAGGATCACCCTTCTCGTCTCCATACAAGTCATAATTTTTCCTCTTCTCCTCGTCGGATAAGATTTCATATGCTGAACAAACAAACAAACAAATGGTAATAAGTGAGTAGCTGCAGACAGAAACATATTATATGTACTAGATAAAAGGATATGGAACGCAGAAGTACCATTATTGATTTCGGCGAATTTCTCCTGTGCGCCTTTGTTTTTGTTCTTGTCCGGGTGATATTGAAGAGAGAGCCTGCAAGAGGGAAATACGGGAGCACAAATGAGAAATTGATGCTCTCCATTCAGACGCAGATGCAAGTGATCATCCCATCTAATAACATTGAAAGTAAAAATTTGGAGAAATCCTACAAAAAAAAATAAAAATAAAAATTGCAAACCGCCTAAAACCACAGATCACAGAGAACTATGCAATGTCCCATAATCTCAGAACTTAAAGCCTTCTGATAATCTCAGCAAGTTCGACAACCATAAACGAATAGCCTGCCAACTAACATCCTCGCGCCGCCCATTGCGAAGATAAAAGAAATGGATGAATCCTTACTTGTGGAAGGCCTTCTGAATGTCCCGCTGACTCGCGTTCTTGTCGATCCCAAGAACCTGAAGCATTTACCATAAAGCACGTGCTTAAGCATCGCTGGAACAATGTTGCAGTGCCAATCAAACAGTCTGCTTAAATATGCCCTTCTAATACAAAGCTGCCCTCAGTCATCCCCCCCTCTGGCATCAAATCCGAGTAATTTCGATTCGAAAATTCACACGATTCACCACAAAATTCAAGAGTATAATTTCAAAGGAGATCGTCGACACCGATTTTAAAGAACAAATCAGTAAAAAAAAAAAAAAGGGATGAATGCCCCCAGACACAGGACCGTTACCTTGTAGGGGTCGATTCTCTTCGCTTCCACGGCAACGAGACAGATAGAACAGACGACGAGCAAGGAGATCATCAGACGGATCTTCACCCTCGCGGGATGCTTCATCTTGTCACCAAGATTCGTGGATAGTTTACACTACGGGGCGACGAAACCAAG
This sequence comes from Punica granatum, assembly GCF_007655135.1. NCBI lineage: Eukaryota > Viridiplantae > Streptophyta > Magnoliopsida > Myrtales > Lythraceae > Punica > Punica granatum. The sequence continues at coordinate 1,685,156 of NC_045127.1, read as the reverse complement.
ATAAAAGGTAGAACTTTCGATTCGGGGTACGTTTCTATAGTTTAGCGGGAGTGGCGAAAGTCCAGATGCTTCTCGGCTCAGGGAACCATGCACACGTGGCACCCTGAGGGCGGGCCACGCGCTTCGACCAATAGGATTTCAGAACGCCGGGGTTTTGTCCTGAGAGGTAAAGGGGTTTGTAACTCACCGCTCCGGGTTCATGAGCTTGTACACGTGGGTCCCACCGTGTACAGCGTGTTCTGGGCTTTCATGAGCCGAGCTCGCATAACGTGACTAAAGTAAACGGGCTCTATGTCATTCCAAGGGTCCAAACCCGGGGGCCCAATGTCATTCCAAAAGTCCAAAACTTGATGAACTCCACCTGATACTCTTTAATCAAATATTATATATCTATCAATCAATCAATTATATAAAAACCGGGAATCGATATGAAACTGTAACACGATTTTCTTTTTCAAAACTATCGGCTCGTGAAAGATGATCTTTCCTACTATTCGAAGAATTAAAGCCTTTTTGGGCCTTCAAGGGCCCTCGGTAGGTTAGTTGGGCTAACGAACATGATAAGACTGGTTGGGCCAATATAGGCGCATGATAGTCTAGTTGCGTTGAATCGAGCCCATGACTAGTTGGGTCGGCGGGCTTAAAATGTGGTTGATTCAATTTAAACCCATGAGAGTTTAGATGGACCATGCAAAGAGAATATTACACTTGGGCTTTGAGTTAGGTATGGGCTCATCAGCCCCCTGATAGTCGTGTTAGTGGGCCTGATGGGCCTATAGGAACCAATTATTGAGGGTCTAATGGGCCCATAGAAACCGTTTCCAAGCCTAAATGCTACTTTCATGCCAGCACAACCTAAGTATGGGTTGAACTAAGTATGGCTATCCGGCTGATAGCCCTTTAACACCATTATAACTTCCTAATTCTATTGCCAAAGGGTTTTTGGGCCCTTTATAGGCTAGTTGGGCTGGTTAACATGAAGATTTGTTGGGTCGACACAACCTCGTGATAATCTAGTTTAAGTAGATGCAGGCCCATAACTAATTTGGCAGATGGACCCATGACTGGTTGGGCCAATGCAAGACCAAGATAGTCTAGTTGGGCTGGTACATGCCCACAATAGTTTAGTTGGACTATGCAAATTTTGTGCTTGGACTTGGAGTGGTTCATATGGGCGTATCAGGCCCATATTAGTTCAGAGTTAATGGGTTTGATGGGCCTATAGGTTGGTTCCAATGGATCCATGAAGCCCACGATAGTCTAGTGTTAATGGGTTTGATGGGCCTACAAGAGCCAACTCCAAGCCCAACATTCGTGCTGGCATGTTCTATCTTTGCAATATGAAGTTCACGGTGGTTTTGAGTGAAACTTTACTGAGTGTGGGCCACCAGGCCCATTAACACTATCTCATAACTTGCTAGCTCTATTGCCAAATGATATTTAGGCCCTTGATAGGCTAGTTGGACTAGTTAACATGATAGATTGGTTTGGCCAACACAAATCCATTATAGTCTAGTTGGGCCAATGCAAGCTCGTATTTTGGTCGTGTAGGGTCACAAATAGTTGGGCTGGTAGAAGCCCAAGATAGTCTAGTTGGGCTGATACAGGATCAAGATAGCCTAGTTGGACTATGCAAGCGCAAATGTTGCACTTGGGTTTGGAGTTGATTCCTAAGGGGCCATCAGGCCCATGATAGTCTAGTGTTAATGGGTTTGATATGCCCATAGGAATCAACTCCAAGCCCAAGTGCAACATTCATGCTAGTGCAATCTATTTCTTCATAATGAAATTCATGATGGATCAACTGATATCTTACTAAGTATGGACCATCAGGCCCTTTAACACTACTATATATCTCATAACTAAATGGCCCCGTTGCCAAAGGATATATAGGTCATTAATAGGAGGACAGTTAGGCTGGTGAACATTGAAGACTAGTTGAGCTGACACAGGGCCTCAGGCCCATGATAGTCTAACTAAACCTATGTAGCCTGTAACATGTTTAGCAGACATATGCCCATGGTCAATTGGGCCGACACAAATCCAAGGTGGTTTTCTTTGGGCTGATGCCGATCAATGATAGTCTAGTTAGACTATACTATCTCGAATGTTGCACTTGGGCTTGGAGTTGGTTCCATTGGCCCATAAGAACCAACTCCAAACCCAAGAACAATATTCGCTCTAGCATGGTCTGTATCTGTAGAATGAAATTTATGATGATTTGAGTGACAACATGTGATCCTCCATCTAATTATGAAAAATTAATTATTATATAAAAATTTCAAATAAAAATGAACATTAAAATTTTTCGTAAAAATAAGTAATTTTCTCAATTTATGAATAAATCTTTAAAAAATAATTTTTTTTTTCATAATTAGATAATTTATATATATCAATTTCCTCTCATATATCCGTGCAAATTGTGGCCTTGATAGTTTAAGTCTTTCAACATTTTACTTGAGAGTATGTTAGTATGCTTCCTAATCGAGTTCCACTTCTTCTTCTTCTTTTTTCATCTTTTGAGTATATCATTAATTTGAAATATAATCGTGATTGATCTTTAATTTGAAGAGAGGGCTTTTGTATCTATTATGTTTGAATGGAATAACCTATCTATTCGTGGATCATGTACGATGAGCAAAAAAATTAAATGTAAATCTTCTACTTAGCAAGAATTAGAAATTTATTCTCCCAATTATAGATTCCCTCCATCCATAAAATTCGAAAGAATGACATCCTAATAAACTCACCTTAGTGCAGGTTTTCTTGCGGTAATTATATATATATATATATATATTTTTTTTAATTTTATTTTATTTTCGGAGTAATTTTGCATTTTCCACCGCTTATAAATTGGGAGCCTTCGGCAGCCTGAGGAACGGTGAGTTCGTTCTTTTCACCACATTCCGTTCTCTGCTGTGCTGCTCCTTCGTTTTCACAAAAAAGTAAAGCGGACAGAGAAAAAATTGACCTCCATCAGCTGTTCAATCGAGCTCGCTTTGAATCTCAGATTCCGTGCTGTGATTGGAATTTGATCTTTGAGCTTCCGCTGAATACTCGTCACTCGGCTTCTGAGCTCGGAGTGGAGGAGGACGAAGAAGAAGAAGAAGAAGAAGAAGAAAAAGGAGCTTAGAGATGGCGCTCTCCTCCTCCGACCTCCCGGCGATTTACGGCTTACTGACCAATTCTATGAGCGGCGATGAGCGAGTGCGCAAACCTGCTGAGGCAGCCTTGAGTCAGTCCGAGAATAGGCCCGGCTTCTGCTCCTGTCTCATGGTATTACTGCCACTGCTGCTGCTGCTGCTGCTGTCACTCTCCATTGTTCCGTTCGCTAGGTTTTTGCATCTGTTTGGAAATGCTCTGTTGAAATGCTAAGAGGACACTCATTCTGTGTACTGTTTTATGCAGGAAGTTATTATGTCAAAGGATGTAGCATCGCAGGATGTCCGTCTGATGGCTTCTGTGTATTTTAAGAATAGCATTAGTCGGTATTGGAGGAGTCGGCGCGATTCTCTGTAAGTGACTCAAACTTTTTTCTGGTCCTTCACAAGGAGAGAGTGATATTAAATTTACTGTCCAGCGATTCGGCCTCGTATGGACTGACAGAATAGGCTTGAGTTGGTCCTTTGTCATGTATGATGAATATAATTTAAAATGGTAGAAAATTCTCATTGAAAAACTTCATCAAAGTGAAGCGTTCTAAGCACCTCTCAGGGTTCATTAAAGGAGTTAGCCAATTCAGAATCGCCATCGATTTCCTGAAACTAAAGATGTCCCTTACCACTGAAAGGCGCATTTTTTCCCATTAACTTATTGATCTTGTCCTGCCGAAGAAATGCACACTTTCAGCAACTTTTGTGTCTTCATTCAGGGGAATTAGCAACGAGGAAAAAATGCATTTGAGGCAAAAACTACTATCCCACTTAAGAGAAGAGAATGATCAGGTGTATAAGATTGCTTTGCTTTACTTTTCATTCTCTTTTAATTACTCTTGTCAACTCAATCATGTCTTGAGCACGTCTTGGAAAAGATTGGGTTTACTTATCTATTTATTATGTCTTTGCATTAGTGCAGATAGCTAAAATGTTGGCGGTTCTTATATCCAAAATCGCTCGATTTGATTATCCTAAGGAGTGGTATGCCCCATCCTTAATTACTGTTTTAATGGTCATGTATCTCGTCTTATTGCATAAATGTCCTGAAAATGCTGATATGATTTATTCCGCAACTTTCCTGTTCTTTGAAACGAAATGGGACTCTTCTATGGTATAATAAGATTCCATATCTCCTGAATTCTGTTCAGGAATGTTTTAGTTTTATCCTCAGCTATAGCTTATTGAAATGGTTAGCAACTTGATCTGTTTGAATCCTTTGAAATATGAGAATATTCATTTGACAAGAATTTAATTGAATTTTGTCGTTTGCATATTATAGCTTTGGGCATCTTTAGGCTTGTTTTTTTACACACATATATATGCAAAGCGTGTGTCTAAAATTTCATGGTTTGTGATTCCACTCAGTAATCATTTGAAACTCTCATTTCAGGCCAGAACTCTTTTCAGGTTTAGCAGAAAATCTTCAGTCTGCAGATATTCTTTCTTCTCACAGGATTTTTATGATTCTTTTCCGAACCTTAAAAGAATTATCAACCAAGCGTCTCACATCAGATCAGAGGAATTATGCTGAGGTACAGGCTGTAATTGCAAATGACGTTCCAATTTCTTATTGTTTTGGTCCACAGCAAGCATTTGCCTTTGGTCTATATGTTGTTTGGTTATGATGATTGGCCTTTGGCATTCTTCTACTGGCACTGTAAGGCAAAGCTGTCCATTGCAATACACTTGAGAATATGCTTATTTTATATGGGATATGAATTCGGAGGTGCATGGAGGCTGTCAGTTTCAGAATCAAGTGTAAAGTTCTATTAGGTGGTTGAAGATTTGACTTTTAAAATGGAATTGCCCATTTAGTGTGGCAGTTGGCTGGTGCATGTTGTTGCTGTAACTTTTAGACTTCCACAAAGAAGATATTGCTAATCAATTGGTCACATCATTCCTTATATTCTATTTGAATGCATCAAGTAATGGCACGAGTTTGTAACTTATTCCAAAAACTGACTGTGCAGATATCTTCCCATTTCTTCAACTATAGCTGGCACCTTTGGCAGAGTGATGTGCAGACTATATTACATGGTTTTTCGGCACTTTCTCAAAATTATGATTCAAATTCTCAGCAACAACAGGTTGAACTGTATTTGATATGCGAAAGATGGTTGTTCTGTCTCAAAATCATTCGCCAGCTCATAATTTCTGGGTATCAAAGTGATTCAAAGTGCATGCAGGTATTTTCAATCATTTCCAGTATAGTAAGTTTTGTGAATGTTATTATCTTCGAAAGTATTGTTTTGTACGTAAATCTAGATACTCATAGTAACCTTTAGAGATTTCCACAACCTTGTCGTCTCTTTATTCTAGGAGGTACGACCGGTTAAAGAAGTTTGTCCAGTCCTCTTGACTGCTGCTCAATCATTTCTCCCATACTGTAAGCTGTTGCTTCTCCATACTGTTTCTCCAGATAAATGTGCACGATTCTCATGATCTGTTGGCATACCCACTAATCTTTTTCTAAGTATGTCAATGAAGTTATTCGTGCTGCATATCTTTTGCAGATTCTTCTTTTCATAATAGATATCCGAAATTTTGGGACTTCGTGAAGAGGGCATGCTCTAAACTCATGAAAGTCTTAATCTCTATTCAAGGGAGACATCCTTATTCGTTTGGTGATAATTGTGTGCTTCCACCTATCATGGAGTTCTGTTTGAGTACTATAACAGATCCCAAACCTGAAGTGATGTCATATGAGGAGTTCCTGATTCAGTGCATGATAACGGTGAAATCTATACTAGAATGTAAAGACTACAAACCAAGTCTTACCGGCAGGGTGATGGATGAATCTCGAGTGTCCCTAGAGCAGATGAAAAAAAATATTTCCAATGCTGTTGGTAGTCTGCTTGCTTCTCTCATGCCTGGTGACCGTATAGTACTCTTATGCAATGTTCTGATCAGAAGGTAATGGAACTCCGTCTTTTCTATTCAATTCTCTTGATACCTCTCTCTATTTTTTATGCTCCTACTCTCATTGCCATTAATTTTCCTAAGTCCAGTACGTTGATTTGTTTGCTAAAAAAAGAAGATATAAGAAGGAGCAGACAGGTTCATGTTGATGTCAAAGAAATGCATTGTGGTTTCTGGTGGTTGTTGAGGCCCAGACTCGATGAGTTTGTAAACTTCGCCTTTTCTAAGTCATTTCATTTTCTATCCTCCTAGACCTTTCCCTTATTTAGGGGTGATTCACACTTTGGCGATGAGAATGTCTAGATATGATCAGATATATTAAAAATGCTGTAGTTCAAAATGACACTCCGTAGCAACTAAAGTATTTTGGTAGCATTGTGTATGTCTGCCAAGGTCTGTTTTGAAGTGATGCAGCTAATTCTAGTAATATATTGATAGGTACTTCGTCCTAACAGCAAGTGATTTGGAGGAGTGGTACCAGAACCCAGAGTCTTTCCATCATGAACAGGATATGATTCAATGGACAGAAAAGCTTCGGCCATGTGCTGAAGCTCTCTACATAGTGTTATTTGAGAATCATAGCCAAGTAGGTGATATCTAACCATCTTTGACATTCATTTAACATCTTCTTTGCCATACAATCCCAGTATTTAAGGTGTATTGTCACCTTGCTTGTTACTTTAGCTGCTAGGTCCTGTTGTGGTCTCAATCCTTCAAGAGGCAATGAATGGTTGCCCTACATCCGTAACGGAAATCACCCCGGCCTTGCTTCTGAAAGATGCTGCTTATGGTGCCGCTGCGTATGTCTATTATGAACTATCAAACTACCTTAGCTTCAAAGATTGGTGAGTACTGTTGGTTTCGCAATTTGTTTGTCTGTCTTTTGCTGTTCAATTTTTTTCTTTTTTGTAAAAACCAGATGGACCTCTCTTATTGATATTGTCTAACATTGATATTGTGTTTTCCATGTTATTCATTGATTGATTGCTTTTTTTCTTCTTGTTGATCCCATTGGCTGCAGGTTTAATGGTGCATTGTCTCTTGAGCTCTCTAATGATCATCCAAATATGCGAATCATTCACCGGAAAGTTGCACTGATATTGGGCCAATGGGTATCAGAGGTAATTGTCTTGCTTCAAAGTCAGAGATGTAATGGCCAAAAATTGCATTTTTCTATGAGTTTTTCTCCCTCTCTTTGATAATATACTCGTAGTTTTTCTTTTTCTTGTTGTAAATCAGAAAGAGTTTTGGATGGTGACTGATTCTCGCTACTTCTTACTGCTATACTTTCTTGAAGGAATTGCCTGATATTACTACTTTTAGGGAGAAATATATGCGTGAAAATTTACCACAATAATTTAATAGCAAGGAGTTTAGTTCCTCATTTTTCCAATATCATAGAACTTAATCCGTCAATTGCAATAGAAAGGCTTCAGAACTCCGTAGAGTACAGAGTTATGTCTTCTTTTGTGGTTGGTTCGTCAGCCAATGCTTTTCTTTTTTCTTAGCTTCTTGTTGGAATGGTAGCATAGGCAGGCAGATAAGTAGTGCACTTATCATAATATTCATATTCCCAGAAAGAGAAGGGAAAGGAGATGAGAGAAGATTTTAGAAAGGGTTGACTTTAAAATCTGATCTCAGAGAAACTTTCTTATCTGTATTTTGGTCCTATCCTTCAGTATTATTACTTTTGACGTCTGCTGTATTATTATGAGGGAATTGTCTTTTCTAGGTAAATGTTTATATGCGCCAATAAATTGTGAACTTCCTCATGTGGCAGATCAAAGATGATATCAAAAGACCAGTATATTGTGCTTTAATAAAGCTGCTCCAGGAAAAAGACCTGTCCGTGAGGGTATGATGATTCTCCAGTGCCTACTCTGTGGTTGCATCTGAATTAGTAGTTTTGATTAGAAGTTTGTTTCTTTCCAATACTGAAGTACTGCATATGGAATGTTAGTTGGCAGCCTGTCGGTCATTGTGTTTGCATGTTGAAGATGCAAACTTTTTGCAGCGAGAATTCTCAGACCTTCTTCCCATCTGTTTCAACCTTTCCTTTAAGTTGGTTGAAGATGTTCAGGAATTTGACTCAAAGGTATAAAGTCAAGGTTGATTTAATTTTGAGCTGGTACATGCCTGATGCTTCTTTGTGCTCACCACCATTTTCCTTTTTAAGTTTTCTGATATGCTCTTGTTCATTAGTCTTACATTGATGCTACGAGGTCGAATTTCTCTATCCATTTTTCTGTGAAGATAAGTTATATTCCTTCACTACTACTGCTACATTTGCTACTAAGTTCTTTAAAAGAGCTTAAATCATCAAATTCAGAGCTTTATAAATACTCGATTGACTTTCACAAAGAATGCCTTTTTTTAGTATTTCCTGGTGAAGAAGTATTCTGTATAAGACTTGTATGCCATCATTTTTTTTTTTCAAATACCCTGCAACTTTAAAACTTCTTTTAGAATAATTTTAGATGCCATACTCTGATAGGCAAAGCAAGTTTTTGGGGTTATCCATATTCTTTACATTGAATTTCATTTCTATTGGATATAAGATGAAGCCATTATTTTGAATTTAATTTCTATTGGATGTAAAATGAAGCCATACTTTTTAATACATATTTTTTAATTCAAAATTCCTTGTTATCTCATTGCAGGTTCAGGTTTTGAATTTGATATCCGTGCTTGTTGGGCATGAGAATGAAATTATTCCATTTACAAATAGATTGGTTGAATTCTTCCAACTGGTATGTTTATATGTTAATTCTTGATTTATTGCTTAGACAATGGAACTATAGAAGGCAGTATGGTTCTGTTTTATCTGCATCTGAAAGAATAACGCTAACAACTTAATTTTTTTATTTAAAAAAAAATCATCTTATGAAACTAACATCACTATTGATAAAGAGGATGTTGCTTTTATAGAAAATGCTTCTTTCATGTTTCTATTACATGTGCAGCTTAAACTATAAGTATAATAACTTGACTAGAAAAGAAAAGAAAACCTTGTCTGTTGAAACTAAAGATGCACGGATTCATGGGTTATTATTTTTTATGAAATGCTTATTTTCTTGAACTCCATTTGTTAGAGATCTGGAAGTGAGGCAAATATGATATCTCACATTTATTTATTCCAAATATAATCTGAGAAGAATTTTATAGCAAATCTAGGCCCTAATAAATCTCTATTAGTTTTTTCAGCCTGTCCTGGCTGACTGAATATGGGTCTTTAGTACTTGTAATCTTTTGCTTCTATCTAATTAGACGATTGTTGCTGAACTAGTGTCAACTAAAGCAGAAGAACCTTTTAAACTTTGACAAAACTTCAAATGTGTTTGGCCAAGTGAGTACTGTTTTTGGAGTTCTCCATGGTAACATTGAACTGGAAATTGGAGCTTACTTATCATATGTTGGGATTTGCAGTCTTTTATGAGTTTGCAGTCTTTTCTTTCTTGATGATGAACTAAATTATTACTCTCATTTTGGTAATGCTTTCCACTATTTAAGTTTGTTGTTCTTTGGCCGTTCTCATTTGTAAAATATTAACAGGTGTGGGAGGAGTCCGTTGGTGAAAGCCTCCTTCAAATTCAGCTTCTGATTGCCCTACGGAACTTTGTGATTGCCCTAGGTGATCAGTCACCTATCTCCTATACCATGCTGCTACCCATTCTTCAGAAGGGAATAGACATAAATAGCCCTGATGAACTTAATCTTCTGGAGGACAGCATGCAGGTTCCTGCCTATTCGATCTTTATAAGCGGAAATACTATCATTTTAATTCTTTTTCTTTTTTGTTTTTGGTAGCATTATCATTTTAATTCAAATCTTATGCTTATTGTATCTGGAAAAAATGTGCAGCTATGGGAAGCCACAATTTCTCATGCTCCATCAATGGCACCTCAGCTGTTATCATACTTTCCATGCCTGCTGGAAATAATGGAAAGAAGCTTTGATCATTTGCAGGTTAAGATTATAAAATTTCTTGTGATTTGCATCATCTCATGATTGTAGAACCGAAGCATTAAATCTTGAAGTATAACTCATACTAGTAAAAATGCCCACGCATTGCGGCGAGTTTATATTTTATAACTGATTAGATCTTATATTCGTAATTGCATCATAATAATTTTAAAACCATTAATAGAAGGAAACCTCCACATTTATCATTACTTAGTATATGAACTATGTCATATTATCAAAACCTAAAAAATTTTTAATTAACCAAGTGGATATTTTAACCAAAATATTTAAAATTTGAGAATGAAGGAATACAAAGCATTATATAAATATAAAACTTAGAAATAGTACGCAATAGAGGAAACTCATATAAATGTGGTTATCATGTGAATAAAATTATATGAATTAATTAGAAAATATTACATTGAGTATTTTGATATGTCATTTTAAAATTTGCTGAAATTTTAAAATTAAAACTCTATCAAGTACTTGTAGTTCGTAATTATTCGCTCTTGATAAATTCATCACCCATGAGTTTATTCTTAATATTTAGCTATGGAGTTATTAGAATATCGAAAATAGAGTTAGGAAGACAATATTACTATTAGATAAAAGTAATATTGAACTTCTATGATTTTTTTTTTGGGTGAACTTCAATGATTAGTTTATAAAAGTTAAACAAAACAAAATAATAAAAGAACAGAAGAGTGACCCAAGTTACGTTTGAACTCTCCTTTAGCTAGATATAGATTAATTTACCCATGCCATGCACATGTCTAAAGTCTTAAGACAATAACTTTTGGATTTCATTGTTTTTAACTTTTTATTAATGTTACTTTGTCAAAAATACATTAACTTATAATCTTAAATTACGTATATATATTCAAGAATATATATAATTATTTGTAAGAAAATTTTAATTAATGAGAATATAAATGCATATTAACACATCCAATTTAGTAAATATATATGATGTGATAAAGTTAAAAATAATTTTATATAAAATAATTTTTTAGAAAGTTGTGAAACTCATAAAATTGTAAGTAATGAACAATGCAAATAAATTAGAAAAATTAATATCTATCTTTTATGAGCAATATTTGAACATTTTAAAAATGTAAAAAAAATATTGTTCTTTCAAAATTTCATTTTCTTTGGAAAAAATACTAAAATTCGTGAAGTATATTGAAGTATTTTTATTATTGATAGTATAATAAATATCAATATAAGCTTAAATTTAAATGTAAACATAGTAAATATATAAAAGAATAAAAACATGTACATCTTAGAGGTCCTATAAATCTAATCTACATTTTTTATTTTATGTACCCATCATTTAACTACTTGATTTTTTTTATTATGGAAAAAGAAGGAAGAAGGGGTTTTATAATATTTTATATTAAAATTCTTATTAGAAGACACATGGCTAAAGGAGAGTTCCCCATTGGAACTCGCCTTTAGCTTAATGTATAGATTTGGATGAATGCAAGTGCATCTTCCTTTTTGGGCATTGACCCTAGGTAATCTTTGTGTGAGTTTACTTGTAGGTTGCTGCCAACATTATTGAGGGATATATAATTCTGGGTGGATCAGAATTTTTGAGTATGCATGCTTCAACCATATCAAAGCTTCTCAACCTGGTTGTTGGCAATGTGAACGACCGAGGGCTGCTTTCAATTCTTCCAGTCATTGACATTCTGATTCAGGTACAGATAATAATCTCACAGCAGATGTTTGGAATAATAAAGGCTTATTCAGTTTGTGCAGCTTCTTGGCATAGTTATTGCTTAAATTCACGTTTGCTTGATGTCTGTGTAATTTTATTTTCCTTACTCAAGAATATCAGAACTTCATGGCTTTTCTGCATTTAGAAACAACAATGTTCGTGTTAATGCAAACATGCACATTCCTTTATGAGAATAAATTTTAGGTGCAGGGAGCATGTGAGAAAAATTTCATGATAGTAATGTTATATGTAGTTTCTGCTAGGATGCACGAGGATGTATCCTGGAGTAAAAAAGTAGCATGTCAGGGTATTCTTACATTGTCATTCCACTTACTCTCAATAAACGGCTTTTGTTTTTTTTTCCAATATGCAGTGTTTCCCTGCTGAAGTGCCACCACTGATCAGTAGCACTCTTGAGGTAATCTAGTGCTTTTTCCCACATATGAATTGATAAAGTTAGAACAAGCTCTTAATGCAGTATTATCCTGTTAATATTGGAGATACAGATTAGCATACGACTAAATCTTCTTTCGTGTTGTTGCCAGAAACTGATTGTCATCTGCTTGAGTGGAGGGGATGATCGAGATCCTTCCAAGACGGCAGTGAAAGCATCTTCTGCAGCAATCCTAGCAAGGATTTTGGTGATGAATACCAATTATGTTGCTCAGTTAACTTCAAATCCATCACTTATCCTTACATTGCAGAATGCCGGGGTCCACATGGAAGAAACAGTGCTTCTGTGCCTGGTGGATTTGTGGCTTGATAAGGTCGACTACAGTATTTGTTTTATTAATCTTATGAAATGAACTCTTAGAAGTATCTTCTTTTTTTTTTTTCTGGTTGATAGCTATTATTAGTCCCAGATTTATTATTTAAGTATTTCATTTTTGGTCGTCAGAAGGGGAAAAGGAACCTGCATTTCTTTCATTAGAGCAAATCTTAAAAGTTGTTTCATTAGGTTGTAAAAACTTACCAGATTATGAGGCAGCTACTGATTGAGATAGTTTTTTTTTCCCTTATAAAATTATCAAAATCTGCTCAATTTATCATGATGATCCTTCTCATTTCGGGACACAGGTGGATAATGCTAGTTCTACCCAAAGGAAGACATTTGGTTTGGCACTTTCCATAATTCTCACTTTAAGACTGCCACAAGTTCTCGACAAACTTGATCAAATCTTAAGGTATGAGCTCCTCTGTAAGATACTTTTATCTCCTCTGTTCATTATTTACATCTTACACGCTCTCTGTGCAGTGTTTGTACAAGTGTTATAATGGGCGGGACTGATGACCTAAATGAAGAAGAATCCAGGTCTAGTAGGCTGTTCCATCACTTAGCCGTCACTGAATAGTCTTACAATCATTGCTGGCGTGTAACATTGTCCTAATTTATTGTGATGCAGTAGCGATAACCTAGACCCAAGTAGAGCCAATGGTGATGCCATTCCAAGCAAAGAGTTACGACGAAGACAGGTGTATATGCATTCTTTAGATTTCCTCAAAAGTCAAGTCGTCTTTTAACTTTTTGCCTTTCCCTTACCAATTCTTGGAACCGTTTCGTTGTTCAGATAAAGTTTTCAGATCCAGTCAACCAGTTATCACTGGAGACCTCAGTGAGAGACAATCTTCAAACATGTGCCAGCATCCATGGAGAATCTTTCAACTCAGCAATCAGTAGAATGCACCCATCTGCATTTGCTCAACTGAAGCAGGCGTTGAAGATGCCATAACATGCCTATGTATATCCTGATCAAACTCCTGAGATCTGTGGAATTCTTTCGATTATTTCGTTCTTCCATTGGTCCAATGTCTACTGTGAGTAAGTATTCCGGAAGTAGTGGCTCACAACATGCCTTTTCATTTAGTTCCATTTCTCATATAGCGACTTCCGACTTGTTTTTCTCTTTGGTCCAGGTACTATTGAAGGTTTTGTGAGTCAGTTTGGCGGCTTCGATATTCTTTGTTTCTTATATATGATTGATCTGAAAAGGGTTTCGGCTTTAGAAATCTCCTTATCCTAGGCTTCAGCAGCAGCAGGTGCTCTCTGTAGATATCTGCCTGAACTTGTTAGTCCGTATACGCGTGGCTGGAGGGTCGTAATCTTTTGAGCAGTAAGTATTCGTACCCATCGCGAGTCAAAGTACGGTGAACCACTTCGTGGAGACAGCGAGGGAGCAGCAAATGGGTACAGGGTTTTGTTTGTTGATTTGTTGCATTTCAGATTTTGTTGAGTGACAGACATCAAATGGACTTCAATGCACCAGTTTTTGCATATACTTGATGAATTAATCAGTTGAGCTATTTATTGGTATTTTGTCGAGTGCTTCCACTGTGTGTAGAGCACAGCACCTGATCATCTTTTTACAGTAAAATTTAGCATTTTTATTTTTTTAACCTTATACTTGGCGAAGCTCAGAGACGTAACTTGGGAGCAGAACATACGAATATTATACCAAAATGTAGTTGCGATTGGCCAAAACCTTATTGGGGTTTCATATCCCCACTCGAATGCCTTCATCGTCCAAAGACAATATAATATTTAGTGCTACAGAGAGGACTACACTTGATTCCTCTGGCATCAGGAGCTCCCACCCGAATGTGTTTACTCTGCTCATCGATTGAAGCATACGACAAATAGACCGTCTGAAACTTACTTCTAAGAGCCTATGAACAAAAATTGGCTTCCTCATCTAAGTCGAAGCAAGCAAAGGCACATCAAAACAATTGATTAGAAATCAAACCCAAAGAGCTAATCACTAAGTAAAAGAATGCCTACAGAGGAGCATTGTGAAGGAATCTCCTCTCATAGAACCCAATGACCTGATCGGCAACGGCCCACATGATGGCTTGTCCAGGTGGAATTCTCATGAGCCGAGGCAATAGCCCCTTCCACAGCGCTCGGAGCCCTTCCTCTACATAGATTGTTCTGATTGCGTGGACCATTCCCTTGTACTTGAGCTCGCCCCCTTGCCGGCTTTGTGCCATCAACCTCGTCTTCACAACATCGAACGGCCCTGTGCAGACAGGACCTGCTGTCCCAGCGAGGAATCCTGAGATCATTGACTGCCACGGCTGGAGGACCTTACCATCGCCCTCATGTTTCTTCCACAGGACAACGTCGAAGGCATTCTTTGCTGTAAACATTGCCGCCTGGTTTGTCCCGTTTCGCATGACTGTTGGAGCTGCACCTGCCCACAGTCCGAAAAGGCCTTCTTCCCGGATTATCGTCCGGGCACAATGAATGGGACCCTTATACTTCAAGAGATTCGGACTCAATCCTTTCTGTTGCTGCAATCTGATCTTCACCACCTGCATTAGTTGAATGTTCAGTTAACTCGTTCAGCGTCTGAAATAAGAAGTCCAAAACCTCTTCAAGTTCTCAAGTCGCGTCACCCATTACAAACAGAAATGCCTATATCAGAGTATACCAGCACGACAATCTCGGGAATAATAGGAACTAGAGCTGATGCAGCTGAAAGCTAGATAAAAGATGGTGAACGATCCCTACTTTTTTATGAGCACTTCAATATACTGTAAGCTGAGGCATTAGAAAGAACATAAAACACTAGAAAAGGCCAATATTTGCAGACTAATCAATGGGAAGAGATTAAGCAGCCATGAACATAAGCAGGAAAGAATAGCTATCCGCATCAATATATTAACGAAACACATAGGAATGGGATGCAATGTTATATTTGGTCAATGATAGGTTTCCCGGCAATGGGGACGTCAATAGAAGGAGCTTGGGATGAGAAGTGATTGAACCCAATTGCACCCGACTTCTCGTTTAGCAGATCCCCTTTGCCTACTTTCGAGTTCTATAGATTAACAATGAGCACAAACCCACATCCCAAACAGAAAGAATTCAAGCTCAGTAAAGTTTTCCAGACATTCTTCCAATGCGGCAAGCATTTGCAAGGACATGCAAGATGCCACAAGAATCCGGGAAGATCAGATAGCACCCAAGAAATAATCTTGAACGGTTCAAATTCACCGAGACTGTTCTATTGAATCTGCAGATCAGTTCGCGAACATATAGAGGACTGACCTCGAAGGGAGTGACGATGGCGAGGGCCTCCAGCACCCCGGCCCCGAACCCGGACATGAGGCGGCCTTTGTTGCTGATCTTACCGGTCTCGGGGTCCTTGAAGGCGGACTGGAACAGGGCGTTGGAGCCCATGCGGAGGGTGTATTTGAGGGTAAGGTGCGTGGCGAAGGGCGTCAGCCCCTTCCACAGGGCCCGCAAGCCCTCGGTGCGCGCCACCGTTGTCCCGCAGTGGACGATCCCCTTGTACGCGCCCGTCTTGTCCAGCTGCAGCCTCGTCTTGATCACGTCGATGGGCTGCAGGCAGCACGCCTCCATTATCCCACCGAGCGACCCCGACACCGCCTTCATATACGTCGGGATGGTCCGCTTCTCAAGCTTAGGGTTTCGCTCTCCGGCCGACATCGCGAGATTCTGGCGGTGGCTGAGAGGATCTTGTTAGCTCTTCCCTGACGACGAGGAGGAGGAAGAGAATGGTGGGGTTAGCTTTCTGCTTCTCTTGTCCTCTCCCTCCTCTCTTCTTCTTCTTCCACCGTCCGTCTGCTAACAATGGCGGACTTGAAAATGGCACACGCTGTGAATGATGGACATAAGCTGACGTGGAAAAGTCGTCACTTTCTGTCTCAACCTCGCAATGAGAGGCTAGCAGGCTGGCTGCATCCAAAAAGGACATATTTTTTTATTATTTATTTATTTTAATACCTTTGCCCATGAAAAGTACAGATTCTTTATTCGCGCCACTAAACTTTGATTTCTTTGAAGTTATAATCCAATAAACTATTGGGAGGTCATGAAACGTGCGTGCCTATGTGCCCGTTTAGTACCTCCTCTACCAAAAAAAAAAAAAAAATTGTGTGCGTGCCTGCGTGCGTGTTTTTTTCCCCCTTCGAATGCTCTCGAGTCTCGAGCATGTCCCATGTCATAGAGAGTCAACCACTTGAACAGATGCAGACTCGGCACATATCGCAGGCCTCTCGAGCAAACTACTGTTCACCAGATACAATTAACTTAAGGGTGCATCGATGATTATTTCAAATGACCCTTGTGAGTCCATAATGATTAATCAGTGACCTTAACCCATCACTCATTCTGCATCGTCAAAAAAATAATTACTTATCAGGAGATTTTAATTTTTCAGTCAGCTGTCTTGGACGACATGCGTAATCACATGTCCCTATCAGGGGAGAAGGCTAGCTTCAGGGCAAATATTCCAATTTAATCAAAGTTCAACTTGGTTGTCCTCAGCATTGTCTTTGCTTTTGTTGACATATAAGACAATTTAGCACGAAGGAAATACGACCTGCCAGCAGCTAAACTCCATGGATATCGGGCCTAGCACATAAGCACGTAAAATCAAGAAAAACTGCACCTACATCTGTTTTCCGGTATTTTGCTTTCTCCTTATGAAAAAGATACAAGAAAGGTGAGGATAAGACTACGGGGCCGCCCGCCTTCTACCAACCTCTTTTCATGAACCTTGGACGGGGGGATCCTTCATGCAGTTTTAAAATGGGTAATCCGCGAACTAGGGTGATCCTCTTACTCGAAGTTTTCTCAGGATTGTACCCTTCTGCTGTTTTGACCACGGTTTCATCTTCTTCACATGCCTGAGTTAGTGGCTCGTCGCCAAAGCAGTCACCAGCAAACCAAGCACGAGGAATGGCTGGGCACTTGCCTGAAGAGAAGATACACATAAAAGACGTGAATCTACCTGATAAATGAGGGTCTGTAGAAATCAATAGTTATGGTTGATCAGTCTAAAAGAATCTTGTCTAGATCTGGTCTAAGTTGGAATTTCCTAACTAAAGAACATCAATCAAGCATACCCAGACTGAATTGTCAAAGAAATGGGAAACTTCAAAATGCAGTATTCATCACTATCACAACTACTCCATCATTCGTTAAAATTGGCCTCACTCGTCAAGATGAGCTTGTAACTCACCTGATACTTTACATCGTACTTGACAGGGTCCTTCAGAAAGTACTGAAACTGCAACAGTAATATCTATGTGAGTAAATTGGCATGGCAGTCGCTAGTCGATTTGGTTCATGAAGATTGTAGTGCAATGATCACTAGTTTAGACTGAAAGTAGATTTGTCCTATGTTATGATGGCATAAATGATCGGCATGAATCTTTATACCTGGAAAACGACTTGAGGAATTATCAATGCTAGCAGTGCTAAAGCATAGTATGGTTTACCAGCTCCAAGCAGATAACCTGCAATGGTTCAATTCAAATGAGACAGCCAGTGACTTCATTTCTGGACACCGTCAGGAATGGTAAAGATTGACATAGAATATTTGACATTCATTAAAAATAAAAAAACAGCAGTTCCCACTGTTCTGATTTTCTTAGACAAATGAATGACAAGGAAAAGCATTAAGGGTGTACCAGCAACAGAAATTTGAGTTATGTCAATAGCCCCAACACAGATCCATTTCGCAGTTTCAGCCCCAAAAGCCACGGGAAGGGACTGCCCAAAACAATAGCTCACTCAAGATGATGTAAAGTTACATCTAAGCCAATGAAAGGGAATTGAATTAGAGGGAAAAGAACCTGAAGTCCCATTGCTCTATCTCCTTCAACGCTTTTAAAATCGTTTACAATGGCAATACCCAACTGATATCAACATAAATGTTGTTACTGATAGGAACATTCTTATAGCATTTGATTAGAAGTCCAAAACACTTTGATAAGAAGCACTACCCCAGCGATGCTGTAGAGGAGGGTCAGAACAATTATGTCGGGAGTAAGGGTCCCAAATAAAGCCTGACCAGCCCACCTGTTTGAATAACAAATAAAACAGAAAAAAAAAAGAAGAAGTAGAAATCAGCTAACGGGGAAATTGATTGTCAAGAAGAGATACCATTGAATAGATAAGGTTAAAGCTCAAATAGTTGATATTAATAAGGCAAAGTATAGGACTAATACCCACCATGGTAAACTAATATAGCTTGCTCCTAGAGCGAAATTCCCTATCCATCCGTTTTGCTTGAGCTGCGACAGTTCATTGAGCCTCCCTATGAGCCCAAAGATTTACACAGTTTCGACCAAAAAAAAAAACAAAGGCAAAAGAACATTTGAAGTTTTCTTAGTACGCTAGATAGAAGGGAACCACCTTCAGTGGGGGAGCCGAGTAAATGTAGGAGAGCAAAGATCCACCCAGTGCGAGGTAAAAAAGTGTAGGGAAGTCGTGCCCTGCCTATATAAAACATGTATTAAGAAATAGCAAAGCAATTCATATTTTGAGAGAAAAGGAAATTCTAGCAATATTCATAAACCACCTACCCACACGTCTAATAAACCAGCCAATCCAAGCCCTGCTAAAAGCAACACCCATATTTGAGAAATAACCTGGGTCACAAGGACATTCATTACTAACAGAATATTTTTACGAGGATTATCATAAAATTCCTAAGTAACAAATTATACTACATACCTCGCTCTCAGAAATGGCCCCAGAAGGAATCGGGCGATAGGGTTCATTTATTGCATCGATGTCCCGGTCATACCAATCGTTTATCGTCTGAAAGAAAGCAGAGAAAATCTCAGTATCATCTACATTCAAATCTATATAATCTCAACAATTATAGCAGACTTCACCAATCAAGAAAATACCTGTGTATATCCAGTAAGACAAGGGCCAGACATTATCATGCAAACTATTGATTTTGCCACATCCTCAAAAGTCCAGTGGAAGTTTCCTACATTGCGATTAGGAAAGAGTGCCAACTTTCATCAGAAACTGTAAGTCTTTTGCCGCAATGTTTTTGAATATGAGAAACATACCAGAAGCTGCAGCTCCACAAACTACTCCCCAAACCAATGGAGGCCAAGTAACAGGCTTCGTCAATTGAAGGCGAATCTTCCACTTATTCTGCATGATCAGAATCATACCATCAACTTTTGCAAAAAGCAATCTGTTTCACAAATAAATGATAATCACTAGCACACAAGGGCATCGTGAAGGATCAACGAAGACAGTTAAACCCAGATATTGCACAATCAGTATTTGTTTGTCCAAATCGACTCACTCACACCTAATAAATTCCCAAAAACTAGATGTGAACTTACGGTTTCTAGGGCAGCTCCCTTTATGCCGAGAAGTTGGTTGAAGTTGGAACCATTCTTCGCTGGGGCTTTATCAGGTGCCTGAGATTGAACTGCTACGGACTCAACTTAGATTGACTCTCAAATTGCTTAATTTTCAGGTTTTACAACTCATAAGTCACGTCTAACAGAGCCTTGAGTAAAAGTCAAAGCACAGATAGATTAAGAGTACCTTCATTGGTATCTGTCTCTGCCGCTCTGACCATGAGCCTTCGCCCTAAGCATCAACCGAGTTCGAGTGGTCAATTACTTCATGTATATCTCTTTCATACAACAAAATAAATTGAATGTACCAATTACCAATATAAAGCAGAGACATTTTCCTACTTCTCGGCTACCCGATGAAGTTTTAAATCAATCCCCGACTAAATCTTCGCTCTTTAGCAGGAAAAAGACAGCAATGATGAAGCTGAAATTTGAACTTACTGGCGAAAGAAACGGAAAGTGGTGCCATAGCCTGTTGGCTTTGAGACCTGATGGTGTTGGGGCGGGACAGCCTAATGGAAGATGCTGTGTTAAGAACGGAAGCCATTGAAGCTCAATATTTTATCTTCTTCTTCTCGTCTGGGATTAGTCTAGGCGGGCTTCTGAAGCTCGAAGAAGAAGAGCAAGAGCTAACAATGGCGGAGAGTCAAGAGAACTGGCGATAGCTTTTTACCTGCTATACAGAAGAGAGGAGGTTCTTTATGGTGTGACATTGCACTTAAAGTTGAAGTTAGAGTTGATGACGAGGTGGATTTTCATTGGTCATAGAGGAGTCCACGGCTCTTCATTGGTTCAGACCAATGACATCATGCGGGCCCCAAGAGGTCCGACCGCCGAGAGTCATGTCCGAAGCAAGCGACAAGTGTCTTCGGCTGCCGCTCTTCGTAGTGCCTCTAAATGGGCCTGATTGGCCATTAGGAATGGGCCTCCGTTCGTAACTTATCTCTTTTAGTCTAAATTATGGGCTTATTTGGGCCGAAGCATGGCCTTTAGAATGAAAATATATCAAAATGAAATGGTACACCTCGTGGTAAGAAAAACAAAAGCTAAAAAGGGGTACACCTCAAGTACTTTTTCCTGCTAGAAGACCCATGAATCCAATAGTTAAGTAATTTCAGTTATAAAAGAGATTTACAAGTCTTATACAAAAAAAAAAATTTAATAAATGATTACATGTGATTTCATCATGAAAATTGAATTTGAGACTTCTAAATTATCAGCGAGAGCACGTTTTCTTATTGTGTCCTATTCCAACTCCCTTTGCCCTCATTTTATTCCCTTCTAAGTCAGTGAGTGCTGTCGTCATGACCAAATTATGGGTTCCTCCGATGGCACATAAAAATTCCATTTGCTCCATGTTTCATAGGGATACTGATGCTGATTTTGATTTCAAAGTAGGATTTTAAAATTAGATTTTTATTTTGAAAAAAAGTGGTATAAATAGGGTCCACCTTTTGACTTTGTATGTGTTATTTTGTTTTGTTGTTGAAAAAGAGTGGTATAAATGGGGCCAACTCTTTGACTTTGTATGAGTTATTTTGTTTTGTTATTGGTAGAATTAGGTTAGAGTTGTGATTTTAAAATCACACTCACAATCCAAACAAGCTATAATTCATCATGGTTATTTAACTGAGGATTTAGATACTATTAATTAAGGACAAATGAGATATTAGATCAATTGTGTATATGTTCTTATGAGAAGAAAATGAGGCTTCAAATGGGCTTGATTAGCATATCAATTTTGGCAAGTGAGATTGCAGGGTGAAGGTCGGCGTCTTCAATTAGAATTTGATACCTTTATATCCTTGCCGCCAATCCCACTCAAATCAACTATTGCGCGCGCGCGTGTATGTATGTTATGCGAATCGTGTGTTTATATATAAAATAAAACATGAAAATGGTATCTTTCCCGGGAGTCAATCAAAATTGTTTAACTTTTACATTATTTTAAATATTTGGAACTGTTAAGGATAATGAAATTGTTTACACTTTACAGAAGCTTTTCTTATCGGTGAGGTAAGACAAAAATAGTCCATATATGTATGTGTGTGTATATATATATATATTAAAAAGATGGACAATAAATTATAATTTCCTTTTCAGTGCTTTGCTTTTGCGAATTATTTGATCTCTTTAGTCATTATTTTCCTTGGTTTGTGCCCTAAAAGGTGCAAAAAAGAGGTGACCATGGCTGAGCGTTGAAATTAATCCTCTTTGAGGATTAAAAACAATTCTTCCTAAATTTATCAATATACCTAACTTCAAGTGGAGAACACATCATATATAGTTGTTGTTAATTAACTTTTACAGCGCATTTTCATTATTATTCGCAAGAGAAAAAAAGAATCATAACGAATTTTTAATATGGTTTGTTAATATTTGCAGGTGGAATTGCTTTAAGTTCCTCGTTTTGCTTTAATCACAAAATTTTCTATTACTTACGAAAAAATCTTAAATGATTTATCATACTTCACTAAAGAATTGTTTGTTGAAAATGTTAACATTGTTTGTGAATGTATATGTTAGATTTCGTGGAGTTTTTTATGCCTCTCTACATTTACGTTTATGTTGTTATCTAATTCTTTGTTTAAGGATTTGTCTTTACTCTTGATAGGAGTAATTTATTGCCTCCGAGTGGCCACATAATTTGACTTGCATGTTTTCTTTAGTGATAACGGCATTTTCGTCTTTATATATATTAACAAAAAAAAAGAGTTTCATCATGTTATACTGAATATAATTTACTTTGTTTGCATATGTTAATAATAATTTACGTATTATATATTTGCATATATCTTATCTATATGTGCTTTTTTTTTCTCTCTTATTTTTCCCCGTAAAATTCTGAAATTATCACAAACTTCTATAAAAATAATTAATATCATTTTAGAGTTTTGCGTGGCTCTAAACCGTTATACCAAGGCTTGCCTTGGTATTGACATCATTAGAATACAATGTATTTAGTATTCATTACTTAATATCGCTAAGAAAAAAAATGACGACATTTTTCCTACATTGATATATGTTTTTTCCTAATTCAAATATCCAAATTGGCCTTTATTAGTTTTTTTTTAACAAGGGAGGAAATAAATATGATATGAAAAAACAAAAGAGTATGCGGATTCCCACTTGTGAGAATCGAATTAAAAATCTCTAAATTCTTAATTGTGGATGATATTACTAAACCAAATCTCTTTTCTCGGATATTTCTTGTTCAGTGACATGTATCTGAAAGAAACTAAATGTCATGGATGTGTTAATTTTCATGGACAAGGCTATGTAATTGTATATAAACTCATTATTTTCCAACGTTTAGTTATAAAGAAATCCGAGTACTTT
The DNA here is from genome assembly GCF_007655135.1 of Punica granatum. Taxonomy (NCBI): domain Eukaryota; kingdom Viridiplantae; phylum Streptophyta; class Magnoliopsida; order Myrtales; family Lythraceae; genus Punica; species Punica granatum. The sequence goes on along the minus strand of NC_045127.1, from coordinate 1,661,915 downwards.
TCCCACTACTTAGCATTACATTATCAATGAAAAATGAGGAGCATATCCAATAAACTATAGGGAAGTCATGAAACGTGTGTGAGTGTGTGCCGGTTTAGTACCTTCTCTACCAAAAAAAAAATAATAAAATTGTGCGCGTGCGTCTGTGTGTGTGTGTCTTTTTTCTCCTTCGAATGCTCTCGAGCATGTCCCATGTCATAAAGAGTCAACCGCTTGAACAGATGCAGGCTGGGCGCATGTCGCAGACCTCTCGAGCGAACTACTGTTTGTCAGATACAATTAAGGGTGCGTCGATGATTATTTCAAATGACGCTTGCGAGTCCATAATGATTAATCAGTGACCTTAACCCATCACTCCTTCTGTATCGCCGTCTTGGACGCCATGTGCAATCATATGCCCCTATCAAGGGAGACGGTAGCTTCAAGGCAAATATTCCAATTAATCAAAGTTCAACTTCGTTGTCCTCAGCATTGTCTTTGCTTTCGTTGACTATAGACAATTTAGCACGAAGGAAAGACGACCTGCCAGCAGCTAAAATCCATGGATATCGGGCCTAGCACATGAGCACGTAAAATCAAGAAAAACTGCACGTACATCCGTTTTCCGGTGTGTTGCCTTCTACATAGTCCATTTCAATGAAAAGATACAAGACAGATGAGGATAAGAGCATTTTCGTCTTTATATATGTTAAAAAAAAAAGAGTTTCATCATGTTATACTGAATATAATTTACTTTGTTTGCATATGTTAATAATAATTTACTTATTACATATTTGCATATATCTTATCTATATGTGCTTTTTTTCCTCTCTCATTTTTCCCCTTAAAATTCTGAAATTATCACAATCTTCTATAAAAAGAACTAATATTATTTTAGAGTTTGCATGACTCTAAACCGTTATACCAAGGCTTGCCTTGGTACTGACATCATTAGAATACAATGCATTTAGTGTTTATTAATACCATTAAGAAAAAAATGACAACATTTTTCTAGTATTGGTATATATTTTTTCCTAATTCAAATATCCAAATTGGCCTTTATTAGTTTTTTTTAATAAAGGAGGGAATAAATATGATATGGGAAAACAAAATTGTATGCGGATTCCTACTTATGATAATCGAATTAAAAACCTCTAGATTCTTAATTGATGATGATATTACTGAATCAAATCTCTTTTATCGGATATTTCTTGTTCAGTGATATGTATCCGAAAGAAAACTAGCATGTTTGATTTAGCAATCTGACTTTAAAATTTCAACTCTAATTTTAACTCTACTCACTACACAACAAAAGTCAATAATACAATTATTACTTTTTTCTTTTTCTTTAATTTTTTTAACCATTCAATTTAATTTTTAATATTAAATTTTATCAACTATTCATTACTTTTTTTTATACTTTTTCTCATAATTCAACAACACACTCATTACAACCTAATTAAAATCAAAACTCAACTTTACTTTAACTTTAAAACTAAACGCACAATAAATGTCATATATGTGTAAATCTTCATGGACAAGGCTATATTATTGTATATACACTCATTATTTTCCAACGTTTACTTATAAGGAAATCTAAGTACCTTTCCCACTACTTAGCATTATATTATCAATGACAAATGAGGGGTATATTCTATGTGCACACACTACTAGAAAACCAGTAAATAGCGATGCACTTTCAATACTAGAAAACCAGTAAATGAGGGGCATATCTTCTTCCAGGATTGGCTTCACTCCATGAAGTTAATAGCGCGGTTCTTACCTTGTGATTGTATTCCTTATATGCTCGAGTTGTTAATTGTCGTAGAAGACTCACCCAGATCAACTAACCCACCTGTTATCTCAACTCACGTGCTTGGATACTTCTTGCTTGCGGTCCTGCCACGATTTCCAGTTATCCAAATTCAGTAAGGAATTGCATTTATCGACCGCTCAATTGAACAATGCTAGAAGACTCACCCAATTCAACTGACTCACATGATTACATGTCAACTCACATGCTCGGCTAATTCTTGCTTGCGGTCCTGCCACGAGTTCCAATTATCAAAATTGAGTAAGGGATTTCATTCACCAAGCGCTCAATTGAAGACGACAACAACATCACAATTCAATCCGACTCAAAAACTCGCAATTTACCCAATGTTCTTCTCCTCTTCTAACCCTAATTTTCTACGGGAGACGGAGGAGGAACTGTAAGTTGAGGGAAATGGAAATGGGGGGAAGGGCCCGCCAATTGCCTTAAGGGCGTTTACGTGGAGGATAACGCTCATGTGTGCAAAAAGTAACGGTCACGTCAGCATTTAACAGGTTTATTTGTATGGAATGAGACGTCGTGTTAGATTAGAAAAGATTTTTAAACTTCGTGTTTTTTTAAAATTTGTGCTAGATTAGAAAATTTTTTAATAGTACGAACTTTTTTTTAGGTTGATTACCCAAAAAAATTGATCATCCTTCTACGACTAAAAAAAACGAAAAAATTAAACTGGTCAAAGCTTGATTGTTAGCTGGCCCGAGGTTGCAGACTGTCTTCCCCTCCCTGCGTTGCAGCATCATCACTCCCTCCATCCTTCTCCCATGCGCTGCCTAGCTAATTTCATCCGGCCCCTCCCTGGAATTATTAGCTGTTGTCGCGCCTCCTTAGTTGCCTACCAGCTGCCGCCTCGAAAGCTCGCCCTCTGCATTCACCTCTGATCAGCTCTGCCCGCTGCCCCTGAACTCCCGAGCTCTCTCCCTCTGTCGTCTCAGCCTTCTGCCCTCGGAGCTCGAGCTCGAGGTGGAGCTCCCAAGCTGTCCCTCTAGCTGTACGTCCTCCTAGCAGATCTGCAGCTCCTCCATTCTAGAGCACACCTCTGTGCTCCTCTATTCGAGCTTAAGCTCAAGCTGCGGATCCCGAGCTGTTGCTGTCCCGAGCTGCTCCTCCGTCCCGGCCTCCCAACTGTACTCCCGTGCTGCTGCATGCATCCCGGTCTGCTCCCAAGCTGCTCCGTCCCTCTTTGCTAGCTCCTCCATCCCAAGCACGCTGAAGCTTCTCTGCTGTTGTGCCCTCCATCCCTCGAATTAGCTTCTCGAAGCTCCTGCGAGCTGTGTTGTGCCTGCCCTTCGAGCTTCAACGCTGAAGTTGCTGTTGCCTCCTCTGATCCGTCCCGATCCCGAGCTACGTGTGCTATGATCTGCATGCTCCTCCCCTCCGCTGCTCTATAGAGATCTGATCTGTCCCCGAGCTCGGCCTCCCGGCGCCGTCCCCCGCGATCTCAAAAAATATATAGAAGGGTATAAATATCGATATATATATATATGCATATATTGTTTGTGTATTGATTTTTTTTCTTTTTTAGTTACATTTATGTACATTTTCGAAATTTATTAGTTATAATAATTTAGTATGAAAAATCAAATTATATTTTATAACTTAATTTGCTAATCCCATTAATTATAAAGATTTTAAACCCAAATTGTAATGCACTTATTTATATATATTATAATGTATTTTTATTAAATAGTAAATTTTTATATATAATAATGTATACTTATTAAATTTATTAAGCGATTTTGATTTATTTTACTTAAATCAAATTTATGAATCAGTAGTACAATTTGTTTTTTTGCACTTGAAAAAATATCATTATTTTACTTTGAAATTTTCGATCAACAATTCTAATTACAAATATTTGAGAATTAATTAACAAATTAAACTTATAATATTGTAGGTCCGTGGGTTGCATTTTAGAGCTATCTCCGATATTGAGCTTATGAGGTTGAGGTATGCTCGAATTTCGATATATATATATATATTTAAAATGCAAATTGAGTCTTGATTGTTGATGACCCTAGGGCAGTCGCTTTTACGAATTAAATGATTGTGGAGAAGGAGGATGGGCTTTGGGGAAGGTTTAACCTTCCCGTTGTAGATTTGGTTATTCTTTGTTGATTGCTGTGAAGTAATAAGGGTATTATCATTCCTGAATTGATGCACATTATTTTTTGTTTTTGCTTTATAGCCGTATAAGTTCTCAAGTTATATATGTTCATACTTTTTTATTTATAGATGAATATTTCAGAAGATCATGTGTAGATGTATGATAGGACGAATCGTAATAAGGGAGGTCTTAAGAAAACCTTCGTGGATAGGGGTGAGAGAATTTATTAAGCGCGCTAGCAATTTGCTGCAGATAACGATCTAAGAAAAATTATTTTCCCATATTTAAAGTGCCAATTTAAAGGAAATTTCATGTATCCAGACGAAGTTCAGCTTGATCTGTATAAGAACGGTTTCAAGCCAAATTATTGGTACTGGACTGATCATAGGGAGGAGTGGCCTAACGTTTACGGAGTCATCTTCTGTCGGATTTGCTCCGAATCCTCCTGCAGTTGAGGATCTTCACAATTCATTAAATAGATATAGAGACATGGTCTATGATGCGATGGGAGAGGATTATGGCCATCACACGGGTGGTGAAGATCCTAATCCGAAGGCTATGAAATTTTACTGGCTTTTGGAGAATTATAACCACCCTATATGGCATGGTTGCGAGCGGCATTCCGCCCTTTCAATTGCCGTGAGATATCTTAGCATGAAATGTGATTATAATATCCCACAAGTCGATGTGGATGACCTTCTTGGCTTACTACGAAATGAGTTGGCTCCGAAGATGAATAATGTCCACAAGAATTTCTATGAGGCGAAGAAGTTATTGTCATCTCTCATCTGAGCTCAGTCAAATTCGATTGTCGCCCGAAAGGTTTCATGTTTTACTACAAGGATGATTCTGATTTAAGCTGTTGCAAATTATGTGGAGAGTCCAGATACAAGCAACATTTAGACAAGCACAGCAATCCAAAAGCGGTGAAGAGAAAAAAATGCACTATTTGATGAAAGGTTGTACGCTTCAACGAGGTCAGTGTTCAAAATGAGATGGCACTACGAGAATCGTCGATCAAAAAATGTTACGCGTCATCCTCCGATGGAAAAGCTTGGAAGGACTTTAACAACACGCACAAAAATTGGGCCCGCGAGCCTCGTAACATCCGTCTCGGTTTGTGCACGGACGGGTTCACTCCACTTACTATAGAGAAAGAGTCGTATGCCTGTTGGCTTGTTATTTTGACTCTATATAACTTGCCCCCAAAGATGTGTATGACGGTGGAATATATGCTATTTGACATGTATTATCCTTGGTCCCAAAGATCCAAAGACAATGATAGATGTTTACTTGCAGCCATTGATCGATGAGTTGAAGCAACTATGGAACGTTGGAGTGCTTACTAATGATGCTTCCACAAAGCAAAAATTTCATCATAAGGGTAGCTTTGATATGGACTATAACAACCTGTTTGGTTTTAGGGTAGGTTTTTAAAATTTTAACTATAACTTTAATTCTGCTCACTACACAATAAAAGTCAACAATACAATTATTATTTTTTCTTTTTTCTTCAATTTTTTTAACCATTCAATTCAATTTTTAATACTAAATTCTCCCAACTATTCATTACATTTTCACACTTTTTCTCATAATTCAAAAACATAATCATTATAACTCTATTAAAATCAAAATTCAACTCTATTTAACTCTAAAATCAAACACCCCATAAATGATTTCCTGGCTTACGGAATGTTGTCTGGTTGGGTAACCCAGGGGAATTGGCTTGCTCTCACTACACGAGTTATAGCAAAGCCTTCTACCTCAGAAATGGTCGTAAGTGTTGTTGGTTCGATTGTCACAGAATGTTATTGCCTGAATCGCATTCATACGGAGAAACGGTAGGAACTTATGAGCCAAGCATAAGGAGAAGGACCCATCGCCTCCAAAGCCTAGTGGTGAAGAAATCTTATACCGACTTAACGAAAATGTGAAGAAGGTTACCGAAGAGGGGGCACAGGTCAATCCAGATGGTTACGGGAGAAATCACAATTTCGTAAAGCATTATATCTTTTGGGAGTTGCCATTTGGAAAGATCATCACATTCGTCACAATTTAGATGTCATGCATGTTGCGAATAATTTGTTTGACAATATCTTCAACACCGTCATGAACATCAAGGATAAGACAAAAGACAATGTTATGACCCGTATATATATGGATGAAATTTGTAGACATGCGGAACTAAATTTGGTACAGATGTCGGATGGACAGATTAAGAAGCCGAAGGCCTAATATGTGTTTCCGCGAAATTAACGAAGAACCATATGTGAATGGGTTATGAATCTTCGAATGTCGGATGGATATTCCTCGAACCTGGCCAAATCAGTCAACATCGACCATTACACTTTCCAAGGATGAAAGAGACATGACTGATATGTGTTCATGGAACAATTGCTGCCCATAGCCTTTAGAGATCGTCCTGGTCACATATGGAACCCCTTGACAGAGCTCAACAAGTTCTTTCAAGATTTGTGTTCCACGACCTAAGGCATGAAGACTTGGACGTTATGGAGTAGAACATCCTTATTATCCTATACAAACTGGGGAGAAATTTCCCCCCTGCCTTCTTCGACGTTGTGGAACATTTGCCAGTGCATTTAATAGAGGAGACACGATATAGAAGGCCCATACCATATAGGTGGATGTTCCTTTTCGAGAGGTAACCACCCTTTTAAAGGATTTCTTCAACATCCAATTCTAATTTAGCTATGTTATAATTAGTGATGGCGAAGACCTTGCTTACAGGTGCCTTGGGAAACTAAAGCATACCATCAAGCAGAAATCTAGGGTTGAAGGCCCAATATGCGTGGATTATTTGGTTCGTGAGACAAGCAATTTCTCCTCATATTACTTCGAAGACGATGTTCGAACATGGAGAACATGCGTGCCACGCGACGATGATGGAGGTTCATCAAGTAGCGCGTAACCACTGTATGATGTCTTCAACTAACCCGGTCGGTCTTTGGTTATATTGGTGAGGAATACTTGAATGATGCGGACTGAAATGCAGCACAATATACAGTGCTAATGAATTACCCTGAAGTGAAGCCTTTTATTGTGTAAGAAAAATTAAAGTATCAAATGAGTATAACCTCCTTACTTTACCGCACTGTGATTATGGCTAATCTCTTATAGGTTGATATTGAAAATGCAGTTATTTCGTTAATTCTTCCAAAGCTCCAAATGATGGCTACTCTATGATTAAGGATTATTTTGCCAAATTGTTCAAGACATTCGTAAGCACAGTCTACTCTGATAGGATATTATATGCATGTTTATGTGGGAAGAAATCTCATTATAATTTTGTCATAATAGGTACATAATCCCAATAATGGGATCAAGGATCAAGTGCTACAAGATCTTGCTTGGGGCCTTGGAATGCACGTAAGAAAGTATACCACATACTTCGTAAATGGGTACAAGTTCCAGATAGATGGACATTGCTAGGGAAATGTGACATGGAACAATAGTATTTGGGTTACAGGAGATAGTGGTGATGGAGTTACGATTGATTATTATGGTATTTTAAAAGAGATTCTAGAACTTGACCATATTGGATTACCAAGCAAGACGGTCATTTTTTTTTGAGGACAATGGTTCGCCCTACATCAGATATTGGGATTTGTAAAGACGATGACACCGAGATTGTGGAAGTAAAGCATGGTGGTAGAATTGGGGGTGACGATCCCTTCATTATTGCTCGACAAGCAAGACAAGTTTATTATGTGCCATACTTGACTCAAGATAGAAATAGATTCCAATGGTGAGTTGTTATTAAAACGAAACCTAGTGGAAAAGTAGAAACTCTCGAGACATTAGAAGTTGATTATCATAACAAAGACCATCCACATGTTTGTCTAATAACTTCAGATAATATTGATCATACATTGGTTGATATCAATAATCATGATGAGTATATTCGTAGTGCGTATGATGAAGATAGGTTGGATGGTTTCGATTGGGGTAATGATGCTGATAACGATGATGCTGCCCAATATGATGATGTTGTTGATGATGATGATTGAACTCGTTTTCATTGAAATTGATGAGTGCTTTTTGGTAGCATAATTTCTACGAATATATTCAATAATTGAATGATCTTTTGTATTATTTAATGTTATGCAATATAATCAATTATACTCTCATTTTAATCGAATATGACTAATCATTTGTTTGAATTTGTTTCAATGTAGATGTCTGAACAACGTGCTCGAGGTAAGAAGAAGAGCATGGCACGAGTTCCAAGTGGGAATCGTGGGCAGGATGGCCCCATGAACGTAGGCCACACAATTAGATGCAGTCGAAACAGCTCAGACATAGAGATACACCTCCGATGGGTTCGATTCAACATACTGAATCAGAGGCGTGGAGGCAACTTTATTCATGCCACATGATGCTCCATGATTTCATCCTGCGTCATGAAGGTCATTAGTCTTGGGCCTATGATGATTCGTGAGTGATATAACGTTTCTATAAACATTTCTTGTAGCGAAATTTGCTTGATACATGTTTTTTTTTATAATATTAATGTACTAATTTACTTGAATTTTATTTTGCAGGTTTATGAAATGCATCAGAATACATTTCCTTCACAAGAGCAAGCCCGGCCTCAAATGGAGTCACCCGTACACAATTCTTCACGATAGCAGACACCCAAGGCATATGGGAAGGACGGTACTCCTCGACCAATTGAATACTTTTGCATTCCGGCTTTAGTGAGGGATTAGTGAATCCCTCGCATAGCAAACAAAGAAAAAAAAAATTATGTCTGTCTTTAGCGAGGGAATGGACCTTGCAATTCCCTCGCTAAATTTAGCTAGGAAAATATCCCTTATAGGGATTAGAAGGCCATCACTAAACCTTATTAGTGAGGGATTTGGCCGTCGCTAATTTACTTGTTTTTTAGTAGTGCCACGAAGTTTTTGTCCTATCCGATATTATCCCCTCAGCACTATGTTTCCCCGTATAGGGCATGGGCACTAGGAACCAGAATCATTGCAACTGCTCCTTGAAAAATAATTCCGATTCCTGTTATGAGTACTTTGCGATCGCATTTGCTGTATGATTGATTCTCGAGACACATCGCATATTATATTTCGGTCTATGTATCTCCATACCTCGTTTTGGAATGAGTCCAACTGGGAAGCATCGCACGAAATAGCCCAACTTGATCCTTGTAGATCGATTTGGAAACTAGAATATTATTGTGCGTGTGCGCGCATTCTTCTTTCTTATGCTGTTTTTCTTTTTTCTTTTTTCTTTTTTTTTCTCTCTTCATGGAAAATGCAAAAGCATCTTTCAAATTAATATTACTTTCTCCCAAAGAATTTGGAACTTTGCCCAAATGTCCGGGTATTCATTCTTATGCTCTTTTCAGATCAGCAGTCCACATATACTCTCTTATTAAATATGCGCATTCGAATATAAATTAGTAGTCATATTTATACTTGCAATACACACACAAATATATATATACACACACACATATATGAGCTAATCAGAAAGATGCTGGCATATTGGATTCGCATCTTGAGATGATGCTGGCAGTCTACTTTTTAGGCCCCCTCGATCGGGATCGGAGCAAACAAAACTCAAAAAAACAAACTCTCAACTTTTCGCTCTTTTATCTCGGAAAAAGAAAAACTTAAAAGCCAGCGAAATTTATTCTTTTGTTTTCAAATAAAATTTCATAATTTTGAAAAGAAAATATTATTGAATCTGATGAATTATATTATATATATTTCCTAGCGTCTGATGAGTGGGCATGCCAAAGTGAACTTTCCCAATCAATCTGATTCGCATCAATGAATTTATTTTTAAATTGTATAAGATTAGGTTTTCCCGTAAATCATGGCCATTAGTCTTAATGTGTATTATTTTCTGACTTTACTAGAAATTGCCTACTTCTAATATTATTTTGCATCATTAATTCGGTTGTTGCTACCTCCAGTCAAATGGATATTTTATTTTGTTAATCTTTGTTGCTTTTTTGCCATATTCTACATAAAAAACGAAGGTGTCTATGAGTAAACACTATTTAAGTAGCAATGAATATCTTTTTAGAGTTCTTGAATTAAAAATAAACATTTATAAGTAAATTGGGTGTTTTTTATTTGACTTGACGGATCAATCGTGTTACACTGCTACCTTGTCAGGTCAGGTTTAAAAATATTGGACGAAAAAAGAAAATAAAAACAAAAAAAGACATTTGGAGAGGGAAAAGGTTCTCCGATTGTGAACTAAAATTTTAAATAGAAATATTGCATATATCCTAATATGCATGTAGCGCTTCTAATACAAAAATTCTTTTGAATTTTCTAAATAAAAGAACCATTATCCGTGTGCTTAGATGAGACTAACATACCAAGCAAGGATGGACTGAAGCAGGCTAAGAGAGCAGTCGTTCCCCTAAAATTATGATGTTCTAAGACCATCTTCAATGCATGTTGAGTAACCGAAGTGGGCCTTAGGGCTGCCATATAGATGCCACATCAAACATAGACACATTTAAGAAAAAAAAGACATCTCACTCCAATGTAAATCTCTCTTCTCAAGTCTCCGATGAGAGCCCACATACATATTATATTAATTAAATGAATATAATGAATATATATTAATAATAATTTTAATTAATTAAACATAATTAAAAAATAAAAAAATAATTTCAAAGTTTTTAAATTTTTTTTAAAAGAAAATGGAGGAAATAAAAAGAATATGAGAAGATTCGAACAAATGACCACAAGGTGAACGGAGGGATGCTTTCCACAAGCTATTCTCTATCTTTTACATTTTGTAGCTTTTAAAATATTTCAAATTAAATTTTAAAAAAAGAGACAACTACGGTTGCGTAGAGCCCATTACTGTCACATAGCAACCACCAATTGATCTCTATGTAGAGGCGTGAGTCTCCCAATGTGCGTCTCCCTTGGCCAACTAGCCAAGGGAGACGGCTTCTCCACCTTGTGGTGGAGATGATATAAGAAAATTTGTATAACGTTCTTCAATTTTTCATAAAATTACTGTTATTCACTTCCTATAAATCGAAAAGTTTATGTTCTTATTGCCCCTCCAAGGACCTCGTATCATGCCGATCTCATAAGCAATTTTTAAATATTTAACTAATATATATATATATATATTTATATAGAGCCATAAACATCACAATACACGATGCATGCAGATAAGGGTCATCAATCAATTCTCTCTATATAAGATTATATAATTTCCAAATAAACGTAATATCTTGTAAAAGTTAATGGTAAAAATAAATGACGTATGTACCTTTTTTTTTATGACGAGGGGTGTACGGATTTCGTCCAAGTAATCACTCGATTTCGCGAATTACGCGCAATGTATAAAATGAGTAAACTGGGCCAAAGGCCTGGCAGGAGGCTACAAGAAAATTTGAACTTGGGATTAGCCAGAATTTACGCTTAACAAGCTTACCAAATCCCCTTGGAGTTGCTTTTGTACAGACTTAAATATGGAAGAAATTTTGAAAATGTGCTTTGATTAGAAGCACTCATCATGTCCCAAAGGCGACCTAAAACAGATTAATGAAACCGGAAAATACTTTTCCTGATATCAGAAGAAAATATCAATTCCAATTATGTTCTCTCTCTTTCTTTTTTTCGGTAGGTATTATGTTCTCTTTTACTATTTAGAGTTCTTGGTGTTTTCTCGGGTAATTCTTGGGGAATTAATTTTAGCATTTCATCAAATATATAAATGGGGCTGGTGCAAGTGTGTACAACATACTGATGTGACCTTTTGTTTTGGGGTTTGGGGGAGGTGATTTTTTTTTTCCTAAGTGGGATTTGCCAGCTGGAGCAAAACACTCGTGGATAATGAAAAAGACTAGCCGAGGATCCACGCTTACATGAGCGATGAAGAAAATATTTGATGAATATTATTCACCTGAATAATAATTAATAAAATATCCGATGAAAGTGAAAAGTTATATGATTAAAAAGAAATATTAACTTTTTTAATGTCAAATATTCTGATAAAAAATCAAACTTTTTTACTTTCAAATATTCTCATAAAATATTATTTAAATAAATAAATAAATAATATTTATCAAATATTTTAGTTCGAGGGTTTATTAGGCATGAAGTTAGCCCATTATATGGAAGAAGGACAGCGGGATTTTTTTATATAGGTAAAAATAATTAATAAATATGGATAAGAACGCAATTATTGTACGAGTCGGAGATGCAATAACAACTCTTGAATATTTAATTAATTTGTTGAATTTTTCCCTATTCTTTTCACCAAAATAAAACGTAGTAGATGTTTTTGTGTTGCCACAAAACAAATTTATAGTAATTTAATTGATGATGGCTTTTACTGCACCAGCGATACTTTTTTTATTTATTTAAAGACAAATTAGTTTTCTATCATGTATGTTGCACATATGCACTCGCACATATCTACGATCGTTTTTTCATAGTAATTGTTTTCATGTTGTAAGACTAATTTTTCTTAATAATAATATCTAATAACAACGACGATAATGATAATGATAATGATAATGATAATAATGATAATAATAATAATAATAATTCCCAAATAATTAATTTAAAATAAATAATAATCTTCAATAAAATTGGAGTAATTTGATCATTCAACGATAATTTTGCAATTATTTTATTCAATATGCATCATATATTTCTTTAATTGTCTGTGCATATTTATCACATATATTTACTTAATAGAAAAATGGCTCTATGATTACTACGTATTCAAAAATGGTTTCTTTTCATACATGACCATAAGTTCTAATAGCGTGTGATTGTCTTCCTAGTGCCTTGAAGAGATTAATATTTATATGTTTCTATATCATTTCTTGTTTGTAATTATTTACAATTTGAAACGCCAATTTTCTTATTAAAGCTAATTTTATGCAAAGTTACAACTCAAAGTGCCGATCCAATTTTCACTGGAACGACTTCAACTATGACAAATGATCCAGCAATGGGGGCAACTGACCAAGCATTCGACGGGTGGTGGTGTCAAGAGCCTCGAGTGTTTTCACCGATGACAAGTTCGGGCAAAAACTAGTTCCATTTTTAAAAGGATAATTTTTCGAACTTCTATTACCATATTATCAAATTTTAGCGTAATTAACACGAATTACTATCGGGTGCATTTGTACCTCCAGGACTTCCAGTGGGGGAGCTAAGCTAGGCTAGTAGTAACAGAAAACCACAAAAACCGGCGACAGTACAAAAAGCAGGTGAAGCGGGGATGGATGGAGCGAAATTTACCTTCACCGGCAACGCCCCGCCACGTCACGCCACGCCGCTCAGCACTCGCGTTTAAAAAAAATGTTAAAAACAGAAAAAGAATAATTTTTGAAAAATTGTCGGATTTTGTCTTTTCTCAATATTCATCATGATACTAAAAGTTCAAGGATCTCGATTAATTTAAATTTCGATTAATTCAGTTCGAATTTCTCAATCAATTTATAAGAAGACGATGATAATGAGAATTTCTTTTTTTATATATAAATAGTAAGTATAAATAATGGGATTGATAGGGCGGGGAGAGGGGGAGAGGGAGAGAGAGAGAGAGAGAGAGGGATGAGAGAGAATCTGTTCTCTTTCATTTCATTCATTGCGGAGCTACATAACAAGAGCTTCGCTGCCGCCTCCTATAAATATCAGCGTTCATCCTCCATTTGTCACGATTAACCCAGAGCTCCCTCCGATCACTACCCCCTTCCTCCTTTTCACCCTACTGACAGAGCTCAGAGCCCTCCTCTCTCTCTCTCTCTCTCTCTGCCTCTGTTGTACTCTTCTTTGTTCGGGCTTTTGATTGCTTGCTTCCTTCTACCAATCCCAATGGACACCTACACTCTCCACTTAGCCATGGCGGCGCTGGTCGGGGCCTCCTTCGTGGCCGTCTCCGCCTACTACATGCACCGCAAAACCCTAAATCAGCTCCTCGAGTTCGCCAAGACCGTCGAGAGGGACCGGGAGAGGGACCACGAAGACTCCGACCCCGACTCCCCCCAGCACATGACGCGCCGCCGCTCCCACCCCCGCAGCCGCGGCAACGGCTACCGACGCATCTCCGCCTCCCTCCCGGACGTCACCGCCATGTCCGCCACCGGCGGCGGGATGGACCGCGAGGAGAGGTGCAACGGCCCGATTCCCGTGGACGGTATTCCAGCTGGCCTCCCCAGGCTCCACACGCTCCCTGAAGGTATGCCTCTGTCGGACTCCTCTCCGGAGTGAGATGAGATATGTCCGTACCAATCAATCAATCAGTTGGCGGTTGCTTGTGCAGATGATACCTTTTTCTATTTTTTTTAGCCAGATTAATTAATATTTACGTCTAATGTAGGGAAGTGATTTTTACTAGTTTAAGGTACCAATTGTTTGATGCGTCTCTGCTTTCTTGTACGCCATTCAGCATGCTCTCTGCCTGCTTTTTGTATGTGAGATTGAAAAGGATAAAGGGGGGAAAGTGCTGATTTTGAGTGAAACCTTTCGATAAAAGCATGGACTTTTTCGGTTGAATTTGAGTTGATTTGTTAGGAGTTTAGTTTAGATTAGCTATTAGCAACTATTGAGTATTGAGCAATAAGATCGTTCGCTGTGGATGGAACGTAAAGCCGTTTGTAAATCTAGAATTGCTTTGTGAATATTCGACAAGAATCTGTTCTAGTGAACTGCTAAAATCAGGAAAATCAAGAGCTGTTGTCTTCTGCCAGCTCGAACAGGGTCAAGTGAATCCCTGTGGATTTAAGTTTTCAAGAGGGTAGTTACTCCCCTTCCCCAAACCAGAAACAAATGTCAGAAGAAGAATTAGAATGGATTGTGTGTCCTTTTCCATGGACTCACATTATTACGTGGTTTTGATTCTTTTCCAAGCATCAAAAGGCCAGCCTCTCTCTTGGCTTCCCTTGTTAGTTCTTGTGTCCCTTTATTAATTCAGAGCCAAATGCTCTCGTATCACTTGGAAAATCTTTTCAAAAAACTAAATTTGATAGAACGAATGACAAGAATATAGTGCATTTTCGCTTACTTTGCCAGTAAGTTTATCAGAGACCCATTGTCTTCACAGCATAGGAACTACAGATCGCCCCAAGGACGTCTTCAGTATCCTGGGGTCACGGACCAACCATAGAAACCTGTTGATATTGCAGAAGACAATGATTTTTCTGAAAGACAAGTAAATATTAGGCGTTGTTCCTTCTCATTTCCAAATGAAGAAGAGGGCATGTCATTTCTTCTGTTGACTGAGCAAGATGTAGAGCATCTTGACCATTTTGAAGCAGCTTTTATGCGCTTATGTATTCAGGCATGACTACACGTGAATGCTAAACTTACTTCACTATAATTTTTCCTGGCGATGACTTCTGTCATTATTATTTTTTGGGTGTCATAATAATTGCATTATTACCTTATATTTCAGGAAAATCTGCTTCACTATCTTCCAGTGCAAAGAGAACAGGGAGTCTCATAAGACCAACTTCACCAAAATCACCTGTTGCTAGTGCTAGCGCCTTTGAGAGTGTGGAAGGATCAGATGACGAAGACATCATGACTGACAACACAAAACTAGATGCTACTTATTTGCATACCAATGGGAATGCTGTGAGTTCTCTATAAACTCGTTCTCCATATATTCCGGTCTCGATGTTCCTTGAATGTATTGACTTTTCACATTGAGCTGTCCATCATGTACTGAGAATTTACAATCTTTCCTTTGCACTGATTGGGTCTTGACATGTGGTGTGTCACCAGAATGTTCTTGTATATATGTTTGTCGTGGATTCTCAAATATCTTGATTTTTTTATCTGAATACTGTGCGGGGACCTGATGTAAAAGGTTTGTATCAGGAGCTGCCTGATCACTGTAAAGCCAATGGAGATCAGATGGCCTTGGCAGCATCAAGCATGATTCGATCTCATAGTGTATCTGGTGACCTGCACGGTGTTCAGCCAGATCCCATTACAGCTGATCTATTAAGGAAAGAGCCAGAGCAGGAGACTTTTGTGCGGCTTAAAATTAGTCCAAATGGTATACCCACTTGTATCCTGACATCTTGCATTTAACTTTCAGAAAGCAAAATTCTGTTCATACATTGTGAGCCTTCACCTTATATGCTACTGGAAGGTGGTGATTTTGCTCGACTGTTTTGGTACTCTTCACCAAATGGCTGTCTTCTCTGTAAATTAGGCCTTCATAAGTAGTTATTTTAAAAGAGTTAACCATCTGTTTTTACTTTTCCTGTCTATTAGAGGTGCCATCGCCAGATGAGGTTGACTCCTATCTGATTATTCAAGACTGCCTTGAATTGCGGAAAAGATATCTGTTCAGGGAAACATTTGCACCGTGGGAAAAAGAAGTTATATCTGACCCCAGTACCCCAAAGCCCAATCCAGATCCTTTTTCCTATACTTCAGAGGGAAAATCTGATGTGAGTATAATTATAGAGTTTAAACAATTACCAGGTACTGGCTCTCCTATTCCTGTCAATTTACTGACTTATCAACTTTTGTTGCAGCATTACTTTGAAATGCAGGATGGAGTCATTCATGTCTATGCAAATAAAGAGAGTAAGGGGATGAGCTTCTCATTCCTGCTACTTGCCATGCTTTGACAGTTGCAGGGTTTCCTCAATGACCTACAGATTTCTGTCTTACCGTCAATTCTAACTTGATAATTTTGAAATTTTCTTTCTCAGCGAGGGAGGAGCTATATCCTGTTGCTGACGCAACGACCTTCTTCACTGACTTGCATTTCATACTTCGAGTTATAGCATTGGGGAATGTCAGAACTTTGTGCCATCATCGGCTGGTTCTTCTGGAGCAAGTACATGTTTCTTGAATTGTCGTGGTGCTTTTTATTGCTCCCCTCCCCCCTTTCTGTGTTAATATCCGGTTACTTTTACAAAATTTTCACTTTCACTTTATGCAGAAATTTAATCTCCATTTGATGCTGAATGCGGATAGGGAATTTTTAGCCCAGAAAAGTGCACCCCATCGTGACTTTTATAATGTCAGAAAGGTCGATACTCATGTCCATCACTCCGCGTGTATGAACCAGAAGCATCTCTTGCGATTCATAAAGTCGAAATTAAGAAAGGAACCTGATGAGGTAACAATTGCTTCATATTTGGTGTTTATGGTTCTGGTGCTTTGGTGTTGCTTCATATTTCACTTTAAGTGATATTTTCAGTGAAGATGATTGTTAGGAGCTACTATGTGCTGGTGATGGTGCACAATGGATTCTGACATATGAATGATAAATATTTGGTAAAGCTTGGCCGGGGTCCAAATAAGGAAGCATGTGGCCATACATGTGATATCATTGTACTGATGCATGAACACTATGGTATTAGGAAGAGGTTTGTAGAATTTATCTGGACTTTCAATTAGGATGTGTGCAGGATTAATGTTTCTACTGTTTTGAATTGTTATCTGGACTCTGGAACACAAAGAACAGAAGCCTTTTAATGTGATATATTTTTCAAATAAACAGATGTGTTACTAGAAATATTTTGTTATGATTTTCTTTTTCATTGAGACTGCTGATTTAATACAGGTTGTAATCTTTCGAGACGGGACGTACTTGACCTTGAAAGAAGTTTTTGAGAGTTTGGATTTAACCGGGTAATTCAATCCTCCATTTCCCCATGTAGATGCATTGGTACCAGTGCAACTTTTCCAGTTAGTAATTCTGATTTGTTTAAATTGCAAAAACAATCTTTTTACTTTATTTTTTTTTCTAGGTATGACCTGAATGTTGATCTTCTGGATGTTCACGCTGACAAGAGCACCTTCCATCGATTTGATAAGTTCAATCTCAAGTATAATCCTTGTGGTCAAAGTAGGCTCAGGGAGATTTTCCTGAAGCAGGACAACCTCATCCAAGGTACTTTTATTTTTGCCCAAAATATTAACTGAATTAATTTGCTCAATGATGTATTCTACACAGCCTTTCCACTCAGATAAATTGAATTAAATATCTGGATAATTTAAAGACATTTTTATTGATGCATGTGGGTTCATCTTGATGTCTCTATAAGAAAGCATGATGTTGTCTGAGCTGATAATTTCTTGAGCATATGCATTTTGGGGCTTTTCCTACTTTCTAGTAATGCTTGGGATGTTGTTGATTCATGCTGAGCAGGTCGTTTTCTCGCTGAGCTAACAAAGCAAGTATTTTCTGATCTTGCCGCGAGTAAATATCAGGTGAGTTTGAGTTTCTATGTGATAAAACCTTTCTTGTTTGTGTTCTGAATGGTGGAATATGTGATGGTGGTTAACTCATGTTGGGATTATTGCAGATGGCTGAGTACAGGATATCAATCTATGGTAGGAAGATGAGTGAATGGGACCAACTGGCTAGTTGGATAGTGAACAATGAATTATACAGTGAGAATGTTGTTTGGTTGATTCAGGTATCACAAAATTCTTTCAGCCTCTGATACTAATAGGGGGAAAAGTTGAAGATTTTGCATTCTATCAAGGATTTGTTGGACATATCTGATATTTTGGAGTCTCATTTCTTAACTATCATAAACTGTTTCCAGCTTCCACGGCTGTACAACGTGTACAAGGATATGGGCATTGTTACATCCTTCCAGAACATCCTTGACAACATCTTTATTCCCCTGTTTGAGGTGACGGTGGATCCAGATTCACATCCTCAGTTGCATGTCTTCCTTAAACAGGTCGGTTGTATCTCCTTTTATATGCAAGCCCTATATACTAGTCCTGCAGTCCAAGGTTTTTGGATGATATATCATCTCGTCCTAAATTTGTATCAAACGGTGCTCCAACTCTATCATTGGAGTTGATTCACGAAGTGCTCCTTCTTTCCTCCTTGTCAAACTTGAAAACTCAATTTATTGCTTTGTCTCAATTTTGAATTTCAGGTCGTAGGTCTAGATTTGGTGGATGATGAAAGTAAGCCTGAGAGACGGCCAACTAAACATATGCCAACCCCAGCTCAATGGACCAATGTTTTCAATCCTGCATTTTCTTACTATGCATACTATTGTTATGCTAATCTCTACACATTGAACAAGGTTGGTATGATTCACTAAGTTGAAATCCTTAACATCGGAGTTGGTTCTGTTAATTTTTATTGACTCATGGGTTCAATTTGATAAGCACTGAAAATTTTGCTCGATTTCTTCTTGAGTGTATCCATTCGTAACTGGCAACTAATTCTTTTCAGCTTCGCGAGTCAAAGGGCATGACAACCATCAGATTCCGTCCACATTCTGGGGAGGTAATCTTCGAAACTCCACCTGATCCATGTAAAGCTGAAGATCTGTATCAGAATCCTTATTGCGGTCCTATCTATCATTTTTCAGGCTGGGGATATTGACCACCTTGCCGCAACATTTCTCACCTCTCACAACATTGCACATGGCATCAATCTCAGAAAATCTCCCGTACTTCAATATCTCTATTATCTATCACAAGTGAGTAACATACATTCATATGATATGGTTTGAGTTGAGTTGAGGGTGCTCCATGTCAATTTTCTTTGGTTCTAATTCATTTTTCTTTTTTCTTGCTTTGACAGATTGGCCTTGCTATGTCTCCTCTCAGCAACAACTCATTGTTCTTAGACTATCACCGGAATCCATTTCCACTGTTTTTCCTACGAGGCTTGAATGTTTCACTTTCGACTGATGATCCGCTTCAGATCCATCTGACCAAGGAACCCCTGGTAGAGGAATACAGCATAGCTGCATCTGTAAGTATGCGTACCTTCATATCAGCCACAGGCCATTGTGCAGTTTGATGAGCTCATAGTGATACTTAAATTTGGTCATTTGAAGGTTTGGAAGTTGAGTTCCTGCGATCTTTGTGAAATTGCTCGCAACTCTGTGCTCCAATCTGGTTTCTCGCATGCTTTGAAGGTATAAATTCACGTGGTGGAATTTGCCAACATATTGTCTACGTGGATCAGTTTTGCATCTTTCCCATCATTTAATGTGTTTTCATTTCTCAGTGTCACTGGATCGGGAAAGAGTACTACAAGAGAGGACCCGACGGTAATGACATCCACAAGACAAACGTGCCTCATATCAGACTGGAATTCCGTGACATGGTACTGTTCACTTTATCAGATTTAATTGTGAAAAACATCTTTTGTACTTCAGTTCATGAGAAAAATCAATGCAATTGGTCTTTCTTGCAGATATGGAGAGAGGAGATGCAGCTGGTTTATCTGGGCAAGGCCGTCATTGCTGATGAGCTTGATATCAAGTGAAAAAGGGCGCACATCACTTGCACTCAAAGACTTCGTGTATATTACGAATCTAGCCTACTAGTTGTCCATCTAGCAACAGGGGTGATCGAGTTCCTGTTGGGTGTTCCTCTCTCTGAGGTTTTTCTCTGGAGTGGATATGCATAGCGCTCGGGGGCAGAGCTAAAGGGTGGGCCTGCACAGCTCATATTTTCCCGAAGTGAGGCAATCAATACAAGGCGCAGAACTGGATCCAGCGCAAGAGATTTTGTTTCTACCGGAAATAGAATTTATCGGCAATATTTATTATGGTTACATAACTTCTTATCAAATTTTGTTAAATTACAGTAAGGCGGGCCGAGGTGCCTTATTTATAGTAATCGGAATTCATGAGGCAAGAGATGTAAAAGATTGCTCTATTATTTATATATTAGCAGTATTTAGTAGTGTTTCTATTACATCATCTTCACGGTATTGAAGATGATGTAATAGAATATGTTTACTTAAATTTTTTGAATAAATAAAAGATTATCCGGTGAAGTTAGCTAAAAATTTGATTTGTTCATGCTATTATGAAAGCATAATAGCCTTGCAGTACCTAATCTACAGCAAGTGGTCAAATAAAGCAATGTATGTACCAGGTTGCGTTGCAGGCACCATCTGGAGAGTTCAAAATTCTCATAATAGAAGACTGAGTAGTTCAGGGCAGGTTCAGGCCTCAACGGGTGCAGGGGGCAACATCAGCAAGAGCGATATCTGACACCAACGATGGCACAATCATAAATATTTATAACTAGTAACAAGAGATTTTAAAGGTGTGTTTGTTTTTTTTTTTTTATTTTTTTTTAAATCAACTCCACTCCACTTATCTTAAATTTAACAACACAATCATTACTTATTTTTAATTTTTAATTTTCTTTAATCATTCAATTCAATTTTTAATATTAAATTCTCTCAACTATTCATTACTTTTTCACAATTCAACAACATAATTATTATTTTATCTCAACTATTCATTACTTTTTCATATTTTTTTCTTATAATTTAACAATACAATCATTACAAATCAATTAAAATTTAAGTTGCGGACAGATCTCGGTAAAGAATCATACAAGTGGGTCTACCGAACCAAATTCGCACATACCTAAGCAGCTTTGTAAGCCGATAAAGCGCTTTCTGCAGCTTCCTTTGATTTCAGCTCCGGTCTTAAAACTCGGCTAGGTACCTCAGGATAGTCGCACTTCATCTTAAGATAGCCGTAGACTCGGCGGATGAAGCTGAAGTTATGAGGTGCCATGACCTTCGTTTCGCCTGCTTTTCTTCCTTTTGCTCAATAGACTTAGATAATTCTCCATGAAGCCTTCCTGGCCCCAATCACATTCCTGTATGCAACAGACAGGAGAGATTACGCTCCTCGACAGCGATTTGCATACCTAAGTAGAATGAAAATAACTTCTTCCAATCTTACGATTTGCAGAATGCCGAGATGTGCTCCAAGGATCATCTATTTACTGCTCTACTATTCAAGTAAGGACTGCATCTATCTAGTGACAATGGTTGACTGATATATCGATATGATAAGAAGGTGCAGTTGAGGTAAGGAGAGCTCTATCTGCAACAAGTGGCATGAGACCAGCACTTGCCCTCACGGAGACCACTGCCAGTTCGTTCGCCTGCCGCATAGCGGGAGCTGAGGCCAGTGATCCGTCACCCACGGTACAAGACACGGGACTGCATGCAGGATAGTCCTCGCTGGGGATAACTGCCCTTAAGGCCACCATCGCTGCCAGTTCGGCCACTCCCTCACTGAGCAGGAGATGATGCTCGCTGGGGCTTCACCTCGTTGAGCCGGCTCTGACCGACTCCTCCATGTCCCTCTGATATGGTCTGGTGGATCCAGCAGCAAACTCATATGGCATCATTCCGTTTTGTTAATAATTTCTGATATTGATCCTGCTGTTCGTATATAGTGCATACACCGTACATCAACGGGACGAAGTTATCATTGGGCATAAGGAAGGAAGAATCACGGATTAATAATGGTATAGATAGCTAGTCAGGAGAGAGTATGAAAAGTACCTTTTGCAGGTTTAAGAGTAGTATTAAATTAATTAATTCCCTGATATGGTGGATGCAATCCTTACGGTGGGAGAGGTCGGGGAATTAATAGATTGAAGTTGTAGAAGGCAAGCTTAGAACATTTTGATTAAGATGATTCTTTGCCTTTTTGGCTAGAACATTTTTGGCCTTTTGATAAGGTTATCCTGTTATATGCTTTTGCACCTCCACATGAAACTCAGACATCAATAGATAGATGTTGATTGCTTTTGATTGGTGCACCACATGGCATTCTCAGTAGAAGCGAGTTGGATCATGATGGATGCATTGCTCTACTCTTGCAAGCAGGTCACTGCTAGTTTTCTCTTCTTCTAATCAACAAAGGAATGCTCTTGAATAAGAATCAGTCGAACTTTGCAAAAACTAAATTAACATAAAAAATGTTCAGACGACCGGACTAACGAGCTTCCAAAGTAAAACTTCTTCAAATCGCGATGAAGACAAGAAGTTGGATTTCCTGGTGACGGAGGATTCTGATTTCACAGCGAAGCCGATGTGCCAGCCCTGGCAATAGCATCGGGATCTGCTGCAGACAAGAACTTCCCGCTTCCTTGAGACCGACTTCTCTCTTGATCAAGTCCAGGTTTTCTCGGAGAACATCCATCTCTCCAAACGGATGGATGATCTTGTTCTTCAAGAAGGGCAAGGTTTCTTATCTAAGTCTGCGCTAATCTGCTGCTTCAAAGCTTCGAATATCTCGCTGTCGGGTGCAAAAGATTGGGTCTCCCATTTATACTTCTGCTGCGGTATCCTCAAGCACTTGGCTTTCGAGCCGTCGTCTCAAATTGCTCATTGACATATATATCAATCCCCTTAAATGCTTCTCTTCAGTCAGTGTCGCAACTTGGCCTCCCTTCTTATTTCCTTTCTTCTTCGAATCCAACAGCTGCTTCTTCTTCTGGCTCATTGACACGATTGCGCTCTTCAGGTAATTATTTGCGCTCTTCAGGGTCGGATCTGGAGAATCATCGGCGACTGGCCAACCTGCTTTAATCACGAAGCCGTCCCTCTTCAAGAGCTCCCTCCAGACACACTCTTCTGCATAATGGGGCCAGAAAGGAGCTATGAGCCTCGTCTGTACGTCCATAAAACGCCACACCCAGCTCACAGTTCATGCCTCCTCCCGAACCGCATAAGAATCTCTACTCATTCTTTGCAGCTTGAAGATCATAAAATCCAGTCTTAAGAGCTCTTTTGAACATGCAATCCTGATAGTGTTGCTCAGTCCATTTTGATTGCAATGTTAATCTCATTTGCGAACACACGGTCGGCATAGGTAGAAGGCGGGCCAGATCTCAAAGAAGATTCTGAAGCTATCACTTCTTCCATCCAGGCGAGTTCATTGGTGAGTTGCAAGATTGCAGCATTGGCAGTATCAGGCTCAAAGTTGACATCATCAACACCATCACCAGCATCAGCAAGTGAAAATCTGGTGGCATCAGCGGAGAATTCCTCAATAGCTTGACGGAGAGTCATGAAGTTACCGGTCCATTTTGACATCTTCTTGTTATTCAGCTTAAGGTCATCATTGCACCTAAAGCCACGAGGCCAGTGGCACCTTGACACGACTTCTGTATGGCAGTATAGACAAAGAGGCAAATTGCTTGCCAGCCAGGTCCCGGACTGAAACTCTCAGATCAAGCGGGTACCAATACTCAAACTCCCGCTGCATCTCATTGAGGATAGAAGGAGGAATATCAGAGGATTCCGGGTTATTGCCCACCATCAGTCATCCGCTCGGGCTTTATCGATGAAGTTGATGACGACCCATATATGTCCCCACCATGAAGAAGGTGGCCTATGGTGTACTAAGCCATGCACACATAGCGGAGTCGGAGAATGCGCACGCAAAGAACCGCTCATCCCAAGGGATGCGACTTCCAAGGCCATCAGAACATGAGCAAGTCCACTGATGAAAACACTCTCACCCAGTTCTCTATTTGGTCTCTTGTTTCATCATCAGAATATAGGTTCATGTTCGAAACACATTCCTCAGCCATCTTTCTCCACTGAGATTCCCTAAAGTCGTTTCCCCAGTGGTGCCCATCTGTGTAACTCACAAGGCATTCATCGCCAAACCTTGACATGACAAGTCTCTTACTTGGTTCGCAGTACTGAATTGCTTCATCTCATTCATCGCATTCATCTCTATTTAGGAAGTGTACCATTAATAGGATTATAGGAGAGGAACAGAGGGGGGTGGTGGTGGTCCCCGGAATAGGGCAGCCACCGTCCCCGACTGGCAGTGTCCTACGACTTTATTTTATTTTTAATTTTCATCTTATTTTTAATTTTTTTTTAAAATATGTCTTATTAATGGATATATTGATCATTTCTTTGTTACATCGCAATCCCAAACCTAGATAAGCATCAAACATTGTATATTTTCTACCCTTGGGAGTTGAATTCTCTTCTCATCTCTATCTTATATTCTATCCTATCCCGTTGTCCAATCGTAAGCTACATGTTTTGCTAATCTCCCTAAAAAGATTTGTTAAATATTCACCATCGCATAGATTTTTAATAGTTATACAAAGCATAACATAAGAACATCTTAGTACCAAAAAAAAAAAAAAAGCGCATCTAAATAAATTGTATGTATTAGACAGATAATTAGACATGATTTAACATTCTTTGTATTAGATATAGGGTCCGGGTACTCCATGGCATGCTATTCGAGCATATCATTCGCATCACGGTAGAACAACTATGCAAGGGATGATCTGAACCAGCAACTCAATGGTCCGTCTTTCGATTTGCAGCATATCATTTGTGGGCTTTAGTCTCTTCCCCCCTCCCGGTAATTTGGGACCATGTACGGTTCTGACTGGTTGAGGGCTCAAGAGTTTTAGGGCCCTTAGTTTCTGTATTTCAATGATTGTCTATTAATAAGAAGAGAGAGCACTACTGAGTTCATCGGAACAAGTTCGATATGGTTCGCCTAGTTGAAATCCTCATCAAATTTTGATAAATAACAGTAAAAAACGGGATGCGGTGCCATATAGTAATCGTAATTCGTAAGGCAAGATATATGATTGCTTTCTTATGATGACTTCTATTGCATCATCTTCATGGTATTGTGAATTACAGTTACAGGGGGGCCAGAAAAGAAAAAGAAGGATCATTTATCTTCTTCCTCGGACACGGACTTGCCATTATTTTCTGTTCGTCTTGTTTCCGACGACATCCCTTGTTCATACCCAAACTGAGTGAGCAAGCCAACCAGAATTGCCCCGAGGACTGCAACTTTCCTCCAGTCGGGCGAAGAAGATATGAACAATATATCAGCGATTGCAATGGCCAAAACCCCAATCAGTCCGAGGTAAATGGTCCTTCTGGTCCTCGATCCCGCAGTCTCTTTAGTCACTCCGTCGATCTTCTTTATCTCCTCCTTGGCTAATTTTGCCTTATCCACAGCTGGCGCCTTCTGCCTCAGGCTCTTGAAGAAGAGGCCCTCGTTCCTGCCCTCCTCGATCTGACCCTCGAAGTCGGACAGCTTGCTCTCCTTCTCCTCGATCTCGAGCCTGTTAAGCTCCGCTGATTCCTCGAATGCTTGCATTCTGCTCTCGATGTTCTCCATTATCTGATAAAATGGAAAAACGAATTCTGATGTCGGGTTGGTTTCTCATCGTCCAGATCAAGACAAGCTATATATAGAACGATCGTCATAGTAGTAACTCATCCATGTCACGCTCACGATAAAGGCCTTTTCTTATTAGGAATTGCACAGATTAAGGGCACTACTTCTACAACTGACCCTGTTGCCAGCTTCATCGAGGTCCTTGAGTGCGTCTTCGCCGACCTTATCGAACTCGGCACTGGCCTCCTCCGCGAACTTGGTCAAGTAATCCGATCGCTCGTCCAAGTAGTCGGTGAGCCTCACCTTCTGGGTCTGAAGCATCGCGATACGAGCCAGCAGCTCTTGCTTCCGGGTGTCTCCTTCAGGCTGTGAGGAGGAATCCTCCGACGAATCATCGGACTTACAGAAGCAGAGGAGAGAATTCCCGGTCTTCTTGGGCGAGGGTGCGGTCTTGTTGTAGAGAAACAACGCATGGGATTTCGGAGAGAATGTTCTCAGGGAAATCATCTCCTGTTCTTTCCCTTGCCTTTATAACTTTTGGTCGAGAGTAGATAGAGCGGGCGAGTGAGCGAGAGAGGCAGCAGAGGACTACGAAATCAAATTAAAAAAATTTCTATTGAATTTTTGAACCGTTTTGAACCTCTCGTTTCATTTCTTTTGGGCTTTATCCATTTGGAACCTAATAATAATTATAATATATTGGTGGCTTTTATTATGCTCTGTCTGGACCCTCGGACTTTATTTGTTTTCTGCGAACTAACAAAAGAATGAACCCCAGAAATGAATAAACAAGGACACCCTCAAAACCCGAAATGGAGTTTCAAACGACTCCTGAACTAATAATAGATAGAATCTAACTATGATGTGGTTGCTGACTAGCTAATGAGCTCGCCCAGCAGCTTTCTTGTGAGTGTAACGTTTCGCGATCCAGATGTAAGCGATGAGGTTCAGCAGGCTGAGGATCGCTAAAAGCCACTAGAAGTAATCGAGATGCCCCCTGTTTAGATTATCGGGGATCCAACCGAGATTCCCGTTTCGAGTTGTCACAACTGTCACGACTGTGACGAGGAGGGTGTTCAGGAAATTACCAAGAGCGAAGGCGGCGAGCAAGAGAGCCGAGCACATGCTCCTCATGCCATCTGGCGCCTGGTCATAGAAGAACTCGAGCTGCCCGATAAGGGTGAAAACCTCGGCGAACCCAATGAGCAACCGTTGCGGGACTTGCCAGAAAATCGACAATTGGATGTACTTCAGATCATAGTAGTTATTTTTCCTCACTATGTCGAGGCGGATGACCTCTAGGACTCCCGCGACAACCATGGAGACGATCAAGATAACGTGTCTGTTGGGAAAAATCCACAGGTCTACTTTGGACTTGGGCCCATCCGCAACCCAAAAGCTTAAGCCAATGGGTTGCTAGACCATTATCTCTTATAAACCTATGGATTTCCTCTCAATTTTTCCATGTGGGATTACTTCCATCACCCGCCCTCATCATTCTCCATATAGGAGAGAAACCGGCCCAACAATTCCCCCCCATTCTCGACTATATGGAGGACTTCGAGCCGGGTTTTTTACTTCCGAACTCGGATACCAATTGTTAGGTCACGGCCCAACAATTCCCCCCCATTCTGGACTATATGGAGGACTTCGAGCCGGGCTTTTTACTTCCGAACTCGGATACCAATTGTTAGGCCATTCACTAGCCACGAGTTCCACACTCGGGCCTTGGCGCGGTGTGGGTTTCCACGCATAGCGTGTGCACTTCTCCAGGATCGTTACCTTGGGCTCTGATACCACTGTTGGGAAAAATCCACAGGTCTACTTTGGACTTGGGCCCATCCGCAACCCAAAAGCTTAAGCCAATGGGTTGCTAGACCATTATCTCTTATAAACCTATGGATTTCCTCTCAATTTTTCCATGTGGGATTACTTCCATCACCCGCCCTCATCATTCTCCATATAGGAGAGAAACCGGCCCAACAATTCCCCCCATTCTCGACTATATGGAGGACTTCGAGCCGGGTTTTTTACTTCCGAACTCGGATACCAATTGTTAGGTCACGGCCCAACAGTGTCCAATCCCCATTCTTTGGAGCTGGGTGAAGCCCCGCTGGTGGCCTGTGTATGTTCGAGCAAATGGCACGATGACCCGGTCATAGATGGGGGCCATGAGGACAACGCTGACGGTGTCAACGAGGGAGAGGGAGGCCGATGGGATCTTGAGATGAGGGCCTACGTGTTGATCCATCGTGTTGCCCTGCAGCACGAACATTGTATTCATCTGGCTGTAAATTGTGGTGAAGATGATCCCCGAGGCCCAAACTGGGAGCAGCCTAATGATTGACTTGAGCTCTTCAACCTGTGTCACTGTGCACAACCTCCACGGGTTCGCCCGGCCTTCTGCCAGCTGGTCATTAAGGGTCTCCACAGCGGCCTTATCGAAGAACCTAGAGCAGTCAACACACATGAGGACTGGAATAGATAAGCTCCTAAATCAATTTTCTGTTGATTACCTTAACCCATCTGTATGCTCGAGCTTGCGGCTCCCATGGATCACGCACTCAGCATCAACAGTCTCATATAGAAGGCACTTGCCCGTCTCATATAGAAGGGACTTGTCCGTTGGAATTTGAACATTCATCTTTCTGAAAGAAGCGACAATAACTTGGGCAATCCTTGTGAGAGGACTACCTCCGGGCTTCTGCATCCAGTATAAATTGCTACCTGAGAAGAAGAACACCACAGCAAAGGCCATTGAAATTGCCGGGACACCGAAACCCCAACCCCATCCCACATTCGTCTGGACCCACACCAGAACCATGGAGGCGATGACTGCACCAATGTTGATCGAGACATAGTACCAGTTGAAGAAGGAGCTCTTCCCCTCCATCTCGTCCTCAGTGTCATCAAACTGGTTCGCCCCGAAGGATGAGACACAGGGCTTGGTTCCGCCCGTGCCAAGAGCAATCATGTAGAGGGCCACGTAAGAGATGGGCTCTAGTTGCTGAATAGAAGCCGATAGCGTCAAGAGCATCATCCCCTGTGGAAGAATGAGTAGTATGAGATCATGTAGAAGTTTCCAAGTCTTTTCAAGAAATTAAAACATTGGTGACAAACTATACCAGGAAATAGATAATTGAGAAGCTTGCAATCGTCCAGTATCTTCCCAGGTAGGAATCGGCGAGAAATGCCCCGATAAGTGGCGTGACGTAACATGTGCCCGTCCAATTGGTGACGGTGGTTGAAGCAGTGGCGGCTCCCTGGTTCAGATGCTTCTGAAAATAATTTATCAGGTTCATACTAACTCCATAGTAAGCCAACCCTTCACAGCATGCATTTCCTGCAACAAAAAAAAAACAACAACAACTAATGGGCGATGAATAGAAGCTAAAACATAGAGTGAAGCTTACCAATATAAGAAATAAGTCATACCGAGAATAAAGCGAGAAGCCTTCCATTTGCCAGTCTTTCTCTTGTCCGCAGGATGGCCGTAGATGTCCACTGCTCCAGCATAGATAGCGTCGTCTTCAGCCATGGCAACCTTCCAGAGGAGTTATCTGCAGGCAGGCAGTAATTCCTCAAGAAGCTCCCCGGCTACAATATCAGAGCAGCACACATCAGACCTTTTGATGATGTCAGAAATAAATCATGGCCTGAATCTGAACTTCGAGATAAACACTAGTAAGCACTGAAACTCGTTGTCTGAACTATAAGTAGACCGAGATTGTAATCCAAGTCAAGAAAATTCTAAACGCATTCTGAATCTGATTGTATATATGTCGGACACAATCAAAGTCCCAAAGATATGTAACTCTCAAGACACAAATCGAGGGGAGGAGCAGAGGAGGCCGCGTACATACACGCAGGAAAGGAAATGAGATTTCAAAGAAGGGAGGGCTCTCCTAGCACTGTGAGTGCCCAATGACGTAGGAGCCACCTCATGCTTCTTATACAGTATAGATTAGTGAATAGTGAATTAGGAAATATAATATATATTTAGTGATAAAAATTAATTAAGTCAATTAATATCTTTATAATTTATTAATATCTGTTTTTGTTGAGCCGATTGCATTTTTCTTAATTTAGTGGATTTAGTCATTGAGACTCTAAATAAGGTAACTACTTCAAAAGCAATTTAATTAGTTGCTCAGATTAATAAAGTATCCCCTTTGCACTATCCATTTTTGATGAGTCAATTTGCAGTATCCTAAGTATCTCTGTTCTCCGTCTCTTACATTTTTTCCATTTTATTCACTTCTTTATATGTAGCTTATTAATGGAGATTGATTGGCAAAGGAATTTCTATATATCTCTTGCGATTTGTAGTTTTACCTTTGAGAAAATTGTCATTTCTATATAACTTCTTCATATGGTTCTTGAAAGATTGCGCATCCAACAATTTGTTCCTCAAAAGAAATTTGCAAACTTTTCAGTTCTTGGCTATATACAAATAATATATATACTCTACTATATAATTAATGATAAAAATTTTATTAATACATAAGTGATGACATGGTAAAGTGAGAGAGCTCCGTTTCTTATTTTTCGTGATAATTGAGCTCATGCTTCGTGTGTGTATATATATATATATATATATAGCATCAATAATCCTACTATTTTGTTTTCCCTTGTATAAAGAGTACTTAAATTTTGTATATCTAAATAGATGAATAACTTTATATACAATGTCTTAATTTTTTATGCAAAAAATTATCAATATAGCAAAACTTATCTCCAATTGTTTCAATAAGTATGTCTCATCTTTTCAGTAAATTGTTAATATAGATTTGTTGCATATATTAAGTTTTGTAATTAGAATAAAAGTTTGCTTCGTCTTTTTGTTAAATATTGATTAAGAGATCCTTAGTTCTAAGTTTTATTTTTCTTTTTATTTATAACCTTAAATTCTTAGTGCTATGTCACAACATATAGCGAGATAATATTTTTTTTATAACTTTTATATATTATCAGTTAATTTCTTTGCAATGTTTATATCATTTGCATTCAATAGATGTATATGTTCATTTTAATATATATATATATATATATATAATTTCTTACAACAATTAGGCTGAATTTTGAAATATATATTTATCTCTTAACACAATAAAATATTTTTCATTTTAATATACATACATATATATATATATATATATATATCATTTCTTACAACAATTAGGCTGAATTTTGAAATATATATTTATCTCTTAACACAATGAAAGATTTTCAATATTGATTAAGATTCATATGATAATCAATCAATACAATTAGACTAATTTTTAGTACTTCGATAAGTATTTTCAATTAGCGGTCTCAATTATTTACATTATGTATTTAATTGATCGTTTTATATTACATCCTTACACAAATTCGATTACACGTTTTTGAAATTTTAAATATAAATTTTATGGCACCGTTATTTCAAATATTTAATATTTAATTTTTATGTTACAGTAAGTTGATATATTATAATAAGAAATGATATAAAATATATGAATTATTATTTCAAATATATTTTCTTGTCCTATTTACTATGCGGGTTATAACTTTATATATATAGATTATTTAAATCAATACTCACTCTATATACTTGTGAATACTGTATTTTCTGTAGATCAATACTCATTGATCGTTGTGGTAACAAAGTCGTGTAATTCATCTTGATCTAAGAAAAGGCCCACATCGGGGTATTAGACGAAACAAGAATCCCGTCATTCTGTGACTTATATTGCAAAAGTGATTTTGCGTCAAGATGAGTGATGGGTACGTAGAAACTAATTCCCCGTCGATATTCAATAAGAGATATCTCGAACTAGAGAGAGAGAGAGAGAGAGAGAGAAAGAAAAAGAAAAAGAAAAAGAAAATAAAATGTGCAATTGAGATAAGTCGCGGAAACAAAGGTAAATCCAGCCACATTATTATGCAGGACAGGGTGGTAATGAAAATCATTAATTTAATCATGAATTGAAATACACCCATGGAGAATTATTGGAGCCCTTACTACCCAAAAAGGGAAAGTGATAGGAGCCCTTGGCCTCTGTTTCTATCTCTCAATTTGCTTTTTGCCAAATGAAGAAGCCTCCTATCAAATTATAAGAACCCGTACCACCGCAAAAAAAAAAAAAGAACATGATAGGATCCCATTATGTACCTATTCCTTCTTTCAATTTGCTTGAGGCGGAGATTGTCATGTGCGTGTGTATCGTCTAATGAAGATATATGTGACTGGAAAAGCCATAAAAATAATTCAAGTGGCAAGCAAATTGCCAGAGCCCATTCCGTGTAACTCGCTCGGAGTCTTTCAGGAGGAATTCGATGCTCTTCTAGCAAAGCTTAGGGATAAAAAAAATAAAAATAAAAAGCATGTCTTATTTACTGGTTACTGAGTTGAACTAGAAGTAGTTTAAATCTATCATCCTTTCATGGTTTGGGATATCAGTGACATATATCTCAACGTTGTGCCTAACATTACGTACGCAGAATAAATAAAAGTATCGAAAAAGCCCAAACAATTTGAAATATAAGTAAAACCATCCACCCTATTCAAATATAGTATCTGACAAGCCCAAATTATTTGAAATAATCAGCACGACAACAGAGAACATTTTTCCAGAAAACTATTCTGCGCATCTCATAGCCTTAATTTGTAGCTAGAAGCACACTCAGAACGTATTTATAGCAAAACTCTTTCTAGCTTATAATTAGATAGAGATGGAGCTTATTTATAGGGCAATTAACAAATTAAGAGCCAGAAAAGCAACGATTATCTGTTCTTAAATAAATATATATATATATATATATATATGAGCTATAAAAAAAAAGAGTGTGTGAAGTGCAATGGCGCACGTCATCACCTAGTAACCAAGATGTTTCATGCTCGACATTTAGTGAGGCTATCCATATCTCTTATTAGTTATTTAGTATTTATATTTCATTGTACTGGCCTATGGGTCTCATTTGTAACCGAAAAAGATATATAGGAGCTACTCTTGAAGAAGGAGACTACGATTCGTCTTTAGACGTTGGGTTCTCTATAATTTATCGATATAGATGGGTAATAATATCTCTCAGGGACCCTAACTGGTGTTCGATCTATGGGTATTCTCAAAACATTATCATGCATCCCGTTATTGTTCCATTACCATATATGCACCGCATCATTATAAACTAAAAGGAAAACTTAAATGAACACACAAACACACACTAAACTAACACATAAAACACACATCAGTTGCATAAAACACAGTAACACATAACCCCACATTAATTCAGGCCCTAAATGAGGTCTAAAAACGCATACGCATTATTTATGCCTAGACTACCCTAAAAGCTGTCATGGCAGGAGGGCGGGCCGATACTGGCCTAACAGCTCCTAGCGGTACGTAGAGCTGAGACTGGCCTAATATATGCTGGCCAGAGGGGGAGTACCGAGAGGGGCGGGAGGGTCGAGCCTAGGCCTGAGTCCTGCTGGCAGGAGGACCCTGATTGGCCAGAAGGCCGAGTCTACTTCTTGTAGGAGGGCCGTGCCTGGCCATTGTCATCTAGGCCTGGAGCCAGCCAGCTGGGGTCAAAGAAGGCCGTGAAGAAAAGGCTTTTGATATTTTGAGAGAAGTTAATAAATGATTGATTCCTTCTGCTGCTACTCTTTCCTGGGTATATGTCTAATTTGGCATGCCATGGTATGTCGTTTTGATGTGTAGTAGTGAAAGTGAAAAATTCTGCCGAGCTAAAAACTTATCTACATATGTGATGATTGGGCAGAGGGCCATCTATCTGCCTAACTATAATGTAACAATTTAATTTATAAATGGATGAGTTTAACTTACGAAAGTTCCTGTATGAGTAACTTCTCTGAATGAGCTAAGTCATAAAAGACTATTTTCTCTGTCAGCAGACACTGCATTGGATGTCCATAGTGGACATCCGCGGCCATCCCATGGACAAGATGAAGATCGGCACATGGAAGGCCTCACGCTATATTACGACTTACACTCATAAGCTCCACTCTGTGCTTAAGCTTCTGCACATTCATAAAAATGTTAAATAATACTACATAAAGTTTCTTAATAGAAATACGCAGCATATATGTAAGTAATACATATATGTATCTACATACATATATACATACATATCTTCAATGTTGCATGAGTGTCACAGATCAAGGTTCCCACAATTACTAATATATATGCATATACATATTTTCAGTATCGTGACACGATGAACACTGTAGCTAACATCATCTAATGTAATAATTATATTTGATCATATATATAAGTTTGTCACTATAAGTTATAAGATATTGTGATTATACATTTTATTGTCACGATATACTTAATTTAAGACGAGCTAGTCTTGACAAAACTCATAATAAATCACCGCTACTTTCGTGACATAAAATCTTATATGTTGTTGTGATCTGAAGTAGTAGTTTCTTGATTTTCGAATTTGCTATTATTAATTACAATAGTATGTATATTATTAAATTCTTATATAACATATTAATCTATGTATTAGTAGGATATTATGTCACTATTCATTATGGCGTTGTCAAGTTTATATAATATATAGATTTTTATTAATATAATATTTATAATCAATGATTTGAGATAGTAGTTTCTTCGTTTTCATATTTGCTATTATTAATCACAGTAATATGTATCATTATTTAATTTTTGTATAATATATTAATAAGATATTTTTACTATTATTTCACTATTTATTGTAGTGTCAAGTTTAAGATCGGCACATGGAAGGCCTCACACTATATACTTGGTGAGATTGAACTGTTATGACTTACATTCATGAGCTCCACTCTGTGCTTAGGTTTATGTCCATTAGCTGTTCTTTGTTTTGTTTTCTGCAGGAAATGAATGCTGAGAGGACCTGACTTTCTATGGAATGGGGATGAACCCGGTAAACTTCTTTCAAATGCATCTCAAGCAGGGGATCACTTTGCTTCCTCCACCGTCACAAATTGGACGGGTACATGCTACATCACCTCGCTTATCGGGGCTTTCCTCACTGATTCCTACCTTGGACGATACTAGACGATCGCGACCTTCTCCATGATTTATTTCTTGGTATAGTTTTCCACCAATATCTTAACTTCTTCGAGCGGCTATAGGAAATTTCAATAGGCTCTCTTGCTCTACTTACTCTTCGACAGGGGATGACTCTCTCGACAATATCGGCTATTGTTACACATCTAGAGCCATGGGTTATGTTGCTCTGTATATGGTTGCACTGGCCGGTGGAGGGACCAAGCCCTGTGTCTCATCTTTCGGGCGAACTAGTTCTACGAGACCGACAAGGCTGAGAGGAAGGAGTGGAGCTCCTCCTTCATCTGGTTTCAGGTCACAGTTGACATTGGCACCGTTACCGCCTCCACGGTCCTGGTTTGGATACAGATGAATGTGGGGGTGGATGTGGGGTTTTGGCATCCCTACAGTTGCGATGGCCTTCGCCATCTTGTTCTTCTTATCGGGTAGAAACCTGTACTGGCTCCAAAAGCCCCCTGGCAGCCCTCTCACAAGGATCTTGTAAGTGATTGTGGCTTCTTTGAGAAAGATAAACACTAAAGTTCCGGCGAACAAGTCTCTCCTGTACGAGACCGTTGCTACTGAGACTGTGATTCAAGGACGCCAGCTTCAGCACACAGATGAATAAGGTAATGACTCGAACATTCCCTTCTTATATGTATTTACTGATTTTCTAGTGAGGGTGGGTTGTCTTAGTGATTTGGTCATGTGTTGGGTGGACTACGCTATGGTAATGACCCGAACTTGTTGAGATTGAACTGTTACGACTTACACTCATATAAGCTCCACTCTGTGCTTAGGCTTCTATACATTCATAAAAATGTACTAAATGAAGTTTCTTAATGCAAATACGCTGAATATATGTAAGTAATACATATATGTATCTACATATATATGTATATACATATATGTATCTACATACATATATGTATGTCTATACATATATCTTCAATGTTGCGTGAGAGCCATAGATCAAGGTTCCCACAATTACTAACATATATGCATCTACATATTTTCAGTATCATAACACGATGAATGTTGTAACTAACATTATATAATGTGATAATTATATTTGATTATATAAATAATTTTGTCACTATAAGTTATAAGATATTATGACCATACGTTCTATTGTCACGATATACTTATTAAGACGAGCTTGTCTTGACAAAACTCGTAATAAGTTACTGCTACTTTCGCGGCATAAAATCTTATCTTTTGTTGTGATTTGAAGTAGTAGTTAATTCATTTTCGAATTTGCTATTATTAATTACAATAGTATGTATATTATTAAATTCTTATATAACATATTAATAAGATATTCTTACTATTATATAGATTTTTATTTATATAATATTTATAATCAATGATTTGAGATACTAGTTTCTTCGTTTTCGTATTTGCTATTATTAATCACAATAATATATGTCATTATTTAATTTTTGTATAATATATTAATAAGATATTCTTACTATTATTTCACTATCTATTATAGTGTTGTCAAGTTTATATAATATATATATATATATATATATATATATATATGAGACGAGCAAAAAATGCATTTACACGAAATCAGAGTCATCCCTACTTGGTCGCTCCCCCGATAAAGAATTGTGCCACTTATAGAGTCCACGTTCAATTTAAGGCCCCCTCACTCTTCTTTATGATGAATTAAAGCCTCTCACTCTGATCATCGAAAAAAAGTCCTCTCACTCTCTTTCTTCCCAAATAATTAATTGAAGAGATTCCCTTACTTTAGTGGATCTATCACTGTATAGTAAAATGAAATTCAAATGGTAATAGCCACTTTTTTTACACCAATGAAAAAACCATAAAAAACAATAGAATTTTATTAACAAATTGAGAGACATTGGGGCATATATAAAGATATCACATGTAAAAATTACACATCAAAAATCAAAGGAAATTATGTTCTTCACCAAAGATATTTGCATAATGCACCGTCCGTGTTAAAAAGATACAATTTTTCCAGTAATTAAAAAAAAGAGGAAATAATGTGTGCATTCCTTTTTGGTAGGCAAAAAAAAAAAGCACCGAATGTGCACATAGTAAAATTAAGTATACACATGAAAAAGAAAATGACAAGAAATTTAAGATCTCGATAATCACATGCACCAAAGTTCTAGCCTTATAGATGAGGACGTATAAGGAGTTGATAGTGAAGTTCTTGTATGATAAGTTTTAACGGATTAGTATGATTTGGGACTAATTTCAAAGAATAGGAGAATGCAATAATACACATTTATGAAATTTTGTTATAATTTCATGTCACGGTTTGCCTATCCTAGGCACTCATGCCGTCATTCTTCTTTCACTTTGCAGGTTGTGGCCCGGGATGAGAGATGAAAGGAAAAAAAAGAACGGGACCAAAATATAGGTATTAGGAAGTTCAGGAACTGGATTGGAAATAGGAGGACCTGAAAATAAATGTTGTGTGCGCAAAATGACCGAATCAGCTCTTCTTCACGTCCTTTCTTTGGCCAATTCTACCATGGAAGCACAAGTTTCTTTGAAGAACTCTTTTAAAGGCTCCATGGCTGAAGTTTCCATAGTGGACATCCGTGGCGATCCCGTGGACAAAATGAAGATCAGCACATGGAAGGCCTCACACTATATACTTGGTAAGACTGAATTGTTACGACTTACATTCATAAGCTCCACTATGTGCTTAGGCTTATGTTCATTAGCTGTTCTTTGTTTCGTTTTTTGCTGGAAATGCATGTTGTGAGGGCCTGGCTTTCTACGGAATGGGGATGAACCTGGTAAACTTCTTTCAAAAGCATCTCAAGTAGGGGATCGCCGATGCTTCCACCACCGTCACAAATTGGACAGGTACATGCTACATCACCCCACTTATCGGGGCTTTCCTCACTAATTCCTACCCCGAACGATACTAGACATTCGCAACCTTTTCCTTGATATATTTCCTGGTATATTTTTCCACCAATATCTTAACTTCTTCGAAAGGCTTTAGGAAATTTCAACAGGCTCTCTTGCTCTACTTACTCTTCGACAGGGGACGACCCCTCGACAATATCGGCTACTGTTCCACATCAAGAGCCCATGGGTTACGTCGTTCTGTATATGGTTGCACTGGTCGGTGGAGGGACCAAGCCCTATGTCTCGTCTTTTGGGGCAAACCAGTTCTACGAGACCGACGAGGCTGAGAGGAAGGAGCAGAGCTCTTCCTTCAATTGGTTTTAGGTCGCAGTTGACATTGGCGCCATCATCGCCTCCACAGTCCTGGTTTGGATCCTGTTCTTCTTGTCGGGCAGAAACCTATACCGGCTCCAGAAGCCCCGTGGCGGCCCTCTCACAAGGATCTTGCAAGTGATTGTGGCTTCTTTGAGAAAGATAAACACTAAAGTTCTAATGCGGCAAAAAATGTGACAATTCCGTATCTCGAGAAAAACAGATTATGACGACCCTGTCTCGAGAGAAACGGCCTCCAGAGCATAACTCACTGCCTTTGGCTGTGAAAAGACAAGATTTATGTTGAATTCTATCATTTAAGGCCTCAAACGGGCATTTTTTTTTATGTTATTTGGGCGTTTTTGCAATTTTAGGAAAAAATTATTTTTTTCGTGTAATTTAGGCATTTTTAATCCTATTTAAGCTATGTAAGTCCTAGGGCTAGACAGATGTTTTTTTAATAAAGTTTAGAGCTACCGTGCTTTTTTGCCCATTTTCGGATTCGATTCGAGTTAGATGTTGATTTCCTAGGTATTCGAAAAATCAATAGGAAATTGAAGGTCATAGTTCTGGTATTTTGCGGAATCAACGGATCGGTGATAGGTTCTTCGCGTGGACGTTGCGTCAAGTTCTGACGAATAAGTCCCTCATGTACGATACCACTACTACTGAGACTGTGATCCAAGGACGCCAGCTTCAGCACACAGATGAAATGAGGTAATGACCCGAACATTGCCTTCTTATATGTATTTACTGATTTTCCAGTGAGGGTGGGTTGTCTTAGTGATTCGGTCATGTGTTGGGTGGACTACACTACGGTAATGACCCGAACATTGCCTTCTTAAACTCTTGTGCTGCTCTTATTTGATTCTCCGAGGTGAGGCCATCGTTCAGAAGTTTACTTATGCAGCTTCTTTGATAAGGCTGCCGTGGTGACCCCAGCTGACCAGCCCGATGGCCCAATCGACCTGTGGAGGCTGTGCACTGTCACCCAAGTTGAGGAGTAGAAGGCCGTCATTAGACTGCTTCCGGTGTGGGCGTCAGGGATTGTCTTCTTCACTGTGTAGAGTCAGTTGAGCACGATGTCCCCACTTTGAGATCCCATCAGCGTCCCTCTCCCTATTCGACACCCTCAGCGTCATCTTCTGGGGCCTCATCCGTGACCAAATCATTGTACCCTTTGCCCGGAGGTACAAGCGCCATGAATCGGGCTTCACTCAGCTCCAGTGCATGGGGATCGGCCTCGCGATCTCAGTCGTTGCTATGGTTGTCGCAGGAGCTCTGGAAGTTTTCCGCCTCAACACAGTGAGGAAGAACAACTATTACGACCTCCAACAAGTTCCTTTGTCCATCTTCTGGCAGGTTCCGCAACGCAACAGTTCCTCATCGGGTGTGCTGAGGTTTCCACTGTTGTTGGCCAGTTGGAGTTCTTCTACGACCAAGCCCTGGATGGCATGAGGAGCCTGTGTTCAGCTCTCTCACTCACCACCATCGCCCTCAGGAACTACCTCACCGCCCTTCTTGTCACAATCGTGATCTGCGAGACAACTCGGAGCAGGGAGCTCGGGTGGATCCCAAATAATATGAACAAGGGGCGCCTTTACTAGTATCGGCTTCTAGCTATCCTAATCATGTTTAATTTCATGGTTTATTTGAGGATAGTGTCTCGGTACACCTACAAGAGGTCGACTGAGGCAGCTCACTGAACACCGATCGTGAGCCACTATGA
This sequence comes from Punica granatum, assembly GCF_007655135.1. NCBI lineage: Eukaryota > Viridiplantae > Streptophyta > Magnoliopsida > Myrtales > Lythraceae > Punica > Punica granatum. The sequence goes on along the minus strand of NC_045127.1, from coordinate 1,622,087 downwards.
TGTACTCTGTTGGTTGTTGGTTATCCTAGATTATACATCAGGTTCTTGTTTCAACTGGTAAGCAGATAGTGTCTATTGGAATGTTGGCTTGCAGAAAGCAGAGTGAATGTTTCAAGTCTCTCAACAGAATTTCTTAATTTCCGACATATCACTCTATTAGGCTGTCGATTGTCAAAAAACATAAAATGAGAGGTTCAAAATTATTCAAATTTCAATAGAAGAGAAAACTGGTTTCCAAGTGCTCCTCCTTCACTCCCCACTCCTCAGTCATAGTTTCCTAAAAGCAGTAGGAAGAAGAGCAAGATATTATTTCTCGGAGAAAAATTACCTCCCTCTCTCCATATTTCCATTACAACAAGAAGTGAAGAGCGGGAACTCATTCCTCTGCTTCTGCAAGTCCAATGATAAGTGAACCGCATCAAGAACCATAAGGGACCATCTATCTTGGACTGGTCAGGGTTCCTGTCAACCTATCACGACTTCTTCTTTTTTGGGTGAACAATTTATTTTTGGTTGAATTCAAGACTTCTTTTTGGCTAGTATAACTCGATCCGACAGCAACTATTGCTGAATGTACATTTATATTCTCGTTTATGGAAACCTTACAATTTTGAGAAAGGACCATATCAACTATCAGTTAAATGATCATGTAGCTTGCTTATTTATTTATTTTTTTGGTAGCAAACGAGGAACCTCAAAAATTAACTAGTCGTAGAGTTCAGTACAGCAAGGGGCAAGCCATCCTAACAAAGTCTTTAAGCAACAACAGCTCCAAACAAGAAGGAGCAGTATGAAAAATAGATAACGGGCTTGCTGAGACGCCCCCTTGTCTGGCCAGGAATTTGAAAAACCAAGAAAATCCGAATTGTCGTGTTTTCGCTCGATTCCAATTGCCAGGACACCTGATGTAGGATGCTTTCAGCTTGATTGATATATAATCAATAAACTTCATCTGAAGCGGAACCGCACCGAAAAAATAAAAAAGACATTATTTTGAGCGCTCTCAGATATCAAGTGACTTTTAAGTGTCACCCTTCTTACTCGTTGACAAGGGCGCCATTGAAGCAGTCTCTTGGCCCCCTCCCTCGATCTCAGCTAGAGAGCAGCAGCTATGGTTGTCCCTTCCCTTTCAGTTCGAGCTCCTTTCTTCCCCCTATGGCCCGCTGCCGTGCTCAGCTCCCTCCTCCGGCAGCATGCCGCCAATCCCAGCTCGGACCAACTCTCAGCAGCTAGCTCACTTGACCGCATCTTCACGAGCCCACCCACCCACCCAAGTTCAGCCTGCCCTCTGCTCGCAGCTCCTGCTCCAAAGGAACTCCGGTGACAACCTTCAGCACGACCCCAGGACTTCGTCCACCATCGAGCTACCATCTCAGAGTCGGAGGTCGAATCCGTCCTTGCCAACCTCAGCACACAGCATCAGCTCACAGCAGCAACAGTCAGCTGCAACCCCTCCTCTGTCTCTGTCTCTCCACAGCACCAAGCTGTTCAGCTCTTCCTCCTCTGGGCTCAACGATGACTTGCCATCACATTATCGGCTTATCGCTCTGGTGACCTCTTCCTGGTCATTCCTTACCTCACCCGACTCTCAGCAGCTAAGTCTTTGTTCATCTTTCTCTGTTTGGATCGCTGTCCCTCTCTTCGGCCTGTACCCTGTACTCAGAACATCTTCTCTTTCTCACAGCACGACGAGGGGCCCCAGCTCAGCCACCCTCCGTAGGCAGCTCGGACCGATCTGAGCTCTGTCCGTCCAGAATTATATAAAAGTAAAAAAAATATCTATATTCTCTTATTAAACTTAGCATGTTGTATATCCTTTGCATTTCCTGTACATTTTTCATTTAAAACTAGATGAAAATCCATGCGTTGCACGGGAATGATTAATATTTTTTTTGAGAGAATGTAATATTTAAAATAAATATATTATGAAATTTTTAAAAAATTATCGATTTAGAAATTGTTTCAACTGAAAATCAAATAAGATTATTGGAGGACCACTGATTTTTAAATAAAAGTAATATTTTAATGTAAATAAAAAAGTAACGAAAATAGAAGATACATAATATATTTACAGTTATAGACGATCAAGTGAAAAAATAACACCTCAAAATTTCCTATGCAATAAATAAACAAATAAAGCGAAAAAATATAGATAGACTCAAATTTTATTAGAGAACGAAAATTAGGAATTTGTTGAGTGAGAAAACTTCACTTTCCTTTAAATCTATTAGCCATAAAACTAATAAGGAAATACTTTAGTATTTATGAAAAAAGATTTTCTTCCTACTAAAAAAGAACACCGATTTTCTTAATATATATATATGAAGTTTGTTTATGCAAAAGTAAAATCTTTCAACTATATATTATTTTTACAGCTTTTGATTATAAAGAGAAATCTTCAAATAATGAAGTGATGGTTATACATAAATAGTTTATTGAGATCCATATAAGTTGAAAAATCGGAAAAGGAATTTTAAAAAGTAAAACCTAATTCCATACTATTTCTTTCAATTTAAATTTGTATCACAATAATCTAAAAATTTCATGAAAAGTTGACCTAATATATATATATAATTATTAAGTTTGATTCTCATATATATATATATATATATAGAATTTGAGTTACAAAGTATATTTCCTAAATACTCATTGATATACATATAGATTATATTTAAGTCATACATACATGAATATATCTTTCCTCGATATTAAAGGCATACATACTATTTAAGATAATTATCTTAGGAGAGAAAAACGATTAGAAAGTATACTTTTCCTCATAGATAAATTAGCATATAATTTTCATGTATAAGTAATATGTGGTGAAAATAAAATGTATATGGCAATATAATAATTCGAAGATCTATCTAATAAATAGTACCTAGTATAAGATTATAAAAAGATAAAATATATAGTAAGTACGAAGAATAATATTAAAAATTAATCATGTAAGATTAGATTAACATAAAGTTTATATTGTATATCATTTTTGAATTGAAACTTTAAAGGAGAAGAATTATTGACAATTAAAATAGTTCAAGAAAATAAAATTCTTTGCTCCAAGAATTTTCTAGAGAAATCATAAAATTGGGCAAAAAGTAGTTAATATCGAGAGAAATATTTTTAAAAATAAAAAAATGAAAAATGAAAAAATATAAAAATAAAAATATAAAATAAATGTATAACGTGATGGCCATGGCCTTCTTTTTATGATTAGCCAATGCTAACCTTCACCAGTCTTCCCTGATTTGTTCATCAAACAATATAAAACTAACCATAGTAATTTTCAATCGAATAACATATATTATCTATAAAAAATTTAGACCTACTTAACTACTAGTTAACATAAATATGCTAATACTCATCAAAATAAAATTAATAAGATAATGTATAATAAGTAACCAATAAAGTTTGGAAGGTAGAGAGGAACCTTCGCATAAAGTTTGGAGGTGAGCAAGAATATTTGCATGGAGAAGGGATTTTTTTGGGGTGAGTTTGGGGCCACTTGAAGTAGGAATTTTATAGTTAAATATACGCGTAATTTCCAATTAATATATGGTTAGCTAATGCTAACCTCCATCAATCTTTCCTGATTTGTTCATCAAACAGTATAAAGCTAACCATGAAAATTTTCAATGAAACAATATGTATTATCATAAAAAATTAAAACCTTCTTAACTACTTTTTAATATAAATATGCTAACACTCATCAAAATAAAATTAATAAGATCGTGTCTAATAAATAATCAATAAAGTTTGGAAGGCAGAGAGGAACCTTTGCATAAAGCTTGGAGGAGGGGCAAAAATATTTGCACGGAGTACGGATTTTTTTGGGTGAATTTGGGGTAGTTTGGAGTAGGAGTTTTATAGTTAAATAAACGCACAATTTTAATTTATATAGTTTACCTTATAATATAATTCTAGAAATAAACTTTTAGACTTATGACTAATATAAAGTTGCAATATATTTCTTATATAAAATATGCGATATATATATATATATATATTGATATAATGATATCAACATAATATACAGCATTGCCCCTGCTTTCCCTTGTGTAAGCATCACATACGTGATTTATTATTGGCGTATCCCAAAAGAGTACTTTGCCTCCAAGGATATTACAAGTGTTGTCACTTGTAATCATAAAAATTTAATATTGAAGTGGCACTTCACTATGTTCTTCTATGACGATCCGTTGCCTTGCCTAGTCTTGGGTTTGGGTTTAGAAAAACACCCATTTTGCTGTAAAATTCTAACAAGACATATCAAGAAGTGGAGCTAGTTCCCGTTCCGGTCAACAATCGTTTGATCGTTGTTCTTCTTTCATTCAGCTATCATAAACTACCATTGGTGAGAAGCATTTATTAAAAAAAAAAAATACTATTGGTGAGGAGCGGCAGTGAGAAGAGGCAAAGGACTTGGAAACCTTTTAATTTGTTTCCATTGAGAAACTGACATATATAATACTTCTTAATTCATATTTAAATCAAGAATCGGCAAACACCATAACTGAAGTAAACTACGTGGTTCCCAGACAGCAATAAACCCACCCCAATATTTACAAAGCATCCTCAAGGCCAAATAACATTCGAAATGACTGCAGAACTACAAATATGATCAAGTTTTATACAGAGAGAGTCCAGCGAATGATGACCGACTGTCAATGAGCTCGCCCAGTCGCTTTCTTGTAAGTGTATCGACTCGCGATCCACAGATAAACGATGAAGTTCAACAGGCTGAGTATCGCCAGAAGCCAGTAAAAGTAATCGAGATGCCCCCTGTTCAGATTGTCAGGGATCCACCCGAGCTTCCCATTTCGAGTTGTCACATCAGTTACAATTGTCACAAGAAGGGTGCTCAGGTAATTTCCAAGTGCAACGGTGGTGAGCGAGAGAGCCGAGCACATGCTCCTCATGGCATCGGGCGCCTGGTCGTAGAAGAACTCGAGCTGCCCAATAAAAGTGAAGACCTCGGCACAACCAATGAGGAAGTACTGCGGGACTTGCCAGAAAATGGACATGGGAATATACTTCAAATCATAGTAGTTGTTCTTCCTCACGTAGTCGAGGCGAATAACTTCTAAGATTCCAGCAACAACCATAGCGATGATAGAGATGACAAGGCCGATCCCCATCCTTTGGAGCTGAGTGAAACCTCGCTCGTGGCCCGTGTACCTCCGAGCAAGGGGCACAATGACCTGGTCATAGACGGGGGCCCAGAAGATGACACTGAGGGTGTCGAAGAGGGAGAGGGAGGCTGACGGGATCTCAAAGTGAGGCCCCATGTGCTGGTCCATTGTGTTGCCCTGTAGCACGAACATCGTACTCATCTGGCTATAGACCGTGGCGAAGACAATCCCAGAGGCCCACACCGGAAGCATCCTAATGATCGACTTCAGCTCCTCAATCTGCGTAACAGTGCACAGCCTCCATGGATTCACCGGACCTTTTGTCTGCTCGGTTGGGGTCTCAACCGCAGCCTTATCAAAGAACCTACAACAGTTGCAACTTACAGATAATCATTTACGAGGAACACACAAGAGTACCGGCTTGAATCTTTTGAGGTTAAACATAATCATTGGATTAGTAGATATCTAAGCTGCTAAGTAACACCAGATATAAGAAATTTAAAATTTTGACACCAGTGACTTCAGTCTTCATGTATCATGGGCCATTAAATTGAAAACCTCTTATGCTACCACACCGTAGCCCACCCACTTTACCACTCAGACCAACACATCAAACCACCTTGAAAATCCATGCCTCCACCCAGAAATAAGGTTATAAGGCAATTGTCGGTCATTACCTCAACTCATCCGTATGCTCAAGCTTGCGGCTTCCTTGGATCACACACTCAGTGTCGACAGTCTCATATAGAAGGGACTTGTCTGCAGGGACTTTGATGTTCATCTTTCTGAAAGCCGCAACAATAACTTGGGCAATCCTTGTGAGGGGGCTACCCCCAGGCTTTTGCAGTCTGTACAACTTGCTACCGGAGAAGAAGAACCCGATAGCAAGGGCCATTGCGACTGCGGGGATACCAAACCCCCAATCCCATCCAACGTTCATCTGGATCCACACCAGAACTGAGGAGGCAATAAGCGCGCCGATATTGATCGAGAGGTAGAACCAGTTGAAAAAGGAGCTCTTCTTCTTCCTCTCGGCCTCATCGGTTTCATCAAATTGATCTGCTCCGAAGGATGAGACGCAGGGCTTGATCCCGCCTGTGCCCAAAGCAATCATGTAGAGGGCCACAAAGCACACAGCAGCATTACCAGTTGTGGGGTAGCATTTATCGTCTACACATCTGGGCTTTAGTCCCGGAACAGCAGCAGATAATGTTAAGAGTGTCATTCCCTGTCAAACAATAGTCATAAGTAATTCATCATTTCGCAGGAAAAGAATGTCCTCATTCATATAAGCAACGCAACTTCTAGTCTAGTAAGAATGCCATGCTACTGCCAGTCAGATGAAAGTCGATGATAGTGAAAGTCCACTTCAACATGAGAAACAATGTAATTGCTCAGAAGATTAAGAGCAAAATATGCAAATTAGATGCTGAGGCAATGTAAAACACATGGAAGCTTTTGCTCTTTTAATGATCCAAAAGAAAGAATATCTGCAAAATATGGTCAAAAAATAAATATTGGTTAGACAATATGTAGAAATTGCTCCTCGACAGAATACAGAGGCAACTTACCATGACATAAATAATTGAAAAGCTAGCAATTGTCCAATATCTTCCCATATACGCATCTGCGAGGAATGCGCCAATAAGTGGGGTTATGTAGCATGTCCCTGACCAATTGGTGACATTGTTGGAGGCAGTAACATTTCCCTGGTTCAAGCGCTTCTGAAGAAAGTTCACCAGATTGGTACTCATCCCATAGTATGCCAATCTCTCACAGCATTCATTTCCTGCAAGAACAGAGCCGATAATTTTCCAAACACACAACGAAGAATCAAGAGCTTATAAACGGAGCAGCGTTATTAATTGTTGTAGTCAAATCATACCGAGAATAAAGCGGCATGCTTTCCACTTCCCAGTCTTCCTCCTATCTGCAGGCTTTTTGTGGATGTCCACTGTTCCATCATTAGTATAGACATCCTCTTCACCCATGGTAACCTTCCGAAGCAGTTATCCAGCACGGGTAATTATTGAATAAAAGTTCCCTACAAGTTCCAGCACACATCAGTCTCCACCATCAATCGACAAATCATATGTACTGCAAATTATAGAGTTTTGCTATTTCAGCCGATTCGGATAAGGCAAATATGTAATTATGTCAAAAGCTATGGGCAGTTTCACAAATAGACACGTGCGGAGGTTTTTCATCCGAAAATTTTTGGAGGAAATATGATTTCCTCGAATTATATTACAATATCTAAAGTTTCAGAAGAAACCAAATGCACCATTCGTAAATACCAGAGAGAAGAGGAACCCTACTCCGCTTAACTATATTAGGCTGATTTTGTTGGCCAAATCAGGAAAATTTTCATTACGTTTTGATTTTCTGCAGGACTTTCCCGAATCATGTCCACACGCTTTTATCATATTCTATACTTCCATTATCTATCAATAAGAGAATCATAAGTCAAGCAGAAATCAAGGGAAATCCACCACAAGATATGGGATACTATGATCAAAAGGTCAACTAAATAACAATATTATATTGCTAAATCAATAAATAGCACGATGCCCAGCTATAAGAGATATGCTTTACCACTCTAAGCTCGTGCGTTTGAAATGTATATATATATATATATATATATAGATTCACGTCCTAAGAGATTCCACTAAACATTATCTTTTTATTATTATAATGATATAATGATGATAATGACAGGGTAGAAATTAAAAGTCGCAAAGTTCACAACAAGATATATACACAAACCCCAATAAGCTCAATCTCTCCAAGTCTTAATACATCAGAGAAAGACCGATTTTATTGAATTTAACGCTGATCTTAGGAATGAAGACGATCCTCATTCCTGAGGATATATGAAGAGCTAATATTTAACATAACTTGAGTATCAGGCCACTATATACATGAAATGGAGTCACTTAAAATCATTGCCAGGAAATATTTTCCCAGCCTAAATTGAGCACATATCACAGAAACTCCCATAATAAGTCACTGAGACAGACACACAGAACGGAATCACCATAGCCACCGGGCTGCGAATCACCACAGGCCAAAAGGGTATAAGAAAGACAAGACTGCTTGGGCAAAATCTTGAGGGGTATGCAAAGCCCCAGTGACTCACCTTGTCTCCAGTGCAGATAAAAGGGAAGGATCTTGAGAGCAGAATGATGGCAATAGCGAGAAGGTAAAAGAGAAAATTTGGTCTCGGGCTTACTGATGACGAGAAAGGGAGAGGAGGTTTTTTTTTTTTGGGGGGGGGGGGGGGGGGGGGGGGGGGCGGTGGTTGCAGCAGGGTTCCCCTTGGCAGAACCGGAGACAGAGGAGGGAAACCAACTGAGGATGAAGACGACGATCTTCTCCGTCTGGGCGTATCTTTATAGTTATATAGCTTCTTCTATTTGCAATCTGGTCTCTGTACTACTCAACACGGTTAATTATATCCCCTTTCTTTTCGTCCTTCTATATCTTCGTCCCGGCCTGCCAGGCTGGGACATAGAAAATGATGACCTGACCAGTGCGCCCATGCGGCTGCTTTATTGGGCTCCTTCCTTGCGTAAGCATGATTACCTACATACATTGTAAATTCTTCCGATGGCTTAGCCCTGAAAAGTATATTGTCTTTAGTGATTTTGTCACTTGACTTCACAAATTGTAATATTAAAATGACATTTCATGGTCTTGTTTTATGAAGCTTGTCTCACATCATCGAAATCCGCTAGGAATGGTCAATACGGGGACTAGATGACAAATTTAATACGTCACGTACGAGGCTGAAACTTTGGTCCATGCGACAATCAAGATTTTGAATTTTCTAGGGTTCAATTTGGACTATACCCTGGCAAGTAGACCAGTAAACCCAAAATAAGTGTACCAAAATGGCTGATACTGACAATTTATTCAAAGAAGCTATTGATAAAGTAGTCTTTCTTTTTCTCCATTGCCATTGGAAGGATTTTTCTTAATTTATCTCAAATTCGAGGGATTGGGAGTGTAAATTACTCTAAAGTCCTCACATTGTTGGTTACTGGAAAGGAAAAATTATAATTATTTTGGCCTTATGGGAATGTCAAAACATTGGTCATAAATTGGAGTGAAAGTGAATGGCATTGGCCATTGGGACCCAATTAAGGAGGTTCTTTATATATATATATATATATATATATATCTCAATTTCATAACATTTTATGTAAATTAATTAATTATTATGGATATAAAAGTAAAAAAGGGAATCTATGAGAGAGAGAGAGAGAGAGAGAGAGAGAGCCAGCTTAATTTGAATTGAATGTGGACGATTTTTTTGGCAATATTCTCTACTCTATTGTGGGAGGGGTTGGTTGGGACAACTGGATCAACAAAAATGCGCCTAGATGGGTAATACGACCACCGTTTCCATAAATGGATGACGCCGTGCTGAGGTGTGCTGTGCACAGCCTGTGGTAATTCACTCGAGCGGTCAACTGATTTAACAAAATATCACAAAAAAAAGCGGGCTATGTTAGAATTCTCCCTTGTCACTCTCTCTCTCACTATAGAGATTCTATTATTTCTCGCGACTGAATCTCGAATGCGGAATAACTATTAAGTCGGTTGACTGATGGTCGTGATTCACCCGATTCGAACGGCCAATACGGGTCTTATATATGAACTTTCATTTGTCATGAGCTTATCATTGACAACCGAACGACAATTTTTAGGCTACGAAGAGGACATCATACCATTCGTATCGAATACTTGAAATAAAAACTAAAACCTCATACAGCGAAGGTGTTTTCTCCTATCAACCAAACTGTTTAATTCGGCAATCAAATGGAATTTTACTGCGATAGTTTTATTCTGTCGGGAAGGACCTAATTAAGGAAACACAGCCACCCGACTCGACTCGACTCGACTCGACTCGAATTCGTCTTTTCTCAATTTCTAAATTGAAGGAGAATAATGTGTAAGGAATGGGATTCTTGGTCGAGGTTATATGAAAGAGAACAAGATCGCGTTGGTTGGGGTTGGGTCGGTTAATTGTGGAGATGCAGAACGGAATCTTCTCAGGAAACAGTACGAAAGTCCGAGTAGGAATCCCGTGACTATATATATATATATTTTTAGGACAGGTTGGAAACTCTCCTCATATTGCTCCCAGTTCGGAAAAAAGAGATCTATATGATCATCTCAATCGAGTGAGCCAAAGAGTCGTCATCAAAGGATTGCGACTTTAATTAGATCAATGCGACACAGTTTCCTATCGTGTGGCCAAAAAACAAGTAGTTTCCTATCATTCACTTCAAAAAAATAGCTGTCATCACGACTGAGTTGGCCGAAGAGGTAGCAAGCTATATATGTGACCAAGAAGACGTAGTGGAAACGACACGGTGAGGAAGGATATTATTTGAAATTTTGTCCGAACCCAATTAGTTTGCTCCTTCAACTCTCTCTGTTGGAAGGTCCTTGATCAATTGTGTTATGAACATTCATTGAGTTTTTCGATCTTTCAAATGCAAATCATAACATGTATCCTATGGCATCGATGTACATCGTTCAGAAATAATCCTTAATTGATCCAATTCCAAGTTGTATTCCATCAAGCAATTCCCTGAAGGCACTCATAAAGAAATGAAAGGCCTTTCTGCTTTTCTTTTTGGTCACACAAAGACAATGATATTAAGGTCCATATTATATGTACGCAAGAAAGGTCCATATCTGCATTATATTTTGGCGATGATGATGAATATGCATATATCATTGCTTGATATGTATACTTTTATATATACGCACACAAATAAGAAAATTAGACATCACGATGACCTAAAAAGAAAACGCATATCAGGGAAGAACTGGCCAATAGTCCTACCTTGTACTAGTACACGGCATATCTCTATGGATGTAAAGCTCTTGCCGCTTGATTAATCGTGCAACAATCGAGTCGATCTTGTTGAGGAGTAAAAGAGCAAGAATTCCAAGAGTAATCTAATGAATTTATATGTGATTTAGATACCATCATTTAACAGGTTGAGTTTTTAAATAGAAATGGGCATGAACCTCTATAAGCCCAATGAATTTTTAATGTGGTATCACAGCTAGGTTGCGCATATGTGCGCCCAAGCGTGTATGCGAGAGTCCACACTGTAGTCCAGTGTGGAGCATCGAATGGGCCTGTTACCTGAGTGTGATAGTTGACTCATAGTCAAGTCCAACTACTGTAGACGGAATAAGTTTTACTTATCCAAGAGCAGCTAAGAGTGCGCCTCGTGTAAGTCCCATCGCCTGACCACGGAAAATGAGCACGGCTCGAGGCCAATTGATAAGGGCAGATGATTAAAGGCACGTGATAACGTATAGACAAATGAAAATAAAAAAAAAGATCACACGTTGCACTTAAGAGCATGTATTGAGGTGTAAAAGAGTAAAAATCCCACACGAAAAAGTTCAGAAAAATCTAATGGATTTATATGTAACTTGGATACCAACATTTAGCAGCTTTAGCTTTTTAATGGAAATGAGCGTAAATCTCTATAAACCCAATAAAAATTTAAGAGATCTAATTTATCTCAATTTTGAAGGGTCGTAATGTAAAATTCATAAATTTAAAATAAATTCCTTTATATTGCACCCATAAACAAATTAAAGTAGAGGAATCATGCCATGCCAGAAAATACTAGTCCCAGTTGAACCTCCTTTTGGTAGGAAATTATACTACTAATTACTTTCTTTGTTGGCCTAAAAATATTTTTTTTCCCTAATGGAAATATTAAACTTATTTCCTGAACACCTCCTCCTCCTTTTGGTAGCTTTTTGGGGGGCTTAGTTTCTTTTGGTAACTGGGGCCCCGGTTGCCGGCCCATTGATTTTCCATTGTGATCTAAATCACATCTCAAAATTTTAACTGCATTCTTACAGGGATAATGCAGGATAGAGGATAATGGATAAAGAAAGAGAAAATAAACATATTAACATATTTTTTTTTTCATTTCTCAAATATACACAATATTTCCCACATAGGGTATGTTATTGTCATGGTAAGGGTGAAACTGTGCTTTTGAAATTAAGCCGGGCAGGTCATGCTTACGAATTAACTGCGCAGACAATATCTCAGTCTTTATAATAATACACGATGGAAAGTTGATAAGTAGAATTTTCTGGTAAAATTATCTTCATCGAGAGTTAATAATAATCAAAACATTCTGACCTGACAGCAAGTAGCTTTGGTGTGGTTCTAGTTGAAGATAATGATGCTTAACCTTATATTCACTGTTCAATGAACACATGTGCTGTCAAATGTCATAATCTCCAACAGAAACAATTAGCATTGGGTATAAATGATCACCTTAATTAAAATTAATAAACAACTAATATATAGTTTTTAGCAGTCAAGATTTCAAAAATGCTGGCAAAGAAAGTGAGATTAAGTTAACTAATCGAACAAATCTTATATCCCCATATAACAGAATGGAACCAGCGTTCAGTCCTTTCATGGAGACATGACTTTATGTAACGTTTAAGAAAGTGAGATCTAGTCATCTGTGGTTAGGCTTTATTTTTTTCCAACAAATCATGATTTTCAAGCTTCAAAATATATCCAACATTGACACCAAACTGCTGGGCTCAAAAATTGACAAGCCAGCAAATGAAATCCCTCTGCTCATATAACCTTAGTACTTATATAAGCTTCCAGCTACAATCCATCAACACAGCAATAAAGAAATTGCAGATAAGAAAAAAAAAACAGTTACAGGGGAAAGAGAGAAGAGAACAAACTGTGAGAGAGATGGAGTTTCATCGATGGGTTCATGTTGTGGTTCTTATTATGGCATGCATTTCCCCGGCAATCGTCGAGTGCAAAGTTCGGAAGTACACATTCAATGTAAGCACTAATATACTTTGGATAATACAAATTATAGCTTCATAATTCCATACTATATAGTTAATTAATGAGGGCGACGTGAGCAGGTGGTGATGAAGAACACCGCAAGATTGTGCTCGAGCAAGCCCATCGTCACAGTGAACGGGCAGTTCCCAGGACCAACACTCTACGCCAGGGAAGGTGACAATGTGCAGGTGAAGGTTGTTAACAATGTCAAGTACAATGTCTCCATCCACTGGTGAGTTTGATTTTCTATATTTATGCTATATTTCTATAACAACTTAAAGGATGGTGAGAGGCAGAGCCCATTCGATTCTGGATAAGTCCACAGCTGCCACTGGGACCGGTCGATAAGCTCCTATCTCTGCTTGCAGGCATGGAATCAGGCAACTCCGAACAGGTTGGGCAGATGGACCGGCATACATAACACAGTGCCCCATCCAGACAGGGCGAAGCTATGTGTACAACTTCACCATCACAGGACAGAGGGGCACGCTCCTATGGCATGCACACGTCCTGTGGCTGAGGGTCACTGTGCACGGGGCGATCGTAGTATTGCCCAAGCGCGGGGTGCCGTATCCCTTCCCTAAACCCCACAAGGAAGTCATCGTCATACTTGGTGAGTGGTGGAAATCAGACACTGAAGCAGTGATCAATGAGGCTCTCAAGTCAGGGCTTGCGCCGAATGTGTCCGACGCTCATACCATTAATGGCCATCCTGGACAAGTTTCCAACTGCCCTTCACAAGGTATTATATGTAATCCAAGAAATTCGCAAAGACATCGAACGTAGAAGTTGTCTGCATCCCGTACATTGAACTTTTATTTCTTTGATGGTAATTAAAGAGTTAGATGGAATTTTCCAGGCGGATTTACATTGCCAGTTGAGAACGGGAAGACCTATATGTTGCGGATCATCAATGCTGCCCTCAATGAGGAGCTCTTCTTCAAGATCGCTGGGCACAAGTTGACAGTGGTGGAAGTTGATGCCACCTACGTGAAGCCCTTCAAGATCGACACAATTGTGATAGCTCCGGGGCAGACCACTAACGTCCTTGTCACGGCCGACAAGAGCTCCGGCAAGTACCTGGTGGCAGCCTCCCCATTCATGGACTCACCGATCGCAGTCGATAATATGACAGCGACCGCCACCCTGCACTACTCGGGTACCTTGGCCAACACCCAGACGACCCTCACCATCCCGCCACCAAAGAATGCGACAGCAGTGGCCAACAATTTCATAGAGTCCCTTCGGAGCTTGAACTCGAAGAAGTACCCAGCACGTGTCCCAAAGACCGTCGATCACAATCTGTTCTTCACCGTAGGACTGGGAATCAACCCTTGCCCTTCTTGCAAGGCAGGCAACGGAAGCAGAGTGGTTGCTGAGATCAACAATGTCACTTTTGTGATGCCAACCACTGCCCTTCTTCAAGCATATTTCTTTAACATCAGCGGAGTGTTCACCACTGATTTTCCGGCAAACCCACCGTTCCAATTTAACTACACTGGCACTCCCCCATCAAATTTGCAGACTAGCAGAGGGACCAAGGTCTACAGGCTAAGGTACAACTCAACGGTTCAACTTGTGCTGCAAGATACCGGGATAATTGCGCCAGAGAACCACCCCATTCACCTTCACGGGTTCAATTTCTTTGCCATCGGGAAGGGGCTGGGGAGCTACAACCCCAAGAAGGACCCGAAGAAGTTCAACCTTGTTGACCCGGTCGAGAGGAACACGATTGGTGTACCTTCTGGGGGATGGGTAGCCATAAGATTCAGAGCCGACAATCCAGGTGCATATATATAATATACAATAAATCGATTATGTCCATGCAATTTGTTGGTTATGAATCTGATCGGACTCATCGATACTATCTTCGATTGCGGCAGGGATCTGGTTCATGCATTGCCATTTGGAAGTCCACACGACATGGGGACTGAAGATGGCATTCCTAGTGGACAATGGAAAAGGCCCGAATCAATCACTTCTGCCGCCCCCAAGTGATCTTCCCAAATGTTGATCCATCAGAAAAAAGCATAAGCAGAGAGAAGAAATTCAATTCGTTATTATTATTATTATTTTTCCTTGTGAAATTCAACAGAGTCATTTATTTGTTTGCCACGTCCGAATAAATTCGAGAGAAGAAAATTTGCCTTCTCGGGACCCCCAATTTTCTTATCCTCCAATTATTTTAGAGAAATCTATAGAATTTGAAATTTCATAATTCATCAGAGAGATTACATTTGGACATGAACTTACCATCATTTCGTGGGATATCAGAGGACTCCATCAATTTCTAACAAATAATCAAATTTCTATTCATCGCTCCGGAGGGTATACCTTTTTGGTGTGAATCATGGTATCCGGGAGTTCAATTAGACTCCGACTAATCCAGTCGAACAAGGTCGACCAACTAAGAGGGTAAAACTCTCCCAGTGTAGATTTTTTGCATTCACAAGGACTCGAACTCCAAGACCTTATTTAAGCGGAACAAACACCAAATCACTTGAATTAACCCACGTTAGATGGAGGAATTCTACACTAGAAATATGAAAATTAAATTGTTAAAAGAAATTTATATATGTTTGATGATATGAAAGGAAACTCATTTTTTATTACATATAATTCAAGAAGATATAGTCAAACTTAAATTAATACATTAAGAAAAGCTTAAATTACCTAGTAATAGTTGAGGTCAATTCACTCTACAGAAGTTTGTCACCGAAAATGATGTCAAAGGACATATTATTATATCTTAAGCTTCGCTAAGTCCCATCACCTAACTCATGTTTGTTACCTCGTATGTACTTTACTCAAAATGAGATTCTTAATCACTTCTTGATTGAATTGTTCTTTAGTCAGAAGGTGTCATTTTCCGGAGCTAATCAACGAAATTTTCTCGCTATGTAGGAATTTTGGCGAGTAACAGCATATTGTTTCTTGCTATAGTATGTCATTTATGCTTTTATAGATTCATGCACACATCAGCGGAGAATTACAAATGGAAGATTTAACTAATTAGCGTGGACTGAAAAGATAACGCAACCACCGCTATGCTATGCACGATGCAGCCATGACTAAATTAAGCGTGGTGATCAGGTTCGAGAATTATATTGAAAGCGGAGAAGATGTGATCATGACAGTTTAGTTAGAAAAAGGCACTAATAACTTTACGTTGTAAATCATAACACTACCAACCAATCATACGTTCATTTGTTTTTACCTTTTCATTTTTTCAATTCTCCACTAAGAGGATAGCGGCAGATGGTGGCTAGCTAGGATATGAGAAAAAGAGCTATAAGAGACCGAAGGTAGGGTAATGGATGGCTTTACATCTTGAGAAGATGAGATTTCACTTATTTTTAATTTAATAACACAATAATTACTTAATTATTAATTTATTTCATTTATTCACTATTTTTTCATACTTTTTATTATAATTTAATAATATAATAATACTTAATTATTATTTATCTCAACTATTCATTACATTTTTATAATTTTTGTTATAATTTAACAATATAATTATTATAAACTAATTAAAATCAAAACTCAAATCAACTCTAAATCCAAACGCATTGACGAGTAGAGATAGGATGACTTGTTTAGCTTTCTAAAGTTATTAAATTTCCGTATGTCCCTTCACTATTCTTCGATGTTTGACTCATTTGGGGAGGTGGAGTAGTCAAAATTTGTGCGCAAACTGACACCACCTGATCACATACGCAAAGTCTCCATCTTTGTTATACTACATGATCGAATACTGGTCAGTAGAATTATTGAGTAGAAAATCTCTTCATGTACACATAACAATATCAGACATTCAACCCGACAGAGCTGAAACCCAAATTCAATTGTAAGCAAAGATCCCATGATGATGGCTCTCTTTTCTATTTCTGGCAAGAAGCTTTAGTGTTTTCTTGTTTGAAGACAATGATGCTTGACCTTATATTCGAATGTGCCTGGAACATACTCGCTGTCCATTGTCAAACGTCATAATCTCCAACAGAAAAATTCAGCGTTGGATATATATGATCAATTAATTATAATAAAAACAACTCATATATAGTTAATTTAGCAGTCAAGATTCCAACAAATGCTGGCCAAGAAAGTGAGATTGAGTAGTTAATCAAAAAAATCTATGTCTCAAATAACAGTCACTGCCATTTCAGTCCTTTCGTGGAGATGAGAGTACTTTATGTAACGTTTAAGAAAATGAGATCTAGTCATATGTGGTTAAGCTTTAATTTTCCCGAGAAATCTTGATTTTCAAACCTCAAAAGAAACCCAACATTGACACCAAACTGTTTTGGCTCAAAAATTGACAAGCCAGCAAATGAAAATTCCTCTGCACATATTGTAACCTACGTACTTATATATATAAGCTTCAAACTTGCCTTCATCCTCCAATCCATTCATACAGCAATCAATAGCTTCCCTGAAAGCAATTGCAGATAAGAAAAAGAAATTACGGAGAGAGATCAACTGAGTGAAGAGAACCGAGTCAGAGGGATGGAGTTCTCTAGATGGTTCCATGTTCTGGTGTTTCTTATGGCATGCATTTCTCTGGCCATCGTCGAGGGCAAAGTTCGGAAGTACACATTCAATGTGAGTTCAGCGTCCTTCCAATAATTCACTGATATTGTCCCTCTCATTAGTTTCACAATTGTTAGGCTGGTAAAAACTGGTGCCGTAGAGGAACTCTTCACATACTTGAGCTTTCATACTCATGCATGGTTAGATAGACGTTATACTCGATATCTAGCTTCATAATCCCATTATGTGTAGTTGAGTTATTTATCGATGGTGACGTAAGCAGGTGGTGATGAAGAACACCACGAGCTTGTGTTCGAGCAAGCCCATCGTCACTGTGAACGGGCTGTTCCCAGGACCCACACTTTACGCCAGGGAAGGTGACAATGTGCAGGTGAAGGTTGTTAACAACGTCAAGTATAACGTCTCCGTCCATTGGTGAGTTTGATTTTCTTCGTACTAGTGTGATTTCTATAACAAACTAAAGGGATGGTGGGAGTCCATTAGGTTTTGGGTCAGTCCATAAAGGCCATTGGAACTGGTCGACAACTGACTGGTAAATGAGCTCCGGACTCTTGGCCGAGGTTGTTCATACTCTAGACCATGTTCTTGTGCTCACAGGCATGGAATCAGGCAACTCCGAACAGGTTGGGCAGATGGCCCGGCGTACATAACACAGTGCCCCATCCAGACAGGGCAGAGCTACGTGTACAACTTCACCATCACCGGACAGAGGGGCACGCTCCTATGGCATGCGCACATACTGTGGCTGAGGGCCACTGTGCACGGGGCCATTGTAGTCCTGCCCAAGCGCGGGGTGCCATATCCCTTCCCCAAACCCCACAAGGAAGTCGTGGTCATACTTGGTGAGTGGTGGAAATCGGATACTGAAGCAGTGATCAATGAGGCTCTCAAGTCAGGGCTCGCGCCAAATGTGTCCGACGCTCACACCATTAATGGACATCCTGGAAAAGTTTCCAACTGCCCTTCACGAGGTATTGTATCCAAGTAATTCGTAAAGACATTGAACTTAGAAGCTGTCTGCATCCCGTACCCTTATATCAAACCTATTTCTTTGAAGGTAATTAATAAGCTATATGGAATTTTGCAGGTGGATTTACATTGCCGGTCGAGAATGGGAAGACCTATATGTTGCGGATCATCAATGCTGCCCTCAATGAGGAGCTCTTCTTCAAGATCGCTGGGCACAAGTTGACAGTGGTGGAAGTTGATGCCACCTACGTGAAGCCCTTCAAGATCGACACAATTGTAATAGCTCCGGGTCAGACCACTAATGTTCTTGTCACAGCCGATAAGAGCTCTGGCAAGTACCTGGTGGTGGCCTCCCCATTCATGGACTCGCCAATCGCAGTTGATAACTTGACCGCAACCGCCACCCTGCACTACTCAGGTACCTTGGCCAACACCCAGACGACCCTCACCATCCCGCCACCAAAGAATGCCACGGCAGTGGCCAACAATTTCATAGAGTCCCTTCGGAGCTTGAACTCAAAAAAGTACCCGGCACGTGTCCCAAAGACCGTTGATCACAACCTGTTCTTCACCATAGGACTGGGAATCAACCCTTGCCCTTCTTGCAAGGCAGGCAATGGAAGCAGAGTGGTTGCTGACATCAACAATGTCACTTTCGTGATGCCAACCACCGCCCTTCTCCAAGCACATTTCTTCAACATTAGTGGAGTGTTCACCACTGATTTTCCGGCAAACCCACCATTCCGATTTAACTACACCAGCACTCCCCCGTCAAATTTGCAGACCACCAGAGGGACTAAGGTCTACAGGCTAAGGTACAACTCCACAATTCAACTTGTGCTGCAAGACACTGGGATAATCGCGCCAGAGAACCACCCCATTCACCTTCATGGGTTCAATTTCTTTGCGGTCGGGAAGGGGCTGGGGAACTTTAACCCCAAGAAGGACCCAACGAAGTTCAACCTTGTCGACCCGGTCGAGAGGAACACGATTGGTGTACCTTCTGGGGGGTGGGTTGCCATCAGATTTAGAGCTGACAACCCAGGTACATACATATAAACATAAATTGATTATGATGTCCATGGAATTTAGTCGTTCTCTTGACTCTTCATTTTGGTTTGGAATTTGATCGGACTCATCGATGCTATATATTTTCAATTGGAAGGAGTTTGGTTCATGCATTGCCATTTGGAAGTCCACACGACATGGGGACTGAAGATGGCATTCCTAGTGGACAACGGAAAAGGCCTAAATGAGTCGCTCCTCCCGCCGCCAAGTGACCTTCCCAAATGTTGATCCATCAGAAAAAGCACAAGCAGAGAGGAGAAATTCAATTCTTTTTTTTTTTTCAAATCCTTGTGAAATTCAACAGTCATTTGTTTGCCAACGACAGAATAAATTTGAGAGAAGAAAATTTTCCTTCTCGGGATCTCCAATTTTCTTATTGTACAATTATTTAAGAAAAATCAAGAATTTGAAATTTAAAATAATTCATCAGAGAGATTGCATTTGGACATGAACTTGCCATCATTTTGGGCGATGTCAGAGGACTCCATCAGTTTCTAACAAATAACCAACGATATTATCCCCAAATTTCCCGTAATTATATTGCCAAATTTACTATTTTGACTGACTAAATTGTAAATGAAACTATCTATCTACTTTTACATGAAAAGGAGTTCCTCTAATTATATATTGCAATATATGTGAAAAGCGACATTATTGGTGGTTATATATCTCATAAAGTTTGAAAGATATATTTTAAAGGAAAATTACAACGGTTATCATAAGAGTTTGACCTTTTTTGGAAGTAAATTCCAAATGTTGACTTTTTACGGGTCCCAAATGAGTGGTAAATGATACTCTTATGATCCATTCCATAACCATCCGATACCGTGGTATTGATGTGGACTGCTATACAACACAAATATGATTAAATTAAAAGCGTAATGATTAGAACCAAGAATCATTGAAAATAGAGTGTGAATCATGGCTTGTCAATCTTTTTATTTTTTTATTTGGATAATAATGAGGATTTCATTCATTAATCAAAAAAGTATCAGTCAAAATGCTCAAAACTATTATTCACCGAAAAAATGCTCAAGTCAACCGCAAGGAAAATACAATGCGAAAATCACTTAACAATTCAGCTCAAACAATGTAGTTAAGCCCTCTAGAGCCTTAATTTAAGCTTACTGTTGGCCTGAAGGACTCCTAGCGAGAATTAGGAGTCCTTAAATGATTCGCAACTCCTTCTTCGGTCGGAGGAATCTGCTCTAGATTTTCGAAGAATTTCCATATTTGAGCTAAACGGTAGGGTCTTAAGTGTATCTTAGCGATAACGGGGTTTACAGGTTCGGGAGAAGGCAAGAAGAATGGGAACATCAGGTTAACAAACAACATCCACCGATTGGATAGCAAGGGACTAAAACCCCATCGGGGTAAGGCCGCTGCCTGCCGTTCTCGGCCATTCCGGACCACATAAGCCCAGATAACAGTCTAGGCCTACACCGGCCAACAACAAGGCTGGTCTGTCAATCATATGTTGTTTGTTCTACTTTCTCATTTTCGGAATGGTAGCAAATGGTGGCTAGGATTTTAGGGAAAGAACAAAAGAAGAGACCGTTTGTAGGGTAATGGATGGCTAGATTTTGACTATGAGAAGAGACGATGAGATTAATGGTAGAGATGAGTATAGGTAGGCGTAGGATCTCCGATCTTCCTACTAATTAATCTTCTGAGCTTAAATTTCCAAAGGTCCCTTCACCTTTCTTTGATTTTTTGCAAGTTCCTACGTGATAATGCCTCGACCCGAAAAAAGGATGATACTCTTTTTTTTTCTTTTTTCTTTTTTCTTCCTTTTTGTTTTTGATATTTTGCCTCGTTTTCCCCTAACTTTATTTGGTCCATGAGGTTGCTCGTTATTCTCTTGCCCATTCTTCGTCTTCTTTATTTTCTTTATTTTTCCAACTTATTTTGACAAAGGTCCAGATGAGAATTTGAAGTTCAACAGTCCACAATCCAACCAGTGTTAAAATTTTTGGGCCGTGATGCAGGAATACCCCCATAAATTAATTCTCTAAGTCGAGTGTGAATGACATGTCTTTGCCTTGTTTAAGGAGGTGGACTAATCGAGGTGCGCAAAATGACCTGAACACCATCTGACCAAATACACAAAATCTCTATCTTTGTTGTAATATATGCAATCGAATGTTGATTAGTAGTATTTACTGAGTAGAAATCTCTTCATAAAACCATAATAATTAAAACATTTAACCCGATAGAGCTAAAACCAAAACACTTTTTATTTATTTATTTTTTGCTGAATAACCCCAAATTCAATTGTAAGTGAAGCGAAAACCCCATGAACATGATGGCTCTCTTTCCTCTTTCTGGCAAGAGACCTTGATGCTTGTCCTTTGTCAAAAGTCACCATCTCTCCAACAGAAAAACTCGGCATAGGATATATATATATATATATATATATATATATATGATAGATTAATTATAATAAAACAATTCACATATAGTTTTTAGTAGCCAAGATTCCAACAAGTGCTGGCCAAGAAACTGAAAATAAGTTAAGAAATCCAAAAACTCTATGTCACCAACATTCAGTCATTTCATGATGACAAGAGTTTATGTAACGTTTAAGACAATGAGATCTAGTCATGTGTGGTTAAGCCTTAATTTTCCCAAGAAATCTTGATTTTCAAGCTTTTAATAAACCCAACGTTGACACCAAACTGTTTGGGCTCAAAAATTGACAAGCCAGCCAATAAAATCCCTCTGCACGTATATCCTCGATCAGTGCTGATGTATAAGCTTCAAACTCCAATCCATAAACACAGCAGTCAAGCTTTACTGAAAGCAATTGCAGATAAGAAAAGAAGTTACGAGGGAAAGAGAGGAGAACAGAGTGAGGGAGAGATGGAGTTCTGTAGATGGGTTCATATTCTGGTGCTTGTTATTGCATGCTTTTCCCCGGCAATCGTCGAGTGCAAAGTTCGGAAGTACACATTCAGTGTAAGCGCTATATCCTTCAGATAATTCATAATGTAGCGTCATAATTCCATAATATATAGTTGAATGACCATGGCATGGGAATGCTTCTATTCTCATGGATAACTTGCAGTACCATCATTTATTGGCCATATGGAGTAATATGCTTTGGTGGAGTTAATTAACGAGGGTGATGTGAGCAGGTGGTGATGAAGAGCACCACAAGGTCGTGTTCGAGTAAGCCCATCGTCACCCTGAATGGGCAGTTTCCCGGGCCAACTCTCTACGCCAGGGAAGGTGACAATGTGCTGGTGAAGGTTGTTAACAGGGTCAAGTACAACGTCTCCATCCACTGGTGAGTTTGATTTTCTTGGTACATATATCTATATCCAACTTGAACGACTGTACATGGCCTGAGAGTCTGGCCCATTAGATTTTGTTCCTGGCCAGAAAAGCCCTTCAGCCTGTTCGATAATTTATCCGATAGATAAACTCTGGAGTTTACGCCGAGGTTCATAATTTAGATGGTGTTCTTGGGCTGGCAGGCATGGAATCAGGCAACTTCGAACAGGTTGGGCAGATGGCCCGGCATACATAACACAGTGCCCCATCCAGGCAGGGCAGAGCTATGTGTACAACTTCACCATCACAGGACAGAGGGGCACGCTCCTGTGGCATGCACATATCCTGTGGCCGAAGGCCACTGTGCATGGGGCCATCCAGGTATTGCCCAAGCGCGGGGTGCCGTATCCCTTCCCTGAACCCCACACGGAAGTCATCGTCAGACTTGGTGAGTGCTGAAAATCGGACACTGAAGCAGTGATCAATGAGGCTCTTAAATCAGGGCTCGCACCAAATGTGTCTGACGCTCACACCATTAATGGACATCCTGGACAAGTTTCCAACTGCCCTTCACAGGGTACTGTAATTACGGCAAGGTGCTCTATGGACAGACACAACATCATGTTCAATTATCTTTTCAGTGGAGTCTAATATATTAGTATACTTCAGCATGTTCGTTGATGGAATAATTAATGTATTAAATGGAATTTTGCAGGTGGATTTACATTGCCGGTCGAGAATGGCAAGACCTATATGTTGCGCATCCTCAATGCTGCCCTCAGTGAGGAGCTCTTCTTCAAGATGGCTGGGCACAAGCTGACAGCGGTGGAAGTTGATGCCACCTACATGAAGCCCTTCAAGATTGACACGATTGTGATAGCCCCAGGGCAGACCACTAACGTCCTTGTCAGGGCTGATAAGAGCTCTGGCAAGTACCTGGTGGCTGCTCCCCATTCATGGACTCACCTATAGCAGTCGATAACATCACAGCAACCGCCACCTTGCACTACTTGGGCACTCAGGCCAACAGCTAGACAACCCTCACCATCCCGCCACCCAAGAACGCCACTGCAGTGGCCAACAAGTTCATAAACTCCCTCCGGAGCTTAAACTCAAAGAAGTACCCGGCACGGGTGCCAAAGAATGTTGACTACAGCCTGTTCTTCACCGTTGGATTAGGGATCCACCCTTGCTCTACTTGCAAGGCAGGCAACGGAAGCAGGGTGGTTGCTGATATCAACAATGTCACTTTTGTGATGCCAACCACTTCCCTTCTCCAAGCACATTTCTTCAACATCAGCAGAGTGTTCACTACTGATTTTCCGGCAAACCCACCATTCCAATTTAACTACACTGGCACTTCCCTGTCAAATTTGCGGACCACCAGAGGGACTAAAGTCTATAGGCTCAGGTACAGCTCCACAGTTTAGCTTGTGCTGCAAGATACTGGGATAATCGCGCCAGAGAACCACTCCATTCACCTTCACAGGTTCAATTTCTTCGCCGCCGGGAAGGGACTGGGGAACTACAACCCCAATAAGGATCCAAAGAAGTTGAATCTCGTTGACCCGGTCGAGAGGAGCACAATCAGCGTACCTTCTGGGGGATGGGTAGCAATTAGATTCAGAGCCGACAATCCAGGTATATATACAAACACCGATTATGTCTATCTTGCAATCTAATTCTTCTCTTGTTTCCATATTTTGGTTTCGAATCTGATCGGGCTCATCGATGCTGCTTTCGATTTTGCAGGGGTCTCGTTCATGCATTGCCATTTGGAGGTCCACACGACATGGGGACTGAAGATGGCATTCTTAGTGGACAATGGAAAAGGCCCAAATGAATCACTTCTCCAGCCCCCGAGTGATCTTCCCAAATGTTGATTGATCCATCAAGAAAAGCGCAAAGAGATGGGAAAAATTCAATTATTTTTTTCAATCTTTTTTTCTTAATTCCTTGTGAAATTTTAATAGAACTAGATCTCCGCGTGCGTTGCATGTGAAATATTTTTTTGATCGAGTTATAATGAAAACTACTGAAATGTAGGAAAATGTAAATATAATTTAAATTTTCATTAAAAAATTTAAGCATATATAACATGCTTCATTGCATATTGATTAGTTTAGGTAAACAAAATCAACAAATATATATTATTAATGGATCATCAAAATCAATTGATAAAACTTTAATTTAAATTAAAAGTAATTGTTGTGCCCAAACTAAAAAAATGATTGAGTTGATCTACACATAAAATTCTATTTATAAAAAATTTCAAAAATAATATTAACAATGAATCATACCTCTTATACCATCATTTATTTTTGCTTTCTATCATGTGTACTCAATTACATGAAATAAAACATCGTTAGACGATAGTACTCAAAAACTAAGTTTTATATCTATAAAGATTTAAAATGGTATAAGTTTATCTAAACTGAGAATTGACATAATTTGTTATTGTAAAAGGTGAAAGACTCATTATCGTATCAGATCAGTTATATTACCAAACTCCTATGAAGAAGATTTAAACTTGTATCATGGAAGTATCAAGAAATACATATGCGTAGTTTTAACAAATAATACATATATATATATATATATATATATTATTATGAAAACAAAATACATTAGGTTCTATTAGTTATGGAAATATTCAATAAAGTATAATTTTTTAATATTTAAACTAAATAAATATTTTCAGTTTTTGATATTTTTTAAACTTCTTAATATAGAAGATTATTTATGAATTATTAATTAGTCTAAAATTTATGAATGACTTTTACATACTTTTTTCACGATATATAATTTAATAAAATTTTAATTCTTAATTTTACATAAGTATTTTCTAATGAAATATTTACATAACATATTTTGAATTTTTACAGTTTTCCTGATTATATAATAAGCATGTTTGAATTACCCAATTTTCTAATAAAATAATTTTTACTATGTTTTCAAAATTTTCAAATATGTATTTCGTATTATTTCATGCAATCCTCAAGCTTCATGCCTAGTATTCAATATGAGGTATGGAAATAACCAATTTAAAAAGAAATATATCATGAATCTCTAATTTTCCATGCTAATTTTTATACACTTATGTATTTAAAGTTTGAAAAATTGCATTATTAAAATGAAACATACGTATCATTGGACTTTTGAATAAATTATGCATCAAAACAAATGATAAGACAAAAATCCAATTATATTTTCATTGTATATAAAATGAGAGGGAAAGTACCATAAAATAAAAATAAGGTAATAAATCAAGTAATATACAAAGCCTTGGCATTTGGCAAAGAGCAAGAACAAATCAAGATAATTGGGATACAAAAGAGTGAAATTTGTTAAAAATGACCAAAAAAATCATATAATTCTAACTTTTTGAAAAAAAAAGTAGAAACAAGCTCAAAGCTAATGAATAATGAATAATTATAATTAATATTCTTTATGTGTAAAGCAGGTGTAACAGAGTTTTATCTTAATTTTTGTTTTGAGATCTCCATCACATGAAATATATATGTGAAAATATAGTAATTAAAATTTTTAAAATAACTCAATACATAAATACCATTAGAAAATACAATTACAAAATCTTACTTCACCAACCCAAATCTGCATTGGTAAAAAAATATCAATAAGAGCTTGCCCATTCAAATCAAGGGCCAGTTATTTTTCCTTCATTAAATCCCATGAAAACTTTATACATGTATTCTTTAAAAAAAGAAAAACAGAAATATCAACCATGTACAAAAATAAACATTGTCTCTCTTCACTCTTTTGTGGCCTTTCTCTTCAAGGAAAATTGACGTGTTTGTCTTTTCTCTCTCTCATTCCTCCTCTCTTTTCTACAAACTCCAAACAAACTCATAGTTCTTGACTAGGCTACAATTCTTTCTTTCTCTCTACCATCGGAGAGATTGAGAAGCAGGGGCTTGCGCTCACCAGTGGATAGAAAAACTAAAATAAAAGATAAAAAATTCAATTATTAAAACTGCGTTGTTAGGATACAAATTTGAGATGAACATGGTGAAAAATATATTCTTTGTTTACTTGTCTCGTCATTCACCTATATTCATTGGCAATTAGAAATTCAAGATCATATAAGCACGTGAAATAAGAATGATATTTGTTCGTCTACTTGAGATTAAATAAGGATTGAAATAGTTGAATAACCCAAGAAAAATAAAATAGTATCAAGAGTATGTAGAATTTGAAATTTCATAATTCAACAGATATTGCCTTTGGGCTTGTAGTTACAAACATTTCTTGGATCAGAGGACTCCATCAATCCAACAAATAAAGAAATTTAGCTTGTATTTGGTTTTCGAGTTGGATAATGATCAAACTTAACTTGATTTTATGTAATGATTGCAAGTATTGACAAATATATTAATGTGTGAGAATTTATATATGTATGTATGTATAGATGTAATGAAAAATTTATTATTAAAAATTGATTATAAAATGATTTAAAAGATGTGAGAGAATTTCTTATTAAATTAGAGAAAAATAAAAATATAATTATTATCTTGTTCAATTGAGGGAAAATCCAGTAGAGTTGAGTAATATTTTGATTCGAAAACCAAACGAAGCTACCTGTACTCCGAAAGCTATATTTGGATGGAGGAATTTACTACGGGAAAAATGAAATTTTGATCGTACAAATCTTGAACTAGTCTAGTAGATTTTAACTTAATTCTTAGTCAATTCTTTTTTTTAATATATATATATATATATATATAAGTATAAGAAATAAGGGTGAGTCTAGACCGTGAAGAAATGAGAGTAATTCTCCAGAGATCGTTATGTTTAAACCACATATTGGGTGATATGAGAGGGAACTGATTTTTTATTACATAAATAATACAAGACAATTTAGTCAAACTTGAATTAAAAATAAATTCCGGTCAATTTTACCCTATTTAATTTTGTTACGAAAATGATGTCAACAGACATATTTTTATATCTCAAGCTTCGCTAAGTCCCATCACCTAACTCATGTTTACTTACCTCGGAGGTACTTTACGTAAAAACGAATCCTTAATCACTTCTTAAGTGGATTATCGAATCTTTAGACAAAATAATTATCCCCGAGATAATCAACAAAACTTTTATCCTCAAAGTTTCCCATAATCATCAAACCATTACAATTTTGAATAATTATATTGTTAGTGACTCCTACCAAAACAAAAAATATTGTTAATGAATTTATTTATATGTATAATGTATTGAATATAAATAAGACTTTTTGGTCGACCAAATATTTGTGAAAGGGACCCTTTTTTTCTTTCTTTCTTTTCAGTGTTATACATATATCTCATTAATTTTCGTGCTTATCTTATTAAATTATAGAAAAAAATTCAAAGATATAATGCCATAATGGAAGTGAAAATAAATAAATAATGAAAAAGTGTGATTCTTATTTTACAAGGTGTTGAGCAAAAGTGACCAACCGCCACCTCATTATGTCACGTATTAGCTGGTGCCTGTTCTGATTAAGAGGTCAATGTAAGGTACGGGTGTCCTCCCAAATTCCTCCCCTTAGAATTAATTAAGGAAAGTTAATCCACGATTTATACAAAAGATAATGCTTACCTAATAATAATGGAAAATAGATTCTTTAGTAATTAAATAGAACTCACGATTGATTATCAATATCATATTTGTGGGCTTCCCGCTTCCCACCACATCGTCACGTCTAGATCGTCTATTGTTGGTGATAAATCGCAAAGCTTCCACATCTTGGTCCGGATCGAACCCCATTATGAGTGGACCGGAGAGATCGATTCCAAGAAGAATATTCCACTTTTTGCCTGGTAAAAAAAATCTCAAAAATGATTTTACTTTCTCCAGTAATTTGTTAACGATTCTAAAAGGGAAAAAAAAATCCAGTTGCCATATAATTTATGGTTCCGTGGATCTGCTCTGCATTAAGGGATGCAGCCATTTGGGGAAGGCTTTCCAAATTTGGAGCTCAATTATTGCGAGACTAACACCCAAAAGAGATCAACCCCCCCCCCCCCCCCCCCCCCCCCCCCCCCCCCCCCCAAAAAAAAAAAAAGAAGTCCATTAGCTTTTCTCTTTTTTTTTTTTAATGATGCCGATTATCAAAATCCGACAAATATGGAGTTTCTGAAAGGCACGGTTTGACGATTTTGCTTATTAGATGAGTTCAGAAGATATGTATATAAAAATAGATTTATCGGGACGAGCATATGAAGGTGGGCTCGGCAGAGACTCATAATTAATGCAAATTGCATGAGAGTGCTGCAAAGATATAAATGTTCGGATCGGTAGAGAAAAAGAAAGCTTCAGCATGCAACTAAACCTCCATTAATTGATAGGAGTGGGCGCGGGCTTCCTCAAGAACAACAACTCTCATCACCAAAGATATTGATGTAGTGATTCAAAACTTATTTTTAAGTGATTTGATAATTCTAAAATTTTAAATTTAAATTCCCTCTAAAGTATTTGTGTCAGAAACATTTGCTACAAATGCGCTCTTTTATTGAGTTTGGGGACACCAACTTCTGTATGAACTATACTGAATCTTTAATCGTGCTACGTAACGGGACCGATGGTTGTGCTAATTATTTAATTTGTCTGATATGTTCACAGTTGAACACAAGAATCCGAATATTGCTAAAGGGAGATGACAAGATTGTTATTACTTATTACTACTGCCCACCATGGGAAAAAGAAAAAAGAAAAAAGAAAAAAGCCATAAGTCCTCTCCTCCTCCCCTCCTCTATTGATCAAAATCGGCTAGCTCTCGTCCTCCCTTCTCGACGCCTCCTTAATTCCACGTGCACTTCTCCGTCTCAATTTGGCATTATCATCGCTCCATAAAGCGATCATCACATTCCGTCCCGATCTATTAGTTGCTTTAATTTGTTGTATCTTTTGAGGTCATGCTTAGCACGAGAAAATACAAAGAAATTATTATATAGGCTATAATGGTTCTATTTGATTATTTCATTTCATTTTCATTTTTGTAGCAGTATATATGCATGCATGGTGTAAAAGTAAAGGTCAAACACAACTCCGGCAAAAGTCACTTACATCATTATCGACATTGTGTTTTGACCGGAAGAGTGAGAGACTGATATTGATATATTCGGATTCCATCAATAAGTACCCTTGCACTTTAGCAGCAATAAGCTAGCCGATGAATGCTTTGATTTTTGAAAATTACGTCTGCCTAGTTATATCAACTCTTTACAACAAGACGATGACAATCAATGCCAATCTTCCAAGTAAACCGTCCATATAATCCAACTTAGATGTACTGGGGACGTGATATGGAAAGCTTGAACCATCACAAAATATCATGACATGACCTGCTTACTAACGGGTGTCCCCAATAAGAAGTTAGTATCGCAATAACTAGTAGTCTACAAGACGATCCGACGATATATTCAAATAGATAAGTCGACATTAGATATATAGCAGTAAGCATTTTAGATCGATCGGTTCATAGCAATTTCTTTCTATTATAGTTTATCGAGCTGCTTGGGAAAAAACCTATCGCATTCGCATCGAACCGAGAGGGACGAAACATATCAATGAATTGTTTGCTGAGCTCGAAGGGAATAAGGACAAGTAGATTAAAGAAATGGAGAGTCCCATTCCAATTTGTCCCTTTCAATTGTCACAGTTGATTGGGCATCCCATCTCTCCCTCTCCTCTCCATTAGCAAAGCCCCTCTTTTTTTTTTATAATTATTATATTATATTTATATCTCTGTTGTTATTACAAAATACGAAGGAACACATTTGGTCTCACTTTCTCTTTATAAAAATCGCCCAAACTGTTTACTCTTTTGATTAATTAGTAGATTAAGACTATAATGATGAATTTTATATAATAATTACTCATTAAACCTTCTGTTTCTAATAAGACTATTTCCTTTTTCTTAATGTGCCTTCGCTCTCGATTTATATTACATCGTTTAACCATTATTCTGTTCTTTTGGTAAATAATCCATTTTCAAGAGTAATTTTACAAAAACAAAAGAGTTATTTGAGTTTGATACCTTCTTTAATATTTCAATTTCTATGCTGAATTTCTGCGCGTAGGGTGAGTACGTGGCTTGGGCACAATGAATTTAATATCAAGGAAATAAAATAATTGTTTTTTTTTCTCTCTCAGCCTTGCGCCCACAACAGCCTCCCCAACCAATCACAACTCAACAACTTTGACCTCTCCCTTTCACTCTGCCCCTTTCCCAATTCTGCTCTTCGCTTACTTCTTCTCTCTCTCTATCTCTCTCTCTCTCTGTCCCTCGCTTGCGCCCCCCCCCCCCCCCCCCCCCCCCCCCCCCATTGATGAATTGAATGATAGATAGATCTCCACTCTCTCTCTCTCTCTCTCTCTCTCTAACAGTGGTATATTTGTATTGACAAGCTGTTTTCCAAGCTTTTGCTTTCAAGTCCCACAGAGGCAAAGCAAGAAAGCAACCCCCAGCAGCTTTTTCTTCTCTTCTTCAAAATCGAAAGACTTTTCACTAAATTCTCCTTCTCCTCTGCTAAGCCCTTCCTTCCCTTTCGCTCCTGCTTCTTGCTTTTTTTTTTTTTTTATGGATTTTCAGCTTTCCGAGGCTCCAAGTTCTCAATTTTACCCGACATTTCTGCTCCTCATCTGAAGAATTGATTTGGGTTTGTGTCGCTTTTGCTGTGTATGATTGGTCACAGTGGCTTTGGATTTGGTTGGGAAGTAGCCTAGGGTTTAAAAAATCAGTCAATTTTTGTCTAACGAAATCTCAGTTATAAGGGTCTTCCCTTCCTTCCTTCCTTCCTTCCTCTGCTTTTTTCTTCTGTCTGCCTTTTGGTTCTGGAATTTTCCTTGGGTTTTGGAAAGTTGGCCCTTTTCAAGATTCCCATAAAGCTTATGCTCACTACGAGTGAAAAAGGAAAGAGGGCTCCTTTAGATTCCACCCAGTTGGCCCTTTGATTTCAATCTCTGCCCCCTTCTTCCTCCTTAAAAACCCTCCAGATTTCCTTCGGTTCCCTTCCTTCTGCTGCTGTAGGTTAGCTCAGCTCATCAGTGGAGATGAACAGGGGAATGGAAGTCCTGTCACCAGCATCTTACATACAGAACTCCAACTGGCTCTTCCAAGAGAGCGAGGAGGCGAGGTGGACCCCGGAGGAGAACAAGCAGTTCGAGAAGGCCCTCGCCCTCTTCGATAAGGACACCCCCGATAAATGGTTCAGGGTGGCTGAAATGGTCCCCGGGAAGACGGTCGGGGATGTGATCAAGCACTACCGCGAATTGGAAGAGGACGTCAGTGACATTGAGGCGGGGCTGTTCCCGGTTACAGGGTATGGGAGCAGTTCCTTCACATTGGAGTGGGTTAGCGGCAGCGATCACGGGTTTGATGGGCTGAAGCAGTTGTATGGCCCCTGCGGTAAGAGGGGGACCTCTACTAGACCTTCTGATCAGGAGAGGAAGAAAGGGGTCCCTTGGACTGAAGAAGAGCACAGGTGTAATATTTTGTTGACTTGCTTACAGCTGTTTAGGAGAAAAAGCAATCTTTTACCTTTGCAGTTGTTGGTCCAGCTGACATATTATAGATGACGGAGTCTTTGGGTCACTCAGTCGATGCTCCGCTTGTTGAAGTTTATGATTAGCTCGAAAACGTCTCCTTTTGTGGCTCAGTCTGTCATAGACTGTAGGAGTGAGACTCTGTTTCATTGCCTCGCCACTCTGATATGTCGTTGTTCTATTGGTTTCTGTTTTCGTGAGTAGCCGTACTAGTGAAAACTCTTAACCCATTTCCATTGCACGAGTGAATTGAGCTGTACATTTTGGTTTGCTATGATGGGGTCTGTTTCGTATTTTGCTTGATCCTTGTGCTTCGGAGCATTTGTATGTATTGCTCTGACATTCTAATGTAGGAAATTCATATATGACGAGCTCTGAATGAACTGAACAGGCAGTTCTTGATGGGTCTGAAGAAGTATGGAAAAGGTGACTGGAGGAACATCTCCCGCTTTTTCGTGACCACTCGGACTCCAACCCAGGTGGCAAGTCATGCTCAGAAGTACTTCATCAGGCAGCTCACTGGGGGTAAGGACAAGAGGAGATCAAGCATCCACGACATCACCACCGGCCATCTCCCCGATAGCAACCCTTCTTCCCCAGCAACCTCCTCGCTGGATAATCCCCCTGCCACCGTGACCAAATCGCAGCCGCACGATCAGCATCAGAAGATGGGAGGAGGAATGGGGAAAGGGCCGTTTGGATGGAAACAGCCCACTGAAGTCACCAGCAGTGTCACGGAACCATTCCTCGGCGGATCACCTTATGGGTATAAGTTTCAGGAACAGAACCTTCTGGGAGGAGCGCTTCTGGGCTCTCAGTTCGGAGGTTGTAACCCAGTATTCCAGATGCACCAGTACTGAAATTGATGATCGATCATGGAGAATACTGCATGGATGGAGATTGATGTATGGGAAAATATTATTTTGGGTTGTACCCTTATTGATGTATCATCAGGTCCATATTATGTTATGTGAATATGTTATATGGGGGCTTGGATTAGTCCACAACTAGTGGAGTTCTTTTTGAGATTCTGAACTGTTGAATCTGATCTGGTGAGTGAGAGGGCCTATTTACTGGGTAAAAAAAGAAAAAAAGAAAAAAAAAAGAATTTGTGTCTCTCCGTGTTCTGGTTCTGTCTTAGTTTCCCACTCGAATTAGATCTATGGAAATGAAGCGGAATTCTGATAATCTTGAAACAGAACGAACAAAGTTTTAACAGAAACATGTTAGATATAGAAACAGAAGTTGAAGTCATATTCTTAGAACTCTGTGTACGTGAAAACTTGTTTCTGAAAACCATCTGGGGTGTTGCTCTTGCCAATGGATAAACAGTTTTCAGAGTCAATTCCCAGAGGCCCCTTAATTTTCTCGTGATCATGTAAAATGGGAGTCTGCCTGATGAATTACAATAACAGACTTCGCATGCATAGCCACCAGCAAGAGGAAATGGTTGCTGCGGTCTTCTTTTCACTCGAGAAGATGAAGAAGAAGATGACGACGACTGAATATTTTGTTGCAATAAAAATGAGGGGACAAAAATTCTTTTGCAACATAATAACGGGTCATTGGTGCCACAGATATGGTAGCATCTTTCAAAGATCCTTCGTGATGCTTTATATTCTCAAGCAATCATCATCTTTGTGGCCTTAGAAAAGGTACTCATCATTCCCGGATATCGTCCACAAATCAAACCAATGAAAGATATTACCGATTCGATTCAGATTATTTGCAGCTCATAATTTATTGAGGATCATTATTTTCTCATAAATCTAACTTATTGTTGATAAAGATGGCCTAGTGTAAGGTGCTACTCTCCCATTTAAGAAAATTTTCGGCCATCCTACCTGGCAATACCAATTAGAATACAATCAACTCATAAATAGAATGTTAATTACATGGGCAATTGCCGTAATTGTTACTAATAGCAAGAATTTTATTAAGTTTTTCTTCAGCACATCATTTTAAGATAGGACCATTTAAGAATTTTTTCACCCGTTTATCTGTAATCATGAAATTATGAATTCAACTCTCACGAGTACATGACTTTCAGTGAATCCCAACTGTTAATTCCTAATTCCCGTTTGGGCTGATCTCTCTCATGACTGAAACAAATGCCACTCAACCTTATTCCTTAGAATACGATTACTTTCTTTTAGGGGTTATGCTATGCTTCTAATATGGGGGATAATTTCTCCCACCAAATAGATTTTGGCTCTGACCAGTCTATAGAACAATGAATAATTGGACGAGAAAAAGGATGTAAAGCCCTTTTCTTTATTTTAGTCACTTTAGTTTTCCTTTTATATTTTCAATGAAGCACTTTTCATAGCTCAATTATGAATTTTTTCACCCCCGAATAGTATGCTGATTATAACCTATTCCTTTGATCTCTGTAATGTCAAACCTAGCAAGCCAGACTTAATTCTTTTTTTTTCTGCTCGATGCCAGACTTAATTCATGTTTTGATGGTCTTTGACAAATGGAATTAATTATAAGCCTAAGATAACCATAATACTAATGTTGTAATGTAAATATCTAGATGATCCGGAAAGAATATAAACATGTCCTGAAAATTCATATATTCAAGTATCGCATAATTTCATTTGACTTCTTAACCTGAATGACTCAAGTATAAAATGTGAAACTTTTGAAACTTCATTGGGAGAAAGCTTGCTCTCAGTAACCTATTCCCAATATATACAACTAATTTATTACTAAATCGATTGAATATCTCAAATCCGATAGAGATTTCATGTTGAGATGCTGAAACATTTTCGTGTTAGACCGAATTCGATCAGTGAGAATATCGTAGGCTAGCTCTCGTGTGAGAGAGGCTTATAGCCTAGGTGAAGAGCCGTAGAGGTAGTGCCCACCACCTTGGATGTTGCACGAATTTAGTTTTATTTTATTTTTTAATTTCTTATTTCTGTTCCTTTTTTTTTTTTCCCCTGGTCCCATGCCCACTTACATTGCCACACCTAAACCCCATGAGGCCAACATGAGCAATTTGAGAACAAAGGTTTCTTCCCCCACCAAATTTTTTATTCCCATGAATGCCAAAAACAAAAAAAAAACCTAACCCACACAAACATTTTTCTTTTTTCTCTATGGAAATTTAATAATGGAGGCAGCTTTTTTTCCTCTCCCAACTTGCATAGGGAAAGCACTCGCTGGCCTACTTTATTCCAAAACCTCCCCTCAACTCTCCAATCATAGATTCCCTTGATTACACACACACACACACACACATATAGGCATAACGTCGTCGATTCATCATTTCGACTGGATGGCTGACTTGTCACGCTTATGTAGTAGTATGTATCCTTAGTTTTTCACCTTTGCGGTTCGCTCAGCTGATCAGCTACCAATATATTTGTCTTCAGACTACATTACATATAAGTCCTGGGAGGATCGAAGTTCAAGGAAAATATATAAACGGAACGAGATGAACTAGCAAATTGTACTTATGCATAATAATATATAGACATAAAGGGAAAGGCAATGTCTGAAAAATATTAACAAAAAGTGTAATGACTCTTTAAACGGGGGAAAGGAAAAAGAAGAAGAAAGGGAAGTAATATATAATTAACGGTAAAGAAAAGGTCGGTAATGGGTGGGACAGGTCAGGCGTCGGCCCCCTCAAAACACAAACATACATATACGAATTATCAAAAGATTTAATCAATCTTATGTGGCATGCGCTCTTTTAGTTTTATTTTTTTTTATCTTTTTTACATGTCTTTATTTACTTAATTGCATATTTGTTAATATATATAGAGATGATATATATGCATGTATACATATAAATGTGTGTGTTATATATGTTGCTTTTATGTTGTTTTTGTTTTTTAGTTATAATAATTTAGTAGAAAAGAAGAGGCTTGCCGGAAAATACCAAACAAAAACCACAAACAGGGGTTGCGTCGTCTTGTATGATGTGAGTGCTGGTGCTATTCCATGTCATGCGCTCCCCCCCACCTTTTTCCATCTAATCACATAATATTTCTACAACATGTATTTTTTTTTTTCTTGGTTCTTTTTCTGGAGGTTTCTGCATATAATAGTATGAAGCAAGGATGATGTATGGATACAGATGCTCTGTGACATGATACCCCATACTTACATTACGTGCATGGCTTTCGCCAGAATGGACCGAGGGAGATGAGGGAAACAGTCATATTTCCTATATTCTCGACGCTAAAAAAAAATTTACACATTAGTGTTCATAATTTTTTTTATGAAATTTATTACATTCGTCCCCCTAATTCGGAGAAACTATCGTCTCATTTGCTTCCTCGAAAATCTCACTCCCCCACATACACACCCTAAATTCAAATCCCGGGTCTAGTCACTTTTTTTTGCAGAAAAGGTTCTGGTCATGATATAGCTGGGGCCCGTTTCTTTCTGTCCAGCCCATCCCCAACCAAAGAGGCTTCTTATCTCTTTAGTCCAGTCTTCTTCTTCGAAAGTCCCGAAATAATCCACCATCATGTATCTCATCGTATTTAATATATCAGAATTTCAAGATTATACACTGCTAATTGCAGTGAATGAAGAGAAGAAATCGATAACAATCGTAACGTCCCTTTCCCCTCCCGTTGAACACCGGAATAAGTTTATAGTTCTTCAAGGTCAGGGATCTTGGATCCGTTTAATTCACTTTTCAGTCCGTTAGTTTATTCGCATAGGCCCAAACGAACTACTCTCCAGATTAGGTTATTGGGCCTTGGCAAATTTTTCTGCTTAACGAGGCATCCGGCCGCTTTTAGTGACCTGACATATGAGGTGGTGATTCTCAAGAGAATGCGTAACGCAGTGGTCGGTGGAAACTGATCGAGTTTAAATTTCATTGAGAAAATTTCAAGACTCAGGTGGTTTTTGATAATCAAATTCATTCTCAGCTCTTGATTTGTTTGGACTTGTTTAGTAATGTAAAAATTGGTTCAATGTTTAAAGTTGAGTGCCTAAATTTAAAGCACATATTAGACTAAATGCTTAATTGCTTATGTAAACATTGTTTGGCGGATTTCAAAGGGTTGGGAAATCATGGTAACCCATACTTTACGAGAGGGCATTGATTGTGCGGATTGACTTGCAACGAGGGCCTCGTCTTTTCAATTGGGAGTTCACTTCCTCAATTCGGTTCCTAATGGTCTAGGCTATCTTTCGTTAAGGGATCTTATTGGGGTTTGCATACCTTGCTATTGTATGCTTTAATTTTTTTGTTTGGGCTTTCGGCCCCTTCATCTACAAAAAAGAAAAAAAAAATGTTTGGCGGAGCAAATTCTGAAAACTTTAGGGCTTGTTTGGTTTGTGGATACAATTTTAAAATCACAATTTTAATCTAATTCTACCAACAACAAAACAAAATAACTCATACAAAGTCAAAGAGTGGGCCCCATTTATACCACTTTTTTTCATAACAAAACAAAATAATTCATACAAACTCAAACGGTGGACCCCATTTATATCACTCTTTTTCAAAATCAAAATCTGATTTTAAAATCCTACTATGAAACCAAACGCAGCATTAAATTCTTGAAAATCATGTTTACTAGATAGTCCTATATATTTTAATTATTTGCAACGGCACCCTGTATTTGTTCTAATTTACAAATAGGTCCATTTTCTTGAACGATTAGCAGAAAGAGAAGGTAGGCGATTGTGAGGAGATAGGCGGTGGTGGCTCGTCAGCCTGCAACGGTATTAGCTAGGTGACGAACCACCATGGTAGCACTGCCAATAGCCTCCTGTGATCTTTTTGTTGTTTGATTTAGTTTCAATTTTTTTAATTTTCATAAATTATAATAAAAATATAATACAAAAATATCGGGGGTCAAGAGTTAGAAACGTAACGCATTGGGTCAAATATAAATATAGAAGGGGTCTTAACTTTTTCAAAGAATTACCAAACAGCTTTTTTTTTCCATAGAATTATCAAACAATTTTTACCAAATATTTTAAGTATTTATTTTTCGAAACACTCAAAATTTCCAGCACTTATTTTTCAATGCAGTCAAACACCGCCTTAGTTTATAGTGTTTCCGACGAACAAGTTAGCTTAATATCTAATCAACTATCAGAACGACATACTTCTTTTGGGATAAGCAAACGACATAATTTCCAAGTATAAAATTGAAAGCGAACGTTTATAATTTATATAGGTGCGTATGGACATTGGCGGGGTCCCCATTTTAAAAAGAAAAAAATGAATAACGTGTGGTGGGATCCTGCAACAATGCGTACAGAACTTCATCGTT
Source organism: Punica granatum (assembly GCF_007655135.1). Lineage (NCBI taxonomy): Eukaryota > Viridiplantae > Streptophyta > Magnoliopsida > Myrtales > Lythraceae > Punica > Punica granatum. The sequence continues at coordinate 1,583,409 of NC_045127.1, read as the reverse complement.
TAATTTTGGGAAGAAAAGTGTAATGTTTGTCGGTAATAACAAATGCAGTGTATGGTGTGTTGATGGTTAACTTTCTGATATTTTTCGGCATCGACCAGTCCTCATTTGATTTGTGCAGCGCCGGCCATATATAATGAGTCGCGTGCAAATTATCATTAAACACTTACTTCTTTCCTTAATCAAAATTAGGGTAAAATTGGATCCGACTCGAATTAAATTAATCGGGACCAATGAGATTCTAAATACCAAATTACACAATAAAAAAGGGCAAAAGACATAAAAGATATGGATTTGCGAGGAAACATCGAACGGGAAATATCTCAATAATTGCACAAAAGTATCGAAGGCGGCATCCTGAAAAGGAGGGGTAAAAGAAGGATAGCCGTGGGATTGCATGCACAGTCGGCCGACTATTTGGAAGATCCCTCGTTTTGTTTGGGATCAGATCGATCTCTCTTAGCTTCCTTCAAATTTTGAATAGCAAAAGTCTAGGATCTTTGAATCAACCTTCGAATCCCAACGGTTCAAGCCTTTCTCACCTGACTAGTCTTTTTTGCCCACTCATTGCGTGGGCCTGGTGAGGAAAAAAAAAAAGAATAAAAATGATAAAATTTAAGTTCATTAAAATAGGTAAGAAAAAAAGATATGTGATAAAAATAAAAAAATTATTTGACTTAAGATTTGTGTATATATTTCAATGCATGATTATGAATGGACGTTTTACCAAAAGTTGGGGAATTACCAAAACCAACCTATATAACTTGAATTACATTATATATAGATGCCAAAAATTGGATAATTGATCTATTATTCTCGCGCATAAATCCATTGTCTTTGTTGAGTTTGCGGGAAACCCATGAATATAATAAAAATAACGTATTTTCTTTTTGGTTAGAATCTCCTATTTTGGCATGCTTATATGATGAGTAAACTATGCCATTTAATTTAATTTGTGCGGTTCTTGTCTCATTGAAGAACCTTGAATCTATATATAATATATAATTGTCGGGAAGATTATGATTGCATGTCATTTGTCCAAAAACTCCAAATGAGAGTTTTTCATTTACTGACTCTTTGTATGCCCAAAAGCTTCCATAACTGCCACCATAAATAATATTATTTCTTTTAAAAATATTATCGTCAATCTACCTAAAAAAATATTATCGTCATCATTTTTATTATTACTCCCACAAAAAATAATATTTATTTCTTTAAAATAATAATAATAATAATAATAATAATAATATTATTATTATTATTATTATTATTATTATTATTATTATTATTATTTTATTGTTGTAATTGTTTTGGCGGACAAAAATACTAATAATTAATGGGATGATAATATTAGGGACAAGAAAATAATAATAATAAATTTCACTAGATTCATTAATTTTACCAATTCACCAAATGGAATAATTGTTAGGAACAAATTTTATAATAAACCAAATGGGATAATTGTTGGGACAAGAACAATAAATAAAACAATTATCCTTTAATTCACCAAATGGGATCATTGCTAGAGACAAATTTAATAATAAATCTATGGGATAATTACTGGGACAATAACAATATAACAGTAATAATTGGAGATAAAAATAATAATAATAATAATAATAATAATAATAATAATAATTATTATTATTATTATTATTATTATTATTTTTATTGTTATGATTCAAATATTTTCATAACAACTACAAAATGAAATAATTATTGGCACAAAAGAATAATAACAACAATAATTGGAAATAATTGCTAGGACAAAAACAATGATAACAATAATGATTATTCACCAATTCACCAAATGGGATCATTGCTAGGGACGAAGTTAATAATAAACCAAACATGATAATTAATGGGACAAAAACAACACCAATAATAATAATAATAATAATAATAATAATAATAATTGGAGATAAAAATTTATTATTATTAGTCAAATATTTTCATAATAACTACAAACCAAATGGGATAATTATTGGGACAAAAACAATAATAACAATAATAATTGGAGATAACAATAATAATAATAATTTCTATTATGAATCTAAATATTTTCATGACTACAACAACAAAATTAACAAAGTGATGTTGCCAAATAATAACTTTAGAGAATAATAATAATAATAAATAAATAAATGTAGTTGAGAAATAATAGATCTATATATCTCTCTAGGTTTAGTTTCATAATTGAGAAATAAAATAAAAGTACGACAGACTATTATTCTAAAGTAAAAATATAATTCACCTAAAAAAATAAAAAAATATAAATATTGTTTGGAATCGAGAAGCTCTATATCATAGAAGAATCGGGTTAATCTAGGTTCAAGCCAACCCATTAAAGGGTAAATCTCTCACAATAATAAATTTTCTCTATTCACAAGATTCAAATTTAGAATCTTACTTAAGGTGGACATGTATCGAACCACACATTAACTAATTCTACACTCATAAACTAATTAATATTTTTTTATGGTTGAGTTAAATAATAAGATATACTTTTTTCTTGATAAATAATAATTCCGCAACGCGCGGGTGTAATAGCTAGTTAATATTTTCATGGAGGGGACAACGAATTATATTGTTGAATAATGTCTGCAACGTTAATGGAGAAATTTGTCATATATAAATGTTATTTTTTTCCTACTGTCAATATAAATTGACTACATTCATGGGATGGGATCAGTGGTGGACTTGAAATTGAAATTGATCGAGACATATAACAATAAAATGTAGTAATTGTTCTCTATCTTTACCACCCTCTCTATTTACTTAGGATATCTTTATCTTATGGCTAGGGATCAATTAATTGCGCTTTTTATAGCTACCACCGGCCATGTGTAGCGCACTAAGATTGACTAAGAGCACTGAATTTCGGAAATTTCCATTCCATAAAATTACCCATAAGAAACGTGCTCAAATCAAAATGGATCGTCAAATTCACTAGTGGCCTGCAGGTGGGGTTGTAACCTATGAAACAAACATATATATAGCTTTATTTCTAGTGGATGCATGCGGCAGGACATTATTGGGCGCGGACATATATATATATATATATATATATGTATATATATATTTTGGTCGATGTTCCACGCCTCTCGGCTTACCACACGCTAGCGATAACATTGATGTGCTCCAAAAAATTTCAATAGAATACATCATGAATAAAGAGTTTTACTTATAGTATTAATCGGACTGAATCGAACTGTTTAAAATTAATCGAGGGAAGGACACAATCCCCACTAACCATATTGGGGTTTTGGTACACTGTCCTTATTAACAAAAGGGGGACATGAACTTGCTCTTCGTGCAAAATGGTAGCCGAATCAGACCAAACAATACATGGGACGCCAGCTTACTCTCTACAGGGCATGGGCCAGCTCTGTGTGGTGTATGGACACATATAAGGCCACTTTCGTTGGCTGTAGCCATTTTCTTGTGCCCACCTTTTGCCTTCACCAACCATCCCAACCACATGGTCGTTGCTCAAACTATGAAGCGACCGTGAAAGAGCAACAGTGAAAACTTATCAAGTAGTATGACATCCGAACAGGTGATGAAACACTAACCAGTATACGTCATGCTAAAACTCGCATGGCATGATTAACGTATGAAGAGAGCCGTGCATGTAGGACAACTTTGGCTTGGTTTGATTTGGTTGAGTACAGTCAAGTGTGGTCCCTTACTATGGACCTTGTGTCTGTATATAGCTCACCCCCTTAGCTGATGAATAGTAGTTTAGGCCGGGCGAACCCAAGTTTAGGGTTTGTTGCACCAAATTTTATACAATAAAGTCCGTGAATCTTTAATCATTCGAAGGGGGTCCCCAGCCTAGCCCCCCTCCCAAAAAAAAAATATGTATATATATCATCATGGGAAGATGATGACGATGCCATGGCCCCGTTTTGTCGTTTTCCCAATGGACAAAATATCGTTTGTTCAATCCGACCATGTCGAGTTTCCACTTGTCCGGCCGGTGCAACACACGGACCATCCACATATTAACAATTTACGAGATGATGACTTGTCTAATGTTATCATCTTCAAAAGAAAATTATTTAAAAAAAAAAAAAACATCTCCTAATAAGTTGGCGAAAGTCATTGAAGTACTTCCTATTAGAAAATCAAAATGCATATGTTCATCTTCAAGACGTGTATATATATATATCAGCAGAGCTGTGATCCGTTCGGATAATTAATTTATCGATCAGTCGAATTAAATAAGTAAGTAAGTGAATATATAAATTGTCACTGAAGTAAAAGACAAAAACAGTTGAAAATAATTAGAAAACATGCTTGATATGTGATGGTGGAAAAGGAATCGGAAGGAAAGTGACCACTTATTCGAGCACACTTTTATGATGGTAGCATGTATGGAGGCCATGTACTTGGTTATTTCCAAATGAATCGAAACCTAAAATTCTTGACGGGATGGCCCTCAAGGACCTGTCGACCGATCGTTGGTTGAAATTCCAAAAACAAGTTAAAGCCTGAGTATGTGTATCATGTTTTCTTATTTCCATTTTCCTTTTTTCTTTTTTGGTTCGCTTTACATGCTAGTGAAGCTCTTGTGATCATTTCAATTGACCATCATATATATATATATATATATATATATATATGTATATGTATGTATGTATGACAATCAATCTCTGAATGATCAACTGAAACGATTGTATATAGCTCTTTCAATTTCTCAAGTATATACACGTTTTTCTTCATCACGGGAGAATAATTCGAACTTTAATTAGGGTATGTTTATTTTAAATTAATTAAATAAGTGCTTAAAAATTAGTTATAAGTTAGTTATAATGAAAAATGAATGGGAGAAGAAGGAAAAATAAGAGAAAGTGTAAATTACTTAATCATTAAGTCAAAAACTACTTGATAAATTAATAAGTCATTTTTAATTTATTGATACTCTTAACTCCTCAAAATACATCTTCTCATTCTTATAAATCATTTCATCTTTTTACACACTTCTTTTCTTAATAATTAAATGCTTTAACTCCACTCATCTTCACTTCAAAAACACAATTATTATATTTTCCCTTTTTCTTTAATTTTTTATCTTAATTACTATTTAAATTAATTTTTAATACTAAATTCTCTCAACTATTCATTATTTTTTCCATAATTCAACAATACAATCATTTCTTTTTCTCAACTATTCATTACTTTTTTCAACTCCACTCCATTTCAACTTTAAATAATTATGTTTATTTGAGGTTGTAATGATTGTGTTGTTGAATTATGGAAAAAAGTGAAAAAAAAAAGTAATAAATAGGTGAGAAAATCTAGTATTAAAAATTGAATTGAATGATAAAAAAATTAAAGAAAATAGAAAAAATAATAATTGTATTGTTGAATTGAAGATAAGTGGAGTTAAGTGGAGTAGAGTTAAGAAAAAACTCTAAAACTAAACATAGCATTAATTTATCAAATGCCACCTAATTCTTTTTTTTTCTTGGTGACAAAATCATGGATATTCTTCCACTGCTATGATTTCGGGAAAACTCATCGGGCCCAGATGTTCTCTCAATTTACAGAGTATTTAGTTAGTGGGATATAGCTTGAAAATTCAGCCATCTTTTTATATATTTTCTCATTAATTTATATAATTTGAGGTAGAGGTGGGAGATAGTGGCGGTTTTTTTTTTCCGGTGTCAACTCTTGTATCCAAAAGCCCAATTAAGCACCGATTAATCCGTCGAGCCGGGTCGGCCCATTAAATGGTAAAACTCTCTCAGTATGAATTTTTTACATTCACAAATACTCGAACCCCGAAATTTAACTTAAACGGAATAAGCGTCGAACTGCAGTTTTATTTAAGAATATTATCATACTCTTCTTTCTATTTTTTTCCTTTTTTTTGCTCAGTCATTATTCATCGGCATATAGGTAATAGGTGCATTTCGGTGTGCAAGTGCAAACCCTAGTTTCTTGATATATATCCAAGATCATCTAGGTGGAATGGAAATATATTGTTGGCATGTTTCTTTGCTAAAATCTTTCGATAATTTCATGGAAAACGCCCTATGATATAATTCCACAGAAATAATATCTGAAAGTTGATCGTATGGTCATAAATCCATTGGGGCCATCGAACCTCGACATCTCTATCACCAGGTTTAGTACTACTATCTTTTTGGGACAAAAAAAAATTTGCATGTTTTATTGCTTTCTTGTCCGCTTGGATAAAAAAGAAATTGTTGATGGACATATTATTCATTAATTATCAATCTTTTGATAGGGCATAAGAGTAGGGATAACCGCGGACAAGAGAAAGTGCCAATTGGGTGCAAAAAGGTCCAATGCTTTATTGTGACATCGCGTCCGTTTTATATAATATATATGTATGTGTCTTTAGACATTATGCTAACTGCCCACTACTATATATAAATCCTTGCTATCATATGCATTGGTAATAATTGGAAGTTTATTCTTTTAATTAATTAGATTTATCATGGAAATACGGTTTAAATAATTGGGATGTGAATAATTATGTGTCCGGGTGCATTGCATGATATGATAAGATAACGGATCAAGGTCTCAATCCTGATATTTGTCGCTTTTCCAACGGGACAGGGTCAAGGACCACCAGAAAGATTGCCTTGCCACTGGGGCTCGCATTGATATGAACTTCAAATTTCTTATCCATGAGCGAGCAGGTGCTTGAGGATATGATTCTCAACCAGGCTTGAATGCGAAGGAAGAGCCAGTGAAAATGAAGAAAATCATGTCCCATGCTCAAATCTAGCTCTTTGAGACCGGCTTCCATGAGCCCATCCCTACATATATGATTTCCAATCGGTTTCGGTGCGATATGAGCCAGTGATCATGAGAAATATCAATCCCAAAGGCCAAATCTAGCACTTTGAGGTATGGACCGGCTTCTTGAGCCTGTCCCTACTTCTCGTGTGTGGTTGCTCACGTTGAGGTAGACTAGGGCTCTCAACCGTATATGCTGCCTTAGTGCTCCATACAACCTCAAACAATCATAACGACAAGTTGGCAGATATACTTATCTATTTATACATACACACACATATATGTTGAGATGTTTCGCATTCGACCCAAGAATCGAAATACCTGATGAAATGAGGACGAAATTGACGAAGAAAGGAAACAAACAGAGTCTCCGGCTGTAAGCTGCTAAGCTGAAGGCTTCATTAGCTGCTAAAAATTTTGCATTTTGATCTTCATTGTAAATGTTTCTCACGATTGTTATTGCTCTTGGATAAATATAATTTGTGTAATTGAGTTCTTTGATTAATGAGAAGGCTACATCACTTATCCAAAAAAAAAAAAACACGGTGTGGTACACCGCGGTCACTGACAGTTGACTTCGATCAGCAGTCACCAAAATCAGGGGAGAACTATTGAGAGTTTATTGTCCTACATCGGAAAATAGATTAGAAATCCATAAGTTATCATAACTTATAAGGTCGAGTTTTCGGATTTGGAGATGGACCCAATAACTTATAGGTGTAGTGAATATTTTACATAGTATCAAAATAGTTTATACATCCACGAAAAGTGCACTGAGTGTGGAACTCTCAATTAGATTTCGCCTCATTGTCAATTAAAACCCCTCCTCCTCTCATCCGAGATGTGAAAGAAGAGCCAATAACTTATAAGCTCAGTAGACGGACTCAAGTCATGGTGAGGCGCAAAACCACTTGCAGGGCCACGAAGAATGCAATTTGGAGGTCGGCTGCAGGATTTTTTGGGCGATTCGAGCTTCATTTTCCTAATCTCATTGCAATTTAGAAAATATTTAAAAAAGAAATTTTGTAAGGATATTTTCGAATATATTTGGCCTTTTATCTATATAAATAAGAGGGGCGGAGCCTTGTATCAACACATTGTGGCATTGGAAAATTACCAAAAAATATTTTAGGGAATTCTCGGGTTATTCTCTTGGGGTAGAATGAGAGTGCAATGAGAATTGAAAATATTGTGAAACCCTTTTTTCTGTTGTTTATTATAACGGAGGCTAGATAGCGTTAGTGTGATCTTGAGGATCTATAGTCTCCAAGTTTAATAATAGCTTTTGAATCTTTTTCGTGAATGATTCACTAGATTTATTATTTTACTATGTTATATTGTGATGTTCATTGTTTTACTTCTTGATTAAATTCCTCGATATCGACACGCTTGCCTACATTAAATATACATATATGAGTAGTGGATTAGTTAATTGTAATATCATCGACACAATATAGTGGAAACGCGACCATGATAAATATTTTAAGCACAACTTTCACATGTAAAATGATGGGCCTTTTTCTTTTTTTTTTTCTTTTTTTGTTGGGGTGGGGGGAGGGACGGGGATTGCGAAAAATTATGGCCTTTTCCTTTTGACTTTTAAGAGGAGTGATCAAAGTAGAGCCGGCTAGCTAAGCCTATCCTTGCTTTGCTATCTCAATGGGAGATGTCAGCTCCGGTGGATTAAAGAGAAGATGAAAAGCACTACATTAATTAATTAAGGCGCATTGAGATATTTTTGTCGAAATCATGAAAATACAGAACAATTAGCTTAGCCTCCATTCATTATAATATCGTTCGTATTAATGCAATCTTATTATATAGTGATAGTGATTCGCTCAAAATATACGTTGGGGCACAAAAAGAACTAAAACCAGAGGAGGAGAAGCGTACATACACTAACGAATATTTAGTGTGTTTGACTTCAGAATTGAGTTGAGTTAAATTTAAATTTTAATTGATTTGTAATGATTGTGATGTTGAATTATGAGAAAAAATGTGAAAAATAATGAATAATTGAGAGAATTTATTATTAAAAATTGAATTGAATGGTTAAAAAATTTGAAGAAAAATGAAAATATAATAATTGTATTGTTAACTTTTATTATGCGGTGAATAAAATTATAATTAAAGTTAAAATTTTAAAATCAAATTATAAAATCAAACTGGAGCTATTTCTCCATTGATAAATGGAATTTGGGAGGGACGAGAACAAGATTACTCCTTGCCTTTCTTTTTCTTGGGAGTATTTTGACTTGGAAAAGATGATGCGATACGACAAGAAGCACTGATCCAAATCCCAACAGGAAGTTGTCTCTTATGACAATTGACCTCTGTTTTCTGACTCCTCCACGTATTATTAATTCCTCTGTGCCCCTTAATCTATAATTGATTCTTCTCATCTTGCTTTATCAATCTCCACCTTTAAAAATTAATCAGATTTTAATGATACATACTGAAATAAATGGATGAAGTGCCATATAAAAAGGTTAGACTTAAAGGAAGTAATGAAAACATTTTGACTGTTTAGAACTGAGATTAGACACGATAAGAAATGTACAGGTTATAAGATAATGAATGCAATGTATATATCCCTTTATATATTGACTCATGGATGAGGGGTCGTTTTAGTTGCAGCAATAATTAAAAAAAAGTTAATTGTACAGATAATTCAAAAAGTTTCATAAATATTTTAAGTTGATACAAAATATTTTTTTGGTAACTTGTTGGTACAAAAAGTTTCAAAACTGTTTTAATATAGTACATTCCGTCAATTGGCTATGACGCCGTTAACATTTTGCTGACGCGACGCGTCCTATGTGTCACTTTTGTTACGTGGAACCAATCATAGTGCGTTACGTCATTTAAGACGAAATAAAATTTTAAAAAATCCAATAAAAATACAGAAATAATAAAAAATACAAACAAATAGTAAAAACTTAGAAAAATAATAATAAAACTTTTAAAAATTAAAATTAAAATTTTAAATTTTAAAAACTTTTAAAAATAATTCTAAAAATAATTTAAAATTTTAAAAACTTCTAAAAATAATTTTAAACTTTTAATTTTAAATTTAAATAATTTTAAATTTAAATTTAAAAATTTAAAATTATTTTTAAATTAATTTTAAAAACTTTTAAAAAAATATTTTAAAAATTTTAAGAATAATTTTAAAATAATTTTTTATTTTTTTCTAAATTTTTACTATTTTTTGTTTTTTATTATTTTTTGTATTTTTATTGGACTTTTTCAAATTTTATTTTCTTTTAAATGACATGGCGCACTATGATTGGTTCAACGTAACAAAAGTGATACATAGGACGCGCCACATCAGCGCAAAATGTTAACGACGTCAAGGGCAATTGACGGAATATATCACATTGAAACAGTTTTAAAACTTTTTATACCAACAAGTTACCAAAAAAATATTTTGGAATAACTTAAAATATTCATGAAATTTTTTTGAGCACCGGTGCAATTTACCCCTGAAAAATGATAAATTTTGTGTGCACTCTCTGTTAAAACGTCATACACTCTTCTTTTAAAAATATGACAATAATCTCCCTATGTTTGTCGAGGTGACGTCTTAGGTGGTGGCACCATGTTAACAAATTTATTGACAAGGCTTTCTACTTATTTTATTTATTTAAAAAATGAAAAGTATAAAAACTAAGAATTAGAAAGAAAGAAAAAAAAAAAAAAGGAACCCATCGTCAATAAAGGAGGAGGAGGGCCGCGATGGCTCATTGAAAGGAACCCCTCCTTGAGCAAGGTCACCAGCGACTTCAAATGTTATGTGCTGATGACCTTATATGGATCGATCGTGGTCTCCCGCGAGTCACCACTGCTCCAATCTACTTTTCTCTCTTTCTTTTCAAACAATGAAAGGTGAAAGGCAAACTAGGGTTGTGGTGGCTCGCCTTCATTAGAGTTCACCATAGGTATCTGCAGTCGTTGATGACTCGTAGAGGGAGGGAAGGGTGTGGCCTTTGGTGAGCCACCACATCCCAACCCCTCCCCCCCAAAAAAAAAGGTTAATGCACCAAAAAAAATAGATATTTTATATGTTATTTTAGTTTTATTATAAACTTTTTTTGGCAAATGAATATATGAACTTTCAATTTTTTTACCCCATCTACCTATCCATCCAATTTGTGTTGGTTTGTGCCACGTGGTAAACGGCGACTGACGTAACTTGCCACATCATCAAAAAAATTATTTAAAAAAAGAGAAATATGAAAGTTCACATTTTTAGTTTTACCATGGACTTTTTTTTTTTTTGCAAATAAATTCACAAACTATCATTTCTCATTACATCTATATTGAAATTGGATATCGATCTTGGGGTTGGCGGTCTCACCCGCAATGATCCAGGGAGGGTCAGTCACACGAGATACCCCAATCTCGGGGGATCACGCCTAAAAGAAAGTTTTATGGGAGCGATCTCAAGGATAGGAGGCTAGTCGACTGCTATCATCCATTAGCTTAATGTGGTCAACAATATCAAAAAGCATCAAAAAGCCCCAGTGGGCACATCCCAGAGAGAGGGGGTTCCATCACGACAACCTCATTTCTCTAGAGGTGGTGGTCGTAGTTGAAAGACCTACCTTTGAGATCAAGCATAAAGTTAGAATTCAATGCTCTTGCCCACGTGGTGGAACTCGAAATTGAACCTAATTTCGCACGCGGTTGAGGGCCTTTCAATCTTGAGGGTGGAACTTGAAATTGAATCCAATTTCGCGCTTGGACTGGGGTCCTGATATGTCGAAGGTCAACATTCCTAGATGAGGTATCGATATTTCTAGCTAGTAACAAGGTCGGTTAACACCCCCTCCCTCCTGAATGACGTCCTTCGGGCTTCTTGGCTTTGTTGGCGAACTCCATATCCAATTTCAATGTAGATGTAGTGAGAATTGATAGTTCGTGAATTTGTTTGCAAAAAAATATAAAAGTTAATGATAAAATAGAAAATATGAACTTTCATATTTCTCTATTTTTTATATTTTTTAAATAATTTTTGTTATGACGTGGCAAGCCACGTCAATCGCTGTTAAACGTAGAACGGGTCGTTAACTGCCAAGTCAACAAAACCGTTGGTCACGAGATCTAAATGTCTCACTATCATGAGCCTCGGGGAAAACACTAGGTCGTGACAATTGCAATTAACTGGAAACCTTGTGAAATAGTAAGGCTAGCTGGGAGGCTAGAAGTTTAGGCGAGCTCACTCCGAGGTCACCCGAGACCTTGGCGAGCCACCAATTCCCATCAAGGACCGACGTCGACCTTTGAAGGAGTTCATGAGGTCATCGGCCTTTAGCGGCGCGACTTGCTAACTGACACGTCAACAAAACTAACGTAAAATTAGACAGATGGGTGGACGAGGTAAAAAATTGAAAGTTCATGTATTTATTTGTCAAAATATTTATAGTAAAACGATATAAAAGACAAATTTTGTGTTTTTCTAGTTCATTAACAAAAAAAAAATCTTTTTTTTTCTTAATTATCAAGTTTTTATTTTTTCGTTTCATATTTTTTAAAAGTAAAGGAAAAAAATTGGTTGAAAGACATGCCGGGTATATCTACATGATGCTATATCAGTTACCAACAAGCAAAACAAGGGATTGGTGTCACATTTCGAATGCATGATATTTTATTAAACTGCAAGGGTGTATGCTGAATGTCATACATACATATATATATATATATATATATGATTTTTCTTTTTCTTTTGGCTATTGTAGCGTATTCGAGTTACGGCCGAATAATTCTTACAATCCTAATGCACGCCTATGATTGTATAAGGACAGGGTAAACCGACACATATTCGGCCATGCAGGCTAGCCCCAAGAAGATTCGAACCTAAAATGGGTGGATACATGCATTCGTCTTGATCACGAGACCAACTTTCTTAGGGTGATATATATATTTATCTGATAGGTTACATAGGATTGTTTGCCATGCTAAATAATCATCTATTCTAATCTGAAAATGAAATGGTCCCACGACTACGCTTTTTCGATCCAAGTGCATGAACTGAGCCCAACCTCCCGCCCGGATTCCTATATAAACCCACTCCCGCCACCGCCTTCCTCCACCAAACTCCCAACTCTGACTTCTCCCCCTAACTTCTCACTCTCAACCGAATTAACAGACAAACAAAGACGAACAGCCACAATGCCCGCTTCTTCTTCTTCCTCTCCTTCCCTCCTCCCTCCCTCCTCTATCACCATCACCTCTAAATCCACCGTCTACCCGTCCGAGGAATCCGCAGCGCCCTCCCTCAAGCTCTCCGTCTCCGACCTCCCCATGCTCTCCTGCCACTACATCCAGAAGGGCGTCCTGTTGTCTTCCCCCTCCGACGATCTCTCCTTCGACCGCCTCCTCCCCCTCCTCCGCCGCTCCCTCTCCTCCGCCCTCTCTCACTTCCCCGCCCTCGCTGGCCGTCTCTCCACCGATCAACTCGGCCACCTCCACATCCTATGCAATGACTCTGGCGTGGACTTCATCACTGCACGGGCCCCCCATGTCACCGTGGATTCCATCCTCTCCCCGCTCTACGTCCCCGACTTCGTCAAATCCTTCTTCGCCTACGATAAGACCCTCAGCTACTCAGGCCACTCCCGGCCGCTCGCAGCCGTCCAGATCACGGAGCTCGCTGACGGCATCTTCGTCGGATGCACCGTCAACCACGCCGTCACCGACGGCACCTCGTTCTGGCACTTCTTCAACACCTTCGCGGAGATCTGCAAGGCCGGCGGCGGGCCCGTGAAGACGATCTCGAACTCCCCGGACTTCTCCCGCGACACCGTCTTTGATTCCTCGGCTGTGCTCCGGTTTCCCCCTGGCGGCCCCGCGATTACCTTCAACGTTGGCGAGCCGCTGCGAGAGAGGATCTTCCACTTCAGCCGGGAGGCGATCCTGAAGCTGAAGGCGAAAGCCAACCGCGCCGTCAACGGCGTCATTGGCGTGGCCGAGATCATGGGGAAACAGAGCAACGACGCCTGGAAAGCCACTAACGGCACGATAACGTCGCTCAAAACGTCAGAAATCTCGTCGTTTCAGTCCCTATGTGCGCACCTGTGGCGCTGCGTGACACGTGGAAGGAGATTGCCGGAGAGCAAAACGACGACGTTCCGCATGGCTGTCAACTGCCGCCACCGGCTGGTGCCGCGGCTCGATTCGTACTACTTTGGAAACGCCATACAGAGCATCCCGACGGAGGCTGCCGCCGGGGAGCTGCTGTCCCGGGAGCTGAGCTGGTCCGCCGGCCTCCTGCACAAGAACGTCGTCGCCCACGGGGACGACACAGTCCGGAAGGGCATAGCAGACTGGGAGAGCTCGCCGAGGCTGTTCCCTCTGGGGAACGCCGACGGCGCATCGATCACAATGGGGAGCTCGCCGAGGTTCCCAATGTACAACAACGATTTCGGGTGGGGCCGCCCTCTCGCGATCAGGAGCGGCTGGGCGAACAAGTTCGACGGGAAGATCTCGGCCTTCCCCGGCCGGGAAGTTGGCGGGAGCGTCGATCTCGAGGTGGTGCTGGCGCCGGATACGATGGCGGAGCTCGAGAACGATGCGGAGTTCATGCAGTTCGTGACCCCCTGACCGTCTGAAGGAGGGAGAGTCAGCGTGATCATGCGGTGGGTCAACGACAGCGTGTGGCACGAGGTTACCTGTTGGGGTCAAAAGGGTCAAAGAAAGGAATGGCTGAGACTGAATGATGGCTGCTGCTGGAATGGAAGTGGTCGATTTGGACAGACAGACGGTTGTAATATTTCCTTGCGCTTGGTGTAGGCTAAGTTGTCATATAGATTTGGAGCTTTTAATCTAAGCTAGACCCGATCTAATATCAGATGTAATCTCCCGATGATTCGTGTTCTTAAATTCTCAATTTACTGGCCAAAACTGCTCGTCCGACTGCAGTGCCTTTGCTCGGTTTATGGGGGTAGAAGTAGAACCAACTTAATGTATTGAGATTTTGCACTTTGATTTCCAGTGAGATGACTGGATCCTGCAGGGACTAAATCAACACTTGCCAATCAAATTTACGACCGCCCGACTTGAATGACTGCGATGACCTAATGTGCCCTGTCTGATGATCAAGCGAAGTGGTCGACCAAATTCGTGCATGTGTCTTAGTCAAACGTCGCGCTCGCGCATGCTATATATACAGGAGCAAACAGGTTCAGCAAGGATTACGGGTTCTAGCAGGGCCTACAACTAGATGCCGGGTCACTCGGGCGATGATGTCTGAATCTTGTCCGATGGATTTATGTCTTTGCATTCTCTACTCGGTGAATGATCCACATGAAACTCCACGGAAGAAACCAACAGCTCACATCACATTGCTGTATGAGTTGATGTCTGTTCCTGTCGACTGGCACACAGTGGAGACCACAAACGACCAAAAGCCCAGCTCCAACCACACATCATACTCTCGCTGGAAGATGATGCTCGAAATAGCGTTGTACTTACGCCCGAGGTTGTTCTAGTTCGAAGAATTATTTCTACCGAGACGAATAGGAACAGTATGGTAAAGACAGAAGGGGATGTAAAATCAATCTTCCATTAATGCACTAAGTACAATTGTTTGCAATCGGATCTTATATGCTGCGAGCGACCACAACTTTCATGATCCTCAAATGTACAACAATGAACAAACACATCATCACAAGAGCAATAACCCCACAGGTTCACATCACCACAACAACAGCTTACATCTAAAATAGCCCCTCCGAAAGGTAAACAGGCCCGATGCCAACTTACCTGTAGTTCACTTCTGGAGAAGGGAAGAGCCTTTTGGAGAGCCACTGGATGGGCCGGAGCAGCTGGACCCGCTTCTTCCGCCAGAACCAAATGGCCGCGTTGTATTGCTCATTCCGGATCTTTCGAGTAGCTGCCCTCCAGTCGTACTTCTCCATCTCCTTCCGAGCAGCCTTTCCCATTGTATCCCTCAGCTCTCGATCCCGGAGCAGCGGCTCTAACTTGCTTAGGCAGTCCTCGAGGTCACCTGGGCTGAACAAATACCCTGTTTTGCCCTCCTGATCAGATGGGATGATGTCAGGAATTCCACCAGCACGGGCAGCCACCACGGGTAGGCCTGAGGACATGGCCTCAAGGACCACGAGTCCCAGGGTTTCCGATTCAGAAGGCATCATGAAGACGTCTCCACTCGCGTATGCCTGAGAGAGCTCCTCGCCCTGTAGCATCCCTGTGAACACAGCAGGCATCCCAGAGAACATCCTCTCAAGTTCCTCCCTACCAAGAAAGAAGAAGCCGATGTTTCTCTATTTAATGCCGATAAAGAGATTCAATGCTCATTCATTATCTTCTCTGCATCGAGAAGATGTTTCAATCAAAAAGAGGTCTCTTTCATCAAAACAGTTCTTTGTTATTATTTCATTGACTGAAAAACGTAATAAGCATTGGTTCATGCTCCAAAAGATGCTCTTAAACAAAGCAATAGGCATAAGTCACGCCACAAAGAAGTGCTTTCCACTGAAAGCATGAATATGTGTCTGCTTTCACCCAAAAATTCGAAGTAAGAAGAATTTTAGATGCATAATGCAGGCAAGAAAATAGATATTTGCCACTGCTTTCTGGAACCAGCAAAACTACTTTTGCATACATAAAAGTTCTTTTTAATGTACAAAGATCAACAAGGAGAACTGAATCGAGTATATACCTATATGGTCCATCTCCAATAAAGGCTATCCGTGCTTCAGGTATTCTGTCCATGACCCTGTTGTATTGCAGAGCAATGAAATCAGAAGCTGAAATAATATGAGAATTAGAAAATGCAGAATGACTTTCTTCCAATGAATCTGTAAAAGATAGAGGCTCTGCCCATATATCATTTCAAACATTGCCTAATGTTAGCCTAAAGAATGTGCTTAATAGAGTGTGCTTTCTTCGGAGTTGCAAACCTTTTCAGGAAATCCAAGCTCTTCTCAACACCAAGTCGACCAACATGGACTATCAGAGGTCTCTCGGGTTCACCATTGCTGATAACAAAGTAACAAGTCAGCAAGAGGAGTTCATATTTCTGTTGCAGTGAAATAATTTGAGAAAAATGAAATAAGAAGAAAGACCATGAAGAAATATCCCACCTGAGTTTTAGTCGCATTTCATGAGACCGAAAATAAGGGTGGAAACTTTCAGAATCAACACCCTTATTCCAAAGCCTAATCTTGTTAGCTGAAAATAAGAAGAGAATTAGCCAGTCAAGTTAATACACTGCCTTTTTTATCACCTGACACCAAGAATTGGCATAATTTTTACATATTAAAATAAAACTGAGGTCAAAATAGTACAATGGTACATCTAATTTGATATTCAACTTGCCCATGCAAAAAAAAAGAAAAAAGGATCTAATGCACGAGAAAAGTGTTTTGCAGGATGTTAGACAAACACATAAAAAAGTACTATATTAAGAAGGCTCACTAACTACCAGTTACCTGCTGTAACTCGGGCAGCTTCTAGATCCCTCGCTATGGCAGCTGAGGGCACCAGCGTCAGATCGGCTGCTCTATGAAGGAACTCTGCCAGGAAAAAGAATCTTAACAAAATGTCCATAATTATCAATTTTAACAAGAGATGCAAAAGAGCTCTCACTTACTTATTATCAACCACATAGGTTTGACCAGCCAACTGAACGTGTACCTCGGAATGTATCTGTAACAAACATATCAAAACAAAAATCAAACTCGGTGTAAAACAAGACAGGTAAAACAAGAAAGTAATTTATAAATTATTTAGCCAATTCTAGCTTGTCCTGAAGCTGAACTTACACTGGCACGTGAGTATGATAAGACATTACTATTGGGACACAGAGCATTTTTGCAATAGCAAGAGCGCCAAAAACCTACACGGAATCACAGAACCCTAAGTCATAAGTCCACAGAGCATATGTGGGATGTGTTTGAAGATCTATATGTAAATGCTGAAAATGATATGCCAGAGCATGTCCTAAGCACAGCAAAAACTTGAAAACTTACCATTATTCCAGGAGAGGATGCATGGATTATGTCAGGCTTAAATCGTGCCACCTCTGAAATTATTCTAGGACTAAGTGCTAGGGAAAGGGGAACCTTCTGATACCAGGGACAAGGGAAGCTGTAAAGCAAGATATAATTAGGTAAAGAACTTGGCACTTTAAATTGTTTTGCAGTCTGACTACATAGGCCCCACCGATAGAGCATAAACCTATAACAAAAGGCTGGAAAATAAAAAGAAAAATTATGACCAAGATGTGATTGTATGGAAGAATTAACACCAGCAAGGCAGTTAGTCATGACAACCTTCGTGATCCGATACACTTAGCTCCATAGAATTCATCTGGTACACCTTCATGTGTTGTCACAACCATCACCTGCATAACCCATCTCTCAGTTTACCATGTGCAGGAAAATTCAAGGAAAGTCACATAATATGATAATTTTTATTGTTATTTGAAACCTGGAAAATTCCAAGCATTGGCTTAGACTTCAATAGTAAAGCTTGAGGTTCTGGTGCAGGAAAAGAGCTTACCTCATCCCCCATTTCACGCAAGTATTTAATAAAGTTCTGGAACCGATTCTTATAACCAGACACATATCTGTGACAACAGAAGATAGATAAAGAAAGCACCGTAAGATATTGATTCTGAAAATGATCAATGAAGAAGATAAGCAAACAAACACTTTGATAATGCTATAAATGCTGCAAGGACACACAGAAGCCCACAATGTCCTAACATGCTAAGCTGAAATTAGTGCCATTGTTGTAAGAATAGCGGAAGCGAATGATCCAATCACATTAAGAAGAACAAATTTTTTTCACCAGAAAGAAGGATAGGAACACGACATTCTACCTCGAACAAGACTAAATGATTCAAGATCGTGCACATTCGAAGCAAAAGCACCCACTTTCACATCAGTCGATGCCACCTAGAGATACTGAAGTGGGTACACAACATTGCAGAAACATTTACATCCTAGAATGACCAAGCTCAGATCATGTGAGTTCGACTTCACATAGACATTCCAACAACAACGTAGAGGGTCGGAGTAAAAACAGAGCAGAATCAGAGCAAAAAAGCAAGAACCAATACTAAAACTACGGAGCCCGACAAGCAAGATCACGTCGCAAACACAAGTGAACAACAATAGGTCAAACAGGCAGTGGGACTGACGCGAAAGGGGAGGGCTCGACGAAGAGGGCGATCCGGCGGGGCCGAGAGACGTTCTCGGACTCGACCATCAGAGGAGGACCCTCCTCGTCCTCGTCCTCCCCTTCCCTCCGTAGCTCAGAAATCGTCATGTCTTTGGCTTTCACGACAAATCCCCTTCGTCTACCCTCGCTCCTCCACCCCCTCGGCTTGAACGAGCTGACGGGTCTTCTCGAAAAGGAAACTGAGGAGACCCCGGAGACCGGAGAGAATGTGGGGAAGCTGGAGCAGGAACAGGGGCAGGAAGAGGAAGAAGATGTTGGGTTTATAGAAAGAGGAGGAGAGACCATGGTGGTCGTGCTGGTAGGGATATATAATTGGGGAGCGGAGGTGCGGTGGGTTGAGTGCCAGAGTGAATTTAATTTAGAGAGTTTTGTTATGGAAGGTCTCTGGATTGAATTGAATTGAATTTCCCTTTCCCCAATTGATGAATTTAACCCCCCCCCCCCCCAAAAAAAAAAAAAGGAAAATCGAATCTCATGGGACTGGAAGGGAAGCCCCGGATTGGATATTCCCCGCCTTAGAGACTTGAGAGGGACTCCTTGAGGCATCAAATGAGAAGCTCTGCCGGCATATGCTTATCATTTGTATTTACAGCTGGGCGGCTGTCCGACGACCAAAAAAACACTAATGGATCCTGAATAATTCAATTCAAGACAATCGGATCTATAAGGAGTGAAGTTATTCTAGTATAAATTTTTTTAATTCATAAAATTTGAATTCGAGATCTTATTTAAAAAAAAAACAGATATCGAACAGTTTAAAACTAATTCCATATTAAAATTTTCCATCTCCGCTCGATGTCTGGTTCGCCTCAATCATAGTGCTTTTAATAATTTTACGAATTGTAAGTAACACAGCCCATAGTTGAATAACACGTGATTGATAATAAAAAATGCAGGAAATCGTTTTTTTGACAACATTTGGTTATATTACATCCGAGCACCTTTAAAACATGGCATTTTTTATTTCCATTGTAACCAATTACTGGATATTTTTTCGATGCATATCCTCCCGATAACTATTACCACCCACCATTGCCTTGACTTCATCCATGTACGAATACTACGTCTCGAAAACATTACGAGCACAGTCAAAATCATTTCGAAAATTGTCGAAATCTATTTCTTTTATAAGTTATCCAAGAACTAGATGGTTTACGTCTAACTTAATAATTCTTCGGTCGGATCCAGACGGGTCATTTACTGTAAACCTAATGTATTCTTACAAGATATTGTTATGTTTTAATAATACATTGGAGTGTTTTTGGCGATTACGTAAAAAGATACTCCCGAGATGCCAAGGAGATATATATAATAGTATTTTTCTTGCTTGCCCAATAAAATAGCTTCATGGCATGTTGGAGCCTGTAATTATCTTCGGCAAAATATCTTATCCGTGCTGTTCAAGCTGGGTCAAAGACATTCACATCTCAGCAAAAATGGCATGAGCGTTTGGATTTTTCGGAAAAATCCTAACTTTTTTTTTTACATCAATGGAAATTATATTTTCTTGAATTACATAGAGAGGCGCATGAATTAATACAATAAAATATAAATTTTAATAATTAATATAAATGAACACGAGTAATCTCATCGAATATCTAATTTGAAATTTTTAATTTACCAGATAAGAGTATGTTCTACTAAATTATAATCTATCTCTTAGATAAGTAATATATTTATTTATCAAAGCATCTAAGTTAAGATATTTTTACTGTATTGAAGGATAGTTTTGTCTGATTCTCTCTTTCATATAATTGACGGTTAAAATACAGGTGTTGGCCCGCATCAGGCAGGAGGATTTCTCGACCACACGAATGATATATATATATCTGTTGACCATGTGACCATCAACTATTCCCAAGCTGTCCTCTTCTTGGCTCTCAATATTACCACAAATACGAGGGGGGGAAATTGTGCCTATAGGCTATACGTCGGTAACGAAAATCAACTTATCGTAATCAATCCAAAATTCATCAAGCCAGTCGATCTTCATACGCATGTGATACATACTCACTTATATTGGATCCCCCGATTAAGCATACAATAATCTCTAAGGCAATAGCATTGACTTGTATTTTTCTCTCTCCTTTTTTGCTAATCTAATATGAATATATTACAACCAATGTGGATTAGTTCAAACGATTTAACTTTGGTTTCGATTAAATAAAATATCGAATTCGAGTTTTTGTAAATGCAGAAAATCAACACTAGTAGAGTTTTACCCCTTAGTGGGTTGGCCTGGCTCGACAGAATTAGTCGGGGTCCAATTGGACGTCTAGATATCAAAATTTATACCAAAAAAAATTGAATATATTGCAGATCGGCAATTATAGGGGGGAAAAAATGTTTATGCCGCACGTAGACGTAAAAGAATAGCCCCACGTCTTTGCTTCTTCTAAACTTGAGGATAAGAACATCAAAAACAAAAGTCAATTGAAATAAATAAATATACATCACAAAAGTGAAAAGGAAAAAGGCTCTGTTCCGATAATGCCCATGGTTGATGATTTGAAAAAAAAAATTAGGAGCATTAGATCAGAACAACTTAAATGATAAAATTATCTTTTTATATATTCTCTAGGTTAATTATACCATAGAAAGTTTAGAAATTGTAACACTTTGATAAAAAAGAATTTTTTTGTTAAGATTTGGTAAAAAGTTAATTTTTTTAATTTCCCACCAATAAACTACTATTTTCTCTATAATTAGGTATTTAAATAATAGAAAGAATATAAATGACATTGAAACCTTATCTTATGTAGATGAATAAGCATGTAAAAATATTCTTTTATAAAAATGTAAATCATAATTTCAAAAAGTTAATTTTTTAGACTTATTTTCACACTTAGTTCGGGTTAACGCTCAAATATATATGAAAAAAAAGATATATAAGAAGAAAAAAAATAATGGCTAATTGATTGCTATCATTTCACTGTGCATAAAGGTCTATATATTTAAAAGAACAATTCTGTACAATCTCAAAACTTGAAACAAACGGAAAGAACAGCATTCATGTTCGTACACATAGACAATTAGCATGTGATATTAGGCAAATGTTTGGTTGTAGATGATGACGTAGGAAATACTTGGATCACATTACTTTTAGACAAAATTGAAGGCAAGACAACCCCATGATGGAGATATATAATAAACTGAGGATCAAGATATATTCCCATGAATATGCTTTCACCATTCGATCAATGTCACATGAAAATGATGCGACCCCTAATCAATTGGATAATCAGATATTCTTCTGTCTATATACGACCAGATTAAAAAAAAAAAAAAGTTTCCTCTCTCTCGTTCCAGTTTTGTCTAATGGATGTAGCCATCTTTTAATATAATTCTCGTTTGGACGTTAAGACCTACCAAATTGGGCAATAGGGATAAACAGTGACAAATTTAACTCGAGACATCGTAATCTATCACGAAAGACTCATTTGATGCATCCAAACATTTGTTAATCATTTATAATGAGTGGTTCTAGATCAGACATAATAATCTCTCCCTTCCAGGACTTTGCATAAATATATCGTGCTCGATCGTGTTATAGACCGGAATTGGTCCATCTCATACTTGAGTAAATCTGAATGGTTCGGTCTAGCCTCCTGAAATCTTTCGACATAGATGGGACAGGAGTGAATGAACCAAGTAATGAGGGTGAGAAATGGGCTTTTGTCCAGAGCAAGAGGCCCATTCCATCTACCCAGGCCCATCAACTTATGCAAAAAGCTAGCCTATGTTGTATGCTGCATTTTAATTTCAATCAAATTCTCGTAGGTTGTGGGCCTGAATGAGTAGAGAAGGTGTCTCTGCCCATAAATGAGGCCTGGGCCCACACTTCTCATTCCTTCTTCGCTGAACTGAAAACTGGGCCCTGAGTGCAGCTTCTTTTGGTACTCTTGCGCTTCTCTTATCTCCCTCAATGGACAAATGAACTCTGCAGCAAATCCAATTAGAAGTTCTCATGAGATATCGAGAATTCCTGACACAATACGTGACTGGCCACTTTTTAGAAAGGAATGTTGATTAGTTATCATACTCATATATATTTGTATATGTATGTAAGTGAGTGGCAGTGATTGATCTGGTGCCCTGGGGCCGTGGAGTCTCGACTCGAGTGCATCTAGATGGTGTTAGAGAAAAAGGAGAAGAAAGGAATAGATGAATTTAAGGACTTTATAGAAATTTTAATGTGTGGCCCAGTTGATGGGTCCTATGTTAGATATAGGCCAGACAACAGTGACATCGCAGGGAAAGAGTAGTAATGGAGGGTGTGTTCATGTCTCACCGGTGCCGATGCTGAGATCTAGACTCCAAAGTCTAGTCTATGGGTCCTTCCCAAAACTTCCGAAATTCTTTTCTAAGTTTTCGCAATGTAGGCAAAGTCGTGTTGCAACTGGTCGTGCCATAATCACATGATCATGCTCGGTGTTATAAGATTACGCATCGAAATTGGGTGGCAAACGGATATCGTTAAGTACAAAGAACAATTTGTCAAAATAGATATATGTACATAGATTTGCCAACCCTGTATTGCAAAATGAGTGTGCAAAACATTAATAAACATCGCCATGACCTTTGAACCACTCCATGAATCATCAAAGCCCAATCCCTACCTACTTAATTAAAGATGATGCTGGATATAGTAAATTTGTTGTCAATTAACCGAATCGCCGGTTCTATTAGCTAAAGAACCAACGGGGCAATTCAGCCTTACAAATCAAACGGCCCGATGAGGTCTGCCGGCACCCCAACTGGGTCCATCTTTATGACTTACGAGCATATATATGTACATGTTCCTATCATACAAATTACAATTAAGTGGTCCACCAGCCCCAACTCTTAATACGTAGAAGCACGTTTCCTCGTAAATTGGAAGGTCCTTGTGTCGTATGCATTTGTCGATGAATGGGCCCACAGTCAGATGGCAAGCCCAAAAAAGTAGCCCAAGCATTTAATTAGAGTTATGAGATGATGAGAAAAGGCCTTCTCAGGGAAAATATGGGTAGGGGCATAGTAGAGATTTTAACGGTGCGTTTGGTTTCAGAGTTAAAAGTAACTTTGATTTTGATTATGAAAAATGACAAATGTTATGTAGTGTGTTGAGTTAAAGTTAAATTTAAAATTTTTGACTTGAGAAATGTGTATTTTTATTGTGTAGTGGCTTGAGTTAAAGTTAAAGTTAAAATTTTTGTGATTTTTAACTCTGAAAACATACGGGTCATAAATGCTTACATCCATGGGTGAGCTGTATATATATTATCTCCCGGTTCAATGTGGTCCCAATCACACGAGGATGTAGCTACGTACGTAGGACCACAGCTTAGCCAATAGACGCATAAGGTCCGTCCCAAGTCCCGCAAATCGAGGAAATAATTTCTTTGTGCATTACAGGGACGGATGCATCTGTAAACTGCTATAATCAAATACTAGGACTACTATGGGAGGACACGGTCGAATCGGTGTTTTTTCAGTGACTCATACGGACGAGCCCCGCATATATTCCTAGGTGCATATACATGACCAGGCTTGAATTGGACATAATATGTATTGCATCGACTTAGCTAACTAGGTAGGATAAGGATCTTAGTTTATCATTAACTTTGTCGACGACGGTCACTTTGTCGACGAATTGTTTCCCGAAAGCTCGTTATAATGTCATTCTGGGGCATTAAAAACCAAACAAAAACGGATCCATATATTCAGCGAGAATACAGAAATAGAAACTCAGAAAAGATGCAAAATGGAAAACTTGAATTAGATCTCCATGTGCCTTGTTCTACTATATAGATATCGAGTAACTTGAATTATATGATCACTATCTTAATTTTTGCCGTCGAAGATAGACGGCTGATCGCCCACGGGGCATTTACCTAGATTGGGCATGCAATCAATAATGGTATGGACAGAAAAAGGAGGAGCTAATTAAGAGTGTGTATATATATATATATATATATATATGTTGAAATTTATTATTAAAATATTAATAATAAAAATGGTTAAGAAAAAATATACACGAGAAATTATTATTAAATGGCAGAAAAAGAATAAGCAGTAATAATTATATTATTAAATTTGTGAAAGAGTATAATTGAGTTGAGTAAAATTATTATTTAAAAAACAAACAAAGCCTGAGATATTTTGTAATCAAATTCCTTATAATACCACAACAAATTTATCCATTATTAGTTCTGATGATGAATAACTTCGGAGAGCGAGCACATGAAAATTTATAATCCAAGAACATTTGATTTGTCGCAACTTCATTTTACTAATCTCCCACTTAATTAACTTGATGGGTGATCAAGCCTTGTCTTTCTTTGAGGGGACCCGGCCATCGGTCCCGGCAAGCACAGCGTACTTGTCCTTCCTCGTCAGGCTGGTGCATTCGAAGCCTAGAGTCCCACCCAACACCTTCTGGATATAATTAGCTACTTCGATTGCGGACTTCCCCCCGCTCCTGCATGTGAGCTCTGTGGGGAGCTGGTTCAGGAACGTGATCTCGTATGTCGGCATTGGGTTCATGAACACGAAGTACGGGTCGAGCAGCTTGTGACCCCGCACGGTGGTGCCATGGAAGACTGTCTGCCTCGTGTTGATTGCCACAGGAACGATCCGGTCCGTGAGCTCCGCGAACAGAGCGCTGAACCTCAGGAGGAACGGCTCGCGGCACGTGGTCCCCTCAGGGCAGATCACGAGGTCGCCCTCCTCGAGGAGGCGCTTGATGTTCTCGGCGTCCTTCTCCCGCTCCCTGGACAGGGCAACGGCCCTGATCGGGGAGATGATCTCAGTGAACTTGCTGATGCTATATGTGACGCAACTTATCTTCCGGCCCAAGGCAACTGCAGTTACCACTGGGTCAAGTACCGTCCGGTGGTTGCAGACAAAGAGGACCCCAGGCTGGCCCTTTTTCGGGGCCGAAGGCGGGGTGCCCTTGACGATGACCTTTATGCCCAAGAGCTTGTAGTTGTAGTAGGCGAGGCGTTCGGGTAAGGGGATGTTGGTGTAAACCCTTAGGATGGACAGGATGATTCCTATAGGGAGCCATAGGAAGGTGAGGAGGGCCACCAAAGGAGTTGGCCTTTGAGCCAAGCGGCCGTCGTGGAAGATAACGGGGCTTAGGAGCTTGTTCCTTGACAAGGGCTCGCACTTTGTTCTTGGCACCTCGTATCCTTCCTGCATTAAATTAATCAATTAATTAATTTTCATTATATTTCTTATATAATTTCATGCTTATAGATTATACGTATTAAGAAATGGGGGTATTAAATTACTTTTTTCGGTGGCTGGGTATTAAATTATTTTAATTTGACTAATTGGTAATAATGTCTCGCAAGTTTTTGGTCAGTCACTTGCTTATGGAGATTAATGAAAGACAGGAAAACCTACCAAATCTCATGATAAGGTCATGCAATTAACACGACCAGATCATTGAAAATCAATAAATGAACAGCCAGATGAGTTGGTAGGAACATACAAGACATTGCAGGGAAAAGAAAATGTTTTTTTTTTCCTCCGATTATATATAAGAGACCTATGACCTAGTATAATAGTAGAAATAGTAAATAATAAAGCTAAATAAAAGAAGGTATAGTGTAGTGGCGCACGCACTCGGCTGTTGACCTAGAAATCGTAGGTTTGATACCTAATGAGACTACCAGTGCCCTTTTACTAGTTATTTAGGAATTTTCTTTCATTGTACTTAGCCGTAGGCCTCCTTTATAACCGAAAAATAAAAAAGTAGATAAGTCCCACTAACGAGATTCGAACCCAAGTTCTCGTGGTTCTGGGCAGTGACTTGTGCCATTACACCAAATTCCTTTCATAAAAAAAATGTTTTTCTTTTTCATGAAACAATATATAAGTCTTGTTTCCATAATCATAAAGCATTACAAATCGAGATGTCCTTGATCATTGCTTGTAAAGGTCAGTTTCGAAGGAAGGCGTGATAAGTGTTTCTGGAAACCTAATTTTACATGCTGTCGGATATAATAGTAATAATGTTGCGATAAAAGAAGCCAACACTCGTAAAACATGTCATAGCATACGGATTGAGTTGAAAGCACTTAGTGTTTTCAAGAATATATGATAAATGAGTTAGAAAATATTCCAAAATAAATCTGATGTCCTTTGTGTAGTTCCGGACGAAGATAAATATGTTGGTCCCTCTCTTTTATGGTCAGAACAAGGATCGATCGATATTAAGGCCAATGACAGACAATCGACTGGCAATTCCAGCCCTAACAATAAAAATGTCATGGAAAAAAAAATGAAAATAATAATGACAAGTGCCATTAACATTCGCCAACAACTTCTAATAAATATTAAAAATATAAATAAATAATCGCTAGGAGTTTTAACTTTTTGGATAGAATAATTGCTTGTGTTTGGTTTTTGAGTTGGATAATTTATTCAATTCAACTTGATTTTATGCAATGATTGCAAGTGCTGACAAATATATTGATATGTGAGAATATATATATATATATATGTATATATAGATGTGAAAATAGATGGAGAATTTATTATTTAAAAATTAAAATTTAAAATGGTTAGGAAAAAATATGAGTAAGAAAGTATTTTTAAATTGAAGTTTAAAAATGATTAGGAAAAAGAATGAGTGAGAATATATTATTAAATGGAAGAAAAAAAGTAATTATTATATTATTAAATTTGAGGAAGAATAGAATTGAGTTAAGTAAAGTTGGATTATAATTTAAAAAACCAAATAAAGTCACATGAGTTTTGACTGGCCACCAAGTGGAGTAGATGGAGTTAATCAGTTATCGGCTCAACCATATAAAGAAATTTATGGAACGCGCATCTGCATGCATACGTATATTCAATATATATAAGAGTAATTTACTCTTTAATAATATTTCGATCTGTGATCAGTTGCATGTATTATCGTATAATTCGATCAGTGAGATTGATATTAAAGAAGCAAAAAAGCATAGTAAGTTTATAAGGGATGATGGGTGATGTACGTACCTTGCAAATGGACATGATGTCGTGGTCACTCTCACTATCTCCTAGACCCACGTCAGGAATGCTCATGCCAAATTCCTTGATGATGGCTTCTCTTTTACGTTCTCCGGCGAGAATGCCGGGGTTCTTGACGAACCCGGTGGCCCTCCCTGACTTGGAAACTTCCAGCTCGGTTCCGAGCACCTTGTCAGCCCCTAAGAATGTCTTAACAAACGGTTCCACCATGATCCTCGGGTTGGCCGTTACTATGTACCTCTTGCCAAAGGAATTGAACACCCTCCACGTCTCTGGGTGGACGTCCTCGGCGTAGAACTTGGGCAGAACAGACCTAGACACGATCTCAATGTCCCTCAGTTTAAGCCCCGCGAAGGAGATGAATATAAGGGTCTGGATGGCCAGCGTCTCGGACAAGAACAGGTACGTGAAGTACACGAAGGGGACAGAAGCCAGCAGGAACAGCGCCCGTATCAGGCTGCCCGCCTCGAGCGCGACGAGCATGAAGTAGGGGAACGAGCTCCGCGAAACCAGAAGCGTGCCGTCCAGGTCCGCCGCCACGGTCTGGTTCGATCGGCCCTCGCTGGTGCATTTTGAGACAGGTTCAAAATGGCGGCAGTGATCAGCCCCCATGACCATATCTATAACCAAATGCGCTAGCTGTCACAGGTCGACGTTCCGGGGAATGAACAAATTATAAACTGTCACGAGAAGAATGCGTATGCGCGTGCGTAGTGATAATAATGCGGCTAGCGTCGAAGATCGGGTCGAATCGAGTTTGTGGTCGGGGGAGGGTGTTGGAGAGGTGAGATATAAATATATTCATGGAGGGAGATGGAATGTGGGGAAGAGGCTTTGGAAGGAAGGGATATATAGAGGGAAAATTGGGGGGAAGGGGGAGGGGATCTTCTGAGTAGTTGAGAGTCGATAGGGAGCACCTACATTTTCATTCAATTAGCACACTTTATTAGTTTCTCGGCGCCGGCCACATGCCTCCCCCCCTTGCCTTTGCCCCCTCCTTTATTTTAATTCCTGGAAGAAATTGAATAATAATTAATTATCAGCTCAACATGATCATGCATTATTTCTCCTTCGATTTAATTTCCACGTGCGCCCTTAACTATATTCTCTCTATAAACTTTACGAAATGCTTGTGTCATTTCGATCGAGGATGGCCTGTCATAGTAAAAAACAATCGCCGCCCCACCGGGGATATCTGGCACTTGATATGGAGTTCCAATTTGATAATATATTATAGAGCAAATGTTCTGATAAAAAAAAAATTCATTAGAAAAGTTAACAATATGCTTATACATTGTAATTATTAGTAAACCCTTCTTTTCTCATGATTAAAAAAAAAAAAAAGAGGCCAATGAGGATGGCTTGGATATGGAATATCTAAGGCAAATGAAAATGCATGATACAACACGAAAAATTTCACTAATCATAATGGACTGTTGTCTCTTAATTAATTTTAGATCGGAACGTAACTGCACTAACAAAATATTCGGTGAGTATTACTCAATCACTTGGTTGTGTAATACCCAATTAAAATGTCTGAAAGTGAAAAAATGGCCCAACTACAGACCCACATATATTCTCACTTATAAGTATTCTAATTTTTTATTATTTATCAGAAGTAATACTCAACCAATATTTTTTTCGATTGCAAGGGAGGCCCATTGGCCTAGTATAATCAATATCTTTTTCAACTGCATCAATATATCAATATATATAGTAAAGTAGAGTTGGCACGTTAAATGTGCATTAAATACAAATACAAATAAAAATAACGTGTATAATATGCAAGTATTTCAAGTATCGACACTCCATAAATCACGAAAAAAAAGGGAATTATGGCCGTAATAATATATTCTTTATAAATTGATTAATTAAAAAGTTAACGTAGTCACTCGTATGATTAAAATTCAAAATATCCAAAGCATTTGATTGAAAAATACATGCAATATTTACAATGGGTTATATTTAAATAACTAAATGGATAAATCATAAAAATAAAAGTTTGTGGCCTCAAAAGTATAATTTTGATAAATTAATTTATTAGAATAGCAAGATATTGTTACTAACTAACTTAAAATAGAAATACTCAAGCACTTGACCTTGAAAATATTTAATATGCTAATTAATTTAATAATTTATATGATTTGTTATATCCATGTATATATATCACTTGCATTTATAAAGTGGGTCGCCTAGCTTAAAATAAGTAAACAATACATAAATATATGCTTCTGTTATATTTATATCAAGCGAACCACATTAGAAGAGTTCCTTTTCTATATATATTTAAAAAATATTACTAAGGTCATTATCCAAAAATAAAAGAAAAATGATTTAGACCAAAACTTTTCTCTATTTTATTATATTTATAAAGTTATAAATGAAGCCAAGTTAATTATACATTGGGAGGTAAAAAAAGTTTAGATAAAAATTAAAGCATGTCCAAATTTTTCTTAAAAAAAATAAGAGACTACCAATCTCAGTACAGTCTTGTGCAAAATATTCACTTAAGTTCAAAAAATAAGCAAGGATGCACTCATATTACATAATTAAGGAGTTGCATTTGATTATGCTAAAAACATTACAATATATATGATGTATTTTTATCTGAAAGATATTTATATTAAATCATGTATGTCTCTTCATTACTAATATATAAAGAAAATGAGTATTTACCTAAAATGACTCATGATTTGTCCGTTTTGTCAAATATATCCTATGCTTTTTTTTGTCAAATCTATCATATGGTTTACTTTTTGCATCAAATCTATCCCGGCGTTATCTTTTCCGTCGATATCTAACGGCCGTGTTGACGTGGCGCCCACGTGGCAAGTGTGGCCCACTATCTCTCCATGTGCCACGTCAGCACAGCCGTTAGATGTTGACGGAAAAGATAACGTCATGATAGATTTGATGCAAAAAGTAAACTATGGGATAGATTTGACAAAAAAAAAGCATATGATAGATCTGACAAAATGGACAAACCATGAGCCATTTTAGGTAAAAATTCCTAAAGAAAATGATGCCAAAAAAAGGTATAAATAAAATTATGAGACATATAATCAAGCATATAATTTTTTTCCTGTTATAAGGACATAATACATGAAATAAAGCATAAAAATTATATATTAACATTATAAGTATAATTAATTTTACTAATTTTGATTAACAACTTATGAAAAATCCCATGCAATGCACCTGTAAATACTAGTTAACCCTTATATTTAGTTTAGTCAACCTATTCCCATAATTTAATCCAACTAGGCCATGTTTGGTTTGTGGGTTTCTCAATTCCATTCCCAACCTATTCCGTACGCAATAGGTATTCCAACACGTTTGGTAACATCAAAATGTGGAATAACTATTCCGACCCGGAATAGTTATCCGGCTTGCATGAGGAATACGGATGCCTTTCATGAATGTCCGGAATAGGTTTTCTCCATCCGGAAAACGACGTAAAAAGGCAAAAAATACCTTCAACTTTCTTGACTTATTACTATCACATGCTATCCAGCTTTATCTGCAGGAACCCTTGATTTCGATTTCGGTAGGGCTTCACAAACCCTAGCAGAGCAAACGAAAAACACGTCTTCGATTCCTCCCACATCCGATTTCAATTTGTCCCTCGAGATAGCGGAATTGGGTTGAGGTGCTGATCTTCGCCACTCCACTGCCGAAGCAATCAACAACAGGACACACGAAACTCGCGGACCTCTATTGAGCCGATGCAGGTAGACTCGAACTCTCCTTTGATTCCACCCATTCTTGGTCCATTGATTGACTGCTTGTTGGTTAATTCCACCCATTTGAGTGATTGGCGATGTTTTTCTCTGCAGAAGAAGCAGATCCTCCACCTGAACTCCGAAAAATTCAAATTTAGGGCTTTGTCGATTGATTCATCTACTCGAATCGAGGTGGTCTTCCGGTGAGTGCCTCTCATCCCTTTCCTTGACTTATGCACGATTTTGTGTGCCCTAGTTCAGGAACGAGGTCAAATTTTGTGTTTGTCTGTGTTTTTATTTGGTGATGCATTCGGCTGCCTGCCTCATAATCTTTTGAGGATTGATTTGGGTTGTTCTAGCCGGTTTTGTTTCTTTAATCTGATGTGGGCTCTTGCCACGATTGCCTAGTTCCATAGTTACCTTCTTTGGCTTCCTTTCTGATGTATATGGGCTCTGTCACAAAATTCTTGGGCTGTTTTGCTTGTTTCAGTGAAAATGTGTGGAGGGTTTTGATCATGATTGATATTGGCTGTGGTTTTAGCTTAAAGGTGCAATTTTTTCATGTTTCTTACCCCGAAAGTAGGTCTTTTGTTTCGCGGATTCCTTTGGCTCATCCTTACTATCTTTGCCAGAAGTCTGAAAAATATCTTGTTTAGAAGAGGAGTGTTGGTATATAATATATTAAGCCCTACATAAATAGTTCTGGAAGTTGAAGGAGAACCATGGAAAGACCTTCATCATTCAACTTCTTCGTGGAGTTTTTTTGGGCTCTTGCTGTTAAGGTAACGATGAATTTGTGCTAATGCTAAATTAGTAGTTTGGTTCTTTTTTCCAATAATAATAGCTTGGAAGTGATTTGGTATTTATAGTTTGCCAGCTATTTGTTGAGAGTTGTTTTGGTATTTATATTTTCGCAGCTATCGTTTGAGTGGTGTTATAATGGTGCAATGGAAGAAGCTATGAAATTTGTTTGGTGTCATTGCTCATTTTTGTTTGTGGAAGAATGAAGTACACTTTGCACAGAACGTTTTGTTCAAAGTATGGAGCATAGCAATGTACCAGGATGGTGGTATTGTCGGAAGTATGATTAATATAGCTATTATACCTTTTGAAATGTATAAAAATACACAGAAATGACTAAAGTGTTATGTACACTTATGGCCCTTGACGACTAATTGTTATTATTATGTAGAACATTAATTATGCTATAAACATGATTACAAGTTTGTATATAAGAATCTATGGTTAATTTTAGTGTCGTTGCGTTATTGAAAATATCTTTTAAGCAGGGTATTGATCATTTTGGTATAACAAATTTTTTTGTCAATGTTGTTCTCAGCAGGGTTAATTTTCATTTTCGTGTAACATATGTTTTTTGTGGAGGTAGTGGATAAGATGGTTATTTTTCATTATGGCATAAAGTATATTTTATGTGGAGGTTTTTCTTTTTAAAATAATAATTTTGTTAATTTTATTTAATAATTAAAATATTTTTTTATTAAATTTTCATTGTAATTATTAAATTTCAATTGAACTTATACAGGCTCGGGCCCATTTTCACTTAAAAGTTCAAGTTAATAAGTGGTGGTACCCAAGTCTCATATAAATCAATAGTTGTTCTTTCATCTTTTCAATGTGGGATTATAATTCCCAACACCCGCCCTCACGTGCAACGTGTAATCTATTTCTGTTTACACGTTGTCACGTGCCCTTGAACACCCGCCCTCAACAATTGACTTCGAGCCGAGCTCATCTTCCGTGCTCGGGCGAGGGGAGACTAACACGATGTGCTCTTTTGGCTGCTCTCGATATTGGGTCGGCATAGTGTGAGCTCACGTGGGCACGCGGAAGCGTAACCCGCTCTGATTTCATGAAGATTAGAGAAGAATTGGTTGAATCCTCACTTACTTGGTGAGGTGAAATTTATTGAAATAAATAGTGGTATACAAAGATCTAAGTATTGAAGCTAGTTCAAAGTATGGAAACTATATATACACGAATAAAATACATGATCTGTACATGACAAACATTAATGATAATGATTCGTGCTAATCTTCTCTATTACTCCCCCGCAAGCCGAATGGGGACTTCGCCACGTGAAACTTAGAGCGGATGTCAGCAAAGCGAGAAGAAGATAAGCCATGGATGAGTGCATCAGCTAGTTGATCATCAGAGTTAATGAAGCGAATAGATAGTTGCCTGCGCATGAAATGCTCCCGCACAAAGTGATAGTCAATCTCAATATGATTGGTCCGAGCATGAAAGATGGGATTCGCAGTAAGATAAATCGCAGAGATATTGTCACACCTAAGAGTCGAAGGGTGACACTGTGAAACTTCGAGTTCCCGAAGTATAGACTGGAGCCATAGAATCTCAACAGTGGCATTGGCAAGACTCTTGTACTCAGACTCAGTACTCGACCGAGCGACTATCCTCTACTTTTTGGAGCTCCAAGAGACGGGATTGGAGCCAAGAAAGACAATGAAGCCACTAACAGAGCGATGATCATTAGGATTACCTGCCCAATCAGCATCAGAAAAGCCATGAATAGATGAGATAGAGCCTGAACGAATATGAAGACCATAAGTAATTATACCCTTGAGATAACGTAGGATACGTTTCACTGCCATCTAGTGAGCAGTAGTTGGACAGTGCATAAACTGATAGACCTGATTTACTGCATAGGCAATGTCAGGTCTGGTGAGCGAGAGACACTGGAGGCTTCCTACCACACTTCTGTAAAGAGAAGAATCCTGAAATAGATCCCCATCATGAAGAGAAAGCCTGGATCCTGATGAAACTGGAGAGCTGATAGGCTTGCACTCTAGCATAGAAGTGCGAGCTAGGATATCATGAATGTACTTGGACTGTGTGAGGTAAAGTCCAGTACCATCAGTGCGAGCCTCCATCCCAAGAAAGAAGTGAAGATGACTGAGATCCTTCATGGCAAATTCCCGTTGTAAGGCAGTAATTATGGAATGAAAGGGTGCACCTGCGGTTCCCGTCAGGATGATATCATCAACATAGACGAGAAGATAGACAAAATAAGTAGGTCCCCTAAGAGTAAACATCGAGGGATCAGCTTTGGAGTCTGAAAATCCAAGTCTCTGAAGATAGGTATTGAAACGTTGGAACCGGGTCCGAGGGGCTTGTTTGAGCTCGTAGAGAGATCGGTGGAGTCGACAAACATAGTCAGGGCGAGAAGCATCGAGGAAATCGGGAGGTTGAGACATAAACCTCCTCAGTGAGATGCCCATGAAAGAATGCATTCTTCACGTCCAGCTGTCGAATCGGCCACTGGGAGGAAACAACAATAGAAAGTATTGTCCGAATGGTAACCGACTTGATGATTGGACTAAACGCCTCGGAATAGTCGACTCCTTCTCTCTGATTGAAAACCTTTGCCACCATATGAGCATTATAGCGATCAATGGTGTCATCTACATTCTGTTTAATGCGATAAACCCATTTGCAGCAAACCACATTTTGCGCAGGAGGTGGTGGGACAAGATCCAATGTATGATTCTGGAGTAAGGCGAGATATTCCTCTTCCATTGCTGCCCGCCAAACAGAGTGTTTACGAGCCTGTGCAAAAGTCTGAGGTTCCTGCAAAGCAGCGGAAACAGAGAAAGCAAAGGGATGGCAAGATATGGTGAACCGATGAGGAGGTCGAGTATCATCCTTAAACCGTGTCGTCATCTTGTGAGTGTTCTGAGTAGCACGTGCTACATCATTACCCACAGCATCCTCAGCCAGAACTCCAGACTCAGTGGACTGGTCATGAATTTCAAGAGTAGGAACAGATAACTCAAGAGGTAGGGAGGCTGGACCACTAGGCTCATGAAGTGGCATAGAAACAGACGATGGAATGAGAATATAAGTATAAGTGTTACTTGAAGAGGAGGAAATAGACGTACCAGTAGGAAGTGCGAGGCCAAAAGAGAATCGACTAGTATCCACCGAGATAGGCCCACCTGTCCTGAAAGGAAAGGAATGCTCATCGAAAATGACTTGAGTGGATAGGAAGATGCGACCAGTAATAGGATTCAGACATCGATACCCCTAATAATGATAAGGATACCCAAGGAAGACACATGGTTGAGATCGAGGTTCTCACTTATGGTGTGTGTAAGGTCGTAAATAAAGATAGCAGAGACGCCCAAACACCCGTAAGTTAGAGTAATCAGGTAGACTACCATGAAGCATCTCGAAAGGAGACCTGAAATTAAGGAATTTTGTATGTAATCTATTAATAAGGTACACTGCTGTTTCGAATGCAAAATCCCAAAATTTTGGTGGAATGGAAGAGTGAGAAAGTAATGTGAGTCTCATGTCAACAATATGACGGTGTTTGCGTTCAGCAGATCCGTTCTGTTGAGGAACATGAGGACATGAGATACAGTGGAAGATACCAGTTCTATAATTCAAACTGAAAATTTAAAAAGAGAAACTCTTTTGCACTATCTGATTGAAAATACTTAATTTGACGTCCATGGAGATTCTCGATTTGAAGATGAAATGCTCGAAAAACACTAAGTACATCATATCAAGATTTAAGAACGTAAAACCAAGAGTATTTACTGTAATCATGAAGGAAGTGAATGTAATAATGATGACAAATATGAGAAGTGATTGGTGCAGGACCCTAAATATCAGTATGAACAAGCTCAAAAGGAAATGTGTTTTTGTGAATAGTAGAAGGAAAATAGTTATTTATTAATTTCCCTTCTTGACAGACAGAACAAATATGACCAACATGGTCATTATTAAGAGAAAAGGAAGTGCGTAAAGCACGACGAACTATGGGAAAAGACGAATGCCCCAGGCGTTGATGCCATAGGACATTGGACCCGGACACAGAGAAATGAGCTTGAGGACGGTCGATGTGTCTGTCTCTCGAGGGGAAACAATAGAGTCCATCTCTAACCGGGCCACGCATCAGCTCCCGGTGCGTATGGCGATCATTCACAATGAAACAATCTGGGTGAAGCTCAAAGAAGCAAGTATTATCATTAATGATAATAATTCATGCTAATCTTCTCTAT
This sequence comes from Punica granatum, assembly GCF_007655135.1. Taxonomy (NCBI): domain Eukaryota; kingdom Viridiplantae; phylum Streptophyta; class Magnoliopsida; order Myrtales; family Lythraceae; genus Punica; species Punica granatum. The sequence continues at coordinate 1,546,649 of NC_045127.1, read as the reverse complement.
TAGTAATAGTAGTTTATATTGCAAAGTAAAATAATTATTTTAAGTAAAAATGGTTCTTCTTTGTTAATTATTTAATTAATAATTAAATTATAATGTACATTTATTTTTATTATAAGAAAATATGTTTTTATTAAGAATTTTTTTTAATTATTTAGATAATTATGCTTATTAATTTATTAAAATAGTTATTTCTAATAATTACAATTAAAAATAATAATATTATTAATGCATTATTAATAAACGCTTGTAATGTTACTAATTTTACTATTTTTAATTAAAATAATTACTTTTATTACTAATCACAATTTTCATTAACTTTAATTAAAACAATTAATTTTTTAGAAATATTTACTTTTAAATTATTTAAAATGTTTATTTTTATTAATTATAAAAATTGTCATTAAAATTATCTATTTATCCTATTAGATTTGACATGAAGGGCATTTCTACCTTTTCGCCCTATTTTTGTTTTTTCCATTCCATATTCAACATAACCAAATGTCAAAATTATAATTCTCAGTTTTGTTATTTTCTCCAACCAAACAAATAAAAGTTCATTATAATTTCTATTTTATTCCCTAGTGATTCTAATCCATGTCTATTATATTTTGTATCAATTTCATTTGAGCAAACCAAACGTAGCCTTATTGAAGTATCTTATGGCTCCCTTATGCAGTAGCTATCGGGGTTCAATCTATTGAGGTTATCCTTCCCATAAAAGAAATGCATTATTATCACATTCATCATCATCATCATCAGCGTTTGGACAAGGGGGTTCGTACTTAGATATTTAAGAAAGATTCGTAAGTTACTAGATTGGAGCTAATGGCGATCCAGGGAGGAAACTGTCCAGCCTGGTGAAAATTGGGAAGATGAATGTTCGGTTAATGGGTAGACCCATTTAATACGAACAACTGCTCTGAAATGATCGACCGATAGAACTCCAACCAGCTGCATGCCCTCACTTCTTTTTCTGGGAAAATACTCCTCGCCTTTTGCAATTTTCTTTTTTCGGTTAATAACTCTTCGCCGTCTGTAATTTTCTCTTTTTTGGTTAATAATGACGACGAGTTCTTCGGATATTATTCTCTGCCATAACTACTATTGGGCACAAAGAAAGCCCTGCAGACATCTACATCGACGGCCTTCAAAATATGCTCGGTTCATCCATCCAACTACTTTTATCATTATTATAAGAATAATATCCTAGATGGTGATTTTGAATGCGATATGAACACAAGGGGCTGAGTGTAAATTCGATCGATGGATTGCACCTAATTTCTTCTCGATTCTTCCTCACGTTGCCTTTTGCTCGTCAGATAGTCATACCCTTCTGCGTGTACTAAAGTAATTGTTTCACGAGAGAGCTTAAGAATTTAAAAGGACATCAAATCTCTTATGAAACTTGTGAACGGACATCAATCCAGTACGACAAGAAGTCTTGTTTTTCCAGCTCAAAACAAGGAATATATATATATATATATATATAGATAAAGAGAAGATATAATTCACTCACCCAAAAAGAGAGGGAGAGTTGGTGGGGGGTGGAGAGAGAGAGAGAGAGAGGGAGAGATGGTATATATACATGTAATAAATACCGATTAATATATATCTTCTAGGGGTTTTTCAGAAATTAAATGAACTATATTATACAGTATTGCATAATGATGCAAATTATATATATGATGCTAATCGCAACATATACCAATACTTGTATGTACACGATAAAATGAGTCTCCATAGTCATCATGTTAATTACTGGATATTAATTATGATTTTCTCAAAGTTCTCGCTCATGTCAAATAAAATTCATCATTGATCTTTGTACTAACTCATGGCCTCCCTTGTCAAATGAAAAAAAAAAACAATTCATTATTGATCTTTGTACTAGTCCATGGCATCCCTTGTCACTGGAAATAAAACAATTCATCATTGATCTATTATCAGGTACAAGATGTTATTTTCTCCATTGAAATGTCCCAACTATTCGATTATTCACCTCCTTAATGAATATGGAGAAATTGAAACAGAAAATTTTTTTTACCCCTTAATAAGCCGATTCTGCTTAACTATATTAATCGAAGGCTCTTTGGGCTTCCGGATACCAAAGTGCACACAAAAATAAAATTTCTTTTCATCAAATTTACTAATACGTTTGGCGATTTAATAAGGGAAAGAAATTTGCCAAAGTTCAATTCAACTCCCTCTGAGATTAGTTTGGGCAACTCATGATATGATGCTCTTTCTAACTTGGAGATTGACAAAGAATTAATTGGGCATTACATGACTTCGTGACATAACCTTTTCACCGACTTCCTCGGGAATATGCAGAGGCTATTTTATAAGGTTTTCATTTGGATTGGTTTGTTTTCATCTGTGTCTCAAGTTTGGGCAATGCATATATTAACTAATCGAGCTATATACATATATTCATCGTAAGAAGTAAAAAATTTACGACAATATATACTAGCTTATACATTAGCATATCCATAAGTAGGTGAAGTGTATTAAGTTCATTGTAAGCGTGGCTGCTGGATGCTTTTCTTCGTTAACCATACATACTAAAAACTTCTCTCATGCTTAATCTCTATTAATTTGTTATGTTTCCGAGTGAGATATATATTCAAGTATTCAACCCCAGACAATTCACTTTGCAGAGGTGTATATAAATAATTAGTAGGTTTTGTTTGGTTTTTAAATAAAAAATTTTACTCTACCCAACTTAATTATATTCTTTCCCAAATTCAACACTGTAATTATTATTATTTTATCTTTTCTCCATTTAATAATAATATTTCATTAATATTTTTCGGAAAAAGACAAAAAATCCTTGTGGTTTGGGATCGGAAAAAATTACATCATGTTCTTTTATTAGGACAATTAGCCCCATGTGGTTTGCTCCGTTAGACATAGGAGATTACAACGTTAATTTTTTTCATTTTTAGTCTTCAATCTTTAGCATTTTAATTATTTTGGTCTAAATATTTTTCTTTTATCATTCATATTCTCAACTTTTCATTTTATTTCATTTTAGTCTTATAAAGAAAAATTGAAGGGGGAGGGGGTCGGGGCCGCCAATCGGTGATCCCGACCCCTCCAACGAGGTCGTTGGCGTCATCTATGGGTGCCGGCGCCCTCGGTGGAGGATTCAGGATCACCGATTGGCTACCCCGACTCCCTCCCCCTTCGATTTTTCTTTATAGAACTAAAATGAAACAAAATAAAAAGTTGATGATAGGAATGATAAAAGAAAAAGATTTAGGATCAAAATGATTAAAATGCTAAAGATTGATAACTGAAAATGAAAAAAAATTAACTCCATAACCCTTTATGTCTAACGAAGCAAACTACGGGAGGTTAATTGTCCCAAACAAAAAAAAAGAAGATGCAATTTGTCCCAATCCCAAACCATAATGAGAGTTTTTGTCTTTTTCCCAATATTTTTTTAACAATTTCTATAATCAATCTTTTATAAATTTCCTATATACTTTCACATCTATATGTACATATATATATATATATATACTCTACCCAACTATATATTTATCAACACTTACAATCATTATACAAAATCAAATTAAATTGGATCATGATTCAACTCCAAAACCAAATGCAAGCTAAGTGTCCTACCATCGAATACTTTGTTTCATAAATTTAGATCACACGCATGTAGTATACTATATATATCTATATATATATAATTAGATAAAAGGCCGTTAGGAATTATAAAATCTCACAAGAAAAAAATGAAAGAATAATTATGAATTTATATGAGATTTAGATAGCAACACTTATTAGCTTAAGTTTTTAAGTGAATATGGACCCAGATCTGTATAAGCTCATGGAAATTCAATATGATATCAGAGCACGTTATGCTTTCACGCACATGTGTGGGCTCACACCAAGTCAAATTCAATTTTGAGTGCAGCCAAAACTGCATATCGTGTTAGTCCCCATCGCCCGAGTAGGGAAGAAGAGCCTAACTCAAGGTTAGCTGTTGAGGGCAGATATTTAAGGGTACATAGCACATATTAGATCACAGGTTACTACGTGAGGACAAGTGTTAAGATATGTTATTCCACACCGAAAAATCGAGAAAGAAAACACAAGCTCATATTAGGCTTGGGTCTAATAACTTATCAAATTAAGTTTTTGGATTCCAAATGGGTTCAAGTCCGTGTAGGTCCAAGTGTAAATTTTACATGGTATCAGAGCCCACGTCACTTGTGTGCGTGCCAACACGTGTGTGCGCACTCACACCGCACCTGGCCCAATATGTTCGAGTGTAACTAAGAGCGAGCCTCGCATTAGTCTCCCCTCTCCTGAGCACAGAAGATGAACCCAACTCGATGTCAGTTGTAGAAGACGGATGTTTAAGGGGCACATAATAACGTGTAAGTAGAAAAAGACCATACGTTGCATATGCGGGCGAGTATTGAGACTTATAAAATTTCATATGAAAAAAATGAAAGGATAACTATAGGTTTATATGAGATTTATGTATCGACACTTATTAGCTTGAGTTTTTAAGCGAATATGGGCCTAGATCCATATAAGCCATGGAAATTCAATAAAGACAATATACAATATAATATAGTATAGATTTGGTCAAGAAAATTCAACCGAGCTTGGCTAGCTTAATTATTCAGCTAAATGAAGAGGTTGGCATAATTGACGTATAGCAAACATAATTAAGCTAGACAATTGAATGCCCTGCCCTTTGAAATAAAAAGATCCCGAGACAGGAATTAGAGTCAGTCTAACTCGTAATCTCACTTTAAAAAAAAACCCCAAAAAGAGACTATTTAATTTATTTTATTCCTAGTCACCACATGCATCATGAACGCCCTTCTGCCATTAGTTGTTCTTTTTTTTAGCAATAAAACTCTCGATGCCTGTTTTTTCTCTGAATAAAAACTCTCGATGTCTAATTCTTTATCACATGCACCAGAATTTTAATTAGAGCTTACTAGCTTTCCATATTCATGGAAAACGGTCATTGAATGCCGATGCTGTCGATCTGCTGGCTCGTGTCTGCATTATGATGAGTAACATGCATTGCAACATTTTACATATATATATAATTGCTATGGAGCTAGGCTCGAATAGCTAAATAATGATACATAATTATTTTATTATTATTATTATTATTTTTGGGTCCCTCGGAGTACTTCCACTGAGGCCTCGAATATCTGTACTACAGATAAAATCTACCTAGTAGAGAAGAGGCACTCTTTTTTTTTCCCCTTAAGTCTATATAAATGATTTATCGTGGACATTGAAGATTAATTATAATTGATTAATTAATGAAGAGACACAGAGAGATACAGAAAAGCACCCAATGCAATGCAATAAGTTAGATATCTACTTTAATATTTTCTTACTGGCATAATGGCATAAGTTTCCCGACGGTTAGATATCAACATCCAACCAAACCCTTTGTTGATCCCTCTGGAAAAGAAAATGTTAAACTTGAGGAGCAATCTAAAGCCACATATATAAAACTTTGGGTTGAGTGAATTTAATGTCGTCCATGTTTCTTTCTTTTGTTTTTTTGTTTTTTTTTTCCTTTTGTCTTGTTTTGTTGTTTGTTGAGGTAATTAATTAGAAAAATAATAATATTAAGGATATTTTCCATTTTTCTGTTTATATTTTGTATATATACATATTGTTATCTCTTTCCTTTGACTTTCCATGTCATTAATTTTAACATGCTACGTAGCAACGACCTGGCTTTATGCTATATCACGACCATCGGGTACCTATGTATGGTCTTTTTCTGTGCACGTGGAAGCATCTTATCTTGTGGTATCAACATCCCGTATTAATTGTTCCCCGCCCGGCCCCTTAATCTCCTTTCTAATTAAAAAAAAAAAAGAGTATATCATTTCGATCATAATGAAGGCTCATATGTCTATACTCACTAAAAAAAGAAAGTCCTTCTATCTAGTACAAGGAAAATTAAAATTAAAAATTAAATAAATAGATATGAGTAGTTTTATTGTGCATATTATACCCGATATTCCTCTTAATTAATAAGCGATGAAAGAAGACATTGCACTGCACTCATTTTTTATGAGAAGTTTATTCTATTTTCTTTTTCAGTCATAAAGAAGACTAGATATCAAATCTGCAATCTCTAAGTTAAAGAAGAATATTGATTTTATTTGACCCAATGCTTACTAATTAAGTAGGGGGAAACTGTTTAGCTTTCCTCCAAAAAAAAAAAAGAACTGTTTTGCTTTATGGAGTTTTCAGTAATATACGTATTATGGCACTTTGCTCTCCAGCTTGCCGGGGTCCAATTTTATCTCTATCTACATAGGATAATGTTTCTAAATTAAAATGTCTATCAAGAGACGAGCCGGTTCTCGATCCGGAGCATTCTTTGAAACGTCGAAAGAAATGTGATTAACGATTGTTAATAATTCTCTTTCTGCTTCTTTCTTCTTCTTTTTCTTCTGAAGAAGGATATTGCATGAAATTTCATGCAATCCTTCTTTTTATGTTTTTTGTTTGACAAATTCCCACTAATTTCAAGTTGATGTTTTGTCTGCCCGTATATTCCGCAGTTGGTTTAGAAACGTGAGCTTTTAGAAGTTCCCTCCAAGAAAAATGCTTCCAAATATTAGAAATAAAATAAGAACAACTATAGTTATTAAATTATAAAAATAAAAAAGAAAATGAAGAAGAGCAAAGAAACATGTGGCTAGTTATTATTTAATAAACTAACTAGACGACTCAGATCATATTCTTGAATGTCAAGAATGTCCACAGCAGTGGTCGTGGATTTAGTTGGGGTTCAGTGAACTGATATTAAAAAGCTTGTAATATGGGTAACTCGTCATAATATATATTTCAAAATATTAACTATCTTGTGATATGGTTGGGTTTATTGTTGATTGAGAAACCATTTAGGAGATATCAATACCGTAAAAGCATGAGAGTCACGTACTACGCGGGACAGCATGTTCTGATCAGTGATCAAGCGCAAGGCTATTCATTCATGCGGGTGTAGAATTGTCTAGCGGTCCTTAATCAGTTCTCTATCTCTGGATTGCTTTCATGCAACTCCTTAAAAATTCGAAAGCCATGATTTCGTTTGGTGCCTGTACCATTTTAGGTAGGAAGGTCGCATTCCAATTCAAAATGCCATATAGTTTGTTGTGTCCCTACATTGGGACACTCCCAATAAACTATTTATGTATATTTATAGAAAAATAAAGTTTAATTTGATTTTAGACGGAAAAAAATAAAGAAATTAATCTGCGCCAATAATCTGATGGCGAACTCTCCTTTAAATTCAACCCACCTAATTGAACTGCTTGCTAATTAATTGCTCTCTCTCTCTCTCTCTATCTATATATATATATATATATATATATTTGTTACAATTGAGGGTTATCGACCTATATAATGAAATAAAAATCATAAGAACTAATAAATGGACACGGGTAAATTCATTGAGTTTCGAACCTGAAATCTCTTAATTACTAAACGAGGGTGTGCGCCACTGTGCTACTAGGGGTGATCACGGTTTAGGTTGGGTCGGTTTTAGGATAAAATTTTGGGGCACCACTTTCGTCGGTTTAGGATTTTCAAAATCTGTCACAGAGAACCGAAACTGAAAATTAGTGAAAAACAAACCCTCACAGAGAACCGAAACTGAAAATTAGTGAAAAACAAACCCTTACGGATACGGGTTTTCTCGGATCGATTCTCGGGTTACCCAAGATATTAGCAATGCCAGAATAATTTAAAAAAAAATCAAAATCAAAATGATAGAGTGGAAATCCTCCGAAGACATGCACTATCGGAAAAATAAAGAATCAACCTAAAGAGAAAAAATTCAACAACAAGCATTACGAGCCACAAGCCACAAAGGTGAAAGAAAATCATTAAAAAATATCAAATTGAGTTCTTGTTCTTACGGCACATAGAGTGAGAGAGTGAAAAAAAAAACGAAAATTATTTTCCAAGGAGTTGGAGAACTCGTGAGATGAAGAAAGGCGGAGAAGACAATGGTTTTAGGGTTTCAGAGAAGAAAAAGTGTGCGTTTGGAGGCGCCTGATGTTGGGCTGGGCTGGACTAGGGGCCTCGGGCCTTACATTATTAACTATATTATATAATTTTGAGTCGGCTCGGGGTATTTGGAGTTTTAATTTTCAAACCCAACCCGAAACTGAAAGTTATCCAAGGAACCAAACCAAGAACCGAACTGTGTTCTAGGAGACCCGAATATTCGGAGCGGATCGGCTCAGGTTTTCGGGGCAGCTGATTTTTTTGCTAAGCCATATGTGCTACACTCTCTTTGATTAATTATATACAATGAAAAGGGACAATATATTTTTGTGATCGACTAGGAATCAAGATCAACAGCACTTTCCATGTCCTTTATTTCTCAATCTCATCGGCAGGACAACTGTTTTTAGTAGAATCTAACGTTAATGCCACGGTAATGTCTTTTTTGCCAACATGACTTGATTCGGGTGGTTCGGAATATGTTATGTACATGTTAAGTGATGTCTCTTAATTATTTTTATTCATAGAGAGAATTCATGATTAGGAGAGTTACTTTATCTCTTAGTGGGTCAACTTGACTCGAACTTAGATCAGTCGAGAGATATGGACTCTAGATACTAGCTAGGCGGTGCTCACTTAAAAAAATGATAATATTTTTAATTCAACAATAATGCGACAATGGAAATTATGGGGTTTCATTTGGGCTAGAGGTTGAATTATCACACAAGGAGAATAGACCAAAATGGCATTATTGGGCCTCGTGAACCATAAAATTCGGTTTTTTCGATTTGATAAACCACATAACCACATATATTACGTAAATTCGATAAATTTTTCAATCATCCATAGTAAATCGCCAATTCCATAACGAAATACACATACAAAATAACTCATCGTACAAAACAACCAATCAACTACAATTCTAAATCAAAAGCAAAATGCATTCCCTGATAAACACCATCAAGTCCTAAAGCTTCATTATCTGGCCAACATCCTACAAAGTCAATTAAAAAAAAATCAGATTCTTCATCAATCCATTACATACAAATAACCATAAGAAAGTGTTCAAATACACCTTCATCAAGTTGTAATTAAGATAAATCGTTCGATCAGCCAAACTAACAGATATTGTAAGTAAAATATATAAATGTTGTAAGACACAAATGGAGAAAAATAAAACATATATAATATCCGGTTCGGTTTTGTTATTTTTCAATTTTTCACTCTAAATACCGAAAACCACACCAGATTCAGAGTTTTCAAGAAAAAACCACCCACTAACCAACATATTTAGATATTTGGATATTCGGCTCGGTTTCGGTTTGGTTTCCTGTTGTGGTCCGACCAAATCTTAATAATTATTTTAAGCCAATTAATTCATAGATACAAGAACGAGTGGACAAGACTCAGAAACAAAAAAAACAAGAAGGGGGCGCCCGTCATTTTGGGGAAAAAAACCAGATGCTTCTACTTCTTAATCGAACGGAAGGCTGTGTTCAGCGGACATGACAAGGATTGGGTTGGGACTTCGACATACTCAGCATATAACGACGGGAATGGGAAATATTATGCCATCGGACTCCTAACCAGAAAATAAACTAAATGCAGTTCTTGATAAATACATGTAATATATGTACGTAAGTCATTTGCTCATAGGTTGTGGAAATTTTACGGGAGTCTAATAAGTTTGTTTGTCCTTGCTTTCTTTCTCTTATTTTACCATTTTGCATGCTAATAAGATTGCGTTGAGTGGAAATTTTACAGGAGTCTAATAAGTTTGTTTGTCCTTGCTTTCTTTCTCTTATTTTACCATTTTGCATGCTAATAAGATTGCATTAAGATGTCTAATTTGGGCCTCTAATAGTGCAGTTTTTTTGCTCAATAATACGGTGGGCACCACCAGGAGCTTAGTATAGTTCACATAAGTGTGAGATGAACCCAAGCCAAAGAGCTCACCCTAGCATATGTCTCCGGGGGGATTCGAACTCAAGACTTGAGAGTCCCTAAACTACATGGAAGTGAGCTTGGAACCACTAGACCATCACCCTTGATTGTCTCCAATATTGTAGTTATTGGATTGTCATCGCGTTTTACATGGGCATTTGAACATCTCTCTCATGGATTATGAGCCCATATAAGGCCTTATGGGCCTAATGAATATTATCCTTTCTATCTTGGGCTGAGCCCACAGACAACACATCTATGATTGAGCAGTGATTGGGCAAATTTGTCGTACTTTTTATTTTCTTGAAATGAAATTTTTTATGATAATATTTCATAATATTATCGGATTCAGAAAGAAGATTTCTAGGCAGGTATTATTGTTTTGTCCTGTCATGGGGACAACAATCACTCCAAATTGTAGCATCCAACGGAGCAGAAACTCATGGAAAAATAATATTTGGAGGAACAACTTAATTATGTCCCAACAATGTCTAGTGCGACGTCTGATCTCTTTGCAAAAAGTTTTCAGTGGTACTGCACTGCAAAGATTCCATTCGTATGAATAACAGTCCATTAATTCCTCTGTCTTGTTATCAATAATAATAATAAACGTAATATTACCTTTCAGTGTGTAAAATGCGGCCGTAGAAGATTATCATGCCAGTCATTATCGATATGAAAAAAGCATAAAGTCATTTATTATCGGGCAATATGCATTCGCTAAATTCTTCTATTCGGTTTAACTGTGTTGGGGAAAATGAATGCAAACGAGGAAAAAGCTCGAAACAAATTTTCCAGTCACTCTATCAAGAATATTAGTATTAGTATATGCTAACTAAAGTGCAACTTTTTTTTTGGCCAATAAAGTGTAATTCAAATCCCTCTTCTTTATTCGCTATCTCAAGATATCCATAGTCTATATTGTGAATAGTTCTCGTTCGACTGTTAGCATGATCCTAACTAGTCACGAGCTGGCTTTCTAGCGAGTTTCCAACCCTTCGCTACATGTAAAGCTTTTCTTCATTAATTACAACTTATCAACTGCATTGTGTCTCGCGGTTGTAACTCGAATTGTAGATATTATATATGAAATGACGAAGAAAAGGGGGAGATCTTTACATGATGCTGGTGTCTCATTCTAACCCAGCAATGAAAGAGAGAGCTGCCACTTACTGATAATGATTTTAGCCATTTTGATGCAAAGAAGTTCCAAAAGCAAAATGAGACCATGAGAGCGGGGTTAAGAGGTGGAGGAGGAATCTTTTTTCGCAGCCCAACTCAAATGAGAAGGGAGAGGCGAGGGTGAGGGTGAGGGAGGAGAGCCCAAAATTAAAATGGAAATTAAAATTAAAATTTCCCCCATATTTTGACCCAAGTGGGAATCTGATTTTCTCCTTTCTCCTATTCTTTCTTTTCAGTTCCCCAAAAATCTTCAAAGGGGAGTTTCGTAGGGCAATGTGTGTGTCTGCCACAATGACTCCTATAATCAGTGCATTCGTGCAATTGCTTGAAAAGAAGTCAAAAAAGATTTGCTTTGGGAATTGCTTTTTCCTTTCTTTTCTTCTCCTCTCTTCTTTTCTTTTATGTATACGGGGCAAAAGTTTCTTTTTTGCCACTTTTGTGCTTGGGAGTGAACTTATAGCCATGTATGTGTATATATATATATATATATATATATAGCTGTATTTCAATATGAAAGAGTGAGAACGCAAGATTAGAAAGTCGGTAGCGCGTATTGATAATTTATTCATGTCATGTTTGGTCGTTTTAATCAAACAGAACGAAGAATAACATGAAACTGCAAAACATAGTCGTTTTATGTAGCAAATTCATTCAATTCTCTCGTATCAAAGAGAAGTTTTGAATATGGAACATTTTCTTTTGTGATTGTTGAAAGGGAGAAGAAGTTGCTATCTCTTGATTCAAGCCGTCAAATGATGGGAAACTCGTAAACTTTTATGCTAACATTCCTCGTCAAACAGGTTTATGGGCTTGAAACAGGCCCATTTAAAGGAGAGTGGGCCTAATCTTTCCTCGAACAGGTTTGCCTCTTATGCCTCAAAATATTCTCAGCTGAGTTTATCGATTATTGCTTAGAATTCTATGAAATCCTTGGCCCCGTTGTTTACATCACATCACATCCCTAAGGCGGAAATTTAAGGATTGCACTGTGAAATGGATGCAAATTCTCTGTTATCCCAGTGGGAAAATAATAGTCATTTCGTCGGTGCATAGCAGTTTCTACTGCAATTTGCAGACAATGGGCGAACATAGAAACACGTCTAGCATGTCCACAATGCATCCACGTAGTTAAACTATTGTACCCAAGAAAGCGAGAAAGTTGCAGGAGTATTATATAATTATGGGTAAATATTGTGGATGAATTAACCAAGGATATTTTTTATGACATTTTTCTCAAGACAGGTTGATCAAAATCATCTACCGTCAGGAAAGTTCAGGTATCAAACACCAGGGAGTCGAGATTCAGTCCGATGGTAGGGTAGGGGGACTTGAAGTGGCAAAAGATGAAGGGAGGGGGTCGGGGCGGGGACGCAACGAGAGGGGAGAACGAGAAGAAGGGGAAAGAGTTCGGGCAGCTGTCTATGTCCATGGAAAGGGAGCACGTGAGCAACACGTTGGACCCCTCTCGAATGTCTGTCTTTGATACCATCGTTCCACATTATGTAAATGCACTCTTTAATTCAATTCAATTCAATTCAATTCCCTTCCTACTGAAATTATATAGGCCTCACATTGTGTGGTATATATGGTATGATGAGTTAGTCATATCCTTTGTCACATTAATTGCTTGACCCTGTGCGTCGATTAGATCTCCCATTTCCTTTTCCTCTGCACAATTCATTACTTGTCTAATCTCTCCCATCAATCGTAATAGTATGCATTACATAGATGACAATACATTATGCAATCCTAGGTAGATTCCTTATTCCGAGTAAAATAATTTTCTATAATATCATCATGGCACCGTGCACTCTCTCTGTATAAATATTTTAACTTAATTACTTAATTCAGTGTGATGAATATCATCCAACGAATTTATCCATTGAAAAAAAAATTCCAAAAGATTGTTATAAAGATCCCAATAGGTCCTCACTTCTGTCAAATGACCAGATTGAATGCCTAACATTAAGATCAATTGGCATCATGGTTAGGAAGACAATTGGAAAGATCAAGTGTGCCCGATTTTGCTGACCCAAGCTGGAACAGGAAGATAGTGGCCGGAGAGAGAATCGGAGTGATAGGAGTCAAGTTGTAAGGGTGTTGTAAGCATTTACTACAAGAAATGGCCCTTATCTAATTCCGCATCTCTCACGATTTGATGTGCATCCTTAGCGCAAGAGTGGAACCCACATTCGACTCCGCTCCATTCCCTCAAATTATCCGTATTGGGGGGTTCTGGAAGACGATATGACGATGATATATATATATATATATATATATATATATATTTCAAGAAATTGAATTTGATATCGATTGTTCTATATGTAGAATAACATGATATTAACTAAGTCGATCAACCCAATTTGATGTACATCATCAACAAATTAAGCAAGATCTATGAAAAGATCCTGTCTTAGCTTCAACCCTCGCTCGCTAAAACCTAGCGCAACCCTAATTAATCCATGGGAAAGAGCTTAGCACTAGCAGACAGAGATGAAGGCCTTTCATGCACAGCCACACGAATCCCACATCTACACCCCTTTGAAAGTGGCCCTAATAAATCCCATTTTTAGAGTGATGGTATGGACAACTGGAGAGACTTATATAATCACAACAGATATATGATGTGTATTTGATGAGATATGATTGATGGGAACTGAAATCAAGGTGTATCTTTCTCCTTCCCCTAGTATCCCAAAAATCTTCAAATCTCAGTTCCTACGTAGCTAGCTTAGCTAGCTAGCTGCTCACCATCATAACAATTTGTGTATATATTCTCCAACATGTGTATATGTATATGTACATATGTTTTTTCCCCCCCTTTTCTGGCGTATTATTATTATTATTATTATTATTATTATATTGTAAATATTATTTTTTTGGTGTATATCCCCATATCCGAAAGTCCAAAGGGCTCCGGCTAATTCAGTTTAAACCGAATCGATCCATCAAGAGGAATAAAACTTTTTAAATATGGATTTTTTTTATTCACAGGACTTATATTCGAAATCAATTTATTTGAGGGAAACAAACGGCGAATCGTTTGAATCAATTCATATTGGTGGTAAAATATTATCATTGTTGTGTATATAATATCGGTGGACAATGATGTGCATATTTATTTCTGGCCACAGCAGACAGGTGAGGGAAAGGGACTCCATTGTTACAGAGGTGCAATGCTCGCAAGGTCTTGTGGGTGTTGACCACGTAATTGAGCTAGCCATACACATATTTTTACTGTTTGAGGGGGAGGAAAAGATTTCCGAGTGTGCAATCATCGTCAACATGTGAGTAGGGACAATACATATATTTTTATTTTATATATATACACACATATGGTCAGCATAGGGCCGCCAAGTTCTAGCGGAAGCTATAATACAAGTGCTACTCTGACGTATTGGAACTTTTTGGTATTGCACCATATATCACTCGCTCTTTTCACCTACAGTAGTAGATCGGGTTTGGGTTGATCTGAATTGGGTCATATCATTCATGATTTCGAGTCGGAATCACGGTCTACTCGATTGCTATGAGTAGTAATTCTAGAAAATGCGCTCAACCTAATTTGGGAGCTAGAGACACATGTCTTGCTAGCTGGCTAGCTAGACCGAACTAAAGAGAATGTGTTTGGGACCCGTTTATCAACTTTCGATAGAAATATACTTTTCACGAACTTCTGCTTTCCAATGGGCAATACCAAGCTAGCTCGTAGGACTTCATTAAAACCAACCGGTCGACAATAGAATTTCCAGCGTACATATATGTTATATTCATATGCCATTTTGAAGATACCCAGATGCATGCCATGAGAACATGCATATATATACGAGGTCACATGCCCATGCATCCATAAAGCCAAGCATCAATCCGACAACTCTCTCAATCTCCTGCACAACGTACTTATTTTATCATTATAATTTTGACCTATTATTATTATAATAAGTATAACTTTAGCAATGTGCAACTATTGCTCGAGACAATGTTGACTACCACTTGGCTGCCGGTCGAGTGGAAATTAAAGTGTCAACTGCATGCATGCTCTTGCTATGCCAAGGATTTGATCAATCGATGATCATTATATTGTCGACCAAAACAAAACCACAGACACTGAGAGAGGGTAGCTGCTATTGCTAGCTATAGGCTACATGCATGATTAGAATTGCAAGCCAATCACCCAACATATATGTTGATGTTACCTTATTATTGTTGTTAAGTTATAGTACGAAGGGAACCCCGCCCTCTTCCTTTTTTGTGTTTTGTCTTTTCCCTTTCGTTTCACTTGTTAAGTAGTTTCCTGCGTGTTGAGAATTTAAAATCCCGTATGAAAAAATAACTATAAATTTTATATGAGAATTTGGTATTTATCAGCTTAAACTTTTAAGTGAAAATGGATCCGGGCCCGTATAAATTCAATGAAAATTCAATATCGTATCAGAGTCCAGGTTAAGCGTGTGTGTACCCACACCATGCTAGACCCAATACATTCGAGTGTAGCTAAGAGTGTGCCTCGTATTAGTCCCCTCTTGCCCGAGCACGGAAGATGAGTCTGGCTCGATGTTAGTTGTTGTTTAAGGGCACGTGACAACATGTAGGCAAACAAAGACCCCTACCATGTTAAGCCCAATATGTTCGAGCGCCTCGTATTAGTCTCTCATCGCCCGAGCATGGAAGATGAGCCAAGTTCGAGATTAGTTGTTGGGTGTTTAAGGGCATGTGACAACGTATAGGCAGAAAAAGACCACATGTTGCGCGTGAGGGCGAGTGTTGATAATTATAAAATTTCACATATAAAAAATGAAAGAATAACTATTGATTTATATGAGACTCGGGTATCAATACTTATCAGTTTAAACTTTTAAGTGGATATTTGTCCAGTGTTTGTATAAACAGATGGAAATTCAATGCCGCTTATTGCTAAAGAGGAAAGCAGTGTGTGCGTATGTGGTCATGTGTCTTCTGGACACGAAACAAGGGCCTGCTCAGTGTGTAACACCATCACCCCCCCCCCCCCCCCCCCCCCCCCCCCCCCCCCCCCCCCCATCGAGAATACATTACTTTTGTCTGCTGGGTTTGACCGTTCATTATTTTGATCCGTAATTATGCCATGTTACCCCTTAATTATTTTGATTATTACCTCTTCAATAAAATATTAATGAACTTTATCTTGGTCCCCGGCCTCTCCTGGGTTGATATCTCTCTTCACCATGAAGATTTTCAGGTGCTGCCATAATTTTGCTCAGCTTATAATTAAGGAGTGATTCCAGAGACATCCGATAGATCGGTTGATGCTTCTAGGATGCGCTAATTGTAGTCATTGAGTTTATTGGATACGAGGCACGTTATAATGACCTGAAACCCACATCGTTAGCGTATTCAAATGAAAAACTTTAATTTGCCAAATCATGCGGTTATAACTGCCTACAACTTTGGTTACACACCAACTGTTGGAGTCATTGTTGAATGCTAATAAAAAAGGCTCGATCGATGAAGTTGAAATTAATAACTTGTGAGCTATAAACCTTTGTAAAGATTGGCTAGCTAGATAGCTAAAACCAGGCACGGTCAACGCTGATTGGACCAAATGGATCATCCATACAGGAATCATATATAAGCTCTCATGCATAGATTTCTAACCAAATCTTAATGATATGATTGATTCTTATCGTACCAAACTGCGTAAGTCGTATTTCTTACATTAAGATTGAAGAAATGAAAGAGAGGGAGATTGACTTTATAATCCTATTTCACACCAACTATCAATGTTCCAACTGCCATGCACAGAAGTTAAGGCAAAGATAATATAATTCATTTTAATCTAGGAAACTCTGATCATGACGTACACATAAATTATCACAGTATTTGATAATGTTTGACGAATCGGTGTGACTTCTATATTCTTTTGTGTGCTGTACCTACGTCAGCTCGTTTAGTGTTATCTTAAAGATAGTAAATCTATTATTTAAATTAACAACTTTAGTAAATTTATTATTTAAATTATTAACAACTTCAAATTCTCCTTGAATAAAAAGAGTCGCCAATGTTTGACTAGTAATAATGCATGGGTAAGTACACTAATTAATGGAGTAAAAGGCATTTTACCCTCATTTAAAAATTTGTACTGTGCCTTCCGACCTTCAAAAGGATAGGCACTTTGCCCCCACCGATCGATTTTCCGGCCAAATTGAGTCACCTGAGTAGCATGTGACATTTTCAAGTGACAAATAGGTCATTTAACCTCATTAATGAATAATCAAATTAAAAAATCTAATTAGAAAAAAAAGGAACCTAATAGAGATTGGAGAAGGGTATAGAGCTCCAACGGTTTTCTCAATCTCTACCTCTAAGCAGCAGATGTTCGACAAATTCGACAAATTGAGGAGGTTGATGCTCTAAGACCAAGTTTTTGAAACCAAAAACCATCAAATTGAACATGTCGATGCTCTAAGGCAAGCTTTGAGTAAGAGTGAACCCCTCCACCATCACCAAGATCCAAAATTTGGAAACCAGTAGAGGAAATAATCAATGAATAGAGCAACCACCATTCGATCGGGAAGGAGGAATGTAGGTAGAGTCTCCATAGTAGTAAGTGTTGCAGCTTGAGACGTCTCCGTACATCTTCCTTCTCTCGATTCTGATCGCCTCTCTCCATTCCTTCCCCAGTTTCTTTTTTTAATTTATTATTATTATTATTATTATGAGATAAAATGACGATTTTATCCTTAAGAAATGTCATATGCATGGCACATGACTCGATTTGGCCGGAAAATTAACTGAACGGGATAAAGTGCCTATTTTTCATAAAGATCAGCAGGCACCGTACAAATTTTCAAAGGTTGAAAGTAAATGCTTCTTACCCCAAAGATTATGGGGGCAAAGTGCTTTTTACTCTAATTAATGGGAAGAGTTACATCAGAAAGATTCTCGTAGGATTTGATAGAAACAAAATCTTAGAAAGGATAAGAAAAATATGTTATCTTGGAGTGCAGGAACAACACATGGGAATTAATAATGCGATATATATTTTAATATCTATATACATACATATATGTAAACATAATTAGTATCAATTATGCTCTGAGTAGGGAGGTCAAAGTTTTAACATTTGCTTCGAAATGGTGAAGCTTAGAACAGGCTCTGTCGGGGGAACCCCACCCCACCCCGCCTTGGGGATTTCCAAACTGGCGACATGACCGCCGCCGCCGCCGCAGCGGACGGCTTGGAGTGGAGGCGAAGCAAGCGGCCATGGGGTTTTAGATTGTTCCTCGGTAACGACGAAGAGATGCTCTATATATATATATATATATTCGGCAAGTTGCATTAGCAGGGTCGATATTAGTTTATATAGTTGGCCAACACAATTTTTTTTTCCGGTAAATGAATCCAACACAATTTAAATGCTAAAATTATAATCTAAAGCTAAATTTTCATCTGGATTCAGGTAGATATTTTTATCAGTCGTTATTTTATTTATTATTTATCACTGGTTATTAGAGTTTAAGAGGGCAGTAGATTAAGAAAAATTTGTCTTCGAAAAAAATATTATATATTTTCTTACAATTGGAGCACCTTTATTAATTAATTAACTAGCATGCGCCTAGACAATTGTTTCATAGGTTTCCATGTAAGGTAACATATGGTCTCAATGCATCTCATCTCATCATTACAATACATATTATTATTATTACTATGATGGTCAATATGACCGGTAAGCTATGTCAGTTACACATGGTCAAATCAAATGGATTAACCGCCTATCAAACTATTTATGCTTCTTTATTAACTATTAGGATTTCTATTTCATTATATTAATTTTATGGACCACACTTGTACCCAAAAGTGGACTAAATTAAGATCTATATGTACATAGTTTCAAGTAAAATTGAATGCAATATTGTGGTAAGCAACAAGAAGCAATTGAAATTAGGTTGTTTGGCGTATCATGTGCCTCTCTTTTTTTTTTGTGAAATTAAGGTTGGACGGCTCAATATGTATAATTATGATTTTTTAGTTGTAATTATATATTATCTATGAACTAATTACTAGTACTGTTAAATATAGTGTTGCCATGTCGTAGGACGCACTTTTTTTTATCTTGTAAATATTATCTATTGTTAAACTATTGGAATCGTTTCGGCCAAATCCTTATTTTTCGGTTACAAAGGAATCCTTTTTTAGGATGAAGGTTAGCTCGCAATTTATTCCATGTACATTCTAACTAAATGCCTTTGCAATAATATCTTTCTATCTCTCAATCATTATTATTTTCTGTTCGTATATATGAATTAATTAAATGTGCATCATGATTCCTGTAATTATACACCTTATAGCTAGGAGCTAGCTTTGTGGCGACTAATCATAATAGAATGTTGCTTAACCAAAATAAATGTAAAAGCCCAGCAACAGATCGTCATGCTGATGCAGCCATGAAGTGTACAGATACATACAATTAGAGAGTAAGGGAAACAATGTGAATAATTGAGAATTTCTTAAGTGGAGAGGTATTGATTTTCTTTGCAAATGCTTTCACGGGGGCCATTCACATGGGGTTGCTGCTGATGTGCATTTACAAAACTTTGGGACCCACATCAATCACAACAAAATAATTGCCATCCAGTGACAGTTTTTTTACTCACGGCTTCAAGTGTCACAGAAAGTGTGTTCTTTAGTGGCGGAAACTAATCTGTGGCTACAAGTTGGTCATTGCCTACGGCCCATCAAAGCGTCATTGTAGGTAGGTACATTACTGACGATAATTTTCTCGTCGATACAGTTTATCTATACTGCAAAATTAACTGCCACTATAGTTGCTAATACTTTTATTAATGTTTGCAAAAGGGGAAGGCAATGCTTGTTTTGATTAGATTGTTGCTTCTATGATTCTTGTTTGTTCTCAATTCTAGGCACTAGAAATTCTTGCAAAATGTCCATTCCATGAGATCCAAGGCAACTCAAGTCTAAAGCATTATGGTATATTACGTCATATATATATGTATATAAAATGGAGAATTCCAATCAAATATTGTCATCTATGTTCTTGCTTGATCTGTGAGATGTAATTTTGTTCTTTGGAATTTAGTCTAATTGCCTTCCATGCACATTATAATACAAATTATATGATAGTATTGGTCTTAATCCAATTGAATGATTACGGCCAATTAAAAAACACAAAATTCTTAACTTACAATGTCTTGAATTTCGGAGAATAACATTGATGGCTGCAACAAATGTTCCTGATATTTTGGATCCTTTCTTCACGGGGTCAACTTTCATTTTAGTTCTTTATTCCATCTATTAATCTCCATTATGACTTGATTTAGATATTCTGTCCTTTTCTTACTTGAAGCCAATTTCAAGAAATTTTCATCATCTTACATGTCTAGTTTCATGGCATTTAGATTCTCAACAAATTCAAACATGATCTTGTAATATTGTATAGTTTCAGATGGGACTCACAATAAGCTTGCTAGAGCGGATCAACTTTTTTTGTTCTATTTTTTGGCTTTTTTCATTTGCATTACAGGCATTTGCTGCTTTCAGAGGGGGTCAAAATTGTCAAGAGCACATGCAGGTTCTCTCCATCCAGTTCGATAACACAGGAGCTTTAATTTGCACCATTACTTGATAGGAATAGGCATAGTGACTGAAATGTGTATATGTATATCATTTGGGCATAAATAAACTTTGTGTACATATTGATACAAAGTTGCTTATTTTGAATTTTGTGAGATCACTTTTTATAAATTTCCATTAGTTGAACTCTATCATCCATCACCATACTCGCAAAATAAAAAGATCATTTAGTTATGGATAATCTATCAGTCAAGTCATATCTATTATGACGAGTAATTGTCGGATAGTTCATTGGTAAAGCCAAGCTATAGTGATTGAAGAATCGTCAGTAAAAGTTGTCAAAACGAGTGGATTTATCTTATAAATCAACCTATTGTGATGGAAAATCAGTCAGACAAACCAGCACGATACTGATGAATTTTAAGCATGCGGTGGCTGAAATTTCCATCAGTTGAAACCTAGACTTTTGTGACGTTTTAGCTGCCACGATTGATGTATAGCCACGATCCTATGCTGACAGTCATTAAAACCGTAGGTATATCCCCTAATTCCATCAGTATAGCACCAAGTGCGTTTTACTGATGAATTTTTCGAATTTACTGATGGAAACGGACCATCAGTAAATGGCAATTATTTTGTAGTGAATGTTACCCTCCACGCCGATCATTATATTTGATGCAGGGTATTAATTTCACGTCACTAAAATTAATAAGTGCCATTGACTAAATATTATATATATATATACTCAAATTTTCAGTCATTTATTATTTATAGTTCTTCGTATATTGGGATTTTAATTGGAAAAGTTAACATATATATATATATATATATATGATATATCTCCTAGGATTTTTTTTTTGGACTATACTCTTCTTTATTTTACGAATGAAGTATATCTGATGTGCCTTTTAAAGAATGTTATAGTATTTCATTCAAATGTGAACAAAATAGAGATTGGATTCCATCTGTTTTGCCTCATGATCAATGAGATCCCACGGGTGCGAAATTACTTTCTCCGCAAATCAATGGACATGATCAAGTTGGCGCTTCCTCTCACATTTGCATTTTCTTAAAAATCAATTAAAATTGAACCAATAATCAACATTATAAATGGAATACATACATGAGGGGGAAAAAATCTAGTACTGATGTAACTAGGCAGAAAGAACCCAGAAACCTCTAGAAAGATGAACATATCAACACAAAATGTTTTATGTGATTTAAACCTTGATCTTCTTTCACTTACATACTATATAAAAAGGTCTGTGCGTCTTGTACGGATTAAAATTTAACGTAATTTTGAAATATAAGAGTAATACATAAAATGTTTGTGACGAACTTAACAAAGGTTCTGTAAAATATTCATTGGCCTATAAGCAATTGAGCTCATATCCAATTCAAAAGCTCAAGCTGATACGTTGTGGTATCCAATCACGTATAAATCAATTAGATTTTTCTTAGTTTTTCCGTGTTAAATTTTTTACTCTCAACACCCGCTCTCACGTGGTGACGTGTGGCTTTGACATTCACCTACATGTGCCACGTGGACTAGAACAACTCGCCCTCAAGAACTAACTACGAGTCAAGACTGAACTTTCGTGCTCGGAAGGAGGGACGACGACAATTAACAATGAGGCCATGCTTGGGCTGGACTAAGATGATGCGACTTTCTCTCCGCACTCAGATTTCAAAGAGAGAAACTGAATGCACTTCAGCTGTCCATCGACAAAGAGACATTTCAAATGGCGTGATGTGAATCCACACACATGTGCGCGGAAGCATTACCCGCTCTGATACAATGTAAAATACCCATTGGGCCGATAAGCAATTGGATCCATCTCCAACCCAAAAGTTCGAGCTGATAAGTTGTGGTACTCAATTACGTATAAACCCATTATATTCTTTTTAGTTTTTCCATCTGAGATTTTTTACTCTCAACAGGTATGAAGAAGTTAGTTTGATTTTTTTAAAAAAATATATCACGTCATGATTAAATTTTATTATTAGTCATGCTATTTTGTTTCCTTCTCGTGCAAAGTTGATGATATCTTACTGAAAGCGAGCAATATATCCATTTCAGTGTTTTCAATTAAAAAAAATTGAAATTCCACCGTTCGTAATTATAGGAGAGTTTTTGTTTCGTTTTTTGTAAAGTGTCATTCACCAGTAGTGATTCTTATTTTTACTATATATAAGAACATTTGAACTTCCTTAATTAAAGGACTTTTGAGACCTGCATTGTAATTGGTGAGAATTTCAAATATCGATCAACCATAAATTACCTATATCTTATATGCCAATTCAATCTTTTATAATTGCATATAGATACGGTTTTGGATATTCAAAATATATATTCTTAATTTTCTAATAATTCATGAACTAAGACAGAGAGCGAATTAGAGGTAGAAGATAAGGCACTAGAATTTCGGTCATATATATAACAAGAGGTTAATTTAATTAATTAGCAGCGCCATTTAGTATTTATCTATATCCCCAGTCCATCGGAAATTCGATTCCTAACAACTTATGTATTGTTTCCTTCAGCTTTCGTAAGATCATTTCGTTTTAGTTAAAGAACGACGGCGATGGAACATTGATCAATATTTCAGCATCTTATGGATTATTCTTTCTCAATTTCTTAACTTCTTTTTTTGGTTCATTTTCACTGCCCCATGCATGTTCCGTTTTTAAACACGGCCACCGCATTCATCCATACATTTGTCAACATATATCCTATTGCTGGCCTGCTTACTTCGGCAATAAGGATATATTCATATGTTTGTCCTTATAAATTTTTGTATGAAATTAGAGATTTGAATTTTTCTCGTGCCTTTGTCACCTACTCCTTTGACTATGAATGATATCCTGGTTGAAGTTCATGTACTTCAACATATGCATACCGAGTGTTTTATATATATAGCTAAACAGATTTCGGAGGACGTCAATATCGGAACGATGCATGATGTGAACTGCATTAATGTAATGATCATGAGAGGAATTATATATAATTGCGGAATAGGTAGGGAATGGAATAGGAAACCATATCATCCGCCTGACTATGATTGATGTGAATACAATTCTCATGTCTGCATGCTTGATAGCTGTTTATTAATAACGGCAGATAACAACGGTCATCTTAAGGAGATAGCATACGAGGTTCCCGAGCATATATATATATATATTATTCATATATCTCTAAACTATTATATGTTTGATCTTATTTGGTTTCTAATTTCTAACCGTTACTGCGTGTTCATTTCCGAAATAAGGGAAGTTAGCAACTGATCACTCATTTTCTGTATATCTATACAAAATACATTGATCTCTTGTTGTTCAGTCGTGGATGCGTGTTCCTGTATTAATTGTTTTGTTGGTAAGTACGTGAAGCTATATCGATATTTATATGATGCAATAATCTTACAATATTATACACATAACCTAAGCTCAATAATGTACTTCCAGAAAGAAAAAGAAAAAAAAAACTCGATATTATACGTTTAGTTTGCAACGGAAGTGCTTAGTGCCCTTTCAATATAATAACACTATAAAGATTTATAAATTATTTATTTTAACAGGAATTATATTGATACAATTTGTCCCTGAGGTTGGGGGACCCAAGACCTGACAGTTTGGAGAAAAAATAATAATTTGAGGGCCCTAAGGAAGAGGCATCGGTATCTTATATACACATATATATATATATATATATATATATATATATAGGGCAGGCCAATATTATTCAGGGGGACCATGCAGTGTAAAACATTTATCATAACCATAGAGAGATGCTCTCATCTAATAATTGGAAATTTCATATTCGATTTTTATAAAAGATTTTATTCATATCCCTTTATTAAATTTTATATTTATATATATATATAGAATAGACTCATTAATTTCTTGTAATTGAGAAAATAGGTATATCGTAACATCAAAATTAAATGGCATTTGGCATCGGGTTCCTCTCTTATCTGAATGCTAAGCTCTTTATCTGTCCGGTCATATATCACACTCACCAATTATTGTACCCTAATATATTCTTCCAATAAAGGTCTAAACCCTAGCCGTGTCCTTTAATTTATGAGATCCAAAACCAAACCACACAACCCTTTGAATTTTCATATAATCTAATCTCGTTAAAGGGATGGGTACCGATCATGTAGACTTTTCATACGATGATTTAGCAATTCATCTTTTCTTCTTTTTGATTCAGTAAAGGAATTTGAATTGCATCTTTCTTCATGATCACTCTTTTAAAGAGATAAATAATCCAATGAAATAGAAACTATTCCGATGTCAGTTCCAGGAAGGAATGTGTGTTCTAAATTAAGAAAAGGTATTTCCAGCTGATGTTGAAGAACATGGAAGATTCAATTGAATGACATATAACACTTAAGAATTGGAACAAATTAAAGGGAAGCTCAGGCTTCGCCCTACGCTGCGTGACCTTCCATAACAGGGAAAGGGTAAGTGAAGTGAACCCTATAGTGGTGGACATCATAAGTGCCCTAATCATTATACCCGAAATAAATTGTTCTCCGACTTACGAGAAAGGCAATTTCCGTCTCCAGGGGAGGTTGTTGCACAATTAAATGCCCTTATAAAGATTCCTGGTTTTTTTTTTATGACAAATGAAATGCATCCAACCCCAAGAAAGGGGAATGCCCTAGGCCCATACATCTATATGTGTGTGTATATATATATATATATATATATAAGTTATATTAAAATAGAAATTAAAAGAAAAACAAATGAAGCAGATGTGTTACTATATATAGTTTATGGTATTTAATTATATAAAGGATTAATCACTGATTGCTGTTTGATGATTGCACCATTTTTCTTGCATAGAGATATTTTTTTAAGAATACAGGTCTATCTGAAAAAGTTTAGCGGCCGGCTCTTAATTATTTGGGCCACTCCACGATTGCCATTAATTAAATTAAATATAAAACCAATTCTCCTTTTGATAAATCCGGTTGCCCATATCCTTTTGGTCATCATTATTAGATCAAGAGGACAATAACAAACATGCATTCCTATGCTGCTAGATTATTATCTGTATTGATATGTTGTTATTTGTCAAATAATAAGAATAAAAAAAGTATAAATATTGGAAATGACTTAATTATGTTGAAAATTTTCATAATCCGTTTTTCGAAAATGAACATGGAGCTGAGTCGAAACGACCCACCCGAGACACAGTTGCCACAATCCGCCAAGCCTCTTACATCACTGCCTCCGACCACAAGTAATAAAGATGACTATGACCAAAATTTATGAGATGTAGGCTGTGAGCTTGGTGGCCCTAATTAAACCACCTCCTCAACTGTGCAGACCATATTGATTAGTGGCGACATCAGTGGTCGAAGAGGGTTCTGCATGGTCGCAACCCAACAATATGTGAAGCCCATCCACACCCGAGTCACTAGAACTCAAAGTGCTTCGACGAATCGACCGGACTACTACTTACTTTATATCTTCACCAAGCTAGGGATCGTTGGAGATTGTCTTGCATTAAGCTTGGATTGCCAAAACTCTAAGACTTGAAGCGACGAAGAAATTGGGGGAAAATATTGTTTCCTATATTTTCGAGATTTATGGTAACCTCATAAGAGGAAATATCCTAAAAAATATTTTAGGAGAGATATTAGGATATCTCTAAAGATTTAGGATATATTCTCTTGTAAATCTATATATAGGGTCTTGTACAAGTTGAATGCGCCTCGGTGTCGCAAAACCCTCAGCCATTGGGGGTTGGCGAAAGAGAGTCTGAAATCACAAGATCGGTAATGGTGTGATCTTCTTGACAAATTCTCTGGGTTATTTTCTTGGAGTCTCAATTTAGAGTGAGAAGATAGAGAGAATTGAGAGATTGGGTTAGACTCTTATCGGGGGATTGGATTTTGTAATGGGGGCTGGGATTGAGAGATATATTTGAGAGCTGTAATCTCCTGTTTGAGAGAGAGTTTGGAATCATGAGATCGGTGATGGTGTGATATTCTACAAGGTTATCTTTTTGGAATCTCGGTTTAGAGTAAGAGGATGGAGAGAATTGAGAGATCGGCTTAGACTCTTACCGGGATTGGATTTTGTAATGGGGCTGAGATTGAGAAACATCTCTGAAAACTGTAACATCCTATCGATCAAGTGAATTCTCCTGCCATGTCCATGGATGTTTTCCCGTTGACGATTTTACCACGTATATTCAATATTCGATTTATTTTTCTATGTTATCTCATCTCGTGTTATAGGCATCTTATCACAATATAGAGATTAATAAAACGTAATAAATGGATCCTCTATCAACCGACGTCCAATTACACTTTCCATAATCGTGGACACTTGCGCGCGTGTACAAATATATGTATATTTGGAGAAATAATATAATTTGGTAAGGGATTTTTTTTAAAAAAAATTGTGGGGAAATTATTGATTAATTAATTGGAAATTACGGGCCGGGAAGAAGGTGCAAAAATGGGGGAGGTCAGGTCGGGGGGCCCATGTGAGAGGCACGGACGGAACACATTCCGAATTTTGATCCTCGTGACCAAAACGAACGATATAGTGCCTCGTCTCCAATCGCCCCCTCCATTTTGCTATTAATAATCATTACTTCTCCCACTAAAGTAGTGTTAGGGGAAAAAGAGAAAAAGAAAGGTAAAATAATCAAATCTAATTATTCCCTTTTCTTTTCTTTTTTTGATTTTTATGGGATTTGACAAAACCGAAACGGCACTGCGCGGCGGCTCCCCTTTGATTGAAACCAACTCATAACTTCACTTTATATATTTTTCTGGTCAAAATGTCTACTCACTCCCGCACGAAAGCTTGGAAAATTAATAAAAGCAAACACTAACCCAGCCGAAAAAAAGAAAAGAAAAGGAAAAGCCAGTGCATGCAGATGAAAAAATGTGGCCTCAAAAATAGTCAATTGCTCGGTTTAACCCATCTTATCAATAAGATAAAGACTTAGGGTTAGTTTGGATTTAAAGTTAAAGTTACTTTGATTTTGATTTTGATTGTGGAAAAGGACAAATGAGATGTGATTATAAATTTGACTTGGAAAACGTGTGTTTTTATTGTGTAGTGTGTTGAGTGAAAGTTAAAATTAAAATTTTTGAATTGGGAAATGTGTATTTTTGTTGTGTAGTGTGTTGAGTTAAAGTTAAAGTTAAAGATAAAATCAAGTAACCCTCAATCCAAACGGGACATTAATCTGCATATCAATTTATATTGATTACATTTCGGTGTGCACCACGTGCATGGTATCTGAAAGGTCAATAGACGTCGAATGATTCGAGTTAGAACTAGATCGATTCATCAAAAGATAAAATCTTCCAATCGCAAGTTATTTCTATTCAGAATACTTGAATCCGAAACCTTATTTATTAAAAAGAAGAGATATCGAACTACTTAAATCAACTGACATTGGTTGTATATCATGTAGAGTTATAGTGATAGGTACATAATGGGCGAGATAAATTCACTTCAATTTCCCTTTCGCTTGAGTTATACTCTTGAGCAATAACTCTTTGTCTATGGATGAAACTTTGCGTTACGTGGTTGCCTGACATAGGATGTATGAAAGAATGCACATGAAAGAAACTAGTAAGGATGAGATTCTATTTATTTATTTATTGGAAAAGAAAAAAAGAGGGAAGTCGAAAATTTGGAAAAGGTGTAATGGGGGATGAAGAGAGAAGGACAATAGGTAGGACTGGTAATATTTCACATGACACGATAACACGACACGGAGTTAAACGGATTTGGGTTGAACGTTTTTGATAATCGATCTAAATGGGTCTAACCCATTTAAACACGGTTAATAAGCGTGTCTTATCAAGTTGAATCTATATAACCCGATTATACACGATTAAACCTGTTTATTTAGACATGTTTAATCGTGTTACTATAATCGTTTAACTCATTAACCCGTTTATGTATCTAAATTTATCAAAATATCCTTATGTAACTCTAGCTTCCTGAGTCCCTAACCTAATTTCCTTTCCTTTCTTTCACCCAATTCAACACAGCACAACCGCACTTCCATTTCTACTTCTACTTCTCTACTATCCTCCCTCAGATGTCATATGCGATTTAATTTCCTTCTTCTCATCTATCAATGTCGAAATTCTGCTTCTTCGCTTTCATTACTCTCTTTTTCATGCACCTTGCATTGTCCGCAGATCCGCCTCAAATTGCGCCCTCCCCTACTCCCAAGCTCGCCGCCGACTCCACTACCACCATATCCCTTTCGAAGCCCACCGCTTCGCCGGCTTCTGCTCCTGCCAATGTGCCTCATGGCTCGATCTCATCCTCGTCGTCGCTGCCTCCCTCGGATGCAGCTCCCGCCTCTTCCCCATCCACATCCCCCTCCCCACCATCTCAACCTCCATATTAACTTGTAAACATGTCGTGTGAACGTGATCGGGTAAATGAGTTAATCGAATAAACAAGTCGTGTTAATGTGTTCGGGTAACAGGGTTGATCGGATAAACAAGTCGTGTTAACGTGTTAGGATAACGGTTATAATCGGGTCGTGTATACGTGTACCTATTATGACACGTTTCGATAAACGGATTTAAACATGTCTAAACGGACGTGTCTAAACGGGTTGACACGGATATAAACGTGTCGTGTACGGGTTTTAAAACTTGACCCGTTTAATAATCGTGTCGTGTATGGGTTATGACTTCAATGACACGAACCCGTTTAGACACAACATGTATAAATACGACACGACGTGAATTGTCACCCTAGCAAGAGGGGATAGCTGTGCGTTGGACCGGGGAGTGGGCCGACAAATCCCTTTCTAAGGTGGGAGTGTGGAAACGTGGGGGAATTTTTGCAAGAATCGTGAGTAACATTAATTTGTCCCGTTTTCACAAATCTTTAGTTGGTCGTCTTCGTGATCTTCCTTTTCACTTCACCTTTTTTTTTTCTCTCTCTCTCTCTCTCTTTTGTGAGGTTTATCTATCCCTTAGGTAGTTCATGTTTTTATTTTTTTTTGGGCAACAACTTATGTAGTTCAAGTTGAAGGCATGCAATTATGGCATTCTTAGCAAATGGGTGGTAAAGTTGGTCCTCGTATTGTGGCAATTTCTTAATGCCCGTTTGTTTTCAAGGTTACAATCACAAAAACTTTAACTTTAACTTTAACTCAACTTACTACACAACAAAAATACACATTTTCCAAGTCAACTTTAACTTTAACTCAACACACTATACAACATTTGTCCTTTTCCACAATCAAAACCAAAGTTATTTTAACTTTGAAACCAAACGCCTCATTATTATTTTGATTCTATAGCTGTAATTTTACAATTGAAAATTTTAAATTTCGATTGTTTTGGCACAAGAGATGCTTCTAAAGTCCTATATTTGGTACTCCAATAAGTATTTTGTTGGACCTACCTCCATTTCTTCCCTTCCATCTAAATATATAAAATGAGAAAATTTTTGACCATCATATCTTTACTCAGTGGCATGACCGAAATATTAATTAAGATTGTAGTAGATGTATATACGGAATTAGTATTAGGACACGAACTATGTTTCACATACTTGTATACATAAAAAGGTTTATTAGTTATTTCTCAATACATTATGAAAAAGAATTATATAAAATCTTTTTCATAAAATATTAATACAGGTTTATCTATATTGATTGAGTCATGAAAATTCGTGCCCTGAATTGCTCCGACACCCACCAAATTAGTTGAATTAGCTAACCCCCATGCATATTTTTCTTACTCATGGAGCAAAGATGTGTATTTGGTATATACAATCGGATTTGAAAGGGAAAGCAGTAGGATTTTAATCTATTAGTTTTGTCCTTAAAGGTAAAGAAAGAGGTTCCAATCCTAAGATAATGCCGGATTGATTAAGGCCCTACCATCCACCAGGGACATCCAATCCTGACCGTCCGATGAGAAGGCCCCACCCATCCTCATATCATGAGCCAGCGTGGAAGTGGGGGAGATTATGAAGTTTCATGACCCGCGTGTTTGGCTTTTGGAGCGTGCCGTGCCATTGCCAGGCCGTTGGAGTTGGATGGTATGGATGGATGGCGGGGGCCAGCACCCGCAGCTCGGCGCGAGCCGCTTCCGCCGCCGCCGCCCAGTTGAAAGGCAAAGTTGTTAGGCGGCGAGCGAGGCCGGAATGGAATTGACTGCTCCCCACTTGCCCTTCTCAGTTCTCACTCTGTGCTTTTCCCTCTTTTTGGTTTTTGCCCTCTACTTTTCATTTTTTTAATTTCTTCGGCGTGCAAACTGCAAAGGGTGAAAAAAGTAACCCAAAAGGTGTTACTTCAAAAAAGTCCCCCCCAAATATCGTCTTATGTTTCAGTATGCTCCCTTTTATCACAAATCATCCGATTTCGTCGGCGTAGCTTGTCTAACTCGTCAAAGTGTCTATGCCAATGAGAAATGATCAGAATTAGGTGATTCGAAAAGTCTGGTAACCTTGATACACCATGAAGAAAGAGACAAAAAAATCCAAGGGTTAAGGGCCTGTTTGGTTTTAAGATGGTATTTTAGAATCACAATTCTAACTTTAACTCTACCCACTACAAAATAAAATAACTCATACAAAGTCAAAGAGTGGGCCCCATTTATACCACTTTTTTCCACAACAAAACAACATAACACATACAAAGTCAAATGTGGACCCCATTTATACCACTCAAAATCAAAATCTGATTTTAAAATCCTACTATGAAACCAAACGCAACCTAAGGTATTTTTGATTTTTTGGGCTCGAGCTTCACTAAGTGCTTGGAGTAGTATCCGATATTAATTTAAATGATCACATCCTCATCAACAATTTTAAAGGGTTGAAAAATTATTCAATAGGTGAAAATTACGTGAGATAATTAGGACAACTAAAACAACTGGGGGTAAGTTCAGATGAATAGAAAGATTGAGGGGGTTAATTGAAATTAACCAAACATTCACAAATTGGCCTCGTCCCCAGCAGTGGTCGGGTCGGGTCGGGTCGACTAGATAATCGGCCGGTGATTAAAAAAAGAATGCGGCGACTAATCTAACCGTCAATCTTGGGGCAATGGCTACCATCACGCGCCCCGACGTGCGGTGAACGCACGCGCCGCTGTGAAAAATTCAACTCGCCTAGTTCGTATGGCTATTGGTTGGGATGAGTGTGAAAGTGGGAACTCTCTCATTGACTGAGGGGGGAAGGCAGAGGGGTAGAAATTGATAGAAACCTCGATAAAACTGTTATAACTCGTTTTTTAATTGATGATTAATGAAAATTAAATTCAGGATTTATAAATAAAATAATGAAATTAAATGCTTGGAAGAGAATTAATTGGGAGAATAAATCCATTATGAAAGGGCGGGGTTCGATAATATATAATATTGACTGAGATTTGATTTGGATCTGAGCTCTCTGGCCTTTGTGTTTTGACACAAATCTTCTTAGTCATGGAAATAGGAAACAAACTCTGAGGGAGGAAAATATGTTATATGTAACGTAATATCATAAGTCAATAAAGATTTATTATTTTGATTTTAAATATGTAAATAAAAATAAAAAAATTTATTGTTGATAGAAATAATTTATTATTGGTAAAAATAATATTTTTTTATGCGTCTTGTAATATAATCTTACACAGTATCACCGTTGCATACAAGATCTTCTCCCAAGGTAGAAATTAAAGGACCTTGCAACCGTAACAAGTTCATCACACTCACCTATATACATCTATCCCTATATATTATATATTTTGATTAAAATTAATTACTGCAAGGGGGAATTGAATGGCTTTTTTTTTTTTATATAGGGGCTGCCCCTAGACTATCATTCCTTTTGCAAACTGGCCCCGTTCCATCTTCTTTTGGGTCGGTCGGCAGTTGAGTAACCTCTGTATGAACTCTCCGAGGTGGGTATTTCCCCTCTCGCTCACGTATCAATTTTCCCTCATGTTAATAATGATGGAACTATGCAAACGAGGGTTATGTTATATGCACACAATGTCGACGAAGTGACGCTAGAGAGTCTCCCTGGAGATACAGTCAATTTACAAGGACTATTATAATATAATCACAAAATATGATGCAATTGAAAAACTTTATTATAAGAAACAAATTTTAACTTCAATAGGCTGGTGCAAAGCTAATTGGAAGCATATGGTTGTGGCCTGAATGAACTGATGTTGACCAAGGATTGGTGTTAGATAATTAGGCTGAAGATACTTATGGCTTATTTGGTTTACACATGTGATTTTAAAATCACAACTTTAACCTAATTATACCCATAACAAAACAAAATAACTCATATAAAGGTAAATAGTGAGCTCCATTTATATCACTTTTTTTTCACAATAAAATAAAATAATTTATATAAAGTCAAAGGATGAGCCTCATTCATACAACTTTTTTTTAAAATCAAAAACTGATTTTAAAATCATATTTTGAAACCAAACGCATCATTAATTCGTGATTTGTTCGAAAAATGGAGAATTAACATTTGTAACATATTTTTCAGTGATATATTTGAAGAAAAGCCATAATTAAGGGGGTCATTTTGAAATTGACGGGAAAACATGTCTTAGTGCTGCAGTTAATTAATTAAATTGCAAAGTGAACTGATCTTAGCCGTTGAAGCAGTTTATTGGACACAGGAACTTATTATAAAGAGGAGAAGGTGCCCGCCATGGTTTTGGTTCAGTCTCACTCAGTGATTGATCTCTCTCTCTCTCTCTCTCTCTCTCTCTCTCTCCCGCCCTCTCTCTCTCTACAAAGGTGAAGAATCGAATACAGTCTCTCTCTCTCTCTCTCTCTCTCCCCCAACCTCTCTCTTTCTAAAAACACTCTCGCCTTTTCTCTCTGCGCTTAAAGGGCACAAGAGAGAGAAGGGAATTTCAATTGCTTTTGTTCAGTTCCCCATTAATATTCACTCACACTCGTCTCCCTCCCTCCCCTCACTCAGTACTACTCACCTCACCACTCTGCTCCATGAACAGCAGCTAAGAAGACTCCCCCCTTCTCTCTCTCTCTCTCTCTCTCTCTCTGTCTAGCTCTTTTCTGCAATCCAACGCGCAGAATTTTTGCTGCTTTTGAGGGCTCTCTCTCTCTCTCTCTCTCTCTCTCTGTGTCTGTGTTTCGCCGTATTTGGGTTTCGGCGCTGAGCAGAGCAGATTGGTGGCGCATTAAAGGATTGGGAGGGCGCCGGGGGGAGGTTTCAAGACAAAGCTCTCTCTTTCTCCCTCTGCACATTTGGCAATTATTTCGGGCATTTAAGCTCCCTCTGTTTTCAAAAGCAAAACAAGGATTGATCAAGTCAGTAGGAGGAAAGGTCACTAGACGGATCTGCGCTTTCTTCAACTCGACAGAGACATTTCATAGAACCGAGTAAGGTAATAATGGTCGTAGCTCCTCTCATAGTAATAGGACTAGGAGTAGGACTGGTCTACGTTGCTTGTTTAGTGTGGTCAGGACAGTCTTAGTTTTCACGACATGCTCATGGGAAAACGATGGTCTGGTGTGAAGTTCTGCGTGTTTTTTTTTCGGATCTGGGCTGCTAGCTTTTCTTTTTTTGTGGGGTTTCTGTTTTGTCTCATTGAATGTCCTTTATATGTTTTTTTTTTTTTCGCAGTAGATCTTTAATTATTCCTTCCTGGGACAGCGAAAACAGAGCAACAAGGAGGAAGAAGAAGAAGAAGAAGAAGAAGAAAGGAAGAAATGTTGCCTCAGAAGCAAGCAGAGGAAGCCATAGTGCCCTCCAACCTGAGCGAAACAGAGCATGACGGGAAAGAAGAGGAGAAAGGGGAGGAGGCCTCCGGCGGCGTTTTCAACGTCAAGAGCTTCCTCTGGCATGGCGGCTCCGCCTGGGACGCCTGGTTCAGCTGCGCCTCCAACCAAGTAATTAAATAAAACAAACATCCCTGATCCCCCTCCCCCTTCCTTATTATCTCCATTTAATCTCTGGAGAACTGAATCTGGTAGTTCATATAGATTCTGTTCGTTCATGTGTTTTGCAGGTGGCGCAAGTGCTGCTAACGCTGCCATACTCGTTCTCGCAGCTGGGGATACTGTCTGGGATTCTGCTGCAGGTCTTCTATGGTATAATGGGGAGCTGGACGGCTTATCTCATCAGTGTCCTGTACGTCGAGTACCGGACCCGCAAGGAGAAGGAGAACGTCAGCTTCAAGAACCATGTCATCCAGGTAAAAGAACCCAGCTGACTCTGACTCTCAGCTGATGAGGGATGGATTTCATCTCAGCCCTCCACCACACCATTGATGCCTCATCTCCACCTAAACAGTTTGGTTTCTACATATATTTATATATATATATACATATATATACAGTACTAATTTAATAATAAATAATATACATGTACAGTGGTTCGAAGTTCTTGATGGGCTGCTGGGGCCTTACTGGAAGGCTTTGGGGCTCGCCTTCAACTGCACCTTCCTCCTCTTCGGATCTGTCATTCAGCTCATCGCCTGCGCCAGGTTTTTATTCCCCCCCACCCTTTTTTTTTTGGTTAAACCTTTTCCTCTTCCTCGTTTCCATTTTCGGCAGTCAAAGTAGGATCATACCATATCATGAGGCGTTCTTTCTTTTTGAGGACTTTGCTATCATTTGTTTGTTGTGTCTGTGGGTGTTGTTTCCTAATGATGATGGTGGTAATAATAATGTTTTTGCAGTAACATATATTACATCAACGACCGACTGGACAAGCGGACATGGACCTACATATTTGGAGCGTGCTGCGCCACCACGGTGTTCATACCCTCCTTCCATAACTACCGGATTTGGTCCTTCCTCGGCCTCGGCATGACCACCTACACCGCCTGGTACCTCACCATCG
Organism: Punica granatum; assembly: GCF_007655135.1. Lineage (NCBI taxonomy): Eukaryota > Viridiplantae > Streptophyta > Magnoliopsida > Myrtales > Lythraceae > Punica > Punica granatum. The sequence goes on along the minus strand of NC_045127.1, from coordinate 1,511,090 downwards.
CCGCCCTCGCCCAAGGCAAAGTACGTTCGGCTCGAGTTTTTAATCTCGTTCTTTCTTCGAGCTTATGATGATAAATGTGACAATGGGAAATGTCTAGATGATGTTGATGAGATGAAAGGTGTGGTGGCGTTGTCGTTGCAGGTGGAGGGAGTAATTCACTCAGGGCCGACACAGTTAGTGCTGTACTTCACCGGCGCCACCAACATTCTCTACACCTTCGGTGGCCATGCTGTTACTGTGTACGCCCCTCCCCCATCCCAAGTCCATAATCTAATCTCCCCCCTCTTTTTTTTTCATTTTTCTATTTAATTAATTAATAATTACTAAGTAATCATTAACCTTTTCTTCCCCTTCCTTTTTAATCTGATTCAGGCTTATCTTTTTGCCTTTTTCTTTGATAATTAATAATTCATGCGCTGGAGACAATTAATTATTATCCTTCTTCCCTGCCCCCCCACCCTTTTCCATTGCTTCTACCCGGCTTCTCTTTGCAGCTTTTGCCGGCTTCCCCTCGGGGTCCCGTAATATATCTATATATATATATATATATATATATACATACATACATTCACTTATACATATAAGAATAATAGAACAAAAGAAAAGAAGAAAGAAAAAAGCCATACCTTTTTTTTCTTAAAAGGGGTGTTTGATTCAATCCTCATTCCTCATATATTATACAAAAAAAGGGAGGAAAAAAGGGCCGTTAATGATTGTAGGTGAAAATATAAAGTGTGGAGGGGAAAGATCAACTCCGCAGACTGGCAGGCAGTTTTTCCATCTCCCATGATTTTCGTGGGAAATAAAAGGAATTCGCTTTTTTACTAGAGAGGGAAAATAATTGTCTTCCTTTTTGTTTCTTTAACTTTTGACAGGGAAATAATGCATGCGATGTGGAAGCCCCAGAAGTTCAAGTACATCTACCTGCTGGCTACTCTGTATGTGTTCACCCTGACCATTCCGTCGGCCACCGCCGTGTACTGGGCTTTTGGCGACAACCTCCTCAACCACGCCAACGCTTTCTCCCTCCTTCCCAAGACCAGGTGGCGTGATGCTGCTGTTATATTGATGCTCATTCATCAGGTTTGTTTTATGATCTTCTTATTTATTTCTTGAAGTAAAATCGAGCTAATGAGCTGAAACTCATATAAGATCTTCCAAGTTAGGTAGGCAAAGGCAATGTTTGGACGCATTTACATTTGCTAGATTGACATGTTCGATCAACAACCATCCATGGTTTAATATACTAGTGAAGGTCGACTTATATCGATGGGTCCCTAAAATTAAATTATATATTATGTTCTCATGCAGTTCATAACATTCGGGTTTGCGTGCACACCGCTGTACTTTGTGTGGGAGAAGGTGATCGGGATGCATGACACAAGGAGCATATGTTTGAGGGCACTGGCAAGGCTACCAGTGGTGATCCCTATATGGTTCTTGGCCATCATATTCCCCTTCTTTGGCCCCATCAACTCTGCAGTCGGAGCACTACTCGTCAGCTTCACCGTCTACATCATCCCTGCCCTGGCACACATGCTCACCTACAGAAAGGCCTCGGCCCGTCAGGTACATCCACATACTATAACTAATGGGAAATGTTTACGGTTCATTTATTTATGGGGTTCGGTTGAAGTCCAAAACTCTCCCAAAGTCCATCCGAACCCCTTAATTCACGTACGCTGATTATTCCATCTCATTTCCACAGGGGGCAACAGTGTCCCACCCACTATATGACCCATTTTATAAAAGAGGGAGGGGAGGGTGATGGATGTGAATAGTAACAAAAGAGCATTGAAGGCGTGGATTTGGAAAATATTGGGAAAGAGAAGGATATGGGTGGGGGGTCATTTTCGATTTAGTTATATGCTTGCTATTGAGTTGGACTGTTGTCTGTGTACTATGTCTCACTCACATGAGCTGGCCGAGTTGACTCCCTGCCTGCCTGAGTTACTTACTGAGTTAGAACCTTGTGTGAGACCTATGCATGATCTGTCAAGACCTTTCGCCACCTAGAGAGAGAGTATAGAGAGAAAGGCAGAGCTATGTATTTGTAGGGTAAATCAATCCACGTATTGATGTTGCCACTAGCCCAACTTTGGTTCTGAGTTTCAAAAAGTTATCATCTTTAGTTGGTAATCTACCCCCCAAAGAAACCCTTTTTTGCCCTTTTGGCATCCTAAGTTGCAACCCGCGGCTTTACTACATCAACCAAAACTAGTAGTTTTAGTTAGACTTAATTGGTAATCTTAGCTTGAATGACATATATATGTTTTGATGCACGGTTCGAACTCACAGAATGCGGCGGAGAAGCCACCCTTCTTCCTCCCGAGCTGGACCGCGATGTACGTGCTGAATGCTTTCGTGGTCGGGTGGGTCCTCGTAGTCGGGTTCGGTTTCGGTGGCTGGGCCAGCATGACCAACTTCGTCAGGCAAGTCGACACCTTCGGCCTCTTCGCCAAGTGCTACCAGTGCAAGCCTCCTACCCCGCCTGCCGCGGCCGCTCCCCACCACTGAACACAACAAAAGCATCAGCAATCAAAGCCCTTACAGAAGAAATTCAGAAACACTCTTGTAACATACATGCAGAGGCAGTAGCAAATTAATGCTTCTTTCATCTTCTTTTTTTTTCCCCCCTTATTTTTTAAACTAGTTTTCATGTCTATTTTCCCCCTTCACATGTGATGGTGTGCTGGATTTTTCCTCATTTTGATTAGTGTTTTCTTCATATATTTTAAATTAGTTTATGATGATTAGTATAGGGTGTGTTGGGATCAATGAATTTGTGGAAGATTCCCCCTTTGCTATGAAAGCGTTGGCTAATCAAATCAAACCAATATATATGTAATGAATTATGATTAGTCTTCCTTTCTAGCTCCCAATTTCCCGTCTGACTATCATTTTTATTCTTGGATATTATATTATTGTTGTAATATCATATAATAAGATGCCCTCATTATTACCAGCATGTTCCTAGACCATATAAACAAATATATCATACACCAAAAAAACTAATATATATCCTAAAGAGCAAAAGAAGTATGGGTACACTTTTAATTTTTGTGGGTCGCTTCAATATAAAGATTGGAAAAGGGAACATATATTTATATTTTTAAATATTCTGAGTAATTAATTAATTATATAAGATGTAAAATCTAGACCTTAGATTCTCGATATGTATATATATATATATGTGCTCTATGTATATCTATGTTATATTATACATTTTCTATTTGTATATATTATTTAGGAAGAAGCTAGGGAGGATGGACCGACCTCAAAGCACATGGATCAGCTGCTAGTCATGTGCCTCTGCCAATCTTTGCTCCTTAATATTCTCTCTCCTTAACTTCACATGTGATGTACTCATACATACTCGTATAAATGAAAATATATGGAGGTACATATAATATATGAATCCATGAACCTTAATTAATTAGCTCCAAAAATAAAATTGATTTTTTCTAAAATAAATTATACATAATGGATATGAGAGTCCAAATTAATTAGGAAGAACTTTGACCGGTCTCCAATGATCATTTAGTGGCTTGCCTTGGAGTATACCGTTGTTTTTATTCTATCCGGAATTTAGGTGTCCGCTTGCTGTTTGATGTTATTAATCTAGATTAGCTTATAAATGAAAAAGTGCGAGGGTCTCCTCTTTGACCCTGATTTTATGTTTGTTTTACTAATTGACGAAATTAATAATTAGTTGAGATAAGAGCACTATCAATAAATACAAATATGTTGAATTAATCAATTAATTAATTAGGACGACATGTCATATGTGTTCCTTCGAGCATGTTGAACCGGAAAAATTCAATCAGATTATCTATATCTACATGATCTACATGAAATATCGATGATTCCGACGCTTGTGCTTTGCTTAAAATCAAATAACTTGAATGCAAAAATATGAAAGAAAGAACTATAGAAGCTTTAGATGTAAGCCTTGTCGCAGAGTGGATGCGCATATAAAATGTACATATATATGCATGAAACTTATTAAAATTATTTTGGTTACGCTAAGGATAATTTACGTTTGATACAATTAATAAAAAGGGAACGTCCTTTTGATTAAATTTGCTTGCAAGAACATGCAAATGCATGTGGGGTTTCAGATTTTTAGAAAAGAAAATCATGTGCTCTTTGACGAGATATCCTATTGGAACTTAGGAGTAGTCTTTGGATCTTCAAAGGGTCGGCAGTCGATCCATCACTACACCCACCGAATAAGGTTGGTTTCATAGTTTCAGGTCCTGTCCAAGCTAAAGGTTGGCTTAGATGGACTACCGGCTTTTCTCGTGTCGCCCTTATGATATCGAAATAAAAAAAACCTCCTGATGGATTATCGCAAGTAATTTGCATCAGTGTGGTACAAAATATATGGCACGTATTAATTGGTCCGCGATGAAACCAAAGTACTTAGGGCACTAAGATTTAATCGATTCTATCTTTTTTTTAATCGTTCATAAACATACTCTGCTGAAAAGATAATTAAATTCTCGTATGGACTGTATACCTGTCCTATAGTACAAGCTAGTGATAGCCATCGACTAGCCAATCATGGAAGAACGTGGATCATGAGCACGGTTCAAGGAGCCCCGAACATGGTCTCGCACGATTCGCTGAGCCGAAACATCTTTTATCTCTCAAAAATTTAACAAAGAAGAAGAAGAAGAAGACACGATGATCCAACATTAACCTCTCCATGACACTCCCCTCTTCAATCCTTAACCTTCTACTCCTCCTGTTCCACAAATGGACCACCCCATATGCAATTCTGCTCAGCCGTACCACTTGATCTTTGACCCATTGGGCCTCGCTCTTGCTTCTGGGCCTCCTGAATAGCTTCCGGATCCTGTTCCAGTCCACTGGATAAAACGCTTCCGGTGGCAGAACCGTGTAATTGTCACTGGATAAAACGCTTACGGTGGCAGAACCGTGTAATTGTCCCCTCCGATACGGTCTGTGCCCAGTCCTGGCCTCGATCCAAGCCTCTTGACAATCCCAGTCACCAAGTGAGGTCCCCTTAAAGCCCCACTTGCTCCCATTGAACGTCGATGCAAACTCCTCTAGGAATTTGTACACTAGCGGCTGTTCTGGTCCGAACACTAGGACTGCATTGTTTAAGGTCAAGTGAGATGTTGTCCCGTTGCTGGACACAACCTCCATGGTCTGGGCCCCAATTGTATTCCTGAACCCATCGAACTTCCTCAGGACTATGAAGTCTGTGTCCATATAAGCCCCGCCGTATCTGTCCAAGAATGCAAGCCTCATAAGATTTGAGAGATTCTGTCCTAAAGAAATCACTCCTGGGTCTCTCTTCCCATCCTTCCTCCCCTTGAACCAAGCCCGAGCTGGTGTGTTCTCGACCAAAAACAGCAGATCCGGTGTGACCGAGAGCATCCTGAAGCCCTTTCTGATCAGGGGCTTCAAGATCCTGAGCCCGTGGATCGAATCCATGGAGCTGGATATTATTAACAAGCAGCCGGAAGGGTGGGCCTTGAAGAGGCTGTCTATGGAAAGGAACTCCCTTGGCCCGAACTGTTTTGCGGGCAAGAGCCAAGTCATGAAGAACCGGGGAGTGCACTCGTCCTGCTCGAAGAATTTCATGACTCGTCGTCCATGGAACCTCTCAGCCCATTCGCTTGTCTGAAATATGTTCGAGCTCCAGCAGTTTCTCTTGGAGCCACCTGATCCGGGCTTCCCTCGTGGAGTTTAGGGGAGGAAGCAGAGGGGTGGTCAGGCTTCCAGGCCCAAGTTGGGGGATGCTGATCTGTTCACTTGCCTGATAGGAGGCAAGGAAGGGACCTGGAGTTGCATATCTCTCCAAGGCAATATTGGAGCCAGGGTAGAGATTGGAGATGACCTCATCCGCATAGATGATCATCAGGACCATGAGGCAAAAAATAGTCAAGAAGGTTGGGATCTGGACACGGCAGATTAGCCTCTTGAAGGATTTCTTTAGGGGAACTTTCTTCGTACCATGCGGAGCCTTCTTCATACTTAAATGCCGTAAACAATATGCTCTGACCAATAGAAACGGTTCGCTGAAAAGTCTGCAGTATAGAATCCGGTATGAATCTGGGGGCCATTGCTAGGAGCGGGCTTTCTGAGCTTCAAGGGTAGGTTTAAATGTGGCCATTTTTCATTTTCAGGATATTCATGGAAGAAGTCGATGTGTTATAGAGAGAAAAGGGTGGAAAATGTGGCTCTTGTGGTTGACAGAGTTATTAGATAAGTATGTTATATTTTGCCCTATTGAGGCTGCTTGGAAGGATTGGAGATTTGGAAACAATTTGCTTCCGGGGGGGGACTATCATCGGCACATTTTATTGGTGAAGATGAGGAACAGTGATTGTACTGATAATGATCTAAATCAACTTTCTACGGATTCTTTTTAATCATTTTTATTTTCCCAATAAAATGATGAGATATTCTGAAAAAATTAGGACTAATTAGGCTATTCTCATGTATCTGATTGATACTTATCTCGACAGCCTTCTATTGGGCTTCGACCCCCTTAACCCATGTTGTTAATTTCGTTACACACAACTCGCATAACCTACCTTGTGAGTTTTGCCGCACCGTAGGTCGAATAAAATCGTCAATATGTTGCTCTTTGGTCCTTAACATGTTCCTGACCAACCACGTACATTATTATTATGTTCGATTTATATTACCGGGAAAAGGAAATGCCATGTCAGCTATCCGGGAACACACCCTGGCCAACCAGCCAATAACTCAAGCATTTTACGACCGTCGATTGCATCTCATCCACGGCCAGCATTGAACTGAGATTTGAGTCACGGATCGCTTCTTATGTCCGTTGATTACTTCTTCATCCGACGGTCACAGGCACATCCTCTGACCCAAATCAAAAGTAACGAAAGCCGCGTGCTCCATATAAAAGGGCCGGTGCCTCTCGCGCCTCTCTCAAACAGCGTCGTCGATCGAAGAACACAAAAATCCCAACTTGCACAGAATCGAAACCCTAGCTCTCTCTCGAAGGAAATGTCTGGGCGCGGGAAGGGTGGCAAGGGGCTCGGCAAGGGCGGAGCCAAGCGGCACAGGAAGGTCCTCCGCGACAACATCCAGGGGATCACCAAGCCTGCCATCCGCCGTCTCGCCCGCCGTGGAGGCGTCAAGCGAATCAGCGGCCTCATCTACGAGGAGACCCGCGGGGTCCTGAAGATCTTCCTCGAGAACGTCATCCGCGACGCCGTCACCTACACCGAGCACGCCCGCCGGAAGACCGTGACTGCCATGGACGTCGTCTACGCCCTCAAGCGACAGGGCAGGACCCTGTACGGCTTCGGCGGCTGAACTATTTGTTCTCCGATTTTGGTTTTGGGTTGGATTGGGCGCCACTGTAAATTTTAGGGCTTCGTTCTATGATCTTGTGATCTCTTCAGAAGTTCAATATCGTGTTGTTTTGCTTTCCGCTCTCTAAAATTGGATTTGAAGTTCAATGGACGGAAGCGCTTTTTGAACTGAATGTCGTTTAATCAGTGGTTATTTTGATTGGTGGTCGTAATGGAGCTTCGATCATGGTGGAAAGATAAGTTATCATGGAGAATCACAAAGAAATTTTCTTGCTTAATTGCCCCCCACCCCCCCCAAAAAAAAAGAAAGGACAACCTTAATTCCTTCTTAGCTCCTAGGAGCTGTAAGCATGTCTGCAGATTAGGCAGTGATCTGCAATCAACGTTTCCATAACGCTCCCTTCTTCGATCTCCATCCCTCTGCTCTGCTTGTTCCACAGATGCACTCCGTAAGTGTTCTTGCTCAGCTGAAGCAGCTTTGCTTCGACCCATCTTCTCTCGTCTCTGCTCTCCGGCTTCTTGAAGAGCCTTCTGATCCTGGTCCAATCGACCGGGTAGAACGCCGTTGGAGGCAGCACGGTGAAGTTATAACCTTCTCTCCCCCGTACTCTGCGGATCACTCTCGAGACCAAGTAAGGGCCATTGTGGCCCCACTTGTTCCCGTCGAAAGTAAGCGCGAATTCTTGTATGAACTTGAAGAGAAGTGGGTGGTTGGCATCGAACACCATGACTGCGTTGTTAATTCGGGTCCAATCCCTGGATTCTGGGTCGATGCTCTGAGCTCCAATTGCGTTTCTCAGCTGGCTGAAATCTCTGAGAACTATGAAGTCCACGTCTAAGTACACGCCGCCGTACTTGTAGAGGATTGCTAGCCTGATCAGATTCGAGAGGTTCTGAGCTAAAGGGATCCCCCCAGGGTCTCTGTTGCCGGTCTTGATCTCACTGTACCAAGCTTCAGCTGGTGTGTTGGTGAAGAGATAATCCAAGTCTGGAGTAACCGCGAGTAACTTGAGCCCACGGTTGAGCATTGGTTCGAGGAGCTTGAGCCCTCTTCTTGAGTCGAGCATGCTCGATACCATCACCAAGCACCCATTAGGATGTGCTCTAAACAGGCTCTCCAATGCAAGCAACTCTCTTCTCCCAAAGAGTGTCGCAGGCAAAATCCACGTCATGAAGAATCTGAGTTCGCAATCATAGTTGAGGAAGTCCCTTACTCGGGTGTGAAACTGGCTCGTCAAGTTATCATTGTTGAATATATCGAACTCCGGCAGCTTTTCCCGGAACCAAGTGATCCTTTCTTTTTCAGTAACGTTGATTGGCGGGATGAGAGGACTGAGCTTCTCCGGGCTGTCTAATTCGTCAAGAGCAAGAGCTGTGCGGACTGAATGGAGCTGCAAGCGACCTAACTTTGGTCGGACAACTGGCCCCTCATCGAGGACTTCATCACCGAAGCGGAGAGACCACACAGAAGCTCGAGAGACAGTCCAGTCGGAGTAGAGAATAATGAACAGGGCAGCCGACGGGATGACTAAGAAGACGAACTTCTTGGCCCGGAAGAGGACTCTCTGATTAAACATAGTTCGATGAATCTTCTGAACTGTGTGGGTAGAAGTGCGAGTCTGAAGGTGATCGAGTGCAGAGGAAGAGGAACGATCACGGCGTGCAGAACAAAGTGACCGGCGAAAGCAGGGGAGGCCGAGAGAGTAAATTAATATTTCAGCTGGGATTTGTCCTCAAGAAGAATAGACATGGACGACCGGTCGCCCCTTTGGAACTTTCTTCCCGAACAATAATTAACGCGAAATGGGAATATAGTACTGTTTACCCATTCATGATTGGAAGATCAAACTGAGCCGCCATTGATGCCAAGTAAAATGTAAGAAGGTTGTATCAGAAGATGGAGTAAAGGTTCGCAATCACTTTAGGAGATGATATTTATCGTTTTTTTAGAATTACAATTCTAACTTAATTTTATCCACTACAAAACAAAATAATTCATACAAAATTAAAGAGTGAGCCCCATTTATACCATTTTTTTCTACAACAAAACAACATAACACATACAAAGTCAAAAGGTGAGTCCCATTTATATAACTCAAAATCAAAATCAAAATCAAAATCTGATTTTAAAATCTTACTATGAAATCAAACGCAACCTTACTTTTGAAAGTCATTTCAGAAATATATATATATATATATATATTTTCATCAATCGCCGGTAATGGGAGGTACTCGTAGAATTCAGCAATAATAATTTGCTCAATGAGCTCTATACAATCGGATTGAGCACAAGACTGGTGAAATATGTTCTTCCATACGATATTTTTAAATGACTCCGTAACTTCAAATTAATCTACTGCAAGGGTAGGATTAGTGGTGGTTTTGGCTTAGGTCTTGTAGTAAATGAAAACTTATTGTTTAGTAGATTTAGGAAAATTTTCTTTTTACAGTTTTGTACTTTCATGAACGAGTGAGTTCATTATGACTACATGTAAATCCAATCTTTTCTTGTTTTGATTAATGTAATAATATAATATCCCGTTGCAGCACGGCAATGCAAATTGCAAATGCCAGCATGAGCTCTACTATAGAGATTGATGTGAGTTATGGGCCTTCCTATAATATCCCATTTCCGTTAATAGTAAACTAACAGTTTACCCCCCGACATTGATATCATCTGCCTTCAAAAAAATTTTTACATCAATTTTAATCTTAACTTATTAAATATACATCATATTACCTACCACGTCTGTCTGTCGTTAAAAACTTGACGGAATCATTTGACGCGCCGTAATTTGACCTAACATGACATTATTTTTTTTCATTTTTTTATTATTTCATCCATCTCTTCTCTTTTTTTCCTGTTTTTTCTTTTAATTTTTTTTTCTTCCCTCTGGAAACCCCAAGCCCTCGCTATCTGGACTCAATTCCTAACCCTCAAATCCTTGACCCACAAATCAATAACCCCCAAATCCGTATCCCGCAACTCCCTAACTCTAATCAAAGCACGTTAATCGACCTCATCGACGATGAAGATAGAATTCGCTGAAGATGTTCATTTGAGTCGATGCAGTGGCTCGAGCATGGTTAATGGAAGGAGCAGCCGGTGAGGGAAGGAGGACGACACCAGAGATGAGCAAAGGTTGTTAAGAGATGGTTGTCGGATTGAGAAGCCAAATTTTACTGAGGAAAGAGGCGGAGCAGACTGGAAGTAGCTGCTGCGGTGGTGGCCAAAGATGGAACGAGGCAGAGGTCGTTGGGTTAGGGGTGGCGGTTCCGATCTGCCACCGCCTCCTCTTCGGCTGTTGGAGAGATTAGCGAGGAGTCGTCCCCCAGGAGGGTGAACCCGGGATCTGACGATCGATTCAAGGACTTCATGCTGAAGAGATCCTACTCTTTCGGGTTCGAGAGGAGCATCGCCTCGTAGAGGATACCGGCGATGGAGCCTGCAACGATGTCCCCGTGGAGGTACCGCCGATGCGGGGGGCGGGAGATTCTGGACACCGTGACATAGTGTCCTATTAGAAACCCCTCTGACTTTGATTTTCGTCGTCTTCTTGGTTTAGCGAAGAGAAAGTGAAGGCAGATTAGACCGGACAGTGGACTTTTTTTTTTAACATATTTTAAAGCAAACTCCTATAATAAAATGAAAGGAAGGATATTATATTATAGAGAAATACAGAGGGAAAGAAAGAATTTTAAAAAAATAAAATAATGTCACATTAGCATTTCCCGTTAAATTTTTAACGAAGACTAACAGAATGAATAATATGATATACATTTAATCGGTCAAGATTAAAATTAATTTTAAAATTTTTTTGATGTCAAATTTGATGTAATATCAAGGAGAAATTGTTAATTTACTCTATCCCTTTATGAGCTCTGCAATATAATATCACGTTAAGAATTTTCTCCTATTAATTAATTAATAGATATACATATATATATGATAATGATATATGTAATATCCCGTTGCAGCACTTGACTGGAGAAATTCCCCCTGTTAATTAATTGATAGATATACACATATATGATACATATATTGATTTTTTTAACTTTTCTAATGAAACAACTTCTATCATGTGATCCAAAGTTTAAGATCATATCATGGAACAACAGGAAGGACCACACAAAAAGATAAACGAGTTGCCGGTATAGTATCGAGCTTGGTGCACATCCCCGGTGTACCTTCCTACAGGTACTATTAATTTTAATGAGAGTCTACCACCAGACATGTTGTATGTGGTAATTCTATGGTTTTGGTTCGGAGGATTTTATGTTCAACGCGTTAGGTCCGACTTTCACGTGAAGTGAAATACTTGCTTATTGACCATACTATTAAGAAGGGACCTCTTCGCAGACAATATCTAGAAGGAATCGAGCCATATATAAACCTTCCAAGGGAAATTTTTCTGCAGCCAATTGGCCTCTTTGACGTTTGCTTCTAATTTCTTTATCATTTCGTTAACTGCATGATTATTATCAGGCTGTTAAGATTGAGCTAATCATGGCCTACTTCATGATCGCTTGTTTGGATCGCGGATTAAAGAGAATTGACACTCGCAAATCGCATTGACACGTGGAGTAAGGCTTAAGTTATTCGATGTCAAAATGCACCAGTGATGTAAATACATCTGTTTGTTCATATCATACTGGAGCAGTATCCACTAAATCCCCCATGCGTGAAGGTTAGTAGACGACGACAAAAGATAAAAAGAGGCACATGGACATGAGGACTTCGCGAGCTCTCCACCCCAACCAACAATTTGGGTATCAACGGCTGTCATGGTTTTCTTTCGGTGTAATCATAGCATGATATCGTACATGCAAAAGCAGTCGATCATTGCTCCCGCCGCACTGGTTCAAATTTTTTCTTTTTAAGGGGTCGTCCCGTAATTGATGAACATTCCACTTGTGGGGACAGCGAAGCTAAGGTTGGCGCTGTCTTCGGGTGAGGCCATATTCAACTACGTCCGGTTCCACCATTGTTGATAACGTTGCATACCCTTCACTCGCAGTCAACGCAAGTCTTCGTCTTGACCGTCCTGTGATTGGCCATTATATCTTTGCCACGTGTTTTCCCGCCATACGCCAGGCCGCATTGTGGAAAACTGATTCGTCCACCGAGTTGATTCGTTAAGGACACGAAGAAGGGAGAGAGACGGGAGACCAGTTCCCGGAACCTTCGCTGCTGTGAGTGTGTGTGTGTGTGAGAGAGAGAGAGAGACTCCGACTCATGGCGGCGTTCATCGGTGACGATCAACGGCCAGGAGGGTCCTCACGGCCCTTCGACGACGACGGCTACGTCGGATACGACCCGCGGCTCGCCTCCCAGCGGTATGACTCATTTTCCAACTTCGGACCCGGTTCGTCGCCGGCCTACGGATCATCTGAGGACTTGTTCGGGTCTCAGGCGGCTCAGGAAGCTCCCTCTCAAGATCCGATCTTCGTCGGACCCGGTGGATTCTCCCCGGAGCAGAACGGCCGTGAGTTCAACGGAGGTTTCGGTGCAGCTGATGGTCCGATCCTGCCTCCTCCGGCGGACATGCAGCAGGAGGAAAGCTTCGCTTTGAGAGAGTGGAGGAGGTGAGCTGAATTTTGGCCTTCGATAGTAGGTTGACTTGCTCTGCATGCACACTCTCATGGTCCATAGCCTCGTCTGTCGATGCTGATCGGCTGTAGGAAGCTGCAGATGGACTGAATTTGGACTTATCGTAGAGCGATTGCATGCTCTTATGGTATCTGATCGGCTGAAATTGAGTTGCAATTACGCAGGCTGAATGCGATTAGGCTGGAAGAGAAGGAGAAGAAGGAGAAGGAGATGCTGCAGCAGATACTCAACGAAGCGGAGGAGTACAAGATCGAGTTCTACCGAAAGCGCAGCTTGGCCGTCGAGAACAACAAGGCCTCTAACAGAGAGAAGGAGAAGGTCTATTGTCTAGTGGATTTCCTATGTGCTTGATCAATGCCAAAATCAATTTCTACATCAAAAATCGCTGCTCCAAATCGTTGAATCGCCATTTTTTTTCATAGGATTTCAAGATGTGGCGACTTAAACCTATTCCGTACATTGGAATAACAAGCGAGAACAGAATGAATAACACGCTTTTGAATGTAGTGATCGGGATAATGTTACACTTGCTGTTAGCTTAGAGACTCGCTGAAAACTGTGAAATGTCGATGGCTAGCTTCATGAGTGAATGAATACCTTTTGCATTTGGTTGTGCTAATGATGGTATTCGTTGGATCCCAGTTGTTTCTTGCAAGCCGTGAGAAGTTCCACGGGGAAGCTGAGAAGAACTACTGGAAGGCGATCGCTGAACTCATACCCAATGAGGTTCCGACCATAGAGAAACGGGGGAAGAAGGACAAGGAGAAGAAGCCTTCCATCGTCGTGATCCACGGGCCCAAACCCGGTAAGCCTACTGATCTCTCCAGGATGCGCCAGATCCTCCTCAAGCTTAAGCACAATACTCCTGCCCACATGAAGCCTAAGCCCCCCGAGGCACCCGATGCTAAGAAAGATGCAAAAGATGCGAAGGCAAGCAGCAGTGCTCCTCCTACCGGTGGGACCCCAGCTGCACCTGCTCCAGGAGCTGCTACTGCTGCTGCACCCTCGGCAGCTCCAGAAGCTGTATCCACTGCCCATGGGTAGTCGTGAAATCTTAGAACCTTAGCATTTATTACATGTGCATGCTTGTTAGTACGTCTTCTGGTTGTTTGTTTGGTGTAGAAAGGAAACTTCTTGCATCGATTTTTGTAGGCTGGCTATGATTGCAGGATGCTTATTGTGCTTCAAACTGGTTTGATGATTAGCTTTTACCGTCTCTATTGCTCTTGCATTTCATGTTTCTGGTACGTAGTCTTGGCTGTTTGCAGCTTCCACACTTCTGCAGCAATTTCTCTGTAATCGCATGAAGAAGTTTCATATCTCGGTGTCAACCCGATGTCTTAGGTAAATCTATTTAAGCAGACTCACTTGTGACAAAATGAATGCAAGAATAAGAAAATCTGGAGCTCCGATTGAGATCTCAATGAACAATTAACCTATTCCCTATGTCACCGTTCAAATGAATAAGCATTACACATGCACTGGCCCTCCATCTACCGTGTAACATGAACTATATTCTCTACTCCTCGAGAGTATCTGCACACCCAAATACCTACCTTGGAATCACTTCTGATACACCCTCGTAGCTGGTCTGGGCTGCTGTCACATTCGGGTTAATCGACTGCTTCCCCTTTCTGGCTTGAGAAGAAGATGCTTCCGAGAGAGCACCAACGCCTGATCTTCGAGATGGGTGAGCCCGGTACACTCCGGGCTCAGTAAGTGCCTTCTGGTTGAGGTGAACCTTCTTGGTGAGCATCTCCACCACTTGTTTCATGGTGGGCCTCTGATTGGAGGCTGCCTGGGTGCAGAAAAGCCCAACTATAATGAAACGCAAGACTTCGTTTTCTGGGTAATACGGAAGCTCGGAGTCAACCAGCTCCAAAAGTCTCTCTTCCTCTCTCAACTTCCATGTCTGCAACATAAATTGTTAATTCGTCGTCACGATGTTCAACTGCTCCGACAGATGGGTGCCACTACGTCGAAAACAAACTGAAAAAGAATGATCGAGTTTAGAAGATTAAATACCCATTCGACCAAGACCATCATGTCCTCTCCAAATGCAGCCTTGCTGCTGCTTTTGCCGCTAACTATTTCGAGAATAAGAACCCCAAAGCTGTACACATCTGCCTTCCTGGTCAGCTGCCTCAAGAGAGCGTATTCTGGTGCAAGATAGCCTCTGCAAAAAATCGAAGCACGCAAAGAAAAGTTATCACAATAACATATTAAACAATTATGACTCGAAACTTGGGTTGGTTGTGTGAAGGCCAACCAATATCACGAATGTTATCTATTAGCCATGTATGTAAAGGAAATACACTGAAACTTTATGCTTACATTGTTCCTGCCACACGAGTGCTAAGGTGAGTTACATTGTCGGGGAACAGTTTTGCGAGCCCAAAATCCCCAATTTTAGGGTTGAAGTTCCCATCAAGAAGTATGTTGCTGGCCTTGATATCCCTATGGACTATTGGAGGTTCGGCTTCTTCGTGGAGGAATGCGAGGCCTAGAGCTGTCCCCACACAAATGGCAGCTCTTCTAGGCCAGTCCAGGAGGACCTCTTTACTTTTCGAACCTGTAAAAAAGAACCAAGACAAGTATTAACAAATACGGCAATTTTCCCAATTTCCAATCCTTCTTGCGGTTATTCATCAAAACCACTTTCTCAGTCAAAAACATTTACCAAGTAAAACACTTGCGAGACTGTTGTTCTCGAGGTACTCGTAGACCAGGATTCGGTGACTTCCCTCCACGCAGCAACCAATGAGCTGAACAAGGTTTGGGTGTCGTATATTTGAGATCGTGTTGATCTCAGTCAAGAACTCATTCGTTCCTTGCTTAGATTCTGCCGAGAGGCACTTGATAGCGACTTGAGTCCCATCTCTCAGCACACCCTAGGACCATAAAAGACAGAGCAAAAAAGCTACTTTTCCCTCAGAATAGAGTTCTCGTACAAGCTTAGTCTGTGAAGAGAATTTTCCTTCATCCCTCACCTTGTAGACAACTCCAAAGCCGCCTCCGCCTATTTTGCTCGATGGTTGGAAGTATTCGGTTGCTGATCGCAGAGAATTGTAACTAAAGAGCCTCACATTGTTGGGGGCAATCACTGATATACAAACAAGGAATAAATTCCATAAGCATTCTAGAATTTATCAGGTGACTGGGCCTTCAAGAATTTCCTAAGACATCCTAATCGCTAGTTTACCAGCATATATTACCATCAGCTCGAGCTTTTCCAATTGATTGTAAATACAAACACAAGCAACTCATTCCATGAAAGTGCGATTATGAAACCCCATATCCTGTTTTTTCGAGGATTAGCAGACAACTTCAGAATCCAGAGTCTACTCCGATTTCAATGAATAAGCAGTTAAAAGGCCAATTGCAGGTGATTTTTTGACATCTTAATTTTGGAGAAATGAAGAACTCTAGCATACGTTAAATGGAATTGACTCTTCCTCAGACCCAACTTCAAGAATTGCAATAAAAAAAAGATGGCAAAGAAACCACAACATATAATTACTTACCATCACCCTGAGACTGAGCAGCATCATTCTTGTCTCTGCAGCATTGCAACCAACCAAAGCATCCAAAACTCATTGTCCCACCTTCAATCTCCTCATCTACTTTCCACTCTACCAGACATAACCCAGAAAATTAGCTTCATCAATCAATTAATGAATCAGCATGCAGGGAAGGAACTTTCAGACGTTTGATGGAAAAAGATTTTACCCTCCAAGAAAACTGAATGAAAGGAGGAGGGCCCCTGACCCTGACCTCAACCCGGCTCGGAAGAACTGACCCCAGAACGGCACCGGCCGGTAGCTCGCGGCGGAGGTAGTGATAGTTGTAGGGGAGGAGGAGGGGTGCTGTGCAGAGAGATGGTGGGAGGAGGAGCTGAAAGCAAGATCCATATATGGAATTAATCCCCTTTGCCCTTTTGATGATGGGGTATTTGGTAAAAGAAAAGGGCAAAATGAGTAGTAAGTGTCCGAACCAGGAAGCAAAAAGTAAACCTCTGAGAACGGAAATGGGAAAAGGAGAGGTCGACCCTTCCTTGATGGCGACTGGTTTCCATCTTCCGCGGGCCATAGATGGTGAGATGACGAGTGGGATCTCTCTCTCTCTCTCTCTCTCTTTCTTTCTTGGTGAAAGTTCATTTGACACAAGCGAAGGAAAGGAAGAAGGAGAAGAAAACGGAGGAAATAGGTTTGACTCATTGCTTGCTTCTGCTCGATAACTATTTACGAGCCATTGGACGAGAGCACGCCATTTTCCTGAGACAAAACATAGGGGGAGTTGGTTTGTTCTTGCCGGGGTTCACTTCATCCCCCACAAGAAACTCCACAAAACCATTAATAATTTTCTTACCCACATCACAGAAAAGAAAACATCTGATTCTTCTTCTTCTTCTTCTTCTTCTTCTTTTTTTAATTAAAAAAATCCACATCTTCTTAAGATGGCGGAAAAAAACAAAAGAACATGCTTGCTGCCAATAGCATCATATCGTACCATACCATTCCGTAAAATTTGACTTTTTTTTTTTTGGGGGGGGGGGGGGGGAAATTGAAGCCAAAAAAGAATGCAAAACGAAAGAAAGGAACAAATGAAGTCCTGATCCAACCTGGGCTTGTAGTTGGTTCTCGAGCTTAATAAAACTTTACTAGCTATAACAAAAGAATCAAATTATGTTCAATTAAGGATATAATTATGGTTCCTTAATTGATTATGGCTGAGTCTTTAACTAAATTGTTTGGTCCAAATTCCAATTGAAAGAAAGGGCATAACAGCACCATGGGGCATGGAATTGTTACAATTACGTCAAAAATGTTGGGCAGCTGAAATTATAGAATTGCAATAAACAATCGGAAATGGTTTTCTCCAAGTCAGCCACCGTAAATTATTCCACAACCAATTTTTTAGTGTCCCAAAAAGAAAAAGAAAATCCCAAATGCATGGTTGAGAAAAATACTTTCGATTGTCTTTTTCTTGTTTGTCAAATTCTTTGTGATTATATGATCGAGGGTTTGAATACTAAAAAAAAAGATGTCTTAATCCACGTTGTGAGAGTTTTATTTTTTAATGAACTCATTTGACTAGAACTAAATTTGTTGAGGTTCATTGGACTTTCAAATACCAAAATATAAACCGAAAAAATGTAATATAATTTGTCTCCAAATTAAATGTGAAGAAATTCTTCCCGTCTCCATTTCATTCAAAGAGAAAAAAGAGAATTTCTAGAATATTTAACTAATTGGATTATCGTGCTTGTTGCTGGCCGTGACTCAAACTCTCGATTTTAGGAGAATTGATCATTTTCTTTTATAAAATGATGTACTCTTTGACCGAAAATATATATAATACGACACGATGAAATATAAACTATTCTGTGTTCAAAACTCTTAATTGCTTCTATCGTTTAAAATACTATATACGTGCAATATGAGATGTTTTAATGGCGCCATTAAGTAAAGGTTGCCATCTCTGTATTGTTTCCATGGCACACCTAATAAAGATCTTTCTTGCCAAGAGAACTGTGTGAAATTATACAAAAATGTAGCCCTAATACTAAAAACATAAAAAAGTCAAAACCATTCATAAAATATTTTTATTTTAGATTTTAGTAAACCGTTTACATTCCTCACTTATAATATTTAGCTTGGCATTTTCTTTATATCCATTTTAGCTGTGAATATATGAAGGACCCTCGTTACTGTTCAAGGAAAAAAAGCTGTAACTCGGTGTTGTAGTATTAGATTGTGCTGTGGATGTAAATTGATTACGACGCGTTGATATGCATCAGTTAAACTGAATTTTCAACTGTAGAGAAGCATTTTCCTCATTTACCTCCCGTTCTTTTTCAAGTGTGAATGAGTTATATGCTATTAGCCGTTAAGAATGAATTCCTTCATTCCCATCGAGAAGCAACTTGAACAACGTGACTTAGTTATGAACCACAAAAGTGAGTACTTCACGTGTCATGGTTGCTTCTTTATTTATGTATATAATAAACAAAATTGTAATATATATATATATATATATATATATATATATTACACTATATACCCTAACGTTGATAAATAATTTTAAATCTATTTCAACGTTGATTTTTTGTCCGAGGTATCCCAACGTTGCTAATTTGATGTTACCATCTAGTCCCAGGGGATAGTTGGTGAAACAAAAATAGCAACGTTGTGATATCTCTATTTTGACTTCTTTTGCTGGTAGATTGCACCAATTACCAAGAGACCTCAATTGGATAGTCTTCGTATACATTTCTATTCAATACACGAAAACGACTGCCTATGAGATACTTCATTTCTAATCAATTTGGCATATCGGATTAGCATCAAACTCAGAATTTCTCTATCAGACAGCCTGCATGAGCCGTATCTTTTTCAAAAACACGGGCTTCCATTCAAAGTTGGAACAAATGCATCAGTCCAACAATTCCTAACTCAGAACTTCGATATTATCAGTTCCATTCAAATCCATTGAACATTTCTTGAGATAGTGCAAGCATGAAAATAACTCGGAAGATTGTAGATACCTCAGACACTGCCACATTAAATATGACAATTGCTTAGAGACAATCTGTCGCACGACTTATTTGATCTCCAGTAAAACAGAGAAGTACATAGACGCAACCAACTAGGCTTGGGATGATACTTTCTACCTAGAACAGATTCATCAAGCTGATGACACCTGCAGATAATAATCAGAGTCTGAAGATCACCGACCTTGCACAATTACAGGAGAAACTTTCGCTGTCCCGAGAGCATTGTCCTCGGCTTCGCTGCCATCTATGCTTGTGGAGTTGCTGTTCACGCTTACAAGGTCGGAGCTCGCGTTGCTGCTTGTGGCTAGGGGAGAGTCCAAAATACCAGTATTGTGGCTCTTTGAGGGTCCAGTTCTCACCCTGTTTACTTTACCTGGAATGCTTCCTCTAATGTCCTGTATAGAGGCAAGGCAAACATATGAACTCACTAAAAGTAGTATACAGCTGCTCAATATTCCTTCTTTTTTTCTTTTTTTGTTTGTTTGTTGGGGGGGGGGGGGGGGGAAGTTGGATCATAAACGTATTTATTAACAGATTGTGGGGAAGGCTCCTTGCTCACCATATGTCTCATGGCCATATCCAAAGATTTCTTTGAGAGTGACCTTCCGAAACCCGAACTCTCCATGGACGAGGAATGATTACTGGAAAGATTTTCATGGGGCCCAAGATGGGCATCTTGCTTTGGTGGTGCCAGTTTTCTCATGTTTACAATCCTCTCTACCATCTTCGTTCCCATCATAACGGGGTTCACGTCATCATTTTCATTCAAGGGTCTTCGGCTCTTGATCGGAGGAAAAGATTTGTCATTTAAGGATGCACTTGGTCTAACCTTGGAGGCAGAAACAGGCCTCCGAGGTAAAGATGACTTCAGATTCTTATTATTGACAAAGGGACTGGCTCCAGCAGAAGGTTTACATGGCCTAGGATCTGAACTTGGAGCTGTACTACTTGGTGGCGTGGCAGCCCTAGGCACAGCAGCGCGGGACTTTATAGCCGAAGAAGACCGAACTTGACCTTTTGGAGCCACCACAGAGCTCGTGCTTGACTGAACCGATGACTGAACACCAGGAACTGATTGTTTTGATGTTGAATTTGGAGCTGGGGAGGAGGAGCGGCGAGTAGGTGTTGAGGAGCGTGCAGCGAACCGAGTAGGAGTGGAAGATCTAGGAGCAGTTGCAGATGGTCCCACAGGCTTAGTGGAAGAAGGCCGAGTTGCAACCCTTGAAGGCGTGGATGATCTCGAGGGCTTAGTTGTTGCAGGCACCGTGGGCCTTCCTGCTGGGGTTGAAGCTCTACGGTTAGTTGATGAGAGCAAGCCTGAAGAGGAAGACTTTTTACTACTGTTAATGGAGGACTTGGACTCGCAAGGCAAACTTGAATTCTTAGATTCAGTTGGTTTCTTTGATGCAGGGTCAGGCTGGACATTTGGAACCTGCTTTTTGGGGCATACAAAATCATGTTACATTTTATTGGAGACGCCAGTCGAATCTGAAAAGTCCAAAATATAGAGAAAGAAATAAAGTAGGGAACAACTGCTCCATACTGATGATGTTGGAGTAGTGGGGCGGGCAGTGGAGTTCAAGATCCGGGAGTTCAAAGGGTCGCATTCCTCAGGCTTCACGGTATTAAGAAGGGGAGAGCCAGGTGGTGAAAGAAGCCTGGCACACGAGAGAAATCCCCGTGAATAAGAACCAGATGTTATACAAAACTGAGGTCTCAAACATGTCATAACCAAATTTGCATTAGTGCAGCATTCAATGGTGGGACACTTAGCTGAAGTTTATACTTTTCTGACTTAATTTCAATGTTCAAAAAGGAAAATGAGGGGAGTTCAGATGTCCATTCTATAACACATAAGCCTTGAAGTGCAACTAATGAGTCTACGGAGCATCGTGCAGTGCCTTGGGAGTCCTTTATAGAATCAAGAAATATATGGAACATCACGGGCAAAGACTTTAAACCAATTACCGCTAGAATAGGATCTATCCACACACTGTCTAAGTTCAAGAATAGTATAGATAGTCTTATTTATATCCCATCACCATGTACACATCATAACCGGCCGGACAAAATTAAGTATTTCTGTCCCCGATCGAAGAAACAACAATTGAATCCTCGACTGAGAAACATGGACATTACCAAAGGAGATCATTCTTGTCATTCCCCAAGTTTAAGAACTCGTCTGCCCCCATCTTGCGGTCCAAGGACAATGTCTTCGATATCGGGGTGCTCAGAGGATTCAACCCTACACCCAAAGAAAGGACCAGGATGCAAAAAACTTCAAGCTCCATTTTTTTAAGCAAAAAACGCTTTCTAATTGCAGAACTCACTTCAGATCAATTCATGCCATTCGCGGAAAAGAATATACAAAAACACCGATGAGCGAATCAAAAGAGCTATCCCGACCTAGAGGAGCATTGACTTTGTCTGAGCTCGGGAGAAGCCCAATCCCATTTCCCTCGATCTCATGCTCGCGTCTCCGCATCTCGAGGAACAGAGCCAACTCTTCAGCTGCCTCCTTCATCACCATCCTTTTGTCTTGCTCTTAGTTCAGCCTCTGCAACTGGGCACTACAGAATCAAAACCTTTGCAACAAAGAAGCACCAAATCAACAACAACCCAATATTAAATCCTCCACAAACTTTTTTTTTCCCCCCCAAAGCAGTTCCGATTTCCATTCAAATCTTCTCAGTCTACTCAATGGATCTAAGATGAAGCGAGAAATGAAGCAAGAAAAAGATGGGAGCAGCAGCATTACCGGGCAGATCACAAGCCGGACAATGAGGGGTCGGACGGAAGGAAGACTCGGGGAGATTGATGAATGAATCCAGAAACTGGGGAGGGAAGGGGAGGGAAAGGAAGTGTTCTGCAGCTATGGAGCGTTGTCCGGTGTTATTTTAGTATTTGTTGCTCTGTTTGTTTTTGTCGGATGATTCTTTTTGAAAATGAAGTCTCCGTTTGGAAGTTTTCATGGAGTTCAAGAAAGGGGCCTATTTGAAAGAGACGAACCAGTGGGATTTTGAATGAGGAGGGGAGGCGACCTGACTCCCTTATTCAATGCCCATCATGTTTCGCCATAATTACAAAACCACCACCACCTCGTTTTAATAAATTCCTGTATATTTTTTTGCTTTTTCAAGATTTAGTTGAAATATTTGGCCCCATAAAAGGAAAAAAAGAAAAAAGAAAAAAAAAAAAAAGAGCTGCAATGGAATCTTCACTCACGAAGTTCCGAAAATTCACATAATTCTTATGCATTACATTGTAAGCAGAAAATTTGACCGTAGTCAAGCGCATGCCCAAAGAAAATTAACCTCAATCCCAGCCAAAATCGAACTAGTCTCGGTATCAGCCAATAAGCCGAACTACATATGAGAAGGTTGAGATGCAGGCAGGGGCATCCGAGGTAAAGCAGGGAAAAGTGTAAAGAAGTATTGTCAGCACATGCAGAGGGACAGAATCCTTGACTATTTGGCCAACAACTCAACACAACACAACACAACACACTGTTAAGGGGTGGAGGGAAGAAAAAAGAAAAAGATGGATCGTGATAATCGATGATAAGCAATTCAAACTCCAAAACTTTGCCTTGTGAAAAAGAAAAAGAGGCAAAACAAATCAGATCAGATCATAGCTGGGCTCCTTTGATTTTTTTGAGATTCCCTAGGATAAACCAAACGGGACAGCCTGACCCAAAAGGCTAATTTAGTAAGTGGAAAAACCCATTCAGTCTATAAATCTCTTACAAATTGTCTATACAATTAATGTGAAACAAGTCTCATACATTGCAATTGATTTAGGTCATAATATTCGTCCCCCCCTTAAGGACCGACGTCCTCGTTGGTCACGGTCGGCTCTTTCCCGAGCCACTACTCTGTAGGCCATCACTACAGCCCGATCCAAAAGACTAATCTAGTAGGTGGGAGAGCCCATTTAGTCTATGAATCTTGTACCAATTACCCATACAATCAATATGGGGACAAATTTCATACCTTACAATTGATTTAGGTCATAACAGAAACATAACATCTCTCGGTCATGATTAGGATGAAGCTTTTAAAGATCGAGCTTTTTCTCCCATCAATCGGATCGTCCTGAACCTGTCTACGTAAGTAACGATCCTGATATGGTTATTCAACCAACATACGAAGCTCGGGAACCACAACTATCGGCCTTTACTGAGATCCATCTGATCATCAGAGATGACAGGCATGGAACCCCCCCTGTGACTCACTACTATAAACACAAAATGGGTAGTAGGTCAAATGAACCCTTTATTTCCCAAAATGCCGCTCTGTACAATGATTAAATAAGATCCCTAATGCAAAAGATACGGCCCTCTCTTATTCACAACTATCACTGCCTCCTTGAAAATGACTTTGGCACACCAAAAGAGAGAGAGAGAGAGAGAGAATGTACAGTTGCGAATTAGTTAAAATTCGAAACTGAAAGTCGACTAAGCCTCATCAGTATCGCTCCCAGCTGCTGGAGCTTCCTCCCCAGCGTAATTGCCTTCTTCCGGGCCCAGCACCTTAAACCTGCTCAAGGATAATGAATCGTACGTACATCACAATGAATCATCGAAAACAATGTGCAGAGCATACATCAGAATGTATATCTTTTCTACCTTTCGAGTATGAATTTTCCTTCCTTGTACTTTTGGCTCTTCTCATGAGCAGCCTCCTGAAATCAACCAATAGCATAACAAATGAGAAATAGCAGGACAAATAGTTTCGAAAGCTAAAAATCATCACAATTCAGATCTTACATATTTCCACCCCACAATCGAGCCACACCCAACACAGAATATGTCTGCTACTGTGTGCATTCCTGTTATCATCATTCTCTCCTCGCTGTCGCCCATTGTTATGTTCACCCTGTTATATAGGAGATATGTTGTGGGAGATATGTCCTTCTGAATGTAGGTAGAGTTTCACAAATACAGTGATCACAAATGAAACTTCCACAAGGAAAAGAAGAAGAAGAAGAAGAAGAAGAAGAAGAAGAAGAAGAAGAAGAAACAGAGAGCACGCTGAGCAAATGATGTTCCAGAGTTTAAGTAACCTAGCTGTCATATGCACCAAATAATCTCAAAACACTTTCAATAGAAAAATATTACCCACAAGATAAAAGAATACTAAACATGCTGGGCATGCCGGTTCCTAGCATATGCAGTTCTCGGTTTCAATGAAAAGGACTTGAGATTGAAGAACACTTACACTCTGTCAAAGAGATAAGCCCTTCCATGCCTGCAGTGGAAAGACTAAAACAAAAAGGAATGAGAATGTCAGTAGCAGCCGTTTGCTCTGATCCCAAATATTACCAGCCCATGAGATTCCTACAGTTCTATCAACTCTCAACTTATCAACAACTGGGCTTCAGAGGTGAAAGAGATGGAGATAAAAGACCCATGATTGGAAGCATAAAAGGGGAAAGGAAGAATGAGAAATTGTAGGCCTTTCGTCTGACTTTATGAGAAAGAACAAATAGCATTAATAAGAAACGGGCCTCATTTGGAGATTCAAAAGAGCCTAATTGGGATCCCAAAGTAGTTATTTAGCCAAGAAGAACAGTAAGAACCCAAACTTATCTGGAAATAGAATGTGAGTAGACAGTTCTCCTGAGGAACCACACAAATACATAAAATCACAACTTTGTCTGTTTCAACCCCTCAAAATTGCTACGCCAAAAGCAAGTTTTATATCGGAATTTGGTCTTGTCCACTAGCCCCTCGAGGGAACACATGGATCAATTGACTTCGGTAGCTTAGCACCAAAATCTAGTGGGTCCATGCTCCCTCGACATGTTCTAGGTTATCTTTATCGTCGCGGGAGTGAAAAGCATACCGATCAAATAGCACATCGAAAGGAAATCTCAAAGAGCGAATGATCTCATCTCAGTATTCACTAAAAACCAAAATGTGAAGCGAAACTCGAAAGATTTAGACCACAAGAAAACAGAACCATGGAAAGGCCGCGGCACCAACACTATACACACAACTTTCCTCTCGGCAGTCCCCACCATATTATTTTAATCCTTTCTGGTCCACGCACAGGACCCAGGCGAGCATTTTCGGGCAAATATTATAATCAGCGAAGCCCCACCATGAAATCTCCTCCAAACATCACTAAAACGAGAAAACAGGAAACATTCCCAGCAAATAATTCAGGAACCGATCAACACACAATCCCATCATACCTTGGACATGATGTCGTCGACGAGAGCGAGGTGCGTGTTACAGAATTTGCAGCAGTAGAAGTTCCCATCCAATGTGATCACGAAAAGCCTCCCCATTTTGCTATGTCGCCAGAAAATTTTGACAAAAATTTCGACCTATCAACGGGAGAAGAAAAATTGGATGTGATCCGAGAAAATCGATCGACTGAACAAAACGATTGTACGAACGAAACGACGCGGGCAGAGAAGGAGAGAAGACGACGAGGATGATGGTCATCGTCAGTTGAGTTTGTTGTAGCACCTGAGGAAGAGTGCGGAGGAAGCGGAAGAGTAGAGCTGCAGAAGAACCAATTGGGAACGAACGACGATGACAGTGATGGGGGTGAGAGATTGGTGCATGCTCCCCTCCTTAACCACAAAACTACGAATACACACCTTTTTCTTTTTCTTTTCTTTTTTCAGTGCATTTTAATATCTAAAGGTCTAATTTATTTGCTTAGTCCAATAAATATAAGAATTTATTATTAGGCGAAAAAAATATATAAAAAAACAGTGTGTACATATATAGATATCAAAGTAGATGGAGGAATTTTTTATTAGAAAATTTAATATTAGTCGTAATAATTATTTGAAAAAAATATGTGGGAGAATATATTATTAAATGAGAAAAAAAAGATAAAAAATGTAATTGTCATATTGTTAAATTAAGGAAAGAATGGAGGGGAGCGTGATTTATATTTTAAAACAAAATGTCACTTAAAGTTCTCCCAATCATAAATTTTCTTAATTTACAAGACTCGAATATTTGATTTTAATTTCCCATCTCTTCTCGAGAAACAAGTGGGCTATTTCTTTGTAAAATTGTGCTCAATTTCATGTGCGGCAATTTCGCCGAGATCTCTGCATCAGTTGGGGGAAGAATCTGCACGAATCGGATTTTTGAGGAGCATATCGAGAGAGAATTGGATTTGGTTAGACAATGTATGATTGGTAAACAAGGATCGGTTTTTTAGCAAGGTACGAAATGTATCGTCAAATATTCAGTATGATTCTACAAGATCTAGTTTCGTTCAAGTAATAGATTCTAACCAATTGAAAGGATCTTCTGATCAATCTAGAGATCTTTTTTATTTCATTAGTAATGAGGATTCAAAACATCACACATTGATCAGTCAAAGAGAGATTCAACAACTAAAAGAAAGATCGATTCTTTTGGATCCTTCCTTTCTTCAAATGGAACGAATAGAGATAAAATCATACTGATTCTCTAAATGCCTTTCTAGATATTCCTCAATCTCCCGGCTATTCACGGAACGTGAGAATGAGATAAATAATCATATGCTTCCGGAAGAAATCGAAGAATTTCTTGGGAATCCTACGAGATCCATCCTTTCTTTTTTCTCTGACAGATGGTTAGAACTTCATCTGGGTTCGAATCCTACTGAGAGGTCTACTATAGATCAGAAATTATTGAATAAAGAATAAGATGTTTCTTTTGCCCTTTCCAAGCGATCGGAAAATAAAGAAATATTTAATATATTCAAGATAATTACGTATTTACAAAATACCGTCTTAATTCATCCTATTTCATCAGATTCGGAATGTGATATGGTTTTGAAGCATGAACTAGATATGGACAGTTCCAATAAGATTTCATTCTTGAACAAAAAAACATTTTTTGATTTATTTCATATGTTCCATGACCGAAATAGGGGGGATATTCGTTACACCACGATTTTGAATCAGAAGAGAGATTTCAAGAAAAGGTAGATCTATTTACTCTATCAATAACCGAGCCGGATCTGGTGTATCGTAAGGGATTTGCCTTTTCTATTGATTCTTACATATTGGATCAAAAACAATTCCTGAATGAGGTATTCAACTCCAGGGATGGATCAAATAAATAAATATTTATTGGTTCTACCTCCTGTTTTTTATAAAGAGAATAAATCTTTTTATGAAGGATTAGAAAAAAAATGGGTATGGATCTCCTAGAGGAATGATTTGGAAGATCTTAAACAAAAAATAGTGGTATTTGTTAGCACTGCATAAAAACATTCCTCTAAGGGAACATATGCCAAATTACCTAAATCAATCAAATTAAGGTTCTTCATTAAAATAAAAAAAAATCAAATTAAGGTTTATTTTAATTCGTAAATAAATAATCAATGAATAATATAAAAACGAATACTTGTGATGATATATATTGACATTCCTCATTTTCTCTTGTGTATTCTGGTGTCAAAAAATTCAATAAGCTCTAACTCATCCAATTCAAAGCGGATTTGCATGGATTTTTTCCTTTCACAAAATTTGAATTCTAACTTTATTTAATTCAGTTCAGTTTAATTCTTTAATTTTCCAAACAACATAATTCATTTGCATTGAATAGCCCACGTTGGTTTGATGTCCCTTGCTTCGACTGCAATGATTCTGTTAACAATTCGGATCTATATATAATATATTAAAGTTGGCTCCTATAACGAGAGCACTCCGTTTAAACTACGAGAGTTCGCCACGTAGGATTCTTGAGCGATTCCTCATGCCGTGGCTGATCTACTCTTCATATTTCTAGCGATGGGAAACCTTCAATGGCATTTAAAGCTAAAATTATGTTATCTAGAAAGACCGATGGTCATTGAACAATCATTAAGGAATGGATAAGTTTTAGAATTTAATTCTTCATTGGAAGTAATTTTGCAATCGATATGAAAATTAACGTCGCTCATTTCCCCGGCATGTCCTCCTCATTGGTCAACTCATGTTGGACGACATAACCATGACACCATCTCATTGGCAGTTATCGATAAAGTAGGTTGAATATCAATTGAGGAAGAGCTTTGTAAGATACGCGATCACTTTCATTCTCTGCAGATGGGGCATGTTGCTGTAGGTTTATCAACCAATGGCGCCACACTTAAAATCACTTGGAGATTAAGATTATTGGGATTACCAACAAAAATAAGTGATTCACAAACCAAGCTTCCTGCTTCTCATCATGAGTCACCTGTTATACCTTAAGAGAGATGAGTGTTGTTTTATGGCCATGCTTTATTGTAATTTTCTGGATCTTGTGGTTTTCTCTAACGCTGCTAATAAGCATTTTTGACGTATCCATTCCTCCTCCCTCCTCCCTGTGCTATTATTATGAGTCTTAATTGGGCTAAATCTCCACATCCATCTTGGGGAGTGACTGTTATTTATTTGTAGTAGCAATTTAGATGCGAAGAAGATATATTTTACCTGACTGCCAGTAGAATATGCAAGGAAAAGTGAATATCGACGGATGTATGAGTATGTATACTCTTTTTTGAGCATGAATAAGTGATCTGTGGTTTCTTTGTCAACGAGATGTTATCAGATTCTATTGTTTCACATGGACCAAGCAATTTAATATGTGACCTTGATATCTGAATAAAGGGAAGAGCTTTACAGAAACGTTTTGAGTCTGTATTTCCAAAAGTTGATAACTCGGAAAAGCCAAACGTTGGAAGGAACATACGGATATATGCATTGGTATCGAATGTTTTACCTCTCCCTTTTCAATTTCGATGAGAGTCCCCAAAGGATATGCTTCTTACAACAACATACGAGGTAATTGCTGTATTATTTATCTGAAGCTTTGTCTTTGAATTCATTTACTTCTTTATTCAACTTAGCTAATGTTCATTTTTTGTCTTGGAATTATCTTTACTCTATATATTATCTTCTTTTGTCGTCAATTTGCAAGACTAGAATATTCGAACTTGAAATGACTTACTAATAAGCAGCAAGGCCGTGTAAGTATCATGATTATCTCATAATTGCAACATTTCTCCCTGCATCCATATAATTTTTGTTGAATAAACGTTTTACGATGGAAAAATATTCATACGATCTCTATATTATGAGAAGTCATAAAGGATAAAATATTTACTGATCTTCTTATGTAGTTTTTTATGCTATTTATCCAGAAATAAATCGATGGAAGATGGAAGTGTAAATGGAAAAAGGCCAACCGAGACCACGATAGTGGAAAACATTCGAAACAAATCATGGATGCAAAGTATGTAAGAAGAGTGTTCTTTTGTAGTCTCTAATTACTAATTTTCCTCTTTCCCATTCATTATTTTGATGATCCTTTTTTTTTAGGTAGATGATGATCCTTTTTTTTTTTCTCTCAATTATTTTTGGGTTATTTACACCAAAAATCATGAACTTTCACTGTTTTTCTAAATCTAGCATCAATTCTTAATTTTCCCATATATAGCACCAAATGTAATATTCATCTCCAAGTCCATTACATTTTCTGACTTGACAAGTGATGGCAGCCAACGTGGCTAGCAAAATTCTAAGCTCCAATAAAACAACGACAAGTGGCCTCTTGACCCAATCAATTTTTCAAAAACACTCATATTATTTATTTTTGAAGTTTTGGCCCATATTTTTTTGGAAAACCGGGCAGAGGGGATGGGACCCGACCCGGCCGGGGCTCCCCCGCTGGCCCTCGAGCATTTGATAGGATAATTGAATAGGTATTTCTATTGCTCTTAATATTATTCTTTTCCATGGATCAAACAATCTACATATATATATATATATATAATATTTATATAATAGGTTACGACCCATTGAGTCTCTTCTTTTAATTGTGTATATTGGTTATTGTAGATCTCCCTTTAAAGTATTCATTTATTTGTTCCTTAATGTCATTAATGATGTTAAATTCAATATATGCCAATTTAATTTCCTATGGTTCATATTCATGAGTTTAACAAATTCTAATGCTAAATATAATATAAAAATTCTACAAAATATCAAAAATTTATTGCATCTAACAAAAAAAATATATACAGAAACTTATTTTAGAAATAGCTTCTATTCATATAAGGTATCGTACTTTAGCCCAAAAAAAAAAGAATTAACATTAACATTATATATCTTATGAAACAATCATCCAATATTTATTAGATACCAATTTAAATGTATCTTTTTGTTAGAATAAACCTTAATAATAGAATTAACATTATATATATGTATATATATATATATATATATCAAAAGAATTAAAATTACGTAAATACCAGCGCAACACGCTGGCAAGTGACTAATTTAATGTATAATTATCTCTAGCTGGAAACTTTAAGGAAAAAGGCAAATTGAACGACAGAGGATCTTCTGTTGAAATAATGAACGATTGCCAACGGATGAAGCAAGTCACGTTAAATATGTCATATGAGATCGAGCTTCAAAGTAGTCTCTTTCGGTGCATGGAGTCATACTTAGTTGGTCACTTGCTAAACACGGGACATGAACATATAATTGAATGGGACGTTATCGTTAAGACGGGGAATCGTATATTCAATTTGCAACTTAAGATTTTCGTCCTGCTATCATTAATTTGTTTGTTGCAAGGGTTTCGTACAAGAACATGCTGTAGAACGTC
The DNA here is from genome assembly GCF_007655135.1 of Punica granatum. Taxonomy (NCBI): domain Eukaryota; kingdom Viridiplantae; phylum Streptophyta; class Magnoliopsida; order Myrtales; family Lythraceae; genus Punica; species Punica granatum. The sequence continues at coordinate 1,479,993 of NC_045127.1, read as the reverse complement.
CGTGCCGGATGGAGGCAGCTTCCATTTTTAATGAGGGGTTGATTGCTAGTGCCAGTAAGTGGGGATCATGAAGAATGCTTCGGGAAAGCCTGGTCGAAACGGACCTATATAATCTTCAGAACATTTCGGGAATTGCTTTTATTGACCCGCTATCTATTCATGCCACTGATGTTACATTGTTACATTTCAGAATCACAAAGAATGATTGGAAACAAAAAATTGGCAGCGAGCAAACTGAAACACGAGGATTCAAGACCTCTCAGCAGCAGCAAGTGATATTGAGGTATGGTCAATCGGTATGTTCCTCATTGTCCATTAGCATGGTATTTGATGAAGCAACCAGGCATCCGCAAAAAATTCTCAAAAAGTTCATCCAGTCGGACTAGTAGGAAGGAACTGTGGGTTGGCGAATTTCCCTCTTGACCCGACCTATTCTCGAAGGAGGCCACACCACGTGGGTTACTCTTCCACGAATCAGACCCAAAGGAATCTGCGGAAACCAGTTAATGCAATTCAGAACAAAGGAGAGACAACATTCCAAAGTGAACGCACGGTTCTCAGCTTTACGAAGTGCTAAGTTTCATTTATGAATGGTGTACAGATAGAGGAACATTCTTGTTTGACATTTCACATCCTGAGACCATGGTGATGACTATGCTAGATTTCTCTTATCCCCATGAATCGGACAATACTATGATATTTCCCATCTTTCTATTAGTCCTATTTACTTTGTTCGTTGGAGCCATAGGAATTCCGTTTAATCAAAAGACGAAAGTGATCTAGATATATTATCTAAATTGTTAAATCCATCTATAAATAGTTTACATCAAAATTCAAATAACTCTGTGAATTGGGAGGAATTTGTGAGAAATGCAAGTGTTCCCCTCAGTATAGCTTTTGGAGGAATATTTATATTATTATAAAAAAAATCAAATCCTCTTTTTTAATCCTATTTGATCAAATTGAAATAGGATTTTCGAGATAAGGAATAAACTAACCATGGATAAATCCAAGCAATTCTTTCTTAAATCCAGGCAACCTATTGATTCGGAGCGGAACAACATATGTGGTCTCACATTGAATTGGAGGGTGTTTGCAACTTACCGGGCCCAGGGACCTTGAATCCAAGCTAGAAAGTAAATTATCTCCTTCGACCCAACAATGTCCTTCTGGAACCCTCATCACATCATCAATGTGGGAAATCCCGACCCAGTCGCCTGGTAATCCTATTATCCGCTTTATGTGCCTCTCCTTGTGATTTGTTGGCGACCTAGACAAGGCACCATAATTGGCGTTCATCAGTGTCGAAAGACTCGAGTGAACAGCAAAAGCACTGCTATTGAAAAGTTCAGGGACAAAACTCAAGTACACAATGCATTCATTTGCCAGAAGGATTCCACGAGATAAGACCGACATGAATCAATTCTGCGAGATAAAGAGCTAATGGATCGGCTATTACTTGAGCTTATACCATAGCAAATCCATGTTTAGTCGATTTCCCTTCTTCAATTATTAAACAATGAGAAAGGGACGTTTTTTACTATGATACCATCACAATCAGGAAATCTCGGTCATATTTTGTTGTGAATATGACTGAATGATCAATCTACTTATCCTATCACTACAAGAGGAGGGAGGGAAGTGAAGAAAGAGAGGAAGGTAGATCAAAGAAACGGCCATTCCTTGCAATTGGATTCTCATCATCGTGCTTTTAGGCAATGCCGCAAAATCGCATATCTAATCGACTTCCATAACAAACTATCCTGAGAAGTTTCACCGAACGATCCTGAAATGAAACTTCAAATTCTAGTAATCAACCGGCATCAATTCCTACACCCTGTTCAAAGACTGCTATTATTTGCTGGAACCACTCTTGCAGGCTGAGTCACTCTTACAAGTTTACGGATTAAGGTTTCAAGAGTTCATTGCATATTTTTTTTTTTTAAAAAATGCATAGTAAGCTCGAACATGTAGGCAAATATCAGCTGCAGTGAAATTAGAAGAAGAAGCTTACGTGAAGATCACCACATCGCCATGCGAAAACCTGTACCTGCCGAGGCAGAACTTCTCCACCAACACATAGTCATCTGCATTTCATTGAGTCACAGGATAAGCATAATCACTGACCGCGCAGCACCATGATTCTCGCCATCTTCAAATTGAGCTCTCAATCAAATGGAAGCATTACCGAACGTCGATACTCGACTGCCAGAAACCTCATCCGTCACCGGATTGAGCGAAGGAGACATGGAGCCACCTCGAACCGCGGCGATGCTAACGTATCGATCCTTAACTGTGACGCCTATCAATCCGATCGTTACACACTTCTTGGCGGTGTTCCATAGGCTGCTCCGAGCACTCATAGCCGCCCCTCTCTATCGTCGACTCTACTGGAAGAGCTGAGGCATGGAACCGTGGGGGACACGCGCCGGCCGTTCACGGCGGAGACGGCCGCTAGTCTATGGAATTTCCACTCCGCGCGTTGCTGCAGCTGTGAGCCTGTGGCGGCGTTTCTCCCACAGATGAACTCAGCGAAGAGCTATCTCTGGGCCTCATGGGCTTGAGTTCGAACTAATGGGCCCAGTTTCAGTTCCGCCGGGCGTGTAACTTGTTGGCGTGAAGAGTGAAGACTCGGTTGGAAATTGCTAGAAATGTTTCTTCTTGAAAAAGGTTTTACGGATATCACGTCCTAGTCTCTACTTTATGTCGGATGTCCCGAAGGCTCTTCTCGACCGAAATCGAGTTTCATCTTAAAGCGGATCGTATTGCTTCGTTTGGTTTCGCAATTAAAATCACAAAAATTTTAACTTTAACTTTAACTCAACACACTACATAATAAAAATACACATTTTCCAAGTCAAAAATTTTAACTTTAATTTTAACTCAACACACTACACAATCAAAATCAACATTATTTTAACTTTGAAACTAAATGCACCAGTAATAATCAGTTTGAGAATGATTGTCTCGACACCAACCTCGGACGATATGAGTTGCACTAAAGTTGTAAATACAGTATTATTATTATTATTATTATTATTATTGTTATTTTTGCTGGTAAGCTAATATAGTACTTGAATCATTGACCCTGATAATATTGCATTGACGTATCATGTATCAATTTCAAATACAGCAAAGGCAGACATCTGATAAAGATTGAACCAATACCGAGCAACGAACTATATCTACAATTTCTAAGAGTGCCCCAATGCGAGACATAAATATGTACAGTCCACAAACGTATGTTATCTACAGACATGTTATCTACATATGGTCATCATCACCGACAACATAAAGGGCTATAGATCACCTAAAATGAGAGTACTGCTGAGACGAGACGCAGAGGGGATCGGGGACAATGACGGGCAGCTTCTCAATGTACAGGACAAGTCTCTTCATGTTCTCCCTTGCGATAGAAGACAGGTCAGCTACATCACCATTGGTTGTGTATATCCACAGGTCACCGGAGTTTACTCTCTTGAGACTGTCCCGACAAAATGGGCACGATTGGGACCTTGATAGCCTGAAGATTACGGAAATATTAGCATTAATCCCTAGTCAATTGCAAAGCTAATCAAGAAGTCAGCACAAACAATTATCCGTACTTCAGAACTTTCACATCTCATCACAGACAGGACCTGATTTCACACATCGGCTCATTTGCCTCTCTATTGATCAAATTTTATTTGACGAGCCTCATCCCATCATTATGCCAGACTACTTAGGATCGGGCATGAAAACAAGTGCTTTAGATGAAACATGAAATGCAGCATACCAGTCCCTGTAACACCTCATGCACAGAGAATGGCAGCAATTAGGGAGCACGATCTTCGAGCTAATCTTCATACAAATGCCACACTCCTCTTCCCGCTCTAGATCGGCTACAGAGAGCTTCCCTTTATCGGCCTCGTCCTTTCTCGTGTACTTCGTAGCGCAGACTTCTTTCTGTTTCCTCTCCTCCACATCAGTAATCCCTCCGTGAAGTTGCAGCAGTGAGGGAAATATTACAGCTGCAATGACAAGTTCAGATCATTATCTCAAAACTCAACCGGGGGGGGGGGGGGGGGGGGGGGGGGGGGGGGGGGTTGGGGGGGGATGGAGAATGCGAAGATAAAGAAACTATGCTCACCATAGAACTCCCTAATGGTCGCTCTCCGTTCGTGAACATACATGGTAGTCTTACCATCCACATAGGCCTATCATAGGACATCATAAATATCACGTGAAAAGCCAGAAGACAGGAAACACGACATAATTAATTTTTCGGGGGATGTCCACCTTATAAATAAGAATCTTAAGCAGTCCTAAGGTACCAGCAAGCCGACAATCAGTCCACTGAACGAGAAAGAGCAGAAAATGAGCTGCGGGACTGTAGGACAGTCTCATCTGAAGGCAGCCGCCACCGTATGCTTGCGGGTAGTCTGAAGCCCTGAGCAACCACGAAAGAGAACCGATCAGTCTGGAACTTGTTAATTAAACCTTACAAAAGACGTATCATGTGAAGGAAATAATAAGTTATAGAGTAGAATGCAATCGGCAGCTTCAAATTCGTAAAAAGGTTTCTCCTTTGCTGGAAAAATTTTGAATCCCGAGGAATCAGGCGAAACTGCAGAGGCCATTCAAGGAGTGAAACAGTGTCTCCGTGAATTTCCAGATCTACCCAGTGGAAACTTGAAACCAGAAGGTGAGCTGAGCCGTGATGCTCCGTGACGGAGAAAACATTGCAACGAAGCACATCTGACAGAAAATGGAACAGAAGCAGAGAAAAGATTTCAGCTTTTGAGAGAGAGAGAGAGAGAGAGAGCAATTTACAGGGTATTAGCGAACTGAATATCAGCTTCGAGGGCTTTGAGGGAATCCTTGAACGATTTCAACATTTCCCTTGTCTGCTTCTTCCCCACGAACTCAAACCCACCATCAGAGAATCGCCTCCAACACCGAAAAATATACAGCAAAGGGCGATAAAAGTTGCACAAACCGACGAGCTCCCTCAGTTTCACAGCTGATACTCAACTCGTCCTAGAAACCCAGAAGATCAAAAACTCCTGTCCTTCGGCTTCAGCTAATGGTAGAGATCACAGCCGGAGCTATGAGTGGGAAAGAGGAAGGGGGTTTTGTGTGCAGAGAGAGAGAGAGAGAGAGAGAGAGAGCGGCGGTTGTGGGGCTTACTTGGCTTTCGCTTTGGTCACACGTAACGGTGCAGGCTTCAGCATCACCCGTTTCCTTTTTCTTCCGGTGTACGTACTACGTAGTTTGAATATAATATATCGTATGTTGTTTACCATATAATAAAATAATAAATGAAGTGTGACTGTTATTATGAATGAACGACCATCAACACGAACATGAACGAGAGAAGAGAGCACCAACAGAGGAGGACGAGGCAGAAGCAGATTGATTCCTCAAATTTACAATACTGCCCTTCTCGAATTTTCAATCTTCACCGGCGGTGACCCGATTCCCGCCGACAGAGCTCTCTGCAATTGGCGGGAGCAGAGGCGGAAGGAACATAGCCATAGGAAAAGAAAATGCCTTTATTATGGATTTTTCTTTTTTCTTTTTTCTTCCCTTCGAGAATTTACTCTCCTTTTTTTTCTAGGATAAATTGTACTAGTAGTTCAAAAAATTTTATAAATATTTTAATATGATACAAAAAGTTTTTTTTTGCAACTTGATAATGCAAAATGTTTCAAAGTTATTTCAGTATAATACAAACCGTCATCTCGCCATTGACTCCGTCAAGCCATCCTTTGCAAAATCTGTAAATTTTACAACATCATGTAACTTACGTAAAACATTTTGTACTATTAAGATACAATTTTAAAACATTTTGTACCGTCATATAACGTCTCACTAAAACTGATTTTGTACCATCAGCGTCAACTTGACGGCGTCAATGGCGAAATGACGGTTTGTACTATATTGAAACAACTTTAAAATATTTTGTACCATCAAGTAGTAAAAAAAAACTTTTTGTATCATATCGAAACATTCATAAAACTTTTTAGACCACCAGTACAATTTATCTTTTTTTTTTCTTTCTATTTTATATGTTTTTTTTCCCCTGCGGAACAAGCCATAATAAACTGCGACGTGTCAGCCATGCACGACATCAGTCGAATGCAGCTATCATCATCCGAAAAAAATCATCAATACATTACATTACACTAGCAAGGAAAAATCTCGAGACTTTAGTTTTTATTTGCCAGAAAATCTTATACAGTATTTGAAAAATCAGAAGGATTTCCGTTTCAGGTACGCACGACAATTTCGAATTTACATTGTATATTTTGTTTTTGGCACTTCTAGTAGTATTAGTTCCCTGTTTTCAACGAGTCCGGACCAAACGTAGTGCGATGTAATGTTTATCGTAGTGCCTTTGCCAGAACTATGAAGGAATGTCAGCCGCTCCTAGTGAACGGTACATTATAAAAGCATATCCATTGATCATCGTAAGAGCAACCTAATTAAAATAAAGAATCCAACGCATAAAAATGATGATTTGATAATAATAATAATAAAAGATAGCATCGTTACGTGGTTATACTGGTGTCCCCTTGAGCAAAGAGCACAGCGACGTATTGCAATCGGCAACAAGTCGGAATTTGGGGGTCCGACCAACCAAAGGGTAAATTAGAATCACCGTTGCCTACACTCTTCTCCCAATCAACTCGACACCTATATATATATATGCGAGAAATAATATATATATATATATATATATATACACACACACGAATAAACAACAAAAAAATGTAACAATAATAATAAACTGAACATGTCATCTCATTGAACCCATGTAATTAAGACATTTGGATTTCTTTCAATGTGGAAACATCGGAATTGACAAGAAACGTACCGGATGCTCGTCATCGTCACGTAACAATAAACATTTCATTTTCACCCTCCACCTACAGACTGTTGCATCTCATAATAACTTAAGCTTTCACTGAAGTTATATGTCGCAGTCACGTATACAGAATCTCATAGCCCAAATTCCTTCTCAGAAGATATCATATTGTATAGAAGAAACCAATGATATATCATCGTTCATCAAAATTTGATTGGTGTCGGTCCTTCGGGATAGTAGCTAACGGTGATAATAATGACGGTGAAAAACTGAAAATGACCATCCGCTTCCCAACGGAGCAGGTTTTTGCTTTTCCATCACACCATATAAAAACATATTTTGTCCTCTTAACCTAAAAGGTGAGATCATTTCCCTACAATGTAACCAAAGGAAACTACACATAGTTTTACTCATTATTTATTTTTTGAGTCCCGAAAAATTATAAGCGAATTCCCTTTCTTTTTCCCCCCTTCCTGTACGGAATCTGATGAAACACAATTATTATTATTATTATTATTATTATTATTATTATAAAAGTACGATATTGATGAAAAATTTCCTCCTTTGATAAATTAAATACTTAAAAATTAAGCACTCAATTAATTAAAGAAAAAAAATGTATAGAAAGGAGGAGGAATGATTGGATGAAAATCTTTTTTTTTTATTGAAAAGAAAAGAGCAAGGGCAATATTTTGTACAGAAATTTATAAAAATTCAATGCAATTTTTCCCTCCCCTTCTCTTTTCCTCCTATCCAAATAAAACGACATTGGCTCAAACTTGAATTTGTCGGATCTATTTGGACTTCGAATATGAATCGGTGCACACTAGAAAAAGGATAATGTGTTGATTATATAATTAATTTTTTTTAATTTAATATGTTATCTGCTGCTATTGAGATTATTGAATTTGCATGACAATGACATTGCAACCAATCATTGAAGATGATAAAGGCCGAAGAAAGACGATCAGCCGAATCGGTGCGTGAAGCAAAGTATCTCGTATCACTATCTTCTTTCCATTTAATTATTAACACATGCGTATCCCACAAACCCATAAATTCATGTAAATCCTCTGTATAGGCTATTCTTTAATACAAATTGTTCCAATTCCTTCTGAGAAAGAGCAATTAATTCTCACAACCAACTTTGGCTCGCCCAAAAAGAAACACTACCTTTTGGTTTTTTTGGGGGGGGGGGGGGGGGTTTGTCATCTGGCCAACAGCTTCTGATAAACAAACTGATAATATGGTTGAGCGAACGGCACCAATAATTTCTTTGGATTTGATTAGAAAAAACTGATTACCAAAAACAAACAAAAAGAAAATGTTTTTCTTCTCAGTGCTGATCATATCTGATAAGGTTTGAGAAAGGTTCAGATTTGTTACCTCTTCAGATCGAGTTGAGTGTCAGGTCCCACATGAGACCCATTACCACTTCAACTATAACTCGAGTCTTGGAGAGAACCGCCTGTTGATTAGTAGTACTCTAATCTTGTCGGGGAGATCAACTTGTAACAATCTCATCAATGAAGATCTCTGAAGTAACCTTGAGGTTTAAATTGTGAATGTCCCACTCAGCTTCCTCCAGTTGTTCCATGAAATTCTCGAACCGCTTCTCCATGTCAAGTAGGCTTTGAGCGAGCTGATCAAGAACATTGTGTGAAACGCCGCAGTTCTCGTGCAGCCAACAAGCCTGCCAAACACTTCTCAAGACTGATAAACTCGTCGCCCCGACCTGAAAGGAGAGGTATCTCAATTACACAAAAATTCTCAAATACAATCACACTAGTTTTTGCTAAAGGAGCATGAAAAAAATTGAGTTGCAGACCTTGAATGCCACGAGAACCTCAAAGTCATTGCCCCGTTGGTCCACTGTGAGGATATACTTCTCCTTTGAGTACAGTCGGAGAAGTTCCTTCGCCTGCTCTCAAATATTAGAACAAGAAAAGTTAAGAAGGTGACACATATGTCACTTCAACCTGCTGCATAATTTCCTAACATGATTGTGAATTTTCCCCCATGTGCGCTGGAAATAATGATAAAGGCCCAACCCGTTAAACTGATAAAAAAACTAGCGCAAACAAGTTTTCATGATATGATATGAGAGTGGTAGATTATCATAACATAATTTTGTTATACGATAGAAATTAACCATTGTAGGGCACTATATAAGGTCATACCATGAGCACAGAGATGTCTCCGTTCACCATCTCTTCAAAGGACACACCGAAAATGATTCGAGGCTTCAGAAATCTCTGCCATAGCAATATATTCTCTCTCTTATTACATTCATCACATCCTAAAAGAAAGGGATATAGGATAGATCATTTATACTTCATAAACCTGAATCCAAAAGGACTCTTAAAGAGCGTGATTCTTACCTGGAATGTTCGCGCTTACAACATGTGATTTCACAAGTATACAAGCACGCTTCAGATTTATCTGCAAGAGACGAACGAGGACGACTGAATAATCCAGTGACAAACGAAAAATTGAATAATTCTTTCATCCAATATCCAAAAATTCATCTCTCTCTCTCTCTCTCTCTCTCTCTACCTTTTACCCCCTATGCAGAAAGGATTGTCTTTTTCGTGGCTGTGAGCCGTGAGGGAGAAAGGAGTTTTGAAGCTTACAGTGTCGAATTTTAGGGCTGTAAGAGACTGATATCGTAACCAGAGGTGAAGAAGCCTCATGCTCGTCCATGTAAACGCCAACGAGGGGTAAGATTTGACAAGTCCAGGTGTATCCTGCAATAATTATAAATTAAGAGCTACAGTAACTGATCATGAAGCATAAAGAATAAGAACCCTAGCTCTGTCAAAACTATAAATTAAGACATACCAAGATCAGAATGCCTAGTGCAAGGCCAAGCAACTGAGCAGCCACTTCCCAAACTTCCTCCTTATGATATTATTTAGATCACTTATCAGTATTCTAATTCCTGAACGAACTTATTCATCATAGAGTCTGCTCAAATGTCATCTTCACTGAAGAAGACAAGATTACAGCATGCAGTTGTGGCATTAGTTGCAGCATACAATAAAAAGCTGGCCATATTGCTGAAAGAATTAGAGAGTTCTCAAAGTAAAAAATGTATATGTGCGAATAGGATAATAAAAGAATTATTCTCAGTTCCGGATCCAAAATTAATGTGAAGTTTCAAGAAATCATCTTAAAGATAAATATGAGAAATAAAGATCATAGAACTAATCAGTCTTAATGCTTTGTTAGTGTGGTATAAAACGGGTTTAAATATACCTTTGCTGCTACCTCTCCCAGATTCCCTGATATTGCAAAATGATTCTGAATAACTCGGAATGAGGGATCTTTTAGCCCTCTAGCTACAGCCTGTTTCAGTTTCACATAAAATTATTGACACTCTCAGTTAATCCGGACAAGGGGATGCATGTGTTAGCAAAACACGCAGAAGATTGGAGAAGGATGGTATCATATTTCTCAGACATCAATCATCTAAACAAAAGGTGGCTAACAATTTATTCTGTTAAATGAAAGAACCTTACTATCTAACCGATTATGTCCTATCAAGCAAGGCTGAGAAGGCGAAGGGGTAGTAATTGTGCGTAAATATAGTCACTGCTCTTCTCAAGGTCATTGATCAGGATATAGGTTCTCAGCTTACGAATGGAAAAAGGTCAGTGCACAATCAGTATTGTGGTTCTCCGATGTTTGATGATCATATAGAGGATTTCAAGGAAGAATAGAACCGAAATCTAAAAAAGAAGGTTTTGGTGATGAAGTAGGACATTATGGAAATGCACTAAGATGCAAATTGACTTATCCATAGAAATTACCTTGGTGAGATTTCCAAGAGATGCCAGCGGCAAGAAATAGGTGGGATATAATTGAGTGCTCAAGTCAAAGATGCTGCCGATAGATCAAAGATTTAATAACATCTCTCCGGCTAACTCCAATAAAAGAAAACATAAAAGAACCAACACTCTTTATCACCTTCCAGCACTGCCTATGAAATCGGCATACATGCGCCATTGTTTTGGATCATCGTCAAAAAGACTTCCAAATCGTCCACCTGGACAAATAGCAATACTTTAGAATCAGGCGGTCAAAACAATCTTCAGTTTCATGGTAACCAGAGTTACCAGACCGATTAGAAGACGCCCAACAGCTCCAATTCCATCCTTTGACACCCATCTGCAGATTCATATAAGATTAAAGAGTTGGACTTAAGAAAATATGAATTAAGGGGAGATGAAGATCTCTTACAGCCATGAAATAAGTTTCAACTAAAACAAGCATGCTCGCTCTGTGGATAAATAAATGCATGGGGAGAACCAAGAAAGAACAGTGAACAATCACCTGATGGCAGCAGCCGAGGCAGCAGCAGTAGTCCCAGAGAAAGAACCAACACCAACAGCCTGAACCATCAACCATCAACCTATGAGTCACTGAAGATTACACGCCCAGAATAAATGAAATGCACCGCAGGTGACTAAGTAGCAGTGAGAAAGATTCAGCAACAGTTTAACGCGCCTTCAATAGACTTGACGTAACCAAGGCATGACAGATCCATGCTGTAACATTTGTGGGGAATTGTAGTAACATGTATTCCAAGTAATCATCCGAAACCGATCCTGCAGCAAAAGTAAAGAATGATGAGCGACTTGCATATTGCATAAGTAGACAAACAAGTAATAGACAACATCATTCTTTCCTTTTTTCCCCTTCACTTCCTACTCTAAAAATGGTACTGCAGAATTCTAACTCCGACTTTAGTCCTCTCGGTCAATGCTAAATCCGCAAGATGGTACTATTATATTGCATTCCAGTGATGATAAGTATGTCGACATTGATGCATCGACATCGCAAGTGGTCGCTGAACAAAGCATTGAACTGAATGACAATCAGCAAGCAGTGCGATTAAGGAGTAAATGCACTACAAGAACAAGAAGAAAATCTGATAGAGCTAACCAGGGAAGCCTCCAGGAAAGACGAATTCCTTGACGGGATCAGGAAGCCAGGATAGCTCTGAGTCAGAGAAATCAAAGCCATTACTGGTGGACCGTTGATCCTTAACCTCGAGGGAAGTTTGTAATCGCGAGTCCTCCTCATGCAGCACATACCTTCAGGTCAAAACAATCAACAAACAGCTGAGAGGTTCGAAGAGACGCACGCACAACGGGAGCCACTGGTTGGTTCTGAATAAAGGAAATATCGTTGATGAAGACCTCTTAGAGGTGCCATCGCTGTATCTCTCGACCAATATCAGACGAGGTTCGACTTCGGCCTGGTCTCTGCAGGGCAGAAGAGAAAACGAAACTCATTCCTGATCGAAGCCAGTAAGGTGGAGATTGAGGAAATATGGGAGATAGTGATGAGTGAGACGACCTGCCACTGGTGGTCTGCTCATGTGGTTCTCCATTCAGCTCAGGATTGGGAGAAGGCCGTGCATGGGCGACGATTCCTCTCTTCCGACTCCTTACAGGGTAGAGGAAGCCATAGCTGGGAAAAGAGAGGTGCAGAGCGTAAGACATCTCCACTCCACAGTCAGTCCACGTACGCGCCTCTGCTCTACTGATGTATGTCTCTCGCTTCAGCACGCTATGGACACTAGTAGGAAGAGGAAGAGCGGAGCAAGTGAGCTCCGGTGTTTTTCCTTTTATTAATTTTTTTTCTTCTCCATCGGGGATAATAATTATGAATTATTAATTGCAAACAAAAATAACAAAATCGGAGACTCCGACCTCACCTCCATGGTCGCCGGCGTCCTCTGTGAGTGTCGGCAACCTTGGCGGTCGGGGTCGCCGACCGGCGGCCCAAGCCCCTTCCCCTTTTTATTTTCAAATTGTAAGACCCAATTGTAAAAAAAAAAAAAAAGTTTGAGGGTAATAATGATAAAATGAAAATTGTGAGGATAAAAAATGATGAAAAATTAATGGTGCGCACGAAATGAACTACAAAGAGTTATATGTCCTTAAAAAAATCACGAGGTTCAATTAGTTTCAAACTTAAATTACAATGAAATTTTTTATACTTTTTTCAATAAATTAATTAATTGCATTCGGATCCTGAGCAGTTTTTTAGCTCTCGAAAGCCTGGCCCAAAAAAATCGACCCGCCCATGTACACCCCTACGACAAATAGACTATTGTCTAGGGTCAAGCCGACGTCCAATTAATCTAATTAGTAAGAAGGTAGAGAACACGTCGTGGTGGAACCAAAAAAAGTTAATTATGTTCTGATTCTCTCGCTTTAAGTTTATCGAAGGCATCATATTTTGGAATCAAAATTGTCTCAAAAGACAATTATTAGGAAAAAGAACACAACATTGATCTAAGATAAACAATGATTCCTTTGGAAAATAATAATCAAGAAAGAACACAAAAATGTTCTCCATTCACCCATTGCTTAAGCATTTCGTCCACATAGTTTCCTATCAAAATCAATTGGCACAAAAGCAGCTACCCCTACACAGTAATCTAAAGAATAGCTGGAACTTTCGACAATATTGGCCTAATTATAAAGTCGCATTCTGCCTATTTAACCTGACTATCTCGTTCCCGTCCTGTCTAATATCTCGCAAAATGTTGTTACCATACCACCAAGTGCACTCCAAAATTGAAGTTTGGCACATAAATCCTCCAAAACAATGAATTCCAGGGCAGCCCGAAACGTAGTGAATTGAGGAGAAAGAATCACTGAACTATCTCGGTGGCCCTCCCCCTGCGGCAAAAGTATTGAAGGACAATATACCAAAGAATCGGAGCACTTCAATTACTAGCATCACTGTGCTGCTTCTGCCGATTTTCCTCCACGATTCTTTGGAACTCTTTCTCGCTAGCAGCAATTAGTCGCTTGACTGTGTCGAATGTTGTTAGTCTAATGCTGCAGGAAGGAGAAGGAAAGCATGTTCAGTGACACGAGTACTAATATCTGGCTAGTATCATCATTAGGACCACTCAACTGCTCCATCATTATCCTACCATGAGGTATACTGGACTCAAAACTATGCGACTGCAATCATCTATTGATTGTCGAATGAGACCAGCTCACATGTGAAACCTATGCCCGTGTAAGAAATGCTACTATCATCTTCTAATTGCCTGGTCTAGGCAAAAGAAGAAGAAGAAAACGAAAAATGGAGTGAAGAGCCCAAAGTACCAACCTGCTGTTTGGTAGGTTTTTCAAGGCATTTGGCAGAAAACCTCTGTATAAACCCACCACTCCATCCCGTTCAATAATACCTGCATCATATGGTTCAAGAATTAGCAATTTACCAAGCAAAGTTTAAGAATCTCAACGAAGACTTGTCCTAACTAGGAATCTACATGAACCGTTTCTAAGTTCAGGAAATGATAAACCAAACCAGATATAGGAATCTTTTGTACCACGACCACCCTCATCTATCCAAGCCAAAATGCCCATAAAAGAAAATTATAGCAAAAAAACCATCTCGGAACTACTTTGGAAAATCAAAGCTTAAAATTGGCTCAGAGGTGCTTCCAATTCTCAATTATCATTTTCCAGCAGACCTCAACAATAACATAAACAAGGATAAACCCTTGAATAAATGGGCGAACAGTTAGAGGGTTTCTTTATTTTTAATTCCTTGCAGAATATTTTCGCACCTGGAAAGGCATCCAGAACTGTCTTGTAAGGTGTGCCCCTCATTTGCATCTGCCTTCTCACTGTGTCCAGGGGATAACAAGTGAGTGTGGCGATTCCAGCTGAGACCAAAGCAGTTAGAAGAGATGCCTCAGTCCTCGTTTGAAAGTCCTCTGGCAAAGCCTTTTTAACCCTGCGAATTTGGAAAGAAATTAAGTAGCAAATATTTTCATCACCCGTGTCCCTAAATCACAAGTTGCGGTGATCCAACTCACAAATCGAATACGCAGAAGTTGACCGCAATGTAAGGAGCTATTCCAATGAGAGAAGGTCCAAGACCATTATAAAATGATGCAACTCCTTCCTCTTTCAGCATGTTTAATGCAACCTGAAAAGACAAAAGAAACATGATCAAACCATTGCATGCTCATTAAGAGGTATCACTGGTTTTCTGAGTTTTACAAAGAAGAATCCTACCTGTGACATGCTCCTGTAACCTGGTTCCACTGCTAAGCGTAACCGTAAGACATCTAAAGGGTATGTGATCTGCAATTAAAAGAGAGAGAAGTGCTTTCCAGTAAAAATTAACACAGACGTGGTCTGTGGACAAATGTATTGATAAGAATTCTACACACAAAGTTGATAAGAACTCAAGGAATTGACTGATCTCCAAAATACATATATTAATCTTAAGTTCAACACTGTTCATGTCGAGGCCAGAATTCTAAGAGTTCGTTCATTGTATGCTTACAAAGGTAGAAGTCATGCCAGCACAGGCACCGGCAGCAAGTCTTCCAATGACAGAAAGCTCGCAATCCTTTCCTTTAAAGAGTTTCTAAGAATCCCAAAATTAAACAGTTACACATTTTAGATAGAGTCACTCGTGGAAATATTCTTGCAGTGCCATGATTTGGGAAAATATCAACATACAAGTACTTGGCAAGTACCTTGTAGAATTCATATGCAAAAAGTTGGACAGCACTGTAAGGAATAATCCTTATAACCTGGAAGGACATAACACAGCTTTAGAATGTCCACAAACAAGGAATCATCACTATGATCTAACAATAGTGGATTCATCGAGTCCAAATATGAAATCCACATAAAAAGAAGTACCTGAGGAAGGTTGCCTTTCCAATACCCCTTTAACCCTTCTTCCTTCCCTATCAATGTGATTGCCTACAATTTAGACCAAGTTGGTGCCATTGGTGTTTATGAAAAGGGACATTAAATACAGATTGGACCACTTAAAGAACCTATTCTTTTAGTCGGCAAATATATACCAGCAAACATAAAAGAAAATAGAACACAGTCTAAGGCCAGTTGTTCTATTCGCCAACAGTTGAACTGATATCTTTCTCATGGCACATTGAACATGCCTCGAGAATCAATAGTATAAAAGATGCAAAAAAATTTGAATGCAATTGAAGATGGCATTCAACATCGACAAGAGTCAGGAAAGTATACCTCTATAAAACCAATGGCCTTCTTTGCAGTTTGTTGCCCAGCTCGTACACCGTGAGTCTATTGACAGAAACAAAATCAGTGAGCAACATGTTCCAATTCGATCACCAACGTGAACTATTCAATCCAAAATTCAGATTCTTCCTATTTGCCCTTCAAAAATTTGGAACATCAGATCATCAATTCCTGTCATTTCCTCATGTATGCTTATTGGCAATGAATTCATCGCCCAGTAATGTCCAATAACCAGAAAATGTATTTCAGTTATAGCAATCACCCATACATAAATAGCTCTAACGTTTTGAGGCACTAAACGGGCGGAGAATGAGTGAGCTAACCTGCATAAGAAGTTTAATGCGGTCGAGCGGTGCCGTGACGGTTTTTGCGGCAGCTCCAGCGACGGCTCCGGCGAGGAAGAGCGCGGCGTCCCTAGGGACGTACGCCACGATGGCCAGCGGATGCTTCAGCAGCTGAGCCGAGGTGGGCTCGTACTCGCTGTGCTCCCGCTTCTCCGCCAGCGACAGCGACGCGAAATTGGCGATGCTGGCCCTCCCGGAGCCGGAATTCAGACAGACCCGGCCCGTTGACTGAGCTCTCCACCACAGTGGCTCGTGGCTGGTGGAGTCGGGGTGAGCGAAATGGGAGGTCTTCAGGTTGGGGACAGCGCGAAAGGCCAACGCGCCTCTGTCCTCTCCCATGTCGGTGGAATCGAATTCAATGGAGAAGGGGGGAGATTTGCAGAGGTTGGTGAAAGGGTAAAGAAGAGATAAGGCGCCAGGGAGGGAGCACGATACAGTTAGGAGCTAATTCGGAGGGGGGAATTTTTTTTCATTATTATTTTTTTCTTTTGCGAATCTTCGAATTCGGAAATTTTATGCATTCTGACTAATTCAGTCAAGTCGAATTTTATTAAGAAATAAAGTTCTTCTAATGTGAATATCTCTATTTACAAAACTTGAATCTGACTCTATATATATAAAAAATAAGTATTAAATCACTTAAATCAATACAAATTAATATTTTTATTTTTTAAAATTAAAAAAATTGATTATGTAACTTTCATTTCTTTTGTTTTTATTTTAGTCTTATTTCTATTTTTTTTTTTACATATACTTTTCGTTGTTTTTCTATTTTCATTCTTCCGTTACTTGGGCCATTGCACACGTCAAACGTAGTCCCACCTGGATGATACAATTCCATGTTAAACTAGAGGAAATTAGAAAAGAAAGAAAGAATGTCAAATAAATAAAGCCGGTTAAAACCATTAACCAATTGTCCAGCTACCCATCTTCTTCGACAGCTGCCTCACTTCAAAAACTTCATTTACCCAACAGCTCGTCTTTTCAACTGCAGACTTCTACATGGGAGCAAGATAAAAAAACTGAACCTTGTATTGACGACCCAAATCAAGCTTCGACGTGTTGTCTCAGCCACTGCAGCCATGACCCAAGTTCAGCCTTCACCAAACACTTCTCTCCCCACATATCTTCGTCTATCTTCATGAGTTTGAGGAAATTAAGGTTTGCAGTTGTTAAATTGCCTGGAAATCCTTTAATTGTGAGCTTCAATTTTGGAAGGACTTGATGAGGGACCAAAAGAATGAGCACCATGGGACCAAACAAGAAGCTCAAGTCATTCCGGTAACAAAAACGCAAATCAAGTTTTGGGTGTTGGCTGGCTGCACCAAACTTGGCCGCGCACCGTCGAAGAGGATGGCCAACGCTAGTCATTTTCGTTTTCAATTTTTTAACCTTTTGTTTTTATGTTAAAAACAAAAAGAAGGGAAATCGGCAAATACCGGCGGCTGTCAGCTGTAATGGACGGCCCAGATGAGCAAAAAGCTCACGGGGCTCCTTCTGTATGTGGACCGGCTTGGGCCTTTCCAGCCCTGGGCCGAATATTTTTTTTTTTTTTAGTAATATCGACGGATTTTCCGAGGGATTTTTCCCACGGTAAATTACCGAGGCAAGGTAATCCCATTTCCCGAGGAAAACCGAGGGATTCTCCCACCGGTACTCCCGGTAATTTTAGTAGTGTTTGTTGAGAATGCTGAGTTGGATCCGTGTAGATTATCCACAACAGAAAAAACTTACGTCACATAGATTATTTTGATCTGCTAACGAACCGAATCGAGCTATGTTAAGTAGATATAAATATTGACTCGGTTAAAAAATTTCCCATTCATATCCAAATTCGCATCTTCCTCTGTGGATTGATCATAATTTTGTCTGATTAAAATAAAAAAAGACAAACAAATCAAAGAATGAAGCAAGAGAGGAGAAGAAGACGGTGAACATTGAACAAGAAAGGCCACATCTTCTCCCAAATAAAAGACCAAGCAGATTCAATTTGCCAAAGTCAAGAAAGATCTAAGCAATTTTCCAGAGCCATTAACGTGAATAATCATCCATAAATAACAGAACGTTGAGTTGTTGAAAAACTACAGTTGAACAGAAATTACAATACCCGCGATTCAATCTCGATCGCAAACTCCAGGAAATTAGGGTTTCAATCCATCTCTAATGTCAAAAACTTTGAAATTTTCGAATAATTAAAAAAAAAAAAAAAAAAGAGTTCTCCTTCTTCGAGTCAACAAATCTCATTCAAGCCCCTTTCGACTCGGACTAGGGAACAGCAATCGGGAAGAGGTGAGAGACCTGCTCGAATTTGGAGTCCGAGGAAAAGCCCTCAGTGTCGCAGATCACCAACAAACGGTACTTGATCCCGTCAGAAAAGCGTCACTGAGTCGTTTGAAGATCTAATCGGGTAAGAGATGAGAAGAACCTGAAGGAGGAAGCTGGAATGGGTTCGGAAAACATGATCGATACATTCTGAAAAATTTCAGCAAAGAAGAGGAAGATGCAAGTGTTTCGACTTAATTGGGTAAATTTCATGAACCGGTTTTCAATCATTTAACCATAAAAATGATTGTGTCGAAAAAGTTGACGATGTAGGATGAAAATAGAAAATTAACATAAGGTAAATGATTAAAATAGCCAAAAAAAAGAAGAAGAAAAAGGATGAAAATAGGAAAGTAGGCAAACGTAAAGAACTAAAAGTATAGTTTTCCCATTTGAAATCGATGAATTTCGTGTCCAACTTACACCAACGGGAGTCTCATTATCCTTATTTTCGGTTCAAGTCACAGCAGGAGAATATATACATGCAATGCCAAGCGGAGAAGAATAATTAAAATACTCTCTCACTTGCATCAAAACGCCTTTGGTGATTATTAGGCCCCCCCAATGGAGATGATGCAAAGGACATATTATAGAGAAAAATTACAAAAAAAGATCTGAAATCATTATTGAAATGATCGGATGTACACAGACTTCATGAATTAATAACAACAATTTGTTCTGTAGAGAAGTGTCTTCTCCATCACCAAGACACACCACAAACTTATATATAGCAAATTGCTTAGCTAGGGAAAATCATAAATTATTATTTTGTCTATATAATATATATATATATATATATATTGTAGCAAAAATTGATGGCTCCCCCCTTCTTTTTGCCCTTTCGATGGCTGCAGCCCCAACATTGCAACTTCCGCAAATGAAAGAATAACAAATCTGCATCCTCGCAATCCGTTCACCAACCGATCTCGACTGATCGATCTTGCTTTCATCCTTCAAAACGAGCCCAAAATCTGCATAACCAGCATCAGATAATTTATAAAGTTAATATAAAGTTGAGAAATTTACGTCAGTAGATGAACATACATATATCTTCCGAGCACTTGCCTGCTAAATTAAGCTCTGAAGACTGCAGATCCATCAGTAGGTAATTGGAGGCTCATGCCACTTGGGTTTGCTTGCTCTGCAGGATTATTCAGTTTCGACAGAATGAGTTCGATGAGTAATCAGCTAGCTTCAATATATTTATATATATATATATATAAGACTGGAAACCTCATTTTCCCTGAAGGGAATAAGTGAAAGAAATGGAAGAGGTGCATACTCAATGGTGTCTTCAGCACAAAGAAGCAGGCACTGATGACAAAGTAGCACAACAGAAGAACGAGTCCTTTCATGTAGTGAGACGTTCCATCCTGCAGTCATCAACAGATTAATCATCAAGACTTAAATTTCTAATGAACTATAAATCATCTAGGGAACACGAAAGAAGTATTAGATGCCGGTGTTTTATGCATCAGGCATCGTAATTATGTACATACATACCTGCAAAGTAAAGGCTGTAACGATGATCGTGAGAGCGAGAGAACCAGTCTCCAGGAGGTTAAAGTTGAGGTCCATCTTGATACCCATTATCCATGCAACAACTATACACAACGGGACCTGAAATTATAAGCCAATATTAGTTTAAATTATTTAAGAAAATAACCCAAAAATATTCATAAAATAATTATTACGAATAATGAATTTTTCATGTACAGTTAGATGCTTACAGCGAACATGCTGATCTGAGTTGCAGAGCCCAAAGCAACGCCTAAAGAGATGTCCTGCAATTTCGAGTTGGACCGCATTCTTATTAGCCATGGTTCTATTTAGTCTAATAAGGGAAAATTAAGACAACTGCCGAAGAGATATTTGATGAAATTAAAATGATGTCAACTCACTAGCTTGTTCTTAAAGGCAAATATGATAGCTCCGGCATGCTCAGCTGCATTCCCAACAATCGGCAGCAAGATTATGCTGAGGAAGCTCACTGACAATCCCCACGAATCCGATGCAGCCTAACCAATTGTAACAGTACCGGTACATGAAAATTGCACACGAGCTTTAGTATCCCATATTGGGTATAAAACTATTTGCTTTTTTTCAGAATCCATTAGAGGTTAAAATCTGTACCTCAATTGTGTCCACAACATACTCGGATAGCAATGCTATGATGAGAGTCATTCCGACGAGCCAGGTAAATCCGCTCCAAAACCCAATAACAGCTGCTTCTTCTGAGCCCGATTCATCATCTTCTGAATCCTGTTTGTATATGCCTCTCGTCATTGATTTTACTTTTACAAAATTCCCTCAAAAGATTAACATACAAATTCGTTTGATTCCAACTAAAGGCTGCACAATAATTTTTGTGTTGCTTCCAATGGCCATTTCAAGATTAAATTGCGAAGACACCAATGGTCGACAATGATCAGTTATAGTGAGGAAATCACCTCCTGAGCCTCGAACATTTGCCTGTGCGTGACAAGCTGGAAGAAGATGTAGACTGCGTATGCAACTAGCATGACAATGCTGCTCGCCCGGGAGAGCTGGAGCGTGGGGTCTGCTGTTACAGCCACAGATGGCCCCGCATACCGGAACAGCAATGGCAGCATGTGGCATAGCAGGCCCAGCAGCAGCATGAGAGAGTTCACATCCGCTTGCTTCTGTAATATAATTAAAGAGCAAATCACGTTAGATCGTTTTCGGCTTTGTTATTAAGAAGAACGTTATTGTTAATATTTCATGTGCATTCATATTGGGGCATGACGTACCCTATCATATTTTTGCTCATTTCGGAGGTTGGCAAGGCCACCACACAGGAGGGACGTGCCAAGGACGAGAAGGAGGTTCGAGAGTATGGAGCCCAGAAGGGAATACTTCACCACTTCGATCTTCCTCTGGCTCAGAGCAAATATCGCTATTATCAACTCCGTGGCATTTCCGCATGTTGCATTCAGAAGTCCTCCCACTGTATATATCCGAATCTCAGATTAGTACACCCCGGCTCGTTCCCGAAATGAAAATCCATTAGCCATTTACAAACAATCATAGAACAAATCGAGACTAGCTAGGAAGCTATTACCTGTAGGGCCAGTGTAGTAGGCTATTTGCCTGCAACAAAGAGGCAAACTCAGTCAATTGACTTAACTAGAAAACTCTTATACAACCAAGGGCTAACCCTTTTTTCTTTTTTTTCTTTTTTTTTTAAATATATATACATGCATACATCTATGTATATAATCATCAGTCATTGTAGGCTTACTCTGTTAGGAAGCTGACACGTTCTGCAAGTGGGGTCAACCCGAGCAGGCTAAGAGCAAACACCCATGGCTGCATGCAACAGGAATCAAATACGCCATTAATGAATAGAAATATAACACTTTGGAGTTCAATCGAGACGGTGATTTGGAGTTGAATTGGGATGATGATGATTCGATCTGGATCATAAAATAATAACAAATGCTCTCATCACGCGAAGTGTTTTCAAATTATTAATACGTATCAATTCAGATTGCCAGTAATATAAACGGTCAGAATTAAGAACTTAGAATAATATTACAATTTGAATTTTTCGAAATTAATTATAACCCTCCTCGCTTTTGCTGCACATCATCATAGTATAATATATTCTAATGGGTTGACTTCGAAGGAATTATAAAAAGTCGAAATTCCTGGTCAAGGATTCAGACTCTGCCGGTCAAATCATTTCATCGTATTTCTCGAAAACATGAGATCCAACACAACCCTCATTTTCCTGTCTCGGAATTTATTTATTAGTTATGCATGCGAGTTCGCAATCGGGATATATAGGCAACGGCGCTTACTCTTCCAAACCCATAGCACTCGGCGACGATCGCAAGGGGGACGGCGGGGAATAATACCGCCAGCTTCGTCCCAAGGATGACCTCCTGGAGGTTTGCGAGGAACAGGCGGAGGAGGCGGCAGGGAACCTTGGAGACGAGCCGGAGCTCAGACTTCTTCCTGAGGGAGGAGGAGGACATGTTGTGGGCGGTCCGCCCGTGCCTCCCGATCTCCTTGCCCGCACCCTTGAGGCCGTTCTCCAGCACCCGCGGCTCGATCGTCGATGCCATTTTGCCTCAAGACGGTCAGCGTTGATGATATTTCGGGCGGCAGAATACGGTCAGAAGGTTCTGATCGGCTCTGGGCCTCAATGGAATAGTGTGCTGAAGGGCATTGAGGGATGCGTACTGTTATTAAATAGAGAGCCGATAGGGAGAGTTACTAAAACGGAGCAATGCAAATAATCTCTCTCACTGAATCTTCGTGGAAGCTTCGTGTTTTGGGCTGATATGTGGGCCCCACTCGGCACGTGCCCAGCACGCCTCATAAGTGATGTAAGGAAGGGAGTGAAATGTGCACCAGTGTATTTGGAAATTCAATCCGGTGAATTCACTCTGGAGTAAAATTCTTTCCGTATGAGCAAAATTTAAATGCGAAATCTTTTTTAAGAGGGAAATAAGTTTTATATCATTTGAATCAACCCATTTAGTAAATTGAATTATGAGAATGCTAACATATTGTATATTACTATCGATTTCTACTCTTACATAGACCAGAATATTATACGCGGTGCATGATGCGAAATCTTTTGCGCAACATAAAAATGATGGGAATTGCTTCCATCAATATATAAGAGGGACAGTCCGGACGAGGCAAGGTAGAACACCTCATATATGAGCAGGGATGCCCACGGTCGGTATGGGATTTCGAAAGGAAACTTAAAACTAAATCGAATCGGCACATATTCGGGAACTCGAACCTAAAAGCCGAATTTAACTTACAGGAAGAACCCCGAACTCGGGGTGCCCCATTTTTTAATATTTAATTTTTCTTATGAGAAATGAGAATTGAGTAAAAAGACGGGGGGGGGGGGGGGGGGGGGGGGGGGGGGGGATATTGACATTACCTTATTATTTCTTTACAATGATTAAAATTGAAATTTTTTTAACTAAAATTTATCCTCCGATTGGAATCGACAAAAATGGAGAGAAAGAAAGGAGAAAGGAGGGGATTTTGCATGAGAATTTATAAAAATTTCATACAACTTTAGTTCCTCTTTCCTTCCTTCCGGAATAAGGAAAATGAAAAAAAAGAAAGAAATAATTACATATTTAGAAGCAAATGCTAGATGCTAGTAGGTCTTTTGATTAGGTGTAGATGAAAATAGTTATGTTCGTGATATGAATGAGAATTATCATTTTATGCCGCTAAGGTATGTGCGTGTCTTCCTTACATTAATTCCATATAATAACTTTCTTTTCTTGCTAGCTATATATTGATTACATACATATATTTATGCATTTTGACTGTACTTCCCCAACATAGAATCACGTCTAGCTAGCTATTTCCATAACAACTTAAGGATTTAATGAATACTCCTTGCGAGGAAGGATTGCCATCCTATTACTATAATTTCGATTATCGCCTATTTATGGATTAATCAAAACATAATCTTGATTAGTAGTTTACTATTAGGCCCAAACACTATGATACCACTTGTTAGGAAAAAATCTACAGAGTTTACATGAACTTAGGTCCATCTGCAACCAAAAGTTTAAACTGATATATTGCTAGACCCAAATTTCATATAAATTGTCAACACCAATCCTCACGTGACAATCATGAGCTCTCTAAACCTGCTACCATCCATGTGGAATTTGTTTTTTTTAATTCACATGGGCATTGGCCCATTCTCCACATAAGGGAGAGAACTGACCTTGAGTTGCTATCCTTTCTCCTTATTCGAGCTAACTACCACGAAATGGGCTTCCTCTACCACTCTCGAGTGAGGGGAGACAACAGACTGTGGACCAGGCTTCCACATCTGGACTCGGTTTCACTGGCCCGAGTGTGGGTAGTGTGAGTCCCCACAAGGACGCATAACCACCTAGCTCTGGTATCACTTAACTTGGGCTTAACTACCACTAGATGAGCTTCCTCTTACACTCTCAAGTGAGGTGAGACAATAGACTGCGAGTCAGACTTCCACATTCGGACTAGCTTTGATACTACTTGTTAATCTCAAAAGTTCTGATACCACTTGTTAGGAAAAACATCTACTGAACTTACATAGACTTGAGTCCTTGTAAAATCCAAAAGTTTAAGCTAATAAATTGTTGGACCCAAGTTTAATTTAAATTTATTAATTTCCTCTCATATTTCCGATGTGAGATTAAACTTCAAACGCCTGCTCTCATGTGACAATCATGGACTCTAAACCCGTTACCATTCACGTGGGCTTTTTTTTTAATCCGTAAAGGCCTTGGACCAACTCCAAATAGGAGAGAAACTAGCCCAACATTTATTCGAGTGTACATTTTTTTCATCTTTTTTTCCGGTCATAAAAGAGACCCATAGAGGTAATCCTACTACGATAGTCAAATCTACAACTTCTTAATTGATAGAAGCATGCGTGCACCGCGACACTATACCATTTTTTCAGAATGTACATTTAATCTCGATACGAATCAAGCTCCAACACAGAAAGGTATTTCGGAAATTTAAATGACATTTTCATTTTCGGCCTCGGCTCTTCCCTTGTTAAAATGTAGGGCTCCCGGGAATGTATATGTACCTGATGCTGCCCTTTCTACTAAATAAGCGGTATATACAGTATGTATACTTAGCTCAATATGGCATGAACTCGAAATATAGTACATTACTGATTACGCCATAGTTATGAACCTTGGGATTTGCTCGTTTTGTTTTCGAGTTCTCTGCAGGTGACGATGCCAATACGGCGATAGCAATCTCTCTAATGCCAAGAGGCAAAATCTCTGAGAATGCATATATTATATATTTGTTGGTATACGTCAAGGAATGTCAGTTTCCTCATAACATAACAATGGAAGATCACATGAATGGTACATAGAAGAAAGGTTGATCAACCGTTGCCACCTGACACATTCACATCTCGGAACCCTAGTTAAAGGTGGGCGTACATAACCGTACTCCTCGATAGGAAACTTCCCAGAAACTGCCCTATCGATTTACGACACAACCTCCTCGTCTGGATCGGCCTCACATTTCCATGGACCCATCTGCATAGCATCTCATCGAAGTCGTGTATCCAACAAGTGTCGCACGTACATATCCTCTAGCTAGCTAGCAGCATAGTATATAGGTTGGACTTCGGATCTTTCGCAGTTATATGCATATAAAATTATAAATATGTCGTAGTTCACTGTAATTTCGGCACGGGATGACAATGAATGCGTACCCAGAAAAGTGTGTGGTAACTCATATAAGATACCAAAAGATGGAAGGGGAGAGGGAAATTTCTTGGGAAAATGTCGTTTTACAGAAGCCCTAGCTATATATATATTTCACCTTGCCAAGTTACCAAATATGTTGGAGGCAAGAGTTTCATCAGCAAAATCAATTTCTTCTGGTTATCTTATATTTTCTTTTTCTTGGGCAAATTCATGTTCGCTTCTTATATATATGTGAATATATATTGTATACATATAGAGATGAACAAGCAGTATTCGATTTCGTGTTGATTCACATCTGCATCGACTGGGCATATACTTGGATGAACTCCAATAGTAAGTATCAAGTAAGTTTGTTTTCAGGATCTTTTGAACTCTGATCCGAATTTTTGTCAAGCCGTCTTTTTTTCGAACATATTCTTTTTTTTTCCAGTGAGATTTCGTAATAATTACACGAGTCATCAAAAAACAGAAAAGAAAAAAAAGAACAATAGAGTTTCATTTTACGGCTCGCTTCATATGTTGCGAATCTTTTGCAATCATCTGTTCAATCATAGTAAGAGATAGATGACTGTGCCTGACGAAGCTTGCCATATTTTGAATTTCAATTGCAGAATTTCATCCTAAAGTCCTTTCTCATCATAGCAGTGACCTATTATTTACCATATCATGGGAAGACTTTCCCAGAAGCGGCAGATATCCCCATACCCGTGTCGAATTTATATTCTTCCATTCCTCGCTTGTAACTGGCCCTACATACTCCATGGTCCATTTTTATCAATCACAGTATTCGTTTTCTGAAGTGAGTTATTTATTTTGCAGAAACATGTACTTCATCAAAGATTATTTGTTTCGTTGATGGGGAATGTACTCGATGTAATTTCTTTAAACTGACCCCTTTCCGGCTATCTTAGTGCTAAATCTACCTCCTCTTGGATGGGTGAAGACGACTGTTGCCCCAGTTGGACAGTTGCTGTCACTCACACGTTGCCAGAGGCCGCCCCTTCTTGACATCTATGGGGCACAAGCAGATGGCCTGTGGCTTAAGCTCGTACCACAGCAAGGGGAGACTCGCAATTGTCACCAACAACGTCAAGGGGGTGGCGACAACGTGACAGCAGACTTGTCACTTTTTCTTTGTTTTATCAGAACATCCAAAGATACTTCCATGCAGTAAAGTTGCAAAGGTCATATGTAAATGTTCTACTCCCAACGTGAAATCTTGCAGTCAACATTCTCAGACACCAGACCCGAAAGACATATGGAGATTGCAAGTGTGAATACGTATTTGCCTCCAGTAAACTGCGGCACTCCAAAGGGAAGAAAAGAGCCTGAGGCCATTGCATTATAAGTAATGTCGTGGTAACATCAAGTCAACAAGAAAGTATTCCCGATCTCATATATCTCTATCCAAAGAGATATCGAGAAATACACATCAAATACTCCGGACAAATCATATGATCGTAAATCCAAACATCTTTCCAATAACTGTGCCATGAAATATGTTCGAGCTGCACTGAAACTGGTTGGAGATCAATTCGTATCTGTTCGCCGAAAATCTCGGCCCACAATCATGGGGCTTATGCAAGGGAAAGGATGCTTCCTATGAAGTTTCCTTAACATATATACATATATCTAATCTGAGGCCGTTATGCGCTAAATGGTAATACGTTATATTGAATATATTTGGGAAAAAGATATTTTTGGTCGTTCGGCATTTAGTCAATTTTGGTCCTATGAGTTTCAAAATTACCGAATCAGTTCTATATATTTGCTCCGTAAGACAATTTCGGCCCTATAAGTTTGAAAAAAGACATTTTTGATCTTATAAGTTGGCTTTCAATTAAAACATGGTCTTATAAGTTTTGAAAAAAAAAAGAAGATAATTTTGATCCTATAAGTCACGAAATGGAAAAAAAAATTGCCTTAAGAATCAAACATATAGAACTAATTCAATACTTTTAAAACTTAGAGGATCAAAATTGAATGAAGGCTAAAATTTTCTTTTTTTTCGAATATATTCTGTCTGTCAAACTCCATTATTTACAAGAAGCCAAAGTCCTATATAACTGAATAATGCATAAAGTAGAAAGACACGACAAAATAACATCTTTTGGCGCATCCGAAAATTAATGGCCCTCGTTTGTTCCTTGTGTTTGCTGCCTCTATCTATCCCATGCACGTAGACGTTAAGGATAGACATGAAACGCCTTCCAAGAACCTTCCGTTCGAGCTATGGCTGATATTTTAGGGCTCTGGCAAGTGGCGGAACCAGAAGTGGCGATCAGATCAGTCGATTTTGAAGGGGTCAAATGGTCCGCCGATCGCTTCAGTGGTTGTTGTTACATGGCACAGGACATTTCTGTACAATATGAAAGTTTCTCATTATTTTGTGGCTTCAATCAATTAGTGAAAATGACGTTTGATCGAAATGGAAGTTCTTGATGAGCTACGGGCATTTGTTGTGGTCTTGATCATCTGAGATCGATGATGTTGTAGTTTTGTTTAAGTGGGCAAACGTCGTTTCATGATCTCTGTATTATCAACTTCAACTAAACTACCTCAGTCAAACTTGACCGTACCTCCAGTAAAGATGGTGGTCATGTCCCATTTATTGTCTGATTCTGAGTCTCCTTTTGGAAGAATTGAGGTTCTATATTTCCAGTTATTCTTGTCCACAGAGGATATTTATGTGGAGAACAACGAGAGCCATTAGACTCTTCGAATCTCTCCCCTTACACTTCACAAGATCAATCAGTCGCGTTATTCGTCGCAATTTGTATTAGTAATTACAGGCAAGAAACGACATGTGGTTTACCAAACCAGTAAATAATTCTTGCTGTGAGATCCAATACAGCGAGTAAACATGCTGAACAGATTGGCCGTAAGAATGCAATGATTCCTGATCTCTTAAAACTTCAATTGATCAACATTGTACATCTGATATGGCAGTGAAGATTCAGGTTCAATCCATAAGCACCGATTTTACAGGCTCTACTGCAATTTTTTTAAGCTGACACAGTACACACGGGACACAATATGCTTCACCACAAGACCGGCCTCCTCGCACCCGTTGAAGAAGAGAGACTCCTCTTCTTTTCCAATTCTGCGTCTCCAGCTCATGAGAAATGTTGGTCGGGGAAGACTCAAGATCGATCCTGCATGATAGAGTTTCAGGAAATCTGTAAAACGATGAATTTAGAGTAGAAACCTAAAGTGATTGAGGATAAACAGAACCTACCCTCTGAAGCAGCTGACTCTTTGTTCCTGGGCTTGTAACTTTTCAGGAGAAAGCAGAGAGTTTTTATCAAGTTTGGGTATTGCTTCACATCTGCATAAAGCGAAAACAAGAGGAAAAAATCGGCCATAACATCTTTCTGTTCAGACTTTCTTAACCATGAAATATCCAGCCAACAACCTGATATAAACTAACATAAACATAATCTATTGATCCAGAACATTGATGAGAGACTCACATAAAAGAATATCACTAGCGATTATGAGGTCCCAATCTGGGTCAGCCTCTGGAAAGGTGTCTCCCCATGAATCTGAAAAAGAAAGCAGACTTTGGACTTAATGATCAGCGATAGCGAGGAGAAAAGTAAGGATTGCAAAGTTAGAAACGAGACGACTGAAAAGATCACCATGACTGCTAAAAGAAGCACCAATCAAGAATTTGCTAACCAATTAAGAAACCCATTGACAGGACATAACCTATAAGAAGGCACTCACGCTTTATGTGAGGGAGAGCAGGAGAAATTCCATTAACCCTGCAGTTATATGCTATGTTCTCTTCAATCTCGCTATCATCATAGTCCGATGTTGTGATATCCAGATTGAATGATTTTCGTAGAAAGATAGCTAGAGCTCCAGTCCCACTGCCATTGAAAATTGAAAAGTTAACATCAAAACGTATAGAAGCTCAGGTTCCACAATCAGAGAAAAAAGCTGTTATAAGTATTAAATGTCATGGATGTTCATAGTAAAACACGATATTAAAGGACTATGAATCCCAGTCGGCTAAGGCAGTCAGTGCTAGAATGTGTTTGCAGAACCCAAAATGAATGGTAACTCGCCCCCAAGTGACCGTGATCTTCACCAAAAAGAATGAAATTCCGATCAAGGTCAAATGTTTACTGATCACCAGTTATTATAGATTAACCAACAGATCAACGAGATAAAGATATCCCCTGAAAAAACACTACAAACCTGCCCAGTTCTATGCAGCGCCGCCCTTGCAAACAAAACTGGTCCTGAACTAACCATACTGCAAATGCAAACGTCCCGGGCCACAGTAAATTAGCATTCAGCTGGTGAAACGAGAACTCCCGAATGACTAGTTCCTGCATGAAATAAAGGGAACATCAAAAAGTTTGTTTGAGATTATTTCAGCCCAGCAATAAGAATGCTCAACCATTGAAGAAGAATATGAAGAAGTCGCACAAACTTTATGGAGAAAAGCTAGTCACTAGGGTCATGTCGCAACTCCTTTTCATAGCTCAAAGAAGGAATTTTCCAGAGTCCCAACGACTAGAAGCTGGGAACCGCTATCAGAAAATCCAGAACTGATAATAATTTAGCTCCCAAATGTCAACAGAAACCAATTCCATGGAAATGGCGGGCAGTGATCAAAGATGGATAATTTAATAAGAGTAGCAATGAAGTGCTTGCAGTTCGATTTAAGTCTAACCATTCCAGGGAACTGGTGCCTCCTCTCCACATAGCTCTGGCGGGTCTTCGGCTTCTCCTCCTCCGCCTCTGCAACCGAAGCAGTAACCGCTCTGAATAAATAACTCCGCAAACCAAACAGAGAGAGACAGAGAAATAGAGAGAGAGAGAGAGAGTACCAGAAGAGGAGTCATCCTGGTCGGCGAAGAGTGAAGAGGGAGAGAAGAGAGCTATGTCCATCTCTAGCAAGGAGGAGTTCTGTCTCTAACTCTTCCGCCGTCGACGGCTCTGCAACTGGTGTCGTTCCTCCACCGGCGGACAGAGGCCGAAGAGAGCTTAACTAATTCGCCGGCCGTTGGGCCTCAGTTGACCTGTCGTGGGCTTTGATTGGGCCACAGGAATGCAAAGTGAATAGGAGGAAGAAAGCCCTTCTTTTCTCCATTACAGTCCGATGGTGGGCTCCACTTGCCATGCCAATATCACAGTGCCCCCGGAGTAGGAGAGTGCCTGTGTGTCCCACAGCGTACGACAATAATAATATTGAAAAGGATTAATTGCTTAAAAAATACATATTTTTTACATTTTATCAATAAAAGCACACAAATTATCAATTTAATATTAATTTTAGTATGACTTCTATTTTTTCGTTCAGTGAGCCTCAACGATAACAACCACCTGCCCAATCGAGATTGTTTATGACGGCAAAAGTCTATGATGGCCCCAATTAGGAGATGATTTGTCATGAGACTTCCACCACCTACCCTTTCATTCTTTTCTATATTTTACTTTTTCTTTTTTCAAATTAGGACAATGAGGGCCTCATCCCATCGCTGCCCCTATAAGGTCATCGGCAACCTCGACTACTTCGATCAAAGGGTGAGACTATAGATTCTGGTTTAAATTAAAAGAAAAGTTGAGACGTGCTAAAATTGACATAGAATTGATAGTTTGTGTATTTTTAAGTTAAGAAAAAAAAAGTTCGTGCTAAAATTAATAAATGTGAAATGTTTTTTTAAATGATTAACTCGAAGAAAACACTCGATTAAAAATAAATAAATAAATAAACAAATAAAAGGAGAATTATCTTTTTGTCTTTCTACTCATTCCTGCAAAAACTGTGACCTTCGCTTCGTCCCTCCCGTCTTCGACGTTGTTTCTCTCTCTCCAGTCGAATCAACAGAGAGAGAGAGAGAGATGGTTGGGCCAGGAAGACCACAGTTCGTTCTCTTTGGCTCGTCGATAGTGCAGTTCAGCTACAGCAATGAAGGCTGGGGCGCCGCTCTAGCTGACCTCTACGCCCGCAAGGTAATCCTTTCCTTTCCTCGTCGATTATTAATCTTCTTCCTCTCCCTCTGCCTTTGTCGCAACCTTAGTCGTGGGGTTTCGATGTTTTCGATTCCATATTGAATTTCGGTTAGGAGATTGGTCTGATTTTGAGTTGGCTGTTGCTCCCTATGGAGGGACGGAGGGAGAGAGGGGAAGTGCAACAGAACTGTCAAATCCGATCAAAACGAAAAGATTTGTACGTGGGTCTTTTTAGCTCTCACTTCCATGGCACAATAGAATCAATGGTGGTTGGAAGTGGAAGCCGTCGATCACTCTCCTCCTTCCCTTTTTTTGTTTTATCTCCTGATCCACCCAGGCCATTTCTTGACCTTATCTCCTATAAATTGTAATAATGAATAAAAACTGGTTTTACTGGATGATGATTCGCTCATTCTATCACTGTGCATGCATCAAACCATACACACACACACATATATGTATGTAATCTATGTCGATTCAATATGTTCAAATTTCAACCAATATGGGCTTGACCATATTATATATGTCAATTGGGATCCAGTCCCGACATATAATATTGTTCGGACATATATTATTGTCCATGTTGCACGATAGGACTAACTAATCATATATGTCTTTCTTTTGGGTTCTTGATCATGAACATATATCCCGACTGCACTCTGCAGGTAGACATACTCTTGCGTGGATACAGTGGATGGAACTCAAGGCGTGCACTGGAGGTCCTCGATAAGGTTTTTCCAAAGGTTAATATATATACACCTCGATTAGACCGTGCTTTCAGTTCCAACATTATTTTATATATGTGCTTGGTGCCCTTGACCTGGTCCTATTATCAGAGTTGTAGTTTGTGCGTGTGAATGGGTACACTTCCAAACTAATTATTTGGGGTGAGATTTCTCAACCAAAATAAGTGTCATTAATTTGCACCGTCAACCTGTTGTCGAGATATCCATTTTCATATCAGTTCTGTTATCAATCAGCATTTTCTTCCTAGTTTATATTTATATTTCAAAAAGTGTATGATAATCACCGCAATATAAATCTTGAATTAATTAAGGATGCAATAGCGCAACCATCGCTCGTGATAGTCTATTTCGGGGGGAATGATGGATGCGGGCCTCATGTGCCACTTCCCGAATACGTCGACAACATGAGAAAGATCGCCTTACATCTCAAGGGATTGTGGACGCGATGCCATATCCAATGAAACTACTGTTGTAGATTTTGTTTGCAATCTAGAAATGTCTCTCAGAACTGCAAGCTTATCTTAAGTTCCTCCTAATGTGGATTCGATGTCTTTTCAGAGCCTTTCAAACAAGACACGAATCATCTTCCTAAGTGCACCTCCCATCAACGAGGAACAAATACGTGAAACAATGAGGTGTATGGAGTTGAGATTTCAATTTGCCTTTGTTATGGTCTCCCTTCTGTACTTATGAGAAACCCTATATTCGAGTTCTGATGGTCCAATTTTTCTCTGGATACAGCGACACGTTTAAAGATCTTAGCAGAACAAACGAGGCCTGCAGAATATATTCAGAAGCTTGCCTTGAGCTGTGCAGGGAGATGAATGTGAAGGCTATAGACCTGTGGACGACAATCCAGAGAAGGGATAATTGGCATTTTGTATGCTTTACGTATGTATCGGAAACTTATCGTTGTTTCAGAAAGAAAGGAATAAACTGGAAAACTCGAAAAATTCTTGGATAGAAGCTCACGTATCTGCACGATCTTTTCATGACCAGGGATGGGATTCATTTATCAGCCGAGGGAAGTAAAATAGTGGTAGAGGAGATACTGAAGGTGCTGAGAGAGGCAGAATGGGAACCCAGCCTTCACTGGGAGGCAATGCTGATCGAGTTTGCAGAGGACTCACCCTATAATCCAGTAGTTCCCAATGTCCACCGTGAACACCACTAACTGGGCCTTCCACCGAACCATGCAGTGGGACTAGGTTTCACCGTTGAAAACACAGAAATAGTGAGAAAAGAAGTCGTGTGGGATCATCCACACTCAGTACATTATATACCTCAATGAGTTATTTACACAAAGAATAGAAACTAAAGACTATTTACGTTTAAGACCCTAATCTATTGAGTTCTATATATATTTAACACACCCCCTCAAGCTGGAGCATATATATTGTGAATGCCCAGCTTGTTACAAATATAATCTACTCGAAGACCTCTAAGAGCCTTAGTAAAAATATCTGCCAATTGATCATTTGAACTAACAAAGGCTGTCACAATATCCTAAGATTGCAACTTCTCTCTAACAAAATGACAGTTAACCTCGATATGTTTCGTCCTCTCGTGAAAAACCGGGTTCGATGCAATGTGTAGTGCGGTCTAATTATCACAAAATAATTTCATAGGACCAGGTTGTTCTACTCCTAACTCTCCAAGCAATTGTTTCACCTACAATAGTTCACAGGTGGTTAAAGCCATCGCCCTATATTCAGCTTTAGCACTCGATCGGACAACAACATTTTGCTTCTTACTCTTCCAAGAAATGACATTCTCCCCAAACAATACACAGTAACCTGTTGTGGATCTTCTGTCTAATTTTGAACCAGCCCAATCTGCATCAGTATATCCAACGACTTCATTATGACCTCGATCTTGATATAGCAATCCTCTACCAGGAGCTCCCTTAAGATACTTCATAATTCGAATTACAGCATTCCAATGAGTTTCAGTTGGTGAATCTAGGAACTGACTGACAAAACTCACTGCAAAAGATATGTCTGGTCTAGTAACTGTGAGATAGTTCAGCTTACCAACCAGTCTGCGATATCGCCCAACATCTAAAAAGGGTTCCCCTTCTCCTTGTGCTAACTTGACATTAGGATCCATCGGTGTATCAACGGGCTTACACTCAAGCAATTCTATTTATTCGAAGATGTCTAACACATGCTTCCTTTGTGATATGTAAATATCACGCTCAGATTGAGCGACTTCAATTCCAAGAAAGTACCTCAAGGCTCCCAAATCTTTAGTTTGGAATTGTGAGTGCAAATAGGTCTTCAGTTGAGAAATGCCAACTACATCATCCCCCGTAATTACAATATCATCAACATATACAACCAAGACAATGTGTCTTCCTCCATTGTGTCTGAAGAACACCGAATGATCAAATTGACTTCTCATTAGACTAAACTTAAGAATAGCTGAACTGAAGCGACCGAATCATGCCCGAGGAGACTACTTCAACCCATTCAAAGATTTACGGAGTTTACATACCTTGCCGAAGTACTCCCCCTGAGCAACAAACCCAGGTGGTTGCTCCATATAAACTTCCTCTTCTAAGTCTCCATGTAAAAAGGCACTATTGATGTCCAACTGGTGGAGTGACCAATGATGAACAACTGCCAATGACAATAATAGATGTATAGAGGCCACCTTGGTCATAGGGGAGAAGGTATCTCCATAATCTAATCCAGGAATTTGTGTATAGCCCTTGGCAACTAGACGAGCTTTCAATCTATCAATAGAACCACTTGGTGACATCTTCACGGTATACACCCATCGACAACCAACAACAGTCTTTCTAGGTGGCAAAGATACAAGTTCCCAAGTACCGTTGGCATGTAAAGCAGACATCTCATCTTCCATTACTTCCCGCCAGCCAGGATGTGACAATGCCTCCCTAACGGATTGAGGAATAGAAACAGAATCCAAAGAGGAAAGAAAGGCAGTATAGATAGAAGACATACGACTATAACTGAGAAAGTTATATAAAGGATAAGGATTGGCAGTGGAGCGGATATCTTTTTTCTGGGCAATGGATAAACCTGGCTCAGGGACGGACATCAGTGGTGGATCCGAGGATGGAGGCACGACTGGAACAGGGGTAGAGTCTTCTAGTCTTGTAGGAGAGATCACCTGTACTCTCTCTACCGGCTGTGATTCAATATGAGGTACCTTTTTCCTACGTTGATAAGTGATCAACTCACGTGGTTCAACTGTCTCAGGTATCTCAGGAGGAGGAGTGGATGTGGATGGAACATTAGATGGGACAGTTACATATGGAGAAGGGAGAGGCAGTGATTCAGAAACCAACTCAGATTGGTTGGGAAACGCAGAAAAAAAAAGGAGTGGACTCAAAGAATGTGACATCAGCGATCACAAAATATCTGCGTTGTTCAAGAGAGTAACATCTATATCCTTTTTGTCCTCGAGGATATCCCAAGAATATACACTTTAAAGAGCGAGGAGATAGTTTTGATGAACCTATGAGCAATTAGTGGACGAAACAGAGACACCCAAAAATACTTGGAGGCAAAGAATAGATTGCATCACAAGGAAACAAGACTGAAAATGGAATTTGACCATGAAGGACACTGGAAGGCATTCTATTAATCAAATAGCATGCAATGAGAAGTGCATCACTCCAAAATTTGACCGGTACATTCATATGTATCAAGAGAGTGCATAGGGTCTCAACAAGATGCCTATTCTTTCGCTCAGCAACTCCATTTTGTTGTGGAGTATAAGCACAAGAAGACTGATGTATCATGCCTCGAGAGGACATATATGATTAAAATGAAGCTGAGAAATACTCTCGGGCATTATCACTACGAAGAGTACGAATTGAAATACCAAATTGTGTTTGAATTTTCACACAAAAGGACACAAATGTGGAGTATAGATCAGAACGATTCTTCAAAAGATAAACCCATGTTGTTCTGGAATAATCATCAATAAAGGTCACAAAATAACGATAACCTTGATTTGAAGGAACTGACAAGGACCCCAAATGTCTGAATGAACTAAAACAAAAGGTGCACTAGCACGTTTACTGACTCTACTTGGAAATTGGGCCCTAATATGTTTTCCAAGCTGACATGATTGACACTCTAATTGACTAATTTTGGACAAACTTGGAACCATTTGTTTTAGATTAGCTAAAGAAGGATGACCTAGGCGACTATGAATCTGCTCTGGAGATGCAGCAGCGAAGCAGGCAATAGGTATCTCAGAAGTTGCTGGAGCAGATAGTTGGTAAAGGCCTTGAAACTCATGCCCCGTTCCAATCGTTCTTCCTGTCCTCGAGTCCTGAATCATCACAGAGTCCGAGGTAAAGGTTACAATGCAATTGAGACTTTTGGTCAGTTTGCTAATAGATATTAAGTTATAGGGAAAATTAGGAAGATATAGGACAGAGGATAAGGGAATGGAAGAAGTAGGTTGAGTAGTCCCAAGACCATTTATTGAGGCGATAGAACCATTAGCTAAAGTAACAGAGGGCAAAGAGCTAGAATTATGGAAGTGGGACAACAAGTTAGAGTTACCGGACATATGATCAGATGCACCTGAGTCAAGAACCCAGGGGCCTGAGGAAGAGGATTTGGTGAGATATGCTACTGGCTGACCGGACTATGCAAAGGAAGCAACAGGCTGAGATACTCGCTGAACTGCCTGGTTTTGAAGGAGACGAGTAAATTGAGCGTATTCCTCTGCTGAAATAACTATAGGGGATGACTGTTTAGTGGGTGCCTCTTTGTATGATGCATAACTACTATCGATATCGACCGACACTTGCACCTGTGCAGCATTTGCAACCTTAAGAGGAAAGCCATGCAGTGAATAGCACTTTTTCCGACTGTGGCCACGTCTTCCACAGTAAGTGCAAGTTTGGGGATTCCCCTAACATTTTCCTCCTTTGAATCCACGGTTTCCCTTATGAGCATAAGAGACACCAACTGAACTAGAGGTTGCACTAGATGAATTAGAATCAGTGACAAGTGCTGCCTTTTCCTCAATCACCCTTGGATTCTGAGAAACATCAGTCACTCGAATCAAACGAGTAACCACATCAGCTAGTGGAGGGATTGATTCTCCACTAAGAATTTGACTTCGAACATTCTCATACCCAGTTCCAAGACTCTACAAGAAAATGATCGTTTTCATTTTGTCACGTTGATTCTGTTGTTCCGTTAGATTAGTAGTGTAAGGCATGACTTCATCAAACTTAGTAAATAATCCTTGGAGTCGAGCCAAGTGGGTATGTATATCCGTATTTAAAAGCTTTAGCTGAAATAGATTGGAAATGACATCATACACCCGAGTAATATCACGAGTATACACCTCCTTCACATGCGTCCACACTGATTTGCACGTCCTATAGGGGCGGAACATTGACATTAGAGATGGGTCAATGGACTGCCACAAAAGAGTGCACATGTATGCATCAGTTTGAATCCATGTTGTCTTCTTCGACTCTTCAATTTCCAAGACATCCTTGGTGAGATGTTCCATGTGTCCTTGACCCAAGAACCATAACTCAACTGAAGCCTTCCAATCAACTTAACGGTTGAAATTACGGGGCTCCCATAGATTAGGGAGACACCCACAGTACTATGCGACATACTGACCAAACTGAACCAAAAGCAGCAGAGAAACGAAACCAGTAGCTATGATATACTAACCAAACCGAACCAAATCCAGCAGAGAAACAGAAGACCAGTAGCTCAAGCAAGCAACAACTGAGACAGTAACAGTGGGCTCAAAATAAACCAGTAGTTGAGGAAATCAGCAAAGAGCCAATAGCTGAAGAAAGTGAAAAAGGAACTAGACGGTGGAGATGAAGACAGTAGGTCCACGGCAGCAGACCCAGACGGCTGCAGACCCAGATAGCAGCAGACCCAGATGGAGATGACTGGGTGACCACATCAGATGACGAACTGGTGACCACCTGAGACGGAAACGACTGAGCGACCACCTGAGACGACTGGGCGACGAACCACCTGAGACGGAAATGACTGTGCGACCACCTGAGACGGAAACGACTGTGCGACCACCTGAGACGATTGGAACCCCACGGACTGGCAGAAACAACAGAGAAACGGAACCTCCAGCTCCAGCCCTCTAATCAGAAGCAGACGGGACCTCTAGCTCTCCAATCGGAAGTTCCAGCTGGGACGATCAATTTTCCCCAACCCTAGCTCTGATACCATGAAAACACAGAAATTGGGAGAAAAGAAGTCGCGTGGGATCATCGTACATTATATACCTCAATGAGTTATTTACACAAAGAATAGAAACTAAAGACTATTTACATTTAAGACCCTAATCTATTGAGTTCTATATATATTTAACAACCGTCAAGCTCCTTTGTCAAAGGACCATGTGCAGGACCAGCATGATATTGAGGCACTGTTGCCGGCTGATGTAAAGGACCTAACTGACCAGATATACATTTACGTGCATCTCTTCTCAATCAATCAGAAGATCAATTGTAGCTTTGGAGAGTGATATGCATGTTTGGCATGCATCTATATGTGCTTGCTCTTCAGATTGAGCCACACTAAAACTAGATTGGTTACCTCGAAATTGTGTAGTGCCATCCTTGTTTTGACAGCGTAAAATACGGGTTTTCTTGGTGATATGTTAACATGGACTAACGTCATTATCTGAAGATAATTATACCGCAATGACGATATCAAGGAACGACTATTCCTGAGAACGCCCTATGTTCAAACCCAAATGACCTCGAAGGTGTTGGCGTGGAGCCCGTGGACGGGCACCTATGAGGGGTTGACAAGCATTGAGAACTCAAGGGCCTCGAAGGCTTGGGACCCTTCGATGCTCGTGGACTCCAGTGGCTCGAACCCTTTGGAGGTGCGGCTCCCTTGAGGGCGGGAGGGCCTTGTAGGGTTGGAAACCTAAAGGATCGAGCCTCTCATGGGCTCGGGGCCTCGTGACCCCAAAAAACCTCGAAGGCTAGGAGGCCTCGATGGGCTCGAACCCTGAAGGATGGAGCCCCTCAAGGGCTCAAGGATCTCGTGACCCCGAAGACCACGAAGGCGGGAGGGCCTCGCAGGCCCTAATGCCTCAAAGGCTCTATGTTCTCGTTGGCTCGAAGGTCGAAGAGATCAACAGCTCTTGCCCCCAGCTGCGGCGATCAACTTGGCCCTCGGACTAAAACATTGACCCATGACCACCAAATACCAACGGGTCTCTGCCAACCAATATGGGCCTTGGGCATTGCAAGGCCCAAAAAGACTCGTACACAAGGGAGAGATGGGGATAGTGGCCCATCCTTGTACCGAATGATGTAAGTTAGACGCTTATAAATAGAGAATCCGCTCACTGTTCAAAGTAAGTGCATATTTTCCCAGAAAAAATCTTGTTGATTTGATAGAAGTTCTCACTTGAACGTTGGAGGGGGGTTTTCTAGGGATCAGCCTTGGGCCCCACTAACGCTCGTTTCTGTGGAATCAAGTGTTCTATTAATTAGAGGGAGACACGAGAAATTAGCGGGTGAACCAGTTGAAGATCTCGGGATTAGGGAACAACAAGAGAAGAGTAAGTCGTGATAATTTTATTTCACATCACTTGGCATACAAAAAATCAAGATGACATTGCTCTGAAAGTTATATTTTTTGGATTAGAAAGTACCAAAATCAAGAAAAAAAAGTTATGAATTGACATATTTAAATTTGGAGGCAAACTAAGCACAATATCAAACAAAAGACAATCTATTGTTTTGATATCGAGTAAATGCGCAATTTCATCCATGACTTTCGCAAGTTATATCAATTTCGTCCCTGACTTTTTGGTTACATTAATTTCATCCTTGACTTTTATACTGTTACATCAATTTGATCCTCTACTTTTGCACTGTTACATTAATTTGGTCATCGTTACATCAATTTCGTCCCTGACTTTCACAAGTTGCATCATATTCATCCATAACTTTCGCAAGTTGCATCAATTTAGTCCTTATCTGATGTAGGTGCATTGATCAGGTCCCAATGCAACATCAGTTTTGTCCCCTACCACATCAATTTGGTCTTGCTGTTAAGCATGAATGCTGACGGTGTTAAATGGTGGAAATTGTAACATCAATTTGGTCCTTGTGCTAAATCACTCCACTGACTTTTTCCTCTACAAATCCTTTTCCAAGAAGTTGGAAAAGCACGTGGGCACTTGCAGCCACGCGGCACCACGACTGCCATCCCCAGCCCCGAAGCTGCTATTCTTTTTCTTCCTAGAGGTCCACAGCTTGTCGAAGGCAACGCTGATGAAGAAAAAGAAAAAGAATAGCCCCGCGATGTTTCTGATTGATGGGAGGAGAGGGGATGGAGCGAATGACCCATAGTAGAGTCTTGAGTTTGTCAATGACGGGGTGTTCCTGGAAGTTTGTGAAACTTGAGCCCATTTGGATGGACGATGCCTCTTGGAACAATCTCATTTCGTCAACTCTGCTCAACTCATGGTATAACCTGTTTGTTAGGAAGCTCTTGGCGCCTCTTCTAAAGGGGCCCACAATCTGGGCAGTGTTGAAGGTGGATTTCCGGGGATTGGAGGGAGAGGTAACTGAGCAAGCCTTGAAACTCCATCTATGGAAGGGGAATGAGTTGGCATGGATGGTTGAGATAAGGGAATGGTTCCTTCTCTTTTCGAAGAAAAATGGTACAGAGTGGGGGTTGGAAAGTAGCTGGGTTTACTGCAAGGGCAAAGTGGAGAGAAGCTGAGCGAGAAATGGAAACTTACACAAGAAGAGGAAGAGAAAGAGGAAGACAGAGGAGAGGAAATTCTTTTGCAGTGGGACTGTGAGATGAAAGAGAATGGGAGACGAAAAGAGAGAGAAAAGATAGAGAGAGAGAAGGCAGAGGAAGAATATGATAATTTAGAGTTACATCAATAATGCGTTACATCAATTCAGTCCCTGAACAAATTAATGGAACGATAATGCCGTCTGTCCTTTGCCATAATGATTAAATTGATGTAGTTGGGGATCGATATGATATCACACTAAAACTCAGGGACTTATGTTGCACTAGTTATGGACAAAATTGATGCAATTTGCGAAAGTCATGGACAAAATTGATACAACTTGCGAAAGTCATGGACAAAATTATCTATTTACTCTTTTGATATCTCATTCTTTATATTTTGGAATGTTATCGACGCATCATTATCATTGCGGGAAATATTTTCGGGGTAATTTTGGTCACTTTACTAGTCAAGATTTAAAGGTTTGGCTAGGTTTGACCAAACCATACGCAAGCAGGAAAATATATAGAAACAAGAGAGAGCATATCCATAATTATTTTCTCTAAATTATTTATTTGGTTTCAAAAATCGATTTTAATTTTAATTTTAACTCTATTCCATTTAACTTAACTTATATTCAATTTAATAGTACAATCATTATTTTCTTTCAACTAATAATTACTTTGTCTAAACTATTCATTACTTTTTTCAAAATTCAACAACATAATCGTTATTTTCTCTCAACTATTTATTAATTTTTCATAATTTTTCTCATAATTCAAAAACACAATCAATATAACCTAACCCACGTCAAGCAGCAAAATTAACAAAACCCACCCACCGCCCCGTTAGTTCCGGTCGGGGCCCCGCCGCACCGGGGCTGAGATTCTGTGAAGAACCGAAATTACAACCCACAGTCGGATCTCTTTCTCCGACCTCACAAAACCCACCACCCCCCCCCCCCCCCCCCCCGTTTCAAATCCCGCCATCTTCCACAATGGTGGCCATGGTGCGCTCCGCCACCCCGAGGGAGCGCCTCGCGCGGCCCCTGAGCTCCGCCAAGGTCGCCTCTGACATCCCGTCGAAGCTCGACCACCTCCGCCAAGTGAAGGACGATTTGCTCCAGGACGACCCCGTTTTGCTCGCCGAGTTTCTGCCACAGCTACTGGACCTCCTCTCTGACCGCTTTAGCCCCGTCCGC
This sequence comes from Punica granatum, assembly GCF_007655135.1. Lineage (NCBI taxonomy): Eukaryota > Viridiplantae > Streptophyta > Magnoliopsida > Myrtales > Lythraceae > Punica > Punica granatum. Next base: position 1,437,509 of record NC_045127.1, on the reverse strand, counting down.
AAGTTCATCATCAAGTGAGATTCGCTAAATCCCCGGTGCCACCCGTTCCTTCTTGATTCTCCTGGAGCTGTAGAGTGGTTTCTGATTTTTTTGTCTGTCTGAATTGCAGAGTGGCTGGTGAGATTGGGATGAAGCAGCCGGAGTTTCTGCCGGAGATAGTGCCTGCTTTGATTTCTGTCCTGAAAGATGAATCTCCTCCTGTTGTCCGACAGGCAATTGCTAGTGGAATCGACTTGTTCCGTTGCACCTTCGAGAAAATTGCACTGCAGGTTGGTTCTTGTGTCGATGTTACATTATCTTTGAGGCCTGTTTCTTGATTATCTGTGAAAGATAGTTTTTTTATGTTTCTTGTCATTTCAGGGTCTATACTCTAGTGAACTGGATGATTCCCTTGAGTCCTCGTGGGCTTGGATGTTGAACTTTAAGGAGAAAATTTATTCAATTGCTTTCCAGGTACGTTCTGATCTCTAGTAGCTGAAGGTTGAAATTTGGTGTTTGTTTGCTGACTCATGTCGTTAACATGTTCTCAAGCCGGGAAGTGATGGAGTCAAATTGATGGCACTGAAGTTTGTTGAAGCAATCGTTCTTCTTTACACGCCTGACCCAAGTGGCACTTCGGAGCCCCCTTCTCATCAACGCTTAGGAGGTAATGTTTGCTTCAAGCTCATTTTGCTCGGCGGGGGAAATTTCATCAATTTTGAAAGAGAACCACGCCCTATCTGTTTTTAGTTTTGGTTATACTGGCATTGAGAAGATTATGCTTCTTATGTTACTTGATCATCTAATTGTAGGAGACTCCATAACTCTTAGCTTATCTGGTTGGTAGGGGACTCTACAACTGACTATTTACAGGGCTTCATCATCTGTTGCAGGAGACTTGGCTGCTTTTAACATATCTTGGCTTCGTGGAGGTCATCCTCTACTCAGTGTTGGGAGTTTGTCACAAGAAGCTAGTCACAGTCTAGGCAAAATGCTCGATCAGCTACGGTTTCCAAAAGTGAAGTCCCTCAGTAGCTTAACGATCATTGTGCTTATAAATAGGTCAGTACTCCTTACTCTACATTTCCGTTGCAATCTTTTTGGAGCCAAAGAGTGTGCTGATATCTTGCATTATACATCATATATGAATAGTTAAACTAAACCCTGCCCCTAGAAGGGAGCATTTTTATGCCAACGAATTTTTAGGAATTAAATTAAAAGTTGAATAAAAGTTTATGTATTTGGTGGCTTATGCTGCTCAGCTTATATTGTACATCACTTTTCCCATTCAGTATTAGTTTATCTTTAATATATTGTTTTTAATATTCAATATTCAAAGGAAAATAGAAGGAATTTTAGTTAAATATGTTAGGATCTTTCCGGAGATTAAGGTTTATTGAGACATCAGTAATATTATGCTATTGCTATGTGCTACGAGGCAAAGCGATTCTGCCTTTTCATAGTGGCCTCAATCAACTTTAGGGGGTGCTTGCTGAATGTTCTATTTTCATGCCATACTGGTTTACCTTTGCTGAATTTGTTCCTCATTACAAATTGTTATTACTTTCATCAGTGTCTCTGCAGTTGCAAAGAAAAGGCCTGCATTCTATGGACGTATTTTACCAGTTCTTCTTGGTCTAGATTCTATTAGCCATGTCGTGAACGGTGTGCATATCTATGGAGCGCGCCATGCCCTAAAAAATGCTTTCCTTTCCTGTTTAGAAAGCAAACACCCTGGTGCTGCACCGGTACTTCTTTTCCTTGAGTATTCACTTTTAATTTCTCAGAAACTAAATATTATTTTTATTCTCCTTTTGCTAGTTAAGTAGACACCGACCTTTATTCTCAGACATACTACTCACTGTTTTAAGTTTCTGATTTCTTCAGTGGCGCGATCGTCTAAATTCTGCCTTGAGAGAGATTGAAGATGGAGGCTTGACCAAGCAATCCCTCGACCAAGATTACAAAATAAATGGAAGTGCAGAGGGGAAAGACAGCTCTCTTATGACTACTGTAGCTATTCTTTATTCTCTCATTCCAAATACATACTTGTAATTATACTGACACACAAGAACAGGCGGCAAATGTTTTTGTTTGAAATTTCTTAATGTATGACTCGTATTTGCAGGATGAAAAATCTGCCGTGAAAGCCATTGATTCTGTTTCGGCCCATGGTGTGAAGGGGAGAAAAAGATTGGAAGTGGAGGACCGCTGCGATCAAGCTTCTGACGATAACACTCCTGGTAAACGTGCCAGGCCGAGTCCAAGTATCTCCGAGGAATCAAGTAATGAGTTGAAGAGGAAGAGTAGTGTCTTTCAGGAAGAACATTCCTCGAGCCAGCCTTCCCCGTCCAGGTTGGAAGGTGATTCTGGTCCTGTACAGCAACTTGTGGCCATGTTTGGGGCCCTCGTTGCACAAGGGGAGAAAGCTGCTGGATCATTAGAGATTCTTATTTCAAGTATCTCCGCGGACTTGCTTGCGGAGGTGGTAATGGCTAATATGCGTCGTCTTCCCTCTGAACGGCCTACATCTGATGAAGAAGAGACCTCAAAAGATATTTTCTCACTTTCCAGTGCATTTCCGCAGATTGCTTCCTTGTTAGGTGCTCAGCAGACTGTGCCTAATGATTATGTGGTAGGAGAGCTACATTTGTTCCTTGAGCTCCATCACATACGTGTAGACATTTATACCCTTTTGTTTTTGACATATGAGGTAATTTACCTTTTACTCTAAATTGCAGGAATTACCAAAAGAAGATGATGATGTGGTGGCTGTTGATGAAATGCAAATGGTTGATACTGAGAATATTCATGGAGCTGAAAGTTCTGCATGGCCGGCTGCTTTACCATCTTCTTCTGATGTTTCAACAGGTATAGGAAAAGACATTGTTACTACCTCAGCTGATAAGCACCGTGAATTGGAGGATATAGAAAGTGAGATTCCTGGTCTTGCTGCTTCTACCCACACTGATGGGCAATCAGAATCAGCAGCTGCTTCCTCATTAGCATCCACAGATGCAGAAGCTAACAGTCAAGAACAGGAAACTAGTCTGATTGCGAAATCACCTGTTGAAATGCTTCCATCACTTTCAAATGATAGGTCTGAGGAACTTAGTCCAAAACCCATTACTATGGACGGGAATATGTCAGTGTCCTCTCCCATTAAATCTGCTGGATTATCTTATCATGTTGTTCTTCCCAAGTTGTCAGCACCTGTTGTCGAACTGCCAGATGATCAGAAAGATCATTTGCAGAAGTTGGCTTTTGCCCGCATCATTGAGGCATATAAAGATGTTGAAGTCGCTGGGGGTTCAGAAGTTCGATCTTCTTTGCTTTCTTATATAGGGGTTGAGGTACTAATTCTTAGTTTTTGGAGGACCCTGGTTTTGCTTTTAATTTCTAAGTTTGTTCACTCTCAGCAACACAGAGTATGTTCAGCATTATATAATCATGCTTTGTAATTAAATGCTTCGATTTTGATATGCAAAGAAACTAATCCATTGATACTTTTTCAAAATATCTTCGTAGTCCTAAGGCCAGTATTTTTGCCCTTAAGTTGCCTAAAATAAGATCTCTATGTATTTGCAGTTTCCTTCAGAGTTGGAACCCTGGAAACGTTTGCACCAACATATTGTCTCAGATTATGTGAATCTTGAGGTAACTGATATAATCCTTAAAGTTGGTTATCTGAATACTTCCTTTGGATTTGTGAGCCCTTGCTGGACAAAAGCTTTCTCATGGGGTTACATAGACATATTTTTTGTAACTTTTAACTTTTCGAGTTCTGCCAGAGGAATGAATATATTAGTCAATACAATGAGATACAAAAGAGAAAATCTAGTGGCTAGATGCACGATATATGAAAGAGTTTCTCTAAGATTTTCTTGCTAGTATGTGGTCAATATTAAAGTAACATATACTACTTCCCTAGCCAGAGTCTTAGGAAATTCAAACTGCTGACTCGAGCTTTTATCATGTTCAGGGACATGAGTTGACTTTACGTCTCCTCTACAGGTTATTTGGAGAGTCGGAAGTAGAAAAGGACTTCTTTTCTTCTACAACTGCTGCATCTGCGTATGAAATGCTCCTGCTAAATGTGGTAGGTATTCTTTTCCCTTTTTTTGGCCTCCTGCAGCTGTTATTGATTTATAAGTGCGATGCCATAATTTTTTGTTTTTCAATTACTGCAGGCGGAAGCACTAAGAGATTCATTTCCGGCATCAGACAAATCTCTGAGTAGATTGCTATCGGAAGTTCCATATTTGCCAGAGTCGATTTTGAAACTCTTAGAGCAATTATGTTCACCTGATCATGCGGGCAAACCCGAGGAGTCACAAAGTGGGGATCGAGTCACTCAAGGTCTTAGTGCTGTTTGGAGTCTTATCCTGCTGCGACCTCCTATGTGTGATGCTTGCTTGAAAATTGCCTTGCAGGTTTTCTCATTTCTCATCATGAAACCTATTGTGCATATGTTTTGTTTTTGACTCTTAATTTTTTTTTTCTTGCCTTGAAATTATATCAATTGTTCATTTTGTCATTTCCTGTGCATTGCAGCCAATTCTGATGGTAACCTAGATTTGGTCATATTGTAATTTCAGTACTGATTGCTTGTTAGGCCATGAAGTTCATTAAATAAAATCGTTATGTCTTTATGATGCAAAACTCTGTTATGTTTCGTTCAACCCCGGGAATATTTCACCGCTTTGACTTGGTGAAGCTGCATCTTTGCCATTGTTCATTCCTCTTCCCTTTGAAGCACTATTTCTTGTTAGTTATGGTATTTGAATTTTGCATGTGCACTATGCATTGACATATATGTCTACATATAAACATACTTATTTGTCTTTATTCCTTTCATTTTGAAAGAGCACAATTCACCCCTTGGAGGAGGTGCGAATGAAAGCAATACGCCTGGTAAGTTTGCATCTTTGTATTGTCTCTTTGCTTGCTCTTTTTTCTCATCCGATTTTTGAAGCATTGTTACGTTTTACAGGTGGCAAACAAGCTTTATCCTTTATCATCCATTTCTCAACAAATAGAAGATTTTGCAAAAGACACATTGCTCTCTGTTACAAGTAGTGTCGCCTCAGATAAGGTGGAAAATGAAAGGTCCCATGCAGAGTCATTGAAGGTATCGATTTTTCTGCTAGGATATTGCCAGAAATTACTTGGCTCTTATTATTTAGATTTCTTGTTTAAAAGTGTTTTTCAAGTTGGAGCAATCATATAAGTTCTTATAGCAACAGTCAGTGTTTAGATTTCTATGTTTCTGTTTAGTTAAAAATGAAGCTGTACTTTGGCTTTGCGTAAATTGTCCCATATGGGTTATCAGGATTCTGTTATAGAAAGAGGTCCAGAAGAGCATTTGATAGGAGATTCAAGTGCTAAAGATGTCTCATCTGATACTCACCAGTCATCCAACATAGAGAGTTTGTCAAATGCTGTCTCTGAGGCCCACAGATGCATGTCACTATATTTTGCACTTTGCACAAAGGTTTGTGTCCGTCGTGTTAAATTTACTCTTTAGTTTAGCAAATATAAGGCAGCAATAATCCTCTGTTTTAATGACAATTGTTTAATCTGATTGACAGAAACACGCTCTTTTCCGCCATATATTTATGCTATATGAAAGCGCATCAAAATCCGCTAAGGAGGTATGCATATTTATGTTCCAGTTGAATTTTCACATTACCCATTCCCGCGAGCATTTCTGATGGAGTACTGGTCAAAGATTTTGGAACATGTTTTAAGGCTATTATTATGAAATAGCAATCTCTGAAGATTTCTTAAATTTGATTTATATAATATCACCAGTTGGAAAGTATTCTCTTGTCCTGCGTATTGCTTTTCCCTCTTGCTTAGTGGGGGAGTGCCAGACTTGATGATTTGAATAAAAATTCTCATATTGGTTTTGTCCAATTTCTTCCTCTACTTTATTTCTGATTTCACCTCGTTTTGCTAATGAAGTGTGGTTGCTGTTCATTTTTAAGCAGTTTCTTTGGTATCTTATATCAGCTGTACGTTGCAGGCAATTCAACGTCACATCCCAATTCTTGTTCGTACTATGGGTGCTTCATGTGAACTCCTTGAAATAATATCGGATGCTTCAGGCGGAAGTCTAAATCTTCTCATGCAGGTTTCTTATTTGACACCACTTGTAAAATTCCATATTTATAAAACGATTGCTCACCGGCTCTTCTGCTATTATCAGGTTTTGCATACCCTTACAGATGGAACAGTCCCTTCTCCTGGATTGATACGTACTATCAGGAAGTTATATGATTCAAAAATAATGGTATGTTAATCTTCCTTAGACGATTATGAAGAAGGAAAGCAACTGGGCTGATCTCTGTGTGGTTATTTTGATTACAGGATGTTGAGATTCTTATGCCAATACTACCATTCTTACATAAAGATGAGGTACTTGTCTGCTCTCTTCTTTGCTTGTCTGTGTGCATTCTTAACTTTCTTGAACTTCAATCTTCTTCAGGTTTTGGTGATGTTTCCTCGTCTTGTGAATCTGGCCCCTGATAAATTCCAAGCAGCACTTATGCGCATATTAACGGTATCATTCTAGACAATACACAAGAAAATTTCTTGTTTTTTAAGATATCTGGGGTGTATCTGGATATCCTTTCTTTTGACTTGAAAACATTTTTTTCCCAGGGATCATCATCCCATGGCGATCCTCCAGTTAGTCCTGCAGAAATTTTGATTGCTATCCATGGGATTGATCCCGACAGAGATGGAATTCCCTTGAAGAAGGTTCGTCAATCTCCTCTCCTTGTTTCTGTTTTTTCCTTTATTTTTCTTTTTTCCTTTTAATTTCCTGAATTTTCTTTGTGGTTTCATGGGAATTTATTTCTTTTGAGCAGGTGACAGATGCATGCAATGCTTGTTTTGAGCAAAGACAAATATTCACCCAACAAGTTCTCGCAAAAGTCTTGAATCAGTTGGTCTGTATTACATGGATCATCGAGGTCCCTTTCTAATTTCATTTGAATTTTCTCATGGTGGCTTGATAGATGTGTGATACCTTAAATTGCAGGTCGAACAAATTCCTCTTCCATTGTTATTCATGCGCACAGTATTACAGTCAATAGGCGCTTTTCCTGGACTGGTAAGAATTATCTCTGAGGGCCAACTTTGGTGCGCAGCCTTGTTTCTCCATCTGCCTTTTCAAGTTCAATTGAACACATTGTCTAATGTGTTTTGTGTGTTACTGGCAACCTTAAATCACGATGAGACTGCTGTTGACTCCATTTCATATTCCAGGTGGGCTTTATAATGGATATCCTTTCTCGTCTTGTCAGTAAGCAGGTGATGTTAACCCTACTTTGCCAATTTTGAGTAATTAGGCTTTTGTTTCGTCAGTCTTAGTTCAATTTTCTTTTGCAGATATGGAAATATCCCAAGTTGTGGGTTGGATTTTTGAAGTGTGCACAATTAACAAAGCCGCAGTCTTTTGCTGTACTGCTTCAGGTGGGCTATTGCTTAGTTTGCTACCTTGCTGTACTGAATCCTGATGGAGTATAAACTTGGAATGTTATGGTTGAAAGAACTTCTGATCCTTGTTATGGTGGGTTTGTTCCTTCAGTTGCCTCCAGCACAGCTTGAGAATGCATTGAATAGAATACCGGTACTAAAGGACCCTTTGGCAACTCATGCCAGTCAACCTAATGTTCGCTCTTCACTTCCAAGGTCTCTCTCTCTCTATTTTCAGGGTTTTTCATAATGGAATTTCAACTCCACCACCTAATCTCAAATTCTTGCCTTCAGATCTGTGTTAGCAGTTCTAGGAATTGTCACAGATTCACAAACTTCCGGTCAGGCACAGTCAAGTCCGGCACAGTCAAATCCTCCACGGTCAAGTCCGGCACAGTCAAGTCCGGCAAAGGCAAGTCAGACTCAGACAAGTCAAACTCAGACAGTAGATAGCGGCACTTCTGATAAGGAAACAGCGAGTGAAAAGGAGTCATCAGTTGCTAGCTAGCCAGCAAGACAACTTCAAAGTATGCTTTTCCGCCTTGTTAGGTTCTATCTAGAGAAGAATGTCGCTTACCTCTTGTTTCCATCTGTTTTCTACCATCTTACATTACATCAGTTACAATTACAACTACAGAGAATTTCGAGCTCCAGTGAGCGTGGCAGCAAAAGTAGAAGACTGTTGTGTTCTACGATTTAACACCCTCAGGAAGAAATTAATGCCCCCCTTTAAGAGGGCCTGCCCACAGTTAGGAATGTTGTTGGTAGATATATAGTTTGGATTGGATCTCAGGCAATGTAAATTTTACACAGTTGATATAGATTGTTATGTAGGCTAGGGATCGATGGGATGGGATAGTTTGAGGTCTCATCATCTTACGGATTTTGATAAAATATAGAGAGATCAACTAACTTGCCTCCACTGAGAACCCTTTCATCTGCTGTATCCAATGATTCCAATCAATATATGCTGCAATCGTCTCTCGACTCATACATTCTTTGTTTCTTTCTTTCTTGGGCAACAGCCCTTTGATCAGTCACTGTTCATTTCCCGATCCAGGTAAAGTACCCGACTTTGTTTTTGTTGTGGCCAAAAGCACCCAACTCTGATGCAAGCTATTAACATGTTTCAAAAGAAAAAATCTAATTGAATTAGCTGTGGCGAGTGGTACATTGTACAAACTCCAAAATGACAATGAACACCAATATGGTCGACTATCATATTACAGAAGATTCCTGCATAGGCATTTTGTGTCCATGTAACGCAGGCCGATAATTACATGTTAAAACCGTCTAATCATCTGCCTAAATGAAACCCTCTAAAATCTCGTGAAATTCACACATGAATCAATCCTAATGCCACTATAAGTCACATAAAAAGAATATCGACCATCTCTGATAGATTCCGATGGTCGATTCTTCATCCATGGAGCTATCCATGATCAAAGCAGCTACCGCCTTTTTGCCAATTCAAAGGAATGCCGAGACTTTTAGCTAACTGCTTCTTTGCATCATAATGTACAGAAACTCACTAGAAGAGTTAGCTGTCCTCTCGTAAAGAATGCGAGTAGCATAAACAGCTGGCAGGGTCGGTAACATCCCTTCTCCTCACACGTTGATAGTAGAAGCAGGAATTCCATGCATTTGAAACCACTCGGGCATGTGGAACTTCTCGTACAATACTGGTCTCACATCTTTTTGCTGAGAAAGGTGCTTTAAGAGAGGAAGTAGCACTTCCAAAAGCTTTATAATTTGCAAAATAGAGGTAAACCATGTGGCATCAGAACGAGGACTCAATATTTCTATGCAAAATCATAGATAACTACATTTCTGAAATGAACTTACTGACCTGATCGTCATGGGGCTGCCCAGCAGAAAACGGGACACATGGTATTCCATTCAATGGCTGCAGCAAGAAACTGAATGGATTGTTGTCGACAAGAACAATCCGAGAGAGATCTTTCGATAGACCAGACAGATCCTTCACGTGCTCCCTGTATTCCCTGTGATTTAACCGCAATGCCAAGGATGTCATAAACTAATTTGTCAGGGAATGCTCTCAACTACTTATGAGTGCAACACATACAGACTGAACTGGTCATAAAGATTTCTATTCAGAGTGCAGGGGCTTATTTTGAAGCTCGAACATAACATGTCAAGAGAGAATCTAATGAGCAGCAGTCTGGTATGATTAGGTTTTCATGACATAAGTACATTTATCTTTGCCAACTTATAGATGCAAAATCACGAGAATCCAAATTCAAATACTTCTTTGTTAGCCTTTCCGGCATTTTAGTCTATAAGCAAAACCGGTAAAATCAATTCTGGCATAGATCAAAAAGCATAATGGAGAAGACACAATCGTTATTGCATGTAAGCCGCCAGCAAAAGGGTAAATGTTGTTATTCTAGGAGCAGTGGAGCACAAGAAGCCGCGAAAAGTAATCAAGAGTAGCAGAACTCATAGTACTGAAAGATCTCATCATCAAGCTCTCTGATTTATTATTTTGTGAAGCAAAAAATGTCCATAAGACAACAAAAGCTAAGCTTAGATAACTAACTGGACAGCCTTCCACATCGATTTGCTAATGAAACTTCTTGCCATTTTCTGTGAACCCTAAACAGTGATTAACTTACTATTTCAAAATAAGCAGAAATCTTCTGAACCTTGACTCTCATTTTTGGCTGTCCATGTTATGATTCCTGGTGATGACTGAAATTAATCCCTCAGTTTCTTTTACTTGGAGTTGCTTGATAACTCATTTAGATAGCAGAATGGCGAAAATCTAAAAAGCCTATCACCAGATTGATACTTTCTGAGATTTCATCCATCTATTACTGCGTTATAACAAGCCAAGTGATGATGGTATATTAGGGCCAGACGGATTGATGCCTACTCGATTAATAAGCAAAAGCCGTCGGCATAAGATCAAGACTCACGTGCTAACTGTAGAAGGGCGATAAAGGCGCTGGCTAATCAGCTTTTTCGTGTCTATTCTGTCAACAAGTGGCCTTGCATAATCTGCATGGAACTCACAATCCATATAAGACAACAGACAAATACAGGAAAAGAATAGCTAAACATATGAAATGGTGAAGAAACATTTTAACCTTCAAGGCCAGCGGTGAATAGGATGAGATTTGCAAACTCGCCGAGCCCCTTCAGAAATTCTTGCAGACCAGGACGCTCATAAACTGTCACGTAATTGATCTTAGGTTTGCCATCGCATTCCTTCAGATCATAAAAAATCATATAAATCAAACTAACAACATGGACTCAGTTCGGTCATGTAAAGTCACTGATCTTAGCCGCCCTTCCTCCAAACATATAACCTCGAATTAATAACATGCTGACACGAACAAAACAAAGAAGAGAGAGAGACCTTATCAGAAGATACACATTCCAGCTCAAACCACTTGAGCCCAGCCTCTATTGCTTGAGCTCGGACAATCTCGGGCAAGCTAGTTGAATCGTACGCACACACTAGAGTCTCATCCAAGTCGAGAACAACCTGCAAGAAGCAGGCACGAAATCAGATTTGATTCCTTATCTCCAAGCCAACTCGAATTATCTCATTCCAAGATGAAAATGAAAAACGAGAACACTTCTTAGCATGAAATTTTAAATGCAAGATCTGCTAGTCATAGCAATCCGGGCCAAACAACTAACCCCCCACGAAGAACAGATATGAGCCTCACAAACTTGACTATAGCACGCTAGATTTCTTAACCCGAATAGCGCAAATCCAAATAACAGGGCAAATGAACTTCATCTGTGGAGAACCCAGAAAGATTCAAGCTTTCCTAGCGCAGGTCAACTTAAACGGCACTAGTAAAGAAAGTGAGCAAAGAGGCGACCAGGAATGTCCATGGTTCAATTACCGTGAGCTTGTCTAAGCTGAGGTCATCGTCGACGACGCTGACTTCACTGCCGGAGGAGCTGATATGGTCGGGAGGGAAGGAGTCCTGGAGGGGAATCTCGACCACGGGTAAGGGCTTGAAGGAAACAGCCTCCGCCGCCGGTGGAGGAGAAGGAGAAGAGGATGCAGAGGAGAGAAACGAATGCCTGAAGCCGAGGTAGGACAGGACCTGGGCGAGCGACGGCGTGCCCCGCAGGATCTGAAGGAAAATTTGGAAGAAGAAGGCGAGCCAATTCATCAGAGCTCTCCAGGCTTGTAGAGGGCGGGGCACGTACACCTCCGCCCGCTCCAGATGCTGCCGCGCCATTGGAGACGGCAGCAAACAGTAACCGGGGGGGGGGGGGGGGGGGAGGGGATGATGGTGGGCTTGTGGAGGAAGACGAAGGAGGTGGTTCGTCGTGCTTTGGACGGATTAGTAATATGGTGATTCAAAATTGGATTTGCGTCTTCTGCCTCGACGAAGAAAGGGACTTTGTTCGTATCTTGTTCAGGTCTCTCTTGTTTCTTGTCGGGACAAAAGTTCCAAAGCAGCATTCATACAACTGAAGAATCGAATATTATGGTTGGCTGCCTTTCCTATAGGACGAAGAGGACGAGGATGAAGAAGACGATGATGATCGACGACGGCGACGGCGACGACGAAGTCGAAAGGGGGCCAACAGAACCAAAGTAGTTTTGCTCTCTTCGGCCGCCTCTTCCACTGATGTGACGAACGAATTTTCAAAGCCAATCGCCCCCCAACGCTCCCATGTACTTTTTTTTCTTTGGAAAAAGAAGAGTACTTTTTCATTTTGAGGAAAGAAAAGAAAGAGAGAAATTTCAATTTGGTCATATTTTGCTAAGAGTAAGACTCATCATCATCATCATCATCATCATCATCATATATGGAAGGAAATTTCCATAATTATGATTACGGCTATTATGATTGCGTTTGGTTTTAGAGTTGAATTTTGATTTTAATTGGTTTGTAATGATTGCGATATTGAATTATAAGAAAAATTGTGAAAATGTAATGAATAGTTGAGATAAAGTAATGATTGTATTGTTGGATTGTGAAAAAAAATAATGAATAATTAAAGAAAATTTGATGAAAAACCTTGCATGTCTACGGAGAGATCGGATCTCGGCCTATTTAGATAATGAGGTTAGAGGGTGTCTGTCCTACCAAGACCGTATTATGCTAACAACATTAAGAACATGATATGGATGGAAGCATAAAAGAAAGCGCGACGTTTTGACAAAAAGGGAAACATGGGCCTACGTATGGGTTTTGGGACTGGGCCCATTGCTGATTTGCGGATTGAAAGCCCGGCCCAATCAAGAAATCACATTGAGATTGGAGACGAAGACAAATCCTCTCTACTCCCTAGCCTCCTCCTCCGCTCCTCCTCCTCCTCCTCCTCCTCCTCGACCTCGCTGCAGATTCCGGCGGCCCCTCGCCTCATCCAATGTACATGAGCTTGAGGTAGAGAGAGAGAGAGGGAGGGTCAGTGGAGAGAAGATAAGCGAGAAAAGAAGGGAGTGAGCGAGAGAGAGAGAGAGAGAGAGACAAAAACAGCCGCCATGGGAGTGGACTACTACAAGGTCCTTCAGGTAGATCGCAACGCCAGAGATGACGACTTGAAGAAAGCTTACCGCAAGCTCGCCATGAAGTGGCACCCCGACAAGAACCCCAACAATAAGAAGGACGCCGAGGCCAAATTCAAGCAAATCTCCGAAGCCTACGATGTCCGATTTCTTCTCATGTCTGCGTCAAAAACTGGCTCTTTTGGATGAGGAAAAAGTTTTTGACTTTATGCCGATCCCTCTTGATTTTTCAGGTTCTCAGCGATCCCCAGAAGAGGGCGATCTACGACCAGTATGGGGAGGAGGGCCTGAAGGGTCAGGTGCCCCCGCCTGGATCCGGCGGGTTCTCGGCCGGTGGTCCTGATGGACACGCTTCGTTCCGTTTCAATCCCAGGAGCGCCGACGACATATTCTCGGAGTTCTTCGGTTTCACGAGTCCGTTTGGGGACGTTGGCGGCGGGTCCAGGGCGGGTGCCTCGGGGTTCCCGAGGGGCATGTTTGGGGAGGATATGTTTGCCTCATTCCGGGGCGGTGGAGCGGGAGATGCTATTCCTCGGAAGGCCCCGCCCATCGAACGGACTCTGCCCTGCAGTTTGGAGGACTTGTATAAAGGCACCACCAAGAAGATGAAGATCTCAAGGGATGTTTTTGATTCTTCTGGGTAAGCTTAACTCTCTGCTCACTCATGGACTCTCTTGGTGATAAATTTTCAAATGGCTATTTTCATGTCGTATCTAGGAAAAATTCTATGGCTAAGTTTCCCTTTCTATATTATGATGAGATAGTTCAGATTTAGATAAGAGCATTTCATCACAAATGTGATCAGATGGTCTGAATTTAGAGGGTACAGTTGTTTGTATGCCTGAATTAGTTTTTCTGGTTGAGCCGGCAGTTTGAAACGAAAAATTAGTTAATATTTTCCCCTCATTAGCCGCATAAAATTTTGTGTAATGCAGCTTTAAGTTTCGAATCTTTCGATAAATTGCTTGTTCCACGTGTGCAGCTACTGGGTTTAGCATGCTTTACGTCGCCCATCTGATGCATTTATTATCATAATCTTGCATGTAATACTGCTCTTGGTCGATAATGTTTTTGGCTAGAAAGTTTCCTTCGGCTGTCTCTCTCGCTCTCATGCGCATGTTCACAGAGACATGAAACTAATAGACTTTAACTGTTTAATGAGTAATGCTTTTGTTTAGTAAATGTTACACTATATGTTTTAAGTTGTGTGCAATAACCAATTTAGCAGTGATAGATGAGCACAATGAGTATACCTGCCTGCATCTATAGATGTATTCACTTGTTAGTAATCATGTGAAATTCCGTACGAGTCTTCAACCGGTGCCAACTGGAAAATTGATCCAAATCGATGTTTCTCTTAGCAAGGAGAATTTGTTGCTAGAATTTTACTGAGAGCAAGTGAAGGGGCCATTGTCTTGCGGTTAGTTCAGGTAGGAATGTTGTTCAGGGACTATTTAGAATGAAGATTGTGCTTCCACATTTTACTGGGTGATTTAGTTGACAAAAGCCTGTGTTACGTGCTCTTCAGTAACAAAGAACTAAGTAGCCAGTAGGATATATTTGTCTCTTATTTTGACCCCCTTGAAGAAATTATTCAGAGATTAAGGGTTCTTGCGATATTAGTCCAAACCCTTGAACCGAACTTACATTGATAAACCAGTTGGTTATGGTCACTTGGTCAGCCTGTTTGATGGCACTTTGTCAATTATTGAACTTTGAGGTTGATTGTTTGAAGCATCTAAATCGCTTTGATGGAGTAGCCATCTACTGAGCTTTGCTTTGATAGCGGTTGCTGCTGCCTGAGATAATTTATATGGCTCTAGCACAGAATATTGGCAGTTGTATGATTTTCAGTTGACCGTGCTGTATGAATCAACTGCTTGAGCGAATGCAGTCCATGATGAGTTCCATTAGGAAGTAACAAGAAAGCTTTCGAGTTCTGAAGTCTGGCCTTTAAGTGATTGTCATATCGATCTCTTCTCTCTTTTCTTATCTTGTAAAAGTGGAAATGAATTACGCGATTCATGAAAGGTCAAAGAATAATGCAAGCTCGTGTTCAGTCCCTGAAATCTGTTCAAGCAATTGACTGATGAATGTTAAGAGTTAGATCTACTGAAAAGATTCATGAAGTGGAAGCAAATTTGTATGTGCTATATCTTTTGTGTTTTGGCTCATCTTACTGATCTGCTCCTGTTTTATCTCATTTTTTATATATGTAGGAGACCTACCACAGTAGAGGAAATTCTTGCGATTGAGATCAGACCAGGCTGGAAGAAAGGAACAAAGATCACGTTCCCTGAGAAGGGAAATGAGCAGAGGGGAATCATCCCCTCGGATCTTGTTTTCATCATCGATGAGAAGCCTCACAGTATCTTCAAGAGGGACGGTAACGATCTCGTCATCACACAGAGGATCTCTCTTGTGGAAGCCCTCACAGGGTACACGATGCAGCTGACGACCCTCGATGGGCGAGATCTGACAGTTTCAATCAACTCCGTCATCTCCCCAACCTATGAAGAAGTCGTCAAGGGGGAGGGAATGCCTATTCCCAAGGAACCCACCAAGAAAGGGAACTTGAGGATTAAGTTCAATATCAAGTTCCCCTCGAGGCTTACTTCAGAGCAGAAGACCGGGATCAAGAGATTGTTAACATCTTCATGAGGGAACAAAGCTTCAGTTATGGATATGGACTACCGCCGCCTCCTCCTCCAATCAGCAATCGTGTAAAACTTTTATTTTTATTTTTATTTTCATTCTCTTTGTTTATTGTTTATAGTTTTTGAGGAAAGAAATATGTGATGGATCTGTTAGTGATGGATTTGATCAGAATTCTTCATTCTGATGTTTCTCAAGTTGGTTGTCCCTTTTATCTCTTGATTTATTTCCGTTCAGTTGAAGGCTTGATGCTCGTGAAAGCTCTGCTTTTTTTCCCTCAGATGATTTTTGTTCAAGACATTGCTGGAACGCCCGGCATGCATAGTCCCAAAACTCGAGTATCTGTAATTCGACCTTCGGCTTCACTCCTCAAGCCATCCTGGAATCCCACCATAATCCTTACTTGAGTATCGGAAGGATTAAACAGGAGGCTGGGAATGCCTGATAATGCCAAGGCCTCCCCTGCGACCTTCAGGATACCCTTGTACCCCTGGAAAGCCCAAAACTCTCAGGATGCATCGAGATCTAAGAATGCTTCCACAGGACCACAACCGTATTTACTCCTTACACAGCCAACATGAGAACCTCAAGTAGTGACCACACTTGCAGGACTGCTGGAAACCCCCAGAAGTGACATCCGTTCAGGTCTGGCGACAATTTGGAGCTGACGAATTCGAAGCTGGATATATAACGAATTCATAAACTTTGGCCTCCTTTTCTCCTATCGATCAGTATGAATTTGCTCTTACGTAAACAACAAGGTTTCAAAGACAAACTGACGGCATTACCAAGGTGAATCGGAATGACGAAAGTTCGTGCAGTAAACTCGATCTGTTGGATTGGAAAAGATTCTGGTGTTTGAGGTTTCTTCCTATCAAACTTGTTTGAAGTTGCCAGGAATGTCGGGGGATCAAACAGATGTCTCCTAGGTTTTCTCGTGAATGACTAGGACATGGTTTGGAGGCGTGGGTAAAGTTTGGCTTTATCCCCGACAATTAGAGACAGTTCCAAGCATCTCCTCCGCCTACCTTAATCTGCTTCCTTAGTTCTCATCGACCAGACCCTTTCTGTCTTCAACTGTATTCTGTCTCTGTTGTCCCCTTCATCTATAATCCCCTCATCGCCTTATGAAGCCAAAGGAGCTGAGCGAAACAAGCTCGACCTCAAGTTCTCTTGACAATGGGATCGAGCCGCTCACGAGGTCCCACAAAGGAGCGACTTCGTTGGAATGATGAGTTGCATGACCGGTTTGTTCAGGCAGTCAATCATCTTGGTGGACCTGATAGTAAGTCCTGAACGCGTTTCCAATCCATAAAGTATTCGGGTTATCTCGGTTTCTGGTTTTAGTTTTTTCCAGCTCGGTTTCTCATAAGGCTCGCCACATTGTCTGAATCGACTAATTAATGGTGAAACTTTTTCTTGCAGGGGCCACACCAAAAGGGATAATGAAGGCCATGAACGTTCCTGGAGTAGACATATACCATGTAAAAAGCCACTTGCAGGTGACTCTCTCATGGGATTCTCCTTACCTATATATTTGATTTTTAAGCCGGTACACTACTAATTACTACAATGGCAAATATATCAATTTGGGTTTTCGTTTTTCACATTATGTAGAGTGAAAGAACATTGCTAGATGTCTGATTTATTAAATCTGGTTTGCAAAAGTTCTAGGATCCATGTTGAACCAACCATATATTTACTTTGATTAGTCTTTACGTCTAAATAGTTTCATGTTTATTTTGATCATTTTGACTGACATAAATGTAACATGTATCTTCTTTGGCAGAAGTACAGAATATCAAAGTTCGTTCCAGAATCGACCAACAGTAAGTTTGGAACAGCAAATTCTCTTAAGGTCTATGAATCCTATTCATCAGTGTTGGTTTATTGATGAACATGAACATTTTCACTTGCTATTCCTGCAGAAGGCAAGTTTGAGAGGAGAAGCATTTCAGAGATGTTGCCTAACTTCGGTACAATCTCGTAAGTCATCCTCTTCAAATCTTCGAGATTCAACTCATCCTCGATTCTAAATGATGTATAAATACGGCATATAAATAAATAAATAAAGGAAGATTAATATACGTCCTGACAGAAACAAAAGATTCATGATTAGAATGTCAGCTTCCTCGGGGTTTT
This sequence comes from Punica granatum, assembly GCF_007655135.1. NCBI lineage: Eukaryota > Viridiplantae > Streptophyta > Magnoliopsida > Myrtales > Lythraceae > Punica > Punica granatum. Next base: position 1,419,742 of record NC_045127.1, on the reverse strand, counting down.
GCTGACATATAGTGCAACATTAATTAACCCGATGCAGCACTGCACAACTTAAGGAGGCATTACAAATGCAAACGGAAATCCAAAGGCGACTTAGTGACGACTTTGAGGTACACTAATGAATGAACTTTCCGAAGATCAGGGGGTTAATGAAATTAATTTTCCTAGGAAGTTTATCTGATTTATTGCTTATCGTGACTACTTAATATTATAAATTGAAAAGGTTCAGAGGAGTTTAAAGCTCAAAATGGAAGCTCAGGGCAGATACCTAGAGAGGATTGCAGGAGAGCAACAGCATTGCAAAATCCCCACCAGAAAGCCACCCTGCAAGCCCTTATCCTCGACATCCCTCCCTTCACTCTCCGACGAGTCTGACTCCATTACCAAGGATTCCGAATCCGACTCAGAAGCCAATAAGATCGGGACGGAATGTACTGAAGAAGGACAGCTCCTCAGAGCTCCAAAGCGGGCCCGGATCGATGGAAGTGGGTTGCCATATGACGCGAACAGCTTCTGCGACCCAAGCCTGCTCTTCTCAAAGGAGGCTTCCAGCACAGCTTCATATGGTTACAATAATGAGCTTTCCTCCTACATTCCATGGAACCAGCTTGGAGTATGTCCATCTCCACTTGTCCCCAGCTTCATGTAAAGTAAAAGAAGACATCCTGGCGTTAGTAGTATACTTTTCTACTATAATACAAATAAATAATAAGAGGAAATTAAATACTGGTTTGTAAGTCATGCCTATAATTAAAAGTCTAATAAATCATTTCTCCCTAGAGAATGTCTATTACCCATCAAACCAGACCAAATTAAGAACAATATTTGTACTGATGAGTTATATATGTATATATATATATATATATATGAACATATGTAATCATTGCAAGCTAGCTCACATGTGCCATATGCTATATCTTTGGATTTGTTAGGAAATTAAACGTAGATTGAAGAAAAAAATGAAAGTATTCCATAGCCAGGTATAAGGCGAGGAATATCTCATTCTCTCTGTGGTTTCGCATTTCTTGCTCAGAATATTGTGGCTTGACATACTGTAATCTAAAAGAAGTCCGATGTCCTAGTGAATATTGTATTCTATTAGAGAAATGCTCCGTGCATTGCTATGGGTTAATTTCATAACAAATTATATGTCAATTTTTTGTTCGGATTACAATAAGTTCAAATTATTATAATTTTTTTTATTTTTGTAACTTATTATTTATTACATAAATTTTGCATAAATATTTTGCTCTAACTCAAATTGTCAAATATGTTGATTATATTATATTATTTTAAAACAAAATGAAACTAAAATATTTTCTTAGAAATAGAGAAAGAATGGGAATTGACTATAAAATTGAATGAAAAACTGAAGAAAAGTATCATAACATAGAATATTTATTTTAGTGATAATCTTTGGATAATATTATGATAAATTATTTAGCATATGAAGTAATTTGAAAATTCTAGTTCTAGAATTTATTTAAAGAGATTATTACAACTAATAGATGGAAAGGATATCCTCTCCATTTTTGACAACTATATTATTATTATTTTAGAAAATAAATTAGCAATTTCATGATTCATTATTTTTGTATTATGATCATTAAACTGTCAAAATGAGATTGAAAAGAATTTGATCAATATAAATTTATCATTCATAACTTTGGTCCATAAGATTTTTTGTAGGATGAAAATCTATCCACCTGTGATTTAGAATGCAATATTATAAAATTATATTAAAGTTTAGGTCTTATTGGGAATAAAGATGAAAAGTAGTTGAAAAAATATTAACACTTTGGGATTAATTAATAAATTATAGAAAACCAAGGACAGGTATACCTGATCTTTCATGAGTTGACACATGTCAAGCTATAGAGAGTTGCCATTCAAAAACTTACTTCTTTTATTTAAAGTTCTAAAAATTATTGAAACCAACATTATATTAGAAAAAAAAAACACGTGATTATCACATGCCGGACCTCCGTTCGAGGTCATGGAGTTGCGAATACGACATACGATTCACTCCTGTTTTCCAACTTTTCCACTAGGTAGGTCGGTGTATTAGCTATATATGAGGCTTTTTCATTGCAAGTACCTAGCTAGCCATACAAACCGCAGAATATAAAGATGATCATCGATGATTAATTAGACCCCTTTCTTTTCTATTTCCTTCATATTCAATTGCTTAGAAAGATTGATCAGAGCAAGAAGACAAAAATGTACAATTTGGATTGGTCGAAAGGTCTTTTATCGCTTTTCTCCTTTCACTTTAAGATCCGGCCTTTTGTGAAATTGAAAAATGCCACTAGGTGAGAAAAACGTGCGTTTAATTAGCAGGGTCGAGTAGGTCTCCGATCCTTATAATTACTTAAAATAGAGGTTGTAGATTATCAGTTTTTCTTTTTTATAACTCATAAAGTATCTCATTAATAAGGAGGAGGAGGCCTTACAAAGAAAAGAACCAATTAAAGAGTATATGTTGAATGTATCATCACTCAACTCCAAAATTTTCTTCTTATTATTTTATTTTTATGTTTTTATTTATAATTATTTATTTGTTCAGTTAATCACCCTCGTAATAGTTGTCAAAATGGTTAAAAAATAACGGAAGTTAGTCAATTTTTCACGAAAATGAGAATGTGTCTCAGTCATGCAAACCTCGAGAATAGGAAGTGTTATTAACACTTATTTTTAACGTTCAGCAATTAAAATGTTTGTGGATATATATATACATATACTAGGAAAAATACCCACACGGTGCCGCAGGACTGAAACTTTTTGGTCCAATATTATTGGAGTCGTATTTTATGTAATGCTCAATATAATATGTAACCTCAATATATAGTAATAATAGAATTACAATCATAATGACCTCTTAATTATTAGTAAAATTTTAGATTTCTTAGAAGGTACATTAATTCATATAAGACACATGATATAAAAGCTAATATCTCTCTTTATGCTTTGTTCAAATTTTATACTTAATAATTAGAAAGGTATTTTTTACTTCATCAGGTCACTTTGCTCAATCATTATTCGTTAAAATATTGAAATATAAGAAAGCAATTATTTGATATCTTCAATAAAAAGAAAACTATTATGATATGTTAAGAATTGTTATATAAAGAAAAGTGTTACAGAAAATTTGTAAATTATACTATTACTTTGATATATTATTGTATTACTTTTCATGTTTCCGCGTGCAACGTGGGCGTGTTCTCCTCTAGTTATACATATGAAATGAAGAGATAATACTTAAAAGAAAATAATAAAAGAATACGAACGATAGTAAAAGTAACGATGAACAACGGGTAAGACGGAATTTATAGCTTTCTTCACTTTGCCATCGCTGCCATTCAGGTTCGGAATCAGCCCTGCATGTACTTTGAGATTGCCGTTTCACTAAGCAAGTTTGGACCAAACTAGTTTCTTCAGTTTCATCTACGGTATTCTTCTCTCAATCGATTGGCTTTCTTTCAATTTAAATATGCGTGTGCAATATGGTGGTGATCTTAATTGGCCCGGAATATTTGCAATTGGCTGTTGGCTCTTATGGAATTGGAGGAACAAAGAACTATTCCAGGAAGGATATCTCAGGCCCTTCGATGAGGCAGAGTGCATCCTTAACACAGCTTGATCTTTCAGCTACTCCATTCTAACGGAGGACACAATTTCTCCGACCCCCATTATAGAATGGAGACAGATTAGCTGGAACAAGCCCAATGGGGACTGGCTAAAGTTGAACACCGATGGGGCCTCTCGAGGCAACCTGGGCATAGCTGGAGCAGGTGGACTAATTCGTGATTCTGGTGGCAATTGGGTCTATGGCTTCGTTCAAAATGTTAGTATTGCCACCCTCAGTTTTGGCTGAGATGTGGGGAGTCCACTCAAGTCTCGAACTTGCTTGGTCGATAGGTTGTCGGAAGATTATTGTTGAAGTTGACTTCTCTGTTGTATGCCAGCTTATTTTGGATATCGAAGTTGGAGCTCCTAATTATAGACAGATTCTCTCTGACATTTGAGAATTAATTTCAAGGAGATGAGAGATTCGGGTCTTCCATACAAATTGGGAAGGCAACTGTTGTGCAGACTAGCTTACGAGAAGAATTTTGTCCTTTCCACTGTTTTATTTCCTTGGCTCGATTCTTAACGGCTTAGGCCATCTCTTGTTAGGAAATATTGTTAGGGTCTCCATACCCCGTTTCTATTTGATTTAATTTATGTTTATTTTAATTTATGTACGGGCTTTTGACCCTCCATTTACACAAAAAAAAAAAGTAACGATGAAATATATGTATATAATGCCAAGAAAAAAATAAAATTATGTATAAATACTTACTAAATTCATATAGAAGAATATAACTCTATTTGGCAATTTGCACGGCCTGTGTTACCCCACAGACCTATCTCACGGACTTTCTGGGCATGATCTCACAGGAAGTGGGAAAATTCGAAAGAGACCTAGACACCCCCTTTTATGAAAAAGAAAGAAAACATGTAATATAAGAAAAGTTAAAAATGAAAAGATATATAATGATTAATAGAGAAAAAAATTCACCTAAGATTAAGAAAAAGTTTTTAACTCTCCCTATAGTTCCAATATGGGATCCATAATCACTTCTTGCTTAATATATAGGTGTTTCGAAAAGTTTTTGATGCAATGGGCAATGCAGTGATAGAGAATCATATATAATCATTTTGCCTTTGATTTTCAAGTTGGATAAGTGATCCAACTCAACTTGATTTGTGCAATGATTGTAAGTGTTGATAAATATATTAATGTATGAGAATATATATGTATGTATATATAGATATGAAAGTAGATGAAAAATTTATTATTAAAAAATTGATTCTAAAAATATTTGAGAAAAAGTATGAGTGGGAAAATATTATTAAATGAAAGTTTAAAAATTGTTAAGAAAAATATGAGTGAAAAGTATCATTAAATGGAAGAAAAAACAAAATAATAATAATTATATTATTGAATTTGAGGAAAAATAGAGTTGAGTTGAGTAAAATTGGAATATTATCCAACCAAACAAAGTCTTGCATTAGGTTTTCGAGTTGGATTATAATCCAACTCAACTTGATTTTGTGTAATGATTGCAAGTTTTGATAAATATATGGATGTGTGAGAATATATATGTATATGTATATAGATGTGAAAGTAGATGATGAATTTATTATTAAAAAATGAAAAAACTATACATTTGGTGCTTTAGGTTTGGATACTTTTTTATTTTTGTCATTTTTTTTAATTTTTTATCCTTTAGGTCTTATACGTTTGAATACTTTTTTGTTTCATTCCATTTTTTTCTTGATTCATTTTCATCAGATATATTTGATTACTTTTCTATTTTCGTCCTTTATCATATATTTTTTTATAAGAGAAGATTTTAATTTTGGTCCTCAATCTTTTAAAGTTATTTTTTATCCTAATTCTTTTATTCGTTCAATTTTTTTAATATTAAATATTTTGTTTCTTATACTTCTACCCCTCGAATTCTCATTAAATACCCACATGGCATTTTTAAATTTAAAAAGATTAATATTTTAATTTCAAAATAAAACAAAATATATCAAAATAATAAAAGAAAAATCGTGAACCTACTCAAGAGAATGAGCAGGGACAAGCATTTAGGCCGCAGACAATCTTGACAGGGGCAATGGCAGTTTGCATTGGGAGAATAGGTACTCAAATTTGCTAGTAAAGAAACGAAAAAATACATGAAAAATAAAGGCGATTATGGTTCGATAGACACGAACCACACCTATGAGGTTGGTAGTGACACACTAAGTAAGGATATGGTAAACCTTGATGCAAGGAATGATGTTGCAAAGTGTAATCGTGGACGGAGGTATAGGCCTAAGGTGACCTCTCTTAGGGTGGTGGTATCCGACTTCGTCCCCCATCGGCTACTGCTGCCTCTCTCCCTCCCAATTTACTATTCTCAATGTCAAAATATATTTTGATAGATTTTTTTTTGCAATTAAAATAATAATTTTTTATAAATTTCAAAAATGTCGTGTAGGCATTCTTAGGGAAATTTGGGGGTAGAAGTATAAGAAATAAAAAATTTAATATTAAAATTGAATCAAAAAAAGAATTAGGATAAAAAATAATTTTAAAAGGTTGATGACCAAAGTTAAAATCGTATCTAATAAAATGACGAAAATAGAAAGGTAATCAAAGCAGTGTTATCAGAACTAGACCGGATGATGAACAGGAAGGGGTATGGGTTCATGGGTTTATGGGACCAATCGGAGGTTCGATGGGTCGGACCGCACATTTAATTAAAATAAAATAAATATTCATATTATTAAAAAAATTATGATAATTAAGATAGAAGTATGATGATTTCAAAGATATATGAGAATAGTGTAAGAAAATATAAATATATTTAATATTTCTTACTTCAAAATAAATATTGAATTTTAATAAGTACTTAAAAGTAGAGTTAAAAGAACAAGAAAATAGTGGTTATTTGGTTGGTAGTATACTAGTATAAAAAGTAAGAGGTCATGAGTTCAAATCCTTACACAACCAAATAATTTTTACAATAAATAGTTAACCCATAAAACCCATAGAACCGGCCGGTTCAATGGAATTTTGCTCAAAACCGGCCGGTTCTATGGGTCCGGCGGTTCAAATGTGCATTTTGGGTTTTCAAGCGAAGCGGACTGGACATGGTGCCGGTTCCCGGTCCGACCGGTCGAACCGGCCGGTCCGGTTTGATTCTAATAACAATGAATCAAAGGCATTGGATGAAAACAAAACAAGAAAAGCAAAAGGACTGAAACAAAAAAGTATTCAGAGATATATGATCTAAACGGTAAAAAAAATTAAAAAAAGGATTAAAATAGAAAAATATCCAAATCTAGAGGATCAAATGTATAATTTTTCCTTGAAAATTGATTATAAAAATAGTTAGAAAAATGTGTGAGTGGAAAATTATTATTAAATGGAGGAAAAAAAATAGTAATAGTTGCATTGTTGAATTTAGGGAAAAATAGAGTTGAGTTGGTGTAAAAAATTTTACTTGAAAATCAAACAAAGCCAAGTGTAATGCAACATCAGGCTAAAGTTCCCAAGAAAAAATTATTTATTTCTAGAAATAGTGCCAAGGTTTTGGTGTGTTATGCATGGATGGCACATAAAGTTTTTGTGTGCCTGCTATCCCTCCCGCTAATGGAGGAATGAATTGCATCTTCAGCTGTCTCGAATTGACCGCAATCCATTCCAAAAACATGGTGAAATATATGCTCGCTAGGGCTGTGCAAAAAATAAGAAGATAACTAAACCATCCTGATAATCGTACCCTTCCATATCAAAAAATAACTGAGTTTTTAGGTTTCGGGAAAAACCGGTTCCTAAATTTTCAACTACTTCGGTTTCGGATTACAGTTTTCAATTCCAAGAATTGCGCTTAACTATCATGTGCCAAACATATATAATATATTTTGTTTTATATAAGTATATTCTGCAGCCAAGGCCCAAAATTGTGCTCTCCAATAACTCCAGCACTTCTTTTTTTTTAAGAGAAAAATTGAAAGAAATTCATAATCACAAATTCACAAACCCTAGTCCTCACTCCTCAATCCTCTGCGCCTCTTCTTCTTCTTCGTCCCTTCAACATAATCCTCTGTACGTTACAAACCTTAGGTTGCGTTTGGTTTTATAATAGGATTTTAAAATCAGATTTTGATTTTGATTTTGAGTGGAATAAATGGGGCCCGCCCTTTGACTTTGTATGATTTATGTTGTTTTGTTGTGGAAAAAAGTGGTATAAATGGGGCCCACTCTTTGACTTTGTATGAGTTATTTTGTTTTGTAGTGGGTAGAGTTAAATTAGAATTGTGATTCTAAAATTGAATTTTGAAACCAAACAGGCCCTAACTCTAGCGCTTCACTTTTTTTTTGTAATTAGAACTTGTAGAAATTTGATAAATATGTAATAAATCGTGTCTACTTTTTATGCTTCTTTTATCTTTGATTACACTTTTGAGTATTGTAGAACTCAGGCTTTATAAATTTAGATTTAATATTAATTTTCTTACTTCAGGACGGTTCGGTTAACCGAACTGAAAAAATGATTTATTTTTGGAACAGTTTTATGATTGTAATATGGTTTCGAGTTCAATTTCAGTTAGGAAAATCACATACTTGAAAATTCAAAATGATTACTGGTAGCACTGATAACCAAACCGTCTCGTCCCATGCCCACCCCTAATGCTTGCTACTTCACTAATTGTGATATATATATATATAGGCATAGTAAACAAATTATATATACATATATGTACATATTATTGTACTTTTTTTTCGATGTGAACATTGGTATTCGGGACTCCAATGGGTTCCGACTAATCCATTTGAGCCGGGTGGCCTACTGAGAGATAAAGCTCTCACAATATGAATTTTCTCTATTCACAATACTCGAACTCGAGATCTTTCTTAAAAGAAAACAAACGTCGAATCGCTTGAATCAAATCACATTATTATTATTATACTCCTTTTTGTTGGCGGCCACTTGTATTATTATCTTGAAATATAAAATGGAGATGAAATTATTGGGACAAATGGGATCTACAATATGCAGATTCCCACCACCACCTTTCGATCACTTGGAAAACCTGAATATAATATGACAACAATCTGAATAATATATATATATATATTGATATGTACACGCATACACATAGATGACTCCCTTGAACTTTAATAAGCTTTTCAAAAAAGTAAGTCACTAGATATAGATAATATACATATACATAAATGCATATATTATTATTATTATCATACAAATTCTAACATGTAGTGGTGGAGCGCGGGTTGCTTTCACAATGCCAAACCAAAGTTCAATTCCTCCAGGTTGGCTCTCCAATAAAATATCGTCGTCGCAAAAGATTGGTTAGAACCACTTGCCGTACTCTAAATGAGTTTGGACCTACCACTAGGCTCCTCCTAGCACATGAAAAAAATATGCGGCCACACATTATTGATATAGCATTGCGTGGTTAAATTTTGACCATAAACTTGAAAAAGAGGAGAGCACGCACATGAATATGTTTCACCTTCAATCGACCTTTTACAATTTCCGAGAGGTTGCGGACATAAGAGTTTGAAAATTTTGGAAACCTGCTCTGTAAATGAAATGTGGTCCATCAAACCATAGACCCCTTGTCTGGAGCCACAACTCGATCCACTGAATTTTTTATATTTATATAAGTAAAAAAGATTGATTCGTCAATACCATATATTACCACGTGATTATTATTATTATGCTTAATATTTTTTTGGGTAAGTATTATGATTATAATTTAGCTTCTTTCCTTCTCTCTTTGCGTTTTTTTAATAATATAAAACATTAATTATATGAACGTCTGTCTTTTCCAATGCATTTAGCCCTTCCATCTTTCTTAAATTCAATTATATTCTTCCCCTTTTTTCAACATTTCATACATATCCTGATCATCCAAAACTTCTTTTGGGAATATCGCGTTCTATTTAATTTGTATGTAAGTTTAGAAAAATTTTAATTTATTGTATTCGTATTTACTATAATATGACTGTAAAATATTGTGCACAGACAGATAATTAATAGCCTTGTTACAGAAGCTATTGAAGCTAAAATTAATTTAAACAAATGGGAATTAATATTTTTATTTTGTTTTACTATATATGTAGCAAGTATCAAACTACTAATCTATATCTACATACAATTATAAAGCCTAAGCCAACGCATATGAAGGTGCCACGGAGAATAAAACCAACGTTCTGTCGAGTGACTTTTGGATTGATGGCCAATGAAAATGCAACAAATGATAAATGTTATGGTTCCACTTCATAATAAAATTTCAAAGTCCACCTATTTAACCTACTATTAATTTACATAAACTTTTCGAATTGTTTTGTAATTATTTATATTAATTTTGGAATATGAAAAGCATTTCAAAAATGTGTAAAAGGTTGTTACATCCATCTTCATATTCTTCCTATTTGATTTCCTACTTTAAAGTTGAGCAAGAGAAGATATATAAAAGAGGAGACTTCACGCAAAATATTAGTCGGGTCAATATTGATTATGATTTTCTATCATTTCACGTAAATGATCATAGTTAATATTATTTATATTATATCAATAATGAGGTCACACTTTAACAGTAAGGTATTATATATATATATATATTTATTCACTAAAATTTCGGGCAAAAATTCAACTTTTTTAATAGTATTTCTTTACATTACTATCGTTGCTAGCCCGTGCGTTAGCGAACCAATCATCTAGTTGTTGATAAGTCTAAAAGAGATCGCCCTCGGGGAACTTTCTCCTCATTAAAATAAACAAAACAAAACCTTTTTTTTTGTTTGCTTAAATTTATCCTTTTGACGTGGTGGCCCAAGTTTGCAAAGTTATTAAAATGATGTAAAATATAATACGAGCGGAATAAGTAAAAAGTCACATGTTATTTATTAGATATATCGAAAGGTTATACTAGGTATAATGTGTATATAACTTAATATATACTAATATTTCCCTTCTTTCAACTAGATACATAATTTCTTTTAGGTTAATAACAAAAAAAAAACATAAACTTTTCAATTCTAACACGAATTTTTTTCTTAATTTAAATATGCACAAACTTTCAATTTGATAACAATTCTAGCACGACGACAAATCTTTTATTAATTTAGATGGAATCGAGACCACAGAGAGAGCTGACGACCCCAATCGGGGGAGTGATGGCTTGAGTCGTGGCTCCACCCGTCGGAATACGAAGAATCTCCAATTTGAGAGTTCTTCCGATTCCGGGGGTGGGGACCTCGATTCCGGCCACCCCTCCCGATTAGGGTCATCGGTGTTCTTTGTGGCATCGATTCCGTCCAAATTAATAGAAAATTTGACTTCATATTAAAATTGTTATCGAATCAAAAATTTGTAGTTTAAATTATTAAAATATAAAAGTTTGTGCTATTTTGATTATTAACCATCTTTTTTATCCCAAGAAGAGTTGATTTGGACCTTTTGATGTCTGACAATAAAAATGGAGAAGTGGGACCGAAAGATAAAAGGAATGACAAATATGGGGTGAGCCAGGGAACCCAATGTGAAAGTTCATTATTTACAATGAAAATTATTATTATTATTAGGGAAAATAACAATATTTATTTTAATTTTTACATATTATTTTAGTTTTATCTCGACGTTAATTTTTTTTTTAGGTATCATAACCTTAATGGTTTAGTTTTAAATATATCCCGCCATAAAAGTTTCATCCATTTTTTACGGAAATACTGACGTAGCGCGTTAATTTCTTGACAGAGCTAGAGTGGAGAATATGTAGGTCCTGATATAAAGAAAAATCACACCGTATATTCTAACCTTTTTGTTATTTCTTAGTTTTATCCTAACATTTTGATATTTTCTCAATTGTATCACAACATTTTGATAGTTTCTCGGTTTTATTCTAATCTTTTACTATTTTGTCAATATTATGTTGGGATAAAATTAAAAAAAACAAAAAGATTAGGATAAAATTGAGAAAATATTAAAAAGTTGAGATACATAGTGTTATTTTCCCATTATATTGGGACCAATTTACTCTCAACATCAGCGTCGTCAAGCAATTAATATGCCACGTCAGCATTTCGTTAAAAATAGACAGAATATTTACGGCAGAATAGATTTGATACCAAACTATTAACGTTATGATACTTAAGAAAAAAAATGACGTAGGGATAAAACTAAGACAACTTGTAAAGGTTGGGATATATGGTGCAATTTTCTCTTATTATTATTATTATTATTATTATTATCAGTTAATATTTAATAGTTTAAAAAATATATTTATTAGGAAGTTAATTCATTTTATCTAGTATAATAATGATAATTAAGCTTGTTGTACAATCAGCTTAGTCAAGTAAAATTTGATCTATCAAAAAAAAAAGTCAAATAAGATTTGGCTTACAAAACAGATGTACTTTCATTATATTATAAGTCGAACAGATTATTTCGATCCGCAGCAATGCACGAGAATTTTCAAGCGGGCTAAGTGTGAAATGAATATTGTCCTATCACTTTCTTCCACGTTGCTAATATTTGTTTGGATACCAATGGCCACACAACTTCACTTTGACCATAGAAAAAAAAAGCCCGATGATCAAGAGATCTCAGATTCGATATTCAGTGGGACTATCCGTACTCCTTTATTAAATATTTAATATTTCTATTTCAATGTACTTTATCAATAGACCTCCATTGTATATGAAAAAAAAAGAGTAAAAAAAGTATTCAGCACCCAAAAAAGATGCAACATTTATATCAGATGGAAATCAACTGCAAACCTTATAACAGACGGCAATTGCTAGTCCACCACCACCGCTCCATATTGACATCCAGTTGGAAACCAATGTGCAATTTGGTTCATTTTATTCTGGAGAAGAAATAAATTCATGTTATATCAAATTGGAAATTGGATTGAAATTGAATTGGAAGGATTTTCTTGCTAGAGGCAGTCTCGGGACCAACGTGGCACGAATCTCATATATGTATATGTATCAATTGAAACAAAAGTACTTGAAAATTCTCATTCAAAACTAAAAATTCACAATTAACTCATTGAAGTCATGAGCAACTTTTAAAATATCTAGTAGTATTAAACTATTCAACATAAAAAAAAAGATGAAAAATATGATATTAACGTTTGCAAAACTTAAAGGATATATAACATAATATTGCAATATTGTGAGACTCATGTTAACTACCACCAGCTGCTCTCTTTTATTCGTATCATTTTTTTGTGGGAACAAATTGCATCATAATTAAATTATTAATTATTTTTTTTGAATTTTTAAAAACATCTTATAAATAAATTGATAGATACAAAATCGGCCTTCTGCCCTTATAATATTATAAGATGTTTAGATTCTATTCCCTATCAAACTTTCTCAATATAATTTATGAGAAGTCATACCCATTTTCAATCAATTTGGTAACTCTGTATCCAAGGAAAAAGGTAAAGTTATTTCTGATCAATTTTTTATGATGTTAGTAAGAATTACACATAGAAAAGTAAAATTCTATTGAGCAATCTCAGCTATTATGATCTTCTCCTTAATTCGAAAAAAGATGTCTATTTTGTTTCACCCAAAAACAAAAAAACGTGTGCTTTGACTTATACTTTCGTTTACCAGAGAGGCTATAGGCCAAGGAAGAGAAAAGTAAGAGTACGATAGTCTTATTAATAAGAATTAAAATGAAATTTTTTATTTTTAAGTGAGAACATATTTCGTTACATTATACTGCTTTATTTATCATAAATTATATTTTTTAAGTGTGCATCATTGATATCCAAAAAATAGTGGAGCTTGACTAATCTAATTTTGAGTTGAATCCGCCCATTAACGAGTAAAGTATTTTCAATCGTGAATTTTTTTCATTCATACTAATCAACTCAAAATTTTATTTAAATGAAAAAGGTAACCACCTTAATCAACCCATGGATGGTCCGTGAATTTATATTTAATACGCACTATAATAGTGAACAGTTTGTGAAAGTAATCAAGATATATGCTGCTGCATGCATTAATTTGTTCGCTTACATTATTGACATAGGCAACAGATTGCCTAGTTCACGTGTCGGACAAGATTCAAACAACTTCCATTTATTATTTTACTTTTCTTCAATTGACTCAGAAGACAATTACATCAATTATTACTATCTGAACGGGGAAAAATGAAATTTTTTACGGACGACCGCATGAAGCACGTGATATGGCAATGGGTATCATCAAACTGTGGAGTCATCGATTATCTTGGCGATTTTAGAGATTCGACTTGCGATTTTCCCCTAGGACCCTTCGTCCTAATGTAGAGACGATACTCATCGAATGTCATTGACGGGTACAGTGCCGGTCTGTCCTCTGTCACCAGCTCCTTGACCGGCTCTATCGGTATGTCACTCTTTGGGTTGTAGAAGAAAGCAAGAGAAACCCGTTCTTTGCCCGAGTTCACGATCACCCTGTGCTCGATGCTCCTGTAAATGCCGTTGCTTAGTACCTGTCATGAATAAATTAACATGTTATAGCTAGGTATACTGAAAGTTTGTTGCACCTGCCACATGCACTTAATTAGACATTTGTAGATGAGATTTCAATTTGTGCGATTTCTCCACATATAGTATAGAACTGAATGTATACATAGTAATTTATGGGAAGGCTCCCCCTCAGCGCAGCATAAATTACTATATCTAGGGATCGTGACATAATCATATATATTGGATTCTAGAACTGTCATCTGTTAAATATCGTGCAAACATTTGAAAGTATGGGGATATGGCGACGTCCCTTTTAACTAACAACCACATATGATATGACATGGTACGGTTTGTAATTGGCCCTCAATTAGAACCATAAAACATAAGACAGTCCATATTTGTGTTTCATTTGACATGACATGACTTCATGTGTGATACCCCTAATCTCATCTTCTGAGGTTGCCATATGTGGCCCTTTTTCATACTAATAATAATTAGAATTAACTAAAAAAAAAAGAAATTCCACACAAAAAAAAGGAAGTAATTATTAATTAATCTGATCATAGAAGGGGATTGGGGTAGAAAGAAAGACCTCCATCTGATCTCCAATGTTGACTATGAAGGCATCGGGGACGGGATCCACAGTGACCCACGAGTTGCCTCGGCGGACTTGGAGGCCAGGCACGTTCTCATCGGGCAGCAAGAGTGTCAGGCCTCCAGGGTCGGAATGAGAGGAGAGCCCCAGGGTGAGATCGGGCTGCGGGCACTTGGGGTAGAAGTTCACCCGCAAGCACGCCCCGATATTGTCTCCCCCGAAAGCATTCTGGAGCCGATCCTCAGGCAACCCAAGGTTCCTCGACAACACCTTCATCAGCCTCCCGCTTAGCTCCACCACTTGTTGGCTGTACTCTGCGATCAGTTCCCTGCAATTTTGGAGCAAATTCTTAGGGAAAAGAACGGTGACTTAGCAAAAGAGGACCAACATGCTGACTGTCATTAAAAGCAGACCACATTTCTTGCCGGACCTCTACTTATGTACAAGGCAATTATGTTGTGAATTTTAAAAGTTGTAAAATAAAAAAATGAAATTAACTTTTCCGTATACCGTAAATTTCTGGTAATAATAACTGCTAAAATAAACCAATTTATAACAGGTATAGGAGACTACATGAATTCCGGCCAGGTTTGTTGAGTGCTCTAGCCTGTCTTCTATGTGAAAACTAAAAGTATGTAAGCTTTTTTTTTTTTTTTGATAATTGAATAGTATGTAAGATAATTCAACAGAAAATTGGATATTATGGACTCATCAACCAAAATTTTGTGTTTGGTGCATTGTATTATAGCCAGTAATATTTTTCGTAAAGTGAGCCTTTTTTTTTTACATTTTTAAAAATGATCATCAGCATTTGATTATGTGCAAATCATGAATAGACGGAACTCGGAAGACCCGGTCAGTCACAAATTGGACAACTGTGGACTGACAGAGAAGTCCACTGGCATAGTCACCGGACAAAATAAAAGCGAATACATAAAAAAGGATATAATTAATTAATTAATTAAAGGGACCTCTCCCCTTTTTAAGCACGTTTTCAATGTGCTGGGCTCCCAAGACAATAAAATTATTATCCATTCAACTCCAACTTTTTATTCTTATGATCTTCGAAAAGTGTGCAGTCTCTTCCATCTTCCACGCCACTTTGTCTGTATTACTGTCGCAAACCTTTTATCTTTCGAGCTGTTCGAGTGATGTCTTTTAAATCAAATTATTTATATTAATAATATAACATAAATATAAGATTTTTCACTGAAACTGTCCGTGCAAGTTATCCACATAGTAAAATAAGTACCCAAAAGTTCAAGACCGTGCATCAGTAATAGAATTTCCTCTCTTCATCAAATTTTAGAAAGATATTACGTAAATGAATAAGTATTATATAGAAGCGCGTGGCTATAGATATAGCCCTGTTGAATCACTCTCACTAAGTGAGACCGACATCAATCCGACCCAACTACTGCGAAGACATAATCCATAGGATTGCTAATAAAAATAACTAGATCTCATGTCCATGTGAGTGGTTATCGGCCTTGCGTTGGCCATGCATCTGTTAAGACGTGAGAAGCGCTTCCATTGAGCTAGCCCAACCATAACCATAGGACACTCCTACCGCAGGAAAAAAAAAAAAAACCATAGACACAAGAAGGAAGGTGTGGCCCACAGCTCTCCCAGCTATATAACTGTGACAAATCTTTTTATATTTTATTATATCACGAGATATACTCAGTCTATTGATTCACATATAATATTAGATATCCGAAGGATTATTGATAGGTAGAGCTATAGGTACCTGAAGTGAGGAGGGATGGAGGGCCACTTGGCCGGGTCGCGGAGGGAAGTAGGGAGGTAGTGGAGGAAGAAGTAGTCGCTCCAGTCAAGGACAGCGCCCTTCTCGACGCCGAGGCGGCTGCCGTAGCCCTCATAGGTGCAGGGCGAGTTGGCATACGGCTGCTTTAACTCCATCGGCAGGTGGAAGAACTCCCTCCACCCTTCACGGGCCGCCCTCATCACCTCGGGGCTCACCCCGTGGTTCACCACCTGGAAGAACCCCCACTCCCTGCACGCCCTCCCCACTGCCTCCTCCTCTGCCTTCCCCGCCATCCCGAGCAGGTCTATCACCGGGATATTCACCGCCCCGAACGTATCATTTCCTGGGGAGTTCTGCAACCCCGCCCTGTCAGATGGCGGCTTAATATAACGCTCCGGGATGGAGTTGATGCCGCTCTCTGACAGCTCTTGCACCCTCACGATGGGCTCCGGCCAGCAGTTCTGCAGATTGCTCATCTTTAATTTTCTGTCAGAGCCTGCTAGTTCTTATCCAATATACCTGCACACGTCGTTGTTCGTTCCTTCAGTCGGTCGGCAGGGGCACACACAGACGGGAAGAAACAGAGGGAATCAAATGATTACTGTAATGGGAGGGGAGGGTGTTGCCGTTGCCAGGTTCTTGTCTTGATCGATGGGTTGGTATTTTTTTTTTAATTATGGGAGGGGAGGTCACAGGCCTGTGAAAGTGAGTGTGAGTGGGAGATCACCATTTTTTAGTAATAGCAGGTAGCTAGCTAGCATGCACAAGTACTGAAGTGGACATGCAACAGGGGGAGAACGTGATAATTGTGGCGTTGTTGCGCCTCGGTGGATTATATTATTGCAAGAGACAGAGAAGATACGCGCGAGAAGGGCCTCTCAACCTCTCCCTCTCTTAGGATGATGATGATGATGACGATGATGATGATGGTGGTATTATAATATGAAAACAGAGCATCGAGCAACAGAGTAATAATATGGGTGATTGTGAGTGGAAGAGGGAGTGCGAGGGAGACGGCTTGGCTTCAGTGGATTTATATAGACAGCAAGAAGTAGAGACTAGAGAGAGGGGGGCAGAGAGAGAGAGAGAGACAGAGAGAGAGACAGAGACAGAGAGAGCTCTCTCTCATCTCATCCCATTTCGGCGCCGTGATGGAATTGAGAAGCATCATAGAAAAGAAAAGCAAACAAACAGAGCACAGCGGCGTATTTCTTCTTTCTTCTTGCTCGTTTTCCTACTCGAGCGCTAGCCAAACAAAAAAGAAAGTGTCACTGAAACTATTTCACTCTCTCTCTCTCTCTCTCTCTCCTCTCTCTTCACCAGATGAGAAAACAGAGCATGGGAGTTGCCTCATGGAGGAAAAGAACAGAGCACATGACATGAGTTCTTGGAGCTGAAGAAGGAGACCTTAATTATTATTAACAACATATTATATATGCATGTATACATACAACTTTCTGCTTCTGTTCTCTAGACAGATAACTTATAGGAATCCATTAGTTTCTTGTTTTTCAGTTTCAGTTACAAAGGAGGTTGAATGATTATTATAATGAAAGAAGAATTTTAGGTAGTCATTTTCTCGTTCATTTCATTGGCCTGTCTCATATTTTCCTGTCTACTTACGCACATCCCCATGCAAAGAGTTACAAGATTCTCTCGCAGCTGTAAACTAGGGGAAATGAAGGAACCAACTGTGTCTCGGAAGAAAGACAAATAGGGTACCGGAAAATAATGGCGTGGGAGAAATATTAATATAATAAAAAAGATGAATATTTAGCTTTTTCTTTTTAAAAAATAATTATTGAGAAAAATAAAATTAATACCATATGCTTTTACAGCAAGGCTCCGGAAGGTAGAAATGGGGGGCAGGTCTATTTATGCACATGAGGATATATTCACCATCCTCGTAGATGGTATCACGTGCGTAAATGCTGATCAAGCACTGAAGTCTAAACTCTAGATAATGACAAATCAGGCATGATTCAGCACTTTGCTGCAACTTTCCACCATCGCGACGGGGAGCTTATCCGGTCCTAGAACGGAACGGGTTTCAAGATAGCATATTCGATTACAGAATAAATATAATTGATTGGAACAAAATACAATCGACTATGTTATATTTCCAGTCGATTATGTTATCCTGGAAGAGTTCCATCCGGAGACTGAATATATTTCCTCGAGACAGATGTTGGTGTGACACATGAAATATCACCGCATATATATTTTATATTCAAGTGGCAGGTTAAGTCTCATAATTCAGCTGGTGGGAGTTGTATTTAGTGGGACTAAGACATACTTTCTGTTTAGCTTAGGTTTTCACCATGTCATTCTGGTCAAGAAATTCCTTGCAATGCATACATGGCACGATCCTATTGGGTAGGTTTTTTTCCCTTAAAAAAAGCATTGTTTAGAAGTTGGCTTTGGTTGGAAAACTATTGTGTTTGACAAGCGAAAATACGGCAAAAGGAGAAGAAAAGACGGGAGTGGAATTGGAAGTGGAAGTGGTAGTGCTGTGCTGGACCTATGAAAGAGGGGCTATTTATCCACGTGTTCCTTAGGGACAAAACAAAATTGGAAGATTCTTCCTTTTACCTCTTGAGTGCTACGTGTTACTCCACCATTGGTCCCTGCCTTAAAAGGGATTACGACAAAACTGACAATTTGATCCTGAAAGATATCGCTTCACAAATTAGCCCCTAAGTTATTTGTGTTAAATAAATTAGTCTCATCGTCTGCAACGTTTGGATAAATTAATTTTTATGTTAAAGTTTTCATCTAGTTTTTGACAAAAAATGCTGAGGTGTCTCATTATATGCTGATTCGACATGTGAAGTCCCACGCTAGCATAAGAAATCCAAAATGATGTTGTTTTATCCTTAATTTCTTAGAATTTTTTTTAGAAAAAAATGCTAGTGCTCGTCTTCTCGAGGGGCATATTTGCCCCACTGATAGAGAGAGGAGAGCCCCATTTTTGGCGACCTCTCCCAAAGCAAGGTCGTCGAAGGTTTCAAGGGCCTCCAGAGACCTTGCTCAAGGAAAGAGGTCACCGGAAAGGGGGGCTCAGATCTGACCTACCTCCCCTTCTCTATCTCTACTGGTTGCCGGAAATGGAGGCTCCAATCCCCCCGGTTCTCCCTCCTTTCTCTATTGATTCTTGTAATTCCAGTTCTTGAACTTTCTTCTCGCCTTTGATTCTACTTTTGAAGCTTAGTGTTCCACCGATTTTTACTCGAATTGATTCTCTCGGCTTCGAATTGGATTGAATTATCCGATTGCATTCCCTGGCAATTTTTTAAAAAAATTTCCTAGAAATTGTTGTTCTTGATTGCTAATTAATGATTTTATCGACTTTAATCAGTGCTTGA
This sequence comes from Punica granatum, assembly GCF_007655135.1. NCBI lineage: Eukaryota > Viridiplantae > Streptophyta > Magnoliopsida > Myrtales > Lythraceae > Punica > Punica granatum. The sequence continues at coordinate 1,399,977 of NC_045127.1, read as the reverse complement.
GGGGTTTATGAATTTTGTAAGGGTTTTCGATTATTTGATGAGAACAAATCAAAAGAGCTCTCCCTAATCCGAACAAATCGAGTAGGAGAAATTAGTGATTTATGGATCCATGGGGTTGAATGTATGTTCTTTTTTGCTTTAGCTACATGGGCTCTTGTGATGTGCACGATCCAGGAGTGCAAGAACTCGAACTGCAGAGGCCTTAAGAACACGAATGAGTTCGATATCCAGCTCGAGATCAGGACAACGTGAAGAATCTTCGCTCCTAGACGAGTCCAAGAGGTGCCTATTTGAACTTCCTATTAATCACCATTGGGAAATCGAAGTAGAATTGAAGATGGTCGTGGTATCACCCGATGGGAGAGTTGTTCTTGTCTTTCGAGAGAGGTGATGTCTGTTAATTGTGAGCTTGACTGAATTTATGGCGTAGCAATAGGGATTTTTGGGGAAGATTGTCGGAGCCTTCGTCAGAGGCACCATAAGCCTCCAGCGACACCCCCTTTTTTTTTTCAAGAAAATAGCCAAAATGATGTATTTTAGATCCAACGTGGGACTTAACGTGCCGAATTAGCATATAACGGGCCACATCAGCGTTTTCTATCAGGGAATAGATGCAAATTTGGATGGAAGGACTAATTTGTCCAAAAGTTTTAAACGGCGTGACTAATTTATATAATTAAAATTTTTTAATGATATCTTATCAAATTCCGTATCTTTCATGGACCAAATTGTATGTTTTGTCAGGGAAATACATTAAATGTACGTTTGGGAAAAATTTTATGATGTAATTATTAAAAGTGATTGTACGGTGCCCTCATGTATTTTACTAAAAGTTTAAGTGAGATTCCTCCATAATTCATGTAGTTTAGTGACAATGTAAATAAAAACTCTTCAAAATTCGTGTAATTTATTTTAAATGTAAATAATTTACAACGAATTTAAGTGATTTATACCATATAATTTCTCAAAATACGTATAACTTGCTCGTAAAATGTATAATTTACTTAAAATTAAGTCATTTTATTATAATTTTAAGTAATTTATTTATATACACAAAAAATCACTTTTGAAGTAATTGCGCTTTATCTTACCGAAAAAGTAATTGCACTTTAGATCTTGTCGTGCTTCTAATTTTTCGGGTTCTGTGCATTGTGAGTTCTACTTTTCGAGTTTTCTTCTACAGGGGTTGCGTGCCATCCCAATCTTGATACAGATTCTGGGGTCGTACATATCCATTTCAGCATCACTTTCCTTGGTGTTCAATGATTCTTAGTGTCGCATTATTATATTTTATAATTATAGTTTGTGGATTATTCTACCAGATAAATAAAAGTATCACATAGTTGGATTTTACTATGTCCGACGAATCGCATGTATGATTTCTTTGACAAATTATTAATTCCAAAATCTTAATTGTATAAACAAGAAACTACTAGCATAAAATGTGAATGACAAGCCAATCATTTACAGTCATATCTTGGATTCACAAGTCAGCACTCGTCTTTAAGATTATTCGCAAACGAAGCCAAGTTGCGGGTCCATGCAATAGTCACCAAAACCGTATTTTGGTTCACCAAGAGGTAAAACTCAAAACCATGCTTTTTTTTTTTAGTAAGGAAAACCATGCATTTTTCGGTGAGTGAAAACCATGCATATGTTATCTGCATATTCGTACATATGGAGTGCATATATAGAAACTGCGTTGCTTGTGTCTGTAACCGACCAATCTAGTTCTCGATTGATGCATGCATAAGCTGCACGCATATGTCTCAAACCCTTCAAAGCAAGCAAACTTTTATATTTCTTTTACTGATCTCAGTTCATAAGCCTCTATAATGACTGAATAAAAAGCTCCTCGTACTAATTGTTGAATTTATGAGATGTAATAAGTTAAATCATTATTTTCTTCTCTAGGTATATGTGTCTTTTGAAGATATTTCTGTAAAATATTATAGCACACTTCACACATGACACATTTGCAGTTGTAGCAAAGAGCAAAATGGACTTTCTTCTCTTTTAATGATTTGTCACCCCACACTGATCATCTCGAAGTTTAGTTGTTTGGTGTGTGAGAGTGCACCCAAATTTTTTTTTCCTTTTATGAAAGTTGTACCGAAATGATCGATGCTTAGTCATCATCCCCTGCAACTAGCTTAGCGAGCTAGGAATCGATTGGACAATACACTCTTGATAATGATTGTTTGTGCCCATATATTATCACATCCCGGCTACAACCCTAGCTAACTATTAATGTTTGGAAAATTAGATAGATCTGAACAAAACTGAGCAAATCCCGATGTATGATGCATGATAACTTGAAAGAACTCGGGTGATCAGTCGAATGGTCAATAAATAGATATATAGAAATTTCAATGATGAACAAGAAAAGCAAAGTCCCGCATGAAATATTTCTTTATTATTTCGAATTTATATTTTTTTTAAAAAGTGATAAAGCTGAAGTGCGTGCCCACTAAAACCAACAGTAAGGGCAGGCAGTTCAAATCGACATTGGCCCATCAATTTATTGGTAGTGGAACATGTCCAGAGTGTTATTTATTTCCTTTTATCAAGAGTCATGAAATAGTACCTTACCTACAAGTTGCACATTAAAATAATGGATTTTGTATGTATATACAGGATTCGAAGATAAGCTCTTTCGGTGTTTATATGTACCAGACAACACATTATCATTTGCAGTTAAGCCGCATGTATCACATTTATAAATATGGGGTTTTATTAGGTTGTTTCGTGAGATGTAATATGTAAGCGTATAATGTTAACTTGTTGAGTCCTCGTAAATATCTCTATATATATATATATATATATATATATAATCTTGAGTGCATAATAATAAATTAGCGGTAGAATAGTAATTATATTCTTAATTCATAGATTAATTGCTCTATAGAAATATAATAAAGTATAGTACTAATTATTGTTATTGTGATTAATAAGACTATATAGTATATAATAAAAAATTTAAAGAAATATTAAGAAAAAAGATTTCTATTTCGTTAGCATATAAACCATTATAAAATTTTCTTCGCAAAATCCGTGCAATATATATATATAGCTATCAAAGGAAACGTCATATTGTCTCAAGTAAATAATAAGTCGGTTTTATATACAACAGTTCTAGCTTTATATATATGTTATTTATCCTTTACTAGAGAGCACCGACGTCTGTCGTGGATAAAGGGGCTGCCTGAACGTCTTCGCAGATAATTGTTGCTGCCACATTTAACACGGCTTGTTGTTTTAGTGTTATATCAACTTCCTAACAGAGAAAGAAAGCAAAACCCTAGTTATCATTAAAGAAAAAGTTGAAAGAAACGGGATAAAAGCAAGAAAACATACGAAGGAATAAGGATTGAGATTGGCCAAATGGGCAAATTAATCATAATGAACCCTCCTTGGCCATCAACACGAAGCCCTTGTTTTGTTATAACTCGACATGCATACACGCATGTTATATATCATCCCGTCTAACTCCCTCCCTCCCTCCCAACTCTAACAATTCTCTTTCCATTATTGTTTTTCTCTTTTTTCTTTCTTTTTTTTCCTTAAAAAATGCTGGGAAATATTTTGGTAGCGAGCAGATATATTTTTTGGGTAAATTTTTTTTTTTGGGTAAAGAGCGAGCGGATATATTTATTCCAGTGGATAGATACTCTTTTTTTTTTTTCCTTTCCTGTGGAGCTACGTGTGTTCTGCACTTATTTATCCAGATTCCTACTATATATGGCTATAATATAAAGGCAACCTCCCCAAAAGAAGTAAGTAACAACTGTACACCAGAAAAAAAGATAATGAATGTCGGGTCATGCATCCAAAAGTAGAAAGTGATGACATTCATGGTCGGCCCATAGTTTTGCGTATGATGAAAAGAGATTCGGCTATGAAAAAATCTTACATATATTCGTGCGAATATGGACCCAGCATTTAGACCCTTCGCGAGGAAAATAAGTATGTAAATTTTCGAGTTGAGGGGTGTGGAAATTTAAGAGAAGGGGAACGGAGATGTAGAAAAAAATAGACGTGATTGATCATAGCCAAAACCATATAATTCAAGAAAGCACATTATCAACCGCCTATTTATAAGGCAAATGATATTAGGAAAATTAGGAAATTGAAATCTAAAGATCTAATAAGATCTTCTCCTAAATCTGAATTTTAGTCACACTTCAAATCAAGACAATAACTATTATAACAACCCTATGTGATAGATTCTGATTTCCCAATCCTAAATAATAAAATATTCCCTAATACTTCCCCTCGAGATGAACAAATAGTGCCACAAAATGTTGATGTTCAACTTCTAACAAAATTTCTAATTTCACAGCCTTTTTTGGTTTGATTAATCAAGCAGTTACTCCACCACTGGCTTCACGGCAATAACGAGAGGAGTTTTTCTTTTACTCCTTGAGAGAGCTCTCCACTCTTCCATTCCTTTTAACAAAGGTGAAACACGTGACCATGCAAGTAAAAAGAAATGTTAACTTAAATGATAATCGCAGAGATAATTATACTGGTGGTCCAAAAAGTTTCATTAATGTATCAAGTTGGTCCAAAAAGTTTTTTTTGCTACTTGATGGTACAAAATGTTTCAAAAGTGTAACATGATAGTACAAATCGTTATCTCACCATTGACACCGTCAAGCGAAGCTGACGTGGCCGAAACGGGGCCGACACGTGGCTCTGATATGTTTTTAGGAGTTGGTGGAACGTTACATGATGATTCAAACTCTTTTGAAATTGTCACTTAATGGTCCAAAATGTTTTACAGATGTAACATAATGGTATAAAATATTTCTTTAATTAACTTAAAGGTCCACCCATGTCAATGGCGAGATGACGACGTCAATAGCGAGATAACGGTTTGTACTATCATGTTACACTTTTGATACATTTTGTACCATTAAGTAGCAAAAATAACTTTTTGAACCAATTTGATACATTAGTGAAACTTTTTGGACCACCAGTGTAATTACCTCTAATCGCAGTGTATACCATGTAAAACTTTAAATGGACATTTAAGCGTTTGAGACCACTTCTACTCCAAAAGTTCAATCTTTTGGCCTAATAACCTATAGACGAATTAAAAAATTTACATAATATCAAAACAAGTTACGTGTCTATGCGTTCAAGTAGACTCACATCACACCAAGTTCAATTTTGACCGTCAAAAAGTGTGCCTTATCTTGGTTCAAGCCCAAGTGTACTGGAACCCATGGTGCAATTGCCTAGTTTATCCTGAGTGTGAAACTCGTGACCAATTTGTCTAGTTTAAAATCAAGTGTGGAACTCATTGGTAACCACCCCCGGTCTAAGCAATGGAAATAGAAGCTCGGCTCATTATCAGTTTTTAAGGGCGGGAGTTCAAGTCCACATGGAACATATAAATGGAATGTCAAAGTTACATGTCACCACGTGATCTTTATAAAATATTAGATACCACAATAATCAACTTGAGTTTTGAGTTGAAGATAAACAACAATCACTTAAAAGCCAGTAATAATTTCATTAAAAAAATGAAAATGATATGTAATTTCCTCTTAACGTCAAGCTTCCCCTCTCCCCATTCCGTTCCCTGTATATATAATCGAAAGGAAAATAATAATAATAATAATAATAATAATAATAAAAGGAGTGCTCGTTCGATATATATGAACTTTTTTGGAGTAACCAGCACACATACATACGTTTAGTAGATTTTTCTCATACTTATCTTTCTATCAAGAAATATATATATATATATATGTTTTTAGATTTAGATGTGCTTTTATGAAGTGTATAGTATAAATTCTAATATTAATGATCAGAATGGGGAACTTGAAAGTTACTCTCTCGATAGTATATATAAAAGAAAAGCTCCACGCAAAACACATGTATATTATCAACAAGATGGAGCAGATTACATACATATAACATGGCATGGGCTAGATATAATGTATGGCAGCCATATATAATTGGCATGTGACAGGGAAAGAACAAAAATGGAATGTATGAAAACACGCTGTTATCTAAAAGAAAGGAAATAAAACACATATGGAAAGGGACCATAACCACCACAATATATATTGCAGTTAATAAACTGTAATGTCACTGGGAGATTTTATCTGCAGTGAATATAAAGGTTGCATGCACTAGAATCACCTCGCAATCAGAATAAGTCGATACCCGAATTAAAAGTAATTTTGGCTAATAATAAGTTGATGACGCATCGTACTCTCACTAGGAAAGAAAATAAAAAAAAAACGAGAGTCTACATAAAGTCATATAAAGGAAAAAAAGATTTTATTATATATTATATAATTAATGTAATATCATATAGTTGGGGGTTGGGATAGGGAGATTCAGATCAATAATATTATCTGTAAAGAAGAGAAGACAAAAAGCGGCAACTTCTAATCTGTTCGATCTGCCGCAGAAGGGAGAGAGATCAAAGCATGCGAGAAAAGAAAGTTTTTTTTTTGAGTATATGTAGTCCACAACATCGAGTAGAGGAAGGTCTAGCTAATACCTTCATTTGATGATCTAGCTGGTATTGATTAGTTGGGCCGTCTTTGATTTGAATGTTTAGCAATTGTTTGTTTAGATTTTGGTTGGTTGTTTTATTCTAGAGGTGTGATCTAGTGAAGGGTTCTTGCGCCGGATAATGATCCAAGACTCCTATTGGCTCTGCTAAAATAATCTCTATATGAATTGTCTATGCTCTGCTTCTTGATTTTCATTAAGGTCCATATTGAGTTTAATTGTAAGATGTTAAAAACAAACTACGACAACTTGAATGATCTCTATAATTGTATTTATGATTACTCGATATGCTTCTGCCACTTGTCTATCCCTTTGTTGAGATTTTAGGTGGATCTGCTGTTTTTTCGAACTTTGTAATGTATTTTTTTGGACATTTTCTCCTTATATTCATTTTTTGTCATCAATGAACATTCATTGACTTTCGAGGAAAAAAAAAAACATCGAGAAGAGGAAGGCTTCAGCGCCCAAAGAATTCATTATTATAAAATGAGGGCATTTACTGGAAAATAAAAATTGATGGCAGGAATTAGTCGTGGAATAGAGAAACAGTGTCTTTTTTTTTTTGATATCCGTTTTAAGAAGTATGGTATCAGCGAATCCACGCAAACTAGAAAATTACTTCTTGTCCCAAAAAAAAAAGAAAAAGAAAAGATGGTAACTATAGTAACCTAGGCTTCGGCCTCTTTTCTTAACATCCCAGAAAAAAAATACAAAAAAAAAAAACTAATCATATGGTTTTTTTTCTTTGAGTAGACTATCACTATCGCCATTCACTTACCGTTTTTACCCCTAACATGTTTTTGTCATCAATTAGCTCCAAATGTTGGCAGTCCGTCTATCATTTATACCCTTTCGTAACGGAAAAGTGACGGAAAAGGTAATGTCATCCATGAATTTTTCGTCACGAAAGTTAACGAAATTGCATAAATAGTAGACAGAATGCCAACGTTTGAGGCTAATTGGTGATAAAAATATGTTATGGACAAAAATAATTTCTAGTGAATAAGTGAATGGTGGCAATGGTATTCTACTTTTTGTTCTTTTTATTTTTAATGACCCAGCCTTCTCAATTGTCATCGCTGCAGGGGAAGTAAATATATGGCGACGGCAGGGGTATGAACGTCATATCACTTGGCGCCAAAGTGAAAGTCCCATCGGCCGACATGCCTCTTGTAATTCCATCACGTGTGAAACATGGCCGTAATATACATATATACTTATTTTATGATAGACGGTGGCTGACATTTTATTTTATGATCGCCCCACCCCACAGCAGCAAGCACCCACCAGCAGTACCATATCACTTGCATTGCATTGCACTGTATTGTTTCCATCACACGAATGATACTGCTACATTATTATTCCTTCCTTTCCTTTGCTTTCTCTCGTCGGACCGGTCTATTTTATCCAAAACTCGACTTAACCCGCGTATAAGTTTTTTTAAAAAAAGAAAAAACACCGTGTTCAAGTGCGTATTGGAATACCAGTAGAACCCAATATTCACAGTATATATAATAAAGCTCTCGAAGTTGTAGCCAAGACGGCTAAAAAATAAGGGGAAGTTTCTCGTGTCAAATACGAATGTTTGTGCATATAATTCTTTTATGTATTCTTAATTCACTTCGCTAATTATCTTCACCTGATTATCAGCTCTGTTTGAGACTGAACATTAACCGCTTTTCTTACTCGATACTTGTTATTTATCTAGGAGTTACCGTTTAGGTGCAGACCTTATCCTCTCATAGTTACTGTCACCGCTTATTAATAACTAATATACCAGACTATGTCAACTACCCGGTGAAATTCTTCTACGTACTATATATTTTGCTATGAAGTGCCGTGACAAAGTACCCATTGAATCCGAATATAGAGGGGATCATATATAGGGGCTAATAAAGCAAGTAATGTATCAAGAGATGTTCTTATTATGGGCACTTTATTGATTAGTCGCAGCATTGTAGGAATTAAACTTTTTTTTTTCATTTAGTTTGATAATGAAGGGAAGAAAAATCATGATAGATGAGAAAAACAAAAAAAAAAGACAAAAACAAAAACAAAAGAAAAGAAAAAGGGAAATTAGGAAGCGGGGGATGCTTTTCTGGGAAAAAGTATAACCCAATCACGTGGAATGAGAATGGTTCCACTGATGGCTGTCCGAAAGTCCTGTTCTGTTTGTCTTTGTCCTCTTTATCCTCAACATAAAATTTAAAAAATAAAATATTAACTTCGAACGCAACACTCTCATCGTGTCCACTCAATTATATACCCATTGAAATTTTCACATTACATCAAAACAAGTTTAATTTGCATGAATTGACACAGGGGCAAATCCATTTTGCTGGAGGAAATTTATGCTGCGTTTAATTTCAAAATAAAATTTTAAAATCAGATTTTGATTTTGAAAAAGAGTGATATAAATGGTTATGTATGAGATTCAACTTTTGACTTTATATGAGTTATTTTGTTTTGTTATGGGTAAAATTAAATTAAAGTGTGATTTTAAAATCACATTTTGAAACCAAACAAGTCTAAAGTCGTGCTTGCCATTGCACATAAAGGTTTGATAGTGTAAAAGATACACGTATCCAATTGAAGTGAGACAGTTGTTGACAGTGATATAGGTCCATGAGTTTGAATTGACACGTGAGTGTTGACATATATTTAGGTTCACATTTCTGACACGTGAAGGCGAATGTTGTGGATTTTTAAGCTCACATAAGGAAAAAAAATCGTTAAATTTATGAGCTATTGGGTGCCATGACATATCGAGTTATTGGGTTGAAGGTGAATCTAATTTTTTAAAATTTAGTGAAAATTTTTACATGAGAAAAGGGATAAAAAAAATCAATTGAGATATCTTACTAGATAAATCAAAACTAGCAAGTTCAAAAGATGCGGGGAAGGTAAAATTTTGAATGTTAAGAGCGTGCTTTAAGGTTTTCTACCCCCCCCCCCCCCTCCAAGATATTATTGCAGAAACACTGTTTAGTGAAAATTTGTAAAACTATTGTTTGAGTCAATCTTGACATCTATAAACGTGATTATCTCCATTATAATAACAAGTGATCGTGAAAGAAACTTCTTTCTTGTTCTATAATCAAACATTTATAAATCATGTGTTTTAATTTCATCAATTTAAAAATAATATCTACCAAATACTTTAAATTGTTTTGAAATTACTAATTATTTTTCGTGATTATATTTCTGACACTTTTCCATTACCAACAATCATTTCCCAACCAAAGCCAAAGAAAAGAGAAATTTAGATGCCCTTTCGATAAAAAATTGAATAATTTATTTATATAAGGGAGGAAATCGAAAATCAAGAAGTCTCAAAGTTGGAATGGATTTGGACCCATGAATTTATTTAAAATATGATGACATTTGGAGCCTGGCCCATTCTCAAGTACTTGGGTCCATACCCATATACCATCTTTTAACGAAGAGAAACAAAGGGATGGGTCCCAGCCGTCACTCCTCTTTTCCATTTATATATATTTTTTCCAACTCAAGTTTTATACATTTTTTTCCCCTAATAACCTAATCCCACAAAACTAAATGTAAAAAAAAAAAAAAAAGTCTCATAAAAATAATATGCATGTCGTCATTGGCACATCATATGTGTGTATGTATGCCTCGTTACTCGTTAGTCCTTCAGCTCCCAACCAACGGCTCAATAGCCCATTGGACGCCCCCAACAAGCTGCTAGCGTCTTTTGGTACTGGCTTTGGTTGGACGCCGTGGTCGAACTTGCCCGATGAGGCTAACCTCGAGTTGTACAAATCTGAAGTGATGACCTTACTCAAGGTATTAGACGTCCCGGCAAGCACAATGGCTCAAAGGACACCGATAGGATTGCCAGCGATTCCGTCGCCCTCTTAACAGTGAATGACCAATCAACCACACCACTCCAGATTCTAATCTTATATTTTCCCTAATTAATGTATGCATCTTATTTTTTTAATAAAATGCTAAAACGAAATCGAAATGTTAGTTAGTTAGAACAACCATATCCATTTCTGCCGAGGGAAATCCACACTGAGCTCATGAAGGCCATGGACCACACCAGAAGGTTCAAAGGAAAGGACCCAGTGCCACTCCGAATGCAATTCATTCAAGGACCGACACGACATTCGATCCTTTCTGAATCGATAACCTTCCCATATGGCAAGCTCTCGCTGGTCTCATTCCAAAATTACCGTCTGTTATTACAGCATTTACTTGTCCGATGAGGACGTGAATTTTTTTATTTTATTTTTATTTTATTTTTGTGATTAGGACCGGAGTGGTGTATTTCCAGGCCCTTTTTTTTTTTTTTTTTTTTTTCGGGCATCAAACATGTGCTAAGAAGTCATTATTTACTTCGTCTGCCAGTGCGTCAGCGCATGACAAACCAATCACCCAACATTTACACGAGAAAAACAGAAGAAGAGGACTGTACTTTGTAAGGCAATAACATTATTTCTCCTCTTCTCCAGTCATAACCTGACAAATTCATCGTCTCTCTCTTTTTTTTTTTTTTTTTTAAAACCAGCGGCAGCAACCCCGTGGAATGCATGCTTAAACTTCAATTGTTCAAATATTAGGCATTATGCTCACTTTCCTACATGTTTTTCTTTCTTTTTTTTCCCCCCTATCTAATTCCATTTCAAGTCAAAAGAAGCACACGTTAGCGGATGGGAAGGGAAGAAAAGAACCATTAACGGGACATGTAATAAAAGGATAATGTTTTGCAAAGGTGAGAAAGCATGCCAATGGTCAAGTTACTTGTTACTTTTGAACACTAGCACTCCCCCACTCCAACATTGAGAGAGTGCACGTACTTTGACGACATAAAAAAAAAAAGAAACTAATTGACCGACTGACGAAGTTGCTATCGTGAAAAATTCTACCATCCCGCTCGGGTACAATTGCTTAGGCCTACCTCCCAGCCATTAGATTAGGGAAAGCCTATAAACAAGGCATGTCCCATCCAACGGTAATAAAGTCCTCAAATACTGTACTCCTCATGTGAGGTAGAAGCTAAAAATTAGTCCTTAATTATGGGTAGGCATGGGCAAGTGACTCTTTAGGAAAGGAAAAGGACTCCTAAAATTAAAATTAAAATTAAAAGAGAGAGAGAGAGAGAGAGAGAGAGAGAGAGAGAGAGAGAGAAAGTAGTAAGGCATGTGTCTCTGGCACAACTGAAGCGAAACGCAAGGACAGCAAGCACTTGGTAACATTAGTTGTATGTCCACTACAATGTTCCGGTCATTTTCATCAAACACCATATTATGAGTTTTCAAACCTTCCAAGGTCGAGAAACACCACCACTTATCCCATGCCTTACAGCACCAGCAGCTTTAAGACAAGACCGGACAGACTCTGGGAGCGAGAAACGCTAGGTCCTACTGCCGAAGAAGGCGGACATTTCCTCTTCACAAAAACTATAGTGCATCACTTTGCAAACCCTAAAAGACGACATGGCTGGGATGGATGGTAAGAATTACACTTGCCTTGGGCATGGTTGAAGCTTCATGTTCATAAGGACCAACGTCTGCCACGCAACTTGCCAATCCTCGTCAGCTGCTAAACAGATGGGCCCTTGGCGACTGAGCACAGAACTCCAACAAATAATCAGACAGGCAACCAAATAGTCACATATACGATGCATCCAAAATGATTTAGTTCAGTTCAGTTCTCGCACGGATAAATTCTGAAATCCGAGTTCTTCTGTACGTGATGCTGCTATGCATTTCCCAGGTTGAGTGAACCATCCTTCATCAGCTTTATGCTCAGGCTGTTGAATCTCCCTCTTGAGTAGTGACGAGATGCCTTTCTCCAGTCTGTTCCAGTCTTCATCATAGCAACGAATTCATCATAGCTAATTCTTCCATCCTGAAAGAGCAATGTACCAAAATCAGAAATTTAAAAGGAGGAAAAAATTGTCCGCTGACTTATTGTTAGTGGCTATAACCTTATCAGTATCCACTTCTTGAAAGATGTCATTTGCTACATCGGTACAATCATCTGTTCCATCCTCCATTAATGATTCTCTGAGCTCGTTGGGCTCAATGTAACCATTGCCATCCTTGTCGAAAAAGGAGAAGGCCTTACGGAGATGTTCATCATTGGCCATTTTCTGAAGGTGGAGAGAGACTGCAACAAATTCACCATAGTCCAACGATCCTTTTCCATTTGTATCCACCTATTTGCATCATGCATATTAGTTAAATTCACCCGGAAACTATATTTTTTCAGTTCTACATAAGGTGAGAAAATTAATTGCATATAACACTTGCATACAGTCCTTATATCACTAGCACATATTAATTTTATGAAAATAAAGTCTCATAAAAATGGTGAGATGTCATCAAGGAATGTCGTGTAAAGATATAAAAGGAGAGCGGTCTCTCTTATTTTTAAGGTGGTTACCAGATCTACTATAACCAAGGACTACAATAATTAAGCCACCTTTCAGATTATTAGCTTAGAATTTCCCAAAATTATCACCTTTTCTTATTATTCTTTGTAGGTTATCACCTCGTATCCGTTTCTTCGAGAAATTAGCACAAACTTTTCCCTGATTTACTGGTCACTGGTGCATTAGATGCATAGATAGCATTAGATGTAAGGCTAAGATAATCTACAGAATTAGGGGCAAATTGCTGTTGTGCAACATGGTACCAACATATATTGGATGACTAAGGTAATTGTATAAGTAGCCCTTGACATATATGTTGTATTTGAGCCCTGGTGAACCCAAATAACTAGCCTAAGCGCAGTTCAATGGGCTGACCCAAATACTTTTCCACTTCCCATAGCTTTTTTCCAAGAACATGGATATATTTGAGATCACTGACAAAACAGAGCAGTAACACTCACTGCTTCTATAAGCATCTGAACTTCCGACTCTGCAAGGTGAGAACCGAAATTCTTTAGACCAGCTTTCAGTTCTTCAATGGAGACAATTCCATCATTATCTGTGTCCATCTTCTTGAACAATTCTTTTATGTCTTCGACTTCTTGAGTGGATAAGAAATCAGCAATAACCTACAGTACAGCCCAATGCTTATTCATAAAGAAGGTAAACGAAAGAATGAATGGAAACTTTAGCTTAAGTAATTCAACCAACCCTCAGCGCCTTTCTTTTGAATCTATTCATCACCGAAAACTGCTTCAGCCGTGACTTGACAACATCACCAAGGGGAACATTGGGAGCTTTCTTAGCATTTTGGAGCCAAGGATGCTCTGTAAGCAAAAAAAAAAAAAAAATTCACATACCTAAGGTAATCACATATTCTGCAGTCAAATGAAAAAGATGTAAAGAGCCTTATTTCAATGCTAATATAGCTGTGAATAAGTTGTAGAAATACACATCGTAGAATCAAGTATAATATCTCTAAAAATTCTTTAAGAGCACCCACTCTTTCGCCAAGATCCACTGAACTTGAAAAAGAAATATAGAAGCTTTTGAAAGTGATGTCAGCAGAATCTACAGGGTAATTTGAACTTGAATTTAGGATGTTTCAAATTCAAAGTAACAGTTAGTTATTAACGCGATGGGAAGCAAATGTTCTCAGGGAAAAGTTTACTTTCCATGCGCTGATATTTTAATCCCTTAGCCAGACTTCTCAGTGAGAGTACTTTCAGAGAAACTTGAGAATCATAGAAGAGAAACACCGAGCGCAAAATATAATTGGGAGAAAGAGTGAACATGTCCAAAAGGATGAGATTGAGAAGATAGGAATATACCAAGCACTTGTTTCGCAGTTAGTCGCAGCTTTGGATCGGGTTCCAACATCTGCCTGACCAAACTTTTAGCACTTTCCGATATATGTGGCCAAGGATCACGTTTAAAATCTATTATCCCACGGAGGATGGCCTGTGCAACTCCTTGCTCAGATTCTGCATGAAATTGCCCAGCCTCCAATAATTGCAAAATTGGAAAAACAAAATGACTGCAAACAACCTTCAGCAGTAATAGCAAAGATTAATAATCATCAGTTAAACAAAAGAAACACAGGCAAGCATAACATTAGATTTCAAAACATTAAATTAAAGTTATTGAAGGGAAAAAAAAAGAAAAAAAAAGGGAGGCCCCAATTTACTTGATTTATGATTCTTGGATAAACGCACACGGGCCCAACTTGTCATTGGGCACCCAAACCAAAGCATAAAAGCCAAGACACAACATACAATAAACAAAATTACCAGCCCAAAAAGGGGGTACCCCACATAACAAGATGTAGAGAATAACACCAGCACTCCATATATCTATCTCCGGCCCATAGTTCCGCTTGAGCACCTCTGGAGCCATGTAGTACGGGCTTCCAACAATTTCTGAGAACTTCTCCCCTAACATTGGAATTGTTCAAGAAACTTCATACTTCAGTAAAATGAACAATAAACATCACAAGTAACCTATACAGTTTATATTCGTGCAAACATAACAAATATTGTACGCATCAAGGAACTCAAGCTTTAGATAATTATGAAACCACCAGGCCATATAATTTTAGTGACAGCCTGTTAATCATACCAAACTTGATGATGAGAACTTTTCACTACGACCACTACTCTAGACAAAGTATTTACAGTCCAATCATCCATACATCTCTACCTTGTAGCCTTGCTATCTTGCATATCATCATAACAGGACATTTTAATTGATGGCCCTTCAGTACCAGAATAAACTAAAACGAGTTCTCTCTGAGCAATACATCGACCAAGACTCATCAGGATTCAAAATGATTAACCTGCAAGTGAAAATAGTGATCTAACATATTTTATTCACACAATCAGTTAGTGACCTAAATAGAGTAGCTCCCGAGAGAAGCCCAACGTCCCTATGTTTCCTCCCACTTTCTAAGCACAAGTACAGCAATCCAAGCCTAAACAACATGGCCTACAGCCGAACAAAACTTATTAAGGAAGTCAAGGTCGCCACAAAATTCTTCCCTTATCTGCCCCGTCCAAAAGGATATTATTGGCTAAATCAGGTTTAAAATAATCTGAAATAATAACTCATAACCAGTAGTAGATTAATAGAGGCACTATCACAAATTCACAATCTACACAGGACCTAATAATGAATTGCTCTGTGTATATCATCTGCAAAATCTATCTCACACCTATTCTAGGCAAGAACTTGCCCTATCTCAAGTCATAGCATGAAACTTTTTTACACACAAAAAGGCCAAACTGTAAGAAAGCATTGCTAAAAAAATAAAATGCAGATATATATATACATGAAACCAAATTAAGGCCAAACAAACAACTACGTGGAAGATCCTAGGCATCGAATTCGCCAGCCTAGAAGCCCAACGAGTCTGCTATCTTTGGCGATTCCAAAATCATGCCATGAAGCTCTGCATTGCTTACCATGCTACTTATCTATATCTGCCAAAATTTAGAAACTTTCTACAATTACTTCAAGCTTCAGCGACTTATATCATGTTGCAATTGAATGGGGCATTTAAGAATCCCACCTGGCTTAAAGAAAATGGACAATCCGAAATCAATAGCTTTGAGAGGCGAGTTCTCTTTCTTATTCGCAAACAAGAAATTCTCGGGCTTCAAATCTCTATGAATGACCCCATGCTTATGACAGAGCTGCACCACTTCCACAATGGTTCTGGTGACGGCTGCGGCAGCTCTCTCCGTATAGTGCCCTCTGGCCACTATCCGGTCGAAAAGCTCACCGCCCTCACAGAGCTCCATCACCAAATGAACGGCATTATCGTCCTCGCACGCCTCCTTCAGGCTGACGATGCTGGAGTCCCGAGGCAGGTGCTTCATAATTGCCACCTCACGCCTCACGTCCTCGATGTCGACCGCAGTCCTGAGCTTCCGCTTGGAGATGCTCTTGCAGGCGAGCAGCTCCCTGGTGTCCCGCTCAATGCATAGGTAGGTAACCCCGAACTCGCCCCGGCCGAGCTCCCGGTCGATCAGGTAGCGGTCCTCGATGTTCTCCTTGGGGACGCCAGTAAGGACGGTGATCGGGGCCTTCTTCCCGGCGGTGGAGTCACGTTTGCCGTGGTCGTGGCCGGTGAAGCTCGATTTCACGTCCTCTCGGGCAACGGCAGCTGGAGATCTGCAACAATTCCCCATTCTCAAGGAGAATCTGCTCCTGCCCCCCTGTTGGCTCAGCACAGATCTCGCAAGAGAGGGCCCCAATCAACGAGCTTAAGCTAAGCAAAGCCAGGGTTTCACATTCTACAAGCGAAAGCAAAGCTCAGCTCGAAGATCCAGAGAGAGAGAGAGAGAGAGAGAGAGAGACTGTCTCTGTGACTGTGAGATTGAAAGCAGCCAGCAGTACGGAAACGGCTCAGATGCTTTGCGAGGAGAGAGTCCGACTTGACTGTAGTCTATTGATAGATAGATAGATAGATAGATAGATAGATAGTAGACTCCTACTTTTGATTATTTTCGTCTTTATCATTTATTTTATTAATATTAACTCATTAATTCCTTTTTCTTTTCAGAAAAAAATTAATTTTTTTATAAACCTTTTGATTCAGCGATTTTTGTCGGCTAACGGAGGCTGTTTTTTTTCCTTTAATTTAACGGGCGAGACACCGAGAGAGAGAGAGAGAGAGAGAGAGAGAGAAGGGTGGGGTCGGGTCTCCGGGTTTTTTGGATTAATTGCAGAACCCCCCCTTAACTTCGGACAGTGTGCAATCCCACCTTATAATTTTATATTTCACAGTTGGCCCCTCCAATCTCATATGAGTTACACTTCACCTCTTGCTGTTTGAATAATGTCAGTCCGCCCCTCAAATTGTAATATATTCTCAACTTCACCACCTGAATCTTTGATCATACCGAAGATAATTCTTCTTCTTCATTCCTTTGTTGTGCAACTAGTTCTCCTTTTTATCAAAAGAAACTAAAACTACGCCTCACCAACAAAGTTTTGGTTGAGTCGTAAGTAACTTTAACCTGCCTGCGCAAAGAAGAGAACACTAGTTCGAGCCCCCGAGCAACGCACTTATTAGAGGGAGAATATCATTTGATACTCTATTTTCGAATTGCGAGAGCAATTTTTCGCAAAAAAAAAAAAAAGAAGAAAGAAAGAAAGAAATTACACAACATGGTTGGATGAGATACCCATTTTATTTTGAGCCAACTCTTTGATTGCCCGCAAACGTCATTTTCACATTTTTCTTTTTTTATTTTTATCTTCAATCATTAATATATAAAATTTTATGGCAAGTCCTAATTTAGAAGGGGAAAACAAGGTGGGAAGATATAGTATTTCTAGGATCAAGCATCGAGTAACATATTCCCGAAAAAGAAGAGTATATATATCAAGGAAATTGGTAAAACCAAACTCACAATGCCAATTTCTAACGTATGAACAAGCATATTCATCAAAAACGTATGAACAAGCATGGACACAAGTTAATTTCTCCCAAATTGTTAATATTAATACAGATTAATAATGTGTTTACATTTATGGGGTATGTGTTGTCATGTAATAGGCTTCGATTGGTCAATTTAGCCGGAACACGGGCAAAGGGACAGCATGATTGTTGGGGGGAATAAATAAAAAAAACAGCTTGTTTTGAGGTATTTGTAGGAGCAGTGTTTGCCTTTATGTCCCCCAAAATTATATGACTTTTGCCTTCTTGCCGAAGCCAAATGACAAAATTATTAGCTCATGTACAATATTAGCAGGCAAAATGTTTTCACTTTATTACCCGGTCTTTACATGTCATTTGACTTTCCAAGAACGAAATCATAAACATGGAGCCACCATTTCAGCCTTCCCCCGTCATTTTGAACTCGCCTTGTAATTTGGATTTGGATCTTCTTTTAAATTAACCGATGTGTTTTAGATATGGGCCGAAGCCAAGCCCACATACATTTAACCATTGTAGTTTCCATCATCGTCATCATCATATATAAAATATTGGTCAAGATATTCGTTTTAGCTTGAACGGACCTATTGGTATAGATTGTGCAATATAATTGAGTATATAAGTTACAGGTCAATGAAGCATTTGATTTGAAGTTGACTGGTATGACACTGACAGGACTGATTAATCCTTGGGGAAAATGCTGTTTAAGTTCAATATTTAGATATGAACATACCATTAATTAAGTGCAGAATGTAATTCGAAATAATTGCCCATATGCCTGTGTTTTATGTTAATATCTAAGCCCTTCATCTTAGTAGTAGAATATAAATTTAGCAATTTTTAAGACATCAAATTTTTAAAATGAAACTTAATAACTGGAAAAACCAATAGAAAAACCCTAAATATCATCTAAAGGTTCTCATGGACTCCAGTCGATAATATACAACACCGCACGCGCCCGGTAGGCAAACTTCGATTGACCAAGCCATGTTGGTGACAAATACTGTAGAGGCCAAGTATAATGCACAGACCTCAGCCTTTTCTAATGCATCGCAAACAGACTGAACGAATATATCAGACCAGAGGCCGAGAGATCAAAGTCCCAGAGGTCTCTGATCAGTCATAACCTCGAGACAGTTGGTTGGGTTATGAAGTCCAATCAACAGCAACGTTGTTTGAGACGGCAGCATCGTCCAGGGATGTCGATGACTGATATATATTCATGGAGCTACTGTTAGGATTTTCAATTTGAAGCACAATCTTATTGGAGAAAGTGGCACGCTGTCAGTTCAAACTTCAAAGATGATTCAAATGCAAGACAACTGCCTGTGTAAGTTTCTGGTAAACAAACATATCTGCTTTGCTCCCGAAGAGTCTCATGGATTTAGCTGTTTGTAACTTGTTTGAACTTAAGGCAGGAAAAATGAACCAAGAATTACGAATTTCGATCTTTTGACAAGCTGGCTTCAACGAACATCCATGGAGCTTAGCAAATTGAATGAAGTAACATGCAATCTCCACTTTGGCTCTCAAGAACCAAAGTATAACATAAAGACATAATAATGCCTTTAGCTAGGGCCGTACGTACTGTTCATGGAGAGGTTTGTTGCGGTGTCCAGTGATCAATTGATGATCCCCGGCCTATTGCAGTAATTTAATCAGGACCAGACAATCAGACACACGGTGGAAATTAAAATGTAAAAATGGTTAAACTTTCAAAGAAAGAAAAATGATGATCGATCAGGGCCGGCCGGGGAAGGGCTCCACCACCCAATAGCAACAGAATACAGGTGGTTTGTCACTGGTTTCCAAATTGTCTTTGAGATTCCACCAACTTCGGAGAAAATGATGATTGCATATATGATATATATTTGCAGATGTATCTATATGATTTTACCTGTCGATGAGACTTACATATGTTTGGAGGAAGGTAAGAAGGTCAATTAAGTCGTTGCCTCTCTGGATCTTTATGTTCACCATCCCAATAGGCCTTCTTTCCCGCACGGTCAAAGGACCAATGAATATATATGTATATATATACCATCTCTCCATTGCTCTCTTTGAGATTTACTCGCTCAATGAGGTAAAACAGTTCACACGGTTTCCTTTTTCTTTTTTCCTTTTTTCCTTCTTCATTTGCATTTGTAATTTGTAATTTGTAATTATTATTAGCATTAGCTGAGAATTAATTAATCATGTCCGGCCATATCAAAAGAAATATATATTTATATATAAAATGGTTTCATAGATCGATATACTTATAAGTTCATTAAAAATTAATAAAAGCTGAAGTCCATGAACAATTGACTCAAATGAAGAGAGTAGGTATGCAGATTATATAATGACTGAATGTCGACTCTTCGTAATTCATATATTGGATGATTCAAAGATCTAGACTAGCTGTGATTAAAGATAACTGAATCTCTTTTGCTTCAGCTCTACCTTAATCTATCTAGAAAAGAAAAAAAATTAAGAAAACTTTTAGCATGAAATACATGGTTGGTTTTATGATTACAGCCGTCTGGAATTAAAATACAACTACGAGATCAAGTTAAAATCGATCCTAATATATATCTCGATTGGTTAAGCTCGACGAAGCCACATATATATTACGAACTTTGAACTGCAGCGGACGTGGATGTGCGTGTGGATGTTATTCCATTTCCATGAATTGGTAGTGGGGAAGTATGCTACGGTTGTGGACATTCATTCGCAGGCGAAACAAGCAACAAGTCGGAGGAGAGGTGGTGGAAGTGATGAAATTGAAGGCCGCGGGAGGGGAGGCGGGGGCCACGCTAGTGTGAAACGCAGGACCCCGTGGGACCGGAGATCTTGATCGTAGCATGTCGTCTATCTCTGAGAAATTCCACGTGGATGCGGATGGTTGGCGTACAGACGTGACAGGTGACAGTACTCCGCGTACGAGATCGAGAGAAAGATTGTGGACGGCCCCACTCAAACCTCAAACGCAAAATCCCCTCCCCTCCCCAGTCCCACCCGCTTAAAAAGATTGCGCATTATTACACTACAAAACGCCATCTTCGCTTTTCTTTTTACATTACCCTCCCTTTCCGATCATCGGAATCCAAATCCCCATGCAGAATAAATCTTCTGCCTCGAAAAGGGGGGAAAATTCGTACGATATATATATGATATGAACCTCTAAAAAGGAAGTGCAATATTTAACTAGATTTTTCATGAAATCATATTTTGAACAAATTTAGGGAAGATCTTCCAATAAAATTGGTTGTCGACCCATCTTCTTTAATTGTATTATTGGATTTAGAAGGTTACTCATCTAGTCTAGTCTAAATGGTATGAAGTGGTTTATAATACATTGTTGATTAGTTGGGCAGATTTTTTTTCGCTCTGATTATTAGGGACTAAGAAATTCATGACTCCAGTGTAATGAAATATAAATCTGTAATCGTTAATAAAGGAATACGGATAGCACCATTGCGATATCGAACCTGCAATTTCTTAGTTGATAGATAAGAGCGACATATGCCGTAACACCCTCTTTCTCGATTGGGCATATATATAAATATATATATATATATATATATTATTTGTATTTAATTTAACCATAAAAAGAGGGATGTATTAAATTTTAGATGTTATTTATTAATAATGTCTTTTTTTATTATAATAATAATAATCGGGTCGGACGGGGCGGAGCCAATGTAATGGCAAGGGGAATTGCCCCCTGAACTTTGATTTTTTTCAATTTTACTCCAAAATTATGAATTTTTTTATATAAAATTAGTATTTTGCCATCCTGAACTTTAAATTTTTTAAAATTTGTCCCAAAAGTATGAGTTTGTCTCCCCTCAATAGAAATCCTAGCTTCGCCCCTGGAGTCGGGTGTATCTAAATTAAACTATCGAAATAAATTAGCAATTATCCAAGAACAAAAGAAAAAAGGACCATGGAAATGAGGAGATAAATCTCCGTCGCATGCACGCCACATGTGGAGAAAGCTTCTTTGTCAATCTTAATTCTTTTGACACGGTTTGAATTGAGAAAGGTCGAGAATGTGTTGCCAACAGTTCAACTGGAATCTCTTTTTTCCGTTTTCCTATTTAATTAACTAACTGGAGCGAATAGAAGCTTGTAGAAGATAATAACATTCATTGATTAAACGTTTTCCTTTCCTTTTTTTTTTTTGGGCTCA
The DNA here is from genome assembly GCF_007655135.1 of Punica granatum. Taxonomy (NCBI): domain Eukaryota; kingdom Viridiplantae; phylum Streptophyta; class Magnoliopsida; order Myrtales; family Lythraceae; genus Punica; species Punica granatum. Next base: position 1,377,921 of record NC_045127.1, on the reverse strand, counting down.
CATTGATTAAGCATTTTGCTTGCTAACTTTTCCCATTAATTAATCAATCAGCTTCGCGATCGTTAATTAGCTAGCTGTTGAAACTGCAAACGTCGTGTTCAATCAACGGAGCGAGCGTTTAGCATGATGTAATAGGAAAATTAATTAAGCCTGTGAAAGAGAAGAAATGTCCTCAATAGAAAGTCAAAAGCTGGAACCTGCAATATCGAATTAATTAATATATACATGTCGATTATCAGAGAAACACACAACAAGAATGTCAATATGTTCATTCCAAGAATAAATGTGAAGCATATGATTTGAGAAATTTGTTTGTTCAATAATACCGCGGGCGGACTACGTCTTTCAATGCCATTTAATATGTTTATTGATCTTTTCGAGACCATAATAAAGAGCATAACGATTTAATTAATCGACAAAAATTAAGGAAATATTACAATGATATAAGCTTTGGATTAATTGATATTATTTTTAATTTACGAGTGATTAATTAATTAATTGGATTATCATCATCATACAATATACATTAACATTAATTAATTAATTAATTGGATTATTATCATCGTACAATATACATGAACCACGGAATGCGCTTTGATGAAAATTATACATTCTTACAAACTTTGTTTGATTTAAAAGGTTTGACACTTATTTTCTTTATATAATATCTCATATTCAAGTCTTGTGATATGAAAAAAATTCACTATATGAAAGCTTTACATATTATTAGTGACCAACCGGCTAAATTCTAGATTAATTGGAACTTATTGAGTTTTTGAATAGAAAGTGGCGCGTTAAAAAAAAAAGTTTATACTTTCTTTATGAAAAATGCAAAGTAAGTCAGAACAATGCATGTATTGATATTTTTGGGTCACATAAATTAACAACATTTCTATTGATTAGGTGCAGTTCGATGCAAATACTTGATGATATCGACAGCAATTAGTAATTTCTACTATCGAGTCCATGTCATTACGTGGGAATCATTATCAGGACAGGGTAAGATTAGCAGTTGGGAATAAACTAACGTCCTATAATGGACCGAGATTTGAATTAGAGTTTCATTGATTAACGTCGCCCACCACCTTCGACATCGCTCTCGTAAGCATGACGAGCCATAGACGCACAATAAACAAATTGCCTTTTTCCAAAAGGGATAAATGACAGAATTTGTTGGTTTGCCTGGGCGGATGCACCCAGCTGATTCGCTTACCGCTGTTGCTCGATGTGGTGAGACTTGACGGGTGCATGCACCCGGATCATACAGAAGGTCCTCGGGAGAGAGAGAGTTTGCGCGTAGACAGATGAGACCGAGAATGGACTGCTGCTTGGAACAAGAAATTAAAGTAGAAATTATTAAAGCTATATATAAAGAAGATATAAATAGTAATACATTTATGAAGTGAGAGAGACACGACCTTAAATAAAACAAAGAAACTCTATCAAAAAAAGCAAAATAGAGAAAAATTAAGATACGAGAGGTGTGATGCAGTTGATTAATTACGTTTTAAATGTGTGTGAACATTTTATTAAATCAATATAGAGATTCAAAACATACTAAATATCCATGATAAGTCAGTCTCTGATCGAGGAATAGTTTTAACCAATATGTCGGATAATTACACCGCGTAATGCCACTGAGAGTAGAATATAATAGGAAGAAGAAATCTCTCAAAAAAATAATAAATAAAAGAATCACCAATAAGAAATTAAAGAAAAAGAGAGAGAGAATTCACATAGAAAATAATAAGTTAGCTTTTCCTAGCTTTCATTTTCAAAGATCTGAACGAATTATTATATATGTTTTTAAATAAATAATAAAACAATTTCTTTAACACCGTTGCTGATGAAGCTATAAAGGGGATCTGGAGGGAGATGGGAAATCCATAAAATTAATTAATATTTATAATTTTATTTTTCTTCTATTTGACGATCATTCACACCTTTCCATACCCATTCACACCACACAACCATATAAATCTCCCTTCCTACCTCTCTTCCCATCTTTCTCTCTCCTCTCATCTCATCCCATCATCTGATAAATCACAATTGCATTCCTTCTGGTGCAAGTATTTAACATCATCATATATAGACGCGCTTATATATATATATATTGATGATGGAGGGTCATCATAGTCATCACCATATTAATCCCCATCATCACCACCATCGTCCACAGCTGCAGCCACATCCGCAGCCGCAGCATGTTAACGTCGGCCTAGTAGATTCGCCCGCTGATCGGTTCCCCCAATGGAGCGTGCAGGAAACGAAGGAGTTCCTGATGATCAGGGGGGAGCTCGACCAGAGCTTCATGGAGACCAAGCGGAACAAGCTCCTCTGGGAGGTCATCTCGAACAAGATGAAGGAACTCGGATACAACCGGAGCGCCGAGCAGTGCAAGTGCAAGTGGAAGAATCTCGTCACCCGATATAAGGTATTAAACACGACGATTAAGTTACTTATTACTATGGGAAAACTCTTCTTCGTTGACCTAACCTAGCCGCGTATATATCTGTAATACATGTATCACACACAAACCCTTTCTCATTCATATAGCGATCCACTTGATTGCTTTGCTTATCATAATCTTTCCATGATATTTCGATCATGTATGATATATAGAGCGACTGGTAAATCTATCATAATTAAATTTCTTGCCAAAAAAAATCTACATAATAGGGTTTATCACTTATATTTAAGAACTGAAATGAGAAGCAGGACTTGGTAAAACCTATGGTTAACTGATAAAAGTAATATATATATATATATATGGTGCTCTAGGGATGTGAGACGATGGAACCGGAAGTTATGAGGCAACAATTCCCGTTCTACAATGAGATGCAGACGATCTTTGCTGCGAGGATGCAAAGGATGCTGTGGGCTGAGGCCGAGGGAGGAGCAAGCAGCTCGAAGAAAAAGGCATCGCAGCTGTCTTCGGACGAAGAGGACGAGAACGAGGATAGCGAGGGTGAGCAGAAAGCTAGGAGCTCTCGGCAGAAGAAGAAGAAGGCGAAGTCGGGCAATATGAGTGCTGCCTCAACTAGCAGCAACAGCAGTAGTGATAAGTTGGTGAAGTTGCTGGAGGACTTCATGAAGCAGCAAGTGCAAATGGAGATGCAATGGAGGGAGGCGTTCGAGGCGAGGGAGAACGAGCGGAGGATGAGGGAGATGGAGTGGAGGCAGACAATGGAGGCGCTCGAGAATGAGAGGATCATGATGGACCGGAGGTGGAGGGAGAGGGAGGAGCAGAGGAGGATTAGAGAGGACGCTAGGGCTGAGAAGAGGGACGCTCTCATCACGGCGCTCCTCAACAAGCTCAGATCAAGAGGAGACATGTAGCATTCATAGCAGGTGATCGATCCCTCTGAATTTCTTTTCCTTAATGAGTTAGTTGTTGACGGAAAGAGGGGAGACGAAGCAACATTAAGAGGTAATTTAACTTTGTTCTTCGCAATTAGTCCCCACAACCTCATGATCTGATCTCTAATTAAGATAGAAAGAAATTGTGAATTTTCTTTGCTGAGCTGCATGCAAAATTATTCTTTCATGGAATAATATTATGTCTCCTAGTTTTCTTCTCGTGCTACACTAAGCTGAGAAAATGACCATGGACAATTTCTTTGCTGAGCTGCATGCTAAATTATTCTTTCATGGAATAATATTATGTCTCCTAGTTTTCTTCCGATGCTACACTATGCTGAGAAAATGACCATGACCACATATTACTTAGCTCTTTTTTCGGTAATCAAACTACTCAACTCTTAGTTAGCTAGTTAATTAGTAGAGTTACACATCCACCGAAAAAAAAGTGGAGCGGAGTATACACACACGAAATATATTATATATGTAGTGTTATTTCACATCCGGTCGAGTTTGTAAATATTCCATACTAATCTCATGTGATCTAGAACGCCCTTATATTACATTTGCTTCCCTCGTATATATGTACATATAAGTAATAAAAGGCAACATATATGGACTCTCTAAACTGGCAGATAAAAAAAGCACGAGTATATTGTAACGGAAAAAATACATAAATATATTCATATTAAAAAAGTAATAATTATGTCAAACACATATTTGGATTAGCCTTCGTTACTGGTATATATTTTTAAGGTTATTAGTTAATTAATTGATCATGACATATGTTTAGTTCGCATGCCATGTTCGATTTGGTAAGTGCTTCTTTTCAAATTTCACAAGTATAAACGAATAGATATATAGAGTTCATAATAATTAGATAGGTATATTTGGCTTGTAATTGCATGTGATGTGCAAACAAGAATGAAACCTTTGTTTTGGCCCTTTCTTAATTACAGGACACCATCCATTAATATAATTTCTTCGAGAAATGACGACTTTTCTGCTTGTCTATCACATATTAGGTTCTATTTAATCATTGATCTTACATGGCATACATCAGAATTTTTAAAATCAATATTAGTTAATTTGTGAAATTAATAATTAAAGGCTTATTTTGAGGGGCTCCATTGCATTACAACTTGCATTTTTTGAATTCGCGTTATTGCATGGTTCTTCTCTCTTCCTGTTTCAATGCATGATATGCTCGTTTATTCACACACACTCACACACATATCGTTTACTTGTTTAATAATCATTAAATAAGTTCATTGATACATAAAGACGATTACATACTAATGGAACTAGTTTTTATCTTGAGGAAAATTTTGTATGATTAATTTTCTAATGAGATTGTTGATCATTTTTAATGAAATTGCATGGGGTTGAGCTAGATCGATCTAGAGTATATATTATTTTTCCTGGGTCGCTAACTTTTAATTTTTCGGCGTGAACCCTAGTATTCTGACCCCAACTAATTTAGTCGAGCAAGATCAGCCCATTAAGAGGTAAAACTCTTATAGAGTGGATTTTCTGCATTTACAAGGGCTTGAACCCTAGACCTTGCTTAAGCGGAAGAAGTGTTGAACCGCTTAAATCAACTCACGTTGATTGCTAAGATTTAGTTTTAGATCCATGATGACCTTAGTATGTAATTTGCAGTTCATAGTAATTGCATGAATATCATAAATTTGCATATGCATATCCCCTAGCTATCCGCAGCATGTGGTTTTGTGAACAAAATGTCATAATTAATCCATGCTTTTATTGTGTCTTTCCACTTTAATTAATATAACATGTTTACTAAACTTTCACCCCAAAAAGAAAAAGGTTTAGCTAGACTTCAATAATACATGCATGAACATATATATGTACTTACGAAACATAATGAAGGTTATTCATTATTTAAATTATAAAACAGAATCTGAGTTATTGACTTAATCTCGCCGTAAACTGTCTCCAGCTATATATCAGTTCATGTATATATACCCTCAAGAGCTAGCTCATTAACATCATAGCTAAATAATTGAACCCTAGCTAAGCTAGCTATCAAAAGCGACGAATTTTTTCCTTTTTTCATTTCTTTTTTTCTTTGTGTTCCTCTAAGCATCTTTGACGTCTCTCTGGACGTGCATGGGTTCTTAAAATCTTTTCAAGATTCGTCAAATATATCTGCATTTATATATATACATGCATGTGTGTGTGTGTGTGTGTGTGTGGTATGTTTAAGCTATATATAGCTCAATTATTTATAGATATATACGCGCGCATATATATACAGCTGTCGTTTGCAGGAATATTTTGACTATGTGTATCTATGCGTGTCTGATCAGCCTCTGAATATATATTTAGTCCGACAGAAGCTATACATGCATACATACATATACATTAAGTATGTATAAATGTGTGGGTGCATCACTTTGCCCCAGAAAGGAAATGCTCATCGATGTCAAAATTGGGGAACAGCTGAGTACGTTTCAAACCCAAGCAAAATTCGGAAACCGCGTGGGGTTGGATGGAGTGGAGGCACCAATTTTTGTACCTCCTTCATACGACCACCACAGGAGGATTGGATTCCCTTCCCTTCCACTCCACCGACACGGAACGAACCGATGCTATACGTCATTCTTAAAATGGAATGAGGCGCCACCTGGCATGCACCTATGGCCTACCTAACTACCTCCTTATACTTAGGATAATGTGCCATTGAGATGTTAAATATGTATGTATGTATATATATAAGTATATAGCGCTGTTCTGAGGTTCGTAAGATATTCGACGCTCTATAGAACTTCGACGGTTCATTTACTTTAAAAGGTCATTGGATTAGTATTGGGTCAATGATGAATTAAAGGCTACGAGGGTTTCCTAGATTCATGACATGGAATGTATAAAATGTATAAATGAAGATCTAGGATTCGGAACGGTTAAAGTATATGACGTACATAAATTTTACAAAGACTCGAATGGAAGAATATGAAAACATATACACACAATCAGAAACTCGTCTACACGTTGCTTCGAGACACGAGATTTCTCCTATAGATTCAGCATAAGAAATAAATGTACCAACAGCAGAAATGTTTGCATATATATATATAAACACATATTCAATTCGAACCATTTGTCTTGGACGAAAAAGATATATAAATTTTCACAAAAAAAAAAGAATAAATAAATTGAAAGACAGAAGAAGTGGGGGAGGAAAGAAGTAATGGGCTCATTCGGGTCGGGCCTGCTATCTTCGTTGGTATTTCGTCTTGTTGAAAATTCTTGAGCTCGCTCCAGTAAACCCGGGCCTGAGCCCGGCCCGCCCGAGACTAGGGCAACACCATCTATGCAAGTACGATTATTATTAGAATAAAACCAATTGAAACCCTTGATACTGGTCACGCGCAATTGTTCTTCCTTCGCAATTCTTCTTGGAAACAGGGGAGGAAATTCCACTGATATACAATTATTCCAATAGCATCCTCGAAAATCTTTTGGCGAAGGTCATCAGGTATGAAATTACAAAAAATACATGAAAGTCAAAGAGGAAATAATCAAACTTGATTCCCTAGCCAATTTGCATTCACGTTTCCTCCGTAGACATGTGATCCCGGCCCCCCATTCCTTAGCTAAGGAATTCCCGATATCCCGAAAGAGAGGTTCTAGCCATTTAGTATCGGGCTTTTCAAAACTTATCCGAGACTTTACTTAAACGAAACAAGCGTCGAATCGCTAAAACTAACCAATTTTGATTAAAAAACTATGGGGATTTAAATAACCTTCATGTGATAAAATTAAGAAGACAAAGCATGCATTGACTTGGGGCTTCGCGTTCGCATTAAAAAAAAAATGCGTTGTCAAATAATGAGGGACATTTCCGTACGTTAACATATAACCCGAGTTGTACCATCAAGACCGACATTTATGTTACAGTCGGATATACAAAGCTGGCGAGCTCTATTCGTACTAGCTAGGAATTTCCTTTTCCATTCCCCCAACAACTATATTCTACATGTAATAATTGAACCCAACCGAGAATTGCGAAAACTTCTGTGTTTCAAAATATTTGCGTCTTTGAAAGCTGGATTCCTTGTCCTACCTTCTAGCCCGATGACCAGGCAAATATTACAATGCTCACCGGACTATTAGGATTCGAACTGGTAGGGGTCGTTCTAATTGTGATCGATGTCCATCCGATATCTTGTATTGTTATGTTGCACAGAGATCGCCCACCAATTGTTCCAGTACCAGATCCAGGACTTGATGCTCAATTGTTGCAGAGATTTCTTCATACAACTCGCAGAAATGTTCGGCTTTGCCATTAAGATTAACCCAGTTCGAGTTCTTGACGATGTCTTCTTCTGTCAACCGGTAGACCTCCACGGCTACTGACAAACAATACTCGGTCTCTGGATAAGCAGTTGAGCTGACTGGATCATAGATCTGTTTTGCGGAACTTCCTCTTCTCTCAAAAGGATCCGAAACTCGAGCAGGTTGCAGGAACATTCTGGGCGGTGAAGAATTGTTTTTGGGACTCGAATTCACATTATAATCCTTGTCCTCTGCAGGAGTAAATATAAAGATATGCATCTTTGTTTATGATTTGGAAGGCCTGTGTGTTTTAGAGGAAATATTGTAAAGAAGACAACAAGCTGAGGCACAAGCGTTATATGTACCTTGTGCAGTGCTAGTTCCTAGCTCATTAACACACTCATCGAGGTCGAGAACTGAAATCGGACTTGAAGCTTCCGAGATGACGTCGCTCTCGATAGGCACGACGGTGACCCGCTTTGCTGCTTTCGCCTCCCTCCTCTTCTTCGTAAATTTCGATTCCGCCATCACTTCCTTCTCCTGTATCAGCTTCCCTCTCTGCTTCCCATTTCTTCTCCCACGCTGAGCCTCCTCCTTGCTTACCCTTTTTGGCTCATTTCCCAGCTTCGAGACTTTCCGTTCTTTCCCGACTCTCGTCCTTCTCTTATCCATGTGCTTCGGATTGCTGAGACCCGACTCCTGTCGCTTCGACTTCGACTTCGACTTCGCCCTCGCTTCCTTCTTTGACTCGTTCTCCGAGTCATCCAAGTAGAGAACAAGGAGGTCCTCGTCGTGGCTTTGGCAATGTGGAAGTTGCCGGACATTCTCCCGGAACGAGACCGAAGTCCGAACCCTCCTATGACTAGGATCAGGAACATGGCTCAAGTCGATCTCCAGCAAGTAGTCCATGAAGTTCACAGACCTGCTCCGGGGGACAGAATTCGGAGACTTCTTGAACTTCGGGGCCCAAGCAAAATCAGCCGGCAGCGTCTCTAGGCCCATGAGCCTCGCAACGATCCCAGGCCTATCAGATGACGATGCCACGACTTCTTCACCATGACTTCCGCGCTTATCTCGTTCTTCTTTCTGGACAGGTGCGTGATCGAGCTCCGTCGACGGGTAAGTTGGAATGCTGTTTCTACACAACAGATGGCGCACGATGCTCGAGAAACACCCAGAATTGGGCTTCCTGGAATTGGCCATCGCTCGGGTTTAGAACAATATCGTGAGGATTGGTTCTTGTGTTGTGTATATACAAGTAGGGTGAAGTAGGATTTGAAATTTATCCGGGAAAGCAATAGGTGCTATCCTATTATTCCTGTATGGATAATGAAGGGAAAAGAGGGCGGGATATGGATTTGGGTTTTGAATGAAATGATATCTAACTAATGGAACTTATTTATTTTATTTTGATTGGATTGTGAAGGGTACCGAGTTTGACGGGCGGCGATGTGGTCGTCGAATTCACATTATGGCGTGGGGACTGATGTTGACCAATAACTCCGTGGTCGCTTGGTTTCTTTACTTTTTTGGGGAATTAATTATTGGTGTTTTGTATTCATACATATTTATGTATTACTTTTATATATTATCCTGTCTGGAATAATAGTCAGCATATATATATATATATATGTGTGTGTAATGTACAGGGTGCAGCCGAAGTTGTTGACTTTATAGTTCACTTTCATGTTTTAAACTCGGTGGTCCTTGACGAGTTTATGAACCCCCCGGTCCCACCTGCCGGCTTCTTCACTATCATTCAAGAATCCATCGGAGCGTCGGCATTTGAATTCCCGGGTAAAAACTGAATTCGAACAAAAATCCTGACGGAAACATATATAGGTAAATTGGTTTATTTTTTTAACTTTCGATATTCACGACAGTATCAGATTTTTGTCTCGATTATTTGGACCGCAGATGGGACGAGAACAACCAAATCATAATGTACTGCAACGAACGAGAAGACCAGCCGGTTAGTCGTTAGTGTTCGTGCATGATATGATTCGGTTTCGGTCGTGACCCAATTTAAATACGATACCGAATCGGGTACCGTCCACCCCAATTGAGCTATCTGGCAAATTGAGGCTGATGAGCCACAGTGGGGAGCTAATGGGCTCGAGGAGTTTTTTTTGTTGGAATATTCTTTTTTGGTTTTGGGCCAAGGGCCCAAAATGTTGAGCCCATTTGTGCTTCATTGGGCTGACTTATATTAACTATAAGTTCTCGTTCAAGATTAAATAGCTCAAACCGGTCTCAATCGATATTCGGTTGATCAGGTCTCGTCCCGAGCCATTTTCATAAGGCCTATGAAATTGCGGAGAATTAATCTTGGTTCCTTAGCCGGATGGTGACATTCAAAGGATGTTATGATTGAGTTATTAAAAAATTTTCTAAAGTTTGACAGAATGGCACGACAAGAATAATCGTTTTACTGCTCTCGCTTTATCGGAAAATGTCAAAAAATATCTTCGCCCACGTTCCTGGCTTTCAATGAACGTGTAGAACAACAGTATGAATGAATGGATCCACGAATGAGGTTAGGGTACAATGGCCAGTCCAGTCCAGTCCAGTCCAGGCCACAAAAGCAATTCGCGTGGGGATATTACCTCAGATACATGTGAGCTTGCCGTTGCTGTAGCTCCTTACAGCCACATCCTCCTTCTCCCAGTTGACACGGATTTCCACTGCAAAAGAACAAAACAAAAGGCAAGAGGGCATAGATATTGATTATGTGCCAATGATCTTGACAGGGCAGCTGCCACAACATGCGCTGCACAACCTCAATTCGTACCGTTAGAATTGATGTATAGAAATTGATTGAATGCTGTTTAGCTGAAAACGTTGTTACGAAGACGATATATTTTTGTCCACTCAGGAGTAGGAGTCATGAATCACACTAATCCCATGCTTCTAATGGTCCCGCAGTCTAGCGCTAATCCCATGCTTACCATCACATCAACACCGACACAAAATCGCACACGAACTACCTACCTTTCATAGTAATCCTTTTTCGATCGTAATCAAACGAAACGTGAGTCGAAGTCAGCACGCCATCAATGATAACTGAAATTCAATAGACAACAAAGATCCCTAGTCCCATCCATTCCCCACTCCAAAAACTTTTTATGCAATTCAATGTCATCATCCGAACAGGTACAAGCTGAAGAGATGAATTCCCTCTTCCAATAATAGGCAGTTATACAACATCTCATTTGATCACAATACACGAGGACAAAGAATTGCCACCCGCATCTTTGCGCGTGGCCCGGACTATGAATAATCAGATGACCGTCTGCGATTTACCAAAGGGATATTCTTCTTCGTTATCCCCAACATCAGATGCATGTCCGTCTTGTTGGATTCGGTCCCGTCACAGTCAAGGATGAATGCGGGAGCTAGTGTAACAGGAAACTTTTCGAGATCTTAGTGACTCCATGGGCCTTCCTCCCCATTGTGGTGTTTTAACCCGATAGACGAGTTCTAAATCTCCGACTTCAATTTTTAGAACCGGAAGAGCAGCTAAGCTGAGGGTCAGTTTGGTAGTAAACAACGTCATCGGTGTCGCTAACGTAATGGTCCTTCTTCAAGCTCTTGATCAGAGCCCCTATCAAGTGGAACGGTAAGGGGCCTGATTTCTTCGGCTCCCTGTAGTATTGCCCGAGCACTGGTTTCGCTGCTTCGGTCTGGACATAACAAAAAAATATAGTCAGGCCCTACGGCATTCTTTTCGAGGGAATAAAGAATAGTCCGTGATGAACTACTATTATACTCACAGCTTCAACCAAGTGATAGTGAGGGATTTGAGGGAAGAGGTGATGAATGACATGGGTCCCGATATCATGGTGGATGTTGTTAATCCAACCGTAATCCCGATCAAGGGTCGTGAGCCCTCCTCTCAAGTAACTCCATTCCTGTCAAAAAATTCAAATCAGGCAGAATTCAATCTCTTGACGTTATTCCGACCACATTTTATGGGATATTAGGAGCTAAAACGCCATACTAAGGAATAAAGGAGGTACCTTTCCGCGGTACCAGGGTAGTTTCTCGTCGTGTCCGTGATGGTGCAGGTAGGTCACGAAATCGAGCCACGTGACGAAAATCTACAAGCATCCGGGGCAGAGTTCAATTACAAATCCGGCAAGCGCAAGTATTAGCAAGAACAGAACCAAACGTTCCAAGTCCGAGGAATGACAGAGCTGCTTACCCAATAAGGGATTCCGTAGAGCTTGAGAAGCTGAACAGGGCCCATCACGAACGAGAGTCCCACAAGCAAACCCACCATGGCCGTCCAGCAGGCGGTGGAAGTGGTCACATCCTTCCGCTCATTGGGCATGAAGAGGTCGCTGTCCGGGTGAAAGTGGGAACCAGTCTTCCCCGGACTTCTGCCCCACTGCAAGTCGAAATTAGTCAGCCAATTGAATCGGAACTCTTCCAAGAAAAAATTGGAATTTTGATTGTAAAGGAAGCGACTTCGGTTGAAATTCGGGCTTACCAAGTAAAAGGGGTAGGCAAGCATGGGGAAAGGAACCGTGAAACGCAGAGTCTTGGTGACCATGTCTAAGCTCCTGAAGATTTTCTCGGGCAGCTGCAAGAGATGAGGCAAGTCAGAGACAATGGATGGAACAGAACAGGAATTCTAACGTTGGACCTGGGCAATTTCAACATCCAGAGTTGAACGATCAAAGGGTGCGTTCACTCACAGGGTGCCAAGACTCATCGTTCTCGACGTGACCGTGGTTCTGGTGGTGAGTCCTGTGGCTGATTCTCCTAAGAAATTGGATTGGACAAATGCAGAAGAAGGGCAATCAGTTACATGTTCTGTCGGCAAAATTACAGAGCTTATTCGAAGAGAAGAGTACGTACCATCCATGGTAAGGAACAAGGATTGAGGAGTGGAGTAAATGTCCGACCACGCTGTTCAGCTTCGGATTGTTCGAAAAGCTTCCATGGCCGCTGTAATAAGAAGAACATGGACCAACGACACATTACTACAAATTCTTTACTTTAAAAGCCATCGGGAGCAGAGCTAGTAATGTGTATAGAGCTTCGGTAGATGGAAGTACCAGTCGTGGCCGAGCACGAAGAGGGCCCAGAACATGGTGCCCTGAGCGGCCCAATACAGAGGCCAAACCACCCAGTTGTTCAGGTAAGCGGCCCCGGCGGCGAGCGCGAAGACCACCACGACGTCCCTCACGACGTAGCTCATCGACCTCCACGGGTTCTTCACCCAGCAGTGCTTGGGGATTGTCGCCCTGATGTCGGACAGCTTGAAGGGCGGGGGGGCTCCGGGGTCGAACTCGTCGAGGCCTTCGATTATCTCCTCTGCCTGCCTCATCACCCTCTCATTCTTATCTTCTTGTTCGCTGAACGGGGCGACCCTCAACGGGGCGCTGACGCCGAGCCTCCACCGCCTCCCGGGGTGATCCCAAGATCGGATTTTGAGGGAACGGGGCTGCAGATCTCCTGCAGAGGCGGCGGCCGAGATTGGAAATCCAGCATTGTGGGGTCTGGGGAGATTGGATCTGGTAGGTCTGGGGAATATTTGGGGGACGGGTTTAAGTCCGCATTCTGATAGAACCCAGCTCCCCACCATTGTTGGGAGAGGAGAGAAAGAAGAAAGCTTTGGAATGAGGAAAAGAACACGTATGGGGGGATGAGAGGATAAAAAGGACGAAGAAACAGAGCAAGTGGTGAGGGCAGAGATAGAGAGAGAGAGAGAATAATATCTAATCTAGCTGAGAAGAATAGTTTATAGTATTATTGCTATAGGCTGAGGCTGAAACACACAACACTAAAGGAGGAGGAGGAGGAGGAGGAGGAGGAGGAGAAAGGGGCCTGATGCAATCTCCTGTTAATGGCAACCTCTTGTTTCTCTCTCTCTCTCTCAGTCAGTGAGATTCTGAGAACGGAGACGAGTTGTGGCGGAGAGGATATATCGGAGAGGGGGGTTGGGTTCTTGGAACTGGGAGCTGCTGAGGGAGCAAAGGAGTTATAATATAGGGGGCGTCACGGCAGAGAAGAACAGAGCAGAGCAAAACCAAGCAAAAAGGCAGGGTAGCAGAGGGGAGAGGCTTTTTAGGTTTACTAACGTAATAAGAAATAAAATATTCACCTTTTTTTTTTTTTTATACCCATGCGATTCCCTCGCTAGTGGTCGGTCCTCTCCTCGTCCTCCTTTTTTTTTTTTTTTTTTTTTGGTTTTAGGTCTCACTATTACCTTTCTCAGCCTCTCCTGGTTCGTGTGAAATTTCTCCCCAGCACAGAAGATTTGACCAACTTCGTGAACATTTAATTTAATCACTTTTAGGTTGCGTATGACAACCGCGTCGATGTATCGATAGCGCAATATTTATTATCGTGGTTCGATAAAGAGATTACTAAAAGTCGGGTCCGTTTCAAATGCGATGACCCTATCAGAATTATGGAAATTTGAGGCTGAATTTTACCGCCTTACTCATAATTACTATTGACTTAAAATACATCGCATTATAATACAAGTGGTTAGGCCTGCAACATATGAATAATGTAAAAACATAGTCTTGGTAGTTAACATATGCTTTGTTTGGTTTATTAGTGTGATTTTAAAATCATACTTTAACTTAATTCTATCCACAATAAAATAAAATAATTCATACAAAGTCAAAAAGTGAGTCTCATTTATATCACTTTTTTTTTTCACAACAAAACAAAATAACTCATACAAAGTCAAAGAATGGACCACATACATAACCATTTATATAACTCTTTTTCAAAATCAAAATCTGATTTTAAAATGTTACTTACAAACCAAACGCAGCATAAATTATGATGGTATTATAGTTAGGCCAGCATACATACAATACGTGAATAGTATTAAGTGTGTGAAAATCGATATTCTCGTGTGAGGAGATATTTGATAAGATTAATCTGATTGGATGGAGCCGAGCAGTCGTTCATTTTTCCAAACATATGTGGATCATATTAAATACATGATGATCAATATTCACATGTGAGGAGTTTGACGTATGATATAGTGAAAGTTCCTCCTAGCTAGTCCTTGATGTGGGATGATGAGGATTTCATGATTGAGCCATTGAGAGGTCGGTGGGACACCGGAGAGTGCCCAAGGAACAATGTGAGAAACGTGCCTCATTTTCCCATGCATCTTTTGGTTCTTGAGGCAAGCTTAACTTATAAAGAATTGCTCTCTCCTTTCTTTTCTCCAATTATTATTGTTTTCCCTAGCGCCCCCCAAAAATAAATAAATAAATAAATATTCGACTATGATTTACACATGCATCATGAAGAATTAGAAGATTTTTGCTAGGTTAGTGGGCAGATACATTCCGATCCACCAAAAGGTGCAAGGAAAAAAAAAAAAGGACAATTATTCAGAGAAAGGTGCCAAATGAATTCAGTTGGACGAATGGAGAAGAGTGAATTGTTGGTTGTAATGGTTATTACTCTCAATATAGAATTAAGAGATTATATATTCAACTCGTATATGTGAAACTTCTCATGAACCTTTTTATTACTCTCCCTCATTTCTTAACTAGACTTGTGCACGAGTTGTTTGCGACCAATTTTATGGATAGTCTATGAGGGTTTGGCAAGTATGGGGAGTGCGTCAGCCTTATGAGATAATGACGTAGAGATTAAAGAATACTCTTCATTGTCCAGGCACTAGTTTATTTATTTATTTTAGTTTTTGCCATTTTCTTGCTGAGATTGGACTGTGAATTTTAAAATTTGAAGTTAGATACGGAAGCACATTCAGAATTTAAAAATTATACGTTGAAGATAAAAGCAAGTTCTCCTACGGTCAATCGACCATGGCGTCGGCTAATTATAATTCAAGAAAAAACGACTTCACAATGAAGACCAAATGACCCACAAAGGATTAATATTCCATATTCTTTCACATTGACTTCTTCAGAAAAAAATAAAAATAAAAAATGGAAAAGGAGGAGAAGAATAAGAAGATATTCGTTCACATTGCCGAAGTGTTCCAACGCAGCCATGTTTACGAAAAGCTTTCGGGTCAACTTATAAGACCGTTCCGTGAATTTGGAAAAAATTTCACTCGTGCCAACTTATGTTAATAGTCCATCATGCAGCTGGTCTATACAAGGAACGATTGAGCTCGATCTCCTGGAGAACAAGACCATCGCCATCGCCATCGCGGACATTCAATACAAAAACCAGGGAATTTAATATAGGCACTCGTGCGAAGCCGGCGACTCCGTTTCACACAAGCAACATAAAATTGAGCTCCTCTAGGGATCTGACTTGTCAAGATTGAGACTTATATTCGCTTATCAACATCGCAACAGCACAACGGAAATTCTTTTATGCGCGTTACATGTTTCATGTGATGTATAGATCCCGATTTAGACAGCAACTTGCATATTACTTTAATTGGAGTCAACTCCATTTTGTTTTTTGTTTTTTTTTTTAAATTTCATATTCGGGCCAAAGCAGCAAGTAGTGACAATTTCTCGTTATGTGGGGGGTTCTATCAGTTTTGGGTTCTCCAAAATGATGAACGACCAAAGAAAAGTTGGCAGAGTGCATGCATTGCACATGTTTATAAATTGTAATAACATTGCAGCATATGTCCCCTAGCAGGTTTTAGCTTCGATGGCAGAACATAAACGAGATCGTTCGCGCTAACAGAATCATCCTCTTTTATTTTTCTTTCATTTTTTTTAATGGCATAAAATGTCCCTCTAACACTAGCAACAGAGAAATGGGTTCACTAAAGTCGAATTTCCAACGCACATAGTGTAAACTCGTGACAGCTTTATGAAGGCGGAACAGTTGAGAGATAAGTGTAAACTTCACCAAAAGCCTGAATTTTCCATTCCACCAAATTGGTCCGAAAATGGTATTTTGCACGTTATGTCGAGAATTTCGAATTATATGGTGATGTCCACACTCAGCAAACAAGACTGACACCTCCTTTTCTTCTAGCACTAGGGCCACTGTCTATTAGCATCATAACTTCCATGAATTCCATTTCCCACCAAACAGTGTGGCCAATACTGCAATGACTACCACTAAATCTTTCTCCTTTTACTTGTGCGCACAATACAATGGCCAAGCCCTGAAAAATCTCAGTGATGATAATGAGATATTATGCACCATGCGAGAAACATGTCCCCGAAAAAAAATTCTGATGATACTTCAAGACTCTTTGACAGTGTCAGTGGATCAGCGTATAATGATATGCTCAGAAGATGCATTGGTTCTTTGGAGATTTAGAGTATGGGAGTTTCGGATAAATTTCTCTGATATGCATAGAATTATACGGGTTGTAGAATTGCCAGTGAAGATTTTTCGACTCAAGCAATCAAAATCGTGGCTTTTCAGCCTTTGGTAATTTTACACGTGAATATTACCGTAACAAACACATAAATCGTCACTTATTCGCCCAATCAGGTTCGGGGTGTGCAACTGAAGAAAAGGTAAGAAGAAAGCTTATCGTGTTTGATGTGAAAGCTTCATATATGCCACCATTTCCGGTTTTCCATCGTCTTGACTAGTTCATTTGCTAGAGATGCGAAATCTTCAGCCCCACTCTGCAGCTCTGCAGTGCGCCTGCTGATTCTCTGTTGGAATCAACAGAATTTAAGTAGCTCAGTATAATGCAAAAAAGATTTTGACATTTGCAAGGGCAAGTATTAGAGGAATTCAATGATGATTTCTGTAATTGATATGAATTATTGATAAGCATGACCTCCAACTTCTCCTGCCTCTCTAGAAGCTTGTTTCGTGCATCTGCAGCAACTGAAGAGGCATCCTGCATGGAAAGCAGCAACTCAGTGAGGATGAATATTATTGGTGCAGAAGAACTAAAGAGGAACCGCCATGAATTTTCTGTATTACCTCGACTTTTCTGTATTTAGCTCTAATCTCTTCGACTGTCCTGATCCTAGGTTCAGAAACATCCGTTGCACCGTCAAATAGCTTTTCCTTCTCTGTTCCTTTAACGGCAGATATGAGGATTCATTATAATCTTAACTACATCTGTATACCAGACAATGAATTTTGCTAGAGAATATTGCAGACGTTTAAAAACATTGCAACTTACCATTCTTATTGTTTTCAAGCTTATGGGATGAAGCAGATGTGGAAGGTATAGGATCGTCTATGTCAATATCATCTAAAAGAGCAAAATAAGCTCTATCATCAGCATTCAACTAGCACAAAAATATGAGCGTAATGAAGCATATCAAATCCGATAAATTCCTTACCTATGCTAAGCTCTGGTTCTTTGTCATCGGTATTTGGAGATGAACTTAGAACATCTTGATTGTTCGATGCAGTTGGAGATGGATCTGGAAATGGAGACTTTGAAAATATGGCCTCTAAATTAATAAGAGTGGACCTGGGGTTCAGAGTAGAGTCTCCAGTTGGGGCTGCTTTCCCAACTTTGAAACCCTTAGCAATACCTTCGAGAATCCCTGACACAGCAGCCTGAAGAAATAATCCAAAAAGGGAAATCATAAAGGCCTTGGTTGTTTTTTGGAAAGGAAAAGAAGTTGACGAGGCAATTCCAAGTGTGAACCTGCCTTTTTCTTTTGAAATGAAGGGATGTTCAGTGCAGCGTCAGCAGCAGCAGCAAGAACCTTATCATGCAGACAGGGCAAAAATTCCAGAATCCTGAAAACACCAATTCAAAATGCTTCTATTTTGCATTTGCAACAACAGGAGATTGGATAAAAACCAACTCTTTACTCTTGTCAGCAAATTGAATGAGAGAATATTACCTTGAATTAGCTTCCCCAGATGTCAGAGATATGAATGCCAATTCTCCCCCATTGACCTGTTACAGCACCAGAATAATTTCATGATTAGTTTTCAGAAAATAAATGGAACTAAAAATTGAACTGGCAAAAACTTGTGAAGAAAAAAGAGAGAAAAAAAGGGACCATCCAGTTAGTAAGAAATGAAATTCAAGATGATGGTCGGGTCTATGATACTTTCTGCTGGCTGTATCATGCATTTTGATGGTAGGAGGAGAGTAGAAAGTATAAATTTCATGACTGAAGATAAGAGGTTATCTTAAAAATGCATGCCATGCACAGACGTCAAAATGTTAGATTAATCTAGAATAAGAATGGTATACCATTGCAATCTGCCCACAATCAGAGCTCATTGTCTTATCTATTTTTGCCTTGTAATTCCACCTCAGGATTGACATCAAAGAGCTTTCTCTCACCAGTTCTAGATCTGGCAAGGATCTGTCCAAATTGCAAATCATCAGTGTCAAACTTTGATGATTCAGACATATAGCTGAATGTGCCAATTAATCAACATGTTCCACCGTTCCAGTCAGAAACATAAATTGCATGATTCTCATTCTAAATATAAATTCATCTCACAGATGATATACCGGTTTTGACCAGCTACATGTACAGCCATGTATAGCAATAAAGAAAAAAAAAATCCAATTTTCTACCTGATTTCGATATCTCCAGTCTGGTACAGCAAAATCAGCCCGCATTCCGCCTCATCTTTCTTGAAAGTTGAGGTCCAGCAGCAACGCTTTGCATGTTTCACTTTGCATATCGTTTTATTATTTCCCTGATATAGTGTTTAGTTCAGATTGGTAGATCATGTAGCTTGATGAAAAATTATGGCAACAAATGAGAACCTGAATAACAGATTTTGTAGAGTAGAGCTGCAAGGAATCTTCAAGACATAATAAGACAAAAGAATCCAATATGCCATCTCCAGAATGTGAATCTTCTGAAGGCTGTTTAGTATCGTGAGAGTCATTTGGCGCTTGACCTTCTTCCGGTGTGGATTCCTTTGCAGAAGCATCATCAGGTGCTTGTTTTGATGGAGCTGACCGTTCTACCTCTGGCATAAAAAAGAGGGGAAAAAGAAAAAACTCAGTATGCTGCGTAATTTCATGCTGAAACCCAAGTCTTCACTAATTTATTTCCAATTAATACATTACTTGCCTATAACATACATGGAAATTGGACTTGATTTCTTTTTCAACTGTAGCGAACCAGAACTCTTCATCCTGCCTTCAACTATAAAGACTTTTGCATCCTTGGTCAAAACAAACAGAACTTCATCTGCAGGAGTCACCGGAACGCCAGTTTCCCTGTGCTTTGGGGTCTTAAAAAGATTACTTATGTTTGAGCAAGACTTCCAAGTCATTGAAATGACAGGAGAGCTAAACCCACGCGAACTGTCTGAGCAGAATAATGGTGAGAATGAATTCATGTCTAGCACATTAACCTGAAATTAAAATATTGTTGATGAGCCTTCTACAGAGAGTGAAGCAGAAGGCATATTATATATATTGCTAAAACAAAAATTTTAGAAAAGTAGTCCTGACTGATGATGCTCACCTGACCACACTGGTACCCCACAGCAAGTTTGCTTCCATCATTTGCAAATAGCAGCACTTGAACTGGTGATTTGAGAAGGGAAAAAACAGCTTTACAGTTTTCTCTTTCTTGAGGCAAAGCGTGCACTGCAGGACAATTTGAACTACATGAGCAAAAGAAGTTTCACCATTCTCAAATTTGACAATCTAGAGGCAAGGAGGTATGTCTGAGCAATCACCCATGTAATCAAATCTCTTCTGGTCCATGAAACAAAATTAGTAGAAATTGTCATGCGGCTATGAAATTTTACTGATTTGATGAAACAGTTTGCAGTATGTGAACCTTCATCCAAAGGATAATTATTAGATTCTTGTAAGAGGAATTCCCTTTTAGCTATTTTAAGTGTTGCAGCAATGTCTCCTTTCTGTACTTGAATAACTTGACTTATTCACCAAGGTTATCACACATTTTAAGTTACTCTTTGAAGTCCTGTTTCACGGTTAGCATAATACTGATTTTTTTATAATTTCACTAATATCATGAAAAACGCTAACAACCTTTCCCTGTCAACTGAAGAAGCGAGGAAAGAATTTTTTAGCAAGAAATAACTATATCGCCATCATTATAAGTCTAGAATGCCTTAAAAAGTTGATCCATCAATAGATTAAGACCAAATAATTTAAAATAACGAGACAAATAAAGTTCAGCTCCTTTTAAGTGGAAGTATCCAGCTCTAAGATGAGAAAATCACAAGAAGTAGCGTATGAAAATCACCTTCATGGTTAGAGTCTGTTACTAAGTGAAAGCTTGAAGTCTCTGTACTTTTCTTGAGATTATAAATGTAGACCTAGAGGTAAAGAAGAATAATAATATACTTCAGTATGTTGAATTGAGAATTCAAATAATCTGTACAAAAACAAAGCATTTCTTACTAGTCCACGATCATCACCAACAGCCAAACTTAGAGTAGAAATGCAAAGGTCTAAAGATGATACAGGAGCACTTGAATCGGCCACTTGTACTTCTTGAACCTGTGAACCACCATTTCAATTGATTGAAATGCACTTCATTCCAGAACAAAAAGAAAAAGTTGATCAAAATTGCATTTTGGAATATGTACCTCGCGCTGCAAAATGCAAATAGAAGACAATATTGGATGGGTAGCATCACATATCCTCACTGATCCATCTTGGTAACCTGATATGTATAGTCTTTCAATCATATGCTTTTTAGTAGTAGAGAGTTCCCCAGGCACGCCTCCAGTCAAGGGCCACTTAGTATTTCCAGGTTTTGGAATCGTCACAGCTGGGGAAGTCTATACCAGAGAGTATGAGAAACAATACAAGCCGCTAAATATCTGATAAAATAGTAAATGTTTGATGTATTAGAAGATACTCTACCTCAACCAGATCCGTTATTAAGCATTCACCAGTGGGTAGCTTAATAAGCTTGGCTACTGTCATAACTGGATTTGATGTCGGTATTACTGCTTCATACTCTAGCCCAGAGATGGTTGCTTTACCCTCTTGCTGAGACATTAAATTATAGAGGCAGGCATGATCATACAAATGCAACTTCCCAGGATTTGTCAATACAAAGACATCGGCATCGTGATTACCCCCTGGCATCCCTACACCTGATGTTAGAATCATATCGGCAAAAGAACCAGCTAATGTAACATCCGCACGTCCAATACATTTCAAAACCCCCAAACCAGACGACCATTCAAGATTCAAAACCTGCAATTAACCATCTGATAAGATTCTAAGATCAATGTCACAGTTAGGAGCATGAGATGATAGTATAAACCCCTTTGCAGCTTCACTCACCACAGTGAAAATAATAGCATCACACTAAACTATCTCAAATCAGAACCAGAAATACATTAGTTTATAAGGTCAGTATGATAAATTAAAAAGATAAAGCCCATAGAGCTCAAAAGCTTTTACATCCAATCTAGAAGCAACTAGACAAAAGGTTGCTGTATATATGTACTAAAAAGATCGAATGGTATAATTAAACGGGTATATAGGTAGCATAAAATTTAATCGGTACAAATCTTTGTCTATGAGGAAGTTACTTTCCATCTTCTTTTTCAATTGTGACGATTTATTTAATTAAAGTTTATTTTTGTGCTATGCGTAATATATATATGTCTATATATATAATGTAAAAGACTTTTCAACTTCGATGGCTGATAATATTTGAAGTTTCATGAGTAATGTGGCAAAATAATGGCATGTCATTTGTCGTACAATGGTTGGTAGGAATTTCAAAAGTCACTCAACCATAAGCTTCTATGTCCTACATGGCACCATCCTATGAGTTGCTTTAGCTTTTATAATTTATATAGATAGTGCAAACAAACTAAGCGGTCTTAAATGATTTCTGATGTCAGTTGTCATCTTCATTTGGGAATTCTAATTAGTAATGAAAATCAGAAACAACTCTAACATACCGAAACCAAATACTAATAGTAAATGAAAGAACGGATAGATTCTCACCGTCAAAAGTTCATCAGATCCTATTTGATCACCGCCATAGATAAAAAGCAACCCATTATGAGATTTTTTTAATGGAGACCACTGCAAGATGACTATGGGAAGTCTTCTTTCTTCCGATGATAATTGTAGTCTCACAACATTGCTGGACAGTGAATTAGCCTCTTGGGTTTTACGAGAGGAAGCATTTGATGTATTCCAGAATAATATATCTCCATCTACATATCCCACAGCAAGAACGGACTCATCAGAAGAGGCCCAGCAAAGAGCACTTATCTCTTTCTCTCCCAAATATTGCCCCGTTGGGTTATGCAATACTTCACTAGTGGAATCAACTTTTTCCTCCTTCAATTGGAGATCATTATCCCCACCAACAAAAACAGCCTGAGCTTCAGCAACATCCCAAAGAACAAGCAGCCCACTCTGGTATGCAACAAGTACTCTGCAAAATACCCGAATCTTTACAAGTTCAGCATACCGGAAGAAAGTGGCACCCCATGAAAATGGCTTACAGCTTTGATGGAAAAATAATAATGTCAAATATAAGGATCACCTGAAACACGCAAATGATAAAAATTGCAAGCTAGATGTGATTTGTGATTACTATTAAGGCTAGTGAACAGCAATAAATTACTTATAGAAAAAAGCCAAAATCGGAGAATAAGTTAAAAGAGAAAGTGGCCAATAAGTTACTTGCAATGAAACAAGTCGTAAACAAAAGAATTGAACGTCTATTTCACCCAAGATAAAGAATTGCTAATAAATACAGAACTGCAATACAAAGATGCCATGGCATGTTATGAGATAAGAAGGAAGCATTTACATATTGAGAACATTACAGCTAATAGTTTCTAGAGAGATGAACTAGGCGTCTAACTCAGATATAACATTATGCCTTTATGAATTAAGGCACAAAAACCAAAGTGGTTTCCGAAAAAAACTTTTTGTAACTTGCCTATTCCCCGTAGGACAATGTTGATGGAGAACTCCAACAATGGGACCGTGGTCTAAAGATGAGATTCCAGCAACATCTGTGAAGAGCAAACACATTTAGAATGGGATACCACAGGACTTTGCTATCAAGTTATACAAAGCAATTTTCTGCATAACAGAGAAATTTGTCCTATTTGATGTTCTTAATAGAAAATGATAAGAAAAGATAGATTGTAACAGCAATCTTCTTACAACACTAGTACACATTTTCAATTAGATAGTTTGAGAGTACCTAAAATATACCTAAACCAAGCAAAAAAAGCTCTTCATCTCTATTAATGTAATAAGTGAAGATGCGCAAAACAAAGAAGTATCAAGCAAATAGCACTATGTGCTTTGCAGTGCTAAAATGATAAAACACCATGGAAAAGAGATTGAATACATGTGAATTAGTTAACTGCATCAGATCCAATTTAATGCACCTCAGAAAGGAAGGGAAGGGACTATGATGCAATAGTTTGAGAGAACGAGAGCATGTTCATATTGGTGATCTCTTCAGTAAAATTACCAGGTCACATATGCTAGAATAGACCTATAAAAGAAAAAACCAAAGGGACATGCTAAAATATAATAGCATCCTCTTAAGTGTCCAGATATCAGCAAGATCTCTAGAACGTGCCGTCATCCAACCATTAAGAATTAGCAAGCTGAGTTTCAACAAGTATATGCTTCAAGCAATGAGAATCATCGCTATGTAGCAATATGGCAGATGAGATAAAATGCGGTTAGGACAAACAAGAAATAGGAATTTCAAGCAATGAAGTTGAAAAAATAAGTCATAATACTATTTTTCAAGGGATCAAGATATTTGTAGTCGCTTATACACTTATACTGCTTTTTTCTCAAGGGATCATAATGGACAAATTAAGTACCAAATTACTCATTCCTGGTAACAAATAACAAAAAAGCGAATATGACCTTAAAGAAAGAAAGATGGAGATATTACTGCCTATAGAACTTGCAGTTATATGATAGGGGAGTCGCAAGAGCTTTCCATCTTCAGCATCAAACTTGAGTACAGAGAGCGAACCACACTCATCGCCAATGTAACTGCATGTTGTAAAGGAGAACTCATGAACCGTGCACCCATGTTGACTTTTAATCAATGAAGTGAGGACCGATCACATACTTACATGAAGCTGGAGCCACTAATTACAGAAAAGGCTGTGATATTTGATTCCCACTGCAAGCAAGAAGCAGCACTCCGACTCTCTAGGTTCCAAACCTGCCAAGAATGAGAAGCAGTATTGAATCGGATTCATTTTATAGACCTAGTCAATACTTATAAATGGTGAAAAAGAATTGCAATCTTAGCGTCTAACCATCTACAATGCTGACCTATCAGCAATACCTGAATGTAATTGCCATTTGATAAGCTGACCAAGAAACACTGGTTTTGAAGAAACTGCAAGAGAAAGGTGAGGGATTAGTCTACCGCAGAATGATACTTAGGAGGCTACTTAATAGAGAAGCAGCAACCCAAGTAGCATTACCCAGCAAAGAGTACCCAAGTAGTGACAAAGTCATAGTCACTACAATATGCCATATAAACAAATCTCATAGAACTTCAAAACAAACATATAATTGTGACCCTGCAAAATTAGATTTCCCTGTAGTTTACTACAAACACTACGATATGAGGCAGAATGATGAGGAATTATTCGTTCCTTCACCTTACATCCATTCCATCGAACAGATTTACAATTCAGTCCTAAGCATTTATTTCCCTTCCTGCTGAAAGCATTGGTCCTAATGGTCAAGCAGGACAAGGTGTGCCGAAAAGTATCCAGTACAGCTCAATGTCATGCTACTGTTGCACAATTTGGGCATATCCAGATCCCATAAATTCGTGCATATTCACCCTCTGGGAACTAAAACATTACACGCATCCACATAAAATAGCCTTCATGGAAATGTGTATACCTCCAAGTGTTTGAAAGGCAGTTGGTCTGTGGATATAAGGAGCCCTTCAATACCATCACCACCAATCACTTTGATTCTGCCATCTCTGCAGAAAATAGTTACTTAAATCGATCAGAACCAAAGGGAAGTGCAAAAAAAGCACCTTTCTTCCCTTAGAAAACACTGCAAGGAAGACATGATTTTGATAATGATCAATAAGCTGATGGATTTTCACTCACAATGTTCCAATTGCCAAAAGTCTCTGAATGGGATCAAAAGCAAGAATTGATGCCGTAGATGGGATGCCGTAATGAATGTAAGCTTGAAAGTCAATGTCCTTTGATTCCAAATTACCATGATGCACGTTCAGCTGAATCATGAATAACAATAATTAGAAATGAGACAGAACATGCACATGAGCAAGTCAATGTGGATCGAGCATTTCCTAAAAAGCAATGCCTGTTATCTCAATTGAAGTCAACATAAATAAACCGTTGTAAATTTGCTCGCCAAGGCTCAAATTGGTCACCTTTATCATCGCAATTCAAGTAAGAAATTGATGAATCACTATTCAAACATTGGAGTTCGGAAACACAGTACTAGCTCGGGATCAAGTGCTATTAGCCAAGCAAAACGCTTAAACTGCTCAGTCATGCTGAAACGATCCAATCACTATCAGTTAGCGGAGTTCAAATTGCAAATTTCACACTGAAGCTCGAACTTATCGCTACTTGTAATCATTGAAGTGGAAAAACAAACAATGGAGATCGACAACGACGAGCAGCATTGAAGAAGAAGCAGAGCAGGCAGTAAAAATTAAAGAACCTGAGCATGGCCATGGTGCTGTATAGCCTTCTCTAGCAGGCGCTTAGCGAACATGGCGAAATCAGCTGCCGCCACTAAAGATTCGAGCTTTCTGAACGTTTCGGCTGCAGACTTCTTCGTCCTCTCCTCAGTGATCGAATCGATGCTGCTGCTGGCTGCTGCTCATATCGACGTTTGGTCCAATGCCAGCTTCAAAAAAGTCTTTTTTCTCTTTTTATTTAAAAATTATAGGGCTTTATTTCATTTCCTAATTTATATTTTACTTAAGTCAGCGCAACTTTATCTTTTTACATTTTTCATTTCTTCTAAAGTTCAATAATATAATAATTATATTTTTATTTTTTCTTTAATTATATAATAAATTTTATCACGCATTTTTTTAATAAATTTTTCATCTACTTTCACATCTATATATACATACATATATACATTCTTAAACATCACTATATATATTAACACTTATAATCATTATATAAAATTAAGTTTAATTGGATTTTTATTCGACTCGAAAACCAAATGCAAGCATAATAATGGAAAATGGATTTTAATTGGTTTTTTCCTTGAACCGCTGTAGAGAGGACAGGATCCTCTACTCTCAGGACTACCTGAAAACCGGGCCGAGCCAATAGCTGAGCCCAAGTTTGGTGTGATTCTCCTCGAGCGGGTCTGTTGGGCTGGCTAGCTGGCCCGTCCCGAGATTGGGTTCACATCACATGTCAAAGTAAGGGAGTTCCTTTTAATAATAATTAAATAAAAGTAGAGAAAGCATCAAAAGCACAGAACCATTTACGTATATTATTTTTTTTACATATATATACACACACAGATATATATATATATATATATATATACACACACAAGAAAGTAATCCGTGCATAGCACACGGCTTATACGAAACATGTCAATATGCTTGCAAAACGTTTGAAATGCATGAGTGCATGTAAAGGAGTTTCTCGATTATATGATTATTTGTGTACAATTAATAGGAGTTTTCAAATTTTTATTCTGGACAAAAGGAAACCATAGAAAATAACCGTAGAGAAATTCTAAAGGAAATGTGGATGAGGATTTTCCTTAAAGTGGACGTGGGTATATTTCTCTTTCTTTCTTAAATTATTTTAGCCTTTCCTAAAAGATAGGAAAATGATGAATGAATATTGCTTATAATTAAGTAAAACTTTAAAAAT
The DNA here is from genome assembly GCF_007655135.1 of Punica granatum. Classification (NCBI taxonomy): domain Eukaryota; kingdom Viridiplantae; phylum Streptophyta; class Magnoliopsida; order Myrtales; family Lythraceae; genus Punica; species Punica granatum. Next base: position 1,350,522 of record NC_045127.1, on the reverse strand, counting down.
TAAAGTAGTACTTGCAGAATTAACAACGTTTCGAAGTAATAATATAAGAAAGATAAAATATAGAGGGAAAAGGCTAATTTTGGTCATCAAACTTACATAACTTTTTCATTTTCGTTACAAATTTTTTTTTTGTTTATTTTCATCCTAAATATTGAACAATTCGTTCGTTTCAGTTTTGTCGTCCAATTTTTCATCCAAATATTTTGAGAAATAAAAAATTTTAGAAAATTTTTTAAAAAAGGAATGAACATGCATCGCTTGTCAGAAGAGAAAGGAAGAAGGTGAGGGCAGTGGGATCCATCGATTACGATGGAAGGGGACTCGTTGGCGGCCGCCCATCCCTGACGGAAAGTGTTGAGGACAAAATGAAAAGGCAACTCAAGATTGAGGACTGGAAAGGGCTTTTCCTTTTTTCCTAAAATAAATAAATAAATAATATATTTATTTATTTATTACCAAAAAAACAAATCAATGTTAATGATCCAGAAAATAGGACTTGTTTGATTTGTCAATCACATTTTAAAATCATAATTTTAAAATCATAATTTTAATATAATTTTATCCATAATAAAATAAAATAATTCATACAAAATTAAAAAATGAATTTAATTTATATTACTTTTTTTTACAATAAAATAAAATAATTTATATAAAATTAAAAAATGAATCTAATTTATATCATTATTTTTTAAAATTTTAAATTATACTATAAAATCAAATGGAAGATAATAATTTTTATACGACAACAGCCTACCGCGGTCCCCCTTCCTTAAATTGCGTGCCCAATTCTCTTGACCATCATTACCATCTTCTTCTCCTTCCTCCAGTATAGATAAAGCCAGATTCTTTCTTCAATCGACTCTCGTCAGCCGCTAAGCTCCGTCGTGACTCGGCGTTCGCAGTCCGCTTCACCATGACAGCTCACTCATCTCTCAATCCAGGTTCCCAATATCACCGGAAACTATAAACTACTCCGAATTCTCTTTTACATGCAACTGGCCTGTCTTAGTTGGATCGGCCGATGATCGGTGAAGGCTGACGAGCCTTTTTTTTTTTCAATGATTGGTGTCTTGCTGAGTTACTGGAATTTGATTTCGACTGTCTGTGGTCAACGAGACATGAGTTCGTTAAAGGCGATTTTTGATTGTGCTCGTGCATCGCTGTCTGATTAAAGCGAATCCTTCTTATGCAGCTGGACTCGACAAAAGTGGAAGGATTTCCTATTTTGGCTTACCGGCAATGGAAGTCTCTCTGGCGTTCCCTCAAGCAACTCCTGCTTCAATATTCCCTCCTTGTAGTAAGAACTGACCGCCCCTATTTTGCAGATATTTCCAGCATAAAACCATTGCCCATGAAATTATTCGTCCTCCCTTTGCATCGCCTACTCTTTTGCAACACTTTGGCATGGCGAAAGACTAAAATCATCTGACGGTGCTCGCAAAAAGGATGATTCGTTCCTTCTAATATCATGCATATCAGCTGGTTAAAGACCTGGCAGTTAAGCAGTTCCTCTCTGATGTATTTGTTCCTTTGAAACTTCAGCTTCTGATTATTATCATTTCGATGATTTGCTTACTCCCGAGGAGCAAGCTATAAGGATGAAAGTGAGAAAATGCATGGAAAAGGATGTCGCTCCAATAATGACAGGGGTATCTCTCTTGCTCGTCTTTTTATCATAATCTAACACGTACGCAACTGTCTGTGAATTCGAGCGTTGTGGTAGAATTCTCTGCACTTCCCATTGAGGTTTACCTGCAACCTGGATAAAGACTGACATTTGAGCTTTTTCTCTTCAGTACTGGGAGAAGGCAGAGTTTCCATTTGATGTCGTGCCCAAGCTCGGCGCCCTCCGTATTGCTGGTGGCACTATCAAGGTACATCACTTCAGTCAATTTTTGCAAAGTGATATGACATCTCGAGATATTTCCAGATTTTCTGATGCTAGTATTGTGGATTAGTTTTATGATGCAATGAATTTTAGAGATGCACCGTTTCATGAACGGTTAAGTGCCTGTCTGTGATGTGGGCGGTGCTGGCATGTTATAGATCATTGGGATGACTAGATTTCATAATAAAATATCTCCACTAGATACCCTGACTGATGAACAGATTGATGGCCTCTTGTTTTAAGTTAGCTTACCTGCCATAACATTATAGGACTGCTTTCTGTTTTTGTTTCTGCTATGTAAGATGATTTAATGGGTCCTAGAGAATCTATTCTCTTTCTCTTTATCTTTTTGGGAATGAGTACACTATTGTGATGCTGAAGTCGTTTTGGCTAATTAGGGTTATGGTTGCCCTGGTCTGTCCATTACCGGAAGTGCTATCTCTGTTGCCGAGGTGGCTAGGGTGGATGCTAGTTGTTCCACATTCATCTTGGTTCATTCCTCCCTGGCAATGCTCACTATTGGTCAGAGCCTAATCTCTTTCTCCTCCATATCCCTCCTTGATTTTTTTTTTCGAGTTATAAGTACTGTCAGCCTGCAGGATTAGAGCTAACTCTGTATATTATTCAACTCTCTTGTCAAGGATAGCACTATGTGGGTCAGAGGAGCAGAAGAATAAGTATTTACCTTCTTTAGCAGAACTAAGCACCGTGGCCTGTTGGGTGAGTAGCAGAACTAAAGATGGTTGTTTGTTTTAACTTAAGTCTGTTTCTGCAATTAATCAAGTTAGCTGATCCTTTTGCAACATCCTAGGCTTTGACAGAACCTGATTATGGAAGTGACGCAAGTGCTTTAAGAACGACAGCCACAAAGGTGGCGGCACTCATCTGTTCAGTCCTTCATTATTCATTTCTTTTTCATGACAGTTTTAGTCAGACAATGGTATTCTTACAGGTAGAAGGGGGTTGGATACTCGAGGGCCAAAAGCGCTGGATTGGAAACAGCACTTTTGCAGATTTGTTGGTTATTTTTGCGAGAAATACTTCAACAAATCAAATAAATGGGTATGTGAGACGAATGTCATATATATAAACCTGAAGTAGACTTTGATTTTCTCTATAGTTGAATTAGGAATCAATTTGATGTAAATCTTTTTGAGATAATATATGTCATCTATTTGAAAGGTAAGGAAGGTATAAAACCTTTAAGGAGTCGTCTATTCTTTCTCTCTGAGATCTGGAGATGGATGCTGGTTTTACCTCTGTTAACTATATGATGTCCATTTCATTATATTAGATATTTGCCATTTACTGTTCAGGTTTATTGTGAAAAAGGATGCCCCTGGATTAACTGTGACAAAGATTGAAAACAAAATTGGACTACGAATTGTTCAGAATGGAGATATCGTCATGAAGAATGTATTTGTCCCTGATGATGATAGATTGCCTGGGGTCAATTCCTTTCAGGATACAAACAAAGTAACATACTTTCGAGCCCTCTTCCTTTCTTTGTGTTCCCATATCATATCTTCGCCCTTTATATTAAAGTTTACATATAAAGCAAGTAGAAGTTTGATACCTTATGGAAAGATCATGACGTTTGCCACTCTCCAGCTCCAGCTATAAGCATGTCTGAGATTAATCTTGTAGCTATTCTGTAACATCCATTGTTCATTTGCCATCCCTCTTGATAGGTGTATGATAACTCATTTAGATTTCACTGGAAATGAAAGTGCAGTTGGTGAACTAGTCTGCTCAAGTTCTCTTCTTCCCTGTGGTCTTACTGCATAAGAGATTTAAAGTACCTTTTGATCTCTGGATGGTCAGCGAGGTTTCTAAGTATCTAATACTTCTCTTAGAACAGGTCCTTGCAGTTTCTCGTGTCATGGTTGCTTGGCAGCCAATTGGAATTTCAATGGGCATCTATGACATCTGTCACAGGTAGACGAAGAGATGTCCAGGACCACTTCATATTCTTTACTTTCGAAATTGACTTTTGACCATCTCTGAGTTCTTGTAAGGTATCTGAAGGAGCGGAAGCAGTTTGGAGCCCCACTTGCAGCTTTTCAAGTAAACCAGCAGAAACTCGTCCAGATACTTGGAAATGTTCAGGCTATGTTTCTTGTTGGTTGGCGACTTTGCAAACTGTACGAAGCTGGTAAAATGACTCCTGGCCAAGCTAGCTTAGGAAAGGTAAAACTTGCACTTTCTTTTATATCGTTATGAATTTACTAGTTTTCTGATGATTGGGGTGTAGAGCGTAATTATGAAATCTGAATACTTAGGCCTGGATCACAAAGACGGCAAGGGAAACTGCTGCTCTCGGAAGGGAGTTGCTGGGTGGCAATGGCATCCTCTCTGATTTTTTAGTTGCTAAGGTAAGATTGCTTCTCCAAAGAAACTGCAGCTGACTCATCCAAAAAAAAGAAACTGCTGCTGCATTTTGTGCTTAGGACAGTGATTTAAATAAATTTCATCATCGACTCTGCACTAATTGCAGGCTTTCTGCGACTTGGAGCCTATCTACACATACGAAGGCACATATGACATCAACAGCTTGATCACGGGGAGGGAAGTTACCGGCTTGGCGAGCTTCAAGCCTGCTGCATCAAGGAGCCAAAGAAGCCGCTTGTAAACTTCTCAATTCCGTTTTCCGTTGAGAATTAAACAGCTCCATTGCAGGCCGACGAGGAGAGAAAGGAAGGAAAAAAAAAAAAGGGATCTCGAGAATTGGAGGATGGGAGGATGAATAAGATATTAAAGTGATGTAAACAAGCTCTTGTCTTGAGCACTTGGATGCTTTTCGATGCCTTTCATAAACCAGTATATTTACGGTCAGTTTACAACCGCATGACCGACGTATAGATCTAATCTTAAGAAGCAATTGAAAAACTTGCATCTAATCTTAATAGGCAATTGAATAACGACCAAAGACGGCACATGTTAACGATCCAACTCTAAAACCTTCATTTCTAAAATTACAAAAGATGGTATTTTACAGTCATTTCTTTAACATACCAGCAAGCTCGCCCTTCTCATACATGGAAGTCAATATATCACACCCGCCGACGAGCTCCCCGTTCACGAAAATTTGCGGGAACGTGGGCCAGTTGCTGTACCTTTTCAGAGTCTCCCTCAGCCCGTAGTTGTACTCCTCATCGAGCACGTCGATGCTCTCGTAGTCGATCCCTTCGCTCTCGAGGATCCCGACCACTCGCTGGGAGAACCCGCACAGTGGGGCGCTCCTCGATCCCTTTATGAAGGCCACCACCTTGTTCTCCTTTACTAGCCTGTCGATGAGATCCTCTAGTGGCACAGTCAGCTGGACGTGGCGGCCCGGGGTGAGGCGGAGGTCGGGCTTCTTCCGAGGAGCCTGTTGACGGGCAGGCACCCACGTGGAGTTTCCCGATTGGTTGCCTGGTGGGACGTTCCCGGTCGTTCTGATGTGTTCCTCCATCCACGACTTCCATGCCTCGGTCAAAACGGCTCGATCGGCTTCGTCTACCACCCCGACCTGTAAAACACCATCAGCCAAAACACGGTAAACCGATGTGAACCTTAATGTATATCTATGGCGATCAGAGTTTCATTCCTAAAACTCTCACTCCACACCAGTGACCAAACATACGAAACTTTCTGCGTAATTACAGGAATTTCATCAAATTAAATTCGAAAAAGCAAAGCTCTGATCACAGCACACGCTCAACGATTCAACGTAAACAGGTCGAATCCTTCAACATTATCCACCAAATCAAAAGAGCCCCATGGATTAGACAGAATTATAATCATAGTCCTCCATCAAATTCAAATGGTAAAGGAAAAGGTGAAATTGGTATCTGAGCTGCTGAGATGCACACCTTGACGGAGCAGCAGAGGTCCGGAAGAGAGTTACGGTGACCAGCTACGCTTGCGGCAATGTTCCGGGACATGCCAATGAACTGAAGGTCATTATTACTGTCGTAAACCGCATAGACGCCGGAATCGGGCGGGAACTTGGCCGGAACCTCCTGGGGATCGGTCGGAACGGCGACCGGCTCCGACTCGGATAAGTTCTTCAGAGCAGCGGAGACGGTCGGGGGCCGAAGTCGGGCGGTGCGGTGGGGATCGAGGGAAATGTGGAAGTGGAAGGAAGGCCTGAGATGGTTGCAGAAAGAGAGGTTACGGTTGGTCCGGTAGGAGCCAGAGGCGATTGAGCGAAGGGAAGAGGAAGTTGGCAGAGGAGAAGAGATGCTAATGGTGTGAGAGGCCATCGAAGATCCAAGACGGTGAGAAAGAATATGGCACTGGAAGGGATGAAGAAGACTGACTGACTGACTGATCATTGATTGACTGATCATTGATTACCTCATCCGATTCTTAATTAATGGGCCTCAGAATGGACCTCATGAGCAAGATGAGAAATATGGGCCCATTTGTTAAGTGGTCCAATGAGAACTTTGCCCGGCAAGTCTGCGACTATCCCTCCCTGGCTTCCAGAGCATCAGAACGTTCACCATATTCGACAAATGGGGAGTTGTGTCTGGTATGAACTCAAAATATTGTACCTTACTAAATGATCCATAACATGCTTCCTTCTAATTACGCCATAATTATGAACCTATGGAAACAAGCGGTGGAGGGCTGACTGAGGCTGGAGTGAAGAATAATGGCTGATTGATTAATTTTTATTTACCGATAATTAAAATTATACCGAGTTGATGGCTGCAATAAACCCAATTTCCGGGGCTGAATCAAAGGAGGGTTTCCTTAACTATGGACTAATTAATCCTAATCAATAATCCCCCAATTAATTAATCGACTAATTAACCACCACTCCTAACTTTAGCTCGACTGGCATAACTAAAGGCCAAAAAAAAAATTAAAGAGAGAGGAGGGCTCAAATTGATACTAAGGTAGCAATGTTTCTCCACAAATTACAAATCGGATAATATAATTCGATTTCGATATACATATGGTGCTCTCGGATTTTCTTTATTAGATAGAAATTTTTTCTATGTCTTAGAACGTGGAAAAATTAGATTGAACTTTGACGTCCATGCATAGAATAGAAAGAACAAAAATCGAAAATTTTAGAATTTCTACTGGACAAAAAGAATCGATTTGTTTTGGTTGATCGAATTGGAATACCAGTTTGAATAAGTTCGGATTTTTCCTCAAAACATGGTTCTAGTTTGGACTTACCATAGGGAATTTATTCAAAATGATCTTTTGATTCGGTTCAATTCGGTTTTCAACTCCGAACCAGATCGTGTCCAGCCTACCAACAGCACTTAAACCAACAGGCCCTTAAATTTGCACATAATTCTCGTATCATATGCCTCGGAGAGTGAAAAAGACACACACACTAACAACGACAACAGCAGCAGCAACTAAAAGCAAAACTGCAGAAGATAAAATGGTTAAGGGGTTATTCGGGCTGCTCCCGTTGGAGAAATGGAATTCGTGGTAGAAACCTCTTGAGCTCGCTGTAGCACGATCGGGCTTGAGCCCGACCGGCCCCAGGGTTAGGTCTAGCTTAATTTTATGCAATTCCGATTAGAATTATGTCCAAAACTAATTTTGCTAATTGAGATTCACATATAAGCCTTCCTTGGGATCAGCCACATCCAATTGTTTTTCGGTTGTGATTTTTTTGTAGGAAAAAGCCTAATAGAAAATTCCTTAGTTATGTACCCAGAGGAAAAAGGCTATGGATTGGCTTGATCATCGACGAGCATTGATCTCAACGGTTATACTGAAGCTTAAACAAGTTTGCTTGCTAGTTGCTTTACGTGACACGAAATAGCACGTAGGCGCCTACGGAAACTCCATAATGAGTGTTCAACTTACGGCAAACTTTTGTACTGAAAGTTGATTGGGTTTCGGTTCTTATTAGATCCTATTCGGGTTTGTGTTATTTAATGGGGGGATTTCGGACGACATAATGACGGTATAACGGCAGAGCTCGACAAAGAATTCCGGTGACCGGAGACACTTCTGGCAATGTTCCGGGACATTACTTATGTTTCGATGCGTTTATGAATACTAAGCTGCAGATTGAAGCTAACATCAAGCTTCGAACATAAAATGATGACCGTATCATTTTATGAATCGCCTTAAAAAAACGCCTACACCTTACATTAAAATGACATAAAAAGGAAATCGCATTGGTTGCATTGATGTTACGTGAACATGAAAGAGCTCTTTCAGTGCTGATTATGTCGGTAAGCATTAAAATATCTAAGATATTTCCATAAGCATAAGGTGTGGTACAATTGACAGACCGTCATTATCGGTGAGCGGACTTTACCTGCAGTATATGAATTAGATACTCATGGAAAGTGCTTTGTCACAGGAGAAAGACATCTCGTGGTCTCACCGAAAAGACGATGTCAGCACTGCTAAATTGGCGAGGTCACCAACCATGGAGTATCGGTCCCTTATATCTGCAGTGGAATAGACCTCTCCCCTAACATCAGGAAAGATGTTAAAATCTCAACTCAATGATATCACATGCACATAAAAAAGCCTCTTGCCTTTGGCTTTAGCTTCACTCTTACTCAAAATCATCCCTCAATATTATAACCAAACTGACTGTGCTCACAAGGTCCCAACTCCATTATTTGCTCGACCTGGGAAACTCCATTATTTGCTCGACCTGGGAAAAAGATGAAACCTTTTGGTGGAAACCTATACTGTTCCTTCATCACTGTTCTGATCTGCACTGTTCTGTTCATAGCTCTGTTCTATACCGAAAGCTTGAGCTCGTTGTCTTCATCTTCCTTCATTAGAATCCTTTCTTGTCCCAAGAGAATTGCAGCCTCCAAGCTCAGTGAGTTCTGCACATTATTCGTGTTTCTAATGTTGTTCGTCTCTGTCGGCTCTTTTTCGGTATTATGACTGTTGTTCTGATGAATATTGCAGGGCATAGAACGGCAAAGTTGAATCCTAGTAGGCCTGAGATGGATGAGAGGTTCGAGTTTGACCCAGAAGAATGCAACACCGTGTCTAGCGGGAAGTGGGTTTACAATAGCTCCATCAGGCCTCTATACACAGATACAAGCTGCCCGTATCTTGATAAGCAAGTCACCTGCATTAAGAACGGGCGACCTGATTCAGGCTACCTTCAGTGGGAATGGCAACCTGATGACTGTTTCTTGCCCAAGTACATATAATTAATTCAGAAACTCCTACATAGTTTAAATCGATGTTCTTCGGTCAGTTCCGATGCCGATGATGATTTTTTGTTGGGGCTTGTTGGGTCCAGATTTGACCCGAAGAGGTTGCTCGAGAATCTTAGAGGGAAGCGGCTGATGTTCGTCGGGGATTCGATACAGAGGGGCCAGTGGCGGTCCCTGGTGTGCATGGTGGAGTCCGTTATACCTGAAGATGGCAAGTCCATGCCAAAGAACCGCTCTCATTCAATCTTCAGCGCTAAGGTACCCTTTGTAATCATTATTTCTTGTTAATCAGAGCAATCTCGCGAGCCTCTAACTGTTTGCATCACTTTATCGGCATTCAAGCAATCATTATTGTTTCTTCGATTTTTTGACTTATTGAAAACGTCTCCATGTATTTGAGCGTTCGTGTTTGATCAGTAAGTCTTCAACAGACAAGTGATTCCCGTAAGGTTGTTCATCCTACTGCGTGATGATCTTCTCCTTCAGGAATACAATGCAACTATCGAGTTCTACTGGGCCCCGTTCCTAGTTGAGTCGAACAGCGACACATATATTGTGCCAGATCCGACTGAGAGAATACTCAAGGTGGACTCAGTCTCCACGCATGCTCCTTACTGGCAAGACGTGGATTTTCTCGTATTCAATTCCTATATCTGGTGGATGGACGGACATTACATCAAGTCACTGTATGTAACACTAAAATGCTTCCTTTAATCCTTCGACCAATGTATAAGCTTTCAGTGCAACCCTATCTGTGAAATCGCTTCTTAAATGAACTTGACAAATATGTGTAGATGGGGCTCGTTTGCAAATGGAGAGGACGGCTACGAAGAACTAGAAAGGACTGCTGCTTACAGGATCTCTCTCAGGACATGGGCCAATTGGCTCGACTCCTCAATCAACCCAAACCGGAGTCGGGTCTTCTTCACGACCATTTCCCCAACTCACATGAGGTCTCAAATCAATTATAAAAAGCAGGAACAGAAAGAACTGAGATTTCTGGGTACTAAAAGATTTTTGTTTGTTTGTTTGTTTGTGAAGAAGTGAAGATTGGAACCACATAGGCGGGATCAAATGCTACAACGAGACAAAACCGACTAAGAAGCTAAAGAGGCGAATGCGGTGGGGAGGCAGCAACGCCGGCTATGGTTACAGGATGACCGATGTCCTATCAAGTGTAGTCAGTAGGATGAAAATCAACGTCACGTTCATTAACATTACGGAGATGTCTGAATACAGGGTGGATGCCCATACATCAGTTTACGGCGAGAGGTCAGATGAATTACTGACTGATGAGCAGAGAGCAGATCCTCTGCAGTATGCTGATTGCATACACTGGTGCCTGCCCGGGGTCCCCGACACATGGAACCACATACTATACGCGTATTTAGTAGGCAGTTAACTAAGTTGCGACAAAAGCCACATCCGTGAGTGTCATATTCTTTTATAAGTCATTTGTCCATTTTGTTATGATTCATTCACATAAAGTTAGCTGCACCCGATGATAGATTCATAAAATGTGATGGTGTATATACTATATATGCTCGATGTCGAGATATCTGTCAAAAAAGCCCCTGATAGATCGATTAGGCTCTGCAGAGTGAGGCCCATATTAGAATATAACTGGAGTCCAGTAACAAACAAAATGATGGGCTAAGTATTGCTTGAGACTGAATGAGGGAATGATTGTCATATATGGATATATGAGAAAATGGTCTTAGTTTTTGGGTATCAAACTCTCCCTTTTGTTTTATTGTCCGAGAGATCATATGTTTAGGAAACATTTGCACTGTGATTGTAGAAAGACACCGGCCATTACATGTCCATAGTTTCTATTCGATAATTTTTCACAATTTCCTGGTATAGTAGATCAAAAAAGGAGGAAAAGAAACCCGATTTACGGACCACAGTAAGAAGGCAAAAACTTTGGTGGATAGGAGAGTAGCTTTCACATGAATCACATGTTAATGGAAAGGGGAACAAAAATCTTCCACCCAAAAATACATGTTATGATGTAAAATTACTTCGATTTTTCTTGTATCCAATATATGAGGTAAAAGAGGAAAAAAAAGAAAAAAAAATAGAAAGAAAAAGGAAAGGGGGGAAAAAAAAAAGGGAGAAAAAGACATCATCTCGATTTGATGATTGCTTTTGATGGATTCCCCATTTCTGCTAATGTTAATGGGATTGGAACCTCACACCACCATTATTTGGTCCTTTACCTTTTATCTTTCACTTTTTTTGGTCAAAAAATTCCCTCTTGTTTTTCCAAAAGATTAGCCGGCATTTATGGCCTTAAATCTCTCCCTTTCTCGTTGCATCAAAGTACTGGGAAAGAGCTTTATCTTGAGTTAGAAGAAAAAAATCGAAAGTAGACACTTTCGGAGCTCGATCAGTGTCGAGTCTTCAAATTCGAGCCCTGCAGCATGAGCAAAGAGCAGCTGAAGCCTCTGCTGCTCCAGTTTGCTGCCATTGGTATGCAAGAGCTATATCTATTTTTTCTCAGTGATGGAGCCTGCAAAAAGAAAAAGAGGGAAATGCCAAAGGATTGTGTCTCTGTGTTCCCCCATTGGGACCAACCTCAGAGCTTTAATGGGAGAAACCAGAGACGGGGGATTGGCATTGTCACTTTCTCTCCACTGAGGGACAAAATTGCATAACCCAGATAAGATAGATGGCCTCAATGTAACCTGTCAAAGGTTGTTTCCTTTAATAAGCCCCTCAATCAAGAAAACAAAAACACAACATAAGATGACAACAAATTCTGAGTCTCCATGGACAAAAAGAAGGCAATATTCTGTCCCTGAAGGAAGCACACACACGGACCTTCTCAATACTTCCAAACCTATATCTCATTCTCCATGTCCATCCCTTTTTTGGTATCCAGGAAAACAAAGATCGTGAATTTGACGAACTGAAAGCACCTCGTACCAGCCAGCCAGGGCTAAACCGACCGTCTCAGTCGATAAGCTGAATATAGCTCGTGTCTCACCGGACAAAAAGAAAGAAAAGACACTTAGAAAGAGCAAAAAAACAAAAAAGAACAAGAATAATAATGTTATTAGATTAAATGAGGAAGATTGAAAGGAATCAACCAACAATGCAAATTGAAGTGCTCTATTTTTTATCCAAAAACCAACCAACCAACCAACCAACCGTCCAGCGAGGGGATTACAGCATAATAGAGCAATGTATGGGTTTTCGTTTTGCACAACCAATTGAAGCCGAAAAATTACCAACACTAGACTAAAACCAGAGGCGGACACATTTCCCTCTCGTTTCCTTCGATCGGGTTCTTCGATTCAGTACAGTCTCAGCACGCTCCGGGCAATCGACTGGGCGGGACCAGTCCTGCCCTTCCCGGCCCCGACTCCAATCCCACCGCCCCCTCCGCTCCTCCGGCTTCCCCTCAGTGGGGTCAAGTAGAATCTCAACAGCCCATTGTCGACATTATTTGGCGAATACCTCGCACTGCGGTTTCTCTCCAGGACAAACTCGTCCCTCTTTTTCTTCCCGTGTCCGTTCATCTCGATTCCATTCAGATTCCCGTTCTTTCGCCCAAAGGATCCCCCTAGGCTGTAGGAGTTCCTCGAGCTCACACTGCTATTACTCCGTAAAACTCTCCGGTTGAAAGCCAATCTCGGGTCCCCATTCCGGTCTTGCCAGGACTCAGAGAAGGACCTCTCAACCCCGTTCCCCCTGCTGCTATACCGATCATCATTCTCGTCCTTGTTCCCTCCCCTTCTGTGAATGAGTCCCCAAATGCTCCAAGCCTTCCACCTGCTTGACTTCTTGGGTCCCTTCCGATCGCCGTTCCCGATCACTGAGGCACTGTCCCTGAAGCCGATCTCAAACATATCAGAGCAATCGTCCCTAAGAGAGTTTGAGTTCGAGTCCCTTAAGTCCCTCAAGTCCCTCAAGTCTCTTAAGTCCCTCAAATCCCTCTCCCCAACGATCAACTTGGTGCCCTGGAAATAATCCATTGTTGCAGGGGAAACTTTCGCGTTCTTGGCGGATTTTAACTCATCTACCTCTGCCACGACCGCTGCTGCAGTCTTTCTAATTGAGCTCGAGCGATCAAGGCTCTTCCTCCGCCTCGAGGACGAGTCCAAGTAGTAATCCCGGGTCTGGGTTGACCCACCTGGGACCCCATCATCCTCCTCATCTATTGAGTTCATGGGCGGCTCCTCCACCGGAATCTGCGTATCAGTCCTCAGGACATGATTGACTGGTGGAGAATCTTCCACGACCGAGACCATCGTGGGGCCCATCCGGGGTGGTGGGAATGAGCGTCCAATCAGGTACCCATCCCAGGAAGCCCTTGGCTCATCGAAGGAGTACCTCGCATCGTCGAATGAGATCCGACCAGCATCAAGGGAGAACCTTGGATCAGTGTCACAAGATCTACGACCAAACCCGTAGTCAGCGATCTCAGACTGGGTTTCCCGGAACTGGCGGCCAATGGGCTTCTCGACGGGAAGAGTGGCAGAGCAGCCACCACCACCAGCCTCCCGCTGCTTCTTCAGCTTCTGCTTCCTCCGCCATTTCTGCAGCTTCTTGCTAAAGACCGAGGCGGCGGACCAGAAGCTGCCGGCAATGTCCTTGAAGTCCCTACCCGAGGAAGGCTTCTTAGGGTTCGAGTCGAGATCTATGTGGTCCTTCATTGTCCTGAGGTCCTCTGCGACGAGCTCCGTCGATGGTTCCTGCTCTTCTTCTTCTTCTTCTTCTTCCTCTTCCACGATCTCCGGGACCCTGTCTTCCACTACATTGGACTTACGTGCTTCTTCCAAAGCCCTAATTTCGTCTTCCTCCTCTTCAAATTCCTCTTCAATGTCGGGCTTCTCTGTGTCGGTTTCCGCGTCCTCTTCCTTGGACTCGAGCACGGGGCGGTGCTGGATGCTCAATGAGGCCGAATTCCGGGTCTCGACGTCGGCGGTCTTGGTCTCGTCGTCGATGGAGAAGAGGTTCCACAAGGTGTTCCGAACCCTGACGTCGCAGGATTTCCTCTGGGGCTCGAAAATGCCGGAGAAGAAACCCTCGTTCTTCGAGGCGGAGAAGGACTTGGTGCGGCGAAGCTCGGGAGGAAAGGAGGAGGAGGAGGAGGCAGCTGCGGCAGCGGAGGGCTTGAAGATGGCCTTGATGGCGGCGGCGGCGGAGGGCTTGCGGGAGGAGGAGGCGCCGTTGGATGAGGGCTCTAAGACGGCGAGGCGCTCACAGAGGCAAGAGGGGCAGAAGCCGGTAAAGTGCTCATCGGGGTGGCGGTCACAGGAGGTGGAGGGGCGGTGGGGCTGAGGCGGCTGCGGCGGCTGGAGCTGAGGGATTGGGGGCTCCGTGGTGGGATTCATACCCGGCGGCTCTGCTCAACAATCCCCACTCCTCTGCTCATATTAGACAGGAAATGTGAAGCTGAAGCAGTGAAGAAACAAACACCCAGAAAACGAAACTGAGAGCTCCGCACCGTTCAGTCCAGTCCAGTCCAGTCCAGTCCAGTCCAATTTGTTCACCTCAGAGTGCGAGATGGAGAAGCAGAAGAAGAAGAAGAAGAAGAGAGCTTAGCTAAAACAGTCTGTTTGGCTCCAACGGACAGTGAGTGGGGGATGTGCGAGAAAAATAATGATAGAACACAACGGGAAAATATTGAGAGAAAAATCCTCCTAGAAAGAGAAAGTGCGTGCGTTTGTAGAGAGAGAAGACAGAATCATAAACTGAATTTTCAATTTTATCCAAAAAAAAAAACCTGAATTTTCATTAATTTTATCTTATTCGGTGGAATTCCATTAATTTTAATTTACCTTGTTTTTCTGATAAAAACATATCCTCAACTTATCACTAGAAATTAGTAGCGCTCTCGTGCCGGCAGGGTTCTCGCTGAATTTCGAACCCCTTCATTGGGGACAAAGTGCCTCGCTGAATCTCGAATCCCTTCATTGTCGAGAAAGTGAATACATGATGGAGTGCAGTTCGCCAATTGTAAAGCACCTCATGATTTAATAGTTGTTTTTTAGCTAAATTTTATTTAACAACTATTTTTTTTATGAATAATTAATTAAGTAAAAAAAAATTAATTGATTTTGCGGGGGGTGGGGAAAGGAATTTTGGGAAGACATTTTTGGTGTGGTCCACACGCTTGGTCACTCACTGCAAGCTTTGCTTTGGCTTAGTTCCTTTTCTGCCCTTTATTTCTTGCTTAGGAGGGCTCCAAGGCAAAATGCCGTTTATGCCCCTACAAGGCTTGTTTTCCTACGGCCGCGGATTCCGATGACCAGAAAGGCCTCGGCGAGTGGTTTGGGAAGCGGGTTAGGCACAACCCAATCCCGGTTTTCTGTTGTCTTTTGCATTAATAATACTTAGACATGGATCCGTGCTACTCTCAACGATTAAATTTAATAGTTGAATTATCCTACTTGAAGAAAATTTAAGTAGTTGAATTATAAATTAAAATGACAAAAAAATATATATATATATATATATATATATATAGTTAGGAAAAGAAAAGTTCGAAAGCCACTCGTCAAGTTCGAGAGATGTTTAGGCTACAGTACTTTTTAACTAAGATAATTTGAGATATATCTTAAAAAGAAATTAAAATTAAAACAATAAATTGGGCGAGCGAATGAACGGAAGAAAATAGAGAAATTCATGGGAGGAGAGAGTCGATGAGCAAGAGAGAGAAAGCAGAATTAATTGGGTGATTATTAGAGTAGAATTACAATTTTAATTTTAATTGAGTTATTATGATTATTAGTGCGGGCGTTTTAGAAAAAATGTAAGTTAAAGCACAAGTTTCTTTCTCACTTTTGTAGCTGTATAGATATAGATTAGAGAAATGTGCATTTTATTTGGATTATGTTTTTGTGCCTTTTCAACTGATATATCATCATTTAAGATTATTCCATTAACGTAGTTCGCGAAGTTCGAATTATCATTGACTAAAGCATAAGAGAGTAATTATTTTTTATGGTGATACGATATATAATTTATGTTATACTTTGAGTCCTTTCATCGAATAAATGTATGCTACTAAAAATAAAGTGATTCGGAAGTGATATTTATCGGCTCCGACTCGATCAAGATCCAAATAAAAGTGCAAATGCTTCAAAAGACAACGGGTCGAGTCGAAGTTCCTCAAATTTTTCCCACGCCATAGAAATATATATATATATATATATATATATATATTTTTTTTTTTTTTGTTTATCAAAGTCAGCAATTACGGATTGGTTGTATTCACAAGAGAGGAACAAAAGTCGTAAGAGGATCATGGGAGTGCCCAAATGCTTTCCTTTCGAAGCACCTTTTAAATTTTCCCTCCATTTTTTAAAGAGGAAAAATACACAAATTCTTCGTTATTTATCCTTTTTAGATAATAATAATAATTATTATTATTTTGTTGTGTCTTTTGATCTTGGGGTTGCTTTAGATTTTCAAAGATTCCTGCCGAGGGTGAGGCAGCGAGGAAATAAAGGGACCGAAAAACACCGTACCATAATTGATAAATAGCGTTTTATGGGTATAAGCTTTATTAGAATATAACTCGCTCGTAACATGTCGCGGTTAAGATCAAGACAGACATCCGAATGAAAATTAATTATATCTATATTTAATAGATTGAGAATATTTTTTGATCATTTCAAAAATGAAAGAAAATAAAAGAAAAAAAGATTAAAGAAAAAAAAAAGCAAATCACGCCATCACACTCACTCTCGCTCACTACTACTTTTTTTTTTTTTTCCTCTTTACTCACATATCGCTTTCTTTGTTTCTGCTTTTGTTTTCTTTGCCCTCCACTTTTCCTTTTTCCTGTTTGGCCCTTCTTTTTGTCTTCCCCTTCCCTCCCCCTTTCCTTTTCCCACATCTCCCAAACAGTCCCATTCCCTCCAATTGCTGTCTCACCAATTCCCTTCATATCACCACCCGTACTCCCCCAGTACTCCCTCCCTCCCTCCCTCCCTCCCTTGGTGCTTTGCTATGCTACTACCGAATAAATGATCCGCACCCAATAATGCATCGTATATATGGTCTGACATGACGTGAAAGTTTCACTCATAATGATTATACACTTGTCTATCGTCACGATATATGAATCGTAGGATTGATGTACGAGCGCATCATAAGGATTAAACATACGTCAAAAAGGCGCTAAAGTTGATCTCGTATTGAAAGGACGACGGTGTGTAGAATATTTACATGTAAAGTTCTGCCTATTACGTATGCAATGCCATCACAAAGTTACTTCGTGAGTTTCACAGTGAATGGCATTATTCAGATATGTTGAGGAAAAAAGCACCAGGGCGTTCTATCAAGGATGATCGATCGGCTTCACATGATCGAGAGAGAGAGAGAGAGAGATTGAAGCAAAAGAATTTACATATCTCATATTTCGGATTCTTTTGCAGTTACAATCAACTTCGGTGTGATTTTCCTCCAAAATCAGCTGGAGTTTTCTGATTTCGTTAATTATTTTACAAGACATGTCTCGGAGAGCATACTACGTATAAATCATGAACAAACATGTATCATGTAGAACAATTTTACACCTCATATTGTTTATTAAATATATATATATATTGTTGGATTTGATCATATCGTCATGCTGAGATTGGTATTGCCCAGTTGGTGTAGTGTCCGTTCCCTGGCTGGACAGGACTGGAGGGATCAGTTTTAACACGAATCTGGGGACAATGCTTCACTGCCCTGTGAAAGCCACTCTTCAGAGATGTCCCCTCCCTATCCATAGTCCCACTCCCAAACGAAGGAAACTCTTTATTTTTTAAAATAAATCCTTTGATATATTTACTCCTTCCCCTGAAGCTGATGATTAATTGCAAGTGCAGCTTTTTAAAAATATAAATTTTGAAAAATATTATGTCGTCTCCTCCGGACGGTCCATTGTACCTCTTAAACTTTTATCCGCACAAGCTCCGATGCAAATACAGATCTAATCGTCCTGGAGGCATAAGGATCATTGAGTCGATAATTTTCATATAGTCTTTAGATTACATGTTATCGATTAAAAAATAAATAAAAAATAAAAAGTAGTGGGGGAAGAAAAAGTAGGGGACTCCGACGAGGGAAGGACCGAGGGGGAAGGGGGAAGGGCGAGGGGAGGAGCTGAGGGTGGTGTGGGGACGTGTCAAGTTGTCAACAGCAGACACAAGGCAAACAGTGTGGGCTCCACCCCACCTCTGCTTTTTCTTTTTCTTTTTTCTGGTAGTAATGAGATATCGTTTATCACTCCTACTAGCCAATGACAATAGATGAATCTCTTAGACAATCGCAAAGAAAAATACAATGCGAAAGAATACTAGTAAATTAGTATGTACAATTGCAGTTAAGATCTTTACAGTCTCGAACTAAACCTCCTACTGACTACAAGGATCTTCAGTCAAAATTAGATGAAGATTTCAAGTTCATAAATCTTATTCAAGGTCGGGAATCTGCTTCAGATCTTCGTAATAATTTTCACAACAGAGCTAAACAATAGGGCGTTGAGCATACTTTATCGTTATCGGGCTTACCACACCAACACAAGAAGACAACGACAAAGGCGCTTCAAGTTCCTACACCCCAGCCACTAGAAGGGTCGATGACGGTTAGACTTCATCGAAGGTGATCTTTGCAGTCAGATATCGACCTAATTGGGCTGGAAAGCCTCAGATTGCAAGCTAGAAAGCTTGCAACGACCTAAAACACAAATAAATCTAACAAGACATGGCTTCGATATTCAAATTTAGGATTTGTTTCAAGAAAATCAACCCTAAATTTCAAATATTTAAATTGGATTTTGGTAGATCCGCTCGAGATCATTGAAAATCCAGGTGATCCAAGAGTGTCGCCCATGGATCTTCAAAGATCTAAGTCATCTCCTCAGTCCATGGCTAAGCTGCAGTCCCGAGCATAGATCCGGTGGGGTCAGCTGGTCGGAGTCTTCATCGGAAGGCCACTTTAATTAAATTACTATTATACCCCTCCATGCATTCCAATTTCCAGTTTATTAACATTAATTAAACAACAACCAATTTTCTAATTTATCTTAATCATCATTCATCATCAATACTTTTAAAAGTAAATTCCGCTCCAGGCCCTGTTTGGTAATTTGGCCTAGTGAGGACAAAGCTGCAGCATTTTACCTCAATTGTCAAACAGTCCCCACGTGTTTACGTCCTTTCGAACTGCACTCCCCATTTGATGTCAATATTTTTTCTTAATACTAACAATAAATGTATAATAATAATTTCAATAATGGGATGCGCGAGGCATTCCCTTTACAACCTTAGCTACTTCAATCAATTCATACAGCTACGACGAAGATTCTCTTTTTTTTTTTTCCATCTTGTCATATATACTCAAGCATCTAAAAATTCAGAAATTAATTTTTCTTTGTCCATGAAAATGTTCTTTATGATACTAATGGGAACGACATAACTTTTTATTTATAAGTACAAGGTATAACTTATATACGTCATAATGAAATTTAAATCAAATAGTAGGTGAGTTAGATTATATGCCTGGATAGACCGAGGTGACAATCGTCTCGTTGAAATTTTGACATTATAAAAAAAATTACATAATTCCTTTTCTTCGATTTTTGATAAAAATACTTATGTCCGCCTCTCTAATTCTAAGAGTTTACCTCCTTATTTGTCCCTTACGGATTTGCCCTCTTGACCCAAATCCTGTGTCTATCCTTGATCATGTGAATCTCAAATAATTAACAATTTTGGATACTCTCTTGTTAATAATCCACGAAGGAATATAGTATTCCTAGCTTCCACTAAATTAATTATAGTAATATATAAGTATATATAATTAAAATAAGAAAAGGGCAGAGAATATTTCTGTGAAGTTTCACAGTTTAAATAATAACTGAAAAAAAAAATTCACATGAGAGGAGATGGAATATTAATTGATCTGAGGTTGCGGATAGTAGTAAAGAGACCCGCCGCCGAGTCACGAGAAAAAAAAACATATATATGTATATATATATAAACATAAAATATTTATTATTATTGTTCGTATTATTGAATTCCCTTTTTTTTGTTTAAGGGTACAATAATGACTTAGGTCACCGCAATCTCATTCTTTAACACGGGGACCCAATTATTGAGCACGAGTAGGAACCGGCTTAAATTTCCTTTTGCATGTTTTCTTCTAGTAAAATAGATTCCTTCCAATCCCAACCTCCACGACAATATAATTTTCTTTTTCAGAAAAAAAATAAAATAAAATTGCCGACCATTCCCAAGATGACAGGGTTTTATTATATTTCTTTCTTTCTTTTTATTAATAACTATGTATTTTAATTATAAATATATACTAGAGTAAGGCTCGCCCTTCCTGCGAGAACGGAGAAACAATTTTTGCAATACAACTTTTTTTTTAGAAAATTAACAAAATGGTCATTCAAAAATTTAAAAACTAATAAATTACTATTTGAAATAATTTTTTGAACAAAACGATCATTTAAAGATCAGAATCCATAACGTTTTGCTACTATCGTCAAAATTCCGTTAGTGCCGTCATGGAAAAATGACACGGACGCTTATGTGGCATCTAGTGGACAAACGGCTCCGATTAACGTGGCACTTGTTCAGGAGCGATGTCATTTGTTCTCATTCAAAAAACGACCGTTTATTTTTTTTTATTTAAAAAAAGTTACTTGCCCAGAACGACGCCGTCCTCACCCCACTCCCCTCCCCCAACCGAACAACGACGTCATTCCTCTCCCCCGCCCCCACCAAACGACGTCGTCACTATCATTACCTCCCTCCTCCATATAGGAATATTGACTAAAAACTTAAGAACAGCAAATCGTAAGTGAAAGAACTAACGGATGCCCGGGGGGGGGGGGGGGGGGGGGGGGGGGGGTGATGATGATGGTGACGACGTCGTTCGGTGGGGGCAGGGGAGATGAATGACGTCGTTGTTCGGTTGGGGAGGGGGGAGTGGGGCGAGGACGGCGTCGTTTTGGGCAGGTAATTTTTTTTTTATTTTTATAAACGGTCATTTTTTGAATGAGAACAAACAACGTTGGTCTTGAGCAAGTGCCACGTTAATCGGAGCTGTTTGTCCACTGGATGCCACATAAGCGTCCGTGTCATTTTTTCGTAATGGCACTAACGGAATTTTGACGGTAGTAGCAAATCATTATGGATTCTGATCTTTGAATGATCGTTTTGTTCGAAAAATTCTTTCAGGTAGTAATTTGCTAATTTTAAAATCTTTCAATGACCATTTTTCTAGTTTTCTCTCTTTTTTTTCTGTTATTCAATTATATGTAATAATTATGAGTTAGTAGATGTAATTCACATATTGAAGTAACTAATTTTTTTTTAAAAGAATAAAAGTAATTA
The DNA here is from genome assembly GCF_007655135.1 of Punica granatum. Taxonomy (NCBI): domain Eukaryota; kingdom Viridiplantae; phylum Streptophyta; class Magnoliopsida; order Myrtales; family Lythraceae; genus Punica; species Punica granatum. The sequence goes on along the minus strand of NC_045127.1, from coordinate 1,329,124 downwards.
GCCCGGTATATAATATGTTCAAATCATAAACTAAAAGTCATTAGGAAAGATAAAAATAAATGAAAAGAGTATAACAAAATTGATGTGAGACCATAAAAAAAAAAGCTGGCAATTGTAATTTTATTCTCAAATTTATATTAATAATCTATTTTATTTATGATAACATGATATATGTATATGATAATATTGTATTCTCGTGCCTTATTGGGGAGCCAAAAGATCGTATTAAAATTTTCTCACTCATCTAAAGGTGCAATGGTAAGAAATTATTGTTGGGTAAAAATACTTTTATTAATTTATAGGAGTAAAAGGATATAACTAAAATTTTCACTCTAGACATACAAAGATAAGAAATAATTGAGATCATTTTCATTGAAGAGAATGATATTATTTTCACTTGTAGATCAATTGTTACAATATAAATATCGTTGATTCAAGCAAATTAAATAATATATTTTTAATTTTCCAAATCCCACCGAGCGCCACCTATGGCGATATATCGTTATGGGTCACTTGAAAAAATTTCCCACAAGCCCTTTTTCTTGTAGCGTGATTAAATTGATGTATTAACCTAATTATTATCTCTTGAACTATGTATGATGAATGAAAATGTGATTTTACGTATTATAGAAGTTCATTTACACCATTTAATTGTGTATGCATGGGTGGAACTTGAGGGGGAAGGGTGATAGTCGTCCCTTTAGAATTTTCACGCTTTAGTAAAATTTATATATAATTGTTCGAATTGTAATGGAATTTCTTATGTTCACTCCTGACTCGAAAAAAAAGGAAAATCTTATTATTCACCCTTTATATAAGATGTCGCCCTTCTAAATTCAAATCTTGAATCCGTCCTTGTGTATGCATGATGGAAGGAGTTTCTACGTAAAAATATAATCATGGTAAATGTATATATCGCAAATTCTCAATCTTCCTTTCTTCCTCTTAAAAAAAGAAAAATTCTTCCTTTCTGATCTATCTTGCTAAATTAATAACGTATGAGTGATATGATTACAGACATATATGTATGTGTATCGAAATTCAAAAGAATAGTGCATGCATGCATGCCAATGTACAGGCATGTGTAATTACTGGGGTCCATATATATGTCTAGTGGACACTGATCTGAGACAAAAATTCTTGCAATAGTGAGCTGTGGCCCCATGTCATCTTCCTCTCTTTTTCTCTTTTTTTCCTCATCCTTTGTAGCCAGAGCCCCCTTGTTATATACAGACATGTATAAATACATATATGCATAATATATATGTCAATTGTAAATCAATTAAACTATAGCCTTTATATAATTTAAATTTTTTAGTATCCCAATAAAGAAAGGGGCAAGGACCCAATTTTTTCAATGTAAGTACTCTTTTTTTTCGCTTTCAATGCGGTGTTTATATCTGTTCCCCAGCGTCCTCCCTCACTGATTGATGACTTTTTTTTTTTTGGATTAGCCACTTTGATTGGTATATATATTTAGTGGGATAGTCCAAAGCCCCAAGTCCCCACCTACCTTCATGCATTTGTAGATTGATGGATTGATATTAGCCAAGGAATGTCTCCCTACATTCCTTTCTTTCACTTTAATTTTGTGCTATCTGCTTATTTATTATAATTGATTATCATATACATGTGATATATAGAGATCTCAAAATAACTTTATTTAAAGCGCTCTTAGCTAGAACAATATATACTATTATACAAATCACTTCTTAATCATAACATACTTATAATAGAGCTTTCTTGAATCATTTTCATATTTAAATACTCATATTTGTTTTAAAAAAGTTAATAGTTGTATTCACCAAAAAAAAAAGTTACATGTGCATATATGTCATTAATAATTATTAGAAAAACTTTTATTTCGATGTGAATCTTAGTATTTGAAAGCTCAATTAGGTCCTGATTAATCCTATCAAATTGGATCAGTCCACTAAGAGCCAAATCTCTCACAGTGTGAATTGTCTCAATTCACAAGTCACGAACTTGAGATCTTAGGAGAACAAGCGCCGAACAGTTTGAATCAATAAACGTTGGTAGAAAAAACCCGTTTTATTTACTAGTAATTAACTAAGAGAGAGAGAGATAATAGTTAACAAAAGTGAAAATTAATACATTATCAGTGATTTTTTTTACGTTGATTATTATGCCCTTTGGGTTTATAAGAAAAAAATTATCAGAAGATCAGAACATTAACATTAAAGCCAATTATTCCTAGTCTCTTTTTTCTTAAACACACGTATATTTCTTTTTTTTTCTTTCTTTCTTCCCTTTTCTTCCTTTTGGTGTGTTTTCTATCTCTGCCTCAATTAAATATAAATATATATGATATTAAATATATAAGATCATTAGGCATGGAAAGAAGATCGTTACTGGGCACTGCTCAGGCGGCCATGCAAAACAAAGAAGGATTTGATCATGTCTGATGTATATTGAATATAACTTATATGTAGCATATCATATATATATATATATATATGCTGACACTAGAGAATTATAATATGGAGTGGAAGAAGTAGAAAATTGTTTTTTTTTGGACGTTGAATTAGATTTTCTTTACCCATTTTTTTCAGTAGTTATTAATTTTAAAATTGGAAAGGAGTCTCTGTGACTGTGAGGGAAGCTGGGAGCTGAAGATTCGGCGATCAGAGGAAGAAGGAGAACACACACACACATACATATATATATATATATACACACACACTGAGGAATAGAAATGAAATGAATAATATTGGAGGAGGGGATGAGATGGGAGTTTCCTAAATTTAAATTAGGGTTTGTCGTCTGTCGTCTTTATGGACAAGGTAGGGCAGGGAGAGCTAAGCTTAGCTGAGCAGCTGAATATAAGCTTTATGCAGTACTGGAGAATGAGCTTTTCTTTCCTCGTTCCCCTCAATAATATTTATATTATTCCCATCTTCCCTTTTATTTTCTTGTCATCTTCTCCATGAAAATCAGACTCGTCACAGCACAGCAGAATATTGTTCTTTTTCTCCCACCCAGCAGTCTCTCTCAGGCTCTAAGCTGCAATTTTGATTGTCATTCCATTCCAAACATACCCAAAAAACAACAACAACAACAACAAAAAAAGACACGTTTAGTATTTTCAGTTCAAGTGTTTAGTATTTTAATTCAAGTATTTAGTATTTCTAGTAATCGAAATTAGTACAAGTGTTTTTTTATTTCTAAATATTTAGTATTACGATTGAAGTATTTAGTATTTTGTATAATCTGTCACAAATATCAAAAGTACTAAACAATTTAACTAAAATACTATTATAAATATTTGAACTAAAGTATTAAACGTGTCACGGTAACACGGAGTCAGATAAGAAATTCCCTTAATAATAATAATAATAATAATTTATAGTAGATATCTTGTTAGGGAAAGAACTCCCAGCTAATTTTCCAATGGTCGGAAGGACCAACGGGAAAAAGGCATGTTAATAACACTTCTCTAGGATAATTTTTTCTTTTTCGTAATACATGAGATGTCTCATCTCGTAATATCTCTCAGGATGCATGTTTAAGTTATGATTTCTCTTAGGGCCTATATTATACATATGGCGCACTAATTAGTGGAATCGGATTTCAAAACAAAAGTGTGTTATTGGTTTTAGGAACATCATAATAATAATGATAATAATAATAATAATAATTCCCCTCTCCCTCTCTCTTTCTTTTATTTTTCTTTTTGCCCTTAATGTACTCTAAACTAATATTCTGCTATATATTATAGACTAGATTAGAAGTGAATTTCGTGATATGCAAAATTAATTTCTCTAAGTTCTGACCCTTCTTTGGGTACAAATTTCCAACTTAATTATGGTCCATTTGCAAAGTAGCAAAAGACACTAATTAATTTGGGTATTTAGCTTCTATAAAATTGAATTATTTTCATGAAAATATGGTCAAAAAGAGTAGCTGCTAAAGCTCTTAAGCAGGAAAAATTAGGACTTGGAGTGATAGAGAGAGAGCATATATCTATATCTTATTGGGGCCATGGGTGATCGAACTTGTCATCATTAAAATATGAACAAGAACGTGGAGATTAATTAATTAAGTTGATTAATTTTTTGGGTTGAAAAATGGAAAGGCGGTGTGTATATATGTTAACAGCTAGCTATTGGTGGCAATCAAATTATGCAAATTAAAGATAGATAGATAGATAGAAATGTGAAAACATGCGCACCCCAAAGATTCCACAAATTTCGCCGAAGCCATTATATGTGTCAAATAATGTTGTCTTACTATACCCAACTATCATTATTATCCTCCCCTAATCATCTTCATCATTCATTCCTAAACATTAATTAATATATCTAGCTGTGACATGTCCTTAGATCTTGAGCAGGAGCTAGCAAGCACACAAAAAAGCTCAACTTATAATTACGTACGGCGAATCTCAATATCAATCTCCTGGTAAATAATAATACTCGCTCTAATTTACAAGTTCGCAAAATATTCGCTTAAGTGTTCTCGGTCTATCAGTGCCAATTAAAGAGGAGGGCCTCCTAGAAATTATCAACCAAAAGAATTTTATCTTTAGCGCCACGCTGTGTAAACCAGGAACAATAAGCAATCAAGCCTTGAACATTATGATCCGTGGATTTTGAAAATAAAATAGTTATTGGAACAACATTCGTATGAAGAAAATGTGTTTCATGGTTAAGAGGTGAAAAATACGAAACTCTTTTTTTTTTGGGGGGGGGGGGGGGGGGGATGCGGTTTGGGGGTTCTTATTGTGTGAATTATCTACCTTCGATTCTCATTATCATTCGGTGGGAGAAAATGAAAAGGAAATATTATCAGAATGCAATGCAAATTGCAATGCATGTGTTTGTGTCAACTTTCAACAAAAGTGAAAATAAAAAAGCAGAACCCATCATTACCCATTAGAGAAATCAATGCAAAAGCACCAATCTAATTGATTCCCTTTACCCCACACAGACACAGTGTGGTATGGATGTGTGCACACCCAACACCCATCGATCGATCATCAGGATCACATTGTCATTGTATGTATTATCTACGATATGATTATGCCACCCTAGTTTCCTCCTCCAATATACATATCTATATACTACTTATTATAAAGCGCCAGGGACCAAAAATTCACGAGGATAGTTCGGTCCTGTCTTGGATCTAATTAGATATATCTTACAAAAGCTAGTTTACATTTGGAATTTCGATGATGAGTACTTACTTTTACTCTAGCTAGAGGGTACGTTTGTGGACTAGAATATATAAGTACACTACACATAATATATATGCATGCATGCGTGAACCGTATAATTCAATGATATTATTGATCATAGAAAGAGAGATCTCAGTAATGTATAGGACAAATATATATATATATATATATATATATTTATATATGGGGACAAGGTCTCTCTTGTGACCACCCTCGATTTGTCATAATTAGAATGTCTTTTGGAAACTTGAGAAAATAAATCTGTATGCTAGAACACATTAATGAAATTATAAGAAGGGGACAAGGCGAAGGTAAGAGACTCTAGCAAGGGTTTTAGCTAGGTTGTGTATTATTAACCTAGAATTATAATTGCTCACACTCCACATAACCCTATCCACAGATATATAATTCCTACCTCATGAAGGATAGTTACTTTTGGCATTAATTATGGTAAAAATTATTTTCGACAAATAAGGCTACACATGCGGTAGGTCTATATAATATGTGATCACTAGGCTTAGTCCAATAGAATTTAAACTCTTCTTGGGGATATTATATGGCCATGTATATGCATGATAGCATGGAGAGTGGAAGGAAGGGGATCCCAAGAAGAATGTAGAGTTTGGCATGTTACTAAAGCAAGACAAAAGCACACTAAGAAGCATACAACGAGTTAATTTTCAGGCTATACTTTCTTTGGGATTTACGAAAGGGAAATCCCTTACAAGATCTACATTAATATTCTTTCTTTGCCCGCCTTTGCCCTAATTCATGCAATTGCATGTGCTTAGGCAGAGCAGCATTAATATTACATGCATACACTACTGACATGCCTTGAGATTTACCCTCCAAAAAAAGAAGAAAAAGAAAAGGATTTTATATTTGGGAATTCATCAAGTGCATGGAAATCATCATTCATGGCAGAGAAATTAGGGTTTCAAAGTTGAGGTGAAGGTGGGACTGGGGCAAAGGCAAAAGGTGGTTTGTTTTCTTTTCTTTTCCCTTTTCTTTGGTGGACTTTTTCTTTTTGGATGGGTTAGAATTGGAGAAGCTGAAACCATGATGAATAATGAAATTGGCAAACTACGGTCTATGTAAATAAATTTTATCTATAAATTTACTGAAGTCTTGGACTCTCAACTAATAGGTTAAGAATATTGCGTGATTTTGATTTAATAAAAAAGCAGAGGACATAGAGATTATGACAGGAATAAAAGAGAAAGGTGTTCACACTTCACACGAGAAAGAAGAGAGAAATTCCCAATCTTTTTTAGTTTTTCTTTTTTGGAATTCAGTGCTGTGAGATGAGATCATTGATTTGTTACTCATTTCTTGCGTATGGTGCTGTTGCCATCAAATGTTATGAAAGAAGATATGGGCCAAAGGGAGCATTTTCAATGAATGGGCCTCTCCACTCTGAAACTTTTAATTTGCAGCTGTTCATGGAGCCCTTTCAGATTGATGAAAGGCCCCTTTCATCTCTCTTTGTCAGTTCTAATCAATACAGCAATTCACATCAATCTTCACTATCTCAACTCAATGGTATCGATTGTTTTTCGGTGAAGAGGATGATCAAACTACAAGTCCCGATTCCCTGCAATCATCGGAACATTAACGTGCAAGTAATGAGATTAAACAAGCAAAATTCTGTGAATTGATTTCTTTTTATTATCCCAATGCATTTTCTCTTCATATGTATCAGACCAATTTATTCGAGAAAGCCTACAGCCTGTGACATCCTATCTATGGTTCGGAGACTACAGAAGCCTAAGACTACCGACTCTAATATCCTATCTATTGTTTGGAGACTACAGAAGCCTTTGCATGGGGCCTCCCATAGGCATTCTCGCCATTAGCTCGTACCAAAGTTGCGAGCTCGTTAACCTTTTCCACAATTGATGGAAGACAATCTGCTGCATTGTTGAATAGTCGAGATGAGGGTCCACTTGAAAACTCATCTTGTGATACCACCGCCAGTAGTTCGGAAAACAATCGGGATGTAGCCTCAGCAGCATTTTCTAGGCTGAGCAATGCTTCGCTGCACTTCTTGATTTTCTCCTGCACTTCCCCTTCTCGGGAAGATACGTCCATTAGGTTCGCCATTGGGTTCTCCAAAGGCTGCAAAGTAGATGTAATAGAATTTAATAGACTAAGAAAATGAAGAAATATCTTTCTAAATGCTTCAAGCAGCTTGATGATACGCGTGGCGAGGGATTTCAAGCGTAAAAGAAACAAGCGGTATACCTGGTCATAAGATTCAGCTGTTTCCAGATTTTTTGTAACCTTTACTGCTGAATCCTCCAAAATAGGGTAGCTGGGCAGGTTCTTCGATTCCTTGGGGCAGTACAAGTTTTTGTGACCAAAGTTTTGACCAGGCGAGCCGACAAATTTCTTCCAATCTCCAATATAGTTTCTTCGAACGAAAAAGCGTGAAGAATATCTTTTCCTTGCTGATGATTCCTGTCTCTCTATCTGTAAGTAGATGATCAAAGTCGGTCCAAATCAGGCACTACAATTGTCAGCTCAATTAATTTGTATCTTCAATATGACTGAAATTGAGCAGAACCTAGCATAATCAAAATCCTGGGATAAGCGCCCGTAGGGGACCTCAAGGGGCAAACTTTAAAGTTCATCCAAAAGGTACTGGACGTCCTAAAAGCATCAAGTGGTCAAACCACAAAAGATTCTCAAGACTCGAATTGCTTTACCCAGTAACTTATATTATGGCATGTGAATTAGTCACCTTATGAGCTGCCGATAAGTTCCCAAAGTGCTCTTTGAACAATTCAGTCTCTTCAAGTTTTGTGCAGGTTGTATGGACATCAGCTCTTTCCTGCAATTCATTTTCCATTTGATCTGCATGCAACTTCTCTGCCGCGTGGTCATGGACTAAGCCATCAAAGATACCATACTCTTTACTCATATCCAGGGAAGTGAAGGCATTTTCCTGCACTTCGCATATGCTCCTTTGATGAAGCTTATAATCATAAGCAAGAGAGCGCTCCCAAGGTGTGAGCCCATGACCCTGAGGATATCCATTGCAATCTCGTCTCCCTATAAATTTTTTAGCTGAAAAATTCCAGGCACGTGATAAGGCAGATAAGCCATTTTAAAGTAATATGATCAATGGAGTCCATGTATTGAATGTGTTAATTAATCTGTTACATGATGTTGGAGTAAAAGGACAAACATTACCAACATTGGCACTTGGGAGAAGGAACCAGTGTTTCTATTCTTTTACTCTGGCTAAGCGGATAATTGGGTGACACTAAATCTCGATCTCAGATTTGAAACAAAACTTACTTACATTGTGAAGACACTGGAGTCTTTTCATTCTTGGGGCCCCATGCTGGTGGGGAGTTGTGTAAGTCCGTGAATACAGTATAGACAGTCAACCAATGGTTTTCTGCAATGAAGCCACTGAAGCACAGAAGGGGTAATGAGACAGGGAACATTTCAAAGCAATTACATGAACATAGGACACACTTTATCGAACTATTGAATGCTTACTTGCTGTTGCTTTGACTCAATGGAGAAATTTCATAGCTTTCGAGATCAGAGTTTCCTGATTCATCTGTAAGACATGAACCAGCACTCTCTCCAGGATAACTTTTATGTGGAGTTTGAATATCCTGAGATCGAAGCACAGGTACTGTCAATGAGGGATATTACTTTTATTTCTTTCACTTGTCAGAGTGACATCAGAAACAACAGCTAGATATATCTTTTGAATAAAAAAATACACAAGAGAGAAGAAAAATGCATAGAAACTTTAATTACTCTAGACTGTTGCTTAGCAGTCAAAATGGGGTGGAAGGATGCTTGTTTAGTGGCCAGCACACTAGGGGAAAAGGAAAAACATCTGATGTTTAGTTGCCAAATATACCAGGAAAAGTTCAAACAAACGCAGTTTTTGCTCGCCGTAGAAAAGTTGCTAAAGAATAAAATTTGGACTGTCAAGTGTTCCAGCAGAATAGATATTCCACATATTAACCTTCATCATTAGACTTAAATATCCGGATCCAGAAAAATATGCAGTATGTATCAGTTGCAGAACTGCAATCCTTCACGTAAACAATGCAGAATTAATCACTTTTTGAAGACATTTCATTGGATTAAGCAAATTTGACGATCAACAACTGACACTGCAGGAAGCAACAACTTTAAACTAGTGCAGACAATAATGGAGTGTACCGTAACATGAGATATGGAGGTTCTGTAAACCAAAAACATTATTAAAGAGCTTTAGATCTTCAATATTGTCAATGCCCCCGTGTATACATATTACCTGAGAAGGAACATCAGAACTTTGAGTGTCCACTTTGGCCTGTGCCCATTTTGGTAATAGCGAAATTCGAAACTTGAAATTTGAATTCCCTTGACCACCCTCTTCTAGGCAAAACATTCCTCTGGTTCGACTGAAATTACATAGAAGCATCTCTCCAGTATTCATACCAAGTTGCTCATCTTCAAACTCAACTATCCGAGTAAAAGTTTCTGGCTTGTCCAGACTCCCTGGAGCCAGCGGATCAGACTTTTCTGTTATTGCTTGCAACATTCGGGAAGAAAGATGAGTGGGTAGTTTCCACACAAATATGCAACCATCTCCACCCACCTGAAAACATCAAGATTTCAGTTAAGTGAAACATGATAGACTAAGCATTGCAGCTCAACAGGAACTCACTGATACGATGTGCCTGCAGTCAGGTAAGAAGATGACACCAGTTATAACTTCACCATGACCCATTGCTTGAGTAACCATCTCTCCACTGACGAAATCATACATGCATATAGACTTGTTAGAGTAGGAACAGACCAGGTAACTGCAACTTGGATCCATGGTAACCTGCATAAATTAACTAAGCCTCAATATAAGGATTTGAAATGGCAAGACTAATGCCTTATGTAAAATGATAAACACACCTTGATTGGATCTCCATAATCTTTGTTTGGCTTGAAGGATCTCATCAACTGCCCGGAAGCTATGTCAAATACATTTATCTTTTTATCCTGGCATAAGAAAGTTCATAATGGTTTGGATAATGAGCACGAGAAGAAGAATATATTTCCTGTTCGCTGAAGCCAAGTATCCTATTCATCTTTCTTATGCATGAAATGCAGAGAAATGTAATCTATATATGTAGCAGTTAGAATAGCTCTCTTTTGGTCATATCCTTATCCATCCAAGGACGCTTAAACTGAATGTCAGGATGCTAGCTGTACCTGCCCAACCGTGACAGCAACATCCATTGATGGATCTAGGACCATGTCATAAACAGTTCCACTAGAAGCAATCTGATGATGACAACGTGAAGTGCTATAATTGCCTTTGGTCAGGAAAACATCACGGACAACAAGAGATCTGTAGGAAAGAAAATGATGTACCTAAGATTTCTCCGTTATTGTATTTCTAATTGTCGTATTGCATAAAATAATTATTATCAAATTGTGGCATACCTGTCAGCACTGCAGCTCACGAGCTTATGGCCATCAGCAGTGAGTTTGACAGAGGTAACAGCAGCAGAATGATCAACTATGCTTTGAACAAGTTCAAAGTTCCTGAAACAAAAATCTTTTAGTTTTGAACAATAAAGTGGAGAGCCAACTATAAAACACAAACTCTTCTGAAAACCTTTTGACATCATAGACGTGGATGACCCGGTCACGTCCCCCAGAAGTAAGCAAATGATTACCATCGTTTACTCTAGAAACAGTATCTTTTTTGTTGAACAAGTTGAAGTCCAAAGAGAGGATTTCAGCATCATGAGCCCCCTGAAAAAGAAATAATTTCATTAGGACATAACAGTAACATCATTCATTGTAGCTTCTTTTATTGGAAAGAATCAGATCCAGAACTTCAAAACTCCATGAAGCGTACTCCAAGTTACCTCCAGACACAAGTAGTCAGAAGATTGTAGGCTATAGATGTGGAGGTTTCCATTGGAATCCCCGGCAGCAAGGAACTCTCCATCTGAACTTACTGCTAATGAACGAAATCCATTGAGAGTGCCCGGCTCAATTGTGTCACGCTCAAAAATCCCAGAACTCACTGGAGTGTAAAAAAATAAAAAAATAAAAAAAATAAAGACAAAATATCAGCGAGACCGAAATGAGAAATAATGGCAACGTCGGTAAAGGAAACATCAAATGAAACTGGTATGCAACTATACCCAGATTTGATTTGCCGACTAGTTTTGAACCCGCTGACTGGCAATAGGCAGTATCAGTGGACAACTCGGGATGAGATACGAAATCCCATAATCTGATTGTGCCATCAGCCGAGCATGTTGCAAAAGAAATACCACCAGAACAGCCTCTAGCTGTGCAGGCAACAGCAGGATTATGCAAATTCTCACAGCAGAGGTTCTTGATATCCCATATGCTTGTAGTATGTGAAACTAGCATGCAGCATCTTGTGGCCTGATAAGAAGCAAACAATCGTTTAAATTTCCTTCTATTGTGAATGGTCCATTACTGAAGTCAAGTTGATGACAATCTAAGTGATAAAAGAAGATTTATCGAAACCAACGCTCTAAGGAGAAACAGAAGCACATTAAGATCACAATAAGGTAATAAGCTCACCTTATCAACATCATGAATGTCCCATATATAGAGGCTGTGATCTCCATAAACAACCGCTGGAATAATCCATAATCCACAAACATTATTAGTGGGAAAACAAAATCATAATGGAAATTTTTTTAAAATTTCTCCTTACCAATCTTCTTGGACGTCAAGAACTGACAAGCTACAGCATCTGGCAGACCTGCTCTGTGCCGAAATTTTTTTTCATAGGAATTGGTGCAGGCATCATCTCTATGGGACTGACACTGTTTGCCTGTTGGATACGATAAAACTCCAGCACATTCAAGTTGGCCAACAGAGACAAGTTTTACTAATCCACTACTGCATGCACAAGCGACTAGCTCTTCTGATACTGATAGAGCAAAACCTTTCTCGACCTGACAGTATAAAACTTTTAAGTTGTGAAAACAGTTTAGAAGAACTTCCAAGAAAACTAGAATCAAATATGTAATTATCAATCTGCTACTTTGACATGTAAACATTTCAAGCAATGCTAACTATTAGTTCAAGATCATCTAAATTTCACCAAGTAAAAGAAGAAAATATCAAAAGCATCTGTTCACGTTGTCAACTGTTATATTGAACCTATAAAAATTCGAGTGTCTACATTAATCTGAAAATGATTATATTAGTATTTTTATGGGACCATCATGGTCTGTTGTATCTTTCTATAATAAAGATGGGCCATCCAGACTCGAAGAACAGCAGAACAATAGTATGCAAAAGTGTAACTTTTTTTCATATTTACTTACCTTCAAATCCAGTGACTTTATTATTGACCCTGATTGAACGACACACAAAGTACCTGTTATAGATGATTTGAAGAGACAACCTGATCAAAGACCAGAATAGAGAATGTCTGACCGTATCAAAAAAGATGGAATGATTAGATAGGTGGCCAGAAACCTGCTTCAGTCAGTGCATAGACATGTACAAGTTGATGACCAATTGGGAAGGGAGATGCAACTGCTACAAATGAATTTCCTTTCTCAGGACCAGGATTAATAGGCTTTCCTTGCATTACCACAGTATCCATCTCCCTCTTAAAGCGGGTTCGGGGAGAAAATCCGAGAGACCACAACTTCAAGTGTTTACTTCCTGCAGTTACAATATGCTTTGCATCCAGGGAAAATGTGACTGACGTAATAGATGAACAAGACGAGCTCGCTTTAAGCTTCGTGACCAGCTGTGCACCTTGCCAGTCCCACAGGTAGATGTATCCCCCAACAGAAACAAGATGTTTTCCTTCAACCATTAAAAGAGGCAGAATTAACTAACAAATGCGTGCAAGAGAAATCTCGAAATGGATGAGATGTCACTGAATACAAACCATCAGGGGAGAAAGCGATGCAAGCAACTCCATAAAGATGACCTTTCAATTCAGATACAAGTGTCGGATTGGCAGAGTCCCAGACTAGCACCGAAGGTTGATTCCCTGACTGTGAAGCCACATTAGATGCATATGGGTTCAAACGGAACACAGCTTAAGAAATATTCTCTCACACTTCCGCGCCATGCACCACAGCGTTAATTAGACAATGGCCAGATTATCACAGCTAAGTAAATGACATCAAGAAAATCAACGAAGATCTAATCTAAAGTCTAACCTAAATGATACAAAAAAGATACCCAATCCAACCTCACTCAATGAATTTTCCTTAACTCTTTTCTACCAAAAGCAGAAAACTCACAGCTCCATGCCTATAAAAACTTCAGTCTATGAGGAATACATTCAATTCCCAGCCGATGGTCCACTCTCAGTTATCTATAGATAAAGATTTCAGCTAAAATGAGATTACTAAAGCAAATAAGACATCAGAACGACATGATTGAAATGCAATCGTACTTCCCCAGCCGCCACAAAACGCCCATCGCGTGAAACAGCAACACAGCTCAGCGGCTTAGGCGCCCTGTGAGACACCACAAGGTGCGATTGAGCTCCCAACACGGCGTCGTAAACCACCGCCACACATCCCGCGACATAGACGCACTTCTCGCTGGAAGCATCCGATGCCAGTCCGTTGGCATTCTTCGCTGTAAATCCGATGACCTCTTGCAAGATCAGCTGCATTTAGCAGCAGACAGGTATCAATCTGAGAGCTCAGCTCGATCAGCAGTGGATTTCTCAAAGAGTGGACCGTGTCAAACCTTGGAAGACGGATCGCACCTCCGGGGCCGGCGAGCTGGTTTCATCTCCGGTTTCAGATACCCTAGCTCGTAACAGTGAGTGAGTTTTGAAGTGAAGCTCAGAGAGTGGGACGTTGAGAGGACATCAATGGAAAATACATTTTGTTGGATAAAGAGAGAAGAGAGGGGGCTGGGCGGGAAATAGGTGAAAGAGAAATTAAATGGAAAAACTATCTTAAATTACATTAATTATTATTTCTTCTTTTTTAAAGGTTGAAATAATGAGCGTGACGGGCCGAAGTTCGACAGACAATATTACCCGGCCCACTCCAGCATAGCTGTAGGGCCCACCAACATGAGGAATTTTCCACTAATTATTGATGATGTTAGAAAGTAAGCGGTCACTATCAATAATTTTCTTACGGTCTGTTTGGAATCCTCCAAAATACAAGAATTCAATTCATTCCACAAGAATTCAATTGAATTCTGCTGTTTGGAATCCAAATGACACAAGATTTGTTTTAAAAATTCAAGATTTATATTGGAATTCAAATCGGGCTAAATTAATCAGAGTTAACCAGAATTCAATTCATTTGGGAACTAATAAACCTTAACTTTAAATTTTGAAAACCGTTACTGATGAATTCCTCCATTTTAAATGCATTCCAAACAAAATAATTCAATTCCTTAATTTTCCAAACAACGTAATTCATTTATAATCGAATCGAATCGAATTGAAATGAACTGAAATCGTTTTTTGCTATTAAAAAAAAAAGATTTCTTGCAGAAACGAACTGAAATAATTTCTTACAAGAATTGGTTCCAAACGGGGGTGTTAATTAATCGAGGATTTAAGTTAATGACATTCAGTTCTAGTAGCGGTAGGTATTTCTAGTGCATTGAGGATAGATTGCTTTAGTTAATTTTTTGAACACTTAACCATAGTAATGCAAGCTAGAGCAACGTCTTTATAGTGATTTGTCTTCTTCTTCTTCTTCTTCTTCTTTATTTTTGTTCAATTATTTGGTTATCCTTTGGTTGGTCCAATAACTGGACGTTGTCTGCCTAAGATATCGGGCAGTGATTAAATGAAAGTAGGTGAGATTTAGAGAAGCAACCCTGTGCCGCCGCAAAAATAGGAGGATCTGTTTGTGAGTATTATTTCTATTGATTTGAACATAATATGAACATTGCTCTCTGATAATAATAGAACGAGGTATAGTGTAGTTATCGAGGTGATTCGACTCAGTGTACGAGTAAGGAGTACGCTAACGTGAGCGAACACAGTGGACGAGCTATGTACTTCCGATGGCCGTTGAAGCTGCGGGCCGAGGGGGTTGGTATGGTGGCGTGTATATATATATATATATTTCTTATATCGCTTACCAAATGAAGGGCACGGTCCACCGTGGCCGGTCGGTGATCCGAATCAAGAAACAACACGTGTTGCCACGTAGATTGCCCATTCTAGCCTATTTCCTGCCTTAATTTTCTTTTTTTTTTTTCTTTTTATTCCTTTTAAGGATTTCCTGCCTTAATTTAATAAAATCTAAAAACAGCACGTGTTATTGTTACCCATAAATTTTTTTGGGTGAAAAATAAAGGAAATTTAAGACTCTTCTTATTGATATTACTTTTCATAATCATTTATTTTCTTTTATTTTCGGTTTACTAGATTTGTAAATACATTTTTATATTTATCATAACAATAAATTATATCAATCTGACATGATAACGATTCCCATATGAGTAATTCATAATACGACGCCACGCAATTTAGGAAAATTACTTTTACGTCGCGCCATGATCTCACTCCCAATCTTACCGATCAAGTCATGGAAATGGCCCTATAAAATCTCACCTAAAACAGAAAGGAAGACCTCAACTTGGAACGGGTGGCCTAATATAAATTAAATTATTCCCGAACTCTTAGCCACGCGCCCTTCACCAACCCCCCTCGGCAAACCTACCTCTCTATATATTCTTAATTTCTTAGTCAAATTTGCGTACATTACTTCAACTCGATCAAAGAAATACATACATATAGTTCCATTCTAATGGAGTGGACATCTCTCTCGAGCTCAGAGCTGGTGATATATATAAAATTCCACCCGCTGCAGAGCTTCATTTTTTGACATTTTCTTCATCAATGTCCCCATTTATTCGATAATGATGATGATTCCCCTGTAACCCTCTCTCTCCGGTTTCTCCCTCTCTACCACACCCTTCCTTTGTTTCTCAGATGCCATGGAGGCTCTGAGACCTTCAACACCCGCCTCTCTGCTCCAGCATTCATCATCTGCTTCGAGATCGATAAGTTTTAGGAGCAATCGACTATGGCTCGGGTCTAAAACTGTCCGAACAAAGCCAGGAAATCTGAGTCTGAAGAAGGGAAGTCGTCGTTTGACGGTCCAATGCACGGCGGATGGAATAGAGAGGGGGTTGTTCGTGGGGAGAGGAGGAGGGGGCGGTCATGAGGCGGTAGCAGAGGGCAGGAAAGCGGCGGTGAGCCTGCCGGAGAGGTTCAAGGTGGTGGCCTTGATGGCAGCGATGATGTGCCTCTGCAATGCCGACCGGGTGGTGATGTCAGTAGCCATTGTCCCCCTCGCGGCCAAAAACGGCTGGTCCAGCTCCTTCTTGGGCATTGTCCAGGTAATCAATTCGACTACTTCTATACTCACCTGCCCTGATAAATAACCTATTGCTTCTTCATTGTACCTCAAAAAATTGTCGTGTCGATGAAATGCCTGACTAAACGTAGTACGACTACTTTCCTATTTAATGCGGGAATTCCTTCCTCTTATGGTATGAAATGAATTGCACTTTTGTGAGAACATATGGTAGATCTGTTGGGTGGCGGAATCATTGGAAAAAAAAATGAAGCTAAAATATTATAATTGTAGCTGCTGACAAATAACTGATGAGATGAGAAAAATAGAGAGCCGCAGCCGTCTCCTGAAATTCACTGTGAGGGGAAGAAGAGCCCTAACCTAATGGCCAATTGCTTTCTTTGGTTTATTTTTAACTTTTCTCCACTCATCTTTAATTCAACAACATAATTATTACTTTTTTATTTTTCTTCAATTTTTTAAATCATTAAATTCAATTTTTAATACTAAATTCTCTTAACTATTCATTATTTTTTCCTCAATTCAATAACACAATCATTACTTTCTCTCAACTATTCATTAGTTTTTCAAACTTTTTTTCTCATAATTCAACAACACAATCATTACAACCCAATTTAAAAAATATATATATACAAAGTTAGAATAGAATTGAGCTTAACTCAACTCTAATCTCAAACGAGGCAACGTGTTGACATTTGCTAATTACATTCGTAGAGTTACTCCGAACCCTTTAAGAAATCATCCGATTATGTACAC
The DNA here is from genome assembly GCF_007655135.1 of Punica granatum. NCBI lineage: Eukaryota > Viridiplantae > Streptophyta > Magnoliopsida > Myrtales > Lythraceae > Punica > Punica granatum. Next base: position 1,311,829 of record NC_045127.1, on the reverse strand, counting down.
AAGCCGTGGAATCAAACTTCTTATAGTAAAATCCACATTTCACAGTGCACATATATAGATGGGATGGTTCATTAAAACCTTCTATCGCGGGACTAAAAAAAGAATAGGTGATAGTTACTACACCAACCACCATGGAATATTTTCAATAAAAAAACAAATTTAATCATAATATTTTCCATAATGGTCATAGATTACGACTTGTTATTTTTGTTTTGTTTTCAACTTTTTATGACTGGATTCATGCTCGGTACTATTTTGTTTCAATCAACGCACTGGAGAGAGAAAAAAAAAAAAAAAAGGAATAATCGCATTTAGCTTTAAGATGTTATTTCAGCCGGTTAGCATGTAGGCAAGGATAAATTTTTATTCAAATCGATTTGGCCACTGCCGGAGGTGCTATGAAATCATTTTAATCCGTCAATTGCAATTGACTTTGATATAAAATGCTCTGAGGCTCTGAGATCTCTGTAGTTATTGGATGTTCGGATGTGCCGAAGGTTTGGTATTGCAAGTGAAACACAAGCAATTGCCTTTGTACTTCCGCCGTTCGAGTGCTCCAGTGGATGAGAACGGACGGCTCTTGTTGTGCCACGTGGGAAAATAATTAGTCGAGCAATCTCACATCTCCATTGTGGGCCCCGGCGGCTCGAACAATGAAAATGGGAGGCCTACCAAGTACCAATTGTGGGCCATCTGACAGTGGGCCCCAGCCTTTCCAGACTATAAGGATTCGCTTGTCATTTTCTAAATCATTAGAGACAAGTTGGTAAGGTCGGACAACATGGGTCCTTGCGAGTAATTAAGCCAACTTAATAAAAATTTCTTTGATTTTGTTTTTACGCTATAAACACTAATTTAAACTCTTTTTTCTTTTTCTTTTTTTCATGCAAATAACATCTAATAGAGCATACGTCGTAATAGGAATGTCATGAATAATCTCTTTTCCTTTCGACCATCGTTAACATACTATTTAGTATTTTCAAAATTAACGTGTTTATTACAGTCATCATTCTTATGGGGATATATATTCTCTTCGGTGATCGGAGGAGCACTGGTGGATCGATATGGCGGGAAACGGGTAATGGCTTGGGGAGTGGCCTTATGGTCTCTGGCCACTCTCCTCACCCCATGGGCCGCCAACCACTCGACCCTTGCCCTGTTGGCCATCCGGGCCTTCTTTGGCCTCGCCGAGGGTGTAGCCTTGCCCTCTATGAGCACCCTCTCCTCGAGGTATGTTTCCCTCAACCAGAGAACCTTTAGAGCTCCATTCTTCAAATGTCAATTGTAACGTATAATTCTTGATATCGAGATTTCATAACGACGTAGCAAGAAATGTAATTATCTCTTAATTATCTGTTATTGAAGAAGACTATGATTCTCTTCTGACAACCTTTATCTTAAACGTGAATGATTAACTCCGATTAGGTGGTTCCCAACACATGAGCGAGCAAGTGCAGTCGCCGTTTCAATGGCCGGGTTTCATCTTGGAAATGTTGTCGGGCTAATATTGACTCCAATTATGATGTCGTCTCTTGGTGTTTCCAGTCCTTTCACTTTCTTCTCATCTCTCGGACTAGTATGGCTAACAACGTGGGTCTATGGAGTGACGACCAATCCGCAGGACAGCCCTTTTATCAGCAAATCCGAGCTCCGGCTGATCCAAGATGGGAAGTCCGAATCTTCTGTGAAGAAGAATAAGTTCCCGCCTCTGCGTCATTTGCTATCCAAACTGCCAACATGGGCGATTATATTTGCAAACATAACAAACAACTGGGTAAGTTTTGCCAGAGATATCTCGCCGAAAAGAAAGCGAGCAAACTTTCTTAGTTTTGTAGATATGATCAAGTTCGGTTTCGTGTTAATATGCCCTGACAATTGTGTATCAACTGAAGGGATATTTTGTGCTGCTCTCGTGGATGCCCGTCTATTTTAAAACGGTTAGTCCATTATTCCTGCAATCCCTTCAAAACAAAATATAGCTCAGCTGATCGATCTAATTCAATTGGAACACCCTTTCAATCCCTTTGTTTGCCGGTTCACTCATTCTTTTAGCAAATCGATTAAATCGTTTTTTTCTTTTTCCTTTTTTTTTTCCGATGTAAATGTCAAGGTGTTTAATGTGAACTTGAAGCAAGCAGCTTGGTTCAGTGCTGTTCCTTGGGGGACGATGGCGATCTCGGGCTACATTGCAGGAGCTGCCTCCGATCGTTTGATTAAGGCAGGCTACTCTTTGACCCTAGTTCGAAAGATCATGCAGGTAATTCGAAAGTAGACTCTCTTACTGTTCAGGTCATGAACAATTTTCCTGAGCTGCTTATAATCAGATAGCGGAAACCTATATCAACTGTTTTAGAATATATATGTCGATGACGCACAGCAGAGTAATGTATTTCCTTCTTTTTGACAGTCCATCGGGTTTATCGGACCTGGGATTGCTCTCCTCTGCTTGAACTATGCCAATTCAGCAGTTACTGCAGCTGTTTATATCACAGCAGCTCTTAGTTTGAGCTCTTTTAGCCAGGCAGGATTCCTTCTCAACATTCAGGTAGGCTCTATTTTTCCGTAATTCTGCTCGTCATTATGATTCGAGCGATGAACTGCTCCGATTACTCATATTTTCTCCATCCTATTTGACCAGGACATTGCTCCTCAATGCGCGGGATTCCTTCATGGTAATTAACTTGTACACTCCGCTGCATTTACGTTGGAAATGTTTGGAGATTAATCTTTATCGTCTCGGGTTTCATAACTTAGATGTAAACAAAGTTTTTTTAATTTTCCTTCTTTCATGCTGCTGTTTTTTTGCAGGAATAGCAAATTCAGCTGGGACGTTTGCTGCAATAGTCAGCACAATCGGGACAGGTTATTTCGTGCAGTGGCTCGGATCGTTTCAAGCTTTTCTAACACTCACTGCTGCTCTCTACTTCATCACTGCTGTATTTTGGAACCTCTACGCTACCGGAGAACGAGTCTTCTAATTAAGTTAGCATAGATTTAGCGATCCCAAGGATGATAAACTGAATTGAAGTCACCTTTCTAGTAGGTAGGTACAAGACATATAACCAATGTTTGCTAGAATCATTTTGTAATTGATTCGATTTAGAAGCTGGGGAAAAACAAAAAAAAGGTTTAACTTTGTATAGCCCTTTCTTCAATTCGTGATTGGCACTAGGGTGTGCACAGATATCAGTTATATCCGGAACCGGTCGGAACCTACCCGTTAGGGTAAAGTCCGGATAGCTCGTATTGAAAATAGGGTAGGATCTAGGTATTAAAATTAGGAATCGGTGAAAACAGGTGCCGATTTCGATTCCTGCATATAGGCTACCCAGAACCAAAATCGAAACCGATACCCAGATCTGATAATAACTTCCCCTAGTTATATTCGGATATATTTCTCCATTTTGCTTTACTCTCTCTCGGTAGAAGCTTCGCATTCCTTATCATCGGCAGTTTTGGTTCGACGACGATGAGTGCGTTCTCGGTGAGACCTGATCGTATTACGGATGTTTAGTTTTGTGGATTGATTGATGGAACATATTACTCCTTGTTGTAGATGTATTGTGGATTAATCTAAATGTAAACATTCTGTTTTGCACAATTACTTATTATGGATAAGATATTTTCGATTTTATTTAGCGAGACAAAAAAATTTACAGGTTTCAACAGGTATTCGAAACTTATGGTATAATACATGTTCCGAATAGGTTCCGGTTGTAGGACTCAACATGGTAAGGTCTGATTCTAAAATCTTAAAACTTGTTCATTATATTATAGGGTCCGGGTATTATAAATAAAACATGGTACCCGGATTCCAACATCCCTAATTGGCACCATATGAACCATGTTTTCTGAATGTCAATTTTCTGCTATTTGTTGGGTTGTTTGGAGCAGACAAATAAAATATAAACAGTAATCAATAATTAAATAAACAAATAAATACAATCAACCAATCTATAAGCCTAATCATCATAACAACTTATTATGGTGCATTCATAATAAAAAAAATTATAATTTCCAAAATAAAAAATAACAAACTTCAAAAAGAAAGAATTTATCTTATTTTCCCTGGATTTTTTTTTATTTTATAATTTGAGGATTTTCTACTTCATAGAATAAATAAATATATGACCCGATAATTAACTGGCCAATGCCGAACGGAACTTCGTCGCCATCTTCGTTTCGTCTTCGTCTCCTCCGCCTTCTCGTCTCGTATCAATCCCAAATCCGCTCTATTATTATTTTTATTTTTTATTCGCTGAAATACAAACGAACAGTTGGAAGACTTCCCATTCCTACCAAACAAGCCCTTCATCAAAATTCAGCTCAGCTCACAGCTTCTCCAATTCCATTCATACATACATACATACATACATACATACATACATGGGAATCTGCTAAACTCTCCCCAAAAATCCCTCCTTTGCTTTCCCCGTCACAACTCCTCTGTTCTTTAGTCAAACCCGGAAGAGGAATCCCCGGCTGATGCTCTCCCATCGATTCCACACATCATCCCCAATCCAATTCCGATCGCAGATCACAGATTCCGCTGCTTTTCCCGGATTACGGACTCTCTGGATCGTCCGAGGAGGATGAATTTCAGGAGCTTCGACGAGTTCTGGCCCTTTTACGTGACGCAGCACTCGAAGCCGGCCACGAGGCGGTGGCATTTCGCGGGCACCCTTCTCAGCATCCTGTTCTTGATTTGCTCTGTGCTCTTCAGCTGGTGGTTCCTGATCTTCGTGCCGGTATCGGGCTACGGGTGCGCCTGGTACAGCCACTTCTTCGTCGAGGGGAACGTCCCCGCGACGTTCGGGCACCCTGTGTGGTCGCTCCTGTGCGATTACAAGATGTTCGCATTGATGCTCACCGGGAAGATGGATAGGGAGATTAAGAGGCTGGGGAAGAGGCCCGTGTTGCAGGCCTTCTAATCGATGTCGACCCGATGTAGGGAGCTTCTCCTGCTGGTTGTCCTTGCAAAATTGGAACTGGAGGGATACATGTACCATACAGAGCTGGGGATGTATATCTGCTTCTTGCTGTGATTCGCGTGAGATATTGCAATACTCGAAATAATTTTTGTAGCGAAACAAAACCTTACACGATGAACTTAGACATATGTATTGATGTTGGAAGATGCATCCATTCGGGTGCGAGTAAGCTTATATATGCAGCAAGGTTCATTCACGTCTTCGCGAAAGGTATGATCACTCTGATTTGAATTGCGAGACTACGAGCTAGCCGGGGGAGCTTATACTGTACCGTACTTCATGAAATGAATTGTCAGCTCCGCTCGGACCAAGAGGCTTTCGGTTGAAAGTGCAGCAGAGGGACAGAACATTTTGTGAAACTATTGATTTATGTGCAATTTCCCCTTTATTATTATTATTATTATTTTATTTTTTTTTTCATGTATGATCCATCGGATAGATGACCGAGATACAGTCTGTTTTATTTAGGAACCATGCTTCTACAGAGCTATCTAGGACTAAGTATACTGCATGGCGTGTTTGATTAGCAACGAAACCATGTCATGGGACGAGCATGACTTACCGTGTTCATCCAATTACCGAGCCCTTTCTTTTTTGCACTCTGTACTGACTGGTGGGAAGTTGTTACTGCTACTTCGATTTTCATGTCATGCGCGGGCTGTGCCTGTGAAGAGACGCGACGAAAATGGCGACGGAAATGCTGCATGCTTTGCGTGAGCTTTTCAGGGTTGGCTTTACTTGGGCCAAAACGCCTCTGCCTTGTTATATCGCAGTTAAGCTTTCCAAATGCCTGGTTTGAGACGAATCTTAGGCCAATATATCTCATAACTTTCGTCTACGGGAAGCACGAGCTTAAAAAGCCACTCTGAGTACTTGGATAAAGACTCTGACTCCGGCTCTTTTGCCGAATTTCATTTTCCTGGAAGTTGGCATATCATCAAGGGATATGAACCGAATATCTTCTTGCAGAGCCTTTACTGTCTGTCTTCTCTATTCAAAGCTAGTAAAAGCAAAACGGTAACAATGACAATCAACTGAATCCGCTTAACTGAATCTGCCTAAAAGTCCGACCAAGGGACAGTATGCTCCGCAACTATAAATTATTCCAAACTATGAAAATAATCCCAAAACTCGAATGGCAATATGTTACAACTGACGATTTCATTCCCAAATGACTCGGGTATATTCAACCCGACTCTAGCAGTTTGAGTTTCATCCCGAAGAGCGTCTGCCCCTTTCTCTCCAAGCTCAGACCCAAAGTGCATGAACTTTCTGGCATCCGTTAGTTTTCCGTATAAAGCCGTAACTGTATCATCATCACAAGTCAGTGTTCCGAGAAAACGAAGGCAATGGCACGGCCTCCTGTGGGCGGAGGATGACAAGTATGCCGAACATTCCGAGCATCGGAAGGACGAGAAGCCACTTGAGAAGCTTATAGTAGTACATGTGGAAGGTAAGGGAGAAATCGTCATAGAAATAGAGCCCATTCTTGTCGACCATCTCTACCAAAACAGTTCCAGTAGTCCTCACCCCAACTGTTGGGAGCTTTATTCGGTGCTTCCCAGGTCGATCGAAGATCTGAGTCTGCTTTATTCTCCGCTCTCCTTGGTAATTTCCAGGAACTAATAAGGTTGCCTGCATTAATTTGCGAGACACAAGACTTCAGTCAAGAGCATGCACAAAAGGCTAGAATTTGCAGCATCATGCCTTGAGTTTGACTACCTGGTCCTATACCTGGAGTCACCTGAATCCATCAACTAAAAGAAGAAAAAAGTTGATAAAACGAAATTATCTGGTGCATTGATAAACTCACAGTGACATTATAAGGTGCTTGAAGCCCAGAAGGATATCTGTGTTCATCGACGATTTCAATGTCCACCCAGAAGCTCTTGCCTTCTTCATCACGGAAAGCTCTCGATGAAGGTGAAACGAAAACTCCTTCACGACCATATCGAATTGCAGCATTATTCCTTCCTTGATTAGGTGATCTCCATGTCTAGAAAAAGGAACTTGTAAATATGATATACTCATATCGAAAAAAAATGACTCTAATTCATGGGCCAAGATTAACCTTGAGTGGATGATGTGGAGAGGGAGTAGAAAAGCAAAAGACGTTCCCATTCATGGTGGTAACAATAAGATCGAGATCATCTCCACCATCCACATTGTCTGCTAAGACCATGCTATATCTGTAGATTGATTAAAAAATCACATAAACCAATCTGGTGAAAAGGAGATAATGAGAATCAATTATGTACTAACAATATATATATCATACGAGATTTCTCCAATATCGACGACATCGGCACATGAAGTAGGTCCATCTATGAGATATAGATAGCCATCAAATGATGTCGTAACAAGAGTGAGTCCTTTCTTCTTCTCGTTGCGCTTATTCAGATCAACTAGAAGGACTTGATTCATGACTCTTCCATGAGTCCTATAAGGATAAGGACGAACAAAGGAACCATCCTTGCCACTTAGAACATATATATTCCCAGATATCGTGGGGATAACAATATCAGTGTGGCCATCTCCATCAACATCACCAATAGTGGGTCCCTGTGAAAGAGATAGGATCTCAGCCACTTGTGCACAAAGGAGAAAGTTCAAGTGCAACAAGGAATTTAAGATTACAAAAATGTCTTTTCCAAGAGATCCATCAATACTCATCTTATAAGGTCAGAAATTATAATCTTTAGGTGAAAGAATTCGAGGAGGCAGCACAGACATCTCCAAGCACTTCAGAAGATGCTAAATAGTTTGTGTTCCGGACAATCATCATCAAAGAACTAGGAAATTCATACAAGCATATGTATAAATGTGTGTGTGTGTGTGTTTGCTTTTGTGTATAGTAAGCAGAATGTAATTATCAGCAGGCAAAGGCAATTGATTGACTAGGTAAAGCATGCCAAAATAGCCAGGGTCTAGAAGCAAAATAAAGTATGATTATTCGAAACTAAACTACCTGAGGAATATGGCTCTTGAGATGTTTTTCCCATATTTCTTCTCCCTGAGGGGTCCAGGCGGCAACATTTCCATGAGTATCAGTAGTAACAAGTTCAATTTTGCCATCATCGTTGATATCTGCAGCAACTACTGCTCCTTGAATTTCAGCCATCTCAAGTGGGAATTTCTTCCTGATCTTACCTGGGAGAGGTGAGCATATTCAGTGCCAGGAACATATAATCAAAAGCCCAGACCAGAAACTTAGTTTCTGGAGGAAAGAAGAGCTCATTGATATGGATAAAAAATTTTAGATATCCAATCAAAAATCACAGCGGAAGCCACTTCTGGACGTGTACAATACCCAGCAATACCTTGATGATCCAAGATATAAAAGAGGCCGAAGGAAGTTCCAACAAGGATATCCAAGTTTCCGTCACCATCCAAATCCACAACAGTAGGAGAAGAATAAATATAGGCGCGGAAATTTCCAGAATCTGTACTGAGATCTAGCTCTGCTGTCCATTTCACTTGCTTTGTGTCAAGGTTGAAAACAACAATCCCAGCAGCAATGTACTTGCCAATGTCAATGTTACCTAGCTCCTTTAGATGCTCTGGGTTGTCATAGTACCTGTCCATATACATAAGTTTCTCAATAGGGCAAGCGAAATCATCAAATAAATATACTTTATGGAAGATGGCATCACTCATCTAGTAAGAACAGGTAATTCTGGCTACTTTTGATTTGGTCAATACAGTTCCCAAGATTTCACCCAAAAAAAAAATAATGATAATAAATACAGTTCCCAAGCGATTATCACACTTATGGGTCAAATGCCAAGATAATCAATTCCAATTCAGCCTATGTCAAGTGCATGGAGGATGAGTTCCATAGAACTGGCATCGCTAGTATTGACCAATAATAATTGAAAGCAGGTATTGCAGCAAAAGGGCATCCAAACCATGAACAGAACCAGAGAAATATCAATGCAGCTGATAGAGTTAAATATGGTGTCGCTAAAACTCCCTTTACAATTTAAAATAATTACCAATTAAAAAAAGCGCCCACTTTTTGTGTCAAAGCAACTTAGCAACATACTTTCCAAAATAAACAGTTCAGATATGTACGACTCAAATGTCTTCTAATGAGATCGGTCAGCAGCAAAGATGATATATCAAAATTATAAGATAAAAGTTATAAGCATGTGAAGGGCAAATGCTAACAAAAACTAGATAAAAGTTGGAACCCCTTTCCACTTGTATCAAATCATTGGTGGACAATACATAAACAAGTATAACTGGAACCATGGAGTAATATGGGACACTCACTCATGATCAAAAAAGTACGATACAGCAACAACCATTTCTGATACCCCATCATTATCAATGTCTGCGATAACCTAATCAATACAGCAGAATAGCAGTATCAGTGATAGTTCTCCATAAAAGTTATGATTTTCTACCATTTGCAACAGACAATTGATCATGCACAAAATAATTTATCATGAATCAGCCATGTGTGAACTTACAGGAGTGCATAAAACATGGGCATCTATATTCACATAGTCCTCCAATTTCTCATGCTGAGCCTCGGTCCATTCCTCATCCCCCCACATGGATTCATCGACATAATCATCATAGTCATAACTATACTCATCAGGCAGCTCATCATTATCTCGAAACAGCTCAAAAGATTGATCTGCTTCAGCTTCAAGACCATCATTATTCTCGACAGTCGCACCTGGAACATCTTTGCTATCTTTAACATTGGATTCAGCACTACCCTCCTGGGATGCTTGTGAATTATTATCTTCTAGAAGACGTCTCCCACTAGTTGTTCCATTATTTAGATCAGAAGTCCCTGTTGAGTTTGTTGCAGTAGAATTATCCGTGTCCGTAGGCAGCTTAATATTTGTCTCCACTGGAGTTTTGTTGATATTCTCTGGAGTTTCTCGCAGGGAGGCATTAACTGTTCCCTGACTACTATCTACTGTTGGAGGAGCTGTGCTCTTGGATCCAGCAGCGCTTCCATTAGATGCTGCAATGTTTTAAGAACTTGCATAATAAAAAAATACTCACTGAAAAAAAGAAAAAAAACAAAGATAGGATATTGACTATACTGAGCAACTCCAATAGTTTGCTTAAATCTTTCTTCCAAGAGCAGAAAATGTAATAAAAAAGGTATAGCAGAACTCTTGAGTTATGCTAAACGAACTCAGTCCAAGTCTCGTAAGCAGCTTACGAGAAAATATCTGCGACTCAATAGCATCCTGGATTAGTTGTTGATCATGGACATCTGGATGAGAACGGTCCACGGGATCTGGATGCAAACCAACATGCCAATCTTTACGAACTTTTCTGCGGGGTATTTCTAATTTATCTGTCATTATGTAGCCTGAAACTCTGTAGATAACATAAGCACTGGTGTTACAGTCTGGCAATTTGAATATAAAACAGAAACATAGAGAAGAAATATGAAAGTCTAAACGAAATTCAGTATGAAAGACCTGGAAGCATTACCTGAAGAAAAGAACTTCACCATTGTAGGTAGCCAATGCTATCTCTCTCACACCATCCTTGTCAATGTCGTATAGTAGGGGGCTCGCATGCACAGTTGACTGATGGAATGCAGGCCAACCTGATTGATCATTCAATGACTAAGTAAAGATGCCAGAGGATCATAACAAAGAAGAGTATGCTATGGTGGCATCCACTGGCATAGTCCAAGAGCTCCCTTTTTTCATTATAAATATAAATATATAATGGGGTATTTTCTTGAAATCCTAATCGGCAAATTTGACTATCTAACATTTTTCTCAAAAAAAAAAAAAAGGTGGGAAGCAATCTTTACCCGGCATCTTGTCTCCATCAGAGCCTTCTAATACGTCAAGATAATGAACAAAAGAGGGAACCACAACGTCCAGCTTGCCATCACTGCAAAGAAGATTGCGATTCTCAAAACTTCATCACTATAAGGAACAAAACATAACATATGACGGCATGATGCTGTACATCACCGACTATCAAACCACAATACCAAAAACTTGATGGAATGCAAGAAATAACAGTTTCACCTGTTGATGTCAGCGATCAACGGGGTCGCGTATATGCTAGAGCTAACTTCCGTCTGCCACCTTAACTCCAAATTCTTAGGACACTGCGTATTCAACAACGCACTCTCATCTCTGCACTCACATTAATTAAGGAAAAAAAATCATCACATTAGTCCCAGTTTCCCATAACCATCAACCATCGAGATACGAGAAAAATGCACCAATTTAGTACAACTTCGCAGACTGACTATGAGATTGAGCTGAAAATTATATGCAGAAACTCACAGATTGGGGTAGCCAAGAGCATCGTCGCTGGCTTCCCGCTCCCGGAACTTGTTCTTCTTCGAATTCCCCTCGCCATTGGCGCAATTCAAGCCGGTGACCAGAAGGTAACAGAAGAGGAAAGCCCGAAGCCTGTGGAATCTCATGTGATCTCCCTCTTCCACTCCCTCCAGCTGATTAAAGGGATCGGAAATTATCGCATGAGGGGAGAGAGAGCAGACCCCAAAAAAAAAAGCGGAAACTTGGTACGGATTGGCCGATTGCAGCAGCTAGCGGCGTGACTCGGATCAACAATCAGACAAGCAGCCGAGAAACCCTAGGCTGTGAGTGTTAAGCACCGGTTCTGCAACGGAGAAGGGAGGGGAGGAGATGCACAGAGCCGGCGAAGAAGTCTCACTGATCTTGTAAGACGAGATGAAGACTGCACTCTCTCTCTCTCTCCCCCCCCCCCCCCCCCACCGGTTTCTAGTCTTGGACTTCCCGAAATTTGAAAATGATCCCTCATTTTTACATTCATTACGCATAGGTCCTATTACTATGTAATCTTTTCTATTCATCCTGAAAGCTGTCGTTGTGTTTTTTTTTAAAAACATTTTTGTCATAAACAAGTATCTCGATAAAATGAGTGCCAAAACTTTTATCCCTTGTACGAGTGTCGGTACCGCTAATTTTGATTTAATCAAGCACATGTTTGATTGATCTCGTCAGCTCATCACTGCAAGTTATTAGTGTAAGCTTCCGTCCAAAGGTCAAAAACTTCAAATAATCATAAGTCCAAGCAGCTAGCACGCGTTTAGAGAATGCTGTTAAATACACCACTTATTCCATGGTATTTTTGGAGTTTGGCTCAACTATATGATAAAATACGAGAGGATGCAACTCATGGTCAGGGTGGATCTTTTACTTGCGAAAACGGGGGAGACCGTGCTTGGCGATTGGTCGGATTATGGATTGCAAGTCAGTCAGTCCATCTACCATATGGAACACGGAATATGAGATATGATGTGTGATCTCCTATTGAACTTCGACTCCAGCATTTAGAAATGGGCTCAAACACGGGCCTAATCCTTCAGCAACATTGGATCGCCGGGCCCAATTGGTTCCCACGTTAATCTCATCGAGCCCAAACTTCACATGGAAACAAAATCCTAAAATCATCATCATTATCAGAAATATATTAAGCCATAGTTGTCAGTGGGCGATAATTACAAGACGCGAATAATGTTTTAATCCGTCACAATAAATCGACCCACTAAAACAATCACATAAAAAAAACCAAAAAAGGGGAAAAAAAAATTACAGCGAACAATAAATGAGAACTGTTTTTATCCTAGGCTGGACCGTCTAAGCCGGCCTGGGATCGTCAGGTTGGTGGGGGTCCCCTGATCTCATTATCCAAAGTTGGGTCTAGTCCTGGAATCAAAAGAATCTGACAATTAATTGTATCAATAAAATTTATCACATTGTATGTTACACAACTTAGAGATTATTTTATATATATAAAAAAATAAGTTATTACAAATAATTCCTCAATATTTTTATTTTCATGAAATTAATCAATGTTCAAGTATTTTATCATGAAAAATTAAATAATATACATTAAAAAAAAATCTTATTCGTCACTCTTTGTCCCTTCTTCGAAGGACCTCCTTCCCTTTCAGTCTCTCTCCAGCTCAAGCAGTCAGAGTCTCTGTCCGTCTCCCCGCCCGACAACCAAACCAAATCATGGCGCAGCTCTCATCAGACTCCGATCAGGCGCTCTTCCACTACAGCCTCCTCTCTCTCCTCCTCATCGGGCCGCCCACCTTCATCTCCCTCCGCTTCCTCCAAGCCCCCTACGGCAAGCACCACCGCCCCGGGTGGGGACCCAACCTCCCGGCCTCCCTCGCCTGGTTCCTCATGGAGAGCCCCACCCTCTGGCTCACCCTCCTCCTCTTCCCCCACGGCCGCCACTCCTCCCACCTCCGCCCCCTCGCCCTCATCTTCCCATTCCTCCTCCACTACTTCCACCGGACTGTCGTCTACCCACTCCGCATCAGCCGCGGTGCCTCCGCCGCCTTCCCCGCCTCTGTCGCCCTCATGGCCTTCGCCTTCAACCTCCTCAACGCATACGTCCAGTCCCGATCCGTGTCTAACTACAGGGACTACGAAGGAGACCGGTGGTTCTGGTGGAGGTTCCTGGCGGGGGCGGCGGTGTTCGCCGTGGGGATGGCGGTGAACTTGCGGTCGGATCTGGCACTGGTGAGGCTGAAGAGGGAGGGGAAGGGGTACAGGATCCCGAGGGGCGGGTGGTTCGAGGCCGTGAGCTGCCCCAATTACTTGGGGGAGGTCGTGGAGTGGCTGGGCTGGGCCGTGATGACGTGGTCGTGGGCCGGGCTCGCGTTCTTCTTGTACACGTGCGCCAACCTGGTGCCCCGCGCACGTGCCAACCATCAATGGTACTTGGAGAAATTTGGGGAGGACTACCCAAGAGACAGAAAAGCTGTGATCCCATTCTTGTACTGATTGGCTTTTAATTCTCTTATTAGACATTTTGCGTGCCTTTTATTTTGTCAATCAAGTCAAATCTTCTTAGGAATCCACAAAAACCCATGAGTCTTTACAAATGTATTTGATTTTAGAATTAAGTAGAGTTGAATTTTGATTTTAATTCAGTTGTAATGATTGTGTTGTTGAATGATAAGAAAAAAGTATAAAAAAGTAATGAATAGTTAAGGTAAAATAGTACTAAAAATTTAATTGAATTGTTAAAAAAATTGAAGAAAAAGGGAAAAGTAATAATTATATTGTTAATTTTTATGGTGTAGTGAGTAGAATTAATGTTATTGTTAAAATTTTAAAAATCGATCTTAAAACCAAACGGGTTGTACAATTTCTTGTCCTCGACTTTCAATACCAAATAGCATCGTATCATCATTCAGCTATAAATTGCTCGGTTTATCATTTGAGAGAATATCAATATATATCACAGTTTCAAAACAATTTTCACAGTGCATCAGATTTCGAAAAATTAACATGGTGCATCACGAAAATTTTGGAAATTTTCGCTGTGTATCATTTTCGTCAATTGATTGACGGAAAGTTGACGTGGCTCGTTAATTGGACAAAGGGTGCCAATGTGGCTGCGCCAACTCAGCATCTGGGTTCCACTCCCTTCTTTTCCTCGGTCCTAATTAAACGGTCTTAGCTTCAATTCGTCTAATTAGGGTTCATTTCGCCAATTAGGGTTCAATTTCCCCAAATTGAACTTCAATTCGTCCATTTCGCCCAATTTCAGAGAAGACGTAATCGACGATAAACCCATGGATGCTTCGTTTGTCTTCTTCAGTTGGTATGGTTCATTTCATTTCAATGCTTATTAGGTTCAATTCCCCTCAAATTTCAATTCAAGTCGCCCATTTCCCCAATTTCAAAGAAGAGGTAATCGGAGACAAAAAGGTGGATGCTTCATTTGTCTTCCTTAGCTAGTATGGTTCATTTCATTTTAATATTTTGTTTGTATCTCCATTTCCCTTAATTTCAGTTGCAATCGGTGAAGAGAAGTGGTGATGGGTGATCCCGATGTCGATACTTCGTTTGTGTTTCTCATATGATATCGGAAAAATGAAGTGGTGATCATTGATCCTCTACGTTTTCTAACGTTAATTATGTTTCCTCTGTTGCTAGTTGTTGCATAGTACATACCATAATTGCTATCAAAGAAATGGTTTCAAGTGGATCAATTGAGATGAGGGAAGTTTCTCCAATATTGTCCAGTGTGTCTCGAGGAGATAAAGAATGTCATCATGGAGTTAAAGCGGTAATGTTAACTTCATGGAGTGAGAAAAACCCAGGGAGAATATTATTGCGATGCAAATTTTGGAAGGTTTGTAAGCATTATTACTTTCTCGATTTATCCTTAGCTCGATTATGTTGGAAGGTTCTGTATAACTTTAGACACTTGATATGATAATGAGTTTGTGAGTTTGGTTTAATGCATTATGATATGATGATGAATTTGTTAGTTTGGTAGTTTTGGCACGATGATGATTGCAAATATTTTGAATGGTGTGACCACGATGACACAAAGCACACAAAGAATGCTATTAGGTATTTGATTAAGGAGAATGAAGGCCTTGCAACAGAGCTAAAGGCTGATAAAAGAAAAGAATGAGATTTTGCTGTTAAGTTATTGTCAGTCGAGGATAAGGTGGAAGAATTGAAATGGAGAAATGACAAATTGGAGAAAGAGATTGTGGGAATGAGGTTGCAGCTGGAAGATGCAAAGTCGAATTGGAACAAGATTTGCTCGATCAAAGCTGTACTTTTGATCATGCTTATGTGTATGATTGTATTGGTTAGGGTCTATATAGGCATGAAAAGTGGAAAATCCTTGTACAAGGGGGAGAGCCCTACCTTACAATATTCAGTCATTAAAACACTCGTTAATGTTGTTATCAACAACCTCGCATGCATTCCAGTTATTGATGTAAGCCCTACAAAACTTCCTAACATCAATACGTCTAAATACATCAGCTGTTTCTTTGGAAAGAACTTCCATCTGCCCCATTGTTATGAGATAAGTTGCCTCGGTTGTATTCATTATTGACCTCCAGAATAGATGTTTCAAAGCAACTTCATTATACTTCTTCTTCCAATTTGAATACACACGCCTCGCACAAACTCGGTGTTTAACACGTGGAAGAAGTGTCTTCACAGCTTTTTCCAGCCCCTATAAATCAAAGATGTCCCAATTATTAAACATAATGATAATTAATAACTTCCCTTAAGATGAGTTTTTTAAAAACATCCATCTACACTAATGACTGCTATGCAACCATCAACAAACCCCTTTCTTAAACTCTCGAAGTATACATATAGCCTCTTAAACCTAGCTGCACAGTCAGGTCCATCCCCATCAAGTACTAATTTAAATGTACTTCCCTTATGAACCTTATTCAACTCACTAAGATATGTAGACAGCGGATTATAATGTTTTTCCATGGACCCTACAATAACATTTCTTGCATGTGCTCTTACTCTGTAGCAAGTAACTTTGGACACTTGGATTCGAGATTGGATAGTAACATCTCGCATTATGTCCGAAACACTCCATTCATATTTTGCCTAACTTTCTCTAGGAAATGTATTCCCAGACATTTATATGTTGCCTCCTTATCCCTTGTAACTCTAGAACATGTGTGCTCATTAGTAAATCTTTTCACAGCAAATCCTTCTCCTTTCCGAGTCCAGCTACTATAAATTCTCCATGGACATTACTTTTCTTTGCAGAAAACCTCAATATGCATCTTACAGCTCCTCTCCACCTCAACTCAAAGTCATTCACAATGGTATAACTCTTCATAGCTTTCTTGAACTGATCATCGTTGGAAAATATAAAATTATCACTTAGTGTGATCTTAGAAATATCACAATTGGGATTGAATGATCTATAATTTTTCCTCCCTTTTCCCATGTTACTTTTTTCCCCACCGTGATCTATAGGAATCTGAGGTATATCTACATCATTGGACTGCCTATCTGCTTGTTCCTCAGTCGACCTCATTCTCTATCTATTCATCCTTTGCTCAGTTTGCATCTTAAATGATTGCCTCTTCTCTCTAACTTGTGTAAACTCTTTATTTTCTCCATCACTAACATCTTCATACCCACATATATTAGAGTCATCAATCTCAATCTCATCCTCTTCACCATCCTCTGCTTCCCAAATATCATCATCAGTGTCTTCTTCATCACTATCCCCTGCTACCATTGCTTCCACACCATCATCATCACTATCTTCCATCCTATCTGCTTCAATGTACACGGTAACTATTTCATATTTCAATCCAACCTCAGGCATAGACATCACCTCAGGATTAGTGTTCATGTCAACCAAACCATCGTCTAAACTACTTTCATGGAGTAAATACCATATTCTATTTGGTTATTTGAAGCAAAAGTCATTTAGATGTCATTTGATCTCATGCCACAACATTGTATCAGCATCCACAGTTATTATACAACTTGTACCCCCTATGTACTCAATTGGTGGAGCTAGTTTTTTGGGGCCTCCGTAGTATAGTTGCATACCAAACTTAGTTCTCAGCCTCCAATAGCAAAACACAGGTTCACTGATAGTATAGACTCAACAACAAATACCACTTATTCCTCAATCTTCTAGCAGCAAACAAGAAAACCGTTGAATGCCAAGGACACCATTAAACTCAAGACTCAACGTACAAACCACTTGATCCTTAGTCTTATGGCAGCAAACAAATAAACCACGCCAAATTAGTCGATCAAGTTATGATTTTGAACTTACATTGTATTCCTTTGTTGGGATGAGAAGGACACGATTCACTGACAGGGTAAATTACACTGGTGGTCCAAAATGTTTTACAAATATTTTATTATGGTCCAAAAAGTTTTTTACGCTACATGATGGTACAAAATATTTCAAAATTGTTTCATTATGGTACAAACCGTCAATTGGCCCTAATGTCGTTAACATTTTGCTGACGTGGCGAGTCCTATGTGTCACTTTTGTTACGTGGAACCAATCATAGTACGTCAAATCATTTAAGAGAAAATAAAATTTTAAAAAGTCCAAAAAAATACAAAAAATAATTTTAAAAATACAAAAAAAAGAGTAAAAATTTTGAAAAAAATAAAAAAAATATTTTAAAATTTTGGAAATTTGGAAATTATTTTTTAAAAATTTTAAATTTTAAATTTTTTTAAAAAAGAGTAAAAATTTTAGAAAAAAATAAAAAATTATTTTTTTGAAAATTTAAATTTATTTTTAAAATAATTTTTTTTATTTTTAAAAAGTTTTTAAAATTTTTAAAATTTTAAAATTTTAAAATTTTTAAAATTTTTAAAATTATTTTAAAATTTTCGACCACGTCAGCAAGGATGTGACACGTAGTAGCCACGTCAGCGTCAAGCTCGAGTTGACGGTTTGTACCATCATGAAACAACTTTGAAACATTTTGTACTATCATGTAGCGAAAAAAACTTTTTGAACCATAATGAAACATTTGTAAAACATTTTGACCACCAATGCAATTTACTCTTCACTGACATAACACTAACTGCTCAAAGTCACCAATTTTATCCAAGTTTTGCCCTTCCTACAACTAGAGAAATGATCCATCATGAACTGTAATGCCATCATCAACACCAACTCAGATCGTCTACATGCGAATGGAATAAGACAATACATGTTATTGATCTTTGTATCTGCTCCTGCATGTACCAGCCGTTGCTCCTCTTCTCGCAATGATCGACTGCAAATTGACACCCTTCAACGATCGACTGCTTTCTCCCTCGGAATTCCGTCAATCATTCCTCTGATCCTTGAAGATTTAGGGTTTTGATCAACTCTGCTCTTGATTTGTGAGAGGAGTTCAAAAGACACTCTGTTTCAAAGAAAGGCGGGAAAGAGAGAATTAGGGCAGGGAAAAATAAGGGAATGGGACCCAGAAGCTTAGTTGGTGCGGCCACATTGGCATCGTTTGTCCAATTCACATGCCACGTCAGCTTTCTGTCCATCAGTTGACGGAAATGATGCGCGGCAAAAATTTTTAAAATTTCCGTGATGCACCATGTTAATTTTTCGAATTATGATGCACTGTGAAAATTGATTTCAAACTGTGATGCACAATATTATTTTCCCTCATAGTTTTTATAATGGATGGATGAAAATGGGTCTTATGTGCAATATGAACACTGTCATGTTCTTTCGTTCGGACATAATAAGTTCTATAGGTTGAAACAACATGAGCAGAAACAAGAAGACCATAAAAACGCTCGCTCGATATTCCTAAAACAATTACACGATGACCCAAAGAACATAATAATTACCAGATTTCTTATTCTATAATAAATATATTTTATAATTTATTATTCTAGTCGTTAATTATCTCCAAAAAGTATACGTTCTTTTTATAGAAATGGAATCCTAGCATGTATTCCCCATACAAGGATGGAAATGAAATCCTAACATGTACTCCTTTAATTCTCTATTTGCAAATTTAGATAGGACATTTGCAAAAGTCAATAAAGAAACTGCCCCTAATGTTGAGAATAATAACCGCCGTGCCACTCCCGCCCGTTCCACCTCAGCCGGAAGGAACCAAATATTCGGCATGAGTAGTCGGCCAAGATAGCGTCGCCCTTCCTTGTAGCTTCTTTCTTGTCCGAGGTTCAGGCTCCTTCTCTGAGCTGCAGCATTCTCATGGCGATCCCACCCCTCGCTGGTAGGTGCCCTTCCACGGTTCCACCGCTGCTCTTTGTCTTGTTACCCTTCATTTCACTTTCTCATCCACCCGGCACTGAGGTTGTCTAACACTGCCATTTTCCTGTTGCCTGATTGCAGAGAGCATACTGCAGCAGCTGAAAGATGGCATCGCTCAATTTGAGCTCCTACCATCACCCGCAGCTTCAGTCTCGACCCCGGATTGGCCTCTCCTCTGCTCGGGAAGCAATAATCATCGATTCTTCGCCAGAATCGGACCGTCACTGTGAGTTCCGACTCATAAACCCTAAACCCCTCGACTCCAATCACATTCTTCGCCGGAGAAGCTGACTTTACTTTTAAAAGTACATTTTTAGATTGCCATTCCCCGTAGGTTAATGCCTGCGTTTCGTGTAGTGGTGGAAGATCACCTGCGATGAAGAAAGTTGAGCATTACTCGGTTCAGAAAGTCACCGGAGATGGCCGCTGCCTTTTCCGTGCTCTGGTAATTTACCAACTGTCTGCTCTTTGCTGCCCTTTTGCTCAAGATAGCTTTGAATTATGTGAAAAGTTCCGATTGTGAGATGGAATTCTTCCCTCGGAGTTAAGCTGAAGAACTTCTTGTTACTTATTTTTGAGCCTGCTGAATTTTGTGAGATCATCAACCGCCACGCAGGAAATGTCGTTCATCTTTTAGATTATTGAGCTTAAAACAGTTGCTGCTAGTAAATTTTTTCAGTTATTGTTAGTTGCAGTTTTCTGCTTCGAGGTGAAAAATCATGCCTACTGCCTTTGTCTCCCGGTGTTTAGATTAGATTAGATCTCGACATTGGCAATCGTCTGAAGTTCATTATCTGCCCTTTGTGAAGTAACTCTTTATCTTTGTGGAATCAGGTCAAAGGGATGGCCTTAAATAAAGGTGTCTCTCTTAGTCCACGGGAAGAGAGGGATGATGCTGGTAGTAATTTGCATTTACGTCTCTAAAATCTCCATATTGTATATTGCTTGAACGTTTAATGAGTTCTTTTTGGACTTTAAAAGCGCAGATGAATTACGAATGGCTGTGAAAGAAATAATCTGCGACAGTGAAGAAGATCGCCGCCAGTATGAAGAAGCATTGGTTGCTATTACTGTTGATGAGTCTTTGAAACGGTGAGCGCTTCATGTCCGATGAACTTGTACGTTCGGGATTTGGCAATTCTTGCAATAGGAGTTAATCTTCAACTTCTTTGTATTCATTCCCTGTAGCTACTGCCAACGGATCAAAAAACCTGACTTTTGGGGAGGAGAGTCAGAGCTACTGGTTTGTTTCGTTCTCTGTTGATCTCCGTCTATTTGTTTCAGTTTCTGGCTAAATGTTCCCCTTTTTTATTTCCCCCCCAATGTTTATGTGCCCGAGGAAGATATAAGTTCCCATTAACTGCATCTGAGGTAATATTATCATTTTAGCTTTTTGATCAAACTCAGCTTCTGACCAATGTGAACAAAAATGCTCTCAGGTAATGTCGAGATTAATTCAGCAGCCAATCATTGTCTATATTCCAGAAGATGAGGTAACTTTTTTACGACAGGGGCAAGTAGTTTATGTTCGATGGCAGTATTGGCTGGTTTGAGTATGATTTTACTCTCTGGTTGAAGTGACTCGAGTACGATAATGCAGTTGCATTCGGATTGTATCTAATAACAACACATGTGCCTCTGCTTGTAACTACTCTGCAGCACTCAAGGGGTGGGAGGGGCTTGGGATTCATACCCATCGCGGAGTATGGATCTGAGTTTCGGAAGGGCTTGAGAAAAGGGAAAAAGAAACAAGTCGTGAAGCTTCTCTATAGCGGTAGGAATCACTACGATCTGCTTGTCTGATTGTCGAGCCAGTTATAACCAGAGAAATGCAGGGGGCAGATCCTTCTTTCAGATCCGAGAAAAACCAAGCCTTTCTTTTTCTATGTAACCTAGTCCATTGCTATTTCGGGAGGAACAGATCTTACTGCTTACTTTAATCCAGAAATGTGGCCGAAGCAGTTTGATTTTCTCGCTTACACATATAGCAACGTCTCTTTGTTGTTGCTCATCTACTTCTTTTCGAATGTAAAGCAATTTGACGGACTTGTTTAGTCCTCAAATTCGACTCATCAGTCTCCCGACGAGTTTTATTATTCGACAATTATTGGAGAGAGATCTTGTAAAATTTTGGGATTCCTACATAGATTGACTCGGCGAGTATAGTAGCTTGGTGCAAGTAACTATGGACTAGGAAGTGGCAATATGTTATCCTCCATGACGGTTCCGACTTCCGAGTACAAGGCAAATGCTAGAAAAAATCAATTTGGTCCATCTCGTCCAGTCCGATCAGTAGTTAACGGGAAAATAATAAGTAGAATAAAATCGAGTTAATTGTTTTTTGGCAAAAAAATTGAACTTTGGGTTATGGATAATAAATGATTTTAAAAAAATAAAAACAGAAGGGAGAAAGAGAGAGGGAAGGGAAAGGAATATCTTCTCCCATTCCATCAGAGGATCGGAATACAAATTCACGGCGCTTACACATTCCATTCCCATTTCCAAGGGAGAAATCCTACAACACTCCTTCACCACCATCACATATCATAGAAGAAGAAGAAGAAGAAGAAGAAGAAGAGTCAAACGGTTCTTCTAGGGTTTATCCCCCGCGATTTCGAAGCTTTTGATTTCGGTCGTAAGACGGTCGGCCGTGCAATTTGTAGATGGAGGGAGTGAGCAATGGGGGGATGCTCTACCACGAGGTTCAGGAGTCGAAGCTCTGCGCCGTCCACTGCGTCAACACCGTCCTGCAGGGCCCTTTCTTCTCCGAGTTTGATTTGGCCGCCCTCGCCTCTGATCTTGACCGCCGGGAGCGCCAGATGATGATGGAAGGCGTTGGCGGCGGTGGAGGGGGAGGAGGCCACGTCGCCGCCGGCGGGGACTTCCTCTCCCAGGATTCCCACAATGTCTCCCTCGACGGCGATTTCAGTATCCAGGTCTGTATTCTCTGCTCAGTCCCATTTCTGTGACGGACTAATGCCCTAAAGAACCAATCTTTGCGTTTTTTCTATTGGTTCCCTTCCATGCTTTATGGTTGCCAGTGATGCCCTGAATCGCAATCCGATGTTCTTCTCTGGATTATGCTTGGAAGTTATTCCATATCTTTTTTCATCTTCTGCTGTTTCTAGTTACAAAACTGCTCTAAATGCACGGACTCTTGACATGATTCAAGATTCGATTATCCGTGGTTACTCCAATCTAACCTTTGCAACTTAAATATACTCATCGGACAAAGTTTACAATTGATGATGAGTCCTGCTGAACAATCGGGCTTTTATTCTCAGTGAAGCACCTTTGATAGCCCTCCACCTGACTAGTTGGTTTTCATGATCTTTTGCTGATTGTGGTTAATGGAGCACGTGCAACTTGGATATATGACATACGCAAGTATCCGTTAAATAAGGTTGAACAAAGGAGACTTGCTTTTATATTGTCACTGCATTTCTGTTGATCTCCTAGCTAATCTATCATGCCTAGATTCTCATCATGTAATCATGTAGTGTGTACCAGAATGCAGTTCAGTGTTTTTACCTTTCAGTTCTTTGTGATTGTTGTATGCTATCATCTAGAATGGAAATGGAGGAAATGTTGGGCTGTGAGCCTGTGACTACTGGTTCTTATCAATGCACTACATCACTTATAAATCTTGATGGATGTCATGTGTGTGTATATATTGCCAATGAAGCCCCGTGATCATCTATACCCTATGAATTATCATGTCACCAGGGAAACTGGGAAAGTAAAGAAAAGCCTGCCATGGCACTCTGGGTTTAGCATGCGACGGTAGTAGCCGTGAATTGGTAATATACCTTCGCTGTTAGTGGGCTTTACATGCTGAACCTAAATGTAGATCTCCTTCGTTTTGCAAGTTGAAATCTATGAGATGTATACTGAAACTAAGATTGTTAAACATAGTACTAGATTCTAGTAAACTTTGATATGCTGGCATAGGATTCCAAATTATTCTGCAGCTATGGCTGCAGGGTAATGTGTTGATATCATGAAAGTTGACATGCCTTTGGTTGTTTTCAAGGTGAATACAGTTATTTAAGCATTTCCAAGGTTTCTTTGTCTCATCTATATAGAAAATCATGAAATTCCTCTTACAGGTTTTGCAGAAGGCTTTAGAGGTTTGGGATCTGCAGGTCATCCCCCTAAACTCCCCAGCAGCAGAACCAGCTCAGTTTGATCCCGAGCGTGAGAATGCATTTATTTGCCACTTGCAAGACCATTGGTTCTGCATTCGGAAAGTGAATGGGGAGTGGTACAATTTTGATAGCCTGTATGCTGCCCCACAGCACCTCTCGAGGTTCTATCTCTCAGCCTATCTTGACTCCCTAAAAGGCTTTGGGTGGAGCATTTTCATTGTCAGGGGAAACTTCCCAAAAGAGTGTCCCATATCCTCTGCAGAAGCTCCCAGCAGTTATGGTCAGTGGCTTTCGCCCGAGGATGCAGAGCGAATATCCAAGTCATGTAATGAAACGTGGGATCCAGCTCGAAGGATTGATCAGACTGATCAAATGGTTTCTGAAATTGAAGATGCAGATCTCAAGGCTGCCATAGCTGCCAGCTTGATGGATGCTACCCCGAGTAAGGCCAGTGTTGATGCTACCCCTAGTAAGGCGGCTAAGGCCAGTGTTGATGCTACCCCGAGTAAGGCCAGTGGTGATGCTACCCCGAGTAAGGTCAGTGTTGATGCTACCCCGAGTAAGGCCATTGGTGATGCTACCCCGAGTAAGGCCAGTGGTGATGCTACCCCGAGTAAGGCCAGTGGTGATGCTACCCCGAGTAAGGCCAGTGGTGATGCTACCCCGAGTAAGGCCAGTGGTGATGCTACCCCGAGTAAGGCCAGTGGTGATGCTACCCCGAGTACGGCCAGTGGTGATGCTACCCCGAGTAAGGCCATTGGTGATGCTACCCCGAGTAAGGCCATTGGTGATGCTACCCCGAGTAAGGCCAGTGGTGATGCCGTAAACAGTCAAGAGGAAAGCCCAGACAGAGAAGAGAAAAAATGACCTTGGAATTTTATCTTAGTTTTGGTTGAGAAATCTATGAAAGCTCCGTATCCCATGATAGTGCAATTAGTTGTATGGTGTAATCAGCTTTTTGACCGTTGGATTATCAAAAAATTATTTCTTTATTAGTCAATAATTGTAATCCAACGGTTCAAAAATTGATTGCATAGGAAAGTGATTGCACCATAGAATGTCCCCCCGATGTAGCTTCAAGGAATTGATTCGACGGACAGAATCCATACTCTGCATGAATTTCGGCAGGTTTTCATTTTCTTTGGCATTTCGCTGAACATATATTAACTCATGTTCCGGCGAATTCTTCCAGTTTCTGCAATTCTATGAGCTTTACTTCTAGAAAGAGTTTTTGAGTGAGAAAATCTTGAGTGCACGAGTTTTCTTTCGGTATGGCTACAGGGGCCATGGCGTTGGCCCGTGGCTGTAAACACGGGATAGTACTTTGTTAACTTGTTAAATATAATTTCATAAACTCAAGATTTATCAATTCTGTGGAGGGCATCCTGGTAACATTTCGAGACTCTATCTACAGCTTGCAGGTTCCGTTTTATGCGCAATAGAACACAAGATCGAATCGAATGAATCCTGGATTTTGACTTCATCAAATGTCAACTTCAAAAGACATTTAAAAATCAGGAATTTTGCTGCGTTGAGTAAATGAAACAACAAACAAGTAAACAAAATCCATTGTTTTCATGGAGCAATGTCTTCCCCACTCTCTCTCTCTCACTCTCTGAGCTCTGCTCATCCATTTGTGAACGAGAGAGATGGACTGAGAGAGAGAGAGAAAGGTGATGACGGTTGGTTGAAAATTATAAAATTTTACATGGAAAAGATGAAAAATATCCATAAATTTATATGAAACTTGGTACCACCACTTATCAGCTTGAGTTTTAAGTAAAAATGGACTCAAACTTGTATAAGCCTAATGAAAATTTAATATGGTATCAGAGGAGGTTACGCTTCTGCATATCCACGTGGACTCACATTACGCCGACCTAATATCGAGAGCAGCCAAAAAGAGCACCCTCATATTAGTCTCCCCTCGCCCGAGCATGAAAGATGAGCTTGACTCGAGATCAGTTGTTGAGGACGAGTGTTGAGAATTACAAAATCTCATTTAGAAAATATAAAAGAATATTCATGGGTTTATATGAGGCTTGGGGCCCATGAAATTTATTTTTTTCGCTGAATAAAAGGCTAGGTTGGGTTATTAGCCCGTTGTGGCTGCTCCAACTAAGGGAAACTAACCGCCACGGAATATTTCTCTCGTCATAACTTGCTAAGACTTTAGCCCAACTTGATTACCGCAGCCGTATTAACGCACTTGTGAATTAAGTTTAAGGCCTACTGGATTAAGTATTATAGGCCGGTCACCGTCATCCCATAATACACTCTCATAGTGGCTAGTGTGAGGTTTAAACTCGTGATGTTCAAGTGGAGCGCTTGATGTTTAATCACTATGTTACCGTATTGGTGGTTGGGTCCATGGACTATGATGAGTGGTGCGACACTTTTAAGCTGGAAATATGAAGACCCACCAGCTGAAATTTTCAACAGTCATCCCCTCTGAGAAAGAAAAAGGTGACATATATTTTTAAAAAAAAGTCTAGTGCCATTACATGGGCATCGCCTGTGTTTCCTCTTCCTCTGAGTGAGCCTGCCCAGCTCCAATTCCAAATCCAGCTGTTCTCTTACTTTTCTTGATCAAGGAGGGTTCTTCCCCCATGGGCACATCAGACCGATTCTTCTGCAGGCAGAGAACTTTTCATCAGATTCTCGGTGGCGGTCTTGGTAAGTTGAATTCCTGAACTTGACGATCTTCGATCGTAATTTCTATCGATTGCAGTCCAGCTCCGGCCCCCCCCCCCCCCCTTTTTTTTTTCTCCTGCTATCTATTTGTATGTCGGGTGGTCTTTTATCTGTTCATTATTGTTTCTGGGTAAATGCCCAAATTGGCTTCATGTCTGAGTTTCTGCTTGGAGCAGCTGCCGATGTCATTCTATGGAGGAGGAAGAATGTGACACTGGGGATACTGCTGGGGACATTAGCTGCTTGGGTGGTGTTCGAGAGATCTGGTTACACTCTGCTATCACTTGTCTCCAGTGTCCTGCTGCTCCTCACCACAATCCTCTTCCTTTGGGCCAAATCTGCAGCACTTCTCAATCGGTATATATTACTTCCTTCTGTCTGTCTGCTGGTAAACTTGTCATTTTACTGTCTCGGCTCAGACTTGATGATCGCGAAATATGTGGAGACTGTGATCCTTGTTATTTTACTCTCAATCGATATATATTTACTTCCTTCTCGTGAGCTGTGATCCTTGTTATTTTGTATTTGAGTGAGTTCAGCTGGAGATCATGTTCAGTAAGAATGATGCGTTCTTTAAAGTCAAGCACGATCTGTTTTGAGAGTTTTAGGGGAATTTGCGTCTTAGATTTGATAAACATGCTCTCATTTGGTTGATCAGGTGCACTCATCTCATGTGCACTCCAGAAATGTTATATCTTTGAAATCCCATTTCAACATTCTTTGTTTTGCATCAAATTCTCAACCGGACTTTCAAGCCTATACCGCTATACGGACGTATGTCCATTTCGGCGTCATGTCAAATCCAAGTGCCTGTCCGCATTGTTCTTAATAATTTGCTTACTTAATGTTTCTGACTTGCTGAAGAACAGGCCTGCTCCACCGCTACCTGACTTACATCTCTCAGAAGATGCAGCAAATTATTTGGCAGCTCTTGTTCGAACTCATGTAAATGCCTTGCTGTCGGCTTTCCAGAAAATAGCCCTGGGTAAAGACTCGATGATGTTCTTCAGAGTGGCAGGATGGCTTCTGTTGATATCTATTGTTGGTGGCTTGACCGATTTCCTCACACTAGGATACACGAGTAAGTTTTCGCTCATACTCCTTGGTAAAAGGTTGCTTTCGTTGTTCGAATCATTATCATAACGACTTGATTCTTGAATTGTCAGCCCTTTTCCTTGTACTGACCATACCGGCTCTCTACGAGAAGAATGAAGAACTTGTTGACAAGTGTGTTGGCATGTGTTATTGTAACTTGCAGCAGTTGTATGCGAAGTTAGATAGCAGAGTTCACAAATGGAATATGGAGAAGAGAAAGTTAAGCTGATTCCATATTTTCGTTGCATTCCTTCACACTACCTCAGAAACTTTTTTTCACGTGTCCTTCCTTTACGTTGCTTCTTTGGCGATGCTCCTGCTGGTCCTTCCATGGGGCTAGCATGTGCAAGTTTTGGCATCTATCCTTCCTTTGCGCTGCTTCTTCAGCTACCCTCCTGCTGGTCTTTCCATGGAGCCGGCATGTGCAGAGTTCCTTTACGCTGCTTCTTTGGCGATGCTCCTGCTGGTCTTTCCTTGGGGTTGTGCAGGGTTGGTAATTAGATAATGCAGACATTACTTTTTTCCGTAAATTTTCTGTCAATATGCGAGACTGTCCTAGTGCCGAAGCTGAGTATATGTCTTTGTTGTGAGTTTTTTACTCTTGATCATGTTGGAAATTTCGTATTTTATCTCTTTTACTACACTTCATCTAACCTTCATAAAAAGCTTATTCTACATTCATCACATAAGATCAATGAAGGTGGAACTTCGCAGGTCATGATGATCGGTTGTATTATGGATCACAGTTCACAATCAACACACGGTAGAACTCCACAAGTCATGATGATCGACTGCAATATGGATCACAAATTGTCAATTTGAAAATTGATTATGCTTTCAGAACCTTTCAATATCCAACTTCAGAAAATGAAGCTATCACAATTATGCAGCACTGGTGTAAACGTCGCATTCCAGTCTAACCCTGACATACATCGCAAAATTAGGAGAATAATTGCAGCCCAAAATGTTACAAAACCAATGACCGCAACCAGTAAAGGGCCGATATAAAAGTAAACCAAAGTTCAAGACAAAGAAGGCGAGCGTTATACTAGAGTCTGCTTTTTCTAGTCCTGATTGCTCCCAAAACTATCACGATTCTCGTGTTGCCACCCAAATCCCTGCCCATCACCACTATAGAACTTCCCTCGCTTGTTCTGTGGCAAATGAGGCTGTGATTGAGATGGTGGTGGAGGCGGAAATGATGGAGGCTGTGGTGCCAATACTCCCCTGCCATCCCTTACATCGGCAGAACCCCCACCTGGCATATTGGGCGGCACTGGCAGAGGATTTAGTGGTAATGCCCCAGGATGATTCCGCATATAGTCGCCCTGGTTTTGATAACCATCTCCTGCTCCTTGAACCGACCCCTGAGTCTCAAAATGTGACCCGGCAATTCCTGCATTCCAGGTTGGAGCATAGCCTGGTGGGAAGTTCATAGCACCCGGTGGGAAACCCAGTAATGATCCCTGTTCAGGTCCTGCTTCGGAATTTGAATCCTGCCGCGCCACCTCATAGGGACCATTAAAGAAGGCCTGAGGTGCACCCTCGGGTTGAAAAGGGGGGAACCCAAATGGAGGCGGGTGATTTAGCATAGGAGTTGAAGGTAAGGGCATCATGAAGTTGGGTTGCGGGATGGGATTCAAAGGTGGGTACTGGCCAGGTTCTTGCGGTAGGCTGTGAAGATTGGGCTGGTCAAACCCAGGAGGATGCTGACCATCAGTCTGGGATTCCGAGGGATTATTTGCTTGTCCAGTATAAGCTGGTGGCTTCTGTTGTAAAGGAGGTCTTGGAGTTTGCTGCTCCCGAGATTGTATGTTACGGGCCTTGTCTTCACGATCAGGAAGCTGCAAAGGCCCGGGAGAGAAGCCAGGCCGTGGAGGAGCTCTGGCAGTGGATTCTGAAGCAGAAGGCTGTCTGAGGATCCATGCTTCAGATTCATGAGCCTCTTCTTTTTCAGCATTAGGGTTGAGAAGATCAGTATGACTCTCATGAATATGAATTTCGAATTCGCTCTTCTTCATGAAAGACTTGAGACAGTGTGGAGCAGCACAAATGAAGATGCCCTCCATCATTTTGATAGTCTGAATCTTCTGTATGCGCTCATCACATCTGCATTCCATGGAAATGAAACGATTCTACATGTTACATTCAGAAGGATAACGATAGTACAGAAACTATCAAGTCAATGCGCAAAAGTTTGCCATCAATGCAAAAGGATACGGGTGAAACGCAAAGATTAGTCCTTACAGGTAACAGATTGAATCGCTCCTAGCACAATCTAGGCAGAAGGCGTGCTCACAGGGGCTCTGCAAGACATGAAACTCTCTTGATCAAACTGCGGCATTGCAAGTCAAAGGTCATTCCCAGCAAACAAGAGAAATTTACAACAATTACAAACATGAGGTACAGAAACGAAATGGTTCATCCTATACAACATGGCATTTACAGTGCAGGACCGCGCGATGATTTCTTCACTTTTTGGCACCCAATTCCTAAGAGGTGCCTCGCCAATAAAGGCCTCCAAAAAGCTTAAAGATTCCACAAGTTCAATCTTTCCCTGTAAGTTTATCGAGTCAACTCAAGAATTGAAAATTTACTTTGATGAATGGAAACTTCAAGCAAGCGAAACATAGAGCATGTCTTCCCTACTTAGCTGCACTCGATGCGTATAGATACAGCTTGCATAAGGAAGTAATCCATGAGCCGAACAACAATACCAAAAACCACATATTTATCCTCAATCCATGAAACAATAATTCTATCCTCCATATAAAGTAACAATCAATGTACCGTGAGGCATTGAAAATTACTAACCAGCCTTCCATAGATAGCAATGGGGAAATCGCATCGGACGCAAAAGTGGACGCGCTCGCCGAGCTGCCTACGGGATTTGCGGCCCACGACCTTGACAACAGAGGCACAGGTGGCCGCCCCGAGACCCTTGGCTACCGGGAGGTCAGCGAGCACGAGGTGGTCGGGGCAAGCAACGGTCACTGTTTCCGTAGGTAAAGGTTTTCCGCCCCCACCAGCGTCCGAGGACGGGTCCCGCTTCAGCCGAATCTGAAGCATCCTACTCCTGGGCAACGCGACAACCGTACACCGTCTCTCTGTTCTTCAATGCCGCAACACCGGCCGAGGTTACAGTTGGTTTCGAATGGTGAAAAGCTCAGTCCTTCGCTCTCCCAGCTGAGAGGAGGACAGAAATCTGCAAAACCCTAGTCTAAAAATTCTGACCGCTGCCACTTCCGCGGGAGCGGGGGCAGGGGCAATAACACAGGGTACAAAGTGGCTGTCCGGATCAGAGATCGTGAAAGGTGAAGGATAGAGCGGGAGAGAGGAAGATTAGATTGCTAGCGACAATCAGGAGCAGCCGAATGAATTTCAGAAGCGGAAGAAGAACCAGATTTGAGAAGTGAAAGAAGAGAGACAGACCAGCTTCAGAATGGGCTGGGCCTCATAATCTATGTTTATATCCGTTCATGTTACCAATAGCGAAAATAAAACTATCAATTTGGTCCTTCAAAAATTTTTGTTATCAATGCGGTTACTCCGTCGAGTAAATTAGTCCTCCATCAAAAAGATTGTTTAGAATCGCCATAACTCCATCAATAATTTTTTTTTTAAATAAAGGTGGCCAGAGAAGGGGCTCTAGCAGAGGTTTGCCCCGGTCTGTCTCGAAGAAAAAGAAAACTTCTTTTTTAATTTTTTTTTTATAAATTATTGTTGGAGTTATGACGATTATAACAATCTTTTTAACAGAGAACTAATTTGTTGGACGGAATGATATTTGAATGACCAAATCGATGTAACATGATCTTTCGAGGATCAAATTGATGCTTTATTCTATTTATAATATATAAAAGTCTAAAAGTGCAAATGAGATATCGACTTTTAGAAACCCTCATCTCATGATCAATTACCTCTTCGATTGCTCAGAAAAAGCTGAAAGGCACAATTGAGACTGTCGGCTTTTGAAAACTCTCAACTTATTATCGATTACCACTTCGCTTCTTTAATTTAGTTTTCAAAAAGAATTTCGAGAAACCGAATATGTGAATCAATTAATGAATGTTTGAACCATAAAGGTGAAAAGGAGAAGGAATAAAAATTAGAGGTCAGGAAAACCTACCCACTATTTCACGGCGAATAGTTATCTATTTACATTTAAAATCACAACATTTGAGTTTGATTATTTTACAATTTTACAACAATAAAAAGGTTTTTCTGTCCATTTTTTTCTTAATAGTTTCTCTGTTAATGGTGGGGGCTTCCATGTCAAGGACTCCATAGCTGCACACTCCATAGTGTAAAACCTTAGAACATCTCTAACGGCCATTTTAGATGTGTCTTTCCACGTCACGTGGCGTATGGAGAGACGCTCCCCAGTGGAGCACGTCTCGTGCGTCTCCACGCGCGAGGACAAGCCTCTCTATGGAGACTCCAGACAGTCCGTTCATGAGCCGTCATGTGGCGATTCGTGTCAAAAGATGCAACAATTTTTTTTTAAGAGTTTAGCAAAAGACTCGCTGGCTCCTTTTGCCTTTTGGAGCTCGTTGCTCCAACCAAGTAAAATGCAGCGGGCGACACAATTATTTTTCTTTTTTTGAAAAAAAATTATGAGATCACAATAGAGACCCGATTAGAGACTAACCATTGGAGTATCAAGTCTCGCTTTTTCTCGGAGGTATCTCTTATCTATGTGGCACCTATGTGACAAAAATCGGCCCACTTTAGAGGTTCATCGAGAGATTATTGCTGAAAATGGTCTTATGAATTGAAATACCGATGAGTCTTTGCCAAAATTGAACTGATTTGCAGCGTACCCATAACTCACTTTTTTCATGTCAAGCTTTAACTAAATGCTGCTTATTCTCATGATAAAAGTCTTCTTGCTAAAAAAAAAAAAAGAACTTGAGCATATAATAGACATTTTACTAATGAATGAAAAACTTTGAAAATTTTCACTATAATATTTGTTCATTTAGTTGGTCTTTTATTAATAAAAACTCACCCATATTATATGTTTGTATTCCCTTCTATTCTTTGAGAAAAAGAAAAAGTATTCCCTCCTATTCGTTTTCTACTAACTCCGCACACAGGCGGTCACCGAGGAATGCTCTCGCGGTCTTGCTCGTACACGGGCCATGGTCCATCTCAAGGTTTGCACAGCCACGAGCCCAATGGACCAAATTCGATTTTAAAAATTAAATAATAATAATAATAATAATAATAACTTATCCAAGCCTCTCCCACCTCTCCGGCCGTCACTCTCTATCATTCTATGGAGTCTCGTTCTCATCATGCAGTAAGTAGATAGAACTTAGAAGCGATCCGACAAAGAACGAGAAGTCGTCGACCAACGCGTGGACCCTTCAGGCCGGAGCTCAGATGAGGACAACTCCGACATCTCATTCAATTCGCTCCTTCCTTACCAGCTAAGAAAATTTTCCCTCATTTTTATAATCCTCCATTTCTTCCAAATTCTCTATCCGTCCTTTTCTCTTCAGTCTCCTTTCCGCACCCTCAAGCGAAACATGGAGGAACCTCTGCTCTCATCAGGTGAGCCACCCCCCCACCCCACCACTCTCTCTCTCCATTGTTGCTTCGTTTATGGCGCATTTTCTTGATGGGTTTTCTTGCCCGTGAACTGTGATCATTGCCCAAAGAGAAAAGGAGTGAGCTTGGGGACAAGGAGAGCGACAGGCTGAGCTCGTACCAGTACGTCGGGAGGACCAACTCTAACATCCCCACTGCTTCTTTGGTCGGAACTGAGGTGAGTGTTGACGAGATTCGATCTGCTGCTGCCGTCTCCGATCGCTACCCGCCCTCGCTTCACGCCCCCCTTCTCAGCTCGCCCGAGCCGGACCCCGATGGTAATTCAGCTTGATGATCCCCAGGAAATTTTGCTGCTTTGACTTTGATGCTGATTTTATTTTGATGGGTTGTAATCAATTTCATTTCCTGCTTAGCTTTCTACTCAGGTGCTGTAGTTAGATTCGATTGTCAATTCCGGCGCATTATCAATATGAGGGATGATGATCCATCCGAATGTCTGACTAGACGATGATTGAGAAGGAGCTTTCTTTGGAATTGGAGTTATCATTTATTCTGAAGATTCCTATTGACTATGCATTGCAGAGCAAGCTAAAGTCTACCGAGGCGGATACGGAGGAGAG
This sequence comes from Punica granatum, assembly GCF_007655135.1. Lineage (NCBI taxonomy): Eukaryota > Viridiplantae > Streptophyta > Magnoliopsida > Myrtales > Lythraceae > Punica > Punica granatum. The sequence goes on along the minus strand of NC_045127.1, from coordinate 1,278,163 downwards.
TATGGTGGACCTGTTGGTGAATTTCAGAGGTATTCGGCTTGTAAGAGGCTTTCCCCTCCCCCCCCCCACCCGAGCATATGACGAGATAAAATATCCCTTTTTATATCCTAGTTTTTCTCAAATTATATACTTGTTCGGAGAAAAAAAAAATGATATGCTTGGCATTGTTCTATGAAGTGAATATTCAGATTGTTGGTTCGATGGATTTGTTTAGGGAAGTGTTGGACGAGGTGGAGATTCGCGAGCTACTCATCGACCATGTGGGCCACCGTTGCTGCTGGGGAAGTCGTCCTGCTCGTACATGGAAGATCCACGCAGTTGAAGATTGCAATGTCTATGTTGGCACTTTGGATACTTTCATAGAGGAAAGGGAGGTGGTGAGAGAGACTGAGGCCCATCTAGGCGGCAACATTGATGGAAAGGACAAGGGTCCCGAGCTTGGAGTATGGGAATTGGATCTGAGGTCCGAGTTTCCTGTCCTGTTTGTGCTGAACAAGGAGACCCGGGCCACTATTCCACACTCTGAGACCATTGAAAAATGTTCAGGTTATCTTTTGGGCTTGTAAAGTCAGACTTTCCTACGGAACATTTCCAGTGGAATCTGGAAGGCAAAGTTAAAATATTGGTGAAAATTTTGCAGGATGTGCTGGAAGAGGAGATCGTGTTTGTCCCGATTGCAATGCCGACCAAGAACCAGGATATTATAAGGAGAACCGGATGAACCAGTGCTCTGCTTGTCACGGGAGGGGTTTGATCGCTCATAGAGACGGATCCGACACGATGTAACCTCTTGAGCTTCAATTTAGAGTTGCTTATTTCCATTCCTATTTTCTCCTGAAGTCTGAATTCTTTACCTAATAGTTTTTTGCGATTCCCTAAGAAAAATCCCGGTCCATCTCCTCATTTCCTATAAACAAATACCATATACTTTTGCAGATGTGTGAAATGCAATGGCAAAGGGAAGATACCATGTGCAACTTGTAGTTCTCGAGGCCTAATCAAGTGTGAAACCTGTCGAGGAAGTGGATCTCTTCTCTCCCGCAACATTGCTGTGGTTAAATGGTACACATGCTTATGTCACACTAATGGCCTGTTTGTTACCATCAAATAGAAAAGGAATTGCAACCTTGCAGCATCATTTTATCTGCATCTAATTCCGTTACTCTAATCTATTGATCGCTTCTCTTAACCTGGCTGGAGGAGCATTGTAGACAAGGTCTATGTTATAATCTTCTTGTCGTTGGGAACTGACATAATCATATTGATCCTCCCTGCAGGAAGACACTCTCAACCCGAAAAGTGGGCGCGACGGCGGGGGCTGCGTCCGTTCCTGATGAAGTCTTCCACCAAGCAAAAGGTGTCCAGCTGTGCAACACACAGGCGTACCAGTGCTCCCCTGCCTTCTTTGCCGACTCCTACTTCCTGAACAAATTTTCTTCTGAAGTCATCTCGGAGCGGGCCCAGGCCCCCCCCAAAGCTAGGGTCATCTGCGAGAGGCACACCATTTCGGTCGTGCCAGTGACCCGTGTCACCATGAGTCACCGTAATCGTTCCTTCAGCTTTTACATCATCGGGTACAGCAGGGAGGTTTATCTTAAGGATTACTACCCTTCCAGGTTTTGCTGGGGGCTCTGTCCTTGCTTGGAATGGTTGAAGTTGTGAGCATATGTGGTCTTTTCTTTGTATTATCTGCTTAAAATAAGGTTGTACCAGATGAGATATTTGCGAGCTTGTCGAGATTTCGGTCGTCGTTGGTGTGTGTTGGGTTATGTGGTGGTGAGGAATTTTGCTACTTTATACTGTACATGTAAGGAATGTAAGTGTGCTCAATTCTTTAGTTTGGGTTTGTACTTTTAAGCATCTGCTGGGTTCTGATTATTGGTTTATACTTTATAGATTCTTGTTTAACCCCGCGGATGAGGCTAGTGGGGCAGAGCCCTCAGGTATGTTGATCCTAGACGGTGGTGTGGTCGGGTTGAGCCACCTCAGTCCTAGTAGAGTATGGTTCGGGGGAAGCCTATGTGACCTAAGTCGAACCATCCTCAGGCCTCCAACCTTCTGACTTTGGAGACTCTGGAGATGATGGGCCAAGCCGGTGATCTATGGCCATTAACATGGCCAAGACGGTGACAGAATGGTGCAATCTCTCACATTTCTCGGTCGATAGAGATTGCACCTTGCTGTTACCAGGCCGCACGTTGCACTAGTGAGAGCTAACTATCAATCGAGAAATGGAGACGAGAGATAGATGACGGAGCTCTTTTGATCCTACAGGGGCCAGTGTTTCGCTCGAACTGAAAATTAGTGGACTTGCCTTTGGGCTTTTTTTGCGTTGTTTTGAAACGCAAAACACTATCATCCATGGAGTTGCTTAATAGATCGCGTCAATCATATTATACCACACCATGTATTTGATCTACTGAGCCTCGTCGTTTCATTGTCACCCCATTTTTTTCACTGGCGCTAGTCTAGCTATTTCGCTCGGCAGCTACTCCTCCTGCACCCCTATTGCCTCCCCTCCTTTCTCAGAAATTTCTAGCTTTACTGGACCATTGTTTTGGATGATGACTCCGAGCAACCAATGTATGCGACAAATGTACTCCAAAAAAAAAAAAAAAAACCATTTTCAGGGAGGTCCGCCAGAACTGGATTTTGATTGTTGAGGAATCAAACAAATTAGGAATGTCGATTGGAATAAAATCTGATTGGAGTTTCATCATTAGACATGAACTGTCTTTCTTTCCCGGTTTCAATGATTTTATTTTATAATATATTTCGGTAATAATTTCATGAGAGAACATTCAACAATATGATAATATGAATCGGAAGATACATCGCACAGATAGGTCCAAGGTCCAACATCAATCGTTGACCCTGACCGGGGCTGAAGCGAGTGGGAGTGGACCGTAGGGTCCGCCTCCACCCCCACCCCCAGCTCGCCTACGTAAACATCTTCTCCCCCTACTTCTAATAAGTTTCAACGATGCGTGTGGGCCCCATCCAAATCATTTCCGCCCTGTGGCCTGTCCGTGTCCTTCACTTCACGATGATCGGAAATTGTGCCCGGACGAGGAGCACCCTGTTTCTCTCTCTCTCTCTCTCTCTCTCTCTATATATATATATATATATATTAATCTCTTCTCATTTTCTAATTTTTTAATTGGTGAACTAAAATTTTCAGTTGATTAAATAAGAAATTGGAGGTTATTTTATTTCAGTACATTTGAATAATTTTATATTGATAAAAGGGAAACTATTTAAATTAAAAGGTAAGGCTACTATTATATTTTTATCCCATAAAAGAGAGAATGAAAAAAGGGGAAAAGGAGAAAAAAAATATTGGCGCTGAAATAATGCATCGAATTCCTAAAGTAGACGAACCTTTTCGTACAATGATGATGAAATGACCAAAACATTCTATTCATGAGGAAACAATGGACTTGTCCCACAAGTATCGAGCAATTTATATGCATTATTATCCTTTATAGAAAGATATAAAAATAGTTGTAGTTCCATTTTTTTTTTTTTATGGATAGATATGCTGTAGTTCCATATATTCACTTATTCAATGACCACTTTCGATATCTTTTGACGGGATAGACTAATTAAAACATTATATTGATTAACATAATTCCTCCCTTATATTGATTGTTACTTGCGTGACTAATTAATACAGTGTTCAATCGAAGCAATGCAAGTCGCCTCAGGCCCTCTGCCAACTTCCTCGCTCCATTTTCATTGCTCGATAATTTGGAAAAAAAAGGCAACAAATTGTTTAATTATTATATTTTTGTCGGAGAAATAAAATATTAAAAAAAACGAAGAAGAAGAGAGAGATGGAAAGTGCAGAACTGCCAGCTTTTACAATTGGAGGCTTGGCCAGCCCATTCTCCGCGTTGTTGAATTGTGATTTCCCCCCCGGCCCAACTTGGCCCCACTCACATGATTGGCACCGCACCGCGCGTCTCGCCGCAATAAGCTGCTCTCCACCCCGACGCTTCTAGGCTGCGCCCTCCTCATCTCAGCCGTTAAAAACTTGTATCCCCGATTCGCAGCATCTCGGGGATCACATCAACCGTACGATCCGAGAGCTCCACACGGGTAATACATCTCCCGCGAAGCAGGGGATCACGGGATTCAACGGTCGAACCGTAGGCGGCGCAGATGTTGGGGAAAAGTAATCATCAGCTAGCCGACAAGTGATGCTCCAAACCTATCCGGAACTGAAACGTGTCACCCTCGCTGAATTTCTAAAAGGGTATTGGAATGTCACTGGGGACACGTGGCTGATACCCGCCCTGCAGAAAAGCAACGAAAGGGCCCGTCAGAAAAAGGGGACAGGAGGACATGTTTGTCACTTCCATTCGAACGGCAAAATCAAGAAACGTTCCAAAATTCCGGACCATTGATTTTTATCGTAATAATTTTGTATATTATATGACGAGTTCGATTTCTTTTGATTTGATACCACAAAATCCATGGGATTTGCATAACTATTAGATTTTGCCCCCGTAAGATTCTACCCATTCCAACGTGCATGCATTACCATGAGATCGACTCTAATCTTTGAGAACATTAAATTCGATGCGATCATGGCGCGTTTGATACTTTTGTGATGTGGTTGAAGTGCACGTTAACTCCCATATATTGCTTTAGGAAGTTGGGTGACTTGTACTTTTTCCTCGAGCACCAACATTTAGGCAAGGTACCTAAAGGCATGAGTTTTCAGCGCTGAACCTGTTTTCCCCAACCCGCAAGGGCTTTATTTCATAACTATAATAAGTAGTAGCACACTTTATCTCTACCTTTCAAGTATTATAATATGAAAATTCTAAGGGGTTTGGTTTAGTGATTAAGGAGGAGTTTAAATATTCATCCGATCATGATTCGAAATCCCTTTGAGTCACCAGAGCGACTTTGGCATGATTACAAGCTCCGCGCGACGCCGATGGTTCATGGAGTTCGGGATTAGTCGGGCAAAACCCGAACATTCTGGGTTAGAAAAAAAAAGTATTAATGTGTGGAAGCAGAATTTTCCATTTCTGGTACCAAAATTCATGCATGCAGCAAAGCAAGCTGCCAGTACAATACATCCTCCCCAGTTAATTGATGGCCATTCCCTAAAAAAAATGCACTAAATACGTATGATGGATGGATGCACGAATGAAACTAAATTAATTAAAATTAAATCAGAATTTACTGAACATCAATTAACTAAATTAATTAAAATTAAATCGGAATTTCTGAACATCAATTGATGAGGATGCATGGAATGCTGCTGCATGCTGAATTTGCTCCGTACGTTGAATGCATGCGCTAATTGGGAAGTCTTATACGCAATTGCCGTTGAAAATAACGACGCGATTGAACTCTCTATTCTTTACGTGAACATGAGGAATTAATCGTCTTTTCATGCAAATTTGTTTCCTTTCTCAATAATTGACCTTTCCCCCCGTGACTTCACCCGTTTATGGAAACATTTGCCATTAACTTCACCTGCTGCATTTGTGACTTACCAATTCAGATAGGCTGCCGTGCCGATCAACTATAATCTCGTTAGCGCTACTATGGAGTTTCTCATTCGAAAATGATCTTAGTTGACTCAGTTGCGAATCAGGTCTCGTTGCGTACATATATAAGAATGAAGCGTGTTTTGTCTCATTATTGATCAAATTGATTGATTAAATTAAAAATATGGATTGCTTAGAAACTTCCTACTTCTTTGATAATATTATCAGGAATTAAAATGTGTGGACCAACGTAGAACAATATGGCTTCCGTGTTATCAATTGTCAAATTTTCAGAACTTGACTAGTCGGCTTGCATCTATCGATCATAACAAATGTGGAAATAGCGTAAGTCAAGGGAAATTAGAACCGGTCCACACTATATCTCGAGCACGGAAAATTTTTGAAAGGAGATTTTTTTTTATTTCGATGTGCAATAAGGTATCTGAAAACTTAATGGACCCCGAAATCTAATCGACTCATGAAGGGGTAAAACTCTCTCAATGTGGACTTTCACCATTCACAATGCTCGAAACTAAGACATTATTTAAGGGAATAAACGTTGAACCACTTCAGATATTTGCTCCATTTACGTTTTTTGTAATTTGTTATTTTACTTAAAATAAAATGTGGATTTATTAATTGACCAGCCCATAGATACCTTTTGCTATACATACATCTATGCTATCGTGGTTGATTCTAACTTTGCCAATGTATAGGAAGTTTGACTTGCATGTCATATAGGCCCAAGTCTATGAAGATGGATAGGGTAAGTTTTCACTACGCATTGGGTACCTACCTCTCTACCATAAGTCAGTTCGATTTCTTAGTCGTGTGAAATACACGAGGGATGTTGCAGAGCAGCGCGCATGCACAAGCTTGGATATTCATCAGATGCACTGAGATCGAAGATTGAGTACACGAGGGATGTTGTTACGTACACAGCAGCACACGAGCACGACAGCACAAGCTCAGAAATTCATCAGATGCACTGAGAAGATCGGACGTGTCACGTACGGTTTGGTTTATATACCGATATGACGATCCTTTTACGCGATCTATATGACAAAGACCCCTAACCACGAAGCCACTTGTTAATTAGTTGCGGTATTGTATTAGGAAAAGAAAAGATGAATTAGAAGGCTTGCCTATCAGTAGAAGAGCCTAAATCATAATCCAAACTAATAAAAATCTCAACAGAAAAGTGAATCTGATGTAAACAGACGAAATCTACTAGAGATCTGCTCAATGATATATAGAGATAAGATGGAATGTTTATATCTAGAGAAAATTAAGCTAATTAAATTAAATTTAATCTTCTAGTCTAGAGAATAAATAATTATATTATTAAATAAACGATTGAGCTTTTACATCTTTTTTTTGCTGGATATTGAGCTTTTACATCCTATATACACGGAGACCGTGCAATTGAACCTGGAAATATCTTATTATGAACCGGAAAATAAATTAAAATTCATAAAAGAGGAACATAAACATTAACATATGTCCAGGAATTTAAATATATATATCATACTTACTATTATTTAAGAGAATTTTTCATATTGTAATTACTCATCTAATTTCTAAAATCAGTTTTATTATAAACATCATTCTGTTATTATCCATCATTCTTTTATTATCTTCCTACTTAATAGAAAAATTAAAATATTTAAATACAAAAAATAAATCTACGTTTCACATTTTCATTCGTGTTCATCCTATTGCTCATATTTCTGTTGAAAATTGAGTTTATTATATCATATCAATTGTATATTAGAAAGTAATCACGACCAAAACACACAGACACACACACACATATATATACCCACTTATTTGATATGCTTCTTTTATAGGCCGTGCTATGCATTGCTAATTTTCTAGTTTATATAACTTGTGGAAATTTCTCTAAATGAATGTGCGGCTTAATCAAGAACAACGGGATATGTATATTCACACACCATAAAGTTATAAATGGTGGGAGATCAATTTGATTCTTCTTCTTTTTTCATATAAAGCCTGATTTTGACTTGTTGGCAGATCTTTAGATAATTTCCTTTATGCAAATGATATAGTTCCAATAATAAGGAGAGAAAAAAAAAAGCAAGGGGAAATGAATTGCACCAAAAAATGGGGGGAAAAAAGAAGAACAAACAAAATTTTTATTGGAAAACCAATTGACTACATATATGGAATGAATTTGATTATTACTGACGTATTAACTGTATAACAAAAATAAAAGAACTTAACTAAAAGGGGGATGTCACTAATTCTCCCGAAATTAGATACTCCCTTCATCGAATATAAAGCCACTTTTAAAATTCACCCAAAATAGTCACTTTTAAAGCGAGCAATTAAGTAGTAATTATTTCAATATATTTTATTTTAATAATTAATAATCGAGAAAAAAAATTATTCTAATAGTTTTCTATCCTGAAATTTTTTTTTAAAAAATACTCTACCGATTTTTTTTTAAATAGTAAATCAAAATGCATAAAAAAAATACATAGGAGAAACTTTAAACATCAAAAGTTAAACCTAATCTTTTCCAAAAGGATACTCATCCATGACTTTCACTTGTACACTTTCAAATTGCATAAAGAGAAGCTAAAGATATAACTGATCACGTTCTAAATCTAATAATCTTTTGCTAGCTCAGGTACCGTATTTCACCTGAAAAAGAAAATCATCACCACATCGTTTTGGTAGTATATTATGCGGATCCACAAATGCGTTCACGCTAAGCCCTTTCGGATCTTTCATTGAACATATTCATGATCTTGAACAAAATTCAAAAATGAATGAATCTATTAAATGACGATTGTCTATTGGATGCGCTCGATAAGTATCTCATCTAGTAATTCCTAATTTGAAAATTGAATGGAAACACAAAAGAGATCCCTTGATTTTTTTTTTTTTTTGTGGAGAGATAACTCGTAACAAATTCGACTTTGAATTTTGGATCCTGTCGATATTTTCCTTTGGGAAGGATCCGTAGAGTAAGTAGTTCGTAGTAACATGGTCAGCCAATCGGTGTCGTCCGATCAAAGATCTATTGACAAAATTCCAACAGGGGCAAATCAGTCCATTCATCATTCGGGAAAAAAAGCAACAATAATAAACAATCAACAAATAAATAAATAAAAAGGGGTCCTATATATATACTCTTCAAATAGATCCATCCGCCATTGCTCTCTCTTCTCCAAACAGAGAGACAGAGAGAGAGAGAGAGAGAGAGAGATTCTTCATTAATCCGCCATTGACGAATAGGAAGAAGGAAGAGAGAGATCCAGCGGAGAGCTTCACACGTCGTCTCGCCTCACATTGAGGAGAGGGCTCCTCCTCGTTCGTCGTCCTCCTCTCGTCTGTTTTCCCTTCTCACACAACCCAACAGGACTAACAATAATTCCTCTCTCTCTCTCTCTCTCTCTCTCTCTCTCTCTCTCTCTCTCTCTCTATCTCCCTCCCTCCCGCCCTCCCTCTCTCCCCTCCATTCTCTGTATCTATTTTCTCTCACTTCCTCCGGGAAAGATCCTTTCCCTTCTCGCGTAACAACAGAGGAGGACATTGTTTGCTTTCTCCCTCCCTCCCATACGGGCCATGTTGTCGTCCAGTGGCCCCACGATCTCTTCATGCAACGGTAGCCCCCGACACTCTGTGGGGCCCACTGCCACCAGACGGCGAGTGGCCGACATCCCGGACTCCTCGGCCGACCGTTTCTCCGACGAGGAGGACAGCGCCACCGTCGCCGTTCACCACCACAGTCACATTCACCTCCACCACCACCACTATCCGCCCTCCAGCAGATACTCGGCGGCCGTCCTCCGCAGGAAGCTCCTCACCGGCGTGCCGGAGCCCTTGCTCCACAGGATCGAGGACGTGATGCACTGGTCGGCCGGGGCAACGGAGGGCATGAGGTCGAGGCGGAACGTGGGCCGCAACATCATCGGGCTGCTCATTGTCTTGGTGGTTGTCTCGCTGTTCGTGAGGATGTATTCCCTGAGCAGCTACGTCGAGGCCCGGGGCAGGCGCGTGGACAATGGCCTGCTGAAGCTGCAGACCTTCAAGGACGACTGGGCGCAAGCGCAGAGGGCCGTGACCGAGAACGAGGAGGCCTTCATGCCCAAACGCGTCCTGGAAAAGTTGTCTGTAAGTCTGATTCCAATCCTCAACTGTCTGAACCTCTCTCTCTCTCTCTCTCTCTCTCTCTCTCTGTCTCTCTCTCTCTGTCAACACTTTCTGGGCAATGAAAATTCCTCGAGGAAAAATCAACCAAAGAAGCAAAAAGGAACTTCTCTTCAACTGCTGCTTTCCGTCTTTTCCAACTCGTTCTTCCCTTTTGTTTGGATCGGAATATCGTTGAATTTTTTTATATCTTCGATCTTCTTTGTCTCGGGCACCACATGGGCAGCATAGAATTTGCCATCTTCTTGCAAATGAATAAAAAATTTATCAATGTTTTGGTTGGGTGGTCTCCGATCTCTATTGTTTCAGCTGGTCGGCGAGTCGGTCTTCCTTAGATTTTCTGCTAGTTTCTTTTCTGATTCTGGCTTTCATGTTTTGTCAAATGATGATTTCACTTAAGGTGAATTACCATCGAACTCTGTATCGGAACGTTGGTTGTTTTTGTCTACCGTGAGTGAGTTGTAGTTGTTTTATTTTTTATTTTTTATAAATAAATATGGGTTTGTCCTAACTCGATTGGCACTCAGTTAACGGCGGCTATCAAATTCTGCAAACTGTCATTGCTTTCAGATTTCAATAAGGTTCCGTCAATTTTGTGGTCTAGTGTGAACTTATGCTATTGGGTTCCTCGTTTTGCAGACCCCAGAGTTAGAGATATGGAAGAAACCGAACAGTGAGAGCTACTATCAATGCATTGGCCGGCCCAAGAGTCAAATAAGTCAGTGGATGTTTTTCAAACTTTTAGATTAAAACACTATTTTTTTTTTTTTTTGCATTGAAATGATTCGTATCTAATTCTGAGTGCTTATGAATTTCCTCCCAGGAACGGGCTCGAAAACGAATGGCTATCTCTTAGTACATGCTAATGGGGGACTGAATCAAATGAGAACAGGAGTAAGCTCCTTTTTGTCTTCCTAGTTCTGCGTTTTTCAATGATCAGTTCCTTTCTAATGAAACCTCCTTAATCTAATAATATTGACTTGTTCGTCTGCGCCCAGATTTGTGACATTGTTGCTGTTGCGAAGCTTATGAATGCTACCCTGGTTCTTCCTTCTCTTGATCATGAGTCTTTTTGGACCGACCCCAGGTATAACATGCTGTTCAATGCTTTAACATGGACTTCACAATGTATTTTTTTTTTTTGCCAGATATGTTAAAAGGCTTTCTGTAATCCTTCTGCAGTAACTTTAAGGATATATTCGATTGGAAACACTTCATAGAAGCTCTGAAGGATGATATTGAGATAGTTGAATCGCTCCCACCGAAATACGCAGAGAAGACACCCCTTTCGAGGGCCCCTGTTTCTTGGTCGAAGGTTTGTGCTCCATCGAAAGTGCCGATTCAATTTTTTTTTACAAGTTTGTGATTCTATCATCGGCTTTGTGTCTTAAAATTTTTAAGTTGTTCTCTGCAGGCCAGTTACTATCGAGGGGAAATGCTTACACTGCTGAAGAAGAACAAAGTAATAAAGTTCACTCACAGCGATTCAAGGCTTGCTAACAATGGCCTCTCGGCATCTATCCAAAAGCTCCGCTGCCGTGCCAACTATGAAGCTCTGAAGTACACAAAAGAGATTGAGGAACTTGGGAAGACACTTGTTCATAGACTGAGGAAAAATAGTGAGCCGTATATTGCCTTGCATTTAAGGTACCATCATATAGTCCATGCCATATCGATTTTTTTACAGTTTAATAAGTTCATTATTGATGTCCCAAAACTATTATGACCATTCAATTATCTGTTTGAAATACATTCTTGTGCGACTAACTACAAGTTTAAGCTAATTTTACTTTTAATGAAATCAGAACACAAGCTCAGATACAAGATTGTGAAACTTATCCTTAAATTCAATACCTACTATTCGTTTTCTTTTTCTTTTTCTTTCCTTTTTTTTTTGGTAAGTTTCGTTGCCCATTGTTGGTGCCACTCCCTCTTAGCTTGAACTTTTCAAGAAGATTGTCCCCTCATGGTTGTTTTTTAACTTCGCAGATATGAGAAAGATATGCTGGCCTTCACCGGTTGTAGCCACAATCTAACCGCGGAAGAGGCTGAGGAACTTTACACTATGCGGCATAATGTCAAACACTGGAAGGAAAAGGAAATTGACAGTGATCAGAGGCGGCTCCAAGGAGGCTGCCCAATGTCCCCCAGAGAGGCTGCCTTGTTCCTCAAAGCCATGGGATACCCTTCAACTACGACCATCTATATAGTTGCTGGGGAAATATACGGTTCCAACAGCATGGACTTCTTCCGCGAGGAATATCCTAATGTCTTCTCTCATAACACCCTCGCAACTGAGGAGGAGTTGGAGCCTTTCAAGTCGTACCAGAACCGCTTAGCTGCACTAGACTATATCGTGGCACTCGAGAGTGATGTCTTTGTCTACACATACGACGGGAATATGGCTAAGGCTGTTCAGGGGCATCGGAGATTTGAAGGATTTCGGAAGACAATTAATCCTGACAGGTATGAAAATTGAGTCTCAGTTTGGTTTTCGAGGATGGTCTTATTTGACTCTGTTACGCGAGAGTGGTCTACTTCTAAAATATTAATATCAGGACATTTTTCACGCTTTACATTTTTTGAAGGTGCAGTCCAGTAATGTGCTACTGGTTTTTGAATGTGACAGGCAAAATTATGTGAGACTCACTGATCAATTGGACAAAGGAGCTTTAACGTGGGATGATTTCACGTCAGAGGTGAAGAGGTTACACTCGAACAGGCTCGGAGCTCCCTACCTTAGACAGGTAGGGGAGTCACCGAGGCTTGAGGAGAACTTCTATGCAAATCCTCTTCCGGGTTGTGTCTGCAACAAGGGGCAGGAGCAAATCATTAGACAAAAATCTGATGAGAGACGGAAAAAAACGAAGTTGCAGAGATAGGTCCTGAACTGCCGAATATTGATATAGTGACCTCATTGTGAGTTTATTCGGTATCCTTTTGCTGCAAAGGCTGCAGAGAAACGGTGACCATTCTTCAGAACCAAGCGCAGATTGAAAGCATTTTCTGGCCTCAAAGTGGCAGGACAAAAGAAGCCCTCAGGTTTGCTCTGGTGGCTCAAAAAGTTGCTGAGTTTTGTGAGGTAAAGTGAGGAATGAGAAGCTTCGATGTTTATAGGGTAATTGATTTATGAAGATTGCAGTTCTGGGTTCCGGTTGGGATCGGAACTTAGAACAGCAGTTGGATCATGGAGGAAGAGGTAGATCAGTTCTTTTTTTTTTTTTTTTTTAATATAGGGCAGCAAAGTGATAGCAGTCACACGGTGGTACAGAGAGCAAATACTGTAGAAATTAGAAGGAAATTTTTACAGTGATTCATTTATTCTTTACAATTCTCTTGTTTTGATCCTTTTTGATGGATTGATTGTCTGTGAAAGGACCAGAAAGCCAATATCAAACAGCGGCCTGCACTGTAAATTTTTTGAGTTGAGTTCATTATAGAATTCATCAATCATTTTTCTACTGCAGAAGTTCTTGCAGCAATGACTTACAAATATAGAAGCTCAGAGCAAGTCGTACCATTCACAATTCGGGGCTCGAGCTTCGTTTTCGCTTAATTGAACTAAGTCTTATGCTATATCTGATGTTTATGTTTAGCTAATGCAAATCTTTCAAATTGATTGACTTTGTCGGAAACTCTGCAGTAGCTTTAGCAAAGCCGGCAAGTCTACATTAGAACAGCCACTCCCCCAGTGTGATCGGTTAGTGCAGGTCGGCAAGTCTTGATTAGAACAGCCACACGCCCGGAACCAGCCTGTCCCTGATGCGGTGTCCAGTCTGTGCTTCAACTGACCGGACATGAATTGAATTGCCCTACGTAGTCAAAATCGGACGTTAGTCCACAAAGGTCGGCCGGAGCGACAGGTCGTTGACCAAGTATATCCATGTCTCAACCTGTCCGGTCTGGGTCAAATTAACATTGCCGGCTTTGGTGACAGATGTTAGGCCTTGAACAGAGCCAGCGGGTCTGTTGCCATGACCAGCCGTCCAGATTCCCAAACTTTTCAGCCCCCAGTCATTTCATCAATTACATTTTAGCCCTCTAATGTTCCTTTTTCTTTCCAAAACAGTCTTTTTTCTCTCATGGAAAAATCGGACGGTACTGTCTATGTTTCACTAATTAAAAATATTTTCCCATCAACTCTGAGGGTAACAATAAGAGATTCTCTTTGCGCAAGATTCCAAAAGAAGGAACTTTCTTTGTATTCCTGACTGCTTGCGTCATCATCATCTAGAACAGTTAAGCTACTAATGAGATTCATGGAAGATTCGAGCTTAATCGTCTGAGGATCGGGATTCACTTGTTCATTTGCGAAAAGGGTTGCTTTCTCCGTGACTTTATCGTCTCTGGTGAGGCTTTCTGAATCTGCTCTTTTCTGGGAAAATTGCCCCTTTCTCTTGAAAGTTCATGGCTTGATTGCATCCGATCATCAAGAACTGAAAAGGGTCGGCCATGAATCATGCTGCTATCCCTTTTCTTGTTCTTGACCTAGCTTGAAGTTTGAAGCTTTGTCCTACTCCTACCTGAAATTGTGCGAAGTTTTCGTGAATTTGCTTAGGGGAGGCTAAAGGGCTGAGCTTTTTAATGAATACGGATGAAGGTGAAGGGAGAATTGAAATGAAAGAAAACGACCGCAGAATCACCAATTTATGCTGCGTGGGTGCATGTCTGCTGCTTTGTGATTTCAGGACTTGCCATTAACCTAATCAATTTTTATATTATAAATGCGTAGAAGTGATAGGCTCACTGTCACTTGACAAATTTGGATCAGTGATTTGAGAACTCAGAATCATCACTAAGATTATGCATAGTTCGCTGCAGATAATGGGTCTTTGGGTTATCATGGAAGGATTCCTGCTCTTTGCAAATGCCCTGGCCATTTTAAACGAAGACCGCTTCCTCTTTCGCCGAGGATGGACACTGGCTGAAGTTTCGGGTCCCAGGAGGAACTCCGTGAAGGGGCAGTTCATAGGACTTATATATGCGTGCCAGTATATGAGATTACCCCTCATACTCTTGAACATCATCACCATTGTCGTTAAGTTGTTCACTGGTTGACTTAAATGAATTGCATAACTAGCATGCTGAAGTTTGATGCACAGTTTGAATGTGTTTTTGGAGTTTGTAGAGTTTGTACTTCAGATGTCTCGCTTCATCGGGCATGGCTTTCATTGGATATAGAGGAGGAGGGAACTTGACCGTAACAGCCACAATGCGGATCAGTGTAGGGCAGAGTTCAAGGACGTCCCTCGGAACTCACCTGCTTCAGACTTTATACATGTTTTAGTAATGGTGAGTGTGTACATTTGGAAAGAAGAACATCAGTGAGTGTTTTTGTGTTCTGAGCAGAGTTCATCTTAGTCAATAATACTCGACTTCTTGTGACATATATCCATGTATTAGCTTGAATAGTCAATGTGTATTATTTTGGCGCTGTATGAATTTCTTCGAAGCTTCTGCAATCTCAATCAATACTCTGAACCATTTAGGGATTATTACTACTATGAAAAGAAAATGTGCAGAATACAAATGCGTCCACTTTATACTTCAACATAAACCTCAGAAGAAACTACTACAGAGCGAAGAACCATGCGGAGCTAATCTTCTTCTGCTCGCTGATCAGAGACCTCACTCGATCAGTATCATGACCTCATTAGTCCTAAATGGAAGCAGAGTCCTCGGGTCATTATACCTTGCCAGCAAGTAATTGCCAATCACCTTATAGCCGTCTCTCTCAAGGCTCTCCCGAAGCTTCTCAACCTTATCCTTCACAACCTTTTCGGGGGTGGTTCCGCTGAACTTCACGACCCCGAACTTCCTCTCAGCTTCCTCCTTGATCACCACCCTCTCATCCAATGGTTTTGGGGCCGCCTCAGCCTTGGTGTAATTGCTCGGCAGTATGAACTGCATGGTAACCTCATTGCTCTCGCCCTCCATTGTCACCACAGGGGCAGTCATTTCGATTGTCTCAGCATGGGGGCTCGACGATGGTTTGGTAATGACGGGGGCGGTCATGGCAATCTTCTCGGGCTTGGAGTTCTGGGGATCCCCGAGGGCTCCAATGTAATTCGCCAGCAACATAAAGCCACCATCCCTGTTGCCGTTGAACTTGGCTGGATCATACGTGACTTCAGCGACGACCGAGGGCCCGTATAGTCGGATCTCGTAGTCGGCAGTGGCATGGAGGAGCTGGTACTCGGGGGTCTCGACCGTGATCTTCCCGAGGATCAAGCCCATGTTGGAGAGAAGAGAACTGCTGAGAAGTGGAGTGGGGTGGATAGGTGAAATAGGAGCCATGCATATGGAGGAGATGGAAGTCAAATCCGAGCGGAGTTCCCTGAATGAGTGGCTTTAAAGGATTTGTGACTCGTGGGCCTTGTTCTTCCACGAACTGATCACCCCCACATAACACCCAATAGTGAATAATTTTTTTCTCTTCCGGCACAGTTTGAAATTCCTTCAGATATATTCACCGATAATTTTTTTTTTCAGATATTGTCTGATAAAAATTTCTTGATCCGTCGAAAGCTTCTGTTGCCCTTTGCTTATTTGTTCGAGTTGGTCTAGTCGTTATATGTGCGTCGACGTCGGATCCGAATCATATTTCGGGGAAGAAATTACTGTTGCGAATAGGACAGACGACGGGACGATATTGAAAAAGGGGGGGAAATGTGCGGAACAGAAGCAGAGTCTGCCTTTGTTCACTGTACAACGTTGTCTAATCTTATTGACCTCCAGCTACCCCTCTCGTACTCACAGGGCTATCACTCACTCGATCGGAATCATGACCTCGTTAGTTCTCAACGGAGGTAGAGTCCATGGCGGATTATACCTTGCGAGCAAGTGATCACCGGTCACCTTATACCCGTCCCTCTCCAGGCTCTCTCGGAGCTTATCCACCTTCTCCTTCACGACCTTCTCTGTAGCGATCCCGCCGAACTTGACGACCCCGAACTTCCTCTCACCCTCCTCCCTGATCACCACCCTGTCATCCGTGGGTCTCGGGACCTCCTCGGCCTTGGTGTACTTGCTGCTTGGCAGGATGAACTGCATAGTCACCGCCCTGCTCCCTCCTTCACCGCCTCCGCCCTCCGTTGTGACCACTGGGGCGGTCATTGCGATGCTCTCGCTGGGGCTAGACTTAGTGATCACGGGCGCTGTCATGGCGACCTTCTCGGGCCGGGAGTTCTTCGGATTCCCAAAGGCGCCAATGTATTCTGCTAGCAAGGTGAAGCCGCCATCCTTGTCGCCCTTGAACTGGGCCGGGTCGTAGGTGACTTGTGCCACGACGGAGGACCCGTAGAGGCGGATCTCATAGTCAGCAGTGGCCCGGAGGACCTGGTATTTCGGGGTCTCGACTGTAATCTTCCCAAGTATCAAGCCCATGTTCGAGAAAGAACAACAGATGAGATGGGAAGTGGGATAATGCGTATGAGAATTTGATTGATTGGTCCGATGATGAATGAATGAGGGATATAAATAGACAGACGAAAGAATCAGGAAGAGGGAAAGGGGAAGTTACTAGACGAGAGGAGATAGATTGTTTCTTTCTTTCTTGACTAGGAATCAAACGCCTGTTGGGAGGCGCGCCTTGGAGAAGAAGTCAGATCAGAGCTAACTAAACTGCTGGTTGCCTGAATGAGTGGCGGAAAATGAGTGTGGCATCCTTGGGCCATGTTCGTCCACGAACTACCTTATGATGCTAACCAATGCTTCCTTTTATTTTTATTTTTTTCCCCCTCAATTATTTTTATTTCATTTAATGTCATGGGGGCTCGGTTTCAGTTTGGTCCGTTTTAATTTTTATCCAAACCGAAAACAATCGAGGAATTCCGTGCTCTGGAAGTCAATTCAAAAACGAAATCGATTTCAAATTCGAACTAGCCTGATCTAACGTGAATTGATTTAAACGGTTCGAAACTTATTTTTTTAAAATAAAATATCTAGTTCATACATTGTGAATTGATACAATTCACACAGAGATTTACTTTTTAGCGGGTCGATCTTGATCAAACAAGATTAAAGAAGAAAAAGAGTAAAGAGTTAAAATAGCGTGCTCTGTTTGAATCATAATATAATTTAATTTAATTTAACTTAACTTATTTTTTTCTCAATTCATTCAATAACATAATCATTATTATTATTTTTTTATCTTTTTCTTTCCCTTTCATACATTTTATTGTCCACTATTTAAACGATTTTTTAATATTAATTTTTTTCAACTATTCAGGACTTTTTTCGTTAATTCAGCAACACAATCATTATTTTTTATATATATTTTTCTCAAATTCTCTCCCATACTTTTTTCAATTACTTTTATTTTTATTTTTTTAAATCAAATTAAATCAAACTTGATTTCGTTACCAAACACAATACGATATCCAAATAAAAAACTAATAGGAACTCATTAGAGAAACCTCAAACATCATAAACAAGCATAATATTTGAGTTCAAACCTACAAGGCTCAAACTTGGCTTGTCAAATAAATCGCAAGTTCTAGTGAGTTTTTCGACTCGAATACTATTTGAGTTTTTCAAGCCAAATACTATTTGAATTTTTCGAGTCGAATACTATCATTAAACAATAACAACATAATACAAAGTTAATTCAACGATATCAATGATAACAAAATATCAAGTATAATTTTATTATTTTCCTAAAAATTATTATTATTATTATTATTTTTACTATTGGGCCTTATTATGTGGACAGTGGGCTTGGGCCGTAACACGTAATAATATATATAAATATAATATAATATAATAAAAAAGCTCGTTCATACTCGTGAGTTTTTCGAGCCAGATACTATTAAACTCGACTTGACTTGTGTTGGCTGACGAGCTCGATAAGATTGAGTCTAATTCAAGCTTTTATTGAGCCCAGTCAAAACAACTCGCGAATTGTCTTGTGTCACTTACACCCTTGGTAAAACATGGAGGCATGGAAGAAGGCTCTAAATGAAAATGCAACCGTTAAGTATGTGTAAAATTTCAAGAATAACCATGAAGAACTTATCATAAGTAACGTGAAAAAGAAAAAGAAGAACACGTATATTGGACTTTGGAAACGAATTTAAATTATTCCCAATCTTATTTTATGTTTTCGGAAGGCTTATTTTATTTCATTATATCAGGCTAAAATTACCAAATATGGCTTAAGCTGAAATTTCTCATTCCATTGTCGTCTGTCTCAGTCTTTCCAGGCCCAAGCCCAAACCAAGCCCATATGGACAAATAAAGGAAGAGGGAAGGAGCGGTTCGTTTCTTCCCTCGAATTTTTTCGTTTTTCCCGTTTCGAAATCTCCCGCGTTTACTCTCTCTCTCTCTCTCTCTCTGCGCGACTTACATGCTCTTCCCTCCCCTCCCCCGCGCCTTCTCATCTCCCTCTCTCTCTCTCTCTCTCTCTGCGTCCGAGATCTATCAGTCAGTCTCTCCGTTGCTCTTCGCCTGTCGTCTTCCCCATTTCGTCCCAGATATCTACCGGTTCTCCGTTTCTCCTTTCGTCTGTTGGACTTCCCCGTTTCTTCTCAGAAGGAGCCAAATGGGGAAGCAATCTAGAGCCAAGAAATCAGAGACTATCGGCAAAGGGAAGGTCACCCCAGTCCAGATCGCCTTCATCGTGGACCGCTACCTCTCTGACAACAACTTCACCCAGACCCGGTCCGTCTTTCGGACCGAAGCTGCCTCTCTCATCGCCAAGTCTCCAGTTCACGAGGTACTTGTCTCGCTAGTTCTCCCTGTCTTAAAGCTGGAATTAGTGCTAACCACTGGAAGGGGACTGATGTAGTTTCGCGTTCTTCTTGTTCGATTAGGCGCCGAGAGGGTTGCTGAGCTTAGAAGCCATGCTGAATGAGTACATTAGTCTGAAGGAGCAGAAGGCGATGGTGGATCAGGAGAGGATCCGGCTGGAGCAGGAGAGGTGGAGGATTCAGACCCTTCTGCAAGGTATGCAGGAAGCCATGAACGCTTACAACTCTGGGGGTGCGGGCCCATCGACCCCTGCGATTCAGGCCCCGGTCTCGAATCTGAACCCTCAGTCTGTGGACCCGACTGCGAGATCGCCTCCAGGTACAGCCCTGGTCCATTGGCTTTTCTTTAGCTCATAGAATGCCAAGTCAGCCCAATAATTCATTCTATTGAAATACTGCTTCGGGATATCTGCAAGTTCATGAAATTTTAGGAATCATATAAAACATGAAGCTTCACAAGTTCATGAAATTTTAGGAATCATATAAAACATGAAGCTTCACAATAGCTTTCGATTGACTTGTTGCGTATTCAGAGTCGTCTGCTGAATCCTTACTTGTATTGTTCTTTTCCTGGCTCACTTGTATAGCCGTATTTGTTACTTACATCCAAAGAAAGAAAGAGTCGATTTTTTACTCCTCTATGATATAATTGCATCCAATTTCTGCTGTCTTTGCGACTGACATCTGATCAGGAGATATTATATTATGTAGTGGTATCATCTGTTATTAATATTTTGTTAATTGGTTTAATCAGGGTGTCTAGCAGGTAACACAACACCTGGTGTGCCTTTTTCGGCCCCATCCTCTCAGAATGTAATGGTGTGTAAGACCTCATCTTCGCAATTGATGGTTCAGCCTGCCTCGAGCAAGAGGAAGGTTGCAAGTACTGCTGCAGAAGGGCCTTCAGCTGTGAAGAAATCTCGCAGCACATTATCTTCATCCTCCTCCAAGAGATTGTCGATTAAATGTGAGTTTCTTTTCTAGATGTGGAGTCGACTTTCGCCCTTTCTCTGTATTATAATGATCTCAAAATCTTCTTTTTGGGTTTTTGCAGCTTCTGAGGTAGCTGAGCAATCAAACAAGGCAGACGGCAATCAGCAAGCTGCAGACCCGACAGCTTCAAAACCTTCTCAGAATAATACGGCAAATGGATCAGTAGTCCAGGGCTCGGGTATTGCTAAGAGGCTGTTCTACCCTCCTCAACATTCCACCCCGGCTAAGTCATCGGGGCCTGCTACTCCTCCTAGAGGAACTTCCTCTCGGAGCGACCAATCTACATCCTCCTCGATTGAGACGTCTTCTGCAGCAGGGTGCAGCAACAGCAATACTAACACCCCTGAAGGAATCACGCCAACTCACTGCACCATGGTTTCGTATGAGAAAATCACCGTGAGCCCTTTTAAGCAAATAATTGAGAGGGGCCAGTGCATTTCTTCCTCTCCAGCGAAGAGGGTGAAAGGAAGGCTAGATTTTAATGATTCTGTTCCTGATGTTCCTGCGAGTATAGAGAATGATACTGCTGATAATACCTCAACGTCTGAATCTGAGAAGGAAACTGATCAGTTTGACTGGGATTTTCCAAACTTGGATGCGTTCGGAGCTAATTTTTTTACCGACCTTTTAGTCGATTTAGATCTTGATGGTGACGATATTAACTTCTCTAGTGGATCAATGATGGAGGCTCCTGGCGGAAAAATGGCAGGGTATTATTCTGTTTCTTCCCTGCCGTCAGGTATCTTTATATATCTTCATGATTTTTTACTTCTGTAACTGATTGAACCAACTTATGAATGAACAGGTTACCTCATGAATCAAGCGACAAGACTCCTGGAGTCGATCAGCTCATGTCAGAATATTCAGCAACTGTGACTGAAATCCATTCGGAGAGAGATGTGAAAATCCAAGGTTTGTCACATGACAATTCCATGTGTTGAGAGGTGGAAAGTCATTCCCTCACCGGGCATGAAATTAGGGAAAAATCAAGGCTTTATACAAGGCCTGGGTACCACAACCGAAAAGCTTAACCGTTAGGTTGTGATACCAAGCCTTATATAAACCGTCTACTTTTCCCTATCTTGCCCGGTGTGATGGGTTGGAGATGAACCCAATAGCATAGGCCAAGTGGCAATCTTACACCATGCAGTATCATACTATTCTCCTGCAGTATTTATGAACTGGAGATTCTGATTTCAGGTGTCAATAATGTAATGGCAGTTAAGTCAGTAACAAGGTGCACCAGTGTTCTGAGCCCAGGTAAGCTGAATGTTCGAGTACTCATGCTTTACATCTCGTCTACTTATTGTGTAGCAGGAGGTTTAATCTTCATTATCTTTTGCAGCCAAAAGAAACCCAGGAGTTTGATGCACCAATATAATTTGATGAGAGAAACTGACTCGATGGCTGCTTGATCCTCAGCAAACTTGCGATAGATTGCTTCTCAGTCAGCCTGACCCGGCCTTTCAATTCTAATAATAAGTCATAGCCGTGCACTGTAACTTATATCCAATTTTCAAGTCGATCTCACTTCAACATCACCATACTCAGTTTCTAATTGAGGATGGTTTGTTCTTTCATATTCTTTTGGATGTAACTGCTTATTCTGATCTAGGGATAGCAGCTCCCTCCCTCCCTCCCTAATTCTCTGTCTGTATTGGTTTCATGGTTTGTAATACGAAATCTTTACAGGTGTTTTGCCCCATAATTTTTCCTAATCAGTATTCCATAAAGCAATCATTTTCCGGTCACATGGGAGGCCTATGTACCTAGTTAACAATGTTAAATTTACTCATCTTAAGTATAGAGTTTTGCATCCACAAAATGGAAATAAATGACTTATACATTTTATTTTGCCTACAATGGGAATTAGTGTACAAGTTGCAACCTTCTGCTAAACCACAGAATTTCACTTGTCAACCTTCTGTTCATACTGATGATTCTCCCTCCAGCCGTTGTGCCAAAACACCAACTTCCATCAGCAATGCCAGAATGAATATTCAGAGATATTGCAGGGAATAATGAGAATCGTGTTCAAGCCAAGTACTGTAGCAGCTTGTCCACTTCGTCTGGACTTCCGATGTATATTGGCGTCCTCTGATGAACCTGCCAGAGAATGGAACGGAATTTGGTCAGTCACAACAGTTGAACCACAAAAAGGAAAGCAGCTTAAGCTCATAGTTGAAATTCTCACCTGCTCGGGTTTTATGTCGAGTATTCTCTTCTTACTGTCGGTTGCTTTTCCCCCAGCTTGCTCCACGAGGTAGCTCATGGGAGCACACTCGTACAACAGCCTCAAGTTCCCATTCTTGCTGTTCTTGTTCTGTGGATTCCCATATATTCCACCAACCAGCAGCATCCTGTGGATCTCTCCCACAAGGCAGCCTATGTAACGGCCCGAGTATGGCTTCCCATTGGGCCCAGGCTGCCTCAAATGATCGAGATACCCCTTCAACTTATCATCCCACAGGTCGTAATTCCCTTCATTGAATGAATAGATCCTCCCCGTCTTTGGGATCTTGATGTCCTCATGCGTTAGAACGAATTCTCCATATGCAGGATCTAATGTGAATGCATACACTCCTCTGCCTATGGAGAGTGTGAAAACCATCGAGTAGAGGCAATAGCCTGCTGCTAGGAGGTTGCTTCCAGGTTGGCATACACTTACTACGCACTTCTCTCTTGCTTGATCGAGCTTTTTCATAGCATCATTTGGGATTTAACCAAAAGTAAAGGGTATCAAATCCCAGTATGTAATCAATAACATCAAGGAGAATTTACTATCGGAATCGGAGATACTAATGACATCTTGTGGCATAAGGAAGATAAGAATCAATAAGGTTCTTTCTCAAGATTCGGGATCCTTTAAAATCGTTCTTGTTGTAAATGAGGTGGTTGAATTAGTTACCGTAGTGTCGTCGTCAAGGTCGACCAGGCACTGTTCGTCAGGGCCATAAATGCCGAAAATGGAACCAGTTGTCAATGAAATATCGATGTTGGCAGATCCATCGACGGGGTCGAACACAACAATGTAATTACCCGAATAGGTTTCCTCTACAGCAACTGGCACATCTTCTTCCTCTGATGCTATGATCCCGGTCCGGCCACTCGACCTCAAGCAACTGCAGAACACCTAATGAAATCCAGTCATTTCAAGATCTGTTCTCTATTGTTCAAGAATTGAATAAGATTGAAACTAGCAGAAGTGACAGAGTTGATGCATTCAAAAATGCAATCATCTCGACATCGCGTTCTCTATAGTTGTACATGATACATCACGCATTAGAGAATATCATGTTGTTGCAGGAAGAACCTCATTGGAGACAACATCAAGCTTCTTCTGGTCTTCGCCCTGGACGTTAATCGTGCCCTGCGCTCCAGTGAGGTTGATGATGCTCGACCTCTGGAGCAGCGAAGCGATCTGCTTGCACGCGAGCGATATGCTCGACAGCACGATTGTGAGTTCCGCATCGATGTGACCCGCCTGCTCCTGCTTCAACAGCCATGTGGTCAAGTTCTCGATATCGAAATTGCTTTTCGTCCTGTTTTTTTTTCACAACGGTGTTAGGGTCGAAATTAGCATCTAGCTGAGGCTCGATCGTGGACCCAACCGCCTGGCATGTCACGGAGGAGAAGGTGCAGTGACGTCCCCGCTCCCACCGCCAACCTTGCTGAAGGAGGACGTGCTGAGGGAGGGGGGACTTGAAGGCGTTGGAGAAGTGGAATTGAGAAGCAGCTGCAGTACATAGATGAGCCATCTCTCACCGAGTTCTCCAACTTCCTATTTTGAATGTTCAGTTGGTCCCGCCGGCATTTAACGTTATGTCGACCCCACTTGTGACAACCACCTAAGACGCCGTTCAGGAACATTTGCAGCTTTACGTGAAGTCGTCTGTTTAACATTTGTATGATCACAATCGTCTGCTCTACTTTGTTAATCCTTAATAACTATGGATTACATAATAATACGGAGTGGGAACAATGTTCGGATGAAAAGTCCAAGATAGTATTTGCAGCATGCGTCCCTGCAGATCGGGTTTGGATAGTCTTGGCAGGGGATTAATTATCAGGAAGACGAAAATCTACAGACGTCCAAGTGAATCGAAAACTGAAATATATTGACGAACGATACTTTTTCTTTTTACAATTGGAATTTAGTGGCATAAACATGAAAGTGCCACGAGAACAATTCCATATGTGTCCTTGAAAATTTGGTCTATTTCGAAAGACTTGATCAAGCTAAGCAAGGTATTTCTCCAACTTCTCGACTTCCTCCACGCTTCCGATATAGAGTGGAACCCTTTGATGTATCTGCCGCAATTGGGAGAAGAAATCAAATCAAAATCATTATGGGAGTCGGTTGCAATTAAGACATATTTCAGGGCACTCGATAATTACGTACTAACCTCAGTTGGCTGGATATCAAGAATCCGCTGGTGGCCATCCGAACCCTTCCCGCCAGCCTGCTCCACGATGAAGCTCATCGGGGCGCACTCATAGAGCAGCCTAAGCTTGCCGTTCTTGCTCTTCTTGTCCCTCGGGTACCCATAAATTCCACCGTACAGCAGAGTCCTGTGGAAGTCCCCGACCAAGCTCCCGATGTACCGGGCCGAGTAGGGCTTCCCACTGGGTCCTGGGTCCTTGAGATCATCGATGTACTTCTTCAGCTTGTCATCCCACAGCAGGTAGTTTCCCTCGTTGAAGGCGTAAATCTTGCCTGCCCTGGGGATCTGGATCTTCTGCTGGGTAAGCACAAACTCACCGTACATGGGGTCGAGTGTGAAGGCGTAGACTCCAGTCCCAATTGTGAGGACGAAGATGATAGAGCTCGAGTACATGCAATAGCCAGCCGCGAGAAGGTTACTCCCGGGCTGGCACACATTCACCACGCACCTCTGCTCTGATGAGCCCAACTGAAAAATAACGTAGAATTCAGAACTCATGAGAAACCGAATTTGGTGCTTAAGCCGATAAACTTTACTGATATTCCTACGAGCTTAAGCTAATGTGAATGCAGAAACAACATACAAAGCTCAAGCATTGTGGGTATTGAAATTTAAACTGATATATCAATGCAAGTGTGACCCTTATATTATTCTACTGGTTGGCAGTGGAAAGGGCTTAATCATGCTTACGTTTGGGTCATCACCAATGTCGGCAAGGCACTCATCGTTGGGGCTGTATATACCGAAGATGGAGCCGGTGGAGACTGCGGCATCGATGTTGGAGGATCCATCGAGTGGGTCGAACACCACTATGTAGTTTCCTGAGTAGCTCTCCTCCACGGCCACTGGCACATCCTCCTCCTCCGACGCAATTATGCCCGTTCTCCCGCTCGACTTCAAGCAGTTCGAGAAAACCTGCGTGTCCATTTTGCACCGTTCAAATATTAGAACTGATTTGTGATGTGATTGACAGAATAGATAACTGGCGACGATCGAAAAAATAGCAACAAAAGCCACGGGCTAGCATTACCGGACAATCAGATAAATTCCATGCTCAAGGATTATAATTGTACCTCGTTGGAGACGACGTCGAGCTTCTTCTGGTCCTCACCCTGAACATTGACAGCGCCCTGGATGCCGGTCAGGTTGGAGATGCCGGCCCTCTGCACGAGCGACGCTATCTGCTTGCAAGCCATCGAGATGCTCGACAGCACTATGGTGAGCTCAGCGTCGATCACTCCCGACTTCTCCTGCTGCAGCAGCCACGTCGTCAGCGTCTGTATCTCGTAAACTCCCTTCTTCTTCTTAGTCTCAGCTTCCTCTGCAGTCCCCACCGTCGCACACCGGACCCCATTTCCAGTGCGCGCCTTGGTCCTCAATGCAGCATTATTACCGCTGAGGAGGCCCCGGGATGAGGAGGAGTCGAAGGCTCGGAGCTGGAACGAGTAGAGGTTGGAGAGGGAGCGGGAGTTGGAGAGGAGGACGTGGGGCGGGGCGGCCGCCGACGCTGCTGCCACCATGGCTATCACTCAGCTTACTGTAATGGTTGTCCTCCTGGCTCCTCTCTCCTCCTCTTGTTCTTAGTTGTCCGTTGTTTGCTTGGCGATGATAGTTTGTTTTGGAGAGCTGAGCTTAGCAGAGACAGCAAAGGAGCTGAGTGGTGGGATGAGAATGTGAGGCTGATGAGGGGCTGGCCGCTCATTTAGTGGGACCCACTTATCTTCCCATAATTAGATTTATAAGGCTTCCTCTATTTTGTGATCATGATTTCACTTCACCTAATGGAACAAGAACTGGAAGAAAGACTGCTGACAGCTCTGTCAGCCTGCCTCTTGATGTTGAGGTCCTATATTCTGCCTCATTAATAATCCTATAACAATGGGCCATCCAGATGAATTTGGGCCATTAAGAGCATACAAATCCCCGAGACCGGGCAACCTAATGGTAGCAAGACCTCATGTCGGTTTTCCGCAGGTCCGGTTTTAGACTCTTGCTTCCCACTCCTGTCGGTAACTGCATTTTTGATGGAATGCTTTGTCGGTAAGTTGGTTCATGCATCTTCACTACTGCCTTCTTGGTAGGTTGCGCCCTGTAAAAACTAGTCGGGACTCCAGTTCAGAGATACTCCCTTGTGATGGAGGGAGGGAAGGTCCGGAAGGAGAGGAGACTACTTGATATTGTAATGTAGATTCACGGAATGATGAGACTATTCAATATGGGCAGGATTGATCGGGCCTGTTAGAGTTGCAGATACTCGGGTATACATAGGGGGAAAAAAAATAAAAAAAAAAAGGGGGGGCTGGACTGATATGGGAATGGCTAGCTGTATCCCAGGCAGGTGAGATTTCGTGCTAAAAGGCCCACCGCAAAGACCTAGACCAAGCCCAATATGTCCAGAGATTTTTCAATTTCATGTAAACAGCTCCCCTGCATTTCCAGACCAGTTTCATTTTTTTTTTTAGGGTAATAAGGGAGCTACATATGCTTAGTATAAGGAAAGAAAATAAAACTAAATAAAGGGACACATAATTCTCATTGATGAGAATCGAACTCATTACCTTTTGATTTCGGACAGCGCCTTATACCGCTGCATCAAGACCCTTTCCTCTCGTCTAGTTTCAATTACCCCGGATGTAGGCCCTATTTGCATCATTTTGTTGTCTTGTTTCCATTGCATTACAGTTCTCAAGACGTTATAAACACGTCCAACGATCACACAAAATTGAAGATAACTTAGTAAAAAAAAAAAAGAGAGCCAATTTTCACTAATTGGTGCACTTAACTCTTCTTTAAGAGCATCCAAGCTGGGGGCCATTTCTCGGCCCATTTATCTCCACGTGGCAAATGGCCGACCCCGATGCGGCACTCCTATTGTGGGAGATGGGGGCTTGCGGCACCAGCCCACTGAACTACGTCAGTGTCGGGCGCGGCATCAGCCCAATTTCCTCTTTTTTTTTCTTTTCTTTTTTTTTTTAAAATTATTAGCCAACGGATGCACTTGTAGCCGTTGGCTGATTAAATGAAATTGCCACCGTTGGCAATTTAAAAAAAAAAACTAATTTCTTCTATAAATACTACATATAACATTCTTCACACGCATATCATTCTTTTCCTCTCATTTTCAACATGGATCCCAATCAAGCCAACAACGATGATATTCTTAATTTCATGCAAAATTCCAATTTCTCGTCTCAAAATTCAAATTATCCAAATTCTCTATCTCCATATCCCGAACATTCAAATTTTCCTCATCATCCAAATTTCCCCAACATTCAAATCATCCTTATTATCAAACTCCTTACCATCCACGCACGTTTTCATAATTTCATGGAGGCACCGGTATATTGTCTTGTCCAATTCCAGCGCAATAGAGTGGCTCGAGTTCGAGTGCTACCAATGTCAAGGACTTGCATCGTTAAAGAAAAAATCAAGTGAAGACCACATGAGTGTTACAAAATAGGACTTGCATTGCAGAGGGAGTGCCATTTTTTTTCCCTTGAGTGCTCCTTTGCTTACATGGCCACATGTGGGGGCCCCAAAAGGGGACTTAGCCCCTTGAAATTGGACTTACACTGCGGACGCTTTACATCTTCTCATCCTTATCCTTCCTTCACTCTTCCTATGCATATTTTATCTTAAATTTCTTAACTAATTAAGTGCCTATATTTTAAGCACTGAATTTATTAAACGCTTAATACTTATGTCAAGTTCTCTTTGACGATATCTATTGAATGAATCTTTATGTGTTAGACACTTGCTCACTCGATAAGTTGACTTCATCAAAAGATAAGTCATGTTTGACATTGATTGAACTGGGTCATGTAAAAGGTAAAAGAAACCTTCGTAGCTAAATCTCGATGTATTGGAAAGTAGACCGAGTCAAAATCTTTGTTTCTATAAAGAATTTAGTAAAACAAGCCAAAAGGAAAATCTAACGATGTCAAAGTGAAAACGACCCAATAACAACGACCATGACATATGCATTTCCTATGATGTGGCTCCCAGAATTGATTGGTCTTCTTAGCTATGCTATGTCTTCTTAAATGTTTTATTATTTTTCAAATATTCATCTTAACTCAACTTTACTTTTCCTTCAATTTAATAATACAATTATTACTATTTTATATTTCTTCAATTTAATAATAATTTTCTTACGTACGTTTTTCTGATCATTTTTATAATTAATTTTTTAATAATAAATTCTTTATCTACTTTCACATTTATATATACATATTAATTTTTACTAATAAATTTATCATTTATTTTCACATTTATATATACATATATATATATATATTTTCACACATTAATATATTTATCAATACTTACAATCATTACAAAAGATCAAATTGAATTGAATCATTATTAAACTCGAAAATCACACGCAAGCTTACCAACGAAAAAGTCACCCATTAATAGAAGCATCCTTTTTGTAATAAGGAAAAAAAAAACATAGAATTGATTCGAAACTTCTTTCTTGCTTGACAATTGACAAGTACAGGGGTTGCCGCCTTAGATTTGTGTACTGTTCCCGTCTTCATGTATTTTAGACTCTGGCATTTTCTCATATTGCAACGCAAACAAAAGACACGTACGATCATATATTAAGCTATACATATAACCGGTCCTTATTGAAGGTTGAACAGATGACATGGTACCATATTGTACTATGCCGTAAGTCGAATTCCCAGTTCCGATGTGAACGAGGGAACCGTCAACATACTTAAGCCGCCAACAACTAACATATATACATACGCGTCCACGGCTTGGCTAATAAATGAACAGAACTTATGAAATTAATGAACGAATGAAATATATAAATGGAAATTAGTATTATTAAGTTGACCCATCAATTTCCAAGTCTTTTGGGGTAGGCTCCTACCCCCTTGCTTCACGGCTCAACCTCAGCTAGCCGCAGTGCAATTGCCATGTGATGCGGCAGACGAGCTGAAAAATTAGTACCTGAAGAAAAATAGGTTCCGACGACCTTATCTCATTGGAAACGGCATCCGGAGCAAAACTTATAGCCTATGGTTGTGAAATTTCGATATTCTAGGCGAATTCCATCGTTTAGGACCTCAAACAGGTAATTTTATGTTAATTACGGTGTTTTCGCAATTTTAGAAAAGTTTATCTTTTTTTGTGCGATTTAGGTTTTTTTTAAAAATCCTATTTAAGCTTTGTAAGTCTTAAGGTTAAATGGGTCGTTTTTTTGGATTATCAATAAAAATTAGAGCTTTTGTGCTCTTTGCCCAATTCTCGGATTTGTTCGAGTTGGATGTCAATTTTCTATGAATTCGAAGAATCAATGGGGATTGAAGGTCGTAATTCCGGTATTCGTGCGTGAATCAACGGATCCGTGACAGGTTACTCGCATGTACGCTGCGTCACCATGATTGCCCTCGCTAAAGACGTTTGTTAGTTCCACCGGTCATGTCGCCAAGAAAAGCTTTCATTGGAGATAATATACCCAAACTAAGAATAAATATGTGTAACTCTCAATCATCCGTACGTATACCTACTCTGTAAAGTTCGAAAACTATGGAGCTGGCTAACCTAGCCTAAGAGTAATTGGGTTATAAAACATCCATTAAAGCACTAGCGCGGTAGAATTTCATTTTATTCATTTTGCCTTGAATCTTTATTGGCAAAAACACTGCGTAGTTTTTCATCCGAAGTGCTGATTCTTTTAGCACAATATTATTGTTAAGCGTTTTTACGGTAAATATTTAATGATTTCATCATTTTCTCAAATTTATCCCATAGTTTAAAAATTATCCAAAAGGATCCACGTTTTTCATCTAGTTTCAAATTTATCATGGCGTTAATTTCTCCTTCAATATTTAACGGTGCTGCTGATGTGGAACGTAAGTGGGCCCATCCTTGCCCCCGTGGGGTTTTGCCTTGGATAGATTTGAGAAAAAAATCAAAATTATGTGATAGGTTTGAAACCCACTTAAGTTTCATTAACAATTAAAATTGACGCCGTGTTAGATTTGAAACAAGATATAAAATATAGGCATTTTAAAGTAAATTTTGAAACCTGTAATAGATTTGAGAAAAGGCTAAAATCATAGATTAATGCTAAAACCATGAAATATATGATATAAAAACTCATTATTATTATTATCATCATCGGGTGAACTCTTTTAACACATTAATTAGGGGACGACCCACTAGAGAAAATGGAATTGACCGAGAAATTTCTGGCACAAGATCCATTAATTGGCGTCAACAAGTAAGCACGTATCAAACACGAATCCTCCAAAAGCAACAAGAAAAGAATTTTAACACGTTAATTAGGGGTCGACCAACTAGAGAAAATGGAATTGCCCGAGAAATTTCTTGTACAAGATCCATATAATTGGCGTCAACAACTAAGCAGGGATCAAACACGAATCCTCCAAAAGCGACAAGAAAATAGCTAATTCCCATCATTTGCTATCCGATCGAAAGTCTAATGGATTCTAATTAATTCAGATTCGAGTTTGTGCGATTTATTAAAAGATGATTGATTCTTTTCCATTCACAGTACTCTTTCGATTGTAGATCTAATTACTTAAGAAAAACATTTATTGATCAATCTGAATTAATTCATATCGGTGGATTAGCTCCATTTTTAATATTGAAAGCTGTATAGTGAAACGGTAAGAAAAGTTTGGCAATACGAACACGTGGGTTCCCAAAAAAAGAAAAAAAGAAAAAACTGATCAGGATGTATGGCATGTACATATATATAATATACCCACGGAAGATTTGGAATGGCATGTAATAGAAAATTCAAGAAAATCAAAGACGCGTTTGGTTGGCTGTTAATATATTGAAACTGAAGGAAAAGACCAAAGCCCATCCCATATAAGCTTCCGTCCAGCTATATATAGTTCGTAAGCTTTGCCATCTTCTTCAGGCTTCAAATCAGAACACAAACCGAATCCTCCTCGAATTGCTCTCCACCTCTCGAAGAGATTTTTAACTCTCTCGCCAAGACAAACAAACCTTCTAAAAGATCCAAAAGGGAACCCAAAGGAGAGGTTTCCGAGAATTTCCAATCTCCATAACTATGGCTCTGATCTCAAGCTGCAAGTTGTTGCCATTGGCCCTCTTCCTCTCCTCTCTCTTCCTCCATGCAGCCCTAGGTACGTATCTCAATGATCTTTATTAATCTTCATGTCATGGCTTCTCTCGTCGATGCGTGTCATCATTTATCATCGGCAATTAATATGTATGCCTGCCATGTCTTGTGTGATCTTGTGATTTGCAGCTGAGATCATATGCGAGAACCTGCCGAAGGATCTGTGCGCATTCTCGGTTGCATCGTCAGGGAAGCGGTGCCTGCTTGAGACGTACCAGTCGGGAGGAGGTGCTGTGGAGTACCAATGCAGGACGTCGGAAGTTGTGGTGGAGAGGATGGCTGGATATATAGAGAGCGACGAGTGCGTGAAGGCTTGCGGGGTCGATAGGAACTCAGTGGGGATCTCGTCGGACACCCTTCTCGAGCCTCAGTTCACCGCCAGGCTCTGCTCCCGTGAATGCTATAGGAGCTGCCCCAACATCGTTGACCTTTACTTCAATTTGGCTGCCGGTGAAGGTAATAATCTGTTCTCTTCACCGGTGCAATTGATCTTCAATCAGCCGCTTCTAATTAGTTCTCTTTCGAAATAATCGTAATGCATACCTAAAGAAATTATCAAACCAGTTAATCCGTTTGACATGAATCTCGGTCCGCCTTGGTAAATAGAGATTTAGCACTCAAATGCATGGCATCAGGAAATCAAAGCCCTTTCTTTTCGCTAAAGTTTTAACGAAAATAAGTAACCTGCCATATAATAAGCTACCTCTGCATGCTTGCATGGTGAAGCTTCATTGATACAGATGCATATATTATATATAAGCTCCTTTACTTTTTAATTGAATAAGATGCCTCAACTGTGAAATGTGTAAGCTGTTGCTTCTTTCACACTTAAAGAACCTTCTGCTTTTATCGTATCAACATCAAAGAAGCCTACCTTAATATGGTTATAATATTGATTAAATCAAATAAATTAACAATTTGGTTTAGAATCATCACGTGAAAAATCAAATTTGACATTAATTGTGCTTGCTGTGTATGCTTGCAGGAGTTTTTTTGCCGGATCTTTGTGAAGCACAGCGCACAAACCCTCACAGAGCAATGCTCGAGCTGCTCAGCTCCGGTGCGGCACCAGGTGCAGTGTCCTCTGCACCCTCAACATCAGCATCCGTGGATGCTGCTGCTCCTTCACCCGCTCCCATGTAAAATTATATAAGTATAATCCAGTTTGATGGAATATATGGTTTAATGGGTTGCAACTAGTTCCCCTTTCTCGACAATGCCGCGCGCGTGTGGATATTCTATTAGATGAGGATTAATTTTTTACGATTTATATTTATATTTGAGACATTATTTGAGAGGAATAAGTACTATCAATTTATGTTGAATGGACTTGCTGGATTTTGCTAGTTAGTAGTTGTCCTCAGCAAGAAAAATAGAGGGTGGACGATTAATTCTAGAAATTACAAAGACGACATGGTGGACAAATATTCGATCTGTTCACACGAACAATGCAACCAAAAGAAGAGAAACTACGTATTATTGTATTTGTGTCGCATATTTGTTCATTACCTTCACGGGCATAGATTCTTCTGGTAAAAAAGAAATAATGGTGTGATTTATTGTTTCTTATCAAATTTGAAACGAAAAATCGAAAACTAGGACAGGAAGTACGCCGGTCCTAGCTAGTCATTGAAACGTATGGTGGATCGATGTGGGGTTGGGGCGACCGTTGACGACGAGGACTTCTCTCCTAACATTTGGGGAGGTCAGCCGGCGGCGGCGGCAGTATAGACGACAGAGTCGGGCCGTTCTCCACCACGAAAACGGTAGCCAATCCCCACGGCAGGTGGACATCTAGGTGGCAGTGAAACAGCCATACACCTATACATATGACATAACATGTGAGTAAACAATCTGGCGATGCTAGCATGCCATAATATACTTTACTACAGAAAATTGATGTATATAGTATGGTTAAAAAAAATTCTAGAGAATTTTTCATCCAAGAAAGCCGCGGAATTAGTTAGACAGTCACATTCGCCTTCGCCTTAATGAGGTTTTTGTAATTTTGGCGGTTCAAAGGCTATATTATTCAGCAAAATAATATATAGCCTTTGAACAGTCAAAACTACAAAAACATCATTAATTAATTAATTAATTCCAATATATATTACATCACCATATCTTAGTGGCCTATACGGTCCACCCATAATTAGATTATCGCATTTTTCCATGTCATATACACACACTGAGACACAAACACCAAATTCTCTAACATCGTAGGCTTCGGCTGCCTTTTCCAAAAAAGTCTCGTCTTCAACGGTAATATCATGTATAATTATATCATAAAACAAATTTTAAAAAAATTATTTATTTAATTCTATACCTTTGCTTACTTTTCTAATTTCGTCATTTTTTTTTTATTTCCAATTTAATTGAAAGCCCAATTTAAACTAGCTTGTAAAATCATCAAATTAATAAAAACCTAATTTAATCAAGAAAATCCCAAATTTTACTTCTGCACTCTCTTTTTTTATACTTAGTGCCATTTTTTTGAAGCTTCACTGTTGGTTTTTGAAGTATATTCATCCGGTAGACGAATTAATTCGAAGGCGATTTACCCGATTATAAGCTAGAATCCTCACCCCCTGTTCAATCTTCATCATCTCGTTCACTCCTATTGTCATATGAGCCTTTCTCTTTGGAGTTTATAAAATTTTCAAATATTTTGTGTTAGATCTCAGAAAATAAAAAATTGAGCTTCCCTTTCACATGACTAGAAGACTAAACAAAGGAGAGCTGGAAGACAAATGTTCCTATGTTGGACTCTTTAGTTACTTTGGCATAATAACGGGAGGAAGAAGGATATGTAATATTGCAAAGCTGTTCATGTTCTTAGTTCTTCATTTTTTTTTTGTCTTTCCTTTTAAATTTTTTGGCTTTTTCAATTTTGGATGAAATAAAAAATGGTTATGTGTCATTTATATTGCATCTAGAAGGATCCAACTCAACAAAGTTGATAGAAAAGTTAACAGAATAACAAAAACAGAAAAACAATGTAATGTAAAAGACAAAAATAGAAAAAAAAAACAGCAGAAGGATGAAAATAGAAAATTGAGAAAAAGTATATGACTAAATAGATAGTTTTCCTTAGAAAATATTATTTTTGCAAACAATGAATTATATTTATCAACAATAATCTTTTTCTATTTATGTTTAGATACCAAAAACTAAAATGTCAAACCCTTATTGATTCGTAGTATTGTCACGTGATATCACCATTACATACAAAACTTTTTTCCTTTTCTCAAAAAGAAAAAAGAAATCTCTTATATCACCATATCATAATTTACCTTTACGGTGAACACACACATGGGACCCAAGTATATCGATCAAACTAATTTGCTACTTGGATATCATTTGTGCATGTTCGATTACTAATGAAGTAATTCGGTAATCTTAGCATCGGAATGTAATTTTCATTCACGTTATGGTTTATGATCATTGGCGTGTTGGTAAAATCACAAAGTTAAGCACGAACCTGGATTATCTGCTTGGAATCTGAGTACAGCCCACCCTCCCACAGGCACCCCTATCGTGTTGCGAAACACCGGGTTGACGAGGTTGAACTTCTTCGGATCATTGATTGGGTCAAAGTTACCGAAGCCCTGTGCGAGCACATGGAAGTTGAAACCATGCAGGTGCATGGGATGATTCTCCACGCCCACGAAGGCCGTATTCTGTAGCACAATCTCCACGGTCGCGTTATACTTCAACTTCTTGACCCTTGTGCCCTTCAACGCGAAGCCAAGCGGGCTTTGGCTGAGGCCGCGGTTTGTGTAGTCAAACACCAACGGAGGCACATCGGGGAAGTCGGCAGTGTAGATCCCCTTAATGTTGTAGTAGAAAGCTTCCAGCAGGGACATACTAGTGGCCCACTGGAAGGACACATTGTTCATGCTCGCGGAGAACCGGAGCCCGTTGGGGCCCAGGCAGGTGGCGTTCCCTCCGCAGGGTGACAGGCCCAGTCCGATGGTTATGAACATGCGCTCATCGACCTTGCTTGGGACTGGGACCCAATGGGGCGCTCCTACGAGGCTGGTGAGGCTGCTGGAGAACTTGTGGGCCGTTGGTGTGTCATTGAAAGCCGGGAGAAGGGGCATTTTGGGGTTCGCTGATGATGCACCCTCATAGATGAGGATTCCGGTCGTGGTGGTGTTAGCAAAAGGACTGGCATTTTCAGCATTGAAGTAGGGATGCCCTGCCATGTAGTAGGCTCCTGTCGACTGGTCGGCAGTAAGGAGGACATCCGCAGTTTGCCCCGGAGCAAGGACAATGATATCGGTGACATAGGGGTTAGTATATGTAGCATCGACTGCAACGACCTTCAGTGCGTGACCGGCTATCTTGAAGAAGAGCTGGTTATTGAGTGCAGCATTGATAATGCGTAGTAAATAGGTCTTTCCTGGCACCACCTTCAACTTGTATGTTTCTGGTCGTCAAAATATCATAGTATCGTAGAATTATTCATCACTTAAAGAACATATATAAATAGAGTTTTTCCGACTTAGTACAAGTCGATGAGTGTTTTGGTTTATCGAGTAACTACTTACGTCGCTTTCTGGAGCAAGGGTAGAGAACTCCGGGTTTTCCATTGATTGTATAAGCATCCGAATTATTAGGATTAATACCGAGTAGCTGCGACACATCCTCTACATCCACGACATTAGCATTCCACCATTCCCCTTGTATTCGGTCAATATCATAAATTTGAAAAGCCAATTAGCACTCCCATTACCATATCTCTTTCATGCATCGTCCAAAAATATATAGTTGTTGCTTGCTAAATACAGAATTATACAAAGGGTTTAGAATTACCAAGTAGAAGAGGAACCTCTTTGTATGGCTTTGGAAATGGATAAGTGTGACCCCGACTCGGGCGAATGATGAGTGCTCCATAGACAGTCGCACGAAGCCATGAAACATGAGCGTGCCACCAGAAAGTCCCTTCCTGACCCGTGATTGTGAATCTGTACGTATACATGCTTCCGGGGAGTATTGGACATTGTGTTATGTAGTTCGGTCCGTCTGCCCAGGATGTCAATCGTTGAAAAATTCCATGCCTGCAACGATTAATCAAAGACAATATATATAAATCTGATCATTTATCCCGTGTTACATCATTATTTTATAATTATGCATGTATATTCCTTCATGGATAATTCTGTCTTACTTATTTTTTCGTTTTTTTTCCCCAGTGGGCTGGATAACTCTATTGAACTTTGTTTTAAAGCAAATTAAAGCGAATAAATAATAACAGGAGAGATGGAAAATTATATAAACGTGAAAAAACTGCTTGTTGAGATGTCACAGAGATTATGAAATTTTTTTTTGATATGTAAAATAGTGGGCAACAGTGACGATAAAATTAGCACCCCTGCTACACATTGTTCGAGATCTCGTGTTCAACCGCGAACATATTAGACGAACCGAATAACCAACGCAAGCATTGGCCCTTGTAGCGTAGCACCTCCATGGACCTAGTATAGTTGACAGAAGCCGGAAATGACCCTATGCCCAAGTCAAAGAGTTCACTCTAGAACAAGGGCGGAGACAGGATTTCCATTCAGGGAGGGCAAACTCATACTTTTGGGATAAAATTTAAAAAATTTCAAAGTTCAATGAGACAAAATATTAATTTTACATAATAAAAAAAACCTCATACTTTTGGGGTAAAATTGAAAGAATATGTCTAGAGGGGATTCAAACTCGAGACCTGAGGGCCTCTAAATCACACGAGAATGAGTTTGGAACCACTAGACCATCACCCCTTATGGTTATGAATTTTTTTTTTTTGGTAGTAGAGACAACGACAATTTATATTAAACAATCATTAGATTGAAAATGTCCAATTAACGAATTATATGCGTGGTGGCATATTATAAGTTAAAAAAAGAAAGTTGTTGAAAGAATTGTAATAATTTTACATCTACACAAAGGTCAAACTCAAAATTGATTTTGAGAAAAAATGATTTAATTACCAGTGAATGGTGAGGTTATAAGGTGATCTATTGAAGACATGAATAACAAGAGTGTCTCCCTCTCTGGCTTTAATTGTCGGGCCGGGGAGACTTCCGTTCACAGCGGTGATCACTTGTGGACGGCACAATCGCCAGACAGTAAGGTTTTGCACCTGTAAAAGTAATAACAAAGATGAATAAATTCGTGTTAAACTGGAAGTCCATTGAACCAATGGATATTAAAACATTAGAATTGAAAAGAATCTATTGTACAATGAATTGATAAATTTCGATGCATGGGAAAACTGATAAGGAAGACGAAGATTGTAACTCGTAAGTGCAAGCCATGGAAATTAATTCCATATCGTATATGAGCATCATATAAATTACCTAGCTATATGTATCTTCATGGTACGGAAAACTGATACGGATCTTCATGGAAACTAATTCCATATCATATATGAGCATCATATAGATTACCTAGCCATATGTATAGCTAGCTAGGAAAAGCTCTAATTAATCTGCGATACTGATCATACAAAACATGATCAGGATCGTTAGAGTATTCATGCAGAGGCAGAAAATAAACAGGAGAGGAAAAGAAACAATTAGTTGATACATACACAATTGAAACTACGTTTCTTAACAAATTTACTTACATGAAGTGAGTGTTCAACGATAGAAGCAGAAGCAGTAGACGAAGCAAGGAGGGCTATGGTGCACCCAATGAAGAGCACCAGGTGCGTACCGGCCATCATAACTGGCATGTAGGCCAGGGAAAATTAGCTTGGAAGAAGAATTAGCTGCACAAAGAGAAAGCAAAGAAGCTCTCACTTATAAATAAGAACCCACACGCGATCCAGTGACATTTTTTGCGTGCGAGGGTGCTTATAATTATTCTATTATGGCAAACCGTGTTTTCTATTATCCAGCGACTTGTTCTTAACATTTCCCTCGATTGTGATACAGATTAAATAAAATCCAAAGGAAAATTGAGAGTTCAACCGCCAATATCTATTGAATAATGGACGAATCAAATGAGAGAGCATATATAGAAATGCCCAAAATGCTTCTCATTTGATGCGACTGAAGAGCAGGAAAGAGATGGACCGAGAATATGTCGTTGGATTAGTTTATGTTTATATAATTTAATACCTAGCATGCTGACTATTGAATTAATCAATGATATGCTTGCGTGGTGAGTGGATATAAGCTATCCGTAAAATCATAACTAAAGAGGTATGATAAAGAGATTGTAACGAGATAACGCATACTCTTGTCTGTCAACCAAAAAATTGTACGTTCGATTTTCGCTGTGGGACTATTTGTACATGCATCTTTATTAGATATTCACGGGACCATTTGTGTGCATGCTGCCATTCAATGGCGGTGGAAAGGCGTAAGATCTTTGTAGGCCATAAGGGAAAAGTTGACAAAATATCATAATGTATTGATCGTTATGATCAATATATTTATTTATACATAAGTGAGAGAGAAGGTTTAAATAAACCCCAGTTGAAGCAAAATAGTTGAAACCCGAGAAAATAAACAAAGCATTTCCTCTTCGACTTTTGGTTAGTTATGCGTGTATAATGATTTTTACACGACGACCGCTTAAAATCGGTTCGTCACTGACTCGCTCCCGATATTAAGGTGTTCGCTTTTATCTCGTCTATCGCAAGTATGAATAGAAGCTTCACTTTCCAACAGCTCCCATAGAAGGTTAATATTAATTCCTTTTTTTTATTTTTTCTGGGTACAATAATATTCTAATGTTTTCCCCTTGCTTGTGCAATAGACCTATTAATTTCCTTTTGATTACAGAGAATTAGGTACATTGTTCCATTCAGGACCAAGTTCTGGGATGTTGATATATACATTATATAAATACATATATATATATATATATATATGATCCCCACCCTGTTGACCATTGATCTCGAAACCCTCTAATTATGGTTCAAATCCAAACACAAACACCAAGAGGAGAAGCTAATTACGGCTTATATAGTTGGCAAAAGAGATCAAATTCTATTCAGTCCTAGATTGGCAATATGGATCGGACAATGACCAGCCCAGCCGAATCGAAGAAAATTAACACACGCAAAGAGAGAAGGCAGATATTCAGAAACCGAAAAAACTAGACCTTGATTAATTGTGCATAAGACCAGTCAAGTGGTGAGGCTCCAGATGGTTAGCAAAGGCCAAGCCGGACGGCCGGTTTTGCTAAGACTTGCTCGATTTGGATAGCTAGGAGATGTTAAAAGACAACCAAGTTCTGGGATGTTGATATGTACATTATATAAATACATACATATATATATATATATATATATTTGATCCCCACCCTGTTGACCATTGATCTCGAAACCCTTTAATTATGGTTCAAATCCAAACACAAACACAAGGGGAGAAGCTAATTACGGCCTATATAGTTGGCAAAAGAATTAAATTCTATTCAGCCCTAGATTGGCAATATGGACCAGACAATAACCAGCCTAACCGAACCGAAGAAAACACACACAAAGAGAGAAGGCAAATATATCAGAAATCAGGGAAAATTGGACCTGGATTAATTATGCATAAGACCAGTCAAGTGGTGAGGCTCCCGACGGTTAGCAAAGGCCAAGCTGGACGGCCAGTTTTGCTAGGACTTGCTCGATTTGGATAGCTAGGAGATGTTTAAAGACAACGTGGTGGAAATATCCGGTTTACACTAACAAGGCAAGCAAAAGAAGAGAAAAGACATCTTATATTACATATGTCTCGCATATATATATATATATATTTATTTATTTATTACAATTTTCACTCGCATACATGTACTTGTAGTCAAAAGAAATAATGGTGTGAGTTATTGTTATTCGTATCAAACTGGAAACGAGGACGACAAGGAAGTACATACAATATAGTCCTGGCTACTCAATGAAACGTATGGCATGGATGAGGTGTTGGGGATCCTTTTTGATGAGGAATACTCTCCTAACATTTTGGAAAGTCAGCCGGCGGCGGTGGCAGTGTAGATGACAGAATCGGGCAGTTCTCCACCAAGAAGACGGTAGCCAGCCCCCACGGCAGGTGGACATCAAAGTGGCAGTGAAACAGCCATGCACCTACACATATAATAATAACAGTACGTACTATATATATATGTATAAAAAGTTTGGCAACGCGAGCATATCGATCGTTAATATATAATACTAGATATACTACAAAAACATTCATGTACATATATAGTTATGTTTGGAAAAAAATCTTGAAAACTTTTTATCCAAGAAAACAGAAAGCTATGGAATTCGTTGGACAATCATCTTCGCCTTTGAAACTGTCAAAACAACAAAACTCTCATTAATTCCAATATATATTAAATCGCCATATATATCATAGTGGCCTATGGTCAACCCATATTTAGGAATCAATTATCGCATTAATTCGTTCCATGTCATATATATATATACACCATGCATGTTCTCTAGCATCGAATGAATCTCATTATCATAATTAATTATTGCTGCTGTCAATACACATCGGACACAAATATATCGAATGAACTATTTATTATTCCCTGTATATTCTTGTGTGCTACTATACTATCATGAATCGGTAAATAAATAGTCTTAATGAGAAAGGGAACGTAACGCAGTGGTGCACGCCCTTGTTTGTCAACCAAAAATGATTATTTGTACTATTTTATTAGCTATTATTAAGAATTCTATTTTATTTTATTAGGTTTATGGACCTCATTTATACCAAAAAAAAAAAGTAATCTTAGTGCAATTTATGATCTTAATGAATTAGTTCTGGCTCAAACACGGACCTGGATTATTTGCTTGGAATCTGATTACAGCCCATCCTCCCACGGGCACCCCTATCGTGTTGCGAATCACCGGGTTGATGAGGTTGAACTTCTTCCGGTCGTTGATTGCATCAAAGTTACCGAAGCCCTGGGCGAGCACATGGAAGTTGTTGCCATGCAGGTGCATGGGGTGATTCTCCACGCCCACGAAGGCTGTGTTCTGGAGCACGATCTCCACGGTCGCGTTGTACTTGAATTTCTTAACCCTCGTACCCTTCAGCGTGAATCCAAGCGGGCTTTGACTGAGGCTGCGGTTTGTGTAGTCGAACACCAAGGGAGGCACGTCGGGGAAGTCTGCAGTGTAGATCCCCTTAACATCGTAGAAGAAAGCTTCCAGCAGGGATAGACTCGTGGGCAGCTGAAAGGACGCATTGTTCATGCTTGCAGAGAAACGGAGCCCGTTTGGGCCCTGGCAGGTGGCGTTCCCTCCGCAGGGTGACAAGCCCAGTCCAATGGTTATGAACATCTGCTCATCGACCTTGCATGGAACTGGTACCCAATGTCGTGCACCTACGAGGCTAGTGAGGCCGCTGGAGAACTTGTGGGCCGTTGGTGTGTCGTTAAAAGCCGGGAGAAGGGGCATTTTGGGAATCAATGCAGATGCAGAACCCTCATAGACGAGGATTCCAGTCGTGGTGGTGTTATCAAAAGGACCGGCATTTTCGGCATTGAAGTAGGGACGCCCTGCCATGTAGTAGGCTCCTGGCCACTGCTCAGCAGTAAGGAGGACGTCCGCAGTCTGCCCCGGAGCAAGGACGATGATATCAGTGACATAGGGATCCGTATATGCGGCATCGACGGCAACGACCTTCAACACATGACCGGCTATCTCAAAAAAGAGCTGGTTATTGAGTGCAGCGTTGATCAAACGCAGTAAATATATCTTTCCTGGCGCCACCTTCAACTTGTATGTTTCTGGTCAAATGATCGGAGTGGTGGAAATCATTACCTCACTTAAGAGGATATGAACAGAGTTTTTTCCGACTCGATACAAGTCGATGTATGTTATATGATTTACCGAATATCTACTTACGCTTTTTGGAGCAAGGGTAGAGTTCACCGGGTTTTCCATTGATTGTATAAGCATCCGAATTGTTAGGAGTAATACCGAGTTGCAGCGACTCATTCTCTACATCCATGACATTAGAATTCCACCACTCCCCTGCATTCGGTTGATCGTATCGTGAATTATATTTAAGAAGCCAATTAGCACTCCGGCCATTACCATTTCTCTTATGCCTCGTCCAAAAATAGTTATTGATTGCTACGTACAGAATGAAAAAGGGTTTTATAATTACCAAGCAGAAGAAGAACCTCTTTGTATGGTTTCGGGAATGGATAAGTATGACCCCACTTCGGGCGAATGATGAGCGCTCCGTAGACAGTTGCACGAAGCCATAACAAATGAGCGTGCCACCAAAGAGTTCCTTCCTGTCCCGTGATTGTGAATCTATACGTATAGCTGTTTCCTGGGAGTATAGGACATTGCGTTATGTAACTTGGTCCATCTGCCCATGCAGTCAATCGTTGAAAAATTCCATGCCTGCAAGAATTAATCCAAGACAATAAACCCATTGGATACTATGAATCATTAATTATTCCATATGATCATTTTCAGTAAGATTACGAGATGTTATCGACTAATATTTAATATTATGAGATCAATCCATATTATTTATTTGTCTACACTATGATAGCCTGAAGTTTAAAGGTCGTTGACTAATTCAATTTGAACTGAGTGAGTCCATCAAAGGATAAAGTTCTCTCACAATATGAATTTCCTTCATTCGCAATACTATAATTCGAGATCTTGTTCAGGGGAATTAAACGTCGATTAACTTGAACCAATTCATATAGGTATGTGTTGATGATTTTTATTATTATGTAAGTATCATCATTCATGCATGTTGTCTTGATCTGTAATAGTGGCTTTCTTTCTTTTAAAGCAAATTAAAGCGAATAAATAATAAACAGGAAGAGATGGAAATATGAAATAAAATTGAAAGAAAAAAGAACAGTAGTTGGATACTTGGATGAGATGTCATAGAGATAATGATTGTTAAATAAACAATCATTAGATTGAAAAAATGTCCAATTAACGAATTATATGCATAAATTTGGAAATTATATTAAAAAACACTAGAATCTTATGTACAATAGGTTAAAGTCAAAATATATTTACCAGTGAATGGTGAGATTGTAGGGTGATTTATTGAAGACATGAATAATGAGTGTGTCTCCTTCTCTGGCATAAATTGTCGGGCCCGGGAGGCTTCCGTTCACTGCTGTGATCACTTGTGGACGGCACAATCGCCACACAGTAAGGTTTTGCACCTGTAAAAAGATATGTGAATGAGTTTGGTAAATTTTATTAATT
The DNA here is from genome assembly GCF_007655135.1 of Punica granatum. NCBI lineage: Eukaryota > Viridiplantae > Streptophyta > Magnoliopsida > Myrtales > Lythraceae > Punica > Punica granatum. The sequence continues at coordinate 1,233,962 of NC_045127.1, read as the reverse complement.
CTATCTCTAATAGATGCATATTAGATGACACATATTATTGAAAATGATCGACATATCTAGTTTCAATGTATGAGAATTCTAATAAAAGAAAATGAAGGGTCATGACTCGTGACCATTAAGTGCAAGCATATGGCTTTTTTTTTCAGTTAATAAAGTGACACATGTATGTCTATTACGAAAATCAAACTTGCAATCTCTTAATTGATAAGCGAAAGCATGTGTCATTGCATTATATAATTTTTTTCACAATTTGAAAAACTTTTATATAGGTTATCAAAAGAGATTATCAGATATAATGATATATATATATATATGTGTGTGTGTGTGTGTGTGTGGGTGTGTTTATATCATGGATATATAAACTATATGCGTACTATCTTTAATATGGAAAATTACCAGATAAAATGAACACCATGCATGTAGTTAGGAGAAGTTGTAGCCTGCAACACTAATTATATTAGTCATGCAGGCAAAAGCTAATTCAACCTGTGAAGGAAGGAAGGGGAACAACTCGATATATACACACATCAAAGAGTTGAAACTTATTAGGTTCCAAGCAAATTACGTACATGAAAAGAGCGTTCAACGGTAGCAGCAGAGGCAGTAGACGTTGCAAGGAGGACTATGGCGCACCCGATGAAGAGCACGAGGTGCGCACCGGCCATATTAACTGGTGAGTAGGCAGGGGAAAATTAAGAATTAGAAGACTCAAGTACTGCATGCAAAGAGAAGCACAGAAGCTCTCGCATATAAATAGCTAGGAACTTACACACACACACGCACAGATACACACTCCCCCTTGTGTGTCGAAGGTGCTTAATTTATGTGTTCTATTAGGCATTGTCAGGATAATACAATAAACAAATGAGAAAGCAATTAATATATAAAAACGCCCAAATGTTTCTCATTTTCCAGTGTGCACCTTTCATCCGGAAGTACGATAGGCTTTGATTAGTCTAGTTTGAGCCTTATCGGCCCACCCAGGATTAACTCTTTTCCTATATGTATATGTTAAAAAAAATCTTAAAGAAAAACTTGAAATCAAAACCTTATGCAAAGGGGACAAAATTTCGAATCACTTGAACTAATCTATTGGTTCGAATGTCTCTCATTTGATGCGACTCAAAAGAAGGAAAGAGATCAGGGATAGGAATAATTTGTCGTTGGATTAGTTTGCATTTATTTAGATCAATGTCCTTGCTGACTTTTGAATTAGTATAAACTGTGTGTGTGTGGATATGAATTTTGATAGAATCTTAACTCAAGGAGATATATAATCGACACTTACTTGCATTGCTTCAAATGGTTCAACACTTATTTTCTTTAAGCAAAGTCTCATATTCAAGTTTTGTTAATAGAAGAAATCTATACTAAAATAGTTTTACCCTCTTACTGAGCCGACTCAATTTAAACTGGATTAGTAGGAGCACGTTTGGCTTCCGAATACGAGGGTGCGCACCAAAAAAAGAGATCGATACATAACAATAAATATCAATAATAAGAACTGAAATTGAAATTTTGTAGTTTTAGAACTTCTAAGTTGTCATCGGTGCTGCAGTTCAATGGTGATGGACTGGCCATAGATCTTTGTCAATGTGCACCATAGTATCTGGAAGCAGAAGGGTCCTGACTAATGTAGTTTGAGCCGACTCGCTCCATTAATGAGAAAATATTCTAAACGTGAATTATCTTTATTCACAAGAATTGAATTCAAAATTTTATTTGAAAAGAATATGTATTCAACCATTTCAAATAACTCATGTTGTTGAGTTGGCCAAGCTGGGATCTTGATAGGCCATCGAAAGGGATAATTTTACAGGAGAATTATACCAAGTCAAGACAATTTTGATATCCTGACTTGCTAATTATCCTGAGGATATCGAAATTATCTTGACTTGATAATTATCGATATATATATATATATATATGTATGTATATGTATAGCTGAAAGAGATCTAGTTAAACCCTAGTTGAAGCAATACACGAAAAAGCATTGATTGGCGCGTTATTATTTTTACACGACGACCCCGTAAAATCGATTCATCACTGCCAATATTAAGGTCATGTTCTTTTTTTGTTTTCCTTTTTTTTTTATTGGTTATCCCAATCATGAAGAGAAGCTTCACTTTCGAAAACTGCCATAAGTTAATATTCTAATTTTTTCCCCTTATCGCTTGTGCAATAGAACTCTATTTCCTTTAGACTACGGAGAATTAGGTACATTGTTCCATTCAGAACCAAGATGTGGGATGTTGACATACATTATATAAACAAATATATAATCTTCGATCCCACCCTATTGACCATTGACCTCGTAAACCCTATATTATGATTCATTGTCACTATATCTTCCATTAATGCTTTTGGCATGTCCATCCACTATTTGCTCGATGAATTAAGGACTAAATATATTAGAAAGAGGTTAGCATATTGACACACTCATTGTATTAGGTTCATAAACCTCCATTAATTGTAATATATATCTACATATATAATATATGTATATATAGCTGAAAGAGGTCTAAAGTTAATTAAACCCCTGTCGAAGCAATACAATTACCACGAAAAAGCATTTTCCTCTTTGAATCTTGGTTACTGATCGCTTAATCGATTTCCTTGGGCACTCACTCTAGTTGCTTAATTAATTAGTTTATTCTATGAGTAGGTAGCCTTTGACCTTTTTTTTTTTTTGTTGAAATCCGGGACTGTCATCCATATATATGCCACTCTTGAATTATAACTTCCCTTTCTGCTTAAAGATTATTAACCATGCCTATATGTATATTTTAGCCAAGGTATACATTATCTAATTAAGCTGAATTGAACATTCCACCTACCAAAAAAAAAAGAAAAAAAGAAGCTGAATCGAACAATTTATTCTTTTCCAACCCAAGACCAGAATTAAGTAATAAAATTATGTCGAGAGGATTAAGTAAACTAATCTGTGGCCAAGGGAAAAAGTAAACTAATCACTTTATAAAAACAAGAGATATATCATCTCAATGGAATTGATAATTATAAATAGTTGAATTAGTTATTATCTGCGATACCTAAACTCGCTGTCATCTATACGCATGTATAGATCTCTCAAGAAGAATTAAGGGGGTCAAAATTTGTTCGATGGCAATGTGCCTCCTCTGTGTAGAAATAGAGAAAGTAGTTTAGGTTATCTCATAATGATTTAATATTAAATCGATGCGGTCGGTATAGCTAACCATTAATTTCTTTCCATGTGTTTATTGTTGTCATTAGACGGGTTCAATTCATCATGATATTATTTTCTCCTTGTTCAAAGTTCTGAAATGATGCCTAGCTACCCACATAGATAGTAACTCAAGGCGCTTTTTATATGGGCCGAGCGGAACCATCCATAGTTCGTTTGAGCCTTTATGTTCCAAAGGCCCATCTCTTGTCTTCAATATCTTACTAGCCCATTCTGTGGAATGGCTTCGGACCAAGGTGATGGGTCCAATAGGGCAGGAGGGAATAAAGTGTCAGGCACCAACATGCCATACCCATAACAACACAAACCTGGGATCAACAGACCCAAAGCTTTGTAGGAATAAAGGCTACTTTACCATCATCAGGGGTGATGACTTGATGATTCAAAACTCACTCTCATGTGATTTAGATACCTCCAGATCTCGAGTTTGAACCCCCGAGAACATATGCTAGGGTGGGCTCTTTAGATTGGGCATGGGGTCATCTTTAGTTTCTGTGAACTATACTAAGTCATTGGTAGTGATACGTTGACGTGATCAATGTTTGTGTCAGTTGTTCAATTCGTCTGATATGTTCATGGTTGAAAACGAGAGCCCCAACATTACGTAGTGGGAGGGTTTCAATGTTGCCATCACTGCTGCCCACCATTTTTATTCATAAAAAAAATGAATAAAGGCTATATATCGGCAGTTTCAAAAAAAAAAAGTCACTTTGAAACCCGACAGATAAGCGAGTAACTAAAGCATAATCCGTCGAGTCGACATCATCTTCTTCGGGTAAAATGACCACATTGTTATCCCTTCCATTGTCCTTTAGAAAAAAAAGACATTATTTAAAGTGTTCAATATTTAAATATGCTTATTGCATATTAGTAGATTTTTATTATAATTATTAATTATATCGAAATGTTTTTTTATAGATATGTTATTATAAGAATTAAGAATGTGCTTGTATAGTAAAATTATTAAGTTTAATGATTTACATGCATTAATTAATGTATATACATTTATAATTTTTTTACTTATATATTTACTTTTATGATTTTATACTATATATAAATTTACATTTCTAACCCCATTTATTATGTGAGATACAATTATATATATATAAATAGATATAAATATAGAGCATCAATCAAGTTTTACACGTTGGTTATTTGTTTCTTCAATCGATCTCCATTTTGCTGGGTACATAGCAATTATTATAAGATGGAATTAATCTCTAAAAAAGCTTAGGGTTATTCACAATAATTAATGACAGCAGCTAAACAGCAGGGGCGGTTTGGATCGTGGGAAAGTTGAGACTTTTCCAAGGAATATTCTAACTTTTTCACCAATTTTTCAAGTGTTTGGATGAAAAATTTAAAAAGTTACAATTTTCTGTCGTAGGTGGGAAAGACTTTTCCTCCGTGACACATGATATTCTTATAATATCATCGTGAAACGAGTTAGGAAATAGCGAGGCCAGCTTAAGCTGGGCCTAGTCGGAGTACTATGGCAAGATCTCACGATCAATGATTCGATTCCACAATCCCTAGTCTTTGGACCATCGTATGATCTTAGGTAAGACCATGATCTTGATAGTCAATTTGCTCTACATAGCAATAGAGAAATTACTAACTTAGGATATCTCATAATGATCTTATATTAAATCGATGCTATGCATATAACTAACCACCAATAAATTAATATCCCAGAAAAAAAAAAAGCGATTCTTTTTCATATGTTTATTTATTGTCACTAGACAGGTTCAGTCCATCGTGATATTAGAAATAATTGATGTTTGCGATACATACAACCCACGTGACAGACAGGCAACTCAATGGGCTTTTTCTATGGGCCGACTGGCACCATCCATAGTTCATTTGGGCCTTCGTATTCCAAAGGACCAGCTGTTGTCTTCAATGTCCTCTTGGCCCCATTCAATGGATTTTTCGTAAGCCTCGTTTTCACACACACAACGATGTCAACATATTTGATGTGCCTATATAGGTTTATTCATTTGTTCTTCTAATTATGCGTTTTAATTTCTGAACCAACAGTCTTTTACTTTATTACATGATCTGTAATTTGGGTGTAAATGCCATTTTTATCTTATTGGATTAATGAAGTAATAATCAGAAATCCTCTTAATCTATATCTCTGTGTGTGTGGAAAAACAAAACAAAACAAAACAAAACAAAACATCAAACTTTGGCAATTCCAAAGGGAACATGCCTAACTCACATAGAATCTCAATCAATCGCATAATTTGCAACCAAGTACCTTAGACCTATAGAGGATCTCAATCAAATCGAACATTGGCATGCCAAGGTGCCCGCTTAAAGGCACCGCAAGTACTTGGACTTATAGATCTTAAAGTGAAATATTGTTGACCTTAATTATAGAGAACATGTTTAACTCAGATAGAATCGAATAATTTGCAATCAATAATATTACAACTAACCGTCCTGATTGTACAAATACCACAATCGAGTTCGTAGTAAAGTTGATCGACTCAGAAATGAATAAAATGTTAGATGATTGTCATCTAAATGGTGGTTTTATCGTACATTTCGGTGAAGTGAACAAAATTTTGGGTCAAAAGGAGGACAGGGAGAAAACCATATAAAGACTCTGACTATTCAGCTGTCGGGGCCGGTGATGGTATAGTATACCTCTACGGTTACGGTGACTCACTCACTGGTTGGTTGGTTCCACGCAAGCAACCTGCGAATCCCTCCCGTCTCTCCGCAATGGAGATCGAAATGCACACTGACGACAAGGTTATCCCCGAAATCGACGTCTCCATTGCCGCCGCAGGGGGCGCGGACGCCGCTAGCGGTGACGAGGGCGGTGCGGAGGGGGCCGGTGGTGGGGACGGCAGTGGTAGCAGCAGCGGCGGTGGGGGGAAGGCTGGGAAAGACAGAGTGAAGGGCCCGTGGTCCCCTGAGGAGGACGCGATTCTGAGTCAGCTCGTCAGCAAGTTCGGGCCCAGGAACTGGAGCTTGATTGCCCGGGGAATATCCGGCCGATCCGGCAAGTCCTGCCGTCTCCGCTGGTGTAACCAGCTCGACCCCGCCGTCAAGCGCAAGCCTTTCACTGGTAATCTCTCGTCAGATATCTTATAAAAATGACCCCTTTCCCCCCCCCCCCCCCCCCCCCCCCCCCCCCCCCCCGTTGATCTTCCTCCAATGATCGATTTTGCATTTTCAAATTTCAAGTTGTAGTCTTCTCTGCAGTTGTAAAACTGTCGGCTTGAGGAGCAATCTCGAGTGAATTGGGAGTACGATAAGTGAGATGGATCACAAAAAAATTTATTTGTGCTAAAAGCTGAAAGTAAAGATGACTGACATTGTTAGGACTTGGAACAGTCTATACTAAAGGCTTGAGCATGTAGGCGAGTGCAACTGAAGATGACTAACATTGTTAGGACTTGGAACAGACTATGCTAAAGGCTCGAGCTTGTAGGCACGTGCGACTCTAGTCGAAGTTAATGTGCTCCATTCACCGTGTATGTGGTGTAGGAGCATGAGTGGAGTGGTCAGCTACCCCATTAATGGGCAGTTACTGTTGCTTGTGTTGATTGGATTGAGAACTCTGACCCAGAGATGTGTTGCATTCTATTTTGCCTAGAGGATAACTGATAATTTCTGCAAAAAGTTCTGATGTTGCATGAGAAGACTCCTGGTTACGGTTTAACAAGTAAGGACAAGAGAATGCAGTGCAAGATGTGAGGCTGTGTTGGCATAGTCTTTCTAAACTTCCTTCCCTTGCAACTAGTTTTGTACTACAATATAAATTTGCCGAGAGTACATGATGCAGATACCCAATGAGTTAAAACCGAGTGTTTGTCATTCATATGTGGAGACCAAATTTGATCCCTCTTCTTTTCATTTTCTGTGCTTTTAGTTGATCGTGCTTGCCCCTGAGGATGCACACTTTCTTGTCTTTTAGATCCATACATCACAGTAATTGCATATGCATGACTGCATTCAGATTCAGTGAGCAGAAACTTTTGTCATCCCCAAATTTTTAAATTTTGCGTGATACGGTGGACCACGGATAGGCATGCCAAAATTATATATGGGGTGGTGCTGCTGAAAGACAATTTTCTCTTTCTTTCTGGTGACAAATTGCTAAGAAACTTCCTTGTTGCAGATGAGGAGGATCGTATCATAGTTAGAGCTCATGCAATTCATGGGAACAAATGGGCATCAATTGCTAGGCTTCTGCCGGGCAGAACAGACAATGCGATTAAGAATCACTGGAATTCCACCCTCAGCCGCCGGATCTGGGAATTTGACCATATTTTGGATGCTGGGAAGACGACTGATGATGCTAGCTTGGACCAAATGAAAGCCTCCTCTGAAGAAACTCTTTCATGTGGAGATGCCAATTCATTCAAATCATTGGAAGGAAAAGATGTCAGCTCTCTCGAGAACACAACCGAGCCCTGCGAAGATAAGTCAATAACCGTGGAAAAGTTCAATCATGAAGTTAGAGAACCTCCTACGCTTTTCCGACCCGTGGCTCGTGTTAGTGCATTTAATGTGTACAATGCTTCAGATGGCCCTGAACCAGCTTCTTCATTTCCTGGACCAATCCCAATGCCTGGTCAGACGTTGAGACCAGACTCTGGGTTCTGTAAATTGCTTGAAGGAGTTTATGGGGAGAGAATGGTGCCTCACCATTGTGGTTACGGTTGTTGCAAGACCGATGGTGGTCCAAGACCAGATGCCCAAACTCCACTGTTGGGGCCAGAATTTGTAGAATATTCGGAGCCTCCACCTTTTCCTAGTTATGAATTGGCAGCAATAGCCACTGATATAAGTAACATTGCGTGGCTCAAAAGTGGATTGGAGAATGGGAGTGTTAGAGGTATGAATAATACTGCTATGAGGGTAACTTCTGGTGTATTCAGAGTTCAAGTTGGGCATCCAGAGGAGGGTAGGGTCAATAACTCTGTGCGTTTCGAGGATGGAAAGAACAAGTTGATGGGGACGATGGCGAATGTGCTGTCAACCTAGGACAAAGGGGCCCTGCTAGTTCTGCTCCGTGCTGATAGATTTCTTGAGTTAGAGAATCAAAGTTATGCGAACAGATCAGACCAGTCGAAGCTCGGAGGTTTGCAAATACCTCGGCGGCTGAAATTTACAAACTTCGGTCCTGATTAATGTTGTTGTTTGGCAGTTATAAAGTTCGGGACGAGGTGGTTGGTGGTCTGATTAGCTATTTCATATGTATGGAGATTGATAATTAAATCAAAGTTGCATGTTTAAGCATATGTGATGCTACTTTGTGCCTGCAATGCCGGTGTATGGCATAGGCAAATAATTTCTTTGTTTTGCTCTGGCTTCTTTTCATTGGTTTTTAGATGGTAGGCACTTGGCGGAATAGATCATGATGGTCAGGTTTGAATTGGATTACTGATGATCTTTATCTGAATGAAATTCGAAACGAAAAAGCGTAGACGGTGAAAGAGCAATGTATACTGGACGGACAGTTCAAGGAATGCTCAATCTGCAGATATATGGTCGGAGTTGACTGCATCCGTGTCTATAATCGTGTACTGTGAGAATATGCATCATGACCTTTCCTCGTACTTATTGCCTGGTGGGCTAAGTAATGGAAATTTCGATGTGAAGTGAAGGTATATCAATGTGACATTTCTGATCGAATTACTTTTGAAGAGGAAAAAAGAAAAACAAAATGTGACGTTTCTGAGCATTTGGTCGGGTAATGATGGGAAGGTGAGGAGTTGTTGCCTTGAAATTGAAGAGGATGCGCAAGTCGACATAGTAGTCCCCCTTATAAATGGGCCCATACAAGAATTGTAACACTAGCATGCGTATGAGCCCACTAAGGTTGCCTAATCCTTCAGTCAATTTTTTTATTTATTTTTATCTAACTTCCTAAGATAATGTCTGGGAAAGGAAAACTAATAGGGCCCGGACATAACTTGCTTTATTAATTATGTATGAAGTTTTCGACTGTTCATTATTGCGATGAGTAACCGCTCTATTGGAAGGTAAGGGACGAACCACATCAATCCGGACCTTAACTCGGGATTGTCTGTGGTTCGAATTCATCATCCTCCATAGCTTCATATCAGACGGACTTATCTTGACATGACAGTATGGAGGGGGGGTTGAATGAAATGGGAGCAAACCCACCCACGTCAAGCTTAACAACCACAAAGAAATGCCCACTATATATCATTTGTTGGCATTAGTTGCTCTTGCTTCCCCTTTTTCCTCCTTTTGTGATGACACATGATAAAAAAGTGGGTTGGTTTCAACCTTGACGTGTGACAGCGATCCTAAATTGTTTTTTCTCCCCCATTGATTTCCCTTGTAAATGGGGTCGGTGGCACATCGCAAAAATAATCGCCTAAAATTTTTGCTATTTTATAATTTCTTCTTCTTTTCTTTTTCATTTAGTTTTGCCAATTAATAACAAGAAAATAAGATGTTGTTTACTCAATTTTTTTTTTGTGTGTACATTCTGGAATTCGAAAAACCAATGATTAATTTAGTTTGAACATAGTCAATCCACTAAGGATAAAACTTTTTTAACGTGAATTTTCACCATTTACAAGATTCAAATCGAGATCTTATTCAAAGGAAATAAATGACAAATCAATTAAATCAATTCACATTAGATGTTGTTTACTCAACTTTCTTTCTCCAGATGAAAAAAAAAACGATGGACATAAGAAATTGTCACAAATTCATAATGATATGTATATATATATATATATATATATATAAACAGAACTCCATGCCAAATCATGGTAATTTACAATTTCAACAAAACATATTAGGACAATGTCACTAACGCCCCGTTTGGATTGAGAGAAATTTGATTTTAACTTTAATTTTAACTTTAACTCAACACACTACACAACAAAAACACACGTATCCCAAGTTAAATTTATAATCACATCTCATTTGTTATTTTTCACAATCAAAATCAAAATCAAAATTAAAATAAAAATCAAAATAACTTTAACTCTAAATTCAAACGGCCCCTTAAAATAACTCAACTTACATATGGGCAAATCTTCGAATAATGTTCTCCGATAAAATACACTCCCCCAGTTAAGTGGATTTCTGTAAATTCAATTACCTTCTAATTTACTAATAATAATAATAAGAAGAAGAAGAAGAAGAAGAAGAAGAAGAAGGAAATAAATAACATATTATTTGGCCTTTGGATATTTTATTTGTTTAGTACACTTCCTGATTTTTTTTGCCCTAAATGGTTTTATATATTCCTTAAAATTCTACTGTTAGAGGTAATTTTCGTGACGACCACGCCATCGTAGGGACAGGCTGCAGCAAGTAGCAGAGCTTCAAAGGGCGGTCAATGCCTAGTCAACCGGCGAATTGATCTCATGTCTGAACTATCATCGTCATCATTATCATCATTTTTAATCATTTAATTAATTCTAATACGAGCTCACAGAAATTTCAGTTATAATATAAAAAAGAAAGGAAGTCGGCCATATTAAGCATCGATAAACTAAAACTTGGTACTTTCGATGCTTAACAAATACTCTTTCCTTCCTCCCTTAGCTTAATTATTATTTTTGTTTATTAATTGGGGGCCGGAAATAAATTAAGAGCGAATGACATTACTGTCCTTTACACATCAACAGAATCCTGGTCTCCTCATGGGGTCTAATCAGTCTTTTCAGACAAAAAAGCTTGTCTTTATTTAATATAGAAAATATTATTATTAAATAATGTTATATTTTTTTGATAATCTATAAAATATAATTTGCATGTCAAAAAAAAAAAGAGCGAAAAAAGACAAAACAAAATTCATCACACCTTCTGTCTTCTGACAAGCTTTCCCTGTATGTATGGATATTTCTTTTCAGAATGTAAGTTGATTTCAGAATTAAAGTGATTTTAATTTTATTTTTAATTTTAATAGTGAAAAAGGATAAATGAGATGAGATTATAAATTTGATTTGAGAAATGTGTATTTTTGTTGTGTAGTGTGTTAAATTAAAGTTAAAATTAAAATTTTTTACTTGAAAAATATATGTTTTTGTTGGGTAGTGTGTTGAGTTAAAGTTTTTTAACTCTCAATTCAAACGGGGCCAGTAATTTCCCCAAAATTACGTACTCCTATCACCGGTTGCTGACCGTTCGATGGCCAGTAGTCAATCGGAAGTCAGATCAATGGACGGCTGTAACACCGCTGCTTGTTATGGTTTCCTGAAATGAGCCGTATGGTCACAGAATCTCCTCTTTTCTAATTTTTCTTTTGCTTTTTGTTTTATTTATTTAATCTTTTTTGCATTATTATTATTATTATTATTATTATTTTATTATCAGTGAAATCTCCTGTCCTGTGAACGTACCCACTCTGCACGTTTTCTGTTTCTTTTCCAGTCCTTTCTTCCCTTCCATCTTCTTCTCCCTCACTCCCTCTCCCTCCCCCTCCTCTTTTTTTACTGCTTTGCTATCAGTTTCCATGGTCTCCTTCCTTCGACAAATGGGTCTCTGCTTCAGAGACCATTGTCGAGTTAACTGCATTCAGTGAGAGACCCTACCTTTTTCTAGCGCCTTACGGAAGGGAATCTCTGCTCCATGGAATTTCCATCATCGTCACTAATGGAGTTGAAGCTCGAGCACCACCTAACCCATTGCCCCCAACCCACCTTTTAAATCCGTGAAATTTCACCTCTACCCCTCCAAAGCTTCAAACTTTGGCCTCCTGATCCGTTCCTTAAGCTTATCCGCGCCTCTGGCCGGAATGTCCAACGTCGATTTGGAGCTGGGACGGCGGCGGAGCTCAGCCGCCGGGAATGACGTCAGCTCCGGTGACGAGGAGGATGGGAGCCTCTGCTTCTCCGACGCCGAGGAGGGTGGGTCCTGCTACTCCCAGTTCTATTCCACCGCGGGCGGGTCCTACGACGAGCACAGCTTCTCGTGCGTGCTGGACCCGGAGATCTTGGGTGGGTCGCGGTCGGCCAGGGCGTCCTCGGCGGGGTCGGAGTGCTCGGTGGATATCGAGGCGGGGGTGCCCGAAGTGAAGGTGCAGTTGTCGAAGCTGGAGAGGGAGAGGGACTGCAGAATCTGCCACTTGGGGCTGGAGAGCAACAGTCACGAGTCGGGCGCCCCGATCGAGCTCGGATGCTCTTGCAAGGACGATTTGGGGGCTGCCCACAAGAACTGTGCCGAGACCTGGTTCAAGATCAAGGGCAACAAGTGAGTCCCCCAAAGATACAAGCTTTACCCTTTCCGTCAATTGCAATTGTTCGAATTCGATCGTTTACTTTATTCGTTGATCAGCTCACTCTTTTCGGGTCGGTAATCCTGTATTCGGCTTCCCTGACCGATAGCTCTGATTGCTTCAATTCACATGTAATCATATACATTGCATGGTGTGGTTATTGGATAATAGGGCTGTACTGTGTGAATACCGCATCAGCTTGCTTATCCATGCAGTGCTACGGGATTCGGTCATCCATTCGCGTGGAATGTTTCATAATCCAGTAATCTTGGGAATTTGTTTTGGAATTGGTTGGTTGTCAAAATGATGGGCAGTAACTGCTCACATCAAAGGTGGTCGTGTTTTAGTCAACCTATTGCTGCAAGCAAACACTAGAATTTGGCCGCCCATGGAATTTGGTGATGACGTGGGACATTACCCACAAACTTGGCCTACATAATCAATTATTTAAAGAAAGAATATGCCTAAATAAAGATTATTAAAGAGGATAAAGGAAAAGTTAAAGAGAGAGTATAAAGCATTAAGGAGTCACCCATTACCTGTCTAGCCGATCCTACTACCGACAATTGCTTCTTTGGGATTCTCTTCTCTTTTGAGAAAGTAAAATTTGACACGAACCCCTCCTATTATTTCTAGTCACTCTCTATAGTTGAAGGCTTGCAGAGTCCATAATATACTATTGCCTCTAGCACCATCTTCTCCGAAAATGTCACCAAATAGCGCATGCTCTTAATTTTAATTCACTTTTTGGAAGATACCAGATTGTTTTGTTGATAGGGTTTGATACCAAACCCAGATGCAGAAAGGGTGACATTGAATCATATAGGCATGAATTTTGATTGTTCAACCAGTTTCCTCGGACTATGGTGTTTCGTGTTGTTGGTTAGGTGTAATGTTGAGATTTGCAAGTCCATTAATTAGATTGATTATCTTTCCTTCTGAACTGGAGGGGATCTTTGTTTAGATCAGCTACCATGACAATAGAATTTTCTTTCTTCTTTTTTACAGGATAACTCTGAGAATAGAAGTTTGAGAGTTCATTTCCTAACTTTGCATAATTGTTTAGTTAAAATCAAAGCTACAGAATCTCTGATTGTATCACTCGTTCTTGTGTTCATGTAATTTTCTTTTTTTCCATTTCTGAAACTTGTCAAAGATTTTACTCAATGGTTGTCATGAATCAAACATTTTATTTCTATGAATCCTTTGGATATTTGAGTTGAGTGTGAGCTTTGAAACCTTGTACATGATGCCACAGAGACATCCTTCAATAGATTATTTCAGGTAAAAAGAATTTCAGACGGCAAATTCAGCAATTACCTGTGATCATAATCAAGAGTCTACTCTTTGTGTCACTGGCCTTCCAACGCTTATTATACTCTGACGAATTTCATGACCTTGCTGATTCGTTCTGGGACAATTTCCTGATTCTTTTCACTTGTTCGGCATCTTTTCTTGTAGGACGTGCGAGATATGTCATTCCATTGCACGCAATGTGGCTGGGACGAATGAGGTGGATACTGTGGAGCAGCATAACGAAGCTGAGACCGCCACAGTCGTTTCTGCAATCTCAGCCCCCGGGCCCCAGTCCGAGACCCGACACTTTTGGCAGGGCCACAAATTCCTCAACTTCTTGCTTGCGTGCATGATATTTGCCTTTGTCATATCATGGCTCTTCCACTTCAATGTCCCGTCCTCGTAGACCGACTCTCCTGGAGACACAGAAATAAGTCTGAGGAATGAAAAACCATGGAGTGCGGTTTTTCCTCTCGAGAGTCAGCTGAGGGTAGAGATGAAGAAAATGTATACTGAGCAAATTTTACGGTTAGAGTCCCATATCAGAAAAAATGTCGCCATGGCATTGCCAGATGCTCGAGTAGGGGATTGCTTTATACAGCCATTTATACGATTTAACTCGCTCCTCTGCTCTGGTGAAGATAAAAATGTGCATTTGCAGTTTCCATATGGTTATATATTTATATATAGAGAGAGAGAGAGAGCTTATGATGATTTTCTTGTTCGACAGTGTTGTCTTTGTGAAATGGATAGTTTTATATCGGTTATGGGACTTGCGTCCTGGAGAAGGAATTGGGCCGTTCAGATCGGGTCAATTGGAGCCGTATGTGGAATCCTAAAAGTGTGTTTAGTTTTAGAGTTAAGTAGGATTGAGTTTTGATTTTAATTAAGTTATAATGATTATATTGTTGAATTATGAGAAAAAGTATGAAAAAGTAATGAATAGTTGAGAGAATTTAGTATTAAAAATTGAATTGAATAGTTAAAAAAAATTAAAAAATGAAAAGTAATAATTGTATTGTTGACTTTTGTTGTGTTGTGAGTAGAGTTAGAGTTAAAAGTTAAATTTTTTAAAAATGATCATACAACCAAACGGGTTATCGGCAACTAGGAAAAATTCCGGATTCTGAGCTTCGTATCCCTATCCTTTTCATGTGGAATCATCCTTGGAACCGAATAATGGCGGGAATAAAGCCCAATATTCTTTGGTGACAACTTCTCCGCAGTTTAGTCTGTGATTGATCTTTCCATAACCTCTTTCTTTAAAGTTAAGGAATTTGTGTCGGACTATGAGAGCACTTTATAATGTTCCATTTTAGAAATTTGAATGGAAGAATTCGAAGAATACTACAAATGAAATGGGCATGATCAGTTTTCCTTACGAGGATCTGGTCTGGTCTGGTCTTGATGAGTTCACGAGTTTTTTGCCGAGGAAGAATTTTTCAAGTTACAGAATCGCACGAGAAATTCAAGGCAATATCAATGACAACTGTTGGAATTAATTATAGAGTGGGCCTGCCCGACGTCCCCCCCCCCCCCCCCCCCCCCGGGTGACCACGGATTCAAACATACATATATTTATGCATGCTTTTTTAAGGTCTCTATTCTGCGACTCACGACTATTACATCTTTCTTTCCCGAACCATGGAAATATCCAGTCTAGGCTCAATCTTCGGTTCAATATTCCAGAAGAAAGAACAAGGCCAGCATAAACTCTTTGGCATGCCACACTCATTGAAACAATCAATTCATATCAGAAAGCTCTCTAATGTCGCGAGCACTCCCAAATTGGCTCTTGAGCTGAGGGGTAAATAAATACAAGATCATGAAGAGTGTAGAATAGGCAACCCGGGGAAAAAGGAGGAAAGAAAAAAGAAAACAGAAAAATCTATACACAATTCTCAGTTCTTGGTCCTTTTCATTTCTAAGCTCGTGCCGTCTTTCAGAGAATCTTGAGCTTCACTTTCCATCCCGAGGCTGAACAAGCATGTTGCCTGGAGGTACAAGGCGGTAGGCCATTCGGGAGAGATCACAAGAGCTTGCATTGCGTCCCCGAGGGCTTCTTGCTGCATTTCACTCATCAAGTACGATAAGCACCGCCTTGCATACACAGTTGGTGACACCATGGTCCCGCAGTCGATGAACTACAGAATAGACAAGAACAAATAAGAACTACTCACTCCTGTTCAAACCATATATGTAATGACCCTATAAGATTACTAGAGCCCTTCATGTAATGGATAAACATCTTGATGACAGCAGAGTCACAATTCGGAATGTTCAGTAAGGCAGTTGATGTTCCAACTATTGATTTTCACGGTAATTCACCACAAAAAATATGTTCGTGCAATTCCTTTATTATCATCATGAGCTTGATCAATTATCAGTAAAATACTGCTCAATCTAATGGCTTCAAACCTATAAAGAGAATGAGGTACCAGAACAATGATTCAAAATAGGCGGTCGATATTCTCTGTGTGATATTTTTGCTTCAAATTTCGTGACAACTCACCTGTGTGTAGCAATCAATTGCAGTTCCAAAATCCTTCCCCCGAAAAGCAGTATCTCCATGCTTCTTGGAATTCAACGTCTCCTGCATTTGGTTGGTCCACATCTGGAATGATAGCTGAAAAATATACCCGGTATAGTGTTTAAGAGTTGGAAGGGATTGATAGACTATCATTGCCAACAGGGGAAAAATGATAGACAATGCAGGAGAATGTATTTATCTTAACAAAGAACCAGATCAAATTTCAATAAAAATCATAAGATTCCCAGCACAGAATAAGACCATTATTCATTATTTTTAGATTAAGGTGAGTGGATTTATCCTATGACAGTCTATCTATTCTTGCATCATGTAGTTGACATTATGCTTAGTGAACTAACCTAGGCACTGTTGGTGCACACGAACTAAAGTGGGAATATTATATTTCAAGCTTAAAATACGGCAGCAAACCTCATTGGCAATCCCTTCATCATCCTTGTATCCGATCTTCTCTAATATTTCATGAATGGCAGTAAGATCCATTCTCAAGCAAGCTTCACCGAAAGGGGTCAATGACAGTGGTGGTGTTGGTGATGCAGACTCGCGCTGGATACCCATTAGCACATAAGAAGGAACCTGGTTGACAACAGTTATAAGAAAATTAGTCTTGTCAAAACAAAAGGATAAGAAAACATGTAACTAATAAAACCGACAAATTATATGAATCTACTCTTTCTATAAGCATTGGCATCGCTATCAGTTTAACACATACATCAGTTTCTTTCTGAAGTGGCAT
The DNA here is from genome assembly GCF_007655135.1 of Punica granatum. Lineage (NCBI taxonomy): Eukaryota > Viridiplantae > Streptophyta > Magnoliopsida > Myrtales > Lythraceae > Punica > Punica granatum. The sequence continues at coordinate 1,216,930 of NC_045127.1, read as the reverse complement.
AAGAGATGTGACAAGAGACTTTGCATTTGGCCTCTCACGAGCTTCATACTGCAAACATCGGGAGGCTAGCCGAACTAGCTCAGTTCCATCATCATTTGAAAAATGACCCTCCAAAGCAGAGTCCATCAGCATAAGAAAATTCTTTCCACGAATTAGATCAAGAGCCTGCAATTACCGTATCATTACAATGTCAGATCGACAGCTTGAATACTCGTAGTGCACATAATTTGACTAGCATGTCATTGGAGATTCTCAAATCTGGCAACTCAGATATTGCTGATAAAATATCAATCAATAAAGACAGTCCATTCAGTGGAATGTGCTATAATACATAGTTTCGAAATTAATCTCCCGAGGTGGATTAGAAGAAGGACTACAAATAAATAGATCAGCACACAAGTTTCCAGAGGCAGCATATAGGTCACATACATGGCTTGGAGGAATATGTTTGCCGCTCAGGAGATCGAGCAGCATGGTCCCAAAGCTGTAAACTACACTTTCTGGTGTGACTCTACCTGCCATATAAATTTAAAATCGTCAACCTCCATCGTTCACACGACAGATGCTCTAGGTACCACTACGTGCAAATTTCAATTATTCATAATAACTGAGTCAGCACAGAGCAGATTAAAATCCAAGCATCGTGATCGTCCACCTGTCCTTAGATACTCTGGAGGGGTGAAGGCTAAGTTGGTGCTGTAACTCTTGCCATCTCTGCTATTCTTCATCAGGCCGAAAGAAGACAAGCGAGGATTTCCATCCTGTAAGACAAGATCAGAGCATGTGAAGTCATAGAAGCGATGCAACAGGGAACCGATTATCGAATGAATCAAAGAAAAAGCAGAAGCCATTACCTGATCAAACAAGACCCTGTAAGGGTTGAGGTCATGATAGAGTGCTCGACCTTTGCTGCTGCAATAGTCCAGAGCTTGTGCCAAATAAAAGGCCACCCTCAGCCGCATTGCCCATTTCATTGGCTGATTCTCCCCTGGGAATGTATTCAACGGTCATATAATTGCTAGATAATGGAAGATGTGCAAATAATCGAGAAGCTTGCTTGCAACTCTTTCTCGGAAGATCTCGGGAAGATCGAGATCCATCCGTCACGTGTATCAAAGATAAGATTCAGAGTATCTGTTACAAAAGACTGATACTGAGATTGTTGGGTTAAGTTCCTAATCGGCTTCTAAAAGAGGCATTAGCTTGTTGATCGTAACAGATTGACTAACAAGAGAAATCGAAAACACAATAAAGCAAAATCCGAAGCTCACAGTGAAAGAGATGTTTGGCAAGTGTATCATTCGGCATGAACTCAGCCACCATCAATCTCTCCTCCGCTTCACAGCAACACCCGATGAGATTTGCCAACCGTTCGCTCCTCAGATTCCCCACTGATCTCGCCTCCTCCTGCGATCAGTGCCACAATCTCTAATGAGTGATCAAGCGAATTACTAGCAGTTGAAGCTCGGCCAAGACGGAGAAGCTCGAGAGAGAGAGAGAGAGAGAAGGGGTACGGACGACGAATTGGCGAGAATCAGGCCAGGCGAGGCGGTTGAAGCGCTTGACGGCGATCCAGCGGCCGTTGTCGAGCTGGCCCTTGTAGACGACGTTGGGAGCTTTGAGGCCGTGCTCGGAGACGATGTTGTCGGGGGAGAAGCCAGAGGTGGCGGACTTGAGCTGCTCGAAGCTGAACTCCGTGAAGGCCGGCCACTGCTTGCCCTCGCCCTTGTCCCCGTTCTCTGCACAAAACAAAAAACGCAAGATCATACATACAGCTACATCACACGTCCCAAAACAACAGAAAGCTATAGACGTAGAGGGAGAGAGCGAGTTACCGAGATCGGAAGACTCGAGGACAGAGGACTTGAGGTGGGAGTGGAACCAGCAGAGAGAGAACTTGGAGCAGCGACCTCCCATTGTCAGAGGGCAAGGCGAAGAGGAAAGGAAATCTCAGCAGCAAAGAAAGAGAGCGAGAGAGAGAGAGAGAGAGAGAGAGGAAATCAATCAATCAAAGATGATCAGAGGAGGAGGAGGAGGAGGCACAGCATTGCATTGGAGCTGCTGGGTGGAGCATACGGTCTCTATAACCGCCGGTTGGTCAAAGTTTGCAGAGGGGAGAGAGCTTCTTCAGAGTTGATTCAATTCAATGATCTCCAGACCTGAGCTGAGGAGAGAGAAATTCCGCTTGCTTCGCTGTCCCTCTCTCTCTCTCTCTAAATCCGTATGTATGTATGTATGTCTCTCTCTCTCTCTCTCCCTGTGCTGGTCCTGTGCAAAAAGAGAATACACGTAACGGATTTGTCTTTGTTTATTATTGATTGACGAGAGAGGGAAGGGAAGGGAAGGGAAGCGTATTCATTTCATGTTCATTCATAGTTTATACGAGGGGGCCGACGCCGAGGGGGGAGGCCGTGCCTCCTCACACTTCCATGTGTGTCTGTCTGTCTGCGACTGTTTTGTCTAGGGGTGTCTCTCAAAAGGCCATTTTCTTTTTCCCCTCTCCCCTTTCGGCTCCCACTCTCGCTTTAATTTACCTCACTACTTTTTTTTTAGGAGTGATCGGTTCTGAAAATACTATATTTTTTATGATATCCGAACTGTACCCTGTAAGTGATAAGTTTTAAAATTTTGAAACCGGACCCTATCCTGTTAAATCATGGAATCGGAATCTGTATTATATCACAGGTTCCGAGTAACCTGTTGGAATCTATAAATTTTTTTCTCTCGCTAAATAAAATCGAAAATGTCACATACATGATCAGTAATAATCAAAATAGAATATCAACAAAATTTAGATTAATCCACAATGATAAAAAAAAATATATCTCATCAATCCATCGACAAAATTAAACATCCATAATACGATCTCACACAACAAAATACCTTTATTATGATTCATTAGAGGAAACAGTAACTTCACTCTTTCCTCTCTTTTTTTTTAATAAATAACCGGTTCCGAGTACCCTGTAGATAGGAACCGGAACCGGAACAGATTTTCACCAGTTCCTGATTTTAATACTTGGAACCTACCCTATTTTCAATACAAGTTACCCGAATCCTACACGAACGGGTAGGTTCCAACTAATTCCGGATATACTATGTACCAGTGCACACCCCTACTTTTTCCTATGGTAATCGTGCCTCGTCAAGTGACACAAGAAAAAAAGAACTGATTTAAATACAACATGCTCGTAAATAGATTCTGCCATTGTTACTATTTGCAACAATTCAGCTCACCACCATATCACATGAAATAGGATTATTTAGAATTTTTCTCGTTTGTATAAATACAATCTACCATTTTGCTTCCTGTTGGCTCTTTCATACGGGAAAATTTTTGTGGTCTATTTGCCGGACGTTGTCCTGTACATATGATACCGTCAGATCTGTGCTGCCTTCATTTTTTGGTACAGATCAGACGGTCTTAATGTACATCTGACGGTTCAGAAAATACGAGAGACCGATCATGAATATATAAAATTGGATAACTTATCATGTATGGCGTAATGTAATCAAAGAACTCGAGGTTTCGAATGTGCAAAATGAACAAAAAATGTCAATGCTAATTGTATTAATTATAGAAACGAAATACGAGGCCATTCATTCAATTCAATCACCGCGAGCATTATTAGCAATTCCACCCCCGCCAAAAAAAAAAAACGTGAGAGAGCATATAAGCAATTTCCTCTTCCTTTCATGAGCAGACGGATTTGGGCATCCAATCCGGAAGTCATTACTTCTTCCGTGTCAACGACGAAGAATGTCAGGAAAAAAAAAAAGCCTAATTAATTAACAGACCCACCCTCTGACCTTTGCCTTGTCAATGTCTCATTTTGGTTTCGGTAAGGCGCCATTAACTCTAAGCCTTTGGATTAATTAAAGCATTAGTTTATTTATTTAAAACCTTTGACAATTGACCCATATTCGAAATTATAATAAATACTACTATAATACAATAATCTAGATAGGCTTAACAAACTCTAAGTTACAACTATAAAAATTTTACAGTTAAATATATCGTCCAAATTGCAAATAAGAACCGATATAATAATGATTTTGTGATGATATTTCTATGGTATGTCCTAATCATTACTTCCCCTCACAAACCATCTCCCTTTCTATATTCTCTCTTCCCTCTTTCTTCAGTGTGCACGCATCGAATTTTCAATTGTTGGGTAGATTTAAAAAATTCTCATATACCAAAAAAAAAAAAAAAGAAGTATAGTTTGAGGCTATTATTATTATTGTTATTATTTTGGATAACTTAGATAGTTTAAGCTTATCTTACATTGATGGGGGAATGTAGATAAACAGATAACCACAAACAGCCAAAATAGACCACAGCATTCATGGTGGTTGAACCGTTCGACGACATCCAATATAAATCTGGTTTTCAACGTGAGACCGAATATGTAGAATTCCTTAATTAATTAATTAGCTAATATACACGAAGTTGACATACTGTTGCTAAGAAGAAAATGAGCCTCTTCCCTGCTTTTTTCTTTTTTTCTTTTTTTTCCCTTTTTAACAAAATTGCTATGTACGAAGAAAAGATTGGAATTTTTTTTTTGTTAAATGATCAATAAGGGAGGTCCATAATACATTTTTGTATGTAACACCGTCAAAATTTCACCAAGGATATGAGGTTGATCACGACCAAACCTATATATACCAACAATAACATAACAATTACATTTTTAACATAACCTTTTGATTTATGCATTTTCTTTCCCAAAGCATAACTTTTTTGCCCAAATAATGTTTGAAAAAAATAGTATTTTATGATAAATTTATGTTAATTAACAATCGATGGATAATATACCGGGAGAAAAGGGCAATTAAATTTTTTATAAATTTTTAAGGTGTGATTGAAAACATACAAACAGAGGGACGGGAGAGGGGAGGGGAGAGAGTGAGGAGGAGCAATTATGGCTACCACCCAGTTGGGGGTCAAGAGGACCCTTTTTACAGGGAAAAAAGCAGATGAAAGCATGCTATGGCACTCCCCTCCCCGCCCATTGACATGCCTCAATTATGGCTTTGATCATGATGCTTCTTGATCTTTTCCCATCTCACTTTCTATTTATAATTTTTAGTTTTTTTTTAAAAAAAAAATGGTTAATCTGTAATGTAATTTTTTTCAGAACCAAAACGAAGGTCGGATTAGCCAAATTGAACTCATAACGAGTGTATGGATTTTAATCTCAACGTGTCAAAGATTTAATCTAAACTTTCAAAAAATTTGATAATTTTAAGGGAGGATGAACCAAAAGTTTCGAGTACTTCACATGCATATCAACTTGCTGATCAGTGACTAGCCTTGACCAAAATATGGTTTAGTCCAAAGTCTTTCTAGTTGGTCTAGCTTGATTTTTTCAAATTACGGGTATCATTGTATTGAAATTCATCTTTCTCTATCTTGTTATTGAGAACTCAATAATTTTGAAAATTGTCGAGAGGCAAAATGCCAAACCGGTCCTATAAAGGAAAATCCGTGAGTTTATACGAGACTTGATTTTCACGATCCGTAAACTATTTTGTTTATAAGACAATCTCTCTCTCATAAATTTAGTGAAAATTTAAGATGATAGGTGTCGGAACACATAATCCACTGGTGTAAGCTCACACTGCCAAATTCAATATTGGGTGCAAGGAAAAAGTGCACCGCCACATTGCCTTTCTTTAATTTGTTAACGAACACTTAGCCGTTTCTTTTTCCAGTTAAAATCGTAAAAATTTTAATTCTAACTTTAATTCAACACACTATACAACAAAAACACACATTTTCCAAGTCAAAAATTTTAACTTTAACTTTAACTCAACATATTGCATAACAAAAATACACGTTTCTCAAGTCAAATTTATAATCTCATCTCATTTGTCATTTTTCCACAATCAAAATCAAAATTACTTTAACTCTGAAATTAAACGAACTATAATTTGAGGAACTATTAGAGAGACAAAGCGCCAAAATTTTTCCCATCAACCAGATCAAGAAAAATTCATGAATTTATACGAGATTGAGATTTCACCATCTATTATTTTGAATTTTTATTTTTTATTTTTTATTTTTTATTGGAAATCTCCAATCACTTATAGATCTAAGTGAAATTTAATAGTAATATTGCTATCTTTGAGTAAATGTAAATCAATCTTTTGTGATAGGAAATGTCTATTCTAGCCAGAATGAGCTGACTTGTCTTACATCAAACTTTTTATTTGCATCTTTATTGACCCATCGACTTTGATACCACAAATCCCGCCATAATTATATTTCTCGGTGTTAGTCACGGATGGATCATCATTGAATTTCTCCTTTTCTTTTCCACCTTTTCATTTTCTTTCTTTTCTTAATTAACATATCCACAAATGTAGTTTAATGCACAACATCATGTTAATGCAAGAAACCTTAACCTCAACCACGAAAAGAGGATAATTGGGCTGGGAGAGGAGGCATATGACCCTATGGAACCTCGTCTTGCCGGTAAGGATGCAACACATTTTACATTTGAGGCATCGCGGCTTTAGGTGGGGACAAGCCAAATTTAATTTCTTCAATAATCAACCTGCAGATTTCATGTCGCATAACATGCGTGTAAACATAACCTTTCTATTTGAGAGAAAATTAAACATCACCCCCTTGTCTAGAATTTTCGACTCGAACGGGGTTTGCTGTCCTCATCTAGCTACCCTAAGGGTTGATAGGAGGACTGAGGTGGCTCGAATACGACCATTCGGTGACCATCCAAGATAGCTACCGATATATGTTAATATGTATAGCTTCACTTCTTTACGTACTTCTTCCACGACAAAGGAGATTGATTTTAATCAATGCAATGCATCAACATAAAGTAGCAAGTGGGCTGATTTTGACTGATTTTACTCTAGCAGTACATTAATTTTTATGGATGCATGGGGTGAGTGCATGGAGGGATAGAAGGGCCATGTGACGTTCAGTACATACATCCGTATTTAAAATAGAAGAAAGCAATGGGTCATACAAAATCTTGTTCCTCGTATTAAATGAACTCTTGGGACAAAAACCCATTCCCACTCGGGACAAGAAGCGTTGTTTTTCCACATGATAGTAGCACAAGAACGACTAGTCCATGTGCTTTTGTCTCGAAACTCATCCATCGATCCTTTCTTCGAATCTATTTTCTTGAGATCGCGATCGCGAATCAATTTCGAAGATTATGCATGTACATACTCTAAGAATGAAACGAGAACAAGTTAGTTATTATTATGCAATTTTAAACCATTAAAATCTACTATGTGTGATGGTCGGCCATGACACTGGAAGAGAGGAAAAGGTAACATATATTACAATTTGATCGCGATTGGCGTTATCCTATCACGATCACAAATATTATTATGGTCCTTGCCAAATATTCGACAGGCTCAAATGTTTGGGGGATGTGGGGAAGAGCAAGAACACCATTTAATTTGTCATTTTGTCGGAAAGGAGCATTTGATATTTATGTGTCCCATATCTTTTTTTTTCTTTTTTTTTGATGTTTTAGTATCCGAAATCTTAATGAATCCCAACTCATTTAATTCGAGTCGGATTAGTTCATTATGAAGTAAATCTCTTCCAATATGGATTTTCTCTATTTACAAGACTTGAGTTCAAGAAATGGAACAAGCACCGAACTTGCTTAAATAAACCCATATTAGTTATGCCTCCCATATCTTAACTATATACATATGCTTTACTGGACGGGAAATAGCTCTATACATATATACACACAGACATAGAAGGGGACATCATCCAATTTGACCACTGTTTGTGGTGCGCGCGGATTCTCGGTGCCAAGCAATTAATGCCTAGCTTGTCACTGTTTTGAAATTACTAACGGCGTCTTCTTTGCTTAATAAATGGCAAAAGCGATGACCATATATATCAAGATTTTTCCATGATGCTCGTTGAGAAATTATTGCAGGACCTTGAGGAAAGACTCTGGCTTAAAATCATTGCTAAAAAACACGTAGTATTGACATCAGCCTGACCTGAATTCTTCTGACAACGATCGACTCGGAGCGGCAGATCATTCGTGTTATGAGGGCATGCATGTCATGATATTTCCAAACCTTGTCTTAATTAAGCTTGGGCTAGAGATACTATGAAGAAAGTTGTTATCGGGCTGGCTGATTTATATATATATACCGTGGGCTGGGATGTCAGAAGACTCATCAGAACCTTGGGCCTCAAATAGGTCCGATTACCACGATAATCAATCAGCTCAGGGGAAGGACAAACGTTGTATAAATAAACTTCCCCCGGACAACGTTGGAGTCTTGTCCCTCGGAAACTCCGTTGATTTTATTACTATTACTTTTTGGTCACGATCAAGAAAAAGTCTATAGTTCTTTCGGTAGACAAACAGACCAAAACCCAAACATAAGATAACAATCTCAGCTAAACAAATTCAGCGGAGGGGCGGCCCAAGAGACTTGGTCCTTAAAAAAATAATTAACGCGAGGTCCTTAAAAAAATTTACATTTAATAAAATTAAGATAATTTTACTTTTAAAATTCAATTTTAAACCTTTGACATGCCAATTAGTAATTAAACTTTCATAATAAAAATTCCCCGATATTCTTATTTTTATTATTTTCAACAATATTTTCTTTCTTTGTTTCTTCCATCTAAGTAAGAGTAAAAATTTACTAGAATAATAAAAGAAAAAAGAAGAAGTTGAAAGTGAAAGAGAGAAATGAAGAGAAAAGTTGAAAGGTTATTTATTAATAAAAAAGAAAGTGGATGACCAAAAAAAAAAACTAATCTAATTGAACATTAAAGGGATTAACAAATTTGGATAAAAACAACGAGTATGAGGAAATTTATTCGGTTGAATTTATGAATGTTTAATTTGATGGATGGAAGAAAATTTGATTCAATTCACAATTGATTCGATTGTGGGAAACCTGAGTAATAAATTGGGGAGGTTGATAGTAAGGAAAACTGAGAATTATATATACATATATGCCAACTATATGAAATTAAGTATGTTACAGTAGGCTAATTACCAATGAGGAAAAATTATATTTACTAAGAATTGTTTTGGCAAGTAAATATATCAAGGTTGGCGAATTAATGTTAGGAGGGCTTGTTATATTTTATGGAAACAAGTATTTTTATTAGAAACAAATTAAGGCAAATCAATTTCTTTTGGGTAAATAAGGCAAATTAATATTAGGGATCTTAATATATAGTGGGATGTATTCCTCAATTATTATAGTATGAAATTGTAGGCCTAAAGCAAAGGCTTTACTGGCCACCCCTTTGGACCAACCCTGAAATTAGGGTGGAGATGCACGTTACCATACGTCCTAACAACAAGAAGTGACTCCCGTTAGGAACAGTAGTGAGTGAGAATATCAAGTCCTAGAGTAACTAAGGTAGCTCGTTGAGATAACTAGTCCTCGCCGGGAATTTCGCTCGAAGAAGAAAAGCACCATTGCTGGCAGTGGCAACAGCCCTTGGATAAGTACATTTTTACCTGGTATCTAAATCATTTCGCAGAAGGGGAAAGAAATGGTAATGCCAAAGGCCTGGAGGGGTAAATGGCAGGTGAATCGGGGACGAGATGAATGCAGAGCAGCGTACTTACCAAATGAAGGAAAGTAGGGAAAGAGAAGCAGCTAAGCTTCCTGAGCTATTTAATCTGATTTTGGACTGCATTGGTTCTGTACATTGGTAAATAATGGAGAAGCCGCCGACCCCTGGGGCTACCCCTCACGTGTTGATCCTGCCGTTCCCTGCGCAGGGCCACATCAAGCCGACGCTATGCCTTGCGCAGCTCATCTCGAGCGCTGGCCTGAGAGTGACCTTCCTCAACACCCACCACAACCATGACCACCTAAGTGGCGACCTGCGTGCCTTGGCTTCCCAGTTCCCTGATCTCCACTTCGCGGCCATAGCGGATGGCCTGCCACCTGATCATCCCCGCACTGTGGACCGGTTCCCAGAGCTGGTCCAGTCAATCAAGACCACAATGAAGGCGAACCTGAGGGAGTTCCTACTTCTCCGGAAAGTGGAACTGCCCGTGACATGTGTTATAGCTGATGGGCACATGTCGATCGGGATCGAGGTGGCAGAGGAGCTGGGAATTCATGCCATGAGCAGTCTCGCTTATGGCGCTTTCTCCCTCTGGACTTATTTCTGCCTTCCCAAGCTCATTGATGAAGGGAAGATCCCATTTGCTGGTAAATCAAATCATAAAATGGATAAATTGAATACAACTATATTTCTCTTTCTAGGAAATTTAACTTTTATCGCTTCGTATTTTTGGCATTGCAGAATCCGATCGTGATTTAGATGAAAAGATTGGACTGCCAGGGATGGAAGAACTGTTACGTTGGAGAGACTTGCCCTCATTTTGCCGCAAAAAGGACCAACTTGAGCACCCATATTCCATGTTCAATTTCTTTTTAGAGGAATCCAAGGCGGTGGCCCGAGCCTCCTCGATAATACTCAACACCTTCGACGACCTCGAAGCTCCAATACTTAATGCCCAAATTTACCCAAAGTTTAGTATTTATACTGTCGGGCCGATCCATGATCTAGTCAAGTCCCAGGTCGTATCAGACAGTCTGCAGCCTTCTGAGTCCCCTGCACCATTGAGCGGGAGCCTCTGGATGCAGGACCGGAGCTGCATGACATGGCTTGATTCCCAGCTGCTGAGATCGGTGGTCTACATCACCTTTGGGAGCTTGGTGAAGCTGAGCGTCCACCAGCTCTGGGAGTTCTGGCATGGACTAGTCAAATGTGCTATACCATTCCTGTGGGTTATACGACCTGACTCGATTATACGAGAAGATGGTGACGATGAGGCTTCACTCTTGCACCTGAAAGAAGGTAACAAATCATATGAACAACTCAGACGGAAATATAGTTGTGATTTGATCAAGTATAAACCATTATATCTCTGGACTCTACGTATATTAGGATTTTACAGTTCTAGGTTTTCATTTGCATTCAGCACGGCGACGTGTTAATATGGAAATATTTTTGTCAATAGCGGCAGCAGGCACAGAAGACAAGAGTTGCATGATAGAATGGGCCCCGCAAGAGGAGGTCCTGGCCCATCCAGCAGTCGGCGGATTCGTGACCCACGGCGGCTGGAACTCCGTCTTGGAGGCCATTACTGCTGGTGTGCCCATGCTCTGTTGGCCACAATTCGCCGATCATCATGTCAACAGTCGATTGGTGAGTGAGGTGTGGGGGATCGGCCTCGAGATGGAGGGCAAGCTGGATCGGTCGACAGTGGAGACAATGGTAAGAGCCCTGATGGAAGAAAAGCGAGAGGAATTATCAAGGTCAACGGACAGGATTTCACGGCTAGCCCATGACTCTGTGGGTCCATCCGGTTCTTCCACCAACAACTTGAAGAGGCTCGTTGAGGACATTAGGAAGATCAAGCCCAAGATTTAATCTATGACACTCTCGGAGGGGCCATCTTGTATATCTTTCCTAACAATAAATGAAGGCAAGTGTTTGCCTCAGACTTCTCCTGTCACATTACTGACGGGCAATGCCCGAATGGACGCACCATGCCTCATCATTCTATAGTTTCGGCTATTGGATCAAGTATTATTTGAGAATTCTCGCTAAATCTACTACGCAAAGTATGCTAAAACCTTGCCTAGATATCTACCGAAAGGAATTTTCCAGGACTCAAAAAGCAAGGAGGATCTATGCCCATCTAGGATTGCCAAAAATAATTTTTAGGACTCGATTCCTAATACTAAGGTTAATTTCTGAAAATGAAAAATTTTATAAAAAAAGACTTCGCAGTTGAGAGCCATGTTCTTTGTTTTATGTGGGTACTGTGGCTCATTGTATCATGTATAAATCTTAATTACAATAGGAGAAATTACCAGGTTGTGCATTCCAGTAAATTTTTAAGAATAAGATAACGAACTTTAATAAGTAATTGTACACGCATAACTTAGTGTGGGAGGTCGACAACACAACTACTAAATAATTCTAATTCGGATGATTAACAAGTTCTAGGGACAGACGCGGGTTTCCATTCCACCATCCATTCACAGCAGGCAGAGATTGGAGATTGCCCTGGACTCCGACTGGAGTCAACCTCCACCATCGACTGGACTAACTGGTCCTATTTACAAACCAATGAAGAGGAAAATCCTCCCATACAAATTCGAAACAATTCCATACAAAAGGAGATTGCCTGTCCGATTGTCACCCGCTCACATTGGAGAAGTTATTTGTCACTTCTTGTCCATTCATCCATCACATTCCAGGCCAAAGGAAACTGAACAAGGCATGACTCAATCTTAACATTTCATAGCCGTAACTTAACAGAGATTACAACAGAGTTTTGACATAACAAGCATGTAGTTTGTAATGTGACAATTTTTTTACATCCCGACCTCATAGTATCAGTAAGCAGCTAAGCTAAGGTTCTCAATATTGACATGGATAAACAACTCCATGTAAATTTCTTGCCTTTTCAGGCACAAGGCTGTAGCAAGCCCACGCTTTTGCGCTGGCTAGGCACTTCCACCACCAGCCCAGGGTTCACATAACCTTCGTAAACTCCGATCATAACAATCGTCTCCTCATCCACTCTGCTGCCAATAGGCCATTTCGCAGCTGCTGCCACCCTGAGTTCCCCCTTTACATTTTTTTCCTGACGGCCTATCACCAAATAACCCACACTCGGGTCCCCCAGGGGCCGTCGCCCTGTTATGGTCTACTCGGTCGGTTTTACGTTCCATTGTATGTTAGTTGTTTTCTCCCTGGAGTTGGAGGTTATGGCATTGGCTTGGTGAACAGAGGCAAGCCGTTCCTGTGGGTGGTCAGGCCAGGCCTAGTTGAAGCCCAGAGGATCCTGGATGAGCTTGAACGAGGCACCAAGGAGTGAGGAGTCATGGCGGGTTGGGCCTTACAGGAGGAGGTCCTGGCTCACTGCAACCTTCTCTTTCTTCATTCAAAATGGATGTAACTCAACCAAGCATCCATGTTTCTCTCTCTCTCTCTCTCACTCTCTCTCTTTGTTACGTGCGACGGTGTATGTCAGATCGTGAAAGACCAAGCAGAAAATAAAATCATATCAACACCTTTGCACTAATAAATTAGAGCTAGCAATACAATTTATGACGAGAGTGAGTTTATATTTCATTTGTCATTGATGGAGATTCTAAGTCCAGAAACCAGCATTAGACCTTAAGAAAAATCATATATATTGCAACAATCTCGATTCTTGAGGGAACTTTTATAACTAAATGTTCGCATGCTCTTGTTTTTAGTTAGAATTTTTAGTTGGAAGTTCTATGTAATGGTTAATCGGAGATTGATAGATACATATATAACCTGAGAAAAGTGATTGAGACCTGCATAAAACGATTAAGCCTCTTTTTTAACATACCCATTTGTGAGGTGGACTTCCTGTGCGAAAGTTGACAAGCAACATGACATTTTTAATTTAAAATTAGGCCTTTGATTGTTTCGCATCTCCCAACTCCTAGAATATCAGTGAAATGCTCATTAAGCTAAAGGTTTCAAACTCGACATGGACAAAAAGCCCCATGTAATCTTCTTGCCTTTTCCTGCACAGGGCCACATCAAGCCCCTGCTTACCCTAGCTAGGCTCCTCCACCTGGCCGGGTTTGACATCACCTTCATAAACTCCGATCACAACCACCACCGCCTCCTCTACTCTGCTGCCAGTAAGGTCCAAGACTGCTGCAACCCCAAGTTCCAGTTCGTCTCCCTTCCGGATGGCCTGCCGCCTGATCATCCCCGTTCAGGCCCATCCGCTGTCGACTTGTTTTGGTCTACTCGGTCCGTTATGGAGCCCAAGTTCCGGGAGATGGTTGTGGAGATTTCGCGAGTAGAGGGGCCACGACCCACTTGTATTATCGCTGATGGGATCATGTCTTTTGCCATAGGCATACATAGCTGAGGAGATGGAGATCCCGATCCTAGTATTTCGAACATACAGCGCTTGTTGCACGTGGACATACTTCCATCTCTCGAGCTTCGTTGAAACGGGCGAGATTCCTGTCCGAGGTTTGTTTCGAACCCAAAAATTCTTTTGGAAGTCACAGGGAAATCATAAGAAATTTCCGGACACCACTAAGAAGAAAGCAAATTAACAAACAGGAGTAATGGCATGAATCCTCAGCATTCAATATTGATGTTTCCTGAAACATTAAATTGCAATTTTCCAGGTGAAGATATGGACAAGCCCATAATTACCTGCATTCCAGGGCTGGAAGGACTTTTACGGCACCGTGATCTTCCAAATATCTGCCGATGGGAAAGCAATGATCCAGTAGTTTCTTTCTTCATCAGTGAAACCTCTAGAATGGCTCGAGCCTCTGCTTTGATCCTAGACACCTTCGATGATCTTGAAGGAACAATCATCTCCAGACTAGGCACAATCTTCACAAAGATTTACACAATTGGCCCATTGCACGGCCTTCTTAGGTCCCGAACTGCGACTACTAAGTCAGCGTTTAGCTCGAGCTTATGGGATGAGGACAGAAGCTGCTTTGCTTGGCTTGATTCTTGGCCCCCCAAATCGGTAGTACTTCGAATTTTAAGCATCATTTCCTCCAAATATTAAAACTGGATTCTTCTGATGCTATTGTCAAATTACATAGAAAATTTTATGGCATATATAATTGATCCTATCTGTTTCCCATCAGTTTTGGAAGTCAAATAGTCCTATCGCATGAACAACTGTTGGAATTTTGGTACGGCCTGGTGAACAGCGGCAAGCCATTCCTGTGGGTCATTAGAGTGGACCAGGTTGAGGGTCATGAGTGTGCGTGCCCAGGTCAGGGCCCAGATGAGCTAGAGCGAGCCACCAAGGAGCGGGGGCTCATGGTGAACTGGGCCCCACAAGAAGAGGTCCTAGGCCACCCTGATCTGTTGTTTCCTAACACACGGTGGGTGGAACTCAACTCTAGAGGGCATATTTGCTGGAGTCCCAATGGTTGGGTGGCCAAAGATAGCTGACCAGCCGGTGAACAGCCGGTGCATTAGCGAGTTATGGAAGATTGGGTTTGACATGAAGGATGTCTGCAATAGGAATGTTGTGGAGAAGATGCTGAGGGATGTGATGGACGATAAGGGTGCAGAGATCGTGGAGTCGGTAAACTGTATAGCTAAGAAGGCCCGAGAAAGTGTTGAGGTTGGTGGGAGTTCATATAGCAATTTGGAGCGGTTGATTGAAGACATAAGATCTATGAGCTTAGCATAGTAAAATTACTTGATTATCTCACCTCTGTCATATTTGGTTATCCATGAGTTCTTATATACAGCACTATTTGATGTGCCCCTTCTTTAGCTCAGTCCATAACTTTCCTTCCACCAGTTTGTGGGATTCGCTGTGCTCAATTATTGATCATTCAGGTCTAGATAAGAATCTCGAATATGCAGAAACTGCTTTATCCTACATTAAATACCTACACGATGGGGCCAATGCATGCTCTCTTCAACTTTTGGGCAGTGGATTCTTTGCCTTTTTATTTTAGCACTGATCTACGGACTGCGGACAGCTTGCTTGGGTGGCTTGGCTTCATTCAAGGCCCCCTAATCAGTCAGTTCATAGTATAAAATCAAATGCTCCATTGATTTATCTATTCCAAACTATAAATCGACCGCCCCACTGTAATACCTTATCCTCGATTACTTTCATGCTAAGGTCACGTATATATGTTAGCTTTGAAAGTCCAGTTGTCCTCTCCCGGGACACTCGGTAATGGTTTGAATCACTATCATGCAGCACTAATATTTTCTGAACATTAAAGTACGCAATTTTCCAGGTGAAGATAGGGATAAGTGTATCGCCTGCATTCCAGCTCTGGAAGGACTTTTACGGCACCATGATCTTCCAAGTATCTGCCAACTGGAAAGTGATCATCTAATAGTGTAGTTCTACATCCACGAAATCTCCACAATGGCTTGATCATCTGCTTTGATCCTAGATACCTTCAGTGACCTTGAAGGACCAATCATTTCCAAACTAGGTTCATTCATCACGAATATTTACACCATCGGTCCATTGCATGGCCTTTTCAGGTTCCAATCCGCAGCTAATAAATTAGCATTTAGCTTAAGTCTCTGGGATGAGGAGAGGAGCTGCCTCCATTGGCTTGATACATGGGCCCCCAAATCGGTACTACTTTGAAATTGAAGCACTATTTCCACCTGATAAACTTGATAATGCTGATTATCAAGATATGATAAAAGTATTTTAACGGCAGATATGATTGTTTCCTTCTATTTCTAATCAGGTCGTATGTGTCAGTTCGGAAGTTTAGCAGTCCTACCCCATGACCAACTGTTGGAATTTTGGTGCGGACTGGTAAACAGCGGGAAGCCATTCTTGTGGGTCACTAGAATGGAACAAACAGAGGGTCACGAGTGTCTGTTCCCAGGTCAGGGGCCAGAAGAGGTAGAGTGAGCGACCAAGGAGCGTGGGCTCGTGGTGAGCTGGGCCCCCCAACAAGAGATCCTAGCTCACCCCGCTATCGGTTGTTTCCTTACTCACTATGGGTGGAACTCAAAACCAGAGCGCATATTTGCTGGAGCCCCGATGGTCAGGTGGCCAATGATAGCTGACCAGCCTTTGAATAGCCGGTGCATTAGCAAGTTATGGAGAATCGGGGTCGGACATGACATATGCTTGCGATAGGAATGTTGTGGAGAAGATGCTGAGGGATGTGATGGACGATAAGGGTGCAGAGATTATGGAGTCGGTGAACCGTATTGCTAAGAAGGCCAGTGAAAGTGTCAAGATTGGTGGGAGTTCGTATTGCAATTTGGAACGGCTGATTGAAGACATAAGATCCATGAGCTTAGTGGAGTAATTACTTGATTATCTCAGCTCTGTCATATTTGATTATCCATGAGGTCATATATATAGCAATTCAATGTCCTCCTCCTTTAGTTCAATCCATAAGCTTCCTTCCACCATGTGTTTCTGTGGGATTCACAGTGCTCAATTATTGATAATTCAGCACTCGCAAAACTTCCCCGCCCCTCCCGAAATGATCTGGTCTGGAACTCGGTTTTCCTTTCAAGAACTGGGTGTTCCTGTGAACATGCAGGAAATGTCTTATTCTATATTGAATGCCTATATGATCCGTCCATTGCATGCTCTGCTCGAGTTTCGGACAATGCATATTTTGCCACATTAGGTTATATGTGTCAGTTTGAGAACTGTAGTAGTCCTACCCCGTGACCAACTTTTGAAATTTTGGTACTGCCTGGTAACAGCAGCAAACCATTCCTGTGGATCATCAGAGTGGACCCGAATGAGGGTCATGAATGTCTTTTGCCCAGGTCAGGGCCCGGATAGAGCGAGCTGCGAAGGAGCATGGGTTGTGGTGAGCTGGGCTACCCAAGAGGAGATCCTAGCTAGGCCTCCCTGCTATCGTTTATTTCCAAATTCACAGAGGGCAAAACTCAACACTTAAGAGGTTCATATCTGCTTGAGTCTCAATGGAGGTCGGGTAGTAAATGGTAGTTGATCAGCCGCTGAATAGCCAGTGCATTTAGCGAGTTATGGAGGATCAGATTTGATATGAAGGATGTTTGCAATAGGATTGTTGTGGTTGTGGTGAAAGATTATGAGGGATGTGACGGAAGATAAGGGTGCAGAGATCACGGGGTCAGTGAACCGTATAGCTTAGAGGGCCAATGAAAGCATCGAGATTGCAATTTGGTGCGGTTGATTGAAGACATAAGATCCATGAGCGGTCTAGCATAATCACATCTGTCATATTTTATCAACAATGAGTTTATATATGTTGCCATTCGATGTGCCTCGAGTTCCGTAACCTTTCTGCAGCTTTCTATGATCTTCCAGCAGCTTAATTACCAATAGGTTCCTAAAGCTAACGATGTGTTTGGTTTTCTTTCTTTTAACTGTTTATTTATCATAACTAAAAAATGCTTTTTTTATATATATTTTTGGCGAAATTAATGGGAAGTTTCTTCTCTGGGAACTGGTTAAACTGCTTTTTCAGGATTTTGAGTGCATCCCACGGATTTAAAGCAGGAAAGAAAAAAGAAAGAAGATATTGCTTGGAAGTGACTCATAGCACATTGTCTGAACAGACCAGCAGAATTTCTGATTTCACAAAAGAAACGTCTCTAACAACAAAAAGGAACAACAGCGGTTTTTTTTTAATTCTAATCAAAGAATCTCTCTTTACAGTATCTTCTGATCAGTACTTAAATCCGACATGCCCGTTGTAGCCATTGTTGAGAGGGACTGCCATACATCAAACCATATGGCAGAGAACACCATAGCAATGTGGATTAGCAATGATGGATCGCTGAACAGCACTGGCGTCCATCATGGACCGAGGTTCCCAAACCACATGGCATTCTACTGGGGCCACGCCGTAGAGGTCCTCTTCAAGGGCTGGCCAGGGAGGGACAAGGGCATGTACGCACTAGCTCTTGTCTTTGTCTTCTTCCTTGCCCTCCTCGTCGAGTGCTTGACCTACACCATGTTCGTCAAGCATGGATCCAACAAAGTTGCTGCCGGGCTTTTCAGGACTGGGCTCTACACGGTTAGGACCGGGATGAATTACATGGTGATGCTCGCAGTCATCTCCTATAACGGCGGCATTTTTCTTGCAGCAGTTGCCGGCCACGCAGTGGGATACTTGCTCTTTGGGAGTCGGGTTTTTAGGAGGAAATCGACCAGCGGGTCTAGTCCGGGCAAGAAATCAGCAAATCTCCCTCCATTATGAGGGAGATGCTACTGAGCGTTGGACTTGGTTAGTTGATATTGTCTATCCCAGGAGATCATTGAATAAATCAATTTGTATGCCCTGAAAAATTTTGGTTACTGGGATTTATGAAATAAATATGATTTTTTTTCACGACCTGCATCAAATTTTCCACTAGCTTCTTCTTGTTGTCTCTTGTCAGAGACTTCCTATCAGCATACTCGTGCGTATGAACTACGTAAAAGTTGATTTTGAGGACGTTAATATATAAATGGCCGGACAAGACAACATCTATTATATCGATCAATTTAGGAGGATGTAGTCTATAACACCTTGGAAGTTAATATCGAGAAAACGAACCGGACAATTTCACATCTCCATCAGACAACTGCGTGCGGATTACATTGACGTAACCAAAATTGCGTTTCCTGTCCCTCGTCACATTGGCCCGTCTCCAGTATTTATGATTCCACTTCCAACAAAGAGACCGTGAAAACTTCCAATATATCGACCACCTTGATTTCTTCTCCTAACTCCCTCTCTCTTCCCCGATCTAACCGGAGGAAAATGTCTCACGGTGATCATGGATCAAAGCCCAGGAGCATGATGGATAACTCGAACAACAATATGGAGATGATGATGATGCAGATGAACTTCTACTGGGGCAAAGACGCGGTTTTACTCTTCTCTGGGTGGCCAGGCCACAGCCTCGGGATGTACATCCTGGCCCTGCTCGTCGTGTTCATACTAGCAGCATCTGTGGAGGTTCTGTCCGCCCTGCCTCCCTTAAAGCACGGTATGACCAGTGGAAAGATGCATGCAGTTGTTTACTCTCTTCGGATGGGCCTGGCATACTTGGTCATGCTTTCGGTCATGTCCTTCAACCTCGGGGTCTTCATCATGGCAGTGGTAGGCCATGGCATGGGGTTCTTTGTGGTGAAGACTCGCTTTATTGCCGCCGACGATCTGACTGCAAGCCCAAGTTCCCCCAACACCAAAGTCTGAATTTCAGGTTAGCTCGTTGACGAAACAAAGTCTTAGCGGTTGTTTGGATTGCAGGTTATGGAAGGGTGTGTTTGTAGAGAAACTCTCCATTATACACTCCGCCATAACCCACAGGCCAAACAAACTATTAGTCATAATTTGCCGTCTTGTAATATTTGTGTGCTCACAACTGATATAAGTGGGAAAGAAACGATGTGTTAATCTGCCGAAAATAGTTGTCCCTTATGCTTTGTTATGCTTTGCCTTTCGGGATCAATTGTTCTTCCAATAACACTCTTTAGTAATTCCGACTTTCCATTATTCGAATAAGCAAATATAATTAAAACATGTGCCATCACAGGAATTATTGGACGGACTGATAGGAAAATGATCAAAATTTCCATTCCTTTGGCAGAGAAATCAAAATTCATGAACATTTCACTGTCCCAGTTGCAAGATAATAAGGCTGACCCAGGTCGACTTTCATAATACTGAAACTGAACGGATGACAGCAACAGGCAGCTACTTCACATGTTGCTTGGAAGTACAAGTTACCTTCAACTCGCTAATGTGCTATAAGCCCAAGGGAAAATTGTAAAGAGGAGGAAAGAATTTTAATGTGGAGGGATATAATTGTGACTTGAAACCAAGTAAACCCGAATATGTCCATTCTCGAGAAAAACGGAATCACTGTCTTCACATATTATTCTGATAGATCTTGTATTGACATGCAATCATACATCTCTTCAAAACGAGATCTGACCATAGCAGCATTTAATTGAACCTGGAGCTCTCTAATTCCTTTGGAGATATATCGGCCTCTATGATGTTAAAAACTTACAGTATCGAACATCGGTCTAAACCCAGAGCTGTAAATATCCTTCTACCTGTAGGCCAGAGGAGGGAGAACAGACTCGTTTGAGGTCGGGTATTTGAAGCATCTTTCGGCTCCCCTGCCTCATCCTTATCAGATCCTTCGTGGTCACGGCATTTCTGATTTTCAGTAGCATGTTCTTCTTCCCTTTCATCAGTTCCAACATCAGAAATTTCACCAGGCTTCTTGTCGAACAATCCTTTGAATTGCTTCCGGACCTTCCTCTCCACTTCCTGCTCATTATTAATGGGGAAAAAAATGAGCTACAAGCATAATGACTAAAATTCCTTCCGAAAGGAAGTAAGGGTTCTTCAAAAAAACCTGCTCTTTCTGTTTGAGTTTCAAGAGAGCTGCATTTGCATCGGGCTCTGATGACTTGTCGAATTTAATCATCTAACGAGATCAGCAAGCAAATTTAGATTAAAGACAACTCATATATATATATATATATTATAAGCGAACCCATTAATGAACTGAGTTACAAGCATTACCGCTTTGAAATCAGTTCTAGCTTCCTCAAAGTCTCCTGCTGACATATAGGCCATTCCACGGCGGTACAAAGCCTTGACGTGTGCAGGGTTTGCATCCAAAACCTGTATGGGTCCCATTAGGAACATGAATTCATGTACTACTTTTTTGCTTCTGGACATAAAGCTGGGGAAAAATTAAGGTACCATGAGAAGTATGGGAAGCAATGGACTCACCTTATTGCATGCATCTATTGACTTTCTTGATTCTCCCATCTTTAGATAACAAGCAGCGACATTCAAATTTAAGAGGCTCTTCAATGTTCAATAAGCAAAAAAATGTAATCAGTACTTCGAAGAACATATGGTGCAAAGGTAAACTATTCATTTCTACTACTATGAAATATTTTAATATGAAACTCCCCATCCAACTGGTGCAGGTAAGAAAGACGCGGGCGGTTGATAAAAAATCCTTTGAATCGAGACTGAAAATGTACAAAATTAGAGAGACTCCAATATAAAATATAAAAAAATCAGTGAGAAAGAGCACTCACTCTCGTGTTCGAAAATTCTTTCCCTTCCTCATCATCCTGTGGATTGACATGATTGAATTCACGAAGCACCTGGACAATAATATACCACCTCAGATATGGCTGCTAAGGATGGGCTCAGCCTAGAAAGATAAGGAACTAGATAGCATCACTGGCCTTTATACAGGTAGTAACAAAGAAATACCTTCTCATACTTTGCCTTTGCAAGCTCATATTTACCTTCTTTGAAAAGCCTGTTCCCCTGAAAACAAATGATGCAGTAGGAATATGTTACCATTGTCCAAAAATTTACTGCTACGATAAGGTCAAATATCAGAGCTACATACTAATACCACTGAAGTATCATTAGACGTAAATGGTCTATACTTAGTTCATGCTAATGAATCAGAGTATAATGGAAATTTCGCAGGCAAAAAAGTCAGAGATACATTCGTAGCTTGAGCGTTTATCAAGCAGAAAAGAAATAGGTTCATTCAAGCCCTTCTGGACGTGTATATTGTATAATCTATCAATGAACTTCCAATAATTTCAGGTCAAGTCCCTCATTACTCTGCTCTTTTATTTTCTGTGGCTTTTCCCCAAAACATCCGGGGAAAAAAGGAGAGAGAAGAAAAGGAAGCCCTCACTGCTTCCCTTGACTGCCTTTATGTCTAACTTTGTCAATAAATAAGTTCTGAGCAAATAGGGACAAAGACCATACTGTATTTCTTATCTTCTCTGCCTCATCCATTATACTTCTGAAGTCCAAACCAGTCCAGTCCTGCAGTGACAATCAAAAGGGAGCATTAGAATAAACTCTTAAGCAAAGGACAAATTTTCCGCAGGTCATCCAGGCAGTTTAACAGCTTTATCTAGAATAACATAAGCTCTTGGAAGTGGATTAGTTCTTTGTAAGTCACTATAAGCATACTATTCTAAACTAACTTGATAAAGATATAAATAAACTGTTTTCTAAGTCTTCAAAAAGTATATTAGGTTAAGTTGGCACATGTTTGGTGGAAGAGTAAGCTTCAATATATCCACCGAAATAAAGTGAACCTTGATGGAATTGACGAAAACAAAATAAATAACTTTGCCAATCGGTGAATGAAGATGGTAGTAAATCCATGCCCATAAAAACTGATTCTTCTTTATGTGGGCAATTTTGAGATGAGGCAATGCAATCATCCGGCCAAGTAAACAAATTTTCAAAGTTAGAAGTGATTACCCGGGGCATTTCAAAACCAAGCAGCTCAATTTCCCACTGAATATGAGCACCTTCTGGTACATTAGCCGGCCTAGTTGCATGAACAAGCACCAATCAGTTAAAATATGGAGTTCCCAATGCCAACGGTATGTTGAAAGCCAGAAACACAAGTTTCAAGTATTACAACATCAAAAGCGCTTTGTAAATCTAGAATTACTATTTGGTTATAAAGAGGCCAAAAGATAACCTTGGAAACTTGTCATAAGCATAATCAGGGGGACATGTGACTAGAGCAATCTCTCCAGGCAGCATCAAGCGAACGCACATCTCAAAACCTTCTGGGACCTACAAAGAAATCCGTTCAAAATTAAAAATGCATGGCTTGGATGATGGTAGTGTGTGCTAACAAATGGCTCATTCCATTATAAAAGAATATTTACTCACATGCCCTTCTCCGGAGCTGAACTCCAAGGGCTGACCATTATTATCAGCTCTACTGTCATAGAAGACTGTTTTCTGCTCATTAAGAAGCATCCCCTTATAATGAACTTGCAGTCGACTGTCATGAAGTGGGCAATCCATCGGAAATTCACCTAGTTTTATTAAGAAAAAGAAAAACAAAGATCAATATTCTGTAAAAATAATATTAAAAGCACATCAACAACTTCAGAGAGAGAGTATCCTTAAAGAAGAAAGATGCATAATACAAAATAAAGGACACAATTTCTTTCCAACAAGAAGAAGACACATCGAAACATGACAGTAATTCCATTACTTGTTAATATAATGTATCACTGAAATTCTATTGTAGATATCTAATCCAAAAAAAGGAAAAGTCATCTTAGCTACGTGATATCTCCTGCTCTCTTAAACTCCAGTAATAACTATTCAACTAATGAAAGTTAACCGTGAACCACACCTTTTCCATCACGAATCCGACGTTTTATTAGGCGTCCATCTCCAAGCATGTCTCTCACCTATAGATGATGATTGTTAGAGTTATTTGTAGAATTAATAGATCCATCCAAAGCAGCATTCAATTAAACCCGTTCTCAAGCAGTGTCTGCAGCACCTACTATAAAGAACATCATCTCACTTGCATAGGAAAATCATTTTGGTTACCTGGATGAAATGCACAAGTTCCACTTCAAAATGGACTTCATCAAAACAATCCTCTATAGATAGCAAAGGAGAATCAGTCAGGTACTGTCTGGTGACATAGATCACAGCCTTCTCTCTCCGTGTCATTGTCCCTATTCCCATCTCAAGTCCTTTCGGTACCTTTTTTACATGCATAATACGATAATAAAATTTGTAAGAAGCTGAAGTCCATGATTAAAATATGGAGATGTGTATGGTCATGAAGGTTTTATCTTTTACAGGATACAAGAGCCACAAGGAGAGACTTTTAAGAATAAACCAGTATATGCAGCTAACTGAGAACAGGCCAAATAAGCACTAACCTCAGATTTACCGAAGGTAAAAAAGTATGGTTCTCCTTCTGTGTGTGACACGATCAATTTCCCGTCAGCAGTCTTTGCTGATATCCTGGAAATTCAAAGGGTGCTTACAGATTAAAAGTTTCAATCACATCCATGTCATCTTTGACCAAAATCTCCAATTCTAAGGAACAAAGTGCTACCAGGCCTTCACTTCATAAGGTTCCCTCGGTGATTCCCATCCCTCTCCCTCATCTACTACCTGTTGATGAATGACAGAATAGGAAATTATTAATCTGCTACATGGAAACCAGGTCCCTGAGTTCTCAGCTCATTCCATCTTTGCTTTAGGATCGACACATATAACAGAAATGTCCAGAACATAACTACCTTCTTTACAACCCCAAAGTCGTCGGTTATAACCTGAAAATTGAACAAAAAGCAGCTTCATGTAAAAAATTATTATATAATTTACAAAATTCACAGGACTGTATATTTTTCCCCTCACTCTACATATTTTTGGATTCCATGCTGCCAGTAAATTTATAGACAAAAGCTTGCTTCTTACCATTCAAAAATAAAATTATAAGAAAACAGAAAAGTATGGTACAGTCCATAGACTATATGACAACAAAAACTTGGTACTTCAAATGTCGATGCCACTGCATGGCTCGAAAGAAATGTTAAAGGTTAGAAAGATATCCTTGCCTTGGCTTTAGCAAAATCAATCATTTCAATCTCAAAATGAAGCTCATCGTCCTTTGGAAAGCTACTAGAAACTGGAACTGGACAATCCTCCTCGCCATAGTGCACTTGAGGTTTCATCTTGAACTGCCAAAGAAAGTAGTGGAATAACCAATTTGCAGCAAAATAAACGTACAAGTGAACATATGTTACTGTTTTATCTCTCTGATCGATTGTATTCAACTATCTATGCAGAACTCCCAAGCAAGCAAATCTTGTCAAGAGCATAGACAAGTACCATTGCCATTTCACCCTTCAACATCGTTGGGATTCCTTCAAGCAATCCCAGTATCATCTTGCTTTTACCCAAAACATGTCTTATTGGGGTACCCTTCCCTGTAACCAAAGGAAATTTCACTGAACTCAGAGCTTCGGCTATAATAAGAGAAACAGCTGAAGGACCGAAAAGAGTAATGTTGAAAATAAACTGAAGCAGCGAGCAGATAATGAAGGAAAATTATATGAAGTTCACACAGTCTCACAACAACAAAGTTTGAAGGTTACACACAACCAACCTCCGAACTCCGATCTTGTAGACTCAACAACAACTCCATCAAGTGTCCGTACAGTGCAATGATAGATGACCTGAAAGAAGGTGAACACCGACAGTGTAACTGCTCTGCTTAGCCCATTCATAATGTTTCACCATAACAATAAACCATTCCATCCGGAGAACCATGTTCAGAAGGTCTCGACTGTCAAATCTCCTATTTGGTTTCTAGGGATAAAGTACAATTTCTACATTAACCGGATGAATTTTATAGCAATAATTGTTCCTCGAAACAATGTGTCTGTTCTTACTGATCTCGATTTTCAGCACTCAATTTTCAGTGTCCGACTCCCACAAGACTATGCACAGGCATAGAAGGAAGGCTGAATCCACTTTCTAATATACAGAGGAGGCAATGCAACCAAATCAAACTTATAAGCAACCTGGTCACCCTCGGAAGGTGTGGCTTCGCCACCTCCAGGTCTCATCAGTGCTTTCATCAAACCTCCAGGCACCATCTTCATCCTCCTAATCACCACCAAAAAGAAAAAAATGGAGACAAATGAATTCTCTCCGTCGCACTTGACAATGCAGAATCAGGTGAAAAAGCCGGCAGACGGAGATAGACCAACCTCTTGTCGTCCTCGGACGGGGCTTTCTTCCTCTGAGGCGCGTATTCCTGCGCCGCGTCCTCGTCTTCAGCCATTGCCGGCGAAGGAGAAGCTCAGCGGAAGCTGCAATCGCACTCGATCAGCTCGCAGAAGAAGCGAAGATGAGCAGTGAAGTGGTTCAGCAAACTCTATCTACCAAGGAAGCTTCGAAGTTCAACAGCTCGATTTTTCTTGGAAAACGACTGAAAGTGGAAGTCGTCGGGCCATAGTCTTCACGAAGAATCCATGAATTAGGCGGAATTTTGATAAAATTAGGAAAACTCAATTACTTAATTGCGAAAATTGGGAGGTTGAAGACGAAGAACGGACGATGAGTTGACCGGTTTTCCCCGACGGAAATCACAATGCAAGCGATTCGTGACCGTTGACTCTGGAGGACAAGAGATTTGGGCTTGGGTCGTAGTAATTTAATGGATCTCGTAGTTGGGTTGAGGGCTGGACATTATGGGCTTTTCACCCTTTTGTGATGACCCAAAAGGATTTTGCACATGTTGGCCCCCCATTAAAAGATCGATTGAGACCACTAATGTGAATTGGTTCAAGTAAACGGTTTCTGTAATTCACAATTCCAAGAGTTTTTTTCTTTTAGGGGACCAACTCTACTAAAGCTTGAGTTATGGGGGTCCATTTGGCTTCCGGATATATCAGGAAGTACAGACCGACGAAGAAAAATAAAATTTGAACAGAACCACATCTTACCGTATGGAATTGGCACGGTGATGGCATTGTTGAGATTGGTCCGTATGACGAACCATAAAATAACCACCTCCGTGATGTCCATTTTGGTCCATTCCATTCTCATAATAATTGGGTCCATTCCATCCATGATAACTGAGTAGAAATGAGAAAGTGATAGAATATGGTATGTGCCCAAGACCACTTAGATTTAGAGAATTGTTTACCGCTCTAACCGCAATGCGTGTGGATAAACAAAATTTTACAACTCATTTTGAGCCGAAGACGAGTAACCATTGCAGCTGTAAACAAGATTTTGTTAAAACTTTTTTCTTTTTTTCTTTTTCTTAACATCTATCTACCCTTTCATTTTCTTATTTGGGGGTTCAATTTATGGTCCGTCGTTAATATGCACGCAATCGTGAATGATGAATCTCTGCTGCATTAGAACAAGATTTTGTAGCATGGAGAGAGGATTTCACAGAGGCATAAAAAAGAAACTATAATTCATTTCCAACCATTTTTCACGGGGAGAGAGAGAGAGAGAGAGCTGAAACTCCCATACAAAACTTTAGATGGACCAGCCCCCAACCTCTTCCTTGCCCATGTCAACGACCCTTCCTCCCCGTTGAAGCCCAGAGAGATCACCATCATCATCTAATCTTTTATTACCCAAAAGAACAACAGAAACTTCCATTTTAGTACACTTTGCCGCTGTTATTCTCGAAGCCCAGCGTCACCTTATTATTCATTCCCCCTAGTCCTAACAAAAGAACCCCTTCTTGAGATTTCTTCACCCTTCCCTTCTCTCCATCCTATAATTAATATGCCATTATTTAAATTAAAAGACTAACTAGCTTCCTCTCCTTTTTCCTACTTCCTACACCAAAAAACCAATCTTCATTCATCGGACATCTTTCAGTAGGTCCACTCCGGAGGCAGCTGAATCGTCTCATGGTTCACAATGGTCCGTGGTTCCGCGAAACCTTCACTAGTAAATCTGCATGTTCCATCTGCACAACAACACCAACAAAGTCATATGAAGATCAGTCCTCCTTTCAAGCTCTGAAGTTAACGGCAGCTGAAGAGTGTTAATAAACTTCGGTTGAGGTGAGGGCATTACCACTTCCAAAAGTAAAACACCCATTGGAGCGAGACTGAGGCTGCTGCTGGGTTTGAGGACCTCTGCTCTCAAACCTCAAGTTCAAGGCCTGCACCACCTTGGCCGGAATCAAAACTGGGGAGCGTGCTGCCGACCAAAAAAAAGGGGGGACTTTCGTTAAATGTCAAGGTTGATGAAGGATTTCTCTTATTTTATCATGTGTTGTGAATTAGGAATGCGAAGTAAGTACAGGAAAGAGGGACCGAGACCAAACCTTGTCTCTTTCTGGGTTCAGGTCGAGCGCCCACTTGCCGGGGCAAGAAGACTCCGGTGCCCGTGCACGGTCGAGTCCCCGGAGCTCCGAGGAAGACAGCAGCCCTCATCGCCCCAGCCCCAGGCCTCCCAAGTTGATAGGTCACATGATGATTCTTCTGATGTGCCTGCTGCAGAGGCGGCCACTCCTGGCCAAGAGGGCCATCATGGACCACCTGGTGCTGCCCCAAAATCCGGCTTTGAATCATCTGCTGCTGTCTCAACCTCTGCAACTGCCCACAGAAACGACAAATATCAGAGGCCCGCCGTTTTGTCTAATTTACCTTCCCGGTTACTTTGTCGTTATGGGCGGAGAATAAAACCATATGGGGCTTTTCGGCTTAGGAGCAGCTTACATGAGTGGCCTGCAACTGCCGCTGAGAAAGCAACTGGTGAGGGATGAAACCGGCGTCGGATTTTTGGACCATTCTCCGATTGGATCCACAGGGTTGCGCTTGCTCGCTCATTTTCATCGGGGGGACTTTGCTGGTGGCCCCGCAGAGCACATGCACAGTTGCCGGAGTCAACAATCTCTGCATGGGGCCACAGCCACCGCCGAATCCATGCAGGGTCGATTTCGGCGAACCAGAGCGGAACCACCCCTGTACACAAAACATCCTCAAATCAGACCCGCATGAAATACATATACATATTTACATACATATATATATATATATATGTATATATGCACACACATATATGTAACTAAATGTTTTCTTCTGCGGGAAGAGATCGAAAGGGCCCCTCAAGTCATACCTTGCACTTCTCTTGGTCTAGCTTGTTGAAATCACCTTGGAGAGTAGAGCAGGCCATCTTCTTCCTGAGACCGGCGAGGTGGTCTTCCTCGTCGCTCCAGTCCTCAGCGGAGCCAGCCACGGACTCCACCGGGGAGCTGAGGTCCGACAAGTCGGACTCGTCGCCGGCTAGGTCGTCCTCGAGAAACTGGGGAGGGAGCCAGAACTCGCCGTCGTCTATGCTCTCGTCCGCCATAACTGAAACAGAGCAGAACAGAGCAGAACGGGGGGGAGAGTAGGAGAAGTGGAGTTATTTCGACGAGGCTTGAACCGCGGAGAGAGAAGGATTGTATATGTAGGGTGGGGGCGGACAGAGAGGGCGGGGAGGACTAAGACGCGCCATGGGGGGGACACTGAGGGCACGCGCCTCTGTTCTGGGTCCAGCTGTTCGCCTAGAAATGCGGAGAGTGGTGGGGGGTAGAAGGGTAATTTGCGGTGTCCGGTCGACGGCCGCTCCCCCACGACGAGGAGACGTGGGCCAGTAAGTGGGACCACACTCGGCCCGCAATCGTTAAGCGGTTGGGGCATCGTCAACAGACCGGGTTTTGTCCCGCCTAGTAGGTTCCACGTGGCAGACCCGAGTCTCATGCTTTCCACCTAAGTTAGAAAAAAGAAACTGCAGACTTCCTCTCTGTTCTGTATATGTTCTGTTCCGGTCAATGAGAAATGAAATGCTTTTTCTTTTTTCTTTTTCTTTTTCTTTTTCTTATACTACCATTTCTGTCTTTTTTATCCTTTCCTTTCCGTTTGTTCCTTTAACGGCAGCGGTCGTTTTCTCATTTCTGTAGACTGCAGGGGCAAATACGGCGTGCCTTTTCCCACCTTCCACCCCAAACTGCCGGTGCTGGACGGCGCTTTGCGGGCGGGATTGCTCAAAAGTCTTACATCACGAGATTATTTATTTCGTTGCACGAGCTTTACACATGATAATAACTTCGACAAGCCGACCAAGGACCCAACTATACTAATCCAAAACTTCTAAAATTTCCTTCACCCAAAAGGAAAATTATAAAATTTCCACATAAATATCTTTCTTATTTAAATGATTCTTATATCATATTCGTTAACAACATACGCCTCAAATGTCCTTCTAGTCCTTTTTTTTTTTTTTTTGTTCACTGCCCTCCGCTCTCTTATATCTCCAATACGGACAAAGCATTGTGATAGTGAAGGCTTGGTTTGTAAGTATTGCTACTGAAGTAGGAGTGTATTCAGTATATTGAAAAATTAGTACTAACTCTAAAAATAAGGTAAAGCGTTCAAAAGAAAATTAATTTAAAAGTAATAATGGCTAAGAAATTAAGAAAAAATAATTTATGTATATATAATCACATGTTAATCTACTGGAAAAAAATTACGTTTATAAATCACTAAAATTAAACGAAATCATAATTTTGATTTATTTCACCAGACACGGGTATTGCTTAACAAAAAAATACTTATTCAACCTCTAATCGTACTCACAAACGAAACCTAGTGACAGTCCAAAACTTCCCCAGTTCATGTAATTTGCCAATTATGAGAGGGAGATGGACGTCCAGGAATTGTGCTCTTATTATTAGCTTTCTGGCCCCATACGTATCATCATCGTATATCTTATATATCCTGATATAAGCAAATCCGCTCGCGAGAACTTGTAAGATTTCCCTATTCAATTCGATTAATTAGTCTGGCATGGCTGATTATACCATAATCATCAGAGCTCCCAAAGATCCTGCCTTGACTAGATTTTGCATGGACGATGATGCTGAGAGCAATTATCAGTCAGCTAGGCCGACATTTCATAGCCGAAAGATCATCTTTATTACCTTAAAATTTTCAAACGCACATGCTCCGCGCCGGCTTTTTATCCACTTGCTTTATTCCATCTCGCTGATCGTAATATTCATTCTGTCGTGATAGGCTGTTGGAAGGGTATGGATCGATTGGCGGTGACGATGAGTCATGCCTTCACAAAAGCAGATGATTACGTGACATTAAATAGAAAAGGTTCGCCCTTATTGGATCCATCCTTCGATTTGTGTCATGTGAGCATATTCTACGGTCGGGTTCACACACCGGCCAAACATATCCCCCCCTTCAAGTTTGAGTTTTGCTGGGAGGCTGGGAAATTGTATGTATTTCATGCGTCCCATTACTACCTCCTAGTCCTTGTCCTAGATACTGAATTTCGAGAATATATATATATATATATAAGGTGTATCACCATCAGTCAATTTCATGAAAAAGAAGAAGAAATATCACTTCAGGAAAGTAATTCTTATAAATTTGAAGGCACATAGCTATCCGCATATGCAATTCGTGCTTTTAAAATGAAACCGGCCCCTATAGACGAGATAAAGGGTGCAGTCTTATATATAACTAAAATGTTTCATGTTTGATTTTTGCAGTAAAACTATGCGTATCCCATCTATTAGGATTTCTATTTATACAAATCATATGGATCTCTTTTATAATCGAAAAAAAAAATTTGTCGATGAATATAGATTGATCACTTGAACCATACCATACTGATTACGGTGTATCTATCTATACATTATGTAAAACTAACTTGATATCGATAAATGTTATGATTAATCATCAAAAGTCCTATCTATTTTTATAGCTGAAATGTATATTCTAGTCCCAGAGATGATAGTCATATAGGATAGTTGAACAAATTGAGACCAAAAGTGAGCGTTCTGAAATTAGCCCACGAGTCCACCAATACTCGTTATGCGGCTTACATATCTGATCATTAGTTCAATACTTAACCTACAGAATCCTATAGATGGAGGACTGTAATTATATTTTCTATAATCTTCTATATTATATATAACTAAAATTTACTTGAGTAGTAAATGTTACTCAATAAATGTTCTTATATTAATGTAATTAAAAAATAGAAATAAATAATTTAAAAATTTTGAAATTAAAATTAAAATACTACTCAAAGATATATTGTTTGTGCAATATATTCACTTATAAATAAAAATCAAATTTATCATTTAAAAATAAGGATTTTGATTGGATTGTGCAAAATAAAATTTATATACTAAACGTGATATCTTCACTATATAATAAGAAAAATTAAAATTAAAATACTACTTAAATATAAATTATTTATGTAATATTAATCACATATAAAAAACCAAATTTATCGTGTAAAAATAAGGATTTTGTTTTCAAAATATGCAATATATATAACTTTATATATCTAAATGCGATGTCTTTAATATATGTTTGTATTTAATTTAAAAATTTTAATACGTGTTAAATAAATTATTTAGTTACCTCCATGTAGGATTTCACATAAATGTATAATACAAACTCTAATTCTACGAATGAGCGTCACATAAAAAGTAAGAAGTTAATTAGTGAAGTAAAAATTAACAATATAATATTTTAGAAATATTTGCAAAATTAAATTGGAATACTTGCACTTTTTATTTGTGAGTGAATTTGAATAATATCAACGAATAAATAAATATATGAAATTATATTTGAAAAATTGGTAGAAAACTCGCACTAAACTATTTAAAATTAGCTTATTATATTAGCTTCATAATTCAAAATATTAAGTTACCGTTCGAAGTTTTGATTATACTTAAAAACTAAATTTATTTTTAAAAATCGTAAATAATTCTATTAAAATAAACTGGTGGAACGCACTAATTAAAACACTGGTATCTAATGTATGATAATATATAACCTACACGATAAATATTAGCCAGTCTGGATAGTGGAGAAGTGGATCGATTATAATAAATGTCGGGTGCGCGGGGTAATGGCATGGGTGGATGGGAAGGAATGACGGGGAAAGTTTCACCTTGATTTGCGGGGCAGCTACCGTACAAAAGACGAGACATAGGGTGGGATTTGTATCGTCGAAGCTCTGTCCCTTTCATTTCTCCGTGTGTTGATTAATTGTCGCTGTCCGACGACTGTGTGTTATGTCCAATGCATGCACGCGACAGTCGGTCTCTCGGCTCAACTCGATTTTAATGCGTATTCTGCATAGAATTTGTCTCGAAAGATTTTGTGTATTCTGTATAGCTTAGATTGCTGGACTAGTAATATATATATATATATATATATATATATAGCGATGCCTGCCCGTATTGATGATTATTCATTAATTCTGTCGGGAGATATATATAGCAATAAGTGCAGTTGAGAACTTCCCATAATGATTTTTCATTACTCCTCTCGAGACATGCACTACTACTCTCTCATAAGACATAATTTGGTCGTTCGTAAATATTCGGGTGGGTGCAATGCAATGTTTTGAATCTTGCCCATTGGATTCTATCTCTCAATGGGGATTGAGCTTTGTGCTGAGCATCTATGTATGTATGTATGCATGCATGCTGTAAAGGTGTGACATGGACATGTAATGCAGCTGGCAGTCAGTCAATGAGCTTTTTTGACCAGTGCAGAACCGAAACCCTACGGCTTTTTTGTATTTTTTTATTAAAATTTTTTAAATTTTATTTCCTCTTAAATAACGTAACGCATTATAATTAATTTCACGCAATAAAAGTGACATATAGAACGCGCCACATCAGCAAAATATTAACGGCGTCAGGGACAATTAACGAAATGTATTATATTGAAATGGTTTTGAAACTTTTTGTATTAATAAGTAACCAAAAAAATTTTAAAATCAACTTAAAATATTCATGGAACTTTTTAAATTACCGCTACAATTTACCCACTCGGGTATCAGTCCATGGCCCCATGCTTTCTCTTTCTCTTCTCTCCTTAAAATCCGCCACCTTTGGCTTTGACCGCTGTTGCTGCGTTTGCAGCAGTTCCCAGTTCCAACCTGGCATTTACACACTCCCCGGCCCCCACCCACATGAACCTTCTTTTTTTTTTGTTTATTTCCCATTTGTTAATTAATTAATTCATACTTCCATTAATTAATGAAGGTAATGGCTAATGGGTGGGTTTCACCAGCTACAAAAATATATATATTTTTTTTGGTTGGACATATCTAGCTGCCCGTACATGCTAAGCAATTCATGTCATCGGACAGGAACCCCGGCCCGAAGTGCCCCCATTTTTGTCGGTAATCATGTCTTGTTCTAACTAATAATGATTTGTTGATTCGGTGCAATTAAAGTATAGACATCGCCTTAATCATTCCCCAATGTATACACATCCATTGTTTGAGCATCACAATACTCATCATTGGCCACCTCATTGTTTTCCAAAGTACTGCACGTATATATTTCAGATACATAGACCATAAACTAAACTGTACACCACCCGTCGAATAATGCTCATCTATCTATTTTCTCCTTTTTTTTCTCCCCCCTCTCCCTCCTCCCTCCTCCCTCCTCCCTCCTCCCTCCTCCACTCTCTTCTGTCTTCACTCTATCCTTTCATTCGAGCGATTTTGTTCTTCTTTTCCTTTTCTTTTTCCATTATAATCTATTAGAAAATAATATAGTACACATGGATTTAGCCAATTTTACAATTTATTCACCAATGCCAAATTATTTTTACCGCGTGCGCAAGTTCTAAATCTAATATGTATATATATATATATATATATATATATGGAAAAGAACATTGCTTAATTGCTAAGAGTTGTGTGCTAGCAAGTCTTTGGAAATATCCATTAAAAAAACTTATGGAAACAAGTCATTCGTGGGTCCAGCAGAAAAAAAGTAAAAATAAATAAAGTTAATATCTTTCTTTTTAATATATTAAAACTCTTGTACATGAGCCACATGTCAAGCCCATATTTTTTTCCTTTTTCATTTTCATTTTTGCTTTTTCTTGTGTGTCTACATATATATATATTTATATATTCTTTATTATTTTCATTTACTTCTTTCTTATTTGGGTATTTATATATGTACTAAAAATTTACCTGTGCATTATCATGGCCTAACTCTTGCGTACTATGCTCCAACTATCATGATTTTTTTTCAATATGGTCATGGATGGATTAATTTGGAAGAGCGAGAAAAATATTAAGGGTGAGAAATATACAAAGTAAGAATTGGAGATAGCATTTGAAAAATAAATAAAATAAGGCCAGGGTGAACATGGGAGGAAAGAGATGGGAGAATAATATTAAGTGGATAATATTGTTATTCAACTTCTTTATTTTATTTTAAGTCGTATCATATACATATTAAGAATAAATAATGCTTGCAATTTTTTAACCACATCCTCTAAATAAGGTGGAACTTACGAATTGGATTTTCACTTAAACAATAGTATAAGATGTGTAAACAATATGAGTGGATGTATATTTCGTTAATAGGAATTTTGTTTATATATTTTTCTTATTTTGAAAATTGTCCATGAACTTTCATTATTGTTTATTTGTGCCAT
This sequence comes from Punica granatum, assembly GCF_007655135.1. Classification (NCBI taxonomy): domain Eukaryota; kingdom Viridiplantae; phylum Streptophyta; class Magnoliopsida; order Myrtales; family Lythraceae; genus Punica; species Punica granatum. The sequence continues at coordinate 1,181,579 of NC_045127.1, read as the reverse complement.
TTTATTCATTTTTTATTAATATTTATGTATTAAATCCTACTACTCAAATAGAGAGTCTTTTTCTTGAAATTAGAATAAAAATATTCTTTTTGTTGTAAATTAAAAATTCCAATTTTAAGGTGAAGAATTTACTGAGAGATTAATATGCCAATCCATGAATCGATACAAAAGAGCACACTCAACAAAATAACTTCACAAAAGCACGAAAAAAATTAATAAAACTATTATTAGTTTTGAAAATTTAACGCGATTAAAAAATATAATGCATCAATAGAAAAATTATATATATTATTTAAGTTACTTGGACATATAATGCTCATTTGTAAACAATTCATTTACACGTGAAAAATTATACCTCGGTGCATTTTCTATCAATAAAAATTATCTCAATTATTTCTTAGTTTTGCATATTTAGAGAAATTCAATTATATCCTTTTACTCCTATTATAAAAGCCATTTTTCAAAAAATAATTTATTACCGTTGCATCTTTAGAATATAGTGAAAGAAATTTTAATACAATATTTTGACTTGGCAACAAGGCACGTGACTACCATATTATAATAGACAGGTATCATATTATCACAAATAAAATAGATGATTGCCAATAAATTCTAAGAATAAACTTATAATTATTAGTTGTTTTCTTTATCTATAAACATATGAATTACATTTACTAACTCATATTTATCATTATCATATATAATTGAATAATATACACAAATATTATAAAATTATTTTCATGTTGTCGCAACGAAGGGCGAGTCTTTGCTAGTAAAACAAGTAAAACTATTGTTTATAAAGGGATGCTAGTGGCGAGTAAGGTGGTTTTCCTATCCCCAACCACCCTCCCTCTTTTTTATAATTTTTATTTTTAATATTTCAAAATTTTTTGTTTAAGTTAAACCACTTGATATTTGAAAGTCCACAAAATATAATTAATCTAGGTTAAGATATAATTAATCTAGGTTGGAGCAAGGTCAACCCATTTGGAGATAAACATCTCCCGATGGTGAATTTTCTCCAATTACAAAACTCACACCCGATGTCATATTTGATGATAACAAGCGTCAACTCACTTAAAACCAACTCACGTTAATAAAAGGTCTATTTCTATTCGTCACCAATTTAAATAGTATCTCTTTATTTGTAATTTTTTTGTATTTACCACTTGATATTCGGAAGCCCCACCCTCAACCTCTCATCCTTCTTTTCTTTTTGAAAGATTTTAATATTTTTAAAATTTTCTTTGAATTTCAGTATAAAAATTTATTTTTTCGATGTGTACACATGAAATTGATCTAGGTTCAAGTGAGATCAACGCACTGAGAGATAAAACTCTCCCGAACATAAATTTTCTCCAATCACAAGTCTCGCACCCGAGATCGACCCATTAACTAATAAACTTTCAAGATTGTGAATTTTCTCCAATTGCTAGACTTACACCCGAGGCCTTACCTAAGATAGCGAGTGCCTGCTCACCTAAAAAAATCAAGCAACATTGATAAAAAAAAAAAATCTATTTTAATTCTTCATCAAATTAAATAGCCTCTTTTAGATTATGAAGTTATAAAAGTTCTTATTTTTACAGTGAAATACAATGTTAGACTAACGTATTGACTAAAACTAATTCTCGCTTGGGTATTAATGAAAAAATTAAAAAGGTTCCATGATAATACGATGTTATCAGAATCGATTTTGTACCGCCTCGAAACGATAAATACTTTTTTTTCATATATAAAAAATATTTATATAAATTATACTTAATAATGATTAATTGGACAGTTAGTTTAGTACTTTGGCACATATTTTTCATATCGAGAAATAAAAAGTACATAAATTAATTTTTTAAATTTTGTTCCAAAATTCATTTAATAAAATTTTATGGAAACGAGCTGTTCCCGAAGCCGAAGAGGCCTTATCTCGATGGAAACATATGACGAGGGGCCCAAAACGATCATCATAAACCAAACTTAAAAGGCCTATAATACTGCTCTAAGACGCTTGATATATCATAATGGTACTGCGCTTGGGCCAGTGGGCCTCGTTGCTTGCGTTGCCCTTAGCATTATTATTTATAGGCTTCAAAAGGCTCAGCGATTGCTCCAACTAACAGTAATGGGGGCTCAAGCTCAACCGAGTCGATTAATCAAGAGAGTGTGTGTTGAGATTAATCAAGAGAGTGTGTATTGAGTTTACCTTAGAAATTTTCTCACACAGAACAAGAATGAAGATGATATATGCGTAAATTGATTGGGCTTTATCGATAAGCCCACAGGCCCTCATGGAAAAAAACTGAGATCCGTCTAGAATTGGCTAAAGTTGTATATAAAATTGGCTAAGGTGCACATATGTACGGTACGGCCCCGTATTTGTTGTTATGACATCTTATGTGGAACGACGTCTTAAAAGTACGTACCAATAGCCATAATAGTACCGATGGGACTCAGTGGAACGAGGTTGGCGATGCCAATCTAGTTTTGGACCCTTCACTATCGAAGGCCCCTGGTAAAGGGTCCTCTTGACGGACCAGGTTAAATATAGGTCGTTGGGCAAATGATTTATATATATCTTCTTAATCTAAATGATACTGTCCAACCGACAGCACAGGCTGCTGTGGACGTCATCAGGAGGAGAGCCAAAGCTCATGAAGAGGTCTTCCTTCACAAGAGAATTGCCTCAGGTCTGCCCCGAAGCCTCTGTACACACACATCAGAATATTTTATTCTTTGATGCGGCTGTCAAATGCTCAAGCTCTGTGATCTCTGCTATTTGCTGCAGCCAGAGAGGCAATCTATTGTATGCTTGGACATCCATTTCGAACTCCGTGTTGACCACTCATTGCTGATTGGTGACTCAAAGGACACCATTCGACGGTCTTCTTTCGATAGGCCATGTTCAGACCGCTCAACCGGCTTTATTTTCTACTATGCTTGCTGATTTAGCTTTCTTTTCTTCTTGGGCTGCAATGTACATTTCCAGGGATGAAAACTTTATTGCCCATATATAATATTGCCCATTGGGCATCCTTTTGTAATGTCAGTGGCCCTATTATCATCTCTTCCATTCCCCGTCCAGTCCTCGTAAGGGAAGGAGAGATGTAATATGGGCTATTGACACTTTTGTTATCCGTTCTATATTGAAGTTATAACGTTTCAAGCCAAAAAAAAAAAAAAAGTACATATATCTACTCTTTTTTTACAATTTTTTTTTTTAAAAAAAAGGGTACATTTATCTATTTATAATACCAATTTTTTAATTGAGAAAAAAGATAACATATATCACCCATCGGATCTGACTAGACTCCTGTATTGGTAAGCTTTTGATGGTCGATGATCCAAATCATAAACCAATCAAACGTCACATTTATTTTTCCGGTATCCTATAGTTAATTAATAAGGCCTGAGTGAGGCAGGTAAAAAGCTACCTCCACTCCACGTAAGAAGTGTACGGATAGCACGACGATCGATCCCATAGACTATATCCTCTCTAAAAAATGACTATCAATCCCATAGCCATGGCCCCACTTTCATATACCAATTCATTCTTGGGACGACAGATTCCTTGATATTAGTATATGGCATAGATAGGAAGCTTCGAAGCAACTTCATTGTGCTCTTTTCCGCATATTATATATATATATATATATATACACACGTATATGTATGTATTTTGTATTTACTTAAATGAAAGAAATAGAAACTTAGAAAGGCTTTGTATTGGGACCTTTTTTTTTTTTTGTCCCCCTATCACTAATGTTTTTAATTTTGTGCTCCTATTTTCCTTTTAACTAGATGTAGTGTCTTCGTCTAAGGGTATCTCACAATCACGCTCATGAATTAGAATAGCATAATATATAATCCATCACATTCACGTACAATTCTTAATTACGCGGGATCCTTGAACAAAAATTTTGGAGCAAACAAGGATTATGGCATCATTAAATTTGATTTGAGTAAGATTATTAAGACATTCCAATTATTTGGGTCGGATCAAACTATTCCAACAATTGATAATATACGTGAGTCCATACAATTTCGTTCAATCCTGATCGATAATAAGAATTTTCAACTTTCCCCTTCTTCCATTTAATTAATAGAATTTGTTCCGCCTAATGGAATTAATCCACGGTTACTAATCTAACCAAATATTCAAAACTGCAATTCTTGGTCCTCTACAATCTCAGCATCCAATAATGTCCTATCAGCTATTGTTTCTGGATAGAGTCGACGTTTTCTTATACGATAATCAATTCGAATTAATTTGCAGCAGCATTAAATGCATAAATTAACGCACTTTAATTAATTGTTAACGCAAGGAAAAGGGAAAAAAAAAAGTATTACGAATTTCGATCGAAGCCACGAGGAGATGATTTTCCCATGATGCCGGTTGAAGGCAACTTCTCTTATTTTCCGGGAAAAGGAAAAGTATAGTTTGCACATGATAAATAATAGTCGACCTTTGGCAAAGTACGTAATTGCCAGCGTGCGAGCAAAAGTCTCGTATGATCACGCAACAATATGATAATTTCAACCTCGTGATTTCCTTCTCCTTCACCCTTCAAATCAGATATTGAAAGATTGAATTCTGTGCACTGTGCAGAGACCATATCCAAATCGATTGTTGATCGTAGTCGGATAATAACAAAACCATCTTTCAATCGGTCTAAAAGATAATCGAATTTAATTTTCGTAATACCTACTAAATCTATGCACCTCCGTTTTAAGCATAAAATAATTATACTGGAGTCGTGAGTTCTCACAGATTTTCAGTGATTAAAAAGTATCGACGAATTGAATGTGCATATAGAGCGCGATAAAGTATAAAATTGTCATTCCTTTAGACCAATCCTAGAAGTAAAATCGCTGACCCGGAAGTAATTTGAACTGGCATACCGGATCGTGATATTTTTATATAACAAGCACCAAAAACCTTCCCTTTCAGTCATCGTACTACGTTTGGTCACATTTTTCTATATAAAATCCAAATTGCTAAATTTGTCCTCCCAATTAGCTTCACCTCTAATCTAAAGCACAAAGATTGTTCTCATTCCAGAACAAAAAGAGAACAGATCCTCAGGCTTTTACAGCTAGCGTTGGGACATCTCACGCGGCATTCTCCTTTCGCTTTCATCCCCTACATATAAAGCTCGAAACAAGCAAGCAAGCAAAATCATCGAGAAAATGGCAGTAGGAGCGAGGAAGATCGGTGTGGCAATGGACTTCTCCAAGAGCAGCAAACTTGCCCTCCAGTGGGCCATAGACAACCTAGCCAATCAGGGCGAGTCCCTCTGCATCATCCACGTCAAACCCGGCTCCCTCGGCGAGTCGCGCAACCTCCTCTGGTCCAAATCGGGCTCTCGTAAGCATCCTCCTCCTGTCGATTAACTCGGCCCACAAACAAGTGATGATAGCTAGCTGGCTAGTTGATTAAACTGTTTGTTCTGTTCGTTCTGATGGCGTGCCCTTCTTTTATTTTGCAGCCCTGATCCCTCTGGCGGAATACCGAGAGCCCGAGGTGATGAAGAAGTACGACGTCGAGACCGACATGGAGGTTCTCGACATGCTGGATACTGCCTCTAGGCAGAAAGAGGTAAATTTTTTTTTTCGGGATTCTTGATTAATCAGTTCATTTTTTTTTTTTGGACTGAAATCAGCCGAACCGATGTAATCGAGATGTCGCTTGCGATTGCAGTTGAAGGTTGTGACGAAACAGTATTGGGGAGATGCAAGAGAGAAGCTGGTCGAATCAGTTGAAGATCTGAAGTTGGACTCCATCGTCATGGGAAGCAGAGGACTTAGTACCATCCAAAGGCATGTCCCCAGCTTCCTCCTCTGTAGATTACATATTGCCTTATCGTCTTCTTTTCCAATTAAATATTTGTTTTAATCAGCTGGATATTGCCTAAAGATTGCGCACAACAATGGGTAAGAGATCAATGTTAATTAACCTTGCGTTCGAGTTAGAGGGTAATATAAGCGAGATGCGCAATGGATAATATTATCATGTCGTGATTTAGGAATTAACGGAACTAAGCAGGGGCTCTAGACTTTCGATGTGTACGTAGTTCCTTAGCTCTTTCTAAGATAAGCTAAGATTCATGACTTCAATTCAATTTCATGTTTGCCTGTTCCGCTCTTGAATCGAGTCTCGGGTTTGGCACTGCTCGATTCATCGAGCTTTAATGGGAGTTTCTCCATTGAATTAGGGTGAATTTGATGTGGATGTGATGAACAACAATCCACAGTTTTGTTTCTCAACTCATTTTCCATTTGAAAATGATTCTCCTCCCGAATTTGGACATGTATTAAAACTGAGAGCGCAATCCCACACCATAATTTTTGTTTCAAATTATGAGCCTTGCCGTTGTGTCTATGTCGGCCACGATTTCGGCTCGATTCTTGGCATATTATTACCCTTTTCCGATCTCTTCTTGCAATAAAAACTTTCGTGTTTCCTTTTTGTCGGTGAAATAAAAAAAGTTTTCTCTAGAATTTTACATGAATGAATGAAATTTCATGGATAACCGAAGCAAAATATAAAATATATGAGCTGCATTAAAAAAAATAATCTCCAAACGTTAATCAACACAAGCACACAGTTTTTTTTTTTAACTTGTTGAAAAAAAATAAGTTTCTTTTTTCTTTTCGTTACGCTTTTTTTTTTTTTTTTAATGCAGTTAAGTTACCAATGTATTCTATTTCTGAGTTCAGACCGTGAGTGTCGGCAAAATTAGACTCTGCTAGCTGTAGATCTAATTCAGGACAGAGATTTGCTTAATTCGGATTAATCAATGTAATTAATGCAGGATAATATTGGGGAGCGTGACAAATTACGTGGTGAATCATGCATCTTGCCCCGTCACCGTCGTCAAAGACCCGAGCTTTAGCAGCAGCGGCAGCATCCACCGAGATGAGATCAGGACATGGATGGGATGAACATCTTCATCAATCCATTAAACTTATGCCAGACAGAGTGGGCTACCCGTTTTTTATTTTAATCTCCGTTATTAGTCTTTAATTCCGTGTTTGGTTTCTGTTTCTCATGTTATATCTGTAATAATTATATCTATTACCAACCATATATCTTATATCCAAGAGCCAGAACGGAACACATCACATGTTTAATTTAATGACGTTAATGTACAAGAAAAAGAAAATGATGATTTCATTCCTTTCATTTCATTCCCTTGGCTTTTCATGGCCATTACTTATTTATTTTTTTTCTTCTCAATTTAGATGGATCTCTATGGTACATATCTTTAAAGATCATATCTTATCATGTTCGAGGTTAAGATGCTTAAATGTTCGATCGATTTAATAATGTTTTTATGTACGGATAAATTGTGATGATTTCTTGTCGTTCAATCGTGCCTGCCCATCATCGGAATCTTTTCTTAATGTCTTCTTTTGAGTTGGTGGGCGATACCTTTTTATCTCTCTTCGAGACTCTTCTTTGTCATCTGCTCCTGACTAGCACTTTATTAGCTTATCTAAAGTATAATTTTTATATTATTTCTCCTTTCTCTACGTATATTTGCGTTCTCTTCAGAATTTCAATTAAGTTTTGCTCATCTTTTTTTTTTTCCTTTTCTTTGAAATATTGCATTTTTCACAATCACGTCAACACTAGGCGGACTTTGGACTTGAATAGTAATTATATATTGCAGTAATCTTTCGGTCGTGAATGGAAATAATTAAGTATCCAGAATTATTCAATTTTTCTTATTTGAGGTGAACAAAGTGGACAACAATTAATTGAGGTCGCAACTAATTATGAAGTAATAAAAAATAAATCCGTGAGATTTAATTTTTCGAGGAGAGGAATCATGTTTGGTATTGCAAAATTGCGATTAACCGAAGTATAGTAATATAAATCACCTTATCTTAGGGCAAAAACCTCGGATGAAATGTGGGCTTTAAGTTCAATGGCGTGCGTATGCTTTGGACCCACATGGGCTTCATATAGGCCTATTATTACATTTGTGGGCTTTTCCTTATGGTCCTTTTTGGGCCGAAAAATATAGAACTTTAGGCCCATTAGTGCGCACAACTTTTCTGATGGGCCTGATCTTCTCACAGATCATGTAGTGGCCTTTCTTTCCCAACCCCCCCATACCCCCACAAGCCATATAAATCAACCCAAGTTGGTTTTTAAGTGGCTATTTATAATTTGAGCCTACCCTTCCCTTCCCTTTCTATATTTTACATGAAAGGGCCCGTCTTATGTCTCCCCTTTTCTTCTTCTTTATTTTATTTTTTATTTTTTATTTTTTTATTTTTTTGGCATTTCATTCAGTCAGTCACTTTATCAGTTGGAACAACAACCGGCACTACATATAGGAAACCCTTGCAAGGAAAGCCACACCTCTAACGATAATGATTGGTAACACACACACAAACAATGTGTGTATATATCATTGCATTATCATTACGAGATCTCACCCGCAGGCCTACTTTACGAATAATTCCATCTCACCACTACATATATCTTTTTTCAAGAAATGAATGAATGGATTTTTGTATTTGATACAATCTTCGATAGCAAGTTTTATCCATCCTCCCCAATATTGGTTAAGTTCCTTAATCAGCAATCCTTCCAACAAGGTCCAAACCCATATACATAATATATAAGGAACTGAAAGAGCAGAAAAACTTCTCCCCCGTATTGGATGTGCAAATGAAATATGACCGTCGAGTCCATATCGAAATGCCATTTAGATTAATTAGTTTTGCAAATGCGGGCATGGAGAGGGAGAATAGGAAATCCATGATTGGAGGCTGATTTTAAGGCTAGGAAGCTGGGGATAAAGGGGAGTTTTTCTTGATAGTAGAAGCTAAGGTGGTGGGCCAAAAGTTAAAAGTTAATTATTATTAATCTGTGGACTAATGAATGAGATATTGGAGCTAAGTTAGGGTTTAACTTCAAGTTCGTGGAAAGCTACCTTAGCTAGCCTTTTCGAATAAGAACAAACTGAATCTCGATCTTTTTGTGGGTGGACGTACTGAGACAAAACATCCTTGAAAAGCACCAAACGACCAGGAAACATCCAAAATTTGGTTGAACCAAAGTCAACAATTCCTAGGAGCAGAGGAGGACTCCTTTTGTCCCTATCTAATTGCCTCCAACCACACTTGCTGTTATTATTATGAGTTGGTCAAAGATTTGGGTTTTGCTTCTTTTGCAATGCAGCACTCTGTAAGTAAGTAAAAGACAAGGCACGGGCAAACAAAACAGGCATTAACGCATGGCTGTATACTGCCCTGATCAGGTAGGAAAAAGAAAAAAAAAAGAAAAAAAGAAAAGAGTGTCTTCTAAGTAAAAGACATATCCCACACACTCCAGCGGATAGGTAACTTTATTTATTTATTTATTTTTGGATAAGCGGTAATACATCATTGATCAAAAAAATATTTACAATGGACACCACATATTCGAAGGACTTACATTGAAAATAAAAACTAGCTTTGGATACTTACCCTATTTGGCTTTAGAATTTTTTTTAACTCAATTTAACAACTCCACTTATCTTCAATTTAATAACACAATTATTACTTTTTCATTTTTCTTTAATTTTTTAACCATTCAATTCAATTTTTAATATTAAATTCTCTCAACTATTCATTATTTTTTTTTTCACAATTCAACAACACATTCATTACTTAATTATTATTTTATCTCAATTATGATGCAATAGAGAATTAATTAAGCTATGATGCAATGTTACTTCTCTCGCATGTTTCGTCAGATTTGTCATATGAGTGGGCATCATAATATAACAAGCAAGGAGCTTCAACAATAATCATCACGACCTGTGCTCCTTCCCCCACTTTGCCTGCATATGTACGCAATCCAAACTGTCCTCAACAGAGAACACGTAACATTCTTTTTGTGAAGAAATTCAATTTAAAGGCTATGTGACCGTTCGATGACATGAATGCATTTGTCGTATAATATGATGTTTCTTTTATTTACATCCATAATTATTTTACATAAGAAAATGATATATGACTGTTAAATAAATTCAATGGGACATTATAAGGCTTCGTTTAACACGAGGGTATAGGAATGGCTGTTTGTGCCTTTTTTGGGAAGGAGCTCTCAGCCAACGGCAAGACAGAGGAAGAGCAACATTAACAACAACAACAACAACAAAAGCTCAAACAGCAAAAGATCTCACTCCTCTGGGGCTCTGTCTTGTCTCAAGAACCTCTTGGTCTTGGGAGACAGTTCTGCTGAGCTCTCTTCTCGAGCAGGTCCTGTCGTGCGCCCGAAGAGGCTTCACCGGCAGTAAGTACCGATGGCTTCGCGGTGAACAACTCTGTCTTGCGTGCTCTTCTCGAAGTAGGCGATGGAGTGTTCCAGTGAGAGGTGCGAGTCCATTAAGAATGGAGCTCTTCAGGACAGCGGTACCGGCAACGGTGGGCAGCAAATGGGAACGTTTGCGGATCTGATAGAGGCAGAGAGCAGCACGAGCTCTGAATATTCAGCGACAGCGTCAGAGGAGGCGACGACGGCCCTACACGAGGAACAAAGTCAGAGGAACTCCGAGGCTTTTTCTTCGTCGCCTAACTCTCTGAGCTGGTCTGAGCAGCAGCAGCCTGACTCTGAGGCAGAGCCCCCCGACTGCTCAAGCGACAATGGTGTTGAGGTTGATGAAGAGGGGAAGCTCCATTTTCACGACAATGCGAAGCTCGAGAAGCAAGGCTCCTCAACTTCAGTTTCAGGTGCTCTCATTGTTTCATTCAGGTATTGTCTCTCCGTTTCATTCCCGATGATATATCTTGAGATTAAGCGGTTAACTGGGGTTGCAGAGGTCGAAATGATGAAAGAGAGATTCGCCAAACTGCTGCTCGGGGAGGATATGTCAGGATGCGGAAATGGGGTCAGTACAGCACTTGCGATATCGAATGCCATTACTAATCTTTGCGGTGAGTCATGATAAGGCAAGAGGTTTGAAATTGCTGTTTCTGTTTATTCTCCTAGTTGTAATAATGTGCTCGTTACATTTTAGCTACTCTTTTTGGGCAACTGTGGAGGTTGGAACCTCTGCCTCCTGAGAAGAAATCAATGTGGCGAAGAGAGATGAATTGGCTCCTCAGCGTCAGCGATCACATCGTCGAGCTGGTGCCTACTTGGCAAAATTTTCCAGATGGGAGCAAGCTCGAGGTATGTTTTCTATTGGTCCAATAGTTCTTGGATTCAATCTCACAGCAGCCCCTACATCGGAGTTTTTGTACAATACGAATACGAAAGTTCGGATATTTCGAATTTAATTGTTTGCCAAAAGTTATCAGCTATCCTGCTAATAGAGAGGTTAACCTAATGCCTGAAATTTCATTGTACAGGTTATGACTTGTAGGCCACGGTCGGATCTCTATGTCAACCTCCCAGCCCTCCGCAAGCTCGATAACATGCTTCTTGTAAGACTCTTTTACTAAATGCATTAAAAAATTTGACCGTCTTTTTTTTTAAATCGGTAAAAGAATAATAATTTCTATTCAGAAGGCACTGAAAATGTGCAGACACATGTACAAAATGTCAAAAATCACAAGTACAAAAGCCAAGCTTAGAGTATAGTTGAATGATCATTTGCATCAATAAATAGCCCTTTACCCAAAAACCAAACATCTTAATCCATTTATCTTAACAAAATATCTATAGTATTCTCCAAATTTTCAAAAGCTTAGTTGTTCCTTTCCTTCTATATAAGCCAAAAAAGAGATAGAGGGATCATCTTGATGATCATCCTTTTCCTTTTACAACCTCCAATAGCTTGCCAAGTCCATAATTCTTCACAAACCGAAGATGCAGCAACCCATCGAATTCCAAGGAGAGTGTAAATTACAGCCCAACACCGCCTAGACCAAGAACAATGGATAAGGAGATGGTTAAGAGATTCTTCTTACAAAGGATGCATCTATTAACTAAGCTCTTCCCCATCTTTTTCAGATTGTTAATTGTCAAAATCCTCTCCAATGCAGCCTCCCATAAAAGAAAAAAAAAACTCACTCTCAAAGGGGCATGAGTTCTCCATATTATTTTCCATGAGAAACCCATTAGCTCTTGGGTATTTGAAATAACAAAATAATATGGAGAACTCCTTCCACAAGAAAGTATCACAACCCAAGCCACTAAACTCAAGCTAGTGCAAAAACCCAAGATCAATTAAGAGACAGTCTATATTTGTTGAAGGTATTAATTTTTGTGTCTTGCCTTGTCGTAGGAAATATTGGACAGTTTCAAGAATACGGAGTTCTGGTACGTGGACCAGGGAATCCTAGCCCTAGATTCGGATGGTTCAGCCTCTTTCCGACAAGCTCTTCAGCGGCAAGAGGAGAAATGGTGGCTCCCTGTGCCTCGGGTCCCCGCTGGAGGCCTCCATGAGAACTCCCGGAAGCATCTACAGCACAAACGCGACAGTACAAATCAGATACTAAAGGCTGCTATGGCAATTAATAGCGTCACATTAGCTGATATGGAAGTCCCGCAATCGTATTTGGATGCTCTTCCAAAGGTATAGAAGTGCTAATCAGATGTGTTGGGAAATGGATCAAGGGAGATATTTTGTGTCCTTAGGCCATGTCATCCTGATCAATTTTAAATACTTTTGTTCATTTTGGACTCAGAATGGACGAGCCTGCTTGGGAGATAACATATACCGTCACATCACATCGGATCAATTCTCCCCGGAGTGTTTGCTTGATTGCCTCGATCTATCTTCTGAGCATCAAGCCATTGAGATAGCAAACAAAATTGAAGCCTCAATATATGCCTGGCGAAAGAGAATCAATTCGAAGACCACAAACAATCCCAACCGATCAACGTCCAAGTCATCATGGAATTTAGTTAAGGAGCTAGTGGCAGATGGAGAAAAGCGAGAGCTTCTTGCTGAGCGAGCAGAGAGCCTCCTGCTCTGCTTGAAGCAATGGTTCCCTGGTCTCCCTCAAACGACCTTAGACATGAGCAAGATCCAATACAACAAGGTTCGTGAACCAAACACTAATTCTTGTTTTAGTAGTTATACGAGCATCATAAATGGGACGTACCGCCTGACACAATTTAACCCTTTAGGATGATTGATCTATTTAACATTGACCCTGGAGAACATATTCTAGGTCACTGTCATAAAATGTTGATGTTTTCTGTTATGCCTGCTTTTCCTATTATCCCAAGTATTGTTTGCAAGAGCTTGAAGTTTATGGCGGAGCTGTTTGTGAAAATCTCACTTATATATAAGTATTTTTGCATGGTTTTCCTTAAATTGTATTACTTGTTTCAGGATGTCGGTAAATCCGTTTTGGAGTGCTATTCCCGAGTCTTGGAGAGCCTTGCATTCAATATTGTAGCTCGCATAGACGATGTTCTATATGTGGACGACTTAACCAAGCATTCAGACAATTTTCCGTCGATCTCAAAAGTCGGTCTAATCGCTCAGAAGAGCATCACAATACCATACTCGGTCACTATTTCGGCCACTCCATATAGAACTACTTTCAAGACCCCGAGCTTCTCTCCAGCACATTTGTTCAGTTCTGTGAATAAGGTAGAAAGGTCGCCTTTCATTCCAAGTGGCAAGCTTCCTCATAGAGGATTCGGCATGAGAAAGATGTTCACTGATATTATCGGGACCGACACAAAGGGAAAGGAGTGTGGGAAGCCGAGCGAGCTAGACTCAATATCAAATGCAAGTGTGGAAGCTGCTGCATCTCCGTCTGGACCAGAATCCTTTGAGTGTCAGAGGGATGCAATTATTAGCCCGACTAAGGATTTGCATGCCAAGGGATGAAAATCAAGAGAATCTCCAGTCAATCTCATTTTTCCATTCTTAACCGAGCCAGTCGTTTCTCCTTTTCAATAGTTATGTATCTCTATCGATGGTGTAAATGAAAGCAAGAGAGTTTTCATGTAATTTTAATCTAGATCTATTATGAACATTATCGAACATCATCGAACAATGTACCAGGCAACAACATGCCTTTCATTTTCTGTTAAAGTAACAATTTGAGGGGAAAAAGAAAGCTGTAACTTAAAACAACATCAAACCAGAGACTGTCCATAGCTTTATATGCAATTTACAAATGTAACCAACCCAAAATAGAAAATCTATTTCAATACGAAGGTTCGACATCTAAAAAAGAAGAAAATATAGGAAGTAAACCATATTGATATTGGAAATATTAGCAAAGTCTGTCGTCATTCATTATCCAGCAACAATAGTCTGCCCTGCCCAATGACAAAGAGCACCTTATAGCCTCAGCAAGTGAGCTACTAGTAATACAGCGAACCTGAAGAAACAGGTCGGGAAAGAACACAAATCAATTATCAGCACTGCCGTTGTACTTGAGTTCCAAGTTTGTTACTGAGAACATGAGTTGGAGTTAGAGTTCAATACCTTGCCACCAGTCCCCTCTAGAAGCGCTTCCCGAGTCGTCTTCTCCATTGTTCTCTAACTGAGGAAAAAGCAAAAACATGTTTTCTGATGTCCTTACTGGGATAACATGTGATTAGATCAAGCATTGCAGAATGCACCTTCAAGTGTTAGATTACTCATAAATTTTCAGTTATAACGTGCTAGAGCATTGCTTATTTAATTGCATACCGAAATAAAGTTCAATGCAGGGTCCTGTTTATTATTGGGATTGGAATACATTTCTCGACCGCCGTAGTAGATCGACGAACTTAGATTCATTGGCTGTAAATTTCGCTCCTGATAAATGTAACTCGCGTCCTCCTTTTGTATGCTCTGAGTCCCACTTTGATTGCTCTTCAAGTTATCCTCTACCGGAGAGAGCAACGCGTCATAAATTCAAATAAAAGATATGTGTACTGTTGAAATATTCGTAGAAAGGAAACGTAAATTTATCTACCAAATAGTTTAGCCAAAGATGGTCATTGTATCAACCTGATTTTACGGGCTTGATGTTCCAGCCGTCCTCTACAAAGTACTGCTTATTCGCATTCAGTTCAAATTTCGGAAATTCCCCTGCCTGGACCTGGCCACGATAGGATGGATGAGATAAAGTAAGTTTTATATATGAAGAAGTGCAGGTCCAAAAAGTTAATTCTGCCAAGGACCAGATCGATCCACACTAAATGAATGTTGTGGGGCCGACTTCATCGACCACCCGATTTGATTTTCCATGTACACGCAATACGTACATTCATTTCCATCTCGCCGACTCCTCTTGCATTTAAGATGGGTGAAAAACCAACCCGAAAGTATATATGAAATCATCAATGTCAAATTCAATCAAAAGAGCTTTATGAAGGATATGTAGTTGTAGGATTACCTTTGAAGGAGGCGGAAAGATGGAAGAAAACACATTCTCAGGAGAGGAAGATGGGGTTGTTAGTTTCAAACCGAAAAGCTCGGCGGGAAAGGAAGTCGATGAAGAGGAAGGCGAGGATGAATACGAAACCACTTCCTTCAATTCCTCCATTGCCTTCTTCTTCTTTTAGTTCTTCAGTGAATTGTTTGATTCTGAGAATCTTTTATTTGGTAGCAGAACACCCAACAGCAGCCGCAATATATATATACACAACAGTCGCAACCCAAGAGGGTCACGGCCGTCCAATGAAATAAAGAAAAAGCCAAAAGGAAATCAATATTGCAGTAAAGTAAATGTATATAATATAATGTATTGTCGGGAGAAAATCTCACTTCAATAAAAATAGGAAAGTCTTGCTTTCTATGGAAAGACTTGTCACAGAAAATAAAGTTGACGGTTTTTTTTTTTGGTAATTAAAGTTGACAGTTAATTCGCCAAAAAATCCTTCTTATATTAATAATAATGCACTAACTATAAATAAGTAGATGTGCTATTAAATGTCTAGCTGCTCTCGGCACCTCAGCAAACTAATTTCCAATTTAGGTAGTGATAATCCCTAACCAAGAAGGGAATTTACGACATGGTTGCACGAGAAACTGGATTTTCGGTAGTGTATGCTTGTTGGACATGAGGAAGTATCAACTATTAAGCATTGCAAAAAATTAACGTCATGATCCTCCCTTATATATATATATATATATATATATATATATATCAATCAGTAAAGTTAACATGCATCCGATGTCATTGTTATTAATTGTTTATAAGTAAGTTCGAATTGAAATCATTATAAAGAGCCATATTAATTAAATTAAATTTATAGCATTAACCAAATCTATTGAATTAGCCAGGTGTCTCCTGTTGACTTGGCACATATGTGTTACAAGCAGAAGAAGATGAAGATAAGGGCAAGCAATGAATTGCCAGTTTTGGTTGTTTGAAAACTCACTCCCTTAAAGCATGTCGGCACTTGTTCCGCTTAAGTGAGATTTCAGGTTCGAGTCCTTATATAGTCAGAATTGAGCAGCTCATATCAGATCATTTTGGATCTGACCTTCACGATAGCGCCATGATAGAGATAAAAAAACATGGGTTTTGGCTTTGAGCATCAACGTATAATCGATGCAACCTGAGCCCCTGTTGTGTTTGTTACACTATTCTCTATGATGCCCGTAATTTTGTCATGGTTCTGATATGGGTGCAATTAAGGCAGTATGGCTTAGAGGTATTTGTATGTAATTTTGTCATGGGGATGTCTGCTTTGTTGTTTCAGAATAAGATTTCACCATATTCCGCCACGATTGGGATCAGCTTATCGACTTCTCAATACATTTTGACAATAACCCGTGTCGGATGCTATTACAGGCACCTACCCCATTTCTTGGGATTGAAATTATTGGTTGTTCGGGTTGTTATCGTCGACGTCTTACCGATGTAGCTCGGTGCCGCTGTTGGGTTCGTCTTGTGGTTCCATTGGAGGTCCTAGGAGCTTGTAATGAGGTTCACACGGTCCAGTTAAACCATGAATGGTGAACCCTAGTCCATCTCCAATCCTGTCATATAGGCGTGAAGTCAGTCTGTACCTGTGTTGTATTTGTTTTGCGTTTGTTTTCTGCTTTTATCAAGGATGACTTTTCGGTCACCATTCTATATGTAAGCTTGATTCTTCAATCAAGTGGGCGACAAAGCCAGTGTGGCACCCGGCCGTAATGTAAATTAGATTGATCAATAAAATGATATTATTCACCAAAAAAAAAAAAACTCAACATATAGTCATCCTTTCTACGTGCTCTTGCTCTGAAATAATTAAGTATATCCAACGACATCTTAGTTCTTACGCACAATCCTTATCCCTTTATCCTTGTTTTATTTTTTTGGTTAAACCTTTTAGCCCTTTTACCCTTTATAGAATTACTCTATAAAATCCATCATATCGTTTGCATATAAAATATCTATATGCTAATCTTAACGTAATGTGATATATGGTATCTTCGATATAATTGAACAGGCAAATAATTGGTTTGTCATTGTTGGTCAAATTGCATATCAACGAGGATATCGGGAACTACTGTGTAGCTGCATCAATCAGCAAATGATGGAGACCGCCACATTCGAGATCAATGAAGAAGAAGAAGAAGAAGAAGAAGAAGAAGAAGAAGCTGCTGGAAGAAGAAACAAAATAAAGAAGGGATAAAATCAACTATAGCTAGCAGTAGCATATCACGTTGATTGGTCGAAGATTATTAGCACCTAAATTGGCATTATCCTTCAGTCTAATCTATATTATCGGATAAGATCAAAGTCTACAATTTGTATGATCATAGAAAGTGTTTTTTATTTTTATTTTATTTTATCTCTTTTAATGTTGGCTGGATTGATGGGTCAAGAGGGACATGATTCCAATCCCCAACAAGCATCTGCAATCAAACAAAAGGGTGAATTATATTATTAAATAAAACAAAAAAGAAAAAAGGGAGAGTATCAAAGGAGCTTAGTTACGTACCATTAATGGTGTGATTTGAGTATAGTGAAAGGAGGTGGTAATGGACGTGGGAAATGATAGAAATGGCCCACCACCATTAATGGTGATTGTTTGAGGAAGACCCGGAATTTGTAATTGAGATGATAAGAGAGCTGATCAGAACAGATCAGATGAGATGAGATGAGATGAAGCCACGAAGAGAAGGGAAGGGAAAGATAGTGCGGGCAGTGAGGCTGAAGGCCCCACTCGGAGTACATAAAAGCAATAAAGACATCAACCCATTGGCCATGCCTTTTGCCACTGAGGGTCGCCGCGTGCTCTGCTTGTGTCCAATTCCTAGCCACGTGGTCTGTCCTCCTCATTTTAATATTTTTTTTAGTTCTTAACCCTCAAAAATCAAAATGTCTTTCGAGTCTAAAGATTAAAACAAGGGCTATGATTCAGCCAAAAAAAAAAAAAAAAGAAGGGCTATGGGCCTTCGGCAAATGTTGGAACTTGGAATTCAGAAATTTGGTGCTGGTTGGAATTCAGAAATGATTCCCTTGGTCAGGTTATGTATATTTCATATGGACTGGGAAAAAAAATAATAAAAAAGAAAGAAAGAAGCATTCTAACATAATGAAAAGTTTTATTCGATCCATTGATGCTGAAATTTTGTTCTTCAGTGAAGAATAAGTATAGCATAATTTGAACTAGAAGCGAGAGAGTCGAATACATCAATTGTTATTTTCAGTGGTTATGCGTTGAGATTATGTTAGAATATGATTGTACCCCCATTGAGAATGATACTATATCGTGGTCCTTTGTTGGTTAAAATTCTTAATTATAATTGGCTCATACCATCAAATTGCGCGCTACCATCATGCAATCATCATCCTACGCCTTACACAGTATTTTCTCATTTATCTTATTTCATTAGATTTTATATTCACATGATCAAAAAGGAAAGGAATTGCCTAAACCCTTCTAAGTTCTTACTCCTCCAAGTGATGTCTACTCACCTCAATTACCACAATACATATATGTATATATATATATATATATTGTGAATAAGGGGCCCGAAGGCCTAAAGAAAAGAACAAATTAAGAAACAAAAAAGCTGGGGTAAGGCGGTCCCTATAAGATCTATAAAAAGAAGGCTATGAATGCACTCCGACCCACAGAACAGTTCGAGAGACCTCCGAACAAGCCAATCAGCTAAACGTTGCCTTCTCAATGTGTATGGACCACATGGACCGTCCAATATGACCTGTGGAGTGCACTTACAGGGTGAACCACGAAGAAATGTGAGGTCAGCAGTTCGCTTGTTCCGTTACTAGTCGACGAACTAATTGTGAATCGACTTCTTCTACCACCTGTTTGAACCCTTGTGACCATGCGAGCTCGAGGCCGTTCCTGATTCCCCAAAGTTCCGCTACAACTGCAGGATATATGCTTGTTAACAATTGTCAGCAAAGCCAAAGAGTCATCTTCCATCCGCATCGCTGAAGAGCTCTCCGCACCCCAACATTGAATTTAGGCTAAGGAGGAGTCCCATGTAGTGTGAAGGTGCCTTGTAGCCCGCCCCGCCCCGCCCCCCCCCCCCCCCCCCCCCCCCCCCCCCCCTTTTCTCCCTTGCAAAGTTCATAAACTTTTAACAGCATCAATTTAGAAAAGATATCATGGGTTTTGGCTCCGTATTGCACCAAAAAAAAAAAAAAAGAAGGAAGATATTGCTCTATATCTCATCACTCTTTCGATGCTGCACGTCAATCGTTCGGGCTAAATTATTTTAGGTCATATGTGGACGAGAATTTGGCCATACTGAGATTCTTAGGGTGCCTTTAGATTCAGAGTTAAAGTAATTTTAATTTTAATTTTGATTTTGATCGTGAAAAATGAGATGTGATTATAAATTTGACTTGAGAAACGTGTGTTTTTGGTGTGTAGTGTGTTGAGTTAAAGTTAAAGTTAAAATTTTTAACTTAAAAAATATGTATTTTATTATGTAATGTGTTGAATTAAAGTTAAAATTAAAGTTAAAATTTTTTATTTTTGAATTCAAAGGGGTCGTAGCTTCTAATAATTGATGAATCAGCAGAGAGGTTAAAACAACGAAGTCCTCGTCATTCACGGGTCTTGACGATCCACGTTCCATCTAATCATTGGTCCTAAGGGGATCAGAAAGGAAAGGCGCATCATTAATTTTTAGGGTTTTGTTAATATGAATTCATGTCACCGTATAATACTTTCAATTTAAATATTTAATATTTTAATTTAAATATTTAATATTTTTAATAATCGTGATTAGTACAAATATTTTTTACGTTTATTTTTAATTTAAGTGTTTAATACTATGATTATTTACTATTTTGTATAATCCGTTACAAATAGCAAAATACTAAACACTTTAATTAAAATATTAAATATTTGAACTAAAATACAAAACGTGTCACGGTGTCATATTAGAATATCCCTACTTTGGAAGAAAAGTGTACCTGGTTTCTTTACGGGATTAGACTTGATTTGACGGTTAAGGAGGTTTGAACCGACCTGCGAGCGAAAGCCGAAGTAAAGCTCCATAAGGATTTAGGGTGTGTTTGTTTTTTAAAAAATTTTCAACTCAACTCAATTCATCTTCAACTCAATAACACAATCATTACTTTTTTTTTAATTATTCAATTCAATTTTTAATATTAAATTCTCTCAACTATTCATTACTTTTTCACATTTTTTCTCATAATTCAACAATACAATCATTACAAACCAAAACTCAACTCAACGCAATTTTAAATCTCAAAATGTTGGGGCGGAGCAGGATTTTGAGATTATGAGTCCGAGAGAGGCCATGGGCCTGTTAGAAGGGGCATGCAATATTTTGAACTGGACAGGCAATTCGGCCACAAGATAATCATGGGCCAGAAGCAACCTTTGAGTCTCATAAGATCAAAGCAAAGACGGGAAGACCCGCGTGAGTGTGAGTTTCTATCGACTACTCGATGCAGAAAATAGCCGGTCTCGTGTAGCTGAGCTAGAAAGATCTTGCTCGAGCCCGGCATTCACGAGATCGAGCGGGATCCAAAGTCAGATTTATGAGAATGATGTATTAAAAAGGAATTCAGAAAATACATTCACGATAATCTCTTTATAAATGGATGTCGCTATCATCGATGAATAAGAAACAAGTAGTATATACCCACTGGAACAGACAATCATGACATGTTGCAAAGTAAATGACGAAGAAAGCCGCAGGATGTAGCTCAAAATCGTTATCATCCGCTCGTGGGGATGAGGAAGCTGCCTCTCCGGTCAACAGTCCAATTGAATAAGATATTCACATGGATGATTGATCATGCGCCCTCCCATATTCTAAAATCTAGAAGGTGGGGCGGCCGATAATTAAATATATATATAAAAAAAAAGAAAAAGAACAAAAATTTCACCCAAAAAAGTAATTTCTCGAGTAAGTTCCAAAACTTTCCTTCCCAATTCTTTTTAGTCCTCCCTCGCTTTCAGACGTAAGGGCATCAACTGTTTTCCAACTACTTGTCATCAGCAACTCAATCGATCAATAAATCCCATTTCTGACATCTTCCGGTAACAGTTTGGGACGTCACAGTCCCCATTTTATGAAATGATTGCCACCAATTGAAGTGAGAGTAAACGAAAAAGTTGGCATATAGTTGTTTATCGACTTACGATTATGATTCGCTGAAGTTAATTTGATTATATATGTTTGATTCCGTGCTTCCAGCTAGGTGAATTCTGCATGTTATCCCGTTAGCTAGTTTTGGAGGCCATAAGCCACTAATCACGAGATTTAACTGTCGAATTCAGAACAAGCTATGCTGTTACGCACTGTACCCCGGTTGCAGTGTCATTCGGTGGCACTTCTTCTATGTAACGTAACTGAGTTTTCGATATGAATATATGTACTTTCCCCAACCCAAATATGTACATCAGTAGTTGACAGAAAAGGTAAACTGAGAATCGGAGACAACAAAAATCTCCTGGAGTACTAATAATTATAAGGTGTTAAGCTCAACTCAGCTTCCATGGCAGACACTGGAGCTGAGAGCAGGACCCGTTCCATGTACTCGTGCACTCGCTCCCGTTGCAGCACTTGCATACGATCCCAAGTGTCGCAAGAATCTTTGCATATCCTATAAATTAAACGATCAACAGCAAAGCTCGGTTATAATCCACGAATGGATTTCACATGGAGGCATAGTGAACCAAATATGAAGTAATTAACAAAGGCGTACTTGGCTTGGAGGACGATGAGGGGAAGCTCGATAATGGTCGTGCTGCTTCAGCTACAGCCCCGTCTTCCGATGCCGAGACGATCAATAGGAGGAGCCACGGTAGGAGGAGGGCAGGCCTGAAGAAACCCATATCTTGGGGTTGGGGATTGGCTTCTCCTTATTCTGCTTGAATGAATAGTAGTCCAGCTTGCAGAAGCAAGGCATAAACGTCGTAACTTATATGACCTTTGTATTTATATGTGGTGAGAGAGTACTTATTAGGCTTCTCTCTGTCACAGAAAAATCAATTAATCAATATTATATACCACACACACACATATATATATATATATGGTATGGTGTATATATATATATATATGTGTGTGTATATCATATTATTAATTTTGGTTGTGCCTAGTATGAACATGGAGCAGATGAAGGGGTGAGGGTGGGGCTTCTGGAAGCAGACAGGACAAACAAGCAAACAGTGGATTCTTCGTGCCACGCGTTTTCCCTTTGTATCTTTTCATCTTAGTTTGGGGGCAATAACGGGGAATTGGGTGGAAGCTTCTTTTTCTTCTTCTGCTTCTTTTCTTTACCTTTTCTTTTCCTTTCCCGCAAAGCAAAGCATATTAAAAATTCACTGTCGCAAAATATATATAGACAGTCCTATCATATCACCGTAAGTTCCAAGTAATTACTTCAGTTGTGTCTTCTGCATCGTAAAACGACATGAGGTTGGTCCTTTCAATTTAAATATTTAGCTTATCGGTTTAAATTTTTGAATTAAAAATTTGGAGATGAGCTTAATATCTTAAAATTCAGCGAAAATTTTATATTACCAAACATGTTATCGTGACTCAATGTCATTGTGAACTTAAATATTTCGAATTATCACAAGTACATTAGCACTCCATAAGTCCACAATCCAAGTAACCCATGTCTCATAAGTATGGCAGGGATTTCTTGTTTATTTGTGTGATTGATTGGGGATTGGAAGTGGTGGGTGTGACAAAAGAAAGCACGTAGGAAATTGCGGGGAAGTCCAACTTCTGGGTGAGGCCAAACAAAATGAGCCTAATAAGTTGTCATGGGACCCAATGTCGTCCTTCTTCTGCCTCCCGGAAAGGACAAACACATGAATTCATCAGAAATTCGTCTTTGCATTTAATTCCTCTTCCACCTTTATATCCTAATTTTTTATTCTTGACTATTGATTAGAATTGATTGAAAAGGGGAAAAAAAGAAAAAAGAAAAAAGAAAAAGAAAGCTCAACAATAGTTAATCACACGTTCGGAGAGTGACTTATATGTTATATTAGATAGAGTGACATATAATGATTTGTCACTTTCTGTGTCTGCAAAGTCTTCGTGGAGAGGCTATTTTTCTTCTTTGGAATATCTGGAAGTTTTTGAACCACTGATCTTTAAGTTCACCGTTCACCACATCATATCCCTAATTAAAGATCTATCGAGCAGAATTGTATTAATTTGTTTGGCTGTTCCATTTCTCTTTCGAGTGCATCGTTTCTGTCTCTTAAGAATGTTTGTTGTGCCATATATATATATATATATATGTATGTATGTATGTATGATTGATGGATATCTAACAAGGGGCAGATCCGTCGCGGCAGCCTCACTGGCCTGCTGGATATCCCGATGAACCAGCTCATTTGCTCACTGAGGTATTAGCTCAATCAAGTACTACTACAACAAACAAGCCCGATTTACAGAGAGTCGACCTATCGGAATATGCCGAATATTGGGTAATACCATATATAGGCCGCCACCCTTGGCGATGACCAAGACCTACCTGCAGGTCGGGTGGCCAAAAAGAGAATCTACAGTCTCAAATGCCAGTGGTGCATGCACATGGTCAACTTCCAAAATAGTCAAATAAATGAGATGAAGGTATGATGGTGAATTCATCGAAATAAAAAAAAAGAAACTTCCTAGCATATGGATTAATGTAACAGGAATCATAATCTATTGTGTAAAGAAAAATAATATTATTAGTTAAGTAAACTCCACATTGTAATTTAACTTTCAGGTTGTTCAACGCTCCCAACCATCCTGTAACCACTCTCCCTGTTAATAAGTTCCAACAGCACTATCCTTTGGGTTATATAACTAGCAAAATATATTGGATCACAGGTTCGAATTTGAAAATAGCGTGTCTCGCATTTCTTTGGCGTGATAAGAAGGAAGGCATTTTATTGTGATTTATCTTCATAAATCATGCAATCATATATTTTTTTTGGTGTGTATCCTAGTATCCTGAAACTTAATAGGTCATGATTAATCCAATTAGGAGATCAAACATTGAAGGTTATTCTCCATTCCATCAAGTGCTCTTCTCGGGATTCAAATTTGTGTTCTCCTCGTTACGAGTGCGGAGTAATAGTGTTTTTATGAAGTTCAATCATCAAATGGAAACAATATATCTGACTTGGTATAAGAGTTAATTCAATGTCCTATTGGTTCCACCCATAAGGAAAAAAAAAAAAAAAGGGATCCTATTGGCAAATTTTACTCCTGCTCTTCGTTTCAGTTGGAGTCATTGGGCAAAGAGCTTTTTTCTTCGTTGTATTCAATTGAAACATAGCGATCAATAGTTGATAAATAATCATATACTACGTACGTACGTTGGCATGTTATTATGATATATGCTATATTCTGCAAATATTCTGCAAATATTTCATTAATCTTCTAGATTAGGCATCACTTGATATTTTTCTAAAGTTAGTTTTTTGTTTCCTATTGTGGAGTAGAGAGGACTTGTATATCTTGTAGACTCTTCATCGTTGATGAACAGAATAACAGATACAATTCTTGATCTTGACATGGTATCAGAGCAAGGTTTTCTCAAAGACCTCTGAGACCGGGATTTTGTTTGAGGAAGGATGATGAGAAAGGAAGACAATGCTGAAGACTCGGGCAAAGGAGTGCAGACTTCAGCAATTTTCAAGATTGGAGCTTCAGATTCGACAGGATTACAAATTACTTCCTGTCTCCTTAATGGAGATAATTATTTGACGTGGTCAAGAGCGATGAGGATTGCGCTCACGACCAAAGGGAAGTTAGGGTTCGTGGAGGGCAGAGTCCCGAAACCACCAGCAGGGGACCCGAACCTGGAGAGTTGGGAGATGTGCAACTCCCTCGTGTTGGCATGGATATTCAATGGGTTGGAGAAAGAACTTCAGCCGAGTGCCGCCTACGCCACTGAAGCGAAGACCCTTTGGGATGATCTCAAGGAAAGATATTCCCAAAGGAATGAAATGAGGATTTACCAATTGAAGTCGGATATCAGTATTTACAGGCAGGAAGGCAAAACGATTCAGAAATACTATTCGGGCATCAAAACGCTATGGGATGAGCTCGAGAATTATCTCGATTCACTGGGATGCTCGTGCGATGCAGCAGCCCATTACACAGCCCATAGAGAAAAGGAGAAAATTTACTAATTCTTGATGGGGTTGGATGAGCAATTTCGAGGGGTACGGTCTGACATTCTCCGGGTCGAACCCTTACCTTCGATGAGCCGAATCTATCAGATGGTCTCGGAAGAGGAGAAGCAACACACTGTGGCGCGTTCCAGGGAGGTTGCACGCATGCCCGAAGGAGGACCTGAATTGGGGGCTTTCGCTGCTAGAATCGAAAGCGAGAACAGGCAAGGGCAGAGATGGACCACGGAAGGGAGACCGATTTGCGATCACTGTGGTCGGGCAGGGCATGTCAAAAGCTCCTGTTGGGTTCTCCATGGGCAACTTGCGGATGGGAATAACAGAAGGAAAGGGAAGAAATTGGGAGGCCAAGGAAAGCAAATCACAGGACAGTGGAAGGGATCGGGCCAGTGGAATAGAGGGAAGATGGCAATGGCCAACGCTGCACAGGAGGCAGCGGTGCCGAGCGGCTCTTCGGGACAAACAAAGCAATTTTCGGGCGGCTCCTCTGGACAAAACAGACAATTTTCTGGTTTGTCCAATGCCGTACATGAAGGAAGGGTTTCAAACAATGCAGGGAACATATTATCGGGCTTATCCAATACACAGTATGAGACTCTACTGAGTATCATTGCAGCCCACGAAGGACGAAGCGAACCACTTGTCGGTAATACTGATTTCATTTCTGTTGAGAATACTAATTGGATAATTGATACTAGTGCATCGAGGCATATGATGGGTTGTGTGGATTGTTTGGATGATTTGAGATCGATTGATGATAAAAATTCCTATTTATATTCCTAACGGGAATTCTACTCGAGCAACAAATATTGGCAATGTTCGACTTGGAGGTTCATTTATTTTGCGGGATGCATTGTTCGTGCCAACATTTAACTGCAATTTGATCTCAGTTGGTCAACTAAGTAAGGACATGGATTATTTTGTGACATTTTTACCTGAGTTATGCCTTATACAGGACCGCATATCGAAGAGGATAGTTGGACTGGGTGAGCTTCGAAGGGGGGTATACTACTTGCGATGGGTGGCATCTTTGACTTTGGCATGTCAGGCACTAAGAATAGGCTTGGGAGATATCTGGCACAAACATTTTGGGCATCCATCCAGTGGTATTAGAATAAAAGAGATTGATTTCGATTCTAGTTGCATGAGAAATAGGAATTGTGATGTATGTCTTCGAGCCAAACAGACTCGCTCACAGTTCAATTTGAGTTTGAATAAAGCTCAATTTCCGTTCCATCTTGTGCATTGTGATTTATGGGGTCCCTATAAAGAGAAAACTACTTCTGGAGCAAGTTATTTTCTGACCATTGTGGATGATCATAGTCGGGCATTATGGTTATATCTGTTGAGAGACAAATCGGAGGCAAAGGAAAGTTTGATGGGTTTTTGTAATTTGATTAAAAACCAATTTGGAATAATGGTGAAGGTAGTTCGAAGTGATAACGGGTTGGAGTTTCTATCTCGCGATTTGCAGGATTTCTTCTTTCGAAATGGGATTATACATCAGACGACCTATACAGATACCCCTCAGCAAAATGGAAGGGTCGAGAGAAAACACAGACATATTCTTAACGTTGCACGTGCCTTGTTATTTCAGGCATATCTTCCAACACGATTCTGGGGAGAGAGTGTTGCGACGGCGGCATACCTGATTAATATGACGCCGACACTGGTGCTAGGAGGTAAGAGTCCCTATGAAGTTCTTTTTAAAAGGAAGCCGAATTATTCGAACCTACGGGTATTTGAATCTTTATGTTATGCTCATCACCGACCGCGTGATAAAGACAAGTTCGCGGAAAGATCTCGAAGGTGTATATTTGTAGGTTACCCTCATGGGAAGAGAGGATGGCGGATGTTCGACTTGGAGAAAGAAGATTTTTTTGTTTCGAGGGACGTTCGGTTTTGTGAAAGTGAATTTCCTTTTGAGAAAATTGGCCGTCCTACGATGAGCACTGGAAATCCTTTATTTATCGATCAAATGTGGAATGAAGAAAACATTAAAGCTGAGGGGGAGCCAGATGAAGTTCGGGACGGTGGTGGACACACCCGACGGAATTGGACGGAGCTATCGTTTGGAGACAAAGAAGGGGCCTGTGACAGAATGTCCAGCCCACGAATAAATGAACAGAGTGGGCCAGTAAAGGGAATGGAGAATGGCTCGCCATTGAACGGGCCCACAGAAGCCCGAGTAATGCAGCCCAGTTCGTGGCCCAATAAGCCTTGGGACATTCTGGACACCATGGATCTGCCCAGCCCAGGCCGAATGTCAGTACATCAGCTCGAAAGGCAACTTCTTAGGGCCCAAGAGATTGAAATTCAGGATGTCCAGCAGATTGAAGCCCATCAGAATCTCCCAACTGAGCATATTACCCGAAATGGAGGAATAGTATTTTCACGACGATCGGGCAGGGAAATTTTGGCGCCCAGGCATCTAAGGGATTTCGTTGATCATAAAAATAAGGATTTTGTTACTCGCATTGCCACCCATTACCCCCCTTGCTCATTCCATTCATCGAAATCATCATGTACGCCGTATCCTATTGAATCATATCTAGCTCATGCGGGTTCTTCCAATTTTGATTTATCTTACCTGCCTGCCATCGATTCGGATAACGAGCCCAAGACATATCGGGAGGCTGTTCGTGATTCTAGATGGAGAATGGCAATGGCAGAAGAAATTCGAGCATTAGAGTTGAACCACACCTGGACATTAGAGAATTTGCCCCATGGCAAACAACCCATAGATTGTAAATGGGTGTTCAAAATAAAACGACGAGCAGATGGGAGTATTGAGCGCTATAAGGCACGCTTGGTTGCCAAGGGATTTACTCAGGTAGAAGGTATTGATTTTCACGAGACTTTTGCTCCCGTAGCGAAATTAGTCACTGTGAGATGTCTGCTAACTGTAAAGGTGGCAAGGGGATGGGAAATACATCATATGGACGTGCAGAACGCTTTCCGACATGGTAGTCTGGATGAGGAAGTGTACATGAAGCTGCCACCGGGTTTCTCTTCTCGTAGAAAAAGGGTAGTTTGTCATCTCCGAAAATCCCTTTACGGTCTTCGACAAGCTTCTCGCAACTGGTATTCTAAATTTGCTGATGCCTTAAGAGGATATGGATTTCAACAGTCAGGTGCCGATCATTCATTATTCACCTTTTCAAGAGGAGACATATTTATGGGGGTTCTTGTCTATGTGGATGATCTCATAATTGTTGGCAACAACCCTACTCATTGCGCTTCTTTTAAGAAGTATCTTCATCAATGCTTCCGGATTAAGGATCTTGGTCCATTGAAGTATTTTTTGGGAATTGAGGTGACTCGTACTAATTTAGGTCTCTTCTTATGTCAAAGGAAGTATGCACTTGATATACTCACCGAATGTGGTATGCTAGGGTCTCGACCATCTTATACTCCTATGGAGCAGAATCATGGACTCACCGCCACTTTGGGTTCATGGCTTGAGGATGCTAGCAGATACAGACGCTTAATTGGTCGATTAATTTATCTGACTATTACCAGACCTAATTTGAGCTATTCGGTTCACGCATTGGCGCAGTTTATGTAGGATCCACGTCAGCCTCACTGGGATGCAGCCATAAGAGTTGTGCGTTATCTGAAACAGTCTCCTGAACAAGGAATTTTTATATAGCCCAACTCTCTGGATCTTGTGGCCTATTGTGATTCGGATTGGGCTAGTTGCCCTATAACTAGAAGATCAGTTACGGGGTATTTCATCACACTTGGAGGATCGCCAGTATCATGGAAAACTAAGAAACAGTCTACGGTGTCTCGTTCGTCTGCAGAAGCTGAATATAGGGCTATGGCTGCTACTGTGAGCGAAATACTTTGGCTGCGGAGTTTGTTAAGTTCACTTGGAGTCAAGATTACTCATCCGACGCGATTATTTTGTGACAATCAGGCTGCTTTACACATTGCGGCCAATCCAGTGTTTCACGAAAGGACTAAGCATATAGAGATAGACTGCCACTTTATTCGTGAGCACATCCAGTCTCGGTTCATTGCCACTGCACATGTCTCCACCAAGCTGCAACTTGCAGATATATTCACAAAGGCATTGGGTCGAGATCGTTTTACATTTCTCCTTGCAAGTTGGGCATTCGACAATCTCATGCTCCAACTTGAGGGGGAGTATTATGAGATATGCTATATTCTGCAAATATTTCATTAATCTTCTAGATTAGGCATCAGTTGATATTTTTCTAAAGTTAGTTTTTTGTTCCTATTGTGGAGTAGAGATGACTTGTATATCTTGTAGACATTTTCATCGTTGATGAACAGAATAACAGATACAATTCTTGATCTTGACACATGTTACCGTATAACATTTATATAGAAAAGCTACTGCATATTATTAGGCTGAGGTATCCGTACATAAGCATGTATTTTCTTCCTTTACAATGAAGTCCACCTTGTGTCACACTCATATCAAATTTTGGAATACTGCGAGAAATATGGTGTAATACAGTGACACAAGTATGTGTCATGAAAAACATATGGGTCATTCTCCTCAATTCGATTTCTCTATGAGTCGCTTAGGTTCACAAATTCTTAATTTAAGGGTAGATGCTTTTGGAGCCTCAAGGTCCCTGTCAGCTGCTCTTGGAACAGGCGGAAGCTGTTGCAGCTCAGAGCCCAAATGAAGCGTTTCATCGGGAACAAGGTGGGGATCAGGGGAGAGCATCAATTCTTGGTTTGACCCCTGGCTCCCTGTTGGACCACTAGCTTGCTGAATTTTGCTCGCGAGGAATGGAGTGCTTCCCATCCATGAAGGCTTTTGATCAAGTGAGCAGAATATACGAGCAACGAAGCTGGAAATGGCCCCGGAGTCTCTATCCACAGGCTGATGAAGTCAAGCGACTCGAAATGGGAATTGAATTGGTCACTGAAGACGAGATAATTTGGAACCCCTACAAAACAGGAAGTTACACCACTCAGAATTGCTTTGAATGCCTTAGAAAGAGAAAACCAGAGGTTCCATGGAAGAAGTTGATCTGGTTTGCAAGTTACGTCCCGATAACTTCTTTCATTAGCTGGCTCGCCCTTCTCAATAAGTTGAGCACCAGAGCCAGACTATCAGCATGGGGGGGTGGCTAGCACGCCAAACCTCGACTGTGAGATCACCTCTTTTTCACCTGCAGGGTTACTCAAGCCATATGGAAAAGCACCCTCTGCAGGTTGGGGGTCCCCAAACAAATTACGAATTGGCCAACTCAATTGGCGTGGGTCCAAAATCCGAAGGGCAGGAAACTTGATGTTATCGGACAAAAGCTTGCATGGAATGTATACATCTACAAGATATGGCTGGAACGAAATGGCCGAATCTTCAAGCGTGAAGTCTCCCCTGTGATTAGAATTGTTAGTCAGATTGTAGATTTAGTGAAATCGAAGATTTTGTGCATCCCTAAAGTGAAACACAAAGTAGATAGTTTCACAAAGGCTTTGGTGATTTGAGTCCTGTTTCCTTTTGTTACACAGGAAAAGACAGTTTTGAAGAGCTTTGCTCGGATGAGTGGTCATCTTTTGTATATATCTTGATTGATTAGTAATGGATTTTCACCACTTATCCAAAAAATACAGTGGCACATGTATTGACTTTGATAAGCAAAGAGGTTTCAGGTTTGATTATCATTGTGGATTTACTTGGCTCTTTTGTTAGCTATGTGGTTTTTTATTTCATTATATTAGAATTATGAGTCTCCTTTATAATCAGAAAAGAAAATTACGAGATTAATTGCCATATGATAGCTTAGAATTTCAGAACATGAGCTGAGCTCTTTGTAAATTAAGAAGTTAAAATCTCTTCTTTGTTTTTTTTGGACAGTATTAGTTTGAAGTTTAAACTTGGTTCATCACTAGTCATATTTTACCTAATTTTCATCATATATACACATATATGAATCATGAATAAATTTAGAAATATATAGTCTATCCAAATTTCAGGCTGCTGATGACGCCAAGTCTTGCTTTTGCCTCCCGGTGGCCTTAATGTAACAGAAAACCGCCCCCAAGAAGACGACGACAAGGCCGCCGAGGATAACTGCGCCACCTGCCACCGACTTATCCACTGAGCTGTGGTGGTGCTTCAAGTGAATCTCCTTCGTTTGTAAGTTGAATGCTGCGGTGTCCATTGACTCGACCGAGGTTGCCTCACCTGAAGTATGATCAGATTCGCCCTCTTTGGTCAAATAAGTGCTACCTTCATCATGTTGTGGGGCTGGGGACGGGCTACGTCGATCTTGCACATTGCGGAACCCCTGCTCTACCAACTGGTGGAGCCCCATCTTCCGGTTCAGTGTCGATGATTCTTTGAGTAGAACTATAGCTGGGCTTGGGGAAGGTGACATTTCACTCGCCATTGCAAGAACGGCGAAAACATCTACTAAGACCAAGAACTGAATTATAGATTTGGCCATCTCGATCGGATTGGAGCCCCCCTCAATTGTTATGAGGCTTCTGTTTGGTATGTCGCAAATGGATGTATTGCACTTGATGGCGACTTTTGGTTCTATATATATTTATGGAGGGATCTCTGATGATCATGACAAACACTCGTGCGGGAGGCTGATGGAAGTTTCCTTGCAAATAGTTTAGATCTCTTTAGGAATTATTATTTATGCATAATTTATTTTCGAATTTTTGAGGGTTTTGGTTTAATTAAATGGGCTGTGTCTGTCGTCGGGGAGGGAAATTGAGGGAGACGCACGTGGGACCATTAAAGAAGTATTTGGCAATACAACTCATGCATAGTACTGGCAAGGGAGCAAGATCCTTATATGTTTGTCTCTACACATTATAATGCATTTGAGTTGAATATGTATTATACAGCTGAAACTTTAGCAATTTAGGAATATAATAATCAATGAACATAGTTTATCACGGTTTCTTTCTCAGATTTCTTCCTGTATTGTAACTTTCGATTTCTCGGTTTGTGTTATATCAGCTTTTCCTTTGATAAGTGGAGACAAAATAAGGCGTTCATAAGTGGAGACAAATTAAGGTATCCATAGTAAAGACGCTTTGTTGTTTACTCTTGATTCAACACACTTCCATTGTAGTGGATTTGATTAGATAATGTGCGGTTACTAAACAAGGATCAGTTTTTTAGCAAGGTATGGAATGTATCAGAACATTGATGCCCCGTTTGAATTCAAAGAAATTTGATTTTAACTTTAACTTTAACTTTAACTCAACACACTACACAACAAAAACACACGTTTCCCAAATCAAATTTATAATCACATCTCATTTGTCATTTTCCACAATCAAAATCAAAATCAAAATCAAAGTAACTTTAACTCTAAATCCAAACGGCCCCTGAGATACTGATACAAGCTCTTCCATTCTGAATCAGATAGATTAGTATCCGCCTAAACCTTAGGAAACAATGTCCCACATAGCACATGGAATGCAACCATGGAGAGGAGGAGCCAACATATCATCAAGCGGTTGATGATTGTGTATGATTTGTTTGGTCCATAATTAGGTAGCAAGTCCGATAGACTGACAGGCTCTGTGTTCCATTGCAATTATAGGTAGCAAGTTTTGGTTGGTTTGGTCATGTATTTACAATTGCCGACAACCCCTCATAGTTTCTTATTAATCCATTGTTATTATTGGTTAATAATGTTTGTTGATTGGTACTTTTATTTTTAAAATCCGCCAAAGATTTGCTTCCCGAGTATAATGGATATTCGATGTCCGTATGTAGATAAGCAAATAAAATGTAATGTTTCTTTCCTAGAAAGATATATATTTCACTGATGCGAGAATAGGTGTTGGTTCATGCATGATCTATATAGTTTATATACATAAAAAGAATTTCTACCGAAAAAAGAAGAAGAAAGAACTTCTACTGTATCCTGGATTGATCTTGCCCTAGGTCGACACATCAGAACAAGACATTTCTTGACTTTGTTCCTGTACCTCCATAGGCGGGCGCACGCACACACCCACTGAGCTAAAAGCTATATATAAGGGAGACAAAGCAGTTTGGTCGAATAGACTCTGGGCAAATGGACCAAATTACAATGGAGTCTCCATAATAATAATAATTATTAATTAAACATCGAATTATGTCTATATATAGGCCCCTAAGTGGGCTCTCCAAACATGTTGAATATCCTAGAATTGCTCTAGATAGAGTAAGGTCAGTATCGAGATAAGATAGATATAAGACGGGATCCGATCATCTGAATCTTAAAAACAATTTCAAACTTCACCATACATACGTTGCATATATAATTAGGATTAATAACCAAAAAAACAAAAAACAAAAACAAAATTTTTACATTTTAATAGGTCTAGCACGAACTTTTTTCCTTAAACTAAAAATGTTCAAACTTTCGATTTGATAATAATTTTAACACAGCGTTATTTTCGTTAATTTACCAGCCAGAATCGGGAGAATCCCCAATTTGAAAGTTCTCCAGATTTCGAGGGTGGGGCCATCGATTCCGGCCACTCATCCCCGATTGGGGTCGCCAGCTCCCTGCCTCTCAATTAGGGTCATCGACGCCCTTTGTGACCTCGATTCCGTCGAGATTAACGTAAAATTTGATGTCGTGTTAGAATTATTATCAATCAAAAGTTTGTATATTCTTAAGTTAATAAAAAAAAAGTTCGTACTATAATTGTTAAAATATTAAAAATTTATATATATATATATATATATATATTGTTATTAATCCATATAATTACTACGGGGGATGATAGGGGTATATTGTCGGCAAGGGCAAGGGCAAGGGCAAGGGCTATCAGTATCATGGTACGTAAGTTGATAAAGTTAAAAAGGATGATATACCGGTGTTATTAGGTGTTGAGTTGAGTGGGGAAAAGTATCATATTTTCACACAGGGTAAGAAAGGGAAAATAGAAGGATTTATACGAGATTTTAAGTTAAAAATACATGGATCCAAATCCATATAAATTCAATAGAAATTTAACATCAGGAATTCGAAGTTGATGCTGTTGAGGTCTTAGAGAATGAATTCTTCATATGGAGAAGTAGTTTCAAAGAAATTATATATGGCGGAGGAGACAGCAAAATGCTTCTCACCCAGGGGACAACGTGGTTGAAAGACACCCCAAAGCCACCAGGGAGACCCAAAAAAATAAAAACAGAGAGAGAGTTTTTAAAATATAAAATTACATTAATTAAATCAACAGAAGTTTTACTGTCAGTCTTTGTCTCTTATTGAATTATATAAACTCATATTAGCTAAGCTAATTAATTGAGAAAACATATTATTAATAGTATAGTTTGTTTGCTGGAGTGGAGATACTCTCCGTCAGCTACGGAGCGGGCAGGACGGCGGTCAACCTGACGGTGGCAAAATAGGTTGGCCGTCTGCACGTGCCCTCTCTCGATTCCCCTGACAAGTGACAGCACCCTCTTTGCCTGCAAAAATGCTAAACAAATTAACAAAAATTTGTTAATGGAGATGAACAAATTAAAAAAATCATGTTCGCATATTGTCCTTGGAATTATGTTGATTCCAATATTTTCTGATTTGTTATGGATCTCATGTCGACGGAAATGAAATTTAAAAGAGATCATAAAAATATGTTGATGTAATAGATAGGAAATAGAAGTATGATCAACTTGACGTGAAAAGTGGAATGACCACCCGTTGTCACATGCGCACGATGCCTTCCGTACCGTGATAAGTGATAGCACCGATCTTATTTTTCCTTTCTTTTTTCCAATTATATGCCCACGTAATAGTTAGGAAATGGTAACAAAAGCAATTTCATTGAAAATAGCATGCAAGTTAGATAATTTTTTTTTTTGGTAGACGTATATGATTATTCTCTAACTTTGAAGTGGATTATTCAGGGGAAAAAAAAAACTTTGAAGTGGATATCAGCAAGTTATACCATCGCCCATAGTGTTGACCCTTACTATAGTCGGAGTCAGAGAAGCCTCAGTTGGCCAGATAGGCTGGTCCCATGCGTGGCAAAGCATGGTCGGCCCGTGGCAAGGGCCAACTTTGGGCTGCGCGCATGTATGAGACATCTACTTGAAATATTTATACTCAACGGGCTCCAAATATAGTTCCCTTAAATAGTCAATTTGTTTCTCAATAAACTAGCTGGTTCGTTCCCAAAAATAAAAATTTTCCCAGTTGAAAAATTCAATCCGGCTAAAACATCTATAAAAATGGAATCTCAATGCACTAGATTTATAAGCTTCCCTTGCAACCGATAACAGCTCGCTTGGTACGATGGAATTGGCCTTGAATGGAATCCAACACTGGTTTAATATGCTGCATATAGTAAACTGGTTTCTTCAAGTTATTTCTATACGAGCGAGGAAACCTCATCTAGACGGGACATACTTTCACGACTTCTTTGAAAGGAGATCAATTGCAGACACAACATGCTTGGACCAACTCAGGATGAATAGAGCAGCTTTTACCACTCTGTGTCGTATGCTTGAGAATGTGGGAAAGTTAAAAGAAACGAAGCATATGCTTATAAATGAGCAAGTGGCAATTTTTTTACATATACTTGCTCACCATGTGAAACAGAGATAAAGTTTCGTTTTAGACGATCCCGGGAAGTCCATAGATATTTTTCAGCATTTGCGACTTTGAGAAAGAGTCTTGAGTGAGAAATTTCTTGAACGGGAATTACTAAACTTGACTTTAACATCAGGTGATATTGGAAGAGATTAACAAACTTATGAATTATAGGTTAGGTGTTGAAGTATGATGTTCTTGAGAAACTTCGAATTTTTAATACTAGACTATTTTTGTTGCATGGAGATGCAAATTATGTCTGAAACTAATTTGAATGATAAAATATGCATATGCTTTTGTTATAAGTGGACATCCGGTAGGTCATGAAGCATAATTACCATCATTATGATTTCTTTATTATTGAGTCATATATTGAAATATGCTTTCTCGATTTTAATATTAATATTATATTATCATGTAATTATTAAAATTGTTCACCCTCAAAACGTATTATTAAAATTCATTCCATCAACTTGTATTGGAGACTTATGAACTAAAATCAAATTTTAGTTGAAACGTGAAAACATAGAAAACATAACATACCAAACATGAGTCTGTGGGGGGTTAAATTTGGTACATTAACTTTCCATTATAATAATTCCATTGCCATGAGCATAGAAAATACACCAAACATAAAATATATAATGTCAATTCTCACATGAATTCATTCCATTTCATTTCAATCTATCAAGTCCATTTTCATTCTAGTCTATCGGGGCCTAAAAATATTATAAGATATGTAATGGCAATTCTCTCATGAATCCATTCCATTTCAACCTATCAATTCCATTTCATTCCACTTATGAATTATAGGTTAGGTGTTGAAGTATGATGTTCTTGAGAAACTTCGAATTTTTAATACTAGACTATTTTTGTTGCATGGAGATGCAAATTATGTCTGAAACTAATTTGAATGATAAAATATGCATATGCTTTTGTTATAAGTGGACATCCGGTAGGTCATGAAGCATAATTACCATCATTATGATTTCTTTATTATTGAGTCATATATTGAAATATGCTTTCTCGATTTTAATATTAATATTATATTATCATGTAATTATTAAAATTGTTCACCCTCAAAACGTATTATTAAAATTCATTCCATCAACTTGTATTGGAGACTTATGAACTAAAATCAAATTTTAGTTGAAACGTGAAAACATAGAAAACATAACATACCAAACATGAGTCTGTGGGGGGTTAAATTTGGTACATTAACTTTCCATTATAATAATTCCATTGCCATGAGCATAGAAAATACACCAAACATAAAATATATAATGTCAATTCTCACATGAATTCATTCCATTTCATTTCAATCTATCAAGTCCATTTTCATTCTAGTCTATCGGGGCCTAAAAATATTATAAGATATGTAATGGCAATTCTCTCATGAATCCATTCCATTTCAACCTATCAATTCCATTTCATTCCACTTTAACAAACGGAATCTAAAAGTATTTATACAAAAAGAAAACGAGAATGCACCAGCCGGGAATCGAACCCGGGTCTGTACCGTGGCAGGGTACTATTCTACCACTAGACCACTGGTGCTGAATATGTTATGGTGTCTTGTTACAAATATATCAGAGGAGAGCATTCCATGCTTTTTTAAGGTTCGCCTTTTCCTTTCGTTGCCTGGTTGCTCCTTTGTGATCTTAGTTTTATCAACATTGATTGCAAGCTATAAAGGAAGCATGAAGGGAAGCCGTGAAGTGATCATAGTTCAGCTTTATCTTCTTCTCTTTTCTTGCCATGAACGGAAGGCAACGTCAGGAGAATGGACCAGCTGCTTGAACTTCACTGGGCTTAGACCCAATTTTGGGTCCGGAGACAAAATAGGGCGAAATTAAAGGCCCAGTCCTAAAAGATAAGTTGCAGTTCCTGTCACCGATTCAAGCAAAAAGCCCCGAACATAAGGAACCTTTGCTTTGTCTGCTGTAGTTTAAGAACATCTGATTCTCTGTTCCCTGAGAAAGAAAGAATAATTAAGGTCAATTGCATTGGACTTCACTTTACGTGACAGGAAGGATTTAAAATGTTCAATTGAAGAGTCTCTTAGAGCGGACGCAAAATATTGTCTAAAAACTAAAAAGTAAAAAGAACTGCAAAAGGAAGCAAAATGCCGGTGCTTGTAAATCCTCGGCCTTTTCCTCTTCACTTTCTTCATTGGCCCTTGCTTCTTTTACTTAGGTAGATATCAAAATCTGTTTAATTATCAAACGAGTATTCGACATTCAAATCACGTGCTGTCTTCAATCCAACACGCATCAAACAGTCGCCAGATAGAAGAAGTGAACCATCGAGCGAGCTGGCTGGTTGGCAGTCCAGCTTGGCTTGGAAACTATAGTACGTAGAGATGGAGAAGGAACATAAATAAAGTGACTTGCTAAAGCAGCGGACACTGCAATTTTATTATATTGCTGAATTCCCTATACAAAACAACAATGTCCCAAAGGGCCCCTTTTCTGTCTTGCCCTTTCTCGTTATATAATGGGGTCCCCTACTTGATCTATTCCTTCAGGCTTCACCTTCACACAATTACGATAGATAGATATCTCTCTAAGATTTATACTTGCTTGGTCAAAAATAAAAATAAAAAACAAAGAAAAAAACTTCTAGTTAATTATATGTATGTATGCTCGACCTGAAAATATATATTAAATATACAATTACTTCGTCAGCTGTATCCACCGAGCTATGCTTGGCACACCCTG
The DNA here is from genome assembly GCF_007655135.1 of Punica granatum. Lineage (NCBI taxonomy): Eukaryota > Viridiplantae > Streptophyta > Magnoliopsida > Myrtales > Lythraceae > Punica > Punica granatum. The sequence goes on along the minus strand of NC_045127.1, from coordinate 1,142,817 downwards.
ATTTACTGCAAATGCCATGTAGTAGCCAGGTGGTGCCACCACCGGACTCGGTGGTGCCGTACACCCGATGTGGTATCGGCCGTTATCCTCCAAGACTGGGGCCGTCACGCCCAGCTTGACCAGCCGTTGCCCCTGAGAAAATGAATGCGTGGCAAAAGGTGCACTGTTTAAGTTCACCTCCACAATTCCCACCACAGGCAAAGTTACCGACATGCGCACGCTGAATGCCTCCCCGTAGCGCACCTTTGTGGGGGCTTCCTCCAGGACGGGCCGGATATTGGCCCGGTCCGGTGACAGGTATTCGGGCGAGAAGGCCTCGATCCTCAGCTCGGTCGGGAACTCCGCATTGAACTTGTAGAAGTAATGAGGGTTGCTGCCCGCAATTAAGACCCGCCCGTCGGGCAGGAGGTTTGCCGTGGAGTGGTACAAACGGGGAACCGTGCCTGGGTTCAGGGTCATGAACCTTAACCCCGCCGGCTGGTCGGGACGGTACAAAAGCGGATAGAGGCACGGGCTAGATGCCATCTCGAACCCTTGGGTCCCGGCCTCTGCCCCGTTAATGATGAGGACATCCCCGGTCGGTAGAATTACCATATCGCCCATGATCCGCCCGAATGGCATGTCCTCCATCTCCCACCTCGGGTCGGCTGATGTCGCCAATATCCGACCGCAGCTCCCGTGGGCTGGGCTGTCGGTGCTTTTCTCAATGAACGCGCCATACCGAGCTCCTCCGCAGACCACAATTACGGCCGTCGAGTAAGTGTCCGTGAGGGCCAGCATCGCAGAGGACCCGGCCGAAGGGTAATTCCGTGGGCCCCCTTCCAACGGCGGGTAGTTCCTCACCACCTTGTGGGCCTTGTAATCGTACGAGACCGCCTTGTCGTTGGCAAAGATGAAGAGGTTGCCGTCGGGGAGGAGGTGGATGTAAGGGTACAGGTTGTCCATCTGTTTGTCTTCAGCGGCGGCGAGGAATGGGAATGACACGGCGCCTTTCTTAGGCGGGAAGAACTCCACGGTGTTGGCTCCCCTGCCGCCGACGATGATGACGGAGCCGTCGGGTAAGATCTGGTTCGTCGCGTACCACCGGCCGTTGGAGAGCTCAACGTCATCAAGCTCGTCCCAGTCGCAGGACCCAGCAGGACCGCATGGTTCGAACCGCCGGAACTTCCGGAACCCGTCTCGGCCGCCGCCGGTCTGGATGAGGGAGCCGTCGGGGAGGAACTGCCCGGAGGAGCACCACGTGTCTGTGAGGATCATGAGAGGGCGGATGGCGTTGGTGGCGAGGTCGAGGATGGCGGAGTGGGCGTAGCAGTCGCTCTTGAGGACGGGGTCGTTGGGGTCACGGCGGCAGCGGCCCTTGGGGAGGAGCTTCCGGGAGGGGCCGATGTCTGTGCGGTCGAGGAGGACGACGGTGTTGAAGCGGGTGACAGCGGTGTGCATGGAGGCGATCCCGGCGTTTGCCACCAGAAGCTCCCACGAGCCGGGGAGGCCCGCGAGCGCGGAGCCGGGGAAGCTCCGGAAGGAAATGGCGGAGAAGAGGATGAAGAGGAAGAGAAGCCGTTGAGACGCCATTAGATTAGAGAGTTGAGTGATCAGTGAGTTCCACCGCAGAGTAGAGAGTGGAGGGAGTGCTTAAAGGAGAGCGGGCGGGTCCCGCAGGAAAAAGTGGAATTTAAGCAGAAAGACGCAAACCACATCGGAAAGATGGACAGACCCGTTCAGATAAACCCATGGTTTGTATGGTGGGTCCCACAACTTTAACTCTTGGGCGAACAAGAGCCTGCCACTTGGAGGATTGGAACCGAACGGGGGGTGTGGCAGTGTGGGGCCGGCGAGAGTGACACGTAGGCACATGGGTGCTACAGCCTCTTTATTTTTTTTTAAGCAAACGCACATAAGCATCATATAAAAAAATAAAATTAAATAAAAGAATACATAATTTTCACTAATAAAAATTGAACTCAGAATTTTTAGATTTCGAGCACTGCCTTGTGCCATTACGTAAGTACATGGGTGGCATGGCTGTTTTGGGCTTGTATAGAAGGTGGCTGACGAGTGTAGGGGGAAGAAGAGACAATGCATCACGGGGTGCGGGGCCCACTTATCGAAGTTTATATATTGAACTGCTCCCGTGCTCCATTCGATCTGGGTTGGGAAAGAGAATTGGATAGCAATGCCTGTGATGAGCCAAGTCATCAATCCTCGTTCATCTTAAATAAATTTTTAAATTCAAATTTTATGAATGAAAAAAATTTATATAGAATTTTATTATTTAGTAAGTCTCACACTCGAACTGAATTAATCGAGATCAATTGAATTTTTTAATATCGTAATACACGTTGATAAAATATTTGATGATCGACTCTTGTCCATAAATCAAAGAAATGCTCCTATTTTCATCCTTTGAAATATATTTTTTTCCGGTTAGAAGAAATGTCAAGTATAGTACAATGAAATAAAATTTTAATAACTATTAAAGGGTTTTGGTAATTTTATAATTATAATCAAATTTGAAATTTATTAATTATTAAATAAGGACGTAAATTTCCCTAGGAAAGCTCTTCGGTGTCTTCTCTGGGTTTGCCCTCTTCATCTTTGTGCTCAGAGTTTGGTATATTATAGTGATTTTCCTCAACTCTTATTATTGGCCATGTGAATCTTTGGAAAGAAAGAAAATACGATCCTATCATGTTTTAACAACATGATCATTTCATAATTCAAATTCAATTCTTCATTTTGAATTTTCCTCTCGGTACCTGTATGAATTCGAACGTGTCATGTAATTACAAATGAAGAATCCTATCAGATAATACTTTAAGAAAAAAAAATATTATCCCGTAACTTTATAGTAGCCATTTTTCTTATCTACACTTTTTAAACTAAACTAAAAAGACAATAGAAGTCGTTTTCTAACCCTAGAAGAGAGCCCCTATATTCATTGGTGCATTACACAACTTTAGTCGCAAGCAACTTCTAGTTCATTTTATATTCATCAAAAGCAAAAGTTCTAGTTCCTCTTTTTTTTTTTCTTTTTTTTTATATATATTGTTCGGCCTTTATAAATATGAACCTTTTTTATTTGAAATCATTTTAGGATATCATAGGGTGGGAGCCACAAATGAAGTATGTAATTGATGCATGTGACATAAATCTTACAAAACAAGATTATAACGGAAATGTTTTAATGATCAAAAGGATAATTCTATTCTAAGCTTGTTATCGATATTCAAGATGATTGAATGTATGTCAATTGTCAAGAGTAACACTCCAAAAATATGAATTATTATTATTGTCCTCAACGGTCGACACTCGCTTCTCCATAGTATATAACGAAAAAGGCATTAATGCTTTCTCTTTCTTCTAAAAAAATCAATAATGGTTTTTGGATTATACAGTTCATTGTTTTGGCAGGTCCTTTTCGGGGTCTTCTTCACGTCAGCTCACTTAATTCCTCTTAGTTTATTACTACCAAAAAAAAAAAAAACTCATGCTTCTCTTCTATATGCCATTCTTTACCCTTCCATAAATATATATTATGGTAAGATCACGTACTAGCAGAAGTCGCTAACGGTTTAATATCGGGTCATATGCATTGAGATCGTAATCGGTCAATTTCACCAGCAGAATCTTCTTTGTATATATATAATGGTCATTTCGGTTGCCTAAATCGGTAAAGCTTACAAGAAAAGATGCATGATGAAACAGAGAGGGCCCCTCTTAATGGAGATCTCGACCTATCTATTTTCCCACTTTGGGGACCCTTTAGCTGAACAACCAATAATTCAAGGGGGATTGGAAAATGTTTTCATTGGGAAAAAGGACTTTGCTTTTAATTGAAGAAGTGTCGGTGAAGCTAAGTGTTGATACAACGTGCCGGATTAGAGGAATTTAATCAAGAAGTAAGAACAATGAACATTGGGTTATACGTGATAAAACTCTCTCAATGAGGGAAACGTCAACGGACAAAGTAGGAAATTCCACTAGATTGATAAACCGGAGATTACAACATCGAGATCACACTTGTGTTTCCTAGTTCTTGTTACAAAACTCAATCCGAAAAGAGTCTCATAATCTTCTCAGCTTTCTCACTCTGTGAAGTCTAGAGACTCCAAGAGAGTAAACCCAAGAATTCCCAAAAAGATTATCCGTGATTATCACACAACGCCTCTCTTCCCAAGACTCCACCTCTCATATATATAAATACAAGAATATATCTATAAAACTCTAGAATATCTCTTATGAATAATATCTTATGATTACATGAAATCACGCCCAAAACGGAAACAAGAATCGCTATGACCAACTCGCATTTCTGCAGTGAAACAGCAAGTTGCTATGGCAAAACCTCCCAGTGTTGCGATAAACTTAATAATTGTTGCAGCAAATCTCTTTTACAGAGAGCAACTCAACTCGGCCCCTTTCTCCTCATTTTCAGCTGATTTCATCGTCATATCCAGGTCTCTGGGTCCTCCGTCGAATACGACACATATCTTCAACACTAAGCTTTAAATCCTGGTAAAAAATTAATATGAGGACGAACATAGATTTATTTATGCAGTCTTGGGAACAAAGTGACAATGAATGAGTGAGAGAGAGAGCTTCTAATCGAAGGCACTCTTTATTTAGACGAATTATGAGCTATGCTTTAATGAATGACGATATGAGGTCCACTCTGTGAAAATCAGATGTCCAATTCCAAACTCCTGGATAATGATGCGGGCACGAGAGGGACGACAATACAATAAGGCACAGAAGCTTCTGGTTCATGTCGCATATTATTAGAAATGGCTGTCATAATCAAATTGACAAAGAAGAATGTACTGAGCGAGCAACTGACCTAAACAGCCCGATAGATTCCCCATAACCCATGCAGATAGTTCAAAGTCCCTGCAGGCAACCGTTTTGTGGATGCTGCTCTTCAGCAGTTGGGAGATTGTCGGCCCATTGTGGCGGTTGAAGCCCATCAAAAGCCCTATACTTGGGCCTGTAATGGGGCCTTTCGGGCTTGAGATGTTGAAGTGGCAATTTTGGACCCTACCCTGTAACCATTATTGGGCCAAAGGCCAAAGCTTTGTCTTGCTGTGCACGTTAATGAGTCGGTCCGCAGACAAGTCTTATTCATTATCTATCGTGCCTGACCAAAAAAGTATACGACACTGCACTGCACGGCATATCAGCCTGTCACTTGATAATTGCGGCTTGCACAGTAAGGCCAGTTTCGTTATCAAGTCCAAAGGAAAGGATCTCGAGCGTGGCTCCGCTTGACTGGTTCGGGTCCATAAGCGGCGGGAAGAGCGGGGACTGATGCATCAAGGAACAAAGGAAAAAGGCAGATGACGTCCGTTTAGGTTCAGGATTTTATTTTAATATTTAATTATTTAGGGGTTGAAAAAAAAAGAAGAAATTATTATTAAATATTTTCTAGGATGAAGAATAGAAAGCCCAAATTTAATCCGGCTGCGCCCTACTGGCGGCCTTGCAGGAGAGAGAGGCAGAGGGGTCAATGGTCAATCAATGAAGCAAATCCAGAGACAGAGAGACGAGGGGGAGAGAGCAATGGATATGGAAGAGGAGGAAGGCGGCAAGGTGAGGGCTTTGATAGAGAAGGCTACCAATTCCACGGCCAGGGAAGTTGACCCCCGCCTCCTCAAGTCCATCAAGTCCGTCGTTCGCTATTCCGACTCCGAGCTCCGGGTCGCCGCCCAAACTCTCATGTCCCTCATGAAGCGTAACCATTCCCAGGTTCCCCCCCTCTCTCTCTCTCTCTCTGCGCTTTCAATTCATCATATGTGCTGAATATTTGAAATTGATTCTGTGATTCTGTTTGAATTCGTTAAAATTTTCGCCTTATTTTGTTCAACGCTGCTGTTGGGCACTGCATCTCAAGAAAATGCCATTTTAGGGTTATTATTATTATTATTATTATTATTATTATTATTATTTCTTGTAGGGTTGATTGGATTCTGAGATTCGTGTGCCCTTGTTTCAGGTGCGGTACCTGTCACTGCTGATAGTAGATGAACTGTTTATGCGGTCGAAGCTTTTCAGGACCCTCATCGTCGAAAATCTGGATCAGTTATTGAGTTTTAGTGTCGGGTTCCGAAGAAATATGCCTCTTCCTGCTCCTGCAGTGATTGCTTCTTGCTTGCGATCGAAGGCGATTGAGTTTCTGGAGAAGTGGAACGCTTCCTTTGGCGTCCATTACAGGCAGCTCAGGTTAGGATTCGATTACTTGAAGAACACCCTCAGACTGCAGTTCCCTGATCTCCAGGCGAACGCAGCCAGGATTCAACAGGAGAGGAGGGAAAGAGAGATGAGGACGAGAGAGATTCTGCAGAAGAAATTTGATGCTCTCAAGGAGAATTTTGGCTCCATGAAGGACGAAGTCCAGTCCACGATCGATGAGATCGAGCAGTGTTTGGATATTGTTCGTACAAGAGACAAACTTGTGCCCCCTTTCCCCCTTGATGATGAAGATGTCGGTGAGTTCCGTTCACGTGAACTTCTGCAGATACGTCTCTCATCATTGAAAGAAGGGGAAAGAGTTCATGAGAACCAGGACAATAGAGTTGTGTTTGACACACTGAGAGAGCTTTATAAGTTCCTTGTCGCAAAGCACTTGGCTTCTGTCCAAGAATCAATCACGGTTGTCGTGCGAGCAGATGCGACAGACAGCAGGGTGAGGGACTCCACTTTGAAGGAGCTGATCAAGATCCAAAACAAGATTCACGACGTGAAAAAGAAATGTGAAGAATTAGTCAGCGAACCTTCAATTCCTGGAAAGCATGATGCAGAAGAAGAAGACGACTTCTGGGAAGAGGGAAAGGTCGGAGAGCTCGAAGACAGCACTACAAGGGCACCTAAAGATCGTGTCGAGGATCTGAGTCTGCCATCAACTAGTGGTGCGAAAGAAAATTCTAGATGTGATATAGAAGATTCCAATAGCGACAAGAAACCTGATTGTGCACGTGTTCCGGATGATTCGGGTTCTTTGAAGAGTAAGCTTTTGGCTGAAGCTCCAGTGGTGAAATGGGGCTCTTGTTTGGACAAGTGGGGTTCCAGCGATGGCGTTTTGGCTAATCAGAGGGGATTGGAGCTGGAAAGCCACTGGGGTCGGGTGGACTATGATGCGGTTATTCCAGCCGAAAAAATCGCAGAGTTGAATGTCCAGGCAACCGTTTACAAGGAAGAGCGAGCAACCCCTCAGCCTTGCCGTGCTCCTTTGAGCAATGGGGCACTCTGTCAAAGAAGAGATCTAAAAGTCTGCCCTTTCCATGGACCCGTTGTATCTCGAGACAATGAAGGCAGACCAATCAATCAGGGGCATTCAGCAGAAAAAGAATTTCACGAACCGGAGAATGATCTAGTGAAAACATTAGCTGAACAAGCTGTTAAAAATGTTAGGACGCGGGATAGAGAGGAAGGCGAGAGGAGGATGCATGATAGGAAAGCGCTGAAACGTGCAAAGCTCGCTAAAATTCGTGAACACAATGAAGCGGTTCTTAGGGATGCTGCATTGGCTTCTACTTCGAGGTCTGCAGCTATTGGGGAAGAAGTGGATGTGGCTGTGGGTGGAAAATCATCGGCTAGGAGCAAGAAGCAGACTCTTGCATCAATGCTACGGAAGAAAGCGACTGCGAAGGATAGGCTATCCCGGAGGTTACTGAATGCCCGTGCAGCGGATTCAACCACGACGCAACTGACCACTGATGAGGATCAACGTTACAGGGAAGCCTTTCCGAACCAGTGGTAGACGGGCTGTTTGTTCTGTAAGATTTGATGGGTTTTGCTGGCTTTCAAGAGCCCTGAGTTAAGATACAGATTAGGTTTTTTATCTTCATCTGAGGGTGGAAGTGGAAGCACTTTATTTCCAGGAAGAAGTTCTTGGTCGGCAAACACCTCGATAGTAACCTTGTACCACGGCTTTTCTTGATGTATTTATGTACATGTAAAAGATGGGGAGGGAGGCATTTCGCTTGAAGAGCCCTGAAATAAGCTCCATTTTTTATTCTTACCCATATCTTTGCTAGCCGGTGGAGCACCTGTATTTGTAAATTCAACAGAGTAGCGTCTTTTCTCGGCTTCTCGGTGAAGACAGAGATGGCCACGGACATGTTAAACCTTATCTCGATATGTTACACGTTTTCAAGCGGTGCCTGTCAACTGTTGGATCGATGTTAACCTGCCGATCGCAGTGGTCCTCCAAAGACCAATGTGGCAGTGGCATGTATGTGTGGTGTGAAACAAGTCCTGGCCAAGTGTGAAGTTTTCTCAAGGAATATTGGCATCTTCCCCTGAATATCCAGCACGTGCGTAAATAGGAAGCTCTTGTCTCACGAAAACGAAATGGAAAATCTTTTTCACGAGTTGGTAATTTCCACTGTTCAGATCAGAGAACTTAAAACCCTCGCACGAGAAAAGACGAATATTAGGGTTCTCCTCTTGCCTTCTCTGCCACCTCCTCGTTCCCCCCTTGCGGAAGTTTAGAATAATCTAATGACCAGTTCCTGGTTTCCCCCGATACTGTGTTCTTGATTTCTTTCCACTCACCCGGTGACATAAACATCGCCTGCTGTCTAATTTCACTCACACCCAGCTGAGCTCAGCTGCTTTTCTCTGTGTGTGTGTGTGTGAGAGAGAGAGAGAGAGAGAGAAGGGAAGGGAAGAGAGACTGCGGCAATGAACATGGAGGCTAGAGTCGGCGTCGTGAACTCCGCTACCCACGGAGGGGTTGTAGATAGTGGGCACCGGAAGTTCTTGCAGCCGCAGCAGCACAAGCCGCCGCCAGCTGCTCTGACCCAGATTGGGACGGCGCAGCAGCTTTTAGCCGGCGGTATCGCCGGTGCTTTCAGCAAGACCTGCACCGCTCCTCTCGCTCGCCTCACCATTCTCTTTCAGGTCCATTTTGGATTCTGACTCTTGGGTGTCATGCTTTCATGCTGTGTGCTATGTCGGAAAGTTTTGATTTATGGGGAAGGGCTATTTTGCTTGGAATTAGGACTTGTTCTTATATAGGTGTCTCGCATAGAGTTTGGCTGGAGAGGAAAGAAATGGTTTTGTTTGTGTGAAGTGGCTGTATCTGGTCGAGTGCTATGTCCGCAGGGCTCTAGAGGTAGACTGAGCTGAAGGGACGGAAATTCCAGCTTCCCTGGTAAAGGTGTTCCATGGGTTCCGTTTGTTGGTTGCAGAGCAGAGCTCGCAAGTTTATGTTAGAATCACATGTTCTGTACTTCACTTTGTGCCAATATTGTGTCATTGCTATCTGTTTCAAGAGTGAGTATCCTTTAACCGATCTCTCAGTAATCCGTGTCAAGTTGATTAGGCATTGCCACCTTTACGTGATTGGGCAACCTCGCCATAGATCCAACTGTTCATTATTGAATTCCCCACCCGCGCATCTCCCCAGTTTTTGCCCAACAATATGACAATTTCTCGAGCATGAAATTCTCTGTGCTCCTCTTGGTGCTTTTGTCTTTGTGTCTGAACTTTTTTATTTGTTTGTTGACTTCATTTTTGACATCCGATCTTTCTAGGTCCAAGGAATGCACACTGACGTCTCACTTTTAACCAAGGCCAGCATATGGCACGAGGCTTCACGCATTGTCAATGAGGAGGGATTCAGAGCCTTTTGGAAAGGCAATATGGTCACAATTGTCCATCGGCTTCCTTATTCGTCTGTCAACTTCTATGCTTATGAGCATTACAAGAGGGTTAGTACATGTTACCGCCAACCGTCTTGTCTATGATTCTATCCTCTTATCAGGACTATCCTGCTAACACTGAAAAAACAAATTATTTTCAGTTCTTGCATTCGGTAGTCGGAAACAGTCAACAGGGGAGTGCGAGCTCAGATCTCTTTGTGCATTTTGTAGGTGGAGGATTGGCTGGAATAACAGCTGCCTCTGCCACTTATCCTCTAGATCTTGTTCGGACCCGCCTTGCTGCAACGGTAAACATGCATACTGTACTTAGAAAGTAACTGAAAAATAATAGAGATCAATGAGATGGACCAGATGGAGATTTTGGGTGAAACCAACATTGGTGACTTAGAAAGTTATTTGTTCCAAGTAGAACCCTCAATCCCTACTTTCCTTGTTGGGTTTTGCAGAGAAATGCAGTATACTATAGAGGAATTTTTCACGCTTTGCATACAATTTGCAAAGAAGAAGGCTTTTTCGGTTTATATAAAGGACTTGGAGCGACATTATTGGTATGCTATTGCTTTGGCAGTACACATCTGTTCTGCTACCAATTTTTGTCTCTGTATGTAATTTTTATGTTGGTATTCCCCCTTATGTAGGGAGTTGGTCCCAGCATAGCAATAAGTTTCTCAGTTTATGAAAGCTTGAGATCTTTTTGGCAGTCCCAAAGGTAGAAACTTCACACTTCTTCTCCCATGTGAATTATCTTATGTTTATTCGTCCTGGAATTTTTTATTAGACTCCACGTATTGATGATATGTTTATACTCTTCTTAGGCCAAATGATTCAGCTGTGATGGTAAGTCTTGCCTGTGGCAGTCTCTCAGGCATTGCATCTTCAACTGGTAAATTATTTGTGTATATCTTTAGATGTCAATTTTCCCACTTCTTCTATATAATTTTTTTCTTCCATATCCTGATTGTCTCATAAAATTTTCAATTTGCTCCTGAAAATGGTGTAGCAACCTTCCCTATCGATCTTGTGAGGCGAAGAATGCAGTTGGAAGGAGCGGGTGGCAGAGCTCGTGTTTACAACACTGGCTTGTTCGGGACATTCGGGCATATTATCCGAACAGAAGGCTTATGGGGCTTGTACAGAGGGATACTTCCCGAGTACTACAAGGTAGTCCCGGGTGTAGGGATCGTATTCATGACTTACGAGACACTTAAGATGCTGCTGTCCTGAATTTCCACCGATTGTTAGCTTCCGTTGCAGATAATTGTTCCCATCGAACTCTGTAGGCGGGTAGGCTTAAATGAGAAGGAAAGATAGAGTAGGGATGTTTGAGATAGTGCATGGGTAGAAGTGAAAAAGAGGATGTACTGGAGTTATTTTTGTTAAGAGTCTGGCAGTAAATTTTCCCGTTGCTGCCACCTAATTTACCAGGCCAAAGTTTTTGTGTGTATAAGTTGTTAGCACTGGAACCGTTATTGTGTTGAGTTTCTTGCAGCGGCATATTATCAATCCTATCCCTCGAACGATTCTTAAAATGACAGGTCTCTTGCCAATACTGCCTGTTGCCTGCTTATCCACACGTTAGGCTCTGTTGGTTCGAATGTTCCTTTCGCATGAAGATATAAGACAGCATATGGTGTTGCTATATCGAAATCTCTCAAGGTTCCTGATCATTACTTCATCCAGTGATAATTGATTTGCAGAAGTAACAGCAATTTGTTGGTGGTTGAAGGAGCTTTAACGGCAGCTTCGACCTTTGACAGCAGCATTTTGTAACAAGTAGATTCAAAAGAGTAGCCTTAGCCTTTGGGCATAAGTTACTTATGAAAAAAAAAAAAACTCTTTTTAGTTCTCTTTTTGCTGCCTTATGATTGGTTATTGGACATACATCATAATCAGGGTTGGTTGCAAGTTGCATTCTCTGCTGATCGCAGCTTCTGTCATGTTGGAGATATTTTCGACAGCAGTGGCCAACCTTTCTTGTGAAAGAACATAGGAAAAAAGCGGAGGATATGGCAGCCTGACGTGTGGTTTGGTTCATTGTAAATCAGCCATCAAGGATCGAAGAACTTCTAAAAGTTCGTATTCCACTTCATAGGAAGAATAGATATCATGCTGTAAAAAGAAAAAGTTCCATGCTAGATATCATGCTGTAATAACGTCATTCGATATGGGCATGCCACTCTCACAACTTGTATAATTTGATTCACTGATAAAATGTGCCCGGCAGATAGCGACATCAGTCCCACCTTGTAGCTAAGCTGGCATATACATTCTAGAAAGAAGTATTACAAATAAAAATTGAGCACTTGTACTAAGTAATCGATTAATAAAATGGAATATGCTATAGGCGTGAGAAGTGGTTCCAAGTGATGAAGAGTGTCAAGGTATCATCAGAGATCTTTCCAAACGATATGCTGCCGTTCGAGTTCATTCAAAGACCGAAGCGTAACTATTTGTCATGATTGTTCGAGAGCATTTCACAGATCATAGATCACGAACATGAAGATGAACACGAACAAATTCTCCCAGGACTTTAAGAATATCCACCCAAGCAGAGGCAGTTACTGGGGCTGGCAAGATTTTGACAAGACACCTCCTTTCCTTCACAACCCATCAATTTTTTTGGCTTCTCAGAGAAAATATGTGCAGAAGCTGAAGTATCCATCTTAAGCTTTAAGAGATGCTTGAATTTCTTCCTTTGAAGTTGCAGAGTAGCTTCAAGCTCACAATAATTATATCTGGACAGAAGTGTCTTGATTAGGACTCGGAATATATGTAAGGGGGAGAGAATCTATCAAAACTGGTGAAGGGGAAGATCCGGTGATCGGATTGGTTCATCTTCGGAAAGCATTCAAGGCAGAGAAGATGTCCTCATCTGCTGAAAGCAGATTGAAATAAAAGAAGGCCCTTTGATCATGATTGGTTGCAGAAGAACAGAATCAAATCAAACCAACAAAAAGAAATTCTGACACCTAATCATATAAATGCCTACATATATATATATATATATATATATCCCGAGGTAGAAACAGCTCTTTGCACCACATTAGATCTTTTAGTTAAAAGTATAACGTATCATTTTCTAGTGACTTCATAGAGGCATATATAATTTCGAACACATCTAACTCTTTGCTTTATCCTCCATGATCACTCTCTAGCTAGAGAAATACATACACAAGTCCCTTGTTTCCTGCCAAAGTTTGATATTTTGCTGATCATATTTGGGTGAGGATCGGATAATCTGCATCCTGAGGTTTAGAAATCCCATTGACCCGAAACCATTTCTAGTCCTTGGGCTGCAGATTCTCTCTTCCTCACTGACAATGCCAACCTTCCTCTACCGGTACTACTTTCCTGACGCTTCTTAATTATTCCGCTTGATTTTTTCTGTAGATTAAAATAAAACACGAGAACTTTAAGAAGTCTGTAGTGTATATAGGTTTGCTAACACTTCTTGCATTTGTAAGATTATCTTTATACTTCAGGCATCAAAGCCGTTTTTGCGCCGCACTCCGATCGCCTCCTCCTTGCTCTCGGAGAAGTCCTTCCCGTCCTTGAAGATGAGAAACGCCATCATGTCCACATGGAAGAAAATGAAGCTCCCACGCAAATGAGTGATGCACGAACCGAAGTCCTTGCCCACCACGCAGTGCCAAGAAGGCCCATAAGCTTCATCAAAGCTCTGTTAAATGAACAAAGAGTATGATTGAACATCTTTCATATTCTTGGAAGAAAATCCTCTGCAGCTGAGGATTCCTGCAGCTGGTGCGATAAGTATAATAGGACTTTTAGAAAAGTAGGGATCCCTCAACTGCAGAACTGACGATCACACAACATTGAAAGTCGTAATCATTCCTCAAATTATCTCCTGATAATAAGAAGATATAAATTAGCAGCGGTACTGAAAACAGATCAATCTGCCTTTATACTCTCACAAGCTTAAAACCACGCTTGCCTTGATCGCATATTCAACTCTTACTGCTATATACTAATATAGTCACATTAGGTGAGATTCTATGAGAGGACTGTGGTAGGACCTGTTTGATATGATGAGCGATGGATTGACAATCGGAGGATTCATACAGATCAAGGGACTTGTACGCTAACTCCATTACATGGGCTTGCGTTTCCTCTGGCATGTCGGTTTCTCGCACCACTGCTCTTCCCTCCAACATCTCGATGAAAACTCTGGAAAATTTCTCGCTTTAGGAATCACTTTAGGGCCTAGTAGCAGAGAAAATTCATACATTTTCTGTATTTATGGGGCAGGTAGGTTAACGCTTCGATTAGCAAAAGGTGGTGTTGGTGTTGGTTGTAGTGGTGGAGATTCAAAGCTGAATCATTCCAAAAATCTTCTACCATATTAGAGAAAAATATCTCAATGTAAATGCCGTACGTAAACAAATGCGATTGAGCCAATTTTGCAATTGAAATCTTGGATTCTTGTTTCTCAGAAGAAGAAAGATTTCGTTGGTAAGTGCAGAAACTGGAGGCTGAAGACAAGGAATTGTGTGGTTCGATCCGGCTTGTCAGTTAATTCTCTGTTGTCTTGGAGCATGGAAGTGGTCCATGTAGAGTCGAGCATGCAGTTGTTGCGAAAAGGACTCCAACTTCTTGTCTGTGTTTTGTGGCTTACGAACATTCTGAAGTGTTAGCCATTCGTCATCCCAAAGGAACTAAAAGATATGCATTAGAAACAAATAAGAAGATTTCGAAAACGAGAATTCATTCGAACATTGCATTGCTCTGACACGGGTAAGTCAGTTCTTTGTTGAAGATGAATCAACGCAAGGAAAAAAATGAAAAAGAAACGAAAAGTACAGCCTGAACTCCGTGACAAACTATGTCCAATGAAGCAAATTGCCTACCTACCAGTCTAACTCTGAATTTGTGTACCGATCATTCCCGAAAACAGATTCAATAAGATTACAAGGTCGTCAATTTTCTCAAGAAACCATCCCAAAGAACCCAAGAAAAACTCCGATCTTGGTAAAAGAATGAATCTGAAGAAATAACATGTTTTGCTTTCTTCAGGAACTCCCTCATAATTACTTTGAACGGAGCAAGAACACGCTGAGTTCTTGACCGGGGCACTGGTCCGGGCTAATGAGGTGGAAGGACTCAGAGTCGGCGCTCCCCACAACGTGCTCATAGTTGGCCCTCATGTACATGAGCTCCTCTGATGATTGTGCTCCTACGCTGGGTGGTATCACCCCAGCTCCGACTGTCATGGATTGCATAGCCTTCAGGATTGAACGGCTCTGATCGTTCGACTTCCTCCTAACAGCAAACCCGAGCTTCTTCCCATTGCAGGAGAGGGTCCACATCGGGACTGAACGGAGAGTGCAAGAGTAGGCAGATGAGGAGCACTCGAGGGCGATTCTCATGAGTTCGCTCGACTGCATCTCCTTGACGAGCTGGTGGGTTGGGATGGAGAGCTCGAGGAGGAGGAAGGGCTTGGTGGAGAGGCGGTCGTGCTGGATACAGAACCACACATGGCCGCGGCGGGGCCCAAAGATCGTCCCGGTAACCATTGTCTTGGAGGGCCGTGGTGGGGCCGCAGATGGGGCAAGCGGGGACGAGATGCTGTTGGTCTCCACCTCGGAGTCCTCCTCACGTCTCGGGCCTGGTTCTTGGATGCTCTCAGCCAGTGTGTCTCTGAGCGTGGTGCTTATGCGATTCTTAGAGGAGGGGACGGCAATGGCGGTTGAGATTGAGGCGGGGTGGCAGGTGGTAGGGGAGGAGGCCGAAGCGGAGGGGGCGAAGCAGGGAAGTGCGAAGCGGCAGAGGGTGCTGATCTTGGTCATGAGTGGCTGTGTTCTTGGTCGGGTTTCCGAGAAATGGATTGAATTCTGGGGGGTGATTGAAGGTTTCGAAGGGGCTAAAGTTGGGGAAAACAATGGGGGAGGGCTTCTTCCTCTTCCCGGTAGCGTCTCGGAGAAGGGGAACTGAGAATAAAATACGTTTGCTGGTTCGTTATGTGGAGGGAGGAAGGAAGGCGGGAAGAAGGAAGGCGGATATAGCCGTTGGGGGAGGGGGAGGGGGAGGGGGAGGATCTGTGAAGTTAAGGAACAGAGGAGATGATGTGAGAGATGGGCTTGGGCCTACTAACCCCCACATATTTGGGCCACAGAGTTAACAAGGCCCAATCTTGGCAGGAGACAAAAGCCCGGTCCATTATTAGCTCATTGACGAAGACTTCCCGTCGAAGAAAAGGAAAACCCCGGCGAAGAAGAAATCCATCGTCTCCTCCATTTTCCGTTCACCGCTCCGTTTAAGTTTAACAAGAAAGGACCCGTACGGAATTAAAATCATTAGGGCAGTTCCATTCAAAGCTTCCTTCCCCGTTGCTCCATCATCAAACAAAACAAACAAACTCATCTTCTCTCTCTCGATCGGCCTTTGTCGCCACTCCATCTAGAGCCTTCATCCGTCCAGTCGTTTCGAGGGTTTACGTTGTTCTCCGACCTCGCATCGGGATCGTATCCGATTCGGACCAGCTGGAGGGAAACAGGTAGAAGCTCGAGCTGCGATGGATTGGGGAAACGTGACGGCTGAGGATCTGATTGACGCGCTTCGTGAGGTCGATTGGTCGTCCCCGCCCCGTCCCCTCGCGGAATTCTTCTCCAAATTCACCGTCCCCAGATCTTACGCCAAGTGGAACAGTCGCTTAAAATGCAACCTCTACTAGTACGATCCGACCCTGCCTTCCTGCTCGTTTCGTCCAATTGATTTGTTGCGTGCTTTGTCAGTTTGCTGCTGCTGGCTCTTGTTGTTTTGAGCAGCAATCTCTCGTAATTGTCGGAAATTCTTGGAAATGCAAGAGCCTGTCGTGTTAACCGGGTCAATTTTTTCGTAATTGGAAAACGTTTGCTCAACGGTAGTACTTCTCCCGATTGTTGTCGCAGATGGAAAAAAAATATAATTTGAAGTTGTGGCCATTTCCATTTTTTACAATCCAGTGTGTTCATGGAATGGCCTGCTGTCTGCCTCTGTTTAGGGAGCTGTTTCTGTTATTAGTTTACCTTATGATTGGAGGGAGGGTTGGTTTTTGGAGACTTGAGCGCATACAGTGAGATATTAGATTTGATGCAAAACAGATATTCTCTGAAAATGATGCATTTTTTCCTCCACAATATAAATATGTTTCTTCCGATATGTCTTGGCTCAATTTGGTGGTGGTTGGGTGCTTTCTGGAGCTCATTTAAGCTATTCGCTGAGTTCGTGCTTGTTTCGGCAGCCATATTCTCACTACTTTTGTTTCGACTGTGAATGTAGTGTACCCTTTGCATGTGTTGATATATTATTATCATAAAAGCCTTTCCATTTCTCTTTCTTAAATATGGCATTTGTGGGTTGCAGCTACAGAACCAACTATTTCATCATGGTCGTTGTAATCCTTGGTGAGTAGGACATTTTTTTTTCCCTTCTGGAAACTAGTACGCACAAGGTTCTTATTTCTTTTTGTAGATGGGCATATTCGTTTTTGACGGTTTTGAGTTTTACAGGGCTGGGTTTTCTTAGGAGGCCACTTGCAATCGTTGCTGCTCTTTTGACAGCTCTTAGCATTGCGATTCTAAATGACAGGTATGTATGCCTTATCAAATGACCCTTTAACATTTCCTAGCAAGGCATTTCCGAAGGACTGGTAGACCACTTGTATCTTTAATGGTTTGCTTTATCAATTTATTGGCATGTGTGGTGATACTGTAAGTGGATTCTGTAATGGTGCATTAGGATTGAGGGGTAAAGTTATTTTTGGCATGCTTCCTCCTGTTTTTACTATGTTCTTGTTTGCTGAGGTTATGTGATGCAGCTAGGGTTTCTTTCACAGTTTTGCAGGTTCTTTTAGTGAAAAGGTGACAAGAAGTGTGAGACAAATTTCACCACATTTGGCTGCCAAGATGAGGCCTCCTCACACGTATGTTGTCTTGTTGCATTCTTGCGTGCTAAAATCTAATTTTATTGTGTTGTTGCTAATCATACATAGACATGTATCTGTTTGCAGACCTGTCATTCGTGGGCGTCCATCTGCTAAAAGAGCAATTTTTATTTGTGGTCGGCCACGCTGGGTGTTTGTCTTGATATTTTCTTCTGGTAAACTGATGAAGCTCCTAAAATAAGTAGCGTGTCGTTCCCTGATTCTTTCAGTTAATGCAGCAATCATGAATATTTTGCTGTGTTTGCTCTCTCTTCAGCTAGCGTCAGCCTTTGGTTTGTGTCTTGCGGTCTCTTAACTGTCCTCTGGGCTTTCACCATTGGGTTGCTGGGTATGTATTTTCACTTATATTATAGTTTGTTGTATTTTATCATTTTCAGATATTACTACTGTTTGTTTTCTTCTTTCAACTTTTGACATTTTGATGTCATTTCCATCTTCTCTTGGTTATTTTCAGCCACTATCCTCCATGCGAGTTTCAGGACTCCAAACTTGAAAGCACGCTTGAATACATTCCGCGAGGAGTTCCGTGCAGTTTGGCGCAATTACAGTGAACTGTAATGCTTAGGGACTTGTGTGTGAAGTAAGCTCTTCACTGAGCAGTGCATGAGGTTAGTCCTCATATTGTATGTTGTTAGTCTGATAGTTAAGTAGCTTGCACCTTTCCTCTGGGAATTTTTCCTTCTTCAGGAAGGAGTATTTTCCTAATTTATTGTCATGTTGACTGATAGCTCAAATGCTGACAATAACCAAGGATATAAGTTACGAAATATAGTACAAGCGATGTACTCTTTGCTTTATGTTAGGTTGTTCCTGTCAATTGAAAATTCCCTGCGCTTGCGACCGGGTTAAAGCTTATTTGGAGCTACGAGCAGCAGCTGCTTCTTCCCTGTATGATGCGATGCAATAATAATGTAATCTTGTTTCTGCTGGAATATTGGGAATTCTCAGGTGAAGCCTAGGAAGTGGGGGCTATATCTTCAGATTGGACATTAAGGGGCTGGTGAATTGAGAGGAGAGGCGGCAAGCTCTTTCATGTTTTATTATTATTGTAAAAAATGAAACTGATTGTCTCTTTAATTGTTAGCAAATATTCTGCCAAAAAACATACAACTGCACAATATCCGCTCGTGTATTTCTGGGAATCTCGGTTGGCTTTGCGACAGACTTTTGATATTTGATTGCGTAGCAGATTTACACCTCCCCTCCCTCCTTCCCTCCCTGGCTGACTCCATTATGTAGTATCCATGTGGACAGGAGCATGAGAAGGAAAGGAAGTCTTTTGAGAGTGAATCTGTATCACCCAATCCATTCCCTTCGGAAGAGGATTGTTCGATTTGCATGAAAGGTCGAAGTATGATATATCTGATTGATTTTAACTGGGTAATCCTCCGGTAACGTGGTTGTTACTGCCATTTATGCTATAATCGTAGATGGACTCATTGAGTAAATTTCCCATATTTTATGACTGTACTCTACAATATGAAGAAAGAGAGAGGAACCCATCAAAAAATAAGAAAAAAGAAAGGAGGGCGGAAAGGAGGAGGATTCAAAGTGCTTATTTGTCCTGAATGCAGTCAAGAACCAAGGAACTTATAACTGTTAGCAATACCCCACTTTCTGAACACAAAACCGCATGTTAGTTAGTACGATTCGTCACATTTCTAAAATTTGCAGTAAACAAACAATTCTCTATGTTATATATTTGGAATTTTTATATCGGTGCTTTGCTTCTTGTGATTACTCCCACAAATACAAAGCGGACGGACGCTTTGATTTAGATAACAATTAATTATGTTATATATCACGTCAATAATAGGATTATCTGGAATTTTATATATATCGGCTGTTAAGAGATTGAAAAGGTGGTTTTGATGCTCCCACAAATGCGTGGATATTCAATTTAATTTCCACACAGTCTTTAGACAGTTTACCTTTTCTTTTTCATTCTTTTCTTTTTTAATATTGTTGTTGTTATTAAATTCACATACTCAAATCTGAAATTGTATTTGAGGGAAATAAGTATCGAATAGTTTTAATCAACTTGGTTAATAGATTGATGAGATCTCTCCCTCTAACTTTTTTAGTCCTTCTTCACACGTCACGGGCCAAGTGCAACTTTTCTTGGCGATTTTATATTACGGGCACAAAAACAAGAAACAATTGCTAAAGAGAGACAATGAGAAAAGGTGCTGTTGGTGTCTTCTTCTTTGCATTGTGTTCCACCACTTCCTTCCATTTGCCCCTTCCTTTGTGCTTGGACCGGGAAAGGAATACGCTTCCCTAAATTCCCTTTTATCATTTTTATGAGCCACAGTGTTTATGGGACCTGATTTGATTCATTGTTTATGTTAAAAAGAAAAGAAAAAGAACCCCCGAATTATTTGAACTGTGAGTCAAGTGCACATGATCATATCAAGTTTCACGGTCTAATAGAATATTCGAGGCAATTGTGTGTGGTGGATAGTCTTATGCCAAGCACAGAAGAACTAATAACTATAGAACGACCAAATATGCTCAATGTAAGATATTCTTGCACAGATCTAATCCATAATATAATAAACAAAAAAAGACCAACGCCCCACGAGGTAATTAAGCTGTATATCTTTTACCTTTTTTATTTTTTATTTTTTTCCCCCTTGGTGGGATACAAAAGGCATTTCACTGTCTGTATAAATTGGCTCTCCTCAGGCTCTGGCAGAAGTCATCAGAGCTCTCTGCCTTCCCTCATCCCTCTGTTGAAGTTAAGGAAGTGTCGAGGCAACATCGAAGAATATTGTCTGCAGACTCTACACGAAAGGGAAGAAGAAGAAGAAGAAGAAGAAGAAGAAGAGGAAGAAGCTTTCAAGCTAATATTGTCTGCTTGCTTGCATGCGTGCGTGCGAATAAAAATGAACTTGAGTTGGGTAGAGGCAGTGGCATCTGTATCAGGTTTCATGCTGTTTGTGGGTCTCATGTGTTGCTGCCTCAGCACCAAACCTCGCGACCTCGACCTCGGCAATGACACCGGTGGTTGCAGCTGCGATGGTGGTGTTTAGCTCTCTGGAAATCTCTGTGCCATGCTATCTCTGAGTTGATAAACTTCGGCCATGAGTTCCTCCTTGTTTCAGGCTCATCAGAGCATGCATATATAATCGGTTGCTTGTAACTAGGAATATATTGATCACAACTCTTCAAGCTTCTATTCATTCTCTTGTTCAAATTTTAGCAAGTCGATTTCGCGTATTGCCCCACAGCAGCATGCAATGTCGATAAACTGATGTCAAGGTCTCAAAAAAAAAATAAAAATAAAAAATCAATCATCGATCTTCTGAAGATTCACATGCCGAATTCCATTCTAAGTGTGGAACGCCTTTGTACCGAATGCTGGTTCTGCTTTTGCTACTATTTGATTGAGTTGATTTTCCTACTTGAGTTTTGAAACTAACATATGCTATGAAAACGAAGAAATCAAATGATATCCGTGCAAAGTTAATAATGTATTTGACCACTCGGGCAGTCCAAGAATTTGTCCTGAGTGCAGTCAACAACGTCCAAGGAACTCTGTTCATTACCATATCAACATCTTCGCAACTCGAACGTTTCAATATCAATATGGCTTATTTTTCCAAATGCACTTATCATTGCAATACCAGCATGCCAAAATTGCTAGATGAAGATGGATAGCTGCGGGGCATCAGTCCTGAATGAAGCTGCGGTCTCCAGCATTACGGAGGCCTGCAATGATGAACCTGAGATCACGAAGATTGTTTTTAAGTATCCAAATAAGAGAGATAAAACTATGAAAAGTTGTTGATATAGGGCTTTTACTTGGCGCCGACTGTTGGGTCCATTGTGCCTTTATAGACATGCAGCCTACGAAGGGTGAAAAAGTAAAGGAAAAAATGATTAGTGACACCGAGCTCAATGTTGTTCTCGAATCAGTTATCAGTTAATCGTTTCTGTTTACGCAATGGAATGATTACACAGAAGCCCACAAAATGAATCAATCATTGCCTTCTCTTTGTCATTCTCAGCCACTATCCTCCATGCGAGTTGCAGAACTCCTAACTAGGAGGCACATCTGAATACATTCCGCGAGGAGTTCCGTGCTGTTTGTTTGGCGCAATTAAAGTGAGCTGTAATTCTTGGGGACTTGCGTTTGAAGTAAGCTCTTCACAGAGCAGTGCATGAGGTTAATCCTCATTTTGTATGTTGGTGTCTGATGTATATATAGTTATGTGTGATCTTACCAGTTGCTTGCATCACTCTCTCCACGGGGAATTTTTCCTTAAATTTCCGAAGGAGCATTTCGTTCCTAATCTATTATCATATGGTTGACTTGATTGCCCTATGCTGATAATAACCAAGGATATAAGCAAATAGAATATATATAGTAGTAGGACAAGCAATATTGTACTCTTCTCTTGATGGTTAGGTTGTTCCCGTGAGATTCAAATTCCGGAGCTTTCAACCCGGGATAAGCTTATTCGGAAGTTACGAGCACCAGCTGCTTCTTCCACGTAAGATGCAATGCGATAATAATTTTATCTTCTTTCTGCTGGAATGTTGGGGATTCTCAGGTGAAGGCTAGGCTATGGGGGGCTATCTTTAGATTGGACCTCAAGAGGGAACTGATTGTCCCTCTAATATTTAGCAAATTATTCTGCCAAAAACATATAACTGCACAACTCTGGAACCTCTCGACGATTCTGCTCATCTATTTCCGAAAATTTCAACAGCCTTTACGACGACTCGGTATTACTTGATTGTGTAGGACATTTACACCTTCCCTCCCTCCCTGTCTGTCCGACTTTATGACTCATATATGCATCCATATATAAGTCGTATGTATGCGTGGATGTATATAAATCAATACATGGACATGAGCATGAGAAGGAAGTCTTTTTAAGAGTGAATATCACTCATTCATTAATTAGGGAGAGGATCGTTCAATTTGCACGAAAGATCGCATGGGAAAAAAGAAGGATGGTGTCTCGTTAATGATATTATTGGGTAATGCAATAATTATTGTGGACTCATGGTAAATCTCCGGTATATCGTGGACTCATAATAATTGAACATGGACTCATTATTCCCATATTATTGTGGTTCTTTACAAAATGAAAGGGAAAAAAGAAAAGGAGGGGAAAAAGAAGAAGGATTAATTAATGTACAGCGAGAAAACAAGGAGGATTTAGTGTACACTTGTCGATTTCATTATTATAACGTACAATTGATTAGTGGGTCATCAACGGTATGTGGAACAAAAGAATCAAATGCTCCAGAAAGGATCAAAAATTAAAAGAGAAAACAAATTAATAATTTCGCATGTTTAAATGGATGAGGCAATGTGTAAATGCATCAACAAAATATTCTCGTCAGACAAGAAGAGATCTTTGCTTTGTTGCATTTTTGAAAGCTGAAGAGCCAGGCGGGTTTTATTGGACCGAAATCCCATCTTTTTAGCCTTAGGGCAGCTTCATTGCATGGAATTAATTAAAAGACTTTCACATACTTTTAGCATGCGAATAGTGAAACCAGCAATTCGCATGTTTAGTAAGATCAATCACGTCACAAATTCCATCGAAACAATCGTTTATGTTATTACGTCACGCAAATAACTGAATTACCTGAAATTTTAAACCGGCCACTACGGATGGAAAAGATGGCTCGCATCTTCTGACGCTCCCACAAGCACAATCTTAGTTGAATTAATCTAATTTCCACTGAATCTTTAGACCGTTTAGCCTTTCTTTCCTTTTTTTCTTTTTGCTATTGCTATTATTGAATGAATGATGAAATCATCCTCTTTTCTACCTTTTCAGAACAACTTCTTCTTCTTCTTCGGACAGCACAGGCCAGCGCAACTTTTTCTTCGTGCTTTTGTTTTATGTGCACAAAATAATTGGGAAAGTGAGAAACAAAATGAATAACGACATGCGCTCGGCATCTATACACTGGCCCCCCTTGACTCCTTCGTTGCTTGGACCGGGGATGGAATACGCTTTCCTTTTCTTATTTTTAGGAGCCACAACGTCTATGGAATTCCGGGCCTATGGAATTGCCATCGCGACCCGACAATATTCATTGCTTATGTAACGTAAAACTCCGAAAGCGTTCAAACTTGTGTACTTTGCACGATTTATATCAGGTTTTGTTTCAAGGTCTAATAATAGTGCTCGAGGCTTGTGTATGATAGAAAATTCTTATGCCATATGCTTTGTGCAAAGCAGAATCTTCGCAGGAGGTAAGTTTCATGCGATAATTCATTCTTTTTCTCTTTCTTTCTTTTGCGGTGGATGCAAATGAAATGTCAGTGTTCATATAAATCGGCTCTCCTCACGCTCGGGCAGAAGTCATCAGAGCACTCTGCCTGCCCTCATCCCTCTGCACACACGAGGGAAGAAGAGGCTTTGCAGAAGGCTCGATATTGTGTGCGGTGCGTGTAAATAAAATCAACTTCAGTTGGTTAGCGGCAGTGGCATCTGTATCAGGATTCATGCTGTTAGTGGGTCCCATGTGTTGCTGCCTCAGCGCCAAACCCCGCAACCTCTCCGACATTGGCAATGGCACCGGTGGCTGCAGCTGCGATGGCGGTTAGCTGGCGTTTAGCCCTCTGGAAATCTCTCGGTAACGCTCTTGTAAGTTGGTAAAACTTCGGCGCCGAGTTCCTCTTTCCCTGTTTTAGGTTCATCTGACCATGCATATAATCGATTGCTTGTAACTGGGAGTTGGTACATGCGAGATCATAACCGTTCATTTTCTATCCATTCTCTTGATCAAGTCTCAGGAAGTCGCCAATGAACTGATGTCACGGCGTCGAAGAATCACTGATCTTCTCAACATTTGATTGTGCCAATTTGACCTCATAAAATTCTGACTGATTTTTGGAACTAACATATCAGTTGAAATATAACAAACAAACGAAATCTGTGTGCAATGTATAGCTGCAGTGCATAACGCCTCAGTCTGCTCATTTATGGTGTGTTTGATTTTTGAATTGAGTTAAATTTTAATTTTAATTGGATTGTAATGATTGTTTTATTGAATTATGAAAAAAAGTGTAAAAAAATAATGAATAGTTAAGAGAATTTAATATTAAAAATTAAGTTAAGTATAATGAAAGTGTATATGAATTTATGTATGGACCTCACCTTTTTTACTTTGAAAAATTAATTTTTATAGTGTAGTGGGTAGAATTAAAGTTAAAATTAAAATTTTAAAATTCGATTGCGAAACCAAACGGAGGATTAACCACTCGGGCAATCCAAGAATTTCTCCTTAAAAAGGTCAAGAATCAAAGTACTGTTCATTCCCCCATATCAACATCTTCGCAACTCATCAGTTTTCCGAATTCATAATTTGCACATGAGAGCAGAGATAATACAGATGCAACCACTCATCAATGTGGTACTTGTAAATTCTCTGATCAACAATAAGCATCAGCATGGCAAAATTGCCAGACAAAATGGCTGAATGCAGGTCATCAGGTTCCGAAGCTGCGGTCTCCAGCATCACCAAGGCCGGGAATGATGAATCTGAGATCACGAAGAATGTTTTAAGTATTTGAATAACAAAGAATACAATGAAAAGTTGTTATAATAGGCTTTTACTTACCCCTTGTCATTGAGTGTTGGATCAATAGTTCCTGTATAGACATGCAGTCTAGGAAAGGAAAAAAAAGTGTTTAGCAACATTGAACTCATGTTTTTTCCTTGAATATTATAAGTCCACTGTTTCTGTTTATGAAATTGAGTTTGATGGAAAAATTACCCGGGGAAGTTTTCACTAAGCTTCTGGAGAGCAGGAGGACAAGCAACAGCTGATATCTGCAAGAAAAAGGTTTGTAAAATGTTCTGCGTAAAACAGAGAAATCTCTTCGTGAGCCAGAAAAGGTTAAAATAGATGTCTACGTTGCTCATACATGAAAAGGCCGCTCCAAGTATATGGCATTACTAAACATGCCAGACCACCCAACATAGTCTTATGTAAATGCAGCATAATGATGTGCCGTGTGGGTTAACATTTAAATCAGTTTCTGAAGAAAAAGAAAGAAATTTTCTTGGGGAAATGGTTAATCCAAAAACCAAAGTAATCCTCAAACCCTCTCAACTCACACAAGGCCCTGAGCCAGGTTGTCCGTCAACTAAGCATATAAAATTTGTGGAATTGAGGTTGTGACTACATAATGTGCTAAAACTTCAAACATGGGGATTGGTTGATGCTTTAAAATTCTTAGACACCGCTATATGTGTCAACTGATGGATACTACAAGCACTGCACTGTGCGTTGCATTTTATATCCAGGATGAACCACCAAGGCATCTATTACAAGTACTCACAAGTTTGATTTGCTTGCTGCCAACCCCGCGATCCTTGATAAGGTTGAGGGCAGTCACTACTGTTCCTCCTGTAAGTAACACGAGGGAAAAAACGTAAAATAAGAATAGCCACATATTGAATCAAGCCAAATTCCTTCCAGATAAAATAAAACATATACGGAAAAACATTATTACTTTCAAAAGAGGAAATCGAGCTGACTTCAGATTAGTGAAGCTAAAAAGGGTCGATTTAAAAATGTCCAAATGGTTCAGCAAAGGATAAACGACCCCGTATACCTGTTGCTAGCATAGGATCAACCACAAATACTCTAGAATTTTCAGGAAATTTGTCAGGTAACCTGCGTGTAGAAGATAAAATGTCTGAAATAAGCGCTTGTCGTAAGAACATCTCAAGAAGACTGAAGTACACAAAATCAGGCAATCAAAGAGGAAACTGATCTGTCATTGAAGTGATGTGAAGCATATTCTTCCCATCAACTGTCAGATAAAAAGTTGATGGAATTCTTACTTGTTCAAGTATACGGTTGGCTGAAGAGTCTCCTCATCTCGGCTTATCCCTAAATTAGCAATTGCAAATGTAATAAATATACAGAAAATAACATAACGAAGGTGCGTATACATTTTATTATAACAAGAGAGAAACAAGCCAAAATAATTGAAGTTAAGTACAGGGAGTATATGCTCATTGTCATGGGCATAAACCGGAATATACCCTCAAGTCAAAAGGCTGCAACTTTGGCAGCATTGTTTTATTAAGGTAACTCTTCTTCCGTAGGCTTTTTTATGAGAAGTAAGCGAAGTGAGGCAAGATATCTCAATGATGCAAACTTCCATTTGTGTTCACTAGATGACAAGATCCGAAGTTTTCCTACCTAGGTGGTATGTCTTCATTGCAGGCAAGATTGATGATGCATGTTCAGCAAGAGCTAGACCAGCTCTCAAGATTGGAACAACCTGCAAATCAAGGAGAATGCGAATATCATTCGAGACAGCAGCAACTATGATTTCCACTGAAAGAATCCCGCCCCTCTGTCCATTTCATTATAGGCCAAATGTGGCAACTAACTAGAAAAGTTTGAATTATGCGAGGAAAAAAAAGTAGTTAAGTCGATATTCACTAACCATGATAGGTTCTCGGGGATCAATAAATTCAACGGAGGCCACGCCCAACGGTGATTGAATTTCCCCGGTAATGGTAGGCTAGCATAGAAAAAGAAAATAAGAATAGTATCGTAGTCAGTATTATGGATTGATCTAGTGAAATGTCTTCCTAAGAGTATTATAAGATATTTCTCCTCTCAACAAGAAATACATATGCTTGACCTTATTATAAAGAACAAAAGGAAGGCCTGGTGACAAGGGCATATTCTCGGTGGGGATAAATACCAGATTCAGCAAAAGAAATGACAAACGCAAAAGATCAAAACTCCCTTGCAGACAGTATGACACTCACCAACCAATCTCTCGCAGCTTCATAAATAAGCAGCCTTCCCAACTCTGCCATTGCATTTTCTACAAATAAATGCAGTCAAAATAGATGAGGATCTGAGAAAGCATACTTTGAAAATGAGATCACTGAATTCGACCAAAAGCAAAGGTGCCAAGATGAATGCATATATCTAGGAAAAGCACCAAAGGAGAGGATAAAAGAAAGAAAGCAATTACTGAAAATGGGGCAAGGAGTTTGTTCATTCCTCAGAACCGAAACCCAATGCTTAATCAACGGATGCGGAGGTACAAAGACCTGAAAGCAGAAAAATTGCATTCAATGAGGGATACAGCTTAACATGCATGAAGGAGAGAGAGAGAGAGGAAAAGGGGCAGTGACTGACAAGCATTCTGTCCTCCGAAACGGACTTAGGCTCGGTGGCCATGTGAGAATTTACGGCGAGATACATCCGGCGTCGACTAGACGAAAGCAAAATCTGAACAAAGAAGACAAATATGAATGAAGTTACTGCAGAATCGAAATAAAGCTTGACCGGGAAGCCATATACAACAGGATGGCCACGCTCCACACCGACTCCCCAGTGTGGTTGCCTTGCAGATACAACAGATTCATTACTAACATTGATCGATTACTTCAGTTGACTTGCAGACGAATGGGATTCCGCATCTCACTTCGGCAAATGTGAGCTCGATGATTGATTCTTCGGCAAAGGAAGAAGCTTTACCTTGGAAGAGGAAGGAGGAGAGGAACTGAGTGGCAGGCGGGAAGGAGGAGAAGGCTTAAGAAGAGGACATGAGGGAGACGTGGTACGCAGCGAGGCGGGAGAGGAAGAAGAGTAGGAGCCGAAGCGGCTGCTGACAGTGAAGCTGCTGCAGGACGAAGCCATGCTTCCGAATCCTGAAGAAGAAGAAGAAGAAGAAGAAACGAACAGAGAGAGACAGCAAGAGAGAGAAAAAGGAGTTTGTCTCTCGGACATCGAGGTTGGATTTTCCTTTTCCAATGAGATTCGATCTCATGGGCTTGGCATGGCTTTGATTGATTGCTTGCTTCTATTATGGGCTCAATCTTCTATCTGTTAATGGGCTTTTTACTTGTATTAATTGGTGTAAGATAATACAATTGGCAGTTGAATAATATATGTTAATAATCTTATAATGTCACTCTTGTGTTGATAAAGTGTTTTGACTTGGTTAAAAATTCCTAGAGTAGCCAACTACACCCAACTCAACCATAAAATACAACCTCTAATAAGTCTTCTTCCTTCCTTATTTTAATGTTAAATTTAACTCGACCACGAAGTTACACATCGTTTCTCATCGTCCTCGTCCATAAAATCGTCCATTTTGTCGTCTGTGTCTGCAAATACTTCGGAAACAACTAACAAGAGAAAAAATAGAGAGATGGGTACGTACAGTGCATGGAAGCATCATCAATCACTTCATGCACCCGGAGCATCCACTCGCCAAGTTTGAGTGCCACGCTGAGTTTGTGCTAGGGGCGGGGGGAAGCGGTTCTGGTGCAGCATTTGCGGCTTCAACCTCCACCAGAGTTGTGCTACCTGCCCTGCGAGTCTCTCCTCCTTCCTGCACCCGGCGCACCCTCTCAGCCTAGTGCTCCGCAAGCCCCAGGGCGAGCGCCAGATCCAGCGGGTGTGCAATGTGTGCGGCGAACAAGTCGAGGGGCTCTTCTACAGGTGCAAGGCCTGCGAGTTCGACGTCCACCCAGGCTGCCACCGCTGGTGCGCCATGCCATGCACCCGGAGCACGACCTGACCCTTCAGAATCTGCCCTCCGGGCAGTGCTTGGTATGTCGGTGCACTTGCACTGGGTGGCGATATAGATGCAAACTTTTGTTGCGCTGAGATCCACTTCACATGCCTCCTCGTCCCGTGCCACAGTTCGACGGGATCATCCCGTGCAGTACCGCCTGCGCAATATCATTACGGGACAGCCCCATTCCCTTACCATTCGACGAATACGTATCATGGCGATCCATTACATACAACAATGGCACGTACGGGTGGCCCCATCCCTGGCCTGGGAACACCAATTCGAGCAAATAACGATAGGGTACGGAGAATAATCTATGGGATAGTAGGAAGTATAGTGCAAGGGGCTACAACTAATGTGGTTTTTTTTTTTTTTTGAGTGCAATGAAAGATAAATCATAAATAACTAATAAAAGTGATACGATTAGTTCCCGTTAGAAATCAAATCTGCGACCTCTAAATCAACAGGTGAGGGTGTGCGCCACTGCGCTACGCTCTCTTTTGAGATAACGAATGTGCTCTTTGGAGGGTTGGATTTCTCTTCGTTCTTCTCCTGAATGAATACAATAAATCCGGAATGGAAGTTATTTCTTTCTTAATTAAGGATCTTTCCATGTAACCAACCAAGCTTTACGTCCACGCAATGCAATGGCAACAGATGAAATATTGCATGAAATTCTTTCGCATATTATATTTCAAAAGTTGTTCAAACATAATTATTTAGCGAGACATAAAATATCAAAAATCGACCTGTTGGGCATAGAGTAAATTACAATTATCGGGTCACTTGGCAAATAAAAAAGAGTTACCGGGATGTTTCTCCTTTAATACAAAGCATAGATAGATATAGATATAGATATGGATAGATATGGATGTAGATATAGATCGATAATCAAGTGTAATATGATTGATATATCTTTTCTTATACTTGCAGTAGCTCGAAGAATCAACTTGCAAAAAAAAAAAAAAGGAAGAAATTATATTATATAAAGTATATTTATAGAATCATAAAACACCCCAAACCGTATACTTGTCTGAATTACATTTTTTAAATTTTATTTAAAAGAATATAAAAAAAAATCTAATGAAATTTGACTTAAACGTTTTGGGTGCAATAGGATTTGATTTTGATGTGGTGTTTGAGAATCGATTTTTCGCTTGATTTGCATAGGGGACATGAAGGCGGCGGCGGTGAGCCGTGTCCTGCGGGTGCGTGTGTAGAAATGCAGTAAACATCTCAAATTAAAGATTATGATGTTTTCACTTACCAAAAAAAAAAAAAAAGAAGGATTATGATGTTTTGGCTTCTTTTTTTTTCCCTGTTTACTGGTATGAATGAACAATCGGGTCGGCGCTAGATGATGAGGATCGCCTGTTCGACTTTCGATGGGCAGCACACAGAAGCAACAATCTGAAAATTGCTGTAGGATTTCTACTTTGATCTTCAACCTGATCCATAAATTAAAGTTGCAATTTAAAACATATATATCCTATCTTTTTAATGAGTTCAAAAGTTAAAATTTGTGCCCATTTAAGTAAATCAAAAAATTATTCCCACAATAAAATCTCACGCCTAAATAGGATCCTTCCTATCCGTATAGATATAGATTTCCTCGACAGAATCTAAAAGTATCGATTGATCCTTATGCATTAGTCAGATATAAACACCACCACCCCCACCACATCATTATATTAT
Source organism: Punica granatum (assembly GCF_007655135.1). Lineage (NCBI taxonomy): Eukaryota > Viridiplantae > Streptophyta > Magnoliopsida > Myrtales > Lythraceae > Punica > Punica granatum. The sequence continues at coordinate 1,111,982 of NC_045127.1, read as the reverse complement.
TATATAAACTAACCCTCGTACGCAGAACATGTACAACGAAACCAAAAATTCACTCACCCTCCTGTTCTGTTCTTCTTAAGCGCATGGCGATATCGAAGTCTTTTGAAAGCAAAGGTGAAGGTGGACCAGTGGACCGGGACGCTGTGGCGTCACTTTCCTCTCACTTCGGCAATCTACAAATCGTCGATGATGCTTCCACTGCGGATGCAGATCATGATCAACCCAACTGCGTTCAGGGTGGCAGGACAACATCCTGCTCCGAATCTTCCGACCCCTCTGGATCATGTGATAATCTACCTCGTGACAACAAGCTAGCTCATGAAGTTTATGATGATTTTGACTACCAAGAAGATGAAGTATGGTCTGATGCTGATTCCAATGACTCAAGCTACTTCTTGGACGATGACATATTGTTTTCCGACGATGGCCCGCTCTACGTGGTGCGCGACTATTTCCTAGCTGACGCTGGGATCGCAACTCGAACTCAACCTCCCTCCGCAGACAGGGTCATCTTCTCGATCCACTTTAGCGTGCATATGTCATCTCCGGGCATCCGCGATCTATCCGACAGGGTTAATGATACAGCCATCCAAGCCCTTGCTGATGTCCTGATCAATTCAAACGGGGAGGCCATTGCCCCCTTCTTGTCCTCGCTCGAAGTCCCAGAAGATCACCACCCACTGATTCTTGAACGGATTGTCAACACGGCCAATACGATGCTCGCAGATCCTCGGCATGCTCTAAGGCAAATATTCTCCATGCATGTATTCATATCAGATGGTGAGCCGGCGGTGGAGCAGGCGATAGCTCCTCCTGAATGGGAAGCTACACCCACCGATACAAGAGAAGTCACAAGAGAAGAAGAGAATTACTCGTATGGTATTCCGGCCACAGAATCTTCGATTAAAGCCTTGAAGAGAATCAGCTCCGAACGGCCCTGTGACGGCCAGAGCAAATGCTCCATATGCATGGAGGAGTATGAGCTCGTCGAGATGGAGATGAACCTAACGGAGATGCCGTGCTCTCATGTGTTCCATTGTGATTGCATCGAGAAGTGGCTACAGACGAGCCACATGTGTCCGCTCTGCCGCTACCAATTGCCATGCATAGAAGCCGACTCCGGGGATCTGTTCCCCTGAGAATAGTAGCTTTGCTCGCCCCCACCCTCCTCTAATTATTTTGGTTAGCATTCCTTGGTTGTACGGAATATTCAGTAGATGAGAAGAACATGTAGATTGCATGCTACAAGCAATAAAAGAAAACTCTGGATTGTTTAGGGCAGCCATAAAGTGAATAACAATCTAGATGACAATATTCAGTAGTAAATATAAGACTACAAGTCTCTTTATTTAAGCAAAGACACAGTTCAAATATCTAAAATCATCTTGATTGAGAACCGACACAATATTGTCAATCTCTTCTTGCCCAGAGCCAATGGAATGAATCAGCCAAATTAAATCGCTTCAAATTATATCTCCCCATCCCATAGTTCTTTCACGTTCTTGTACGGGCTGAGAGTCTCGTGGACAAACGAAGTTCCTCTAAGCAGCCTTGCCTGCAATATAAAAGGGAGTAGCAGAAGTGAATACCAACCATCGCTTAGCAGGTAATGGCTGATAAAAGGCATTTGAACCATAATACTTACTATGAAGAGGATCATAGTTACTATTGTTACCATAAGATGCAAAGCAATTTTGAACCATAATAATTACCTGCTCAATCTGATCAAACTTGGAGAACAGCTCATCAGGGATGGACCAGTCAAAGACATTGAAATTCTCCTTGATCCTGGCCTCATTAGTACTCTTCGGGAGCACACTGTGGCCCATCTGTAAGCCCCACCTCAATGCAACCTGCGCAGGCGACTTCCCAAGCTTCTCTGCAACCATGTTCAGTATCGGATTCTTGAGAACCTCGCTCTTGAGCCATGTTGAGCCCGGAGAACCAAGTGGTGAGTAACCCTAAAGATCATATCACAGAGCCAATGAGTTCTATGACTTCAGAAAACAATCACGTCATCCGTTGAATCATGGAATCGAAACACTTCAAATTCACACTCACGCTCAGGTGGACTCCCTTGGCTTTACAGAATTCATGTAGCTTCGCTTGCCTCCACGAAGGATGGCACTCCACCTGATCGACAGCAGGGGGAACACGAGCAACTTCCAAGAGGTCCCCTAACTTCTTGGTGGAAAAGTTGCTGACTCCAATTGCCCGAGCTTTACCAGAATCATAGAGCGCTTCCATGGCTTTCCATGTGCTTGGTATGTCAGGCTGAAGGAGGTTTTCAGGCTTGAATCCAACAGATCCTTTCTTCATCTTTACTGGCCAATGAATCTTTAACGTATAAGGAAGCCACAGTCAGCTAGTTGAAATTGAACAGTTGAGATCAATGTATACAAAAGATCAGCGCTACCATTCATCATCAGCTCTACACCTTTTCTTGGGTCAGTGTACTAAATAACACAGAGTTGTCGCTAAAGCTGCAGGGAACCAACTATGCAACTTCCTAGAAAACGAATCAAAGGTATGTTTGACATAATAAATAAAATAAATAAACAACCCTGTCAAAATACACTCACCAGGTACAGATCTATGTAATCAAGCTGCAGGTCTCTCAAGGTTTTCTCCAAGGCCTTTGGTACATCTTCAGGATCATGATCAGTACACCTACAAGGAATTGAGAGAGAGATCAGTGAACCTTCACTATATTGAGTGGATATCACAATAGAATTCGTAAAGAGATGAGAATGGTAGAAACAGTGGCTCCAATAAATGAAAGACTACAACGTCAAGTCAGCTGCACTCCTAATTGAAGTAGTATACGGGGCAGAACTTGTAGATTTACCAGAGTTTGGAGGTGATGAACAATTCCTCACGCTTGACCACACCATCTTCAAACAATTTCTTCAAGACGGACCCGATCTACATGGGAATAGTTGTCCAAAGCACAAATTAGGTACGAGAAGAACTTAGAATTAGAATTAAACGATCATAAGAGAGAAAATGGGTTTGACTCTTGCCCGATCAGTTGGAACAAATGATAAAAGACTGCTCATTCATGAATACGGGTTATGAAGTATAAAATGCTGCCCGTAACTCAGCAAGATTATAGAACAACATTATAGCACAGCATTAGCAAAAGCAATTTCGAGCTATTTAACTACAACTCCCATGAAAGGTCAGCTTAAATTAGAAAATCAGTGATAAATAAATAGCAGAACAGAGAGATTATAAATCTAGTCTGGTCCGGGTACCTCAGCTTCATTCCCGTAGACTTGTGCACAGTCGATGTGGCGGTATCCAATCTGCATCACGAAGAATGACGAGCTGATCAACAAGGGCGAGTCATGAATAACTGATTAATCTCGCAACATATAAACAACTATAAGGCATTCGATAATGGAAATGTCCTTCGGAAACATCTTTCTATTGGGATTCTTATGAGCATTCTACAAGTTGGCGATGAAATGAAATGCGCAGGCAATTGATATCAAGCGACAATGACACCAGTTCGTCTTTTGATTTTCTTTTAAGAGAACTGCAAAAAGAAACTTAACATGGGTTTTAGGCACGATCGATCAGTATCGCTACAATGCAGATAATACAGACCGTATCGTGGGACTGATCTTCAGAACGAAAATCAAATATCCAAGCATTGTATTGCACCGGTCATCTCAAGCTAATGGGATCATGAAAGAAGCAGCAGTAATAGCAAAGGGAGAGAGAACCCAGGCGGATAGGGGGCTCGCTCGCTGGGAGGAGGGGGGGAGGGAGAAAGAACCTTAATGGCGGCCGCGACAGCGTTGCCGACGAGCGAAGGCTCGGACTGCCAAGTGCCCAGGCCGACGGAAGGAATCTTGGCTCCGGTGTTCAGCTGGAAGAATCTTACGGCATTCGCCATTTCTCCGTGAGAGAGAGAGAGACAACAGAAAGGGGGGGGATTTTGATCAGAGGAGAAGAGCCTTGAGAACGTGAGTGAATAGGGAGACGAAGGAAGCAGGCAAAAATGTGCTTTGGTCGGCTTTATTTATATATTTTATTATAGAGGGAGGGGGAGGGGGAGAAGGCAGGCTGTTGAGTGTTAAAGCCCAACGAAGCCGTCTGCGGCTCAACGACAAAAAGCTAAAGTGTGGCGGTGACTGGGAGAGATGCTTCTCGTCGTATAGCAACGTGTCCTTAGCTCCGTCATTGCCGTCTCCAATTGCCCAACACCTTTTTCTTCGTTTTGTTTTAATTTGGGAAAATGTCAAATTTGGTCCTCAATCTTGAGCTCTTTTTCTATCTTAGTCCTAAACCTTTTCTTTGACTGAATTTCTTCCTTAATCTTTTCCGCGCTGTATGAGTTCAGTCATTTCATCCAAAATTCCGTCCATTTTCCCTGACATCTATATTCTTCAAATGAGAGTGTACCACGTGCGTGATAGATCACTACTACTCTAAATCGATTGTTATAGAACAAATTCGATTTTTTTTTAATCAGACCTGTAAATCGGACTAAGATATTTTCGGTTTCTTTAGGATTCCAGCCATCTGTTGGTGCGTGAGACGATGAAAGAGAAGCAATGGCTGGAATCCTAAAAAATCGAAAAATATCTTAGTCTGGTTTACGATTCTGATTAAAAAAGAACCGGATTTGCTTTATAATAACCGGTTTAGAATAGTAGTAATTTGCCGCGCATTCTCATTTGACGAATATACATGTCAAAGAAAATGAATGGAATTTTGGACGGAAGGACTGAATTCATACCGCGCGAAAAAGATTGAGGACGAAATCCAGTCAAAGAAAAGATTTAGGACTAAGATAGAAAAAAGCTAAAGATTGAGGACCAAATTTAATCTTTTCCCTTTGAATTTCGATTTTTTTTTAAGCTGTAGCTGACTACACCTTCCTCTTCCTCTTCCCGCCGCCCCCTCGCTTCCTTTTCTGAAAATTAGGACCTCTTTTTTGTTTTTTGCTGAGTATATGGAAAGAAGGGAATTTTAGTAATAAGCTTCGAAGTCCATCCTAAATTAAGGATTTTCTCCTCTTGTTTTTTTTTTCCCCTTTTTTCCTGAACTGCCAGTCCGCCTGATGCTGTAAGCCTGTAATAATTAATCTTTACCAAAAGAATTGCAAAGTGGATTTCAATTTTGACCTCTCTTTTTTTTTAGAAGTAAGAATTATCTAAGAATTTGACTTAATTAGTGGACTTATTGGGTTTTCAAATATCAGAGTTTACATAAAAAAAAAGAAAAGCACAGAAAATTTAGAATCTAATGCATAATTCCTTGATTCCTAGTTCCGACTAAGAGTTAATGCTATTATATTTAATTTTATTTATCGATTTTGCCTAAATATAAGGTGATGATTGTTCGAATTTCGTGGCGTTGGCATATGCATAGGACCCCATGAATTAGTCTCTTGAATAAATAATAAAGATATATATTTGACAAGCTTAAACTACATAAAAACGAACCTAGCCCGACGAAATGCAAAACATTGGCAAAATTTGGCCGGTATGGGTCAATTCCGACGTTTTTTAAAACGTCGGCTAATATTAACCCTATGCTGACGTTTTCCAACTTTTTTAATGTTGGTCTTTGTCAATGGATGTTGTTAAAGTCTGATAAAAGATTATCATTTCTCTACATGATGTTGTCAAAAGTATTGTCAAAATGCAAAAGGGTAAGAAGCAATACGTTGCCATCTTATTATATAATATTTCGTTGTTATTTGTGGCTCATAATAGAAATGGTAACATGTTATTTTCATATGAAAGTACGTTTTCATATAACATAAGATGTTATCGAGAATGGTATTGATGAAATGAATCTTTCGAGATTAAATTACGATGATCTTCAATATTTATCGATCGACCTAAATTCACAGTCGCTCTTTATCAAAAGACAGATTTATTACGCTGCTTTGGTTTCAAAGTAGGATTTTAAAATCAGATTTTGATTTTGAAAAAGAGTGGTATAAATAGGGTCTGCAATTTGACTTTGTATGAGTTATTTTGTTTTGTTGTGAAAAAAGAGTGGTATAAATGGGTTTCACCATTTGACTTTGTATAAATTATTTTATTTTGTTACGGGTAGAATTAAGTTAAAGTAGGATTTTAAAATCCTACTTTGAAACCAAACAAGCCATTAGTGTTTTGAAAATCATTCCAAAACAATGAATTTTGTAACATTTATAATCACGTTGCTCTTTCATGTTTAATTGCATGAAAGAAGATAATTAGTTCACATGAATTTGGAAAGTATGAAGCTAATCGAAACCCAATTGTCGATAATTGGAATTGAGTTGAAAGAGACTTGTTTCTCCCGAGTCTGACTAGATCACCCCTAAAGTTAAAAGAAACCAAGGTAATTGGCCACATTTCGATCATATAAAACAACTTTTAACTTCCTTGTTTTCCTTGAAATCGGAAGAACATCCTCACAAGCATGACCACATATTATAAGAGATCGATTAAACAATTGAAAGTGTGTACTGTATTCATATCTTACTTGAAACCCACAACTTGGTTTCACGAAATGGACCTAAACACACAACTTGTTTTAATTGAAAGGCTTGTGTAGCGTTTTCACGAGTCAACTCTTAATTTATGACATTAAAACTGCGCAATGTATATATATTTAGAATTAATGCTAACTCATGGAGGATGAGAATATGCGATGCACAAAGCTATCACTAATAAGATTTGAATGCAGTCTCTCTTTTGCTCAGAATTGAGGGTGAATATTGCACTAGTTACTCTTTCAAGCTATGATATATTTTTATATATTTGAAAATCATAATAATAACATCTCTTCTAATAATTTTAAGAAACAAGGCCCTAAAAACTCGATTATGGATTCCATATGATTCTACAATAATCCAAACGTCATACCGAAAATAGAAAAAAAAAAGAAAAAAAGAAAAGTAAGTTGCGAGTTGGGCAGCTCACCGACTTCGTCAATCCATTTCCCCAACAGAAATAAAGGTAGAAATGTATTATAGACTGTTTCAGAAAACACTAGTCTGGGAACCTCCTCCATCTATCTTTAATTCGATCAGCGAATGTCGGTCGAACTACATTATGTATGATTGATTAGGCCAACTATTATATACTTATATTTCACGAACTAGTTAGTATCAGATAATGGTCTGGGACTCGGAGGACACTTGGGCATGGCAATGAGGGTTGAACTGCACGATCACCTCAACATTTAATTTGCTGAGACAATATGGCATGGCATATATGGTTATTCGTTTTGGTCATAATTGAAATGAGAAACGAAATGGGCGCTTTCACTTGGCAGATGCAAAATATAGGATGAAAAACATGTCTTTATTTATACCAATTCAGGCACTGCATTAGAGCAAATTAAACATCACAAGTAAGTCATCACTCATCAGGAACCAAACGCTGTTTGCACCAATTCTTCCCTTCTTGCTATCTCAGAGACGTCCAGTTAAATCTCAGTTATTCCAGTCCGGTCCACTTCTCGCCGCGGAGCTCTAGTACTGTCTAGATCTCGCCGTCCCAGAGTTCCTCGACGGTCTTAATTGGACTGAGAGTCTCATGGACAAATGCATTTCCTCTGAGGAGTCTAGCCTGCAATTGTCAACGGTAATGCGGCAAAATCAAAGACCATAATAAAGACTTAAATGATAGGGAACACATAGCCAACGATACATGCCATAGTTATATATATATATGTCTAGGCAAATTCTACCTGCTCGATCTTGGAAAACTCGGCAAACAAGTCGTCGGGGATCGACCAGTCAAAGACTTCGAAGTTTGCCTTGATCCTGGCGTCATTGGTACTCTTTGGCAGCAAGCTATGGCCCATCTGAAGGCCCCACCTTATTGCAACCTGTGCAGGGCTCTTCCCCAACTTCTCCGCAACCATGTTTAAAATGGGGTGCTTAAGGACCTCGCTCTTAAGGAACGTCGAGCCTGGGGACCCGAGTGGTGAGTAACCCTTAAACCATACAACACAAAACCAATTACTTGGGGAATTCGTCACATGTATAGTTAGACGTATATGGTCTTCAGTTGATTATTTAGTCCGTAAAAGAGTCTCTCATTAGGTCGAGCTCCAGTAAGATCGAATTGACAGTCATTCTTTCTGGATCTTAAACGATGAAAGTCGGCACTCACTGTCAGATGGATTCCTTTGGATTTACAGAACTCACGGAGCTTGGTCTGCTGCCATGAAGGGTGGCACTCCGCCTGATCAACAGCAGGAGTGATGCGTGCAGTATCTAGGAGATCGGCCAATTTCTTGGTGGAAAAGTTACTGACTCCAATCGCCCGTGCCTTGCCTGAATCGTAGAGCGCTTCCATTGCCCTCCAGGTGCTTGCTATGTCGCCTTTTACGACATATTCAGGTGAATAGCCCACTGATCCTTTCTTCATTGCAAACGGCCAGTGTATCTTCAAGACATAATTGATAAACACAATGAGGGCCAAACTAGCCCATGGCATGCACCCCTCTCAATAATAACTAGTACCGAGAAACATATAGTATTGGAATGTGTACGTACAAGATACAAGTCCAGATAATCAATCTGCAAATCTCGTAAGGTTCTTTCAAAGGCCTTCGGTACATCATCCGGGTCATAATCTGTACACCTGAAATATTTTAACAAAGGACTGCTGTTATGCCTTAATCCATAAGACAAGGTTTAAATAAGCTCCAGTGTTGTTAAGAAGCGAATTCATGAAACTGCAGAATATATAGCAGATTTACCAGAGTTTGGATGTGATGAACAGTTCCTCACGCTTGACCACGCCTTCATCGAACAGTGTCTTAAAAGTTGAGCCGATCTATCAAGGAGACATGTACCCATAAAATAAGATCAACCATTACCATCGGCCCCAAGGAAAAATTTCGAAGACCATAAATTTCAAAATCTACGGTGAGTGTAATATATGTACCTCTGCCTCATTGTCATACACTTGGGCACAATCGATGTGCCGGTACCCGATCTGTACAGCCAAAACGTAATGGTTTAGGACAATCTAGTTTCCAGTATGAGGATTCCACTTGCAGCAAACAAATTCCAGCAAGCATAAAATGCTAACCAGGGACAGTGAAAGTGCAAGAGAAATGGAGACAAGACCTTTACTGCTGCTGCAACAGCTTTGCCGACGAGACCCGGATCGGACTGCCAAGTCCCCAATCCAACTGATGGAATCTTTGCTCCAGTGTTCAACTCAAAGAACCTGATTGCGTTCGCCATTTCACTATATATATATATATGTGTGTGTGTGAGTGTGTGTGTACTTGATATGGGAGGAACCGATGGATAGAGAGACGGACACAGGCACACACTGATGGACAACAATCTTGTAAAGAGACGCTGGCTAAGTACTAGAGGGCAGATCGTCGAGGAAGACACAAACGAGGTCCTTTTATAGAAGAAAAATCCTAATCCTGATTTACAATTTAGTGCTAATATCAGATATTCATCATGCATGTGTGGATGCAGGAGAAGATAAAAAGGGGACCCTGTTAGGTCCCCATCTCCTATGAAAATGGATTGAGACGTTTGTGTTTCAATAATTCGATGATGGGCCGAGGTTCACCGGCAGAAGGCCCACTTCAGTTAATGTCTACGTAAAACTTTCACTGAATCTACAATTGATTTGATCTAACATGCATTACAAATTTTAAATTGATAGGACAATAATTCTAATATATTATATACTAAGATAATTTTTTTATTTGATTTTCCGATACGGGGAAAAACAACTCTCGATAAAGTCGTCGTGCTTGACTCAATTTTTACCTTCCTCCGATATTTTTGCAAGTTGGGCACAAGTGTTTCATCATGTAATATCTTTCTTTCTTCCATGTCCGATAAGGATATGTTCAAATAAAATTCAAATGGTTCAGTCTATCTCTCTCGTGACCGTGACCGCACTGACCGGTTGAAGTGAATCGTACATGACAAGTTGAATGCGCACATGGAACATCTTCCTTGCTGAGGGCCGGCCCGGCCACGTCCCACATAGATGTGTGTTTCTCATGTTCAATGAGCACACTCAGCTAGTGACCAAAACCCACTTAAGACAAAGGACATTGGGTGGCCAAAGATGTTAGCTAGCTTTTACAGCAAGAAGGGCCAAAAGAGAAGGGACCTGCTGAGAGACCGGTCAATCAATTGAAGGTGAAAAAAGGGTACATTGTACGTTTTCTCCCCCTTTTTTTTTTTTTCCCCATTTCCACGTAATGATAACGATGATGACAATCGATTGATGGGTTAAATGTATGTTGGATCCTTTAAAGCTACTTCCATGCATCTTTTGTCATAAAGCTAAGCCACTATCCCCCCCTGCTTTGAGGTCATCCTACCATACGAGGCCGGCTCAATCCCCATTTTGTATTTGGTAGCTCTAGCTTATTCCTGTCAACATATTTATGGTGCAATCCAAAAGGGTAACCCGACTTGATCAATTGAATACATGAATACTGGAAAAACAAAAGTGGTCCCAAAAATTCGGACAGAAAGGACAACAAGTCACAGGCAAACAGTGGGAATCGGACAACACCTCCCGATCAACCGTACCGCCACGGTCGGCACATCCAATATTATTATAATCATAACAATCAATATATATACGTTAAGTAATCCGCCTTCTCCAAATCATAACCATAATATAATATAATAAATTGTAATACGTTCTTTTTCTTAGTTAATTAATTAATTAACTCGCATCAAAAGAATAATTAAATGAATATTTTTAATTTCTGCCTCTGCATTGCCATTTCAAAAACCTTCTTCCTTCAAGCCGAAGGTTTGGTGGGATTTGTAAGTAAAATCAAGAAATCGAAGCTGAAAAGAATCCCAGTGGGCTGTTCCTCCTCCTCCTCCTCCTCCACCTCCCCGACAGGTCTTCCACTTCCCACTTCGCCTCAAATCCACCCGATAATGCATCCGAAGAAGGATAGCAGTAGCTCATTTTGACATTTCTAGGGCTCTTTCTGCTCTGGGTACCCTTTTCTCTGAGGAGGAGGAGGAGGAGGAGGAGGAGGAGGAGGAGGGAGAGAGAATGAAGGAGTTGATTGGGGGGCCCGGGACCTTGAGCGGGCTGCTGCTGAGGATAGGGCAATCTGCCTTTGCTGCTGCTTCTATCGGCGTCATGGTTGCCGCGATAGGGTTCTCTGGCTATACTGCTTTCTGGTAATAATTGCTTCTTCCGTTTTCCTCGTCTTCTGCTAAATCTTCAAGTATTTCTGAAGTCACTTGTTATTGTGTTTCGTTTCCCAATTGATTTGGGAGTTTCTCAGCTCGCTAATAAGGGCATTTGTCTTTGCAAGTACTATAAGCTATTTAGCTCAAACTATGTATAAGAGGGGACCGGAAATTCAGGGAAATGCCCTTTATAGTTTCTAGTTTTCGTCTTAGATTTGTGAAGTTTACAATGCCATGTCCTGTTATGGAAATTGGAGGAGAAGGTAGCAGATGAGTGGATGCTGAGCTCGAACTTCGGTTTGTGTCCCAAGTGTTCAGCGTCCTTTCACATAACTTCTCGCTCTGTTTATGCTGGTAAAATACGCTCTGCATCTAAGCTTCTCAGCCCTGTGGCTTCGAAGAACAAATGCAGGATGATGCTTCATGAGATGGCTGGTGTCTGTCGTTAGACAACTCATCATGCTGCTTTTGGAACTATATATATATATATATATATATAGATATATATAGCAAGAACAAGATTCTCACTTTAATAAAAATGATGTTTCTATCTTTGGCCTAGTGCCTGTTCTGATGGAATTTGTTATTAGGGATGGATCGAAGAATGGTGCATTTATTGTACTGTGTGTTTTTTGTTCTGTATCATAGGTTTATACCTGCGGCTACAATCTTATGCTCCTTCAATGTGTCAAATTACATTTCTGCTGCAATTGGATATTATATCTTTCGCTGATTCTAGCTTCTTTTACTGTATAGCTTCCTGCTCTTATTTATAAATGTGTTTTGAGATGCAAATCTTTCAAGTCAGTTGTACTTTCATAATGATAAGTCTTCTCACAGCTATCTGATAGCATCAATGGGCCTTCAAGTGTTGTGGAGCTTTGGACTGGCATGCCTGGATGTCTATGCTTTGAGAAGAAAGAGAGATCTTCAGAACCCAATCCTAGTGAGCCTTTTTGTTGTTGGTGATTGGGTACGCTCCTTAACATGTATCTTCTACTTTATGTTGTGCCTATATGTAGAGATGCACGAGCATTTCTCTAAAAATCATTGAAAGGCCACGATACTGGGAATTATATGATCCATTTCAATTTGGATGAATACTGATCTGGTTCTTGATTCATCATCTTCTCGTCTATATCCTTCTTCGTCTCTTTCTATACATATTTTATCTTAACCAATTAAGTGCTTATTTTTTAAACACTTAATTTATCAAACACCACCTAGTTTTGGATTCATGCGTTTGCTTGTACCTGATAAGCTGTACCGGATAGCCTTCCTTTACTTGCCAGATAACATGGCCCAATATTCAGATAATAGAGAACTACCCATTTCTGCCTCATACTCAAATTCTTTTTTGCTTCAGTTTGTAAGATGTTGAGTAAAGTCCCACCTTTGGATTGATGGATCTTGATCTGGGGATATCTTTGCTTCAAGACGTTATGGTGATTGTTGGGTTGGCTGCATAAATTTCTCATTCTTATAGTTAATCATAGATCATTCTTAAGTTTCTTTGGATCAGAGTCATCAGACGTTCTTCTTGTAAATGCTTCCTATAAGTCTGCCGAGATGTCAAAGAAGTAACTGATGATTTCCGCCCCTGCAGGTCACAGCTACATTATCACTTGCTGCTGCCTGTTCATCAGCAGGAGTTGTTGTTCTGTATGCCCGAGACATGGACTTTTGCAGGGGACAGATGTTTTCCTCGTGCAGAGGTTTCCAAATTTCCGTAGCATTGGCCTTCATTACGTGGGTCCTTATCGCCATATCATCCCATGTTATGTTCTGGATCCTTGCTTCGGTATAGTCGACTTCGAGCAACCTTAGACTCTGACGCCTCCATGTAGACATACCAAAATGTCCCATGTTCAAACATGTAAATTCCTGTTCATCTGATGTCGTTGCCTGTGGTTCAATCAACTGATCTGTTAAATGCCTTTAGTTTGTGGGCAATTTCCAGAGTTTCTTCGCGCACATGAAGTGTGTGCTGCCAACCTAATGTTGTCTTCCCTCCCCCCAACCCCCCCGCCCCATCTTCCCCTTCCGATTGATTTCGATTTGTTGAGGCGAAGGAGATAAGTTGCCTTGTCGCATCCTGATTTTTGGCCTGCTCTCGTTGTAAATACACAGATGGCTTGAATTTGCTTTGTTCAATTCACGGAATATGATTATGGACACATTGACATGTATTTATTTAATTTGCGCTTGTATTCCCTCTTTCTTTGTGTTGGAGAAAAAGTGGTGATGTGAGAGGATATAATGTCCCACATCAGTTGAAAAGAAAAAAAATAAGAAAGTTTATAAAAGATAAAAGCTTAGAGTGCGTTTAGATTTAGAGTTGAGTTGAGTTGAGTTTTGGTTTTAATTGGTTTGTAATGATTGTATTGTTGAATTATGAGAAAAAGTGTGAAAAAGTAATAAATAATTGAGAGAAAGTAATGATTAAATAATGATTGTGTTGTTGAATTGTGAAAAAGTAATGAATAGTTGAGAGAATTTAATATTAAAAGTTGAATTGAATGGTTAAAAAATTTTAAAAAATGGAAAAAAAGTAATGATTGTGATGTTGAATTGAATATAAGTGGAGTTGAGTTGAGTTGAGTCAAAAAAAATTCAAAAAACAAACAAACCCTTAGTAATTCATTGGTTTAAGGTTTTGGATTGCATATGGGCTCGACTTCGAATTAGATTTATTTTATTTAAAAATTTATCTAACTTTTTGTACCAGATTTCAAGGAGAGTCAAAACTTAACAGCAAAATCCTTAAAAAAAAAAAAATTCTCGAATGATGCAAACCGGAAAATCTGCGTTGATTTACATTTGGTTGTCATTCACATCGACCAAAAAGGAAGAACAATACAGACGGAGCTACACCACCACTTATTCCAGGGACTATGATCAAGGGCCTCAACTCTGTGAGCTTTGGCCTTCTAGTATGCTTATAATGTATTGAAGTTCCTCAGCTACTTCCTTCATCGAAGGGCGATTCTGCCTCCGCTCATCGACACATGCCGATGCGAGATGAGCCAAAGCATGCATTGTCTCCACTTCCAGCTTGGTGGCACCCTCTTTGATTGCTGGGTCAATTGCCTCCATAAGGCTCTCCTCCTTCATGATTCTCCGGATATGGACTGCCAGGTTCACCTCGTCATCTTCCCGGTTAAAATCAATGGCCTTCTTGGAGGTCAGAAGCTCTAACAGCACGACTCCAAAGCTATAGACATCACTCTTATCGGTGAGCTGGAAGTTGAGGTAGTACTCAGGGTCCAAGTAACCCAACGTACCTTGAGCGCAAGTCGTGATATGAGTTTGATCAGTCACTGCAAGCCTGGAGAGGCCAAAATCTGAGACTTTAGCATCAATCTTACTGTCCAGCAGAATATTGCTCGATTTTACATCTCTATGGTAGATCGGTGGAATGGCGGATGTGTGGAGGTAGGCGAGGCCCTCTGCGGTTTGATGTGCTATCACAAGTCGGCGCAACCAGGACAGAGGAGGCAGTTTTTGTCGCTGGGCCAAGTGGAGATGATCAAAGAGATTACCATTGGGGACATACTCGTATACGAGGAGAGGTAGCTCGAGATCCACACAGCAACCCAACAATCTCACTAGGCTACGATGGTTAACTTGACAAAGGATCCGAACTTCGTTAAGGATCTGATCAATGCCCCTTGTGTTCCCAACTTTGGCACGCTTAATTGCAGTCACGGTTCCGTCATCGAGAACGCCCTTGAAAACCTCGCCAAATCCACCGGCTCCAAGAAGGTTCTCTTTGGAGAAGTTATTGGTCGCTTTTATCATATTCTTTCCAGTGAAGATCTTGGCTGGCTTTCCTAAGCTATTGGCGTTTAGTATATCCTCGCGCATCTTGCTTAAGCTAAGTTGGGCCTCCCTCTTGATGCCCTCCCGATGCCTTCGGATGATCAGAGCTATCGACGCAGTGAACAGGGCTGCCACGACAGAGCAGGTTAAACCTGTATGACAAGAAAACAAGAAAATAGAGGAATAAGATTTTGATTCAGTTAAGAGGAAACAAGCCCTGCCTATAAATTATTTCGTAATATAAGTTTATACCTCCAGTAAGTAGAAGGGTCCGTCGTTTGCACTTCCGCCCTTGCGGGCACTTACGATCTACAAGGTAGCACAAAATTTTACGAGTTAATGTATTATGGCGGTTTCATCTTCATCAGAGTTGTTAGGATCGGAGGACGATTCAAATCTTGTATACAAAAAGAAATTCTTCTCAGTATGATGGCTGAGTACCATTTTTTTTTTATAGAGATGGCTTTGTACTGCAATTCGTTCTAGTTTTCAATGGGTGTGAAAAGTATATGAAAATTTATGAGTATTGCATCATGCTGAATTGTGCTGCTTTTGAATGAAGCGTGCCGGTGACAATGCTGGATTAGGTCTTCCTCATTGAACTCGTAGCAACATGTATGAAAAGTTGTAATCTACTTTAACAAAATGTTCACAAGTCACTTACTATAGCACATTCCTCTGATGGGGTCCCACCGGAACCTCGACTTGCAAAAGCATCGGTTTTGATTGCTTAGCGGATCCTTGAGACACACCGACTCTGGCAAGCCCAGGCAGTCGATCTGGGACTTGCAAGTCGGCTCCCGGGGCAGCTCCCACGATATCTCTAGGCCGGGCTCAGGCCACTTGCTCACAGCCAGGATGGGATCCAGGTTCACAAAGCTCTGCCATGCCCTACATCGGTTATCACGAATCCGGATCCTGTATGCATTCTGGGACCCACCCGTCTTCAAGGAGCAGCAGAGCGGGAACCCACCACAGTAAGCTGCTGCCATGGCATTTTCCTTGATATACTTGTGGCATATGCTCGTGGAGGAACAGTCAACTGTAAGTTGCAGCATCTCACTGGAACAATTCATTAGGATGAGGGTATTGCTTCCCGTGACATTGAACGGGAGGTTAGGATCGAGCATGATCCCCTGGGTCCAGTAATCAAGCGATAAGCACGTCCGGTCGGCCCAACCCGATGGCCTAATCACCAGCTTCTGCATCTGCGGGCTTATGGAGGTGATCAAGTGGGATGACCCATTCAGCGAATTGAACCACAGGGCAGCCCCGTTGCACCGTATCTTGTAAGATTGGTCCCCACAGTCAGGTCCTGTGCTCAGTGGGTAGGGCACAGTCACATTGCCGCAATTTGGACATCTTCTGATGGCTCCTGCTACTATGGGAGCCAACAGCAGCATTAGCACGGAGAGGAACGGATCCATGGAGGCCATTGCAAAAGGATGAGTCAGCGAAGTGAAGTGAACCTCAGGGCAACCTCCAATGGAAATGGAAAAGGAGTTTTTCCCAATATAATTATTGCCTCGTACAAACCATAAAAGGGCAATGACATTTGTTTTTCCAAGGTAATGGCCGGTGATGATGGCATGGAAGACGGAAATGGACCAATTGCCAATCGTGCGAGATTCAGGTAGGTATGAAGCAAAATCACGTGAATTTACGAGAAAAATAAGTAATACCAAGAAATTCTAAAAGGTCTAGAATAGTGAGAAGCGTGATACTATTTAACGCAACTTGTTGCTTGTTCATAAAATGAACCGAGTCGGTAGACAAAAACTGCTACTCGGGAACTCAGAGGCATTTGAAGGTTTCCTAGAAGCAAGACAAGAGAGTCCTAGGAAGATTTTGGTGCTTTAGGATTTATGAAAGCCGAAGCAATCCTATATATAAAAAAAAGAACGATGTATGCAAACTGCGATTGGGTGTGTCCTCTCATAAAGATGTCTCTTGGGGTATGTTTTGCCCTTCTTGGAAGTTGAGATTAAGGAGATTGGACTTCATTCTTTCATAGGCATGCAGCAAAAAGAAAGCCGACAAATATAATTGCTATACTTAAACTGATTATGATTCGAGTGAGCATCGACTTAGAACATATGTGCATCATATAAATGATGATCTCTTCAATCTCAATCGAGTTAATTTCATGAAATTTGATCAGATTTATATGATACAATCTTTTGTCGTCAACCTGTTTATATCGTGCCAAGGACCTTGGAGTGCATTTCATTTTGCTAAATAAATGTTGAAATCATCATGGTGCTCTCTTCAATCACTTGCCTAGAAATTGGGAATCCGAGGTAGGAATTTTGAGATCCAAAGCCATTAATTACTTAGGGAAAAAAGAAAAAACCGCTTCTTCCCATAACATTGGAGAAAGTAAACTAAATGAAGCACTCGTGCCTCCCCCCGCAATCTCAGTCTAATGCTTCTATAAAGCTCCTGCCCTTCTCTTATTGGTTCTAAATTAAATAACTAAAATATTCCAACTCTAATAGCAGCAGTACGATGATTCTTTCCTCGTATTACACAATTTATTGGATATATCTAAATATAAATATTAGATATAAATAATATGTTCAGGTAAAATTCCATCAGTCGATATTGAAATTAATTGTACTAGTTAGCACAGTATATATAATAATAATAATAATAATGCCTAGCTACAACTTTTAAAAAATTATAATACCTGTTAGTGAACCCGATATAGAAGGATGGATTGGGGGATTGATCTCTCAGGTCACATCCGAGATCGAGTCCAAACTCGCTCACTATATGGAAATCTCAAGTTTAAGGGGATTCGGCTTTCGATGTGGTCATGTGACGCGCCTCAGGTTCAACTGCTAGAAATAATTATCTATTATATCAACTAAAAACTGAGATTCTTATTATATCATATTATATTTTATTTTTATGACGAAAGTATCTTGAAATCATCGTGCTGATTAAAAAAAGAAAATTGCTGCTGGCATGTAGAACTTCGAGATGCGTATTGAAATATATACGTACAATATTTAGCTTTTGCCAATGAAGATCCTTGTTGAAGGTTGGAAATTATGTAGCTTCTGGCTGGTAGCAATATAATGCCAACGTTTCGTATTCCTTAAATTAATAAATATATTAATGATATCGAGCAAAAGAAAACAAAAGTAAATATATGGTAATGATATTTGTACAGCTAAGAATTCCGACACATTAACCACGACCAATTTCGGGGCCACCCCTTCCTTCTCATGGAAGAGAAAGAGAAACATCAACCGAAATTGTTAATCTTAATTAATTTACAGTGAGAGCAAACCCAATTAATTAACAAAACCCAGTTGACCCTACCAGAAGCAAAACGAAACCACATATATAGAACGATGGTAAGGATATATTATATAGTAAGTTAGTAACTTTGATTGTCCAAATTTCATTTCTCAGTTATAAGGTTCAAGAAGACATATATACACATAATAATAATATTAAAACCTGCAGAAGCTATATATGATAATGTATATGAAAAATAACATAAAGAGAAGTAACAATTTCCTTCGAGATTTATTTATATATGATGGCCCTTTTGGCCTGCCCAAACCAACATTGATTACTCAAACATCTTTGGGTTTTTGTGTCTACACACTCCTGACTTTCAAGTTACATGCACCTTCACATTTTTTGGCAACATGACATATAACACGACTATTATATAAAGCATGCGACCCCCTTTGGTTTTTCCCATGCTCATTAATCTTCAAAAGGTAAAAGAATCAATATTCATGCTATAAGATATGATGGCACTATTCACAACTTGCATCTTCCATGACACACAACGTTCCATCATTTTATGGCTTTTCTTGCCGATCATGCAGCCACTCGTCGTGTAGTCATTCGGGGGAGAGGGGACTGGATGCGGGTTGGCGATACAATCACCTGGGTGTTCGAGGCAGGTCGTCCTCTTGAAGGCGATGAAGATGAAGTCGAAGTAGAAAGACTGTATTGATCGGATGACCGGAAGAACTGGAGGTCCGATGCTTGAAATCGGCCTGAATCCCCAGGGAGCCTCATGTATGATGTCGAGGGTGACTCCGGGAACCATGCGCTTGAGGGCCCCTGGTTTCCATTCTTGTATTGCACGATTGCCCTGTAAACCAAAGGAATTAGACCTTCCATTAATGTTGGTTGAAGCTTTTTGCCTTCGACCTTCTTGAGAGAAATAAGGATAGTTTGAGAGTGATCGATCAGGTTCAATTCGGGAGGGGAAGAGGAGGAGGAAGGTGGGTATAAAATAGGAGGGGCTTGAGCTGACGTGGCGAGGAGTGATTGGATGATAATCCAGCTCTTAAAGCAAAAGACAAAGAGGGACAGAACAAGGCAAACCCGCACGAAGACCTTTGAAAGCACTCTTGAAAGCTATATCTAAACAGCTTACCCAATCTCAGCAGTATCCCTTCTCCAAATAATTAAAATTATAAAAAGTAATGTTTATTTAGCAAAAAAATTTTGAAAAAAAGGGTACTCTTAACTCTTAAGTAGAAGATGACTGTATAAACATATATATATATATATATATATATATATAAGGTTTGGTGATAAATTATTACATTTGGCTTTATTAACAAGATTGGTCGGTTCTTCCATCTCTTTGGAGAGGTTTCCTTAAGAGTTGTTTTTTTTTTAATGATATGATGTACGTATTTAATCATATCTTTTGCCCTGCTGGTGTGATCAAGGACAATATTTTTATTGAGGTCGGATTGGAGGCTGTTTTAGAGTAAGTTACATGGAAGATTTGGTAGAGTGAGGGCCGTTATCGAGAATGTTCAACATATTCGATTTGAGATCCGATCAGCTTCTTCTCCACACCAGAAATGTATATATAATACCAACATGATCATCTCTAGCTAGCTGTTTTGTTCTATTCTAGCAGCTGGCTTCTCATATATATGGAATTGTTTAATAATTAATTATCACTTTCTTGCTTGTTGGTTTCAACTTTCAACTAGTGGTTATCTCTCTTCGTCGGCCTGTTTCATTCAATCTGTGGTCAAACTAATTCCATGTTTTTTATGAGGCTATGATATATATATAATATGACATTGACATTTTTCTTTCCCTCTCATTCTTTTTGAAGCGCTGGATAAGGTTTTATGTGTAAGAGATATATTACGTGGTATACCGGTTTGATATGTACTTTTAAATATTTATAATCGAGTCCACAAGATCCATTTCTCTGAAAAATGTGTGGTACTGTAGATGCCTTGCCTAACGCTGGCACATAGAAATAGAAATACCTAATGGAAGAAAAAGTCATCATCGGCAAGTGTGTTTGTATATTTATTATATTTTTTTGGGTAAATTTTTTCTAGTACAAATACATATATTTCGATCTTTATAACGTGTCAATACTCATTCACAGCTTGTTCCTGTTGTTTAATAGCTGAATGTTCATTCACTCTTATCAATACTTAATCGAAAACCTCATGATTTTTTTTTTACCTGTTATAAAGGACTCTCATAAATCTGGTACAATAGAATATAAAAATACAATAACTAATAAAGACATAAGTAAGCCCACAACGAGTAGGAATGGAGCCAGAATTTTTTTCCAACCGGGGCAAAGTAATGGCTTAACATGTATAATATGTTCCTGCAGGGGCAAATAATAGTTTAATAGTCATATTATCGAGAAAAATCTTAAAAAATTATAATTTTTTGAGGCAAATATTAAAAAGTTTGAAAATTCAGGGGGCAATTGCCCCCTAAGTATTAATGTGGTCCGTCCTCTGATCACGCGTATCAATATTGGAACATCTTAATTACTAAATAAACTAAATGAGGTCGGACGAATAAGTGCTCTACAACCCTTTTCATAAATCACTTGATTATTAAATAAGAACCAATACCATTGCGCTATATCCCTTCCTCACTCTTAGCTGTGTCTAAGTCATTGGACCAATAGTACGTGTACCTCATGGAACGAACCTTTGAATGGACAAAGTTATTAAAAAAACCTAAGGGTATTTCTATATGCTAATATATTGGAACTATTTAATTTGCGAAACTATGATCTCTGATCAATATCCGTCGCTGAAATCAATCAAATTGTCAACATATATGGAATTAATTAAAACTCGTATACTTAAATTCCTCGGAGCAAGTTAACTTGGTAAAATGCTAATATCATCAAGAAAAAAACTTACGGTAACTTTATTTAAATTGAAGTTAGAAAGTTCTAAGCAAGTCTTGAGATTTGATAGCTGCAACAACTAACTAATTACCGAAATTTTGTATAGATAAGTTCCAAATTAATTATGTACCAGGATGTGGAAAATTCAATGTCGTGTTGCTTTCCCCTTCTATAGAAAATAAAGGGCAGTTGACATGGAAATTATTAAGTTAGAGTTTGCTTGCTTCATCCTCATACCAACTCCAATATAGTCCACGGCAGATGAAATCACGGTTGGCATCATCTTTCCTTACCCTATGGTCAGAAATTAATCAAACCAACGAACATTTCTGTCCTTTTCCCCTTCCAATACAATATATAGTGGGAGTCTTCTTCGATTTAATTTCAAAACCAGAGATTATTCATCTTTGAATCCAATCAGTCTCCTTGAAGCCAAATGGAGGAAAAACTGCGTGCGCATATTGTTATTAGTTGATATACACTCTGAGGGGGCGTTAGGTGAAGGGTGAGGTTAATTAGGGATCATTAATTAATTATACTCCATGGCCACCTCAAAATCAGCCTGAATAAAAGACAGCCGGGGTCATAAAGCGGATTAATTCCATGCACGCTACTGTTAATTGTCACGTAGAACTTGTGTTACGATGGCAAAATTAAACCAACAACTTGTACGCTGTTGATCGCTGTCGATTCGAAAGAGTGGATCAACTTCCGGGTAGAAAAGTTCCATAAAAGGGGAGTGAGTGGGGAAGGCGTGGATGTCAAAAGGTTAAGGTCTAAAGTAGTAATAAAATATGAAAAGGAACAAAAGAAGGCATGCGAAGGGTATTCTATTCTAAATTGGTCGATTTCCTTGCGACATTTCAAGCAATCAAACATCACTTACCTACTCAAAATTGCTATTCCAATAGCAATCTATATCATAACTTCAACACTAGAGGTGATGATGAGGACCAAGACTGTATTCAATTCCACATTACGAATGAAGAAGGTTCTAGAGCTGTGCTCAAAGTGCTAATCCGATCTCGAAGTTATATATCCGATCTGTGCTAATCCATCATTGGTATTCGGTCACGTGTTTATTGGTTAGATGTTACAGCTCAATCGGTACATATATAAGACCAATAATATATATAGCTCAACAATATTAATAGATCATGAATGATATCAAACTAATTGGTAGTAACGAGATGAGTCGTTTCTCTTGTCCACTACATATATTTACTAGTAAAACTTCCGAAGATTATCTCAGTATCATTCGTTTGATGATCTATATATAATAAAATCGTTTCTGTAATTGGTTGGACATTCCGTACTTCACTAATAACTGTTTTCTCCATAAACTTTTACGTTTAGTTAAGGCGCGCATTCGAGAATTTCTCCGGGAGTAATAATTAAGGACTTAAGAGAGCTATGATCGACGTATTATGGGGCACGAGGAAAAAGGTTCAGAAAAAAGTGCTAGTGATATATATACAATTAGTATCATCAAAATCCCACGGTCAACTAAACCAAATAGTACTACTTGGAGGCAATACTAGCTAACCTTTTAGTACTACTTTTAGTTCCTTATTTGCCGAGAAGGTTTACATAGAAACTCCTCAACAAATGAATCGGAAGCTCTTATTGAGAGTATTTTGAATTGCTATATATATATATATATAGATAGATTGTCTTAT
Organism: Punica granatum; assembly: GCF_007655135.1. Classification (NCBI taxonomy): domain Eukaryota; kingdom Viridiplantae; phylum Streptophyta; class Magnoliopsida; order Myrtales; family Lythraceae; genus Punica; species Punica granatum. Next base: position 1,089,136 of record NC_045127.1, on the reverse strand, counting down.
TAATTTGAAATAATTAAGAACTAGTTTTCCTTCTTCTTTTTTTCTTTTACTAATTTATTAGAAATTGAAGATATTAATTAACAATTAAAACCAGCAGAAAATTAATCAGTCTCGAAATCCTTCCAGTTCACTGGAATAATTAGCATTCTTTCTTCGATATGTTTTTGTCCTGTTCCCCTGGTCGTCTAAGGTTATTTCTGTGCGGTCTTCATTTGTAAGATGAATCACGCAGCATTGGCTAAAAACAACATGTGTCACCGAAAGAAACGGCGCCCTTGATTAATTAAGGCAGATCAAGTTATTTAATCAAATGAATTCATGATGTGGATATATTATGGCAGAGTAATTAACAATATCGCAGTATATAATATTGCAAAAAATGCAGGTTAATCTTGCCAATGATATTATAATATAACTAGAAGCATCTGTAATCGTTCCAATAGGTTGGGTCAGTCGACTTGGGCCGATATGGAAAGAACATTCCTTATCCTATTCCTATCCCTATACATGTCTTATCTTTATCTTACTGGAAAAAATCAAGCCCAATTCCTTCACTTCATCCCTACGTTGAAGAATGGTCCAAATCTCACATTTGCTTCCACGACTTAATTTGCATACCTTCACAGACATTTCAATGATATCTTTAAGCTTAATTCGACGAGACTCTCCAATCCATCCATATCTTTACTCCATCCTCAATAATGTAAATTTCGAATGCACTTGCCTTTAATATACCCTTCTCTCATCAACATGTCAAGACACGAAAAGATTTGATCCCTAAGTTAGAAGTTTTGTTCTTCTATACATATGTAATGTAGTGTCTGAGATATATGGAAAATGGCGTCATCGGGCATCGCTTTGCTGGCTCCTTCACGTTCCAACAAGCGAAATCCCAAACCCATACCAGATGGTACACAATTGTCGTCCCAATTAATATCACAATTAATATCACAATTAGTGCCCATTCTGTTTTCTTTCTGAAGGAAATATAATAATATATCGTACCTAATAATCATCCCCAATAAAAATTCAAAATTTTCAAACTCACATAATGCTAAACAATTAGCTTCACTTTTAGTTTTCGGATCTTCACTAACATCTAGCAACTTCAATAAAACATCTTTTATTTGAGGAGTTTGAAATCTTATTGCTTTAACACTTTCAATCCAACTTTCTCAATGTGTTTATGACAATGATTTAAGAGTTAGATTGGGTACAAAATCTTTTAAAATTTTCCGTGGTATAGCTAAAGAAGAAAATAATGAATATATATGTTGTACAACCCTGAAAAATGATGTAGTTTTAGTACAACAATTAGCCATGTCACATGGTACCGAGTTCAGATTATGACAATCACATGGTGTATAAAATGCTCTAGGATTTATATCTAAAAGCCTTTTTTTTGTACTCTTTGGTGTTTTCCCTTCATATCTACCGCGGCTCTGTAGGAATTTTGCCTCAAGGTGGCCCGTGACCATGCCCAGTAACTGGTGACCGTGCCCAATGCCCCCGTCACCGTGCCAAGTGCCCGGTAACTTCAAAAAGGCCAAAATATTTTATTTCATCCACAAAAACTTCAAAAAAGGCCCTTCCCACTTGTGTCATGTACTTCTGAAAACTCTACAAAATATTCCGTAATTTTTATTGGATTTGAAAAAATATCCACACTTCGCAATATGAAAGACATTTGTTCCTGATGACTTCTATTTGGAGTGCAGTCAAGTAGAATTGAAAAATATTTTGTGCCTATAATTTTTTTAATAATTTTATTTTTAATTTCACTTGCTAACATATTTATTAATTCATTTTGTATTTTATGTCGAAGGTAGTGGTTATGAATTCCATCATGTTCAATGCGTCGGAAATGTTCTTTCATCACTGAATTGAATTCTGCAATCATTTCAGCTAAACCTAAATAGTTTCCATTACTTTCTTGATAATTTTTTTTATTCATTTTCCCCTGAATGCTAAATTATTTTTACCAAGAGTTTTTATGACAATGATAATTCTTAACTTTTTCTAGTGTTCTCTCTCTTTATCAATTTGTTCTTGAACATTCTTATCAATTGTTTTAGTTTTTAACAATCTCATTTCTAAATCAACCCATAAACTCATATTATTAATATGCTGGGTGCTTGTTTCATGACTTTAAGCTTAGCCCTAATATTTCTCCAACCGTTGCTGTCTTCATTAGCTAGTTTACTAGTGTTAGAAACAGAATTAAATAACTTGCAACAAAAAAAAAATTACTCTATCCAATTCTTTAGAATAAACTAACCATCGCCTATCATGCTTCTTACCATTTGCTAATTTTTGAATATAAAGCGTAGTAGCAAAATGTCTTGAGAATTTATCGTTTGGAAAGTCTATATCCATAATTCTAATTGGCCCTTTTTCAACCAATAAATCTCTCAAATTTGTATCGATATCATTCCACTGACTAGAATCGTAAATATTTTTTAAGGAGTCATTCAGTTCATTTATAAGTTCGTCTTGATGAGGATCACTAGAAGACTTGTGACTAATTTCTCATCTTCAATTTGATAACCATCCAACCTAATTGTATTACTTACGTGTTCATTTAAGGAGCAATCTTCCAGATTTTCTGATTCAATTTTTTGTGACTTGTAAAAAATTTATTGTGAGCTCCTTTTTGAGATTGTATTAAAGTTTCAATTCTTCTGTTTTCTTGGCATTTTGAATAACCAGATTTCAAATTTTCTACTTGACATACTTAATATCGTATAAATTACAATAATAATAATAATAATAATAATAATAATATGTGCCTAATAAGTATAAATAAAAAAGCATATAAATTAAAAAAAGAAATTAGAACGATGGAACCTGGCCCTTGGATATTGGAGTTGATTTATGAAAGCGCTTTAATGTAGACCGGAGTGTTATTTCTTCAATTCTTCGCAACAACACACCGAATAAATTTTCAGACTCTTGCTGCCCGCAATTCAGATTAGAATGAAAAGATTAAAGGAGCAACTTGGCTTTTATAAGGGTGTAAAAGTAACCGTTGTTGGATTTTTTTTTTTTAATTGAATACTGTTTGGATTTTGGATCAATCAGTAATGGTAGAGGTTAGTTCCATGAATTTAATGTTTAGGACGTTAGAATGATTATGTATGACAATTAATAAAAGTAACAAGTATTTGTATGGAAATTAATAAATTCAATTCTACTATAAGATGTTAGAGATAGAAACGATTTTTAGAAAATTAACGAAGTAATTTAATGCAGTAATTAAGGAAATTAATAAAATATTAAGTATGCTTGATTTACTCTGCTCGGGCTGAACATAGGCTTATGTGGGCCTATAATGAGCCCCTAAACAAATTGATCCTACTTTTATAGTAAAGGCCTTGGTGGGCCTTCGATTTGGAGGCCCCAAGCGAGGGCTTTACTTGCCTATATGATGAACCGATCCTGCTTGAACCCAAGCGTATCCACGCTAGATGAGGGTCGATTTGCGTTACAAACTGGTGGACATACTGTACAAATTGCACTAGGAAGCTAGGGTTGGTAGCCGATATAGTGTGTCTGTCTTGTCTTTTAAACTTGGGATTTCTGTAGAGCACAAATTTTGGAGTTATACCTAATACTCCACTTTATTCTATTTTTCAACAATATAATCATTAATTTTGTCTTTTTATCTTGTTTAATAATAAATTTCTCATATATTTTTTTCTAAAAATTATTAAAATTAATTTTCAATAATAAATTATCTATATATTTTTATATCCACATATAAATATATACATACTTTTTGTCATTTTTTCTCATTTAATAATCAACTGTCGCGTAGATGAGTAGATGTAATCCTTGCACATATTCCTTTTATCAATAAAAATTGCATCATTTATCCAAAAAAAAAACTATCACAAATCTCATTTTTCTTAATTAATATTATAATTAATTTTTAATGATATATTTCTCATCTACTATTACCTATTTTGTCCGGACATAGATGTAATATAGTAGAATAAAAATCATACTCCGAAACCAAATGTAATAATTTATCATGACCAAACCTTATATATATACACACACATACTGTCTTAACTATCAAAAAATAAAAAAATAAACAAATATATAGAATAAATTCAGGCCTCGGGTCTCCTTGTTACCAATATATATATATACATACACGCACGCACACACTATCATCTTATACTAAAGAGTACTTTTTTTTATTTTCAAAATCCTTTTGCTGAATTAACATAACTTTGTAATCAATATATAATATATTAAAACATAAGAGTGGTGTTCATAGAGTTTTATTTCATAGCCCTCAGCTCCCGATGAAATCTCAAAAACCCTCGGCTCCTCGTTAGGCGTCTCTTGAGCTGCTCGGTTTAATGGAGGTAACACAGATAAATTTGATAGAGACGATAAGAAATTTCTTTGCACATAAGTCGAGGAGTCCCAATTCATAGAACTCTAATCGAAAATTCTGAACTCCTAATGAAATATCGAAAATCCTCAACTTCTAATGAGAGAACTTCTTAGTTACTCCCATGATGGCTCTATTTTTCCATGTGGCTCCTCGGGCTCAGTTCCAATCTACCAATCCGACTCTTCTCCTTATGCCCGTTGTCGGTTTTCGGAGGGATAAGTCCAAGGGTCGAAGAAGGCACTCTCTCTCCTCTGCAAATCTGCAAAACCCACGAAGGATTTTGCTACTTGCATAACCATCTCCGGAAGCTACATGCCGAAGCGAAGCAGCCAGGGATTTTTCAGTGGATGCTAGAACAGACACAAAACAGGAATCCTCTGCTTTCAACTCCCTTCCTTGAGTGCTGAGTATAGTTCCCAAAATAGTCTTTTATATATATATAAAAATAATCTTTCGAATTAACGTTTTGTTTGGACCATCCGACCCTTTATATACGCTCCTCAGATCCTTAAATCTCATTCGCTTCCTCTGCAGCCTCAGTGAACGATAGGCCATGAAGAGGACATAACCGTAAACTTGGAAAGAGGGCGAGCATTGAGCAGGAGGAAGTCGGTTTTTGGATCCAGTGTTCGTACATGAACTGCTTATGAAAGACAATAGACAATGGCTACCATAGTGTGATACGAACTTGCCATAGTTCAGATTTTTGTTTCCTGACTTCCTTACTACAATTATAATGAAATTGTGCTTATGATCCCCATATATTTTCTTGAGGAACTTGAATTTGTTCCTATAGGATTGATTCTTAGTCAAGAATTTTTCTGCCCTTATATGATAACTTATAATATTGATAATTTTCAATGTGATACTATATGCACGAATGCATGATTCCAATTATGATGATTGCAAAAAATCCCAAGAGACTTCAACCGGTAAACTTGCTTCAATGTTTTTTTTTTATAACCGTATTGAGTTCATAATATTGATTTGCATGATTGAAGACATTATAAGTCGACGCATGCTTCAACTTCTGGTTTTCATTCTTTGATTTGTAAATCTAAACTACAGATTTTGTACTTCCTATCACTTCCATGTAAAGATGGGACTCAGTTATGTTTGTTGGGGGTTTAGGTTCTGTGATGATTCTTGAAGACACATTACCAGTCATTACTGTTGTAAAGAAATGATCAAGGGCACATTATTAAGGAATTTGGCGACTATTGTGCCTGTAATAGCAGGTCCACAAGGATTGAAACTAGCATTTCAAAGTTTGTATTAGTGGGTTGTCAAGATGTTAAAGATTAACCGGAATTATGAGTTATATAGGTCCTCACCTCAAACACTTTATATTAGGAGCAACAAAAAACCTTGCTGGGATGTTCATGAGAAGCATGACCTTGGTTTGGTTCCTGAACAAGGTAAAAGAAGGTACAAGTAAGCAGAATAGTTACAAAGGGTCCGCCTAAGGGATGGCTAATATAAGAAGGGAGATGCTTGATCAACATTATATGCATAATTAGCTCAAATCTATTGTTCAATACAAATTGTATATACTTCATTGTTTATCCAATAACTAATTATTCCCACAAAATTTTAGGTTTTGTCGCTTTTTTTTTAATTGGTAGTTAGAAAAGGATTTTTTTTTTATCAGCATTTAAAAATTTCAAATGCTGCAAATTCTTCCAACGATCGCATTAAAATGCTCTGGTCTGGTTTACAAGATAATCATGTTTTACAGACTAATGTCCAAAAGCGAAAGAGACAAGCGGGTTTAATAGTCCCGCTCCCAAGAGATGAAGTCCGATTGCGGCTGGATTCTTCATGCTCACAAGTTCGAGAGCTGTTAAGGTTACCATCGACTTTCAAGCAGTTATCGATCGGTTTGAAGCCAAAAGAAGCAAGCAAGAGGATGAGGCAATTGTGCCTTCAATAGCTATAGGCTTGAGTGCTACAACTCAAAACAGACAAATTATTTCTCTTTGGTTCTTATTAGAGTGATGATCTTTAGAGTGATTTCTCTTTAGGATTGTTTTACTGTTGAGCTAACAGCCTGCCTAAAACTAAAAGTATAGGAGACAATATTATTCCTTTTTTTTACTACTCAGATAATTTCTGTTGTGTCCCCATAAAGTCCCACCTTTTCCTTAGTAAATATTAATTTACAGAGCATCCTTACTTGAAAATACTAATTTAAAGATGTGTATTACTATTTCTTTCGAGTTCGGCATGCCAAATAAGATAAGAGTGACAGGGGTATCATTATAAACAAAAGTAGGGGAACTTTTCCATGCAGATGGTTTGGGCATTTGTCCAATCCGGAGGAAATTTATTTTTCCTTTAAATAAATATATACTCAATCAGGGGCGGCTCTTCCGTTTGGTAAGGAAGGCAATGGACTTAGGCCCCGCAAAAAATTAGGCCCCTAATTTTTAGGTTTGTGATAATATTATTAATTATTTTATTTACTAATTATAAGAAGAATTCCAAAATTAATTAACAATCAAAGCCTTACAAATTTAAAAAAAATAGGGCCTTACTTACATTAACTTAGTCAACATTATCTAATTACTTCTCAAATACTCCTAAATTTTCTCTCCCACATTAATTGATAAATCAAAACTTCCATATCTAATTATTTACTTAATTTCTTTTACTATCTCTTCCTTTTTTCCATCCTTTAATATCTCAAACTACCTTTGTAATTTAATCTGCTTCCCTAAAACGTTAACCTCCTTATTTATCTCAAACTACCTATTTCCAATAAATGTTTTAACGTTCAATAGTTGTTTTTATTTTAAATACTAATTATTCTCACAATTATTTCTTTTTCTCATCTTTTCTATTAAATTACACTCCTTTCAGTTGAAGCAATCCTCTCATGTTGAAGTAAGTGATCTACTTCAAATTTCATAACTAATCAGGTTCTATTGTATTAAACTTTGATTATTCTTTTTAATTTATATTTATATTTTAAAATATATATTGTTTATAGGTATATATTTTTTGAAGTGTTTATAAGTATATTTTATTGTTTGTAATACACAGGAGTTTTTTCTTATAGTGTTTATAAGTAAATATGCCAACTAAGCGATATGAATTTTGTTATTCAAAAAAAAAAAGAAGAAGAGAAGAATTGAAAGTTTAATTCAATCTCATAAAAAAGGAGCTCTTGAAAGGTTCACTCAGATTTGAATCTCTCTCTGCCCCTTCCGTAGGGGTAGAGAATTAAGAGTTGGAATCCCACATATATTATCCATTTGACGGAGTGGGATTTGCCCTAATGATCACAGATCACCTACAATCGCATTAACCTCCTTTGCTTATGCTAAAGAACTTATATATAGAAGATTTTCCGTTATTGCAGTGTTAGAGTGACCTCAATAGATTATATTATTATAGGTTAGCATAACAAGATTATATTATCACACTCTAAACTGGCTTGGAAGGAGACGAGAGATTTGTAGAGACCTCTAGAAAGTGAGGAATGACGGATGTACAGAGATGGAGCATCAACTACACAGTTGAAGTAGAAACTCATGTTCTATTGCAATAGTTTCTTAGCCCTCTACTCTTCGATTCACAAAGTATCTGTATATGTTCCGCTTATACATTAATTATCTAAAAACTAAATGTGCACTTAAATTTGGATACAAGGCACGAGTTGATTTGTGATCGCTAACTTGTTCTTGCTACCAACTTGAGTTCATTAATTTACAGCGTTTGGTCTACTATGAGAGCACGGTACTATTAGATTGGGAGACTCTCAAGGCCGATGGGGTCATCAAATCATGGGGGTAATTGCTATTTGATACTCATCTCATTGATATTATCAATTCTGAAGGTGGTAAAGGCCTCAAAGGATTTGAAAAAAGGGTTCGGTGCAACTAATGAAGTCATGTCCTTCCATGTCTGCTGCTATTGGTTCTCTATATCTGTTACTTTCGTATTTTACTCATTTCTCAGATTCTCAGATGCTTCGAAACTTACATAATTTTTTCAGTTAATGTCAATATGCCAGAACAGAATTGAGAAAATTAAAGTTTGCAAAATCAAGCCTAGTCCAACCATTATCTGTGGGCAGTCCTAAATTCTCTATATTCTCATAATGTTTTTAGTCATGTGGCGGCTTTCTTTCCTTAATGTTAATTATTCTTACATACTACATAGTTAAGTCAGATAACTAAGAGAAATCGAGATGTTTTTTTTATTCTTTTGCCCAAACACGGCATCTATGGATAGGCAGGTGAGTGTTTGTCTATTATTGGCACATCGTTTGATTGTATTCATGCTTTTCATTTCCTCTGTATATAACAACTAAATTTATCAATTCAATCTATTCTGATTGTGATGCAAGATTTTTGTCAGTTATCTTGATTGAAACTTAATGTGGACAAGACAAAAACTTTCTTAGCTGGAGTCTCACTGGACAGAATACAGTAAATAATAGATCTTACTGGTTTCAAGTTGGGAATGCTTCCAATTAGATATCTGGGCCTGCCACTGATTTCTGGTAGGTTGTCCACGAGTGAATGTGTTGCATTAACTGAGAGGAATGCTGGTAGATTTAAGAGCTGGACATCGCATTATATGTCTTATGTAGGGAGATTAGAGAGTTGTTTCACTATGTGCTCTTTAGTATGGCAAATTTTTTGTATTCTGCTTTTGTTCTGCCTAAGAAAGTAATCAAAATGGTTCTGCATACTTGTACTGCACTTTTATGGAAGGGGCCTGTCTCTGACTCTAAGAAAGCCAAGGTAAAATAGTTTAATTTATACTTACCATAATGGGATGGGGGACTTGGTGTCAAGGAGTTGGGCGTACTGGACAAAGCTTGTATTATGAGAAATCTTTGGATGATCTTGATAAATGTGGGGTCATTACTGGTGGCATAGATGAAGAATATTTGATCAAAGGTAGGAGTGTCTGGACTTCAAGTTTCGAAGTAGCATATCGCATGGGGTTAGAGAAAACTTCTGAAGTTGAGTTGAGACCCTCGGCAAGGCCATTTATCAGTTATAAGGTTGGTTCTGTTGGGAATTGGTGTATGTCCTAGATGCAATCTATCATCAGTTCTGTAATATGACATGTATTTCATTATATTACGAGGCATATCTGTTATTGTGTAGATTGCGCTAAATATGATTTTACACAATAATGTCCTTGGAATAGTAGGTTCAATAGGCATCAAGTGTGACTTGATTGTGAGATCCTATAATTATTGAACATTATTCCTAAATGTCCATAGTCAAAGTATTATCGTTAATTAGGACAACGATAATACAGTTAGATTAGTGTAAGTGTTGATTGATGATCAAATCTCATAGGTCATGGATATGGAGATATCAAATCACACCACATGTATACATTAAGAGTAATGTGTATAGGACTGATCCGCCATGAGATTGCTACATGGGTTGTTACGTGACTGTCATTAGCATATCTCAAAGTGACTATAGTGTAATGGTCCTTTGACTTGAGGTCACCATAGATTCCTACATGTAATGTCATATAATTTGATACTGTCAAACGCCACTGTAACAGGATGGTTATAAAGACAGTTATTGGGTATACCACAGAGCATGGAGAGGAATGTGAGTGATCAAGATAGGATTTGTCCCTTCTACGAAACGGGAGCGATATCTCACGGCCACTTGGTGGTTAAGTCTAAAAGTGTATGCATACCCAAATGAGTCGATATAATGATATCGAGCTCATTTGTTCTGATAGACTTACCCGGTAAACCAAGAAAAAGAGATATTGAGCCATACAAGGATGTCATCGACCATGCCTTGGGCTCAATAGAGATATAGAGGACAAAGGGATTATATTACACGGTAACGGAGGTCACAAGGTTCGTCGAGAAATTGACTTTCCGATTACTTGAGTAACAGTGATGCATTGCTAGATGCCACTCACTGTTTGTAATATTGAAATAGAGATTTTGATATTACTGTCAACGTAATTGGGAACCTACAGGGTCACACACTACGACTAAATTGACGAGATATTTTGAAACAATAAAATCATCTAATAGAGATTAGATGATTTATGGTGCGACTAATTAATTGGATATTTAATGAGATTAAATTTGTCGATTAATTAGACTCGATTTATTAGATTAAATGGACCAAATTGATGCACGATTAATATGGTGACACATGGCTTTTATGTGGATTAACATGTGTAAGGACACATGTCATAAGGGAACCTTAATTCCCTAAATCCCACATCGGTTGGGATTTCATCTTCACCCCCCCATATTGCTTATAAAAAGGGGCAGTAAGCATGATTATATATATATATGCTTATATATAAAAGCGCACACATATTATATATATATATGCTAATATATATATGTACGTGCATATATGTGTGCATATAAAATATATATAATTTGGGTTGAATTGTTCAACTCAAATTAGGTCCATTAGTCTGAAAATTTCGGGTGTCGCATCGGTGTTTCTTTCGAGTGTTGGTCGCTAGCACCGCCGATCTCGAAAACTCGTCGACAAAGTCGGTGTGGATTCCAGTAGAGGCGTCACGCGTGGGACGCTCGGTCGACAACTTTAAATATTTCAGGTACGTTTTTATTTACTCTTATTCTTCTAGTAGGTCTTGGAATTAGTTTCACGGGTAGGAAATTTTGAATTTCTGTTCCTTTTCGCTTCCGTTGCGCCCCGTGGAACTAGCAATTGGTATCAGAGACTAGCTAGTTAGAATCTGAGTAGATAATAGCATAAAATATGATTTTATGCTTGGTACTGGTATGATTATGTTTGATATTTGCGGTGCATAACTGTTAGACATGGACTATGTCCTAGTTGTGTTAGTATAATAGTTATACGTGTGGACTATTATGTAATAGTTACATAATAGTGTATAGTGAGATCGATTAAATGTTAATCAAATCCCTCAAAATATTAAGTCCATATCTTTCCACCGTGTAACGCTCGTCAAGACCAAGATCGATGAGTGTGTAGACCTTGCCTTCGCAGGATGCCCTTATCTATCCTAGTAAGACGTTGTGTTTACCAGTGGGTCGGACTTAACTGAGCAAGCCTAATAGGATTAGGAGTTCAGAGGCATGTAGTTGGGCATCGATCTATAAGATAGATTTGAATAAGGAGTTATTCACTCAACTAATCAAGAGTTGCATGTGATGCAATTGGGAAAGTGAGTTCCCTACCTAAATAGCCAGTTCTGGGTGAATCAGCCCTCGCTGACTCAGAGCTTGGTGAGATATGGATCTTGAGCTACTATGAGAATGATATTCTCTGAATCAATGTTGAGGGTCATTGATTTGATATAAATAGTGGGAGCAATATTTATAAAGTCCTCATTAAATATTGTTGTGTCATAATACTTATTTTGTATATTTCTATGGTAGTTACCATGGCAGGGAGCACTTCTAGTACTTTCTGTTTGCGATCCGTCCTTGATAAGGACAAACTGTCAGGGAATAATTTCCTTGGTTGGTATCGAAACTTGAGAATTGTTCTCACCCAAGAAAAGAAGCTATATGTCTTAGAGCAACCTCTTCTTGCGCCACCGCCTGACGATGCCCCCCAAGCTGAGAAAGATGCTTATAGTAAGCATCATGATGATGCCGTAAACGTCGGATGTCTCATGTTAGTCACCATGGACTCGGAGCTTCAGAAGCAACACGAGAACATGAAGGCGTACGATATGATCGTGCATCTCAGGCAGCTCTATCAAGAGCAGGCCCGACATGAGAGATTCGAGATCTCTAAAGCACTTTTTCAAGCAAGGTTGACTGAGGGTAGCCCGGTGGGTCTTCATGTACTCAAGATGATTGGGTACGTTGAGACTCTGGGAAGACTGGGATTTCCTCTTGGTCAAGAGTTGGCCACAGATTTAGTCCTACAGTCGCTGCCCAGCAGTTATAGTCAGTTCATTATGAGCTATAATATGAATGACTACAATAAACCATTGCCTGAACTGCTTAGCATGTTGAGAACAGCTGAGCATGATATCAGCAAGGGGACGTCCGTTCTAATGGTCCAAGGGACCAAAAGAAAGGGCAAGAGCAAGAGTAAAGGCAAGAAGGCTAAAGGTGCATCCAATTTTGACTTGGGTGCGTTGAAGCCTAAAGCCAAGGTGGCGAAGAATGATTACTGCTTCCATTGTGGCAACACTGGACATTGGAAGCGGAATTGTAAGATATACCTGGAAGAGTTGAAGAAGAAGAAGGGAAGTGAGACTTCCACTTCAGGTATCCATGTTATAGAGATTAATGTATCTACTACTTCTACATCTTGGGTATTAGATATCGGATGTGGTGCTCATATTTGTGGAAATATGCAGGACCTAAAGGACAGTAGATCGTTGACAAAGGGCGAGGTGGACCTACGAGTTGGAAATGGAGCAAGAGTTGCTACATTAATTGTAGGGACTTATCACCTAGTTTTACCTACTGGGCTTGTATTAGATCTTAACGACTGTTATTATGTACCTGCTATTAGTAGAAACATAATATCTGTTTCTTGTTTGGACAAGAAGGGATTTTGTTTCACTATAAAGAACAAGTGTTGTTCTATGTACATGAATGATGTATATTATGGCAGTGCACATTTAAGTAATGGTCTGTATGTTCTTGATCTAGATACGCCTATTTATAATGTGGAAACCAAACGGCTCAAATCTAATGATTCGAACCCGACTTACCTCTGGCATTGTCGTTTAGGCCATATTAGCGAGAATCGCATCTCTAGACTCCATAAGGATGGATTACTGGACTCGTTTGATTTAGAATCGATCGAGACATGCGAACCTTGCTTAATGGGGAAAATGACTAAGGCCCCTTTTACCGGAAAAGGTGAGCGAGCTAGTGATCTTTTGGCTCTCATACATACCGATGTATGTGGACCAGTGAACAAGCTTGCTAGAGGTGGGTATCTCTACTTTATTACATTTACTGATGATTTCAGTAGATTTGGATATGTGTTTTTGATGAAACACAAATCTGAATCCTTTGAAAAGTTCAAAGAATTTAAGAATGAAGTGGAGAATCAGTTGGGTAAGAGCATTAAAGTTCTTCGATCAGATCGAGGAGGTGAATATTTGAGCTATGAGTTCGCTGACTATCTTAAACAGTGTGGGATTTTATCTCAACTGACTCCACCTGAAACACCACAATGGAATGGTGTAGCTGAGAGGAGGAATCGAACTTTATTAGATATGGTTCGATCTTTGATGAGTCATGCAAACTTACCTGACTCCTTCTGGGGATATGCTCTACAGACAGCTGCTCTCATATTAAACAATGCTCCGTCGAAATCAGTTGAAAGGACACCATATGAGATGTGGTATGGGAAGCGTCCCAAGATGTCTTTTCTAAAGATATGGGGTTGCGAAGCTTATGTGAAGAGATTATCTTCGGATAAGTTTGGCCCTAAATCGGACAAATGTTACTTTGTGGGGTATCCTAAGGAAACTCGAGGATACTATTTCTATAATCCCATCGAGGGCAAAGTGTTTGTCGCTCGAACTGCGGTATTCCTTGAGAAAGAGTTTCTCTCCAAAGGAACTAGTGGGAGGAAATTAGAACTTGGGGAAGTTCTACCACAAAATGACATTAACCAATCGACGGGCGGTGTTGCAGAACAAGTATCACAAGTTGTTGTGGCACAATCTTCTACACAGGTGACACAGGAGCCTCGTAGGTCTAGTAGGATACGTCATGAGCCCGAGAGATATGGATTTCTCGTGACTCAAGACAATGACGTATTGCTCATAGATAATGATGAGCCTACAACCTATGCGGAAGCCGTAATAGGCCCAGACTCTGAGAAATGGCTGGAGGCCATGAGATCTGAGATGGAGTCCATGTACACTAACCAAGTATGGACTTTGGTTGATCCACCTGAAGGGGCAAAACCCATTGGGTGTAAGTGGGTCTTCAAGAAGAAGACTAACATGGACGGTAATGTGATTACCTTTAAGGGCCGACTTGTGGCAAAAGGTTTCAGACAAGTTCATGGTGTTGACTATGACGAAACCTTTTCCCCGGTAGCTATGCTTAAATCCATCAGGATCTTGCTTGCAATTGCAGCTTATTATGATTATGAGATCTGGCAAATGGATGTCAAAACTGCTTTCCTGAACGGGAATCTCCTCGAGGATGTGTATATGACGCAACCTGAGGGTTTTGTCGATCCACATAGTGCCAGAAAAGTTTGTAAGCTACAACGGTCTATTTATGGGCTGAAGCAAGCTTCTAGGAGCTGGAATCTTCGTTTTGATGATGCAATCAAAGAGTTTGGCTTCATCAAGAATGAAGATGAACCCTGTGTTTACAAGAAGGTTAGTGGGAGCATAGTAATCTTCCTGGTGTTATATGTAGATGACATACTTCTGATCGGGAATGACATTCCTTCCTTACAGTCTGTGAAGACTTGGTTGGGAAGGTGTTTCTCTATGAAGGACTTAGGCGAAGCTACCTACGTGCTAGGTATCAGGATCTATAGAGATAGATCCAGGAGACTGCTTGGCTTAAGTCAGAGTGCATACATAGATAAAGTGCTTCGGCGATTTAGCATGCAGGATTCTAAGAAAGGGTCGCTGCCTATGTTACATGGCATAAGCCTTTCGAAGGCTCAGTGTCCTTCTACTCGAGAGGAGAGGGACCGCATGAATAGGATTCCATATGCGTCAGCTATTGGATCCATCATGTATGCTATGTTATGCACTCGATCAGATGTCTCGTATGCTTTGAGTATGACGAGTCGATACCAATCAGATCCAGGTGAAAGACACTGGATTGCAGTAAAGAACATCCTTAAGTACTTACGAAGGACTAAGGAGATGTTTTTGGTATATGGAGGCGAAGAAGAGCTCGTTGTAAGAGGTTACACCGATGCTAGTTTCCAGACCGATAAGGACGACAGTAGATCGCAGTCAGGGTATGTGTTCTGCCTGAATGGAGGTGCTGTGAGTTGGAAGAGTTCCAAACAGGAGACAGTAGCCGATTCTACCACAGAGGCCGAGTATATTGCTGCCTCTAACGTTGCAAAAGAGGCCGTTTGGATCAAGAAGTTCGTGACAGAACTTGTTGTGGTTCCTAGCATCGCAGACCCAGTGGATCTCTATTGTGACAACAATGGAGCCATTGCGCAAGCTAAGGAACCCAGGTCTCACCAGCGATCCAAACATATACTCAGACGCTTCCATCTCATTCGCGAGATTATTGACAGAGGAGATGTGAAGATATGCAGAATACCAACAGATGAGAATCTCGCAGATCCACTTACGAAGCCTCTTGTGCAGCGCAAGCACGAGGCTCACACTAGATCTATTGGCATTAGACA
Source organism: Punica granatum (assembly GCF_007655135.1). Taxonomy (NCBI): domain Eukaryota; kingdom Viridiplantae; phylum Streptophyta; class Magnoliopsida; order Myrtales; family Lythraceae; genus Punica; species Punica granatum. The sequence continues at coordinate 1,073,401 of NC_045127.1, read as the reverse complement.
GATGCCAGATTGGCTCTAGTGCAAGTGGGAGATTGTTGGGAATTGGTGTATGCCCTAGATGCAATCTATCATCAGTTCTGTAATATGACATGTATTTCATTATATTACGAGGCATATCTGTTATTGTGTAGATTGCGCTAAATATGATTTTACACAATAATGTCCTTGGAATAGTAGGTTCAATAGGCATCAAGTGTGACTTGATTGTGAGATCCTATAATTATTGAACATTATTCCTAAATGTCCATAGTCAAAGTATTATCGTTAATTAGGACAACGATAATACAGTTAGATTAGTGTAAGTGTTGATTGATGATCAAATCTCATAGGTCATGGATATGGAGATATCAAATCACACCACATGTATACATTAAGAGTAATGTGTATAGGACTGATCCGCCATGAGATTGCTACATGGGTTGTTACGTGACTGTCATTAGCATATCTCAAAGTGACTATAGTGTAATGGTCCTTTGACTTGAGGTCACCATAGATTCCTACATGTAATGTCATATACTTTGATACTGTCAAACGCCACTGTAACAGGATGGTTATAAAGACAGTTATTGGGTATACCACAGAGCATGGAGAGGAATGTGAGTGATCAAGATAGGATTTGTCCCTCCTACGAAACGGGAGCGATATCTCACGGCCACTTGGTGGTTAAGTCTAAAAGTGTATGTATACCCAAATGAGTCGATATAATGATATCGAGCTCATTTGTTCTGATAGACTTACCCGGTAAACCAAGAAAAAGAGATATTGAGCCATACAAGGATGTCATCGACCATGCCTTGGGCTCAATAGAGATATAGAGGACAAAGGGATTATATTACACGGTAACGGAGGTCACAAGGTTCGTCGAGAAATTGACTTTCCGATTACTTGAGTAACAGTGATGCATTGCTAGATGCCACTCACTGTTTGTAATATTGAAATAGAGATTTTGATATTACTGTCAACGTAATTGGGAACCTACAGGGTCACACACTACGACTAAATTGACGAGATATTTTGAAACAATAAAATCATCTAATAGAGATTAGATGATTTATGGTGCGACTAATTAATTGGATATTTAATGAGATTAAATTTGTCGATTAATTAGACTCGATTTATTAGATTAAATGGACCAAATTGATGCACGATTAATATGGTGACACATGGCTTTTATGTGGATTAACATGTGTAAGGACACATGTCATAAGGGAACCTTAATTCCCTAAATCCCACATCGGTTGGGATTTCATCTTCACCCCCCCATATTGCTTATAAAAAGGGGCAGTAAGCATGATTATATATATATGCTTATATAAAAGCGCACACATATTATATATATATATGCTAATATATATATGTACGTGCATATATGTGTGCATATAAAATATATATAATTTGGGTTGAATTGTTCAACTCAAATTAGGTCCATTAGTCTGAAAATTTCGGGTGTCGCATCGGTGTTTCTTTCGAGTGTTGGTCGCTAGCACCGCCGATCTCGAAAACTCGTCGACAAAGTCGGTGTGGATTCCAGTAGAGGCGTCACGCGTGGGACGCTCGGTCGACAACTTTAAATATTCCAGGTACGTTTTTATTTACTCTTATTCTTCTAGTAGGTCTTGGAATTAGTTTCACGGGTAGGAAATTTTGAATTTCTGTTCCTTTTCGCTTCCGTTGCGCCCCGTGGAACTAGCAGGTTCTGGAGCTGATATCTCGTTTTGGCATGATAAATGATGTACAGAGGCTCCTCATACTGATTTATGCCTAAATGGATTTAGTTGTTTCCTACTATATCTTCAGATCAAAAACTTGATTGTGTTTATTCGAGAGGACAATGGAATTAGCCTAGAATTAGGGATCCTCAAACCTCGATATACAGTCTACTATCATGTTTTCTGTTCAGCCTACAAAGCGAGATGTAATGCAATGGAACTCCAAGGTGAAATTTGTTTTGGATGAAGTGTGGCAATAGCTTAGGCCGTGCAAGCAAAGGAAATACGGCACATCTTCCCAGATGCTCCTTTATTAGCTGGTTGGTGATTCTTAACAGGCTCCCTACAATAGTCAGATTGCAGCAATGGTGTTGCCGCAACACCAGAACGGCTTGTGAATTTTACAGCACGGAACAAAATCCAGAGGAGATCATTCTATTTTTTATGTCAATATACAAAACTTGTTTGGTCTAAAATTCAGCAGCTGCTTTGCATCTCTACTCCTATTGGAGACTGGAAGGGCAAGAGACTGGAGACCACTATGAAGAAGTTGGCTTGGATATGCTACTTTTCACTTATGTCATCAGGAAGGAAATGAATATTAAGATTTTTCAGGGCCAACTGTGGAAGAGGAAGGCTTGATCGAGCAGATATATGATATGGTGTGACTAAAAGTTTGTTGCTCTTCCTAATGTTTCTCATAGGATTGCTAATTATCCTCTTTCTGTGTTGTTTGTTCTATATGATCTTATGTACATAATTTCATTTACTCCAACTCTTTTATTCATTGTTGTTTGAAGTAATACAGATCAGCACTTACAAAGAGAAACAATTAAATTTGTTTATATTGCAAGATTATTATGTTAGACTTATATATGCGTTAAAGTAATATGCTTGTGCTCTTTCTATAGATCCTCTTTTAGCCGCTTGACTTGCTTAACTGATAGACGTACGATTTTCTCGGTGGCCTTGTACCTGCAGCAGTTTATATTTAGTTTCAGACAATATGGTATCATGTCAGAAAAATGACACCACTGTGATGCCATGGACATGGTCGAGAGAGGATTGGTTGTATGAATCCCATAGCTTGCTTGGAAATGATACAAACGTAGCATTACATCTCACAAATTAAGTGGTAAATTTCTTCTCAAATCCCAACATTTACTTTTTCTTCTAAATAGTCGTCAGTATGTCATAAAAGAACAAGAATTAATGATATGTACTTGCTCTTGCTCATGATAGGGACTCTAATTCTTATATAGAAGGTCGACAATTGGTATATTCCTTCATCTTTACTATACACGTATTGAGCACGGAGTTTAGTTTTATAGCGAGGATAGAGGCATAGAGAGAACCATCTACATGTCCCAGCTAGCTGAGTAGAGCTATTCTGGCTTGCCCTATCGATGCACTGCATCTACTGTGAGGTGAAAGGGGAAAAGTTGTGCAAAAAGCACGACAACCTTACCCTTTGCTAGTCGGAATGAGTTGTTGAGCTTCTCAGTTGTCTAGATCCAGAGATGATTCCTTGGAAAGAGATGTACTACGGTCTCAGATCCATCTGATGGGAAGGTGAAGTCGGAAGATGTGCTAGAACATCACCCCTATCATGCAAGAGGTTAGCCAGAGCCTGAGGATCATTTGCTCTCTTTGTCATGCTTGATGATCCTTGGATTACTTTGATCTTGTTCGACTGAGTTAGGATAAGCTTCTGCTTGGCTTGGTCTTTTGTTTTTGTGCACTCTGTTTTTGAGCAAATCTATAGATGGGAAAACTGCGGTTCTCTTTGCTGCTTCTGTGTTTTCTTCATCTGGGTCCACATTATTGTTTTGTAATTCTCCACTTTATTGTAGAGAAAAAAGGAAACAGACATGCAAATATGATGGTGATACTTTGAAACTTATGACAAAAATATTTCCATATCATTTTAGCACATATGACACGTCATATGTCACATGTCACATTTTAGTAATTCTGTTTCAGCAGGTACAAAGACTTTCATCTCCAAATCTCAACTACCTCGATCGCTCTTGGAGCTGATGACGAGTCCGCAACATCCTCCGATCGGGATCGTCATCTTCTTTTTGGGCAAGACGCCACTAGAGATGATCTCGTCTTGAAGCCCTTTGTAGCTGAGCTCTCAGAAGGGAATGGTGGTATCAAAGAGGACGAAGATAAGATACTTATGGAAAAGTTCATTGGTTCGGAATTGCGGTCGGATACTATGATGGAACTACTTCGGCGCAATCACACTTCCTATCGGAAGTTGGTGGGATTCCTCAATGGCTCTACTCTCTTGGAAGTTACAGTCACTTCTATTGAAAAGCGGGTCTACTAGACTTGTCCCTGTTGGGAATTGATGTATGCCCTAGAGGCAATCTATAATCAGTTTTGTAATATGATATTTATTTCATTATAAAACGAGACATTTCTGTTATTGTGTAGATTGCGCTAAATATGATTTTACACAATAATGTCCTTGGAATAGTAGGCTCAATAGGCATCAAGTGTGACTTGATTGTGAGATCCTATAATTACTGAACATTATTCTTAAATGTCTCTAGTCAAAGTATTATCGTTAATTAGGACAACGATAATACGGTTAGACTAGTGTGGGTGTTGATTGATGACTAAATCTCATAGGTCATGGATATGGAGATATCAAATCACACCACATGTATACATTAAGAGTAATGTATATTGGACTGACCCGCCATGAGATTGCTACATGGGTTGTTACGTGACTGTCATTAGCGTATCTCAAAGTGACTATAGTGTAATGATCCTTTGACTTGAGGTCACCATGAATTCCTACATGTAATGTCATATACTTTGATACTGTCAAACGCTACCGTAACAGGATGGTTATAAAGACAGTTATTGGGTATACCACAGAGCATGGAGAGGAATGTGAGTGATCAAGATAGAATTTGTCCCTCCTACATAATGGGAGTGATATCTCACGGCCACTTGGTGGTTAAGTCTAAAAGTGTATGCATACCCAAATGAGTCGATATAGCGATATCGAATTCATTTGTTCTGATAGACTTACCCGGTAAACCAAGAAAGAGAGATATTGAGCCATACAAGGATGTCATCGACCATGCCTTGGGCTCAATAGAGATATAGAGGACAAATGGATTATATTACACGGTAATATAGGTCACAAGGTTCGTTGAGAAATTAACTTTCCGATTACTTGAGTAATAGTGATGCATTGCTAGATGCCGCTCGCTGTTTGTAATATTAAAAATAGAGATTTCGATATTACTATCAACGTAATTGGGAACCTACAGGGTCACACACTACGACTAAATTGACGAGATATTTTGAAACAAATAAAATCGTCTAATAGAGATTAGATGATTTAGGTGCGACCAATTAATCGGATATTTAATGAGATTAAATTTACCGATTAATTAGACCCGATTTATTTGATTTAATGGTGTGCTAAGTGGCTATTTTTTATTGAACCACTTGGAGTCTATTATATGGTAACACATGGGCCAATTGTATAATGACACTTAGCCATGCACTTGGCTCTTGAAATTCTTAATTTCTCTTATCCCACATCGGTGGGACAAGCAAATTGCCCCATTCTCAAGCCTATATATATGTGTATATATATGGCAGTAAGTATGGGTAACAGGGGTATACATATATATGTGATATATATGTATGCATAAGTATATATATAGATATATATAAAACGCACTCATATAAGTGCTCAGATATATATAGTGCGTGCATATGTGTATGTATATAATAATTTGGGTTGAATTGTTCAATCCAAATTAGGTCCATTAGTCTGAAAAATTTCGGGTGTCGCATTAGTGTTTTCTTTCGAGTGTTGGTCGCTAGCACCGCCGATCTCGAAGACTCGTCGACAAAGTCGGTGTGGATTCCAGTAGAGGCGTCACGCGTGGGACGCTCGGTCGACAACTTTAAATATTCCAGGTACGTTTTTATTTACTCTTATTCTTCTAGTAGGTCTTGGAATTAGTTTCACGGGTAGGAAATTTTGAATTTCTGTTCCTTTTTCGCTTCCGCTGCACCCCGTGGAACTAGCAATTGGAATTAGTTTCACGGGTAGGAAATTTTGAATTTCTGTTCCTTTTTCGCTTCCGCTGCACCCCGTGGAACTAGCAGTCCCATAGTACGAGGGCTTGTTCCTTGCCGATGCACCACCAAGACATATTTTCGACAAGGTTAGTGTGTTGCCTTCAGAAGTGGAGTTCAACTTCTTTAAGGCGAATCTTAAGCGGATTTACCTTATTTAGCATAGAGTCGAGTTTTACATCAAGGATAGAGGCATAGAGAGAACAATCTACATGTCCCAGCTAGTTGAGTGGAGCTATTTTGGGCTTGCTCTATCGATCCACCGCATCTAATATGAGGTGAAAGGGGAAAAGCTGAGCAAAAAGCATGACAACCTTACCCCTTGCTGGCCGGAAGGAGTTATTGAGCTTTTCAGCTGTCTAGATCTGGAGATGACTCCTTGGGAAGAGATGTACTGCCGTCTCATATCCATCCGAATTGTGAAGGTGAAGTCAAAAGACGTGCTAGAGCATCACCGTCCATCATGCAAGAGGTTTGTCGGAGCCTGAGGTCCATAGGTTGATTTAGTCCTTGTAATTGGTTTTCATGTTGGTAGAGCTAGGAGGTTGATTTCTTACCTCCGATATTGAAAATGATGTATGGCGAAAGTTGGATTAGAGAATTTGTCACAAGCTATTATTGAATTCTCGTGGATCAGAAAGAGATCACCCTATATCACCGCTTGTATTTTGTCGATCGGGCTGGGCTCGTTGCAGGGACAACAAGTTCTAAAGGTGGCATTGGACTTGGTAATGCTTCTCTTCTTCCATCAGTCGCTATACTTAAAAGATGACATATCAAGGAGGGGGAGAAAAAGACACACAAAAAATCCTTTAGTAGAGTCATGGTTAGGTTCCGGCTCACTGCCAATGCCACCTTTAGAACATGTTGTCCCTACAACGAGCCAAGCCTGATCGACAAAATACAAGTGGCGATATAGGGTGCTCTCTTTTTGATCCACGAGAATTCAATAATAGCTTGTGCCAAATTCTCTAATCCAACTTTCGCCATACATCATCTTCAGTCTCGAAGGTAAGAAATTAACCTCCCAGCTCTACCAACATGATAACCAATTACAAGGACAAAATCAACCTCTGTACTTCAGGCTTCGGCAAACCTCGTGCATGATGGGTGGTGATGCTCTAGCACATCTTCCAACTTCACCTTCACAATTCGGATGGATCTGAGACGGCAGTACATCTCTTCCTAAGGAGTCATCTCCGGATCTAGACAGCTGAGAAGCTCAACAACTCCTTCCGGCAAGCAAAGGGTAAGGTTGTCGTGCTTTTTGCATAGCTTTTCCCCTTTCACCTCACAGTAGATGCAGTGGATCAATAGGGTAAGCCCATAATGGCTCAACTCAGCTAACTGGACATGTATCTTTTTATGCCTCTATCCTCCCTGTAAAACTCGATTATGTGCTCAATAAGGTAAATCCGCTTAAGATTTGCCTTAAAAAAGCTAAACTCCAAGTCTGGGAGCAACACGCTAACCTTGTCAAAAATATATTTTGGTGGTGCATCGACAAGGAACAAGCCCTCGTACCACGGGACAAGGTCCAGTAGACCCGCTTTCCAATACAAGTGACTATGACGTCCGAGATAGCATAGACCATTGAGGAGTCCCACCTTCCTACCGAAGTGAGATTGCGCTGAAGCAATTCTGCGTAGTATCCGACCGCAATTCTGAACCAATGAACTTTTTCACACGTATCTTATCTTCGTCCTGTTCGATATCGCCATTCCCTTCCGAGAGCTCGGCTACAAAGCGCTTCAAGACGAGATCATCTCTAGTGGCGTCCTGCCCAAAAAGGAGATGACGATCCTGATCGGAGGATGCCGAGGACCAGTCGTCAACTCCTATGGTGATCGAGAGAGTTGAGATTTGGAGATGAAAGTCTTTGTATCTGCTAAAATAGAATTGCTAAAATGTGACGTATGACATATGACATATGTCATATGTGCTAAAATGCATATAGCAATATTTTTGTCAATAAGTTTCAAAGTATCACCATCATTTTTGCATGTCTTTTTCCTTTTTTCTCCACATTCTTCTTTTTATAAGCACTCAGGCAGCTTTTCACTAATAAGCCTATGACTTTACAAAAACTCACTACAAGAAAACTGCCATGCACTAATGGTCACAATTTGTCAGAAAAAGTTGAAAATTCGTTAGCATAGTTTATGCCAATAGAAATGGTTGACGTTGGTGTAAGGCGCATTAGGATAGGTCCTTCCCAACAAATATTCATGCCGTTGGTATAGTGAAGAAGACTATACTAACAATTTTCCAATCCGTTAGAATTCAATGTACCGTTAGGATAGGGCTTATCATCACAAATGACTTAAGTGTCGTTTGTACAAGATTTTCAAGCAAACCACGTTGATTTTGGTGCTGGTTATTGTTATTATTATTATTATTATTTAAAGAAAAAGACAAAAATAAAAAAATATTGCAAGACAGGAATGATGAAAATTTAAATATTTAATATATAAATACAAAATATACATCAAATACATCATTTGACATCTCTAAAATCCTATAATTTACAAGATCTAAGTGCAATTGGGCAATTGGTTGATTTTGAATGATCGTCTTCAACCCATGAGATAACCCCATTTAAAGAACTTATAATAAAATAATAATTTATTAAAATTAGAAGACATATACGAGTAAAGCTTAAACATGTAGAAGAAAATTGATATTTTACCATGTTGATCAGTGAATTGAAGTGAGAGAACCAAAGAGATGTAATATCAAGAATTAGGCATAATCACCAAAGCTTGACAAATTCTATACCTCTGCAGAAAAAAAAATGTTATTTGTAAAAAAATTTACCTCTATGGTTATCTCTACATATGAACCATCCAAATGAAAACGTAGCTTGAAACTTGAATAGGTTAATCACCTCTTCTTAAATCCTGATAGCAAGCATTATAATCAAGTATACAAACAATTCTGAACCAATTAAGTGGAATTAGATACAATGAAAGTGGTTGAGGTCATGAAAGCAGAGAGAGAGAGAGATTGACATACCCAGGGAGGAAAAAGGATGGGAAGCCCGGCTTCAAGAATGAATTTAATTCGTCTTCCTGCTGTTGAATTGAAATACCCAGATCATGGGCGAGAAATTAGAGATAGAGGCAGCCTAAGATGGGAAGTGAGAAGATATTTAGGGATCTTAAAATTTTAAATTTTGAACTTCTAAATTTAGATTGAAGGAGATTATTATTATTATTTTTTTCCAATCGTTTCATTTGTGTGCCATATCTTTAAGATTATCCATATCGGATAGTTTTGTTTGTTTACAAACAAAGATGAAAAGATACTATTTTTCTTTTTCTCATGTCTTCGGTTACAGGAAAAAAAAAATCTTTTTCCGTTTCTTTTGTTTGAAGAATACAGACTTACTTAAGGTTAACAACGAGTATAGCCAATATCGTTTCTAATTCATTTAGTGTCAAGTTTCTACAGTTTTACAAGCTTAATTCAAAATCTAATAATGCTTAAATGGACTAGTTGCGTACATACTGTTATGTTAAGTATATATGTAATATGTGGCCAAAAAAAAAAGTACATATGCAATATAAGGACCTCGTCTGGAAAGAATTAGAACGAGTTAAAGAACACTAACAGAAGACCTGTTAGTAGAAATAATTTTTACTAGCGGAAAATTGTGTTCCGTTAGAAAATAACTGAACATTAATAACAATTGTACCAGACCATTAGTGGAAAGCATTATTTAGCTAATGGATTATCAAAGTTGTTAGTGTATAGCCAAGATTTCCTAACGGAATATAGCAAATGTTAGCATATCCGGAGTTGTACTAACAGTTATAGGAACCGGTTTGTTGATGCAAGATACACCAGCGAACTTGTAACTTGTTACTATAGATTCCTGTTACTAGATGGCAGTTTTTTTGTACTGAGTATGCTGCCACTTGAAACCTAAAAGCATGTAAAAAATTAAGATCAAAATTTTCTCATTTAGTCTATTTACAATGAGTGTCGATGAAGTCTCTCTTACCTATATAAGTATGCATTTTTTTTGTTTTAATTACTTTCTCTTGGGTCAAGTAAAATTACATAATTATCCTTCATTTTGTAGCATGTCGAATAGTTGCTTGTTTTACGTTACTATGGAGATAGTAGATCCATCTCGGTTACTTTTATCCCTCCCTAACCCGATGAATCTAGCACCAAGCTTTCTTTATTGTTGATTGTCTACAAGGCTTATAGCGTCATCATTCCTCTCAGCGATTGTCACCTACTCCAAATGGATTTCTTGTTTGCTAAGTTCAAGGAAAAGTTGAAGTGCGTCGTACTCATGCAGTTCGGTCTCAAGGTTTGGGATATGGAGGATAAGAGGGTATTGGAAGCGCTTCGTACTCATTCCAGCTAGTGTTTAGGGTTATCAGGCTCTTGCACTTGTGATCTACTATAAGTGGAGCATGGCCAGTGGCCTACCTACCCGCTACCAACATGCTGCCGACTTATGAATTTTTTGGCCTAATATCGAGGTCATCCTCTTGGATAGCTATGGGAAACAGGTTGATCCGAACTGCCTCTGGAGATATGCCTTTGTTCGCAGGATGAGGGCTAGGTTGAATTGTACGTGATGCACATGAATCTTAAATTAGAGTATGAAAAGCTTGGAATATCTAGTAGGCTCATGAGTTATATATCTATATATATATATATATATATATATTTGCATTTCGTTGATTTTTGGCTAAAGTAAAGCCTAGAATTAGTAAAGTCCCCGATCCATGAGATTTCTTGAGTGGAGAACGCTATACAGAGACCACTTTTGGAAATTTTTATTTGATTCGGACCTTGTTCCAATGCTTCAAGCCTTGGAAAATTCATGACGATAATTTAATTAGTAAAAGTTGAGGATAAGTGGTTAATAATCATGAAAAGATAATCAAAATAAAAAACAACAACAATGGTTGGGGAAGTGTGCCGATTCAAGAAATTTAAACCGAGAACAGAGAACAAACAACATTGGAATATATGTGGTAAAACTCTCAAGGCGAAAGGAAATATTTACGGACAAAGTAGGAGATTCCACTAGATCGATAAAATCAGAGATTATAACCTCAAGATCATATTCGTACTTTTCAATCCCGTTACAAGATTCAACTCGAGAATAACGCCACAATCCTCTCAATTTTCACCACTCTTCCACTCTACGAACCCTAGAGAGTATTCCCGGGAAAGTCCAAGAAGATTATCCGTGATTCCCACACAATGCATTGTCTTGATACAAGGCATTCTCCCACATTCCTAATATTTTAAGGATATCCAAATATAATGTTAGGATTTTTCCTTCTTTGAAATATTTTATAAATAATACAGAATTATCTCTAATCTATTACTACAAATTGGGGAAGGAAGTTAGTTTGTCTAACTTTCCCTTTCCAAAAATACCCTTAAAGAAATATGAAATTTATTTACTAATCATTAGATGAGTGAAAGTTTAAGGGCGATTATGTAAATTTAACTTATTTTTGTAACTACAAATTCTTAACTCCTCCCATAATTCTCTCTTCCTCTCTCTCCTCACTTCCTACGTATCCTCTACCATTCTCTCATATTTCCTTCCCTCAACTTCATAATTTCGACAAAATTAATATGCATAGCATTTTATTATAAATAAGTATCTTCAATATATAATGCATATATGAAAAATAATCTACTATATTTCACGTGGTTTAATTTTCAATTTAGAATTGCTTTTGATTTCACGCGTAGCGCAGGTCCCGCTGTAGTATTGTCAAGAGATAATTCTTTTATTTAAAGATCTAAGAGATACAATAAAAATTCTATAAAATAGGAAATATAATCTCAGCAAATTCTGACATTCTGCATCTTCCTTTTTTGTCCAATCTTGTTACCGCTTTCGGTCTTTAGGTCTTCAGATTTTCTCTAAATACGAGACATATCTCAACAACAACAACAACAATAACAACAACAATAATAATAATAATTGGCAATGGTGCTTAATTGTCTTTCCAGGAACAAGAACCGCCCCGTAGTCGACAACATTGTGCAATTCTTTTGTGTGCGAGTGTGTGTGTGTGTCGGCAACTTTTGATTTGATCTGGTGTGCCTCCCCCATGACGTGTACGACCCCACCTGTGGTTGGAAGTAAAAGGAAAAAAGAAAAAAATTAACGTTTTCCAACTCTACGATATAATTAAATAGGAGACGAATAAGAAGTCTCTATAGTTGATATTCAATACAAACAATTATTATAATATGCCTATGCTTACTATGTATCACACACTTTGAAGTCGTTTTCTGCTGATAATCAATGAAGAAATTGTCCTTGTAGTGTATATGGAGCTTCCTATTATCAACTTGACAAGTAATAGAGTGATGCCTCTTTATATATGTGTATATATATATATATACATATATATAATCTTAATTTGAAAGCAGAATTTTCTTTTTCGGATCCATTTGTAATTGCAATAAAAGTAATATAGGAAATCATCTGTGTAAAACTTTAGACTAATAATAAGAATCCTCTTGAATAATGACAGTCGCATGTGATTTTCAACAATCCATATTGATCATAACTATTTATCAAATATATTAACTATCCAATACTGTTTCTCTTTATCCTGTTTATGCGAAAACATATAAGTAATTCTAATCAAGGATGAGAGCGACATCATTCAAACATAGGTCTTCTGTTAAGTTCCATAAATTGCGAAATCTCAGGCTCTATGTACTAATTGATATTTCTTTATATACATTTTAGAACATATATATATATATAGGTTCCAATTTTCCTTGTCTCCAATGAATTGATAGTGCCATGATATATGTAACGGAGAGGATACACAATGTCCCGACCATGGGCCTTATCCTCTCCCTCTCTCGGGGGCAATCTTGCAGCCATTCTCTTCTCTTGATAATAATCGGACTGGTGGATATCCATTAATTCTATTTATTTTTTCTTTTTCGCCCTCTTTCCTTGTGGAACAATTTGGAAATCGAGTCTATATATGAGATATTTTAATAAATATACACTTAGAAAGCAACCTAAATACTTGTTTCCCTTTTCTTCTCCTTTTCAGTTCCGAAAAAATAGGAGTTAATTGCTTATTAGGAGTGGGCAGCTTATTCAGATAATAATATATAAATTTCGTCAGCAACTTGGCTAACATCTCCGGGTGGATTAAGTCAAAACCTACAGGATTGAAACTTAGCTATCTTATTAAATGAGAGAATTTCCAATTACACTATTATTTGAAAAGTTATCTTACGGTTCCTAAAATTCATTTTATTAGGGATATAATATATATATATGTGCGTGTGTGTGTGTGTGTGTGTGTGTGAGTGTAAGATATTACTTGTCCATAATGTGGATCTTGATGTAATTTTGTAAACTTCCACTCTTATATATCCCTAATAAGTTTATAAATTACCCGAACAACAGGCAATACACAAAATTGTGCCCCGGATTTGACCTATATATTACTTATGATAGTAAGTCATTAATTATATACAAACATCTCTTAGAATTGTAGAGGATGATGTAGCAAAGGGTTGACTACAGAGAAATTTTCAAAAAAAAAAATCTTATCTTAAAGAAACGTTGGCTTTTTGCGTAATTATTTTCTAAAATAGTATATAGGGAGGGTGATGCCTAACTCATATATATATACATATATATATATACTTAAAAGTTATGTACAAGAATAGTTATGATTAATGGGCATCACGTGTCTTTTAGCAAATTTAAGTTATAAGAGGCATAAATTTCCCTATTATTCATAACCTTAATTAAGCCCTATATAGGTTCAAACCTCTCCTATCAATCGGAACTATTGTCAGCATTTTGCGCAGTCGATCATTTACATATCTTATATATAATTCAATAATTATATATTGGGGGGGAGCAAGTAATTTTCGAAATACGAATGAGCGAGGTATGTTAATAGGAGAAGGCATTATTGTGCACCACTACAATTTATTATAATATAATGTAATAAATACTATTTAGAAACAAACAAGACGTCTTAAAAAAAAGTGATTATCATCATTTGGAACTTTTCTTTGTTTGAATATTCTATGATCGATATGGTTAAAATTCATGTATGATATATACATGTATTTACTTTGAAATTTTTCAAGTAATTTATCTATAACTCAAAGAAATTATGAAAAGAATAAGTAAATTATTTGACCTTACTTGAAAAAGTAGAAATAATTTACTTGCATGTACCATACATACATTTTGAACTCCAGGTTCTAAGCGTTACAGACGAAAAATTCTGCGATACATAATTGCCTGTATTATAGATTCCCCCATTATAGACCGATACCTCTTTGTTACTTCTAACGTTATCTTGCACCAATTTTCTAACCATCGGCCTAAAATTTCAAATTTCCTTCTTATATCTTCGATGCAAATTGAGCTAAAGACACTCAAGTTTATGTCAATCTAAACAATTTCATAGAAATTTGATACGAGTCAGCCGTCAGTTTGTCAAACTAGCACTATCGATTGCCCTAGTTGATTACATTTTTCAAATACGATTATTATATATTATTATTACACTTGGATGTTACGATTCGATCGTGAATGCACATCATCAATAAATCTATGATCAGTGTGTTGCACATTGTAATGTTCAAATAAAAGTAAAAAAATTGCATATAAAAATGCAAATTGAATTTAAATAAGACTCTATCAACGGTAGATTAATTCAAGTTGAAATTGCAATTCATTCTCCTCACATGAGCACAAGTATCCATCCTCCCATTCTCATAATGAATATGGTAGTAACTCAATTTGTTTCAATTAAACTATTTGTTTCTTTTTCGCCTAAAACTGGATGGACGAATCTCCAGCCTACACGTGGCAAGACGAGTGTACCAGGCTTGCCATAGGGCGCTGTCCCAAGATAACGGCGAAACCACCAGCTAACTTCACTGACTTACATCAAAGCTCCACGGTCCCTAAGGTCTGTAGATGCAAGCGGTTGCTGGGTTTCGTGGATGTGGTCGATGCATTGCAGGTATGTCAAATGTGTCAGACGATGAGACGATCTCGAGGATTAAAGCGTCGAAGTTCTTCCCACAGGCCTGTGACTTGTACACCTTCAAGCTTTAGGATAGAAGGAGCGGCTAATCGGTCAGCTTGAGCACTATGCAGCTGAACTGCTAGCTGACCAACACAACATGTAAGTTTCCCAACTGATGTAGCTGAAAGTCAATAGAACCTCCAGCCCTGAAATCGAAGTGGAGAAATTGCCCAGAAGCAAGAAACAGTGGAGAAGATGGAACCAAGAGCTCCGAACACAAGGTGAAATATGTAGTATGAGAATCTAGCTATTTAGGTGTGCATACGGGAAATAGATATCGAAAGGGCATGGTGAGATATATGAGATATTTAAAAATACTGAACGGATATTGAGATATTGAAGAATGGTATGGAATTGAAATGACAAAAAATGTAAAAGAAAAGTAACGATACGTTGGCGTAGAGCCGATTTGTGTTTGTGTTGTTGAAAGAGCTTATAAT
This sequence comes from Punica granatum, assembly GCF_007655135.1. Lineage (NCBI taxonomy): Eukaryota > Viridiplantae > Streptophyta > Magnoliopsida > Myrtales > Lythraceae > Punica > Punica granatum. Next base: position 1,058,050 of record NC_045127.1, on the reverse strand, counting down.
TATGACACCTTCTAACTCTGAAAGGGCAGACCATGAACCCTAATTGAGCATAAATTTGACCTTATTATGTGGAAATAAGCAACAAAAAGCAATAAAATCATGCTGCATTAATAGTTAGCTAAACTGAGAAAGTGGATATCCTTTATATCTAATTACATTGAAACTTCCTAGTCATAATATTTTACATGCTAAACCCTCTAGGAATCTCCATGTAGACGGCCTCCTACTCTTGGAAACATCCTTGACCGTCATAATTAGGGCAGTGGCCGTGCCTTCATTGCCATAGTCGCACACATCAACCCAAGTAGGGAAATAAATTGAACTTGTTCCCTTACCTGGTTAATGACCAAACGTGTATCGCTAACTCTCGATGTCTGGGGTGCAAGTCAAGGAAATGCCTCCCGCTACCATATAGTCACATACCTACCCGTGCCCCTTTATTTAGATTTCATTTCCATTTCCTTGTATTAGGCCATGAGCCTCCTATTGTAACCAGAAAAAAAAAATCAAATCTCTTCCTTTAGTGCGAACTAAGGGCTAGCTCTCGACTAACTCATCTGATCAACCCAACTAAAGCATCTAATGACTTCTTCCTCGAATTCTCTCTCCACCAACGGCTATCCTAGTAGGGTAGTATCGTGGATCCTCGAGTCAGGTCTTCAAGTCCTCGATTATGGGCTGTCTTATGATACAAACCTTCTTGAATATCCAAAAATGCAAATATCGAGTCGTGGACCATAAATGAACCCAAATTCGACTAATTGAGTTCACCAAATTATTGCGTCTGTCACGGGCTTGAAACTGCCGTTGGGTGCGAAAAACCGGTGCAAACTGTTTCATAGGTAGAATCACGAATTCATTTCTTCCCCGGCCTCATGTTTACATAAGTCGAATTATCATTGATTCAACATCGATATTGAAGAGTTCGGCCAAAAAGATCCCTGAAGAGTTAGAAATGTGCTTATATATATGGGGTCATAAAGTAAGTAATAAATTAATCTTTACAGGCATGCATGCCCCCCGCATCATTGAAGTCCAAAATTGCTGCTTGAAGAGAACTGAGAATGCGCCTTCTGCTTGCCGTATAGAGTTGGAATCTAAATAGAATAATATTAACTACACAATTAAATTTCAAAGATCCCATTGGGGCAGACAGACGGGCAGACAGACAGAGAGTTGCTTCATTGCATCTGGACGACTATATAAATAAATAAATAAATATATATATATAATATCAATGATTCACGACTTCTAACCGGCCTGAAGGTCAGTCATGTATATTGTATTATTTAGTCAATTTTTGCTGACTAAAATATCGCAAGTTAACCCATTAATTATTAATTCAGCACAATGTATATTTTATTATTTAGTCAATTTTGCTGATTCATATTTTGCAAGTTATATGACTTTATGCTTATTCGTTGCAGCGATCAGTTCATCATCCCGATTAGTGAAAAACCTAAATTAATTCCCGCCCCCCGCCCCCAAAATGTATATATATATATATATATATTTAATATGTGGTTGCTAGGTCACCTTACAATGTTCCTTATTTATTTATTTATTTATGGTGAATTAGTGGGGCCGAAGCCTCTTTTTCTTCTTGGCATCAATCGCCTTATAATGTTCACTTATGTTCAAATACATATATTGAATTATCTTCAGAATATATATATATATATATATATATATATATATATATATATACACGGGCAATGCTTGGGATCAGCCACTTAAAATTCAGTCGTTTTTGTCTTTTCCAAGTTTACTTGCTACAAGAGGTGCAGCAGGTGGCTGGCTTTTTTTTTTTTTTTCCTTTTGTTTTTTTGTCTTTCACTCCTCCCCCATCCCAAAAACCCAAATCCCAAGACGAATATGGAAAGTTTTCGCAGAACATTATTTTATACTCGAAGAATTATTTCTACTAAACTTTTAAATTAAAATACGACAACTTTTCGCACATCTCTTATATCATTCAATACTGAAGCAATAGTCTTGATTCAGGGTCTAAGACAAAAATTAATGATTTCAATCTAAGCAAAAGAGGAAATATAATGAATCCCACAATTTTTTGATAAAATATAGATGAAAAATATTGGCCAAATGCAAGAAATCAACCGAGAAATATTGACTTCAATAGATAAATAGTAAGTCATAAAATGTTAGTTCATGCATTTTATCAAACACCTTTGAATCCAATATAAATTATATGCATAGCACAAAAGTAAGAAATATAAAGCTAACCAATATGTTGCAAATCAATTCCGCAAGCTCCTCAAACCTGGACTAAGTATGTTTGACAAACAGAGAAGACCTGATAATTTAAATTAGCATAATCTCAAAAAATACCCGTCAATCGGAGTTTCGGATTTCTCAATTTAAATATTAACTCCATGAAGAAATTACCACCAATCAACATTATCGAGCTACTACAGTACATATAATCAACAGAGCATTGCAATGCATTACCGCAAACAAAATATAATTAAGGTATGAGGTGGCGAAGCAAACACTAGCCAATCAGTACAGGAAGTGAGAGCCACTGGTCGAAGATCTTGTCGACGAAGCCAGCTTTCGACTCCAGGGCGAAGGACGCCACTGGCTTCAGCTGCAACGGGTCAGTATCCAGGGAAACGGGAGAAGAGAGAAGCAAATGCGAGTTGTTGCACTTGAATGTCCAACCTGCCGCCGAAAAGACCTCCGCGCTGAAAGAAGGCTAAGCAACCTTCCTGCTTCTTTCCAAAGATAGCCGAAGCAACCTTCTGCTTCTCCCCCAAAGATCTAGTAGTCTGCCTGCTTTCTTCGGTATTTTGTCTGCTTCTTCAGTATATTTGTCGTAAAGTCAATGTGTTTGGGGTTGTGTGTTGTAAAAAGTTTAAAAAAAGGAACAGAGGGGAAAGACTGGCAACTTATTAAGCCGGTCCCCATTCTCATCCGTTGGATTTCTTTTGGATCTCTTTTATGCGATCCAACGGCAAACACCCATACGGGCCCACTGACTTAATAACCATTGACTGGATGTAAGAATTTTCCCTATATACTTATTTAATTATATATTTATGTTGTGTATGTTTTCTCAACTTGTAGGTGGGTTTGGCCGACTATCCACGCGCTCCGGTCGCGCGTGAGACGGATTCAGAGAAGATAACGGGTTTACCGGTACCGGAGGCGGGATTCTATAAATGTCCAGTTCCATTCATGGGAATGCCTCCATAGGACAGAGAGAGAGGCAGAGGAAGAGATAAAAGGCAAAATCGTATCTGCCCGCTGTGTTTCTGATTCATATCCTTTTTATACAGAGACCTTGTCTCAGAAAACTATGGAGTCCAACGAAGTTGAACGTCTCAAACCTCACTAACAGTGATATTTCCCGCGGCAGACTCGGCTTCTGGCCCAATAGCTTCCATTCTCTCCGGTGATTCTGCTTTTGGTTGCTGAGAAAGCTAGGAGGAAGATCTTGTTGATCCGTCCTGACTCGTATCGATTGAACTCCTTTTGCCTCTTTGAATCATCTGCAGAAATTCCCTGAAAACTTCGTGTTTGCAGCATTTGCTGTGTCCACTTCATTTAGCGTGTTCTCGTTCAGCTCGGATCGCTTCAACTGCCACTGAAACTCGATCTCTCTCACTCGAACTCATCAAGATGCGGCTTTTGAGGCTCGGGTTGATGGGACCTCCAATGGTGAAGCGAAGAGCAGGACTCCGCATGAAGCAGGCCGGTCGAAGTTCCTACTTCGGGAGCTAGACAGTGTTCTGTTTGTGATCAGACCTTGTTTATTTTGTTTAGCATAATAGTTTGAATCGAAGTTTGTCAGTCGTATGGAAGCTACTGCCTTGAGACAGTTTCTCACGGGGCTCTGCAACAATTCTTGCTGGGACTATGCCGTCTTCTGGAAGCTTTGGCATCAAATCCCCGCGTATGTTTCTAACTCTGCTGTAATGTAGTTTTCCGGTTCTTTCCATTCCCATGAAAATTGGTTCGATTAATTTCTTTATGCCAGTCTCAGGATAGCTGCTTCTTGGCTAGTACGGTACTGAATCTACTGATAGTTAGCAGGAAAAGATATGCCCATGCTATATATAGGTTTCAATCAGTCATCAGGATACACCTTCAAAGTCTTTCATAGCTTGTCCCAGATTGCGGGTTATGGAGGGATGGGTTATGTGGTGTTATAATACAAACAACTTACGCATGGAACCGGCTCTTTCTGTGAAACATCTCAGATGGATAATTGGATGATCTAAAATTATGCACTGAGATACCGGATGGAACTCATGTATCAAGCTTATCCGCAAACTAGTCTGAGGCATCTATACTGTACAAGTATCTATTGATTGATTTGCTTAGCCAAAGTTCTTAACCTGAACTATACCCTGTCCTAGCTTAGACTGACATAATGATAATCTTTACGCTATTTCATCATCTGACAATGACTTGAAGAAAACCTAACATCTAGTTCTTAATAATATTTGCTGCATATATTGTCAGGGTTTTGTCATGGGAGGATGGTTATTATGATCAACCAAAGCTGAGAACGACCATAGAAAAATCATCGGGCATGCTATACTTTGATGGATATAGTGAGTTCATTGATGATGAAACTAGCCAAATCTACGGAACTGCAGTCCAATATCCAATTGAACTTCTGATAGCAGATATGCCAACTCAACAATACACACTGGGAGAAGGGTATATTACTATCTTGTCTATCTTGGAGTTCATTTATTCGTTCCATTTGCAGCATTCAGTAAACCGATCCTTCTGATCGGAAGCAGTCTTACGCTTTCTATGTTAAAGCTTTACTAGAATGAAGGCCCTCTTAATCATTCTAAGTAAAAAATGTGCATCCAATTTCATGTAATTTAGAAGATTAATACACGTTGCTACGCATCTAATTCGGTTGCACAAGCGCTATCCTGCATCCCAAGGTGTCCTGCAATTTTTTCATCAGCAAGATATAAGTCTTCATTGTGATAACAGTTGTACCTACATCATCTGCCAGGCTTGTTGGCCAAGTGGCAAGCACATATAACTACTGTTGGATTTCTTTGGAAGCTAGTCAGTTCAAAAACAAACACTTCGATGTGAGTATCTTTAACAAAAGAGCTTCTTACCGCTTTACATAGCAGGAGAAAACTGTATTCTAATATCTCGATATCCATTGCAGTTTCCAGAAGAATGGCTCCCTCATGTGCTAGCCGGTGTCAAGGTAACAATTGTCTTCATTCTACCTTCCTTGGTATACTTACAAAAATATGGTTTATAACAGGTCATTTGATAAAATGGTTCCATATAACTTGTCCGTAAGACACCGGATTTGCTCGCGGCTCCAACGATTGGTAACTCATGCTGTAAATTTCACACGAAAGCTTTCTGTACAAGTGATTTCCCTTAGCTTTTAAGATTTCCACAACAGATCAACATCGATTATGTGCATAATTCTGATGCAGACAATGCTATTAGTATCTGTCCATCCTCACGGGGTTTTGCAACTTGGTTCCTCTCACGAGGTGTGCCTTCATGTGCCTTTCATCATTGTGCATAAATATCAGATTGCTGTAAGCTTTGAATCTTTTGTGTAATGTTTTAATAGGGTTAACTTTCAGGTTGCTGAAAATGCAGCAGTTGTCAATCACATCAAAGAGACATTTATCATGCATCAAGTTCTTTCTGGATTTGCCACCCCTCCCATTCTGAAGGAAGATGATCCACTTTGCTCATTGCAGTCATTGGCTGACATTGATGATCCATCAATTATCACCAGAGCCTTGGTTAATGAACTACATCAAGAGTCCCCAGAGGACAGTGAGGAAACAAATGCAAGCAACACCTCAATATTCGGTTCTCTCCAGGAGATTTTTGAAGATTTAGAGGAGAACAGGGAACTCATTCATTCAGAAATAGGCCTTTCCAGGGTGCTGGTTCCCCTGAACGAGCCTTTGGAATTAAGCCAGCAAGAGATGGCCCAAAACGAGCAATTAACGTTCTCCTATGTTGGAGCAGACTTGTCAGGTTTTCCCTGTGGAGTAGGGGATTCCTATGTCACCAGCAATATTATCAGAGGACCCTATGGAGATGATGAAGAGGATGTTGAGTACACAAGGTGCAAAAATTTGGGTATATTTAGCATTCCCGAGGACTGTGATCCCTTTGAGGCTCTTGGTAACTCTTTCCGAAGCCAAACCGGCGAGTTTGTGGGAACTGAAGCTCGCCCTGTAGAGATTCGTGATTTTCCTGATGGTATGGAGTCACCTCCTAGGGAACTCGCAAGAAGTGATGCCAAGGTAAAAGCAGAGGATCTTTTAGAAGCTGTAATTGCAGACTTGCGTGATGGTCTTGATGGAACTTCACCAATCAGTTCGGCTGTCACCCTCACCTCATCAGCAGCCCCAGTAGTTCAATGTGATCCTAATCCCTCCTCTAAATCACTTAATAAATCTGCCGAAATTTTCATGGGAGAGAGTGATAACTCAGTTATATGGAGTGACATTGGAACAGCATTTGCCAATAGGACTGGAAACAATTCCAGCAAACATTCTAATCCGGCTTCTACAAAGAGCACGGTTAGCAGTTTAACAGTACAGGGACAACCTAGGGAGAGCCAGAAGCGTCAGTTGAGTGGAAGCAAAAGAAAGGGCAGATCTGGTGATAGTCAGAAGCCGAGACCGAGGGATAGGCAATTGATTCAGGATAGGGTGAAGGAACTACGAGAGCTTGTCCCAGATGGCTCCAAGGTTGGTGTTTCTCTGAAGCTTGGCCTTTAAGGCACTTCTAATTACTTAGGTGAATTGAATCTATTGCTGTTATTGATTGGAGGTCTTATATGATATGTTTTCAGTGTAGCATCGATGCTCTTCTTGATCGGACGGTAAAGCACATGCTTTTCTTGAGAAGCGTAACTAACCAGGCCGAGAAGTTGAGAATATGTGTGCCGCCAAAGGTGTGCTTCTTTACATATATCAATTGCTCTCGTGTCACTTAAATCTTCAAATAATATGATCCATCAATGACCAAATCTTTATAATGTGCTGTGTAATCATTTTCTGTAGGTCTTTCCTAACAACTCTTCGAGTGAAATTGTGCAGGAAAATAAACCGAAGATCTGGAAATCCCTTGGAATTGATGAAGAAGATCGTGAGAACAGGAGAGGCTGGGCTTTCGAATTTGGAGGCGAGTTCCAAGTTTTCCCTATAGTCGTGGAAGATGTCGAACACCCAGGACAAATGCTGATCGAGGTCTGTTTCCTATATCTCTGGCCACTTTGCCTGGAAACAAAGACAGTCCATAGTGTTTTCATCTTCTCAAATTGGGTCCCATGTCTAATATAGAGACGCTCTGGGTGCAGATGATGTGCGACGAGCAAGGTCAATTTTTGGAGATTGCTCAGGTGCTTAGGCGCCTAGAGCTCACGATCCTGAAGGGCGTGATGGAGACCCGTTCTGATAACACCTGGGCCCGCTTTATCGTTGAGGTACCAATACTAGGTCTTCCGGAACAACGATCCTCCATGTCGTATTAATGGACTATGATTTGATTATTTCGGATTGTTTCTTCGGGCAGGCATCGAAGGGCTTCCAGAGAATGGAGATCTTCTGGCCACTGATGCAGGTTTTGCAGCAGCAGAGGGGGAAGCCTATAACAGGCATAGTTTAAGGATCAACACGCCATTCATACGTCATGATGTTTTCTCGATCCACTTGGAATTAAATTATTGTAAAGTAGGCTTTTTAAGATTATGGAACACAGAATCTTCTCACAGTGAGATGGTTGAGGTTACTCGTATGCATGGGAGGTCTATGGCATGTAATGTCTTGTACGCTACGCCAGCGGAGTTAGTTTTCGTTCTTGACATAACACATTCCATATATGAACGTTGACTGATCCTCTGTGCATGTAATATTAAATACTGGGTCATTGTCTAATGTATTTCATGTGGAAATTTCTGTTCAATGAGAAATTAGAAAAGTCATATTTATGTGGAAAATTTTGCATACGGATACTGAATGGGCAGGATTGATTACCTTGGACATGGTGTGAAATGGGTTCAGCGTGAAGAGAAGACTGCATGGGTGACTGAGATTTCGGGGGTGCAAACAGTCGATCGACATTGACCGCGACCCACCATGAAACCCGGATGACTCTTATTCCCTTTGCCGTGTTGGATTTGGTCGAAAAAAATAAATAATAATAAACAATATAAAATAAGGCCCGATTATATATAACCATAATTTCCTGTGTATTTGACTATCAAGTAACCTATCATCAAATCAAAGTTTTAATTTAGCTCCACAAGCTATTATGTTTCTCTTTGGATGGAGCTGCTCTAAACCCTTTGTCATTCTCTTGTTCGCCCATTAAAAAGTAACACTCCTCTTTCGATTGTGAATCTTTTTCATTCAAAAAATTTGAATATAAACTTTCCTGAAGGAAACAAATGATGAATCACTTAAACTAATCCATATTTGTAAGCCTTTGTCATATTTGTATAGAAGATAAAGTTATTTATCGGTCATATTATGTTGCTTGACTGAGGATCGGCTCACATTACTTTTATAGATGTTACTCACACTGATCGTGCTATAATTATACTTTCAGTGCAATAAGAGACTACGATGCACCTAAGAACTAGGCAAAGTGGGTCAAAGAAAAATACGTTGAGTGTGAAAATCTCTACCACGCGCATTAATTTTTAGAAAGTTTGTACTTGTTATTATATAATGGCCAACCTTAATTTGGACCTATTATCGGTTGAGTAGTTTTTCTGGTGAGATAAAAACATTTTTCTTGGGGGAGGATTTTGAGGATGCAGTAAGTGCGATTTTTTTTTTCTGCATAGTAATAGTGAATGGATGACTTTTTAATAAAATTTTGATTGACATTCAATTGTTTTTTGGGCCCCTTTCTAGATGGTATATATAGACAAGAGGGAGCGTCAATTAAGATTAAAGAGTATTGATTTCTTGTAATATTGATGGTGATATTATACCGAATTCCTCTCCCACAAGATCTTTAAATTTCTTGACAAGTGTGTCCCCCTTCCTTCCATGAATGGTCTTTCTCTGGGCTTTCCTTCCTAGCTAATTTGTTTCCTCAGACTCAAAGGTCAGGAAATAGCATAATTGTCCCTGAACTTTCTCACTATTTCGATTTTGGTCCATCTTCTGCTGTCATTTCTTTTAAAGGAGCTTCTCAACTCGTGTCTCGTTTTCGATTAATTGAAAGCGATGGCAATGATCAACCATATCTCTATTTTCCATTTAAATAAAAAAGCTACATTTGCTTTCTTGAAATTGAGCAATATGATACGATACAATCAAGGGATTAAAATGGAGAGATTAAAATCAAAAAATCCACGTTAAAAGAAAAAATAAAAGGAAAAGAGGAAGAAAAGGCCTTTGTCAATGGATGTGAAGCATTGAGATCTCATGACTTAGACATTTAATTATAGGTAAGGGAACAAAGAGGCATTCAAATTTGATTGTAGATCAGACAGACAGAGGGAGAAGAGAAAGCAAGGGACGTGACGAGGGTTCCTTAATTCTTCTTTCTTTCTTGAGGCGGGGCTCCCAATTAAGACTCGAAGTGACGCACACGTACGTTGGCTTCTTGCACAGTTAAGACAACTGAACATCACTTCATTAGATAATGATTGATGCAAAATTAATTAAGGAGACCATAGAGCCTAAAAATCAATAATTGTGCTTCAGACATAACTTACTATAAATTATTATATTTTCCGTATATTGAAGTTGAACCACCCTCTCCTCCTAACTTCACAGTTCGCCTAATACTTAAGGTGAGTCACTGTTGCAATTAATTTAGATTGTCACACAATATACATACAAATTATCTTTTCTAATTTATCAAAATAAATGTTATCTCAATAATGCCTTCTAATAACATACATCACAATTTCGTAAAAACAACATATTGCTCCATGCATCCAACTAGCATTTGAGTATATATATCTAAATAATTAAATCGATCGTGCAAGATATTCCTTATATATTCTTATCCAAATGTGACATGTGATCTTGCTTCGTTATATGTGGTGCATTGCATATAAGACGAAGAAATAATGCCCTATACTATGCATATGATGATGAACTAATTAATTAAAATCAGGAAACAGGGAAAATAAAGATTGTACTATCTTCTACCATATATCTAGAAATATAAGATAATGAATTTGTCTATTGTCCTTTCCGTAGAACCGTCCGCATTTCGGGGGTAGAGAGAATCAATCGTTAGAAAGCTTTACGCTGAAAAGAAATCTTCTATGAACGCTACATGCTCCGACTGCTTGCCAAATAGAAACGATCAAAATCAATTTTCAGAAAAGAATCAATTCAAGTGTACAATATCTTCTAACATAGAATTTCCAATATTTCCTAATAATTACATTGATCTTTTTTTAATAGTGTATCGAAAATCCCTTCAGTGTCAATTCGATGCTAATATTTAAGTTGTAAGTATGCATCGCTCATAAATCTAGCTAGCTAATAAGTGCTTTATTCCCTTAGCTATACATGCATGTTTCTCTAGACCTTAGCATCAAATGTGTGTATATATATATATATATATATATATATATATATAGTTGCATACTCGGGTATAATTTAATTCTGTTGTATACTTAAATATACCCCCCCTAGCTAGGTATACAATTTTGCTATGGAACTACTGATAAGATTAATTTTATGGTCTAGTTGCAACTAGATTTGTCCTTATTTTGTTTTTAAAAATTCACATGCTTGGCCGATAGTGACCTTGCCGACAAATCTTCTTTTGAAGTTAAAATGGATAATTAATCTCGATTTTTATGCATTTAATAATTTATGGCTTTGAAATGTACCGTATATTAATTATCAGCATAGTTTAATCGAGGAGCACGGAAGGTTCATACATTTTTAGGAACCTGGCAAATAAAATAAATCAATAATTATATCTTTTCTTCGATGTGCATTTCATTATATCTGAAAGTCTAATGACCCCAGTTAATTAGGTATGTTTCGGGTCGCTAACTAAGGATGAAGGTTTTCCCAATCGTGAATATTTTCAATCCTACAATTTAAACCTTAATTAAGGTGAAGATGTGACGAACCACCTAAATAAATTCACATGTTATTTAATCAGTAATTATGTTTACCGATCGAAAATACATAAACATTTTGTTACCCAAAAAGAAAAAAGAAAAAAAAGAATAGACATTTTGATGATAATATATAGTACATGTCCTATGTGTCTTTTCCAATAGAGATAGTTCCATATATATTTTTCAAACTCGGAGGTTGCACTACTTTGCACGCATAATTCACTGTTACTACCTGTGACTACGTACGTACATATTATATAAATCGTCCTAATAATATATATCAGTCCCAAAGTGTCATTTCACAACCACTAATATTCTTTGAGTGGCCCCATATCTTTATTATTATTTTCTTCTTAATTTGATTATCCCTATTTCGATTTTCTCAAGCACTTGGCCAGTAAAAAAAATTGAAATAATAGATATCTATTAATTAAAGTGAGGAGTCTCAAAATTTGTGTGGGAAAAATGGCTGAATTGGCACTTAAATCAATGAAAAATTCAATCCCTAGATACCTCTTATTATTTATTTTTCAGTCATTTGACCTTTTATCTAATTTTATCCGGTAAAAACGAACATGAGCATGATTGATTTTACAGAAAAGACGTGTATAGTAAATTATTGATATTAGCTCACTTCAGGAGGGTTTCTTATACTATTTGAAAAGGCAATTCATATACTGACTTATTGGCTTGTAAATCGTTAAGACTTTATTTAGGACATCCACTTCTTCTACTCTCTTATATTCATGACGATATTTCAGAAGGCTCCATTTCTAACCCTTTCCTGTGTAATATAATTTAATTGTTGTTTTGGATTTGGCTCCCTTTCCACCAAAAAAAAATTGAAATTAGCTCAATATGCTTGAATTATTATTTTCTTTTCTTTTGAATAATTTATGTTTAATCTTTGGTTTGTCCGCATAATCAGAAATCCCAATAGACCGGAGTCCTGCGGTCAAATGGGCTAGTCTTAGCTTGCAATTGACACCAAAGACCTGATTCTTTCCTGCTTGTCCTCCTTAATTCTTCTTCTCCTTCTTCTTCTTCTGATGTTGAAGATGATCATATCAGGGACTAATTATTAACGTAAATTATACGGCTCATTATATATATACTATGGAAGAAAATGAGCAAAAACCTTTCGCTATCATTGACCACTTAAATTAAGGCAAAAGACCAAAGACTGATGAAAATGAAGATTCTCCGCTCCAACCACAGGAACAAACAGTCAGCATTGTGCTGCCAAATATAAACAGCCGTAGGAAACCTTTTTATGTGTCGATTCTCTATCCCAGGAAAGAAAGATGCGCTTCATTCAACGCCAGTCCAATATTACTTTTGGAGATATATAATTTAAGATTATAAATTAATTACTGTGTAGAGATATATAATTTCAATATACGATATCTAGATATCGTAAGTTATAGTACTTTAGGTTTGCATCTGATAATCATTGTGGAGATGTACGTATAATTTCAATTTACAACTTTCTGTGTCCCACAAGGATAAATCATTGCTTGCATGCGATTTATATTTGACAATTAATATGGAAAAAATATAGTCAAGAGTTTGGAAATTAATGTTGATATCATATAAGGCGATCAGTGATCGGCTTAAACAACACATCCGACCACGACTGATATTAATTAGGAGCCTAACAATCATCAAAATCAATGGGAGTTAACCACAAAAGAGGGAAATCGTCGGGATTAGGTAAAAGACGTCGAATGACTTTACCTGGAGGTAGATGTAGAACATATATACAATTTATTTTTAGCTCAAGGAAGGAATATTATTTTGGCTTCTATTTCTACCGCGTTTACGAATGGCAAGGGCCTCTAGCGAATTCCCATATCTTCTTATTATAATATTGTAGAGAGTGGGTTGAAGGAAGGAATGTCGAAATAATACAAGAACTACATTCCAAAGGACAACCTTTTAGAGTGAGTGTTACAGGCCTCTACTTGTTTCATTTGTTGACTTCCGCGAGCGCTAATTTTACATCATTTCTTTATGAATTCATTATCTGGCTGATCCAATTAATAAGGACGAGATTGAAGCTATGTGAACACGTCCGAGTAGTTCCTTCGGGTGATCAAGTTATGGCAGAAACCATGAAAGACCAAGAATATATATACATATATATATATATATATATATATATATATATCTGATGTGTATACAGCTTTTAGCCTTGTTATAGCACGTTTGGAGTCCACATGCATGGTATGTGTACCGTGCAACTACTAAACTGAGGACATTCGTCAATGTCAGCATCTGTTGTTGACACTAGGCCCATCACATATATATCCAAAATCCGGGAAATCAATCATCAATCAGTATGTGTCGAGGGGCTCATGAATAAAGGCTCCCCTATTCAGACCTGCATTCACCTCCTTGGACTTCCAAACATGCCAATGTTAATTTTAGCGTTGTGATTGCAGAAAGAATATCCCTAGCTAAAGCTGGAATTGGAACTCTAGGCAATGAGACTTATTTTACGAGTTTACTTTTTTGATCTCTTCGGTGTATTGGTTTAATTTGCAGTTCCATATATATCATTCCAGGAAGTTTTCTATGATCTCATTGTTGTTGAGAATATTGACACGACGTTGTTGAAGAGCCAAATTGATCATATGGAGAGGTGCAAGTAAGTGCAACAATAAGGGAAAAGCTCAAAAAATAATAATAATAATAATAATAATAATAATAATAATAATAATAACAACGAACAAGTTTGAGTTTGCAATGGGTTTCATGCCTCACTGCATCTGATGAATGTTATCATTAAAAGTATTGGCTGTTTTAGACCAGTTATTATAAAGAACATGTTTGAGTTGCACAAATATATGTAACGGGCATTTTGGAAAGTCCATATATAATGGGTAAGTCTAGACATGAAGGAAACGTACAGATCAAACGCCACGTGCAAATTATCTCTACTTATCAATATCAAATATAAATATGGTGCATCTCATTCTAATGCCAAATAAAACTTTTGAAAACAAGTGAAGTCATTAAACATTTAATCACGAAATCCTATGCGTTAAACTTCATTTGGTAATGAAGAGATTTACTCGGGCTCTCAGTAAAAACCAAAAGACAATGAATGAAGGATATATGCATATATAAACACAAGACAGCTTGTGTGTGGCTGATATGTGAGAAGTACATGTGAACACACAACTGATAGGGTTGTCTCATGTACTTCTGATTGAGTGCCACCCATCAGCAGGGACACTTTTAGAGGATCAAAACTTCAGTCAGATGAGATCAATATTAACACATAATTTTGTCTGCATTCATATCAATCACTAAGCCTTACTCAAATCATGTCAGGATCCACTTGGCCCACCCTAAGATCTTGAGCTAAAACCCTAAATTGCTTCTAATTCTCACAAGCGGTAGAAAACAGAGATACATGTTTGGGAACCTCTAGCTAGTCAGTTCATATGCCACTGTAATTTGCCACACAAATTTATAGAATGTTTTATTCTCGAGACATGGATTGCGGTTAGCTTTTAATTTGTCTGAATTACTTGAACGAATGGACCTGAGATCTGTATTATGTGATAACGTGTAAAAGAAATCATAAAAAATTTTACCGCCGGGAGTTCCTCAGTCATCGTTAGAGTGAATATTTTAATCGGAGACAGCCTAAATGAGACAGAGATGATCAGTTCACCTTCCAAGCAACCGAGCTGGTCTTGTGCAAAGCTGCCCCCCTCTCTCTTTCTCTCTCAATAATATTTGATACCATAGACTACAAGCTCTCATTCAGGTTGAGGTTCCTAGCTCATAGTTAGAGATGCTTACTGTTTGCTTGATGCTTTTACTTATATGATCTCTCTGGTTGAACTCTTATTCAACCAAGGAGATTAGTTCTTCTTCAATTCATTCATGGAGCAACCACAATTCTTGCTGTGGACCAAGAGAAGGCACAACCTCAGCTCTCACTTGAAGCTGGGCAACAATACTTCTTCGCATGACGATTCGTGGGAAGAACAAGCTTTTGCCGAGGATGCTTCTGGTCCTCTCGGCGGCTGCATATGGCCCCCGAGATCTTACTCTTGTAGCTTCTGCAGGAGAGAGTTCCGATCAGCCCAGGCTCTCGGTGGCCACATGAATGTCCATCGGAGAGATAGAGCCAGGTTGAAGCAGTCAGGCGGTGAAATCCTCAATTCTCACGAGCATCAAAACCAACCAAATCAGATCCAAGGTCCCTTTGTGCCTTTAGGTTTGCCATATCCTTCTCAAGCATACGCTACAGCTCTCTCTCACAAGCCTAACCCTAATTGTGATTACTCTCCCTTTGTATCCTCGACCTCATCAACTTCTAGGGTTTCAGCCCCACCGAGTGAAGCCAGTTGCAATGAACAAACCTCGAAAATCCCTTCCTATTCTTCCTTCTTAGTGAATGAAAATTGCACCAAGTCCCCGATTCATTCACCTCAATCTAAGCCACAAACAGTCAGCCATCGGTATCGGCATCCCATGAATGCCATAATTGGAGAGAAGAATCCGAGAATTATCAAACAACGAGGCATGGATAAAGAGGATCCTGGAAAAACCGATTTAGCGGTAAGCTGGAATTTGGTAATCCGGACTCGGCCAAATCCATTGGACGATGAAATAGAGGAGTCTCGCAGTTGTAAGAAGAGGAGGACCGATGAATCATCACTATTACCTTTCTTCATGAAGACTATCGCTGTTGATAGAAATCACTGCCAGGAGCCATGTGCATTCAGCTCTAGCCCAGGAGAGGACCTAGATCTCGAGCTACGGCTCGGTGATCGGCCCAAGGTAAAGCTGCAAAGCTGAATTTGCTTAAATTGTTTGTCCTGATTGCCATATCGATCCGTCCGTTGTTCTTCTTGCTTCTTCTTCTGCCCCCCTTCCCCTTGTTCTTCTTTTTCCTTTGATCTGAAGGGTCAAGGGCATGTCTGTGATATATGTTTGATCACTTGACCAAGTTTGAAACAGTGTGGATTTGTAAGGTGCAAGGATACAATAGAAATCACACGGCAAAGTTTGATCTTCTCACACTTCCCTACACAAATGGATTTATATATAGATATATAATAACCTTTCTTTATAAATGTACAAATAACTGCTTTGATTCAACCGATCTAGAGAGGTCTGTTCTATTTGTTGTTTCTCACGCTTTTCACATCTCTGGAGTATGAATAATATTAGGTTTCACATTCCATTTGAGTCGAGTCGATGGCTTCAAGGCCAGATTAATGAACCTTTCCTCTCCTTGGTATATAAATAGAAACCCAGCTACCAAGATCTCTTATAGGTAGTTAGTATGCAGGAAACATCGAGGCACATCAGAAACATGCGAAAACATTGATGATGTGCGCTTTAAGCTTTTTCAGTTTTGCTGGTATGCATGCCAAACTCTAGATTTTAAACATGTAGTCACTCTTTCAATAATGACATCGCATAGTCACTTCTATTGCCAATCCACCATATAATAAAATATAATCAATCATCATGCACACTTTGTTGGAGAGAGAATGACAAATGCAAGTCCTCATGCATGTTACTATAGAGACTTGACGGAAATTAGGGCAGCGCATATTTATAGTTACGGTGGTCTAGACATGCACAGGTATTATTACAAGCACTATCACGTGATAGTTCACGGCCTTTGTGGAGCTTGTGGCCAGTGGCGGTAATTATCCTCCCATGCATATACTTGCTGGCTGACGATCGAGGTGTCGCCAGACTAGATATATGCATGTGTAATCAGATCAAAGAAAAAGTTTACACAGTGAAAACATAGAAACTTTGTCCGTAAGATTTTGGGTAGAATAAGGTAAATTAGGAACATTGACTGATCGAGTGTATGTTTGTATGTGTGTCTGCATGTGTTGAGAGTTCGAGATGATAAGAGGATGAGAGGAGCACTGTTTCCCAGTCAGTACCTCACTGAGTACTGACAATTCTCAATTTGGAGCAGTAGCAAAGCTAACAGACGACATGACAGGCACAGCAGCATCAAAACATGCACACAGTACACAAAACAACGTAAACCCCGCAGTTAGAAAAATGGTGGTCTTAGCTTTCCGAAGCCAAATAGAGTCGGAAAACATCCCAACATCGATTCCCTTTTCCCTTGTACGCATATATTATGTATCCATCCATGCATCCTGACCCAAACACACACATCACAGAGAGATTTCTTCGGTTTACTGGGCACAAAAATCCAACATTGCATGCATGACCTCTCTCTCTCCCTCTCTCTCTTCCATCTCTAAATCCTTCCAAAAGTTGCCAACAACTCTTGGAATCAATCGGAATTAAGTATTGAGCAGTGTAGTTGTATGAGTAGTACGTATATGCATTTTTATATTCACAAGCAGAATATTATCGCATCACGGCTCAGTGGCATATAATTGTGCGCATATATCTTTTGTTCCTTTGTGGGTGCATCTCTCATCTTTAATCA
This sequence comes from Punica granatum, assembly GCF_007655135.1. Classification (NCBI taxonomy): domain Eukaryota; kingdom Viridiplantae; phylum Streptophyta; class Magnoliopsida; order Myrtales; family Lythraceae; genus Punica; species Punica granatum. The sequence goes on along the minus strand of NC_045127.1, from coordinate 1,040,498 downwards.
TTTAATTATGGTTGCATTCTTAGGGCTACACTCATATATCTCGAGCAATATACATAATTAATGTGCCCTCAGAGTCCGATAGCTATATATGTATTTATGTAGGAAACCCTCACCCTAGCTCCAGGAGCCATATAGTAAATACCTAGCAAGTTTGCACAAGATTATAATTAGTGCCACTCACAAGTACACGCACATGCCAAATTTGGGCATTCAACAATAAACTGACTGTCAAGAAACTCCGTGGTCTATTTCAGGCAAGATCAAATTATCCTTGCGTTGTCGGATCACGGTTTCTAATTATTATTCCCGAAATATATCCCGTTAATTTCTCGTAATTAAATAACTCTTCGATCTATATAGCTATAGATTCCAGGTTTCTTAGAGGAAATAAGTAAGATTATTATTAACTAGCTAGCTTAGCCCTATATGTATGATCCTAAACCTATGTAAGAGAATTTCAAGGATGGTTGGTTAATAATCATGTTGTCTTATAGTTATATAGTCTCATAGAGCTGCGATCATCAGTTGTATACTCTGGGGAGAGAGATGATGAGTGGCAGAAAGGCACATGGGCTAATCAAAATATCGTTAATTTCTAAAGGAATTCTGAGCCAGAGGAATTGAGGAAATTATTCTCACCGGAGCAGCTTACGGGGGATTTTTATATTCCGAAAGAGCATATTGTAATTCCATATATAATTGTGATGAGGTGAGGGGAGAGAGAGAGGAATTTAATTGAATAATAAATTGGTGATTCCAATGGGGAGGAATAATTCCAGTCATTTGGCTGGTTTTGTATATATATAGGTGAAATAGTATTTATAATTGGCACTGACAACTAATAAGGGTGGAAATGTTGCATGGGAAGGAGTTCCCTTACTCACGAGACAATTTCACACTATCACATTTGGCATATTAGCTAGAAAGTAGAGAATTAGCCAAAAAAAAAAATGGGTCAAGAGAGCGGAGAAGCCATCGACCTCGAAGAAATTTTCCTCTCTGCTCTCTCTCTCGCTCCTTTATATTGACCGATCGATAAATTTTTCTTTCCGTGTATAATTTCGTATCCAAAAATTTAATGAGCTCCAACTAATCTAGTTCGAGTCGGGTTGATCTATTAAAGGGTAGAACTCTCTCAACATTGATTTTTTCCATTCACAAAATTCGAAATCATGACTTCTTTTAAAGGAAATAAATGCCGAACTGTTTGAACCAACTCATGCTAGTTTATTGATAAAATATTATATGTACTAGTGGGAGGCCTTCTACCATTTTCTACATGTTGTGCTTATAAGGCTTGTGCAATCTAGGTCAGTAAAATGCCCTCTTTATTTCAACAGCCTAGTATCAATTCAAATGATTATGAAATATATGGAAGTATGTGGATTAATGCAAAGCTCGAAAACTTCATGCAAAGCTTGAACTCAACGGAAACAATACATAGCAACACAAATAAATATTCAGTTACGCAGCCAAGTGGCTGTGTAATACCCAATAAGAATGCATGGAAGTGATAATCATGGTCTACAATGATCTCACAGATTCTCACTTCCACACATTTTGATTAGTTGTTACTCGTCCATTTTACATGAGATTACTCATTGCATGTATGCCTGCTCTGTCATGTCACGTGAGTATCCTCATATACAGGCCACATATGTATGGGCTCGTAGAAACAGATCCCAAAGTACTAGTAGTTTGAGCAGAACAGGCCCATCGTCTCCATGTGCCAGCCAACTTCTGGGCCTATTTATACTCATGAGAAGCCCATTCTCATTTTAACCTTTAACAGGCCCAGGAGCAAATGGTATCACTTCTGGGGCCGAATATGTATAATCAAGGCCTTTCTCTAATTATGCAAATTTATTCTCTTTCAATTTTTATTCCCAGCAAAAAAAAAAAAACTCAAATTTTATTTGTATTTTCTTTTTTTGGAACAGAATCTTTATATAAGCTAAACCATATGAAGGGATGAGCCGAAGTCGCAGCAAATAAACAAATAGCCAGTGTCGACTTTGAAAGAGAAAATTAATCTTAATTTAACCAAATGCATTGAATTTACCTACGCAGTAGTTATTCGCAATTAACATTGAATGTGATTGGAAAAGATTATGCAAACTTGAATTTCCCTATTTGTATATAGTGAAACTCCCGTAGTAAAGTCAAATATGATCACTGTATTTACAGGCTATGTTTTTTACTGAAAGATATATTTTACTATGACATCTTTTTTTCCTTCTAAATAGAATAATTGAATAATAATACTGTACACTTAATATTATTTTTCCCTATTTCTTTACTCGCATGTGTCAATCTATCTTTATTTTGCTCTCTCGTTTCAATCTCTTAATTCACATTCTATTTTTTTTTCTTTTTAATTAAGTCTCTAGTATTACTTACTTTATATTTTTTAACCTCAATTTTTTCTTACTCTTCCAAATTAATCCATCCATGAGTGTACTGAAAAAAAAAATCCTTATAGTTGAAGCGCGGTCAGTTAACCCGTGCTATATTCAGATAAGTTTCTAATATATATAATAATATTTCTGATAGAGTTAATGATGATCACGATATTTATACAACAAGTAGCAATATTTACGAGACAGGTCATCAAAAAAATACGGGGAGGCCACATCCCGCGTACGGCCGACCCAGCTATTAGATTGTCCGTGTCAACAAGTTTTTCTTGGTTGACATTTATAAACTGATGATCACGTGTTAATTTTATCGCTCATATTGATCAATGCTCTATATTCCATGCTATAAATAATAAAAGATCGTAGTCTTACCAAATCTCTTGCTATGTTCCAATTAATAACCCAATCTCTAACAAAGCGTAGGTCGTCTTTCCATTCATTAGGGGCCATAAGCTTCTTTCTCGAGGACAACTAATTGAAGATTAGTAACATATTGCAAGGGAACATCGTTAATTAAGTATGAGTAAAATTAAGAAATTATTCCTTTAATTTATATAAACTGAACCGATGAGGAAATAAATATTTAAAATTATAAATTTGTGTTGCGCTTCGGCGTCCTAATTAAACAAAAATTGAGAAATTTGTAAGCTGGGACGGTGAGCTAGGGATAATCCCAGCCACGTGGAACCCTAATTAGTCTCTAGTTAATACGTACGGCAGAGATGATGAAATAGTCGGTTACCCCATCAATAGAACATCACTATCAACCATCATAAACTAGATACATTGTTCTTGTTCTTGTCGGTTGATCTTCATCAAGATTAAGACGACCCTCACATAATTTAATATTTTCTTACATATATTATATATTAACTAAAGCTTTTGGACGGCGATAGCTCGTCTGCTTGCTGCACGAAGCTTCTCAAGCCCTGCCCGCTCTTATTGTTCAGTATTTGGTGATAAAATATAAACCGATATCTAATTTGCTATTACAAGAAAAGACTACGGTGTGTTTACTTGTAGAACATTATTTCTCACTTGCCATCTCAATATTTCTTCTCTTTTTCTAAATTTATTTCTCCATAGGAAATTATAAGAATATGTTTACTAATGTTAAGTTCGAAAATTTTATTATGTGAGAATAATTACCATTAGAAGATTATAAATCATACACAGAAAAATCATTTAAAAAAGTCATAAATATTTGAAAATAAAAAAAGAAAATAATAGACTAATGAAAAACCGAAAAACTATATAATTTTTTTTCTAGTCTTTATACAATTTGGATAATAAAGAAGAGTCTTTTTAAAGCGAACAGTCTCTTTTTTTTTTTTGTTGGCAGTTCTCCATATTTTAGAAAATTTTCCTGAGAAATTGAAGAATTCTCCAAAAAAGTAAATGGGCCTTTAGCCATTTCTTTCTTTGCTACAATATGGAATTTCATGCCTATTTTCCCCTTCTTTTGTTAAATTTTCATGTAACTCATAAATGATTAGACTTATATTTCTTTCAGCTGTAAAACTTGCCAAATCTCACAAGTTTTATCAATTTTGGCCCATGCAGGACATTTGATTCACAGATATTTTTTCTGAAGTAAATCTTCATACACAACATGAACATGATATACATATCATTTGAATCACTTACTTAAGGTTTGTTAGATTAAGAAATTCTATCATGGCACATAAACTTACAACTGCGGTCATTGTCAATGTTACATAGATGAGCAGTTTAGTTGAATCTTTTTTAAGTGTCATTGTCATTACAGACGTCATACCTAGATAAGAATGATCTTACATTTTCCCTTTGGTAATTTTCATCATATATTAAATAAATAAATGAATAAATATATGCTGTTATAAATGCATACAGAGCAAGAGGATTCTTGGCCAACATATACTGAATAAATAATACTATAAATATTTTCTCATTCTCATAACTTGGTTCCGGTTCGATGTTTGACTTCAAAAGATTAATAGTATGGATTTCCTTGGTGATTTCTTCAGGTATGATCTAATTTTACATTGTGTCAACCTTAATGAATTACCGAAAGTTCACTTTAACGTTGTACCTTTTAATGTGAGGAAGAGACAGTCCGAACTACGCACATACTGAAAGTTTTAAGTGCAAATGGTCAGGAAAATCCTTCTAGTGCTGAAAGTGAAAGTCTGGAGGCTATATATGTTTTTCAAAAGATTATTGCATGTGGGAAAAAAAAATATCTATATATAGATGAGAAATTATTTATATTATATATATATTTGTAAGAAATTGTTTAATAATTAGAAACTACTATAGTAGGGGCTGCTTCGTTATAGCTCTCAGGGGTCAAATTAGAAAGTAGCATGCGTGCTTGCTTTCGCAAAGGTCAGGTTAAATATTATCCGGTGAAAACCAAATTGATTCTGACGGCGCAGCTGTTAGCTTCCTCGATTATTAATTACTGCAGACGATATCGATTTTCTTAAACAACAGCATTTCCAAAAAAAAAAATTAAACAGTATTATTCTTAAGGAAAAATAAAATTATGGAGGAAACCATATATATACATATATGTCAAACTACTCAATAGCATCTTCTTGAGGGCGCATGAGTGGCAAAACTCTTACAAATTAATTAAGCTATAATTTTGTTTTGATAAAAGTAAGTAAATGAGATTTTTCACATATCAAACACGTACAATTATGTATATCACAGTTGGGCGAGCATTAAAATAAATCTCGGAACTGCAAGTTCCTTCTTTTTTTTCTTTTTAAATAATTATCCGACACAAAATCTCAACCGAACTCTCGACGAAAGATTTAGAAGCATATTAATCTGATTATATACTCTTTTGAATGCAAACAATGAGAGAAAGACTAATGATGGGTGTTTTTCCCAATGCTAAATGGGGTCTACATGTTCGAGAGATTGCTTCACTCAATGTCGACTGTCGGGCACTAAGCAGTTTTTCTAACATTATTTTTTCCGGTTAGTTATAATTTCTTTTCGGTAGTAGTTCTTCTATCTCTTTTAAATTTCTTTTACGTACATGTTTTATCCGATCAGCTGACCGATTAAATAGCAGAAGAAGAAAAAATATTTATTCAAATCTACATATGTATCAAAATAAGAGGATTTATATATATGCTCCTGCTTTGAAAAGATTCTGCTTTACTCTTTTGTTTATTGAGAAAATCGAACGAATTAATAAAAACTTCATCTGTCTGGTGTAGGAACAAATTAAACATGTCGCTCAAAATAATATTTTTAAAATTCCACCGAAAAATTAATATTTTTAAGAGAGAGAGAGAGAGAGTAACTAAGAAAAAGGTCTATAGTATATATGTCGATCGATGGCACAATATACAACCAGACCAATCCCTCTGTTTCTTTAATTAATGAGTTTGAAACTAGAAGTCAACCCTGCAGGCCAAACAAAACTTTGCTTGATTGAATAGTATGAGTCTTGGATTATTGTCTCGTTTCTCCCGTTCAGTACGTATAGTTTAGTTCATTTCTTGTAAATTCCTTCAGAAATCACTTGTGAATATACAAAATACAAACCAATTTGTGCCCCTTTTTATTTTCTTTTGCTTTTTTTCTTTTTATCAAATCCTACATTCGAATTAGTCAATTTATTGGGAAGTTCGTCGAGAGTTAACCGGAAAAGTACTGATATAGAGAGAACATGAGAACATGTAATTAGATTTATCAGATATGACGTCCATCTAGTTAGTAATTACTAGAGGCACTTGCAAGGTGTGTGATTTCAAGGATGGATTTAAGAGGGGAGGGGGGGATTGGGGAGCATTTGCTTCCTTCGGACTCGAGAAAAGTTATAAATTTTCTATTAGGTTTTGTCAAGTTTAGTAATATTTTTTCAATGAAATTATTATGTTTTGGCCTCTTGATTTTACGATGTAAAATCTGCTTGAACTCCAAAAAAAAAAAAATCTTAGACCCGTCCCTACGTAATTTGGCTAGGGTCGACCGTTGACATATAATATATGCGCGTATCTAGATCTGGGCATATTCATGAAACCACGTTTATTGTACTTACATTTTCGTAACAAAGCCAATTAGATCTAAACGTAGGTATATAAGTACCTGCCCGCCTTAACGAAACCTTAAATTTCATACGAAAAAGGCCGGACATATATATATATATATATATATATATATATATATAGTTGACCGTGACTGCGTCGCCTATATATATATATAGTAACAAGCTCCGCTAAACCGTTGCATTGGATCGTAGACAAATTAATGGATCAGGCCAATGCTTCGAGTTCAACTAGGGAAAAGTCCGACCAAATTGCAGACTCTTCCTTGAAGACATATTCGTGCACCTTCTGCAAGAAGGGCTTCTCGAACGCACAAGCTCTCGGAGGCCACATGAATATTCACAGGAAAGATCGAGCCAAACTTATCATGCAATCTCTGGACGATAAGTCACACGAAGTTGTTCTGGACCTGAAGGACGTCCCTGACGATGATCATCATCAGCATGCAGAACCTGGTCCTGATGATGATCAGGAACATCCGACAGATCAGGAGTCGCGGCTTTTAACTGCATCTTTGTCATCGATAACTGGGGATCACGAAAAAGTCAGGAAGTCACATCACAAAATGATGCTCAAGGAGAAGAAAATTGATCAGGTGATTCATGGGAGGCAGCGTTCGTTCCCTTCGGAGTTGGATCTTGAGCTACGGTTGGGCCACGAACCACAGCCGGGATCAACGGTGCGTGATGACGGAAAAATCTCTTGATATTTATACTTTTAGGGTTAATTATATATGCAGAGTGTCATAATTAGGTTAAGTATAGATGTACAATTAGATATATGTCAATCAAATTAAGACTTGGGTTACTCATTCGTTCTCTCATCTTAATTCCCTTGTTCTTAGCACCTAATTATTATTATTATTATTTTCGGTTACAAGGGAAATCTATGGGTTTATTACATTGAAATAGAAATCTTAAGTATCTAATAAATGCGCACGGATAGTCCCACAGAATATCGAACCTAAGACCTCAAGGTTACCAGGCGAGAAATGCATCACTTAATTATACCCTCTCTTGATAGTACCTAATTAATTTTTCTTAGACTATTACACCAAACCAGAAACTCTACACATATGCTCTAGGTTAAAATGTGCATGGACCGAGGCTGTTATTATAGACGATATCCATATATAGATAATAGTTTTGCTTTCACGTATACACTTATAAACCCTGCCAAGAGAGTAGATGGTCTAATCCGTAGTGACATTTATTACGAGAGAGCGCGCAAGGAGGTGCACTTTGGAATAGCAACTGTGTCGAAGGACATGTTTTATACGTTCCTAAATTGTTGCGGTGAGAACAGCCTAAATTTCATATATAGACGTTCTCATAGTTAATTACATGTTGTTTGACCGATTTTCTATAAAACAACGATTACTTCCGGTTAACTTTTGAACTTGTTTGCATCAAGTCTTTTATCTTGTCGTCCTTTAGAAATCCAGATGGAAATATATAACTTAGCTATTAAAGCATAAACGAGCTAAGGCAACGTTGATATCGGATTCTTTTACTCGGCAACAAAAATAGAACTTGCATGTAAATTTGACCAATTAGAAGGTAATTTTATGTATGGAATGTATCCGATTCTTGGATTCATTGAGGAGATCGGTAGTTGGATTGTGATAGCTAGCATGGACTAGGTCTGTAGGTTTTGGCCTCGTATAAGTTTGAGGAGAAAACATATATGGTTAATGTAAAGAATATGATAATTTACTGTCGTAATTATTCTTATATTCTTGTCGTCCTTATTCCTTAGTACTCAATTGAACGTTTCTTTGTAGTCCAGCATGACTTTCAATTAGAAGATTGTCGAGCAACTCTAGATTGGTCGCCATAAATTGATATACTTTATTGCTCAAATATTAACATTTTTATTTTTCCATTGTGCGCCACCTGCTATCTAAAGCCTAATGGCCCTGACTAATACAAGTTCGAACCAGGTTAATCTACTGAAAAGTAAAATTATCCTTTTTCATGGGTTTTCTCCATTTACAAAATTCGAACTAGAGACTTTGATTAAGTGTTAAGCATTAAACCACCTGAATCAATCCACGTTGGTATTTTAAAAAAAAAAATCAATAAGCAACTGTTTTTAAATTGAACATGTAGAAATTATGGTGGTGTTTGTTTCAACTTATCATCAAGTGCTGATCTTTGAAGTGTTTAAGGAAATGAGTTAATAGAATAAGTAAATTTTATTTGGTGGGTGAAAAAGTAGTAAGTGCCCAACACTATGAATCATTTTATGCTATATTCAGTATTCACGTAATGCAACTAAACTTCTCTTTCTTACACTTTTCCCATCATTTTTGTACACTTATTAATTAAAATAATTTCAAAACTATTGAAAAAAGAAAGAGCAAATATGAGAAGCATCGACTGAGAGGGGCGATGGAGGCTCCTACTCCGAACACCACCGCCCGGGACAAGGTCAGTGGCACCATCGAGGGTCGCCCGCAACCTCATTTGGGCAGTGGTGGCTAGTCAAGGCTTCCACCGCCCGAAATATACTCCTCTTCCTTTCCAATTGAATAGAGTGAGAGGTGCAATTTTAGATAGTGGTGGCTCCGATCCTTACCACCACTGCCAAGACAAGGTTGGCGGGGGCCTCTAAGATCACCAAAACTAAACAAAGACAAATACATTTCAATTTGTGGATCTCGACATGGGTGATGGTGACCCACCCCAAAGCCCCACCGCCTAGAATCATGAAGTTGTGCCCTTCCCCCTCTTTTTACCTCTCTCCCCCCTCCTCTTCCATGTTTGACACAAATGGGACCTACTTGCAATTAGAGAAAAGTTTAGGGGTACCAATGCAACTTTCAAAAATTACCTTATTAATTAAGCAATTAAGTAAGAATAAAAAAAATATGTAGTTTTGGGGGATTATTTTCTGCACACATTAGCTTAGAGTAAAAGCTCCCAAGGCCAAGTTGTATCTAGCTAATGAAATTGACTGCTTACTGCTTTCCAAGAAAACAGAAATTGAGCGAGAAAACCAATTGTCCTTCCATGAATACATGCAGAATATGGGCCCATCAGAATTTTATCAACTCTTGCTTTGAGGCCCATTGCACAGTGATGCATGATGGATCAATGGGCGGGCTTGCTTGATCACAAAATTACTCCTGAATTTGTCCAAAACCGAAGTCTGCCTCTGTCCCATAGTCTTCTTTTTTTTTTATAAAGGAGATTCATCGCCTAATGAAATAAAAGAGAAATCATAAATAATTAATAAAAGGACACAGTTAGTCCCACATAAGTATCGACCCTGTAATCTCTAGGTTAACAAGCAAGAGTGTAGCACAGTATCGTCCAATAGTCATTTGAATAGATCTTTCCTCAGCTCAATCAAAAACTTACATGGCAAGTCCGGTGTGTGCAATCACACGATTTTCCATTACATTTAATCATATCACTCGCTTAAAATAGATATCAAATGCATGTGTTTCCCTTCCCACTTCGCCAACACCAACAGGAAATTCTGTTTAGGATATGTTGTAGAAAATATTATCAATCGGTGTAGACCAGAATCTCGACCTCTGAGGGAAATATCCGACTGTATATATAATAGTCAATAATTGAGAGATTGCTGGAATCCACAAATTCTTTAGGCAGATTCGTTTGGATAGGAAAAAAGTGGTCGCCCATCAAAATGGAGAAAAAAACCTTTGTATTTCATAGCTGGTTGGTTCAATTGATTGGGACAGATAAATGATACTTTACTAATACTTTATACGAGGAATTCATATGCATAGACTCATCCATGTACTATTGTAGTCGCGTAGTGGGCTTCCAAACACAGCAACCTTCCCCATCTAACACACACATATAATTTGCTCCATTGTCTTAGCACGTGCACGCATTTGGTTGTAGAAGACTAGAAGTTGAGAGAGAGAGAGAGAGAGAGAGAGAGAGAGAGAGAGAGAGAGAGAGAGAGAGAGAGACATGATTCGATATTTTTAATGATACAATCATGATTAGTAGATTTATTTTTGTCATGTTTAGGTAAAAAAAAAATCACGATGGTTGATTGTTATAGTCCTAAGATTAAAACAGACGCTCCTAAAATAAAACACAGTAAAAATCAATATAAACGTCTAGGCAACGGCAAGGAAACGGCTGTTTCATTTTCATTTTCTTTTGCATTTTCCTATCGATCAGAAATGCCGCCTCCTCCTCCTTCTTCTTCTCCTTCATCGGCAATTCAAGACCCAATGAAAGCATGGAGAGTGCTGGTCCTGCAGATAACCACATCCAAAGTGACTGATGCCTTCACCCTCTTCATGAAATCGGCCTTCGTCATATCGACGGTCGCCTCCCTCTCCCTCCTCCTCTACTTCACCTTCTCCTACTCCCACCTCCTCCTCCTCTCCTGTCCCCACTGCAGTCGCGACCCCGTCCCCGTCCTCTCCCTCCGCAAATTCACCCTGCCCGCCTCCAATGATCCTGAGCCCCCCACCAACATCTCCCACATACTTTTTGGCATCGGTGGATCCGCCAGGACCTGGCACAAGCGCCGCCACTACTGCGAGCTCTGGTGGCGGCCCAACATTACTCGCGGGTTCGTGTGGCTCGATGAGAGGCCCCAGAAGAATGTGACCTGGCCCGCCGGGTCCCCGCCCTACCGGGTCTCATCCGACACGTCACGGTTCAAGTATTCATGCTGGTATGGCTCAAGGTCAGCCATTCGGATTGCTCGCATCATCAAGGAGAGCTTTGAGCTAGGATTGGCAAATGTCAGGTGGGACACTGAATCGAGGGTGGGCCTCCTCCTAGATAGTAAACTTTATTCGATCTGTTGCTCACTTATACTACATATATGATATGATATGACCCTGGTTCTATGATTCTATCCCCGATTCATGCAGGTGGTTCGTAATGGGGGACGATGACACTGTCTTCTTCACGGAGAATCTTGTCAGGGTGCTGTCAAAGTATGACCACGATCAGATGTACTACATCGGGGCGAATTCGGAGAGCGTGGAGCAGGACGTGGTCCATTCATACACGATGGCTTATGGAGGTGGAGGGTTTGCCATTAGCTATCCTCTCGCAGTTGAGCTCGTGAAGATTTTGGACAGATGCATCGATCGGTATGCAAAGATGTATGGCTCCGATCAGAAGGTCCAGGGTTGTCTAAGCGAGATTGGCGTGCCTATCACTAGAGAGCTCGGGTTTCACCAGGTTCTAGGCCATTACTTTTCGCAATTAGAACCGAACAGAACGCATTTCATGTAGGTCAATCATATATTAACGTACTTTCTATATGCTTGTTGCAGGTAGATATACGAGGAAACCCTTATGGCTTACTAGCGGTGCACCCGTTGGCTCCTTTGGTGTCCCTCCACCACCTCGACTACGTGGACCCTCTGTTCCCGACCTTGACCCGGACTGACTCGCTTAAGAGGCTGAGAACTGCATACGAACTGGACTCCGATCGCACCCTCCAGCACAGCTTCTGCCATGAGCTGACCCGAAACTGGTCGATCTCCATCTCCTGGGGTTACACAATACAACTCTACCCTTCACTGCCGACCGCAAAGGAACTCGAGACAGCACCACAGACCTTCTGGACGTGGAGGACATGGAGCACCGAGCCGTTCACATTCAACACCCGGCCCGTGAGTGCGAACCCGTGCAAGCAGCCCGTGATTTATTTCTTGGACGGGGCATATGACAGCGGGTCGACAGGCGAGACGGTGACCACCTACAGGAGGCACGTTGACGGAGGGAAGGGATGTGACCGACATGAATATGTTGCCGCTCGGGGCGTTGAACGGTTCAACGTCAGGGCTTCCAAGTTCAATCCCGACTTGTGGAAAAAGGTAAGCAGAAAATATTATCTTCCCATAAGAGGGGAGGGGGGAAAATTTCCATTTCAAAGCAATAATTGTCAAAATTTTGGTAGAAATTAGTTGACCGTAGATCATCATCAAATTTACATTACATGCCCACTGACTTTAACTTGTCCCGAAATCTTGTCCGACCACCCATCGCTAGTGAAATAAGATTTGATTAATTAAGACCCAATGTTCATGTCAGTTTAGTTCACATGTGACTCAGAATTTTGACAACCGAAATCCAATCGATGGAACGAGTAAAATAATTGTTTGGTTAGTGTGAAGCTTACACTTGGAATGGTTTTGAGAGAGGAGGGAAAGTGAAAATAACCGGAACCCGACTTTTGTTGGAAAAGGAAAAGCTGGAAATCAAATAACTAATCCGGCGGAAAGCTGGCCGTAGATTTCTTGATTTCCCACATCATATGTTCTTTTTTTTTTCCCGCATTATAGAATTTCCTTTTTTCTACCGTTGTATGTGCCAACAAATGTTCCATAGCGAGTGCAAGTCAGCTAATAATGGAGGGAATGAAATTTTGGTCCACCATTTCTTCCGCAATGCTCGCTCAACTGAAATCATTGCATTACTGGTCCAAAATCTAAAATAATTTATCTATTTCCCATTAACTAGTTTGAATTTAATGCAGCGATTGACCAGCATAAGTTTCGTTTCTGATACGTATTATGTATATATTGGTGGGCAGGCGCCACGTAGACAGTGCTGCGAGGTAGTCAACGGTGGGGATGACACAGACATTAATGTCGTGGAGGTCATGATCAGAAGCTGCAATCCATGGGACAGCGTAACACCACGTTAATTAAAGGTCAAGGTAAATTACACTACGGTCCAAAAAAATTTATAAATATTTTAATATGTTATAAATTTTTTTTTTTACAATTTGATAAAATATTTCAAAATTATTTCACCATTGACGCCGTCAAGTTGTCCTTTATAAGACTGTAAATTTTGCATCATGGTGTAACTAAGGTAAAACATTTTGTATTATTAAGTTACAACTTCAAAACATTTTGCACCATCATATAACATTCCACAAAAATCGGTTTTGCACTATCAGCGTCGGTTTGACGGTGTCAATGGCGAGATGACGATTTATATTATACTGAAACAATTTTGAAACATTTTGTACCATCAAATGACAAAAAAAAACTTTTTATAGCATATTGAAACATTTATAAAACTTTGTGGACCATCAGTGTAATTTACCCTAAAGGCAATTAAGGCAAGAAGAGCGGAGCGAGCTGCCGGAGAGGAGACATTGCCGTACGTTCTGGCGATTACTGCATGCAGTTAGATCATACATTTCTTGACCTGGGCTGATCTTATTGGAGTTTAATTAGCCACGAAAAATAGATTAGTAGGGGAGTGGGGGGGCCATCACAACTCATATACGTGTCCGCGAATTAATTTTCGGTAAATTCCATGTAGAGTCTCGAAAAATTTTCAGGTCGATCGGTGGAAATGGTGATTCCACGCAGCTTGTCCTGATTATCAATTCATGATAAGAGCGGATCTTGATGTGATTTCGTCGGTTCTTGACATACATAAATCTTGACTCGGTAAATAGAGATATACAGCCCGAGGTAATTAATTAACTTGCAATCAATCATGGAAATGATCTGCTAGTTAATCTTGTACGTATATTCTAGCCAAAAAGAGATCATGTACCTAAATCTACACTACCTCAAAGAGGACAAGGAGATCCTCCGTTTAACTTTCTATTTCCTATTTTACCCCTATAGTTTATGTTATATTATTTAATAATCATTACATTAAAGGCATAATTGTAAACTTATACCAATAAAAAAAACTACCCACCCTTTTCACATTTCTCTCTCCCTCCCTCCCTCTTCTCTCTCCCCGCTAACTCATCAAATGTGGCTGTGATCTTTTTTTTTCTTTTAATTTTATTGATCACGTGAGATAATTGAGATAAAAAAAAGTGGAAAAATAACTAGGATCGTAATGACGAAATTAATGTCAAAACTTAACAAATGAATGCATTTCATATAAATTTATTTTCAGATTAAACGCGTGGTATGCGTGGGTCGCCATCCAGTTTCTTAGAAAAGGAAAGGAAATAATAGGAACACTAATGAAAGGAGATTTATTGATGAATTTCCACATTAAGTTTAACAATTTGATGAATTTTTCCATATAAAGTTTCAACCATTTCATGTACAAATATAATTTTTATGTACCGATACAAATTTGGAAAATTCTAGCATGAGACACTAAATAATATTCTATGGTGGAACATATACTTTTTTTTTTACCCTTTAAGTATTAAAACTTACATTTTAACCCGCAGTTTTGTTAATCTTGTTACAATATCATCGGGTCACATTTAAAAACGATCAAATATGTTGGATTGATTGTGTGTCACATGTATACACCTACACGTGTCACAATTACTACCCGACACTTTAACTATTCCTACCCGAACTACGACAAATTCGACCTGACTTTTTTGGACCGAAAGGCTTTTCGAGAAAACCAATTTAATACAAAACTGTTCAAAATTAAATTGGGTCAAATTTATCAATATGATTCGTAGACTAGGTTTAAACATTTAGTTATTCTTCTAAAACAGCACCATCAGCCATGGCATCCATCATCGCCAGAGATTAGAAAGACAGACTTAGGTTTTCATTTGGAGAATTACAACCGAATAAAACAATATATAATCAAGTGAATCAAACGAATGAATTTAGTAAATTTATGATTAAGTTTCATGAACGATTTATGTCCGACCATGCTCCTATGGGCTAAAGACAACTACCAATAGTTGTCTTATTGTGCAGTTGGATGAAGATCGGACTTGGACGAACACAACATAGCGGAACATAAAGTTATGAAACGACAACAAGATTCTGAAAAGGAAATGAGATTATTGCAATAAGGCTCAACATATTTTAAAGACGATGAACGTCGTCGTCGATGGTGGCTTCAGGTCAATGAACAATTCCATTTTCTTATGGAATGTTAGATTTTATGAGGATCACTATTCCTAAAATTATGAAATTTTAAAAGTAAATTAAATTTAGGAAAATAGATTAAAAAAAATTTGAAAAACACGATTCATCTACTTGTCGTGTACCTCTAACCATACAATAACTCGCCATTATTCTTTTAGATAGATTTGTTTAGCGGATTACAAAATTGGCCCATGCCAATATATAAATATACAAACTTATTAGTTTTTCCATCATGGTCCTCTTCATTGATACTTTTGTTTTCCCTCCTAAAGAAATTTATATTCCTTAAACTATTTGTAGTACAAATGAGCTCTGACAAATATGACATTTAGCTTGAACCAATATAAAGAAACAAAATAAAAGTTAGCCATGTTCCAAATATTTGTTTCTATTAGTGGTCGTCATCATTGTTGCATTCATCAACAATTGAAACTATAAATAGGAATAAAATATTGAGGTAGCCCCTAATTACTCTCTAAAATTCATTTTGTTAGATTTGCTTAAGCGGATTATAAAATTGGTCTAGGCCAATATATAAATATACGAACTTATTAGTTTTTCATCAGGGTCATCTCCGATGCTTTTGTTTTTCCTCTTAAAGAAATTTATATCCCTAAGAATATTCATAGCACAAATGAGTTATGGCAAACATTACAATTAGTTTGTGCCAATATAAATAAACAAAATAAAAATTAGCTATATTCCGAGTATTTGTTTCTATCAAATGGTCCTCACCGTTACGACATTCATCAACAACCGAGACTATAAATAAGAATAGGATATGAAGGTCGACTTTGGCAAGTCATTCAATCGACCAAAATCATTAATGCTCAAAGCATTTAATAATTACTCATTGTTATCCCTTTAGTTAGATTTGCTTATGCGAATTATATAATTGCCTTAGGCCAATATTAAACTTACTAGTTTTTTATTATGGTCATCTTTACTGATACTTTTGTTTTATCTCATAAAGAAATTTATATCCTTAAAACTATTTATAACATAAATGAGCTCTAGCAGATAAGACAATTAGTTTGAACCAATAATACAAAATAGTTTTAGAAAGAAAAATTAACTCAATTAACGAATGAAATATTCTCAGAAGATATCAACTTACCGAAAATGCAAAATATCCCTCAATATCATGGAATAACATAAGAAAATTATTGTTGCCAAAAAGAAAAACTGATCGTAGGTCAGGAAAAAAATGAGAAAGATTAACATGGCTAGCCTCTGACGAAATCTCAGAGAGTACTACGGGAAGCCTTGAGCCATAGCGCAATTTGACGAAGTGAAGCAAAACATGTTGATAGGAATTGGCCATCGTAATCGAAACTAGTTTCCCGTCGCAACAGTGGAACGTCCAATAGGGGACTCTTTTCATATTGAAAGCATCGGGAAATTGATGAGGGAGTTGAAGTTTCAATTCTGGTAAACAAAATTTTCAACTAGGTACAAAGAACTGCGAAAACCAATTGTTTGTGTAAACAATTTGATGATCGAAAAGACCGAAACCTCCGTATTTATTGCTAGATGATGATCGAATGCGGTGATTGGAATTGGAAATGATAGAATGAACCTATTGAAAACCGAAGAAACTAGTTAAAAATGATAGAATGAACTAATGAAAAACCAAACAAATCGGTTGAATAAATAAGACCAAATTAGATTTGCAAAAAAATTAGACTATTGATTCAGTATTACTCCGATTAATTAGGGTCAGGTTTCGCCCATTACCCAATTACATTTTTTCTCGCGTGTGGACACGTGTGACGGTGTGATTGGGCCATGTGTCGGATGAGTACAAATTATTGTGGGTAAAAATCGCTAAATAAATAATTGAGGGATTACAATTTGAGTGGCAAAATATATAAATTATGAATGACTTGATTTTATGTTGAAATATCTAATTAATAGAAATAGTATCCAATCATATGACATTATTTAGCGTCTCATTCTAGTAGTGCTCTAGAAATTTTATGTACCATTATTCCTACGTGCAGAAATAGAACTTTTTGAGTTCCCGACGCCCGGCCATAGGAAACTTAAGATATGGGCCTTAATTAGCTGGGCTACTTCCAACAGACTACACATATTCAGAGATAGCATATAGGAGTACATTTCAGTCCTCAATCGTTGGTCGCCTTTCATTTAAGTCCCTACTCTTTGTTCTTTTTCTTTCAGTCTGTTCATTATGTAAATCAAAAAATTCGAAACAGTCCTTCCACACTAAATTAGTTCAGCCAACAGTACTAGAAACTGATATTTCTATATTTCAATACATATTCAGGTTTTCACCAAAAAAACAAATATTCAGGTACTTGTAATAGATAAGTAAGTTGCTAGCAGGCGGACAAAAGCTAGCTTAATTAGAGAACTATATATGTTTCGTTTGTTCATTGTTCTTCTTCTTCTTCTTTTTAAAAATGTATATATATTATATTAAACAATAGAACTAAATGTAAAAGTAATAAATACTTGTACTAATCATGAACATTAAAAGTACTAAATATTTTAGCTGAAAGTATCAAATGTATTACCATGATTATTTTTCTATTAGATGGACCAAAAAAAATATAAAAAGAAGAAAAAGGTTTGTGTGTCCGGCGACTAGAATGTAAGGGAGAAGAGATAGAAGAAATAGGAGAGAAATACCAATATAGACAGTTCAAGCAGTTCGGCATTTATTTTCTTTAAATAATGTCTTATATTTCAATCTTAGGAATAGAATCCATATTATGTAAGACGTGGTAAAAAAATAGGATTAATGGCCTAAAAAACAAAAACTTTTTACATTTTATCAATTCTAACGAGAACTTTTTTTTATTCTAAAAATCCACGAAGTAATAATTTGATATCAATTTTAGCACGTTTCAATTTTTATGTTAATTTAAACGAGAATTGATGGCCACACCCTCCAATCGGGGTAGCCGAGGTCGTCAGCGACCTTATTGGGACGACAATTGGCCCCGTTAATGCCCTCACTGCCCGAATTTGAAAAAAATTTAAAATCAAGAAAAAAATGAAGGGGATAATTGGCGAGAGTCTCATTAGTTGCCACCATACCCCTAATTGCAGTCACCGGAGATCTCTGCTGTCATGGGCAATCCCAATTAGGCGGCTAGTGGTTGTCGTTGAGGCCTACCGATCGAAAAAATGAATGTCGTGCTAACATTGATATTAAATTGATAGTTTATGCATTTTTAGGTTAAGAAAAAAGTTCATGCTATAATTAATAAAATGTGTAAAGTTTGTATTTTTTAGGTAATTAACCCTAAAAAATATATGAATTTACTCATTTATCCTTTAAGCGTGTAGTTTACAATTTAACAGTTTATTTTTCAATGGACAGTTTAAAAAAAAAAGAAAACTATCACTGTTATTCATCTGCTTGCACATTGCCACCAATTTAGTCCCTCTACTAGTTTTGCCACCATATTAACTCAAACATTTGCTTTTCGCATATCAAAATGGTCCTTGACGTCAGACGAGGTAACAGAAGTCTTACGTGGCTGCACATGTGGATCAAACAATGTCAATTAAATCATTTTTTAAACCCAAACACGTTCCTGGTTTAAAACGACACCGTTTGAAGCAAATCCCCGAGCACTTGATTTAAACGCCACCGTTTTTAGCAAAGCAAGAGCAAGTGCTTCCCTAAGCAATGGCAATCACTCTTCACCCGCTAAGTTTCCGAGCTCTGCTTTCCTACCTGGTTTTGATGTGGTTGTCCAAGCTTCTACTGCGCATAAGAATGAAATGCTTCGTACTTTCAAAAGTGTTGGACCTAAAGCCACATTAACCTTTGATCCCCGAAGAACCAATGCTGAGAAGACCAAGCAAAAGAAGCATACAAATGACCTTGTTTGCCCTATGCCTGTTATGCTTATGTTTATATGATATATCTCCAACTGTTTGAGATGTTTTGTCGTCGAATTACTTTTACTGGTTAAAAGATCTCCTTGAGATTGGAAAATTGTGGCAAAAATATTACCACATTGAAGAAACTGGTCATGTACTCAAAGTTCCTTTCCGACGGATCCTTCGTTTCCTCCGCTTCCTCTGTAGAATCTCCCACCAATCTTGCCTCGCATGCCTTGTCAAACTCCCAACATTATACAAAGGTAATCAAACTAGAAAACTCCCCATTTTCTCGATCATTCGGCCGAATAGAAGCACGCCCCATGATTGGTTTCGCCTCGGGTTGCAAGCTTTGATCATGAGCTCGAACATCCCGAGGTTCAGTAGCGATGCGACTGTACTCTGTTTGCTCATGTTTCTTTCTCTGTTTCAGCAGCCCTGTACCTCAGCGCCCGTCGATGTCGATGTCTTGTATCCCAGTGAGAGGAGTGATCTGTTGAAGCTCAGGGACTCCACGAACTCTTCGTTGGATCTGCACCAGAGGTGGACCGGGCCTCCTTGCCTTGGGGACGAGAGCAGGTGGGTCGGCGTTGGCTGCTCGAACTCGCACGTTGTTCAGCTCGTGCTCGATGGGATACAACTGACGGGATTGGTCCCGGAAAACTTCCTGCATAGTGTCGCTTTCTTGACCAAGCTCAGCCTCCGGAACAACTCCATCTTCGAGGCATTGCCGGCCCTGGTAGGGCTCCTGCACTTGGAGGACGTCTCCCTCTCTCATAACAGGTTCTCAGACTCGATCCCTTCCGAGTACGCTGAGCTCTCGACACCGACCAAATTGGAGCTGCAGGGGAATGTCTTAGTCCGGGGATTTGCTTCAAACGGTGTTGTTTCAAACCAGGCACGTGTTTGGGGTTTAAAAAACGATTTAATTGACGTCGTTTGGTCCACATGTGCAACCACATAAGACTTCCGTTACCTTGTCTGACGTCAAGGACCATTTTGATATGCGAAAGACAAACGTTTGAGTTAATATGGTGACAAAATTAGTAGAGGGACTAAATTGGTGACAACGTGTAAACACAGGGATGACAGTGATAGTTTTCTCTTAAAAAAACAAAGCGTTATATTAGCTAATTTTTCTTCCTTCCATTTGTAAAAGTTATAGATAAGGATGGGTTATGACCATAGAATTATATAGAAAAATGGGAAGAGGGTGCATAGAAAACTTCTTGGATACAAATCAAATTTTGGACCTGATATTACCCAAAATAAAATTTAAGACTTGATTTTTTTTTCAGTGTGTACCATGATATTTAGAAATTAACTTGTATCGACTAATCTAATTCGAGCCGAGTCGGTCCACTAAGAGGTAAACTCTTTCAGTGTGAATTTTCTCTATTCGCAAGACTCGGATAGAAAACCTTGCTTGAGAGAACAATTATTGAACTGCTTGAATTAACAATGTTAGTAGACCTAATAATTCTTTTAAGGGATTTTTACTTAAAATTGTTCATGATTTGTCCGTTTTGTCAAATCTATCCTATGTTTTTTTTGTTAAATCTATCTCATGGTTTACTTTTTGCATCAAATCTATCTCGGCGTTATCTTTTTCGTCGACATCTAACGGTCATGCTGACGTGGCACATGGAGAGATAGTGGCCACACTTGCCACGTAGGCGCCACGTCAACACGGCCGTTAGATGTCAACGGAAAAGATAATGCCTGGATAGATTTGATACAAAAAGTAAACCATGGGATAGATTTGATAAAAAAAAGCATATGATAGATTTGACAAAACGGACAAATCATGGACCATTTTAGATAAATACCCCTTCTTTTAATATGTGTGTGTGTGTGGAGTGCCACTTACTAGAATATGAGGAAAATATATAACATATGTGATCAAATCATACTCTATAAATATATTGCCCCAAAAAAATTCATACTCTACAGACAATAATCAATTCACATCTTCTCTCTTCACTTCAAATGGGCGCCTCCAATCCCTTCAAACTAGTTAATTTAACAGTAAACTTACAGGCTCAGCAAAGAAAAAAGGTTACATTTCGTGCATATCTTTTTTCGAAAGTGAAAGTGAAACCAATGAAAAGGGGGGTGGTGTTACCTTAACCGCGCCAACTGGCCGTGTGAATGGGGAGAACTCTCCCTGGTCTTTTCTCGTCTTCTTCTGTGGCGACTGGTAATTCTTCTTGACTCAACTCAGATATAGATATACATAATCATATATGGTTAGATAATTATAATATGTACCTATATATAATACATTCAAACTATGTACATGTTATAGTAGGTCGACCATTTTCTAATATATATTGTCAATTAAAAAAGGATGTTTAACTAACGGGAGCGCTAGCTAGCTAGTTTTCCAGCTTCAACTTTTGCTTCTCGTAAAGGATATGGCTTTAACTTTCTGAGTTTCTTGAAATGGGAGAGCTTAGAGAGGATATATTTGTAATGTTGTTTTGGAATTTTTCTTTTCCTTTTTTTTTCCTTCTTCTTCTTCTTTTTTTTTGGCATCTATATAGAAATAAGTGTGGATATTATATTCTCTTGTATATATTTTGTTGGGTTATACGCAAATAATATATATTTTACAGCATAATTAATGATGAAAATTTTCCTTAATACATGAGTGATGACGTAATAAAAAAATAGAGCTCTATTTTTTATTTTTGATGATACGGTATTATGAGAATTTAACTCGTGCTTTATTTTAATAAATATATATATATATATATATATATATATTCACCATACTATGTGCCAAAATGCGGAACGAAAATTTTGATGTCATTCCTATTGCATAGTACGATTTTCATATCCTAAGACCAGCTTTGTTAGGTCCGAAATTACATCATCAATACAATTCCTTAATGGATGTTATGTTCTCGGTGGCTTCTAGCGAATTCACCGACTATACTTGATTCAAGAATTAGTTTTTGTGTGTGGGTCAAAGTTTCTAGCTAGGCAGTCTTCCCACCTAGCAGGTGTCATTGCTCCGTTTATTTTCAAAGTCGTGATTTAAGATTTTAACTTTAACTTTAACTCAAAATACTATACAACAAAACACACATTTCAAAAGTCAAATTGGTGGATCCCATATATTATTAAAATACAATCTCATTATAATTAATTATTTATACCTTCAATTTATTTCATATTTCAAAAGTCAAACTGGTGGGCCCATATATTTTTGTCTTCTTCTATAATCACAATCACAATCACAAATTCGTGATTTTAACTCCGAAAACAAACGCATTGTTAATTTCCGTGTAAGATTGATTGATGAAATGAAACTGAGATTTCAATCGCACGGCTAAATTTTATGACGTACGTCATGTCATTGTCACTTGACTTGGTCACTGAGAAAATATATAAGAAAATGTACACATATATAGACAAATGACATGACTAGCAGAGATTGAGTGCAAAGAAAAGGTCAGTCCATTGATTACATAGATGGAGTTAAGTCGATGGGATCATTATCAATTTGACCAATAATAATAATAATCGCGGGGGAGGGCAGAGAGAGAGAGAGAGAGAGCCGCGAAGGAGCTACGAATGATCAAGCTTCTGTTCATTGTTTCAACTTTTAGTTTCTCTCTTTTATATATATACAATGCAATTTTAATTAAATTTTTAGAATTTAGGATCCCTTAGTTATCATGTTTATAGGTTGATCCCAATGCAAATGGATTTTAACTAGGGATGATCATCAATATATCTAGTTCCCGGCCGCATGTATTCAAAAAAGAAAGAGAAAAAAAAAACTCACGGCTGCACGGAGAATATAATTAACCAATGTCCATTTTGTATTGTGAGTCGTCGATGCCTTACCCACAGTTCGAGTGGTTCTAATAGGAT
The DNA here is from genome assembly GCF_007655135.1 of Punica granatum. Taxonomy (NCBI): domain Eukaryota; kingdom Viridiplantae; phylum Streptophyta; class Magnoliopsida; order Myrtales; family Lythraceae; genus Punica; species Punica granatum. Next base: position 1,017,444 of record NC_045127.1, on the reverse strand, counting down.
CATTTCTTGGTAATCTATGCAGCTATCGTGGTTCTTATATTAATTGCACATTGACTGAACAAATTCTTAGCATCCGGCTGCGGATTGAAGTACTTCGATCTGTTGATGAATAGACAATATATACAATCTGACGTTTATAAACATAACATGCCGTGTCATTTGCATGCTATACATATAAAAATGACAGCCCGAACCTGAAAATTTTTATCAGACTAATATGTTAGTACAGCAAATGGTGTACTAGCTAGTACAATCAACTCTATATGTTAATCTAGTACAATAATGTTCATACCTGGACTTACTAGAATATCATGGTCCACCATATGTTAATTAATTGACCGGGTCAAATATCTAAGGAAAAGTTTCATTGCTCTGGCCAGTCACAATATTTAGTCGAAAAAATAACACAGCACAGCACAAATTTTTTTTCAAAAATACAGCACAAAATAAAATCAATTCATGAGACAATATAGAAATTTTTATTTTTATCACCATGTAACACAATATTAGTATTCCGTCGAGAATTGAATGGAATTCTGACGTAACAACCTTTTTAAGAGTACTTTCGCACAAAAGATTAAAATATAAAAAATTATTTTTAAAAAAATACAAAGAGAGAAGTGGTGGCCGATTAAGAGGTGGACGGGGGGCTCTCCACCGGCCACCGACCCCCCAATTGAGGTGACCGACCCCAATTGGGGTGTGGATAGCCGAAGATGGAGCCCCCAACAACCACCCCATCCCCTCCCCCCAATTTGAGGGACCCGACGGCTGGGATCCCCCAAATTGGAGGGGATGGGAGCTCCTCCCCCGGTCAATGACCCCTCGATTGGGGTTGTCAACTTTGTCTGAGCAGGGCGGCGACTCCATTTGGGGCTGGGTGGCCGATGGGGGAACCCTTGACCTCAACCAGCCTTTTCCCCTTTTATATTTTTTGATTTTTTATGTAGTTTTATATTTTTTATTTTATTTAATATAACTTAGTCTCTCAAGTTTCATTTTGTGCGAAAGTACTCTTAAAAAGATTACTACGTTAGAAACCGTCCAATTCTTGACGGAATACCAACAGCGTACTACACGGTGATTAAAAAAAAATATGTATTGTCCCGTGAAATAATTTTGTCTTATGTGTGATTTTCGAAAAAATTATGCATTGTGCGGTGTTATTTTCCCCGTTTAATATCATATATCATATGTTGACATGGAATTTTCGTAGGCTCTTTCCGCGAGGGAGCGGGGGTACCCAAAAAAGCGCGTCTGCCATTCCCAAACCCTCAAAATACGTCTCCAAGCTCCAATTCTCACCCTTCATATATAATAACCTCCAACTTAATGTCTCTCTCTCACCTCTCAACCTCTTAAACCCTCGCTAATTCAGAACATCACGACCAGAAAACTTAACCACCACTAGACACGATCGGACAATAAAAGAGGAACACTTCTATCTTTGCCACGATATCTCTATCGATCGAGAGGCCATGGTTGCTGCAACCATGGTTCGCGTCTCCGCTGCCACCTCCATCTCCGCCTCCCTCCTCTTCCGATCCCATGACAAGTCCTCTCAACCTTCTCCCACCTCCCTCGGGATCCTCGCCTTCGACACCGCCAAGACAATGTCCCGCCTCATCTCCCTCTACAGATCCCTCACCGATGACGAGGTTGACAACCTCCAGAAAGAGGTCCTTCGGTCAGAAGGTGTAGCCTACTTGAACTCCCGAGACGAGGCCTACCTCCTCAAACTCGCATGTGCCGAAAGGCTGGAAGCCCTAGATAGCGTTGCCAATACCATCTCTGTCATGGGGCGGAAGTGCTCCGATTTAGGTTTAAATAGGTTCGACCTCGTGTATGCTGATCTAAAGCAAGGGTTGATTGATATTGGGCGGCTCGAATTTGCCTCCCGGAACGCTGACCGAATTGTCGAGAAGATGGAGAAGCTCACCTCGGCGACTGCGAGCCTGTACTCAGCCCTGGAGACACTTGCAGAGATGGAAAAATCAGAGCGGAAGCTCCAACAGTGGAGGAAGAATGCACCCGCAGGCCCTACGGTAACAAACCAATCGACCCTACAGAAGGCTAACTGTGACCTCTTTGAAAGCAAGATTGCCTTCCAGCGGAAGCAAGTGCGGCGGTACAAGGATGCATCCCTTTGGAGCCAGAAAATGGATAAGTGTGTCGGCCTGATGGCCAGGATTGTGTGCGTCGTGTTTATGCGGATATGTGTCGTGTTCGGATCCTACATGACGGATCTCACGACCAACTCAAAAAATGAGTGGCCTCACAAGCACAGCCCGCAAATTAGGGGCATCTGGGTCCACACTGAGATGACTGGATGGGCGAAACGGGCAGTGAGCAATTCGGGTCCAATGCCCAAGACCAGCGAGAATAGGTCGGGTTCGGCAAAAATCTATAGCCGGAAGTTGAAAATGAACCTCTTTGTCCCGGAAGATACGTGTCTTCTCTCGGGGTGTGGGAGGATGCAGAGCCGCCCGACTACAGTATTCCACTCAGCCCCGGAGTCAACAGTTGGAGGCTCGGGACTGGCCTTACTGTATGCTAATGTGATAATTCTGGCAGAGAGATTTTTGAACACTCCCACCAGTATTGGGGAGGATGCTAGGGGCTTTATGTACGACATGCTACCGTCAAGGCTGAGAACGAAGGTGAGGGCGAAATTGAGGAGAAGCAATATCATGGATCAAGATCAGGATTATAGTAGTAGTAGGAGTAGTAGTAGTAATAGTGAAGATGATGAGGAGGAAGAGGAGATCGAAGGGGAGGGTAGGTTGGCACAAGGTTGGAGGGACGCACTCGAGGCCATAATGGAGTGGCTGGCCCCGGTGGCCCATGACACGATGAGATGGCAGTCGGAGCGGACCCTGGAGAAGCAGAGGTTCGACACGGGGCCGACAGTGTTGCTAGTCCAGACATTGCATTACTCAGATTTGGAGAAGATGGAGGCGGCCATTGTGGAGGTGCTGGTGGGATTGAGCTGCATATTTAGGTGTGAGAACAGGTCTTGCTTTGGCGGGAAGATCAATTAATTGATTATCTGATTAAAAGGTTACACATTTTTTTGGGTAAGTTTTAAAAGGTTACATATTAATTTGATGGCTTGGCTTAACTTTTCGAAGTTATATATTTGTTACATTATATTAGGCTATGTACCTCCTTTAACCTTTATAACCGAAAAAAAATTATATATTTGCACAATTATTCCTTTTTTCACCCTTGTTTAGCAATGGGATTTGGTTCATTAGGAGTAATTAATTAGTTGGATTGAGTTTATTTTTTAATTGATTAGGGATTAACGGATGCCTAAGTATAACTAGTCATCCTTTTTAATTTCTTTGTTTCTTTTTTTCTTTTTTATTTGTATTATGGTGAAATAATGAAGTGCTTATGAAAAGAAGAGTTTCTTACGACAATGGTATGACAGATATTTTTTCCGTGAGAGATATCTGACCGTACCTTACGGTACGTTTGGTTTCAGAGTTAAAGTAACTTTGATTTTGATTTTAATTTTGATTGTGGAAAATGACAAATGAGATGAGAGTATAAATTTGACTTGGGAAATATGTGTTTTTGTTGTGTAGTGTGTTAAGTTAAAGTTAAAATTAAAATTTTTTACTTGAGAAATGTGTGTTTTTATTGTGTAGTTAGTTGAGTTAAATTAAAGTTAAAATTAAAGTTTTTTAACTTACAATCCAAACAAGGCCAATCAATAAATTGTTCCTGGGTTCAGGCCTGGGTCGAAGCAATAGATCTCGAGCTAGGCCCATTAACAACAACAACGCCCACATTACGATATGTCACATCAATAACAAATATAAATCGTCAAAAACTGTAACAATAGTTAAAAGAAGAAAACCCTATTACAACAATCATTATATTAGATATTATCTAAAGACAAAACAAGAAAACCAATCCTTTCCACTCGTTTGTATCCAAATTTTTATACATCGTTATGAAAATTTGATCATGGGAAGTAGGTGTGCTAGATTGTACCTGAAATGAAGATTTTTTTTATAATTTAAAATTCATCCCCTTTTGTTTTATCGGTCAAATTTAATTTTATAATGGGAGAGTGTTCGTTCTAGATTAGTTGTCAAAGTTATATGACAACATTATATATAGCCCCTGCTGTATTAAATTAGAACAACTAAATTCGGTTGGACGAGTCATTTTAATTCTTATTTATGCTCCACGAGGTTTTTCATCTATAGATAAATTTCATATGTGAGATAGCTTTTTTTCTTATACTTGTCCATAATGAAATGGTTCACACTAAATTATTTACACTTAATAAGAAAAGTCTGAACTAAAAATAAGAAATTACAATCAACGTGGATTGTTCAAATAGTTCAGCGCTTATTCCCCTCTGACGTTGTCGAATCTGCATCACTTCTGCTTCTCTGCTCCAGCTTTCATGTCCAATCTGCATCACTTCTATTTGTCTGCACTTGTTATTTTGTCCAAACTCTCCTCTAATTAAATTTATTATATCCTTAAATTACCATTTGATATATATATTTTCGGTATACTCTATAGTGACTATAGTCATTAAGGGATAAAATTCTCGCAGCGTGAAAATATATTTCTATATATTTGATTTTTTTTCTATATCACTTCTTTATCTATATATATATATAGATTGACATGGTCTTTTCTATCCTCCAATGCGCTCTACAGTTGTGCAACTAATTAATACAGGCGTGGTTGTGTATTGTTTGGTATACGTTATTTTTTTGGGTAAAAATATACATTTTATATAAAGCATATAAATGGTTTTCATCAGGGACTTATTGGAAGTTGTAAGAATAATAAATATATGAGCTATCCTAAATCATCCGGAACACCCTTCTGGTCACGTATATCTCAACACGGTGTGAAATTTTTATTAATTCATACTATGTAGAAAAATATGATAAGTCTCTTTTAACTGAGTTAGTCATTCATTACAGGCAAGTCTGTTATATTATTATTTAACGATTTATAGTTTTAAAATCTCATTGCATAATATGTTCGTTTTCAACGTCTGTTATCCTAATAAGTTCATACATTCTTTATCTCATCACTATGAATCACATGATTGTTTTGAAAATTTCCTATTTTTCCAATTTTTGTTCCAAAAAATACATGTATCCTTCATAAATTTCTATATTTCTTTTCATAACTCTTACTCTCATAGTTTTAGTGTGTTTTGGTAGTATGATTTTTTTTTACTCTTACATTTTCAACTTTCTATTCATTATTCATTCTCAACATTCGTTGCTTCACATGTGCTATCATATATTGCCCTAGCCGAGTTAAACTTGGTACATCTCTTTTAAAGTATGTCACTTTCCAAAGTGTTTCTCTATCATTTTTTTTTCATTTTTTCCCTTGTTAAATTAATAATAGTATTATTTTAGCATTTACTCAAATAATATAAGTGCTACTAAATATCGCATCTTTTCAATAGCGTGACATCTTTTCATTTATTTTAATAGAAAAACTAACTTTTACGTATTATTTTTCGTTACCTTTTGATTTCAATGCACCATTTCATACTTCTTCACTGTAAAAACTACCTAACATGTTCTTTCTCATAATTATTCACTCTAACAAACGCATCAAACATAAAAAAAAACTTCTTAATTCAATGTTCATGATTCCTCTCTCCCCATTCCTATTTACATTTATATCTTTTCTATTTTTTCTTTCAGTTTTTAATTGCTTCTCCTTTTAATTACTCTTATTATTTGACTTTGCGAATTATTAGAAAAAAATGTCCATATTCTTTTTATTCGATCATAATCCTTTTATTTTTTTCAAGTTCCAAAAATCAATTTATACCTATTATTTCTCATGACCTTTGAATTTTCAAGCCACCTTTTCATACTTTTCCACTATAGAAACTACTTATCATGTTCTTTCCTATAATTATTGACTCTAACGAACATATCAAATATGAAATAACTTCTCCATTCAGTGTTCACGGGTCCTCTCTCATGCTTCCTATTTACATTTGTATTGATGAAATTTTAAAATTTTTATTTAGAATTTTTTAAAATTATTATATAGATAAATATTTTCTGATGAATTATTCAAAATTTATATTAATTTATTTATAAAATTATTTAAGACATTCTTTGTTCCACATCTCTTGCTATTGCTTCTTGTGCTTCTCTTACTTCTCTTTATTCTCTTTCTATTATGCCAATAACTCGATAGCCTCCTCATCACTAATCTCCTCAGGATTATCTCTTTGGTGCTCATAATAGAGATGCACCTTATTATATCCATGAACATTAGCAATCATGATTCTTGCATCATCATCAGTGTTTAACTGTTGCAGCCCATATTCTTCCATTCTCACTCCAGACATGGCATACCAGCAAGCCCTTGGTTTGCTTATATAGTGATCACTAAACATATTCCTAATGATTATGAAGGATAATGTACCAACATCTACATGTGGGAATACGTCTACCGACGCCACCAACATACTGCAATGGGTTCTGAAACAAACCTTCCCCCGTGATGGCATATCAAATCCATGCACTCCCAAGCCATACTGCAACTGTCTCAAGAAGCAAAATCATATTTCACACACCGTCGAAATAGAAAAAAGAGAACTTTATAATGTTTTGGACCGCAATGAAGCAAAATGACTCAAGTAAGGGACCACAATGTACATGCAAACACAGGGGCAAGTAGGGGACCACAAAACCGACAATGTAAAAGTAAATTATCTTACCTACCTTTCAACGTTCGAAGCCACAAGCAGAGCAGCAGCCTCACGATTATGCACACCAACCCGTCTAACCCGATAAATCATACCACTTCAATACTCTCCAAATGAAGCGATTCCTCTCCTCTGATACTTCTCCAATATGACTTCTGATCGAAAAAATCCCGCCTCTTTAGATATATACAGAGCAAGCTTTTCCCGCCTCTAACTAAAAAGTGAGGGAACTGTACAAAATAATTTTTTTAAGCCAGACATGAATGGTGAATAATAAAAAAAATTGGAAGAAACAATCAAACAATGCTACATTAGCCGTTAAATATCATATCATATTTTTTCATCCACTTTTTTACGGCATATTGATGAAAGGTTGGATTTGATGTACATTTAATCTCTCAAGATTCAATTCGATGTAAAAAAATTTTTGAGGTCAGATTTGATATAACTTGCATCTTTCGAGGACCAAATCATTAATTTACTCATTTTTTATTTTAATTACTATTCAATTTATTTTTTAATACTAAATTCTTTCAACTATTCATTACTTTTTCTATAATTCAACAACACAATCGTTACTTTTTCTCAACTATTCATTATTTTTTCTTACTTTTTCTCATAATTCAACAACACAATTATTACAATTCCAAATAAATATAATTATTTATACTTAGAATATTCTCCAACAAAGCCTCAAGATCCGTTTAGTAAAGTCAAGAGTGTTGGATGCGTAAACCAACAAATTGACATTCATCAACGAGTAAGTAGAGTAGTGCTCTTTTTAATTCTTATCTTCGACGAAAGTTCTCTTTCAATCGTCAAATAAGAGTCTAAAAGGTGGTTCGGAAAAGTTATCAAAAGAGGCGAAATTTGGAGAGCCATTAACCCACTTCCTTAAATATTTAAAAAATGGAAAATGAAAAATCTCAAGAGATTTCTTTACTTAATGGATATTTCATATTTGAAAAAAAAATATTTTATAAAATTTTCGATTATAACAGAGATTTATGAGTTTTAGTATAAAAATAAAAATTCTAATAACTAAATAAATGAGTACACCTGTAGTTCCACGACACGAAAGTCGGACATGTAATCTCTTGATTGACAGATAAAGACATATGTCACTGCGTTACAACGTACTTTTTTTTACTTTACAAAATTTTATAGAATGCCTGAGGCTTCTCATTGTAAGCATTTCATCCAAATTTATATATATGAAAAATATGTAGCAAAGTTAGTCAATCACCAGATTAAAAAATTCATGTTAGAAAGCGTGAAAATAGGTAGCCTGAAATACACAATGGTGAGAGATGGCAAAGTCTGAGTTCATGAAATTGGATAGCAAAAAAACACATGGCATGAGTTCTTGAAATAATCTCATTGGTTGAAATTGAAATTGGAATGACACTCAGCCGGCCTCCACTAGTGACATAGTTGCAAAGACTCAAAAGCCACCAAATTAGTGCTGCAAAATAAAGTATATTAGAACAACTTTTCTTCTTTAATGGCCCTCTTTTGTATAAGCTAGTTAAAGGTGGTTGAATTAATTAATTAATTTGATGACCAAGCATTAGAATTTGAAGTCCATCTCACGCTTCATTTTTTTTTTTTAAGTAACGAAAGCAAGAGGGAAGGAACAAATCATTTGAGCAGGTTGGATGGAATAGAACTTGATTACTCAGTTTTTGAATTTTTTTTAATTTTTAGAGAGTGATTAGCATCAAATGCGTCTATTGAGGATATTAATACTACATAAAAAAAGACGAATCAAAATTTATTAGTTTATATAAAATTTGAATACCATTATTTATCGGATTGAACTTTTAAGTGGATATGAACTTAAACCCATATAAGTCCATTGAAAATTTAATAGCGTGTAATTTTCAAAGTAATTTGTCGGCCGATGCTTAAAAGGCAACGTGCTTCAATTATTCCAAGCTACAATACATACTATTTGGCCGAGGTGGGGTCCCCCATAATTGCTTTTGCTTTCAGCTTTCTTGAATTTACGGTAAATTATTTAATCATTATGGGATATTGACGACACTATATGCCTATAAAATACTGTTTTGATTTTTCGCTTGACATGTAAAGTATGATTTAATTGAGAAAGGATATAGTATAATGGAATGCGTTCTCCCATGATAATTTGCGATTTCGGATTCGATTTTCATGGTAAAGTAATTTATACTTCTTTTTAGTTTTTCTATATAAACTTCTTTTGTAATTCGAAAAAAAAGGGTAACATTTACTGATTTTTCTGATAATTCAGGATAAGTGGAACTCATTTTCAATTTTTCCTAAAAAAATCGAGTGAAATTTCACATTTGCTCACAAAGGGAAAGGAAAGGACATTTTTTGATGGAAATATGCAAAGGAAATGATTTTTTTATGTGCAATTTAAACTTTAATATCTTCCTCATCTGCGTCGAAGAGGGTATGAGGGAAAAAAAAAAGCAGCCGTCGGCGTTTATGAGCGTTCCAAGCTGGCGACTGTCCGCATCATGAAATGGAATCGGAATGGGGCGATCTGTCTCTGTTGGGCTTTTAACTAATGCTTCCTGTCCGTGTCCGTGGCCGATCGAGGGCTGCTGCTCAAGCTCTTGTAGCACTGAATATAATTTAATTTAATTAGTGCATTAAAGAAGAAGAATCCAAGAATCATTTTATTTCTGTTTTGACCCCCCGAACTCTTCCTCTCTTCCTAATCCACCTCATAAACATTGCCTCAGTTTTAGCTCGTCAACTGTGTGCGCTATGCACCCATCTCACTTCACTCGGAAGGCTAGTCTCCGATTCATTCTAAAATTTTCAAGTGTCATATCATGTGAAAGTTGCAGTTCACCATGGAAGGTGAATTAATTAGATTTGCATGCTAAGCTCCTCAGTGCATGTGCATCTTTCGTTAATAGAAAAGTGGAAGAACATAATTAGAATTTCACATTTCATCACTTGGGGTTAATTGAGTATCGATTAATTGACAGAGATCATCTTTTGAAATTTTATTTTTCCTTTTGATTTAGATAAACACAACGGGTTTTTACTGACCGAGACTATACAATTAGAGCGTCAATTTGATTTTAACTATGAGAAAGATGCTTCTAATATATTTTGAATCCTTAATAAAGTAAAGCCTACATGATGGGAGTTTGATGCCGCTAATTCACATTCTCCTGGTTAAGTAAATTGTTTCTAGGCATGAATATATATTAATAGCTGACTTTCAAAAGAGAGAGTTCCTGTTCATTAAAATTGCGTGTGCTCGTTATGTAACTAAATAAAATAGTTTATAGAGTAAGTTGAGCCAAACAAGAAAGTCGAGGGTTCAATTTGAGATAGAGGCATATAAATAGGCGCCAACTGGAAAGAAAAATCCAACAACAGTCCGACTCCGCCCATCAACTCCACCAATAGAATTGTCCAAATCTATAACATGTCAGAAACATCACACTACACCCAAAAAGAAAAAAAGAAAAACGAGAGAGGAGAGAGGAGAGAGAGAGAGAAGCACGCCTTTCAATGGCTCCACTCACTTTTTTTAATAAGTAAAATGGTGGGCAACCTTGCCGCGCTACGCACGCAATATTTGAACTCTCGTATTCAACCGTAAATATATCAGACGAATTGAATAATCAGCGTAAGTATTGATTTCGTTAGCGTAGCATCATCAGAGGCTTAGTATAGTTTACAGAAATCGAAAATGACCCCAACCTCAAGTCAAAGAGCCCTATCCTAGCATATATTTAGGAACCTCAAATCACATGGGAATGTATTTATAATCCACTGTGGTGATGGCTACACTCACTTTCTTCTGCTTCATCGCTCCCTAAACTACTAAACAGGCCTGAGGAGGAGGAGGATCGCCTCTGCTGAACGGAACGGGGCCGCCTCCATAAGAATCCCATCACCAAATCATATTCATTCATTCATTCGCACAGACGCAGAGAGGAGATCTAGTCTAATAGAGCAGAGGAGAGTGTGAGTTGCTTGCTTCGCAAATCTTACCCTCTTTTTTGATGGCGTTCTTGAAACAGATCAGCTGATTCTCCGTCTTCTTCTACCTCCCCAGCCCCGTTCTTGAACAGAAATGGCCGCTCTGACTCTACCCCGGCCGCCCTTCTCTGCCTTCATCCTCCTCCTCTTCCTCCTCCGGCTTCCCTATTCCCACCAGCAGCAGCCGCAGACGCCTCCTGCCCCCTCAGCCGGCGGCGAGCTCTACTTCCCGGGGTTCAAGAACTCCGCCTCCAACATCTCCCTCGCCGGATTTGCCCAGATTCAGCGCTCCAACGGCCTTCTCCAGCTCACCAACCACACCAGCCGCCTCCTCGGCCACGCCTTCTACTCCTCCCCTTTCCGCCTCAAGGCTTCCCCCAACGGTTCCGCTCTCTCCTTCTCCACTTCCTTCGTCTTCTCCATCGTCCCCGAGTACCCGAAGCTCGGCGGCCACGGCCTCGCCTTCGCCCTCTCCCCCTCCCCTCACCCTGCCGCCCTCCCCAGCCAGTACCTTGGTCTCCTCAACTCCTCCGACATGGGCAACTTCTCGAACCACCTCTTCGCGGTCGAGTTCGACACTGTCCAGGACTTCGAGTTCGGGGACATTAACGATAATCACGTTGGGATCGATATCAACAGCTTGGTCTCCAATGACTCTGCTTCGGCCGCCTACTACGCTGGCGATAGTTCAGGGAAGGTGGATCTGAATCTGAAAAGCGGGAAGCCCGTTTTCGCGTGGGTCGATTACGACTCGGGCAGCACTACTGTGAACGTGACGGTGTCTCCCAGTTCTTCGAAGCCCACAAAGCCCATCCTATCATTTAAGGTCGACCTGTCTCCCATATTGAATGAACATATGTACGTCGGGTTCTCAGCTTCCACGGGTTTGCTCGCGAGCTCGCATTACGTGTTGGGTTGGAGCTTTAGCATAGGTGGAGGAGGAGATAGCAGAGCTCTGGAGCTCTCCTCTCTGCCCCAGTTACCGGGACCGAAGAAAGACCATCGAGTAGCTCTCGCCATTGGGGTTTCCTTCTCGGTAGTCTTGGTTCTAGTTCTTGCGATAGGTGCAGTGTTTTACATTGTCCGGAAGATCAGGAACGCAGACCCAATCGAGGACTGGGAGCTTGATATCGGGCCTCACAGGTTCTCCTACCAGGAGCTCAAACGGGCAACCGACGGGTTCAAGGGCAATCAGCTGCTGGGCGCTGGCGGGTTCGGGCAAGTCTATAGAGGGATACTACGAAACTCCAAGACCCAAATCGCAGTGAAGCGAATCTCCCATGAGTCAAAGCAAGGGTTGCGTGAATTCGTCTCGGAGATCTCCACCATCGGCCGGCTCCGTCACCGCAACCTGGTCCAATTACTAGGATGGTGCCGGAGAAGAAGCGATCTGTTGCTTGTTTATGAGTTCATGCCCAACGGAAGCTTAGATAAGTTCCTGTTCGATGGGCCAGAGACAACCCTCGATTGGGACCAGAGGTTCAACATCATAAAGGGAGTCGCTTCGGGGCTGCTCTACTTGCACGAGGGGTATGAACAGGTCGTGATCCACAGAGATGTTAAGGCAAGCAATGTGTTGCTCGATGGGGAACTGAATGGCAGGCTTGGGGACTTCGGACTGGCGAGATTGTATGATCACGGTTCGAACCCGAGCACAACTCGGGTTGTGGGAACCTTGGGCTACTTGGCCCCCGAACTCTCGAGGACAGGAAAATCTGATGCATTCTCTGATGTTTATGCCTTTGGCGCATTTTTATTAGAGGTTGTTTGCGGGAGGAGGCCGATTGAGCCGAAGGCCCCAGCAGAGGAGCTTGTCTTAGTGGACTGGGTGTGGGAGAGGTACCGAGAAGGAAGAGTTCTCGATGTGGTTGACTCGAAGTTGAATGGAGAGTTCAATGAGAGTGAGGTGTTAATGATATTGAAGTTGGGGTTAATGTGCTCAAACAGTAAGCCCGATCAGAGGCCTAGCATGCGGCAGGTAATGAGGTACTTGGACGGGGAAGTCGAAGTGCCTGAGAGCTCGAGGGCCCCGGGGGCGCTTGAGGTGGAGAGGGGTCAAGGAGGGTTTGAGGATTTCCTGGACTCATTTGCGTCGTCCTCCTTTGATAATATGAGCTCGTCCTCCTTCACAGGGAGAAGGGATTTCGATACGACCTTGTCACTCTCGACTCCTCGTTCCCTTCCGAATGTTAGCACTGGCTACACTAGATAGTCTTAAAGAGTGTCCAAATTGGGCACTTCCATTTTCTTCCTCTTCCTTTTTGTTGCATTCATCTTCCGTGGGTGAGATTCTTTTATATATTTTGCTGATTTCTTAAGCTCCATTACTGAAACTCTAATCAGTATCTGAGAAATTTGTTGTTTCATTCATATGTTTGTTGGGGGGATGAATATTTGTAAATAGCAGTTTACTTTGCAAAGAAAGTAACCCCATAGCAGAGACTCATGTGTTCGTGTCCAAAACATCATTGAACGTACCCGGAACTGAAAAGGAAGTGATCATTTAACCGATTCTCGGTCTTCTCTCCACCTTCCCAGAAGGATCTACGTACAGTCGAACTCGACCGGTGTTGAAATCCATAGTGGTGAAGCAATCCGGTCCGACCACTTGGACTATGGCCCTGGGTTTCTCTTCCTTGATCTTCTTCTCTGCTTCATCTGCCATTAGACCCACCAGCTCAGGCCATGAATCCTTTTCTGAGGAATTACCTCCCCCTAAAGCTCCGTAGAATCCTGAAACCATCTTCTCATCAGTTGCAATCATGAAATCTCATACCAAACAAATTTGAGTTGCTGGATCATGCTATAGTTTCCAATCGATACGAGAAGATTGTGACTTGATTGGAAAGATCATCTCATCTCGGGCATGCCTATGACATAAAAAGAGATTTTGCGCCGCTAGCAACGATAAGAGTCAAACGACAAGCTCACGACTTACTTGGCAAGAGATGGGCCGGCGAGTCAGTTGATTGGTGTTCTTGATCTTGTGGAGGGTTGGCCTGCTTCTCCTCTTCAGCCATGGTCAACGGGGCTTATCACTGCTGCGCGGAAGAGAATGGAAGAACTGCACTGTCATTAAGAGGAAGACTGTATTATAGGTGAGAAGTTGCCAATGACTACCAAAGACCTGTTTCCAACTCCATCGGTTGCATCACAGGCTTTGTCCTGACGCTGTCATGCCTGTTCCTTATCGGAGGATTCCTTGGCCGCCCGGTCTCCCTTCATTCGATAGAAATGATATATCCTCCAAGTCCTACAAACAGATATTCCGTATCTAGGGCAGACATACTGGTAACTCTGATCTACTGCACAAACACGAAATGAGCCTACGATGTCATATTGATGACATAGGACTAGTGCAAATGTTGTTGGTAATCCTGCTTTGAAATTGCAAATGCAAATGAACTATGTCTCAAAAGCTCAACAATATTCGAAAGTCTCTGAACGGATGATGTGGACGTCACAAGATTGAGCTATGCACGGCGAGCTGGGTCGGGTCCATTTATTGGGACTCGCAGGCCCGCTAAGTCCGGCGCGAAGTTAAGCCCAGGCCCTGTCAAATAGTAGACGGGCCGGGGGCACATAGTTTTTCTGGTTTTCCGGGAAAACGGAGAGAAAAGAGAGACAAGCTTACGCTGGGAAGGGAACACAAACGAACGAAAAGAACGAAGAAATCAGCGGAATTTCTGTAGATCGATCGATCTACCAAAGGAAGGAAAATGCCAGTGAGAGTGGTGGAGAGCTCTGCACCTTCTCAAGTTTCAGGTACTTCTCTCCCTCTCTCCCCGTCCGTCCCTTCTTCTAAGCCAATCGATTGTCTTATGACTGGGGAATTGATTATAGCTCCAATGGTTCGTCCTATTCGTTCATTCATGGAGATGATTGTGCGAAACGACGGTCTTATTCCCAAATTTCCGGCTGATCGTTTGTCGGATATCTAGCTCTGAAACTATTCCAGGAGCTGAGCCAAATCAGTTCGCGTGAAATTTGTGGAGCGAGAGAGTGTAGAAAGTACGTATATACTGGCGATTCATGGTCGTTGCTTACACACCACGTGAATGGTGAACGTCTAAGGGGTTGCCTCTTGTAGCTTAGAAACAAGCGTGCTGTTGCTTCAATCCTAATTGGGCTCTTGCTTGAAGGAACTTTCACCGGATGGGATGTCTTCCGACCCCATTGTTTGCTTCTATTCTTGTGCCTAGGACGAGCCTTATCTAACAGCCATTTTTTGTATGACTGATGCTTGCATGAGACTTTTCTGATGTTTTGTTTTCGTCGTCTCAACAAATTATGCTTAAATTTGTAGGTGGGAATTCTGGAAACACATGTCCCCAGCCCTGTACACTTTTGAGTGTTGGACAGGTGAGTTCTTCCTACTTTCATATGTTTCCTCATGTAAATTCTTAGATTACTTCTTTCCAACACTAGTTTTTCGCTACGTAAATCATTTTCCGGAAATGGCTGTTATGCTCTCTGGCTTTTGGAAGCTTGGGCTATACAATAATACACCCCTTCCTCTTCTTTACTGTAAGAATGAGTATGCAACTCTTAGTCTGGTTTTATGTGCATTTTAGCTAACGTCAGCTATCGGCAGCAATTTCTCATAAGAAAGGGAAAAAGATGGAATGAAAAAAGGCCATTGTAAGGGAGTTTCTTCTGGCTGGGTGCCATTTCAAGTGATGAATTTGTTTTAGAACTTGTTTCTTGTTCATTTCAGCTGACTTATACTTTTTTGTGCTCTCATAGGAAGGAATCTTACGTATCTTCAATTTTTAGAAGGATTAATCTCTCTTAACCGATGAAGATCCTTTTATAATTTACAAAGAAAATAAATCTACCAGATTTCCAGAAGCTAATTGCTTTTGTGGAGCAATTGTTGCAGGCCTTCTCTGGCACTCAGAATGTTTCTAGCCTACAGAAGGATGAGGCTTGGCGAGTCAATGTCCGCATTCAAGGATGTGACCTTGATCACGGTTATCTCTGCGGCACTATGGAGGCTCTTAATGTTCCAATGGCGGACACACCAGTAAGCTGTTCTATTATTTTCACTCCAACCACAAACAGACATGTGTAACTGTGTTTTTTGTGTGGCTGATATTTATAATATCGATATGACTTTTTTTTTCATTTCAAAAATAAAAATGTGGACGAGATAAAATAATGAACTGTAGTTACATTATGTGCGGTCTACACTCTGCAGTTACTTCGAAATATATATTCTTGTACGTTGTATTTGATCTCTGTTCGATTTCTGGCCACAAATTAAAGTTACTCGAGTTAGTGACATCTCATTGTAAAGATTGAATTTTTGTTGCCGTGTTAGGGACGCATACTGTGAACTTATGAAGTCTTCACTAGTTTATTGTCTTAGTTTTTCTTTTGGTGAAGACTCATCTGCTATCACTAATTCATATCAGGTAGTGACCTTCTGGGAAGGGGAGATAGTAGATACCAAGAACTACACGTTTTTCACTGGTAAATGGGAGGCAACGTATGTTTTCTTGTTCTTTCCTCATTTCTGGTCTCTGTTCTTCTTTAGCAAGTAACTTGGATTTTTGTCTCCTACCTAAGACTGGAAGCACACAACCTTTTACTATCCATATTCACTAGAAAAATTATTTTATAGGCCGGAGGACGATATAAGACATTGGAGCAAGTTCCCATCCTTTTCACCCCTTCAGGTGAGAGCTTGTGCTTGTCAAACTCTCATCTTCACTTGTAATAGATTGGATGGTTTCCTCACGGCTTAAGTATCTGTCTCAGAACCAAGTGGAGGCTGATGGTGGCAAATCCTTGGACCTTAGCAATTACCCCTACATATTTATGGTAACTAGAGCTGAAAATATGCTGCATTTATGAAGTTACAATTGTAATGGGGAAGGTCTTAATTTCTTTATTCGTGGTTGGGCAGAGGTGGAAAGAGCTATACTTCGTAAATGTCGGAACTGACTGTGGGTTGACTATTGCGGGATTTTACTATGTATGCTTCTCGTGTAGTGATGGATCCATCAACGGGTTCTATTATGACCCCAACAGCAGGTAATGATCTCTCTTCTGCTACTTTCTTGTAGTTCTCGTTGATGTGTTTTAACTTTGTGATTTGCTGATGATTAACAAACTATTAATCTCAATTTACCACAGCCCGTTTCAGAAGCTTGAACTGAAATCCACCAACGAGGGAAGACCAGGCTTCAGCTTTTCAGCATACGAACTGCAGTAAATGGGCACGCATTATGACCTTGGAATGGAAATTTCACATGCATAAGTTTTCACAAAAGTAGATACTTATCATGAACTATGAAGGTGCTCCGATCTTTCTGATGTATTAAAATTTGTCTGTCCTGGTGCATGTTTGTGATAAAGTAAGTAGGTGAGCATCACAGCATATTATTTTTCCAGCTGTGAGAATGCAGGCCGGTTGAAGATTTACCATGAGGGAGAGGGCCTATAATTATTGTAACCTAATCTTCATGGAGCAATCTTCATCCGGTTTCCGCGATATCGGACATCCTCTCCTTATCTTATATTTCGTTTCGGTTGTGATATCTACATTTATAATATGCAATTGTATCATATTTTGTCTAGGTGGAGGATAATTTTTATCTTTTTCATTAATTTCTTTAGATCTCGAAGCATTAGATTAACATATGACATAAACATGAAGGGGCTTGCAGTTCTTTATTTTATTTTATTTTCCCTGCTGAATTAACGTCAGGAAGATTTTATAGTGGTCCTGCAAAAAATGTATAGTTCTCTGGTCCAAATCTTAGGGCATGTTTGGTTCGCAGGAAATGGTAGGGAACTGAATACCTATTCTGTACAGAATATTCATTCCGACGTTTGGTTCATGGGAATGTGGAATAGCTATTTTGGGTCAGAATAGCTCTCCGGCTTGCATATGGAATTCGCGTGCCTCCCTCGAATGTTTGGAATGGGCATTCTCCGTCCGGAAATTAGTGTGAAAAACCAAAAATGCCCTCAACTTTCTTGAGTTATTACAATGTAATGGCATCGAGCTTTTCTTCCTCCCAAGCTCCAACTTTGCGAGCCATATATCCGACCTTCGCGAGGCTTGAAGTCTGGGTTGGTTTTGGGGAGGCTCAAAGTCGAGGGTGGATTTGGGGAGGCTCGGAGTCTTGGATTTGAGGTGGCTCGAAGTCTTGGGTGGATCTAGGGTGGCTCGAAGTCGGTGGTGGGTCTTGGTCCTCCACGCGATCTAGTCTTGAAGTTCTCACGGCAGGGCTGTCGGTTTCTACTGTTGTCAACGACAACAACACCGCCACTTCCTTGAGGTCTCCCATCTGAAAGCGCATCTCTCATCGCTCTGGATCTGCTCCCTCCTCCACGAGGCTTCGACGTTGAAGACGAGTTAGCCGCAAAAGTGAGGCGAAGATCGGGAAAGCTGCCACCCAGGAGGTCGACTTTCATCCCGTTCGCGAACGATTTGGGCGGCAGGGCAGCCATGCACCGTTCGTCTTCTTCATGTTGAAGAATATGAACGGTGCATTTTTTAAAATTTTATTTAATATAATATTTTAATATATTTAAAAGGGAGGTATTTATGTCTTTCTATTTTATTTATATTGTATTTTCGATTTTTATCATTTTTTATTCCGTTCAATCAAACAAAATAAATTTTATCAAAATTTCTATTTTAATTATTATTTATTCTATTATCTATCAATTTCATTCCAGCGAACCAAGCGCAATCTTAAGGAAAAAAGGAACAGCTTTCCTCTGCCAATGCTGTTCCAACCATCCTTGAGAATAAATAATCAGATAGTCATCTTTTGTTCTTCGCACTTTGATTGATTAAAGATGGTCGTCTAATTTTCTTATCTTTGCTTATCGACCGGTCTCAGGTTCTTTTGTATTCGATTGGCCGAAAGACGCGGTTATAGAGGCAATAGAGTGTGCGTGGATGGCGAGAACAATAAACCGAGTACTGAGCTGCTCATGACTATGGAGATCGTGAGTTTGAGTAGAAAGAACAGTTGGGACTAAAAGGGGGGGGATGTGGTCCCCACTTTCCCAACTGGAAAAGCGACTCTGCCCATGGTGGGGATTAAATTGCTGGGCCCCACCTTATAGAAGTGGGCCCAAACCAAATCTGCTCGCAGCCATGTATAAACAGGCAAAGCACAGCAGCGCTCTTTCCCTATGCTATGCTTTGATTATTATTCATTCGGTCATTATACCAGACCCCGAACCAACATTAAACGTCCACAGCTATCCTCGTGCGCTCACGCAATTGGTTACTGCGGTCAAAATTAATTAAAACTCCCAACGCAAATATCTCAGGCTCTTTCCCTCTTCACCCCCCCGGTTTTTTTTTTTTTTTTGTTTTTATTACATTTTATGAGACGTGGTAAAGGTGAGAGGCCAATCGAGTCGATGATATCCCGGGGGGAATGCTACTACTAAGGCAAGTCATGGGTCATCCGAACTTCTTATGTAATTTGATGATTGAATCTTCTTATTTTCTTATTGATTCGCTAGTGATTACATCACATGTATCTTTTTAGTTAGCATTGGAATACACTTGAGCTGGCACCATCTCGACTTTCACTTTCGATGAGTAATGCATCGTAATATATATCTCAGTCGGCAACGATATCGAGCTCATCTGAGGTCTACTTCCCCAATTACGAGGGCTTTGTGTAATTCTATCTGTCTACAAAATTTCTTTTTCTTTTTTTTGGATAGTTATAAGGAAAAAATTAAAGAAGTTATCCATGGTACGTACAATATATACTGGATATATGAGAAAATTAGAATCTACATCCAATGTTTTTCTTTTTATTTTTTAATTCACAATAAAGAAGAAGAATATAGCTAGTGAAAGTAGCTCACCCGTAATACGTTCGAATGAGTACGTACATGTTACATGTTTGCATGAGTATGCAGTGTGGTAAAAAACAAATATTGTTGTTCATAACACATTTACAACTATATTAACCGCATCATATATATATATAGCTAATAGCTAGCTAGTGGGAACTGTGGATATTATAGGAGAGCTCAATTCTCGAGCAATGTATGTGCTGAGAGAAAGTCATACTATAGGATTAGCACACAAAATCTTTCGCTTTTAGAAGAAGATGGGTTCGCCTGGTACCATTATATTATTGTCCTTCGGTTCGTACTATGAACAACGCATATGTAGAAAATCTCTGTTTTTCTTATTTCTTTTTCTTTTTCCTAGTAGAATTAAATATAGATAGAATATTCTCCATCAAAAAATGGGTATAGATCGAACTATTTCGGGTGAAGAGTTACCTTTATTTTGGGCCAAACGATTGCATGCATTAAACCTTGTTCATGAGGGACGTCTCCTCCTTATAACTCCTCTCCTCCTCCTTCTTCTTCTTCTTCCTCTCTCTCTCTCTTTCCGTGCATGTTTGTCAACTCACCAACCCCACGAAGCCCCTTTCCTTCTTCCTATAAACTTTGGCAACCCCCCATTATATTTCCTCCTCTCTTCCTTCTCCCTCACTCATTTTCACAAACAAAACCAGTTTTTGCTTTTGCATCTGCTGTCTTCAGATGGAGAGCTTGCTCTGTGATGAGAAATCCTGGGCCCTTACAAGTCCCTTTCACGAAGCCTCCACCGAACACGGCATCGTTGTGAATCCAGGCAATATTGCGGGCGGCGGCGGTTCCCCAGCTTCCTTCTACACGACCAAGGAAGACGTTGAAAACGCCCTCAGGATCTGCCTAGACAAGGAGACTTCTTACATGCCCAAAGCACCCGGCTTTGCTGCTGTGGTCGAATCAAATGATTTGACTGTCCTTAGGTTTAGGGTCACCCAGTGGCTCATGAAGGTTCATTATATATAATAGATCATTAGATGATGTTGTCAAAGTCTCATCTTACTGCGTCATTTAAATTAACAACTGTGAATTGAACTTTTTTTATCTGTTTAATTTCTACTTTCAGTCTAAGAGTAGGTTGAGGCTATCTTATGGAACGTTGTTCCTCGCTGTCAATTATTTTGATCGGTTCATCTCGGCTTGTAAGTGTCAGGTAATAACAGTTCTTTCGTTCATGATCAATTATATGGCAAATCAAATGATGTCATGTCACAGTAACCTATCAATCAATTATCCTAGCTATTTCACATATAATTACAGGAATGGAAAGATTGGATGGTGAAATTACTATCAGTCGCATGCCTCTCTGTTGCTTCCAAGTCTTTTGAGACCTTCACCTCCTTTCCCCTGCATGAGATTCAGGTGATTTCTGTATCCGTATCACGTAAAGTGGTACGTGAAAATGAACAATATATTACTTCATATATGTTAAGTTTGACCCCGATAACCGACCGACCAAGTAGAGATGTAATGGAACAAATATTTCGAAGTTGTCGAGAAGACCTTGAGCTTCCTTAATAAATTGTACCTGGTGTCTGTGCTGTGCGTATATCTATATGAAGATGGAGGGCCTTGATCATGCATTCCAGCCGAGCACGATCCAAAGGATGGAGTTGATACTTTTACGGGCGCTAGAATGGCGAATCAGCTCCATCACGCCATATACTTATGTGGAACTTCTGATGTGGAACCTCAGCAACAGCTTCTTACTGCCAAATCATCTCCATGAGGAGCTCCGAGGCCGAGTCCATGAGCTCCTGCTCCTTGCAGTTTCTGGTATGTATATACATACATACATATATATATATATATATATATATAGGCTTGGCCAGGTTCACTCCAATGTAATGTTTGTTACATTGCTTAGCCGGATACATATACATGTACACATAGTCAATCAAATGGTCACTTCAAATTACCATCTGTATAAATCATCAATTATATACCGTACACACGTTGATCCGCGATGATCATTACTACATATATATTGATGAAACGTAAGAAAACTTTGATGTTTACTATATCTGCGTACAAACCAACTAACTGCTCATGTTGGAGAAAATTAATTTTATTTTGTTATCAGATATCCAGTTGACGGAGTTCAGGCCGAGTGTTCTTGCCGTATCTGCAATGAGATACGGACTGCAAGAAGTGTTGGCCTCATTATCTGACATTCATCCTACCCACTTTACCAAATTCATTGATCAAGATCAAAAGGTAAGAAAATTAAATCTCATAAAATTAATACTCTCAACATAGTTTATTTGTTCATCCTG
The DNA here is from genome assembly GCF_007655135.1 of Punica granatum. Classification (NCBI taxonomy): domain Eukaryota; kingdom Viridiplantae; phylum Streptophyta; class Magnoliopsida; order Myrtales; family Lythraceae; genus Punica; species Punica granatum. Next base: position 995,574 of record NC_045127.1, on the reverse strand, counting down.
TTTGTTTGTTCTTGTAATTCAGTGGCCTAACTGTATTTTGAAATTGTCATGTAACTGCACATTATGTAACAGGAAAACCTGAAAAGATGCAATAGGCTCATGGAAGAACGACTAAAGAATCATAGCTTCGACCCAGTTATCCTAACTTCATCACACAGTACATTCAATTGCAGCCCTTTGAGCCCTGTGACCGTCTTATCAACTGAAGGGATAAGCATTGGTTACGATGAGCTCGAGCTCTCCCAGTTTGAGATGGAAGTTTCACGTGCGAATCAGAGATCGAACAGAAAGAACAGGAAGGAACAAGAGTACCTGAGAGGTTCCTCCTAGATTATTAGTCAATTAGAATTTATATCTAAGATCAGAATTATAATAATAAAGCTTTTGTATCATGTATAATGGGGCTCAGTCAATGCCAACAGCTAGCTGAGCCACGTTCATTTATTCCCCCTCAACTAATGGCACTTTGTCAATTTAAGTTGGGGAAGATCATATTCATATGAATTAATTTAGGGGGCAATGGTTTTTCTTCTTTATTATGACAGTGAGATGGCTTTAAGTTTATTATATCAGAATGAGTAATTTCTCTTTGGATCAGAGCAAACAGGCCATGTCCATGGCACTATTCTGTATGGCATTCACAGCAAAGTGTAAGGCCATCATCTGTACGCCTTAATTATTCCTAGAGATTCTATTCATCAATATATATATATACACACTAATCGTAAAGCCTGTGCGTTGTACGGGATAGTTCCACCGATTTGAAAAAAGATATAATTAAAATTAAAAAGAAAAATTACTTGGAAAATCTAAAGTTAAATAAAAATAATAAAATAAACCAACAAATTTTAGTGGTAGAACTTACTTTCTAAAAGCTTGTGTATGGGGGTGGCAATACATTTTGAAAAAGAATATGAAAAAAGCAAAAAATTAGAGAAAAATAAAAGAATAAAAAAATTCGATAAAAATAAGAGAAAAATCAATAGTAAACTCATTTGCATCTAGAGAGAGATACAGTTTCGACAGTTTAATAAGTTTTTATTTATGTGTGTGATGATTCATATTTATAACTATCATACAAAATATAGTTGATTTATTTTTTGAAAAGAAAATATAATTTATATATATATATAAATATTTACTAATCTATTTTTAAAAATAGATATCTACAAAAAAACATATAATTTTATATGTACTTTTTCTTACTATATATACTAAAAGTTGTTCACATAAACATATATTAACATATTTTATATTATGTATGAATATATACAAATATATATACTTATTTTGATGTTAATAATTTTTTATGAAATATTAATTTTTATTTTTAAAAAATTCGAGATTATTAAATGATATCTATACATATAATAAAATCTTCTCATTTATTTCAAATACATTATGTTATATGGATTACAAAAATTAAAGAAATCAAGAAATTGGATTTTATGATGAGATATCTTAAAATACATATTTTTATTAAAAATAATTTCGAAAATAAAAAATTCAAAAAATCTAGAAAATTCCATATATATCTATAAAATATTATCTAAACTATTTTTTAAAAAAGCATATCTATAAAACAATATAATTCATATATACTTTTTCTTATTATATATACTAAAAGTTATCCACATAACCATATATTAATACGTCTATATTATGTATGAATATATAATAATATATACTTATTTTGAAGTTAGTATTTATGTGATGAAATATTATTTTTATTTTAAAAAATTCAAGATTATTAAATAATATATAATTATAAAAATTAAAGAAATCAAGAAATCATATTTTATGATGAGATACCTTTTAAAAAATATTCTTTTATTAAAAATAATTTCGAAAATTTAAAAACTTTAAAAAAACCTAGAAAGTTCCATTTAGAAAATTTATATTGCATTCAACGGAGATCACTGTATTATCCAAAAAAATTTAGAGTATTTTTTATTTTATTAAATTGAATATTATTTCAGAAGATTTTGTTGCTAATTTTATAATTGAGTATAATTTAAAATTTTAAAAAACTGAAAGAACTAAGAAAAATCCGTTCATAAAGGGGGTATTCTAAGGCCATCTGGGATGAAATATTAATTTTCGTATTAAAAAGTTCAAGATTATTAAATAATATATAAATTATAAAAATTAAAGAAATCAAGAAATCGAATTTTATAATGATAGATATTTTAAAAAATATTTTTTATTAAAAATAATTCCTAAAATTTTAAAAATTAGAAAACCTAGAAAGTCCATTTAAAAAATTAATATTACCTTAAATTGGAAATCATATTATCTTCGTTTTTTAAGTGGAATATTATTTCAGAAGATTGTTACTAATTTTATAATCAAAGATTTTTTTTTGTGTGAACCCTAGTATCCGGAAGCTCAATTGGGTCATGACTAATCTAGTGGAGCCAAGTCAGCCTACTAAAGGGTAAAACTCTCATAGCGTGAATTTTTTTGCTTTCACAATGACTCGAACTAGAGACCTTACATGAACGGAATAAGCGTCGAACCACTTAAATTAATCCACGTTAATATAATTTAAAATAATTTAAAATTTTAAAAACTCAAAAATAACCCCACTGGATCCACGAGTTCTGGTGGAACCTTTTGAAGCAGAACTGCCAAGACCTTCAACCTGATCTTACGAACTTGGAAGTACTGACACTATTTTTTGTCTGTAGCCTTTATCTCGTCCTAACAAACACACGGGGGGCAGCTAGCTAGCCTTCGATACTCCCGATGAATAAAGAATCCTTTTGTCCTTAACAAGATCAAGATCCTCTTTAGCTACAAGTTAGTTAATTTTCAGATGATGATAAAGGCTTCAAGGGATAGTTCATCATTGCCTAAGCCTGTTATATATATCGTTGTTAACTATTGCCACATCAGTTTGCCAACTCCAGAGATTATACAGAACAATGGGCTCCTATATGGATGAGAATATTATCGGTGAAGATGATATACCCACCTACGCGGCATCATTGCTGGTACCAAATGTTCAAGAAATGGTTAGGAAAAATCCTCTCGAAGTTCCCCAGAGATACATCAGGACCCAGGAAGATGTTGCCAAGATCAATTGTATCCTCTCGCCAGAGATCCCCACCATTGATCTATCTTCACTCTTGGGAGGATGCCGGGACGAGCTCGAGAAACTCCATGAGGCTTGCCAAGACTGGGGCTTCTTTCAGGTTTACGATTTCCTTTTCCCTCTTTATTTTTATTTGTCAAGACCATACACATGCTGAAAAAATGCAGGATCCTCAAACACCGTACTCGCCTTTTAGTGCCTCAGTAATGAAAATGCAGTTGTAGAAGATCCAAATATTTTCTAATGTAAGGTGCATATAGCAGGTAGTAAATCATGGAATGCCCAGACAAGTGATGCGGGCGATGAACGAAGTTACTGCACAGTTCTTCGATCTTCCATTAGAAGAAAAGAACAAATTGTCGATGCCATCAGACGATATACAAGGCTATGGCCACGCCTATGTTGTATCTGAGGATCAGAAGCTCGATTGGTCTGATGCTCTTATTCTCATCATCTATCCAAACCACTTCCGGCGGCTCAAGTACTGGCCTACCTCACCAGAACATTTCAGGTCTGTTCCTAGACTAATATATTTCCATATGTAAGACTGAAAACAGAGACCTCACTCTATTTATTCCATTTGAGCATCTTCTTTCTTGAGCTACTTTTGGAATCTCGGACTACCTTTGCAATGCATATAAGCAAACTCCGGTCTCTATTCTTTGTCATTGCAGAGAAACTCTGGAGTCATATTCGAGTGAAATCAGGAGAATTGGAGACGAGCTCATGGGCTCAGTAGCATTGACCATGGGACTTGACAAGGATGCCATGCTCAAGCTGCATGGGGACTTGCTCCAAGCTCTACGCGTGAACTACTACCCAACTTGTCAGAAACCCGATGAAGTGGTGGGAGTTAGTCCACACTCAGATACGAGCATCATCACCATACTATTGCAGAGCGATGAGACAGAAGGGTTACAGATTCAGCACGATGGAATGTGGATCCCAGTCAAGCCAATTCCTGATGCTCTCGTGGTTAATGTCGGGGATGTTCTTGAGGTAAGTATGAGTAACAAGATCTTTTAAGTTCCTTTTGTTCTTCACAAAACACATAAACAAGTTCCCTTTAATCTTATCGATAAAGGAAAAAGTACATCTTCTGTGCCGAATCCAACACATACTACCTTACATGATGCCTTGATAGATTTGGACAAATGGGAAATACAAGAGCATTGAGCACAGGGTCGTGACCAATGAGAAGAAGCCCAGAATCTCTTTGGCGTCTTTCATAGCCCCACTCGATGACATGGAGATTGAGCCTCTCGATCATATGGTGGATCAGGAAAGGCCGTGTAAGATGTACAAGAAAGTGAAGTATGGAGAGTATCTGAGACATTCCATGAACAGGAAGATGGAGGGGAAAGCCCACACTCAAATGGCCAAGGCTTAATATCAGTCATATTAGTTTATAAGCTCCAATAGATGTGGGCATCTATAAAGTTGCACGCACTTATTATCCATTCGTGATTCAGGCCATTTTCAGTTTTGTTTTGTATGATTACGCAGTGTGTAAATATGAAAAAGCAGAAGAAGCACCACAGAAATTAGCTCCACTTTTTACAACAGCTCTGGAAACATGCGTTTTCATTCTTCCATCCCGGGGAAGACGACCGGCCACCGCAGTATAACTATATTGTTAAATCCACATATGGATAAATATAACCCAAGAAATGACGTATATTCTCATGGGAGACATTTGCAGAACATTCAAGAAAATTTTCTCTCATAACTTCCTAAATTCTTCCAAGTCAACCCTGTCTATAAAATCATTTACTCCATTTCAGCTGCAGGAATAAAGGATACTGATTGAGTAATTAGTCCTCCGCAGAAATACAAAAGTCGAGAAGTTCTGGCACCAAACGGTCGAAACCCACTAACCCAGCGTATTCTGTTGGAGCCTTTTGAAGCAAGCTACCGATCTGACAAACTTCGGAAGTACTGAAACTATTCTGTTTGTGTCCTTCGTCTCATCCTAATGACCACGGGGCGGCAGCTAGCTAGCCTCCGATACTCTCGATGACAAAGGAATCCTTTTGTTGTTAACAAGATCAAGATCCTCTTTAGCTACAAGTTAATAATCAGGTAAAAAGGGGTCATCAAGGGCTCGTTAATCACTGCCTTAGCATGTTATACAAACACGGTTTAACTACTTCCAAGTCATTTATGGAACAATTTGCTCCTATATGGATGAGAATAAATCATCGAATGAGATAATGTACTTATATATGTGGCATCATTACCTGAACCAAATGTACATGAATGATTAGGAAAAATCCCCTCAAGGTCCCTGTAAGATACCTCAAGAAGAGAACAGATGCTCAGCGACATCAAGCTGAAAATAAAGGTTATGGACACACACGCCTACATTGTCTCGAAACAACTGAATCCCGATTGATTTGACAAAGAAACAGGGAAAAAATTTCAATTTTTCTGACACACTAGTTCTCTGCTTTAACATGAAGCACGCATCTCCAGAGTCTCCATGTTTAGCCCTCTGCACCTGAACATTTTAAGCAGACGATAAATACCTTGCCATACCTTCATCTGCAAGTCAAACATTATTTTCATATTTTTCTCTAATTTTTTGTTTTTTTTTCATATTCTTTTTTAAGATTGGTTATGTAAGATTATATGTCGAAAGATATTGCTACCCCTATACATAAGCCCTCCGAAAGTAAGTTCTTCTACCACTAAATGCGAAGATTGTTTGTTTATTTTATTATTTTTGTTTCACTTTTGAATTTCTAAGCAATTTTTTCTTTTTAATTTTTAATTATATTTTTTTCAAATTGGTGGAACTATTCCGTTCAATCCACAGGTTTTACGACTAATATATATGAAAGTAAGGTGCAAGTTGGGCAGGTCAAATGCCCTTGGAGTTGGAACGCTCAATTTCTGAATGAAATTTTCTAGCTTTTTTAGTTTTTAAAATTTTTAAATTATCACTTATTATAAAATTAGTAATAAAAGCTTATGAAATAATATTTCATTTAAAAAAATCGTAAAAAATCGAAAATACCATAAAATCTTTTGGATACTATGGTGATTTCCAATTGAAGGTAATATGAATTTTCTATATAGACTTTCTAGGTTCTTTTAAATTATTTTAATTTTTCGAATTATTTTTAATAAAAAATATTTTTTTAAAATATATCTCATCATAAAATGCGATTTCTTGATTTTTAAATTTTTATAATCTATATATTATTTAATAATTTTTAAAATAAAAAATAATATTCCATCACATAAATATTAACATCAAAATAAGTATATATGATTATATATTCATACATAATATAAATATATTAATATATGGTTACGTGGACAACTTTTAGTATATATAATAAGAAAAATTATGTATGAATTATATTGTTTTATAGATATCTATTTTTTAAAAATAGATTAGATAATATTTTATAGATATATATGGAATTTTCTAGATTTTTTGAATTTTTTATTTCGAACTTTTAATAAAAATATTTTTTTAAAGATATCTTATCATAAAATCCAATTTCTTGATTTCTATAATTTTTATAATCGATATCACGTGATGTATTTGAAATAAATGAGAAGTTTTTTGTATGTATAGATATTATTTACTAATCTTGATTTTTTAAAATAAAAATTAATATTTCGTAGATAAATATTAACATCAAAATAAGTATATATATTAGTATATACTCATACATAATATAACATATGTGAATATATAGTTATGTGGACAACCTTTAGTATATATAGTAAGAAAATGTATAAATTATATTTTCTTTTCAAAAAAGAAACTAGATTACCTTACTTAAAAAAGAAAACAAATCAAATTATAGTTTATCTTGTATGATAGTTATAAATATGAATTATCATACACATAAATAGAAAGTTATTCAGCTCTCAAAGAATATGTCTACAATTAGATGCAAGCTCTCAACACTATATTTTTCTTATTTTTATCAAAAATTTTCAATCTTTTATTTCTCTAATTTTTCTGCTTTTTTCATATTATTTTTCAAGATTGATAATGTGAGTTTCATCTCTCGAAAGGTATTGCTACACCTATACAGAAGCTCTCAAAAACTAAATTCTTCTACCACTAAACGCGAATGTTTGTTTATTTTATTATTTTTATTTCATTTTGATTCAAGTAATTTTTCTTTTTAATTTTTAATTTTTTTTTAAATTGGTGAAAATATCGCATGCAATGTACAGACTTCACGACTAGTATGTTGAAATTACTCGGAGATTTGCACAGGAGCTCCTTTAACTGGTTGACTGCCCTGCCCCCGAATATTCACTCCATTAGTTTCTCTATGTACCACAAGAGCCAGGCTTAACAAAACAACCTGCACCTAAAATCATAAAAGCAAAGGCCCCTTGTTTTTCATTATTTTATTTGTGGTTATCTATTGGCAACCACCTCTCTTTTTTATCATTTAATTTTCTCCCTTCCCTAAGGACAACTCAGCCGGGGGGGCATACAGTCGAGAGAGATAAGGAGAAACATCAGCAACTGATAATACTAAAAACAAGAAGAAGATTGATCAACAGAAAATTGAGGTCTTGAAGTTATCTTGCTGGTATTTGAGATTCCGGAACCATCGAGGTATGCAACTCCTGATCTGATATTTTTTTCAGTGGTGGTTATTCATCGGATTTGTGCTCACCGATCTATGTTATCCTCCTGATAAGTTTATATAAGGTCGCATGACAGATATGTAGTGTAACCTTTCCTATTGGAATTGGATTGAAACTTGTGTTTCGTGATTGTAGATTCTCTAACATTAATTGGAATTATTTTGAGGAGTGAACAAGATGTAAGATTATGGGGTTGGTACTCAACTGAGTCCGGAGCACTAGATGCACTATAGCTAGTCATAACTCGATCCATGTAGCACAACATATCTCATCATACACCTTCCATGTATTTTGATTGATTTAGTCCGGCTTGGTCCATTAGGATATAGTACTATCTAATTATCCCTTAATAAAAGATTACGAGTTACAGTATGCTTTGCGGGGAACAATCCCACAAAGATTATGCATTACCTCGAATCTAAGAACACGCCAATTGATAGTTTTCATAGGCGGTACAGATCAAAACTGTTTCTCTTGGAGTCTTCGAGGAAGCGGAGCTGCAAAAACTTAGATCACGCCAGACAAACTTAAAATACTATTTCAAGCCTTGCCTCACCTGAATCTGACAGGAGGCCCCTAAAAGCTCGTTAACCACTAGTTAATTGTTATAATAAACTGCTATTTGCGACAAAATTTATTTGCCAATCCCAGGAAATTTTTGAACATTGGGTTCCAACGTCAATGGAGATGTTACAGAAGGAGGAGATGATATACCTATTTATGCCACATCCCTACCGGTACCAATCCAAGAAATGGTCCGGAAAAAGCCCCTTGAGGTCCCTGAGAGATACATCAGGACCAATATAGATGTTCCTGGGATCGGAGATGTACTCTCCCTCGAAATTCCAGTCATTGATCTATCTTCGCTCTCGAGAGGATGCATGAAGGAGTTGTTGGGAATATAAAAGTCAATTAGGAAAAGTTAATCTCACATTAAAATATAAAAAAAATGGTTTGTATGGGATTGGACCTCACAATTTGATAGTTCGAACTTTTGAGTTGAAGTTAAGCTCAAACCCATGTAAATTCAGTGGAATTTAAAATGACATTGGAACTCATGGTAATGATCCTAGGGGGCGTATGCACGAAAGCCCACGCACCATGCCAGTGAAGTCCAAGTCCGGAAGTGAACGTCGAGTGTTGGGAATATAAAAGTCAATTGAGAAAAGTTAAATCCCACATTGGAAGTATAAAAGAAAATAGGATTATATATATGAGATTATAGAATGATTTATATGGAATTGAATAGCTCGAGCTTTTGACTTGAAGTTAAATCCAATCCCATGTAAGTCTAGTGAAATTTAAAACAAGCAATGTAAGAAATTGCTGTGAACTTCTTTAAACTTCCACTAAAAAGCTACGTTTAGTTCGTTGGAATGGAATAAACATGGAATAGAATAGATAGGGAATATAATAGAAATTCTGATGAAATTTTTTTGTTTGGTTGAAGGGAATATTAAAACTGAGAATTATAATTCTAATGTTTGGTTGGTTGTAATAAAGAATGGAAAGAACATAAATAGGATGAAAAGACATAAATGTCCTTCATGCTAAATCTAATAGGTTTTATAGGATAAATAGATAACTTCAATAACATCGCCCGCCACTTGAGCCGTATTGCGGGGGAACTCGCACGGATTGGGGAAAAAATAGAAATAGAGGGCCAACTGCCTGAAAGGTGCCTTTCCAGCGGAAGATGCAGCGATAGCGGGATTAACCTATGTTGTGCCCCCTTTCATCCAAAAGCATTCCGGCACTTGTCTCTTTGAGTGGACACAAAAGACTATTCGAACCAGAGTTCACAGCTTCCGCACTCCAATCCCGATCCCTACTCCTCTAATGGCAACCTCCGACGCCGCCTCTCGTTCCTCTCCCTCAAGCTCCAGGCCCTCCCTCTCCGCCTCTGCCACGGCTACAACCTCCTCGGTCGCCACGGACGAATCGACACTGGATGCGAGGGGAATCGAAGGATGATGTCGCGATTGCTCTGCTAGGGTTTCGAATGGTTCTGCCGATTTCGAAATGTCGAGTTTCGGCGGGAAATAAAGAGGATGGCATGCGTTTGTAATTAGTGAAAGAAGTTGAGGGTATTTTTATCCTTTCGCGTTCATTTCCGGATGGGGAAATGCTAATTCGGACAGTGCTGGGAGGCACCGTTATTCCCTATAAAAACTGAGTAACTATTCCGGATCGAAATAGTTATTCCGCATTCCTTTCAACCAAATTTCGGAATACATATTATGTACAGAATAGGTATTTCGTTCCCTATTAAAACCTGTGAACCAAACATGCCTGAAGAGAAGAACAAATTCTCAATTATGTAGGATAATCTATTACGTAGGATGGAATCGTCGTGTTCTTTATTAGGACAAGATTCCATGTCGCTACGAGACAAACGCGGTGAGAATACTCGGTTTGTCATTGACTGACCATCTGCTAGTACAAATATACCAAGTCGAAAGTCTTGTTTATCAATACCCAGATACGAAAAGGAAAGCATGGCCGGCTCAGACAATGTTGTTGTGGAAGCAGAGGACGTACCTATCTATGTGTCGTCTCTACCAGTCCCAAATGTCCAAGAGATGGTCAGAGAAAATCCCCTTCGTGTTCCTGAAAGGTACCTTAGAACGAAGGAAGAGATTTCCGAGTCTGAACCGGGATATGTCAATCCCATGCTTCCCGTCCTCGATCTATCCTTGCTCGTGGATGGTAATGCGCAGGAGCTCGACAAGTTGGACTTGGCCTGCAAAGACTGGGGCTTTTTCCAGGTGGGCCATCTATTTTATAAAGGATTTCGAAGACTCTCTTCTGCTTTTAAAAATGAAAAAATGACAAAAAGAGGGCGTAATGCACTTACGCGCCTCCTCGCCTAGTAATTATGAGATTTTAGATTCAATACTTGGTTGGGACTACCCGTGTCCTTGTATTGAAATATCTATTTCATCGTACTAGACCCATGCACTTTCATTGTAATCGGAAACAAAAAAAAAAAAAAAAGGAAAATGACACATTATTCTCTGGACTGTCATGGATCCCACGCAGGTGGTTAATCATGGGGCTGCAACTGAGGTGATGAACATGATGAGGGCAGCTGCCATTGAGTTCTTCAAACTTCCGCTGGAAGAGAAGAACAAATTTGCGATGCCAGCAAATGACATACAGGGTTATGGGCACACGAACGTGGAGACCAAAGATCAGAAGCTTGATTGGTCAGACACACTAGTTCTGGCCGTCTACCCGGAGAGGTTCCGGAGACCCCAGTTTTGGCCGAGCACACCACCTCATTTCAAGTACGTATGCTAGCCTGGTCTCGTTACTTTTCCAAACTTGTATGGAGGTGCAGCCACTATGCAAAACAAAGCACGGTGCAACACTTCCCTTCGCATGCAAGTTGGGCTTGACATGTGGAGACATAGCTAGGAATGACATATTCATTCTTTCCAATCTGCAGAAAAGCTATGGAGACATACGCAAACGAAATTAGGACAGTTGGAGATAAACTCATTGGTTCGCTGGCAACTGTCATGGGACTCAACAAGGATGCAATGCTCAAACTTCATGGGGAGCTCGTGCAGGGCCTGAGGCTCAACTATTATCCATCTTGCGTGAAACCAAATGATGTATACGGTATAAGTCCGCATTCGGATGCTACTATCGTCTCCATTCTCATGCAAGACAGTGATACAGACGGGTTACAAATTCGACATGAAGGACACTGGGTGCCTATTAAGCCGATTCCAGGTGCTCTTATAATTAATCTCGGAGATGTTGTCGAGGTACTTATGAAAGATCGAATATTACTTTTCTGGAATGGAACTGACAAGAAATTGTGTTAGAAACGACTTTTTAGACTGTTTTTGACTGTCTTGAATTGGCAGTTCTGGACAAACGGGAAGTACAAGAGCATCGAGCACAGGTCAATGACAAACGCGAAGAAATGGAGGATCTCCTTTGCGACTTTCATATATCCACCAGATGACATCGAAATCGGGCCATTGGCCCTCGTGGTCGACCCAGGGAGGCCACATCAGAAGTACAAGAAGATGAAGTACGGAGAGTACCTGAGATTTTCCCTCAAAAGGGAGTTGGAAGGAAAAGAGCACATCAAAGTCGCCCAAGTCGAAGTGCCAAATTAGGTGTGCTGGGATGTCATTGACCCTCGTTAATCACACAATAACAAGAGTCTTGGCCCCATGTATGCAATAAGAGTGTGATGCACATGCATTATTATCTTGATTCGGAAACTAAAAGGATAAGAAGGATGAGAAGTGTTCTGTGCCATTTGTATAGCTGTCTGAAAGGATGTTTAGATTACTGCGGTTGTAGTATGTGTACTATTGTTTATGCAGTGGCTCAATACATTTAGTTGAAAGATTTCATATATTACTTCTTCCCAGTTCTCCCCTTAACAGAGCTCGCACAACAATTGTATCACATAACTACACGCACGCACGCCCGCACGCATATTGAAAGAAAAGGCTATCATCTATGCTATATTGATGCTATGTTGCCGGAAAATGGAACACAGTGATCAGAATGACGAGATTGCTACAGAACTCAGCAATTCCGGCATGATGTTTGGTAAATAGAATACTAAAACGATGTTCTACCAGGAAACAGTAATACATATCTCTCCCTCCCTCCCTCTTTTGCTCCAAAAAAGACCAGGAGAATAAAATAAAGGATCGTCTAAAGTTAATAGATCACAGGCAGGCGGCAGGTGAATAAAACTTCCCCCTTTCCTTAAGTAGCATGGAGGAAGTCTCCACGGAACACGGAGAACTGCACAGATACATTATCACAACAAGATGGATGCTATGACTTTGACTTATGTACGAGGGTTTGACTGCGAGTCAGCATCATTTCTGCTTGTGCTATCTTGCTCAGGAGGGGCATCGCGTGGCGGACCAGCACCCAGTAGCAATGGGGCCGCCTTCTTCTTCTCAGTGCTGGAACTTTTACTAGCTTCTGACGCAGCCCAAGCCCTGAGCGGAGGCTCAAAATGTTTGCTCGCGACATCAGGAGGAGGAGCATCTTCCCCCGGAAGGACGAGGAGCCCTTGCTCCTGCAGCGAAGAAGGCTCCTTGTATCGGGCATTCCAGATTGAGTCCACCAGATGCCTTTCCTCTCTCGCAGCTCTGAGATCATCCGGAGACAATAAACTGATGCCCTTAATCCGCTCTTGGAGGAGTAGCTTCAGCTTCTCATCATCCTCCCTTAATTGACTGCTAGAGCCATCAGAACTGTCTCGGGCAAGCTCAAGTAGACCACGAAGAGCTGCTTCTCTCACGTCTGCATCATCGCTAGCAGCAAGATGCATCATTAGACGGGGAAACCCTAGCTCCGTGACAACGTCACAGTCAGAACTGTTCTCGTGCAAGAGGTAGTGGATCAAGTTCAGGGCTTTCCTGAAAAATCAATTCATTTGAACACAGGGCTCAGTGACCACATTTGGCAAATGAAAGCAAAGGCAAAATAATATCAGGTCGCCGGGAAGGAACATTGCTCTCTGACCTCGTTTTATTATTTCACAGCATAGGAAAAAAAAATCACAAGGAACATTAATCTCTGGACGTCGTTTAATTATTTACCTCTGGAATCGCAAATTATCAGAAGTCAAAGCATCCTTCAAAGCTGCATAACCATTTGCAAGTCGAAAAGCGGTAATGCCAGGTTTATTGTGCCTAATTAGAGCTGTAAAGTCACCAAAAAGGAACGCATAAAATTAATATTTCATTTATCAAGATAGAGAGCTACAACCTACTCAAAAGAGCACGATAATCAGAAAGGTTTGTGAGGGGCAGCAAGCAACGGAACTCACAGGATATAGCGCCAAGGGCTTTGGTCCGAACCATGACCTCAGGATCGGAAGTAAAATTAGAAAGGAGGTATTCTAGGCCATTTGCCTCCATTACCAACTGTTGACTACGAGGGTTGTTCTGGACAATGGTGCTGACAACATCTGCAGCCTTTGCTCGAATATTGGCATGGGCATTCTTCAAGTAGGAAAGTAGAGGGACTAAACCACCAATGGAGTGAAGATCTGCCATTTGAGTATCAGAGGACCAAGAGATTACACGAAAGTCAGAACCAACATATACAATACAAGAATAAATTCACACAACACACAATGTGTTTTGTGTGATGCTACTCTACCATCAACCAGTTGCAACATTTAACATCAGCAACATTAATTTGTTCCTAACATAGTTAAAACAGGCTGTAAATAAGGAAATGTCAAGGCCAAATTTCCAACTAAACAAGATCATATGAAAGTCGAAGAGGCATACCATTGGCCATGTCGATGGCCTCAACATGCTCCTGAAGCTCGTCCAGCATACCTGCCACAGTGCAAGTTAGTCAGCATGGAGGGGGAAGTCCAGAAATATATTTAACAAACCGTAAATAAACTATCCAATTCATTCAACAATCCCTCTGTTAGTGTTAAAGATTTGATTTTGAAAAACACAGGTCAACCAATCTACTAGCTCAACTAAACCATAAATCAGTCGGGTCGGGGGGGCACTCCTCCAAGCATCGCGTAAACTGATTACCTTCAATATCTGTAGGAGTGACGCCTTGAGACTCCAAGACTTGCTCCGGTGTCTGCATAACAAGCGTTATCTCCTTCATCCGCTTCATCACATCCACCGAGTGAGATTGCATAGCTTCCATGAACCATCTCCGATCCTCCTCGCTGTCACGACAGAAAGAACCAAAGCTCAAACTCAACACCACAAAGAACGCACACCAGCGGTTTAACAGCCATGAAAACCTAGAGCATTTGATCGGAAAATTACAAGGGAAAGACCTACCTCAGGTTGCGCGTGGGACGAGTTCCGTCGGAATGAGCGACGCTCCATTTGAACAGTCCTTCCCAGTTAGGCCCGTCTTTCGACATTTTCACAGGTAAAGGTAAGAATTCGCCGCAGCCAGATGCTTCAGAATCATCTCAAGAGTGAATGAACAAGAAAAAGAGTCCGGAGGTGAAGAGGATCGCGAGGTGAGAGCTAAATACTCCGAACAGCGAACAGCTAAGCGATCGGGAAACCTCCGTAGAGTTCCAGAAGCTCCTCGGCGCTCGCAGAGGTAAATGGTTAAAAGGCGGTGGACTGGAAGGAGGTAGAACTGAACGACGACAATGGCGCTCTGATGGGCTTGTCCTTGGGCTTAACATGGGCCGAGGGAGTCCGTAACTTGGGCCGGAGAAGAAGTCCGCCGTATGTTTAGTTTACGAAGTGAGGCTGTACTGAAAGAGGTTCATCGCGTGGGGCCCGCGAAGCATTGAACAGTACTCCCGCCGAGTCACGTGGGCAAGTAAGGGCGTCCACGTCGTCGGTCGGCTTCCCACGCGCCTTTTGCTGCAGGGATGATCCAACGGTCTGACTCCCCCAGATTCAACATCACCGGCACCGGCGAGAATAGAGAGATGAGATGCAGGGCCCCGTTCGTGCACGCGCTACACACGCGACTTAGAATCTTCCTGGGAGACAGGAAAAAGGTGTTTTGCTTTTCCTTTTTCTTTTTCTTTAATTGATTGATGAGAGAGAAATCAGAGATCCCATCCTCGGATATCCTCGACGCGAAGGTTTCTTCCCTTCGCTTGCAGTTGCCCAGTTCGTTTTTTACTGGGTTTGACAAGTGTTCTCTCTGCTTCAAATGGAAGAAGAAGAAGAAGATAAAGAGAGCCTACTATATAACACCAACAGGTTGGTTTGCTGATGCTCCTGTAAATTTCTCATCATTAATTGTTTTGCTTAATTGAGAGGGGAATACTTTTGGTTTGGTTAAAGAAATCCGTGAGATTCTAGTGAACAGTCGCTTATCGCTGAAGGAATCGGTCATGGGATGAAGATGGTGGTGGGTTGGACTGTTGATACAGATCATATGTTGGGCTTGGTACTTTCTAGTGTCTGTTTCGTTAGTTTTTGGTTGGATGGACGGAAATGTCTTTGTTTCTGTTCTGTTCTGTTCTGCTCTGTTGGGCAGGCTGTTAGTGTAAGTTGCCACCGGAAATCTTTGAATTCAATGTAAACCATGACCGGCGGTTTGACTAAGCCTGTGTTTCTCTCAACTAACATATATAACAAGAAGAAAGTCAAATGTTTATCTTGGAGAAGAATGAACAGGCAATAGTGGGAAAAAGAGGATCGGGGGAAGATCCAACCAGTTACTGTGAGAAAACTATCGTATTAGGGTTTCTATTGAATTTTCATTGCTCTTATATGGATTTGGAATCAGGATTTTCAAGCTTCATATAAATTCATCTTTTCTAAGTGAGATTGATATCATCAACGCTTATCCTCACGTACAATGTGTGGTCTATTTCTGTATATACGTTGTCACGTGTCTTTAAATACCTACATTCAATAATTGATCTTGAGCTGGGCTCATCTTCTGTCTCGGGCTAGGGGAACTAACACGAGACGCAATCTTGACTGCACTCGGATATATTAGGTTTGGCATGGTGTGGTTGCAAACATGCACGTGAGCCCGCATACGCGTAATCTAGGCTAATACTATATTGAATTTTCATTTGACTTATACAGGCATGGTCAATTTCCACAAAAAAGTTCAAGTTTTAATTTTTTTTACTGAATAAAAGGTCGGGATGGGAGATAACAAAAGCGCTTTCGTGGTTAAGTCGAGTTTGGTCCTCTTGACCTCCCCTTTGGAAGACGAAGTCCGTTACCAACTGAACTACCACATTGATGGTAAAAAAAAGTTCAAGTTGTTAAGTGTTGGTTCACAATTCTCATATAAACTAATGGATATTAATTTATTTTTTCTACGTGGGATTAATATCCTCAACACTTTCTAAATTGATATTGTAATCAAAGGCCTCCACTGCAACTCCCATGAAATAGAGAAAACGGGGAGGAGAAGACCCTTATTACGTGCTAAACTCGGTTCTCTCTTTTACAGCTTTGGTGAAATCAAGATGTTCCACGGCAGCATCCTCGACTTGAACAAGAAAAGGAAGTTGCAGTCCGAGCTCCTTGGCCTGCCCACACCAAAGCACACGTGCTTAGGTCGAGGCTCCGCACCATCCTGCTCCACATTCCAAGGCTATCCTGAATTAGGACAGCTCCAGCCAATTGTAACAGCCAAGGCAACATATGAGGAAATTGGTTCCGGACTCGAGTCTGCTGATGGTAGCAACAGCTTCATGGAGGGCTCTGTGTCGTCGACCATGTCGGTGTCTGCCAAGTTACTTAGCACGCCTTCCACTTCAACTGCTATCTGGAGCTCAGAGAATCAAACATATTCCTCAGACAGTAACGAGGCAAATGAAATGGAGATTAGGGCTGCGGAGGAGGACATCAATTCTCAGTCAAGGGGTGGGCCGATCAATCTTCGGCAAATGCTGGAAGAGCAGCTACTAGAGTTTACCACCCATGCAGACTATAATGGGATTGATTTGATGGAGCAGTCTGGAGATAACCGGACCGAAGATGTACTTTATTCCAGTGGCATGAATCCAAACAGTTATGTGCTTTCCTCGGGAAGATGGATCGTCGAGCAAGGTATCAATGGCGTAGGCTTCTAGCTTATGTTTATGTCGATGAGACGCATGTTCTGGAAATCCGCAAATTCTTTTATTCACTTACTAACTGGTTTTACTGAATGCAGAGGGCCAAGCTACTACAAGGAAACCAACCATCGACAAGGAATTCGAGCAGTACTTCTCCATGCTCATGCTGTAACCGCTGCTAATTAAATCGGAGTGTGTAAATATATTACCTTCATATGAATCATTTGCGTGGTAACCTTCCATGGTAAGGTATCAAAGGATGCTACGTATTGAATAACATCTTGTAAACTGGATTTGATAATGGAAAGTTGCCTTCTGTAATTTTTTTTTTGGATAAATGGTAGAGACTTTCATTAATCAAAAGGATTTACATCAAGAGACCATTTACCATGTACATCACCAACATCAAAGAACTCCCAGTCTACACCCCAAAAGAAAATTGATTAACTATTAGCACTATCAAGAGGGTAAAAGATGTGATGGACTATGACAGAATTGACAATTTTGTGAGAGAATCGGGGGAGCACATATAACTTTGCTTTTACGTCTGCAAAGATCTTACGAATCATAGCCGTTGTAGATGAGGTTTGTCCTTGATAGATTCTAGCGTTCCTCTCTCGCTTTCTGTAATTTTAGGTTCAGTGTTGCTCACGTTGATTCTTATTCGGGTTTTTCGTTATTCCCCGCATGCTTCGGGGTGCTCAAACAAGGTCCTCAGTTAACTATTAATACGTGAATACTCTTCTTTTCCGAGACTTGATTAAGGCGATAGTTACAACAATGCAATCAAAATGGGGCCACCCTGATTGAGTAGTAAATCAGCATTGAAACTGCAACAACTTTGATTAAAAGCAAAATGATCATGAGATGGGACATAAAACATGTTTGGCAGTAGAGGATTAGCATTAATCAAATTCTGAATCACATGATTAAATCCCCGTACGATGTTCACTGCCGAGCTGTTCGCTTTCTCTCTCTCTCTCAAGCAACAAATGTAGACAGACGCGCACACCTTATGCCCCAAGGGGGAAAAAAAAACATTAACTTACAAGGACCCTCTAAAAAAATTAGCCGCATCCCGGACCTTTCATGGTCGTTGTTAACATTTTGGTAAGTCGGACGGCGGCGGCGGCAGCTTTTGGTTTGGTTCAGGTCCATTGAGGACTATCCACGCCATCCTAAGGCCCCAGCTCGTGTGCACGTCTAGGTGACAGTGCATGAACCACACGCCAGGGTTGTCCGCTAGGAACCGGACTGCTACCCAGCCTCCTGCCGGGACACCGAAAGTGTTCCTCTCGACAGGGTCCACCAGATTGAATTTCGTTGGGCCCTTGCTCGGGTCATAGTTCCCAAAGCCCTGTCCAACTACGAAGAAATTGAAGCCGTGCAAGTGGAGCGGGTGGCTCTCCGCACCTTGAATGCTCGTGCCCTGCATCACCAGCTCCACACTACTATTGAATGGCAGAACCACAGTCTTTGTGGCATTGAGAACCATAGTGTTGTTTGGCGGAGTCCCGGTGTAGTTGAACGGCACTGGAGGTTTAACCGGAAAGTCCGTAGTGAATACCCCATTGGACTGGCCAAAGAAGTAAGCTTGCAGGAGGGCTGTTGATGGCAACGCGAAGGACACATTATTAACCGAGGCAGCAAACTTGGTGCCATTGGGCCCTTGGCATGTTGTGTTCTTCGGGCAAGGGCTGGTCCCAAGACCGACGGTGAAAAAGAATTTCTTATCCACCTTCTGCGGTACTGTCGCTGGGAACTTAGCATTGGCCAGGCTTCGGAACTTTCCGGTGAAGTTGGCCACAAAGCCAGTGGCATTAATCGGAGGCAGAGTAGGCTTTAGCAAGGGGAGCTTCTTATTGGAGGAATGGTTCTTGGACGGGTGCTCGTACTCGAGGATTCCAGCAGTGGTGGAGTTGTCGAACGTGCCCTGTCCGGAGAAATAGGGCCTTGCTTCCATGAGGAAGGTAGCATTCGGGAAGCGAGGCTTGGTGCGGAGCAGGACATTCATGGTCTGTCCGGGGGTGATCAAGAGCTGATCTGCTTCGAAGGGCTTGGTGTATGAGGCATCAGCTTCGACCACGGTGAGGGTGTGGTTTGCGATGCTGAAGAAGAGCTCATCGTTGAGTGCAGCATTGATCAATCGAAGGAGATAGGCCTTCCCGGGTTTCACCTTCAGCTTGAACGTATCTGATCAACACTCATACATGAAGATAATTAAGATCATGGCATAAAATTAGTGGCTAATGTAAAAAAATCATATGGAACTAATGTAAAAAAAAAAAAATTTTGTTAATACTAATTTTTTTTTTTCGATTTACCCAAAAAAAAAATTGTACTTGTTCAAAGTGGAAATCATAGTGCCAGCTGACTTTTCGCTGTTCAAATTTAGACGCAAACCCAAATTTGATGGAGACAATCACGGAAAGACTTCCATGCACACAATTTCCCGCAGGTAGGAGAGAGGTTGTTGTCAAATATTATCCTTGAGACTTTGTCGTTCAACTTACCCAAAAAAAAAAAAAAAAACTTTGTCGTTGAGCACTCTCTGATGATTGGAGGATAAAATATTTGTCATGTCTACGTATGCATGGTCAGCAAAATAATGAATAGTAAATTAGCCAAAAAAGAAAACAATTAATTTACCGAAAAAAAACAATTATTCTTTTCTCAAGAACAAGATATTACATGATATCTGCCCAAATTATTGAAATCTCCTCAGTTACATCAATATATATAATAATGTTATTATTATACTTATTATAATAAGTATATATGCGCATGTGTACGAAAGAGATGGGTATACCTTGAGAGGAGCAATTGTATAAGGGTCCTGGAAGGCCATTAATCGTATAGGCGTCTGAGACGTTGGGCCCTGCTCCCGTCTGAAGAGCCTGACTTATCACAGCCTCTGGGTCTACGTTAAACCACTCTCCTGTACGTCAATACATAAATTAAGCAACATTTGTAATTAATAATTAAGTCGGTCCATTTCTATCTGCTAATTAGAGATTAATGATAGATGTAGTATATATATGTGTATACAGATTTCTGTATACTGACCAAATATGATGGGGACTTCCTTGTAGGGCTTCTTGAACGGGTACGACTCGTTCCTCCTAGGGAGGATGATGATGGGACCATGGACGGTCGATCTCATCCACGAGATGTGAGCATGCCACAGCAGAGTTCCCCGTTGCCCGACGGTGGTGAAGTTGTAGACGTATGATTGGTTAGTCTGTATCGGACACTGCGTGACATACGCAGGCCCATCTGCCCACCCGCTCCTGAGCTGCCGAACTCCATGCCTGTTCTCTCGAGACATTCATTCTCAGACAATTAGCATATCAACTTGTGCCATGCAGAATGAGATGGTTATAATTGAAACTAATATTGATCGATCGAACTGGCAGTTTCATATACATAGTATATATATATATATATATATATATATATGCACGTACCAGTGAATGGTGATGTTGTTCGAGACATGATTAACGACTTTCACAAGCACACGGTCACCTTCCCTTGCCACCAGCGGAGCCCCGGGGAACTGTTTGTTCACGGTCACAATCTTTCTTGTGTGGCAGAGTCTCGTCACATTGTGGTAATCAATCTATAATACCACATAAACATACATACACACAGAAACACCACATCAATATTTTACTAATTGCATATACACAAGGACGCCTAGACCAGCTGATTAGTAGTAGTAGTATAATAAGAAGAAGAGAAAGGTGACAAGTTGATACGATCGACGAATGTACATTGAAAGTGTAGTGTCTTGTCCTGGCTGCGGTGAACTTAACAAACAGAGACAACAGCGAGGCGAAGTAGATGAGGAGAAGCGATTTCTGGGAGGTTCTCATCTCTTTTGTTTTGTTATATGTAATTCAGAGGTGGTCACGCACAGTACATGTGTGAACGAGGGTGGTGCAAAAATAAGGCACAAGGCAAGGCAAATATATAGATGATCATGGGAGAGGGGATTAGGTAGTGAACCGAGGCGTATGAATGAATTTGGTCGAGGGCGAGGCGAGGGAAGGAAGGGGAAAGAACGTTCCAAACTTGGGAATAGTGGGGGAGAGGGAAGTTTTCATGTTCACTGTCGAGGTGGAGATGGGTCAGCTTGTCTGTTCCGCTTTGTTGTTGGTCGAGCTTAATTTTAGAGTGCTTACCAAGTTAATTAATATAATTGAAATCCCCCCTTCAGTAAACTTCAGACTAGCTCATGTCACTTATTATGGGTAAATGTGTAAAAAAAATCCCTCCTTCAGTAAATTTGCCAATTACGTAATACCTCATGTTTTGTTATAGGTAAATGTGTAAAAAATCACAAACTTTACCCCTTTTTTATATTTTATCACAAACTATATTTTTTGCCTAAGAGTTACACGAACTTCACATTTTTTTTTTTACATTTTATCATAAACTATATTTTTTAGCACGCTGAGGGTTTGATAGTTTCTCCGATAAAGTTTCATGGTCAGCAACTATGGAGGCAGTCACTTATCTCCCTATCTCCGATTGTCCAAGCTTCAAATTTTTTAAATAGTTTTTTGATAATGTGGTTCGCCACATTAATTACCGTTAGTGACCGTTTGCCACATGTCATCTGTTAATGGCCATGTCAATAAAACTGACGAAAATTTAGACGTATGTTAAATGGGATGAAAAAATGAAAGTTTGTATATTTTTTAGCCAAAAAAATGTAGTTTGTGACAAACTTTAAAAATATTTAAAGTTCGTGTATTTTTTAGAAAAAAAAATAAAATTTGTTATAAAATGTAATGTTTGTGATTTTTTGAACATTTATTCTTTATTATTATTATTATTTTATTTATTGTTTTTATAGTGGGCTTGCTTTAGTGATGTTAATCCCACCTCAACCGGAAGTATATAATAATATAGACATAGGTCCTAAGCTCATCAAACCGAATTAATCACCATTACAGGGCCTTATTTAATAACAAGTTTAACAACATCCAAATGCTTGAAGGATAGAAAAGCCGAGAAGTTTAAGCTACATTTGGTTCGCTAGAATGGAATGAATACAAAATAGAATATAAATTCTGATAATTTTTTTTTGTTTGGTTGAAGGAAATAACAAAACTGAGAATTATAATTCTGATTTTGGTTGTCTTGAATAAGGAATGGAAAGAACAGAAATATGGTGAAAAGACAGAAATGCCCTTCATGTAAATCTAATAGGATTTTATAGGATAAATAGATAACTTTAATGACAATTTTTATAATTAATAAAAAATAAACATTTAAAATAATTTAAAAGTAAATATTTTTCAAAAATTAATTATTTTAATTAGAAATAGTAAAATTATTAATATTTAAATGTTTATTAATAATGAATTAATAATATTATTTTTAATTTTAATTATTAGAAATAACTATTTTAATAAATTAATATGCATAATTATCTAAATAATTAATAAAAAAATTTCTTAATGAAAACATATTCTCTCATTATATTAAATAGGGGTTTTTACCTAAAATGACTCATGGTTTGTCCGTTTTGTCAAATCTATCATATGTTTTTTTTGGTCAAATCTATCACATGATTTACTTTTTGCATCAAATCTATCCCGGCGTTATCTTTTCCGTCGACATCTAACTGTTGTGCTGACATGGCACGTGGAGAGACAGTGGGCCACACCTGCCACGTAGGCGTCACGTCAGCACGGCCGTTAGATGTCGACGGAAAAGATAACTCCGGGATAGATTTGATGCAAAAAGTAAACTATGGGATAGATTTGACCAAAAAAACATATGATAGATTTGATAAAACGGACAAACCATTAGCCATTTTAGGTGAATACCCCTATTAAATAACATAAAATAAAATGATTAAAATAGTATATTAAATTTTAAAAAATAATAATAAAAGAAGTTATTGTTCATCTTCTTCTTAGAGAAGATGAACAGTAACTTCTTCTTGGATCAGCTCGAACTCAAACCAGAGTTCGCAGCTTCCGCACTCCAATTCCACCCCTACTCCTCTAATGGCGACCTCCAACACCGCCTCTCGCCCCTCCCCCAATTCAGATGGGATCCAATTCAGATTCAAGCTCGAAGTCGCCGGTAGTCATCAGAGAGGTCTAGCCCCACAACCTAGAGTCCGAGTTCGAGCTGATATGCGTCGTCGTCAACCACTACACCTTCATCTCCATGGACACGAAGTTCCCTAGCGTCGTCTTCCGCCCTCCGCCTGAGGACCATCGCCGCTGGTGCCCGTCCGAACTCTACCGGGAGCTTCAAGCGGGGAATGGGGGTGAAGAGCGAGCTTCGAGTCACGGAGTGGAGTCATGGAGTCGCGAAGCTTCGAGGGAGGAATTGAGCTTGGACGAGGCTTCGAGCACTTCACTTCTCTGGTTTGCTCTACAATCGAGGAAAGTTGCTGATATGTCGATGGCATGAGATTGTAATAAGTGAAGAAACTTGAGGTCATTTTCGAAATTTCACGCCTTTTTCCGGATGAACAATTGTTATTTCAAACATTCAAGTGAGGCTTTCACATTCCTTTTGAAAGTCGGATGGCTATTCTGATCCGAAATACCTATTCCATATTTCCATGAACCAAATGTCGAAATGAGTATTTCCGTACAGAATGAGTATTCTGTACGGAATAAATATTTTATTTCCTATCATTTCCTGCAAACCAAACATCCAGTGAGTGCATGGGATATTTCTGGGAATGGCATGTGCCACCAGTGACGGAGGAGATATGCTATTGTACATCGGGATATGCGAATGAGGCTTGATATATATATATATATATATATATAATGATACTATACCAAATGCGGAATCAATTAGCTAGATAAAATCTGTTGATGAGACTGAAGAAAAGCTTTTTTTTTTCTCTTCTTTTCTTTTTTGGCTTTTTGATGAATGACTGAATCAAAGCCTGTTAAATGAGTTGAAGTAGTTGAAGGAAATCTCTGTCTGTCAGTCATTCCCGTAATCTGAAGACAGTCCCTTCCAACTTCCCTCAAGCCCTTATCCCAACTGTCCCTTTTGTCTTTGACAGTAAGAAATATTTAATAAAACATATACTGAGCGATCGACACATTATTTATTCTCAAAGGAATCCCAAAGCATTAGTTTAACATAATATTTGCTCAGAAGTAACCAGCTCGTACGTTCCTGTTCTTTCTTAGTCACTTCCCCCAAATAGTGATCTTATTCCATTATGATTATGCTATTCCATGGTAATTAATAAATAAGTTCTAACAAGCTTAGGAATAATTATTCTGAATTAGTTATTTGATCCCAAGTTATGGCTAGCTAGCTATATATAACCTTTAAGAAATAGAGATGTCGTGCCTGAACCATCTTATTCTGCAAGCTCATACATCTGAAATTTGTTGCAGCTATATATATAATGATGGACAAGACAAAGCTTGTTTGTCCAAGACAGAGACAAACACACACACACACACACACATATATATATATATATGAACTAAAACGACGATGAACATGCATCTGAATGAATTACATACATCGCGATCGAGAAATATATTGAAGACATATACATAGATGTTATTTGTGATATTATATAATGCGAAATTAAAAATGCAAATTAAACACCCCATAGGCGGTAACCTCCACTTTGCGAGTACGTATAGTTAATTATAAATCACTTTAAGCTGGGGCGCATTATTTAGGTGTTGGAATTAATCGTTGTGTTACTGCTCGAATTTGGTATTTAATTTGGTCAGTTGTTGAAGCTCATTTTTCGCCAACTCGTTGGAAGAGAAGGACATCCCATCTCCTCTCGCTTTACCTCTCCCACATATATCCCAGAGATCAATTCATGCCTTTTGCCCCCCATATATATACATCTATATATATACATATTTTCGAATTAGTCCCATATTCTTTGGGCGTGTACCTAATGGTTTTCTATTTTTAAACTTTAGACAAGTCGATCTCTTCACGGGCCAATACTCTAAGGAGGCCATCTATGCCTAGCCTAGCTAAAACATTCATAGGAAGTACGAGGACTTCCCATGGTCTCCTCGACAATAATATTGATTTGAATTCTAGATGTAGAAAAAATTAAGCAAAACTTCTTAGCCATGTAACCCCGTACTTAAGGATATATAGGGAGATCTGAGACATACTTGCAGTTTAGGAAATAGTTGGTCTCCCTGATTATGACTAGTCATATGAGAGTTCGATAGTACTTTTTAATGGATGACATTTAACATGAACATGGCATTCTTTCGGCCCCATATCAACTAATAGTTGCTCATGCTTAAGGTGATAGATATTATTATGTATGTGCAATGATTGAGTCAAAAGACTCTAATTAAGCTGCTAACTAATGCCTTTTCTTTTTCTTTTTTCTTTTTTATCAAAATCAGGTAAGAGTTATTTCATATACCTATTAGCTGCCAATGGGTCCTGAATCTGAATGAAATAGGAAATTTAATAATAAGTTATTCCAGATAGGGAAGCCCCAGCTGTTGCAACTTTTTTGTTCTTTATTTGCATGGTAATACGAAATCGATTGCCCAACAAAGTCAGAAACATATATCCATCCGTACCCTTAACACTTCATGCATCCATTCATTGATCTTATTGGCCGGAAGAGGAACTTTTTTCTGCTTTTCTCATTTAGGCATGAATCGGCGCATCTTTAGGAAAGACGACCTAATGTGAGATTTGCATTCTGCTTTTGGTTTTCGGCCTGAATCGGATGAGGTTGGCAAGCTAGCATTACATGTAGCATTTCTAGTATCAGGCTTATCATAAGCCGCTTATGTTCGCTGGTTGATATGTTCGATGAATTATGTAAATATAGACTAAAACATTGAGGCTAGGAGAATAGCTCAGTACCAACTGTTAACATGAAATACACCTGCAGTTTCTGACCGTGGAATCATGTCATCATGATTCAATCGTTGCTGCGACCCCTCAGGCCCATCACTGAGCCCATCGAGCCCACCATACGGAGCTCAAAATGCAGAAATTAAACCCAGAGAGAGGTTCTCAATCTTAGCGAACCCAACAAGACTAGGGCTTCGCTCGAATCGAAGATCTCGTGCCTTTTCTTTTTCCTTTTATTTTTCTTTTTCTTTTCGAAAGATGCAGTACAACGACATACTCGAGGTGGAACTACCTATACATTTTTTTTTATTTCGGTTATAAATGAGACTCGTCTATAAAATAATCCCGAAATCTCTTAGTTATCAGGCGAAAACATGCACCACTGCATTACACAATCTTTTAATATTTGAATTTTTATTTCGTTATACATGCACCTTCATTAGAATTTAAAATATTATATAGATAATAGATTTGGAAATGCACTGCCCTGGCCTCTGCTTATTCACTTCTTCTGACCACTAACAAAATATCTCATGAACATAATTAGAGATGATTCTCGAGAAAATCCAAATAGAGAACCTCAAAGACAGATCGGTGCAGCAGCCGTGAGCGTTATGTCGAGAAGAATTTACATAACGCTCACCACCACCACCACCACCAAAGCTTAGCTAGGATTCACTCTCGGTTTCACAAGATAGCACAAGGGGATGTGAACATCTTTTTGAGCTTAAATAACGAATTATGCAATGCGTTTGTTTTCGAAATTAAAGTCACGAATTTGTGATTGTGATTGTAATTGTAGAAGAAGATAAAAATATATGGGGCCCACCAGTTTGACTTTTGAAATATGAAATGAATGGAAGGTATAGATAATTAATTATAATGGGATTATATTTTAATAATATATGGGATCCACCAATTTGACTTTTGAAATGTGTGTTTTGTTGTGTAGTGTTTTGAGTTAAAGTTAAAGTTAAAATCTTAAATCACAACTTTCAAAACAAACGGAGCAATGATGTCTTAACTCTTTGACTTCGTACGTTCTTTGTGACTCGTTGCTTGGTAGCTAACAAAAATATATAAATAATTCAAGAGCCTGTGTTGGATGAAACGACATATATTAATTGAATATATATATATATATATATATGTGTGTGTGTGTGAGCTTGAAAAGATGTGTAAATTGATATGTAGCGTCCCATTCCCCGAACATATTTATTTTCCTGAGAGATGATTGGCAACAAAAACAATGTATGGGCGGTGGCCATTGGGCGGTACGACGT
This sequence comes from Punica granatum, assembly GCF_007655135.1. Classification (NCBI taxonomy): domain Eukaryota; kingdom Viridiplantae; phylum Streptophyta; class Magnoliopsida; order Myrtales; family Lythraceae; genus Punica; species Punica granatum. Next base: position 968,171 of record NC_045127.1, on the reverse strand, counting down.
GACTCGTACTGCCCGATAATCTAAAGCTCTGCTCTAATTCTAGATTCTTTTTTGGGATTTTATTTATAGGAATTTTCACACCGAGCTATCCAGTCCCTCTTTAGCACGGTATATATAAAGAGGTCATCTACGCCAGAGTTATGTGGAGACGACCATGAGGAGAATCAGTATGTAGCCTCGCATATCGCATATACCAGCCGATCTCCCGTCAATATCCCACACATTATTTTAACATGATCGACAATGAAATGTCATATTGTATTCAAAATTCTTAATTGTGTGATTAAGTATAATTTTTTACTCTAAATTTTCTCCATTATTATTCCCGTCTCAATCTAATATTAGCAAATTATGTTTCATAAAATATACATGAAATTCATATTGGATTCATTTTAAGTCCTCATAATTCTTCAGCTGTGACTTATTAATTATATATTTTAGGGTTAATTGTCTTAAAAAACACAAACTTTTCACGTTTTATTAATTCTAGTACGAACTTTTTTTCTTGACCTAAAAATACACAAATTATCAATTTGATATCGATGTTAGCATGAATTTCATTTTTCCGATCAGTGGGTCTCAACGATAACCACTGCAGGCCCAATCGGAATTGTCCATGACGATAAAGATCTCGGGTGACTCTAATTAGGGGGAATAGTGGCCCCCGATGAGATTTCAACCACCTACCCCTTCATTCTTTTTATCAATTTTACTTTTTCTTTTTTCAAATTCGAGCATTGAGGGCCTCATCGGAGCCCGCCGCCACCCCTATAAGATCGCCAACGACCTCGGCTACCTCAATCGAAGGGTGTGACCATAGATTTTCGTTTAAATTAACAGAAAAGTTAAGGCGTGCTAAAATTGATATCAAATTGATAGTTCATACATTTTTAGGTCAAGAAAAAAGTTCGTGCTAGAATTGATAAAATGTAAAATATTTATATTTTGGGTAAATTATAAAAAAAACCTCAAATTTTGTAAAATGTCTCAATTTTGTCATAAATTTTGTTTTGTAACAGAAAAAACCATAAACTTTCTAAAATGTCTCAAAAATGACCTCCGTTATAACTTCCGTTAATTTTTGCCTACGTGTGACCTACGTGGACTGTTAAAGGGACCCACCATCGGCAGCAAAAATTGAAGGAAATTATAACGGATGTCATTTTTGAGACATTTTAAAAAACTTATGGCTTGTTTTGTTACAAAACAAAATTTAGGACAAAACTGAAACTTTTTACAAAATTTGAGTTTCTTTTTGTAATTTGCCCTTGTATTTTTTTAGGTAATTAATCCGATATTTTATCTAAAAAATTCTCCATTTTGACAAATTATGATCGAAAGAATAACATGTCATTGAACACCTTTTTCTTTTGTGTGAATTTTGTCCTCTGCTTTCCCTATTTTTCCTTTTTCTTTTTCTTTTTTTCTCTGACTTGGAGTGCCCGAACTTCACACGACTAATCCCCGGGGCTCGTGAACCTCGAGCGACGCGCGAAAAGGATAATCACGCAAAAAACGCTCCAGTGGCCCCAAGAGGTTTCGAATCCGAAAACAAGTGAATACATAAGTTCGTTTTTAACCACTAAGCCAAATTCCTTCCATTTGTTTTTTTGTGTTTCTTTTTTCCCCTTTTATGAAGTAATTCCATTTTGAGTTTAATTAATTAATGATTGTAATTGTTGGGGATAAATTCCAAAAAAAACACAAACTTTTCACTTTTTTATAATTTTAACAAGAACTTTTAACTTTGTCCAATAAAATCACAAATTTAGTAAAATGTTTCATGTGTGGCATGATGTGGGCTCACACGACATTTCTAGCATAAAAAGCTTATGTGGACCGTTAATGGTGCTGACGTGAATAACGGTAACCCAGATTTATCAACGTGGATATTGTTGTGGGCTCACTCGACATTTTCTAGCAGCAGTGTTCTGTGACAATTAGGACACGAATATGCCCAGATTTGGGGCTTTTCAACCCTAAATAAGGGGAATTTTTCAAATTCTCAAATAGTCATGGATTGACGTTATCCACGTTGACACCATTAACGGTTCATATAAGCTATTTTCATTAGAAATATTGGGTGAGCCCACGGCGTACCAAACATGAAACCATTCTCTAAAATTGTGATTTTATTGGACAAAGTTAAAAGTTCGTGTTAAAATTAGAAAAAAAAGTGAAAAGTTGTATTTTTTTTTAGGAATTTACCCTAGTTGTTGGGCTAACAAGTTGCCAGCTCAGTGCCTACCACTCATTCCAACATCGGAGCTCTTGGGTGCGGAATCAGTTTTGTGGTCCAGAGATATCTCAGTTAGATAAGTCTGATGGAAATAATCGATCGATGATGACACCACGTTCACGGCGGATGTCGAATCTTCATTATTACTTCTGGCTTACATTGAATTGAATATCCAGCTCATCGATGAATCCAAAAACATGACAAATGAAGTAGATATCCATTACATTCGATATGAGGTCCTATGAAAAGGAAGTTCCTTACGTTATATGAGTTCTAGACTAGGGCAACTTATGCCGTGTGTTTTGTATGACACATCTTGAACTATCAAATTACTGGCATAACAACTGACTACAAGATTGAATAATTCTTATCTTCTCCGAAAGAATGGGCAGATCATATATATCATGAATATGTTGATATCTCGAACTCTAGTAAAAAAATTGTTATGCTTGTGAATGAGGTGGCAGCGGGAGATCAATGCGGACAAATGAATGTTACTTTTTTTAGCACAAGAAATTGTTTTAGACCCATGAATCCAAATGTATATATTGCTAGTGCCCTCCTTATTGGAAAGCTATATATATATAAATATATATATATATATATATATGTATGTATGCACACACACACACGCAATATAGCTAAGCTAGCAAGTTAGATGAAGAGGAATATCCTCTCACACACACCCACTCTCTTCCCCCCAAGAAATAATTCATTGCCAATCATTTTTTGTGGGGCTCTCCTCCCCTTGTTCTTGGACTGTGGATAATTTTGGTGTACTATATATATATATATATATATATATTAATGAATCCAAAAAAAAAATTAGTGTACTATATATGTGGATATTGATCTCCTCATGAATGGTAGATGTAGATCACTGGGGTCTGAGAGGGATAGATGCTTTTTTTTTGTCTTTTAAATTTTGTGGCTTAAAAAGGAAAACATCTCTTCTTTTTATTTTATTATAAGATAAGCTCATGAACTTAGTAAAATAAAAAAAAATATTATCAGATGAAAGCATATATCATTATATTAAGTACTTTCTTTGTCTTAAGTTTCTCAGGTTACCTGTAGTCCAACAAGGCACATTCATCACTTTATCAATTATTAAAGCAAGTACGTGCTAGCTTCCAATTGGGGCAGTTCCTCTTGTGGTCTAATTGGAGGGTTTCATATGGAAATGGGCTCCAGTTTGTAATTATGTGTTTAATTACTTAAATGATTATTGAAGCCAAAAAAGCAAGTCCTTGCTGGAAGGTAAAGATGCTGAACTTTAGGTACTAGCGAATGCATATGTATCGTGCATTGAATAAAGATAGGAAGTATCCGGGGTGTACAGATATCTGTACTACGTAATATGACAACGAAGATGAGGATTACAGCTATTCCCTGACAGCCATGTCTTTTTATAACAGGGTAATCATCGCGTGAAAAAGGGACGAAATGGACAGTTCACTAAAATGAACGTATGGCCGTGTTTCATGGTGGATGTAGGATTTTTTTTTGATAAATACGATAATTCATTAAAAGGTGAAGGGAGATATAATATCTACTGGATTGAGCGTAGAATACCCTTAAAAAATACAAAGAGAATAAAATTTAACTTAGAGCCGAATTGGCACAAGTCGTGGGCAAGGATATTTTTTTCCCTAGGAATCCAGGAGCACAACCAATCCGAAAAAAGATTAAGACTAGAAATAATATCCGCAACTAAGGTCCTAATTTCCCACGGCGAGTTATGTGGGTGCAAGATGGCATCTACCAAAATTAAGGCGTCGCTTCTCAGCCATATCTTCGACAATCATTTTTTCGCATCAATTGAAAGGGCTAGGAGGGCGGCTCGAGCTTCTGCTTGGAGTGGCTTTTCCTCCGAGGAGATCTGGATCCATGATTGAAACGGTGGGCAATACGGTCGTTGGAAGATTCCTGAGAGGCAAACTCCGTTACTGTTCCATGCTGCGTCCGTGCTAATGATGCTCCAATCTGATCCAGTGGAAACTTGATCAGCCGAAAGTTGCAGTAGATGTATCTGTTAGGAACCTCCATTTTGTTTCTCGCTACTTCCACTCCTGCTGTGATCCATAAAAGACCTCTTGATGATTTTGACGGATTCGTGAAGATCAGCTGATTTACTTGCATGCAGAGCATTATTTCGTGAGATCCACGGATGGTAAAGAGTTAAGGCTGCATATAGGGAAAACTTGGTCATATCCCGGTGGTTGTGGGATCTTGGTTGAGAGAGAAGGCAGACTTTTAGAAGGTAAAAAAAAAATTGTAAATTGATTCTACGGGGATAAACGTGCATGGATCGGCATGATTTGTAATTTCACGTGGTATATTACTGCTAACTTTCACGAAAAGATCATTTTCAATATCTAGAAAATTGAGTGGACGCAGATTTTTTTTCTTTTACCCTTGCAATATATGTTGGACGGATTCGAGCGTCCATCGATCATTGGCCCTCGAACGAGCATTTCATGTTGGCCGAGATTAGCAAAAGCTAAAAAGTAGTATCGACAAACCAATTATTTGGCCACACCTTTTTACCAAAACTAACAAAAGTACAACGAAAGCCAGATATTTGTGCTTGCTGTCAATCAAAAGATCCATTGACCAAAAACCAAATTGAGCTCCTAAAATAAACTCACTTGCCCCATGGATCTCCGTTGATGTAGCTTTCCTTCCTTTGTCAACCGACACAAAAATTTGATTAATCCTTAACTTAATTAGATCAAGGATAGAAATTGGATATGAATTATGACTTATATATATATATTATGTTCCCGTTAATATTAATGGACTTGGGCAGGTGGGCGTGGAGGTGGCTGAAATAATTGAGGAAGAAAGAGTCAGAAATGGCTCTTTCAGAAGACCTTAGCAAACCCACCAAGGAAGGATGTTCTTGTCAATCACGTATCTCTTCACACCCCACCCTTTATATTTATATTAATTAAGGGCAAATTGGAGGGGAAAGAATTAATTAATTAATTAATTAATTGTCTTAAATTATAATGAGTCTCCCTCCCGAAGGGAATTCCCTTTTGCAGCCCTTTTGATTTCCTACTGCTCCTTTTTCATTTAAAGGGTAAAATGCCCTTCTTTGTACCTTTGTTCAAGACAGGCACCAATTATTTGTTCCCCAAGCTCATTAAAATACCATATTAATTTAATGGAGCAGTGCCAACTCCGAGGCCATCTATATGTGAACGTAACGGGGGTTGGTCATTTTCCCTTTTAATTATTGCGTGTGGTATCGATATAGTATGGGCTCTTGACTATATAATTATTATAAATTCTTATAGGATCCTTATATTATGTAATTATTTTGGTTGTTTTAGTTATGTGCCTAGATTTGGATGAATATATATATATATATATATACGCGCGCCCACACACACACTATTTCATTAATTTCTAATTAATGGAGAATTTATTCCTAATGTACCTTATACATCTTATTCATTAGCAAGTTATAGCTCGAGTAGATTATTGAACAAGACTCATCAAGGCGCCTTCTAATTTGGTGGTACTGTGTGTGGTTAATTAGAGACTTTTTTGATGCGGTATATAAAATCAAGCAATGTCGCATTGATGTTATTAATTAATCAGCAATCTGGGCATTTTGCATCCCTTTTGCACTGGGATCCTAAATTTGGGAGAGACGCCCTTTAATTTAGTTTGATCTTCCATAATAAGCTTGGCCTCAGGAGCCACAAAATTTTATTGAATATCATCGGCTCTCGCTAGCTAATATAGATACTGTACCTATGGCAAAGCCACTATTCGATTCACTTCATATGATTCAAATTTAAAGTCTGTTATGTGCGAAAAAGTTATCTCAGCATGCACCATTGACGCCGAGCCAATATAATTCAATGAGAAACAAAATATAGAATATGTTGTAACGAAGAAATTTTAGTATAATGGTATAAGGTACCGACTCGGAATTAAGAGTCACTTCTCAATACTGAAACCTAATTGCCATTTCATTTCGCTTTATTTTCTATCTTTATATTAGATTAATGAGCCTCTTATATATTATAACGATTGAAAAAGATATATAAATATGTTGTGTTGTATTAATAATTAGAAATGTAAGGTGGAACTAGACTAATTAATCCAACTCATCAAAGAAAGACAGAGATGCTTCATTTTATTTTATCTTTTTATGTTTTCGTGCATGATATACTCTCTTAGATGGCCTTGCTGATTATAGCAAATGAGCCAATCTCTGACTGGCAACTGACAGATACCATAAGATGGAGAGAGTTCCCAGAAAAACCCAACTTCTTTAAAATTATGTTGCTAATCCGTGTGTATCAAGAAATTTGCCAATAATTGTAATTTGATTTTGATATTGATATCAGCTCCGATCATCATGCTCATTAAAGCATCAATAATGGGGGCTCCCCAATTATTGTGGGGCGTCAAACCCTCAACTCTCAATCTGTCTGGGAAATATATATATCATATAAAAATCTAGCTAGGAGATAACCAACGTGATTTTGTTCAAGTGATTCGGCACTTATTTCTCTTAAATAAGGTCTTGAGTTCAAGTCCTTGTGAATGTAAAAAATTTACGCTGGAAGAGATTTATCCCATAGTAAATTGACCTAATTCGATTGAATTAATCGGGGTTCAATTGGATTTCCGGATACTAGGAAATCACTCCGAAAAAAATCTAACAGATATGCATATACATGATTTATCCACACGATATATAATTTTGATTTGATTGTATCATCCTCATAATTATTGTTTTAAATTCCCTATTATGTTGCTGAGATCATATTGTATTTTGATAAGAAGGGAGGGCATATTGTATTTTATTAAAAAAAAAAGGAGCCCATTGTATGAGGTTACCAACATATATATGTCAGGTCAGCATCATTCCGACGATTATTGGCAAGTAAATTCACGAACATTGATTCTAGAAACAATAATACTAAAGCTATATCCGAAAATTTCCAGATAATTCAAATAAATGATGCGGATGTTTATGTATATTTGGCATGAAACATGCATGATGGAACAAGGGCGACGATCATCATCATATTGTCAAACTATTTCACTTGATTCAGCAAATCGTGGCATTAGATTCGCCTCGAGGAATCGTTTCCTCTATGCGTTCTCCGGCCTGTGCATCTTTGTATTATAACGTCTGACCAGACCATGCATGTGGATTGACCAATTTATCTAGAAGCGTCCGCAGATATGAGATACATAATACAGACACACACACATATATAGATATAAATACACATATATCAATATAAAAATGAGATTTTAATGAAAGAGAGTGTAATATAATAGCGCACGTTAGCACCTAGTAACCAAAAGATTATATTCAATATTCAAGTTAGATTAATCATGCTCATTTATTAGATACTTAAGATGTCAATTTCGTTGTATTAAATTTAGGGGTCTCTTTGTAAATACTATAAAAGATAATCAGGCCAAAATCAGGTATTTGGTAAATATCATTGAGGATACTCATGCCAAAAACAGGCATCTTCCCTTGTGGAATTTACTAGGTTGATTAACTTAACCATTATTCGACCAGGCCATTCTCAGCCTCTTATTCCAAGTCAATCTAAGCATAATTAGGAACGCTGAATTGGAGCAATGTTCAATTTGTACACCTTCTGATCTGCTCCTGTGGCCACCGGGAAGCCCAACATAAGCACAGGAAAAAATACACAGCCATCCAACAAAGTTACATATGCGATGCGACAGTGGAATTATTGCCAGTAATTCGTACCGATTAGACGTCCGAGGTAGGAAGTTAGGAGCTACTGACACCCCACTCTAGTAGAAAATGGAGAGAGATTTCTATTTATGAAAAATATAGTATGGTTTCCGTTATAACCTTCTTCGACCTCCAATAAGATAGATATAATATGTTAATAGTAAGCAGATAATAATATATATAAATCGCATTAACCATTTGCAATAGGTCGATGGGCTTATTTTGTAAACGGAAAATCACGTTAACCATAAGGTATAATGAAGGTTGGCATATGTGATCCCATGGGGACAAATTTTATTTGTAGTGTGAGATTTTAAAACTCATTAACTCATTAAAAAAATGATTTATTTCACAGTACAACACGATATTTTGAAAATTTTCAGCATATATCGTCATAATTTCACAAAATTGCACGACATTTTGAAATTTTTTTCACGGAATAGCAATAATTTCATCATATGGCACAAAATTTAAAAAAGATTCATGGCATAGCATGACGTTAGTTTTTTGTCAATGACCTAACGGATAATTAACGTGGCCAACGTTGTTGGTCCATCCTTGTTCATCCCAGTCATACATGGCCACGTCAGATCTCAATTAGGTCATTGACAGAAAACTAATATCATGCTATGTTATGAAAAGTTTTTAAAATTTTGTGTCATATGATAGAATTATTGCATTCCATGCTATGCCGTGAAAAAATTTAAAAATATCAGGCGATTTGGTGAAACTATGACAATTTATGCTACGTGGTAAAAAATTTTAAAATATCGTTTTGTACGGTGAAATTAACCCATAAAAATATCTCATGATCATGGGCAAAGTGATACTCGGATAGACTTAAGAAGCTTCTTTTTTATTTTGGCTAAGTAAAAAGGTTAGATCGAGTTATTAACTTGTTGTGGTTGTCCCAACTAAGGGAACTTGGCCACCACAGAATGTTTCTTTCACCATAGCTCGCTGAGACTTCACCCAATTTGGTCACCGTAACCCCACCAGCACACTAATGAATTAAGTTCAAAACTCACTAGATCAAGTATCATGGGCACCAGCCCATAATACACCCACATAGTGTCGAGCTCTACATCCTCAGTGAGGTTCGAACTCGTGATGTTCAAGTGGAACGCTTGGAGCTTAACAACTAGACCACCGTGCTAGTGGCGACTTAAGAAGCTTTTGGTTCAAAGTAAAATTAGAATTTTACAAGCTATTGAAAAAAATGAAATTTTACATGAAAAATCCAAACGTTGCATCATATTTTATAACATTTAGTTGTGAAATTAACGGTTGTAATCACTTTCTCAAGTTAAAACTTTACAATCTTGATCGGTAAAAATTTTTGCATTTGAAACCAACAGAAATTCTCATATTACAACGATATTACAAACGCGTAACTCACATCTTATATCTAAAAAGAGATTATATATTAAATTATTACTCATCTTCCCAATAATTTAATATATATTTACCATACATAATAATTTTATATTTTGTCCTACGATTAAGAGAAAATGATTCAATGGTTAAACTTTTATTGTAATCTTTTCTTTTCTTTATAATATAATAATATTTGAACTGGACGTCATCTTAGTCAAACAAATTAAAAATGTTTCGTCATTTCATCGAAAAAAAAATATAAAATTATAGTTAAAGTAGAGTCTAGAGTTCTCCGGAAGGTCCACAAAGCGCTGCCCTACTTCAAAGCCAAAGGCAAAGCCGAACACGAGAATTATGCCAATCCTCCTCACCTTCCCAAACTTAACCATCCTCTTTTTTCCTTGCAGACAAGAATTTAAAAAAATGGCAGGAAATTAAACGTGCCCACTTAAATAATAATAAATAAGAGACAATTATTCAGCCAGAAAAACGATTAAATAATAGAGAAACGTTATTTTAATAACAGAGAAGAAAAAATCAAAAGAGCAGGCAACGGTTCTTTGAGCCTATTTAAAGCCCTCCCCTGCCTCCCATTCTTCCTCCTCGCTCTTCCTCACTTCATCCATCCTTCTGCACCGAACCATAAGCATCTTTGTCCCTCTTTATCACTTCTCTCTGCTTCTCCATATCTCGCTTCACCTGCATTGCCCATTTTTTTCCGGTAAGTCATTCTTTTACACCTCGACAAAATTTCATTGCTTTCCCTAACACATGCTCTGTTTTCTCTACATTCTTGTTTTTGCTTGTATTCGACGATGCAAAGTTTCTGTTTATATGCGTTAGTCATTTCAGTTTCGCCTCCACTGCTGTCCCTTTAAGTTTTGTGGTAGTTGGGTTTCGATGAGCTGCCAGCTAATTTCCTTTTAGAAATTTCACCAATCTTCAGTTTTATCTGTAAGGTTTCTGTTTTCTGAAACGCCAGTGGCGAGCTTTTTATTTAATGAGACAAACATGGCCACATGCTGGCGACCTCTAAATCTTTCTTTTCTTGTGGCATTTGCTTGTGCTAACACACGCACAAAGACTGGATTCTCATAGGTCGAACATTCGAGTTTAAATTCGTACTTTCGTTGTTCTGAAGGGCGCCTGAGCGAGCATTATGGAAGACATTTACCTGCAGGCTCAGAGGCCAAAATACGATTGCCTCCTGTTCGGTAAGTTGGGAAGACACAAAGGTCCGACAATTTACCAAATTTACTACATGGAAAGCAATTTGCTGATTACTTATCTGTCTGCAGATCTTGATGATACCCTCTACCCCCTAAGCACGGGACTCGCTGCAGAATGCCGCAAAAATATCGGAGGTATCTTCATTGGCCTGTCTTTGTTTTATTCTTTTGCTGCTTGTATCTGAGTTCTCGGAGTCTCCAATTACTAAAACAGAAGGGTATATTTCAGATTACATGATCGAGAAGCTCGGGATAGATCCGACCAAAATTGATGCCTTGTGCAACCTTCTGTACAAGAACTATGGGACAACAATGGCTGGTCTACGGGTAAGATGATTTTGAAGATGGTTTCTATTTTCCCTCTTTAACTGTAACATATTTTTTCCCCCGAACAGCAGAACTAATCTATATTATTTTCTTTGTTCGGGACAGGCAATCGGGTATGACTTCAATTACGATGAGTACCATGCCTTTGTTCACGGGAGACTTCCTTACGAGAATTTAAAGCCTGATCCGGTGCTGAGGAGCCTCCTCATGAGCCTGCCTTATCGCAAAATTGTGAGTGATAATCTTATCGTTGACCACTTGAGATCGCCAAATTAAGTCAATAGTACAGTGTTTAATTCTGACCCGTTTTCTCTTGGGGAAAAACAAAAACAGATCTTTACGAATGCAGACAAGATTCACTCTGTTAAGGTACTGAGCAGGCTCGGGCTAGAGGACTGTTTTGAAGGGATTATATGCTTTGAGACACTGAACCCAGTTCACAAGAACACCGTGTCCGACGATGAGGACGATGTTGCTTTCATCGGCTCGCCAATGAATTCCTCTCCTGCTGCAACTAGCAATAGTGAGTCTGGAATTTTTGACATTATCGCCCATTTCTCAAAGCCGAATCCCGGATCCGAGTTACCGAAGACACCTATTGTCTGCAAACCTTCCGATCACGCCATGGAACGGGCTCTAGAGATTGCTAATCTCAGCCCCCAGAGAACGGTGAGATGGACTTCTAGGGGTCATTCAAGTTCTCCATGATTAGTAGCTGATTCTTTACAGTTTGCTTACATCCTTTGGTTTTCTTGTAATACCAGCTTTTCTTTGAGGATAGTGTGCGCAACACGCAGGCAGGAAAACGGGTCGGGCTGCACACAGTGCTGGTAAGTTAAATGAACTCAACGGATACCATCTAAATTCTAGCATCTATCAAGCGTGATTGGTAGGGATGCATAGCATAAAACGACATAAGTTAACGTTGCAATCTGCTCCGCAGGTGGGGACTTCTCAGAGGGTCAAAGGGGCAGACTACGCGCTGGAGAGCATCCATAACCTGAGGGAAGCAATCCCACAGCTGTGGGAGGCTTCTGAGAAGAAGTCAGAAGTCAGCAGCATCTCTGGCAAGGTTGCCGTTGAGACTTCTGTGACAGCTTAATCATCATCAGCGGACGCAAAGTGATAAAAAAACTCTAATAAGGCCAATTCGCTGCTGATGTGTCAAGCGAAATCCATAGTCGAATTAGGATTATATCGTAGACCCAATCTTGATTTTCAGATGTGCAACCAAAGTGTCGTCATTAATCGCGAAAAGTCGGGACTACGATGGATGGTTCCCGACCTGCATGTCCACTTACCCCAGTGCTTAGATGATGTAAATCCTTTTCTTGTGAATAATGATTATGATTATTATCTTTATGATTTGAGGAGGAAAATTGCTCTCTCTTTTTTTTGCGGTGGTGGCTTTTTCACTAAAGTCTCAATCAACTGGTGGCTTCATTTATCGTTCAAATAAATTTCTGGTGCTTAATCAATTGGCCGGTACACATAAATTAATAGCTTGGAAGGCCACTGATTGCTTCACAGTTCGACAGCAACTTGGAATCGAATTTTCATGTACTAGAAATTCCGGAATATTCTAGACTCATTTCCATAAGAAAAATATCCATAATACTCAAACATCAGTCATGAGTTTCTTGTATGCATTGTTTCCTACCCAGTGTTTGCTATCCGTCAGGAACCGGGACATGCTTCGTTCTTCGTCGCTAAGTTCCAGGACGCTGAAGTTGGTCCCACCGGTTCGTGTTTTTTTCTTCTTTTTTTTTTTTTTTTTTTTAAAATTTTCTTAGATAGATGTTGGGACCATTAGCCTACAGATCAGCAGAAGGCACTCGCAACATTCTGAATCTATATGCCTATTCTACAAGTAGACCGGCCCGTGGAGAAGCTGAAGCGTCCGCAGGCCTAGTCTAATGGGCCTTTCGGAGCCCATGGTTCGTACGTGGCAGGGAACTGTCTACTTAAGGATAAGCCAGGCCCATGAAGAAATTATCCGTCTCCGACATCATAGAATTAAATGCAGCGGGCGCATGTAGACCCGGGGTACTATCTCGTGGGTCCTACATAGGCAACGCCGAGCAAGGTGGCGTGGGCTTACATACGCTAGGAGTAGGTAAAGATCGATGAGGAGACACGTATTCCCGTCGGTCGTCCGTAACCAGTGTACCAAACCTCGTCAGCGTCATGCTCAGCTCAGGCGCCTGTCCATGTCATAAATTGGGTCTGTTTGGTGGGAAGGAAGGAAATCTCGAGAATCTCCCACTCTCTGCTGATTACTCTTCCTCTCGCCATTTGAACAGGAATCCTCTCGGTGAACTATTGACCGGAGCTGTCTCTGCAATCCATGGCGCACGCCCCTCGTCCCACTGTCCTCGTCACCGGAGCCGGTGGCAGAACTGGTCCGTATCTTATCCTACCAGACCGGTTTTTCTGTTTTTTCAATCAAATGTCTGTTATCTTCTGTTGCCAAATGCTATTTTAGAACCCCCACCCCCCAACGTTTTTTATTAAATCGTCATCTATCTCGTTCCTCTCTATTGGAGCTTAGCTTAAACTGGATAATGGAAAATGATTTTACTATTGATTGGAGGCAGAGGCAGTAGCAGTAGCAGTATCCACTGAGAAGCAAGAGACCATCCATCGAGCAATTATGTTAGTCGTGCCAGTGATGTTTTTGCTAATATTATGTTTATGGTTCTTTTTTGTCCCCCTCGAAGAAAAATATGATCTCATAATCGATGAACTGTAGGACTGAGCATCTCTATTTGATTTGATTAGAATTAGGGATGTCAAATCAGTACATGTATGCGATTTCAATTTTTCACATATTTAGTTCAAGAGATCTCATATTGTTTCTGTCGATGCGGTCGGTTAATTCTTGGCAAAAATAAAATGCAACATTTTCTGCTGGTGGTTACGTTAAGGAGAACTGAAAAACGCTGATATCAGGCTGGGGACTGAACTTAAGTTGTGTGTGGAAATGTGGGCAGGTCACATAGTTTATAATAAGTTGAAGGAGAGGGCTGATCAGTTTGTTGCGAGAGGTCTGGTGAGAACTGAAGAGAGCAAGGAGAAGATCGGGGGAGCTGCTGATGTTTACGTGGGTGACATAAGGGATGCCAGCTCTATCTCCCCTGCGGTTAGAGGCATCGATGCTCTCATTATCCTCACAAGTGCTGTTCCAAAGATGAAACCTGGGTTTGATCCTACTCAAGGTGGGAGGCCCGAATTTTATTTCGATGATGGAGCTTATCCTGAGCAGGTAAAGGCTATGCTTTCCAGTAGCTGAAGGTGATAAGCTGGGACTTTAGTTATGCTTTTTACTTGCTCTTACGGGATTCTGTTTTATTCTTTAGGTCGACTGGATAGGGCAGAAAAACCAAATTGATGCAGGTCCCTGTCTCTTAAGCTCATATGGTTTGTAGCTGTTAATATGATTTGTAAGGGTGTTTTTCTCTGATATTATTTGAGCAATCTTGTGCAGCGAAAGCAGCTGGAGTGAAGCAGATTGTGCTGGTCGGTTCTATGGGTGGAACAAATCCTAATCACCCTTTGAACAGCTTAGGCAACGGGAATATACTGGTTAGTAATATTTGCAAATTACAGTCCATAGTATATGAACTTCATCCTAGTTGTTGGTATTTTCCAACTGAGGCATCCTGACTGAATCTTTTGGGCTGCATTTTTTATTTTGATCCTTTTGAGCTAAAAAATTAGAGAGCTTTTTCTTTTAATTGTTATCTGTGTATAACTTTTCAAAAAATATATATATCTATAAAATAATAATAATAAGGGTTAATTGCCTAAAATGCACAAACTTTACACATTTTTTCAATTCTAGCACGAACTTTTTTCCTTAACCTAAATATGCACAAACTATCTATTTAATGTCAATTCTAATACGAAGTCAAATTTTCCATTAATTTGAACAGAAATTGTGGACATATGTTACCGATGATACGTGGCTAAAGATGATAGGTCAAATGGGACCACGGACATTTCTTAATAATTTTTTTTTTAAAAAAATAATATAAAATAAAGAAAGGAAAATCGAGGGAGGGGTGGTGGCTGGCGGTGGGGGCCTCAATCCCAGCCACCCCAACACCCCCCACCGAATTGGGGTCGCCGATGACCATAGAGGGTGCCACTCGACCTATTATCTTTAGCCACGTGTCATCGATAACATACATCAGCAATTTCCGTTTAAATTAATGAAAAATTTGACGTCGTGCTAGAATTGATATCAAATGTATAGTTTGTGCATTTTTATGTCAGTGAGAAGAGTTCGTGCTAGAATTGAAAAAATATGTAAAATTTGTATATTTTTAGGTAATTAACCCAAATAATAATGATAATAATAATGTTATTTCCCTTCGTGCATGATCTTGCAGGTTTGGAAGAGGAAGGCTGAGCAGTACTTGGCTGACTCTGGCATTCCATACACAATTATAAGGTCCCTCTTCGGGTTTTGAACTGATCGCTCTGTTTGAATTGTGCGAGTATATTAAGATTTAGACTTTTTCTTTTACAGCCGAAAATAATATTAATCGATTGTTTGATTGTAATAAATCCTATATAACACTTCACCTCAATCTACCTTGGGAGTGAATACTTCTTGATGATGTAGGCCTGGCGGCTTGCTAGATAAGGAAGGTGGTCTCCGTGAATTAATTGTCGGGAAGGATGATGAGCTTCTTCAAACAGAAACAAAAACCATTCCTCGGGCTGATGTTGCAGAAGTTTGTGTTCAGGTCTTACTTTCTGCTTCTCTCTGCCTCATATCTGGTTCCCGAAAGACTCGAGCCCAGTCCAGACTTCTGTGCTGTCTGGCATCCTGGATTAGTGCTAAATGTGGGTTTGTTTCTGTGTGAACAGGCTGTACTGTTCGAGGAGGCCAAATTTAAGGCCTTCGATTTGGCCTCGAAACCTGAAGGGACGGGCACGCCCACAAAGGATTTCAAAGATCTGTTTTCTCAAGTAACCTCCAGATTTTGAATTCGACGTGGTTGGCCCAGCATTGGTCCCAGTGACTGATTCTATTCCTAAGCGAATTTTTATGTAGTATTAAGAGTTAAAAATGTATTGGTCGAGCATGAGCTCAAGGAAACTATTTAACAATATTGTATAAATACTCTCTCACCAAACAATCTTCATGGTATAAGGAGGAAGAGACCACAACTGATTTTATGGGGTTGCCCTTCCTCATGTGGTCGATATATTCGGAGTTGTTCTGTTCTGGGTGCAATGCTACTTCGACTGCCCGAAAGATCATTCAGGCAGTGATATGGAAGAGGATAATATATATCCCCATGAAGTAAATACATGGTTGCTTAGAACAGTATGATGTTTAATTATGGTTAACATTCATTCATGGCTAAAAAAATTTCTGGTTTTTTTTTTTTTTTTTGCTTTTAAAATTTTAATTATGTGGCCGAGAAAATGATAATGATAAATAAAACATCTCCAAATGAACAACTTCAAAAATGGCTGTCGTCCTCCGTCTCGACCCGCTGAGGCCATTCTCAGCCAACTGCGTCGCCTCCCGTCGCCAGAACCCTAGATTCTGTCCTTTGAATTTCCAACAACATCAAAATCGGAGCTCCATAATCGGCACTTCCTTCAATCTTCGCCGTGGTCGGGGCTCAGTTGCCAGTCAGCTAGACAGCGGCTCAGACCCTAACAGCCCTCAAGGTAACCCTACTAAATTCTCTCGCCTTCGCACCATTGTTGAACCAGGTCGATGAAGTGCTCATAACGCCGACTTGTAATTTCTTTGCGTGATCAGATGAAAAGGAGGACAGTGCGGGAGTCAAAGTGGCTTTGTCCATGCTCAGATTCTACAAGAGTGAGTATTCTTCTGGCTCTAACTGCACTTCAGCTGAAATCTCAGTTGATCTTGTTCCTAAAATGAATTGAAACTTCATTGAATTTGGTTGCGGCCAAGCACCAACTCTTTGATTATTTTCCATCCGTAGAAAAAGCCAAACTAGTTTTAGCGGGCTCTGAGCTGCTACAATCATCGTGTCGTCATATGTTTGTTGAATTGGCTGAATGAATTAGTAATGTGGCCGACATTGGATCATAATGTCTGAAACAGGAGAAATTTCGCCTCTGTTGCCAAACAGTTGCCGGTACATTCCGACCTGCAGTGAGTACTCCATGGAAGCTTACAAGAAGTACGGGGTCGCGAAAGGCACTGTCTTGACTGCGTGGCGTCTTTGTCGTTGCAACCCTCTCGGTGATTCCCCTTTATTCCATTCTCACTAACGGAAAAAACTGTTTCTGAGCTTCCAAACGAGGCCTTTGTTTATCAGTGCCCTTTCACTTGGCAGGTGGGTCGGGTTTTGATCCTCCGCGATGGTTCAATGAGGAGCGCCCTAGTCCTGAGGAGTGAAACTCCAGCAGTGAGGTTTTCTAATTTGAAAGGCCCAATTAATCTGCTTTCCACAATCAAGTAATCAGATTTGACAACTATGCTCGCTCTTCCATCTGTTTCTTTGTCTAGATGTCTCCTGTATATTTGGTGCTGTTAAGATTCGTTTCTGTTATGAGCTTTGAGTTAGAAGTTTGCTTTTTTCATAAACATTTTGATGTATCGTATTCGTTTTTCTCTTCTCCAAAACCGATTCTTCGATTGTTTTCCAAGGTAACAGCTTGACTGAGTGCTTTGATCAATCCCCTCATTCGAAGGAAAAACAAAAGAAGAGACCCAGATGAAATCAGGATGAAGGAAAGACATACATCGTCAGCTTCATCCACAGGAAGTGGCAAGATTCAAGCACTTTCAGTTGCAGGGGCTGTTCATTTTCAGGTACTAGTGGTAATGCAAAAGTGAAATCTATGTCGCGGTAATCTACATTACCGCTATCATGTAATGTGCCAAATGCAATCTTAGGGAGTTGAGATTCATATACTTTCAATTTAAGACAAGTATACTGAATGTGACTTTAGACAACTCGATTTATGCATACCAGACCATCCAGATTTTTAAACACCTGGCTCGACCCGATGTTCAAAGGAATACCTCTATTCGGTGTGCTTGCTGCAGAGGATCCGCTCTTTGCTGACGGACTCGTTATTCTGCGGCTCCTCATGTTAACTTATCAGAGTGAGATGCATTGGTAGGACACCCAATAAGTTATGGACCTGTGGGCTAGACGGCGGGAGTGATCTTGTTAGACATTGCATGCGACGTTTAATTATTTTCGAATCCAATGAACTTGGAAATGAATCCCCTCACCGTTAGATCTGCCGATGGTCCCCTACTCAAATGGCAGTGCATCTGATGGCTCTCGTATATTATTTTTAAATATTTACATGTACCTGTGTGATTTGCAGCAATGATTGGGTAGTAGTAAGTGGGAGGTCAACGGATTGTTTTCCAATTTGCCAAAATTGTTTATAGGAATAATGGAATCGATCGACGTCCCAACTTTGAAATCCGATTTCATATGATATATCTCATAGAATCCGATTCTATCAATACTTTAAGACATCTAATGGTTGCTTGACAGGCTATTATCGTCATGCGTGTCACATGCCGGAAGGACGAATCCGAACCACTTCGAAGTGCCAAACCTGATTGGATCCCAAATCAACTGCCACTAATAATCTGAAATATTGCTCCCTGTATTTTAATCAAGTAAACGCATTATGGTGATACTGAGATAATTTATTAATGCCGACATGTAGTTATAAACAATGAAAATGGTGGCGTTGAATGAGAATGGCCCAAGGAAGAAAAGGATGAATTCCAAACATATGTTCTCATAAGAAGAAAGCCAGAAATATCTCGTTCTACGATACATCGAATGTGGCGCGCATCGTGTCCAGGAATTGCATACATCCTAGATGCTTGGTCGATTTGATTCAAGCCTTTCATGCAAACTTCTGCCTTTTCAACATACGAACAGAGTACGATAAAGACGTCACCACGGAAATTTATCGGATGACAATCAAGATAAGGTAGAGTTGTCCTTAGGAATCCGGAAATAGCACAGCTTGCCTTATTCCCCACCCACCCAACAAAGCATTATCCTCAACCCCAAAACATTGAGGTGGAAATTTGTCGAACTAATAAAGGATTTATCACTGAAAATATCTTGCCAAATACATCTCTATGGAACATAGTAGAACATCGGGCTGCTTTTCTAAGTCAAGACTGCTATACCTCTGTTTGTGGAATTAAATCGATTAGATGGACCGATTCAAGGACCTCCTCGAGGAACAGGGGCCAAGGCCTCTTACAGTCGATCTCTCCTCCATGGATTTTGCTCCTTCACCGGAATGCACACACCCATGCAATACCAAGCAATTTTTAGCCCATTATGCTAGCCATCAATGTTAGCTAAAATCAATGGTATCGTATTCGCGTATATCTCTACATGCTTCTCCTCGGTGTTAGCTGAAATCCATGATAACATATTCTGTTTCATCTTCAAGCAGTTGGCAGAGGTGGATCTTAGTTGGGAATTCAGATTGGAATAATGTACCTGAAAAACAGATTACCAAACCAAATTAGTTTCTAACACAAGGACAACGCCTCAGTATGGAATCAGTAGTAAACCTTTCAAAGAACCAAGGCTACCAGAAAGGAAAATACCAGGATTTGTTCAAGGTTCCCATAGGATTCACGAGATCGAGCATCAATCCCTACGAGTGCGGGCCAAGAAACCAAATATGATGGTCTT
This sequence comes from Punica granatum, assembly GCF_007655135.1. Lineage (NCBI taxonomy): Eukaryota > Viridiplantae > Streptophyta > Magnoliopsida > Myrtales > Lythraceae > Punica > Punica granatum. Next base: position 948,554 of record NC_045127.1, on the reverse strand, counting down.
GGATCCTCTCTATGCTGGTTTCCAACACGAGAGGGCGAAAATGATTCGGCCCTTCCAGCCCTGCAATAGCCAGCGGATATCCTCATCGATCAGAAAGTCCTTGTGGTAGTTCAACCTTACTCGATCACTTGCCCTCTGCACGATCTCCGGATCGAATGGCACCTGGACAAACCCAGCCCGCATGTCCCGGACCTGCCACTGCTTGTACGTCTCTGGCCTCTCAACTCTCTCCCACCCCTCGCATGCTATTACATTCAAAGCCTCCCTCCCAAAGATCTCCTTCTCGATCAGCATCCTCTCCAGATTCTCTCTAGGAACAAGAGTCTCGAGCATATCAAAAAGGGCCGAGAAGTGGAATAGAGCCTCCCGAAATCGTGTGACAAAGAAGGGGGCATTGTAGGAACCATTTACAATCCCATGGATGAAGATATCGGGATTGATCTTCCTGATCAAGTTGAGGACCATGTTTCTCGGGCTGTCCACAGCAACAGTCTCATCGAGCAGGTTCTTTGCCCGGTACAAACAGTTGACCACAAGAAACTCGTCCCTGTCGATTTTGAGCTCTTCCACTTTAATTGTTTCCCACTTCTTTGCTATCGCAGTGTACTCAAATGGGACACCGAACTTCTCCGCATACGCCTTGAGCCGATGGCCCGTCTCCTCCACCCGCTCCGCTGGCCTGAACCCAGGCTGGGGGAACTCAATCCCAGTGATTCGAATCCTGGGCGGGCCCCCTGGCCTCATTGACAGTCGCTGTATCAGCGTGGGCCACTGGAATCCATAAAGGATCCCGAAATCGATTATATGAATCCTCATGGAATCTGCTGCTGCATTGATTATAGTCTTGTTCGACACAAAGTTTGACAGTTTCCTGAATGGGCAGGCAGCCAGGAAGAGATGGTACGCTTTCAAGATATCAGCAGCAGCAGTTCTCTTACTGATGAGGCCTTTGTAGATCTGACTTCCCGTACCAGCCAACCTGGCTTCAAGTCCATCACCGAGACAGTGCGCCAACCTCTGGTTCCCATCCCCGAAAGGAGACGCATGCTGCCTAATCTGCTTTAGGAACTGGCTTGTGCTTGTTCGATCATCAGTAGCAACTGCCTGAGCACAATTAATTAATAGCGTTCTCAAGTCCACAACCTCCTTCTTCCGGCCGTGCTTCTTTCCCCTCCCTTTTCCTCCATCGAGCTCTTTAGGTTGTCCATTCTGAAGCATGTTTGGGTTTGTCCCATTTTTCAAGGCCTCTCGAAGAAGTGCCAGGTGGTTCTTACCTCCACTGTGGTTGCACAGAAGGACGGCATCAAACATCTCTGATCGAACGATTGGTTCAGCAAAGACAGCTGCTTGCTTGCTACTTCTCTCCTCCTCCATGTCTCCTTCCTCTCGCTGAGGACGATTCTTCCTTCCCCGTGACCCATTTGGGGAGTTCAAGCACTCAACCTCATCGCCTCTCTCTACCTTCACTAGACCCTCATCATGTTTCACTTTCAGGTTCCGTGACAGAATTCCCTTCAACTCTATATTGTCAAGGAACCCGTTACCACTAGGAAGGAACTTACTAGCTTCCTTAACCCCCTTCCTGAACTGCCAAACCAACTGGCTCTCACTCGCTAAATCAGGTTCCTGGAGAATGCTGCCCGGAGAATCCACGAGCCCATCTACCCTACTAAATGCACTGTTCGACGGGCTGTAAGATGACTGAGGTGTTGATCCATAAGTTGAAAAATTTCTAGCTACTGAGATCCCACTATAATTGTACTGATACGGATTCGAAAAATTGCAAGAGAACTCGTCGTCTGGAACTTCACTGGTTGGATGTGCAGTATGGCTACAGCTCGGGATGACTTCCGGTGAGGGAGGATACTTTTTTCCAATAGCCTCATAGAGCGATTTCTCAGCAGCTTGGAGGTCCAAGGAATCTTGAAGCATGCAGGTCTTCTCCTCCATATCTTCTTCCATCAGCATCTGCCTTATGTAACTCAACATGGTATCGGAGAAATCGCAATCTTCCGGGAACTCCTCCTGCGCCCCACTCGAACATGGGGGTAGACTATCCCGAGTCATCTCCGGAGGATGATATTGGATTCCTCCTCGAAAACCATTGTCCACAGAGGCATTCCCGAACCTCGGCACCGCTGCTAAGGTCTGATCCGGGAAAAAGGGAAGAGGTTGATTATTACTGAATGAGATTCCATTCACCGCAACTGGGAACCCGCGCAGCCGAGGATCCATACCCATGTATTCCTCTACTAGGACACGGACTGAAGCGAAAACGCAAAGCAGTCCAAGCCCCAAATACTGACTCTTCGCTCAGGGCTTCAGGGGCAGCTCCCTTTAACTGATCCCCAGAAAGAACTTCTAGATGCCTTAAATGCTTAGCCGAGCCGCACTTACTATTTGATTCCGGGTCTCAGACTTTTCATGAATCTATGGCATCAACTTTCCGACGAACTGGCAGCTAACATACAGATTGATAATGAGAGCTTCCGCAGGATTCTCCCAAGGAAACCAACTTTGCAGGTTGAAGGGTCCAAAACTAGCAACAGGTAGAACAAGATGAAAACTCAGTAGCCTAATAAATCAAAAGGAACAAAAGAATTGGAGCTGAAAAGCCTCAATAGATATGATCAAGATTCCAGGTAAAGGAATTTCCTTTACAAAAAAATCAAGAAAGGAACCCCGACAAGATTTATTCTGCCCAAAACCAGCGAAGAAGAAGAAGAAGACACGAGCTTACCCCAACAGAGAAAAGCAAAAGCCCCCAGGCCCAATCCACAAGCTCCCTCACAGATAGAGAGAGAGCGCGTGGAAAGATGCCAACTTGAAATAGTAACCAGAAAAGAGAGAGAGAGAGAGCGAGAAAATGTTTGTGGAGAAACCGAGAATGAGACGACCCCTTCGACTTTAAAAAGGCCAGCCTAAACTTGAAGACTGGTTTTACAGCATCCTATCGCTTTTGACTGACGTGATTATCCGTCCCATAAGCCATCAAGGATTCACAGTGTTCCGATATTAGTCGAATGAAACCCGAATATTTTCAAATCGGCAGAGGAATAAATAAAAATTCCATTGACAGCCATCATGAATGATGGCCTAGTGATTCCAAACTCACTCACATGTGATTTGGAGATCTTAAGGTCTCGAGTTCGAATCCCCCGGGAGACATATGCTAGGGTGAGTTCTTTGACTTTGGCCTGGGGTTATTTTCGACTTCTGTGAACTATACTAGACTACTGGTGATGCTATGCTGATGAGGCCAGTACTTGCGCTGGTTGTTCAGTTGGTCTGATATGTCCACGGTTGAACACGAGAGCCCGAACATTGCGTAGCGGGGGGCGGCAATGTTGCCATCACTGCTGCTCACCATATTACTTATAAAAAAAAATCCATTGACGTCGACGCTTTGCACTAATATGTTTAATGTTCGTTTTTCTAGGTTCTCCAATCTCTTTTATCGTTAAATTTTCGAGAGATTATATTGAAAAAACTTCACAAAAGTTCGTCGATAGTAGTAGAATTTCTTTTTTAGCTCGAGTATAGTGGTAGATTTTTTTTTTGCACGACAAATCAATGAATTTCTATTAATAACAAAAACGAGTATAAGGTAAAATATTCAAGAGAAAGATTACAATGACAGAAAAATACAATAAACCTACCTACCGAATCACTGCAAAAGAAAAGTATAATGCGACAGAAACACACTCAATAAACACAGATACAGTTGTAGAAATCCTTTCAGTTGTTATATGTCTGTTACTAACCTCTTGCAACAACTCTATGTGGACCCCAATCAATACTAGGAAGCGGAGTCTATACTGTAATCCGTATAAAGGCTGCTACTGTGGGAAGACAGAGGAGTATGGCAAAGAGGGGTCTTGAACCAGTTGCTGGCGCCGGAACCTTCACATATCGCAACATCTAGATATAATCCATCAATCAGCCCAAAACAACCCACTTCCTACACCATTAAATCATAAAAATCCAACTTTCTTGATCGGTTCAAACCAGCGATTATCTACCTAGACAATAAAACCAAATCAGCGAGGCTATCATGATTGGTTCAAACTAGCTACTATTTTCAAGGAGCCAAGACCTGCCACATATCAATGACAAAAGAAAAAGCAAAGCCAAAAAAAAGTTGATTGTTGCAGGAGGGAGGTATGATCAGTTAGACTAGTGGTAGGCGGAGATGTTGTCGCATGGGAGGCGAAGAAACCGTAGACGAGAAGTTGTCACCGGAGGAAAGGAGAGAGTCGATCAAACAGGCGGTGGCGTTGGAAGGGGACGCTGTCACTGCATGGTGTTGTCATTTAATCAAATGGACAGTCAGGGAGGTTCGGTCGGATAGCATTTAGGTTCAGGTAGGGTCCGAGTCTGGTCGGGGTCGTTCATGCCGATCAGAGGCACGATGGTTGACGACTTCCCCGTTACCGCGGATTTGATCAGAGGGGGAGAAGGCTCGACTACTGGAGGGGAGCGAGAGATTGCCACCATACACACTGCGTCAAAAACGGAGATGAGGGGGAGGAGGACCGCTACGATTGCTGGGACGCCATCAAAGATCGCTTTCACCTCGAATTTAAGGGCGGAGTTGTGGGCTGACGAGCCCACCGTTGAGGAGCATGCGGAGGAGGTCGCCGTTGAAGAGCATGTCGAGGAGGCCGTCGTTGAAGAGTCTGCCGATGATAAGTAGCCCATCGAAAACGTCGTCAATGATAAGACTGTCGTGGGAGGCTACAAGCAGGTCTGGAGTTGAGAATGTGGACGACCAGTGAGTCCACCACTGGGATCCGCGACCGAATCCAAAGACTGCCGATGAGAAGATGGCAACCCCCAAAAACACCATTACCGTGTCTGAAGAAAGGATGTAGGGAGAGGTAAAGAGGGAGGGAGCCACCGAGAATGAAAACTACCGAGAGAGAGAGGATGGCTCTAGTTTTTCAATCCCGATGGCGGTGATGCTGGACGCGTAGATGAAGGTTGCTGGATTTAGAGTTTTTGTTGTGTTGGTTACAAAGAGGAAAAGGAAGAAGAAAAGCTAAGAAAGACGGGGGCAACTTTTTCAAATAGCTGTAGTAGAATTTCTTTTGAGAAAAGCAAAGATAAACGATTTCATGTAGCAAACTTTTGAGACTTTTCTCAAATATAGTCTATACTTTAAAAACTTTCCAAAACAATCTAACGTTTCATTCATAGTTCAATCTATTCTACAGTCAATTTTCAGTAAATTATTGACGGGAAATCTATCATGGCATATTTTTGGACCCACATTAACATATATATATATATATATATATATATATATATATATGTACAATTCAAAATATATATAAAAAAACCCACCCATGGTGTCTTATTGAGGGTGGTGCAGCGGCTATTACCCCTTGAATGATGTCATCGTGAACACATAATTCGTCAACCGACATCATCTAGGGGTGATGCCAGCCGGTGACCGAGACTGCAATCGCCACCACCCTTGGCAAAGCATGTGTCCCCAACAAGGGTCGGGTAGGTGTATTTAATTTAATTTAATTTTTTATATTTTATAAATTAAGCATAAATAATATATTAATGTTTAGTATCAAAAAATGCCTAATGTCATATTTTTCGTTAATTTTGGATAGAAAATTGATGTAGATTTAGGACGGAAATGAAATGTTAAAATGGCGCTGAAATTTGTTAAATAATAGGCTAAAATTGAGAAAAAAAAAATCAAATATTAGACTACTTGAAATTATTTAACAGACAAGTTTTTCTTTTTTTTTTTGATTTCCTCATAAGGCGCTTTTAAATGCATGCGGTTAGGCGGGGGAAAAGCAATATGTGCCGTTGATTCCCTCCTCCGTCAAAATGTGGGGTCCCACCAGGAGCAAACAGCCTGTCCGAAACAAATCATGCCTGAAAAAGAGATTTGTCCTGCTCCACATCAATTTACTGTAGAATTTTCCCAACTGCTCAATCAGGAATAGCCACGTGTCCGTATAGAGGGACAGCCTAAGCACGTGTCACCCTACCGAAGCCACCGTGGCTGGGAAGACGACAATATTATGCTGGGTCCACCATCCCGATCAACCGGATGCGGGCGAGCGAGCACTCTCGTTTTCAGCCTTCTACCTTTACAACCAGCTGCTAGGAAAAAATGCCATACATAAAAGAGAGTGCAAAGTAATGATATACTTTAGATGGTTATGAGATATAAGATTTATTGACTATTTTTATATTTTTATTAGTTATTTATGATTATAATTTATATTTTATTATACTGAGTTCATATATCTTATTTATAATCGAAAAATATATTATATATATAATATATATGGTCAGTGCTCATTCAGCAAAAGGATACGGTCAGCAGTCACCTTAGATAAGGACTTTATCTCTAGCTTGGACCATAGCACGATATCTAGGTCGTCCAACTTGACCAATAATGATGCCAGTTTAGTTCCACGCTCTCTTATATAAGCCAATCCGACCTCATATAATGCCAGTGATTGCGATAATTTTTTGTCATACACCACTGGCCATAAACTAGTTTTGTATTCGTATCCTCCCGTTGCTAAATGCATGGCAATGAAGCCTTCCCTTTTTGCAGCCCATGAATACAATAATATGAGGCATAGCCATAACCGACGCTGGTGACAAGTTTCCATATATCTATGCATTCAAGAGAGAAGAGGAAAAAAAAACATAATAATAACCATAATATAATTCGTTAGAGGTTGTTTTGGGGAAGGGGGAGCCACGTATTGGAGGGTGGCACGGCAGAGTTGTCTCAGATGACATATATATAAATATATGGAAGGCACATTTGCAAAAGGGCGTTGGGACAAGAGAGTGAAGACGAAACCTCTATTTTTTTTGTTCTGATGAAAAAGTAGTGAAGAGAACGGAGACGACGATTAAATTAAGAAGAGATTCGAGATATGAGACCACATAAGACGAGAGACACGGGAGGGTGTGGTGTTAGGTTCTCTCTCTGTCTCTGTCTCTACCTCTGTCTCTCTCATCACAATCCGTTCATTCTAAATCGAATCCATGCATGAGACTACTGCTAATGATAGTGTGGACTGCGTGGAATGGTGTAAGGGAAAAGATGGATATATATGGAGTGAGGACTGAGTCGACTGACCGACCGAGGGAAGAGTTCCTTTCCATCGTTGGTTGCCTCTCTCTCCCTCTCTCTCTCACTACCGTGTCATACGTATTCCCAGTGCAATCCTTACGTGTGCGTGACGGGGTCTTTCATTTGACACTTTAGGATTTTCTTAGAAGAATTTTCCTCCCAAGTTTTTTTTTTTTTCCTTTTGTACATCCCCTCATATCCTGAAGATTAATGGATTTTGATTGATCCTGCATGATCGAATTCGTTCGGCTCATTAAAAAATAAAACTCTCTCTATTCGCAAGACTTAAATTCCTTAAATCTTGCTTACAAAAAATATAAGTGTCAAACCACTTGAATCAATCATATTTGTCGTAGCCCCGATTGATTGGATATATATGCTTAACTAATGAATGATTGTTTTGAGCGTAAACCCTGATATTCAGAACCCTAACGGATACCGACTAATTCAGTTCAAGTCGGGTCGATTCACTTGTAGAGTAAATCTCTCACAAAGTGAATTTTATCCGTTCACAATATTCAAACTCGAAATCTTATTTAAAATAAATAAACGCTAAAGAACCAACCCACATGGGTAAGTTTAATCATTTTTCTCTCCATATGTTGTCTAACTTTTTTATTGAAATATAGTGCACTTGTCGTGAATCTCTTTAAGTACGCAAGATATATGAAGATATTCCCACAACCCATTATGGAAATAATTCAATAAAAAAGGAAAAAGTTGTTTAATTTATCGATGGCTTCGGCCTCTTTTTTCCATCCGAAAAATCAAACAAAAAAAATTCAAAGCATGGAGTAGTAAATAAATCGAGATTATTCTATTGATTGGTACCACATGTCCCCCAGCAAACACTATGTCCAAACATGCTTCAACCTGTCCCAGTTTCCAGAGAATTCAAGATCTCATGCATGCTAACTTATTAACACTACGTTTGGTTTGTAAGTAATATTTTAAAATAAAATTATATTGGTGTAGAGAATTTATTAATTATGAAGTTGTATTATAATAGAATAGTATAAATATTTATGTATAAGGTCCACCTTTTGACTTTATATGAATTATTTTATTTTATTATGAGTAGAATTAAATTAAATAAAATCTTACTTATAAAATAAACGAGCCAACTTGTTGCCTCTTCTTGGCTTAGGGTGAATGAAATTTAATATACAAATTATGAATAAATGTGTAAAACTAAAAAGACTCACTAGAAAGTAGAAAAGAGAAGGGATAAAATATTAGCTCTTAAACTCATAAGGAAAGTTCACAAAAAAAAAAAGCCCATGTGGAAATTAACACCTTCTTTTTGGGATTTCTCTTTTTCTTCATGCGTGCGTATTCCTCCATTTTACTTTTTGTGGTAAGCTGTTATTATTATATTATATTATATTATTTTCCGGTTTAGGCGGGCGGGAGTTGGACACCGAACGAACCAATGGGCAAACGACGACGTAAAAGGTGCAAAAGAGAAGACCACCAACGTGCATTGTGTACGCTCTCCCAAAACATTTTCTCCACCAATAATCTAAGCCCACTCCCCATCCCTCCCATGTACTTGTCGTCATGTTCATATTGTACCAGGCACAGTTTCATAATCCAAGAAAGCCTAGTCGTACTTTTAGCGGGTCTCATAACATATTTTATTGAGAAATTACCTCTTTCCCCTCTCTTCCAATTGGGTGTTCATATAGTGGAGCAGATTCCAAGTGGCCGTCTATGCCCTCCGTGATTCTATCTTCTCATCAATTAGATCACAACAAACGGAGGACAAGTGTCAATCACTCGATTAATTATAATACTTACTCATCACATCATTGTGGAGTAGAATTATTTGAAACATTCTAATTAAACTTGAATCGTTACGTTGAATATTTGATGGACTAACATTTACAAAAATGGTCTATAAAATTTACAATTAGATGTCGATTATCCAATACTAAATAAAAGAACTCGTAAAAAAAAAGTAATAAATACAAATATCACTCCGCAAGATAGTGGGTCATAGTCCAACTAAGAAGTATATCACAAACAGTATATCTAATATCTAATATTTTCTCGATGTTGTATGAGTTTTGACTCCTCGATTATGTACTCCTTGCATTTGGAAAAAAGAAATCGTATTTATTTGTGCCAGAGAAGAGATTGATAATAAGTCGGGCATGAGCGATGCCGCAACGACTGTACAGCTCGTGAGCTTTGAGGGTTTTTCCATATGGGCTGAGAAGAGAATTTCAGCGTTGGGCCGATCCAAGATCCTGGGCCACTGAACTGGGCATACAAGATTTGCCCAGATTTGCCGTAGTTTATGATTTGATGACTGTATTTTTTTATCTCATTACCCTTCCACCAGATGCTCTTATAGTGTCATGTTTGCAGCATCAAACTGTCATGTTTTAGAGAGACAGTGCTTGAAGCAACGAGAACATAATTTCCCGAAAGATCTTGGTTCTTGGCTCTATATGATATCTTCCATAGGCTCAATTTAACCTCATATGGCATGCTATATCCGATAACTTTGTGATGATGGCATCAGCAATAACAGAACCGTAGCATCGCAGGAACTTTTAGCAGCGTGTATGCTACTTATAACCAATAAAAGTCATCAGTTACAGAAACAGGACAAAGTTGAAGACGATTTCTACAATGATTATACCTTGCCGAATGCTTCCACCACTCTGCAAGCCTTGAATTGTAGTAACTTATCAGTCTGGCTGAGCATAATATATCTTACAGAGGCCAAATCTGTACATGCTCTGCGAACGGCCATTATTTTTGCTCAGATAAACTCATCAGGAAGATCGTTGGCTCAAGGGATTATATTAGCCTCATTGACAGGATTTTTCGATTTCTTGAACGAGAAGAACCCAGAAGAGCAATCCATGGACCTCAACTTGACCAGCAAGAACAGCAAGATCCCACATCCGAACCCGAGAGCGGCACTGGACCCGGTCAAAGATACAGCAGCACAGACCAACATCACAAAGGACTCCTCCTTCGAGTTCATGTCCCTGGAAGCCATTGCGAGCTCTACCCCAGCAAACAGCAGCAACACCCCCAGAATCCCAATAGGGAACTGGCTCAGAACCCGGACAAAGGAGTTACCAAAAACCAGCCCCAGAAACAGCTTCCCAAGCCCGAGGAACACAACAGATAGACCGGTTCGTGCCCCGAACCGGTACTGGCCCGCAAGGCCGCCAGCCCCGTGACACACCGGCATCGCCCCAAACCAGCACCCAACAAAGTTCATTAACCCAACACTGACAGAGACCGAGGTTGCAGATAGTTCCCTGTCGGGGAACAGGTCACCCGACAGTTTGCAGACTGCGATGACCGAGTTTAGCACTGACAGCGGGATCTGGGGGACAGCAGCCCTGAAAAATCCAGTCTTCCAATCATCCCAGGTGATCTTCAGCACATGGAGCTTCGATGGCCCAAATCTGATGTCCTTGAAGATCGAAGGGTCGCGGACGAAACAGATCACTAGCCCGAATAGGAAAACCAAGAGGGCCGACGGTATCGATGAGAGGATCCTCAGTCTCTGCTTGATGCGATGCTTCGACTGGCTTAGCTCAAGACTACCGTCAGTATCTTCGATCGAGCTCGAGCTCGAGCTCGAATCAGTATCGCCAGCTCCAGTGGACAGGAGTAGAAAGAGTATGGAGGCCAGGGCGAGGATCAGACCGTCTAGCCCGAGCCACGACCGGGGAGAGCCAGACTTTGATGCCGCGAAATCTTGTTCGTACCGAATGTATTTGATCGCGGAGAAGGCAAAGGAAAGGCCCTGAGAGAGCTGAACTCCACGGACGACGGGCTGGGGGATGTACCTGTGAAAGTAGCCGAAGTTTAGGGGTGCTAGTGAAAAAAGAAGACAAATTATGGTGCTCTATATGCATAATTTAGGGAAGCTAGTGAGAAAGAAGACAACCTAACGGGCTCTATATGCATAAGAGCAATAATACGGGGACCACCTTTTTTTTTTGCAGTTGACCTTTCAGAACCTGAGAGGACACCCAATGATTGATTACCTGTAGAAGAAGGACATAAGGCCGGTGGCACCGAGGACGAGGAGGACGGCGGCTGTGGAAAGGCCCGCGGCGGCGATCTGGGAGACGGAGAGGTGGGGGGATTCGGAGACGGCGACGGCGGCAATGGACTTCATAGGCTGGACGGGCATGGGGACGCCGAAGAGGAGGCCGGTGGCGATGTTGTAGAGGGCGGTGAATATGAGGGTGGTGCTGAGGTCAAGGTGGGACACTAGAGTCAGGGTCAGGACTATGGGTATGTAGGTCCCGAGGTCCCCGACGGCGCCAGACATCTCCGAGGAGAGGGGGTTTCTGAGGCGTAGGTTGCGGCGCCACCACGGCCCGCGATGCTGGGGGAGGAGCGGGGCGGTGCTGATACCGTTGCTGGACGGGTCTTCCATGATTGCGGGAGCTGAGGTTGAGCGAGTTTGCCCTCTGCTGCTCTCCTTTATCTTCTAACTATGAATCTCATGACATGATAAGCCTTGTAATAATGAATCTGATGGAGGAGCTTGGGCCGAGATAGCATCAAAACCCATACCTGCATTGGGCCGAATGATATAAAGATACATCGACTCAATAAGATGGAGTGAACTTCTTCGGGTCATGGGTTGATCAACCACCATTCCCATAGGCCCATGCCCGTAACTAAGGGGGTGTTTGGTTTCAGAGTAAAAAGTGACTTTGATTTTGATTTTAATTTTGATTGTGGAAAAAAACAAATGAGATGATATTATAAATTTGACTTAGGAAACAGGTATTTTTGTTGTGTAGTGGGTAGAGTTAAAATCAAAATCATGATTTTAAAATCTGATCATGAAACCAACACAGGCCCTAAGAAAGGTTCTCGTGGGAACCGCAAAAAGGTAGACTTTTTGGTGTCAAAGAATTTGTTCTTTTTGTGTTTTGTTTCAAAGCAAATAATGATTCGATTCAATGATTGCCTTTCACCATAACAAAAAGAGTTGTTGTGTGATTGGATTAAGATTTTAGGCGAACCGCTTATCCTTTTAACGTAGGCCATATATATGTTGGAAAAAAAAGTACGATCACTTTTAATGTGCAGGTGAATGAGCGAATGATAGATAATGGTTGGAATTAAAGAAAAAAAAAAGAATTTGGCATTCGAAATTGATATAGGATAGCTAGAATATTCCTTATAAAAAGCTAATGTGCAAAAAATCAGAAAGGTGACAAAGCCCTTTTGACTGAGGAGGAGTTAAAGACGAACAACAAACATGATTTGACATGATAAAATAAATTGCTGATGGGACCGTCTCTCTTGTAGCCGTTACAAACATCACACCACCGTTTGCCAGCGTCATAAATTCTTTTTCAAAATTTAATATTCCACTCCCCCTCCCTTTTTCCAAAAAAAAAAAAGAAGTTAAATTAAATTAAATCAAAATAGAAACAAATTCGACCGTTAGAGCTCTTATCCCATCTCTACTCTTGCTTGTTATCTCCCCCTGTTTCCCGTTCACTTCTTCACCGAACCAGAACAACGGGAACAAGGAGTTCCAACTTCCAAGTTCGTTTTGCTCAGAAACTCTGACAATGGAAGCTAGCTATGCCTTCACGGAGGAAGAAATGGCAGTGAACGAGCATCTTGGATACCCGAAAGCATATGCGAAGCTCTGCAGAGGCAGGAGCACCGGGCCTTACAGCCTTGGCCCTCCGTTCACTTTCACACCCTACGCTCCGCAGCAGGATGAGGTGATGATTTCTTTGTCCAGATTGAATCCTCAAGAGCTCAAATTCATTACTTCCTTTTATTGATCGAAAAAGGTGCGATATTTTCAAATTATGGGTCGAGTGAAAGATTTGATTTTGATTCAATTTTTGGGGAGTGCAGCTTCTGAAAGCAGAGGAGTTAGAGCTGATGTTTCAGATAATTGATCCCAAAGCGAAACCAACTGCGAAACCGAAGATCTTCATCAGCCTTCTGTGGAAGCAGCTCAACCACTTAGGGTAAGCGATATGATACGATCTTTCACAGATGTGAAATTTTTGTCTGTAAAATGAGACCTCGCAATTCATCGAGGGAGAAATGAAATGAAGTGCCTGATTTTGATTTGTGTTTCTTTGGATGCAGAAATGCCGGGTTTGATCCTGCAGTGATCAGGGTGGACCCTTATGGGAATGTCCTCTATTTCCATGCTGATTCAGCCTCTCCTCTTGCTTGGGACATTGATCATTGGTTCCCATGCTCGAGTACTCTTCTTGCTTGTGCTTCGATTTCTGCTGCCTATGCTATTCGTATCGGATTTCAGTCTAATATCTCATATGCAGACTAAAATTTCTAACAACCACTTATTGGGTCGTGTCGTTTCAGATTTAAAATCAAGCACATGTAACTTCCTGCTAGACCTGAAATTATAACACCATGCTGGAATGGATTATGGTAATGTCGGGTCCGAAATGCCATCTTTTTCACAGTTTCTAGTGTCGAAAATTTTCAGGAGGGGGATTGACTGTTCCAAGCAACTTGAGGATACTGCAATGGCAAGCATGCAAGAGAAAGCACAACAAGCTGGAATTCCTCATCCCCTGGTGGGACTTCCAGTTAGGCATCTCTGTGAACCAGTTCCTATCCATCTTTGCCTCTTCAAACTCTGATTTCAGGCAAAGGGCCTTCCCCTACCTGTTCTCCGAAGGTGAGAACGAGGAAATAAACCCTTCTCAGTCGGTAAATGGGCATTCTTTCCCTCACCACTTCATCGAATCAAAAGAGAAACTTGGACTGGCACCCGCTGCAATTGTGGTCACACGAAGGGAGTCTTCTCCCCGTGATTATTCAGTCTTGAAGTCTTTGGATCACAATAAACAGCTGTGGCCTCATCAACCTGCAATTGGTAAGTATCTAAACTTGTCTTCTTAGATTTATTAAGCTTCAGTCATATTTGGTAATCGATTTCTTTGTTGCAGCCTCAAGGAAAGGGAAACCGCTGAAGGAAAACGAGAACCCCAATCAAGGAACGAGCACGTATCAAGCGATAGTGATGGCCCGAGATTCGCTCAAACAGAAGGAGGAGTCAAAGAAGTTGCAGGCAGAACTTCAGGAGCTCGATCATGAGGTGACCCATATGAAGAGGAAGAATGAGGAGGAGAAGGTAACGATTCAAGACCTCGAGTTGGCACTGATAAAGAGAAGGAGACGGGCCGAGAAATGTAGGAGGCTAGCGGAGGCTCAGTCCTCTTATCGGACCATGCTCGAGAAGATGATCCGTGATGCTATGCACCAGTAAGGGTTGCGTTCAGATTAGAGTTTTCCATATTTTACAGTCATTCAGGATTTGAATTAATGGATTTTCTTTTTGCTGCAGGAGTGTTGTCTATAAGGAACAGGTGAGGCTGAATCAGGCAGCAGCGAATGCTCTCATGGCGAGGCTTGAAGCACAGAAAGCGATTTGTGATGCCTCGGAGAAAGAACTCCACAGGATACACAAACAGAAGGATGTAATCGAGAAGCAGATTCGACCCGAGTGGGAGAAAGCAAGGAAGAGATCGAGGGGAAACGAAGATTTCTTGATTAACGGCGAGGAGGAGAACCGAAAGCCAGTGCTCTACTTACCTGGGATAAAACCGAATACTACACCTCTACACAAGGAACTGAGGGTCTTCCTAGAGGAGGAACAAAGAGCTTCAGTGACTCGTTTTTCTCCGGTCAATGAAGGAAAGTCCGAAGGAGGTCTTGATGATGAAGAAGAGCATGAAATCAATGCTGTGAATGAAATCGAGGAGGCTTCCGAGGTGGGACAAATTAGTAGAGGGCGGCGCAGAGAAGGGTTCTTTGCTGTTGTCAAAAAGCCCGATAGAGAGGAGGAGGATGGAGAGACCAGGAAGTTAAGGGGCAAAGAAAACGTCGAGAAATGGCTTGAGATGCTTCTCGAGAATGTTCCCGATGAACCAGCTCCTCAAGAGGAGGATAAAGATCAAAATACATCGACAGCCACTGATGATGACATAATCAAGAACTTGAATATCAAGTACCCTCCTCCTCAGAAGAAGGAGGAGGAGGAGAAGTTTAAGGAGGTCTCGGAAAAGGAATCATCTGAGCTGAAGAAAGACGACGAGATAGTTGAAATAGAATCAACGAAACTGGTGGTTGCAGAAGCTGGGAGCGGAAGGGAGTTGGAAGGAAAAGAGAAGAAAAAGGAGAAGGTGCTGGCGAGATCGGAGAGTGCGAGGACTTTCCGTCGAATCCCGTCTTCTCCTTCCATAATACTGGGAATGAAGAAGGGCGTCGACTGTATTAGGAAGAAGCCTGTGGTCTTCAGCGATGACGAGGGAGACGAGAATTATGCTACGAGGAGGAACTTCCTCAGCTCATCTTTCAAGTCAATCAAGAAAGCCGTAAAAATATGATAAAAAAGCTCCTTGAGCGGGAAACAATCTGTGTGCAGATAAAGAGTACCTTCGTATATCATTTTTTTTTTTTTTGGGTATTGAGATTGGATTGGATATGCTGTGTACTAATAACAGCTTGTTGTATTTGAATATGAGGCGATGTTTACATATGAATTTAAGTTTGATTGAGGGGGTGAAAATAAGAGTAATTAAGAAATATATATGAGAGGATTTGAAAAAGAAAGATAAAAAAAAATAATGATTGTATTGTTGAATTGAGAAAAAAAAATATTGAATAATAAAGAGAGTTTAATATTAAAATATTAATTTAGATAATAAATAAGAAAAATGCGAGATATGATTTAATTAAAATCAAATTTTGTTTTCCTTTGGCTCGTGCATAACTCTACTGGTTTACTCAATCTTCCCTGCAGCAGCTTAACTGACGCAGCTGCTCTGTGTTATCCAGACCGATCAGCTTAGGGTGTGTTTGTTTTTTAAAATATTTTCAACTCAACTCCATTTATCTTTAATTCAACAACACTATCATTATTTTTTTCATTTTTAAAAGTTTTTTAATCATTCAATTTAATTTTTAATATTAAATTCTCTCAACTATTCATTACTTTTTCACAATTCAACATAATCATTTCTTAACCATTACTTACTCTTAACTATACATTACTTTTTTATACTTTTTCTCATAATTCAACAATACAATAATTACAAATCAATTAAAACCAAAACTCAATTCAATTCAACTCTAAATCCAAACGCACTCTTAAACTCCGTTCCATTTAGGAAGACAGCATCCTAAGAGAGAGAGAGAGAGAGAGAGAGAGAGAGAGAGAGAGATTTCATTCAAATCGAAGAAGCGATATAACATTAAATGCGCTATTACATATATGGTACACGCACGAGATCTGACCGGTATCATCAGTACCTGAGGCGAAGAGCGTTTAACCCCTCTACCTTGTACCTAAAAATCTCGAAACTTTTGCGCGATAAATTATTTTTTATCTCTGCCACTCGCGCTTTGACCTCCTCCTCGATCACTTCCTCGTGTAAATATGCTGTGCACTTTGGCTCTATTTACAGTAAAAACTGTAAATTGCTATCTCCCTCATCATGTCCTCAGAAAAAAGGGTAAAACTTATCCAGTTTTCCCCCAATAACCTTCATCACCACAAGAGCAAACTCCATCCCGGAAATGGTGGAAAATCTCTGTATCCCTAACGGAAATTTGCCTCCTCACCACCTTCGTGATAAACTTCACCATATCGTGACACGTTTGGCACATGTATAGATTCTTTGTCACCCAAATGGGAGTCCCAGGAGCAGTATTTATCAGCCCAAATGCAATTGCCAATCTCTCACTGTGCCCACAGAAAATCTCTGCTCTCGAAGCCTCGACTTCATTGCTGGAACTTCTCATCTCCACTCTTTTGTAACCCTCTTCTTCCATTCTATCGTAAAATCCCTCCAAGACTGCGTTTATTTCCTTTATATGAGGATGAAAATCGTCTCCGCTGAGAAAAGCCTGAACCTTCCCTTTCACCTCAATCCAGCTACAACCAGGATCCACATTCAGCCCCCTTTCCCGTATTACCCTTCTCACTCTCGCTACTTCATCCCATTTCCCGCAGTCAGCATATAAATTACACAAGAGAATGTAATACCCGACGCTCTTGGTATCAATCTCGAATATATGCTGAGCTGCAATCTCCCCAAGCCTGATTTCTCGGTGTATTCTGCATGAATTTAGGAGGGCTCCCCATATCGCTGCATCAGGCATTAAGGGCATTTTCTGAATAAACTCATATGCCTCCTCTAATCTCCCAGAGCGACCAAGTAAATCGACCACACAAGCATAGTGCTTGAGGTTAGGAACAATAGAATACTCACTCTGCATGAATTCAAAGTACTCTAAGCCTTCATCCACCAGACCTGACCTAGAACAAGCACATAAGAGCGAGATAAAAGTAATCTCGTCTGGAGACACTCCAGATATCACCATCCGATGGAAGAGATCGAGAGTTAGCTTTCCCTGCCCTCGTTCGGCATAACCTGTCAGAAGAGTATTCCAGGACGCGACATCCTTCGGGTGGGTATTAAACTGGTTCCATGCGAGCCTCATCCGTCCACATCTCACGTACATGTCCAACAGTGCGTTGGGCAAGAACCCACCAAATGCTTGCGTGGTCCTTAGAGCATAGGCGTGAATCTCCTTCCCGCACATCAGGGCTCCAATACGAGAGCATGCTGAGAGGACAGAGATTAAGGTGACAGTGTTGGGCTTCAAGGCAAGCTTCATTTGGCGAAAGAAGATCAAGGCCTCAAAGCACCGGTTATTGATCCGAAGCCCAAGGATGATTGAAGTCCATGATATGACATTCTTCTCGCGAATTGAGTTAAACACTTCTAGAGCCTTGTCGATGCATTTGCACTTGGAATACATGTCAATTAGCGTGTTTGCAACTATGACATAAGAGACGAGCCCCATCCTATCCGCAAGGTCGTGAATCTTCAAGCCTAAATCCAGGCGACCTAAAGAAGCGCAAGCCGAAAGAACACTAGCTATAGTGATCTCATCGGGCATTTCGCGCACTTCCTCCATCTTTTCATAGGTTTCTAGTGCTTTCTCAGGAAGGAAATTATTCTCGTAGGATGAAATCATTGCAGTCCATGAGACCACATCGTTATACTCCATTCTTGAGAATACTTTCTCTGCTTCTTCCCAGAGACCGGCACTCGAGTACATTTGAATCAGCGAGTTGCAGATGGAGACTTCAGTGCCAAAATCCGTCCTCATCACATACCCGTGAATTTCTCTCCCTAACCACTCATCACCAAGAAGCTCACAGGCAGAGATCACACTGGTCATGGTCATCAAATCTGGGTCGAATGAGCACTCGAGCATTGTGAGGAACAACCTCAATCCTTCCAAGCACTCACCATTCTCAAAATACCCTGAAATCATTGCATTCCATGAGATTCTGTCCCTCCTAGGCATCCTATCAAACACCAACCTCGCGCTCGAGAAATCCCCGCATTTCATGTACATGGTGATCAAAGCATTAAGAACATCAACATCAGACTCGAAACCGAATCTAATCAGATGGACATGAATCTCCCTTCCCCTCACCAAGTCTGGAATGCCACCGCAAGTCCTCAGGACACAAGGAAACGTATAAACGTCAGGCCTCACACCGACCCACAACATCCTGTGGTATAAATCCAGAGCCTCATCGAAGAACCCATTCTTGGCATACCCACCAACCATAACATTCCAAGAGAAGACGTCTCTCGCAGCCATTTTACCGAACACGTACCACGCATCACTTATATTGCGAAACCTGACAAACATGCTCAGCAGAGCGTTTCCCAACCTAATGCTCAAATGGGTACCATTGTCCCTCAACACGTAGGAGTACACCAGAGCCCCTTCATCGTAGGCCCTCCTGTACTCGCACGACCTCAACAAAGCGATGTAAGTGTCCTCCTCCACCGTAAAGTCCAATTCTTGCACGGAGTTTAAGTAGCTCAAGGCTTGCTGTAGGTCTCCTCGGAGGCATAGCTGGCACAGGATTGAATTTGGGTTACGGGGACTGGTTGAGCTTTGTGTGCTTAGGGCTGGGAGTACTTGGTACTTTTTGGTGGAAATTTGATGGGGTTGGATATTCTGAGAGCAATTCAGAGTGCTGGCTTTGAGGGTCTTGGTGGAAAGAGGACCGAGGTGGTCTCGATGAAGAGAAATTGGAGATGTTTTAGCAGGAAGAGCCATTTCTTTGAGAACAGAACATCGTTCAGCTGCTTCTCCTTCTCCTTCTCCTTCTTCTTCTTTGTTCGTCTTCTTCTGAGGTTTAAGGCTCTTCGCTTTAATTTCTTCCAATTGCAGGATAACAGACAGAAGAGACTCTGGAATTCAGCACAAAACGACGTCGCTAATAAGATTTTTGGCGCCATTAAGTCTGCTGCTGCTGCTACTACTACTTTTTTTTTTCTTTTTTTTTTTTATTAATAAATGTCCAGAATTAGAATTACCAGGGTAGAAAAATGAACTTCTAATAATACTTATGATTGTTGTAATGGGTAATTTCGATGATTTCCGGGTAGGCCCCGCCAGTGTTCGTTGTGAACTATGTTCGGAACATTGAACTCTTGATTAAAAATTCCAAAAGGTATATTGAAACAGGCTCTTGGGTTTAAGCTGTCATCCACCTTGCAAGCTCATCTCGTCCCCAACAATAAATAACGTTGGTCCAAATTGTTTATATGTTTGGTGGCTGTTCTGGATTTCTTTTTCTTTTTTTTTCAAGAAATGATACAGGAGATGGTCAATAACTACAACCCTCAAACTCTATAACTTGCAACAATTAAATCTAACTCATCGAGATCCAATTGCGATGAACTTCTATACCCGCTCTTTGTTCTACCAGATCAAAACTCGACGGGCCTAAACCGATCAGAAGCATCCACCATCTCGTCTACTCCATCGAAACATTCCTTATTCAGTTGTCTATTCAAGGCTTATGATCAACTGGTCGAGGAGTCACCAGCTGTAGGATTTAAACTCAAGTCGCCCCCAACAGAAGTGCCTCCACTTTCGTTCTGGGCCACGACTGGGATCTTAACGCTCGCCTGCTCCATCTCCTTCTCGAGTTCTTCCTCACGGCGTAAGGCGGTGAATTGGGTGTCCAGGGACTTAGCTGCAGCGAGCCAACCAAGCACAATCACCATTAAGATCCCTCCGAGGTAGGGAGTGGAGTTAGCCAGAGAGCCAAAGGTTAGGATCATGAACTGCTGGATCAGGGCCCCTCCCGACTTGCCTAATGGGTTGCACACAACATCAATTGCTGCTTTTCCTTTCACCTGAAGGAATTTCACAAGCAAAAAAAAAACAAAAAAATTAGTGATGCAATGGAACCCGACCGACTCCATCATTTCCAGGATTGAGCAAAAAATCATCCTGAGTTCATTGCAAAGGCTGCCTAATCTTAAACATGACCTTGACTAAATTCCCTCTGTAAGTCCAAAATGAAGCTAAGTCAATCGCAATCTTGAGTGAAGGTTCAAGCTTAGAGTCAAGCATGAGAACTGCAGTAACTTGAAGATGAGCTTATACCCGTAACTAAATCTGGATTTTAGTTATTTGAAAACTAATAACGGAAGAATTCTCACTGTACTATCACATTTGAGACTAAAGAATCCAGTCAAAGTCAAGAAATCATACAGCCCTCGCTGACAGATTTGCTCATTTCAAACTGGAAATTAGGCTAACAGTGAAAAGGAAAACATAAAAAGAGATCAGCTAGAGTTTTCCAAACCTTGGTGTCCTCATCAAGCGGAATATAAGCCATTTCTTTGCATGGGTCAAACAAGCTGTACTTGGCACTCTTGCTGAAAATGTTCTGCATGGCACCGACATAGACAGCTGCAAGAAGAGGGGTCATCCCAAACTTTGCCAGGGTAGGAGCGAAGGGGTCGCCAAACAATATCAGAGAGAAGAACCCAACTCCCGTCAGAAGCAACACAGTGGGTGCAATCTTAGCAGCAACTCCCCATCCGTACTTGTCGAAGATAAACTGGCTAAGAAGCATCATCGTGAAGGTTGCAATTCCTGTCGCAGTCGAGAAGTCGCCCATGAAGGAAGAGTACTCATTAGGGCTTGGGAACTGCATGGGGGATTGAAAAGAAAGAATTGAATGAATTGGTATGGCAATAAAGATGCAAGAGCTAAAAGACAGTGCTACTTTGTCAAATTCATGCAGCCATCCATGTCAATCTCTGGTTTATATCAAACACATCCAGTTTCCAATAGCGCAAAAAAAACTAATCTAAATTGGATTTGGTTCAAAGTTCAATTGTATTTTATCATGTCAGGTTTGAAACTCTCTCGATCATATTCATGATATTGAATTCTGCCATAAACCAACAGCCTGCAGTACGTGGCTGAAACTAAATTTCTCTTACTTGGGCTTTGAGCTTTGATTTCCATGTAACCTCGACGAGGTTGATGCTAATACCATATGCAACCACCAGAGTGGCGAGGTCCCGAATATATCGGGAAGAGACCAAGAACTTCAAGCTCTCCATCGTTCCCATCTTATGCTTTTCCTGCAAAGTCAAAATCAAGCACAATTAATCCAAGAAAACAATGTGTTAAGAGTTTCTCTGACCTATTTCTTCAAGTTATGTGAATCTCATTACCTTCTTCTTCTTGCTACGGGTTGGAAGAGGAACGAAAGTGTTGACCCACCAGTAAAGGCCACAAATTGCAAGTCCCATCAGAACCACGATGCTCATCATAGCTTTCAACGAGATGGCCCAGCCATCAACTCCAGGGCCAAGATTTTTTCTCAAATTGGAGAAGTACTTCACTGTTCGACCAGAAAATATAAGGGCAACATTCGCGCCAAGCCCAAAGAGGGGATAGAATTTTTTGGCCTCATCAACTGTTGTAATCTGAGGTAAATTGTGATATTAGTATAAGAATGCGAAATTAAAGAAAGAACAATAAGACTTTGATAGTTGAAAAAATCTAGAGGAAATTATGATTATTAGATATTTAGTCTATCATACTATAATCATACAGTTGGTTCAAAGCAAAGAAAAGCAATGTTAGGAGTTAAGAAAACTTAAGACAGTAAACGGTATGCAGTAAGAAGAAATGTAAACCCAGTCGATTAAATCACTGAAAAGAACCTCTGTCAGTGAAGCACAAAGTGCATTTCATCAACATGGGGATAATCTAAAGACATCTTAAAGTAGTTTCACTTGATAAACTACTATAATCGTAAGACTGAACGTACTTTCTGGAGAAAAAACCAATTTGATTAGTGAAAGACTTTTTCCATCAGAAGCTAGAATGCGCAAGCAGATTTCATTACTGAATCTACTAATACTTATCCAATGATATAGACATCACTACTATCATGACTTCGAAATCTACTTTTCAGTTTAACAAACAAAAATATTGGTTGGTCTTGGACGCTGGTCAATGCTGTAAATGATTGGGTTAAAAACCGAATCCAAGCAGGATGCATGTCTTTTGTTTTCATGGAGTTTAGCATAGGCAAATCCATATTTTATAGCTAAACATGGTTAACATAGAGAAGCTAAAGTAAATTTCCTGGTGGCCTGAAAAACTGGACCAAGAGCAGCAAACTCCTTCATTAAGATGTCTCGACATAAACCAGCAAATGAGATACTTCTATTTTGTCTCAAAAATGACAAAGGATTCAATTTCAAGATAAAAGTAAAAGATTGTCACCTGATTGGCAAATCCCCAGAATAGCACTGAGATGACAACACTGCCCCACAGTTCAGCCATGACATAGAACAAGCAGAAGCTCCATATCCTCAATATTGCAAGTGGGCCAAGAAACCTTGGACCGAGCGTACCAAGAAGCTTATCGGCAAGAGCCTCAGGGTGAATGTAGTTGCTAAGAGGGTACAGCACAAAACCAAATGCTCCAAAGAAGGCAATGAAGGGAACAATGACTGTGTAGAAGAGGGCTTTCTTTGACAACACGTTGGCCAATTTGGTGTACAGCAACATGAAGCCAACAGCCATCGGCAGATTGACCCATGTTTTGAGGAATGGGATAATTTCTGCACTGCTCCCTTTAGCTGTCACAACTAAGACATCCTTTGTATCCCTAAGGATTGTATAGTTGAAGAGAATGCAGAAGAACATTAGCCCGAGGGGGATAATCTTCTTGAAAGTCACAGTCTCAATGCCGAAGATTTTGGGCTTCTCAGGTTCAGCAAACAGTGGCTGCCCGTCAGCTGAAGCTGCTGCAGCAGTCTCAGCCCTGCAGATGTGGAAGCTCCTGTTCTTCTGAAAAACCCCACCAGGATTCGAGGTAAAGCCATTGAATTTGTATGAGTTCTTGAGAGATAAGGGGAACCCAGAAAGGGAAGTGGTTTTTAGGGACAAAGCTCTGTGCTTTAGGCCATTGGAGGAGCTGAGGAAGGCGGTTGTCCTTCTGGGGCTTTTGGGCAGACAAATGAGCCCGCCGGTTCTCAAGAAAGCAGTCTCCATGCCTCTACTCCTCCTGTATGTTCCCCCTACCTTCAAGAAGCCCAAAATACTATGGCTATCAAGAGAAGGAGAACATGGTAAAAGACGGCGACACCGAGATAAGGAGATAAGGTGGCTGGGGAGGAAGAAATGGGGTTTTTGAGAGTCCTTTTATACCAAAACCCTGAGGATTTGCAGACGATTCAACGTTTGGTGAGCAGCTTGGAAGTAAATACATGATTAAATGGCAAATATAATAATATTCCGGCGGTGTAAGAAGAAGGCAGAATCTGGGCACGAGTGGAGCGGGCAAAAAAAAGGCCCCAATCATGCCAGGCAAAGAGAAAAAGAAACATACAAATGGGCCCACAAAGGAGGGTTACCGTAAATGACACTGTTGGTACAAATTTTTTTGTACGAAATTTAAAAAGCGTAACAATTGAGTATAATTTTTTTAAAAAAAATATAACAATGTTATGCAATTCGTCAATTTAGAATAAACACCGTTAACTTTTAATGACGTGAATCCTTTGTGGATGTTAATATATTAATCTAAATGATGTTGCACTTGCACGACTGTCCATTCGTCATACTAAAATTTTTATTTAAAAAATTTAAATAAAAATTATAAAAAACTAAATACATATGAAAAATTAAAAATAAATAAATAAATTTAGAATGTTAATAATTAAAATAATCAAAATTAAAACTAAATTGAAAATATAATAAAAATAAAAAAGTTTAAAATAGAGAAATTAATTTAATAAAAGAGAACAGTGGTCGGTGTTTCGGGGAAGGAGGTGAGGGCGCCCCCTCCAACCACCACCCCTTCGACAAAGGTCACCGGTGGTCTCAGACCACGTCGACGACCTTTGTCATGGGGGTGGTCGGCGGGGATGCCCCCATCTTCATGCCCGAGAGATGTCGGTTGAGATCTCTAAGGTGATCCCGACTAAGATCTCGATCGGGATGGGGGTGAGAGGCCTCGCCCCTACCCCTCCCCCCTCCCCCCCCCCCCCCCCCCCCCCCCAAGGGTCGACGGAGGCCGTCGACGTGATTTGAGACCACTGGTGACCTTTGTTAAGAGGGTGGTGGCTAGAGTGAATGCCCTTACCCTTTTCCCCGAAGCACTGGCTACCCATTGTTCTTTTTTTCTTTTCAGTTTTTTTTCGTTTTTAGATTTTTTTTCATTTTCAGCTTTTTTTATTTTCATATTTTCCTTTCGATTTTAATTTCTCTATTGTAAGTACTTTATTTATTTTTATTTTTATTGTATTTTTAGTTTTGATAATTTTGTTTTTAATATTCTAATTTCATTTATTTATTTTTAATATATTTTTTATATATATTTAATCAAGGATAATATCAAATCATATTTTTTCATTTATACTTGTTGTATTTTAGGCATGTAATTATTTCACATTTATGTACTTCCTTAGATAGTCATGTACAATGCCTATTTAATCAAATACACTAATCTCACCTCATCAGTGAGGATTCAGTTAGTCTGTGTCTATCCCTTAATATTATTTTGGTTTCTTTTGTATTTTATTTTATTTATTATTAATTTAAAATGACATGTCAACGCACGTAAGTGCCACATAAACATTGTCTGATGTCAGCTGCCACATTGGAAGCCACGTCAGCAACTATTAACTCCGTTAGTCTAAATTAACGGAGTTAATAGCACTATTACATTTTTAAAAAATTTTGTATTCAATTATTACACTTTTTAAAATTTATACCAAAATGTTACATTGATAATAAAGTTTTGTACCAATAGTGTAATTTACCCTCACGAAGGACGTCTATTTATCCTTTTATTAATTATTATCGATATATATCCTTTTATTAAGATATTTGGCGATTTCAGAAAAATTCATGCGACTTAAAGCCTTTGCCAGTTTTGATCATCGAGTCATGAGTGAATGAATCTTCTCCTTTTCTTTTCTTTTCTTTACGAGGTCCATGGATGCTCCTAAAGGGCCCGGTTTCCATGAGGGCCTTTGTTTCTAATTGAAGTGGGCATTGAACAAAATGCTCCCATCTCCTTTGCTTCCTTGCTGCCGGTTGCGCAAGTCAGCGAACGTGACTAATTTGTTTTTAATTTTATTGTGTGTCAACAAAAATAAAATTTTGTATGTGTCTTGTGACATAATACCACGTGGTACAATCATACACACAAGATTTATCGAGGAGAAAGAGGTATTAATGCCGTGGCATGACACGTTGATTTGAAGCTAAAATGTTATTCAATTCTCATCACTGAAATTTTGAATTTATTTTCATATCTTTTGTCCTAAGCTAACATGTATCTCTTGTGATCGAAAAAAAAAAAATTAGGAGTACGCACGCATGCACGACACTTTCCCATGTACGGAACATTTTGAGTTTCGCCATTCAACTGTGTTTGTGTGTGTGTATGTGTTTTCTCCACCTCAAATCGTCAAACTCCTAGCTAAATAGCCCAAAAACTCCGAGTGCCTCCATTGTCGATGGAACGATCGAAACGTGTGCAAGAAATGTCGAGTGTGAAGACATCACGCCATCCCAACAGACGCTGTCGTACTGGAAGCACAGAGTTTATTCGCAGTCAACTTTTTAGGATGATGAAGACTTTACATGTGAGAGAACCTGTTGGCGACGATGGGGCTAGCAGCAACAACAAAGCCGACGGCAGTTGGCACAACTGTGAGATTTTTCATCTAATATCATATAGCACAAAATTATGGAATTTTTTTTACCATATAGCATAAAAAATTGACGAAAAATTAATGCCGTGCTACGTGGTGAAAAAATTTTAAAATTTTATACCATGTGATGAAATTATTACTTATTGTGCTATGTCATGAAAAAAATTTCAAAATATTATGCTGAATGGTGAAATTAATATTGAGTGAAAAATTTTAAAATATCGTAGTACATGATAGGGATGTTCGGATCTGGGTACCCTTTTTTTTCATGATACTCGGATTCTACCATTTAAGGAACATGTTCCGAGATTTTGGAACCGGAACCTACCTTGTTGAGTCCTGGATCCGGAACCTATCTGGAACATGTATTATACCATAGATTCTGGGTACCTTGTTGGAACCCGTAAATTTTTTTGTCTCTCTAAATAAAAACGAAAATGTCTTATCTATAATTAGTAATCATGCAAAGCAAAATGTCGATATAGATTTAGATTAATCCGCAATAAAGAGTAATATGCATCATCGATCCATCCACAAAACTAAACATTCGTAATACAATCAGGCCTTATTGAGGACACACCGAGGTCGTTGAACCAAAGCTATCGACAATAAGGAATTCGAGGCTTCCATCGAGAGAGAGAGAGACAAAGACAGAGAAGGTAAGAAGATAAAGTAAGAGGAAAAAAATATCTGAATATAATTATAGAAAGTTATTATTGAGCATGGGTATTGGTTTCGGTTTCGATTCTGGATACCCTATATGCAAGAATCGGAACTGGAATCTATTTTTACCGGTTTCTTATTTTAATACCCGGATCCTACCATATTTTCAATATGAGCTATCCGAATCTTACCCTAATGGATATGTTCCGACTGGTTCCGGATATACTCGGTATCCGTTCACACCCGTAGTATATGATGATATTAATTCATAAATAAAATAGATGACAAAAATGGAGCAGCGGGACTAGAGTTGACTACAAATAGAAATTCAGGTCCGGTGCTGACGTGGCGGGCAGTGATTGGTCATATGTTTTGTATTTGTGGAAAGTGCGCGTCCATCTTCTTCTCCCCGTTGTCGAGTCGCCGATATGTATTATTTGCAAGAAAAACAAACAAAAATAAAACAAACTGCAAAACGGATTTTCCATCATATTCTTTAATCATTCTCGTTTGTTTCTCTGCAAAGATTCTGTTCTTCGCTTCTTCCGAAGCTCCACTCCCGTCCTTCCTTCCGATCCCACTAAGGTAAGTTCCTTCGAGCTCTCTCTTCCTCGGGCCGCCTGTAGATTGCCGTCGTCGTTAGACGCCATACCCGCATTGCATCACTTCTCTGCTGTAAAAATCCTTTTCTAGTTACTCATCCTTTAAAAAATAAAATAAAATTTAATGCTCTTCTCCGAGCTTCGCATTTCACGGACATGGCATCTTCGCGTGGTATTCAAGTCCAATAGAGTGTCAAAGAGCCTCCTCCCGGACGTATATGTTTTCTTCCTTTCGTTGTTTTGGGTATTCGAGATATTATATTAATAGGAAAATGTTGCCATGTGAGCATACTCTGTTCCAGGGTTATGAACCTTTGAGTTTTCCCAGGTCTCAAACAGCATTTGGGTTTGCTATTGTCTTCTTTACATATTCGTACTCCTTATTAGGGGATATATGTGCGTGTGTGTATGTAAGGTTGAATGGACAGGTTGCTGTTTGATTTCAGTGAAATAGAATATTATTCTCCAATTGGCTTCTATTTAAATGTTTTGGTGGAGTGGAGGGCACTGCTGCATTATCAGCTGCTCTGTCCTACTGTGTTTGTTTCGGAGTTATATGGTCCCTTTTGAAGTCTATGTAGGGACCAACATGTTCCTGGCCAAGATTTCCCTTTTACCCTCCTTTTTGGCCCCTTTCTTGAGCTAGCCAAGGGGAATGGAAAAGATTATAGGCTTGATCCATATAAAAATTGCTACCAGACCCTGCTACATGTGCTGTGGTGGCCTACATAGCAAACCTTATACAACCCATCTCGGGATCTAAAAGCGGGGTGGAACCAAAATTTAGCAATTCAGTGGTGGCGAATCTTATGTGGTAGATTGGAGTGGGCTTAGCTTAAGAACAATTTGTCATATATCTTGAGGGTTGAGGTTTTACTTGAAAGTTTCTTCAGGAAGTTGGGGCAAGTTTACTAGGCTCCCAGTTTAGATTGCATTATATCTTCACGGGCCAAGTTTATTTCATTTCTTTCATGCTTTGCTCACCCAATAAAGAATCCTGTCATGACTCTTGCTATCTTCGGGAAGATTGCCAGAGGATTTACTTGGCAAAATACCTCTTGATTCTGCTTCTGAACTTATACGTGAGAGAGTCTGACTCCTATAGAACATTTCGCTTTTATTCTTCATTGGAGTTCATTGTAGTAATACACTTTGGTTAAGTTTTTTCTCTGTTAGCTTCTATTATCATCTCAACATCTGGTCTTTGATATTGACTTCTCCTGCCTTCTTTGGTTCCTCATCATGCCAATGCTGCATAATTTGACCTAAAACATATGTCTCTTCCAAGTTCAGGTTCCTGGAATAGTAGTTACACGATGAAAATGCCTCTAGAGCTATATCAGGAAGATAACGTAAACAGGGATGTCCAGTCTTACGAGTCTGTTACCTATGATGGTGTGGAGTACTGTCTCCATGATTGTGTAATCTTTTATCAAGCTGGAGAAGCTGAAACCTATATAGGTAAAATTGTTAAGATTATTGACACAACTGACTGCGGGAAACAATTGGAGGTTGTATGGTTCTTTCGGCCATCAGAAATCCGAAATTATCTCGGAGATTATGAGCCTCAGTGGAATGAGATATTCCTAGCTTCTTGTGAGGGTGAAGGCCTCTCAAACACCAACTTTCTGGTAATTAAGTATGCTAAGATGATCTCAGTTATGTTCCTGTTCCCCTCGAAACATTTTTAAGTGCAGTGGTTTCTGATGTTCTTCTTCTATGATGTATCAGGAAGCAGCTCAGGGGAAATGCTCTGTTGTATGCATTTCAAAGGACCAAAGAAATCCTCTTCCATCAAAAGCTGAACTGAGATCTGCTGATTACATATTTTCTTGTACATTTGATGTTGGAAAATTAACAATTTCCAGAAAATTCCCTAATGAAATTCATGGGTTCAGAGGTAAGTATTTGCTGCTGTTTCTGCTGATGACACTGTCCATCGGCCATAAATAGGATCGTGTTACCTAATTCTTTCAGAGCATCTTCTAATAATGTGGAGGTGAACGAAGATTGCTTTACCTTCTTTTAGTACATTCTTAACTAAAATGATTTGCTGCAGTGGAGAACTTTTTCAACAAAAGGAAGGATAGAGATCTCACTCTCTCTCCTATTCGCAAACCAAGCTTGAATTATCCAACTGGAATGTTAGATAGAGAAGTTGATGCTGTAACAGATGATCAGAAATATGATGATAAGCATACGGTGAAAGAAGGTGAGTTCTGCTTTTGCCTAATTTACATTTGAAGTGTCATCCACATTCTGGGTGTCGTCATATGCCAAAGCAATGAACTTGCTCATCTCACGCAGAGTGGGTTCGTCCAACTTCTCCAATCAAAGTGAGATGTTTAGGAAATGAGAATGTCGCATTGAAGTTCAAATCAATCTCAGATGATAAAGTACAGGAAAGAATCTCGTCTGGAAAACCAAAGGAAAAGGATAAAGAGAAATTCTCATCGCACTTTTCAGCTTCAAGTCCTGTCAAACAGAAGTCAAAAAAGAAGGTAAGGTTCTCGGATGAGGTCAATGTTGCAGTAACCCAAACTAGAGATCAAGTGCCGCTGGAGCCTCCCCAATTAAATTTTCCAAAGGATAAGGGCAAGAATTCCAATGAAGCTTCTTCTCTAGTGGAACAGGATCAGGCAACAAAAACAGACAATAATGCAGTAAGTATTCAGGGCTTAGCTTGAGTGGACTGCCCTTCCAACAAAGGAGTCATAAACCTCATCTTTTGGATCATGTAAAATGCTAGAGTTTGGCTCTGTTCAATTGAATGTTCCGGTTAAGGCTGCTTTTGTCTTTCTCACAGCTGGTCTGGAATCAGTTCTTATAAGAATCAGTTCATTTAGCTGCAACACAATGCTGGATGAAATTCAGCTGTCTGCATTTGTTTCACCTTATGTTGAATGAGATTAGCTGGCTGAATGGTTACAAATTGCCCTGCGTCGAAGTTCTGATTTGGAGTTCTTCTTTGCAGGATGGAGGGCATTGGTTCAAGAGATTTGTGACTGTGAGTATATCCATCTGATGGTTCTAAACCATCTTCTTCTGAAACTGGACTGCTCATTCATACGGCAAGGCCTTAAAATGACAAATGCTACCTTCCATCTTAAAAAGTAGTCTTGTAGTTTCTGAGTTTTGAGATTTGAGAGTCTATCTAGGGTTAAATAAAAATTTAACATTGGAATGCTAAAAAGAAATCCATGGGTTTATAAGATTGTTGACCTCACTATCTTATCTGCTCGAGGTCTTGTGGTGGAGACGGGCCCAACCATTTGTAAGCCCAATCGAAATTTGACATGGTATCGGATGGGTTTTACGCGCATGTGTGCACTCTCACTATGCTAGGCCTAGTATTGAGAGCAGCCAGAGTGCGCCCCATGTCTGATTAATCCGAGTGTGGAACTCGTGGTTAATAAACTCGAGTGCAAAAGAGTTAGTCTGCCTCGTGGTCAGTTTGTTCCTCCTTGCCTAGGCACAAGAGGAGGTAGTTGGTTCATGGTCAGTCATTGATGACAGTTGTTTAAGAGCACGTGGTAGGTGATGGTTAACAAGTCGTCACGTGAGGCGATTATTGAGGGTCAAAGCTTAAGAAAAAATTTCACTTTGGAGAATTAAAAAGAAATCCATGGGTTTATAAGATGATTGAGCTCACCATCCTATCAGCCCGAGCTTTTGTAATGGAGACAAACCGTTTGTAAGCGCAATGCAAATTAACGCCGAGCGTTCTCGTTCCTTCGATAAATTTATAAATGGTGGCGTCATGGATGCTACTTGATACGATGTTTTATTCTTGAAGCCTTGGAGGGAAAGACTACAAAAAGCTCAGGAGCGGGGCACCCTGGTCTTATTAGACAATCTGGACCCTACTTATTCATCATGTGAAGTAGAGGTATGCATCGATCCCCTTCCCTACGAGGAAAAGTTACTAGACACTTTGACGAGTAAGCCTTTCAATAACAGAGCTGTTGCAGGTGACCTTTTTTTGCCCTGAGATAAGCTTAGAAGTCTTTCCTTGTAAGACCACTATTGAAATTTTACTGTGTCAATGTAAAAAATCGGACATTCTGTGCCATCAATGTGAAAGAACAGTCCTCATAATTTATCTCTCTCCGTAATTTTTTTTTTTTTATTTTTAATTCTGCCTAGCTCAAATTTCCTGACGTTGCTCAGGAGATAGTCCGTTCTGCGTTCAATGAAAGAGTTGAAGCGAAGATGGTAACACAAACTCCTTTTTCTTGTCCGCTATATGGTAGATCCTGATCTAGCTCGATCGCAATTTCAGTTGAATTACTGCACATGCTTTAAGGATTCATCCTGATTGGACTTGATTCATGCAGGTAAAGCTTTTGTGATATTCAAGTCGAAGTATGCAGCCACTGCTGTGATAAACAAGTTAAATAGGAGCTGCCTTATGTTAACAGATCAAAGGTACTCTAGCCCGGATCCGCTTTCACAAATTACTACCCCGTGAACTCGAAAAAATATGAAATCAAGCCATGAAATATATTTTTCCATGAAAATAAAGCATGAGATAAGGGTGTTGTGCTCAAATTTCATTGGACATGCAGACCTGTTCTTGGTTGCGTCGGATCTCTGAGGAAGTCTGATGATTCAAAACTATTCATTGGCCACTACAAAATCAAGCCAAAAAGGCTAACAGAAGATGCGGTATTTTATCTATCAGATGATGTTCTTATATATATCATGAATTTTATTCTAATTTTCGTTTTATCCCTAATCAATTCTTAACAAACATAATTATGTTGGGTTGGCTCTTGGTGTTTCTGTCCCAAAGAGGAGCGCGGTGGCGACCTCACATTGCTCCCAGGAAAACACGATCGAGTACAGTATGGGCATGGAGTGGCGTACCCTGCAGGAGAAAACGGAGAGATGGTGGAAGCAACTACATGAGGTAATGTAAGCCATTAAACTAGACAAGGCAATTGGGACATGGTGTATCAGCTTAGAGCTGCACTTCCATAATAATCAAGAGTCACATTTGATTTGAACGTCTTGCTTTCCTTTCATAAATCTTACCACTACTCGAATTTTAAATTGCATTCGATCTCTCTCTCGGTTGATCAGAAACAAGCGAAGGAGATGATGGAACTCAAGAAGCAGCTGCGGATCCAAACCTGATAGTTGTATGGAACATCAGTCCCATAACCAGGCGAAAGAGTTCTTTAAGATTCTAGTGTTTTATTTATTTTTTTGGGGGGTTAATACTCTTTAAGATTCTAGTTTTGGT
Source organism: Punica granatum (assembly GCF_007655135.1). Classification (NCBI taxonomy): domain Eukaryota; kingdom Viridiplantae; phylum Streptophyta; class Magnoliopsida; order Myrtales; family Lythraceae; genus Punica; species Punica granatum. The sequence continues at coordinate 915,827 of NC_045127.1, read as the reverse complement.
GTCCTGGATAGGTTGTCCCTTTAGGTTTCGCCTTATAGATTTTTGTAGGCATATAACATACATGGGTGCTCCACACAGGAAGTTAGCGGGTCACCCTTTACCGAGGAAGAAAGCTAATACCTTCTTTCTCGAATGGAAACGATTTGGATTAGATTTCACTGTATATAGAAAGCAAGCGATTCGGATTCGATTTCACTGTATGTTTGAAAGATTTCGCATATGTTGTGCTGGGTTCAGATATCATGTCAATCTTAGTTTTTGCTGTTTTATGTGGAAGGATATAACTTAAAGAGATCAACCCTTGGCTTCAAATAAGCCTTTTCTTTGATATGCTATCTAATCAGATAAGGTGATCTCAACTTTTGGATATTGCAAACCTCAGATATCTTACAATTCCCGTCATTGTAGCTCATGGTAATATTTCATTTCATAAAAAAAAATAAAAAAAAATCACGGAAATGTCCTCTTGTTTATGCTGGGTCCACATCACTGATACTATCACAAATCGAATATTTCCGTATATCCAATGGAGTCAGTTGCTCAGATCAGAGCAAATTTGAAAGAACAAGAAAAATGAAAACCATAGAAGAGCGAGTGAGGATAGCGAGAACTTCCCGGACACAGCTAAAACTACTACATTAGTGATTGTTCAACTCGAATATCCCAAAAGCTAGACCGCTAAGAAAAGACAACTTCTCCTCCCACTGGAAAGAAGCACAGTTCTGTAGATTTGCTACACAGGGACAAGACTGACTGTCTTTGCATCTCAACACTGATTCATCAACATTCCAACCGGCAATAAAGATTATCATATGATGATTGTCAAGGGGTTTACAGACTCTACTCTTTTGAGGACTTGTTGATCAGCGACTTGTGAATGTGCGGGATGACTCCTCCACCGGCAATGGTTCCTTTGATCAGGGTGTCGAGCTCCTCATCTCCACGAATCGCAAGCTGCAAATGCCTCGGCGTGATACGTTTGACCTTCAGATCTTTGCTAGCGTTGCCCGCGAGCTCAAGAACCTCGGCAGTCAAGTACTCCAGAATAGCTGCGGTGTAAACAGCTGCAGTTGCTCCGACCCTTCCATTAGCGGCGACCCTTGATTTCAGCTGACGGTGGACACGACCTACTGGAAACTGCCGCATTCATGTAGCAAAAGGGTCAGAACAGCTGAAAAGAAGACCCACATAATCCCATGTTTGCTGGCCGAAACAGCTAGCTGTATTCAGATGAAGCAGGAAAAGGAAAAAACTTGGAAAATGAATAAATCAAGAGCTTCGAACATAGGAGATGGGAAGCGGTTACTTATCAATTTTTTTTTACTTATTGCAAAAAAAAAAAAAGGAGATGGGAAGACATCGACCATTATCATGCCTTCTGCATTCCGCTGAAAAATCAGCTGCAGTAATTATTTATGGTCCTCAGTCCTCACGGAGTTTCTGGCGTGCTACTCGACAAGCTTTTCCACTGTCCACATTCCAATACTGACTCTCAAATTCATCTTACGACTGAAAATGTAGCTCCTGTCGACCCCCAAACAGCTAAACAGAGTCCCCTAAAGTTGCAAATGAATATCAAATTGCTATATCCATGATTACACGAGACAGCCTTACTCACTACACTGTGCAGGCCAAGCCTTACTGCTGCCAGTCATTAACGGTTACTGTCATGTATCATTCCCTACCCATTTGCTAATTCCTGTTTTATCAGTAACACCTGCACTTTTCTAACGATGTGTGAGAACAAACATACAGTGGCAACGAGAAAGGTTCTAAAACTTAAACAATGGTGGTGACTTTGACTATTGACTTTCATGATGTAATCACGTATAAGGCTATGACACTGAATATCTCCACCAGCGCAGAGTTCTTCAATCAACAAAATCAAGCCACTAAGTATGCTAGATTGACAAATTCTTTCAAACGGCGGATTTTGATTGTCGGGTATCGAAAAGTGTTCAGCATCTTCACAGTACGACTAAAATCAGCGAAAATCAAAGCTATCGCCATCACAAATCTGACCAATTGCATGACTCCGAGCCAATTTCCCTAGTCCTAACGCAATCCACCATATCGTTAGAGATCTAAGCGCTGTTAATTGAAGCTGAGCGCTGCACTTCTTCAGTCCGACAGGATTTTCCACAGACGTGTGTAGAACAGACATTATCTACAGAGCCGTAGACAGAGCAAAGGAGAAGGAAGGGTAGAGAGCCAACCTGGAGACCGGCACGTGACGAGCGCGAGACGGGCTTCTTCTTGTCCTTGTCCTTGTTCGCGGATTTCCCCATTATCAGACCTTTAGCTCCTTTTCCCGACATTTTCGATACCAATCACAGTCAAACTCCCACAAGCTAAAGAATTCCCCTTTCCTCGGAAAGGGTCTCACGACGGAGAGGGAGGAAGAGAGACGATGAGAGGATAGGAGAGGAGAGAAAGAAGAAGGCTCAGCTCCCGAACGCAGGCGGAGTTGAAGGCAAGAAGAAGGGGACTGCGAGTTCTCGATCTGAAACTGGAGATTGGCGATGCTTTTCCCGATAGATCATTCACCCTTTATTCCTCTTTTGCCCCTGATATCTCCTCAGAATTACTTCATAATCATGGCTGCACGAGGACCGAGAAGTCAACGGGCTTAATGGGCCTCCTCGGCCCAGCACACTTTCGTAAGTTGGGCCGAGCGGGTTCAATATTGCAGGCCCATGGACCGGATCCTTGAATGTCCGCACTGGTGTGAGTATGCGGCCGCCGAGCTCCCATCAACTAGTGAAGTGAAATGGGGGCACTTATCGCTGCTAATGGTCCGTATCGAACTATTACGAACTCCCAACTCGTCGTCTTCAGCTCGTCCACTTGATTTTCATATAATTTATCCATTCTTATCCTTCTTCCACAGAGACGTACAGTGGAATCCTCCAAACGAAGGACAAGTCAAATGCATCGCAATTTTGAAAGGATGGATCAATGATGCGGTTCGATTTCAGTGTTCCTCCTTTTCACAGGAATTTCATCCTATGTGTATTAGGAATCATAACTTGATATTTCCTATCCAACGTCGAAATTGGCAATGAGCCACAGTGTGAAGCCAAATATTTCCTGGCGGTGTTAACATGACACAACAACGGCTTATTATTGAATAACAATATTATTGTGGTCAAAAAACATGATCAGCAATATTGGAATATCTTTTATTATTATTATTATTATTATTATTATCATTATTATTGGTAGAATCAATATTGGAATATCACCCTATACAAGTGATGCGCGAAAAAAGGTCCGGCTAGAAATCCTCTCCCCATCATGAAGGATCTTCGAGTCCTCTTCCGAGTCCGACCGTTGCTCCGTGACCTGCAAGAAGCACTCTCGGGATTTTGCCCAAGAGCCCCCTCCGATACCTAAGTTAGAGGTGTATTTCAGAGAGTATTCAAGACAGAGTTTTTAGATCTCAATATTTACTAAAATAATTAATTAATTCTTGTTCAAGTAACTATTTTTCATCACATTAATACCGCTTATTAAGAAAAAGATTACGGATATCATATTAATTTATGTGAAAATATTGATTATTATGTTTTTGCAAGTTGGATTTTTATAAACTTTAATGGCCCATGAAATATATGTTTATTGACTAAGAATTGACAAAATTATTTTGTAGAATTAAATTCAAGATTAATCAAGTTCGACTAAATGGTAATATTTTTATTTTTCAAAAATTATTTACTTTATTCTTAAATACTTCTTTTTCATTTTTTTTTACAAATTGGATATTTTATATAGTTTAATGGCCCATGAAATATATGTTTATTGACTAAGAATTGACCAAATTGAATTGTGCAATTAAATTCAAGATTAATCAAGTTTTACTAAATTCAAGCTTAATCAAGCTCGACTAAATGGTAATATTTTTATTTTTAAAAAATTATTTACTTTATTCATAAATACTACTTTTTCTTCTTCTTTTTTTGTCAATTGGATTTTTTATATAGTTTAATAGCCCATGGAATATATGTTTATTGACTAAGAATTGATCAAATTGAATTGTAGAATCAAATTCAAGATTAATCAAGTTTGACTAAATTATCATACTTTTATTTTTAATAAAATTATTTACTTTATTCTGAGATACTTCTTTTAAATTTTTAATGATATTTATTAGTTTAGTCCAATATACTAATTAAGTTGGAGTCTCATATACATATACATATGGTTGCATGAATAAAAAATTATTTAATATAAGTATGCGAACTTAGCTCATATCCCACTAATCTTATTTATTAAATTTTTAAATATCTGTTGTTAATTATTTGTATTTTTTTTCATTTAATCAAAATTTGGAAATTTGCAAAGGTTATCTGACTTTATTTCTTTGTGCAAGAATTTTTAATCATCTATTGTTAATTATTTGTAGTTTTTTTTATTGATCAAAACTTAAAAATTCGTGAAGGCCATCTGGCTTAATTCCTCTGTGCATGAAGCTATAAAAAATAACTACTTAGATAATTATTTATTATTTTAGGGAATTTAATTTCATCATTAATTAGAAGTCAGCAACTTCTTGGATGATTATTTGATATTGTTTTCTTTTTATTTTTCTATTTCTAGCTCAGAGAGAGAAACGAGGAGTTAATCCTTGTGGATCAAGTTTCCTTGTGGGTGAAGCTACCTTCATAGAGTAAATGAGAAACCATGCAGTCGAGAGTTGAGAGTTTGAAACATAGAGTAACGTCAAGCTTGACACATGGAGCAACATGACGCTTGACACGTGGAGTGGCCTGGTTAGTTTTATATACGAGACTTCGACTTAATTAATATCTGAAAGTAAACTAACAAATGTCGGTAAAAATTAAAAAGAGTATCTCGAAATAAAATATTAGTTTTAAAAAAATAGAAATATATAACAATTTATTGAATTTAATTAATCTTATTTGATTTTACAATTCAATTTTAACATCTCTTAGTCAATAAATATATAATTCAAGGGCCGTAAACTATATATTCAATTCACAAAAATATAATAATTTATATTTTCAAATAATTAATATGTTATCCGTGATTTTTCACTTAATAATTGGCATTATTTGATGAAAAACATTTACTTAAATAAGAATTAAGTAATTACTTTAGTAAATGAAAAAAGCGTTGCAAAAGAATTTAGAATAGGATTGTAAATGCAAATTTTCAGATAATGAATTGCTAAAATGATAAGTAAACCACCAAATTGTTGGATAATAATAAATATTAATTAATTACGTTAATTTTGTTAAAAATAATTTATACTTTTTAAATTCACGTTGAGGTTTTCCCTTTAGTGGGCCGACACAGCTCGATTGCATTAATCGAGACCCAAATTGAGCTTCCGAATACCAAGATTCACATTGAAAAGAATAATTTATAATTTTTAAGGTATCGTACCAATAATAAATATATATATATATATTAATGCCTTTTAAGTGAATAAAGTTTCATTCCTGTATATAAAATAAAATATTAAATAGTGCTTATCTAGTATGTTGAATTTAACATTTTTATTTATTTATGTTTAACTTGAAAATAATTAAAGAGTTGATGCTATAATTATAAATTAATTAAATGTTCGGGGACCCATTTAAATACTATTTATCCTGTTAAGAGTGATATTTCCGCGCAACGCGCTGGTGAAATAGCTAGTCTGAGCTAAAGTTGGCACATCTTAGCTAGCTAATTAATTTACAGGAAGAGCTCTTCCTGTAATCAATTCATCAATTAGCAATCAATCAATTAGCTGGCATACCCGTAACATCTTGCTTTGCTTTAAAAATTATAAAGAAGAAATTAACAATAATGTATTTATGCAATCTAAATAGCTAGCCTTGGGCAGAAAGAGGAAACAAAAAAAAAATCCAAATAGCCAGGTGGCACAGCTAACAATTGAAATCCTAGATTGAGTGTAGAGTTAAATGCTGATTAATTTGTCCACCTTAATTACCAGGGGATGTGATGGTTGTGTAGTTCCAAATTTTGTGTAGGGACGTACAATTATGCTCTTGCATAGAATCAAACCAAATATGATATGATACATATTCTTTTAAAGTTCCATTTTGTTAGTAACCAAACACATGGAAAAATTGCCGTCGCAACACATGACATGCGCAAACATCTGATGTCTCGAGCATATATTCCAGTATGCTTGAGGCCTCTAATCGAAATCATCGATGCATTTACGAATGATATTATATAGTAAAGAATTTAGTGAAAAGCGCATTTCATATAATTTGAGCGGCACACATTAGTCCGATCATCTCTTATGATGGTGATGCCCTGATCGAACAAGAATTTTCACGTCTTGGAATCTAGAGGACTACGAGTTATCAACCTAATAAGTTGGACAAGAAGTTTGAATATGAGAAAGCAGCAGCCAAACATGTAATGTCGCTCCCATAGAGAATATTATCATTCAGTGGCTATGCATGTGCGGTCGGTGATTCGGTGAAATCTATTTATATCTATTTATCTATTGATAATATATAAAAGCTGAACAACAAAGTCGTGAGAGCTTCGTTGGCTAGTTCTCAGCTCATAATTGATCGTCTTTTCGATTTCTCAGAAAATTTAATTCTAAATCAATATTCATGTATTTGTCCAATTTTACATTAATACTTCGTATGTACGTTGTCTCTAAGCTACTTATTTAGAATACCGAGAAGAATATTTCTATATTCAATGTATGTATAGGATATTGAGGAGTTTTTTCAATTATGGAATAAAACTCCTCGAGATATGTGGTTTTTTTTACTAAATTCAATGTTTTAAAAATACTATAAATAGAAAATTTTTGAAAATTCATTATACGCTTCATCATTCGATTTTATATTATATAACTTTTCCGATAACCTAATCTCATTTCCTACACGATATCTAGCACTCTTCGTACATATACAAATATACACCGTACATGATTGTTACCTCTTAATTTATATGTTATTTCATAGGGATAGAGTAAGTATCAGCTTATTAACATGATTTTTCTCTTCTTTGACTAGCTCATAATTTATAATTTTAATTGTCTATTTGTTAGAATATATAACTTTTATTAGGTTTTTTCTATGTATATTAATTATATTTTTATATCTAATGATAATTCTTTGTCAAGAAAAGCAAATTATGTTAAGATTCCGTGCAATGCACGGGCGAAGCACTAGTTATAATAAATGTAAATTAAAGTTGAGTGTTACTCTTGACAGAGCTCTTTATATCTATAGCTATATTATTTTCATGTGAAAACAGATTAGCTTCCCTAACTATTGCATTCTGAAATTGCCCTTGTTGTATATATTTGGATTTATTACAACCATTAAATTAAGGGATATAATTATAAATTAACAAAAATAATTATTCACTATCCCACGATCCCTATTTTCTCTCCTCTCTCAACTTCCCTCTTTTGATTAAATTGCCAATTCCTCCATTTTTTTTTCTTTTTCAGTCAATTGATTTCTTTTAATACATTAATATCCTCTTATTTTTAATATATTTTTATTAAAAAATAACCTTTTTAAAAGTATTTTACATACTTATTTTTATCAATGATAGTTCACTACTCAAAATAAATTTAATCACGATTAAATTTATAAAATTCCATGTATTAATTTTATAAATTAATAAGAATATTATTTACTAATAAATAACTCTGCACGACAGTGCGGATAAGTATCTAGCTAGTGTGTGTATATATATATAAACTAGCCATCCCTATATATATATATTCTATTTATTTGTTTTGTTTTATTAATTAGGTAAATGATAACATTGATAAAACGAATATTTCGTTTGATTTTTAAATAAAAAAATTATACTCTACTGCTCAACTCAACTCTTTCTCAAATTCAATGCTATAATCATTATTATTTTGTCATTTTCTCCATTTAATAATAATTTCTCAATCATACTTTTTTAATAATAAAATGTAAATTACTCACTGGAAGTATAAGCGATTTGACCTATCTCTAACAAAAAAGTTCTAACTGATAGATTGTGGTATCCAACCACTCAACACCCGCCATCATGTGGCAATGTGTGGTCCATCACGTGTCATGTGTCGTTAAATACCCGTCCTCAACAACTGATTACGAGCTGCATATCCTCTTTCGTGCTTGTCGATGGGGGACAAACCAAACTAATCACGAGTTTCACACTCGGGCCTGACTTAACGTGATGCGTATTCTTAGCTGCCTCAAACTAGACATAACCACACTCGGGCTAACACATGCGCATTTTTCGGCTACCCTCCCAAACAGACTTTAAACCGAGTGTGGTGTGAGTCCATATACGTGAACGCGAGGAAGCATAACCGCTCTGATACCATGTAAAATACCCAATGGGCCTATAAGTGATTAGGTCTATTTCCAACCCAAAAGTTCCAACTGATAAGTTGTGGTACTCAATCTCTTATAAACTTATGGAATTTCTCTTAGGTTGCTATTCTTAACTCTCAACATAAATTGTCTATCTACTTCTACATCTATATATATATATATATATACACATATATATTTATTCTCACGCATCCATATATTTGTCAACATTTACAAAAAATATTTTTTTGTCTTTTTTAATCTCCGAAAAAAGAGTCAAGTTGAGTTGAAATCCAACTCAAAAACTAAATACAAGCTAGACGACCTTTTTCTAGTATATATGTTCTATAATATAATGTTATCTAGGTGTCTATATAGTTGTAATTTAAATTAAAATCAATTTATATAAATTAATTACATGTATCATTCTTAATTTCTTATATATATATATATATATATATATATATATTGATCGGAATTACATATGTGCATTCATGATACCTGCTGTGTATTTTGAATTACGTTGGATATATATGTCAAGTGTCATGTATTTATATATGGCAGGTAAGCAATAACATCGTACCACAATTTCCAATCACATCGAGATATTCCCCCACCTTGCATATTGATTGTGTGTACGCGCAAAAAATCTCCCCAATAGGTTGTCTCACACACACATATATACGCATACACATATTATATACATATATATACGCTACATAAAAACAGAAGATAATCGCAAATTGAACTTTCACAGTGGAATCATTTTCTTAAATGCAACCATCTTTTAACCGTTGGATCGCAGTAATTGATGAAAAATAAAACTAATTAGCCATCTAATAATCCAAAAAGGTGATGATATTCTATGATGAATGGACCATAAAATTTCTCACATAAGCGGACAAGGAGCAGATGTTTTGTGCATCCAAAGATTATTGGGCAGGCAATTAAATTCTAATGATGTGTGGGTCCTACTTTTACGCGGGCGGGATTGAGGGAAAGGAGTAGGACCGAAAACCATTCGGGTTCCCATGTGCCGCCGTGCTGTTCTATTTAATTTTCCTCTTAGTGTCTCCCCGTCTCAACCAGAAGGTGATAGAATTTGGCACCTGAACACCCATTTTCTCTTAGATTGTATTTGCCTTATCCCGCTGACGACCAGAACTTTTCCGGTAACACTACCATCCCCAATAAGCTCTCTGGGTCGGGTTATATGTGGCTTTCTTTCTCGGTTTCAGACTTTCAGAGACGTGATTTTGTTCAGAGTCTCTTAATGTGATGTAATCGTATTTGTGCTTTCTTTCATGTAGCTATTCTTCAGTATTCTATATCCATATCATTTTATTTTTATCCTAGTAATGTATCTTTTCATGTGAAATGTATCCCTTGTTGTTTTTGAAGTCGCAGTAACGAGACAATTGCCCGCACGAGGCAATTTTTTACTTAGTTCTTTGCATATACTCATTTAAGATATATGTATTTTACTTGAATCAGAGATGGAGAGCATCAAATCTCCATTTCGAGGAATAGTGGCGGATTTCCGAGGTCGAGCGTCGTGCTACAAGGAAGATTGGATCTCAGGTCTTCATTCAGGATTCGGGTATTTATATATTAATTGTGGAAATAGTTATATTACTTGAATTGCAAATATCGCTCCATATTTGTTTAAGTTGCTGCTTGTTGAAATTTTTTGACAGGATTTTGGCCCCAACAACATATATTTTCTTTGCCTCCGCACTCCCAGTTATTGCCTTTGGTGAGCAGCTCAGTAGAGATACAGGTACAAAGTGTGTGCATTTTGGTGAACAATAACATAATAGAATTTGAAAAATCAGACGTCACTTTAACCTTATTAAGTCCGTTTTCGTAAAAACTCGATTTTGGATTTGATGCTTCCCAAGTGGAGATGAAACAATGAACAGTCAAAAAGGAAATCATATGTTGATGCCAGAAGCCAGTCCCCAGATGTAGAATGCTGGTTAAAGATCACCTTTCAGGATTCTTGGTAGAAACCAAACCGGCACTCCATACTAAATATCGATAAATAAATGCGCATAGTTTTCTCGTGTCATGAACTGTAAGCAACCAGCTTTTTGTTCTTCGCAGATGGAAGCTTGAGCGCTGTTGAAACATTGGCATCGACCGCCATTTGTGGCATCATACACTCCTCGTTCGGTGGACAGCCTCTTCTAATACTTGGAGTTGCAGAGCCCACCATTATCATGTACACTTATCTTTACAACTTTGCCAAAGGAAGGAAGGATTTGGGCCACGAACTATACTTGGCTTGGGCTGGATGGTACGTAAACTGATCACCGACCTCTTGAAAGTTAAAACGGTTTGGTCACGGAGGATTTCCCAATTTCATATTGTCCAATCATTTTCTAACCAGTTTGCAAGATACATAAAACGGGAAGCATGTAAAACACGGAATTCAGAATATAAAATAAAAAAAATTCCATAGAAAGAAGGGAATCAATGACACAGGCAAGTAGTCCATAGTTGAGCCTCTGAAGTTGTGATTGCAGGGTGTGCGTATGGACTGCTCTGTTGCTGTTTCTGCTAGCAATATTCAACGCCTGCGACATAATCAACCGATTCACAAGAGTTGCAGGAGAGCTTTTCGGGATGTTAATTACTGTTCTCTTCATTCAAGAGGCCATCAAGGTGCACTTGTATTCATGTTCAATGATTGTTTTCATGGGCCTAGCTAGCATCATAGCCAAGTTAGAGCATGCTCATGCTTGGTTGTATACCCATATTTTAATTGAATTTTAATACGTGCACTAGCAGGGAGTTGTGAGTGAGTTCAGAGTCCCTGAAGGCGAAGACATAAGCTTGGAGAAAGATCAATTCCAGAGGTTTTACATGAACGGGCTGTTGGGGATAATATTCACCTTCGGCCTTCTCTACACTGCTTTGAAGAGCAGGAAGGCAAGATCTTGGTTATATGGAACAGGTTCATGATCTCTCATCGAGTTGCATCTAAATCCAAAAACTAGAATGCATCAGATGTAGGGTAATAAACTGTTTTTTTTTTTTTTTTGCTGTCGGGCTTTTCAGGAAGCCTCAGAAGCTTCATTGCTGATTACGGGGTACCGCTAATGGTAATAGCTTGGACAGCACTTTCCTTTAGTGTGCCAAGTAAAGTTGCTTCCGCTGTTCCACGGAGGTTGTTTAGCCCGTTACCATGGGAATCCGCTTCTACACATCACTGGACTGTGATTGTGGTAACTACTTAATCTTCATAAAATGATCAATTCATTCTTGATTCTTTGATTTAAGAAGTTACAAAGTTTTTTATTCTAGGATATGTGGAGGGTACCGCCTGCATACGTCTTTGCAGCTTTTGTTCCTGCTTTAATGATCGCCGGGCTCTACTTCTTCGACCACAGTGTGGCTTCACAGCTAGCACAGCAGAAGGACTTCAATCTGAAGAAGCCGTCTGCATATCACTACGATATCTTAATTCTCGGATTCATGGTAAACTAGCTTTTTGCCCGTGGAGTTGCATCAAATTCTGATCAGTTTATTTAAATTTATAAATTTAGGATATTCTAAAAATATATATACATATATATTTTCCTGATTAGTGGTGTAAATTTCATTAGCAAAAAATATGTACAAGAGTCCACTCAAGCAAGATACAAACTCAAAACAGATAAAGAGTATAACCCCAAACTTTGAGCTATAGAAGATCTAGACAATTTAAACTTTACATTTGGAATTGATAACAATTTATCTTCAGCTTGATGGCACAGAGTACTAAATCCGGTACGCTAGTCGATTTCTTCTCAAATATTCTCGAGTTCCTTTCATTCCATATCATGTAGTTGTATATGGTCCAGAGAAGTCTCTGTACAGCAGTATCAAGTGACCTTCCCTTCAAGCTTGAAACCCACTGAAGTTCAAGTTCCCAATTTGTTAGCCATCCAGCATGACTCATTGGGCATAATAAGTTGCACAAGATCCTCCTAGTAATTCTGCACCCAAAGAACATATGATCCCTAGTTTCCTCCTCGTCGCTGCAGAACTCACATTGAGGGGTCGAAATGAACAGTCCCCACTTAAACATTTGATCGTTAGTGCTTAGCTTGTTAAGAATAGCTAACCAACTAATGAAAGAAGCCTTGGGGAGGTGGCCAGCAAACCACACCGCTTTTTGCTATGTAAACTTAGAACCTTTGCTTCGAAGACTTTCCTATGCACTTCTTGTTGTATAGGTTCCGGATTTATGTGGGAACCAAATAACATGGTTTGTGAATCTAAGAGTGATAGTACATGCCAATCGCTTTATCCTCAGACCGGGGATCCAAGCTCCTTGGCCATTGCCAAACACCATTCTCGAGGACATGACGGACCGACTCATGGCTCTTTATGGCAGGAAAGCTAGACCCAACTATAGTATAGGGTTTAAGGTCCCACAAGTAGCCAGTAATCATGCCAAAAACTTATAGCTGACTCATCTTCCACAACATTCTTAAACAAAGGCCTAGCAACATGTCTAAGCTGAAGGATTATTCCAAAAATATTTTTAATTTTTAATTGGAATGGTTTTATGTGAGATAACAAATGCACATCTTTATGAACAAATAAAAGGTTATGAATAGTTGTACAACACCATAACAACAAATATGTAAATACATATATACATATATGTGTATATATATATGTACATACATATATACATATATGTACATACATGTACGTAAATAATGTGTTATAGACTAAGAATTTTCGATTAAATGGCTAGATATCATATTATATTACTTTGGACTAATATATTGATATTATCAGACTTTGCTTTGCGGGTTAATCGGGTTGCCTCCATCCAACGGGGTCCTCCCACAGTCTCCGATGCACACGAAGAGCCTTGCAGTTTTGAAGAAGCAGGTCAGTAAAACCCACTATATTTCCAATAAGAAAATTTGGTTTGTGCAAGTTGCACGAGAGCTTTCTTCTTTCAGTGAAGGAGGATTTTTTCGGTTGCAGTTGATTCGAAGGAAGATGGTAGAGAGTGTGAAGGAGAGTATTAAGCAAAATGCCAGCAACTCAGAGATATACGGCAAAATGCAAGCTGTTTTCATAGAAATTGAAAACACTCCTGTTGTAAGAAATAGTCTTCAGAACTTTCTTACGATCAAAGAAACCACTTAAAAGATCTTGGCTCCTTCAATTTAGTATTCATATGACATACCTTTTTTACAGACTTCGTCAGTATTTCAAGAGCTAGAAGATTTGAAAGAGGCAGTTATGCAACCTAAAAAGGACCAAGACAAAGAAGTAACATTTGATCCCAAGAAGCACCTAGATGCCTGCTTGCCAGTGCGAGTGAACGAGCAAAGAGTGAGCAATCTCCTACAATCACTTCTAGTAGCAGCATCGGTACTTGCTATGCCCGCAATTAAGCTCATTCCGACATCGGTGCTCTGGGGATATTTCGCTTATATGGCAATCGACAGTCTCCCCGGAAACCAGTTCTGGGAGCGTCTGCTCCTTCTCTTCATCGTGCCAGCTCGTCGCTACAAGTAAGCTTGCACCCTACTCAAAACCCATTGATTATATATCACCTTAACCTCAAGGGGAATATTTACGGGCTAATTGGCTTTTAAGTAGTTCATTCGATGTTATTATCACGATGAAAGTCAATGAACTGGTTGCATTACGGTGTGTGGCAATTTATAGGGTGCTCGAGCAAGTGCACGCCTCGTTTGTCGAGTCGGTTCCTTTAAAGTGCATAGCGGCATTCACGCTATTCCAGTTTGTGTACTTGCTCCTTTGCTTCGGAATTACATGGATACCAATTGCGGGAGTCCTATTCCCCCTCCCATTCTTCATCCTCATAAGCATAAGACAGCATATACTGCCCAAGTTTTTCTCTCCCCACCATCTTCGGGAATTGGATGCTGCCGAGTACGAAGAGATAGCTTGGACCCCAAGAATCTCCCTCAGCCTATCTCGTCGAGTATGCGCAAACATGGTTACATTTTTTTTTTCCCCCATTTTTTGTGTCCCTATGAATGCTTTATCTACATATTGATGGCCTGAAAGGTGAAGAATTGATTGTGGTTTGATGTACCAGCTGAACGAGGCGCCTCACTTGGGAAGTACGGAAAGCAGGATTGAAGTTTGTGACGCCGAGACCTTGGATGAGCTTACGACAAGCAGAGGAGAGCTGAAGGTCAGGACCATGAGCTTCGGCGAGTACTGAAGTGGCCAAGTAAGGCACAAAATTTAATGATGTTCCAAGGCATTTTTCAGCTCTCTGTACTCAGCTAGCGCTTAATGTGTTTAATCTAAGTTCATCATTCTTATTGAGGCTTTTTTCATGTTCTCCAGCTGGTGCACCGGCAAGAAATTGTCCCCAAAGATGGATGGGTTTCCGTTTTCCCGGGGAACAAATGAAAAGATGATTATGGCATAGCAATAGCAGAGAGACGGTATATATTAAACAGAAGTAGGCATAATTGGGTGGACTGACATCAGAATTTGATTGGAGTAAGACGCATGCTACACACACGAATGACATCAAATATGTAATGTTCTAATAATGTTTAAATACCGACTTAGCAAATTCCAACTCGTTATGACACAAAGCATCTGCACTGAAAAAGTAACCAATAGAAGATAAATCATCTTAAGATCTCGAAGGAGAATGACTAGAATATTTACCCCTCGAGAGAATTAGAATTAGAACTCTACAGCTCATATGGGATCAGTATTCTTAAAATTTTCGAATCGTGGATGATGTCGGTTAACATGGATGGACTAACGTAAGGGCTGGGTATATGTTTAGAGTGCCCAATGTTGTGGCTACCTGATGGGCCGATCTCAAGTCCATAATGGGCCCAACGAATGAAAGGGCTGGCCTAGTCTGCATCTTCCCCTTTCGTAATCCACAAAACACCCCATCCATCCTGGAAGGCCCAGTTCCAGGCTTGGTCCATTTCCTCAGCCACCATCAAGTGTCATAAACAGGGAGGTACTTGAACTGACTTAAGTATCGTAGGGAGAACGATGGGAACACCCGTCATCCTCTCTTATTGCATATGTCGCCGGGAAGATCAGGCGGAGTGACTTGAGCCTAGGATCATGTGGACTGCTCGCGGTATCCAGCGTCGTCACTACCCAACGAAAAATGATATAAAATATGCGAAAGCCCAATACATATGATGCAGAGGATAGAAAAAAATAGAAGAACAATTAATTGATCATAATAGCTAGGATTTCGAACAAAAAATAATTATTAAGCAAATAATTTTTTTGAACTTATGATCGATTATGTAAAAGAAAAATTTATCGCAAATTACTATGAACTTAGAGTGATATAAAAAAGAGAAAAAATTATTTAGAATAAAGGATTTCATAAACAATACTTTTAGAAAGGGAAAAAATAAATTCGTATTACAATTTCTAAACTAAATAATATGTTAAATCTTCATTAATAACTAAATTGAACAATATATGACAATTTATATGTGACTATTAGTTGCAAAGTACCATTGAATTTTTAACTTTAACAAAAAGTTAATCTCTGTTTTAACCAAAAGTTACTCTAATTCTGTTGAATATTATTATTTGAAATTTGATTTTATAATTGAAAGTGCTTCTTTTTCTTAATAAAAAAATTGGCCAAAATGCTAAATTGAATGATTAAAACTAAAACGACAACAAGATATATGAAACGAATCCGTGTTATATGCACAGGAGAGAGCACTACTATTAAAATAAGACTTGCTTTATAATTAAGTAAATATAACTTAAAGTAAAATATAAATCGTTAGCTTGACATTTAGGGAACTTGTGACTGAAAATGTACGAAAGCACATTGACCTGAGAGAGAAATGGATTTTTTTTTTTGATGAGTTGAATGGACTAAAATTAATTTTCCTGTGAAAGAGCCGGCCAAATGAAAGAGCAAACAAGAGAGGAATCTTATGAGAGAGACTGTAAAAGTGAATAGGACCTTTTTTTTTCCTTTTAAATATATGTGTAAGCAGATGGTTAAAGAAATATCAGTTCGATAAACTTTCTCTGAATTTTTTTTTACAAGAAATGCTTATGAGCGTAATACAATAAAATAAAAATATTAATAGTCACTATAAAGGAGCATGAAGTAATCAATAAAGAATCTAAATCTTAATTACCAACAAATGAGAGCTACTTTCTTTTTAATTCTTTATGATTTCCTTTAACGAAAATTATCTTCAACGTCATTCTGAAAACTGAATGTTTAACAAAAAATTTTCCTTCTTCAATTTGTTGTCGTAGTACAGATAATATACATTTAAAACAAAAAGGCCCATCATTGAATATTACGTGGTCAAACAATATGATCAGCAATTTTGGATCTCCATATATATAAGTCTTTATTCAAATATTTGCTAACGTTAGGGATGACCTCATATTGGATGTGTGATGGGCTTTACCTAACCATATGCAAAATGAATTTTAGTTCTTCCCCCACACACCCCCTCGAGAAATAAACAATTGAAGCGAATACGATATGTGTGTGTGTGTATACACACAGATAGTCTTCTCCAAAATAAAAAAACAATATATGGTTTTTTAATCTTTTTGTGTCTCTCCTGATATGGGATTATTGTAATGGGGACAATTTCATGATAATTGTTAATTACCAACTATCTATTATATATATATATATATCAAAGTCAAAAAGCGAAACGTATAAGTTTCGTTTGAGAACCCTCAGCTCTTGGTTCAACATCGCAAACCCTCAGCTCATTGTTGATCGACTTTTCATTCGCTTAAAGAGAGTTTTACTCATAAGAAAAGAAATTCTTGGTGCGTTTGGTTTTTGAGTTAAGTAGAGTTGAATTTTGATTTTAATTGGATTGTAATGATTGTGTTGTTGAATTATGAGAAAAAAATGTGAACAAGTAATGAATAGTTGAGAAAAAGTAATGATTGTGCTGTTAAATTATGAAAAAAGTAATGAATAGTTGAGAAAATTTAATATTAAAAATTAAATTAAATGATTAAAAAAAATTAAAAAAGAAAAGTAATAATTGTGTTGTTGATTTTTGTTGTGTAGTGAGTAGAGTTAAAATTATAATTAAAATTTTAAAAATATAATTGTAAAACCAAACGAAGCTAATCTCTGAGGGTTTAATTTATGATAATTTAATTGCAAGTTTGAGTTTTTTCCGCAGATACTTTTGTTTGGAGGCTTGTTTGTCGGCCCTAATCCCCTTGTGAGGATAAAACTCCATTCCATAAATTAAGTAGTTTTTTGTTTGTTTATCTATAGATGACACGAATTAATTTTTATTTTTATAAAATTAGTGGCTAAAATTGTTATATTTATTTGCATATATCCAACAATAATATTTATTATAATCTTGCGTACGTACAAGTGAAATCACTAGTATATATTGAATTTATTAATTTGACTTTTTTTTGGCTGAAAAAGAAGTTATTAAATTTATTGATTTGACTTTTACGTGTGTACTCAATACTTTCACGTACAGCAAGAAATAGACATGCATGAACATGACACTAAACATTAGAGAACGAGTAGGAGACGGAAAGAAAACCCTCTACTTTATTGCCTCAACACGAGAATAAAAGCAGAGATTTAGCCAGAGGGGACTGCAGACTGAACATGGATATTTATCCGTACGAACAATAATATAATTTTTTCAAATGCCAAACGATACATCGGATTTCTTCAAGATTCTCTTATTTTCTCTGGGACCTGTTCACGTTCATTTGTTGTTGTTAGTACTTGATTAAGTAAAAACCATCATCGACCTACCACATGTACATGTTATAGTTTAAAAGGGAGAATACTCAGGATCATCCTGAAAGTTTTACATTTTTTGACTATGAGTCTTATAAATTTAATTTTACAAAACATAGTCCTAAATCATTTAGAAAAGTGATTGTGTTGGACCATTCCATATCAGACAGTCACGGAGTTACTGATCTGGACTTAACGCCATTAAATTCGTTCGAGTTGGCTACAAATTGTCCAAATGTCGATTTTTTGTTGGGAAAAAAATTAAAAATGACACAATATTAAATAAGAAAAGAAGACAAAAATAAATAAAATAAAAAGAAAGAAAATTCCAGCCCTTGCCAAGCTGGGTGGTTGCCAGGGGTGGGGACCCCACCGACGACCCCCAATCCCCGGGACGAGGCGGCCGATAGCATGTTTGTCAGAATCGCGATTCGAATCGTAGAATCATACGATTTTACGATTCATGAGGGGGTCATCGATTCCGATTGCAGGGGTGAGTCGGAATTTGTAGAATCGGGCCGGAATCGCGAGTTGGACCAAAGAATCGCAGAATCGGGCCGATTCTGCGATTCTACGGTTAGGCCCGAGTCAGCCCGAGCGCGGGCCTAGAAGAGGCCGAAGCCTACGCCCATAGTATTTCCCCCCTTCCCCCTTCTCTCGCCCGCCCTTACTTCCTTCTCTGCTGTGGTCTTCTCGAGATTTCCAGTCGAAATCTTCCATAGTTCCATCCACCTTCGATTAACGGTGCGGCTAGTTCTTCCTCCGACTAGCTAGCTTGTCCGAGCTGCCATCCATTTTCTCCAGGTTACATAGCGGCGGATACGTTCTCGGGTTGCACGGCTACTCTGAGCTTCGATCGGGGGCAGGGCAGGACCGGTAGGTACAATCTTCGATTCTGAGTCGATTATGGTCCCAGTCCCTTTTTCCCCAGTGTTACAATGTATATTCGATTTCTTTTTCAAGATCTGATTCTTACTGATTATGTTCATCCTCGTGATCATGCCGTCTTCAGCTTTAGCCTTTCGTCTCATGGCCAAGAAATGCTTGGAGGTCATGAGCCCCAGCTACATCCCAATTATTCTTTTCCTAAGCCTTTCGTCTCTGGACAAACAACTAATGATAGCAATAAGGCCCCTAAAGATGCTGATGTTGATGAAGAAAACAAGAAGAAGAAGACACGTCACATAGAGATTGAGCGGCAGAGAAGGAAAGAAATGAATACCCTTTATGCTTCGCTTCGATCTTTGCTGCCTGCCCAGATCCTTAAGGTAAAAAGATGGGAAACTCACACTAACAGATTTTCCAGTGGAAACTTGCTGAATTGTTGTCTCTAAATTAAAGAAATGATTAATTCAATTGTTATTACTCGTGTGCAAATTTGTGGTTGTCATCTGTCGTTGGTTAATTGCTTCCAAGAATTATGATCTCGAGATAATCATCTGATCCTTTTATGTGCATGAGGTGCAGGTTTGAGATTGGAGCTAATATAAAAATTTAACTGGAATGCATAAGCTTGAAATTGAATTAGGGTTTGCTTTCTGACTAAACTTTGGGTAAATGTATTTAGGGAAAGAGGGCGGCATCAGATCAGCTGAACGTGGCCCTGGATTACATAAATCATATCCAAAGGAACATCAAAAAACTCGAAGCTGAGAGAGCTAGATTGAAAAAGAAAGGTCTTGATAAAATGTGGTATTTCCTCCAGCCATCTTCCGCTGTAATTGATCAAATGTCTTATTTCCTCCAGTTCCATTCCGCTGCATATTAATGGCTTCTTAGTTAATTTACAGACTCTTGTAACCTGTTTTTGTTTCTTTTCGAGTCTTGGACAGATGTGAGTTGGCTTTGCCTCAGTTATAAAGCATGTATTGAGCAGCTCACTCTCTGACCGATCTCTTCAAGGCAAGTCAATGTTAGATTCCATGCAGTTGTCTGTGTTGTTTTGCATTCTGCCCAGTGCCCCGTAGAGTAAGCTTATATCTCGAATGGTCACATTACAAGGAAAGGAACTTGAATCAGTTGCATTTACCTTAACTAGTTTGCATTTCAAGTGAATTCGAGAGAACCCTTTTGTGGAACAAGCTGTAGAGTATGCTGTTGCAGCTGCCAATGCAAATCTCCACAAGAACAATATTTTGTGTTTGTAACGGTATGCTGTTGAGTTATGATTTGGACCTTGAATTTCGATAATTTGTAGGGATATTTTGTGTTTTATGACTTATTGTTGATTTTTTGGTTTGCGGTCTTTATTTGAATGAACAATAATTAATTTTTTTTGCTTAGGAAAGTATGTTACATATATAAATATATGTTTTTTTAATTACAGGTAGGATCTTATGATTCACCATTCGAATCGCGATTCACGATTCTACGACCCTCGATCGATTCTAGGTAGAATCGCGATTCTGACAACCTTGGCCGACAACCAATTCGGCTCGAGTGATAGTTAACTTTGCTTAGTAATTATCGAATCAAAGATAGAGGACAGAAGAAAGGGAAGATCACGATGCGGATTGAGCCCACAACCCAAATTAATCCGCAGATTAATGGATCAAAATCGATTAACCTCGAAGGAGTGAAATCGACTCTCTCTCTCTTCCCAGTCTCTCTATGTCTGCTCTCTGCTATCCAAATCAGCGTAACATTATCGGAAAGCAACGATAATAGAGATATTTGATGGTCTATACATACATATATATGTGTGTATAATGAAAATGGATTAATTAGTGCAAACTAACACGTGGACAATTTCTTCCCGCCACTCCTTTTAGCAACAACATCCCCGCACATTGCGATTGGCATCACACTCCTAGCTGGATTGATTATGCCTCCCGCCAGTCCAAATTAATCTTTTTGTGGTTTGCCTTTTTGTTGATTGATTTTGGACAGGTCTCGGCTCCCTAGAGATGCTCTGGTTTGAACTGATCAAGACAGTCACTGGTTTAAACTGATCAAGGAAGTTTAACAGCTTAATTGCTTTAAATTCTTTGGTTTGATTGTTTTGGTTTTACTATTGTGGGATTTGTCTGTTTGGGATTAGGTTAATTGGTTTCTGTTCTGGGAATGTGATTAGCAATGGAAGTCTGTGCTCGGATACCAACCCAAAGCATCATCCTTGCTCTATATCCGGAAACGAAGATAGAAATTCACTGTGATTAATGGACTGGATTGAGGATCCCCTACCCGATTTTCACTCGAGTCCATAGTGAATTGTTGTAGAAAGGTAGTCGATCGGGATTATTGGTTTCAGGAGGCTTGCTACAATTGTAGCGTTCTTATTCGATGTGATTTTCACATTTTACTTTTCTTTGTAGTTTGCATGGTGGGTCAACCATTGTACTCCGTTCTTGTAATTTCTGTTAGGGTATTTTTCCTTATATCCGCTTTTGCAATGGATCGTTGTATCTATTTGAATATCAATGAAGAATCCTCATTACCGTTTGAGAAAAAAAATGAATTTTAGTTCTTGTTCTTTTTCTTCCTTTTTCCCCCTTGAGAAATAAACAATTGGAGCGAATAATATATATATATATATATATATATATATATAATATACATACATAGCTTTCTCCAAAATAAAAACCAATATATGGATTTTCATCTTTTTGTCTCTCTCTAGATATATGGGATTATTGTAATGGAAACTTCGTGATAATTATTGATTACCACTATATTAATTTTATTAATTTGACTTTTATATGTGTGTCTCAATACTTTACGTAATGTACAACAAGATATATACATGCATGAACATGGCACTAAACATAAGAGGACGAATTGGAGACAGAAAGAAAATCCCTCTACTTTATTGATGGCCTCAACACAAGAATAAGAGTAGAGACCAGCCAGGGAGGAATACTGCAGATCGAAGATAGTCCACAATTTATCAGTATCAACAATGATATAATTTTTTCAAACCTCATACGATACATCATATTTCTTCCAGAATCTCTCTTCCTTCCTTCGGGACATGTTCGCATCCATTTGTTGTTGTTAGTACTTAATTAAAAACCATCATCGACCTACCATACATGTTATAATTAAAAAGAGTATATAATAACCGGTGCAGACAATATAAAAGACACTCGAACATTTTCCACCCGAATGATATAAACGTGTGGCTAGTTAATTTTATCATTTTATTAGTGATGTCTTGATTTGCTTAAATAAATAAAGAAGAAATCAATAATGAATGCAGAAAAATTAGCAAGTGAGCATCAGACGACGAGAGAGATGAAAATTCTTTGAACCTATGTGTGATTGAGACACAAACTTCCCGTCACAGTCAACTCGAATGCGATGTTCTTTTGATGTCCACCAGGCCAGACCCAACATACATAGATATGCCATCACAAGACATACGACATGGCCGTACATCCCTACTGCCGTGAGAAATAAGTATTTATTTGTGTAAGCT
This sequence comes from Punica granatum, assembly GCF_007655135.1. Taxonomy (NCBI): domain Eukaryota; kingdom Viridiplantae; phylum Streptophyta; class Magnoliopsida; order Myrtales; family Lythraceae; genus Punica; species Punica granatum. The sequence goes on along the minus strand of NC_045127.1, from coordinate 893,320 downwards.
CATCGAATTCAATGCATTCACATGCGATATGACTATAAAATTCGAACTGCATCCGTGGCTCTGATCTCTAATGATTTGATCTGATGGAAGAAGAATTAAATATGGAGTAAATTTCACATGCACTTCCTAGATATTCGTAGTACGCTAAGGACGCCCTATATTCGTAGTGCACTATGTTCAACTGGATCATTTTATCCCGGAACTGGATAAATTTTCGAGCTTATTTAATTCCGGGCCGGAACCGGTCGAGTTGAATATAGTCGACTGGAGCAAAGTGCAGTCGACTATATTACATTTCCATTCGAGTATGTTTAACTGGACTGATTCCATCTGGGACTGAATAATTATTTTTTTTTGTAGAGTTGACACCTTGTATTTTAAATAAGACTCTTACATTGCATTTGGTAACAAAATTAAATTTGATTTAATTTGATTTGAGAAGATGAAAATAAAAGTAGTAATGATTATGTGAGAAAATTTGAAAAATGAAAAAAAAAGTAATGATTATGTTATTGAATTGAAGAAAAAATATTAAATAGTTGAGATAATTTAATATTAAAAAATTAATTGTAATAATAGATAAGAAAACGTATGAAAAAGAATATGAAAAAAAAGATAAAAAAATAATGATTGTGTTGTTGAATTGAGAAAAAAGTTAAATTAAGTTAAATTTAATTTTGTAAACTAAATTAACAGACACGAATAATATTATAATGTATTTATCAAAACGAAAATAACGGGGGAAAAAAACAATTTGAAGAGGCGAATGGAGGAGGGAACCGCCAGGGCTCCCGCTGGCTACCAACCAATCTGCTCCTGACTGGGTCACGAGGGGCTCGAGACTCAAGCTAGCAACTCATAGTTATGTTATTTTAGTACGTAATATTATGTCATTAGGATGCAAATCCAAGTGATGCTGCGAATAAAAAATGGTTAATTTTTTTTACTTATTATAATATTTTGTGCAATAATTAATATAGAGTATAACTAAAACTAATTATATCACTAATTATATGTAAGAGTTATGATCTATCGATTGATAGTAACTGAGCAAGATTTTTTCAAAAAATTGTAGTAAGTAATATTTTCTTTAAAAAATTAATATTTCCATGCTAAACTTAATTTATATTTTCCATAATTCCAATTGAAAAATTATAATCGTATATAATAGGTCTTATTAAGCGAGCAAATCTTGCTTGTAGTACGGGTTTGAAATTGATTAAAAGTATTACCGTATTTACCATTGAGTCAATACTTAACCAAGAATAGTTTTAATCAACATGCTGGCATAATGTTGTTTGCATTTCATCAAAAAATAAGGACATCTCTAACATTACAAATGAAAAAATATTACTTAAATCACTTGTAAATTGAAATAAATTTTTTATCAATGTGAATTGATTTTAAATCATTTAGCACTTGCGATTGGAGAAAATTCACAATCAAGAGAAAAATTATATTGATCTACCGTAAGTTATCAACCAACTTATATATTTTGGAAATTAATTAATAAATAGATTTCACATAATATAATGTTGATGTAGAAACAATATAAAAGATACGTGGCATTTAATATAAGGCAGGAGAGAGGAAAGATAATAAAATAGCGAGTGAAGAGAGAAGGAAAGCGACGATGAAAAAAAATATGAAAGTTAGTTATATATGTTTATAATTATAATTCTAATTGAATGATTGTTATTAAGTAAAAATATTTGATTTAATGTACTTTTTCTCCATTATAATAATAAAAATAGATAATAAAACATCCGTTAGATGAGCTATAGCAGCTAGTCAAAGGTCAAGAAATAGAAAATTATTTGGGCTGGCTATACATGTGGCCGGTGAAGAAGACAAGAATATCAACATTTGTTGTTTTTTTTTTGTTTTATTTATAAACTTGTTGTTTTGGTTTAGTTATGAATATAATATATTTTTCGTGTGCATATATATATATATATGTTTCGATAATTACATGATGACATAATGTATACATATGTCTCATTAACTTTTACTAAAATCAATATATATATATATATGTATGTATAAAGTTATCCCAACAACAAATATGAGTGTAAAGATATTTTTCAAAATAGTAAAAGATCATAAATGTAAATATATAAATAGTATTCAAGATTAAAAATGCTCTTAAGTAAAATAAGTACTATATTAATGATATATGTGCATGAATTAAATGCATATAAATAGTGATGCAATTATAAATATATATATAAATATATGATCATGAATTAAATGCAAATAAATAGTACGTGATTATAAATATATATATATATATATAATTCACTTTAATAAAATATTTATCAAAAAATTAAATTATTGTCTATAGATCTACATCTTTATAAATAAAATATATTGATATATATACTTCACTCTCACTTTACTAAGTTAGAATAAAAGGCAAATTTATAGTGACGAAGAGTTTATTTCACAAAATGTTTTAGTAATTTTGATTGATATACATATATATAGTGCTAAAGAAAATAATATTTGATATTGCAATTGTCAATTTGAATTGTCTTTAACTTGTTAGTACAAGCATTTGAACAGTTTTACTTTAGAAAGATATATCTCATTAAACATTTTAAAAGATACCAAATTTTTAAATTTATCATTAAAAATAAATACTCTAACCAAATTCCATGCTAATTCTTATGTTAATGTACAGTAGAAAAATTAAATGGCAATAATTAATATTATAATTAATAATAATGTCTGAACATAAAGAAAATATTCAATGATGCATGAAATAATCTATTTATAATATATAAAAATTGAGTCGCGATATCGTGAGAGCTCCGTTAGCAATCTCTCAGCTCACGATTGATCGTCCATTCGACTGCTCGGAGAATTTAATTTTACATCAGAGGTTCATTGTATTTGTTCATTTTTAAATTAATATTGCTTAAGTACATCATCTTTAATCTACCTATGTAGTTTATCGAGAAGATATTTACTACATTCAATGCATGTCGGATATCGAGAAGTTTTCTCGATTACCAAATAGACGCCTCGAAATATGCGATTTATTTCCAAATTCAATGTTTCGACATCCTATAAATAGAAGATTCGAAATTTCATTTTTCACATAATCTTTTGATTAAATATAATTTTTTCAACACTATAATCCTCTGTCACTCTTCGCATATATACAAAATATATACTACGTGAGTATTATCTTTTAATATATATGTTATTTGCATTTTCATAAGAGTAGAGTAATTATTTGCTCATTAAATGATCTTTTTTCTTCTTCGATTCTTGCTCACAATTAGTAATGTTTATAGTGTTTATTTGCTAGAATATATAGTTGAGGTTATGTTTTTTCAATCAAAATTAACCGTATTTTTATATGTTGCTTTCTTAATTTTCTATCATAAAAAGCAATTTATGACAACTTCCCATGCAACGCGGGAGCGCAACACTAGAATTGCAAAATTTCAATCAATTGTTGTCATTTTATTAATATATAAATATATTCATAATTAAGAAAATAAAGAATCATTTATAATCATATAAATTTAAAATCAATTTAAAAATTTTAAGAATTGTAACTAAGCCTGTAAAAGCTCAATTAAGTAAAATTTTCATTTAAGTGATTGGGTCATTTCACTTAAAAGTATTCAAATTTTTAAAAATTAATATATGAAATTATCAGTTATAATAAAAACATAATGATGAAATTTAAAGTTTAGATAGATTGTAAGAGTATTATTTTTTCATAAAATAAAACGAACAATTTGATTTAAATTAATATTAATTTCCTTAGAGATTAAATTGATAATTGTAATGATGAATGTATTACATGAATTCCATACTTAAGAACTTTTAATATATATCCTTTGATCACAAGTATAAATTTACCGCATAAAGTTTTTTATAATATAAAAAAAGAACTTTTACATATAATATAGACTATTAATTTACAACAATTATCATTCTCATATTTAAATTTTTATAATAAAATTTTCTTTATAGAATTCATGCAACAGATGGATATGATAAACCAGTATATGTATGTACATGTATGTGTGTGTTTCATTAATTACATGATGACATCAATAAACATAATGCCCTATTGACCTAATTACTTTTTTACATGGATATCTAGAATCTTCTTCTGACGTTGAAATATATTTGAAAGATTAGTTGGCAATAGAAATATATATATATATATATATATATATATGTATGTATGTATGTATAGTTCTTGAGGATTCACGTTAAGCCTTTGCCCGGTTAATTTCAAAAGTTAAAAAAGAAAACTTTACTTTCTTTACTAAATATAATAAAAAATTAATTTCCCTTAACTTTTTATTAGAAAATGATTTTTAAGTTTTAAAAATTAAGATGGTTGAAGAGGAGTTAGGGACGGTAGTAGAGGATCCTCACCATCACACATTGGGTATTGGTGATTGGTGATTTTTTTCTTAGAGATTAAGGTGGGACAAAATTTCGGCAATCTTGAGGCCAAAATCAGTCAGTAAAGTTGTTCCCATTGTTCCCTTTGTTACTATGTATTTTCCATTTATTTTAATTTTAATTTTTAATGGAATTAATGGAAAACTAACGAAGGAATGAAAAACGAAAAACTTGACTGCAAATGCACAGTTGGCTTCAATTAAAAATATGTTGTTAACACCTATGCATGTGTTATCTAGGTGTGTATATTATGAAACTTGAATCAGTTTGTACAGTATATATCGTCAAGTGTCATGTACGTCAGGATACTATGATTTGGAAATTTTATTTTTATTTATGCTATTTATATGGCACGTAAGCAATTGCACCATAAGCATGAAACACATGGAGATAGCTAACTTGCATACAAATTACATGTGCCACAAAGCATTATTTATTATGGACCGATTCCTCGTACCCGGGCAAGGAAGAGGACAAAGAGCGGATGTTTGGTTTAAGAAAGCCGCTTTTTCAACCCAAGAGTCTGCCGAGGAATCGGTCGAGACAGTGGCAGAACCCGTATATATATATATACGGACTGGATCAATTCAGATCAATTCAGGTACGGACTGGATCGACACACTAAACTATATATACGTATGTGTATATATATATATATATATATATATTAGTATATCTCTGATTAATTTAGATGTGATTAAGATTAGTTCAATAACGGATAAAATTCTCCTACTTATGATTTTTTTTCATTTACCAACTATTTTTGTAATTTTTTCGATGCACTATTTAATATTCAAAGGTTTAATGGTTCTCGAATAATTCAAGATCGAGCTAAGGCGGCCCGCTTTGGAATAAAGCTCTCATTGCATGGTTTTTCTCCATTCTTTTTTGACATATACCTTGTTGTTCGAGATCCCAATGGATCCCGACTTATATATCTTATTATTCGAAATCCCAATTGATTCCGACTAACCAAGTTCCAACCAAGTTAATTTACTAAGGGGTAAACTCTCCCTAACTAAAATTTTTCTCAAAAAACTGGAATGCAAGATATATATATATATATATATATATTGGTTATAAAAGAATACGAAACTTCATTTAAGATGTGTAATTCAAATCGGTTTCTTTTAATAGTTGTGTAGGATGTTGGACGCGAGAGAGTTAGATTAAGGACCAGACTAACCAATCAACGTTTCCGGAGGTCAATGCATCGTTTTGTCTGGTTCTGACCCGCCTGGTCCTATTTAAGTCCTCCATGAATGTCCCCGGTCCTTCGTCTTCCTGAACAACTGACTAACAGTGCATTTGCCTTATTTCCCGGCCAACAGATTCTGAGGCCCAGAACTTTTCAGGTAACATTGCCACTCCCAATAAGCTCCAGGACATGAGTCGGGTTATATGTATTGTATGGTGCGTTTCGTTCTTGCCGTTGTAGTTTAATGTGATGATACAAGCTGTTTATTCGTGCCTTCTTCCGTATAGTTATTTATTGTTTTAATTTCGTTTCTTTCTCCTCCATACATAGTCTATTATATCCTGATCAAGCTTTGGAGTCATCATGATCAATTGTCCGATATACACTGACTACTGCGATATCACTTGGATATATAGCTTTTATTTTTCCTTCCTTTGCCAATCGGTTCTAGCAAGGATATGCAGAAAATAATTCAATGTTGGATATTTTACTTGCATCAGAGATGGAGAGCATCAAATCTCCATTTCGAGGAATAGCGGTGGATTTCAGAGGTCGAGTGTCGTGCTACAAGGAAGATTGGATCTCGGGTCTTCATTCAGGAATTGGGTATCTATATATTGTTGAAATAATTATACTCCTTGAACTGCAAATATCGCTCCATATTTATCTTAAAGTTCCTGCTTGTTTAAATTTTTTGTCAGGATTTTGGCCCCAACAACATATATTTTCTTTGCCTCTGCACTCCCAGTTATTGCCTTCGGTGAGCAGCTCAGTAGAGATACAGGTAACTCATCAACTCTCTGTGTTAGCATACTTAGGGAACCGTAACATAATCGAACATGGAAAATCAGTTGTTATTTCAACCTTACTAAGTTCGTGTTCGCAAAAACTTGATTTCGTATTTGATATATCTTAAGAGGAAATGAAACAAAGAACAGTGGACATGGAGATCAATCGTGTGCAGATGCCAGGAATCAGAAAGCTGGTTAGAGATCGATCGACTTTAAGATTATTTATGGAAACCAAGCATGCAGTTCTATCCTACTGCCGACAAATAAATGCAGCCTTCTAGTTTCATGAACTGTTGTAAAAGATGCTTTTTGCTGTTCACAGATGGAAGCTTGAGTGCTGTTGAAACATTGGCATCTACCGCCATATGTGGCATCATACACGCCATATTCGGTGGACAGCCACTTCTAATACTCGGAGTTGCAGAACCCACCATCATCATGTACACTTATCTTTACAACTTTGCCAAAGGAAGGGAGGACTTGGGGCAGGACCTATACATGGCTTGGGCAGGATGGTAATTTAGATTGAACACCAATCTCTCTTTGAAAATTAAATGGTTTGGTGATCAAGATTTTCCTGCTTATCGTCAGCTCTTTTTGCTTTTTTTTTTTATTACAATGGAGGCCTGTGGACCTAGTACTATCGTCATATCATTTCTAGCTACTTTTCCAAGATATGGGAGAAGAAGATGTAAATGAAATAAAAATATTAAAAATTGTAACGGAGAATGTTTCACCGAAAATTAAGAAGTGACTACATGTATAGCCAAGTAGATTCAAGAATCTATTCAACTGATTTGGTAGTTATGATTGCAGGGTGTGCGTTTGGACTGCTCTGATGCTATTTTTGCTTGCAATATTCAATGCCTGTGACATAATCAACCGATTCACAAGAGTTGCGGGAGAGCTTTTCGGGATGTTGATCACTGTACTCTTTATTCAAGAGGCCATCAAGGTGCACTCCAATTCTGCCCAAGAAACGACTTATACTCAGGCTTAATTCTATATCTCTATCTTTGATCAAAATAATGTGTGCAATGGCAGGGAGTCGTGAGCGAGTTTAAGGTCCCTGAAGCCGAAGACCTGAACCTGGAGAAGTATCAGTTCCAGTGGCTTTACACAAATGGACTCTTAGGGATAATATTCACCTTTGGCCTTCTTTACACTGCCTTGAAGAGCAGGAAGGCGAGATCTTGGTTATATGGAACAGGTTCATAATCTCTCATCGAGTTGCATTTAAATCTAAAAAGGTAGATTGGGCGTACGGTAACAAGGTCTTTTCTTTGTTGTCTGGTTTTCTATAGGTAGCCTCAGAAGCTTCACTGCAGATTACGGGGTACCGCTAATGGTAATAGCTTGGACAGCGCTTTCCTTTAGCATGCCCAGTAAAGTTGCTTCTGGTGTTCCGCGGAGGCTGTATAGCCCGTTGCTGTGGGATTCTGCTTCATATCACCATTGGACTGTGATTAAAGTAACCAGATCTTCATGAAATGATCAATTTCTTCTCGGTTCTTCGACCGAAGAAGTTAAAATAGAAATTTTTTATTTTAGGATATGAGCAGGGTCCCACCAACATATATCTTGGCGGCCTTCATTCCTGCTTTGATGATCGCTGGGCTCTACTTCTTCGACCACAGCGTGGCGTCGCAGCTAGCACAACAGAAGGAGTTCAATCTGAAGAAGCCGACTGCTTATCACTATGATATCTTAATCCTTGGATTCATGGTATGTAAGAATCTTCGTAAATTAAATGGCTAGACCCAACCAGTAATATAAAACTGTATCAGACTTTGCTTTGCGGGTTGGTTGGGTTGCCCCCATCGAATGGTGTCCTCCCGCAGTCTCCCATGCACACTAAGAGCCTTGCAACTCTAAAGAGGCAGGTCAGTAACCTAGCTAACTACTGTAAATCCAATTTGTTAAAAAGTTGCATGAGACCATTCTCCAAGTCATCTTATTGTCCCGAAATGAGGATTTTTTCGGTTACAGTTTATTAGAAGGAAAATGGTAAAGAGCGTGAAGGAGAGTATTAAGCAGAAAGCTAGCAACTCGGAGATATATGACAAGATGCAAGATGTTTTCATAGAGATCGAAGACACTCCTGTTGTAAGTTCCATTCCATCACTCACCCTTGAAATCGCCTTTAACACTTTCTCAGAAATGGTTATATTTCTTAAGGTCATTCAGTTTAATGTTCATATGCCATACTACAGACTTCTCCTCTAGTTAAGGAGCTAGAAGATCTGAAGGAGGCAGTTACCAAATCCGAAAAGGACCAAGCAGAAAAAGTAACATCTGATCCCACGATTCACATAGATGACCACTTGCCTGTTCGAGTGAATGAGCAAAGAGTGAGCAATCTGCTGCAGTCGCTCCTGGTGGCAGCATCTGTATGTGCTATCCCAGTCATTAAGCTCATCCCAACATCAGTTCTCTGGGGATATTTTGCTTATATGGCAATCGACAGCCTCCCCGGAAACCAATTATGGGAACGTATGCTCTTTGTCTTCATCACTCCTGCACGTCGCTACAAGTAAGATTGCACTCTTCTTATTTAACCTTTAGTCACAGGAGAATATATAGTTGTTTGTGGCTATATTCATGGGCTAATCGGCCCTTTGAGTTGGTTCATACGTTAGTTTTGTGCGATCACTTTGAAAGTCGACTGGTTGCATGACAAGGTCTGGCAATTTATAGGGTGTTCGAGCGAGCGCATGCCTCGTTCATTGAATCAGTGCCTTTCAAGTACATAGCAGCATTCACACTACTCCAGTTCGTGTACTTGCTCCTGTGCTTCGGGATCACGTGGATTCCAATCGCAGGAATCCTATTCCCCCTCCCATTCTTCATCCTCATAGCCATAAGGCAGCATGGGCTGCCCAGGCTATTCTCTCCCTACCATCTTCAGGAATTGGACGCTGCCGAATATGAAGAGATAGCAAGGACCCCAGAACTCTCCCTCAGCCTATCTCATCGAGTATGCATGAACATTCTCACATTAATTCCCCTTCAGTCCCTTGATTCAAGAGTGCTTCTACGCTTTCATGGCTTGAAAGGTGAAAAATTATTGTGATCTAATGTATCAGGAGAATGAGGCGCCTGAATTGGGCGGTATGGAAGGCAGGATGCAAGTTTGTGATGCCGAGACTTTGGATGAGCTTACAACAAGCAGAGGAGAGCTGAAGGTTAGGACTTCGAGCTTCAGCGAGCACAGAAGTGACCACGTAAGATACAAAATTTATTCATGCTCCAAGACATTTTCTCTTCTAGTATGTATTAAGGCTAACCGTGTTCATTGTGTTTAAACTCCCTTTCTTTCCCGGTTTTTAGCAGGTGCGCCCTGAAGAAATCGTCCCCGAAGATTAATTTGGTTTCGATGTTCCCGTGGAACTAATGGAAAGATTATTATGGCAATAGTAAGGGAGGTCATATGTATGTTCTACAGAAGCCACACACATGATGGAGTGAACTTCGGGACATCTCGACATGGGGGGGGGGGGGGGGGGGGGGGGGGTGAAGAGTAGGTCTCTTCTTCTTCTTTTTTTCTGTGAAAGCACGAGAAGTTGGTTTGTTTTAGGTACTTCGTTACATTTCGAACATAATGTTGAGTTTGTTGTTTGTACAGCTTTCTTTTTCAGTTAGTAAGGAGATGTAAGGGTTTAATAAAAAAAATAAAAACTAAATAAAGTACCACGGGAAGTTCTACTATAAGAATCAATTTAAAAAACCTCTTGAAATTCATACAATAACGCATGTCACTACAAGACGTTCCATTTCTTATTTTTAATATTATGTTAGTTCTCTCGGTAATTTTTTATAATTAAACAATGAAAGAAAGACCGAGTAATTCAATGTCTCGATTGTTCAATAATGTTGATCTTTGACTGTACCGCGCAAGCTCCCTAGTCGCCACAACAATCTGCCAGACCAGCTTGAATTATTAAGAGGTCCTACCAGATCATGCAAATGGACATGAGTTGATCGAAATCCACGGGGCTTTCTAATGATATAATCAAGCATCTCGTTGTTACATGAGAGCCATCTTCTCCTCTGTGCAGTAAAGTGAGGCTTCGATGGTATATATTTGCCTGAAAAGAAACTCCCTATTATTGTAAAATCAAAAGACACATAATACGTTTCACCCGGATCATCAAATTAAAAGTACAGGTTTAATTTACACTAGGATTTAAAAGTACAGGTTTAAAAATATCAGCTTGGAGTGGAGAATAAAAAGTACCCAAGAACATCTCTCTATATCATGTTCGAATTCCATAGTTGTCAGGCTTGTTATATGCAAATCTCTTTACATATATAAACAAATCGAGGCCCCAGCTATTCCTACTCAACCTCTTTCTAATAAACCCCTCGACAGGCATAGTGTGTCATCCTAGTTCACACAAATTATACCAGTTTAGACGCTTCCTAAATCTAAGCCAATTCAGTTCACTATGTATGAAGAAAGTTTCATAACCCACTGATGCCAATCTCCATAAAGCAGCTAGAAAAACCAATTTGGAGCTAAATTCGCCAAACTACTCATAATCACAGCGATGGAGTTAATCAATTGTGTTACTGTCCCGTTAATTAGAGTAGAATCAAGCTTAGGGGCTGTGAAACAGCTCGAGGGCTGCTGGTGGTTGCAGATAGCTCGATTGGCATGTGAGATCAGGGGGCTCTGTGATTGGCACTTGTGCATGGTGTCGGGGCTCATCGAATGGCAAGGGTCGCTGAGACGAGTCCCTCGTCATCACCGGTGGATCTCCACATGAATGGATTCGTCGGAGCCTCAATATGTTGCTTGGTGCTACTTACTTATCGTCGGAGAAGAAGATTTTTTTTAAGGAAGAACATTTTTTTTTCTTTCCAAGTGAGGGATGGCGGCTTGGGTTCCAAATTGGAGGCCTAGGCTTTATCAACTCACTATGTTTTCTTTAACACAACTAAGCTCTACAAAACAAAAGGAAAAGAAAAGAAAGACTAAAAACAATGGTGAAATTAGTCCGACTCCTAAATTTAGAACGGTACAAAAATACCAAAATAAAAATAATGATTGAATACTCCCTTGAATCTATGTAGGTGTTTCTCTTGAATTGCACGATAGCACCACTCCCTTGTTTGTCACTTCAGCTCATTCCTTAATCTTCGAACCCTTTCTTTCAGTTCTTCATATAGTGCCTGCAATAAAAATCTACACAAATCATCCCAATTTTTAAATTGTTACTTTCTTGGTAACATAATTTTTTTCAATTTAGGTAATTGAAAGAAAATTAGAAGTCCATCTTGATTTATCGTTCTTAGCAAACGTGGTGTAGGTTCTAACCACTTTTGAACTCCAAGAAAATTCATATCTTCAAATTATCCTCGTGAAGTGGTAAATCCTCGGGTGGATCTTCCAGATCGCTTGCACCGTCATGTGGCATGGCATTGGGTCCTTCTTGATCTTTTTCCTCAGTCGATGTGGCATCATCCTCGAGTTTTACAATGCTGACGCTTGTGGTCGTGTGTACCTCAAATTGTTGTTCACATTGCACTGTGGTTATAGTGACTTTGATAATTCCTTCCTTCGCTCCCTTTGTCTCTCAATTCCCCAGCATGTAGCTTAGGATTCCTCTAAAAAAGTTGACATTGATTGTAAGTAATACTTGAATCGTTCCTCTATACTTGGCTCTTCTTCTGGAAATGGGTGTCATTGTTGCAATTCATATCCGTATGAATTCGCCCACACTGCTTGTTGATCTTGCCACGTGAAGCTAGGTGGATTCCTCTAATCCGCGTAACCCTTGGCTATATGTCTCATCATCATGCTCACCATCGATGGCTCATCATCATTGGACCACATCTTATTATTGTACCTACAAAAATTCAAGAAAGGAAACTAGCTTATGCTCGAAAATATAATATAAAGCTTGTTCAACAATTAAGTTGTTTGGTATCAAAAGTAGTAGAAATTTTATAAAACAAATTCCCGGCAAGGTGAATAGGTATATTTTCTTAATTCTTAAGGTGAATAGGTATATTTTTATCCTACTCACAAATCAACTGTAAACCCAAATCAACCCCCGAAACGATCTATCAAAGCCGATCTTAGGCTAGTCTACTCCTAATCTATATCTAGAATTCTCCATTCAAGTTCATCTAAACTATTGAAATCAATACAATTGGTGATCGGGCAATTGTAAACATTAAGCACGGAGATAGACTAAATAGATTAGAATCATAAACTTATTAGATCAAAAGAAAATAATCAAATTAATTACATGCAAGTTCAATTGCAATCCTAGCTTATGGAATTAGCCCATAAGAATTAGAAAACACGCGGACGAATTTAACATAGACATTAAATTCAAAAGAGATTCACAAAAGTATTGAGAAAACTCCCCAAAACTCAAGTCGACTTCTTCTCTATGGTGTTTTCCTCTTCTTTGCCGTCCACACATTGAGGCTCACGGCCATTTGTGCTTTTATAGGAAAAAATATGAAAAACTTTATAAATCTAGTTTCCTATCTGTTAGAGTTTAAATTCCTAAAATCAAGCTCAAGAGATATCTACGTAATCTTCTCTTCCAAACTTGGTCTTTGAAATATTCCATCCTTCATACCCAATTTCCTCGAGTTCACACGCTTCCGGAAACTTCTCAAAATAACTTAGGTGCCAAGTCGAGACAATTTCCGTAGCTCTTGATGAATAATGGGGCCAAATCCCGGTCCATCTAAATAATCCTCATCCTCTCTTAAAAACGTCCATTCGTCGATCTGGAACTCTCGAGCACTCCTAGGTCCGCAAATATCTATCCAAAAATAGAACTCAATCAATCGCACAAAATTCATAGGACTAATCTAATTAATCACATAGAAGTGAGAGAAAATACTTGACAACCTAGAAAATAGAAATAAACTAAAAATTGACCAATAAACTACTAAACTCAACTTATTCAAGGACCTAGCATCGATTTATAGCCCAAAAGTACATAAATTAACTCGTATCTATCAAGTTATCAATTATCACAACGATAATCGATGAATTGGTTGCATTATGTTGTCTGGCAATTTATAGAGTGCTTGAGCAAGTGCATACCTCATTTGTTGAGTTGGGGCCTTTCAAGTACATAGAGGCGTTCACGCTATTCCAGTTTGTGTACTTGCTCCTCTGCTTCGGAATTACATGGATACCAATCCCGGGAATCTTACTCCCCCACCCCTCTCTTCCCATTCTTCATCCTCATAAGCGGAAGGCAGCATATACTGCCCAAGTTTTTCTCTCCCCGTCATCTTCAGGAATTGGAAGCTGCCAAGTACGAAGAGATAGCTTGGACCCCAAGACTCTCCCTCAGCCTATCTCGTCGAGTATGTGCACTCTTCAGTCCTTATGAATGCTTTATCTACACTTTGATGGCCTGAAGGGTGAAGAATTGATTGTGGTTTGATGTATCAGCTGAACAAGGCGCCGCACTTGGGAAGTATGGAAGGCAGGATGGAAGTTTGTGATGCCAAGACCTTGGATAAGCTTACTACAAGCAGAGGAGAGCTGAAGGTCAGGACCATGAGCTGCGGCGAGTACAGAAGTGGGCCAAGTAAGACGCAAAATTTTATGATGTTCCAAGACATTTTCCAGGTCCCTTTGCTGAGCGCTTAATGCGTTTAATTGAAGTTCATCATTCTAAATGAGGCTTTTTTTTCTGTTTTCCAGCCGGTGCACCGGCAAGAAATCGTCCCCGAAGATTGATGGGATTCCGTTCTCCCGGGGAACAAATGGAAAGATGATTATGGCATAGCAACAGCAGAGACACGGTATATGTTATACAGAAGTAGGCATAACTGAGTGGACAGACTTCAGAATTTGACTAGAGGTATGCGTGCTACGCACGGGGAATGACATAAAATATGTAATGTTCAAATGATGTTAAAATACCGACTTAGCAAATACCGACTCGTTATGACAGAAAGCATCTGCACTGGAAAAAGCAATCAATAGAAGAAAAATCATCTTAAGATCTCGAAGGATGATGATTAGAATATTTACCGCGCTCGAGAATTTAGAATTAGAACTCTATAATTTATCTGGGACAATATAATAAGCATTCTTAAAATTTTTGAATCGTGGATGATGTCGGTTAACATGGACGGACTCACATAATGGCTGAGTTTCTTTTGTTGTTCTTATTTGGCACGAGACATAAGGGCTGAGTTTATGTTGAGAGCGCCCGACGTTGTGTCAACCTGATGGGCCGTTCTCAAGTGAATAATGGGCTCACTGTCTGAAAGGGCTGGCCTAGTCTGCATCTTCCCCTTTCATAATCCACAAACACCGCATCCATCGTGGCCCATTATCTCAGCCACCCTCAGGTATTATATATAGGGAGGTACTTGAACTGACTCAAGCATATCGCAGGAAGAACGATGGGAACACCCGTAATCCTCTTTTATTGCAGGTGTCACCCGGAAGATCAGGCAGAGCGACCTGAGCCTAGGATCATGTGGGCCGCTCACGGTATCCATCGTCATCACTATTCAATGAAATATGATATAAAATATGTGAAACTGAAAACCCAATACATGTGATGCAGAGGATAGAAAACATAGAAGAACAACTGATTGGTCATGATAGGATTTCATAAACAATACTTTTAGAAAAGTGCGAAAATAAAATCGTATTGCAATTTCTAAACCAAACAATATGTTAAATCTTCATCAATGAATAAATTAAAATAATACATGACAATCTAAATGTGACTAATAGTTGCAAAATTACTATTGAACTTTTCAAACTTTAACAAAAAATTACTCTAAGTTTTAACCAAAAGTTACTCCAATTCTATTGAGGGTTTATTCGGATTTTGATTTTATAATTGAAAATGTTATTTTTTTTCTTAATAAAAAAAATTGGTCCAATGCTAAATTAAATGATTAAAACTAAAATGACAACAGAATATATGAAACCAACCCGTGCTATGTACAAGAGAGAGCAGTGCTATTAAATAACACTTGCTTTTATAATTAAGTATGTATAGCTTAAAGTAAAAAAATAAATCGTTATCTTGATATTTAGGAAACTTATGACTTTAAACGCACGAAAAGGAAAAATTGACCTAATAAAGAAATGGACTAAAATCAATCAATTTTCCTGCGAAAGGACTGGCCAAATGAAGAGCGAACGAGAGAGGAGTCCCGTGAGAGAGATAGTGAAAGTTTTTTTTTTTCCTACAATTATAAAGGAGATTCATGAGTCTAGTATAATAGAAAAATAACATTTTATCTAATAAAGGGCATAGGTAGTCTTACTTGAATATCGAACTTGTTGATCTTCGGTTATTCCTATAACTTATCAAAAAAATATCGAATTTGAAACTTCTTGATTGTCAGATGAATACATGCGTCACTCCTAAACATAGTCTAAATGTTTAATAAAAAAAATTTCTTCTTCAATTTGTTGTCGTAGTACAGAAGAAAATATACACTATAAAATAGAAAGGCCCGTCATTGAATATTACGTGGTCAAACAATATGATCAGCCTTTGGATCTCCACATACATAAGTCTTTATTCAAATCTTTGCTAACGTTAGGGATGACCACATATTGGATGTGATGGGCTTTACCAAACCATATGCAAACAATGAATGAATTTTAGTTCCCATGGTGGAAGGCCTTTTCTCTTTCTAATCTCTCTCTACCTTTCTCTGTCAAGCCAAACCCTCGCCTGACCTCACCGCTGGTGACGCATTCAACTCCGGCTGGGATCATCCGGTGACTCTTCGTCTTCCTCTTTCCTTGTAATTAGCTCTCCTTCTTCCATACTTTCAAAACCAATAATGTCCATTCCGATTAGGACCACACTCTCAACTGGACTAATTATGCCTCCTGCCAGTCCAAATCAATCTTTTTGTGGCTTTCCTTTTTGTTAATTGATTTTGGACGAGTCTTGGCTCCCCTAGAGATGCTCACTAGTTTGAACAGATCAAGACAGTCGCTAGTTTGAACCGATCGAGGAAGTTTAGCTGCTTGATTGCTTTAAATTCTTTGGTTTGATTGTTTTGGTTTCACTATCTTGGGATTTGTTTATTTAGGATTAAGTTAATTGATTTCTGTTTAGGAATGTGATATGTGTTAGGAGCCTACGCATGGATACTGACCCAAGGTATTCTCTTTGCTCTATATCCAAAAACGGAGATAGAAATTCACCCGTGGATTAATGGACTAGATTGAAGATTCCCCAGCCTGATTTTTACTAGGGTCCATAGTGAATTATTACAGAAAGGTAGCCAACCGAGATTATTGGTTTCAAGAGGCTTGCTACAACTATAGTGTCCTTATTCGATGTGATTTTACATTTATTTTTCATTGCAGTTTGCCCGGCGAGTCAACTATTGTATTTGATTCTTGTAATTTCTACTTGGGTATTTTTTGTTATATCCACTATTGTAGTAGACCGTTGTATGCGTTTGGATATCAATGAAGAATCTCATTAGAGCTCTCAGCCTAGAAGCAGCTGTTAGCTAGAGAAGCTCTGGCAGTCTGCCCGTGTCCCTAATTCCTCTAGGCCTGAAAAACGTTAGATTCTAATAAGAAAGAGAAGAAGTCAACCTCTCCCTCCCCGTAGGGCACCTTTGACTAGAGGAGTTGCTGAGCTCTGACTTCTTGAGTTCGGAATTTCCTATTTGTCAACGAAAAGGGACGGAGTAGTTGATATCACTCTTCCTACATTAATTCTTCTTTTTTTTCCCTTGAGAAATAAACAATTGGAGCGAATAATATATATATATATACACACACATAGTTCTCCCCAAAATAAAAACCAATATATGGGTTTTCACCTTTTTGTCTCTTTCTTGATATATGGGATTATTGTAATGGGAACTTCATGATAATTATTAATTACCACTATATTAATTTTATTAATTTGACTTTTATGTGTGCGTGTCTCAATACTTCACGTAATGGACAAGAAGATATATACGTGCATGAACATGGCACTAAACATACGAGAACGAATTGGAGACTGAAAGAAAACCCCTCTACTCTATCGATCGCCTCAACACGAGAATAAGAGCAGAGACTAGCCAGGGAGGAGTACTGCAGATAGAAGATAGTCCACAATTTATCAGTATGAACAATGATATAACTTTTTCAAACCTCAAACCATACATTGTATTTCTTCCAGAATCTCTCTTCCTTCCTCTGGGACATGTTTACGTCCATTTGTTATTGTTAGTACTTAATTAGAAACCATCATCGACCTACCATACATGTTATAATTAAAAAGAATATATAATAACGGGTGCAGACAATATAGAAGACTCTCGAACATTGTCCACCCGAATGATATAAACGTGTGGCTAGTTAATTTTATCATATTATTAGTGATGTCTTGATTTGCTTAAATAAACAAAGAAGAAATCATAATGAATGTAGAAAAATCAGCAAGTGAGCATCATCAGACGACGAGAGAGATGAAAATTCTTTGAACCTACGTGTGATTGAGACACAAACTTCCGCGTCACAGTCAACGCGCATGCCATGTTCTTTTGACGTCCTGTCTGGCCAGGCCAAAACCAACATAGATAGAAATGCCGGCACTGGACATATGACATGGCCGTACATAGTCACTACGGTCCCCGCTGGCTACCAGCCAACCCCCACCAGAGGCTCGAGACTCTAAGCTAGCAAGTCATATTTATGTTACTTAGTGATATTATTTAATTTGGGCGGAGATTCGAATGATGCCGCGGATCGAAAAATTTCATCAATTTTTTATTTATTATAATACTTGGTGTAATAATTAATATAGATTATAACTAAAACTAATTATATATCGTGAATTGTGTAGCTGACCTAGATTTTTCAAAAGTTTATCCTAAGTAATATTTTGATACGTTAAAAGCTAATATTACTAAACTTAATTTGAATTTTCAATAATTGTAATTGGAATAAGCCTTATTAAGTGGGCAAATTTTGCTTGTAGTACAAGTTTGTAACTCATTAAAAGCGTATTGTTGTCACCACTAAGTCAATACCTAAGCGAAATAGCTTCAATCGACATGTTGGCATAATCTCGCTTGCGTTTCATTAAAAACATAAGGACATTTTTAACATCACAAATGAAAGAACATTACTTAAACTGCTAGTAAATTAAAATAAGTTTTTACCAATATAAATTGATTTTAAATGATTTAGCACTTGCGATGGGAAAAAATCTACAATCAAAAGAAAAATTATATTGATCTAGCGTAGATCATCAACCAACGTATATATTTTGAAAATTAATCAATAAATAAAATTCACATAATAATTAATTAATTAAGTTGATTTAGAAACAATATAAAACATACGTGGCATTCAATCGAAGGCAGAAGAGAGGGAAGAGAGAAATAGCGAGAGAAGAGAGAAGGAGAGCGACGAATAAAAAAAATATGAAAGTTAATTATATATGTATAATAGATTTATAATTCTAATTCAATGGTTGTTACTTGTTATTGAGTAAAAATATTTCATTTAATGTAATATCATCACGTGTCTTTCTCCATTATAATAATAATAGATAATAAAACATCAGTTAGATAGATGAGCTATAGCAGGTAGTCAAAAGTCAAAGAAATAGAAAACTATTTGTGGCTGGTGAAGAAGATAAGAATATCAACATTTGTTTTTTGGTTTAGCTATGTATATAATACACGTTTCGCCTATATACATGTCTCGGTAATTAAATGATGACATCATATATATTTTTCATTAATTTTTACTAAAATCCAAATACATATATATATATATAGTTGATAACACTCTAATAAATAAATAATAAATCGATTACTAATTCATATTGTTAATATACAATATAAAAATTAAATGATGATAGTTAATATTATAATTAATAATAAAATATGAACATAAAAAAATATTCAATGATGCATGAAAGAATATTTCAAATTTTCACGTCATATTATTAATGAATAAATATATCCATATTGAGAATATAAATTATCATTTATAATCATATAAACTCAAAATCAATTTAAAAATTTTAAGAATTATAACTAAGCTCATAAAAACTTAATTAAGCAAATTTTTCATTCAAATGATTGGGTCATTTTATCTAAAAGTATTCAAATTTAAGAAAATTAATTCGTGAAACATCAGTTATAATAAATAACATAATTATGAAGTTTTAAAATGTTTTGATAAGCTCTAAGAGTATCATTTTTTCATCAATTAAGACGAACGATTTGACCCAAAAATATTCAAATTTAAAATCAAATTCTTTCAAATTAATTGATAATTGCAATAATATGCATATATTTTACATGAATTCCATCCTTAAAGAACTTTTAATTTATATTTTTCGATCATGAATATGAATTTATCACATTAAAGTTTATACACTATAACATTTACATATTAACATGGACTATAAATCTATACCAATTATTATTTTTATATTTAAATTTTATAATATAATTTTTTTATAAAATTCATACAACTCATTGGGTATAATAAGCTTTTATATATATATATATATATATATGCGTGTTTTCCATCAATTACATGATGGCATCAATAAACTTTATGCTATACCGACCTATTTACTTTTTACATATAGATATCTAGAATCTTCTTCTGAGGTTGAAATATATTTGAAGTCAAATTAGTTGGCCAATAGATATATATATTGTTCCTGAGCACTCACATTAAGCCTTTTCCCCGTTAATTTCAATTTTTTTAAAAAAAACTTTACTTTCTTTCCTAAAAATAATAAATATTAAAATTTAAAATAAGAATTTTCAGAATTGTCTTGTTCATGGCCATTTTCAATTTCCGTTGACCTTTTCATTAGAAAAATATTATTTTTTAAGTTTTTTAAAAAACACAAAAATGAGAAAATTATATGAAGAAATAAATAAAAATAAAGATGCTTGAAGAAAATTATATCTTGTCCCCGCTGACCTCCGCCTGTTCCTTTTGTTACTGCGTATTTTTCATTTGTTTTGATTTTATCTTTTTAAAGAATTAATGGGAAACTAGTGAATGAATGAAAAACGAAAAACTTGACGGGAAATAAGCAATTGGCTTCAAATTAAATAATTTTTAAAATACGTACTTTAATTTCTAATAACTTTTGATTTGGCAATATTTAGGAAACAGATAGGAAAGTATCGATTTTTTTTAAAAAAAATTAACCCCCTTTTTGGAGGGAATAGTGTTAACCCCTTTGCATATGTTTTATATCTAGCCAGGTGGGTTTCAATCAGTTTGTACAATATATATCGTCAGGTGTCATAAACGTCAAGAAACTGTGATTTGGAAAAAAAAAATTTATGCTATTTATATGGCACGTAATCAATATAAGTAGTGCACCATAAACATAAAACACATCAAGATGCTTGCCAACTTGCATACAATTTTATATGTGAACCACAAAATATATTATATAAATAAATGGACCGATTCCTCGTACCTGGGCAAGGAAGAGGACAAAGAGGGGAAGTTTGGTTTAAGAAAGCTGCCTTTTCAACCCAAGAATCCGTTGAGGAATCTGTCGAGTCACTGGCGGAACACGTATTCTAATTTTCTTTTGGTTGAAAGAAATCTGCCACTCCGATCAATTCAGGTTCAGACTATATTGATACACTTGTGTATTTCTAATTGATTCATATTCGAGTAAGATTAACTCATTAACGGCTGCAATTCTCGAAACGTAAATTTTTCGATTCACTAACTATTATTTTAATTTTTTTATATACTATTTAATATTCTGAAATTCAATGATCTCGAATAATTCAGAATTGAATCGGAAAAGCTCTTGAGATAAAGCTCTCGTAAAATGGATTATTTTCATTCCTTTTTGGTCTATATTATATATTTTTATGAAGTTTAATAATTCTCAACTAATTCAGTTCGAACTGGGTCAACTATCGTGGGTAAAACTCTTCAAGTGCAAATTTTTTTTTCCATTCGTAAAATTTCAAACTGAATGTCGAGACATTAATTAAGAGGAATAAGTAATGCATACTTAAACCGACACCAGCTCATATTGATATCTTTTTCGGTAAGAGAACTAACGGGGCAAGAGCCCAATGTTGATTTCTTTTAATAATTGTGCAGGAAATTTAGTCTCGCTATGTGGGCCCCACTCTCACGCGAGAGAGTGAGATTGGACCAGACCAGCAAATCAACATTTCCGGAATGTCTGGTTCTGACGCGCCTGGTCCTATTTAAGTCCTCCATGAATGTCCCTGCCCTTCGTCTTCCTGAACAACTTGAACAACAGTGCATTTGCCTTGTTTCCCGCCCAACAGATTCTGAGGCCCAGAACTTTTCAGGTAACACTGCCATTCCCAATAGCTCCACGACACGAGTCGGGTTATATGTATTATATGGGTGTTTTTCGTTCTTACTACTGTAGCTTAATGTGATGATATAATCTGTTTATTCATGCCTTCTTCCGTATAGCTATTTATTGTTTAATTACGTTTCTTTCTCCTCCATACATAGTCTATTATATCCTGATCAAGCTTTGGAGTCATCTTGATCAATTGTCCGATATACACTGGCTACCGCGATATCACTTGGATATATAGCTTTTATTTTTCCTTCCTTTGCCATCGGTTCTAGCAAGGATATGCAGAAAATAATTCAATGTTGGATATTTTACTTGCATCAGAGATGGAGAGCATCAAATCTCCATTTCGAGGAATAGCGGTGGATTTCAGAGGTCGAGTGTCGTGCTACAAGGAAGATTGGATCTCGGGTCTTCATTCAGGAATTGGGTATCTATATATTGTTGAAATAATTATACTCCTTGAACTGCAAATATCGCTCCATATTTATCTTAAAGTTCCTGCTTGTTTAAATTTTTTGTCAGGATTTTGGCCCCAACAGCATATATTTTCTTTGCCTCTGCACTCCCAGTTATTGCCTTCGGTGAGCAGCTCAGTAGAGATACAGGTAACTCATCAACTCTCTGTGTTAGCATACTTAGGGAACCGTAACATAATCGAACATGGAAAATCAGTTGTTATTTCAACCTTACTAAGTTCGTGTTCGCAAAAACTTGATTTCGTATTTGATATATCTTAAGAGGAAATGAAACAAAGAACAGTGGACATGGAGATCAATCGTGTGCAGATGCCAGGAATCAGAAAGCTGGTTAGAGATCGATCGACTTTAAGATTATTTATGGAAACCAAGCATGCAGTTCTATCCTACTGCCGACAAATAAATGCAGCCTTCTAGTTTCATGAACTGTTGTAAAAGATGCTTTTTGCTGTTCACAGATGGAAGCTTGAGTGCTGTTGAAACATTGGCATCTACCGCCATATGTGGCATCATACACGCCATATTCGGTGGACAGCCACTTCTAATACTCGGAGTTGCAGAACCCACCATCATCATGTACACTTATCTTTACAACTTTGCCAAAGGAAGGGAGGACTTGGGGCAGGACCTATACATGGCTTGGGCAGGATGGTAATTTAGATTGAACACCAATCTCTCTTTGAAAATTAAATGGTTTGGTGATCAAGATTTTCCTGCTTATCGTCAGCTCTTTTTGCTTTTTTTTTTATTATAATGGAGGCCTGTGGACCTAGTACTATCGTCATATCATTTCTAGCTACTTTTCCAAGATATGGGAGAAGAAGATGTAAATGAAATAAAAATATTAAAAATTGTAACGGAGAATGTTTCACCGAAAATTAAGAAGTGACTACATGTATAGCCAAGTAGATTCAAGAATCTATTCAACTGATTTGGTAGTTATGATTGCAGGGTGTGCGTTTGGACTGCTCTGATGCTATTTTTGCTTGCAATATTCAATGCCTGTGACATAATCAACCGATTCACAAGAGTTGCGGGAGAGCTTTTCGGGATGTTGATCACTGTACTCTTTATTCAAGAGGCCATCAAGGTGCACTCCAATTCTGCCCAAGAAACGACTTATACTCAGGCTTAATTCTATATCTCTATCTTTGATCAAAATAATGTGTGCAATGGCAGGGAGTCGTGAGCGAGTTTAAGGTCCCTGAAGCCGAAGACCTGAACCTGGAGAAGTATCAGTTCCAGTGGCTTTACACAAATGGACTCTTAGGGATAATATTCACCTTTGGCCTTCTTTACACTGCCTTGAAGAGCAGGAAGGCGAGATCTTGGTTATATGGAACAGGTTCATAATCTCTCATCGAGTTGCATTTAAATCTAAAAAGGTAGATTGGGCGTACGGTAACAAGGTCTTTTCTTTGTTGTCTGGTTTTCTATAGGTAGCCTCAGAAGCTTCACTGCAGATTACGGGGTACCGCTAATGGTAATAGCTTGGACAGCGCTTTCCTTTAGCATGCCCAGTAAAGTTGCTTCTGGTGTTCCGCGGAGGCTGTATAGCCCGTTGCTGTGGGATTCTGCTTCATATCACCATTGGACTGTGATTAAAGTAACCAGATCTTCATGAAATGATCAATTTCTTCTCGGTTCTTCGACCGAAGAAGTTAAAATAGAAATTTTTTATTTTAGGATATGAGCAGGGTCCCACCAACATATATCTTGGCGGCCTTCATTCCTGCTTTGATGATCGCTGGGCTCTACTTCTTCGACCACAGCGTGGCGTCGCAGCTAGCACAACAGAAGGAGTTCAATCTGAAGAAGCCGACTGCTTATCACTATGATATCTTAATCCTTGGATTCATGGTATGTAAGAATCTTCGTAAATTAAATGGCTAGACCCAACCAGTAATATAAAACTGTATCAGACTTTGCTTTGCGGGTTGGTTGGGTTGCCCCCATCGAATGGTGTCCTCCCGCAGTCTCCCATGCACACTAAGAGCCTTGCAACTCTAAAGAGGCAGGTCAGTAACCTAGCTAACTACTGTAAATCCAATTTGTTAAAAAGTTGCATGAGACCATTCTCCAAGTCATCTTATTGTCCCGAAATGAGGATTTTTTCGGTTACAGTTTATTAGAAGGAAAATGGTAAAGAGCGTGAAGGAGAGTATTAAGCAGAAAGCTAGCAACTCGGAGATATATGACAAGATGCAAGATGTTTTCATAGAGATCGAAGACACTCCTGTTGTAAGTTCCATTCCATCACTCACCCTTGAAATCGCCTTTAACACTTTCTCAGAAATGGTTATATTTCTTAAGGTCATTCAGTTTAATGTTCATATGCCATACTACAGACTTCTCCTCTAGTTAAGGAGCTAGAAGATCTGAAGGAGGCAGTTACCAAATCCGAAAAGGACCAAGCAGAAAAAGTAACATCTGATCCCACGATTCACATAGATGACCACTTGCCTGTTCGAGTGAATGAGCAAAGAGTGAGCAATCTGCTGCAGTCGCTCCTGGTGGCAGCATCTGTATGTGCTATCCCAGTCATTAAGCTCATCCCAACATCAGTTCTCTGGGGATATTTTGCTTATATGGCAATCGACAGCCTCCCCGGAAACCAATTATGGGAACGTATGCTCTTTGTCTTCATCACTCCTGCACGTCGCTACAAGTAAGATTGCACTCTTCTTATTTAACCTTTAGTCACAGGAGAATATATAGTTGTTTGTGGCTATATTCATGGGCTAATCGGCCCTTTGAGTTGGTTCATACGTTAGTTTTGTGCGATCACTTTGAAAGTCGACTGGTTGCATGACAAGGTCTGGCAATTTATAGGGTGTTCGAGCGAGCGCATGCCTCGTTCATTGAATCAGTGCCTTTCAAGTACATAGCAGCATTCACACTACTCCAGTTCGTGTACTTGCTCCTGTGCTTCGGGATCACGTGGATTCCAATCGCAGGAATCCTATTCCCCCTCCCATTCTTCATCCTCATAGCCATAAGGCAGCATGGGCTGCCCAGGCTATTCTCTCCCTACCATCTTCAGGAATTGGACGCTGCCGAATATGAAGAGATAGCAAGGACCCCAGAACTCTCCCTCAGCCTATCTCATCGAGTATGCATGAACATTCTCACATTAATTCCCCTTCAGTCCCTTGATTCAAGAGTGCTTCTACGCTTTCATGGCTTGAAAGGTGAAAAATTATTGTGATCTAATGTATCAGGAGAATGAGGCGCCTGAATTGGGCGGTATGGAAGGCAGGATGCAAGTTTGTGATGCCGAGACTTTGGATGAGCTTACAACAAGCAGAGGAGAGCTGAAGGTTAGGACTTCGAGCTTCAGCGAGCACAGAAGTGACCACGTAAGATACAAAATTTATTCATGCTCCAAGACATTTTCTCTTCTAGTATGTATTAAGGCTAACCGTGTTCATTGTGTTTAAACTCCCTTTCTTTCCCGGTTTTTAGCAGGTGCGCCCTGAAGAAATCGTCCCCGAAGATTAATTTGGTTTCGATGTTCCCGTGGAACTAATGGAAAGATTATTATGGCAATAGTAAGGGAGGTCATATGTATGTTCTACAGAAGCCACACACATGATGGAGTGAACTTCGGGACATCTCGACATGGGGGGGGGGGGGGGGGGGGGGGGGGGTGAAGAGTAGGTCTCTTCTTCTTCTTTTTTTCTGTGAAAGCACGAGAAGTTGGTTTGTTTTAGGTACTTCGTTACATTTCGAACATAATGTTGAGTTTGTTGTTTGTACAGCTTTCTTTTTCAGTTAGTAAGGAGATGTAAGGGTTTAATAAAAAAAATAAAAACTAAATAAAGTACCACGGGAAGTTCTACTATAAGAATCAATTTAAAAAACCTCTTGAAATTCATACAATAACGCATGTCACTACAAGACGTTCCATTTCTTATTTTTAATATTATGTTAGTTCTCTCGGTAATTTTTTATAATTAAACAATGAAAGAAAGACCGAGTAATTCAATGTCTCGATTGTTCAATAATGTTGATCTTTGACTGTACCGCGCAAGCTCCCTAGTCGCCACAACAATCTGCCAGACCAGCTTGAATTATTAAGAGGTCCTACCAGATCATGCAAATGGACATGAGTTGATCGAAATCCACGGGGCTTTCTAATGATATAATCAAGCATCTCGTTGTTACATGAGAGCCATCTTCTCCTCTGTGCAGTAAAGTGAGGCTTCGATGGTATATATTTGCCTGAAAAGAAACTCCCTATTATTGTAAAATCAAAAGACACATAATACGTTTCACCCGGATCATCAAATTAAAAGTACAGGTTTAATTTACACTAGGATTTAAAAGTACAGGTTTAAAAATATCAGCTTGGAGTGGAGAATAAAAAGTACCCAAGAACATCTCTCTATATCATGTTCGAATTCCATAGTTGTCAGGCTTGTTATATGCAAATCTCTTTACATATATAAACAAATCGAGGCCCCAGCTATTCCTACTCAACCTCTTTCTAATAAACCCCTCGACAGGCATAGTGTGTCATCCTAGTTCACACAAATTATACCAGTTTAGACGCTTCCTAAATCTAAGCCAATTCAGTTCACTATGTATGAAGAAAGTTTCATAACCCACTGATGCCAATCTCCATAAAGCAGCTAGAAAAACCAATTTGGAGCTAAATTCGCCAAACTACTCATAATCACAGCGATGGAGTTAATCAATTGTGTTACTGTCCCGTTAATTAGAGTAGAATCAAGCTTAGGGGCTGTGAAACAGCTCGAGGGCTGCTGGTGGTTGCAGATAGCTCGATTGGCATGTGAGATCAGGGGGCTCTGTGATTGGCACTTGTGCATGGTGTCGGGGCTCATCGAATGGCAAGGGTCGCTGAGACGAGTCCCTCGTCATCACCGGTGGATCTCCACATGAATGGATTCGTCGGAGCCTCAATATGTTGCTTGGTGCTACTTACTTATCGTCGGAGAAGAAGATTTTTTTTAAGGAAGAACATTTTTTTTTTCTTTCCAAGTGAGGGATGGCGGCTTGGGTTCCAAATTGGAGGCCTAGGCTTTATCAACTCACTATGTTTTCTTTAACACAACTAAGCTCTACAAAACAAAAGGAAAAGAAAAGAAAGACTAAAAACAATGGTGAAATTAGTCCGACTCCTAAATTTAGAACGGTACAAAAATACCAAAATAAAAATAATGATTGAATACTCCCTTGAATCTATGTAGGTGTTTCTCTTGAATTGCACGATAGCACCACTCCCTTGTTTGTCACTTCAGCTCATTCCTTAATCTTCGAACCCTTTCTTTCAGTTCTTCATATAGTGCCTGCAATAAAAATCTACACAAATCATCCCAATTTTTAAATTGTTACTTTCTTGGTAACATAATTTTTTTTCAATTTAGGTAATTGAAAGAAAATTAGAAGTCCATCTTGATTTATCGTTCTTAGCAAACGTGGTGTAGGTTCTAACCACTTTTGAACTCCAAGAAAATTCATATCTTCAAATTATCCTCGTGAAGTGGTAAATCCTCGGGTGGATCTTCCAGATCGCTTGCACCGTCATGTGGCATGGCATTGGGTCCTTCTTGATCTTTTTCCTCAGTCGATGTGGCATCATCCTCGAGTTTTACAATGCTGACGCTTGTGGTCGTGTGTACCTCAAATTGTTGTTCACATTGCACTGTGGTTATAGTGACTTTGATAATTCCTTCCTTCGCTCCCTTTGTCTCTCAATTCCCCAGCATGTAGCTTAGGATTCCTCTAAAAAAGTTGACATTGATTGTAAGTAATACTTGAATCGTTCCTCTATACTTGGCTCTTCTTCTGGAAATGGGTGTCATTGTTGCAATTCATATCCGTATGAATTCGCCCACACTGCTTGTTGATCTTGCCACGTGAAGCTAGGTGGATTCCTCTAATCCGCGTAACCCTTAGCTATATGTCTCATCATCATGCTCACCATCGATGGCTCATCATCATTGGACCACATCTTATTATTGTACCTACAAAAATTCAAGAAAGGAAACTAGCTTATGCTCGAAAATATAATATAAAGCTTGTTCAACAATTAAGTTGTTTGGTATCAAAAGTAGTAGAAATTTTATAAAACAAATTCCCGGCAAGGTGAATAGGTATATTTTCTTAATTCTTAAGGTGAATAGGTATATTTTTATCCTACTCACAAATCAACTGTAAACCCAAATCAACCCCCGAAACGATCTATCAAAGCCGATCTTAGGCTAGTCTACTCCTAATCTATATCTAGAATTCTCCATTCAAGTTCATCTAAACTATTGAAATCAATACAATTGGTGATCGGGCAATTGTAAACATTAAGCACGGAGATAGACTAAATAGATTAGAATCATAAACTTATTAGATCAAAAGAAAATAATCAAATTAATTACATGCAAGTTCAATTGCAATCCTAGCTTATGGAATTAGCCCATAAGAATTAGAAAACACGCGGACGAATTTAACATAGACATTAAATTCAAAAGAGATTCACAAAAGTATTGAGAAAACTCCCCAAAACTCAAGTCGACTTCTTCTCTATGGTGTTTTCCTCTTCTTTGCCGTCCACACATTGAGGCTCACGGCCATTTGTGCTTTTATAGGAAAAAATATGAAAAACTTTATAAATCTAGTTTCCTATCTGTTAGAGTTTAAATTCCTAAAATCAAGCTCAAGAGATATCTACGTAATCTTCTCTTCCAAACTTGGTCTTTGAAATATTCCATCCTTCATACCCAATTTCCTCGAGTTCACACGCTTCCGGAAACTTCTCAAAATAACTTAGGTGCCAAGTCGAGACAATTTCCGTAGCTCTTGATGAATAATGGGGCCAAATCCCGGTCCATCTAAATAATCCTCATCCTCTCTTAAAAACGTCCATTCGTCGATCTGGAACTCTCGAGCACTCCTAGGTCCGCAAATATCTATCCAAAAATAGAACTCAATCAATCGCACAAAATTCATAGGACTAATCTAATTAATCACATAGAAGTGAGAGAAAATACTTGACAACCTAGAAAATAGAAATAAACTAAAAATTGACCAATAAACTACTAAACTCAACTTATTCAAGGACCTAGCATCGATTTATAGCCCAAAAGTACATAAATTAACTCGTATCTATCAAGTTATCAATTATCACAACGATAATCGATGAATTGGTTGCATTATGTTGTCTGGCAATTTATAGAGTGCTTGAGCAAGTGCATACCTCATTTGTTGAGTTGGGGCCTTTCAAGTACATAGAGGCGTTCACGCTATTCCAGTTTGTGTACTTGCTCCTCTGCTTCGGAATTACATGGATACCAATCCCGGGAATCTTACTCCCCCACCCCTCTCTTCCCATTCTTCATCCTCATAAGCGGAAGGCAGCATATACTGCCCAAGTTTTTCTCTCCCCGTCATCTTCAGGAATTGGAAGCTGCCAAGTACGAAGAGATAGCTTGGACCCCAAGACTCTCCCTCAGCCTATCTCGTCGAGTATGTGCACTCTTCAGTCCTTATGAATGCTTTATCTACACTTTGATGGCCTGAAGGGTGAAGAATTGATTGTGGTTTGATGTATCAGCTGAACAAGGCGCCGCACTTGGGAAGTATGGAAGGCAGGATGGAAGTTTGTGATGCCAAGACCTTGGATAAGCTTACTACAAGCAGAGGAGAGCTGAAGGTCAGGACCATGAGCTGCGGCGAGTACAGAAGTGGGCCAAGTAAGACGCAAAATTTTATGATGTTCCAAGACATTTTCCAGGTCCCTTTGCTGAGCGCTTAATGCGTTTAATTGAAGTTCATCATTCTAAATGAGGCTTTTTTTTCTGTTTTCCAGCCGGTGCACCGGCAAGAAATCGTCCCCGAAGATTGATGGGATTCCGTTCTCCCGGGGAACAAATGGAAAGATGATTATGGCATAGCAACAGCAGAGACACGGTATATGTTATACAGAAGTAGGCATAACTGAGTGGACAGACTTCAGAATTTGACTAGAGGTATGCGTGCTACGCACGGGGAATGACATAAAATATGTAATGTTCAAATGATGTTAAAATACCGACTTAGCAAATACCGACTCGTTATGACAGAAAGCATCTGCACTGGAAAAAGCAATCAATAGAAGAAAAATCATCTTAAGATCTCGAAGGATGATGATTAGAATATTTACCGCGCTCGAGAATTTAGAATTAGAACTCTATAATTTATCTGGGACAATATAATAAGCATTCTTAAAATTTTTGAATCGTGGATGATGTCGGTTAACATGGACGGACTCACATAATGGCTGAGTTTCTTTTGTTGTTCTTATTTGGCACGAGACATAAGGGCTGAGTTTATGTTGAGAGCGCCCGACGTTGTGTCAACCTGATGGGCCGTTCTCAAGTGAATAATGGGCTCACTGTCTGAAAGGGCTGGCCTAGTCTGCATCTTCCCCTTTCATAATCCACAAACACCGCATCCATCGTGGCCCATTATCTCAGCCACCCTCAGGTATTATATATAGGGAGGTACTTGAACTGACTCAAGCATATCGCAGGAAGAACGATGGGAACACCCGTAATCCTCTTTTATTGCAGGTGTCACCCGGAAGATCAGGCAGAGCGACCTGAGCCTAGGATCATGTGGGCCGCTCACGGTATCCATCGTCATCACTATTCAATGAAATATGATATAAAATATGTGAAACTGAAAACCCAATACATGTGATGCAGAGGATAGAAAACATAGAAGAACAACTGATTGGTCATGATAGGATTTCATAAACAATACTTTTAGAAAAGTGCGAAAATAAAATCGTATTGCAATTTCTAAACCAAACAATATGTTAAATCTTCATCAATGAATAAATTAAAATAATACATGACAATCTAAATGTGACTAATAGTTGCAAAATTACTATTGAACTTTTCAAACTTTAACAAAAAATTACTCTAAGTTTTAACCAAAAGTTACTCCAATTCTATTGAGGGTTTATTCGGATTTTGATTTTATAATTGAAAATGTTATTTTTTTTCTTAATAAAAAAAATTGGTCCAATGCTAAATTAAATGATTAAAACTAAAATGACAACAGAATATATGAAACCAACCCGTGCTATGTACAAGAGAGAGCAGTGCTATTAAATAACACTTGCTTTTATAATTAAGTATGTATAGCTTAAAGTAAAAAAATAAATCGTTATCTTGATATTTAGGAAACTTATGACTTTAAACGCACGAAAAGGAAAAATTGACCTAATAAAGAAATGGACTAAAATCAATCAATTTTCCTGCGAAAGGACTGGCCAAATGAAGAGCGAACGAGAGAGGAGTCCCGTGAGAGAGATAGTGAAAGTTTTTTTTTTTCCTACAATTATAAAGGAGATTCATGAGTCTAGTATAATAGAAAAATAACATTTTATCTAATAAAGGGCATAGGTAGTCTTACTTGAATATCGAACTTGTTGATCTTCGGTTATTCCTATAACTTATCAAAAAAATATCGAATTTGAAACTTCTTGATTGTCAGATGAATACATGCGTCACTCCTAAACATAGTCTAAATGTTTAATAAAAAAAATTTCTTCTTCAATTTGTTGTCGTAGTACAGAAGAAAATATACACTATAAAATAGAAAGGCCCGTCATTGAATATTACGTGGTCAAACAATATGATCAGCCTTTGGATCTCCACATACATAAGTCTTTATTCAAATCTTTGCTAACGTTAGGGATGACCACATATTGGATGTGATGGGCTTTACCAAACCATATGCAAACAATGAATGAATTTTAGTTCCCATGGTGGAAGGCCTTTTCTCTTTCTAATCTCTCTCTACCTTTCTCTGTCAAGCCAAACCCTCGCCTGACCTCACCGCTGGTGACGCATTCAACTCCGGCTGGGATCATCCGGTGACTCTTCGTCTTCCTCTTTCCTTGTAATTAGCTCTCCTTCTTCCATACTTTCAAAACCAATAATGTCCATTCCGATTAGGACCACACTCTCAACTGGACTAATTATGCCTCCTGCCAGTCCAAATCAATCTTTTTGTGGCTTTCCTTTTTGTTAATTGATTTTGGACGAGTCTTGGCTCCCCTAGAGATGCTCACTAGTTTGAACAGATCAAGACAGTCGCTAGTTTGAACCGATCGAGGAAGTTTAGCTGCTTGATTGCTTTAAATTCTTTGGTTTGATTGTTTTGGTTTCACTATCTTGGGATTTGTTTATTTAGGATTAAGTTAATTGATTTCTGTTTAGGAATGTGATATGTGTTAGGAGCCTACGCATGGATACTGACCCAAGGTATTCTCTTTGCTCTATATCCAAAAACGGAGATAGAAATTCACCCGTGGATTAATGGACTAGATTGAAGATTCCCCAGCCTGATTTTTACTAGGGTCCATAGTGAATTATTACAGAAAGGTAGCCAACCGAGATTATTGGTTTCAAGAGGCTTGCTACAACTATAGTGTCCTTATTCGATGTGATTTTACATTTATTTTTCATTGCAGTTTGCCCGGCGAGTCAACTATTGTATTTGATTCTTGTAATTTCTACTTGGGTATTTTTTGTTATATCCACTATTGTAGTAGACCGTTGTATGCGTTTGGATATCAATGAAGAATCTCATTAGAGCTCTCAGCCTAGAAGCAGCTGTTAGCTAGAGAAGCTCTGGCAGTCTGCCCGTGTCCCTAATTCCTCTAGGCCTGAAAAACGTTAGATTCTAATAAGAAAGAGAAGAAGTCAACCTCTCCCTCCCCGTAGGGCACCTTTGACTAGAGGAGTTGCTGAGCTCTGACTTCTTGAGTTCGGAATTTCCTATTTGTCAACGAAAAGGGACGGAGTAGTTGATATCACTCTTCCTACATTAATTCTTCTTTTTTTTCCCTTGAGAAATAAACAATTGGAGCGAATAATATATATATATACACACACATAGTTCTCCCCAAAATAAAAACCAATATATGGGTTTTCACCTTTTTGTCTCTTTCTTGATATATGGGATTATTGTAATGGGAACTTCATGATAATTATTAATTACCACTATATTAATTTTATTAATTTGACTTTTATGTGTGCGTGTCTCAATACTTCACGTAATGGACAAGAAGATATATACGTGCATGAACATGGCACTAAACATACGAGAACGAATTGGAGACTGAAAGAAAACCCCTCTACTCTATCGATCGCCTCAACACGAGAATAAGAGCAGAGACTAGCCAGGGAGGAGTACTGCAGATAGAAGATAGTCCACAATTTATCAGTATGAACAATGATATAACTTTTTCAAACCTCAAACCATACATTGTATTTCTTCCAGAATCTCTCTTCCTTCCTCTGGGACATGTTTACGTCCATTTGTTATTGTTAGTACTTAATTAGAAACCATCATCGACCTACCATACATGTTATAATTAAAAAGAATATATAATAACGGGTGCAGACAATATAGAAGACTCTCGAACATTGTCCACCCGAATGATATAAACGTGTGGCTAGTTAATTTTATCATATTATTAGTGATGTCTTGATTTGCTTAAATAAACAAAGAAGAAATCATAATGAATGTAGAAAAATCAGCAAGTGAGCATCATCAGACGACGAGAGAGATGAAAATTCTTTGAACCTACGTGTGATTGAGACACAAACTTCCGCGTCACAGTCAACGCGCATGCCATGTTCTTTTGACGTCCTGTCTGGCCAGGCCAAAACCAACATAGATAGAAATGCCGGCACTGGACATATGACATGGCCGTACATAGTCACTACGGTCCCCGCTGGCTACCAGCCAACCCCCACCAGAGGCTCGAGACTCTAAGCTAGCAAGTCATATTTATGTTACTTAGTGATATTATTTAATTTGGGCGGAGATTCGAATGATGCCGCGGATCGAAAAATTTCATCAATTTTTTATTTATTATAATACTTGGTGTAATAATTAATATAGATTATAACTAAAACTAATTATATATCGTGAATTGTGTAGCTGACCTAGATTTTTCAAAAGTTTATCCTAAGTAATATTTTGATACGTTAAAAGCTAATATTACTAAACTTAATTTGAATTTTCAATAATTGTAATTGGAATAAGCCTTATTAAGTGGGCAAATTTTGCTTGTAGTACAAGTTTGTAACTCATTAAAAGCGTATTGTTGTCACCACTAAGTCAATACCTAAGCGAAATAGCTTCAATCGACATGTTGGCATAATCTCGCTTGCGTTTCATTAAAAACATAAGGACATTTTTAACATCACAAATGAAAGAACATTACTTAAACTGCTAGTAAATTAAAATAAGTTTTTACCAATATAAATTGATTTTAAATGATTTAGCACTTGCGATGGGAAAAAATCTACAATCAAAAGAAAAATTATATTGATCTAGCGTAGATCATCAACCAACGTATATATTTTGAAAATTAATCAATAAATAAAATTCACATAATAATTAATTAATTAAGTTGATTTAGAAACAATATAAAACATACGTGGCATTCAATCGAAGGCAGAAGAGAGGGAAGAGAGAAATAGCGAGAGAAGAGAGAAGGAGAGCGACGAATAAAAAAAATATGAAAGTTAATTATATATGTATAATAGATTTATAATTCTAATTCAATGGTTGTTACTTGTTATTGAGTAAAAATATTTCATTTAATGTAATATCATCACGTGTCTTTCTCCATTATAATAATAATAGATAATAAAACATCAGTTAGATAGATGAGCTATAGCAGGTAGTCAAAAGTCAAAGAAATAGAAAACTATTTGTGGCTGGTGAAGAAGATAAGAATATCAACATTTGTTTTTTGGTTTAGCTATGTATATAATACACGTTTCGCCTATATACATGTCTCGGTAATTAAATGATGACATCATATATATTTTTCATTAATTTTTACTAAAATCCAAATACATATATATATATATAGTTGATAACACTCTAATAAATAAATAATAAATCGATTACTAATTCATATTGTTAATATACAATATAAAAATTAAATGATGATAGTTAATATTATAATTAATAATAAAATATGAACATAAAAAAATATTCAATGATGCATGAAAGAATATTTCAAATTTTCACGTCATATTATTAATGAATAAATATATCCATATTGAGAATATAAATTATCATTTATAATCATATAAACTCAAAATCAATTTAAAAATTTTAAGAATTATAACTAAGCTCATAAAAACTTAATTAAGCAAATTTTTCATTCAAATGATTGGGTCATTTTATCTAAAAGTATTCAAATTTAAGAAAATTAATTCGTGAAACATCAGTTATAATAAATAACATAATTATGAAGTTTTAAAATGTTTTGATAAGCTCTAAGAGTATCATTTTTTCATCAATTAAGACGAACGATTTGACCCAAAAATATTCAAATTTAAAATCAAATTCTTTCAAATTAATTGATAATTGCAATAATATGCATATATTTTACATGAATTCCATCCTTAAAGAACTTTTAATTTATATTTTTCGATCATGAATATGAATTTATCACATTAAAGTTTATACACTATAACATTTACATATTAACATGGACTATAAATCTATACCAATTATT
This sequence comes from Punica granatum, assembly GCF_007655135.1. Lineage (NCBI taxonomy): Eukaryota > Viridiplantae > Streptophyta > Magnoliopsida > Myrtales > Lythraceae > Punica > Punica granatum. The sequence goes on along the minus strand of NC_045127.1, from coordinate 857,534 downwards.
ATTTTTATATTTAAATTTTATAATATAATTTTTTTATAAAATTCATACAACTCATTGGGTATAATAAGCTTTTATATATATATATATATATATGCGTGTTTTCCATCAATTACATGATGGCATCAATAAACTTTATGCTATACCGACCTATTTACTTTTTACATATAGATATCTAGAATCTTCTTCTGAGGTTGAAATATATTTGAAGTCAAATTAGTTGGCCAATAGATATATATATTGTTCCTGAGCACTCACATTAAGCCTTTTCCCCGTTAATTTCAATTTTTTTAAAAAAAACTTTACTTTCTTTCCTAAAAATAATAAATATTAAAATTTAAAATAAGAATTTTCAGAATTGTCTTGTTCATGGCCATTTTCAATTTCCGTTGACCTTTTCATTAGAAAAATATTATTTTTTAAGTTTTTTAAAAAACACAAAAATGAGAAAATTATATGAAGAAATAAATAAAAATAAAGATGCTTGAAGAAAATTATATCTTGTCCCCGCTGACCTCCGCCTGTTCCTTTTGTTACTGCGTATTTTTCATTTGTTTTGATTTTATCTTTTTAAAGAAATTAATGGGAAACTAGTGAATGAATGAAAAACGAAAAACTTGACGGGAAATAAGCAATTGGCTTCAAATTAAATAATTTTTAAAATACGTACTTTAATTTCTAATAACTTTTGATTTGGCAATATTTAGGAAACAGATAGGAAAGTATCGATTTTTTTTAAAAAAAATTAACCCCCTTTTTGGAGGGAATAGTGTTAACCCCTTTGCATATGTTTTATATCTAGCCAGGTGGGTTTCAATCAGTTTGTACAATATATATCGTCAGGTGTCATAAACGTCAAGAAACTGTGATTTGGAAAAAAAAAATTTATGCTATTTATATGGCACGTAATCAATATAAGTAGTGCACCATAAACATAAAACACATCAAGATGCTTGCCAACTTGCATACAATTTTATATGTGAACCACAAAATATATTATATAAATAAATGGACCGATTCCTCGTACCTGGGCAAGGAAGAGGACAAAGAGGGGAAGTTTGGTTTAAGAAAGCTGCCTTTTCAACCCAAGAATCCGTTGAGGAATCTGTCGAGTCACTGGCGGAACACGTATTCTAATTTTCTTTTGGTTGAAAGAAATCTGCCACTCCGATCAATTCAGGTTCAGACTATATTGATACACTTGTGTATTTCTAATTGATTCATATTCGAGTAAGATTAACTCATTAACGGCTGCAATTCTCGAAACGTAAATTTTTCGATTCACTAACTATTATTTTAATTTTTTTATATACTATTTAATATTCTGAAATTCAATGATCTCGAATAATTCAGAATTGAATCGGAAAAGCTCTTGAGATAAAGCTCTCGTAAAATGGATTATTTTCATTCCTTTTTGGTCTATATTATATATTTTTATGAAGTTTAATAATTCTCAACTAATTCAGTTCGAACTGGGTCAACTATCGTGGGTAAAACTCTTCAAGTGCAAATTTTTTTTTCCATTCGTAAAATTTCAAACTGAATGTCGAGACATTAATTAAGAAGAATAAGTAATGCATACTTAAACCGACACCAGCTCATATTGATATCTTTTTCGGTAAGAGAACTAACGGGGCAAGAGCCCAATGTTGATTTCTTTTAATAATTGTGCAGGAAATTTAGTCTCGCTATGTGGGCCCCACTCTCACGCGAGAGAGTGAGATTGGACCAGACCAGCAAATCAACATTTCCGGAATGTCTGGTTCTGACGCGCCTGGTCCTATTTAAGTCCTCCATGAATGTCCCTGCCCTTCGTCTTCCTGAACAACTTGAACAACAGTGCATTTGCCTTGTTTCCCGCCCAACAGATTCTGAGGCCCAGAACTTTTCAGGTAACACTGCCATTCCCAATAGCTCCACGACACGAGTCGGGTTATATGTATTATATGGGTGTTTTTCGTTCTTACTACTGTAGCTTAATGTGATGATATAATCTGTTTATTCATGCCTTCTTCCGTATAGCTATTTATTGTTTAATTACGTTTCTTTCTCCTCCATACATAGTCTATTATATCCTGATCAAGCTTTGGAGTCATCTTGATCAATTGTCCGATATACACTGGCTACCGCGATATCACTTGGATATATAGCTTTTATTTTTCCTTCCTTTGCCATCGGTTCTAGCAAGGATATGCAGAAAATAATTCAATGTTGGATATTTTACTTGCATCAGAGATGGAGAGCATCAAATCTCCATTTCGAGGAATAGCGGTGGATTTCAGAGGTCGAGTGTCGTGCTACAAGGAAGATTGGATCTCGGGTCTTCATTCAGGAATTGGGTATCTATATATTGTTGAAATAATTATACTCCTTGAACTGCAAATATCGCTCCATATTTATCTTAAAGTTCCTGCTTGTTTAAATTTTTTGTCAGGATTTTGGCCCCAACAGCATATATTTTCTTTGCCTCTGCACTCCCAGTTATTGCCTTCGGTGAGCAGCTCAGTAGAGATACAGGTAACTCATCAACTCTCTGTGTTAGCATACTTAGGGAACCGTAACATAATCGAACATGGAAAATCAGTTGTTATTTCAACCTTATTATGTTAGTGTCACGAAAACTCGATCTCCTATTAAATATTACCTGAGAGGAAACGAAACAGAGAATACTGTACATGGAGATCGCTTGTGTGCGGATGCCGGAAACCAGTTTCAGGAATCAGAAAGCTGGTTAAAGATCGATCGACTTTAAGATTATTTATGGAAACCGAGCATGCGGTTGTATCCTACTGCCGACAAATAAATGCAGCCTTTTTGAGTCATGAACCGTAAAAGATGCTTTTTGTTGTTCACAGATGGAAGCTTGAGTGCTGTTGAAACATTGGCATCTACCGCCATATGTGGCATCATACACTCCATATTCGGTGGACAGCCACTTCTAATACTCGGAGTTGCGGAGCCCACCATCATCATGTACACTTATCTTTACAACTTTGCCAAAGGAAGGGAGGACTTGGGGCAGGACCTATACTTGGCTTGGGCAGGATGGTAATTTAGATCGAACACCAATCTCTTTGAAAGTTAAATGGTTTGGTGATCAAGGTTTTCTACTTATCGTTAGCTTCTTCTTTTTTTCTGATTACAATGGAAGTCCGTGAGCTTAGTACTATCGTCAGATCATTTGTAGCTACTTTTCCAAGATATGGGAGAAGCATATGTAAATGATACAAAAATATTAAATCTGTAACAGAGAATGTTTTTCTGAAAATTAAGAAGGGGCTATGTATATAGCCAAGTGGGTTCAAGAATCTATTCAACTGATTCGGTGGTTGTGATTGCAGGGTGTGCGTTTGGACTGCTCTGATGCTATTTTTGCTTGCAATATTCAACGCCTGCGACATAATAAACCGATTCACAAGAGTTGCGGGAGAGCTTTTCGGGATGTTGATCGCTGTACTCTTTATTCAAGAGGCCATCAAGGTGCACTCAAATTCTGCCCATGAAATGACTTTACAATTAGCTTTTAGAGCATATACTCAGGCTTAATTCTATATCTCTATTTTTGATCAAAATAATGTGTGCACTGGCAGGGAGTCGTGAGCGAGTTTAAAGTCCCTGAAGCCGAAGACCCGAGCCTGGAGAAGTATCAGTTCCAGTGGCTTTACACAAATGGACTCTTAGGGATAATATTCACCTTTGGCCTTCTTTACACCGCCTTGAAGAGCAGGAAGGCGAGATCTTGGTTATATGGAACAGGTTCATAATCTCTCATCGAGTTGCATTTAAATCTAAAAAGGTAGATTGGGCGTACGGTAACAAGGTCTTTTCTTTGTTGTCTGGTTTTCTATAGGTAGCCTCAGAAGCTTCACTGCAGATTACGGGGTACCGCTAATGGTAATAGCTTGGACAGCGCTTTCCTTTAGCATGCCCAGTAAAGTTGCTTCTGGTGTTCCGCGGAGGCTGTATAGCCCGTTGCTGTGGGATTCTGCTTCATATCACCATTGGACTGTGATTAAAGTAACCAGATCTTCATGAAATGATCAATTTCTTCTCGGTTCTTCGACCGAAGAAGTTAAAATAGAAATTTTTTATTTTAGGATATGAGCAGGGTCCCACCAACATATATCTTGGCGGCCTTCATTCCTGCTTTGATGATCGCTGGGCTCTACTTCTTCGACCACAGCGTGGCGTCGCAGCTAGCACAACAGAAGGAGTTCAATCTGAAGAAGCCGACTGCTTATCACTATGATATCTTAATCCTTGGATTCATGGTATGTAAGAATCTTCGTAAATTAAATGGCTAGACCCAACCAGTAATATAAAACTGTATCAGACTTTGCTTTGCGGGTTGGTTGGGTTGCCCCCATCGAATGGTGTCCTCCCGCAGTCTCCCATGCACACTAAGAGCCTTGCAACTCTAAAGAGACAGGTCAGTAACCTAGCTAACTACTGGAAATCCAATTTGTTAAAAGTTGCATGAGACCATTCTTCAAGTCATCTTATTGTCCCGAAATGAGGATTTTTTCGGTTACAGTTTATTAGAAGTAAAATGGTAAAGAGCGTGAAGGAGAGTATTAAGCAGAAAGCTAGCAACTCGGAGATATATGACAAGATGCAAGATGTTTTCATAGAGATTGAGGACACTCCTGTTGTAAGTTCCATTCCATCACTCACCCCGGAAATCGCCTTTAACACTTTCTTGTGTTCATTCAGAAAAAGATTATAGTTCTTAAGGTCATATAGTTTAATGTTCATATGCCATACTACAGACTTCTCCTGTAGTTAAGGAGCTAGAAGATTTGAAGGAGGCAGTTACCAAATCCGAAAAGGACCAAGCAGAAAAAGTAGCATCTGATCCCACGATTCACATAGATGCCCACTTGCCCGTTCGAGTGAATGAGCAAAGAGTGAGCAATCTGCTGCAGTCACTCCTGGTGGCGGCATCTGTATGTGCTATCCCAGTCATTAAGCTCATCCCAACATCAGTTCTCTGGGGATATTTTGCTTATATGGCAATCGACAGCCTCCCCGGAAACCAATTATGGGAACGTATGCTCTTTGTCTTCATCACTCCTGCACGTCGCTACAAGTAAGATTGCACTCTTCTTATATAACCTTTAGTCACAGGGGAATATATAGTTGTTTGTGGCTATATTCATGGGCTAATCGGCCCTTTTGAGTTAGTTCATACGATAGTTTTGTGTGATCACTGTGAAAGTCGATTGGTTGCATGACAAGGTGTGGCAATTTATAGGGTGTTTGAGCGAGCGCATGCCTCGTTTGTTGAATCGGTGCCTTTCAAGTACATAGCAGCATTCACACTGTTCCAGTTCGTGTACTTGCTCCTGTGCTTCGGAATCACGTGGATTCCAATCGCGGGAATCCTATTCCCCCTCCCATTCTTCATCCTCATAGCCATAAGGCAGCATGTGCTCCCCAAGCTATTCTCTCCCTACCATCTTCAGGAATTGGACGCTGCCGAATACGAAGAGATAGCAAGGAACCCAGAACTCTCCCTCAGCCTATCTCGTCGAGTAAGCACGGACGTTCTCGCGTTATTTCTTCTTCAGTCCCTTTGATTAGAGAATGCTTCTATGCATTCATGGCCCGCAAGGTGAAAAATTATTGTGATTTAATGTATCAGGAGAAAGAGGCACCTGAATCGGGCGGCGGCATGGAAGGCAGGATCCAAGTTTGTGATGCCGAGACTTTGGATGAGCTTACGACCAGCAGAGGAGAGCTGAAGGTTAGGACTTCGAGCTTCGGCGATCACAGAAGTGACCAAGTAAGATACAAAATTTATTAATTTTACAAGACATTTTCTCCTCTAGTATGTAGTAAGCCAAAGCGTGCTCATTGTGTTCAAACTTTAATCAAAGTTTATCACTCTAAATGAGGCCTTTCTTTCCCGTCTTTTAGCAGGTGCGCCCGGAAGAAATCATCCCCGAAGATTGATTTGGTTTCGAGTTTCCCGTGGAACTAATGGAAAGATGATTATGCCAATAGTCAGGTAGACCATATATATGTTTTACAGAAGCCACACACGTGATTGGGTGGACTTCAGAACATCTCGAGAAAAATAAAGGAGTAGGTCTCTTTTTTTTTTTTCTCGGTGAAAGCACGGGTTCCTTCGGCCCTCACAGCAGACTAATAATCTCTACTGGTCTCGATCAGTGGGTTTGTTTTAGATACTTTGTTAGATTTCGAACATAATGTTGAGCTTTACCTTTGGTAACGTTTTCTTTTTTTGGTTATTAAGAAGAGGTATGGATTTAATAACAAAAAAAATTAAATAAAGTGCCACGGGAAATTCTATTATGAAAATTAAATTCAAAATCACGTTGATTTACGGAAAGTAACTTATGTCACTGTACGATGCTGTCTTCCTCCTCTATGCAGTATATGTGAGGCTTCGATGATATATATATATGCCTTAAAGAAAACTCTACTCTCTATTATTATAAAATCAAAAGACACCTTATCTTTCGCACAGATTATCAAATTAAAAATAATATTATAATTTCCATGTTCATAATAGCTTTTTCTTTTTTTCCACTCGCTCCCTTACGTCTCTTATTTTTTCTCAATCCTCTCTCTATCACCAGTTTATTCACTGTACCCTTCTCACTCTTTACTAAATTGGCCGAGTTTATACTTTTTTTTTCCCTCCTGTAATTATTTGCTATTGTTAATATGTAATTTGTCAAAATTAATCTGTTCTTTTGTTGAATAATTGTTGTGCTCTTCCGCTAAAAGGTTCCTTGACAATCTTAAAAACAGTCGATAGTCAATCTCATTTCCAATAATTTTCAGACCAAAAGTTATGATGCAATATTAAGAACTCACTCCCACCCACCCCTCTTTAATCATTAACTTGTGATCCAAACAAGATATAAAGATTATTTTAGAATAATATGGAGTCCCCTCGTACTTATTTGATTATTGTTTCGCCATACATTTATTACATGAGGATGGTGATTTCCGCGGGCTACAAATAAGGGCCAGAAGCTGATTTACTTGAACATGATGCCGAGCCGTTGTGGCATAATACGTGGTCTCCTTCCCAACCAGTCACATATTGTTTACCATACTGTTGTCCACGTTGCCTCAAAAGGGGGGGGACAAAAACAAAATCAGTACGGTTCAGTTTCGAGCTGCCCCTAAAATTTGCCATATATCTTTATTTGCCCCTTCCTCTATTCAGTTGTCTCACCTCTTTCCCCTGATTCGTTTATGGCGCAGAGATAGACGGGAAAGAAATGCATGTACCCTATCTTGATATAACACAAAGCACCAATACCCAAGGAAAAAAAAACACTATACCGGATAAATCTTTTTATAGATCACGAAGAAGAATAATTTAGAAATATATTCATCATGAAAATCAGAAATTTATGGCTCGTTTGTTTTGTGAGTATAAAGTTAATATTGCGCGGACAGGACAAAATCGAAGCATGAGCAAGACTTCGAGGGCCAATTTGCAATTACACGAAATGCCGAACATGGCAACGAGGCATCAAAATATAAGGCGCGAACCGTTTCCACGTAATCCATTTGAAACTTCTTTCTCGCTCTCTCACATTTCCCCCTTCTCTCTGTGTCATGCGACTCGCGATTCCTCCGAGCCCCATTAATGGCGACTGGGTCGGGTTCTCTAATGTGGTTCCGCAAGGGCCTTCGGATCCACGACAACCCAGCCCTTGAGCGAGCTTCGGGGGCCTCGAGCTTTCTCTACCCGGTCTTCGTCATCGACCCTCGCTACATGGCCCCGGATCGGAGGGCGTTCTCACCCGGATCCTCCCTGGCGGGCCTGAACCGGATCCGGTTCCTGCTCGAGAGCCTGTCGGACCTGGACTCCAGCCTCAGGAAGCTCGGCTCGAGGCTGCTCGTGTTGAAAGGGGACCCCGGCGAGGTCCTGGTTCGTTGCCTGAAAGAGGTAATCAACGCATGCAGTTATCCAGTTATGATTTTCCCCCTTGCTGGTTCATCGATCTTTGTTGAAAGTTGCACCTACGACTAAGTTGATCAATTGGCTTCATTTGTATGAAATTTAGAGCTGTGACGATGTCAATGTGAGTACATGACAATGTCCTGCAGTGGGGAATGCATGCTATTGGTGTAATTTCTTCTTTGTTCGGTGTTCGGATGTGTCTTTGTCAATTGTCTCATAATTAGATGCCAAATATTGCTGCAGTGGAACATCAACAAGCTCTGTTTTGAGTATGACACTGAACCATACTACCAGTCTCTGGATGAGAAATTAAAGGTGAAAGTTTCCTTCACATATCTTTTCCAGTAAGGATTTAGTGCAAAACTGGACCCCTGTCGAGTTCCTTCCATTGATAGATAACCTCAGGTTAATTGTATTCCTTTTCCCGGCAGAGCTTCGCATCTTCAGCTGGAATTGAAACATTCTCCCCAGTGAGCCACACCCTGTTCAACCCTGCGGATATTATCGAGAAAGTGCGTTGAGATTTTGTTCTTTTGGACATTATCAAGTTTTCTGATATTATTTCATTACTAGTAAATACTGATTCGTGGATTAATGAAAAAGAACGGGGGAAGGCCGCCTTTGAGTTACCAGTCATTTGTGAAGCTTGCTGGGAAGCCCTTATGGGAATCTTCTACACTTAACCTCTCAATCTCTTCCCTTCCTCCAATTGGAGATGTTGGGTCCATGGAGATTTCTGAAGTTCCAACCATAATCGAACTCGGTTACAGCGACTCTGAACTGGTTTGACGCTATAACTGCACCTCCAAATTCGCTATTCTTAATGAGTGATTACTTTTCCTTATCAGCAGAATGTGTTGCAGGTCGATGAGACTCCTTTTCGAGGAGGTGAATCTGAAGCTTTGAAGAGATTGAAGGAGTTTCTTCCTAATAAGGTGTTGCAATTTGGAGATCAGTATCTGAATATTTAAGCAGTTCTGATTTTCCTAGTTTAAATAACAATAGCTCTTGCTTCCATTCTATTTTAGGCTTGGGTTGCAAACTTTGAGAAACCAAAGGGTGACCCATCTGCATTTGATAAACCAGACACAACCGTTCTCTCCCCTTACTTAAAAGTGAGTGGGAAATTTTATTTTAAGTATTTCTCGGTGTTCTACAAGAAAACCATTCTTTGTTTAGTATTCATGCATTTTGACCTCATTTTTCTGGCAGTTTGGCTGTCTCTCATCTGGGTACTTCTATCAATGCCTTAATGATGTTTACAGAGACGTCAAAAAGCACACTCAACCTCCAGTTTCACTTCTTGGACAGGTCAGTATATGGATGGCTATGTCTTACCTTGTTATATACGTTCTCTTTCTACACTTTAAATGTCTGAACATCTCTGGTTTGGATTATGAAGTTGCTGTGGAGAGATTTCTTCTATACTGTCGCTTTTGGCACTCCCAACTTTGATAGGATGAAAGGAAACCGAATTTGTAAGCAGGTGAGTTCGGATGGATTCCTTCTGCAAATTGCGAGCCGCAGCCTCCTTCTTTTGGCCTCCTCCTTTTGTATTTCTGTTTTATTGTACTTTTTTCTTTTCTCGTTATTCTGATCTGACTTGAAATTTGAACGTGGTTTTTCGGCAGTATAGATTCCTTGGGATGAAAGGGATGAATTGCTCGCTGCTTGGAGGGAAGCTAGAACAGGCTACCCTTGGATAGATGCTATCATGGTCCAGGTTCATTTTCTGACATATTATAACATCCCTGATTCTCAACTTCATGTTTCCTGGAACAATATGCAAAAATTTCTATCTCATGGGCGATAGCATGGGCTGACGTAGCTTAAGAAGTGGGGTTGGATGCACCATCTAGCACGGCACTGCGTAGCCTGTTTCTTGACTCGTGGAGATCTGGTAAGCAAATTCAAGTTGGAAGAACATTCTTAATAATGCTTTTCCTTTCTGTCCCTGGTTGATGAGAATGAGGATCATCTCTGCTGCTAGTTTGTTCACTGGGAAAAGGGAAGAGATGTCTTTGAGAGACTCCTCATTGATTCAGACTGGGCAATTAACAACGGGAACTGGCTTTGGCTTTCATGCTCTTCGTTCTTTTACCAGGTTTGGCTCTTACCCATTGATCAAGAATCACAGGAATCGCCTTTGGAAGGGCATGATTTCTCACTTTCTTTTCTTTTATTCGTTCGTCCTTGTTATGTTCAAGGTCCCACACCCACCCCCAATCCCTTCCGGATTTTTAACAGCTTGCTAATCTCTTGCTGACCAGTATAACCGGATATACTCTCCTATCTCTTTTGGGAAGAAATATGATCCAAATGGCAACTATATAAGGCATTTTCTCCCCGTGCTAAAGGGTATGTGTTGAGCCCACCATGTTTATTGCATTTCCTTCATTGGTATTCTCTGGCTTCCCCCTTCTGATATAGGTGGCTAAATTCACAATGACTAGATATGCCAAAGGAGTATATATACGAGCCCTGGACTGCCCCTCTGAGTGTTCAAACGAAGGCCAAGTGTATAATCGGGAGAGATTATCCAAAAACAGGTCTGTCTCTTATCCTTTTAAGATTAAGATTTCATCAGGCCTAAAGAATTAGAAAGTTGTTGCCCTGTCACGTTTGTGCCTTAACTCATTGCTTGCTTCAGTGGTTGGTCATGACTCTGCTAGCAAGGAGTGCAGGAGGAAGATGGGTGAAGCATATGCACTGAACCAGAGACTTAATGGCTCCGTCAGCGAGCAAGACCTGAAGAACCTGAGAAGGAAACTCGAAGAAGACCGAACCGAAGAGGTGAACCCTCGAACCATGAAGCAAAAGCGCATTTAGTAATTACAACTTTTTTTTTTTCCAAACGAGTGCGTATATTAGGAAGTGATGTTGCTATGTAGCTTTAGGTCTATCTTTTCTTTTTCTTTTTTCCTATGTTTGTTGTATACTGCGCTTAAAGAGCTTCCTGGTGTTGTATTAAGAAAATATAGGATGAAGAACTTGATGGATTTCTTGTCAAAAGCGTCGTCGACACGCATCGCATTCTTCGAAGTGGTGCCTGCTCTTCCATTTCAGCACATCGAGATAGCTTATTTTGACACTAATCACCCTTGTCATAATGTGATTGGGGGGGATAAGATGTTATTGAGAATGATTATGCGAAATGATTGTGACATTAATAATGCGGAAGATGTTCACCTATCTCACCTGCATGCTTTTGCCATTTCAACGGGCTTGAAGTTGAAACATTGTATTTCATTATAATCCTATTTGCATTTTTAACCATGGCCCCCTGACAAGATACAGCCCAAACTCAAAGAATGAGCAAACAGTTCCGCACGTGTGCATTGTGCGACGAACTCTCACGTGCGAAGAGTTCATTCATCCTGGCACGCGGCCCGCACAGTCCTGAGGTGAGCTGAAGTAGCAGCGACTGCGAGCCGCCATCGAGTTCCCTCCCTTTTACCATTTCCCGTAACATCAAATTCCAGATAGATAGCGGAGGAGGAGGAGGAGAAGCCTCCACTGCTTTGATCGATAACAGCTTCTTCAGAGGTTGACCTGAGATCACAGTCCTCAGTCCCAAGAGGCCACCACCATGTGGAGGAGGCTCGCATCATCACACCTCAAAACCCTAGCCGCCGGCGCCGCATCATCCGCCTCCCGCCGATCCGCCCCATCCATCTCTCGGCTCGTCGCTGATGGGTCTATCGCCTCTCCTTCCCCTGCTGTCGCTTCTCTGTTGGTTCATCGCAGCTTCAGCTCCGACTCAGGTTCCTCTCTACTCTTCTCTCCTTTGTTTGTGCTCAGAGATGCTCCTGTAATGTCACGACTTTGATGGAACTGCGGTATCGAATGTGATAGCCAATTCCTGTTTCATTTCCTACGTACTTGGTTAAGGCTCGAGTAGAGAGATCTAACGCATATTTTTGCGAAAACTGTCTTTATCATCTCACGCTCCCGTTCTTCAAATGCTGCTTTTCTCCTCAACTATCACCATTTCAGTAGCGATTTTACTGTGTTTGTGTGGAACTTTGAATGCATTGAGGCGTTTGTACATTCTCGTTTATCGGCTAAGCCGAATAACAACTTATTGTTTTCTGTTAATCATTGATAATCTTAGCTTTTAATGCCAGAGAGGGAGATATGGATTTTGGGTATGGTTTTGGTTTTCATCTCTACTTGATGATGAGTGTAATTGATGTGGATTTATATGGTCGTGGGACAGGAACTGCAGTGAAAAAGAAGGTTGAAGATGTGATGCCGATTGCAACTGGCCATGAGCGAGAGGAGCTAGAAGCTGAGCTCGAGGTTGGTTATTCTCTACTCTCATTTTTCTGTTTTATTTGAATGATGACTTTCTACTCATTTATTTTCCCTTTTCTTTATCTCTAAAACAAGGTAGTTATGGTAGTTGGACATGGACTTGACTTCCATAAAATGTGTTTTGCCTAATTTCAGGGAAGGAAGCTTCTTGATATAGACAATCCTGTCGGTCCATTTGGTACAAAGGTCAGTACGTGCAATGTTTTCCTCTGCACTATTTGAGTTCTTAGTGTCGATAGATCTTATTCTATCGAGAATTGGACATGGTAACATTATAATTTGCTTAAATGGATACGAGTTAAGATTTGGTTGGATGAGATAACTGAATAGGTTTACGTGCTTTATGGTATCTGGATTTGCTTAGCACTATGATTGATCTTTCATTGAGGTCCTTACCAGTTGCTTTTCTGTAGGAAGCTCCTGCAGTTGTCAAGTCTTATTATGACAAGAGAATAGTGGGTTGTCCTGGTGGTGAAGGCGGTAGGTGACTATCCAAATTAAGTTTTAGTGCATGCATTTTTTTGAGCAAACGATGATGCGTGAACGTCATGCTAATGAATTTTTGCTCATTTTTATCTTTGGAAAGATTAGCTAATATTTCTTGTTCCTCTTTGCTTCCTTGAAGAGGATGAGCATGATGTCGTCTGGTTTTGGTTGGAGAAGGGCAAGCCTCATGAATGTCCAGTTTGTTCACAATATTTTGTTGTAAGTGGGGGTTTAAAAGTTTATCTTTTCCATTTATTTCATCTTCATATTATTATTTTGAGTAGTGCATATCATTGTTTTAAGGTGTAAAATTTTTGTCTAGGTGCTTAATCCTGATAAAATTTAAATTTAGTGGATGTAAGGAATTTATGACCAATAAACTCTTTGGACCTACGGACTGGTATTCTTAGTGAAAAGTCCCTGGCATAAACATAGGAATCCCTTCTTATTGAGAGAAAATGATGGGTATGCATAACTTGCATCATTATTAGACAAGATGACGGATCCCTGTATGAGTAAAATTTTTCAAATATGACTGCTCTGTAAAGTAGTAGGCGATCGGGATGCTATAGATTCCATTCACACTTTTATTCATCAGGAACTGTCTCAAGTTACTATACGACTGTTGCAAGTCTTCTGGATGGATCCTATGTAAAGGCATGGTGTATGTACAGGGTTTAAACAATTTTATTCAGCTCTATGCACCATCAACTTTATACTTTGGATGTGACTCAGAGCCTATTCTCCCGATTTTCCAGTCCCTGATTATACTTTAATGATTCGAAGCTGTACGTGCAAAAGTAACTGGATGCTTTCAGTTTCGCCATTTCAGAAATGTTCTCATGTCGTTATTTGTGATTTACAGCTTGAAGTTGTGGGTCCTGGAGGACCGCCTGATGGGCACGGGGACGATGAGGATCATCACTGATCCTGCTTTCAGATTTTCCTTCTGGAATAAAGAAAAACTGGGAGATGGTGAGACAAGAGATTTTCTGTATACTCTGCCGCGTAAGAATTGTGAATCTCTTTTCTTCTGTTTGTTCCACATGTGTCTTCAGTTCCCATGGCTGTGTCTTGGCAACATTCTAGTCAGTATCTTTTCTCGTGGTATTCAAGCTGTGAAGCCGTAATTTTCGAGCTGCGAATCTTGTTAGGTTCCCCTCCTGAATCACCGAATAATTGGAGGCTACCTATGTGATTCTTTACCAAAAGTTTTAACTTTTCTGTTGCCAATTTCCTGAGGTATCACTGCACCAATTTGCTTTTTGGGCTTTCCATATTATGTTTGGTGTATATGCTTTGCTCGTCGGAGTTTTGATGTCTGTTGCTTCACCAAATGCTTAGAGCTAAGCTAGGTAGGTTGAACAGAACTGAGAATTCTCTGGCAAGAAACCTAGTGGAGAGTGGGTCTTTACTTTGGAATAAATGCATGGAATCTGATAGAACAAGAACAATCTGGCTCGTTCTTTTTTTTTTTTTTTTTTTTTCTCTCCCTTGAGGAAACCATTTCCTGAAGGGTCAAATTGGGTTTATAATTTAGATATTAGGATGACACTGGGGAGGTGTTCTTTTATAGAAGCTAAGTTACATGTGGCTACAGAAAACAGTTTCAAAATTGCTGCGTTTTATGTATGAAAGCAGCTTTAGGCTTGGTTTGGGAGTGTTGCTATTAAAATGAAAGTGCTGAAGCATAATTGTTGAAAAATAAGTGCCGATTTTAGAATAAACGAAAGTGTTTAGAGGTAATAATTTGAAACAGCTAAAATTAAAATTAATGCTTAAAATAAAAATTAATCAGAAATAGTTTTCATGAGCATCTATCAACATGCTGAAGAAAATCACGTTTCCAACTGCAAAAATAAATGAAATCATGATTTTAAAAGAATTCATCAAACACTGTTTATGTTTAAAATTTAATAAAATAAACGCTTATCTAACCAGCATCTTACTCTCAAACGAAGCTTTAAGGTCCAGCCCTCTCTCTCTCCCCTATCTGAAAACAACCGTACTTTACTCCTTTCGCATGTTTTGCATCAAAGATATGATTCCTTGTCTTCTTTTCCTCATTTTCTTGGAAAGAAAGAATGAAAACTACATTTTGCGTGATTGAAATTTCGTGTGATTAGTATAACGTGTGATGTACTCTCACTTTCGCCGGAGGCTATAATCATCTGTTGTGCTACAGTGCGATTTTGCTAGTGGGTGTGGGTCTTAGTGTAAAGCGAGGCCTTTTTTGCCTGAAAGAAACGCCCATCGTTTAAGTCCTTTTCTGATAGAGAGAGGTGGGCTTGGGATCTATGGAACAATATATTATTCTCGGCATTATATATATTATCCGATGTTTCTGATGCATTCTGGTTCGTCTAATTGTAATGCTTCATGGGAGGTTTTTTTTTTTTTTTAAATATATCGGGTTCGGGTTATCGGTAAAAATAGACACGTTAGTTGCCCGGGATGGGTTGGGGGGATCTTTATCCACGCGGGAACCAAAATGGGGGCAGGGAAATGTGATCAAATTGGGCGATAGAAACGTGAAGAGAATCGAGACGGAATTGATTCCCCCCCATGACGATTGTGCTTTTTTTTTTTTTTTATCATGAGAGAGAACCAGGCCCGCTGCCATACTTGGAAAACCATGCCTTCTGCACATGGCTTCTGTGCGTCTCGATCTCATGTGAATCTCACTAGACTTTCGAGATTGCTTTGAATTCTCAAGTTGATGCTTGTGCAACATGTGATTTGAGGAAAGGACTGATAAAGACCGTGAGCCATGAGGGGGGGGGGGGGGGGGGGGGGGGGGGGGCTAGGCAGTAAAAAGATTTGATTGCCTAAATTTGATGCTTTTGCACCACGTGATTAAGGAAGGACTGAATGAGGGGCTAGGCAGCGGAAAAACACGACGAATTGGTCGATGTAATTTTCACTCACATGGTAGATCCCTAATGTTCAAATTGAGAATTTGATATAATTTGGCAGAGGTCTTATCAGACTTTTTGGGCTCGGTTATTTGTGCTCTCTGGCCAACACCCAATAATGAGGGATTCACAATATTTATTTTGTCACTACATCATATTCTCAACATCGGAGATTCCTCCATGCAATAACCCAACCTTTATTGGTGAAGGTGTCAACTTAATTGCAAAAAATTATTCACATTCTCGGAGCAATAAAACCAAAAAATTTTCCCTACCCCTACATGCACGGTTGACTTCTTAATCCCACCCCATCATGTCATTTATTGACATTCTCTAGCAAACAAAGACAGCGACATGCGAAAAAAATCCCATATTCTCCAGTTTAAAAGCTCCCACCTCTTGCATCCACAAATCTAAATCGTGGGGATGACAAAGCAATTGTCGACGCTAGCACGATCTTATTATCGGCATTGCACTACAGTAGCTAGATGTGACTAACTGCTTTAATTTCGACTGATGATCGATTTGCATTGTCAATAACGACGGTCGTGATTGATGTGGCTTATAATTCTCAGTTTTTGATCTGCTCTTAATATGGCATGTAGCAACAAAGCGTATTTCAGGAAATACTAACCTAATTACTCACACCACGAACTAAATGGAACATAAATTCTTCTTTCTAATAGAAATAGCTAGTGGCAACAGCATATGTCGTATGAAATGTTAAATAAGGCCAAAGTTTCAGTATTTAAAAAATGCGAGCTTTCTTAATTGGCATTCGATGCCCCTCTACCTGTGGGGTAAAGATGGGTTGACTAACAGAAAAGTGTGACCTTGACTTTCCCCAAGAAAGCAGGGATAAATTCCCTATTTATTACATTGACTAATATTGCAATATGATATTAGAGGGCAGAACTAAAACTAGAAGAGGTTTAGTTTAGCCAATGAAGATGATGATGCTTCCATTAACCTTCCACCATCACATCCGTATCATCAGGTGCAACACAACAGTACCATGTTTTTACGAAGTCGGCTCGACCAAGCTATGGATTTGAGCAAGTTTAGATATATATATATATATATATATGATCGATGTTCATATTTAGAATTTTTGTAGGTGTGAACACGCTGAGGGGGCAAATATAAAAGGCTTTACTGAGGACCGACCGAAAGAAAGTAACCAGTATATCGTGGGAGGCCCATAGGGGATGAATGTAATGTGCTTTGGACTATTAATGTGATTTTATAAAGAGAGATTTGGACTCGAACCAAAATATATATATATATATATATTTTTTTTTTAAAAGAGAGATTTGGACAAATTTTGATCCTGTTTTGATTTCACAGTTAAAATCATAAAAATTTTAACTTTAACTTTCACTCAACACATTACACAATTATTTATCCTTTTTTCACGATCAAAATTAAAATTATTTTAACTCTTTAACCAAACGCACCACCACCTCTTTATATTTTTTCTTGAAATTCCCACAAGTAATAATAAATAACTAAAACAAGTGAAGTACTACATTACTGTTTTTGTCTTGATTATTATTATTTTTTTGGGCGAAAGAATGCAAAAGAGTTGAGGGAACAAAAAAAACAAGGGAAGAAATCATAGAAAAATAACAAAAAAAGAGTTAAAAAAGTTCAAATGCTTTTCCTTCCTCCGTCTCATCAAGCGCCGAGGAGAAATAAAATATTCAGGTTGGTAACTCAAAGACGATGTTTTTACTGTAATAAAAATATATAATACAACAAAAGTGAAAAAAAAAAAAAAAAACAAAAACAAAAAGGAATGGAATTATCGAACATGCGAAGAACACAAAACCTCGGGCAAGATTCAAGAAATTGTTGGGTCTCGGAAAAGTTGTAAATATTTGGTTTTCGGTTGTTTCGTTGTTTCTTCTCTGGCCAGTCCACTCCAGTAGGGTTCTGTTCTGGAAGCTGGTAGCTTTTGCTTCGGAGGCTTGAGCTTCAGCTTCTCGCTAATGGGTATCTTTCAATCAACCCTCCCAAAAAATTCATAAACTAATGATTAGGTAAAACAGATATTTTTTTTTTTGCCCCTTTTGCGAATTTGGGTTTATTCCCTTTTTCTCATTTGGAGTAATATTCTTGAGTTCTTCGTTGTTGTTGGGATTTTCTTTTCTTTTCTTTTCTCTTTTGATTTTCGGTTATAATTATATTTCCTCAGAAGCATAGATTCCCTGTCTTGTCTTGCAAATCTAAGAAGCTGGCTCGCTTAAGGTGTGGGGGGTGGCCTTTGATTCTCTCTTCCTCAAAAGATATCCTTCTTTTTTCATTTTTCCCCCCTCTTTTTGTCTTTTATTTTTTGCTTTCGATGGATGCTTTTTTTTCCCCCCCTTTTAATCGTCTAGGCTGTTTGAGCTGCAATGTGTAGCTGAGCTGTTGCAGATACTATGTGACACATTCTGCAAAGTGATGCATATTTAGATAATTTCCTTTTTTCTTTTTTCTTTTTTCTTTCCCTATTCCATTTCCACATTTCCCCGTTTGGGTATAAATAAAGAGCTCCATGCTTTGGTTTGTTCATTGCAGTCTCTTATTTCATCAGACATTGTCTCAAGAGTGCTTTTTGCTGCGCTTTCTCAAAGTTCCACTAAACCCCCGGACACAAGGATGAGCTATCATCATCAGCAGCATGGTACCAGCTCTGGTTTGTTTTCTCTTACTCAAGCAAAGCATTCATTCATTCTACTGCTTCTGCTTCCCACTTCATGGTTTCGATGTTTGCTCGAAGAAGTCCCCTCGCGTCTGCTCTACTTCCTTTCCTCTTTTGTCCCTTCTTTTATTCGATCTGCATTTGCTATTCTGGTGATCCTCTTTGCTCTCACAAGTCCCATGATTGAAGGAAATGTGGGAAAGAAGAAGCGCAGAAGCTTCCACATTAGTTAGCAGTGGCTACTGAGACGAGAAAGATTCGGGATTTTCAATTTCTTCTTATCATCAAGATTTATGTTCTTTGTAGTTGAAGTTGGGGGCTACTATAAGTGGGACTTATGCTCTTTCACCAATTTCAGGTAGCAGAACTGCCACTAGGAACTTCGAGTTTGGCAGGACACACGTGGTGAGGCCAAAAGGAAAACATCAGGCCACCATTGTTTGGCTTCACGGCCTTGGTGACAATGGTTCAAGGTACCTTTTCCCTTTTCCTTTTGCTAAGGCCGTTTTTCGTTCAATTGTTTTGGTTCGAGATACAACCAAAAGGCGAAGAAATATTACTGTTGCTATATATGACCCAGTCTCTCTGAGAAACTATGTAAAAGGAACATTTGCATCTGTCATTCCTTGTCAAAAAATGTTCGATTTAGAGATTTGTTGAGCGTGTTTCTTAACCTAGTTTATTGGCACCTGTGATCTGCCCCTGGTCGATACTTTGCTGCCTTTTCTGTTTGTTCATCGATTTGTCATTAGCTATTCTAGGATTACTCGCTCTCGGTTACAAAAGTAAATATCTACTTTTTGTTATTTTGATCTTGGAAACTGTATTGGTATGGTGAACTTTTTGTTCACATAGAGAAAGAAAGAGAGATGATGCCGAAGAATGTCAAAATATTTTTGGCATGTTCTGCAACTTTGTATGCTAATGTGGTCCATATGATGTGAGGTTCACGATTTCGAGCCTCTTTAATTTACCGACTAGAATTTTATTTCAAAAGGGAAAAAGGCAGAAACCTCTTTGAAAAAGAATTTATTTGTTCCCTCTGTCTTGTCTTATTTGAAGCTATAAGCCTAATTTCCAAGAACAGCATATGCCATGCTGATGAATGAGGGACCACTAGTTCACTTGGTTCTCTCCTGAGATAGCAATTAAACCAAAACTGCAATCTAAAGGATACAGATGAACAATCTCTGGGAAGTTCGTTTTTAAAAATGAAGAGACCAAGAGATTGCTCGAATTCTAACTTTTAGGTAGGTGTACGCTGCAGAAGATTACTTCCCACAGCTGTGTAATTTCTTAACACTGGAAGTCTTGTGAAGGTCGAATATATTCCTTTTTTTAGTTTTGCTTTAGAGAGAGTCTCACTTCTCAGAGAATCATTCTCAACATCGTAGTCTGCATGTTTCTTTTTCTCTCTGTTCTTCATTTTCCTTCCTTCTGTAGCATATATTTATAATTTATAAAAATAAGACTGACGTGCTTCATTATATTTTTGCACCATTTTTGTTGGCAGTGCATCTCAGCTCTTGGAATCCCTTTCTCTTCCAAATGTAAGCACGCATATGGAAATTCTATATCTTCATGTTTGATCATAAACATAAATTTGTTTTGTCCATCTTTGTTTGTTCTCTGTACTGCACTTTATATGTTTTGTTGCAAATTTGTGGATGCAGATCAAGTGGATATGCCCTACTGCTCCCACTCGTCCTGTGGCATTACTTGGTGGATTCCGGTGCTCTGCATGTAAAGACTGTTCATTCTTCCCATTCCCTGTTTCTGTACTGTCATCAAGGTCAGTGTTTTGATCATATATCGTGTCTCATGCTACATATTGTTCCAGGGTTCGATGTTGGAGAAATTTCGGAAGAAGGGACTGATGATTGGGAAGGCTTAGATGCTTCAGCAGCCCATGTTGCAAACCTCTTATCAACTGAACCAGCTGATGGTATTGTAGAAACCCAAATATATGCCTAGAATAAATATTCTTGATCTGGCCTCCTTAGTGTGTATTTTCATTCACTGAATACAGTCTGATGATTTTACAGTTAAACTTGGGATTGGAGGCTTCAGCATGGGTGCTGCGACAGCTATCTACTCTGCAACTTGTTTTGCTCTCGGTAAATATGCAAATGGAAATCCTTACACAGTAAACCTGAGGGCAGTGGTTGGTCTAAGTGGTTGGCTCCCCGGTGCAAGGTGATCTCTACAGAGCATTTGTTTTCGCCGTAGCTACTCTACTGTCCTTTTGCCTTCTGTACACAAATTGTATTGAACTTAATATATACAGAAACATGTACAGGGTTTTGCGGAACAAGATTGAGAGATCAAACGAAGCTATACGGCGCGCTGCTTCTTTGCCCATTTTGCTTTGTCATGGAAACAGTGAGTATTAAATTCCCCGCACTTGCCTTGTTAAGATTTTTATGCTCGCATGTATATAGTATTAAGATTCCCTTCAAGCATGCTCCATATTTTTATTTGCCTTAGATAAAATGGTGTCCTGCTTTCTATTAATTTAATGACCTTAAACTAATCTGCTTATGAGAAGAGCGATTTGAGCTTATGCATGAGCTTGGTTATGTGAAAAAAGCATCTGCAGCTGTGCTTCCCTTTAGCTTTACCAAGAACAGCTTCCTGTCAGACTTACCGAGATATAAGCTGTTCGGTTCCTCTTTCTTGTTACAGACAAATGCGAGAAGGAGAAATCTTGAGATGCCTTATAATTAAATTGAGAGGGCTCATTAGATCTCTGTTTTCTGTGTCGATTACCATTACAGGTGATGATGTGGTCCCCTACAACTATGGTGAGAAGTCATCCCGCTACTTAGTTTTGGCTGGGTTTCGAACTGTCGCATTCAAATCCTATGAAGGGTATGGAATGGATTTGCCATTATATTATCCAAGAGCTATGATTATAATGCATGACTCGTATCTGAGAATTGTTTCATGAAATATTGGACTTGCAGGCTTGGCCATTTTACGGTTCCGAGAGAGATGAATGAAGTGTGCAGTTGGATCTCTGCAAGGCTTGGGCTTGACGGGTCACGATCATAGTTTTGCAGGTCGAGGTCTTTTTGGAGTTCTAACTAAAAGCTAGAGAAACCTGGAGAGTGGAATAACGGGAAGTCATGGAATCAATAAAACCGAGTTCGAAGTATATGTGAAAGTATGATGTGAAAGGGGGTGGTGAGGTTATATTGGTATAGCTATTGTTGTTGACTGTCTTAGAAAATTAAATGGTGTTATCTGCCTCTTATTATCTCTTTTTGTTATGTAGTTAAGTATTGGGTTGGATGGGTTAGCGAAATTTTTATTTTTCTGTAGCATTTTGGGTATTCTTTATGGAATAAATAAAAGAATCTCGTACTGGCGGTTTTGGGTTTCTCTTTATGCTGAGATTGTCTTATCATTTGGTACTTTGTCGTGAAGAATAGCGACGTTTAAGGGCAGGTGGGGGCCTCATCACCAGCCACCACCCCGACCGAGGATGCAGGAGTGTGTAGAGATTGCCGGCGATCTTAACCTAGGGTGGTACCTCGTACAAATAACAAGATATTTATTAAATATCCTATAAGCTCAGTTAAATATCCAACGAGTCTAAACTCAAGTTCCTAATCAAAGAGGTTGTAACTCATGGACTGATACCGAACGATATAAAGAAATAGAGATTCTTAGATTGCAATTCGGTCCAGTTACGGTTAAAGTCTGTAATATTTTAATGACGTAGTAAATGAAAAAAATGGCAAAAAAAAAAAAAGGAAGCATAGTTAAGGATGAAAATGACAATATAAAAAGTTTTATAATTAGAATGACAAAAAGGTGAAAAGTTAAAGACCGGAAGTGTCTATTTTCGAAGCCCAATAAATTGGCCCAGCTCAAAGCTCAAGCCCAATTCAGAAACCCTTCCCTTTTTCTTTTTCTTTTTCTTTTTTGTTTTTTTGGAAACCCTTCTTAAACCCAAACGAGTCTCTCACTTTACTGCGGCATTATGAACTTCCGGTTCCAAAACCTCCTCGGAGCGCCCTACCGGGGCGGCAACGCCATCATCGTCAACAACACCCAGATCGTTTCGCCTGTGGGCAACCGGATCACTGTCACGGATCTCCTCAAGTCGCAAACCGTCACCCTCCCTGTCCAAGCGTCGTCGAACATCCGCCGAGTAGCCGCCTCCCCAGACGGCGTATTCCTCCTCGCCATCGACGACAACAACCGCTGCCTCTTCATCAACCTCCCCCGCCGAGCCGTGCTCCACCGCATCACCTTCAAGGGTCCCGTACACGCTGCTGAGTTCTCTCCCGACGGAAAGTTCATTGCTGTCGGAACCGGTAAATTGGTCCAAATCTGGCGGTCTCCTGGTTTTAGGAAGGAGTTTTTCCCCTTCGAACTGATTAGGACGTTTGCCGATTGTAACGATAATGTTACGTCGATAGAATGGAGCCCCGATTCGAATTATATAATCGTCGGAGCTAAAGATTTGGCTGCCAGGTTGTTCTATGTGAAGAAATTGAAAGGTGTTCACTTCAAGCCGTTTCTGTTTTTAGGTCACAGAGATTCAGTTGTTGGTTGTTTTTTCGGCGTGGATAAGAAGACAAATAGGATAGATAGGGTCTATACGATTACACGTGACTGTTACATATTGAGCTGGGGATACAACGAAGGTAATAAGGAAGGAGAATTATCCAATCCGCCTTCACCCTGTACTCCTGAGAGGGACGATGAGGGCTTGGTTTCGGATGGTAATGCAAGGAAAAGAAAAGATTTTGCTGGGAAAGATGGTAATCTGGGCGTAGATGGGGAATATGTGAGCAAAGGGAAGTGGGAATTACTAAGGAAGGATGGGTTTAATCAAGCTCCAGCAAAGTTGACCGCGTGCGATTATCATCGGGGAGTTGAGCTCATGGTTGTTGGGTTCTCAAATGGAGTGTTTGGGTTGTATCAGATGCCTGATTTCGTATGCATTCACTTGCTGTCAATTTCAAAGGAGAAGATCACAACTGCGGGGTTTAATGGGCTGGGGAATTGGTTGAGTTTTGGGTGTGCGAGGCTTGGGCAATTACTTGTGTGGGAGTGGAGGTCCGAGAGCTATATACTGAAGCAGCAGGGGCATTACTTTGATGTGAACTGCCTCGCATATTCACCTGATTCACAGCTCTTGGCTACTGGAGCGGACGACAACAAAGTAAAGGTAAGTAATGCCTCCAAGTATCCCACGCAACAAATTTTTATTTTTGTTTGTCGAAGAATATTTTCACTCCTTAATATGCGGTTTCTGCTCCATCTGCATCTTAGAGTTCGTCTCTATCTGTTAATTTCAATATGTGGGGGTTAAATTGATTGTTGGTATTATGAGATTGATTGATGCCCAAATGTCGCCCAATAATGCACTTTAAAGCTAAAGTTGTCTTATGAAGCTAAAATCTCGGCTACCGGGTGCTCTTAGACTTGCCAGAGATGATTTAAAAGGAGAATATTAAGCTTCTTAGATAAAACTCATTCAGAGGATTACATTGTACATTCAGCTTAATATTAGAATATTAAAACTGATTCACGTGTTATAGGTGTGGACGTTATCTTCTGGCTTCTGCTTTGTGACGTTCTCTGAGCACACAAATGCTGTCACAGCTCTTCATTTCATGGCTAACAACAACTGCCTTCTGAGTGCATCTCTCGATGGGACTGTTCGTGCCTGGGATTTGTTCCGTTATCGAAATTTCAGGACATTTACCACCCCTTCTGCTAGGCAGTTTGTTTCTCTGGCTGCAGATCAGAGTGGTGAAGTGATCTGTGCAGGAACCCTGGATTCATTTGAGGTGTTTGTGTGGTCCATGAAGACTGGCCGTTTATTGGACATCCTTAGTGGTCATGAAGGTCCAGTTCATGGGTTAATGTTTTCTCCAACGAATGTGAGTGCATACTGCATCTATTGTTGACTCTACCTTTAAGGAATCCTTTGTTATTCAGTTCCTCTTTAAATGATAGTCTAGAATTGCGTTGTTGTATCACATGGGGTGTGAAGTTCGTTCTCCTTGTACCTTTTTAGGCAATCTTAGCTTCATCTTCATGGGACAAGACTGTCAAGCTGTGGGATGTTTTCGATGGGAAAGGAGCTGTCGAGACTTTTCCTCACACTCATGATGTTCTTACTGTTGTTTATCGTCCCGATGGAAAGCAATTGGCTTCAAGTACCTTAGATGGGCAGATCCATTTCTGGGACCCGATTGATGGGTTGTTGATGTACACCATTGAGGGCCGTAGGGACATTGCTGGGGGCCGTCTAATGACTGATCGCAGATCAGCTGCTAACTCGAGTTCTGGAAAATGCTTTACAACTTTGTGTTATTCTGCCGATGGCAGTTACATTCTTGCTGGGGGAAGCAGCAAATATATTTGCTTGTATGACGTTGCTGATCAGGTAAGCTTTTTCAAGCAATTATTGGATGCTACGGCATTCTTGGATTCAGTTTCAGCTTGTAGTATTCCATCATTTAACTTACCGCTTCTGTTTGACGGATTTGATTTGTAATAAACAGGTACTGCTGCGTCGTTTCCAGATAACCCACAATCTCTCTTTAGATGGAGTTCTCGATTTCCTCAACTCGAAGAAGATGACAGAGGCTGGGCCTATGGATCTGATCGATGATGATAACAGCGACACAGAGGAAGGTGTCGATAAGCAGACACGTGGGAACATGGGCTATGGTTTACCTGGATCCATGCCGAACGGAGGTCGGCCCATCGTTCGAACAAAATGCCTGAGAATCGCCCCCACTGGAAGAAGCTTCGCAGCTGCAACCACCGAGGGTGTTCTAGTTTATTCAACTGATGATTCTTTCATCTTTGATCCCACTGATCTCGATATAGATGTTACACCAGAGGTACTTGATTCTCAAACCTTTCGCATTCAAATCTGTTCTTCTGGAGGAGCTTATTCTTTTCCGAATCTGGCTGAATCTCAGTCTTTGCTTGTTACAGACAGTTGATGTGGCAATTAATGAGGGTCAACTGAAGAGAGCTCTAATCCTCAGTCTGCGGTTGAATGAGGACTCTTATATTAAGAAATGCATATTTGCTGTTCCTCCTGCGGACATACCGGGTGTTGCATCAGCAATTCCTTTCAGATACTTGCAGAGATTAATAGAGGCTTTCGCTGATCTTGTAGAGAGTTGTCCGCATCTCGAGTTCATGCTTCAGTGGTGTCAGGTATTCCCTTCCCTTGGATCTAATCTACGTGACCTTTTTCACTCTATTAGATCTTCTTATTAAATACGGTCATGACGTGACAGGAAATGTGCAAAAGCCACGGTCACTCAATTCAGCAGAACTCAAAAACCCTTCTCCCTGCTTTGAAATCCTGGCAGAAGGCCATTACGAGAATGCACCAAGATCTAGCAGAGACATGTTCTTCCAATGAATATACACTTCGGTATTTGTGTTCTTCCATCACTAAGTAACGATGTAGAACCACCAAAGAAAGCACTCTTTCTCCCCGTTCAAAGGAAGAGGATGCAAACCTGCGACGCTTGTTGTAATGTCACACAGAGAGAGAAATTGATCATTGTCTTAAAGATTTCATTTCAATTCTAATTTCATGTTAAATTATAAAATTAAAAAAATAAAAGGAAATTAAATACTTGTTTATATGAATGTGACAACCGTAAATCTCTAGAAATTTATGGATCCTAAAGACCCTTACATAATGCAGAGGAGTAGTGTCCGTGGGTTTAATATGAAGATGCTTGATTTTGTCTTGAGCAGAGATAAATTACGACATGGGAACATAGAGCACGCAATCTATGATCACCATGCCAATTAGGACCAGAATATGCGGGCTTTGTATGTTGCATGGACTTGCATCTTAATATTTTACAGTTCATTGCTTGAAAAGCGTTCAAAAATAAAGCCCAAGATTCAACTTAATTATTAAGAGGATCCATAATAATTTCAGATTGAAGTTGATTAATACAAGTCAACCGTATGAGCAAGAGAAAATAGAAACTTGCCATCAAACCTAGTTTTTCAGTTCTACTATTTCCAAATTTATCCCTCCTCTCCTTTCTCCAACTCTGAGATTGAGTTAAAGAAAGAGTTTAATCAGATGTTTCCACACATAAAACTGCAATTTTTAAGACAAGGCAAACCAAATACAATAAATTCAATTAGTCCTGTTTTTCCAAAAAGCCACATATATACATATATATATATATATATACACACACATATACATATATTTACTCCTCTGACTCTCTCCGTGTGTCTCCCTCTGCTCTGGTGCGTGGGATTTACACTCTTCACCTGATCAGCTAAGCTCAAAATGACGAAGAAGCCAAACAAACACAGGCCTTCCTTCTTCAAGGTTTTGCTCCGTGATTTCACCAACAAGCTCCTATGCTCTTCTCTCTCCTTCTCTCTCTGATCCTTGGTGGGTACATGTAAGGAATTGCTGTTTGACGTTTCCAAGCTTACCAACTTGGCTGTAAGTAATGTTTGTTCACAGAAAGTGCCACCTGCTTCTGTCAAGAACTTCACTGAGAGGAATGAACACGGATGTTACTTCACACGAGGGTGGGATCGAATCGTCAGAGATGTGAAGTTGGAAGCGGCGGATTTCTTGCTTTTCAAGCTCACGAGCAAGGAGACGCTCTAACTTGCTGCCTATGGCCCGAATTGCTGCAAGAAGAAGACATGTTGCTCTGCCTCTACTTCTCCACCGGTTCCGAGAGATCAGCGGGGTGAGTTGTTGTGGATATTTCGAGATCTAGAGAATAGTAGCTAAATAAAGAGAACAAATTTGATGCAAAAATAATTTTGATATTATGAGATTTCAAGTACAACAAGTACGATACACCAAAATAAAAATATATAATTTAACGAAAAGTACACCAAAAAAAAAAAGATCAAGACGTTTTTCGGAAATTTTCTTGAGGATAGCTAATTCCCTGCAAAATCGCAGTGCGACTTCAAAGGAATTTCCCAATCCTGGGATACAATGCCCATGAGGAGAAATCGTGGCTGCAAACATGATACTCCTTCACTAGAACCCAACCCATATAAAAAAATATATATAGAAAATATATTGAATCGCATAATAGACTTTCTCACACACTAAAAGTACACAAATCACTCTCCCTTTTATATAATGTCCAATAGTAAAGCACAATTAATTGGCCATTTACCATGCCAAGCAACTGCTAAATTTAAAGCATCAAATTAAGGAGTCAAAAAATCAAATTGACTAAGTCAAGCAACGAAAACATTTGACCAATCAATTACTTACACATTAATTGATATTATCATTATTATGTTGCTATGTTGTCTGATCGTGAATTGCAAAATCCTATTATTTGCTGATAATTCCTCTCCTCCTTATTTTAAGGAGGGAGCTTTGATATATATAATTAATCAATTCATTCATGGCAAGATGCAAATTGCCTGGCGGTGAAAATCGAGGGCGATGATGAAGAAGATACGATTGAAATAGTTGATAATGATCAGAAAGTTTGGATGGGGAAAGGAAAAGCAAAAGGGAAGGCGGCTGCTAATAATCGTCCTTCAAAGTCCAAGAAGCGCCATCTTTTGTCAAGTCCCCGGCCTGTTATGAGATGCGTTTCATCGTAAGTTCCTCTCTTCAATTCTAGTTATTTTTCCTATTTCTGTTGGGAAAGATTGATCTGCTAGGAAAGTCACGACACGATACTTTCATCGTAAGTTCCTCTCTTCAGTACTAATTATTTCCTCATTTCTGTTGGAAAAGATTGATCTACCAGTAAAGTCACAATATAATACTTTGGAGCAACGAGTTGAAAAGTGATAATGCTGCATCGGTGCATATATATGATTGATTTTCATATGCTTTGATGTCATAATAATAATGTATATGAACACTAGTAACTTTGCAGATGTTTTGCATTTTATCATGCAGAACCTACCAGCAGCATTTGTTAGAGAGGCAAGGCTATGGATTTTGATATTATGAGAGCAGCATTTCCTACTGGGTTTATAAGCGATTGAGCCCATCTCCAACCCAAAAACTCGAGCTGATAGGTTGTGGTACACAATCTCTTATAAACTTGTGAAATTCTTTTTATATTTTTAATGTGAGACTTACCTCTCAACACCCGCCCTCACGTGGCAACGTGTGGCTTTGACACTTCACCTACACGTGCCACGTGGACTTGAACACCCGCCCTCAAGAACTGACTACGAGTCGGGACTGGACTTCTGTGCTCGGGACTTAACCACGAGGTGGACTTTTTCTTACATCTCGGGCAAAAGGTGGGGGGATAATTGATAATAAGGCCACACTTGGGCCGGACTAAGATAAGGCGTACTTTGCCTACCTCGAAACTAGACTTAGCGTGATGTGAGCCCACACGTGTGCACGAAAGCGTAACCCGCTCTGATATCATGTAAAATTCACACTTGGGCCTACACGGATTGGAGCCCATTTGCAACTCAAAAGTTTAAGTTTTTAAGTTGCAGATGGGCTCTAGTCCGTGTAGGCCCAAGTGAGAATTTTACAACAAGAATAGGACAATGATCAGAGGTCCACAGGGGAGGGAGTGGCCCGTCAAGGTACTTGGTGGGCGGGAGAATCACCGGACCGATTTATCAGCTGGGCGGTCGAAATTTACCCGGGCAATGGGCTGGCCATCGGAGACACCTTCGCTTTGAGTATCTTGGAGGAGAAGGTAACGTTATGGGTTATTAAGGTGTTGAGCAGGGCCTTCTGAGGAGATGGGAGACTTTGATATTCCTGCCATAAGCCTTTTCAGACTGGAGGATGATATATTTATCTTTTTGCGTGTCAATATATCTTAGTTTATTGTTGCAGTCGCAGACTACATGTTGTATGTATATAGATGAGATTTGGAGCCCATCCCGGCTTGGCCCATTTATATATCGGGGTCGTCTCGGCCCGTATTAATCCTTGAATCAGCCCATGGGCCAACAATTGATTCGTATATATCTATCAATCGCTGCTCCCACTCTTTCATGACATGAATGAATTCAATGATCCATACAATTACAAGAGCATCCAATCCAAACCATACCAAAATCAGGCCACACTTCATGCCTCGACTTGTAAAAAAACCAAGACCCTCCATTCACCCCAAAAAAAAAAAAAACCATTCGCATATAAAAAAGAATCACAAATTTTTGTTAAAAAGAAGAAGAACAGAAATGTTGACCTTTTCGGAACACGGAACATTAATCAAAAGAATTATATTGTCTAGTCGGTCGTTTTCAAAAGGTACGGACCAGATAATAGGAATTAGGAAAAAGGAATTGGACTATTGACCTTATAATACTTGCCACCAACCACCAACAATTCATATATAACGAAGCTGCAGTGTGTCCAGTTGAGCAGACCTTTGACACTGTACCCCACAGTTGCCGTCTGCCATTAAGTATCAGTGATCCCCGATCCGAGACCGACAATGAGGACAGATGCAGTTTCTTGATGAGCGGCGGCGGTTAGGCATTGAAGCTGAGCTGCTCTCCTCGGCATTATGTCTAACAGAGGCTGTACTTGCAATTGTTGAACTCCTCAGGTCACCCCGAACCTCTACTTCAGTCGTCGTGCCTACAGATCCTTGCACATCCATCTGGAGAGGAGAATCACGAGCCATTCTGCTGTACGTCCTGGCTAATAACTGTCTCAGAAGCCCCGACTGCCCGAGGGGACTGGACTCGCTCAAGGCTGGAAAGTCTGCTCGTATCACTCCCTGTTCATGTTCATCAACAGCTTCTCCTCCTTCCAGTGGTTCGAGAAAGCCTAGCAAATCCGACCACTCCCTCTCCTGCTCCAATGTCTTCCACGTTTGCTGGCTCGATGGATCCACCTCCCTGGGCCTTACGGAAGGGTGCTCGGACCTGACATGTTTCCTTAACTCGGCATAGGTTCCTGAGAACTCGCATGCCTTGGAGGAGCAGCTCCTCGGTTTCAAGTTCATGTACTTCCGGGCGGGCTCTATCACTTCCCACCCCTGGATATGCCCTCTGCAAAACGGGCACTTGACCGCGAACCCTTTACATGACTTATGGCTGTCGGTTCCTCCCGAGGTTCCAGGGGCCTGTCGATGCACAGGTACGGAGATAGACGGGAATGCAACCCCATAGAACTGTCGGAGGCAATCCGAGTGGCGGGCGCCAGTGTTACAGATGTAAGGGCGGCAGCCCTTCTCCTGGGACGGACACCGCAAGAGCACCGCGTTGTGAGGGTGTTCCATACATATTGGGCAGACCGCTTCTTCCCATTCTCTCACATTCATCTCACTCAGCATGGGCTGCCCATCGGATCGGGGAGGCCGAGAATACGGAGTCGGAGGGGAATCCATCGAGGAGTGAGCTCTTCTTCTCTTCGGCATTCCCGAAACGCTTCACGCTGCCCCAACATGACAGTAATAATATGATTTAATAAAACAGGACAGTATAAACGTAAGTTAAAAACACCTTCTTGCTCGTTTCAAGCAGGCAGAGGCGACAAGAGGGCTTTTTACCTGCAGAAAATCGGAAATCCTCGTCCGATCACAGCCCAGAAAACCACCAAAAATCTCAAAATCGATTCTTTCTGCTACCAGTGGCAGTGACACATCAAACCGAACGCAGAAACACTCACCCACGCCCAAAAAAAAAGGAACGGAATTGAACACATAAAGGCAGGCGCTTCTTTCGATCACAAATTGATTGATCACGATCAAATCTTGAGACGGAGTTGATCGCTAAGGCGATGAAAGTTCGCATGAATAGGGATCGGCTTGGGCGCGATTAGCTGGGAATTCGAATCGCTTACCGGAGCGGGTTGGAGTTGCTAGGGAGTTCCGTACATGCTCGAGGGAGGAAGTGTGGAGCGTGCTCCGTCTTTAATACTGTAGAGGTGGCGGGATACTCTGCATATCGTGTTGCCTAAAATGCCCCTCTCAGGTTCACAAGATTGCCTTCTGCCTGCCAGCCTGCTTGCAAGTACCGAAGCGTGAAGGGTAGGGGAAAAGAAAGGGTGGAAAGCTTTCCTAGTTTGGGATGGGAATATATTTGGCAGGTGATTTTCAAACCGACAAGGATTAGATTTATTAGGATACATGAATAAAAATTCAGAACCAGAGTGGAACTTCACTCGCTATCGATCTGGCCAAACTTGCGAATACCGGCTCTTAGGGTGAGATCGGCTAGGTTTTAAGAATAATTTCATGCCGTAATTATTTATAATATTTTACTTTTTTGATATAAATTTGTGTATGTTTATTAAGGCTGTGTCTCAACTTAAAAGCTTACTTGTCTTCCACATATGGAGTCTTTCTTAAAAGATGCCGTTCACTCTCTTTTTTTTTTTTATCACAAAAAGGTCATTCTGATGTGTTAATAATCATTGATAACAATGAATATACAAATTAAAAAAAATAATCTAATGACATATCATGCACCGAAGAATGTAAGCCTTATAAGGTAGTTATCATATCGTAATTCTCTTATTAAAAGAGAACGAAGAATTAATTTCTCAAGGGAAAAAAAAAACACTAGGAGAATTTCTTTATCTCTTAGGCAAGTCGAGTTATAAATATGTAATTTCATTCGTTTGGGCCAGTTTTCAAATCAAAGCCCAAATGCAGCGGAGATAAGCTGCAGGATGCCCCACCATCAAGACCGCCCTAGGCCCATTGATAAGCCCAAGATCAAGAAAAACGGGTCGTTTGGCCCCTCAAGTTTCTTCTACACCAAAACTGGTCCATATTGTTTATTGTATCGGAAAGATTTCTCAGCCATCCGTAGCTCGAAAATCCCTTCCTATGTAACCCAAGTTTCTGTACATGCAAATAAATTATGGAAGTGAGGGAAGGAATGAGAAAAATCTTTTCCAATTCCTCACAAATATATATATATATATATATATATTTGTATTACTAAGATTATTTGGAGATGTATGAATATTAATAGGATATGAGCCTGGAAATTCGTAAGATCAGGTAATGATGGGATCATGTTTTTTCCTTTTTAATTCTTTTGGCTAGGCTACTTGAATATAGATATCGACTGCTCTTGTAGTATATAGTGTGGTACTGATAATTTCGACAAATTTGAGAAAATACGAAACTAGATGGACCCGAATTGAGATAAACAAAAAGTGCAGGGAGTAATAATATAAAGAATAAAAGAACTAGGCAAATCACCTGTTCTGTTAAACCCGGAGAAAAACCCTTCCGCCATCTCCGTCCCTCGCAGCTCCTCTTCTCCGACGGCTGCAAGTGCAACTCTCTCTCTCTCGCTCTCTCGCTCTCAGCTGGGAGCTCAGAAATGGCGAAGGAGAAGTCTAAGCATCTCGTCACCTCTTTCTCTCCCAATGGTGATTACTTTGCCATCCTCTCTCCTGCCGGCGCTTCCGTTAAGGTGCTCTTCCTCTTCCAGCTCACACAAAAATAAGCGTATAGACACCCGTCCACGAGTCTCGGTTATGTTCTTGTTATTGCAGTCAGCATCGAGGCTAATTATCCTGTGATGATTTCAGTGAGAGAGGTTGTTTGGGGCAGCTTTTCGAGCTCCTCAAGCTGATAATGAAAGCTTGTTGCTCCTCATGCAGATATGGAGTACAAAAGATCAAACTTTCTTAACTGAGTGGGAGCCATCGGATGGCGATGACGACATCAGCTATACATGTTTAGCTTTGACTGTCAAAATGAAGAAGG
The DNA here is from genome assembly GCF_007655135.1 of Punica granatum. Classification (NCBI taxonomy): domain Eukaryota; kingdom Viridiplantae; phylum Streptophyta; class Magnoliopsida; order Myrtales; family Lythraceae; genus Punica; species Punica granatum. Next base: position 824,504 of record NC_045127.1, on the reverse strand, counting down.
TAGTGTCACAGAGTTGTTGATTTCATCTTTTCAATTGCTCAACCGATCCATTATAGCACCCAGTTCTTAATTCTCCTGTTTGTATCTCTAGCGTAGGAAACAAAGTACTTGCATGTTAGCTGTCGGCACAAGTGACGGGAAAGTATTTGTTGTTGATGCATTAACCAGGCAGACAAAGTGGACGTCAAATGAAAGCCATTTGAGGTGAGATATTTTACATCGAGGAAATTCCAATAACAAGTGTGCGACCTTCATGTTTCCTTAGGTCTATTTGTTTCCTGAAATTAACTGTGGCGATCATATTAACAGCTGGAGACCCTCCAAGTCCCTATGCTTATAAGATTTATCTGTCTCTGATACGTCATGTTATTTATGCAGTGGACTTGCTGGTCTTTCTTTTGTTGGAGGTGAAAATAGTCTATATGCTGTTGGCACTGATGGGAAGGTGGTTCTGATGAATTCAGAAAATGGTGAAGTAATTCGCAATTTCAAAGCTGCAGAGAGGCCCATCTCTTCTGTTGCCTTTTCTCGTGGTAAGATGTCAAATTAGTTCTGGTACTGGTTCTTGGCCAGTCGAGTTGTCGGGTTATATATATGATAACGCTTGAATATGGTGCAGACTGGAAAGTTTTAGCTTTAAATGATGGTGAGGTGAGGTTAGTAAGCTTGGAAAGCGAACAGGAGCTTCTGAAGTTCTCAGATGATATGGTGAGTTAGAAAGATATATTTCATGTTTCAACTGTCCATTCATGTATTAATTTATTAATTGGTAATGCTTCTAATTCTGTCTTTTATATCTGCAGGGTCGTTTATATGATGTATCCGTATCTGATGATGCCAAGAGCATTGTCACTTCTGGACGAAAGAACAAATATCTTCAGGTCTGGCGATGTGATGCAAGTTGCACTCTTGGAAAACCAACAAAGATAAAAGTAAAGGCTAACGCAGCTGAAACCACAGTAGAAAATAGGGAGACTGCTGAAAAGAATCTCAGTTCTATCATTGCTGCTAAATTTCACCTAGAAGTAGACGAATCAATGGCGGTTCTTATTGCTCACGGGTCAGACGATTCCCCACAATTTAATCTCGTAAATGTTAGTAATATTGGAGACAATATTACTGTGACTGCTGCTGATGGGGCAAGAGATAATCAAGAAGTAGAAGTTCCTGTAGATGAAGGTAGTTCACTGATCCTCTTTCAATCGATTTTGCTCTTTTTTTTAGCCCCTTCTTTTTCATGCTTGCATATTAACTCTGTATCCTCAAATAAGATACAGAATAGATGTAGCCACTTCATTTGTTTCCACTAGTAAATCGTATGCATAGTCCTCATGTCCCTACAGTACACCTGCTTTAGAGCTGGAGAGAGGACAAGGCTTGCTTATTTTCTCAGAAGAATTTGCCCTTGAGTTTGGTGTTGCGTTTGAAAAAACTTTTGTCTTCTGGTTGCTGTTGTTACTTTTCCTAAAGCACCTTATGCTACGGGAAGATAAAGATAATTCTGCTGTTTGAGTGGAAGTTGAAGCTGATTTGTCTTGTTGAATAAAAAAGTATCTCGCCAACTCTTTTATTTGCATCGATCAAATGTTATAGTGATCTTAATATGTATATATGTATATTTACATGTATATGTATTTATGTATGTATGTACATTGATGGTTTTGACAATTTGTCCTTGCAGCACCAACTCAAGATGTGAAGTCAAAGAAGAAACGGGCTGCTTCTGATCCAGATATTTCAACTGAAAATGCAGTAGGTAATAGCAAGAGTCATGGGCTGCTTAATGAATCATTGTGACGCTATATATTGAAATTGTATTGGCTCTAGTAAATAACATTGGCACAAAGGTTGTGATTGCTGTGATCCCTGTCCAAAGTTTAGCTTCCTCAGATGTCAGTAGCCCACCTTTATTTTATGGGGGGAAAAAGCCAGCTTCTTCTGAACTGCAGCAGGCAAAAGATTATGCAAGCCCAAACACTAGTTGCTGTGTGGATGATGGGGAGAAAAAACAGTATATAATATATGTTGGTAGTGTCGTTTTATGTCCCTCCCGATACTTAGATTATACCATTCTGAATGACAGGTCAGAAAGAATCTTTTGATGGGGGCCTCGTTGAGGATGATTTAAATGAACCAACAATGGGAGAGAAACTTGAGAAATTGAATCTACTCAATGATAGAGAAAAATTGCACAATGAGAAACAAGGGCCATCCCCTCTTGCACAGCCTCCGAGTGCCGACTCTGTTAATGTTCTGCTTAGGCAAGCATTGCGTGCTGATGATCGTGCTCTACTGTTGGAATGCTTATACACACAAGACGAAAAGGTTTTTCTTTCTACGTTGCTGGCACTTATGAATATCACTAATTTTGTTACGTGAATTTCTGGCTGATACATGCATGTTCTTTTTGGCAGGTTATAGCGAATTCAATCTCTCTTTTGGGTCCATCTGATGTTCGCAAGCTTTTACAGTACCTTATATCAGTAGTTCAGTCAAGGTAAGTCATTCCTTTTTTTTCCGTTAAATCATCTCTCGTGCAAGTAAAGCTCATATTATAGGGTATCCTTTGGAGAAATTTTCTCTGTATAAGCTTATAGTGTTCACTCTGCTGAATTTTTCCCTTATTGAATTATCACTCCCAGAACTGTGTGACTTCGTATTCCCTTGAAATCGATGTGAACATCTCATCTAGTGGCTTTTCTCCCACTCTGCCTTTTGTAGGGGGGCTGTGGTGGCGTGTGCTCTTCCATGGCTTAGGAGACTTCTGCTTCAGCACGCCAGTGGGATAATCTCTCAGGAATCTTCATTCACTTCATTGAATTCGTTATATCAGGTTCTACACCACCTAACCCGGAATAAATTTTGAAATTGGCTTGGAATAAAGTGCTAGTGGTTTCTTAATGTCATGTAAACTGTGGATCATTTACATGTGCAATTTAGTTGGGTTTATGTTTCTGTAAGTACCCATACCTGCGCTGCCTTGTTATAGTACATTTTACTTGTCTCAAATTTGGGGGGTGCTACTTCCTGCTGGGGTGGATTAATGTTTCCAATCTTGGTTCATGCCATGTTATTGTCAATGGTGCAGCTTATAGAATCTAGACTCTCAACATTCCAGTCTGCTCTTCGTTTATCAAGTTGCCTCGACCTCCTTTACGCGGGAGTCGTTGACATGGGAGAGGATGAAGAAATGGTACAGCCGGTGATTTATGAGGACAAGGACGATAGCGAAGACGAGAAATCATCGGAAGGGGACGCAATGGATACTGATCGAAGCAGCGAAGAAGAGGAGCCGACTGGAGTGCTATCAGATGGATTTGGTGATGCTGAGATCGATGAAATGAGTGATTAAGCGGTAGTCTCGGGAGCCCCCAGTAGAATGTTCAATTTTGTCAATGTTGCGGTTTGCTCATTGTACTTCTACCGGATAAAATATTAATATGTTCACCAGTTTCTGGAGGGCCATAGACCTAGGGGCCCCATGGATTGAAGGAAGAACGAATATTTCAAAAATTGAATCAACTCACTCCTGCTACTGATGTAAGTTTACATAATATTAGTCATTGTATGAACAAAGGTAAAGTCAATTCATTGATCTTAAAATTGAAGTTATCACTTTATTTGGATGCTCGTCCAGCTGAAGGAAAGGAAATTTCTGGTCTATTAAAATCCCTAGTCACTGTTCTTATGCTTTGAGAAGAATGTTGAAGCTTAGGCAGTGTGCTTATCCTTCAGTCAAGCATGAGATTGGCAGTGGTCAAGGAACATGGTTTTTGGTTCGATAATCAGCATCCCTTTAGCCCTCTTGATGAGTATATGCAAGGAAGAGGATTATGGGCTTACTACTCAGGCAAGGATTGCCAGAGGTTATAGATGGGGGAGGATGGAAGTGGAAGAGTAAAAGGAATGCAGTTGCATTCAAAAGGCAAACTTACTGTTGCTTGCACTTGGAACTCCATTCGCAGGAAGATGGTTGAAGTAGACTTAGTAGAGTGTTATGAGTAGTTACTTTGGGCTACACCACTCATCCCAGGACACTGTTTTGTCTCTTGGCTTGCTGTAAGGAAAATAGACTGTCTACTTTGGATAGAATTTCGAAGTGGAAGAGGGACATTGGTATATGTCATGTGTTCCGTGCGAAGCAGCTGATGAGAGCAGAGATCACATATTTTTTGTGCTCATCTGCGTCTGCAGCCTCGCAACATGCTAGTATCACTCTATATTACTTACACCGAAAATTCTCTTAACAACGTAATCATTTTTTTTCTTTAATTAATAATAAATTCTCTCACATACTTTACTTTTTATTCTCTCACGTACTTTTTCTTATCTATTAAAAAAGTTAATAACAAGTTAAATTTTTAATGATTTGTCTAAATATCCTTTTAAGTTAAACTCTTATTTATATCTATTGAATAGTTTTGAATATCATGTAAATTAACTTTAATAGTTTGTCTAAATATCCTTTCAATTTAAACTCTTATTTATATCTATTGAATAATTTTGAATATCACATAAATTATAATTTCTCTTATTTATATCTATTGAATAGTTTTGACAGTGATAATTTTGAATTATGAAGATTTTTATATTGAGTTTTTATAATTTCTATCACTGTGTATGATTTTGAATCACGAGGATTTTTAAGTCGACTTTTTAAGAGTATATGACAACACTCTATAATTTATGATGCTTGATTTTATTTAAGTGGCTGGACTTCTTGGAGGAGGAGAGTTGAGGAGAAGTAGGAGAGAAAAGTGAGAGAGGTGGGGTTTGTAATAGAAAAATATAAATTGATGATTTTATTCATATTTAGATGGTTCACAATTTTATTTTGGAATGAGCAAACACAACCCATCTTCAGCCCATCGGACTTCTTAAAACATACGCATACCCTCCCTCCTATTAACAGGAACCCGCCCATTTATAATCAAATGCAACAACAACAACAACAACAAAAAAACATGAACAACAATATCCAGAAAAGTTCTACGCTGAACTTTCTTCTTCCCAACCCGAGGCCTCGAATTTAAACTTAGGTCCTATTCCTATAAATGGGATCATCCTCGTCCTCATCGGCCATTCCGAACGTGTGCTTGACAGCCTCTTCGGCTCCATGGGCCATGTGAGAGGCCTTCTCCTTGGCCGCCTCGGCGGTCTCATAAGCCTTTTACTTCGCTGCTCCGGCCTTTTCGGAGATGTAGCTCCCGGACTGCTTGGTCGACTCCTTGGTCTTCTCCTTCGTGGCATGGGCCGTCTCCTGTGTCTTGTCCTTGCCAGCCTGAGCTGTCTCATAGGTCTTGTCCTTGGCAGCTTCCGTTTTGTCCGTCATCGTGCCCACCATTTGGTTTTTTCCCTCCTATATAAACAAAAAAAAAAATTTGAATACACGTTCCCAAAAAGATCTAATAAGCATGTTCGTCTTAGAAACATTTTCAATTAAGGATGTTTTTTTGGCAAAATCATAATTGAGGAAGGGGTTTGGAGAAACAACATTTACACCTCAAGGCGGCCGTGGGCCTCGCCGGCCTTGTAACTCTGATCGTGGGACGCCATCTTTTGTCCTACCGGCTGTGGTTTGATTTTGCAGACTTCCTCAGATGAAACTGAAAACTTGCTGTCTCCGGTGCAACTCCGTGTTGGTAGACTGTAGAGCATCGCTGACTGGATAATATATAGAAACACGAGGACTCCCCGGGGGTGACACGTTTACGAACGCTCGACACGTGTAAAGTTACGTGTCGAGCAGCTGGACGAGAAGCTCCTGTCGGGGATGGCATGAGCGTAAAATAATTTAAAACTGGACTGATGGGCCTGAGCCCAGCTTCTTACTTTCACGGGCCCAGCGTTCTCTTGTAGAGTACATATGGATGGGCCCGCCCTTACTTTAACCCATCACAAGGTCGAGGCGGAAATGTTCCCATGACCCGCGCCCGTGAACAAGCGAACGGCTGGATCATCGGGAGCACGAGACATAGAACTTACATCCGCCCGCAGGGGAATAAGATTCGGGCAAGTCCGGGCGGCCGGAGACTTCCTTCCTTCCTGCCTTTCTGCCATCGGGCTGGTGAGACGGAAATTTTCCACTCTGTCTCTCTCTGAAATCTGACGCCATTTCCGTTTCTGTGAAATAGTACGAGAGAAGATAGGGAGGCGGAGGAGGAGGTCGAAGCTCGAAGATGTCTCTGACGAGTGTCAAAATGTCAGAGGAAGTGTGGTTAACTTGCCTCACTCACGCATTGTCCACCGAGACCGAAGAGATCATGGGCCTCCTTCTCGGAGATATCGAGGTCGCTCCCTTAAGATTCAGAGATTGATTCTGCTCTTTTCTTTCTCCTCGATTGTTCTTTTTTTTTTTTCGATCATCAGGTACTGTGATTGATTTGCGAGGGTTTAGGACCGGAAAAATGTCTGTGGCCTTTCGTTAAGTTTCTGCTCAAATGGGGTTTTTAAGCTTATCAATGATGCTAAACTGGACCTAGATTGGATGGTGAAGCTTGTGCATTTGAGGTTCACCTGTATCAGTGTATCTCAGCTGCACTTAATCCCGTTAGACCGTCTTCTGCCCGGGAGGGTACTGAAGTGATCTTTTTGTCTGGTTGAAGAAAACTGAAGCCAGAATTTTGTCGATTTCTTGATTATTGACGGGGTGCCCTGTAACCAATAGCCATGGAATGGCAAAAGTGACTTCTAAGCTCAGAGCAATTGTAATAGCAACGATAAGTTCAGTATAAATATTAAAGGTTCTAGGATTACCTTAACAGTTTCCTAAAGGTTAAGTTTGGGAGATTATTCTCTGTTTGTCCGTTGAGTTCATCGCAGGCTTATCCTATCTGAGCTCCACGTTGTAATAGTTGAAGCATGTAAGTGTGGACACATTCAGTGGGAACTTTTTTGCGAGCTAGTTGAGTGAACTCTGAGTCTAGTGATGATGGCGAAGTAGTTTCACTGCTATATATTTCATTTTCATAGTAAGTTTTAGAGTTTCTGGCCTTAATTCTGGATAGAACTTCTTTCTTTTTGTTGCAGAGTTCCAAAAATGGAAATCTTACTGCCTTAATTTGGGGTGCATCACCTCAAACTCGATCCGATCGGCAGAAAGACCGAGTCGAAACAAACCCTGAACAGTTGGCTGCTGCATCAGCTCAGGCAGAGATATCCTTTGTCACTCAATATGAAAAAAATGTTGCCCAACTCTAGGCCCCCTTTATTTTTCAAGATAAAACTCAATCACTCTCATCTCTTTTCTTTCAATGCTAAATGATCTCCTCACTTGTGATTCTGCTTTTGTTCAATATCAGGATATAATGTTTTTATTAATTTGGGCTATGATTTATAGCTTTCTGCAGATATGGTTGTTATTTTAGCTAAAACAGGGTCGGCGTGTTTTGTAGTATCGGGACAGCAGAGGGTGTTTATCTCTTATTCTTTGAAACCCTTTCGTTCGTCTCTTTTTGTGAAGTTAACCACAAATCACAGAATGACAATATCAACTGGAAGAATGACACGGGTAATTGGGTGGTACCATTCGCACCCCCATATCACAGTTCTCCCTTCCCATGTTGGTGAGGATGCACTTCTGTTATAGAATACAATTATACCAGCACATGAGATCAATCAATGGATTCCTCTACATCTTTGCTGTGGAGTTATAGAACTCTCATCATTATGATTCTTTTCTAGCACTCTTGAGCTTTTAAGAAAAATATTATCTCATGCTTTGCTGATTTATTTTCTTAATTTAACATGGCCAATGTTTGAGGAGTATTCTTGCCTTCTTCCTTCTGCAGATGTGCGAACTCAGGCAATGTATCAGCTTCTAGATTCTGGATTTATTGGGTTGATATTTTCCTGCTTCAGTGAAGATAGTAACAAGGTCTTTGTCCCCTTTAACGCAGATTTTTCTGGTCATGTTGAATTTTTACTAAAACTTATTATTGTGTTTGTTTTGGATGATCTTGCAGGTTGGGAGGATACAAATAATTGCATTTCAATCCTCAGATGGGAAGCAAGCTCGGATGTCAGTCAAACCTATACCGCTATCTCCTGTTAATAGGAATTCAGTCATAGACCTTGAATCATCTTTGAGTTCTTCAGAGAACACATCAATAAGATCTGGTTCCACTAGAGGTGAGAACCTGGAGGAAGACACGGGTGATTCAAGAGCTTCTAAGGTACAAAATACAAATTGTCTCAAGAAGTTATCATCCATAATCTAAAATTTCTAGGTGCCTGTTTGCAATGCCAATTTCATAGTGCAAAGAAGTCTCATTGGTATCCTTGTTAATGATTGAAGCTATTTAATGAGGGAAGCTATGATTGATTGGCCAGGGCCGAGGAAGGTCTACAGATTTGGGTGGTTTCTTTGCTAATGCCGATGCCACTTATCTGGGAAGGGAGATAATCGGAGGAAAGTTCCACAATGAGAATTCAGGCAGCACTTCTTTCATTGATATAGATCCGATGGATATGTCTGAAGGCATGCAAGAAGCTATGCATCGATCAAACTTGGACATGAGGTGTGTGTGTGTGTATACATGAGAATTACCCTTTTCGTTTTGCCCCTTATGTTTTCCTGCAGAGATTTACTCTTTCCCACTATTATTTGCTTCAATTTTATCTTGTTTCTTGAACTCAACTCCAGAGCTCGTCTCTTGGTTGTTGACAGCGGAGCAGATTATGTCAGGAAAGAAGTACCTCTATATGTGTTGCCCAGTTCATCTCTTCTGAAGCTAGATTCTCCTTTAAGTTCATTTACGGACTTGCAACGAGTAATATACGAAGAGGAAAAGGCTGCATATTTTGAAGCTATGGGTCAAAATATTAGGTGAGTAAAAACAATGCATTTCAGAGTTTTCTCGTTTTCCTAAAGAAATAAAACAGAAAAATAGAAAAACTTTCATTTGGTTGCAGCTTTTTTCTTTTCTTTCTTTTTTTTTTTTTTGGAGACATGCACTCGAACTCCTCTTTGTTTAATTTTATGGAGAGCAAATACAAGTTGCCATTCTTTCATTGGAAAACACATCTTCCATAATGCAATTTGACTCGCACTTCTTTACTGTCTTTTTTCCTGAATTTCAAGAGAGGGAAATTGAGAAACTGGACAGTTTTTCTGAGCTAGGAACAAGTACTTGTGCGCTGTTATATGCTTTCCTTTTCGCAGGAATGGGAAAGCACACCCGCTTACTTTTATTCATCATACCTCTACATATCAGGCCTCTATGTGCAAACTCATTGAACATTGGTGAGAAGCAACTGCCCTTCTCTGTCATAATCATGTCTAGGTCAATTTTATTACTTCTACTCAGTTGGTTTGTATTGGGTATATTTTCTGCAGTTTAAGCCCTGCCATTAGTGCACTTCATGACTGCGTGAGAGATAATGAAATTCGGGTATGAGATTCTACTAAACTTTTGCACTCATGCAAAGTGTGTGAGTTCCTTTTCTTAATTCAGTCAGTCTGTGTTTTCATCATCTGTTATCAACTCTTAGCCGATTGTGTTTCCGTCATTTATCTGTCTGGCGATAATTTAAAAAAAAAAGTAGTCCAGTTGCTGTATTTATAATTGTTCCGGTACAGACCAAAATCTTGAACATTTCTAGAAGCTTATCACATCTCCTTTCCTTTTCAACTGTTCACTTGCGCTCAAATTTGTGATGCGACCTCAAATTCTGGAGCAGGCGGCAAAGCTCACGGAAGAGAGAAAGAATCTTGAGATGGAGGTCCTTCACCGTTCAGATCCCATTTTGAGTTCTACCACATCTCACAATGTACGAGGAGCAGGGTCGTCGGGTTTTAGGAGCATGTATGGATCATCCGAAGTTAGCGGGGCAGTGAGGAATGTCGGGAGCCCGTGTGGTCAGGCCAAAAGAGGGTCCTAGGTAGTGGATAATTTTCCATGGTCCCTTTCCTTTCTTGGGGATGATATCTTGCTGTAACTGTTTTTGGCTGCTAAATTTGGTTTGTGCTAGCTCTTTGAGTTGTTGGTCGGTTGGTTTCCTTTTTTTCTCCAACAGAAACTACATCGATGTTGGGGAGAAGTGTAAATTAGGGGGTTATCACCTTATCATCATCATTGCTATATGAAATGCTCGACAGCTTTGAATCAATTCTTTGAATCCTTTATTGAGAAAAAGGGCGTGATGTAGTAGCATACGCTCTCACATAGCAACCAACGTGAACTATCTTTAATAATTACTGGGATTAGAATTTCTATTTTCTTATATTAGATTCATGAGTTTTTTTGTTATTAAAAAAAACTTTAAATCGTTTATTATTTTATGGCAAAAAAAAAAAATCATTTATTATTTTGGTTTTCAATGTAATTGATGCACCTGACTGTGTTTGACTAGCCTGATTTCCTCATTTCCTCCGGTGCAACTTTAAGCCTTTTATCAGTTGGGAACTTACAACTAGCCGACTATTCAAGAGGAATATGGCAGTCAAACTTGCCTAGGCATATCAATCTTGCATTGAGTGCGACCTTCTTGCTATGAACGGTGAGATGAGACCGCTGGATTTTGTGGGGTCGTGGTGTCTTCAACCAAAGGCCCCACACGATTCTCGCATGATCCAGTGACACTCATCGCTTAATTTACACATATATATGTGTGTAATGTATGACGGGATTCAGGGACAAAATGGTGGGTGAAGGAAAAAGCGAAAAAAAAAAAATTGTGGTCAAAACTCGATGCATGAACACATCACTTTTATTTCTTGCATGGGAATTGAAAGCAAAGCATGAAAGCAAAGTAGCTGATGTATATACTTGATGATATAGCATAAGGCAGCAGCCCACTTATCTTTGCTGCTGCTGACTGGCTGCTGTTGGTGTTGCTGCTGCTGCTGCTTGGCTTCCCTATCTTTACAGTTCGCCCCCCTTCTTTCCTTTCTTTCCTTCCCCTCCCCTTTAACGTCCTCCAAGAGAATGGAGGACAGGGAGCAAAAGCAAAGTTTTTGTGAGCTTAGATAGAGAGAGAGAGAGAGAGAGAGAGAAACTAAGAATACATACATATATATATATATATATATATAATGTATATTTATTATCTGTAATGAGGTGCGAGGGGGGAGAGAGAGAGAGAAAAAGAAGAGTGAGTTGAGAGGAAAAAGAAGAAAAAGGGGTTTGGTCAAAATATAAACCTCGAAAAATTCCATCCTGTGCTGTGCTGTGTTGTGCTGTGTGCTGCTTCTCATCTCCTCTCTCTCTCTCTCTCTCTCTCTCTCTCTTCCTGCTCTGCTCTGCTCTGTTCTGTTCTCTCTCTGCTAATGTCCTGTCCTCTCTCTCTCTCTCTCTCTTTCTCTGCTCTGTATCTTTATTGAAACTCTTGCCCATTTGCCCTCTCTTTTGTGTTTTTGCACTTCTTTATACATTAATTGTCTATTTCTGTGCATATAGATATTCTCCTTTCCTCCATGAAAAATCAATTGCTGCCCCTGTCCCTTAGGTAAAAGAAGAAACGTGTACATATACATATACATACATGTGTTATGCAGCTTAGAGCTATGCTTTTCTTTAATTACGACGCCATGATGAGACTCTATAAAACTGCACTTCTTGCATGACTTCATGATTCGATTACATATAATATGGTCGTCGGGACTCTCGAGAGTTAGGCTAGAATAATATAGCTAGCTATAATATGGATTCACAATATTGATTAGCTAGCTGGGGGCCGGGGTGGGTGGACCCAAGAACAGTTTGTAATGTTTGGAATATTCAATACAAGCTGGGGAAGACAGAGAAATTCTGTTACCATTGCTGGACTGCTCTTTATAGGGGGGTGGGGGTCAGTCTCTCTTTGGGAATTTTGGCCTAAGCAATGGATCTCCTTGAGGACCCCATTAATTTCAATGGTCAAATGCCCCATGCATGCTCCCCTTCTCCTATATAATATTCCTTCATCATTTTTCTAATTTCGACCACCTCAAGAACGTCAAATATAAAATAGTATTAAAAAGTTTACATAAACAACCAAAATCTTGAATACCGACGGACGTACGTGGATGCTAATATGTACAGTACATGATGAGTTGATATGTGTATGTATATATACGAATTAAATATATTACGACACGTTAAAGATCACTGATATCTATATATATATATATATATCTAAAGAATAGTACATGGAAATCGACTTTACACACACAATTAAGAGAGAGGAATACACGCAATACAACAGAAGACAACTTGGGCAATTGATTGGACTAGAAGAAGAAGAAGAAGAAGAAGAAGAAGAGTTAAAGCAGTAGAGATCTTGTGTGTATAAGTGCACTAAATGACATACACGGGTAAATGCGAATATCGCACTTTAAAATATTAATGCAAACTACTTCGTTCTGCTCTGCTCATCACAATCGACGACGTCCCTCCCCCTCCAGCTCCAGTACACTCCTCTGTAATGTAACCTTCATGAAAGCGACTGTCGTCTTCTTTCTTTCTTTCTTTCTTTCTTTTTTCTATTAATATTTGCGGAATCGGATATATTTATCGAATTTCAAGACCAAATAAATCTCTTTCCCTTCTTTCTTTGGAATCGTACTCCTTTGAATCGTCAACTTTATCTCTCTCTCTCTCTCTCTCTCTCTCCCCCCCTCTCTCTGCGACTCTCTGTGTCTATATCTCACTCATCAATTCCTTTTTCTTTATTGCTTGATTATTATTTTTTGCACTTATCAATAAGGCCGGTTGCTTAGTGAAGAGAGCTAACAATGGAGAAGAAAAAGCAAATTAAAGTTGATGCAATGGGCTGCTTTTTTTCCCACTCCATGAATGTATTTAAGCACCCCAACTTCATCACAACTCCCTTCAGGTCATTCTCATCAGCTCCTTCTTCTTCTTCTATAATATCATATACACTCGATCGGTTATCCATCGTCGACGACTACTTAGTTCGTTTTCTTCTTCTCACAGTTCATTGAGGTCAGGAAGAAACGAGATACATACATTATCGACTTTCATTCCTATATAGTCGTCTAAGCAGCTAGCATTATATATATTCTTCTTTTTCCGGTTCGATATTTACGTTTTTTTTTTTTTTCCGTCTTAATCTTCATATCATGCAGAGAAAATGAATAGGCCAGGAGACTGGAACTGCAGGTCGTGCCACCACCTCAACTTCCAGAGGCGTGAGACATGCCAGCGCTGCGGCGACTCAAGGTCTAGTGCTGGAGACTGCTATGGGAGTATCGGCGGGAGGGGGAATGGCTCCTCCTTCAGTTTCTCCACTGGTTCTGACGTCCGCCCGGGGGACTGGTACTGCAATGCCGGGAACTGTGGGACTCACAACTTTGCCAGCCGCTCCAGCTGCTTCAAGTGTGGCGCATTAAAGGACGACTCCGCTGGCGGAGGGTTCGACGGCGAACTGTCCCGCTCTAGAGGCTTCGGCTTCAGCAGTGGAGGAGGCAGCCGCTCGGGCTGGAAGTCTGGGGATTGGATCTGTAGCAGGTTTTAATTAATTTGATTCTTTCTTTCTAACAAATGAACGAAGTAAGCATTTTCACCCAAAAAAAAAAAAAAGATAGAACACAGTAACCAATGTTTTCGAAAGTTCTTCTCTGACTAATATATAGGAAATAATTAATGATCGATGAGCAATATTAATGATTTGGGGTTATTAATAGTAAACGTTATGCAGGCTGGGGTGCAACGAGCACAACTTCGCGAGCAGAATGGAATGCTTCAGGTGCAATGCTCCAAGGGACACCACCACCCGACCTTATTGATCTGTGCTGTGCAACATGCGATTGATCTTGCGAGCTTCTTAATTTTGGGTAGGTGTATATACACATCAATCCATATATATGAGATAATGTTTTATATTTGTAATTAGGGACCTCACAAGCGTCGATCAATTGATAAGCTTTTTCTGTTGGATTGTGACACAGATTATGCTGGACCACGACGATGACGACCACGGATATATGTTATGATCTATGAAGATGAGAGATAGGATGAAAACCTACCCCAGCACTTTATTGGCTACTATGTTTTTTTTTTTTTAATGGGAATTTCTAGTAAGTTCTTTTGTTGGCATTTGGTGGGAAACCCAAATTGTCACAATAGGGGGCAAAACTTTGAGATTTGTTCTAGCTAGCTATAGGTTTCCCCATAAGCTTAAATTATCATTATTACTATTATTATTAAACAGTAATGTATTGATTTTCCTCTCCTCCCCTTCAGCAGCCAATATTTGTTTCTTAGTTAAGTTGTTGAGTAGAGATATATCGAGGTGTTGGTCTTTGTTTGCTTTGGTTTTCCTTAATTAATTTAATTAATGGAAATGATAGTGTTCTCTTCTCTTCTTTATTTAATTATTATGTCATCAGTATGTTCAAGCTCGTTCAATTTATCCTCCACTCTCTGACTCCCCACGATGATCTTTTTATTATACAGATAGGATCCTATATGTACATATTTAAAAAGGTCTCTCAAGGCAATCAATTAAAAGAACAGATTAAAGAAGCCAGATACACAAAGGCTAGCTTATATATCCTATTGCTAATGCTGCATCATAAAAAGTTTTTTGCACCCATATATATGCTTAACGTATATCATTGATTATTTAGATAACTATAAAAACTGGCCGGAAATCTTCATAATGAAGTATTATTGTTTACGGGTGAAAACCACACGTAGTTTTCATTTTCAACAATCACCAAGAAATATTAATAACAATATGAGTATTTGGGTCGGCTTGAGACATGATATCTCATGATCGGTAGGTTTTTTAGCAGATATCTCGAACCCACCCTAGCTTTGCTAGGGAGAAACGGACAAAAATCGATCCTAATAATAGACTTAAGAATTCATGAGCTTATGATTAATTCTCATAATAATTAATTAAATAAAATGTCAAAAATAAATAGATTCGATGGACAAAAATGCACTGATTTTAATGAAATGAGTAGATGCATGGGAAGTGAGTTCCTGTCCCATGAAAATTACAAACTCCAAGAAAATGAAAAGCAGTCAGCAGTCAGTCAGTCGATATATTCTCATAGGATTCCCCTCATTGACCAGATCTCCCTCTTTTGTTATTAGCTTTAAAAAGCCACGTTCACTATTGGGTACTATAAAAGCAACTATTTCCGACATGCATCCATATGACTCAATCCAAAACGCATTCCATTTAACCTAAAAATTTTAATTAATTAATATATAAATTGTAATGATAAAGATATATATAAATAAGTAAAGCTTTAAGCTAAATAAATTAAGACATTCCTTTTGGTATCCTTTTTAAGGCAGCTTTAATTGTGTCTCACTTTAAGATATTCTTTCTTTTTTGTCAGTAAGTATATTCCACATCTAGTCAAAATATAAGTGCCATCCATGCATATATATTCGAATTTTATCCATTCAAGACGTGAAATTAATTTCAGATAACTAGACCACTGTCGATATTCAGACAATATTATATATATATATATATATGTACTCACGTACGGACACGAAATGCTTGGACAGTGGGGTATATTTGAAAGGACATTATTCGGGTGGCTAATCCTAATCGAAGTTTTCAAGCACCTAATAGCTAAAGCAAGGCAACTATGCCCTTGGCATTACCAGTCGTGTGATTTTTGATCTAATTAGACAGAAATCAGTGAATCTACAACACAATGTGTCGTTTCCCCCATGGTTTCCATGTTGGTTCGTCAGATCTCTTAACTGCGGGCCTAGTTTGGGCCCATAATTAGGCCCAAAACCAAAAATTGGGCCGCATGGCCTACTAAGTTCGGGAGAGGGCTTTCTGCATTGTCAGAAAACCGGTTTTTCAGGTGAAAAGGAGCTTATCTCTCTCTCCCCCTCCTCTCTCGCTCTCTCATGAATTTCATCGAAAACATGGCGGTCTACTCTCAGAAGCTCCTTTTCTCGCCCTTCTTGTTCAGACCTGCCAAACCTAAACCTTCCCTCCTCTCGATCATCGACCCGATCTCGCCCGCTAGGAGTTTCTTCTGCTCCTCTGCTCAAATTCTTTCTCCAGCTCCTCCATCGAGCTATGAGGAACCGAATCCGGGCTCAACCAAGTGGCAGCCTTTTCGGAAGAAGAAGGTCGTCATGCGGGTCGGGTACGTCGGGTCCGACTACAGAGGCCTCCAAATGCAGCGGGATGAGCACTCACTGTCCAGTGAGTTCCTCTCTGCTACGGAGTTATGAATGTCTTGGTAGTGTAGTGTTCGCCAGCCATTTCTCTGTTCTCGTGGGTTTGAGAAACATTTCGTTTTCTTTTGTTTTGTTGTTGGAGATAGTTTGAGCTGCTCAGCTATGTAGAACACGCTTAGCTATTTGAACTTTGAATTCAGCTATTGAAGAAGAGTTGGAAAATGCCATATATAATGCCGGAGGAATACTTGAAAGTAACTTCGGAAATCTGAACAAGATCGCATGGGGACGGAGTAGTCGCACTGATAAAGGAGTCAGTTTGTCTTGAAAACCTCTCTCTCTTTTTTTCTCTTTCGTCAATGTACATTGTCGTTTAATCTGGTCAAAATTTTCAGGTTCATTCTCTTGCTACTACAATAACATTGAAGATGGAGATTCCGGAGTTTGCATGGAGGGAAGACCCTTATGGCATTCACCTGGCCGATCATATCAACTCTCATCTTCCTAACAACATCAAAGTGTTTAGCATCCTACCCTCGAAAAGGTGAAGAAATCAATCTTATTCACTTTATCTTGTTGGGTGTCTGTGAGACAGACCAGAGAGTCTCTACGAGTGCACATAGAAGCTTAAGTATTCTTCATGCAGCATGTAGTGGTAATGCCTGAAAAGCAAAACGAGAATCGGACTCTGTTGAATGAGAGGGCACTCAGTATAGCATCTTATATATGGAACATGCGAGGAAGTGTTCTTCCATCAAATTTGGGGGCCAAAAACTAATAAGTGTTTCGACGTGCAGAATGAACTCTTCGTGAAATAAGTGGGAATAATGTTCCGTGATTCATGATCTGTAGTTTCGTTTCAATCTATTGAATAAGTGATCTGTGTATTTTCTCCTGTAGTTGGAGTTGCCAAGTGTACAAGCATATTGCTGGTATCTGTGTGCCATTTCCTCTATTTTATCCCGTCCTAATAGTTACATGCATTGGACCTATTAGGAGTTTTGATCCAAGACGGGAGTGTAGCATCAGGAAGTATTCTTACCTTCTTCCTGCTGAAATTATTGGGATCAAAGATATGCATAGCACGGTGGAAGTTGATCATCACATATCAGACTTCAATAACATACTGAACACTTTTGAGGTGTAGTCTTTTTGCCTCTCTTTTGCTTCTATTCTGTTCTTTATCATTCTCCATTCCAAATCTACCTTGAGTCTGCAGACATTTACAGGGAATTAATTTGTTCTTTCCTTGAAAATGGGACCTGATTTGTTGCTTTATGGACATCGTTCATATATTTGTTGATAGTAATGCCTCGAGCTAATTGCGAAAGCTTCTCAATGCATAACTTTTGCAGGGGGACCATCCTTTCCATAACTATACAGTACGCTCCAAGTACAGGAGAAAGTTCTCCATGCAAAAATCTAGGAAAGATCGTCGTTCAACCATAAAAGCAAAACCTGCTAATACAGCATCAATCTCTGAACTGGAAGAAATTGATGAAGATCAAAATTCTTCTTTGTACAATGATTCGGCTGAAATAGACCAGGAGGGAATCGGTGAAAATTCCATGGTGGGTGGCCTTGATGAGAATATTATTGACACTTGCCATGATTATGGAAATAGTCAAAAGGATCTCAGTTCTGATATGACTGTTCGTGCAAGATGGTTATATGAACCCGACGAGAAAGACCGAGTCAGTTCCTCCCACTTCAGAAAGATCTTACGATGCTCCAGTGGGAAACCTCAGAAACTACTGGGGTTAGAATATGTGGAGATCTCTGTGTGGGGAGAGTCCTTCATGTTACATCAAGTAAGTGTTTTGGAAAATAACATCTTAGATTGCTTCCTCGTTTCCCAAAGTTCATTGAATTGATCAACTTTGATACTCAATTATGCATGTATTATGACAAGGAGACTTTGTTTGCCAGATCCGCAAAATGGTTGGGACTGCTATAGCCGTAAAGCGTGACATATTCCCAAAGGATATTCTTGCACTCTCATTGGCTAAACATTCACGAATTGTACTGCCACTCGCCCCATCAGAGGTTTTGATTCTCAGGGGGAATAATTACCAACTTAGCAAGCAGCCTGGTGAAGTGACGAGGCCAGAAATGCTTGCACAGGCTGAATCAGAAGTGATTCTCAGTAATGTGGAGAAGTTCTATCAGTCCACTGTGTTGCCTCAGATTGCTCGATTCTTGGCCCCTTCGAGGCCTCCATGGAGGGAATGGACTGAGAAATTGGAGCTCTCGAGAATTCCTGAATCGCAGCTTGATGAAGTCAGAGATGGTTTGAGGACATGGCAGGAAAAGCTTGCGAGTCGGAAAGGAGCTGAGCTGGTATCTAACCAATAGGGAACAGGCAGTGATTCGCAGCAAATTGTGTATAGTTCATCCCCTTTACACATCAACAGCTTCGTGGTGATCGGGTTGCGTCATTTTCAATTGCCCGATAAGTATTATGCAAATCGAAGCTCTCACATTTTTCTCGGGATTAATTCTTACTCAAATGGATTGTATGTAGTTATTCATTGGCTAGGTATCATAGTTAAATGAATTTCTCCTGTAGCACTGCACAAATCGAGTTAGCCTACTGGCCACATTTTCGCGTCGGCTTAGAAAGGCTTTGCAGCAAGATACGAGGTTAAGTGGTTGCTTTATTCTGCGATGTAATATCGACTTTCCTTTCCCCCTCAAATATTATGGTTCTGTGTTAGCTTGGATGGGAAATAGTTTCAAGTATATATCAAGCATTTGTACTCTACACCAAGGTACCGAACACGAGTTGGTCATACATACCTCGTTTTCTTGTCTTTCGGCTACAAAGCATTCGATTTCCTTTTCTTCACCTATGAATTCGATAGCAATGTTTTATGTGGACGCAGATGATGTTGTCATTGTTATTAACTTCACTCATAAGACAAAGACAAAAAAAAGTTCGACCTTTCGAAGAAGCAGAATGTCGTTAGTAAATTACTGAACCCCGCGAGTTCTCCAAACATTTACGTTTAGCTGGAACTGGGGGGGAAGATAAATCTATTCGTTGTTTATTTATTTATAGTGATAAAAAGAAATTCAAATTATTAGAAAAAATAAAAAATGAAAAAAAGAACAAAGAATAATGCTGGGCCCAACCAATTCACTCCGGGCTGGGAGACACGGCAGTGGCTGTGCTCAGTATCAATCTGCAACCTGTACGGTCGGTCTGAACTCAAGCACCCCCCCACCCATACCCATAACGAGTTGACAAAAGAAATTTTTTCTTTTTTCTCATTTTTATAGAATTTCAGATGCTATTTTTAATTATTGGGTCGCTGATTTTTTGCTGCTCCGAAGCTCTGCCGCCAGAAAACCCGAGTCCCAGCTTTGCGTGCAATTGCCAGTCAATCAAATGCTGTCAATGGCTTCGTGTAAGCTCTCTCTCTCTCTCTCTCTCT
This sequence comes from Punica granatum, assembly GCF_007655135.1. NCBI lineage: Eukaryota > Viridiplantae > Streptophyta > Magnoliopsida > Myrtales > Lythraceae > Punica > Punica granatum. The sequence continues at coordinate 804,958 of NC_045127.1, read as the reverse complement.
CTCTCTCTCTCTCTCTAAAAGCAGCAATCTTTCACTTAGCGTTTGGGTATCAGTAAATGTGAGCTTTGCTTGGAATTTCTTGCCAAGCTTCAATTGAATATGTGGTTCGTGGTGATTGCATACATATCTGTTTTGTGCCTGAACTTCTTCTTTGATTTCGACCTGTTTCGTGTGCCCTGCCATTTATGCAAAGCCCCTGAGAGGCGCCATTGATTTGGGGGGGGGGGGGGGGGGGGGGAAGGGGATAATTTCGAGATTGGACGTAGCTAATACTTGTGCATGTGCTAAGCCGTGAACAGAACTGGGATTTTGAAAATCATTCTGGTAGATGAAATTTGGTGAGATTATGTGAAGTATTTACCAAGTTCGTGAAAATTCAGCATAAGCATGAGTTTGAAAAGATACCTGTATTAAAAATTTAGTAAGAATTTTGGAGTGTTATGTCAAAATTTTGCTGAATTGGCAGACGAGCCCCGTCTCTGTAACTGCTGTAATCTGCTAAAATGATATTTCAAGAAATTTGAAATGCCAATTTGAATCTCATCTGAAGCTATTTATTGTAATCTTGATTGACAATTGGGTTCTTTGTTTTGTGGTAAAATCTTTGGGGGACAGTTCCCATGTGAAGCGAGTTATATTTAATGCTTGAATCTAAAGCTATAGTTTGTTGTTCATATATTTTCAGGTGGCTTAGGAGCGTCAAACATCAAGATATCGAGCTTCAACTTTCGTGGAGTAAGAATTAGATATACAAGTAAATGGGATAGTAGAAGAACTCTGATAGTTCCGAATGCCCCAAAGTATGCAGGTTTAGTGGCATTCCGGCAATCAGATAAACTACGCACTGTCTGCTGTGCTACTTCTAATTCTGAAACCCTAGGTAAGTAACAAGTTTCTGATTATTCTCAGATCATCAGATGATTCCTGAAAATGTCTAGATGTACATTATCAGGTCCATTGGATATAATCTTTCTTTTTCTTCCTTGTAAATGAATACTGTAACTTACTTTATGAGGCTCTCTTGGATGCAGCGACAGCTGACGAAATTGTTCTGGATGGTTCGTTAGAGGGTGAGAATTCCAGTTCAACCAGTCAGCTCGTGCCAAATCGTGCCGAGGTTAACTAATATTCCTTAGATTGCTTCTGTCAACAGAATATCGTTATCCAAGAGATGAAAAAACTTGCTATATCTCTGTGGTTATTGCTCTAACCTCTCTTAAGTTGACAAGAGTGATTTTCCGCCCCACTCAACCTTCGAACGACTATTATATATAAATACAGGTGGATTCTCCTTTTGCAGGTGGAATCTCTGGTCGCTGATATTTGTGATACAGCATCAATTGCAGAATTTGAGTTGAAGGTGATATCCAGTATTCGATTTTTTTTACCTCTTCATACGAGTGAAAATATTTTGACTGAACAAGAATTTAGATATTGTTACTTTTTCTCTTTCTTCATGATAGAAAGACATGCTGTTTGACTATATATTACTGCATTTCTTTAGCTCGATGGGTTTCGGTTGTATGTATTGAGAGAAGTGAACAGAGAACAAACAGTTACTCCTCCTCCACCTCCACCAGTCTATGCCGAATCGACTCCTAGCAACACCAACACAAATGATTCAATTTCAAGCTCTTCATTAGCTATATCCAAACTTCAACTCTCTCCAGATGGAAGCTCAACATTGCTTGACAAAGCCGCTGACGAAGGCCTAGTGATTCTTCAATCTCCGAGGGTGAGGACCGGCTTGTCTTTTATGAGAAAATGCTTTCACAATTTGCATTTTCTTGCAAGACATTTTCTTTGATTAAGAACATAATAGCCTTCTCTATCTGACATTCACATGAACCAGGTGGGGTTTTTCCGAAGGTCCCGCACCATAAAGGGTAAACGGGCGCCTCCTGCATGTAAAGAGGTGTGGGATGTACTATATAAAAATTTTCTTCTTGATAAACTTAAGGTCGAGTGGCCTTGATTTTTTCCATTTAGCTTCTGCTGATACAAGTCTTCATCTTTTAACAGAAGCAAATCGCGAAGGAAGGACAAGTGCTCTGCTACATTGAACAGCTCGGTGGTGAAATCCCAATCGAGGTCTGTTCCCCCTTTACCTGTCACATCTTTGAAACTTCATTAATATGCGCTTATTATCCGGTTGTTCTTTGGCAGTCTGATGTGTCTGGAGAAATTGTCAAGATTCTACGAGAGGATGGTGGTAAGTTTCACATATGCGCATTCTTTGTCCTGCTGTATACCGTCTTTCAGGTTCTCATGATTTGTTGCAATTGAATCAAACTTGACAGATCCAGTTGGATATGGTGATGCCCTCATTTCGATCCTCCCTTCGTTCCCGGGAATAAAGAAGCTGCAATAAGAAGCATTTCCTCTTTATATAGCTTAGAACCGATGATTTTGGCTAGATTTTTTTTTTGGGGGCTGATGTGAATCCATTCCTGACCGAGGAATTGAATTTTGTTTGAAGATATTGATTGTGTGTTTAGTTTTAGAGTTGAGTCGAGCTGAATTTTGATTTTAATTGGTTTGTAATGATTGTATTGTTGAATTATGAGAAAAACCGTGAAAAAGTAATGAATAGTCGATAGAATTTAGTATTAAAAATTGAATTGAATGGTTAAAAAATTTTAATAAAATGAAAAAAAAATAATAATTGTATTGTTGAATTAAAGATAAGTGGAATTGAGGTAAAAAAAATTTCTAAATCCAAATACACAATGAACATTCCGACCTGTTTGTTGGCATCAGTTTGATAGCTTTGATGTGATCATCCTTAGAGCTTCTGGGCCCGGCCCTATAATAAGCATTGGCCGTAGGGTATCTAATCAGGCCCAGATCAATAGCTCACTTTTTTTTTTTTTGATAATATCACGAGATATAAATAATTAATTGAAATAAAGATACCTTATCTCATTTCTCTCATCACATACTGTGGCAGAAGTAGCTAGCATTTGTTTGATTCCAATATTTCGCAGATTGCAGTAAGAAAGAGGAAAAACAATCTGCTTACAGTTACAGGTGAATATCATATGTTCTGTGATGAGCAATTTCCAATAATTGGCACGATCAAATCACTAACTAATGATATGTTCGTCCATTTGGCAATACCAATCGACAAACAAAATCTATAATAATGCTTCTTCCAAACATACATTTCTCTGCCATTTTCAAGAACTTTTCTCGGCAGATTTTGCCCACTCGATAGTTGATCTCACCAAGGAATCCATAGGATCAAAGCACTTCTTGAGAAGAGGGTCGTCTGGGGGCAGTAGGTCTCTCATATCATCGGATGCGAGGATCACTGTGTTTACAGCTCTGACGAGAAGGACCTGAAGGGCGATCCTGAGAAGGTTCTGAGCCCCCTCCATGTCTTTTCTGATTGATGCTTCAATTGCTGGAATCACTGTGTGTTCCATGGTCGCCTTGTCAGGCAGGACAACCTCGAATCCCTGTTAACGGAACACACAAGGTGGGGAAGGGGAAAAAAAGGAAACAGAGTGAACTGTCGAATATGAACACAAACCTACACCCTTGCGTAACACTTTTTAAACTTCTAGATAAGCTGTCTAATGGTCATTCACATTTAGCGGATTCACTTACAGGAAATAATACAGGTCATTTTTCCTAATGGTAACCACATTGGGAAACAAATGCCGATAGAGCTATACTATGCATGATCTTGACAATCAAGCGTGGCATCAGATTAGCCATGAAAAGAAGTCGGGCAACTCTACTAGACCATAATAGCATCATCACAAACACGAGTTCTTGACTTCAATTCATTTTCTTTTCCTTTGACAGTTTCACATTGAGATCAAAGTTGAAAACATATATCTATATATATACATATACATATATGTATATGTATGCAAGTCAGGGGAAGATAGCGGTAGCAGAGAGGAAGTAATTTACCTCATTCTGCAGTTTCTCCTGGTAAAATCCAGCAGACAGAATAGCATCTGTTGCAAGCAAACCGATCCTCAGAGGACTCCCAGCCTCAAGGGGCTTCATCTTTGTGTCCTTAAGCTCCTTCGCAACACAATCAGCCATGTGAAGAAAAGGAACTGAACTTCCCTCGCTTACTTCATTATGCCAAGAATGCGAAATATGACATGGCATTACGATACACCGAGCCCCCGATTTTTCAAGAAATGCCTGTTTACTTGTAAGGGTCTCCACAACCAGTTTAGGATCGGAGTTGGGTCTTTCAGGTCTACTAGTACTGATCAAAGGAAAGGATCTGATCTCATGCAATAAGAGCTCCTTGCTCAACACGGGATCGGAGCAAAGTACAAAGGGCAGGCTACATTCTCCATCTTTCGAGCTCCTCTGTGTTAGTTTCTGCACGAAGCTCAGTGTCGAATCAACAGATGCTCCTCCAATTATGCCGATAGTGTTTGATTGACTGAGCAAGGAATTACCAGTGGCATCACAGCTCTTCGACGCTGAGCCGGGGCCGGACCTCTTCTTAGCTTCGGGAAGATTATCACTCTCATCAGTATGTAATATAACCGAAGATGGTGGAATCGCTTGAACGGGATTAAGCCTTGCCCTATTAGAGACTACCCTATGAGGATTATCTGCGAAAATTAATTTACAAGGAGGGTAGTTCAGCATGGAGAAAGCCAGGCCTCCATCAAACATCCCTAGGCCGCTCAATTGGGACAGGCTTATGAACCCTAATAGCTTCTCGACCCGCACAGACCCTCGGAATTCAAGCGAGCTTCTTACAAGATAATGTACAAAAGATTACTTGGCATTGTATCTGTAAGTAACTTCGCCTTCCACGATCGAGGCCACCAATCGAAACTAGCTAATCTTTCTGCAAAACTTGCTCCAACGAAGCCAAAAATCAAAATGGGCATCTAATAGTCCCGAACTTGAAGGAGCAAGAACTGACCTTTCAAGGTTCAAACTTTTCTCGCTATCTGAATCTTTCTGATTGGCAGCTCAAGATTCAACCTTTTCTTGATTGTGAGCTTCGGGTGGTCCACTGTGAACCCTTTACACTCTAGAAAAGAGCCACAACCCAGCAGCCCCTTAAACCCGAAGACCCAAACTCACTCACTCACTCACTCACTCACTCAACAGACAAACAACGAAATAAACGAGACATCAGAATGGAATGAAACTCCCCCCTATCCTATGGTTAGATGAGGGAGGGGAGGGGAGGGGAGGGGAGGGGCAGGTAGCTGAGAGAAGCAGGAAAGGATGTAATTTGCCAAGTCTCAACTCAAGGGATCTCATGGGAACCAATCAAACCCGAGGGGGACCCGACAGCAAGTGGGAAGGGAAGGAGGGGAATCTTTGCACTAAGTCCTTCGACAGGCATTTGCACATTCCATTCTATGAATCCACCGGATATGCCCGTTCCCATACGACACATGACCACCAAAGGGCCTTTCAATTCAAGCATGTTTAAATCAATTTTTAAAGGGCTGGTCTTTCTTTGTGCAACTTTTAACCCGTTTGAAATTGTAATCAATTCTTATAAAAAAAAATTATTCGACTTTTCAATTTGATAGTAAATGAACCACAATATTTGGATTATTCATGAATCAATTAAATAATATTGTTTGAGATGCATCTTAGAATAGAGCATTCTATTTATAAAAGAATTTGATATCTATAAGATAAAACTCGTAACGACCAATTGAACTAAATTCTGGCCAAATTTTGTTGATTAGGACCCGATTTCAAATTCAACCGAATCTTGCAATTTTGATCAAATTCCTATATTATTTGTAATCCAAACAACATAATTCAATTGACTCTTCTCAAATGGATTGAAGTTTGGAATGAAAAGGGATTACAAATGTGAGAATAAGTTTCGTAGTCGATTCATTTTGTACCCAAAGTCTCGACTCTGGACTTGATGGTCGTTTGTTGGGGTTTGTTTTCCTTTTTGGGTAAGTGTTTCGGAGTGTCACAAACGAAACGAAAGTTCGGGGTTGCAAATTGGAAATATCAGGGTGCAGAGGTAAACAACCTTTTGGACGGTGAAAGTGGATTCAACTTTAAATTTCTGGCTAGGTGAAAAGAAAAAATCAAGCTAAAAGTAAAAAAATCTATTAATTCTTCCCTTGGTAAATTTTGGGCTCAACGACACGATAATGGGCTGGAAGAAACTGTAGCCCAAGGTCGGCCCAATTAGTCGTTTTTATTCATGGAGAGCTCAAAAGGTTTGAATCTTCATCATAATTATAAGATAAAGACTATCTAACCGGGCATGCATCATGGGCGGTTGCTTTTGCTGATAGCATACAAGATTATAGTTAGTTATAGTTAGAATAATACACACGCACAACCCGCGGTATGAATCTTTGAGGCCCACAGAGTTGAACTAATGATATTTGGGTAATTTTGGTTGATGGATGAATATATATATATATATATATATATATATATATGCATGTTTGATGGAATAACCGATGATGATTTTTAACCGGGGCAGATCTCCTTTCAGTGATGATGGGCTGACCTAAAGTAGCTGTTCATTTTGTTTTTGACTAACAAAAAGAACCATTGATTAGTGGCCATGCTCTTTTTCTTACCTCTTTTTTCACTTTTCTTTTTTAATTTTGTTTTGCTCAAATGTTTTCATCTCCAGCATTTTATTACTTTTGTTATGGCCGTAAAACCTTAACAAAATGCCAAATAAAATATTCGCCACGCGGAGTTGATCAACTGCCGAAACCACTTGGAAAACACCAGAAACGGTTAGGCACAATTATTAATAAATAAATTGTAAATTCATATTACACAAACTTAAAAATAAACAAATGAATGAATAAACAATTAAATGGATTCAAAAATAAATAAATTACAACAAAGGCTGCTCCGCGTCCAATGGCTAGCTATGGGGGGGCCATATCCCTGTCGTCAGAGACGCGGTTCACTAATTAAGTTCCACTTGTTCATTTCCCATTTAAAATAAACCTAATAATTCCAAATAATGTGCTTGTGGATAATATATCTATGGAAGGGAATCCTAACTATTTTATTTATTTATTGCGTCATTGTCATGGCGTAACTATCTTCGAATTTTGTTCACCAGAAAGTACACATGCCCGACCGGGTTAACTATACGTTTAACTAATTCTGAGATATACAAACTTCTGAACCTCTTCAAAGTACGTAAAAGGCTTGATAATTGAAAAACATGTTATTACGACCGAACTTAAAGTTGGACTAGAATTAAAGAGCAAAGAAACATCCAACTGTGAGCTGAGCACAGCCTGAATTTCAATTAGTCCTATGGTGTACAAAGTGGAAAAAGTCCACTACGTATCTCCCCAAGACCAATAATTTGTCATACATATTATCACGTGTGGAGCATATATGAATGTCGTCGGATAAATCAAAATTACTATCCTACATTATTATTATGTGGCCAGAAGAATGCATCTTAGATTTGGATCCATATTATCTTACAGCCCCCATAAAATAAAAATATTCATTCTATGAAAATATTAATCTCACATGAAAAAAATGAATCAAAATCCATTAATTTATAATGAGACTTGTATATCAATACTTATCAACTTGAGTTTTTAAGTGGATATGGATCCGAATTCGTATCAATTCAATGAAAATTCAATACTATTAATGCAATATACGGAATTATATTCAATTAAAAAAACATATATTTTTGGGTGAAGCTTATGAATTATATATATTATATGAAAGATTAATGAATGAATTGAATTGAAAATTAACAAAAACTTTGACTAAGCTGCATTTGCTGACTTTTTCTACTTTGGTCCATTACCGACCTTCACCTTCTTCATCTATCACTTTTATCCCCCTCCCCTCTCCTCTCTCTCTCTCTCTCTCTCTCTCTCTGTATATATACAAACAAAAAGTCTTCCGTCTTCGTTCCTCATCAGAAATTTCCAGGGAGAGAGAGAGAGAGAGAGAGAGAGAGAGAGCGAGAGAGGAAAAGAAGGAGGGAGAGAGAGAGAGATGGAAGGGTTGCAGAGATCCGAGGTGTCGTTTAGGAGGCAGGGATCGTCAGGGCTTGTTTGGGACGACAGGTTCTTGTCAGGTGAGCTGAACAGAATTAACCAAACAGAGCACAAGGATGATGGTGATGATGCTAAGGTCAAGCCGATCAACACCTCCACCGGCTACAGGGCTGGGAAGGTCGCAGCAGCGGAGGAGCCGCCATCTCCTAGGATGTCCGCTTGTGGGTTCTGCGGAGCTTTCAGGAAGCCGTCTTCCGCCGCTCATAAAAGCCGTAAAACAGGGCAAGGAAGGCGTGCTAGATAGATGCGCGGCGGCCAGGTGAAATCTCTCGCTCGACTACTGTTGAAAATTGTTGGTCTTAGCTACATGTTGGTTTCATAGGATGTGATGGCTGGGGTATCGACTCGAGCTAGAACACCATCCACGAGAGTCACCGGAGACGGAACATAAGGGATTAGATGAGTGCTCTTTCATGGCATGGCTTATGAGGTTAGATTAGGTTAGCCACCACGTTCTTTTAGTGCTTTCAAATGTTTAATTATTAAATATAGTACGTACACATATATATGTGTGTGTTTTTCTTTGCTCCCTCGTGTTTTTAGATATTATTAGAGATCGTAATTTTGAGGAGTGGATGAATTTATGTGATACCATGTGGATATATAATATTGTACAAAGTCAACGTTTCAATTCTATCTTCATTTTATCAGTCTATTTGATCTTCTCGACGGATAGTCGTCCGTAATTTTTTTTTTGATATATCTATATATATATACGTATCTGTATATATATTACGGTCAGTCACCGTATATATGTTGAAATTTGAATTGTTCAAGGCAAAATACTCGATAAGGAATTGTAATGAGTATACGCATGTTATGGTTTGTCAATCAAATTGGGCATGTAGTATTCCTACTCATTTTGAAAAACACTACATATTCTATCCAATAATCATTGGCAGATCGGATAAAGCATGTGAGATTATTGTTATTGAGAATCAAATAGTCGAGTTTGAAAGGGAACATTTTTATAAAAAGAAAAAAAAATCATGCAATTATCTTTTCTTTTATTTAATTTATAAAGATGATTTATAAGTCTAATATGTGAATAAAAAATAAAACAAAATAAATAGATATATAAATTCTATTGGTGAGAGTCAAACTCAAAATCGCTTAATTTTAAATCGAGGTATGTGCTATTGCACTAAAATTCCTCCCTCTCATTCAATTATTTTTGTCTATTGCTACCTACCAACTTAATTTGCATGCAGCCGATATATATATATATATATATATATATTATCTCATTGATATGGTCCCTTTTTTTCTTTCCCGTCTAGTTGCAATTAGTAAGACCAACTCCCACTAATGCAAGTTAGGGATGTAGTGTTTAATTTTGAAGGTCACTATCCGGTGACATGTACAATAATTAAATCATGCCTGGGCCCGAACCAAAGAAAGATTGAGAGAGAGAAATAATGTTGAAGGAGCCGAATTTGACAACCTATGTCGTAATTGTCAAATATTTATTTGATACTTGAAAATCTGGATTATTTGAGATTGAACGTTTATGTATACCATATTGGAACATTTTCAGCAAAACAAATAATCAATCACAAATATTAGAAGTAAGTAGGATCAATACGGAGATATTAATGCTCTGTTTGATTTTACAATCATATTTTTAAAATTTTAACTTTAACTTTAACTATATTCACTATATAATAAAAAATATATATTTTATTTTTTTTAATTTTTTTAACCATTCAATTCAATTTTTAATAATAAATTCTATCAACTATCTATTATTTTTTTCACAATTTAATAATACAATCATTACTTTTTCTCAATATTCATTATTTTTTTACATTTTTTCTCATAATTCAATAACACAATCATTACAACTCAATTAAAATTAAATTTTAATTTTACTTAACTCTAAAATCAAACACGCCACAAGCATGGAAGTATATTCAGTCTTGAGTGGGACCGTCCGAAATTTCAAATGAATACCAGTAGATTGCAATTTGACTTTAACCGACTGTGTTATATTTGCAGTCTACTGTGTTTATTCGATCTCTTTCCGAGCGATCTGGTCTGAAACCGGATAACTTTCCATCACGGTTTCTCGGTCGGTTCCGACAACTGTATGGCAGTTGTGCTACCTACAGAAGAAAGTCATCAGTGATGGAATCCTCTGTCCCCTCTCTCTCTCTCTCTCTAAGATAATTTTTTTATTATATCTGAAAAAAAACAAAAAAAAAATCGACGTTTTTTCGTCTTAAATAAAATTTTGAGTTCGAGTCTTATGCATAAAAAAAATTCATGTTGGAAGAATTGTACCTTTTAGTAGACCGATTCGGCTCGACTAGATTAGTTGGGGCCCATGGACTGCCGAATATTAGAATTCACATCGAAAAAGAATGATATTTAGTTAATTCAAACAATTCGGTATTTGTTCGTCTTAAACAAAGTCTCATGTTCGAGTTTTGTGAATGAAAAAAATTTATGTTGTGAGAGTTTTATATCTTTAGTGGGTCGATCCTGCTGGATTTAGATTAGTCGTAGTTCATTGGGTTTTCGAATACTTGAGTACAAACAAAATAAAGGGTGTGTAGTGATGCAAGTCTCGCATGATAAAAATATTTCAAGTTCGATATTTGAAGGGATTATTTCTACTCATTTATTAATTATTAAAATTTTAATTTTATTATATTATGAGCCTCTCCAATAAAAGAGATGATTTTACTGTTTATTTTATGAATAGCAGCCAACTTAGACCATCCGGTTGATGTGACAACATTAATCATATGCCGTTGTGGCAAACCGCATTTGACTGGTAGCTTTCTATAATTCTTTCCTTCTATCTTACATTACTTGTCAAATGCTATCCGTTTAATAATAAAGCTGGCTAGACAAACTTTGATGATGGACAAAGTTATGGATGTGTATTCCATACGGCCCGGGCACTGCTCCTCAGAAACCTTTCATTTGACACGACAACAAACTAATTTTATAGCATATTAATAAATTTTAATTTCATATAGCTAGCTCAAACATCAATACGTACGCCAGTAAGGGCATCTTTCGCAGGCACGAGTACAAGCCAATGCGATGCATTGGTCAAATATTCCGAGATTACAATAGCAATGCGTGCAACGACTTCAAATCATTTGGTTTTGGACGATCACATGAAAATTCCATAAGTTCCTTCTTAAGTCAAATTTGACCATGATCTCGCGTACATTTGCATGCGAGTATTTCTATAGCTCATCTTCTGTACTTTTAAGAAAAAATAAGTCCCTGATAACATTGGGCATTTCACTTATCAATATATCTTTTATTTGTGCTAATTATTATTAAAGTAGTTTGTAGCAGATATAACAACCTCCTTTCAATTGGTGAGGTTTTAATATGTTGACGCCAATCATTTTTTTTTAATTATATTTTATATGTTCCACCTTTACAAATTTTTTTTTCCTATTTTTCATATATCCATCCTTTTTTACATTAAATTTATATATATATATATATATGCAAATTACACACAAAAAATCTAAATTTTGTAAAACGTCTCAGTTTTGTCCTAAATTTTGTTTTGTAACAAAACAAATCATAAGTTTTCTAAATTGTCTAAAAAATGATATCCGTTATAAATTACATCAATTTTGCATGCGTGAACTGTTAACTTCATAAATAAATTAATAAACAAATAAGATAGGTTAAATAAAAAAAATTTCAAATTAAAAAAAGTCTCAATTTCATCATAAATTTAGTATGTAATGAAAAAATCATATGATTATCAAATGATGTGTAAACTTTGTGAGTCCCATGAAGTTCACGTAGGTAAATAGACGACAAACTTAACAGAATGGTAATGAGATGTCAAATCTAAGACAATTCTTAAAACATGTGATTTTTTTTATTACAAAATAAAATTTAGGACAAAAGTGAGACGTTTTACAAAATTTAAATTTTTTTACGTAATTTGTCATATATATATATATATATATAACTTTTTAAAGATATTGATTGATAAAAGGAGTTTCAAAGAAAATTTTTCTTTCTATAAGAGAATATCCTAATGGACCCAGTGTTTAATATGATAATTTTCAAGCCCCACATAAGAACCTGCCCTTGGGAGGGAAAATTATAGCCGGAAGCATAGGTTAATGTTAATTGGTAAAGTTTTATTGATCCCCATAAGAACCTGCACTTTTCTATATTATCGAGCAAGAGGACGAAAATTACTTTTGTCTCTTATTCTTATTCGTGTATAATAGTTCTAAAATAAAATAAAAATAAAATAAAAAAATTAGCAGTTGATCCGTACATAAAAAATCTAGCAATTGCATTGCACCAACTCAATTCACTTCACTTATATATAGAGGACTGAAAGTGAACAAATGGAAAAGGTTGAGAACAATATTCAGCTCAAAAAATGGTTTACAATGAATTTAGGAAAATTGCAAAAATTGAAAAACTAAAGGTGATTTTTACCCTATTGCCTTATTATAAAATATTTTTTGGTAGAATTATTATAAAATCTTAATGAATAATCAATGCACATAAAAAATACTATGGCATCATTATTTTGCAAAAAAGTGTAAATAATATTTCATCAGACAAACAATTTTTACAATTTAAAAATCAAAATTATTATGTAATTTTTTTAAAAAAATTATATTACTAGTTAATTCTTCGAATATATAAGTCATTGAATAATCAAGTCAATAAATCTAATTTTTGAATATTTCAGGTTTGATACTCATTATGAAATTATCCATACCCTTTATTAATTATTTAAAATTTTTATATCATTATATTAGATCAATGCATCTCTTTTATAATAATTAAAAAAAAGTATTTACTAACTTATCATGACCTCTCCAGTGTCCCCCCATTCTTCCCATTTCCCCACCAAAGGTGTCTAGTGTAATCGAATACAATATTAAAGGCAACTTCATTACGAAATTTTTGACAAAATAGCTGTTTCTTTCACACGTACACTTAGATAGCAGGGTCACTTGAAGGATTGCATGCCAAAATCCAATTCATTTTTTTTTTAATTTTTTGATTGAGAGGCAATAAGTTTAGTATAATAATAAAGTGTAAATAATCTAATAGTTAATAAATTAAAGGGTATAAATGAATTTAGAACGAGTACCGAATATGAAAGGAATGGTCGCTGACAACTGTTCTTGGCAGTAAACTCGGCTCTCAGATGAGATGAGCCCATCTATTTTTAGCATATCCTCCCTAAAACTCCATTTTAAAAATGTTATATTTTCCTTCATTCCTCGGAGGACAAGATTCCTTCATGTTCTTTATTGTTGTCGGTGACAATTTGAGAATTCTTCCCAATTAGCTCAGAAACCCAACCAACTATGGCGTTTGCACCAGATCTCTTCTGCTGATACACTGTGCAGTGACAGAATCCCTCCCGGTCAAATGCTTCAATGCCCGCCTTCCTTCCTTCCTCTCTCTTTCGCCGACATAACATGAGAAGCCACAGATCTTCTCATCCTCACTCTGCGACCCACTTCATTCTCTACACTCTCGTTCTCTTCTCTTCATCCTCGGGGACCGTCCTAGCACGGAAAGTCGACCCTTTGATTCAGCTCCCTCGTACCCTCCCGTCCCGGAACAGACACGTGTCCAAAAGGGTTCTTCTCGTCGACGATCATGGAGCCAGGGGGGATGGTTTCTCCGATGACACCGACGTAAAGCTCTAACAACCCTTTCTTGCTCTATCAGATACTAATCTCTCGACGGAAATGTGGAATAGTTATTCCAATCAGCTCATGTTTCCTTGATTTGTGAGTTAATTCTTCCGGAGAAGCGAGTTCTTGTGGCAATGTCGGTGTTTTCTGGAACAATGATTCAATTGTCAAATGAAATTTATCCCCTTTTATTTACTCTGCCAGATCAGCTGTGATCAGCTCAACTTTATTATGAGTTATGGCAGTTATTTTGGAGCATTATTTCCATCTTCAATGCTGCCCATTTGGAGTTGCCATGTATTCACTCTTTCCAGTTTGAGCTTCAGTGACGGATTAACAATACCTTTTGAGAAAATATGCTTCAAGTAGCAATGTCACGCTTTCAGGCTTTTAAGAAGGTGTGGAAGAAGGCTTGTTCTTTAAGAGCGCCATCTCGGATCAAGATCCCCGATGGGAAGACTTATCTGGTCGGTCCCATTGATCTGTCAGGACCCTGTAGATCAAAGGTCACTTTGCAGGTACTTTGGGATATCAAGACCATTGTTTAACCTGCAGCAAAGTTCCTGCCTCTACATTTAATGATGAGCGCTTCTGACAGATTTCTGGTAGCATTGTCGCTCCCGAAGATCCCCAACTTTGGGATGGGTTAAATCCCCATAAGTGGCTCTACTTCCATGGGGTAAACCACCTCACTTTAGAAGGCAGAGGCAGAATTAATGGAATGGGACGTAAATGGTGGGCGCAGTCTTGCAAGACAAACTCAACAAATGTGAGGCCTCTTCTTTCTTCTAAGCTTATGGAGAAAGAATGTTTAGGATTGCAGTCTGAAATATTTTATATTATGTCTTTTTTCTCTGAACTAAACTGCAACATCAGCCATTGAGAATGCGTTTTCCAACATGAGGATGGAAAAATGTTGTCTTTACTTATCAGATGCAACTCAAATCTATTACTGTAGCTTTCTCTTTGGTGATTCACTGTCTAATGCGCCATTTGTTAATATTCCTATTGCAGCCATGTCAGCCTGCTCCAACGGTTAGTGCTGTTTCATTCCCAAACTAAGCAGTCAGTTCCTTGAAAAATCGCCTTATGTCTGCTTCTTTAATATGCGATTTAAAATTTGCATGATCCTTGGGGGTCTTATCTTAGAATGGTCGAACTATTTCTCCCTCAGGCTATCACTTTCCACAGATGCAAGAATTTGAGGATTCAGTACCTGACAGTGATTGATAGTCCAAAAATGCATATTGCATTCACAAATTGTCTCCAAGTTAAAGCGTCCAATCTTACAGTTATAGCTCCACGAGCGAGCCCTAATACTGATGGAGTGCACATCAGTGCTTCCCGCGCAATTGAGGTCGAAAATACCATGATCAGAACAGGTTGCCTTTTTATTTTTCTCTGGTTATAAGTAATGCAAATTTGTAGTTGCAGTAGGTTCTTTCCCCCTTCCCCTAGCCATAAGTTGTTTGATCACATAGAAGCCTAATACTGGTTCCTGATAAATGTAATGTTGCCCCTATATCAGGAGATGATTGCATATCTATCGTCAGCAACTCTTCGGGGGTCACAATAAAAAATATCATATGCGGTCCTGGACATGGTATCAGGTGAAGCCCACTATCTCTCTACCTTCTCCTGTTAATCTGAGCTTAAAAAATTTTAAATCATCTGGTAATAAAAAATTCAGTAAATTGTGTTCTCGCTCTGCTAGTATTGGGAGCTTGGGGAAGTGGAACTCGTTGTCAGAGATCCGCAATGTGATTGTAGATGGAGCAATCCTGTCCAATACCGACAATGGGGTCAGGATCAAAACATGGCAGGCGAGTGTTTTTCTTGTTTTCTTTGTTTGTTGTTTGGATCTTCTGATCGTTCTCAACATGTGAAATCGGCCAATCATACTTTTGCAATTTCCATTGTCATAATAGGGAGGCAGCGGCTTTGCCTCTGATATCGTCTTCCAGAACGTGTGGATGGAGAATGTATCAAATCCCATAATCATCGACCAATACTATTGTGATTCATTTCTTCCTTGTCGAAACCAGGTACACGTACTATGATTTTATTCCATTCGTTTTGTTCTCTCTTAAGTTCTGGAGGTGACATTTTGTATGCTGTCTTGGTGCCGTATTGTCTTACGGATGAGTTTAGTTTCAAAAGATTTTCTAGCTTTCCATTTTCATATCCTGAAATGGTTTCTTGACGCAGACCGAGTCCGTGAAAGTGAAAAATATAGTGTTTATGCACATAAAGGGGACATCTGCTACCGAGGCAGCCATAACATTTGCTTGCAGCGATGAGTCCCCATGCGAAGGCTTATACTTGGAAGATATAGAGCTCGTGTCACATGCTGGCGGGCTAACAAGAGCTCTCTGTTGGCAAGCTTATGGTGATACTCTAGGCGTGGTTTATCCTCCTGTTCCTTGCTTCTCAGACGCTAATGATAATAGCTTCATGGAGCAGAAAGGAGATTCCAGGATTTCTGCTCCTTCGTTTCGTTAAGACTGGAGAAAGTGGATCAGAAACTCGAATATAAGACTCTGTTTATGTATTTAGTCAAAGATGTACATCCATCTTCTCTAAAGAGTTAAGAGCAAATTTTGGGACGTCTCTGTTTCTTCATATTCTTTCTTCTGTGGAATAAGCTCTGAAAACTTACCCAGATTCTTGGTTTTCACATCTGAAAAACAGAGCAAATGAGGAAAAACACATTGGTCATCAGGAGAAAAAAAGAAAAAAATCATCGGTGGACGTCGAGATAACCGATAATAATAATACGAGAAGAAGAAAAAGAACATGGAACTTAGAAAAGATGATAATAATAATAATAACATCGATGCTTGCTAATATAGATGTAGCTCGGACATCATAAATAATCGCTCCTCTTACATAAGACCGACACCAAACCCGATTAACCTAGTCCTTAGTTCTGGTCCGTGTTTTATTTAGAAGTAGTTAAAGAGGTACAGAGCTTCCATTCATTTTCTGGCTGTGAAAGAATGCTAAACATGACAAGAAATGAATGAAAATGCCTGATCTTGGGACCACTGGACTCACTCTTCCCGTTCCGCATCACTGCTGGACGACCTGCTTGATCTGGGGCGAGAGCATCTGCAGGTTGACCAACGAGCATGACCGGACGAACTCGCCCGCAAGCGGGACCACAGGGAGGCTATCACAGTTGCAGATCTCGATCATAAACCCGTCCGGATCATGGAAGAAGAGCTGATCAACCTCGATCCCACCTTCCACCACCTTCGCCCGCACATGCTTGATCTCCATCTCCCTCAGCTTCTTCTCTACCGCTCCCATGCTCTCGCACTGCGCATATGCCAATAAGAGAGAAACGATCGTTAAGTAAATTCAGCGAGAGAGAACTGTATCCATCAGAATACATGCAAATATGCTGAGAAATAAAAAAAGAAACCGGGGGGGGGGGGGGGGGGGGGGGGGGGGGGGGGGGGGGGTTGTGGGGGATGATTTTATGTACTTGGAAAGAGATATGGTTGTCCTTGGGATTGATTTCATTTTTCTTCTGCATGTTCTCTGGGTTCTCTGATTGCAGCAAATGAATTCCAACTCCATAGCCAAACAGCCTACATGAACCATCAAATTGAAACACAAGAACACAACACATCAATCACAGAGAGAGAGAGAGAGAGAGAGAGAGAGTGCAACACATTAAGAGCAAAGATTGAGTTTCAAGATTGCGGATTGACTGATTACCATGCCCCGTCAAAATTGAAGGAACCGGGCCTCCGTATCGGGACAAACCCAAGAACGCTCTGGTAGAAATCAATGGACTCCTCCACTGATCTACACACAAGAGAAATGTGATTCAGAGACTTGAGGTGCAGGGGGTTCTGCAAACTTCCCTTCATTTTTTTTTCCCGTGTATAGAACCCCCAACAAAAAGAAAATAGCAGATAATCAAGGAAGAAGAAGAAGAATGAATGAATGAATCAAACAGTCTAGGGGTTGTCTTGGATAAGTACGAGGAAGTAGTCCAAGGAAGACGGACGAGGTTGTTTCGTGATTATGTGGAGAGATGAGTGAGATCCTGCGGGGCTTTTTATAGAGGCCCGTGAGTGAGGAAATCTTGCTCTCTTCGGCTAGGGATTCGTATCAAGGCCACGTCATCTATTTTTATTGACGACAGCTACTGTAATCCGTGCGAAATGAGTACTACATTACGCGCTCTCATGTATAAGGAAATATGAATTCATCATGGATTTTCTCGACTGTATTTACTAAACCATGATATTATTATAATTAATTAAAATATATCATAATCCGTTGTGAATCATATTCTTAAATGATGATCCTTAATTATCAATGGCTTAGGTCATCTTTTACTAGGCGATCTTGTAGGGACTATTTTACCCCGCTTTTATAACTCTGCTCTACTCTAATTTTGGACATCGAACCAGTTTCCTACCGAAAATAAAAATATATATGTTAGAATAACATTCCGTTGTTTAGGTAGTAGTGACTTTCCAATGTTAGGTACTTATACAATTATGGTGCAGCACCAACGCGTCGCATCGTTCACAGAGCATGTGAAGATTAATGCGGGATGATCGTATTTGGCAAGTCACAATTTTGGGGCGTTAAGAACAACCAATGATTAATTTCTTACTGGACTTGTTAATGCAGCAGCAGACATGGCGGCCATGACACGTAGATTCCACATCAGCCAACTGTACCCAGATTAGCACTGCCTGCAAAGTCAATCCAATATCGGCGTCCGGTTCGTCTGAAAGCTGGAGTTTTATTTAATTTGTATTCTGAATAATCCCTGACATTTAATAATTTTATTATATATTAGGAAAAAAAAGAAAGAAGAGTGCAAAATGACAACAAGATATTGTTTAATCACCGCATAACACGTTATTTATAAAGCTATTTAATTTCGTACGATACTGTATCTTCGAAATATTTTCTATTGATTCCATTTGCTGAGCTTAATGTGGATGGGGGCGTTGCATGCTGAATAATTTCTTGTAACGGAAGGACCTGTCTAGAGATTGCGTGTAATTGACTTCAATTTTGCACCGAGATTGATTTTATGTTTATCCCAAAAACAACAGGATAACTATGTACGTACTGTTCGGTAAATAACTATGACCCTTAAGAAAAGAAAAGAAATGGAAGCCCAAAAAGCATTAAAAGGGACGTCACGAGATCGAAGAGACACCTCTGGAGAGTTCGATCGGCTTCGATGGGGGTAAGTGTAAGTTAGTGAGGCATGAGATGTGATTACGTGTTAAAATATGATGCCCCTTCTTCTCTTGGAACGATCGGTCCCCATGCATATTATGTATATCAATTCCCCTCCGTCTTATAATAAGATATCATATCTTTTATATGTATGGGCCAAATCAGAACCCTCGTGATCCTGGAAATCTCTTCTTTTCAATGCATATGCATCATTTGGCTCCGGGGAAAAAAAAAAAAAAAAGAAGGTGTGTACGATTTTCGTAGATATTGATGTTCTGGTCGGGTGCAATACAAGAAAGTTGGAGTCAGGAAGATTTCACTAGGAAGAGATTGTTCCATCAAATTAAGATAAGAAGAGAGTTCTTCAGAAAATTATCAACATCACGATTCTGAGGATTGAAAAAAGGAATACCAATTTTTTTATCAATTAGGAAATCGATTGGAGAAGTTCTTCTTGTATGCAAACTCAAAAAGTAGTATCTACATAATATTTAACGGATGAATTAAACTTGAAGTGATTCGATGTTTATTTTTTTTAAATAAGGTTTTTGAGTTCGAGTCTTGTAAATAAAAAAAATTTATAATAGGATAACATCATCCCACAGTATGCCATTCGGTTCGAATTAGATAAGTTAGGACCCTTGAGTTTTTGAATATCAAAGTGCACATTGCAAAAAAATAAGAAGTAAAACTTGCTGTATCATCACGTACCAAGAACTAAAGTATTCTATACGAAGGGATTTTTCAAGAAAAGGTGAGGGAAAAGATAAAGAGAGAAAACAATCTTCGTTTAAATTCCTCTATTCATATCGATCAATAATTATATTGTTCCACGTTCTTAACCTTATTAGATACGGTGTGATTTATATATTTATCACTCAATATCCACTCTCACGCGTAGCCTGGATTAGTTTTGAATGCTATTAGCCTGAAATTAATTAAATGGGAGGCAAATGTGTGCGGGGTGTATCAAACTTATACTCTAATACCATGTGAAATTTTAAGATGACATAGCCGTCTAATTTAAAAGTTAACTTTATTTGATACGGTGTGAAATATATGTTTATTACCCGATAGAAATGAATCTTTTTTTAGACTCCAAAACCGGGTTAGGAATCGAGCACTTCCGGACTAAGATAACCAGAGAAATGAGAAAACCACGTAAGGAACTTATATTGTACTTCATTATGGCCTTTGTCATAATTTGTTTGTGCTGTTTGATAACGAGTGTTGAATGAATTCTTAATTAGTTCCAATCTTTGAATTTGACGGGGGGGCGCAACATCGTTTAAATAGTGAAGCTCGAAGATGAGGGTTTATTGGTTTCGTTTCAACGTCCCTTCAGGAAGATCACATTATTATAGTATATATGTTTGCTTTCCATTTCGCTTCCATCATCAGCTGAGTTCCCACATAATAAAATATATAGTGGTGGATGCCAGTGTATATTTTCCGGTGATGATGTTATGCAACGCAACGCATGCATGCTCGCTTTGTCTTTGTCGTATCTTTTAAGTTACAAAAAAAAGTTACGTACCTAGTATAATAAAGTAAAAATCTTAGATAATTAATAGAAAAGAGATACGAATAGTTTTACTAAATATCGAACATTTTAGTACATGAAATCTTTTGATTACTATGTGAGAGCATGTGTTATTATTTTATATTTATTTTTTAATGGTCTCTATCATATCTTGTCTCGACTATTTTAACTAGTAGAAGGAAATCAGTTGATAGAATATTTACCGAAAGAAAAAAAATTACCAAAAAAAAGAAAATCAGTCGATGGATTCGACCTTGCAAGACTAAAAACATCTGTCATGTCGATCATCTTTTGTTTGTCGGAGCTAGCAACCGCATACTGGCCGTCCGTACAAGCGTACAGCTTGTGCTAGCAATGCCACTCAAGGTGGGGAATAAGTTTTAAAAGCCATTTAGATTTAGATAAATTCCTAAGAAAACAGAATTAATTACACTGACTGACATTATATATATATATATGTGTGTGTATGTATATCAATGGAGTGGTGTTTAGTTAATTCAAAGTCGGAAAGGTTTGCAAGTTGCAAATTAGAGCTGGGAGTACTACTCTTCTCTCTTCTATCTCTCTTCCGTTTACAGCTTCAACCAACCAGCTGAGCTGATGTATGAAAGTTTTCATTTTCATTACTTTATTTCGCTTTCAATCTAATGTGGAATTTTTCATTTAAAAATATTAAAGCCCTAACCACGACAATGGTCAAATATATGTTATTTACAAACATGAAATAAAATAAAAATTGAAGTAGAACTCTGTTTGCATTTGGCCTCTTGTTTGTTTCCTACCTTCATATACTCTCCGCCTTACCTAATTTGGGGGAGGCACTTACTGGCCCAAGCTCTTCCTTGACTCACTATCATCTATCTATCTATCAAGTCTCATGTCATTTCTTATCTCTTCTTCCTTTTCTATAATATATATATATATATATATATATATTATTATATTATTTTATTCCTGCTAAGCGAGTAATTAGTAGTCTTTATTAATTATTTCAAAACATGTGCCGAACGGCCATTACAAAGCTTGATGGTTACATTGACACAGCCCATCTCCAACTCGCGCGACAAAACAACCAAATCAAAACACAACCAGCCTAATGCTAAAGCGAAAGGCCAGAATACATCAAGAGGCACAACTGAAGAAGATCCCATTGAGATGGCATCTGCTATTGTTGTTCTCACTTCTAGCTTCATCGTGACTCCAAGCAGCCTATATAGACTTATATGTGGCTGCTTTTATTATTGAAGCCAAATTCTTCTCCACACTATGGGGAAATATCCCGATGTATATGTGAATTTGTGTCATTTCATAATTTTATTTATTAGTTCCTGCTATCTAGCTTTCTGATATATACTTCAAGAGCATATATACATATCTATGCATGATTCTTTATATGCAGACGTGGTATCCTCAGCAATTGGTTTTCAGAAGAAGCTGCAGAACATATATATTTCTACTTTTATGGATTATTATTTTGACGATGATGACAAGAACGACACCATAAAATGATTGTCTTCATAAAACAAAAAAATGATTATAGTAATGTAGATTTTATTTATTTGAAGTGATGGAAATAATGATACGATTTGTTGCCGGCGAGATTCCGAAGATTTTAGGTTCAAATCTCAAGTCCAAGCTTAATATCTTCACTTTGGGCCTAAACTTTGGCTTTGGTAAATGGGCCATTTGCTATCACTAATGGTCCATATCGAATTATCACCGTCTCAGTTGGAATGCCTCCTAACTGTTCTATTAGAACTAACCCTAGTAAAAAAAAGAAGCTAAACTTCGCCTTGCATTACAAATTTACGAGAAACCCAGACATGTAATACCAAAATGCACTTGATGTTACAGATTTGTGTAAATATGTAATACCAAAATTTACTGAACTTTGGGTACTTTTGTCTCACTTTTGGGCTCAGAGCTTCGACCAAATTGAATGGTTTCTTGTCTGGGCCCAAACTCAAATGGCTTCCATGTCCATTATTATTTATTAGACATAATAAAGCGCGCGATAAAAGCAATTTGCATGTTCCAATGGCAATTCGATCGTTGTCTTCTCCAGCTTCTTCGCGCACCCGCTGCAGAACAATCCAATCTCTCAACTCTCTCCTCCACTGTCTTGTCAGACTCCGGCCCCTCGCTTCCCGACCGGACCCTCTCCCCCCGCCACCGGAGCCATCCACGGACCTCGTCAACGAAGTCTCCCGCGTCCTCAGCGACCACCGGAGCCCCCACCATGACCTCGAGACCTCCCTCGGTCCCTTCTCCCCGCACATCTCCACCTCCTTGGTCGAGCAAGTCCTCAAACGCTCCAAGAACCTTGCTTTCCCCGCCCACAGGTTCTTCCTCTGGGCCAAGACTGTCCCCGGATTTCAACACAACGCCATCAGTTACAGGATCTTGATCAACTTACTGGGCAGCAGCAAGAACTTCTCCCTGCTATGGGACTTTGTCAGGGAGATGAAAGATTCCCACTCGGATGAGCTGAACCCGGAAATCTTTTGGCTCATCTTCATGGCCTACAGCAGAGCGAATTTGCCCGATGATGCTATCAGGGCTTTCTGTCGGATGCGCGAGTTCGGTTTTCAGCCTAGTCAGGATGATTTCGATAAGCTGTTGTACGTGCTGTGTAAGAGGAAGCATGTAAAACATGCCCAGGAGTTCTTTGACAGGGCTAAGGTCGAGCTTGATTTCAAGGCAACCGCAAAGAGTTACAGCATTTTGATGAGGGGTTGGGGTGATACTGGGGAACTAGGAGAGGCTCGGAAGGTGTTCGACGAAATGTCCCGCACAGGTTGTGAATTAGATGTGCAGGCCTGTAACAGCCTGATAGATGCTTTATGTAAAGGGGGGAATGTGGACGAGGCTTATAAGTTTTTTCAGGAGATGGGATCTAAGGGAATCAATCCCGATGCTTGCACTTACTCGATGTTCATATGGGCATATTGCGAGTCGGAGGATATACACTCGGTATTTAGGGTTCTTGAGAGGATGAAGAGGTACAATCTCGTCCCTAACGTGTACACTTACAACCGCATAATAAAGAAACTCTGCAAGAAGGACAAGATCAGAGAAGCTTACGAGTTGCTCGATGAGATGATAGAAAATGGAGCCGACCCCGACTCATGGAGCTACAATGCCATCCTAGCTTACCATTGCGAGCATAGCGAGGTCAATGGGGCTCTTAGGTTACTATCAAGGATGAAGAAAGAGAATTGCTCGCCCAATCAGCACAGCTACAACATGGTGCTTAAAATGTTAATTAGGATCGGGAGATTTGACCGGGCTGAAGAGGTCTGGAACAATATGGGGAAGTCGGGATTTTATCCCTCGGTCTCCACCTACGCAGTGATGGTCCACGGGTTGTGCCAGAAGAGGGGAAAGCTCGAGGAAGCTTGTAGGTACTTTGAGATGATGATTGATGAAGGGATCCCACCATACTCTTCCACAGTCGAGATGCTGAGAAACAGGCTCTTAGGCCATGGTTTGTTGGACAATATTGAGATTTTGGCGGGAAAGATGGAGAGGAGCACTTCATGTTCGGTGCAAGAGTTTGCTAGGATAATGAGAGGTAATAAGCTGAGTGTGGGGGAAAGAAGGCAATACAGTGATTCTGGAGGAAGCGATTTCGATAGTGATTAGTATGTGCTTCTTCGAGGTATTGTTTGCTCTCCCTTCTCAAGGAGGATACTCCATTCTTTTGGTGAGCTTTGCTTCTCCGGCAGGGCACAAAGATCTCATTCAGTTTCTTCTCCACATAGAGGCAGACACAAATTTGGGGACAGGCATGGCCAAGAAAACATTGACGAAGCTAATACACAGTTGGATCTCTCTGTTTGTTCTTTTTTGTGTTTTAACAAGGAGCATTGTAACTGTTTGTACTTTGTACTACAAAATCAATATAATTATTTAAAATATATATATCAATAGCACATGTTACTATACAAGATTGCAATGCAAAGCTTCTAGTACCAAAACTGCTTCTTCCTGAACCCATGATCTGATCTTAATGAGCTTCCATTGAATGTCTCCATTTTCTTTCTCGTCACCGAGCTAAAAAGCAAATGATGCAGGGTCCAAATGAAGCCCTGTCTGTTCAAGAGCTAATGCATTTTACAAGAATTTGGTGAAGTTTAACTATTGATGTACATGCCTTCATACTTCAGTATTGCAAAGGTTAGACAAAACAACCAACAAGAAAATTGCATCTTCTGTGGTTATATACATCCTCAAAGCAGCTGCAGAATTGCTTCTTGTCTATCTCATACCAACGATTTTCTGATTGGGAAGCTCATAATTCTCAACCAAGTTTTGTAAGACTAAAGTAGCCTCTGAAGTTTGTCCTTGGTGGAGCAAGCCGTCTAAAATCAATGAGTACTTCAAAGCTATTTGCAGCTTCCCTTGATTTAGATTGCAAGGAAGAATACTCTTCCAATCCTTCCCTCTTTGATCCAAGCAAATCCCATTTAGCAAAGCAGTGAATGTGACTGGATCGGGATTGTAACCCTTCTTTGACATCTTATCTTGCAACTGGAGAGCATCTCTGACCATTCTGTGTCGACCAAGGCAGGCAAGAATAGAATTGTAAGCAGCTGACGTCCTTGCCCACCCATCTCTCACCATTTCCCTGAACAATTTGAGGAACAGAGACTTCTCCTTCTGAGATTCATTGCTTAACTCACAGTTGGAAAATCCGTTGATTAAGTAGTTGTATGTTACATCATTTGGACTGCATTTCTTTCTTAGCATTTCTTCAAAAATTACAGCCGATTTTGCTAATTTCCCCTCCTTGCAGAAACCTCGAATCAGAACACTGTAGGTAACCACATTGGGTTCTGCACCAAAAGATTCCATTTCTCTAAATAGACTTTCAGCTCTATCGGAGTTTCCTGCACGGCAGAGACTGTCAATAAGAGAGGTAAAAACGACCACATTTGGCTTCAAATTTTGTTTGACCATCTCTTGGAACATCCTAAGCGCATTATTCCCATCATTCTGCTTCCCAAACCCATCAATAATTGTAGAATATGTGAACTTGTCTGGAGCAAGATTTTCCTTAACCATCTGATCAAAACAGGAAATTGCGTCCTTCATCATGCCAAACTTGCAATAACCCTTGATCATGGCATTGTACCCGACCACACCAGGGCCCTCAGATTTGATGATCAAGGACTCAAAAAGGTCCTTTGCTTCATCAAATTTTCCATTTCTTATGGACCCATCGATCAAAGAGGCATAAATGTATTGGTCGGGGGCAATATTGTGGCTGAGCATCTCTGCAAGAAGATCCATTGCACTAGAGAAGCTCATCTTCTTGCAAAGTCCACTCATCAGAGCATTATAAACCTGTGCATCAGGAAACAACCCCCTTTCAATCATCTTACTCTTAACCTTTAGAGCACCATCTACCTCTCCGCTAGCAACAAGTCCATGAATTAGGGCTCCATAACTGACCAAATCGGGACTCTGTCCTCGGTCCACCATCTCGACAAGCAAATCTTGAACCCGGTCATATTGCCCTTTCCTGCACAAAGCGTGTATTATTGGCGTATAGGTTAATTTATTTGGGACTAATCCCCTGTCCACTGCCTCCTCCAGAAGCCCTTCAGCTTCCTCAATCTTCCCATTCCTACAGGAAGCAGCAATCAAAGTATTGTATGTCACTATATCAGGCTCACATCCTCGTTCTACCATCCTTTCAATTGTCTCTGCTGGTTTAACCTCAAAACCATGCTTAAGCCGAGCATCAATGAGATTGTTATGGATATTTACATTTATGTGGAAACCCCTCGAACTCATCTCGGCAATAAGCCTATCAACCATATCAAACTTCCCAGCTTTGCAAAACCCACTGATCACAGAACCGTAAGTCTCAATAGTTGGCAAAAACCCCTTGAGTTTCAACTCCTTAGAGAGCTCGTTTGCCTTCTTAAGATTGTCTCTTTTTACATAACCATCGATCAATGTGTTGTAAAAGACAATGTTCGGTATGCAACCTTTTCCCCATCGATCCTCAATCATCTTCCTACCTTCCTCAACCTTCCCTTCTTTACACAACCCCCTCACTACTATACTCACACTATAATTATCTACACAACACTCACTATTTTCCTCACCATCTCTTTTGAGCATTTCCTCAAATACCTTCAGAGCAAGGTCGAGTTTCCCATTGTTAACCAGCGCATTGAGCAGAGAATTGCATGCCCGCACATCCGGCAGACAACAATGCACCTTTTGCACAAAATAATACAACTCAACTGCTTCACTGGTTGATCCCGAATCTGCATACGAGCAAATCACAAAGCTCAAGGAATCGCGGCTGGGCAAAATCTGTTCCTTCCTCATCGTATCTAAGACCGACTCAATAGCAAGGAACTCTCTTGACTTGGCGAGGAGCTTGAGGAGAGAGGAATAAGCGTGCTCGTTGAGAGAGCCGTGGTAAGGCCTGTGATCGGAGACCCAGTGGTAGAATTTCAAGCCCAACTCCGGGTGGGACATTCTATCAAACACGTGGTGGGCAATGTCGGAAGCTATGATCTCCGCCTCGGAGAAACCGGCTTCGAGGGATTCTTCCCATTGGGTGTCTTGGGTTCTGAGGATTTCGATGATCTTGTTGATGAATCGCCTGAGGTGGGGTTTGATGGGAGAGATGGGTTTTGGATTGTGGCGAGGTTTGATGAGGGAAAGAAGGGTTCTGGACATTGAAAAGATGGGAAGGGAAGTTGAATGGTGATCTCCGCAGAGTGTCGGTTGAGATCATTTGAGTGTGGTAGAGTATCGGATTGGAATTTCGACCATTTGGGGGTGAGAGAGTTCGAAGTAATGGGGGCGAGGATCTCACTTTCCCAGGAAACAAATGGCGGCATTTGAAATATTTTTCGAATTTACATGATGAGTGCCTGGTCTTCGACATATTTATATTTGAAAGGCCTGAAATTCTTGATTCTAACAAGCAAGATCCTGGGCAGCGTGCTTCTCTCTCTACGCTCTTAGAGAGAGAAAAAAAACCTCTCTAACAACCAAGATCCTGTGATGTTGGAGAATGGAACACGATTAGAAATAGGTGTTGAGTACCCCTGGAGAACATTATCAAAGCAGTCTCAGCAGAGTGGGGTAACAAGAAAATGGGTGGTTAAAAAAAATGAAGAGAAGAGCCGAGAGGAGAGAATTGAGGAAAATGCAGTTCCTAATTCTCAAATTGGGGAGATTACAGGAGGAACAAAGGAAGAGTGTTGAATTTTCCAGTCTCAAAGCAAAGCAACTTACTAAGAGCCCCTCATTTGAGAATTCCTCTGAGGTGGCTACTGTAAAGAAGGGATGGGAAGTTAAATCTGTTGATGGGAAGCAAGGTTGCTCAGGTACTCTATAGGAAACCACTGTAGCAACATCAAGTGTGGATGTTCTCCCCTTTGGATGAAGCTGCAGGGAAAGCCTTTTCAAAGAGCACAACCCCAAAGGTGATATCACCTAGGGAGCCCAGAACTGCAGCACATGGAGTAAATGTTCTCTTACAGAATATTAAGCATCAAAAGGGCGGTAGGAGAGTAGGGACCAAAGTTCCAATGGAAGTGGCACGTAATGCTAAAGGTTAATGAGTCCTCTCATCACCTTCGGCATGATTAATATTCTTACTTGGAATGTTTGAGCCTTTAATAAGCCTCTAAAGCACAGGGAGGTGAGAGGGCTGGTGACTAAATACAAAGTGAATATTGTCTGTGGACAAGGGTTCAGGAGGAAAAGATGCAGGATATTGTTGAAAATAAATTTGCTTGGTGGACATATTATCAGAATTACTCTCATTCAACTCTTGGGAGAATCTGGTTTCTTCATGACAGCACTATTAATATTTCGATTTTGGAAACACATGGACAGTATATACACTGTCTGACTAAGCAAGGTGATGATATGAAGGAATTTTATGCCACATTTGTCTATGCAGCTAATTTTTCTGATGAAAGATTAGAGTTGTGGAGTTCTTTGAGAAGTTTTCAGAATCTGGTGAGGAGTAAGGCTTGGATTGTTGCAGGGGATTTCAATGTGGTAAAGGAAGCTAATGAATCGAGTAGAGAGGATTCCACTCTTCTCGGGGTCACTGATTTTCAGAATGTTTTAGCGGTAACAGGTTTGAGTGATCATAGCTGGATTGGTAACTATTATACCTGGTCTAATAAGAGAATCCAGGATTTCTTAGCCCGAAAGCGTGACAGGGTCTTAATTAATGAAAACTGGACAGATTTCTTTTCGGAATCAACTGTGGAATTCCTCAATCCTTTGATCTCTGATCATTGCCCTAGTGTTGTTAGGGTGGTTGCAGATGTTACACAAGGAAGGAAGTCATTCAAAATTTTCAATTACTGGACTGAGCATGAGGAATATCAAGCTAAAGCGAAGACTTCTTGGTCACAGAATGTCATTGGGAACCCAATGTACAGGCTCCGTAATAAGTTGAAAATTTTAAAGGGGATTCTAAAGGATTTCAATAGGTTGCATTATTCTGATATTAGCGGAAGAGTAGCTGAAGCTCAGGAGGGTCTTGAAGAGGTGCAGGCGCAGGTAATGGGTGGTAATATTGATCCCACTTTGATTGTTGAAGTGCAGGAAAAAAAGTAGAATCTATTTCCATTTGAAACTTGCGGAAGAAGCCTTTTATAAGCAAAAAGCTAGAGTGAAGTGACTGTCCTTGGGAGATCAAAATACTTCTTATTTTCATTCTATGGTGAAAAAGAGTAAAGCAAAAAACACCATTAAGGTTCTAATTTCTGATGAAGGGAAGAGGTTAGAGGATCATAATGCTTTTGCTTCCGAAGCAGTTAAGTTCTCCAAAAATCTGTTAGGAAAGGCTGATAATCTTGTTGTTGGAGACATCCACAGATTACAACAACTCCTCAAGTACAGGGTGCCTGAAGAGAAAAGAAGATATCTTATTAGTCCCTGACTGCTAAAGAAGTCAAGAATGCCCGCTGGGGTATGGATGGGGACAAAGCCCTGGGTCCAGATGGATTTACAGTGCATTCTTACACATCACCATGGGATATTGTGGGGAAGGATTTCCACTAGAGCTGTTCTAAGTTTCTTTGACAGTTCAAGAATGATGAAAGGAGTCAATAGTAATTGTGTCTCCCTAATTCCAAAGGTACCTAATCCAACTCGAATGAGTGAGTTCAGGCCAATCTCATGTTGCAATGTCACTTACAAGTGTATTACAAAGATTTTGTCTGATAGAATTAAGTGTTTCCTCCCGGATTTTATTTCACCTGTACAAAGTGCTTTTGTCAAGGAAGGGACATAGAGGATAATATCCAGCTTGCTCATGAATTGGTTAAGGATTATAAAGGAAGGATGTGAGTCCTCATTGTGCTATAAATGCTGATATCATGAAGGCGTTTGACTCTGTAACTTGGAATTTCATCATTACTGTGCTGGAAGTGATTGGAGTGCCCGAACAATTTCTTGCTTGGATAAGGGTTTGTATTACTGGTGCACACTATTCAATCTATGTTAAATGTAGTCTAGAGGGTTACTTCAAGGGAGAGAAAGGGGTATGACAAGGAGATCCTTTGTCTCCCTACTTGTTTGTAGTTGCTATTGAGGCCTTAACTCAACTTCTGAATGAAGGTGTTGCAAGTAAGAGACTTGCCTATCACCCTTTCTGCTCTAGAGTGAATGTTACTCATTTGGGGTTTGCTGATGACCTCTTTATATTTGTTAAAGGAGAGCTGCAATTATTAGAGCTTTGTTGGATTTTTTCATGAATTTTATTTTCTTCCTGGTCTGAAATTAAATCCTAGCAAAATTGAGATGTATACTGCTGGGGTTGATCATGAAGTGAGGATAATGGTGGAGATTAGGGGCTTTAAGAGAGGTTTTCTTCCTGTGAAGTATCTAGGAGTTCCACTTGTACCTGGTAGGCTTTCAGATAAGGAATGTAAGCCTCTTCTGGAGAAGATTACTCAGAGAATAAACACATGGACAGCTAAGAAGCTATCATATTCAGAGAGGTTACAGTTGATTCAATCTGTGTTGCACTCAATGATAATTTTCTGGTGCAGAGCGTTTCTGTTACCTAGGAAAGTTTTGAAGGTTGTTGAGGGAAAATGCAAAGCTTTTCTCTGGAAAGGAAAGGATGCTACCGCAAAAGGATCAAAAGTTGCTTGGGAGACAGTTTGCCTACCTAAGAAGGAAGGGGGACTTGGACTAAAGCAGATTTATGCATGGAATCGAGCTTGTATAATGAGGTTCATTTGGCTTCTTATTAGTGGAGAAGGATCTCTATGGATTGCCTGGACGAGAGCTTACATAATTAGAGAAAGGAATTTTTGGTCACTTAAAATACCAAATTCCTGTTCTTATGCTCTCAAGAAGATATTGAAACTCAGAAGAAGTGCTCATTCTCTAATCAAACACCAGATTGGAGATGGGAAAAGGACCTGGTTCTGGTTCGATAATTGGCATCCCTAAAGTCCATCGTATGAGATTTTTCAGCAAAGGGATGTTTGGAGTGCTGGTCTCACAAAAGGTTCTAGAGTTTCTGCTATTATAGAGGAGGACAGGTGGATTTGGAGGAGAAGAAGATCTCCTGAGTTGGTTGCAATTCAGGAAGGGTTCCAACACATTAGACCCTGCAGCAGTTTGGAACATAAGATCACTTGGTTAGCTCATCCTAAAGGGAACTTCACAGTAGCTTGCACCTGGGAGCATATACGAGACAAAGGACCTCCAGTGGACTGGTATAAGCTTCTTTGGTCTGCGCCAATCATTCCAAGACACAATTTTATATCTTTGCTTGCTATAGGAAACAGACTTAATACTATGGACAGAATTGTAAGATAGAAAAGTGATGTGAATCCTGTCTGAGTTCTTTGTGGTTCAGCAGATGAGACTAGAGATCATATTTCCTTTGCATGTTCTTTCTCTGCTGAGGTTTGGAGGTGTATCCTGCAAATGAATGGACAGGGAAGGCATGACAGCACGTGGACTGAGGAACTCAACAGAGCTGAGATCTTTACAAGCAGTTTTTGGTAGACTTTCTTGGCATGCTCACATTTATCATACACAGAGGGTTAGAAGTGATAGTATTTTTAAGGAAATGGCTCCCAAAAAAGAGAGGGTTGTGCCAGGTATCAAGCAAACTGTGTTTTAAATGTAGGATTTTGGGGCTGAAGAACATTCAAAGAAGGATTTGCGCTGTTCAGTGCAAGAAACTGATGGATGCTTGGGAGATTGAGCTCTGAATTCTTAATATGTTTTTGTATCTTGTTATTGGTTTTCATTTGTAACATTCGAAGGACCACCGTGCCTTTGTTATTGGGCCTGCGAGCCAATTTTATCTGTGGCCTAATCTGTAATTCAATCTAGCTTTTGAGGTGCAATAAAGAGCAAACGCGTACGGATCGGGAAAAAAAAAATAAAGCAGCAAGATCCATAACTTTTGGCGCTTCCATCATCAACACAATGATGCTGAGTTATGCTGTTATATTCATCATCTTCTTCTGGCCTTTGTTTCTTTATAAATTTGATTGATTCACCGATAATACCTTTTCAAGCTTAAAAGTTCATTCATGGAAAGAATCAAAATCAAGTAGCTCACAAGTAGTTTGGCTTTGCCGAATTTAGTGCTCACTCTCCTCAAACTCACTCACACTTTAAAACTGACTTATGACTACTAATTTATGCCCATGAAGAGTTTGAGATCATAAGAAGAATGAACACGACCCCGCTAAGTTTCCATATATACGTACATTACCCATATCCTGATATCAACTTCAATTCTGTATATTGTTCGGGCAAGAACAGAGCTCATCGACCAATCCACTCCTAACCTTGGTATCAAACTTCTGCTTTTCTATTCATTGGTTCTGCAAGATTATGGAAACAGAAATGAGGATGATGAACTGAAGAAACACATCCTGGTTTGAGAGGATTATTAGACCAACCTTGAGTTTTGTTTTGCTCCTCGGTCCTTGGAGGTTATGAGAACCAAACTCAGTGCACCAATCAAAACATACTACAGGGATGAAACAAGAAATTTGGAGAACATGTCCAGGAGAAGGGAATTGTTCAATGAAGAGAGTACGATCAAACCCGAATTTAGATGTGCATAATGTTTACCTTAACAATAGGATTTTCTGTCAGTACAATAGTTACCCAGCCCTCATAAGGTAAAAACCTGCAAAAGGCCAAAAGATTCAGCATCTACAAAGAATCCTAATTGTAACCGTTAGTTCTGTTCACAAAGAACCAATATTAGGCAACAAGCTCTGGCATCGAAACTTTACCCAATAGCCCTGCCCATTATATGCTGTCTCTGCAGCCACAGCTGCCCACTCCCATAGATTCCCCCAAGCCTATCGTCCTTTTTATTGATATCGCCTTGAAAAAAGATAGAGATGAGGTCGTAGATTTGGATCAGAAGCAAAAATCACAGCTCAAAAATTTGATGTTTCCAGAAGAATTCAAATTAATGGCATTACCCTTCGTCAAAACATAAATTTCCTTGTTATTTTGCTGTTCATGTACCTAAAATGACAACCATTGCCATGAGTACTTCAAAGACAAATCCGTGTATTAAAGAGATCATTAACAATCAAATGTCTCGCATAATTTCTCACTAATTTTGTCATATAGATCCCTGATCTAGAACTTTAATAGGCACCGTGCACTGGTCCATTTTGTGGATGAGATGAGAATGTATAAATAGGTTATAATAAAATTGGATATTCTACCTGTATTACGCGATGAACAACCGGAATGGTCTTTCCCTGCGGAACATAACAAGTAAAAATCAACCGGCATCAACTGTTGACAGCTATTATATAGCAAAATCATTATTGTCAACAGATTTTTCTTTGGTCAGTGTTATCAATAGATGAAGAGAAGTTATATCAATGGGCAAGCAAGATGTTTAGGGTTACGCAAACTCAATACTGGCATAAGACAACAGATTATCCAGAGCTAAAGTGTGAGGAAGAAGCACAGACGAAATACACCTACCTTAATGTTAAAAACAACAATATCTCCAGCTCTAATGGGGTCCTCATTCATGTGCAGGAACAATATGTCCCCCTGTGTCAGATTCAAAGGGTCTTCTTCTATTTAAAAAATGTAAGACACGATATAACAACGAAAAGGAACCAGAATTGCAACTTATTTGGCAGTGTCGAGTG
Source organism: Punica granatum (assembly GCF_007655135.1). Classification (NCBI taxonomy): domain Eukaryota; kingdom Viridiplantae; phylum Streptophyta; class Magnoliopsida; order Myrtales; family Lythraceae; genus Punica; species Punica granatum. The sequence continues at coordinate 771,327 of NC_045127.1, read as the reverse complement.
TCAAGCCAAAGAAGGAAAAGCAATTCGAGCAAACTCTTTAACATATTGTTAATTAGGGAATAGTAAACTTAAACAAGTGCAGCATATTAAAATTGTTCCATAGATTGGAGCAAATATCAACCTACCCTCTTAAAGCCAGGTTCCATGCTCCCACTTACAACGACAATAACAGGAGATTCACAGCCAGTTATGCATATCAATGCCTTCCATATTATTAATGCAGAGGATATAGTCATGCCTGCATATCTTAACCCAAAGCACTGCTTAGGAAATTAATCCAATACAGATAAAAAGATCATAGCAAAGGCATTTATATATATATATATATATATGTATATGTATGTATATGTCCCGACAGCCATCTGATCATGTCAAAAACAATGAGAAGGGGCAATCATTTCATCGAGCAGGCCACGGGATAGAACACGACCAAAATGTCACATGGAACAAGAATCAAGATTAACGACATAAATCCCCTGGAACATGGGAACAATATGTGGGACCACAGTCTAAGAGCTAAATTTATGCCACTTACGAGCTACCCGAACGTTTATACCGAAACTCCAAGCCAGCAGCTTTCATGGATATCAGCAATGTTACTTTCAGAACAAGAAAACAGCCCAGGCCACCACAGCATACGAGGACAACTCACCGAGAGTGATGATCTGAGTGAGGAGAGGACGAGCTCGAAGGGACCCTGCAGGCTGCATCGCATCTTTGATAAAACCCATATTGCGATTTTTCCTTTCTCTTACGATTTCACGACTGCAGTGAGAGGAGAGGATTGGATTTCCTTTCTTTCTTCCTCGCAAAGAAACGATCTTTATGTTCCAAAATAGACTTTTTGGTCAATCCCTGCCTGGTCAAACGTTGAAACGTCCTTGGCCCCCGCCATCAGCCATCTTAACATCTTCAGTTGATTTCAGTTCGCCTCGAGGATGTTTGTTCTTTTACTCGATATACTCCATATTGTTTTTGATAATTTCAGAGACACCCCTGCATTTTGGAGTCTGTCGTAATGGAGCCCGAGAGGTGACTAGCGTGCCATAATGATGGGCTGGAATAGGAACTATATATCAACTGACCATCATCCCGCAGAGAATTAATGGGATTTTGAGCCAGAACTTTGGAGGATTGAAAATAAGGCTAGAAACAAGTAAATTTTCCGAGATTCAGAATTTCCGACTTTAATGTTACCGACTTACATCAGTGACCATTGCATTTAACTCCATCCGGGATCTTGAACCTGTAAGCACTTGAGTCGAGTCCGTCGAGAGGTTCCAAACTAGTAGGGGCTACGTCAGACCTACAATCAATGGATTCTCAGCTACTTCCGTAATTCGAGTATAAATTTTTCTTTTTTTCATTTTCAGTGTGATCCCCACGAGACATTTTCGGAGCTAGAGCCTGCTCTGGTCCAATGATTTTGACATGAATACAACCTTCTGGTGCTATGATTAAACAACGAGTGAATATATAAATAATAGGATTCTCAACTCAATCTCATTTCCTGTGTCTGTCTGAAGCTAAACTAATTAAGGAGCTCGACTCGATGATTCCATTGTTCAGCCTCCATTTGGATCGACAGAGACCTTTCAATTGGTGGTTTGTTGTTTCCATTCCTGCAGATATATTGTGCTCCCTGACGTCTCACTTTTGCTTTTCTTACATTGCAAAGACAAGAAGAAATAATAGACTCGTGCTATCTAGCAGCACATCATATTCTTCAATATCCATAATGCACCGCACAGATAATCCATAGTTTGTATATTATTATGAGTAGTATATTATTGTTTGATATGCATATGTGCTTCTGCTTAGAGGATCCTTAATTTGACAGGAGACGATGGTCGTTTTTCATTCGTGGCTTCGAAAATGGGGAGAAATTACAATTTTCCGATAAAAATACCTGCTACTTCTCTTTAAGTAAGAAGCTATCAAACAGAGAGCATCCGGTTCAGTCTCTAGAAGGTTATCTTCTTGATCGCCTGACCATTGAGCACCTTTGCAAATCCCGTGGAAAATCTGCAGCAGTTCACACAAATCCAGTTGAATCCGATAAAAAGACTGATAAAATTTTTCATCCTTGTAAACAGAAAAGAAGAAGAAGATTATTTCATGGTCTAACGTACCCGGCGACTATTAACAGTAAGGCCGTGACCCATAAAATGTACTGATAAGCCCTGTGCTTGGATTTTTTCCGCTTTATGTCATATCCAGCAGGAATATATCTCCGGCTCACGTATCCATACTGGGGACGGATTAGAAGGACGAATCCAAGAAGAAACCCGGCAACAAACCCTCCAATGTGAGCCGAGTTGTCTACATGAGGTATCAGTAATCCGATAGCCATGTTCAAGACAACCACAATCACCAGAGTAATGAGCGCCGTACACTGAAAATGTACCACGTTAAAATCATGTTAATCAATTTTTTAGCTTTTTGCCATTACTTTTTCATCAATTGCAGCAAATCCTAAATCAGCCATTCTGAATAGTTAGTCAAAAAGTTCACCTTGTTAGCATAAATAGTCCAATTCGTGATGAGCTCGGAAAGCATTGCTCCCAGCAGGCCAAACAGAGCTCCAGATGCCCCAACAGATATGCTCGAGCCGTTACTGGTTGAGAGAGTAGACAATAAGCTTCCCCCGATACCAGCAAGCACATACAAAACTCCAATCTTCACTGCAAAAGTTAATCCGGACAATCATAGCCGATTAGGATGTTGCTAACAATGAGCCAAGGAGGGTAGGATCATAAACCTTCCCACACGAGAAAGAGAATTTCAGCTCTTACAGAAGCCAAATTCTTGCTCTAGACTGATTGCTACGACGATCAGGCTCAACATGTTAGCGGCTAAGTGCAGGGCTCCTGCATGGAGCCATATGCAGGAGACAAGCCGCCATGATTCGCCATTGTCCACCACCAGTTTCCTCTCCAGGCCGCCTAACTGCTCCAGCCTGCCAAAAGAAGTCTCTTATCACAAATAATACAATAGATGTATAGGGGGGGACGGTCGGGCTTAATTAGTAATTACTCTCTCCCGCTTACGTGGAGATTGAAGGGCCGAGCATTGGGTTAGACTTGAAGGGCTCGAAGGAGAAGCGACCGAGGGGGTTGAAGAGAGTGCAGCGGCTCCCTTCTCTGGCGGGGCAGTCATTGACATACATGGTATAGACGAAGATGGCGATGTCGGCCATGAATATTAGGGGGATCAGCCATGGGAACCACTGATCTGGGCCGGCTGGTGGCGGTGGAAGAGGAGGGGATGAAGCATATTGGTTTTTGTGGTGGCGGTGGTGGCGGGGAGAGAAGGAGGAGCATTGCGGCCCCTTCTCAATGTCAAGGTCCAGCGATTGCGGAGGAGAAGCTTTACTCTTCTTCCCCATTTGTTGGACAGGGAGGGAAGAGTATCGCCCTGGAGACCCAACCCTCCCCTTTGGATGGCAATAGAGAAAAGGAGAGGGAGAGAGAGAGAAAGAGAGAGACAGGGAGAGACAGAGAGGAAGAAGAGAAAAAGGTTGGATGGTGAAGAATGAGTCTTTTTTAAGGGTGGGGTACTTGTTGGTTAAGTTCGGTAATTTTCCCGCTAATAGAATTATGGACACTTTATATAAATCAATACTCATCAGTCCCACTTATTTCTTCTTTAGTCCTTTTTTTTTTTCCCCTCATAGTATGCACTTACCCAATTGATTTATCAACATTTTTTTGATAAAAGGGTGCCTGATCTCAAGGTACTTCATGCTCTTGATAATTGCCAGATCGGAAGCGGTCTAATTGAACAGTGCATGATACTAACTAATTTCACATGCTGGGCTGCAAGAACAGAAATTTTGAGATGTATAGTTCAATAGAGGAGAATACTCAATCTAGAATAGTACATTACCATGTACTCAAAACGGCATCGAATTTCACGTCTTTTTTTATTTTATCATTTAATATCCCGGCGAGGAGCTAAACAACCAAAAAGATGGTTTCATTTTCACCGAAAAAGAGAGAACAAGGTTCGACATTGGAAATAGAGAACACTCTCCCATAATTATTCAAGGTTTGAGATATTCGAACCGGATAAACAACAGTACATAGTCTCATTTCTCCCCAAGAGAAGAACAAGAACACAAGAAAAGTGAAACATTATCAGCCAAGGCAAGTTCTTATCATCTAGGCTGCTGCTGCTGATGATGATGAAGATGATGAGGACGAGGGCGTTGATGCTAAGTAGGTCCCACAGTGGTTGAAACCGAACCACACACCATTGGGGACGAAGGTGTTGTAATAGAAGGTGACGCTCTTCGTGTAGTAACCGGATATAGTGACCATCTCAGGCTTCCACCCATCATATCCGCTCCGGTAGAGGTACACATAGCAGACTTGGTATGTACATGGCCCAGATATCTGGAAGGTATCGGTTGAGCACCTCTCAAACGTCTTTGTACGTGGGTCGTCTATCCTTGGTGCATAGACCTACATACACTCAAATAACATCTACTTTTAGATGCAAACAAAGCATTGAACCGATAAAGACAAGATTTTAGGTACTGCACAATCAAGGTAGCTCATAATCACAACCCATCATCCTCCACCGGGGCACAGATAATTCTACATCTTGCTGCATGAAGATCAACCGCAGCAAGCAACTCATTAATGGTCTGCAGATATTTTTGAATTTTCTGGCATTCCTTTCTCTCATTGACACAAAATCGTCACTTGGGTTTTGGTTTGTGCGGACTATAGAAACCTTTTTAAGGCAAGAGAGAACTATGGGATTGATGTGTCCTGCAGTCTTTCTGGAACACTGTTTCAACCTTCCAATAAATTGGAAAAGATAAGGCCTTTCAATTTCATATTAAAAAAAAGAAAATAAAATAAAAGAAAAGAGAGAACAAAATTCACTTAATGGAAAAACTCAATGCACGCACGCTCCATTGGTTGCAGAAAACTTGAAATTACGAGTACATGGGACATATAAAGCGGGAAAAATTCACCATGGAAAGAACAGTGAGCTCTCCACATTTGAAAAACAGACATGGATATAACCACTTTATACGTAATGGTTTTTCGATGCATAAATTCTATAAAGAACATCTTTTCTCTGGATATAACTTATCCGGCAATGGACAATATCACTTTGACAGCAAAACGATTGTTTTTGCTTTCACTAATGGATCATCCTTCTATCGTGCTGTGCTGCAGTTTCCATCGAACTAGTAACCACTTCTACTCTATTCTATGCACCCCCATCTCCTAAATTAATTCCAATGCATTTACCTGATTTCCATACGCATCACGGAAAGCAAGGCTGATCCTAAATTGATTCTGATGCAATTACCTGATTTCCATACGCATCACCGAAAGCAAGGCTGATCTGATCCCGCGTGTAGGAAGTTGAAGAGCAGCTCGTCTTTATCCTTACTGTATAAGTGCAGCTTCCGGCATTCTGCAAAGAGAAGATCAGCTCTCCATTAGTATGACTCTCCTATATCTTTCTCAATCATTCTGCCGCAGAATGATAACCCGAAATCGACTCAATTTGATCTATAGACTGCAGAATTTTTCTCTATAATGTGTTTCTCATATGGTTCTGCATAAATATGGTTCTTTTTCTTGATACTCCGACTGAAGGAAACAATTTTGACTTAATCCCTTCTTCATTTTCAAAATCAAGTCTTTTAGAAGAAATTCCAACTCGCGTCTGTCCATCTCTCTGCATGTGCATACCTGAGTGGAGTTGAGCTTGAAAGATCTGCTGACATGGGGACCTGAAACTGCAGGACTGATGAGTCTTGATTGAGAGGAGACGCAGAGAGCAGCAAGGCAGAACAGCAAAACCAGAGCTTTGACCATCTCCGATGACACCTTTAAGCTTTAAGAATCTGATCTTGGAAATTGCTTTGCTAGAACACCTTTTTATAATCGAATAAGGTACCTGTCAGCGCTTCAGAATAGACTTTGAAGCCGCCTCCATTTTCAAATGGAAGAAATTAAGGGCGTGTTTGGGAGATTAGGTTGGGATTGGCACGTCATTAATTGAGAAGCATCCAAGAAACATCAATGTTCATTTTCATTCTCGTGTGGTCGGACACGTGTCATCGTCTCCATCTTCCATACACCCTCGTACTGTTCCAACGACAACTGCAGCAAGTCTGACAAGGCAGCCACATGCGCAAGATTCTCCGTTTCTTGTCATGTCCATCTCAAATCCGACGGGCTCCGCTTCTTTGATTTCTCCGGTGATACTTATTTTTACGTTCTCTGCACCAATTCGGGTCTGCTGGGAAGGTTATCTGGGTTGAATTCATTTTTCAGGAATCCATGCTTGTTTATATGTACAATAAAAAAAACAGACATAAAAAGTTCATATAAATATGTGTAACACAGCGATGGTATTCCGCTTCTTTTTTATAAGAAACACGTCCTAACGAATTTCAAGAAGCGACAGCTTTTCCACAGCAACTTGAACGAAAGTATATTAATTGAAGAGTAAATTAACAATTTATTAAATCCGATCTCAAAAATTTTTTTACATCAAATTGGTCCATAACATATTAAATGTACATCAATTGATCAATTCCGTCTGTCAGCCATCTAATAGTGGACGGAAACATTTGATGTGGCATTCTCGTTTTAAAAATAAAAATATTAAATAATATAACAATAATCTAAAATAATATAATAAAAATGAAAATAAAAAAATATATTGCTCATCCTCTTTCATGAAGAATATGAATAGTATTATGGTGGAGCCGTCCTGAGCCAACCATTCGGAGATCCATGCGTGAGTTTGCACTGGACTAGTCGGCCTAGCTTGTGGGGTCACGAGCCCCCGGCTCAACAAACCGAGGCTCGGGAGGCATGGTTCGTAGAAGTCTCGAGCTCATGGCGATCTTGATTTAGTAGATCGTTTTTTTTTTTAGGGCCCAAGAGGCTCGCTCTCAGCTCACGAGCACTGGGTGATCTTCGGACGATGTTGCCGAGTCCATTGCGAGGATCGTCAAGCCCATTGCAAGGATCGTCGAAGACTTCTGAGCAATTTAGGGTTTTGGCCGACCCTAACGGTGGCCAAATCTCCCATTTTTCAGCGATATTTGGTTATGGAAATGCTAGATTTAGCCTCGCCGTGTTGAGACTGTCCGAGAGAGGTCGATATGAGGAGGTGGTAATAGTGGAGGCTGTGGCGGTTTCACATGGCTCTGGATTAAGTTATGGTTCAAGAAGTGGATATGGATATGGTAGCGACAGTGGTGGTAGCGGAGGCAGTGGAGGAGGGTCAGGCCACGGTGGCTCTGGCTCGAGATATGGATCCAGAAGTGGATATGGAAATGGTAGTGGTGGACGAAGGGGAGAAGGTGGCGGAAGTGGAGGCTCAGGGCACAAGAAAGCGGTTTTGGCTACGGCTCTAGTTACATAAGCGGTAGTGGCTATGGGAGCGGTGGTGGCAGAGGTGCAGGTTCGGGCTATGGTAGAAGGTCAAAATATGATTCGGAATATGGTGATCAGAATATGGCTCAGGCTACGATTCGGGCTACAAATCGGGATATGATTCCAAATTTATATATATATATATATATATATATGGAACCCACTCAACCAATCATCGCGTGTGGCACTATTATGTATATGTCAACAATTCCCTCTAAAGTTAATAGAGATATTGACAGAATGGATCAATTGATGTCTGGATCCAATTTGATGTAAAAAAAATTTTGAGATCGGATTTGATGTAATATCAATCTCTCAGGCAAATTGTTAGTTTACTCTTAATTAAATTATGAGGGCATTTTGAAAGTTCTAGTAAGGCCAACTCAAGCTTTGGCTGTACCCAACACCTACCAAAATTTGCATAAACTCCGTTAATACTCAAATTACTCTCTCTCAGTACTCGAACTAATCAAGGATAAAGAAACAGAAACTCAGAAATAGGAACATATTTCCCGCATTTGTCTTAAGTACATGAAAGCCGGAAACTGCAACACACAGAGAGATACCACTGATCCTATCACAAGCCAAAAAACATCTTACAACCCAGTGCTCTTTAAGTATTGGAGGGCTGCATCTGAAGATACAAGATCTTCGGTTTATATGAGGATATAGATCAAAGTACAAGAATGGCAAAATTCGGAGGATACAAATGCATCATGACCTGTGTAGAGAACTGGATAGAAAGCCATGTCCGAAAACCATATTCATTCTGAAAGGATAAACCAGGGGCACTCACTACAGGGAGCAGGCAACAGAGATACAGATATTTCCAATTCAGAACTCAGTCGGAGGTTTTAGTCGAATCAATCTCTTGATTCTATCCTTCTCAGTGTTCTCCAGCAATCCCTGCAGAAATCAATAGATAGTTGCATATCGATATTAGCATCTATGAAATAACTTTCTTATCACAATGCAAAACTTAAGTGGGGAGGTGTATATATCAACTTTTGTTTGGGGCAGCAAAGAACTGCCCACATCAGCTCATTAGTTTTTCCTATTGATTTCACTTTAATGGTTATAAGAAACTTTCATTATTTACTCTAATTTTCAAATTTCCACATTTTCTCTTCTTATTTTAAGTTAATGGTTCTAAGAAACTGCCATTATTTACTCTAATTTTCTATTTCCACATTTGTTTTTTCTTGTTTTAAAGCATTCTGTTATAGGGCACACTATGCTCAAGGCCATATCTAAGCAAGCTCTTCCCTAGTAAAGATGGATCTGAAAACTCTGGGAAGTTCTTCACAGACAGACAGACTAGACTCATCATAGATTTTATCAATACTGAGACTGCTTCCAGATCCACTCACTGTCCACACAATTTCGTCCAAGCACAAGCATATCCTCCCATATTTATCCAGGAAAAGCCGCTCTGTTGGAGGCTTGCCGCATACATCCTTAACGGCCGATGTTATTACAAAGATCACTTCTGACACTGTATAGAAAGTGGCAAAACTCAATCAAACTACGAGATGAAAATTGGCATAAATATGTTCAGAAACTTCTTATAGTCCATTCATGAGATTGTAAAACATAAAATCAAGATTATGGTATACTCACAGGCAAGTTCATCATACTCATCCTTGCCCACAACAAAGATGCTGACATCCCCAAGCACCGTGTAAACAATATAAACTGACCTGAGAAGGCACAAAAAATTGAAAGATGAGCTACACGAGATGCATCCTGTATCACATCCCATTGAGAACACAACAGTGGACACGCCAAAAACACCTGGAGCTGCGCCGTCCATTATTTTTCACTTCACAAATACGAAGAATCATGAGGTATTCCTAGCAATGCTACGATGCTTTGTAGCCAACAAATATATTGCTTACAAGGCAACCACTAAAACAAATCGCACGTAATCCTATAGCTCATGCTATTATCAACACACGCGCACGCGAAAGAAGTGATCGGTTATGGTACATGGATGAAGTTATATGAGGGGAGGATCCAATAATTTCCAAAACTAGAACAAAAGGCAGCATATTCATGAAACCGGACAGATTTATGAGAATGTGGCACCAATATAGATCAAGCATTCAGGGAGACCTCATGCACTAATTGTAAAGGAAGACTGTCATATGGACAAGTTTCGTGGACAAATAATAATTACCGATGCCTGGAGAGTAAGCAGGTCATCTACCAAAGTATGTTGAAATGGAAAAATCAAAACCCAGGAGAAGCAACACATACTTGTGGCAAGCTACAAGAAGCTCCTCATTCTTGACTCCTTTAAGGTTATCTGCACCCAGCTTAACCAGGAAGGAGCGCCAATGCAGTCGTTCCTCAGCAGGAACCCCATTAAAACTGAAATATAAATTGTCAGCAGCCTGACTGTATATTCAATTTTTTGCGAAAATCAACTTAAAGAAAGTATAACGCCAAGAAGCATAGTGCGTTTCTGCATGAGAGGTAAAGAAAAGGTTAACTTGTCCACAATTGCGACCTCATTTGTTGTTACCAATCAAATTTGCAGCAAATTGGCAGGACTGGACTCAAATTTAAGCTAATAGCTGCCTACAATTTCCACATTCTAAAGATTTTTCAACAACTGAGAATAATTCCTCGGCTGAAACAAAGCCAGTCTAGCTCATACAAGAAGAAATCACTAACAAAATGAACTTCAAACCCAGGCAGATCTCAGAACAACCGAAACCCCAGGCTGATCGATTCTCCAGTCAAGAGATCTCCACAAAAGGTACTGAGAGAGCTGATTTAACGAAATTAAGCAAGAAAACTGAGATGTATAATGCCGAGGCAAAAACTGTTTAATTGACAAGTGATCAGCAATTGCTCACCGTTCGACGAGGATGTTCCCCACGGAATTTGCGAATAGAACTGCGAGGATCATCTGCGTTGCCTCTCTTCTCCCTCCCTCCGTGTTCTCTGTTCCCTGGGGATCTCTCTGCGAAGAATTGCTCAGCTAAAATCAAGATTTGATTTGATTGAACCTTTGTTTCTCCCTCTCCCTGTCTCTCTTCCTTTCAGTCGCCGATGACTTCTCCGATCATTTCCACTGCCCGGTCCGAATCCGACCATAAAATAAGAAAATTTCAATTTGGCCTCGTTTATTTCTCTATATCTCAATTCGCTCCAAAAGGTCTTATGGCCTTGCGCCCGAGATGTCCGATCATGGGCCCAGAAGATGGGCTTAAGGCTTTGAGTCGGATAGGCCCATTATGACGGTGGGAAGCTTTTGTTTCGGACAGTCTCGAGTTTCTACTTTCTGGTTTTAGAGCTAATATTTTAAATAAATCCGCCAAAAAAAAATAGCTTTCGGGTTCTCTCGAGTCTCTATTTTTCTACATCCAATATTCTTAATAAATCCGTCAAACATAAGTTTAAATAAAATTATATATCCAAATGGTTCTACGGAAGAAAAACTTTTTGAATTAAGAAGAACAAAAGTATGGAAAGTATATAATGTGCATAATGTCACTTTTTTTTTTCGGTTATAATAAGAGGCTCATGGCCTAGTACAAGAAAATGAAAATGAAATCTAAATAAAGGGGTAAGGATAATCCCACTGGTGATAATCGAATCTAAAACCTCTAAGTTATCAAGTGAGGATGTTAGTCACTGCACTACATCCCATTTCTCGTGTATAATGTCACTTTAATTCCTCTTGGATGTACAAATATGTAAAAAAAAAAAAAAAACACATGCTGTTGCCAAATGTTGGTAGGGATTAAGTGGAAACTTTCCAGTTGTTTGGACCAGAAAAGATGGGGGTAGAGTATAGAATAGAAGCCAAAAAAAAAACAATAAGTCCCACCCAAAATGTTTGGAGTTTTGGCTTTCATTGGATTGCTGAACTATGCAAGTTACTGACACTGCACACACAGGGGGGCCCTCTGGTGGGCATCTCCTTTAATTCCCATATGAAAGAGACCCTTTTTTATAGCTGGCTTTATTCACCTAATTTACACGGCCGTTATTAATTGTCCGATTTCTGTTATATACGCGTGTGTACATGTGAGAAGATAATTAAATTCTACCAACCGCAGCAATTCATAACATACATATAACTATATATATATATATATATAATATGTATATATATCACGTATCAAAAATGTATAGTCTTTTCTTTTCTGAGAAGATAATTTAAATCTATACAATATCTCAGTAATAGCCGGCCGATGAGACAGATTGGATTCTCCCTCAAAATGGGAGGAAGCTAGACACAGTAAATTTGAAACTGGCGTGGTCATATTATATTTACTGTGTTTAGCTTGACAGGAGTAGAAGAGTCTTCAAGAAGGAGGTGATGCCGGTCTCTTCTATTGTCAAGAAAATTTTGTGTCGTGTTAAGAGAGATTGCAGGTTTTTCCCAATCTCAAATACTAGTTAGGAAGGTCTACTTTTTGTAAGAGGATTGGCATGTGTGCCATGATCAGAATGCTTAATCTTGTGCAGATGAAAAAAAGTAGGTTTTTTCTTCTTGTATAGATGAACGTATGACATGCGTGCCATTGAGAGTGAGCATGTTGTTTGTTAATAGATGAGTGTTTGCCTGTACGTATGATTGATTGAAATGAATTAAGAATCAACACTTATAATATTAATAATAATAGACGGCCGGGATATTTGTGTGCATATTCCTTACCATTCCCATCATCTATAGAACCAAACACTAGTAAATAAGATATGTAAAGACTACTAACAAAAGTGTTGGTTGAGTGGTAAACAGTTCACCCCCGTAAGGAGGATAACACAAGTTCGAATTCCGAAAAGTACACTTGTTGGGAGAGAAAATAACCTTTAATACTCGATCTCTCCACTGGATTGGTCAGATCCCATTGGGTTCTGGATAACAGGATATACAAAATATATATATATATATATATGTAAAGACTGATTACAACAATGTAAACCACTCGTTACTATTTATCACGTATATTAATAATAAAGGCAATATATCATATGAGCAAATTCTTTTCTATTTAATTGGTGATGTGCTTTCAGTAAAACTCTAGTAACCCTAAAAAGAAAAAAGACAAGTATTTTTAGGATCGGGTGTGTATTATAAATATTTTATTTTGAGGTATAAATTTGAAATGTTACAATATTTTGCACTTATTCAGCAAATATATATATATATTGCACTTTCGATCGATCCGAAGGAGATTTTTAGAAAGGAGAGTGACTCATGGGACACGTGAAATCCTTTGGTAAATATGTATCCACCACATGGAGCTTTTTCTTCTTAACATACACGTGAAATTAAATAGGAAGAGAAAAAGGACAAACAAGGAAGCCTACCGAGATCTTCACAGAATACATGCATACATAAATTATACATATACGTATGTACATGCATATGTATATGTGTGTGTGTGTGTATTGTAATTTTCTTTAAACATCCCAGGCGTGTGTGTGTACTGTGTATATAGAGGTCAATGTATAGATTTGTTAATGAAAATTATATTTCTCAGGACAGCAAGCCGTTCACGCACTCTTAATTATATTAGTTATATGTCCTGGAACGTCCCATTGATTCCTACTTGATCTCCAATCATAGTCAGATGGTTCTGCGTCAGAAACAACTATTCCTTTATGTACTTTTTTTTTTTTTTCGGTGATAGTGGAGGGTGAAAGTCCTTACAAAAAGAAACTATGCTATACAAAAACAGGGTAAGGAAGTCCCTGCAAGATCGCCCTCAAGGAGAGCGTGAAGACCAATTGGGGGAGCAACTAAGAAATGTGAACCCAATGAGAAGGAAACCGCCCATCGAGCCATCCAATCAGCGCATGTGTTGCCCTCGCGGTACGTATGACTAACTTCTACATGCCAGTCACGGTGAAGAATGTCGCTAATGCTGCTCACTAGCGGTTCGAGACATTGATTGTGGGTAGAACCATCTGATAGCAGTCGCTGAACCACTTGGGAGTCGAGTTCCAAGACTACGTGCCGATAGCCACGGTCCCAAGCCAACTGTAGTCCCACCAGAGCACCCCAGAGTTCAGCTGTCGTCGAGGTTGCAAAGCCGACATTGTGTAAAAATCCACAAATTCAGTGCCCGTCATCATTCCGTAGTAGACCTCCAGTCCCTACAATTCCCGCATTACCTCGCGATGCACCGTCCGTATTGACCTTAACCCACCCTGGGGGAGGCCGCCTCCATTGAATCCACCTCCACTCCCTCCTCGGCTGAGAGGTGTTGGACCGCAGATCCCTTGTGTGTTCGAAGTTGTGCGCCATTGCACGAATAGCTCGAACTTCATCCCTCGGTCGAACGAAGTCCTGTTCGAAGAGGCCTTTGTTACGCCATCCCCATAACAACTAGCATGCCACACCAAACAGAGTTGACCACTTCTCGTCACAACTCCCCAGATTCAACATCAACCAAGGCTTAAGGGGTTCTGAGAAAAACCGATCACGAATATTCCTTGGGACTAGTCTGTACCATGCTGAGCGTGTACCTGGACAGTCCCTTAGCACATGTAGGATTGTTTCTGCAATAGAAGAGCAGAGTCGCACAGCCCTGAGACTGCTAGATGTCGTGATACTCACAGGCTATTTGTCAGTAGTTTCTCATGAGCCACAAGCCACAAAAATATTCGGATCCTTTGGGGGCCACGCCATTGCCATACCAGTCGCCAAATAGGCTCTTCCATACTCCACAATGGTTCTGCAAGCAAGGAATAAGCTGTTTTCACCGAGAATATGCCCGAGGGTTCAAGTGCCCAAGAGATGTAGTCGTCTCCCAGCTCAGGAACCGGCGGTTGTTGCGCCGCCACCCTCAGGAGCGTGGAATGATCGATCATGTGCTCAAACTTGCTCCAATCCCATCCACCCGTATTCGTAGATACGTACTCACAGACTCGCGAGCCCGCAGCAACAGCATCGATGGTGGTGGTTGCTGCATGCAGTAGAGGCTCAGCCCCTCGAATCCAACGATCCTCCCAAAACAGCACTCCTTCACCGTTCCTTACGCTCCATACCGCCCCTCCTGCTACCAGGTTCCATGCCTTAGCAATGCCCCTCCACTGCCATGAGTCCGTCGGTTTATAGGATAGTGTCAATGAAGAATCCGACCTATCACCATACTTGCCCTGGAGGACTTGCACCCACAAAGCCGACCTTCTGGTCAAGAATCCCCAACCCCTCTTAGCGAGAATTGCCGTGTTAAAGAGGGGCATGTCCCGCAACCCCAGTCCACCGCACTTGGTCGGCTGGACAATAGTCGCCCACTTCACCAAATGGAGTTTCCGTTGGTTCGTTGAATGTCCCCAGACAAAGTCACGACATAGCCGTTGAATCTCTTTGCTTACCAAAACTGGGAGTTGCACCGTGTGCATAGCGTACGATGGCATTGCTTGGATAACGGACTTGGCAAGGGTAATCCTCCCGGCCATCGAGAGTGACTTCAAGGCCCACCCATTCAACCATGCTTGCACTCGGTGGATAATCTGGCTAAAGTGCTCTTTGGACACTCTCCCATGTACTAGCTGAACCCCAAGGTAGCTTCCCAATGTATTTGTGGCAGCAAAGGAACTAACTCAACAGATGGCCTCTCGGTCTTCCATTACAACATTCCTAGAGAAAAATATGGAGGTCTTGGTTGTACTAACTTTCTCTCCAGATGCATGACAAAAACATTCTAGCACATCGCATACCAACCGCATCTGATCAACCGACGCAATAGCGAATAGAAGGAGATCGTCAGCAAACATTAGGTGGGAGATGGACGCCCCCCTCCTGCCCACCTTTATAGGTTGCTATCGACCATCATCCACAGTATCTTGAATCAAATGCGCCAACCGCTCAATGCACAGAACAAAGAAATACGGTGAGCGAACAACCTTGGCGAATACCTCGACTAGTCGAAAATTCAGCTGTGGTCTCGCCATTCCAAAGAATGCGCATGCGAACCGAGGAGATACAATTCATTATGGTGTGGCGGAGTCGGTCCGGGATGCCGATTGCCTCAAGTGTCTCGTCGATGAACCCCCATTTCAACCGATCATATGCTTTCTCAAGGTCCACTTTAATGGCCATGAACTTTTTGTTGCCCTTCATGCGGTGCATACAATGCACGAGCTCCTGCGCTACCACTATGTTATCATGAATATCACGTCCGGGAACAAAACTTACTTGGTTGGGTGAAATAAGTTCAGCCATGTACCCTTGTAGCTGGTTTGCTATTACCTTTGTCACCAATTTGTACGAGACATTACATAGGCTTATAGGACGAAAATGGTGAATAGACTCTGGATTCTCGAGCCTGGGAATTAGAACAAGCAGTGTCTCATTTACCAATGCAACATCTTCACCTTCATCTAAGATCTTTCTGATAAACTCAAAAATGGAAGGCCAAACCGTCTCCCAATTAGACTGGTAAAATATAGCATGAAATCCATCCAGTCCCGGGGCTTTGTACGACCCCATAGAGAATAAGGCCGCACGCACTTCTGCAACTGAGGTTGGTCGGGACAATGACTGTATGTCTGCTACTAAGTCCGGCCTAAACCGAGTGGGGAGGCGTGGGCAGGCTACGTCTCGGTCGTCGGTGAACAGCGTACGGAGGTTCTTTTATGTACTTTGGTCGGGCTGTCTATTTTCAGACAAAAATTTCCGATTCGATATGAACTATGAAGTCACAAGAACGCTGAGACTTAATCAAAAGTATCTATCATGAGGGATAATAATTAATGCTTCGAATCTTCGAAGCTTTTCTTTCTAAAGTTTGTGAACTGACAACAACAAGAATATGAGAAGACCACTTTTAAGGATCCGAAATGTTTTTGTTCGTGGCAGGTACTCTTTCCCCAGAAAGAAACGTTAAATTGGAAAATGAGCGAATTTTCCCCTCCTAGAACTTTTTTTTTTTTTTACCAATTGCCATGTCAAATATACCAGGCTTTAACAGTCACTTACCCAAAGAATAAGACAAGATGATTCTATGTTTCATCTACCATGGAGTCAAAGAAAGTGTCGCGTGGAATTTCAAATGTTCTTACAAGTGCGCACCCGAGCCATCTATAGAAATTGATACGGTGTATATGCATAGTGAACTCAACTTGATATCTTGATGAAGAGTGTACATCACCAATCATACATATATATGTGTGTTTGTATATATATCTAGAGCATTTCTTAGCCCGTCATTGTCTCCTTAAGCTGATCCTAGCTATTCGATTCTTGAGGTGCCATCAATAATAAGTGAATTGATTTGATATGTGTCTTTAATGTCGAGCTGACATGCTTGTACCAACACCATTGGCATTTGACGATCCATTTAATTGTCGTGATAGGGAGATCGTATATATACGATACATGACTTCGCTTTTTATTTATTACGATATGATCTTTAATGTTGACCCAAGTCAATAAATCGAACACGTGTTGTATATAAATTTGTGGCCCTTGCCTTAGCTTGACAGTTTGGTACTAAATTCGAATGTCAAATTTGATCCAATTATCATTGCTCAAGAGGCCATGCATTCAACATCGATCAGCTGTTTAGTTAAGCCCATGATACATTGATCATCAACCAATCCGATCCAATTAGCACCTTTGTTTTTCCCCTCGAGGAAACAAGTACGACCCCTATGCGATCCTTAATTAGTGTGATCATATAGATAAATAAGCCAAACAAATTATTGAGAAAGGGAATATAGTACAATGATACACGTTTCGCCTAACAATAATCAAGTGGTTCCATGTTCAACTATCGTTGTGAGACTATATGAACTCCTTTATTAGTTAAGTTTTCTATTTTCTGACACTAGACCATAAGCCTTCCTTGTCGGATGAACAAAATAATATATTACGACCCAAAAAATTTATAAAACCAAATAGAAAGATCGGAAGGGCAATAATTAATGCATATTTTTTGGGTGAAAAGAACACATTCTTCAAATGGGGAGTAATAGTAATACATGGTATACATTCTTGATGATTCGTCTAATTTGCATGACACAAACTATTTCTGTACGTAGAACTATATATATTTCGTGTGTATATATCTATATATACACCCGATGATCATCACCATGCATGGAGAAAATTACGAATGCTAGGGCTCACACTAACGTCACTAAAACCTCCGTGGGAAGTCCGAGAAACTAGACGTGGAAGGAACTTTGACAGGGACTTGATCAACCCCCAGCACACCATAAAGAAGAAACTTACCGCAACCCAATTTACATCCATCGAGTAGTTCATTTAATTCGCGAATGACTTTGTGCCGATTTGGTATGTATCGATCAGCATTTAACAAAACCCGACAATACACAGTTAATTACGGTTCAGGAGTTCCTCAATCATCTGAAGTGCAATTCTCTCCTCTTCCTTCAGCCCGACATCGCCATCATCATCATCATCACCGGATGTTTCTCTATGATCCCACATTTCCTGAGCTTCTGGACCTGAACCTGGACCAGTGGTTGATGTGTCGTCGGTCCCATTCTTATCACCATTCCCAAGCTCAACAGTCATTATCCAGTTTGAGTCAGATGAGCCTTGGCTAGCCCCAGCCCGCTTCTGCCACACCCCTATGTGGGAGCTCTCAGTGTCTAGCCTCAGGCACGTGAGGGAAGGGGATGCGATCTTGCAGCTCTTCCGGAGCTTCGCGCTCAGAATGGCACTCAAAGGGCTTGTTGCCAGTGGGGTGGTCAAGCCTGAGGAGGATTCCCCGAGGGACCGGGAGCCTGAACATGGGGCCACCGGGAAATTAGTCTTCGCGTTCCGTCCACTCAAGAGGACAGCTGCCTCGTCATAGGCCCGGGCAGCCTCCTCCGGGGTCTCAAAAGTCCCCAACCATACCCTCCGCTTCCTGCAACACACGATGACAAAGGGTGCTCGGAAATGTAAACGAAAATGAAGGGGAAACATTAATGTTCATTGTCTTCGGTCGCTTTTATTGCTGAGGGAGCTAGCTAGGGGAAGGAGTAAAGAGAAAATACAGTAAAGGGTGGCGAATCTCAGCAACCCAAGAGCCCCAAGAACGTTGCCGGACACCTCTGAACTTCTTCGATTGTACCATATTGTTTGCTGAAGTCTCTGTTTCTGAAACACTTTTGTCAGAGAGAGCAGACAACGCAGAGATAGAATCTCCGAGTTTGTGGAAATACTAGCTAGCTATACACTGCAAGTGTGCGTAACAGTGGACTTGTACATGTAATATTATATAGAGGCATACATCGACAATCCGACGGCTAGAGTTGTATCCGTAAATCACGCCAATTTTGATCTTTCTTGGAAATCATTGGTTAAAATATTTTATAAAAAAATGAAATAAAAGCTCTGTATGGTACTGTACAACAATTGTCAGATGACGGTGGAGATGGATGCCTATTGTCGGCTATGTGAATTCACTTCTCCTCTAGAGAAGATGACCGGGTCCAAATTATTATATATGACTAGAGAAGAAAAAAAAATAGAAAGGAACGCTACCATTAACTATGAGATAGCATTCTCATGTTCTTATGTCTGAACCACAATACTTACGATTAAAAAAAATAGAAAGGAACGCTACCATTAACTATGAGATAGCATTCTCATGTTCTTATGTCTGAACCACAATACTTATGATTAAAAAAAAGAAGAAATTAATCAACGTGTACTGATTTAAATGGTTCGACTTTTAGCCCGTTTAAACAATGTTTCGGGTTCAAGTCATTGTGAATGTAAAAAATTCACGTTGGGAGGGTTTTACCCCTTAACGGACTGATCTGGCTCGACTGTATTAGTCGAGATCTAACGGGCTGATCTGGCTCGACTGTATTATGATTGTATGTACGAACATAATTAACTAATTCTTTTTGACATCTTGTAGCAGTTATCATGTCTTACATTAGGAAATCACCATAAACATATTGATTACAAACTTCATTTGAATATGTACATGACTGTATGTACGTGTCTGATCATAAGAATGATCTCTTCATAAAACCATTTCGTTTTATAGAAAAGCATGCATCAAAGAGTCCAGCGAATTCGAAACGATAGTTCAAATGACCTATCCGGCAGGTAATACAAAGATATTTGTCTCAAGTTATGAAGAAGAAGAAGAAGAAGAAACAAAAAACACGAACAAACACAGTTACCACTTTATTGGTGTACGTACTGGCAGTGGTTTTTAATACAGCCCCCACACGGCAAGATTTACTGCATTCTGGGGAAAGTCTTTGGTATGGGAGAACTACCAATGACATGTATCTCTCTTGACAGAATCAGAATGTACCAAATTGCAGCCTTATATATATATATATATTATTTCGAACTGCAAATAACTATGATTTATCAACTGTGACTAGCCAAGGATAACCCTCATATATGTGTGCACTATAGCTTTAGCAAGTGGATATATACGCTTCCCTGCAAGCAATGTTAACTTCATGGGAAGGGCATTGACCATGACCGAGGAGATGTTGAAAGGCCGCACTATGCATTTCGAATGATAGTTTATATATATTTTTTATTATATGGTTTAATTTTGAATCCGAGCCCTTTGTTGAAAACAATGACATATGATTTTATTGATTAATATGTTCCGCCGTCGAATGATATACTTAATCGGGAGACTATCCACCAGTAAAACCAATATAAATCCTCCTTCTTTTATTCTGGATTTCGAAATTGTAAAAAGAAACCAAAATAACTTAATTGATGTGAGACCGAGGTTGTGTCCACGACAGTGTGCGTGCATACACATATCTAATAAGAATAGCCAACACATGCAAAAGACAGAAACTAGTAAACCTGGGTGCAAACGTAAACATCAAATCTAGGGCATGTGGATGTGCTTGTTTTGCTATATGATGATCTGTGTGTGCGTGGTCTACAATCAAAGGGGCAAAATGAAAAGAAGTGAAATTATGCCATCATGGGATGTGGACGCAGCTTTATTCCTACTGTACGTACTCTCTGCGTGGACCGTTTTCAGTTGATCTTACCACGAGGGTCACTCCGAATAACACGAAATATAATCTTTCATACTATTGTAAATTAAAAAATATAATGAATATATTACGTGATATTGTCTCATAAAATATATAAAAAAAATTATATTTTATTAATAATAGATTTTTTATATTATTTTTAAAAAATTCATATTCAGGAAATCCTCATTGATTTGAGGCATGCCACGTGATATATCGGTTAGATATAAAACTTTCTTCTTTCCTCTCCCTTCTCTCTTCAGCTTTCATCAGGCCAACTTTTTTTTCTTTTTTTCTTTTTTCCCCATTATAATCGATTATTCGCTAATCTGTTCAAGGAAGGCTGCTGGGTACTGATAATATGCAGAAGAGAGTGAAAACTTCACTTCAGAGGATTGGGGAGTCTACGCAGTCTCTACTCTGAGTTAGCTTGGAGTGTTAGGTGACATACATTTGCCTTGTTTTGTTTTAGGCTTGTATGCCACTTTTGCTCAGTTGTTTTCTGAAGCCTTTATTCTCGGGCCGGGGCTTCTTGTTCCGTTGGGAGATTGTGGGCCTCCTTCTTTTGTAGACGGAGATGTGCTTTGTTCTGTTTCTAAGTATATCAAATTCAATAAAGGAGCACCACCAACTGAGGGGAAAAAAAATATCTATCGTAGAAAAAAATTACACATGGGTTTGGTCAATTTTACGATTTACTCACCTAATGTCGAATTATTATTATTTTTTTTTATAAATATGTTGGATTATGTTTACCGCAGGTAGCGCGCGTTCCAAATCTAGTGTGTATATATATATTACAAAACGAAAAGGAAGTTGGTTGGTGTGATTTTCCTTTCCCATGTAATACCCATTTGCAAAATACCATTTTAATTTGAGAACCATTGAATACGAAGGAAGTCAAAATTATATCAGTAAATTCACACTATATTTATAACTACCTAATAACTATTCATGCTAGAAGAGTTTTATCTCTTAATGAGCCAATCCGGCCCGACTGGATTAATCCGGTCCCAATTAAACTTCCGAATATCGGGTTCACACCAAAAAAAATCCATTATTTTCTCCT
The DNA here is from genome assembly GCF_007655135.1 of Punica granatum. Classification (NCBI taxonomy): domain Eukaryota; kingdom Viridiplantae; phylum Streptophyta; class Magnoliopsida; order Myrtales; family Lythraceae; genus Punica; species Punica granatum. The sequence goes on along the minus strand of NC_045127.1, from coordinate 749,880 downwards.
TTATCTTCTCCCCACATTCTCTCTGTCCTTTTACGCCATCACTTCCATAATACTTTTGTTTTGTTATTGATCATTTTCTTAATTTTTTTCTTCTATATAAAAAGTGGCCAAAAAATCTATTAAAACTACCCATAGTATAGAAAAACATAAGATGTTGCACAGAGAGATTAAAAGTACTTTAAAATATAATTTCTAAAGATAACTCAGTGTGCAGATATAATTTGTAAACAAAATTTCAATCTAACGGGTCCTCATCTAAGTATACATACACATGCATACATATACACTCCACTACATTAATATAATTTACCAAACTCTTTCTTTTCTTCTTCTTCTTCTTTTTTTTGCCCTCTGTAAAGGTACTTGTGAGCTTGTTAAATACTAGACCGCACATGTGAAATTTGAAACTAAAAAATGTTATTCTTTGGTTTTATTTATATTTAGACGGAGTATAATTCTAACTAAATGCACGCACCGTACTCTTCTAATGCTCAAATTGATTAAGTAAGAAAATAAAAGAAAGTTAAAGGGAGAAAAAATCCAAAGACAAGACGATTTGGAAGGAGGTAATTAGAGCAGTAATACTTATTCTCAATCTGGATTGAAGAAAATTGGAGCACAATCGTAATTGATGATTAGAATTTAGATCATTAAAAGTTGCTTGCGAGCATCGTTGAAGCAAAGATTAAAAATGAATGTAGTGAATCTTATGTAGTAGGGATGCATGCATCACCAACGATAAATACATACATATATATATATATATATATATATATATAAAGCCCGTTTTAGTGGGCTTAGGCCTCAATCTTCTGTAATGCAACGCTGATCGTTTTTGCAGACAGGACAGGAATAATTACTTCATTATGGGCCGCTGGGCTTTGCGATTTATTTGCAGATAAGATTTCTTTCAGATGATGTTCATTCATTCTGACCCAACCCAAGGGGGTTGATTTTCAGCCATGCCACAAATCATACCTATACCTAGGGAGCGCATGCATGCACAACATGCCCTTCCATGAACCAATACTAGGCAAGTTACGAATCATAACCCCGAAACTAACGTGGAAGCCAAGTCGGATCAAAAGCCGAAATTTAGTGCAACTAAACTTGTTCTGGAGATAAACTTGTCATGATGAGTTTAGAAAAAAAAAAAAAAAAAGAAGTTCTCCAGACAACAATGTCACGTAATAAATCAGAAAAGACGTTTAATACAGTTCACACTCGGTTCGGAACTAAAAGGTTTCGGCTCTAGCCTTCCAAAAGCCTTGAGAAGCTCACGGGTTGGAATCTTTCCGGTGGTGCTTTTATTTCTTCATTCATTCAACCGTTGCGTTAAAAAGGAGGAGAAAGGAGAATAGGAGGAAGAAGAAAGAGCCACCTGTCCACGAAAACGAACCGCATAAAATAACTTTGCCCTCTGATCTGAGATTTAATGATCATCGTCAGAGTCCTGTCCGGGTGGCTAATCTTCCGTTGTATTTGTTTACATTTAATCAAATAAATATTTAAAAATTAATTATAAGTTAATTATAAAATAAAATAAAATAAAAGGTTAAGGATGAAAGTCTAAATCACTTAATCATTACATAAAAAAATCATTAAATAAGTTAATTCAAAATATTAAACTTAATAAAATAAATTATTTTTCATTTATTAATATTTTTAACTTCTTAAAAAAATATCCCCTCATCCTTATCGATTCCCTTTTCTTCTGTTGGGCTATCCCTCCAATTTGGAGGAAGTTGGGCTCAAATTGTATTGGGCTTTTATCGGGCTTTAATAGGCCCAAGAACCCAGTTTTGTTAGGGTTTATATTTCAGCATATATATATATATATATGGCAGCAGAGAACAGCAGAATAACGGAGCTGCAGATTTGAAGAGGCGGCAGAACAGCAGCAGCAAAGGCGGCAGCACAGCAGCAGCAAAGGGGCAGCGCGCAGCTGGAGATCAAACCTCGATCGGGACATCAAACGAACTCCGATTGGGACGAAATTTTGACAGCAGCTTCACAACACGTGGGGCTAACTTCTGAACGGTCAGAATTTCTATTCGAGCTCTGTAGGTGCTGTTTCAGCTGATTTTGTGAACCACCCGGTGTGGGTGACGAATTTAGTATTTGGGTGATCCAAGAGAGTGTTTCTCTTGAGTTTGGTGATCCAAGGGTTTACCCTTGATGAAAGACATTGTATAACCTTCATAGTGGATCGTTGATTCGGAGTTGGTCCCGTGGTTTTTCCCCACATTGGGGTTTTCCACGTAAAATTCTTGGTGTTGTTTTACTTTACTGCTTGTTGGTTGATTTGATTAGTTCCTATCTCGATTACACTAGAAGGGGAGGAAGATTAATCGCTGCGTTATTGTTTGGTTGAGTACATCCCTAACCCCAACAAGTGGTATCAGAGCCTCGGGTTAGAGAAGTTTGAGTTTTTCGGTGTTTTCGAGATGGAGGAATCTACAGGATCTATGTTCAAGTTGAATGCAACCAACTACTCTATATGGAAGTCTCGGATGGAGGATCTTCTATTTTGCAGGGATTTGTACGATCCCATTGAAGGGGATTCCGCGAAACCCAAAGATAAGGATGACAAGGCTTGGGAACGCACAAATCGGAAGACTATTGGTTTGATTCGGCAGTGGATAGACAATAGTATTTATCATCATGTTGCTCAGGAGACAAATACGAAAGCTTTGTGGGATAAATTGACAAATCTCTATGCGAGGAAGACACCACAAAATAAGGCATTCCTCGTGAAGAAGCTGGTTCATCTTCGTTTCCAGGATGGAGGTGATATGGCTGCGCACATGAGTAATTTCCAGGATATTATTAACCAGTTGACGAACCTGGAGATAATATTACCCGATGAGTTGCAGGCCTGTCTACTTTTAGGGACTCTACCGGATAATTGGGACACACTTGTGGTTGCATTAAGCAATTCTGCGCCAAACGGGAAGCTATCGTTGGCTACGGTGACAGACAGTTTATTTAATGAGGAGACTAGAAGGAAAGGCACGGGAATTTCCATTCAGTCTGAAGCTTTGGTTACTGAACAACGGGGGAGAAGTCAAAGCAGAAATTTCTCTTCCAAGCATAGTAACTCACGTGGCAAATCGAGGGGTAGATCAAAGTCGAAGACGAGGAAAGTGGTCACTTGCTATCACTGTGGAAATGAGGGACACTACAAAAGGGAGTGTAGAGCTCTGAAGAAAAATCAGAATGGCAACGGTGAGAGCAAGAAGGAAGAAGGCTTTACAGCAGTGGCATGTGATGGAGAGACCTACATCATTTGTGATGAAGCTTATGTGAATTTCACATGTCAGGACTCTACCTGGGTTGCAGATACAGGTGCCTCGTTTCATGTCACTCCTCATCGGGATTTCTTTTCATCTTACACTACCGGGGACTATGGTTATGTGAGAATGGGGAATGGACAATCATGCAAGATTGTCGGTATTGGTGATGTCTGTCTAGAGACCGAGCTTGGCTGCAAGTTGTTTTTGAAGAAGGTGAGGCATGTTCCAGAAATTCGCCTTAACCTAATCTCGACGGGTCAACTTGATGATGAAGGCTACAGTAATGAATTCAGCAATGGGAGATGGAAGCTCCCCAAGGGTTCGTTGATTGTGGCACGGGGTCAGAAGACCGACACTCTCTACAGGCTGCGTGCCAAACACAATTCCGGTCAGGTTAATGTTGCTGAGGATTATCCTATCGAGCTATGGCACAGGAGACTCGGACATATCAGCGAGAAAGGTATTCAAATTCTTGCTAGAAAGCAGTCTTTGCCCGTTAAAGGTATGCACTTGAGCACTTGTGATCACTGTTTAGCTGGTAAGCAGAGGAGAGTTTCTTTTGTTAGAAGTCGTCCCTCTAGATGCCATCATATACTTGATCTTGTGCATACAGATGTTTGCTTTATGTCGGATAGATCTCTTGGTGGTGCTCTCTATTTTGTGACATTTATAGATGATCACACCAGGAAAGTTTGGGCTTACCCTATGAGAACTAAAGATCAGGTGACTGAGATTTTCAAGAACTTCCATGTAGCAGTGGAAAGAGAAACATGCATGAAGCTGAAATGTGTCAGAGCTGATAATGGTGGTGAGTATAGAGGTCCTTTCGAGAACTATTGCAGGACTCACGGTATCAAACTTGAGAAGACGGTACCGAAGACACCACAACAGAACGGGCTTGCAGAGAGGATGAACCGCACAATTGTTGAGAGAGTTCGTTGTATGCTTTCTCAAGCGAAACTGTCTAAGCCTTTCTGGGGCGAGGCAATGAGGTCAGCGGTTGATCTTATTAATCTTACACCGTCAGTTGCACTTGATGGAGATGTACCCCAGCAGGTGTGGACCGGCAAGAAAGTATCATACAAGCATCTCAGAGTATTCGGGTGCAGGGCATCTGTTCACATTCCTCGAGATGAAAGATCAAAACTTGATGCCAAGGCAAAACAGTGCATCTTCTTGGGTTATGCACATGAAGAGTTCGGGTACAGGCTTTGGGACCCTGATAGCAAGAAGATCATCAGGAGCAGAGATGTTGTCTTCTTTGAGGACCAGACAATCGAGGATTTGCAAAAGTTAGAGAAGGCCAGTGTAGGCAATCCTCACGAGATCTCTATTCCTGTACCGGTTGATGTAGAGCATCCAATGGAAGAGGTACCTGGTGAGTATGAAGAAACCACGACTGGGGGTGAGATTCCTCAGGTAGATGATGATGTGACTACGGATGATACAGGCTCGCAGTTACAGTTAGAGCCTGCAGATCTACCTAGACAATCTGATAGAATAAGACGATCATCTACAAGATATCCGCCTCATGAATATGTGCTACTGACTGACGGGGGAGAACCTGAGTGCTATGATGAAGCTGTGGCACATGAGTACAAGGAGCACTGGTTGAAGGCGATGAATGAGGAGATGAACTCCTTGTCTGAAAATTACACGTATGACCTAGTGAAGCTACCGCAAGGTAAGAGAGCATTGAAGAACAAATGGGTCTACAGGTTGAAGACAGAGAACTCGCGACCTCGATACAAAGCTCGACTGGTAGTGAAAGGTTTCAACCAGAAGAAAGGAGTTGACTTCGAGGAGATCTTCTCGCCCGTTGTCAAGATGTCATCGATCCGAGTTGTTCTCGCACTGGCAGCTAGTCTGAACTTGGAGATCGAGCAGCTCGATGTAAAAAGCTTTCCTGCATGGTGACTTGGAGGAAGAAATATATATGGAGCAGCCTGAAGGATTCCGAGTTAAAGGTAAGGAGCATTTGGTGTGCAGGCTGAGGAAGAGCTTGTATGGGCTTAAGCAAGCACCTCGGCAGTGGTATAAAAAGTTTGACTCTTTCATGTTGAGCCATGGCTACACACGGACAACTTCAGATCATTGTGTGTTCGTGAAACAATTCTCGAATGGTGATTTTATCATTTTACTGTTATATGTGGATGATATGCTACTTGTTGGTCATGATATGAGCAAGATTACAGAGTTGAAGAAGGAGCTCAACAAGTCCTTTGCCATGAAGGATTTGGGACCGGCAAAGCAGATCCTTGGGATGCATATTTCTCGTGACAGATCAAGTGGAAAACTTTGGCTTTCTCAAGAGAAGTACATCGAGAAGATTTTGGATCGGTTCAACATGGGTAATGCTAAACCAGTTTCATCACCACTTGCTTCTCATTTCAAACTTAGCTCGAAGCAATGTCCTACAAGTGAGAAGGAGAAAGAAGAGATGAAGAAAGTTCCTTACTCATCAGCTGTAGGAAGTTTGATGTATGCCATGGTCTGTACAAGACCAGATATCGCTCATTCTGTTGGTGTGGTTAGTCGTTTTCTCTCCAATCCGGGGAAAGAGCATTGGAATGCAGTTAAGTGGATTCTGAGGTATCTCAGAGGAACATCCAAGGTGTGTTTACACTTTGGCACTGGTAAGCCGGAGTTAGTGGGCTATACGGATGCGGATATGGCAGGAGATATTGATTCCCGGAAATCCACTTCGGGATACTTGATGACTTTTGCAGGGGGAGCTATCTCATGGCAGTCAAGGCTTCAAAAGTGCATCGCTTTGTCTACAACGGAAGCCGAATACATTGCGGTGACCGAAGGTTGCAAGGAGATGTTGTGGTTGCAAAAGTTTTTGCAGGAGTTGAGCTTGAAGCAAGAAAGGTATGTTCTACACTGTGATAGTCAAAGCGCCATTCATCTTTGCAAGAATCCCACTTTCCATTCGAGGTCGAAGCATATCGATATCAAGTTTCATTGGATTAGAGATGTGTTGGAGTCCAAGCTGGTGAAGCTAGACAAAGTGCACACTGATGAGAATGGAGCTGATATGATGACAAAACCTCTCGCTAGGGAGAAACTTCATGTTTGCCGAAGTATAGCCGGTATGCTTGAAGCCTCCAAATAGTCGGGAGGGGGAGTTTGTTGGGCTATCCCTCCAATTTGGAGGAAGTTGGGCTCAAATTGTATTGGGCTTTTATCGGGCTTTAATAGGCCCAAGAACCCAGTTTTGTTAGGGTTTATATTTCAGCATATATATATATATGGCAGCAGAGAACAGCAGAATAACGGAGCTGCAGATTTGAAGAGGCGGCAGAACAGCAGCAGCAAAGGCGGCAGCACAGCAGCAGCAAAGGGGCAGCGCGCAGCTGGAGATCAAACCTCGATCGGGACATCAAACGAACTCCGATTGAGACGAAATTTTGACAGCAGCTTCACAACACGTGGGGCTAACTTCTGAACGGTCAGAATTTCTATTCGAGCTCTGTAGGTGCTGTTTCAGCTGATTTTGTGAACCACCCGGTGTGGGTGACGAATTTAGTATTTGGGTGATCCAAGAGAGTGTTTCTCTTGAGTTTGGTGATCCAAGGGTTTACCCTTGATGAAAGACATTGTATAACCTTCATAGTGGATCGTTGATTCGGAGTTGGTCCCGTGGTTTTTCCCCACATTGGGGTTTTCCACGTAAAATTCTTGGTGTTGTTTTACTTTACTGCTTGTTGGTTGATTTGATTAGTTCCTATCTCGATTACACTAGAAGGGGAGGAAGATTAATCGCTGCGTTATTGTTTGGTTGAGTACATCCCTAACCCCAACATCTTCTTATACGCTTCTTTCTGGTTTAAAGTCACGTCACACGACACTGCATGATTTGATTCGTTGCCGCGATTAAGTTTAGGATTCGACACTTGTCCAGGATGGGGAATACCTTCCTGGTTCCTCCCCTAATCTTTCTTTCCCACCTAATCTAAGACTGTCGAGACACGTGGTGGTATCCCGTTAGCTCTTTCCGAACGGGGCTTGTCGTATGACCCCATTCACGTCCACGTGTCGTCAAGCATAGATTTCTATTCTCGGCCCCCAACGGAAACATACTTCCTTCGACCGGCCAATTTCTTCGATCGGTTACGGTGGTGAAGCTCTACCCTTCACGTCTATTGAGTGTACATATTGATGAATACCTAATCCTCGAAAATAATATGGCCGGCTTACTTATAGGTATAATTAAGCTGGTGAAGTATTATTAATCCAGCGTTTGTACAAAGAGCGATTTGTAGAAAGATATATTATTGCTTACTTGTTTCGAAATTATCACTGGATACATAATATGCATATGTTATATGCTGCTCAAAATTGAGAGAATGATGAAACACGTTATTGATTGTCGCATGCTCGAGTGTTGGACCATCTATGTGTACTGTGTTACTTTGTTTGCTATACGCGCATTATTGGTCGACTTGGACCATTTCATATATATGGTACATGATGAGCATGGGAATATTAGTACCGGGCTACCAAGTTTGACTCCCGTTAGCTATTAGTTGGCATCACAAACAATAGAAGACAAGCATGAACGTGGAAGATATGAGCATGAAGTTACGTTGGAGAAGAGAAGGCCGAAACTAAATGTAGAGAAAATGATATCGAACATGAAGTTACGTTGTGCTTGAGATATGCTCTTTTCATACCATACCTGCTCTTGTTCTCAAACAACACATTAATCACGACACACTATTGAGTTTAACACTTTGAAATGGATTTTTTATAGAATATCACTTTAATTTGAGAAGTTCCTGTACAAGGCAGGAGGTCCATGTGATAACAATGGCAAATATCAGACATGGAATTAAGTCCATACGCAACGTTATCATTGTTTTTTAATCACTATAGAACTTTCAGTTTTTGTCCTAATTCCACTTTCCTTTTGGAGAATTCTCAAATTTTTTGGAAATTTTTTCAAAATTGTAAGAAATATGTTCACCTATTAAAATGTGGAGTCAATTTTCAAAGAAAATTCTCCTCTCCACTTCTCTAATTTATGTAGGATTTGAAGAATTTTTTTTTTGTGGGTCTTCTCCACTCTTGAAGTGGAAAAGTAGATCCTTTTAGTTTCTCTCTCTCTCTCTCTCTTTTTGCTACGTAATAATTAGTGGGCTTCAGTTTTGATGATTACGGGGCTTTGATGCCAAATCATCTTTCCTTTCTATAATTGCATTATTTATTTTCTCTTTTCTTAATTGATTAGATTGTTTACGTTGTAATTTCTAAAATTAATTTATTCTTAGTTAATTTTACACTAGTAATATAATATAGCAAATCACAATTAAGCAATTGTATAATATATATTTAATAGTAATAATAATAATATAATAATTATTATTATTATTTTATTATTATTATTATTATTAAAGTTCCACTATCAAAACCAATTATTTATAATCGGGTTATCTAAGTGTTTTTTTACTGTACAACATTTTTCACCATAGCAATAATCTAATAAAAAATTTATATGAATTAAGTTTATATATATATGTATCATAAAAACAAAAAAAAAAAGGGGCATATTTTCACTCAGCAAACATGTTTTCCAAATTTTGAGCTCCGCTTGAGGGGATTACAAATTTATATTTGTAAACATGATTTCTCAATTTTTTGTAAAGAAATAAATTCAGAAAAGAAGAAGAAAAGTGGAGTTGAAAATTAGAGAAGACTTCTGTTAAAGTAAATGGGTCATAAATTCTTGAAATTAAAGTGTAGTAATCTATGAATTCCAATCCAATTTTATACGACTGTCGGTTGACGAATTCATTGCCGAACTTAAATATTCTTTAATGAGAATTTCTCGTTTTCATTGGGCATTACCTCCTTTAGATAGATCGAGAACAATCCCGATTCCAACTCTTTAATCTGTAAGTTTTAATAAAACGGACGTTGTAAATTGTAAGACTATTTAGAAGTTAATAACAAGTGAACTGATTATGCAGTAACTGATTTACTTATGCATACGAGTTACAAATGAAAATATAATATAGAATGGGCGAAATACTTGGTAAAAGAATTGTCTATTGTTTTCTTATGTTTTTCATATAAGTTAGATTCATATTATTATACCGCTATAGGAAGGACTAGGAGTACCCTCCTTGATCCGTTGTTGAAATTACTGAGATGTTAATAATCTACATTACAAATTGGACAAAGAGTTAGATGGGTAACATTTGCTTTCCGGTATTGTCTATCGTAAAATAATGGCAAAAATTATAAACCACTAAATTAGATGGAAGTTGAGAATAAATGAGTCAATTTATAACGTTTGTAACTACTGATTAACCCATTCTTCTCTATCAACTTATCCAAAAAAAAAAAAAAACTCAAGTCCCAGCTCCCTCTCCTCTGTTCGCTGTTCTCTTTTTCCTCTTACCATTCTTTTCTTATTATTTATTATTGAATAAAAAATCTTTTTTATCTCTACAAAATAATTTATATTACTGTATTGTTATAAAAAATAATTATACATTGCAGAGATTTTAAAAGAATATAAAGCAATTATGTCAAATTGTACATTGCGCGAGATTACGGGTTTTTCTAATTACAAATTCAAGATATGTCTAGATAATGATTTTCAAGTTTTGGAGACAAGTTGTGAATCATACAGCCAAACGACATACCTTTCTTGATCTTATTATTTATGGAAAATATTTCTGACTTTATCTGCTGAAAATATAAAAAATATTAATTTCTCGAAATATTTGTTTAGATTCTGATAAAAACATATTTAATAATAATACTCTCAAAAAATTGAAAAATGTATTCTAGTACAAGAGGAAGTCTAGACAACATATGAAGAGACGACTCCTGCACGTATATATATACATACATCTCCCCTGTTCTCTCTCTGACTATCTCCCCCAAATAAGACCAAAAGCTCGCACCTTTGACTCTCCCTGCGTCTGTTCGAGGACTCTGTCTCTCTCCTTTCTTCTTCTTTCTTCCTTCTTCCATGTCATCTTCTATGCTGGGTTCGCAGAGCTTGGTCTTAGCCACAACAGCTATGGTGGTCTCGAGCACGGTCCTCTTCCTCACCTTCTCTCGGCACAAAAGCGATCCCGCGGAGCGGCCTCTTCGTTCTTGCTTATGCTCAGGTACCTCATGAACGGGGGAAATTTGACAATCAAACCCGAACTGCGAATTTTTTTTTGTTGTTTTTTCCTGGCGAAATTTCCGACGGTCGGCTTCATTAGGCCGGCGGTTTTTTAATTGTTGGGTATTTCATTATCAATTCAAAGCATGGATCTTTGATCATATCATAGCTCTGTTTCCAAAATACATGCTCGGTGAATTTTAGCTCGAGAAAGCAGAGCAGTGCGATCAGCTTGCATTACTAAATTCCCGCGAATTCTGCAGATCGGAATAAATTGGGGCAGAAGAAGAAGAAGAATAAGAGGGTGAAATTCGCGGAGAGCGTGAAGGAACCGAGAACGAACGGGAAAGAGTTCAGGAGGAGACAGCGGAGGGACTCTCGTCCAGTGGAGAAAAGCTGCAGGGAGTGCGAGATTTCTTCTTCACGGGCGCCGGGGATGCCGGCGAACAGGGCTGCCCTGTACAGTGGAATCCTCAGGGATCGAGCTCAGAGGATGGAGTGCTACTGAATTCAACATCCTCGGTTTGGTCTGTAAATCAATCTAACTGTAAAATTCATCTTCTTGATTCTCCCTTTTCTCGGTCTGGATAATCTGTGTGGGTTCAGGACAGCCATAACAAGGGGGAGAAAAAAAAAAAGAGAGAGAGAGTGACAGGGGAAGTCCCTTTTTTTTTTGGCTTTCAGGTTAGTCATTTTTCTCGTGGTTTTTATTATTGTTTGTAGAAGAGAAATCTGGGTGGGCTGTGGGCGTAAATTGTAAATATTAGGAATTTGTAATATAATTAATTAAGGAAATAAAAGAAGAAGAAGAAGAATGTTCTTCATTTTTTTTTCAGTTGTTTTCTTTAAGAATATTGGGTTGACTTGACTGTATTAACCTCTGCGTTCTGATTTTGAACAGAACAGGCAAATAATAGTGCCAGCCTCGGAGTTTGTTCTTAATACTTGCATTGGCTCTACATATATACATTGTGACAGAGAAGTCAATGAAATACAAAGACTTCATTAAATTTAATTAATAGTTAGTCAATGACTAATTATGGAAAATGTAATTATTATATTTAACGGAGGAAATTAAAGAAAAGCAGGGTGGAGGGCCCTCCTTCTGGTGATGGTCGGATGGTTCTCGAAAAGGTCGGCGAGGGATTACATTTTGTCTGCAATAATCTTTCTAGACGTTCTATTGTTTTCTTTTAATTCTTAACGAATAAACCGTTTCATTAAAAATTTAAATGAAAAATATTGAATTGTTCGGACGTTCCAATTGAAAGGCAAGACAATTTAAGATTGGGATTAGACCAATCTCACAAATTCGACACAAATAAGAAAAAGAAAATTAGAATCGTCTTCTCACTTGTATAGACGGCGCAATTATTTTAAAAATTGTTCGCGGCTGAGAACGGTGTATGATTTATTCTTCAATCCAGATTCTGCTGGGTACTCAAAGTGGACCGCACTAGACGGGGTGGGCCCAACTGCCCCATTCCCCGTTCACATGGACATGGTGACGGGGGTAGCTATACAAGTTGAGCGATGTTGATGGGACCATGTCATATATGTACCATGAAAATATTATTCTTGTTATTAAATATAAAATAGATAAACAAACGAATTTCGGATTGCTGGAACCAGAAATTAAGAAGCTGCCACCCGCACCACTCAATTGGGTGAGAGATACATCCAGAGATTCAAGAGGGAGGGAGCCATCTAAATTGACCCATCAAAGTTCATCGACGATGAAATTTCCTGGAGATGGTGTGCACGCCTCTAGATCGTGATTGCTGGACTAGACCAAACCGAACCGAATTCGAACTAAAATAAAGTTTCTCGAAGGTGATTGTTTTGTCATATATATTCAAGATTAATGTAGTAATAACAATTAATCTTAGCGTTTTTGGTCGGTGATTTTCTCGCATGTGAAAGCGGTCCTTACGTACATCACAGGGGGGCCACGAATATGGACGGGGGTGTTTGGTCTAACACAAGCACGTGACCTTTAGAAGCCGAGCCAACTTTTCCAGCAATATATACGAATCGAGTAGTACATGCATTGAAAAATCACCACCCAATTTTGCGAGATATTTTGCCGCGGTATATGGATAGTTTATAATTGAAGGATACGGTCTTCGGGTGGGTTAACTGATATCCAATTTTATACGAGATTTCTTCAAAGAACAAATAAATTATGAACGCTCCCACGGGCACAAGTGATATTGGGCCACTGTCGGCCCACTAAACCCAATTCACGGGCTTCTCGATCTGGGCCCTGTAAGAGAATCTTTCTTCTCGAGTCTGGACACTCAACTTCTTCAGGAATATGGATATGGGTCGTGACGGAAAATTTTATAGTACAATCACTTTATTTAATCGTTAATTTGTAAGTATTCATGAACAAATAAATAATTTATTGATCATTCAATGATCAAGAAATTGATTACATCAAACAACTGATTACACTATAGATATATCCGGTCATGACGTTACCACGTGATACGCATTATGTTTTATTTGTGATTATATTTTTGGCGGCCACTCTGGCATTCGGAAGTCGAACTCAAAACTTTAATTTAAGAGAAACAGATACTTAATCACCTAAACCGGCCCCATACTCATTCATTTGTGATAGTTTTACTTACTACATAAGGTTCGAAATTCGGTGATAATTATGGCGACGATCTCCATCTGTATGTATGATCTTTCCATAAGGAATACATGCTTCAAATAAAAATGAAAAGAAGTATTGGAAAAGCTAACCCTTGACCTCGCTGTAAATATAGTTTTATGGGATCGGATAATCTCATTCTTAAGAGCTCCTTGAGGCACTTTGACGTTGCCAAGCTAGGCTTAGGCCTCTTCCGGCTTTGGCACAAGGCCAGGACCACCTGCCTTCACATGGCATTAGCACGATCCATATGCATTTTGTCAAACTTGTGGTCAGTGGATGGAATTAAGTTTATATGGAAATTCTGTTTTAAAGTAAAATTTTCGATACATATGTATGAATGATTATTCTGCTAAAAGAATGAGTAGTCAGCTGGCTATTGATATTATTCGAGATATAGATCGTCTATAGGAACGCTACGACAAGGCATTCGTGCGTATAACTTCGCAGAGAATCGGGAAGGAGGGAGGGGAGGGCGAGGGGGAGATAAGAAGAACAAATGTGACCGTGAGAAAGAAAGAAAAGGAAGAAAGAATAGAAAGTATACTTTGGCAAGAGGGATATTGCAAAAGTGAGTGTAAAGGGAGGAATCTATTCCAAGCCCTCTCCACCCCAAAAAGATCCCAAAGCAAGGCCATAGTAAACCTTCCCTTTCTTCCCCAAATCGATGTAGGTTAAGAATCTCTGTCTTCCCCAGTCTCTTTCTAAGGTCAAGAATCTCTGTCGTCTTGGCAGCTAATTAAACTATGTCCATGGCATGGCATTCCTGAAGAGGAAGAAGAACAAGCAGAAGCTTTCCTTCCATGCAAGCTGGGGCATGTGTTAAATTCCTCCATCAGTTATTATTACTAGGCTCGGTACAGATATGCAAGGCATGTTATAATTGCCATATAGACATATTGTATCCACACACATATATATATATATAACTTGCACAAAATGAAATGCTGTTCCTCTGATAACTCCCCGACCAAACAAATGGGCTTCTCCTCCGTCTTCCTATGGCTCCTCCTCATCTTCTTCTTCTGTTTTCCTAATGGTATGTGCCTCTCTGATCACACGCTTATATGCAGTAATATGGTCTGGTTATATCTAATTGCGCGCTCGGGTTGTTCCACTTGCGCAGTCATGACAGTGCAGGCATTCACGGGGACTTATGGAGTGAACTACGGGCGCATCGCCGACAACATCCCACCCCCTTCGAACGTAGTGACACTCCTCAAGGCAGCGAAGATCAAGAACATCAGGATATATGACGCCGACCACAGCGTCCTGACAGCCTTTAAGGGCTCGGGGATTGAGATAGTCATCGGGGTCGGGAATGAGTTCCTCAAGGACATGAGCGTGGGTGAGGACGGGGCCATGAACTGGATCAAAGAGAATGTGGAGCCCTTTCTCCCCGGAACGCAGATTCGGGGGATAGCTGTCGGGAATGAAATACTTGGAAGCACGGACGTCGAGCTCTGGGAGGCCCTACTCCCAGCTGCCAAGAACATCTACAGTGCCCTCGACCGCCTTGATCTGACCGACAAAATTCAGGTATGTGAACGTGTTTAACGTATGACTCGAGCAGTTTTTGTTTCTCAGGGATGATGCATATTAATGACTTTCCTCCCACTCATAAATTTTGCCAAGAAAAGGTTCAAACTGCGCACTCAGAGGCCGTGTTTGGGAGCTCATACCCACCATCGGCAGGGGCTTTTCGGGAAGATGTGCTACCATACATGAAGCCGCTCTTGCAGTTCTTCTCGCAGATTGGATCGCCGTTTTACATCAATGCATACCCGTTCCTCGCCTACAAGAGCGACCCTAGCCATATTGACATCAATTATGCGCTCTTCCGATCAAATTCCGGGACGTACGATGCTAAAACTAATCTACATTACGACAACATGTTTGACGCCATGGTGGACGCGGCTTACGCTGCCCTGGAGAAGGCTGGCTTTGCAAAGATGGAGGTAACTGTATCTGCATAAACTAGGCCTACCTAAATATGTTCTTCGTTCTATAGACACAAAAATGTGCGTCCATTACAATGCTAGTGATTATGAATTTGGATTGGAAGGTATATTTGCATCGTACATTTATCGCCAACATCATTCGATCATGTGACAGGTCATTGTCTCGGAGACAGGCTGGGCCTCGAAGGGTGACCCTGATGAGGCAGGGGCCACTGTGAAGAATGCCAGGACGTATAACTATAATCTACGGAAACGATTACTGAAGAAGAAGGGGACCCCTTACCGGCCCAAGATCTCCGCGAAGGCATACGTGTTTGCGCTGTTCAACGAGAACCTGAAGCCGGGTCCCACGTCGGAGAGGAACTTCGGGCTGTTTAAGGCTGATGGAAGCATTTCGTATAATATCGGGTTTACTGGCTTAGTGTCTTCTTCGCCATCATTGCCTCCTCTCTCCCTCCGGGTAAGAGTGCGTACGTCCATTTCATAAATTTCAGAGTTTACCGAAAGTCGCTAGTACGTACAATTATTGAACTTCCGGACTGCCTCACACTCTTGCAGGTCCTGACAATGACAATCTGTGTTGCTGTTCTTCTCTTGAAATTAATCTGACCAGCAGAGGAAGTGTTTCAAAGCTCAGCTCTCTCTGGTCCCGTGAGATCATGCTGGGGCAGCTCCAAACACTCGATGTAATTAGGTTTCTTGAATTTAACCAGATTAGTCTGCAACACCAACACTTCGTAGCTGATTCTTTCGTTCTTGTACAGAATTGACTGTCATCTTGACATGCTAATTCAAGCAAAGACCACAGGATAAGCTTGTAATGTTCATATATTTCATTGCGTCGGTTCGATGAATAGGCTGACGTAACAGCAAAGGAAGAGGATGAATAAAATATATAACACAATATATTATATATGCAGTACATCTTTTGTTACTTTTGGGCCGGACATCTTTGTTACTCTGTGGACATGTAACCGGCTACATGTATTTGGCCCTTGACGTCAGTTAAGGGGAAAAAAAAAAAAAAAGAAGCTACCCAACCTCTGTGCATTCCTATCCAAGCCATGTATAATCGAGTAGTTGACCAGCTAAAATCAACCCGAACTCAGTTTGCCGTCTCCAGTGCCAATCTCTGCCTCTGAATCTCAGAAGGCAGCTTGACATCCGTGGCCAGTCCAACAGCCTGGAGGAGCCGGATCATGTACCAGGTCATGTCGAGCTGCCACCACTCAAGACCATGGCGGGCTGAGTACTCGAATGCGTGGTGGTTATTGTGCCAACCCTCCCCGAATGAGAGTAGCGCGACCCACCAATTGTTCCTGGACAGGTCATTCGTGTTCCAAGCTTGCTTTCCCCATACATGGCAAGCCGAATTCACCAGCCATGTGATGTGGTAAACCCAAGTCGTTCTGACTCCCTGCAGCATTCCATTACAGAATATACAACATCAAAAAGACATGAACAAAACATCCCGGGGACTCGGAAACTGTTTAGGCTGCAAAAAAAAATATTCAAGTCTTCAATTTTAATTTTATTGGAAGATATTGAGGAGTAAAATGGGATAAATCTCACATCAGAAAAGAAAAGGAAAATTTATGCCTTTAGTACCACCACTTATCAGCTTGAGTTTTTAAGTTAAAATGGGCTCAGGCCCGTATAAGCCCAATGAAAATTTAATATGGTATCAGAGCCTAGGTTACGCGTATGCGTGCCTACGCGCGTGTGTGCACCCACACCACGCCAGGCCCAGTATGTCCGAGTGCAGCCAAGAGTGCGCCTCGTGTTAGTGTCCCCCCTTACCCGAGCACGGAAGATGAGCCCGGCTCGAGGTCAATTGCTGAGGGCGGGTGTTTACGGACACGTGACAACGTGTAGGCAGAAATAGACCACACGTTGCACGTGAGGGCGGGTGTTGAGAGGTAAAATGGGATAAATCCCACATCATAAAAGAAAAGGAAAATCCATGACTTGGGTACCACCACTTATCAGCTTGAGTTTTTAAGTGAAAATAGACACAACTTGTATAAGTCCAATTAAAATTTAATAAAAGACAGCAAACCAGGAATTTGTGGTCATAGAGGTCCCATGGACCCACCGCAATATGTCAAAGCGCCTTCAGCTTAGACTGTTCACAAAGCTCTCAAGCCCTCGTAGACTAAAACAAAAGAACATCACTTTCACCGAACAATAAGCACAGGACCCATATGGTGGATGCGCAAATGGCCCATTAATCTCTCAAATTATTATGTCCCACACCACTAAAACCCATGGCCCGAAAAGATCATAGGTGGATATTATCATTGTTTTCCAAGCAATTGAAGATAACCTTTGGCGGCTTATCTTCACTCAGCAATCGCATGAAAGGTGAATTATTATTAGCCAAGGCCGCGGCTTCAAGGGACCAGATGCAATCTCAGGACATGCGAAAAATGAGAAGGGAGACAAAAGAGATGCTTACCATTCCCCAAACAAGGAAGGGGAATCCACCGAGAGCGTAGAGGAGAGCTGCAAGTGCAATGGGATGTGCAATGTAAGTGCTCTGCACGAACCTGTAGAAAGGCTGCTTCTGCAAGTCCACCACATTGTTTGGTCCTCCACACTGCCCAACCACCATCACAACCATCAAACAAATGCTCCAACAAAAGCAATCTATCAATAGTATACCGCATGAAGCAGATCATACGAATAAAATCAATGGTAAGCTTTGCTCATTCAGGCCATGTCTAGATTGATTGTGCACAATTAGCACAGCCAGCCACGGATACGATAATGTGGCGACCACATGGTCAGTATCAAATGCATACCCTCTCGGCCACATAGTCAGTGTCGAAAAGCCAGCTGACGTGACTGAACCAGAAGCCTTCCTTCGGGCTGTGGGGGTCTCTCTCTGAGTCACGGAACTGATGGTGGTACCTGTGCGTGCTCACCCAATCTATTGGGTTACCCTGCCAAACGAAACCACAGAAACAAAGCACACCAAAAACACATCAAACAACATTAAAATCATCGACGTGAGAAAGCAACAAATCCAACTTGGTTCGACTGTTTCAGAGCAAAACACAACATCTTTGACATGTTGAATCATCAAAAATAAAATAAAAAATAAAAAAATGTAAACTTTGAATGGGATGAGGGAGAACCTGAAGGGCAAGGACCCCGCAATAGGCAAAAGAGTACTCGAGCCACTTCGGGAGCTTGAAGCTCCGGTGAGATAGGTTCCTATGGAACGACAGAGTAATGCCGAACAACCCCGTCACCGCGTACAGCCCGACTGCTACCCAGAGCGCTTTCCAGTTGAAGCAGAGCGGCGCGAACAGGCTCAGCAAATGCATGGCCAAGATCACCCCGCCGGTGGACAAGTCCAAAGAGTTCCACCTCCGGTCCCGGAACACCGTCCTCGGCCTCGTAACCACAACGTCCGATAGCATAATCCGCCTCTGCTCCCCCTCCACTGCCTCCTGCAGGTCCGACGCGGACAAGGCAGGTCCGGCATTATCCAATGCTGCTCTGTTTCTCAGCGGGGGAGACTCGGAGCGCAGTTTGAGGACCGTGTAGGCGCAGAAAGTGAGGGCGTCGAGTCTGGTGGGGAACTTGGGGGAGGGTCCGGAGCTGAACCGCGAGGACAGACCAACTATGGGTCTCCTGGGGCGGTGGAGAGTGCGGAGAGGAAGGTGAGGGCTTGGATGTGTTTGAGGAGAAGCCAGCAGAGCCATGGCGGGGGACAGGTTAAGGTGAGAAGATATCAAGGATGATTTAAGATGGATTTGAAGGTTGAAGAGCGACCATGTTCTGTGGTGCAGGGAATCGTCAGAGGATCGGCAACACAAAGTGCGTGCATAGATAGATATGGATGTATTTATATGAGTGTGAGGGGTCGACAGAGCAGAGAGAAAATGGACGGAATGAAAGACGACGAGAGGCGGTGGAGATGGCGGGGGGGCCTTGTATCTGTTAACACTTGGAAGGGATGCAGAGAGAGAGATCTTACTTGATAAGGAATTGATTTCATTTGGATTTGGATTTGGATTGGGGTCCCGTATTTTTAATTTTCTATTCTCTTCTCCATTTTCTTTTCCCTTTTCGACATGTTATTATTATCTCATAATAATCAGACCATTTTATAACCCAAAATCAGAGGCAATTATCCCATAAATTTTGATTATTTACCGTGACAGGGATTGCACGTGAAATAGAGGACTAAAAACGTTTTTTTTTTTTCCTGATAAACCACGAGCTAAACTAAGCTCGATCAACATGTGATTCATGGCAGATGTAAACCATGGCTCGCTGTAGCTGCTATCTTTATATATGTGGGACAAGGTAACTGTTTGTTTTGTAAGGAAAATAATGAGTAACAATAGTGGCGACATTGTCGGCCGAAGCAAAGACTACACTTCTAACAAATGCTTTTAACATAAATGCATAAGGGAGATAGATTCAACTTAAGATCTTAGAATTATCAAACTATTTCGGAGCAAAATTGAAACCTTTAGATCACCACGAAATAATGTAAATGTTTTGACACTCTAGTTTGCTCCCAAATTTGAGGAAGGCGCTTAATGTATGACTAATAACAGCAGGATACTTCTATACTTCCAGTCTAGTTAGATTATCATTTGGCGCAAAGCCAAGCCCCCCAGAATGTCCGAAAAGACTGCGAATTAGAGGATATTCGTTCCCATTGAGGTGTGAATCACGTTTCACGATCACCCCCCCATTTAATAGAAATCCAAACACATACCATTCAATATATAATATATTAAAACAGAAGATTTGACTCTGTAGAGCTCTGTTAGAGAGTCTTTCAGCTCCTGGTAAACTGCACGGTGGCTTTTTTTTTTTTTTTTTTCTGGATTTGCTTTTATTATATTTTCTTTTCATCTTCCTTAAACCAACTCTTTACACCTCCCTCCTCTCTGTCCCTCATCTTCTCTTACTCAGAAAAACAAACTCAGAATATTGACCATTCAATTAAAATTAAAGAAGCAAAATAAATTTTCTTGGACACAAACAGAGGAGGACACGAACAGATTGTTCTTCACCCAAGTACATCTTTCTCTTCCTCCCCTCTCCCGCTCTCTCTCTCTTTCTCTCTCAGTCTTTGTCTCTGTTTTTTATTTTCCGGTGGTTCTCTGTCTCTATTTTTGGGTTTTGCTCATATTATTTAACCGAGAGAGGGAGTGGGAGAAGAAGATTTCTTTTTTTTTTTTTTTTTTGCCCCTTTTGGGTTCCGCCAATGCTATGGATTGTTCTAGATGATCTGGAAAATCAGTGAAGGAGGATCGAGTATCAAACCATATTAGAAAACAGGTAAACAGAGTAGTGATCAGATCAAATAATTCTTGAATGTAACAGGAGCTTTTCTTGGTCTCTGTTCTTAAACTCTCTATTCACCTTCTCTTTTTTTTTTTTTAAAGAAATTAATGATTGTGGCTGGAGCCTTGATTGTAGAGGACAGCGAAAGTGTACTAGGAAGACTTAGCAGAGTAGGCTGAGGTAGAATGAGCCGAAAACATCAGTATTAGTTGTCGCTGCAAATATGGGCCGGTGCTTCCCCTGTGCCTTGTTAACTTTTGTGTTTCGGATGTGTATATTTTCCTTCGGACGTGGGGGCACCATTAAGTTTCGAGCGGCTTTCGATAAATTTGAAGGACATCAAAGTAAAGGAAGTTTCAAATGCTTCAGTAGGCTTGCGTGAAACATCTTAAAAACGGAGGAATTGTTTTTCTTTGGGTTTCAGAGGGAAGAAGATCACTATTTTTCTGGTCTAATTGCTCACTTATGGTTGCCTTATGTGCTGAACCATATTCTTCCTTTAGAGTGAGATTCCTCTTATCTTGAACAAGTAAGATGGGGTGCTTCTTCTCCCGCTGAGGATTAGAGGAAAATTCACTTTTCAGTCAAACATCATATATATATTATTTATATGTACAAATATATAGACATAACTAAAAAAACCGAGTCATGAACGCTAAAGTTAACGACATCTATGTACATGCTATTCATGTTGACTCTTGCAAAGATGAGCTTCCATTTGTACGATAAGTGCCTTTCCCAAAATCGTTTGGAGCATAACTCTACTCATGATCAAACAACTTTTTGTATCGATTGCTGTAAATGTTCTATCAAATTGTTCATATATATATATATATAGCATATATTATATCAATTCAATATTTTATTCTTTTAATGACACATGCCAAATCTTATATGTGCCAATTTACGAAGAGATGAATACTCTAATCACTTGATTTTTGCTCTATCTTTCTTCTCACGGTGCCCTTTCTTCATTTGTTTTAGTTTGCCATGTATCAATCCTCTTTTGTGTATCGGCTTTTTCATCTTTCTCCATGAGATTTCTCTTGGTTCATATACACGGGCTGAATATATTCAATTGCTAATTAATATAACATAAAGACTCTACTATGTTAAACTTTTTTACAGCATATTACAGAAAATATTTACACACATTTATTTAGAATTAGCTTTACTAAAAATTGAAGTGTGATTTACTTAGTAATATCCATATAGTATCCGATACTTTAATAATAGAGTATTCCTTTAAAATTTGAAATGCCATTGCAGGTGTAATATCTTTCTAGTTATTTTACCATCATATATCATGGCTTTTGAAATAATTTCATCCCACATCATATTTTCAAAAATTTTCACAACACATCACGAAATTTCATTCCTTACAGTCACAAAAGAGTCAATTACGTACATTTTCGTTCATATGTTTGGATAACGTGTTAGTAATATCACGTTTCCAACAACCCAATAGGATAGAGCATCAAACAACTTAAACTGGTGGTTAAAGAGAGTGACCTCTTTAACAAAATCTCAAATTTCGATCATTCGAAGACACTATGTCAGAGGATGCTCTTTATTGGTTCACTTGCACAACTATGATCGAATTGACCTGTTTTGAATTATTGTAGGCTATCCTTGTGGACTGTAGACTTAATCGCGCTGAGAGCCGCTCTCTTTATTTTTATTTTTTAAAATCACCCTACCCCCGTATTTTAAGTTTCGGCTACAAGATATTAGTCTCGGAATATACTGGGCGGACAAGCCCCAAACTCTCATTACCACGCTTTAATCAACTACTCAAGTCCAACCGAGTTCGTATTTACAGCATGGAAAGACCAAACAACCTCAGGGAGGGGAAAAGAGAAAGGAAAACTAAGATGAAAGTAACGAGGCCCGGAGCATACGGACAAGATCAGTGAGCGAAACAAGCCCCACGAGTAAGCCGTCCGAGTTCACGATCCACAGTCTGTGCACATGCTTATCGACCGCCTTGTCCATCACCTCCCGGAGGGGAGTACTCTCTCTACATGTCACTTGCTCCCTCTGAGGGTCCCCGGAACCTGGCCATCCCCTGTGGATGGGAGATGCCGAGACCATCTTGGTTGGAGATGCAGAGACCATCTCTGTGAACTCAAGCGCACTCGCTGACAGCCACTGCCTTAGAGCAGAGAGGTGGCACCTCCTTATGTCTGTCGCCGAAAATGTGCCGATGAGTTTCCTGCCATTGCCCTGAGATCACAGATCAGATATTTAATATGCATGCAACACTCAGACTTGGCTCGGCTTGACTTCATTAATATGCATACAAGTTCCAATAAGCGCACACTCGATTCACTTTAACTGAACACACATGAAGCAGGTTAATTTCAATTATATTTCAACTGGAGGTGAGTGGGGTGCGCGGAGCATACATACATCTATGAGCTGACTGTGATCTTCCTCTAGCACGCCAGAAGCTACGATCGGGACCGCATTGAGCAGGGCAGCTTTCATGCACTTGATAGCCTCGATGACTCTCGTCCGATCAGTAATAGCAAACACATTGGGGTTCAGAGCTCCCGACTCCCGGACTGATAGGGAGGAGATGGCAGCCATCTCGGGACCATGCTGGTCCTTGAGGAACCGGAGAATGTCCATCTGGGTCATCATCCGGTAGCTCGTGGCTGACTCCACTAGTTCAACCCCTGAGACGTTCTCCATGTGGCTGTCCACCGGAACAAGGGCTCGGTGGATACCTTTGCTGAACACTTCCATGCAATCTAGGATGCTATACTCAGGGCAGCATGCAAATTCAAATAGTACAACAACCAGTTTAAATTAAATTAAGTAAATAATAAGTTCGAAGTGAAGCACTGAAATTTAAATTAAAATCAATGAAATCGTCAGTAAGTGTCACAACCTAGTATTGGGATTTAGAGTCCAGAGACTGAGCCCTTCAAGGCAGTGCCCAATGATGTTCGATACGGGGACAGCCATTTTCTGGTCGAGATCAGTTCCGTCGTCATCATTCATCTGATCGTCCCCGGCTATGTGGGCAAGGATATCGAGCATCGTGACCATCCCGATGTAGTGCTTCCTTATGGCCCCGGTGTGTTTGTCCGATTCCATTATCATGGACCCACCAGCCCCAATCCACTGCCCTGGAGGGGCCGCAACTGGGACAGCCACCACATGGTTGGCCACCAGAGCGTTCATGGTGTGCGAAAGAGAGGCCGTGTAAGGGACCTCCACGAGCCGCCGCGTGTTGGGAAGCAAGTCCTTAATCTTCTTGTCCCTCAGCCGCTGCTTCTCGCCACCCTGGGAGGGCGTTGGGGCGGTGGCTGAAGCGTCCGCCGTGCTTTGAGCTGTTGGTTGCTGTTGTTGCATTGTTTGGCCGTTCCACTGGTGCAGAACAGACGGGGGGGTTTTGGGGGGTTTTATGAGTATATGGTACGGGTCGAGGATAGTGTTAGATAAAGAACACCAAATTCTTCCTACCGAAAAAAAAAAAAAAAAAAAAATTTCTCGACGTGGCTGCAGGGCAGGGGAGCCACGGACGCCAGGGCACTGTCGAGACGACAAGTGGCGGATGTGCTTGGGGGGATAGGATTGAAAATTCCGATAAGTGACTGGGCATTGAATCGATGTGAAGAGAGAACCAAGTCCAATCCCTCTCGGCCTTGGGTATGGTCAGTAGATCAAATCCGAATAATTTTGTGAAAAGGAAAAGGAAAAGGAAAAGGAAAAGGAAAAGCTGTTCTGGGATTGCAGCAGGAGGAGGGGAAGTAAAATCAACATACCGATTACGATCACATAACATTTCCTATGGTGTGTTCACGAGCACACGACACAGATTCAAGGGGTGCTTATCAAGAAATTAACTTCATCATAAAACAAGTCGGTGCTTACGCAGAGCAAATTCTCTATCCCTCATCTCTAATTCGTAAAGGAGCGCACACGTTAGATTGATTCATCCTCTTTCGCTCTCTACCATATCAGCAGAAATTAAGTAAATTCTCTATTCTCTAGTTCATTTCAAATTACCGCAAGTAGAAAACCCAGACGACTTAGTCCTTCGATGTCTGTACTCTACGTCTCTCTTTATCTAGCTCATGGCTGCGGCTCAGTATCTGCAATCGGTCTACTCAAACGAATCCAGTTCGATGCAGCAAAAATAATCAAATCGCTGCTTGAAGGGCGATCTCTCTCTTTCTACCCTCTTAAGAATTTCTGCATGCCTCTCTCCTTCTCTAGCTAATGGTGGCTCAATATTTCACAACCCTTCTCCTCTAGGCGAATCAAATTCCATGCAGTCAAGGTTGTCAAGATCGCATACCTATCTAGGTTCGTAGCATCGAATCGAGAATGGCAAGATTTTATTTATAATGAACATAGAAATATAAATGTATACTTTCTTATGAATTTGCCATTTACAACTTTTACTTAACACTCAAAAATTAATCCCTATTCATATGATTTTGAATTTCGAAAATTACCAATCGCAAAAAGAGATTATAAGATAGCACAAATCATAATTCAAAAGTTTTCAAAATAAAAAACACAGTTTGCAAATCATAGTATCGTAATAAAAATAACAAATAAGAACAAAAAAAAAATGATATGTCATTTAAATCATTGTTAAGATCTTCGTCATCATTGTCGTCGTATGTCATCGAGTGGGCCTATCCTACCCATATGGGGTTTGCTCGACCTAAAATTACTCTAAAATCAACCAACAAAGCATTGGATAGGATCAGTTGGATCGTAACTATCTTACTATCCCTAATTAGATATCATAGACCCTCTTATCTTTCGGGTCTTTTGGTTGAGATCGGGATAGGTAGCGGGGTGCAAGATTGTAAAATCGCATTATCTTAAGGTTCAGCGAGACATCTTGACCACCTTGCCTGCAGCAAAAACAATCAAATCACTGCTCGCAGAGCTCTCTCTTTTCCACTACCAACCCAATTCTTTAGATGAATTAAGATCCATCCCCATCGTTTCGCTTTTGTTCGATTTTTCTCCCTTATCCTTTGGGATTCTCGATTTAATCCCTATGGTTTCAAAATATCTTCTTGCATATACTTTCCTAAAATCCAGCTGAGGAAACTAATTTTATTTTATTTTACAAACTACATTGTTGAACCTTGCTCCCACAAATTCAAATAAAAAAAACAAGAATATGTCTTATTAGATTGTTAGTTAATTAAGATTAATTATGTGGATTTTTATCTGATATAGCGTGCATAAAACGCAATAATATATACTCGGTGGTCCTTAATCTTATTTGTCTTAGGATCTCGATAGCTTGATTGGAAATCATATAGATAAGGGCTTGTCGGATAGTTTGGCGACTACTTTGCAATTCCTGGGTTGAAGTTGGGAGAAATTGGGGGTTTGTGCATAATGTGTAAGCAAACGGCTGTGTAAGGACTGTTCTGATTAGTCGGGAAGAGTTGGGGCGAAGATTGGGTTGTTTTCAAGCACAATTAGAATTTGTACCAGGCCCAGTTACCTTATGTAGGCCCAATGGACTTGGATCCCCAAGGCATCTAATCTTTGGGCCGACGAATTAGAAACCTAATTTCTCATATTTATGACTTGTTTGATTTCAAAGTAGAATTTTAAAATTCTACTTTAACTTAATTCTACCCATAACAAAACAAAATAACTTATACAAAGTCAAAGGATAGGTCCCATTTATACTGCTCTTTTTCCACAACAAAACAAAATAACTCATACAAAGTCAAAGGGTGAGTCCCATTTATACCACTCATTTTCAAAATCAAAATCTGATTTTAAAATTCTATTTTGAAACCAAACGCAGTATTAGATATTCTTGATTTCAATTAATGACATATATCACTGTACTACACTTATTTCTCGCATTTCGCGTTTTCTTTTTTATTCAAGTGATAAACAGATACTTTCATAAGCCATTAAATTAATGCAATGTCATGCCAATATATATAGGCACTAGTACGATCATACACTAATAATTTAATTGGATCACTTGTATGGAGGATTATGAAGGGACGAGCTTTCTCCCTCCCAATCTGAGCAAGCGAAAAGGAAGTATTATTATCCACTCAGCCCACTTCTAACATTTGTTGAGCTAAAGCAATATCTACTTTGCTTCCCCTTCGCGAGCTGTGGAAATAGAGATAAATGTTTGGAAAACTTTTGAGTAATTAAGCATTTAATTAGTTAAGAAAAAAAATACATATGGAGATGAAAGAAATGACAATGATGATAAAATATTTTGCGGGAGGAAAAGAATACCAATAAGTGAAAATAACTTATTTCATTAAGTTATAATTTTTCCTTGCTCATTAGTAAATTAGACCATTATCTTTCATCTATCTTATATAATTAACGTATAACGGATTTTTAAATGCTTAGTTAATTAAATTGTAATCTAACACAACCCTACCACTTAAATTTCCCACAAATTATAATCGACAAATTAAAGTGTTTGCCATACGTTTATTTGAAAATTTTGAAATTAAAATGAACATTTACAATAAAGAACAAGTAAAAAAGTATTCATAAGTACGTATTAAAATATTGTAATTCTTGTAATTGCCAAAAATTAAACAAGATATTAATTTTGAAATATTCCACGGAACGCTTTTTTTTTTTCCTAAAACAATACTAAATAAACGTTTATTTTATCTCTCGCAGCATTCTAGACGAAGTCTAAGGCATAGGAAATAGTTTGGCAACTGACTTGCAATTTATGCGAAATGAACACATGCAATGGCATGCCAATTTTATGCCAAACGAAAGAGTATTACTCTCTTTGCAAGCTGCCGCACCAATCAGATTAATTCACATGTACTGGTCAAATTTTCACTTGGACTTCCCCGGAATTAGATCACGAGAATGAGAAAGTATTTTCAGGAGCATTTTCATCAATTTGTGACACTTAGATTGCTCAATAACGTCCTTGGAAAACTAATACAGAGAGTAACACAATTAATCCGCCCAACAGCATCATGGACGTCTTTGTAAGCTCCGTAGAAACAAGCTCGACCAAAAGAATTTTATCATACGTTACGAAAACAAGTTCGATTGATCGAAGGAATGGAATCCACGTATGGCTCGGACGGGCAAAAGTCCCGTGAAAGACATAAATGCCGAAAATACTCCGTGGAATTTATAAGGTCCTCTCCATTCTCGTGATCCCATAAATTCAATCTCTGGACCAAACCAAGGACTGGTCCATCTCATTTAATTCTCGACGCAGCCCTTACTGAGTATAAAAAAAAGGTTGCCTTCCCTTTCGATTACTTTTTCTTCTACTGAGTCCGAGTCTCAACAATGGAATCACTCCTCTCACTCTTGCCGTTTGCCTTCATTTGCCTACTATTTCCTCCCGGTAACTCCTTCACGGTCATAATGTCCGATTCCGGGGGCCCCTCGGCCCTAGTGGATGCGCCGCAGAACAGACTCTCCACGGGCAACAATCTAATCCGGACGGACTCCCAGGAGCAGGAGGCTGTCTACGACATCATGAGGGCCACTGGCAACGAGTGGGCCACGGAGATCCCCGACGTGTGCCGGGGCCGGTGGCACGGGATCGAGTGCATGCCTGACAAGGATAATGTGTACCATATTGTCTCCCTCTCGTTCGGAGCATTGTCCGATGACACTGCGTTTCCGACTTGTGATCCGACCCGGTCGCACATCTCTTATTCCATCACCAAGCTACCACACCTTCGGACGTTGTTCTTTTACCGTTGTTTCACTTCCCATCCCCAGCCAATCCCTGCGTTCCTCGGGCAACTGGGGTCCTCGCTGCAGACTCTAGTGCTCAGGGAAAACGGGCACTTCGGTCCGATTCCTAGCGAACTCGGGAACCTGACCCGATTACGGGTCCTCGATCTCCACAAGAACAACCTGAACGGTTCGATTCCGATCTCTCTGAACCGAATTGCGGGTCTGAGGTCCCTAGACTTAAGCGGCAATAGACTGGACGGTTCAATACCCGGTTTTACCTTCCCTCTACTTACTGTCATCGACCTGAATCAGAACCTCCTCGCGGGTCCAATCCCCGACGAGGTGGGATCGTGTCGCTCCTTGATCAAGCTCGACTTCAGCCGCAACCGCCTAACGGGTGTGATACCCGACTCAATTGGCAACCTCACAGACCTAATCTTAATGGACCTGAGCCACAATCGACTGTTGGGCCAGATCCCGAGCTCAGTCCGCAACCTGGTGGCCCTCCAGGCGTTGATATTGAAAGGGAACCCAATGGGGCCCCAGATGGTCATACCCGATAGCGGATTCGATGGCCTGAAATCCTTGATGATCCTCGTCATGTCCGGTATGAACCTGCACGGGTCGATCCCGGAGGTCCTAGCTCGACTGGAGAGCCTAAGGGTGCTCCACCTCGACCGGAACCGCTTGAACGGGCCAATCCCGACCGCCTTCAAGAACCTAAAGAACCTTTCCGAGCTGAGATTGAATGACAATCTGCTCACCGGCCCAATTCCCTTCGGCAGAGAGGTGTTGTGGAGGATGAAGAGGAAACTCAGGCTTTACAACAATTCCGGGCTTTGCTTTGACTCGAGTAACGGGCTTGAAGATGACTGGACGGACAGCTATGGGCCGAGTATTGGGCTTTGTAAATCTATGGGCTCTGGGCCTGCAACAACAGTTCAACGTGTGTCTGAAAGCTATGGAGATGTTGGGCCCGGAAAAGAGTATCTCCCTTCATCATCTACTACGACCATTGCCAAGCGGTTGTTTTCTCTTGGGTTGATTCAATTCTCAGCATTTTTGTTGCTCAATTCAGTTTTGTTATAAGGAAGGATGCTTCTTGAGTAAGGGTCCATGTATATAATCTTTAATTATACGCGGTTTTCAATTTTACTAAGCATAATATTAATAGAGAAGATTAAGGAGCGATACGAGTGTTATTTCGATTTATTGCTCTGATACCATAAATAAATATAAAACGATAAATAATGGCTGAATTCCTCACTTGATTGGGTGAAGTGACTTTCGTTACAATATATAGTCGTGTACAATGTTCAATGTGTGGAAACTATCTATACATGACGAAAATACGTAATATGTACAGGGTAAGGTATAACGACACAAGATATGCTAAGATTTTGGATAATCTTCTCTATTAAATATAAACTGTTGTGGTTCTATTGATGTCTTTACTATAAAAATAAATAAAAATAAAAAGATCACATGGATTGAACTGAAAATCCTCTCGACTAGAACTTAAGCATAGGGTCGTTGTTTATACGAGTATGTAATCAATCATAGTGGACATAAACTAATTTAGCGTATACATTAAGGTGAACCTATCTTCCGGATTTAAATAATCTCCGAGTTGATTTCAACCTATTGTTAATAATATGTTTGAATTAAAATGCACTGTATTTGTCTATTTTGATCCCAAGAGCAAAGCATCCTCCAAATGAGTTTGGTGAGTGGTGTCGGTTGCGTGGCAGCTTCGATAATTCAAACCCATGAAACTGACCATTATTGGATTTAAAAAAAAATCCCTAAAGACTATATAATACCCAGCATAAACAGAGCAGCCTCGATTAGATGGGAAAACAGTGGATTAATCCAACCATCTCCTGACAAACAGTGTCAGAACAACCACTGACTGAATCAATCAAAGACCCCAAGAAATATAGGTTTGATTTTAAAGTTAAGTAGAATTGAATTTTGATTTTAATTGGGTTATAATGATTATATTGTTGAATTATGAGAAAAAGTATAATAGAGTAATAAATAGTTAAGAGAATTTAGTATTAAAAATTGAATTGAATGGTTAAAAAAAATTTTAAAAAAGAAAAAATAATAATTGTGTTGTTGATTTTTATTGTGTATTAAAGATTGAATCAATCACTGACTGAATCAATCAAAGACCCCAAGAAATATAAGTTTGATTTTAAAGTTAAGTAGAGTTGAATTTTGATTTTAATTGGATTATAATGATTATATTGTTGAATTATGAGAAAAAGTATAATAGAGTAATAAATAGTTAAGAGAATTTAGTATTAAAGATTGAATTAAATGGTTAAAAAAAATTTTTAAAAAGAAAAAGTAATAATTGTGTTGTTGATTTTTATTGTGTAGTGAGTAGAGTTAAAGTTAGAGTTAGAATTTTAATGGTGCGTTTGGTTTCAGAGTTAAAATAACTTTGATTTTGATCGTGGAAAATGACAAATGATTGTGTAGTGTGTTGAGTTAAAATTAAAATTAAAGTAAAAAATTTTGACTTAGAAAATGTGTATTTTTATTGTGTAGTGTATTGAGTTAAAGTTAAAGTTAAAATTTTTTACTTAGAAAATGTGTATATTGTCATTTTCCATAATCAAAATCAAAATCAAAATCAAAATTACTTTAACTCTCGAACCAAATACACCATAAATGGTGATGTAATTGGACTGTGTACATTTTTTTTTTGAGCTGAGTAATAAAACAAACGCATCTATTTACTTAGCAAAAAAAGAGTAATATAATAAACGCCATTTTTCTCATCAAATTTTTTTTTTTCATGACTTTTAACTTTGCTTAGGAATGAACAGAGACCGTCTTTGAACAGTATTCAATCAATGGAAATACCACAATATTAATGAATTTCCTTTACATGGAAAATTTTCGTAACAGTATTCAATCAAATCATTTACCGAAAGAGATTCCCCCGGCTAAGAAATTAGTGAATATTAATGCCGAAAGTCACGACTGAATATATATATATATATATATATATATCTCAAAATTTACTATACACTGTATTTTTCATACCTAGTTTAACAATTTACATCCATTTTTCACTTTTTGATAACCGCTACAATATTAATCAATACTAATTCAAATCGAGAATTCTCCTCATGTTGTAAAACATCATATATATATATATATATATATATATAGAAAATTTATTTTTTAATTGATAGATATAATGCCATCTAATTTACTGTATCTAGAAAGAAGAAATTCTCGAGGCTCTTTGTTGGTGCATGACCACTAACCAATATTGTTTGTTACATTAATTATTATTATATAATGATATAAAAATAAAATAGTCATAATAAGTTGCTATAATTATTTAATTAAATATTCTTGATTTTTTTCCTTCTACTAATAAAATATCTAATTAAATGGGGGAACTTATTAAATTACTGGTATTGGTGGTGAATAAAATAATCGATGGGGCTGGTCCCCTTCGGAGCAGTTTTCCCAATTTGATAGCAGCTCAGTCAGACCAGAGCAATGGAGACTTAGCTTAGCCCACACACTTTCTCTTCCTTCCCTTCCCCCTCCTCTGCAAAGCAGAGACATTCTTCTTCATCAGTTCTTCCCTTTTTCTGGGGTGGGGGTGGGGATTTCTTCTGTAGGCAGACAAAAGAGCCAAATGCTGAGCTTGAGTGAAGTGGCTTTCTCTTCCGAAAAAGCGTTACGTTTGGCATCTTATCATCATCGGTTGCAGCTGCTGACCCACCCAGACCCAACTAAAGTTGGAGAGAGAATCTAGAGAGAGAAAGCGAAACCCCTCCTCCCCCACAAAAAAGAGAGAGAGAGAGAGAGAGAGCGAGAGAGAGCTGCTTCAGGTCCGGCCGGAGCTGAAGCCGAAGCTGAAGTAGTAGCAGAAGCCAAGGAAGACAAACGGGACAGACAACCGGGTTTTGTTTGGTGGAGGACGTGCCGGTGTTCTGCCATGGCCTTCTGCTCCATGTTCTGCTGTGCGAAGGGTTTGGATCGGTGCGTCAATCTCAACTTTCCGTGCGCTTTTCATTCTGCGGAGACTCATTTCGGGCTTGTTTTACTGTGATGGATACCTTCGGACGTCTTAATGTTATGAGTCGTCTCAATATTTCGCAGATTTTGCTCCCATTCCTGGCTATTTTTTAGGTTCGTGTGAGAACTGTCTGCTTTAGATTTCTGGGCTGCTTCAGATTTCACGAGTAATGAGAATTGTCTTGTTGGCTCTCTGTTTGGTTGCTGGAAATTTCACTGGACAGAAACCTGACATTCTAGCTAGGAATATCTTGTTTATGAATTATCTTATATTTTGGTGGCTTCTGACGTTCTAACACTAATCCCACTGACACAATTTGGTGTTGTCCAGTTGGACATTACGTTGGACACCTTTCCGTAATATACAAATACCATTTCGTTATTATTAGTCTCTTGCGAATGGAAATACGACTAGGACATGATAACAAGAATTGCTAGTCCAATCTCTGAAAAGCTGATATTTGCTACGTAATTGTTGATTGGACAACTAAGCGGCGACTTTTATTTGATGACTAGATAACAAACAAAGTCCCTAGTAATTGTTCAAATTCAAGGGAATCAGAATTAACGTAGCTATGATATGGATTAAAAAAAGACTGAGCTCAGTGACCGTATTACCATTGTTTGACTTGATTGGCGAGGAACATAGAAGGTGATGAAATAAGGATAGTTTAATCTTCTACGAGTATGGATCTTTGGGTGCTTATTGCTTGATATGGTGGTCTAATCTGCAAAATATGTGATTTTGCTGAAGCGATAGAGGAAAGAAGCAGCCAACGTGGAGAATATTCTCACTGAAGGAACTGCATTCGGCTACAAATAATTTTAACTATGACAATAAGCTCGGAGAAGGGGGCTTTGGCAGCGTTTACTGGGGCCAACTATGGGATGGATCTCAAGTAATATACAGTGACTTTGCTCATGAGTTCCAATTGTGCTCATTGCTCGCTTTGTAGAACCAATTGATATTATTGTATAAAAGCATATTGCAAGTTTTCATTCTTCTTGTTGCATCGAGTTGCTTAGCTGTAGCTGACTGTTTACTATTGTCATATGACAGCAAACTTGTATGTGGGTCCTTGAATTTGGGGCTATTCGATTGATCATACAGTTTGTTGCAGTAGGATGAAGGACGACACTGTGAATCCCCAAAGATGACGCCATAATCGTTACTTCTTTCATTTCTAGGATGTGGGAATTAGCTGAAATGTGTTGTTTGGGCTTTTTGGTTGCTGATGGAAATCAGAAGTCGTTGGCCAAATTTGACTTGATGCGGATCGTATTTTGAAGGCAAAATTTGACTTTCGAGATATATGCTCGCAGCCTTGTTATTGGCCAATCACACATTTTTGCAAAAGTGCCCTGACAATTTTATTACGGTTTAACTTGATTCAAAGATCTGATCTCCATTTTTTATTCTTGCAATAGGCACATCAATTTCATAGCATATTTTTGCTAGGTTAAAGCTAATGGCATGCTCACATGGTACTTATGCACAGAGATAGTCTGTCACTTTCCAACGTTTTAGTCAAAGCTCAGCGCAAATGCAGATTTTTATGTAGAGACCTGTATCATTATGACTTGGGAAATATTTTTCTTTATTCTGATTTATTATGCAGATAGCTGTGAAGAGATTAAAGGTGTGGAGCAACAAAGCTGAGATGGAATTTGCTGTTGAAGTCGAGATACTCGCAAGAGTAAGGCATGATAACCTGTTGAGTCTTCGTGGCTATTGTGCAGAGGGGCAAGAGCGTCTTATAGTGTATGATTACATGCCGAATTTGAGTCTACTGTCCCATCTCCATGGGCAACACTCCTCAGAATCCCTGCTTGACTGGACTCGACGGATGAACATCATAATTGGTTCTGCAGAAGGGATCACGTGAGTATCTATATCCCTTCTCCAATAGTTTGCTTTTGTCATCTGCATATGAGGAAAGATACGGTTTTAACTAGTTCTGGAGACTGTTCCAGCTTTCTGGTTTTTTATGAAAATCCATTTATCCAGCTTTTGTTTGAAAATAAAAAATGATTTTCATGCTTTTCTGAAAATGTAAGTAACATGTCTCCTGAAATTCAACATCTAGCGAACTGCACGGTCTGTACGTTTCCAGAACCAGACTCTCTAATTCATTCCGCATATATTGCAGTAATTTGCACATGGAAATGATATAAGTCAGTCAAAGACTGGATAAGTTAATCTGTTTTCATGATTGGACTGAAAAAAAAAAAAAACTCCTCCATTTAGCTTTGTAATTTCTGGTTCTACAATTTGGGATCAAGTGGAGCAGTGTCACAGCATAAACAATGTATAAGTTTGAATTTTGTTTCTAGATAATTACTATTTATCAACACTAGCGTATTGATATCTTTGATCCAGCTATCTTCACCACCATGCAACCCCACACATAATCCACCGGGACATCAAAGCAAGCAACGTTCTTCTTGACTCTGAGTTCAGAGCTCGAGTTGCTGATTTTGGTTTTGCAAAATTCATTCCTGATGGAGCGACCCATGTGACCACAAGGGTTAAGGGCACACTGGGGTACTTGGCCCCAGAATATGCAATGCTTGGGAAGGCATCGGAGAGCTGTGACGTTTACAGCTTTGGAATCCTTCTGCTTGAGATCGCCAGCGGGAAGAAGCCCCTTGAGAAATTGAATGCCACCACAAAGCGTTCGATCACCGACTGGGCCCTGCCTCTGGCCTGCGAGAGGAAGTTCAATGAGGTGGCAGATCCAAGGCTGAATGGTAAGTGCGTGGAGGAAGAGCTCAAGAGGGTTGTGCTCGTGGCCTTGATCTGTGCCCAGAACCAGCCCGAGAAGAGGCCCACAATGCTCGAAGTTTTGGAGCTTCTAAAGGGAGAGTCGAAGGAGAAGCTCGCGGAGCTGGAGAGCAATGAGCTCTTCAAGAGTCCGAAAGCTGGGGAGTACAATGATGGGACTTCACTGGCCGAAGACAGCTCCGACTTCATGTCGGAAGAGAAGGATACGAAGGAGGAGGTGAAAGACGTTAAAGAGGAGATAACTTCAGAAAATGCACATGGTGTGTGAAGAAAATGGTGTACAAGAGACTAGATTTAGAACTTCGGGTTTTTGTTTTTGTTTTTCTTTGTTTCCTGGGTGATAAGATAGGGTTTTCATTAATCAAATCAAAGATTCAAGAAGAGGCCTTGTTCCTGTGGTTTATGATAGGGAAAGTGGCTGCTCCAATGATGTCATGTGTAAGGTGTCGTCTTTATTGAGTGAAGGTTGAGATTTGTGTGGTGTAATGTTTCTTCTACTCTTCCTCAGGTTCCATATCTTGGTTGGTTTTTTGTGAGAAGACAAGACATGCTCTTTTTTTTTTTTTTTCCCCCCTTCCCTTGCTCGGATAGGAAAAGACATACTTCAATTTTTAAGATTGTTTGCAGGTGTACGTTTGATAGTAAATCGGGGAGACTTGTACTGGCTCGGGTTCTGATAATACAAGGAGCTCCTCGCAGTCGGATTTGGGCAGAGTAGGCTCCTATCGAACGACTTGGTGCCCACGATGAGGCCCTCCAACTGTCGCGGCCCAGACTGAATGAACGGTCTTTGATCAGATGGTCTAGTAGCATATGATACAATACAAGATAGATTAGTGCGTTTGATTTTAGAGTCAAAAGTAATTTTAATTTTGATTGTGGAGAAAGACAAATGAGATGGAATTATAAATTTGACTTGAAAATATTATAAATTTGACTTGAAAAATGTGTATTTTTATTGTGTAGTGTATTGAGTTAAAGTTAAAGTTAAAATTTTTAATTTGAAAAATATATATTTTTATTATGTAATATATTAACTTAAAAAAAAATTAAAGTTAAAATTTTTTTATTGTGAATTCAAACTATGCGTTAATATCTATCGGACTGGATTCATGCTGCTTGCCTTGGGGCCTTGGACTAGGACTAGCCAGGACTAAGAACCGGCGAGGTACGCGTGTCAGGAGATGGAGCATCATCCTCCACAAAAATGTGATGACGTGGCAAACCACTGGGAACGCTGCTGATTGCGGGCGGATTGATCCCACCCCTTCCGATTTCGACGGGTTCTCCCTCTGCAGTTTGCGCTGCTCTTTTGACTCTTCTCATCGTCGTCCAGTTCCAGTCAGCTCAGCTCCGTTGCTGTTGCTGTCCGTCTCTTCATCTTCTCCTCCTCCTTCTTCCCCAAAATATCATCCAAATTCGTCCGACGGTTCATTATTACGAGTTCGGCTTCCTTCCCTGTGGGCTGATATCGGAGCTTCTTCCCCCGTCAGAGAGCTGCTGCTCGACTTTCCGATCGGTTTGTACCTCTTTCTCCTTCTCTGAGCTAAATTTATCGTGCAACGAAATCTTGCTCAGCCAAGATTTTGACTCAGCTCTTCGTATGAGTTCAAATTGAGGTGCTAAAGTTGGATATTTTCACTATCTGCTGAGCTTGGATTTTCGTTCTAGTTTAAGCGACTCTTTCCTGTGAAGGGCGATTTGCGAGTTTGGGTTGTTATCGTGGATGACTTGTATATACTTTGCCGTTCTCTCGTATGTGCATTTATGTGATGAGATTTGGCCGACTAGCTATTTTGGTGACGATATTTGGCTGTCTTTCACAAAGTAATGCTTTTAACTGTTCGATGAAATTTTCTCACCATTCTGTACCTCTCTATTATTCAGTCCCCACTGATATAATAATTATAAGTGTAGTTTTCTGCGTAATATTGGGATTGGATGACTACTGATTTGCTTGGCTTGGTTTGTCACTCATGGAATTTGATGTTCGTATCTCAAACGAGAAAGTATGGTCGAGCAGATTGGAGCGTTGACTGGTGAAGCTTATAATGCCATTTATCTCTCGCTACAGCATTTCTATCCTACAACAGACATGGCCGAGCAGATTGGAGCGTCTCCTCCTGTGACCCCCTTTAATTATGAGCTTGTGGAAGGAGATCCTGACAACCTCAAGACTGTGGATGCTACTCCAGTTCAGTTGGGTCCCTGGATTGACCCTGCAATGCTGAAACTGAAGCACAGGATAGGTCGAGGTCCGTTTGGAGATGTTTGGTTAGCCACTCATCATCAGTCTGCTGATGATTTTGATGAGTATCACGAAGTAGCTGTGAAGATGTTGCATCCATTGAAGGAAGAGAACATGCAGCTGCTGCTGGAGAAGTTTGAAGATTTATTTTTCAAGTGCCGGAAACTTCCTGGTGTTTGTTGGTTGCACGGTATCTCAACCATAAATGGAAAGGTGGTTTATATATATATATATATATATATATATATATATGCTCTCTTGGTGAAATGCGTTGCTTGAACCGGAATAGCTGCAATTCATTAATTAAAAAAAAAAAACTTATTTGTTTACCTTTTAATATTATTGGCAGCTCTGCATTGCCATGAAATTTTATGAGGGATCACTGGGTGACCAATTAGCACGTCTTAAAGGAGGCAAGCTTCAGCTGGCAGAAATCTTGAGGTAATCTCTGCAACATTTTTTCTGCTGGGATGAGTCACATCGGAATATTATTAGGCACAGTGTATGATTTGTTGGGTGCTATCTTCTGCAGGTATGGGGCTGAGATTGCTAGAGCAATTCTGGAGTTGCACTCCATAGGGGTTTTGGTTTTGAATCTAAAGCCTTCCAACCTGCTCCTCGATCAACACAATCAAGTCTCTCTGGGTGACTTTGGAATCCCATATTTACTTTTTGGGATTCCTCTCTCTGATCCGGACATGATTCTCCGCCTCGGAACTCCAAATTACATGGCTCCAGAACAGTGGGAACCTGAAATAAGAGGTCCAATATCCTACGAGACAGACTCATGGGGTTTTGGTTGTAGCATTGTGGAGTTGTTGTCTGGCATTCAACCTTGGTGTGGGAGGTCAAACGAAGAAATCTATCACTCAGTTGTGATCAAACAAGAATATCCACCTATACCAAGTGGCCTTCCTCCTGCTATTGAGAATGTTATTAGAGGTTGCTTTGAATATGACCTCCGGAACCGTCCTTCAATGAAAGATATCTTGCAGGCTTTTGAAAGGTATCTCGCTTTGCTTCTGGTTAAATTTCATCTTTTATTTGACTCCCCTAGAGATTCAGAGCAGAAAAATGAAGTAATTCTTTTTCCTTTTTTTTAACGATGATACGCAGCTCTAAGAATGCTGTTTACACTGATGGAGAATGGGTAGGCTTGGGGAGCAGATCTTTTACACAAAGGCCGAGTTCTGGATGCACTCCTTGGTTTCTTCTTAAGGACCATATTCAGGTCGGTGATGCAGTACATTCAAGAAGGCCACTTAATGCTAGGAGACCTCGAAATATAGATGTCCCTGAAGGATCTGTAGTGGGCCTACAGAATGATAGTGGGAGAGAGGGGTTTGCCTTGGTGAAAATTCCAGGAGTGCCTCATCCTCTAAAGGTGCAGATCTTCAATCTGGAGAGGGTCACATTTGGCTTTGCAGCAGGAGATTGGGTGCGGTTGAAGGAGGCCAGTGGAAACCATTCTTCTCTTGGTGTCTTGCATTCAATTCTCCGTGATGGAAGTGTAACAGTTGGGTTTGTTGGGCTTCCTACTCTGTGGAGAGGCCATTCATCTGAAATTCAAATGGCTGAAGCCCTTTACGTTGGGCAGTTCGTGAGAGTAAAGGAGGACGTGCTAAGTCCTCGGTTTGCATGGCCTCGTAAGAGCAGGGGAATATGGGCCACTGGGAGGATATCGCAGGTGCTACCAAATGGGTGCCTTCTTGTATCCTTCCCAGGGAGATTTGTGTTTGGGGATGAGCCAAACAGCTTCCTGGCAGACCCAGCCGAGGTGCAGCTCGTCTTGTTTAGCACTTGCCCTGGTGTAGGGAAGAAGTATGAACATGTGGAGGACTTCCACTGGGCCGTGAGGCCACTGGTGGTGGCTTTTGGGCTGTTCACCGCCATGAAGATCGGGTTTTCAGTACAGAAGAGCCTGTGTTCGAGGTTGAAGAAAGGCCAGAAGAACTCAATGAGAGGTGGTGGGCAGAATCAGGACAGCCAATCCGGTGGCAATAACGCAGCATGGCTTCCCCCACCGGTGGCAAACATGATATTTCGGGATGGTGCTAATGCTGCTACAGCTAGATAAGCTGTCATTATAGTCTTGATTTGCCACCAGAAACCTGTCGACATATAAATTGTATATATTTATCAGATACAATAGATGTCCTATATCAACAAGTAATACAATAAAAACATCAATTAGATTAGATGGTGTAGCCGTGCTATCCTTTTAATCCAGTAATGAATGCTATTGCAAATGGTCCATCTCGTCCCCCTAACCGTGATCGCATATGCTGAATGAATGGTGCGGTGAGATGGATGTTTCTTCCCTTCCTTGCTTGTAGGATGCAACTGGCAATGAGTCTAATGACAGGGAGCTTTGAGATCTTTTGGATCACTTTCCACTTGAATTCT
Source organism: Punica granatum (assembly GCF_007655135.1). Taxonomy (NCBI): domain Eukaryota; kingdom Viridiplantae; phylum Streptophyta; class Magnoliopsida; order Myrtales; family Lythraceae; genus Punica; species Punica granatum. Next base: position 710,326 of record NC_045127.1, on the reverse strand, counting down.
CAGCTGTCATTGCCCTGGTGTGCTTAACTTACAAGTGCTCCTCTAAATATGGTATAATCAAGTATACTTCAATGTAATGTAATCTCGATATATTTCGGACATCGGCAAGCCCTTCATCATTGGTCGCTTGCCCTTCATCATTGGTCGCTTTTCACTGGGCTGCGACATGTTTTCTTAAACTATATTTCCTTTGGGAAAGGGAAAAAAAAAGAAAAAGGAAAAGAATCTAACTATCTTTCCATTGCAAAAGGCCGATTTGATCGAAAGATGGTGTAGCGTAATGGCGCATATTCTCACTTATTAAATTAGAGGTCGCAAGTTCAATATCCAGTGGAATTACTCGTATATTTTTATTAGTTATTTATGATTTCTCCTTTATTATACTAAGTCTTGGTTCTCATTTGATCAACCGAGTCCACAGCCTCAGGCTCGAATCAGGCATGGGCCCAAAGTCAGTAACATGTGAGCTTAAAGCCCGGATCGCCGGTCCAGAGTTTCATCTCAATCTGACGCCCTTTTTTGCCTTTCCTTCCCATGTTGGTCCTGGTCGGGCTATTAGCCGAGGTCGCACGCTGAGGTGGGGGGGACCCACTCTGCAGTGTGCGGTCCTACGTGGATGGGCCTCGCATGATATATGTTGGTATGCGCCTGGCCGGAAGACATGTTCCCCACGTGCTTTAGCCACCACTTGGAATGCACCTCCTCCTCCAAAAGCCATCCATCCTCATCTGTCCTCGGCTCCACTCCATCCATTTGCGTACACATTTATATATATTTATATGGTATATATGGTATATAACCTCACACGGTGGCGGAGTGGATGATGAAAGGAAGAAGGAAAATCGGAAGAACAAGCAAACCCTAGCCTTGCCCCGAAGAAATCTCAATCCCGATTCCATTTCTATCAGATCCCAAGTCAGAGAGAGAAAGAGAGAGACAACCCCTTGATCGCCGGTCGTAATTTATCTGTTGCGTCGCTGGTATTTATCTGTTCTTCCGACGGATAAAAGAGTTTTCGGAGTTTTACAGGAAGGACGAAAGAGGGGGGAGAGAGAGAGAGAGAGAGACGCAGAGATAAGAGATCAGAGGGGATTTAAATTGGAAACGAGTACGACGGAGCTAGGGTTTTTGAATCATGTCTGCAGTAGTCTGTGGTAGCAAGAGATCCTACTTTGAAGATCAACACCCCTCGACCGCTTCCCCTATCCCCATCACTAAAAAGCTCCGCCGTTGCTCCCCTCCTCCCGGTTCTGCCGCCCCAGGGAGTTTCCCGGCCCCGTCTCTTCTCGACCGCCTCTCCGCCCTTTTCCCACATATGGAGGCTCAGGTGAACACCGTCCCCTCGCTCTCTTTCTTATTGGAATTAGTTATCATCACTGATTGATTGAGATGTTGTGTTGTTTCGCCCTATCTTTATTGAGTTGTAGAACTGGAATTTCCTGCTTTGCCACCTGATCAAATTTTGTTGAATGGATGCATCTGACTGCTTTTTATTTGAATGGGTTGATGGGGAAAAAAATTTAAAAGAAACTGTAAATGAGGAGTCTCTGTCTGAGGCATACTATGTCTTCTTGCCCAGAACATATGTTAGGTGAATCATGGTCACTGAAATTCTATCTAGAATGCTATGCCATGATAATACGCCCGAGTGGCTCATTGGGACGATTCAAAAGTGCTTGCTTTGGTACCATTGTAGCGTAATCGTTCAGTTTGAAATACAATTTTATGAGAAAATCCAGCCTGGAAATTATTACCGCATTGAACATGAGTGAAATGTATATATAATTGAACCGTCTATGCAACTTCCTCAGGTTCTTGAGAGAGCGTTAGAAGCATGTGGCAATGACATAGATGCTGCAATCAAGAGCCTTCACGAGCTGTGCCTGGGATCTGCAGAGGAGAATCATGCCCCTGCTGAAGAATCCGTTTCTAATGTTGAGCAAGGTATGCTCAAATGGATTGCTCCCTTACGTTTTGTCTGAGGAAGATTATTACATTTTTTCTTTAATTTATTTTGATTTGTCCTGACCAATGTGGACCATCTGTGTACCGTGTCCTTGCAGTACCTGTTGCTGATAACGGAAGTGGCTTGGCTCCTGAAGATCCATTGGCTCCGAATAATATTCCTGCTGATGGTCCAGAATGGGTGGAATTGTTTGTGAAGGAGATGATGAGTGCCACTAGCCTCGATGATGCCAGAGCGCGTGCAGCGAGAGCTCTCGAGGTCTTTGAGCATTCTGTCAGCAGGAGAGCTGGTGCACAGGCAGTGGAAAATTCACAACAGGTGTATAATAGATGCGATGTTTGTGCAAATGGTGAAAATTTACTGGGAGCTCTTTTTCCAATTTTGATATTTTGAGTTAGTGTTCTATGATCAGAGAGCTAATGCTCCCATAGTTTATTTATTCTGTTGATTGACCGCCGCCAGCTACTCACCATGTCACAACAGTTTACTGGCATCTAACTGGTTGTTTTTTTTATTTCATTGATTATTACCAGGAAACCATCATGCTGAAGCAGCAAATCGAGGCATTGATGCGAGAGAACAGCATTCTAAAACGGGCTGTTGCTATTCAGCATGAGCGTCAGAAAGAGTGCGAGGATAAGAATCGGGAACTGCAGCAGTTGAGGCAGCTAGTTTCTCAGTATCAGGAGCAGCTGAGGATGCTCGAGGTATGGAAGAGAAAACTGTTATTAACTATTGCCATGCTGCTTATGAATGTTTGGGTGAATATTTTTATTTTGGATGGAAGTGGTAGCTCATAATTTGAAACTATGACTGCTTGTTCGGATTTGGATCTTAATCTTGCTGTCTTGTTTTTACCTTCAGGTGAACAACTATGCTTTGACGATGCATCTGAAACAGGCTCAGCAGAGCAACTCCATTCCTGGGCGCTTCAATCCCGATGTTTTCTGATTGTGATATCAGGAACATTCGCATGGAAAAGCATCGATTCAACCTCACTAGTAGTAAGGAAAGATGAGGGACTGTGGGGGATTCGACAAAGAGACCCTCCTATTGGGCTCGCCTTGTTCGCCTTCTACCCCCCTCATTGGGGATTGATGGTTTATAGATATTGTATGCCTTTTGCTTGTGATAGAATAAAGAAATGTATGTTTCTTATGGATAGACATTTGCAAGTCCAAAGAGTAAATGGATGACTTCAGGTTGGTATCAGTTTTGCACATGCAAGTAGTGTAATCATATTCGGCGTGTCTAATATGGTTCCATGGGATTAATTCTCTTCATCCCTTTCGCTAGATACCGCATAAAACCTCACCAATATATTCGAGATGGACTTCGTGATCTCAGAGGCTCAATCCTATCTATATCTGCCCCTGCCCCTAGTCACTAGCTTGGGGTCCATGTTCCAAAGAATTATATTACAATTGAAAGATATATCTAGCCTCTTTGAATTCCAATCAAGATGGAATAGAAACTGTTTCTTTTTACCTCTCTAGAGTCCATTTGATTCTTAAAAATCCTAATAACAAGATGTTTCTCGTAAATTCTTCGTTGTCGGTAAATTTTCGTAAATTTCATCTATTGTTTAATTTTTAATTCCCTAGAGTGATTCTAAAAATCCTAATGACGAATATATTTTTGGTACATTTCTTTGTTGTTGGTGAAGTTTCGTAAATTCTTTGATGGTAGATAAAGTTTATTCATTGAGAATTCAGTTTGCCGATTAGTCATGTTATGGTAGATGATGGGAGTACATAAATTTGGTGATAAGAAAACGTGACAAAATTGCAACTGCAGACACGAAGTCGCATAACACATTCGATCACCGCCTCTCTTTTATGCTCCCACCTTTCTTACCTTGCCTTTCCGCCACACAACTTACGTAAAACCGTCCTTTCCACTTTTGCCCCTAGAGAAACCAGGAAATTCCCATTTCCTTCGCCATCGTCGTCGGCTCTCGGTCTCCCTCCCCCTCGCAGGCATCCGGCTATGGCCGCAAACACATGAACGCTGCCACTACCTAGGAGGTGTAGCTTCTGGAAGTTCGTCGATATGGCCATTCCCTCCTCGTCTTCTTCACTCCTTCCTTCTTCCCACCCGCTTGTCCCGTCAATTTACCCTCCATTATCTTCCTCCTCGTCTACTTCTTCCTCTTCCGTACTGTTCCCTGGTGGCCCCAACCTCAGGAGCTGCCACAAGCTCTCCGTCTCCTTACCTCTCCAGTACTCGCATAGAAACGGTAAGTCCTCCTCCTCGAGGCGTTTCGGAACGGTGGTCGTCAGAGCTTCCGGGGACTACTATGCCACTCTCGGCGTCCCCAAGTCCGCCAGCAGTAAGGAGATAAAGGCGGCTTACAGAAGGTTAGCTCGTCAGGTACGTACTGAGAGCTCTCTCCTCAACCTCAATTTTACGATTGACAAATTTGATGGGTTTATTATGAGCTTCTCATCACGCATTTGGGCTCATCATCTTATTAATAAGAGAAATTTCAAATTAATCGTGAAGTTATCCGGTCAGTAAATGAATAGCTGTGATCGCATTTGCATTTCAGTACTTTTGATTTTCAATGAGCGCATGATGAGGACGATGGAGGAAATAGCTAATAGCTTCGCATTGCTCGAGACTAGAGATATTCTGAGTGCTCTTTTCCCATGAACTCACATCTCTATAGATTTCTGGAGAATTCAGTGTTGATAGGGCACGAAGCTCGGCATGCTTGGTTATGAAAGTACATTGAACCCTTGTGAGGTTCTTCGGTGGTGTGTGGATTGTACCTATTGGCGTAATATCTACCTACTCGGAGTGGGCCTGCATATTTGAGTTGCCGTCTAGTAATAATTTGTATATGCTAAGTGTTTAGTGACTATAGATGTGTACCCTATGATGTGTTGTGCTCGAAATTGCTAGTGATTACAGCCTTGTTTTGCAGTCATGCTCGTTGGTATTCATTGCCTTTAGTTGAATGTGTCTCTCTATTCATGTATTGGAGCAAATGATGCATTCTCACTTCTGTCCGTTCCTTATTCTTAAGTACCACCCCGATGTAAACAAACAACCTGGAGCAACTGAAAAGTTTAAGGAGATCAGTGCTGCATATGAGGTATGCATCAAAAAAGTAGTACTCTGTCTCAATTTTTAATGCCTTGTTGAGGTATTTCTTGAGCTTACTTTCTAATAAGCGCCTCGTAGAATCCTCTAATTAGGTGGTCACTGTTGATGCCAATGAGGCTTTCTCTGGAAGGTATATCTTTTTTTTTTATCTTGTTCTTGAAATTCTTGGGGTGAATTCAGGTGCTATCTGATGATAAAAAGCGGGCTCTATATGATCAATATGGTGAAGCCGGAGTCAAGAGTACTGTTGGTGGAGCATCAAGTGCTTATACGGTACCGTACACATGCATCCAACCTTTTAGTATATAAGTAATATAACTGCTTCAATTCCATAATACGTATACCGTCTGTCTTATTATTTTTAGACACTTCGCAGACAAATCCTTTTGATTTATTTGAAACATTCTTTGGGCCGAGTATGGGCGGTTTTCCTGGGATGGACACAACTGGGTTTAGGACACGGCGTCGTAGTACTGTTACAAAGGGAGAAGATCTACGGTGAGCCCTGTGTAAAATTTTCCTTTTTTCAGTCAGTACTTAAACTACCCGTGCACTCGCTGCTAGAAATCCATACCCTAAAGTTCTTTTTGGGTATGGATTTGTCCCTGACTTGGTTATGGTAATTTTTCACCAAGGTTTGGTCGAAGTAATTTTTCACCAAAGTATACTTTGTATTGTCTTTTATGCTGGGATTGACAGGTTTGGATAATGCTCAATGAAATAGTTCTTCTGTGCTCAGTTGCAACAAAAAGTATCAAGTTTGCTTGATGTGTTGGTGTATTATTTGTTTTTGGCTGTTTTGATTCTGTATCAATAGTTCTTGAAGCTATTTTATTGCTTTCTTGTTAATGACTTGATTGCATCTCTTGTTTCTGGCGGTATAAGAACTCATGTTGTGTTTACCCATCTTCTATATTTATTCCTAATATTGTCTTCAGAAATAGCTCTATAAATTTAGAATAGTTAGAGTTGACTCACGGTTCCAAAGTTTTTCAGATATGACATGACTCTAGAGTTTTCTGAGGCTATATTTGGATCGGAAAAAGAATTTGAGCTCTCCCATTTGGAAACCTGTCAAATCTGCTCTGGTACTGGAGCTAAAATTGGCTCCAAGATGAGGATTTGCTCAACATGTGGAGGCCGAGGACAGGTTATGCGTACAGAGCAGACTCCCTTTGGCATGTTTTCCCAGGTACTGAAAATTATTATACTGCAGTTCTGATGATGAAATCCTTCCCCCCCCCCCCCCGGCGGGGCTCTTCCTTTTAGGATAAAGTAGTGGGTTTGCATCATAGACCTTGCATCATGAAAACAATAGTCTTTGGGATGATCTGATATTTATGTTCTTCTATAAAGCTGCTACTGTTACCTTGTTATCATTTGATATCAGCTTTCATTTTGAAGGCACTCAAGTGTCAGTGGTGGTGCTTTCTTTTATGGTAGGTTTCTGTTTGCCCAACCTGTGGTGGAGATGGTGAGGTGATATCAGAATACTGTCGAAAATGCTCTGGTGAAGGGCGTGTCCGTGTTAAGAAGGACATAAAAGTCAAAATTCCTCCAGGAGTCAGCAAAGGAAGTATTCTCCGGGTTGCTGGAGAAGGTGATGCGGGACCAAGAGGGTATACAAAGTTACAAACTGCTTTAATAGTTTTCACTGATGAATAAGTGTCCATGAATTTTAGAAGTCCTATCTTTACACAAAATGACATGTTTTATGTTTATATGTTAAATTTTTTTTTGCAGAGGTCCTCCCGGCGATCTTTATGTATATCTTGATGTTGTAGAGATACCCGAGATACAAAGAGATGGCATAAATCTCAGTTCAACAGTCTCTGTTAGTTATCTTGATGCAATATTAGGAACTGTTCTAAAGGTAATATCTTCGTCCATATTATGTGCTCTATATCAACAGTGGAGTTCAATGTATTTGACTCAATTAATTTTGTCCATTGCCGTAACCACTTGAAGCAACACTAATTATCAAATTGAAAAATAAAATTTGCACCACGAACCAAAAATCTCTATGAGCTCTTGTCCTTGGAATTGGCTTTTGATCGTGAACTGCTTGTGAAACTAATTATAATGGTATAAGAGTTTGAAACAGATAATGATCATCTAATGCAACCAACCTTAGATGCATAGCCTGATTATATTCTTCTTTTTGCAGTATTTGATTGCAAAGCTAAATACTGAACTGTCAATTGGGTAAAAATAAAGAACTTGTCTCATATGCCCGAGAAACGCAAAAAAAAATCGGGTGGGCTGCATGTAATATAATGATGATACCTATGATTCGTGGATAATATTTCTTATGTTAATAATAGGTGAAAACTGTTGAAGGAACGACTGACCTTCAAGTTCCCGCCGGTACACAACCTGGGGATGTGCTTGTACTGGCTAAAAAAGGTGCACCAAAACTGAATAAGCCATCGATACGTGGGGACCACTTATTCACGATTAAAGTTACCATCCCGAAACGTGTAAGGTAAACGGTGTTTGGGATTGCTTATGTTCTGCCGCATCTTGTTTTGGTCTCAGCAATTTCTAATCAGCCCTTTGGTTTGTGCACTGTGAGCTGCTGCTATATCCTATAATTCGGTCCCATGGACTTATGTTGTAGAGACTTATGGAGCTCTCTCAACTGCACTTTTATAATCACATATGAAGTATGTTTCACAAGATTTGTAGTTGACTTTTCTCACTACTGACTTGTGCAGCACAAATGAACGGGAATTGCTTGAAGAATTAGCCGTGTTAAGTGGTTCTAGTAGCAGCAGATCGCGAATTAGGCCTAGATCTCAACCAACTAATAAAGGTCTGCTTCTTATTTTATCCTTTGTTTTTCTTAATTTGCTATTTCTGTCTTTAGCTTTTTGAGTACTAATAACAAAACTTGCTTCTATACAGCATTGTTTTTTAACTGCGTTTCTCATCTTATATAGACCTTACCTGCATATGTGAAATAATTAACTGTTTGCAAATGATTTAATTTGGAAATTATTGCTTTTTTCCAAAAAGTATTATAAAACCTCTTGGACCTTCGTTAGTCATTGTCCTTGCAATTGTCGTGCAGCCACAACTATAGGGACTCCATTGGAAGCTGATGTGGAGAAAACTGAAGAAGAATCAGAGACCCAGAGCGATGATTGGTTGAAAAAGTTGACCAATTTTGCCGGGTAATATTTCTTTTTCTTATCCATTTTACAGTTGCAACATTTTATTCTTCCTCTGTTTAGTTCATGTTAAAATTTTGAACATGGCTAATACATGGAAGGACCACAGTTGCTCCTGAAATGACAGCAAATGGTTAGTTTATCCTTGTAAGCAATGAAATTATTTATATAAAAGTGATTTGATAGAAACTGATAATTTTTGGAAATATTATCTCACCCTTGAGAAATTGGGTGTTGAGGTCGCTGATACAGGGTGGCTCATGGAATTATGTCCATTAGGAAATAGTTGTACGCTTTCGTAATTCTTCTTCTTCTTCTTCTTCTTCACAAAACATGGGTGGATCATGAACTTTGCAGGTCTGTTGCAAATGGAGCTCTCAAATGGATAAAAGACAACCTGTAGTTTTGAATCTTCCTCTAGATGAAGCTTAATCCTCAGCTATACCTGTCTTTTGCATCCATAGTTGCGGCCGGGAATTCTTCTGGCCTTACCCTTGAAGTGGCTCCTGAAAGAGATTAACCATTCATCTGGTCGACCTTTTAGTTTTCAGCAAAGGACAAATGATTATGAGGTGCAAAAGCTAGCAGGTATTCTTTCATTATTTCTTTGCTGGTGTAAATTCTAGTGATTTGTCTGTCAGGCGATAAAAAGAAGATTTGCTTCAGCAGAGTGTACCGAATATTTGATTCGAGAAAGGGGTGGGATGGATAAAGTGTACTGAATATACCGAACACGCATGATATGTTGGCGTTGCAAATTGATGAGATTTACTTCGCACATGTTATGCAGGAGAGGAGATTTTTCGTGTTCTATTTTCTGGTTCTTCTTGGTGAATTACTCTGTTGCTGTGCAGAACAGAATTATAGTAGTAAGACGTGTTCTCGTCTTTAATAAATTGATTGGATAACCAAATCGATTGAATGGGTCTAATCCTTCGATGAGATCTCAAATGCCGTGTTTGGTTTGAGGAATTTAATTTTCTTTTGGATCAGTTCGTAATGGGATCACTTGTTTCGGTGAACATTTTCCCCCCTCCTTTTATTCCCTGTATAAAATATTTCATTTACTTGAATTGGACTCAGTTCTGTAAACAAACCCCAAAAGGCACGCAGGGTCCCTCTTTTGAGTATTTATTTAGAGTGAAGATTAAAGCTACTTGCATTCGAAATTTCCAAATAGAATCTGTTTCCGATATCAAGATGGGATTTTATGCTTAATATTTACACCGTTTATAAATATACCTAAATTCTTTCAGAAACTTATTTGAGATTGTACACTCGCGGCCCATTCTCCCATTCACTCGTGGCCAGTATTCCAGCTCCATATTGAATGGAAGTGGTCGGGAGAGCCCGTGCTCATTGTCCCTAGCCGACGCAAGGTCTGCAACCCGGGCAACATCATATTGCCAAAGGGAACTGTGACCATTTTTCTCATCAAATTGAATTGGCTTGTTCTTCAAAACGATAAGCAAGACACCCATGAATGACGCATGTAAAGTAAGAAAGAGATAGTTGTTCAGTGAAACACTTGGTTTTGTATTACTAATTCAATATTTTCTCGTTATATGAACGGGAGATAATCGAAGAAGACTATTCTTGAGTCTTCTTTCCGGCCAGGGAGCTTCTCAAAGGACCGGCCAATGGCCTGCATACCCACTTACAGCGCCGTCTCAATGGCCGCCTGGGCTTGGATCCAATCAGTAGCCAAGACATTGAGCAAGTATTGGAGCAGCACATAACCCGCATCTACAATTGTATGATTCATCAGGGGCACGTGACGCGTTTTCTCCATACGGGCCGATCTGGAGATTACGGAGATTATTAGAGTGTTTTTGATTAGCAGACTATTCAACCCTCGCCTCGATCTATTGGAACACGTTCAAGGAGGAATTGCCGCTGCTGCGGTGCGGCAAAGGAGCGCATGGAGGGAGAGGTAGTGGTGACACGCCGATAAGGATGCCCAGCTGCATCCATGTATTTTACAACTCGCTTACCGTCTGTTGGCTAGACACAAATCATCGGACATGCCCCCTTGTGCCGTCCACAGCTGATTAAATTTATTTAATTTGGAATAGGAATATGAACTAATCAGGAAGGAAGGACAATCCGAAATATATACTGGCTAATCGATGCAGTTAGAAAGTCAAAATCTTTCCCTTCCCCTTTCTTTTGGGCAGAAATAAAGTGTACTTACAGTCGATATCTTCGAACGGATGAAGGAGGTGCAATCTTATGATTTTTTGTTATGGTTGATTTATTTAATTATACCAATCTAAGATTAAATTTTATAAAAGTTTTCATACAAAACAAAATGACTTAAAATAATTTTACATGTATAGCGTTTATTACGTGTTCTCGCTATAATTACACAAAGTTAATATATATATTAAATAATATAAATAAAATTAAACATATCTTGTTAAAGTTAAGTTGAAAAAAATTCTAATATGACTCCGTGTCATCGTGATACACTTAGTATTTTTGTTCAAATATTTAATATTTTAGTTAAAGTGTTTGATACTTTTACTATTTGTGATGGATTATACAAAATAATAAATACTTCAACCGTAATATTAAAGACTTAAAATAAAAGTAAAAGTAAAAAAATATTTGTATTAATCATGATTATTAAAAATATAAAAACTCGAATTCAGATACTAAATACTTATATTAAAAATACTAAAAGTGTCATTGCGAGACAAAAACATGTTAGCTTGAGTATGTTAAGGTACAATTTGAAAGATGCGGGGGGCGCCCGCATTTGATCTGAAGTGAGAAGCAGAGTCTCTATCATTAAGAATTTGCATCTTAAAGTCCCCGGCTGTCCTTATAGTTCAATTTTGAATGAATCGTTGTAGAATTTTCATTGTATCGTTTTATGTGGGTTGGTCTTGTGACTGTTTGTTGGATAAGTGTATTGGGAACTCTTTTTTTTAATTGCGAAATGATATCATCACTTATCCAAAAAAAAATTGAAAGATGAAAGATAATAAGTACGGTCTTTATAGATTTTATACGATTGGTATAAAAACACTGTTATTATATTAAAATATAATGATCGAATATATTTTTTTTATCTTTAATCTTTAGCGTGTTTTTGTCATTTTTGTCCTAAATTTTTTTTTTTTGCTGCTTTAGCCTGGCTGGCAGTCCATTTTTCTGTTTAAAAACACATTTTTTATTCATAAATTAATTTTTAATAAATATTATTTTCAGAAATATTAACAAAATTAGAAAAGAACTTGGGATGTAGGGGAATGGAGGAGCCGAGGAGAGGGAGAGGGAGGAGGGGGTCAGTACTCAGTAGAGTTCTTGTCGGCGACTATCGCCACCACCATCACTCAATCGGGGTCATTGACGGCCTCGGCCGATGAGACCATTGCCTTGGTCTCCCACCACCCCCTCCTGTTCCCGATTTCAATGTTCCCCTATTCCTTTTTTCTAATATATTTTTGTGACTTTTTAAAATTTGAAGACTATATTAATTTTAAAAATATATTTGGACGGTAAATGAGTTTTTGGTAAAAAATTGGATGGTCAGACCATAAGTATTTTTTCTTACAAAATAAAAGAGAATTTTAGGACAGTAAGATATTCGGAAGTAAACAAAAATCTAAAACGAAAACGAATAAAGCTCGAAAGACGGCTTTGTTTGATTTATGAATAATAATCTAATTTTACTCAACTAAATTCTACTCTTTCCTAAATTTAATAATATAATATTATTATTTTTGTCTTTTTTTAATAATACATTTACACTCATAGTTTTTACTAATTATTTTTACACTTTCATTCAATAATACTTTTTTACTCATATTTTTTCTTAATCATTATTAAAATCAATTTTTTAATAATAAATCATTTATCTACTTTTTATCTATATATATAGATATATACATATATATATATATATATATTATCAATAATCAATATATTTATCAACATTTACAATTGTAATTTAAAATCAAGTTAAGTTGGATAATTTGTCCAACCCGAAAATCAAACTAAAGCTGAACTTTCATTAATATATATATATACATACACGAACACAAAGAAAATATATATACACGAAAGAACTGGAAAAAAGAAGGAAAACAAAAAAACAAAAAAAGAAGCTGCAGAAATCTCTTCGTGAGCTTCTGCTGCTCAAAGTGAAAAAGAATCTAATCTGTTTTTCCCTCTCCATCATCTCTTTCTTTCCGAACTCCCGATTACCGGAGACATCCCGATCACGACTTGACGAAACCCTAACCCCTTTCTCTCAATTTCGTCTCAGTCAAAACCCTAGCCCTAGACGATCGTGCTGCTTCCCTAGAATCAGCGAAAATGGTGTTGGCCGAGTTAGGAGGGAGAATCTCCCGCGCGATACAGCAGATGAGCGATGCCACAATCATCGACGAGAAGGTCCTCAATGAGTGCCTCAACGAGATCACCCGCGCCCTCCTCAGCGCCGATGTGCAGTTCCAGCTCGTCCGCGATATGCAGAAAAACATCAAGGCCATCGTCAATCTTGAGGATCTCGCTGCCGGCCACAACAAGCGCAAGATTATCCAGCGAGTGCGTTTTCTTCATCATGTTTCCGGTTGGCTGATTGATTGCTGAAATCTGTTTTCTGTTTCAGTTGGATATTCTTTTCATCTTGTTTCCGGTTGACTGGTCATGCAATGAGTCAGATAGTTGAAATTGCTTAAAATTTCTGGACTTTTTTGTTGTTCTCTTGTAAATATTTGCGCTCTATGTAAATATGTAGCTAGTCATCTACAGCGAGGCTGGAAAGTCGTTCTAGAGTTCTTGGAACATTTTATTGTTATTGTTGCTTTGTGTCGGTCGGGAGTAGAGATATGAAAAAGTAGTTGCTGCATATTGCTCTTCTTCTGCTACGTCTTCCATGTGGTAGTTATATTTGGTACTGTCATATAAGAAGTTATCATTTGGTCTTAGGCTATATTCAATGAGCTTTGCAAGATGTTGGATCCCGGGAAGCCTTCTTTTACTCCAAAAAAGGGAAAACCGAGCATCATCATGTTTGTTGGTTTACAAGGTACAACTGTAGCCTTTAACCTGTTTCCTGATAGAGCATTTTCCCCCCCTTTCTCTTGAAGAAACTGTTTTTTTTTTTTTTTTTGCGATTGTGGAAACTTCAGGGTCTGGTAAGACTACAACATGTACCAAGTATGCATATTATCATCAGAAGAAAGGATGGAAGCCAGCCCTTGTTTGTGCTGATACTTTCAGAGCTGGTGCTTTTGATCAGTTAAAGCAGAACGCCACCAAAGCTAAAATTCCATTCTATGGAAGGTAAGAGGTCTTGACTTCAGATTTTGTGATCTTCAATGGCAAAATTCATTATTCTGTGCCCGGTTGAATTTTTTTTTTTTGGATTAATAGTTATACAGAATCAGATCCCGTAAAAATTGCTGTAGAAGGTGTGGAGACATTCAAGAAGGAAAACTGTGACCTCATTATAGTGGATACTAGTGGGCGTCATAAACAGGAGGCTTCCCTTTTCGAAGAAATGCGGCAAGTTTCTGAAGCAACGGTACTATTTTGGTATTAATGATTTTCTTATCACATCATGGGATGCTAGTTTCTAAATCTAATATGCTTTTGGCGTTTCTTGTGCAGAAACCAGATCTTGTAATATTTGTTATGGATAGTAGTATCGGGCAAGCTGCATTTGATCAAGCCCAGGCATTCAAGCAGAGTGTTCCTGTTGGAGCTGTTATTGTTACAAAAATGGATGGTCATGCAAAGGGAGGTGGTGCTCTTAGCGCGTAAGTATTATTGACATGATTTTGCTTGTCGATCAGTATATGTAGATATACATCTTTTATTTTTTTATTTTTGTATTCGTCAACTCTCATTGCATTTTTTTCCTTCTGTGTTCAGTGTTGCAGCAACAAAAAGTCCAGTCATCTTTATAGGTACTGGTGAGCATATGGACGAATTTGAAGTCTTTGATGTTAAACCTTTTGTCAGCCGTCTTTTAGGTATACTCTTCACTTATTTAGTTCTATGCTTCAGTTTTACAGCTTTCAAGTACTTGTTAGCTTGTTCTGGTTCGAATATATATGGGTGGTTTAGTTAGTTTTGAGGAAACACCATCTTTTTCCTTTTAGGTATGGGCGACTGGACTGGATTTATGGACAAAATCCATGAAGTGGTTCCCATGGATCAACAGCCAGAGCTTCTACAAAAGCTCTCAGAAGGGAACTTTACGCTGAGGATTATGTATGAGCAGTTCCAAAATATACTTAAAATGGGTCCAATTGGCCAGGTTGAAGTTACATTCCACTTAAATCAAGTCCATTGTTTCAGCAATTTACTCTGTGCAAGCTCTTTAATTTGGGCGGTTTTAACTTTTTTGTAGGTCTTCTCCATGCTCCCGGGATTCAGTCAAGAGTTGATGCCGAAGGGTCGGGAGAAAGAAAGCCAGGCAAAAATCAAGCGTTACATGACTATGATGGACTCAATGACAAATGAAGGCAAGTTCATTTTATTCAGTGATTAACGCTTTGACTATGCATCTCGCTCCTAAGTGTTGGTCATTCCAGCAAAAGATCAGGCTAGTAGATGGGGCGACGCTTCTATATTTGCTTATACTGCATTTCACCTCACATGAGAGGCCCTTAGACTTACGAAAATTAAGTCCTGAGAAGCAAATAGGACGGTGGGGATTTGTATTCGCTTGCTAAAGCTGATCAATACTGCATCATGATATGTTTGAATATTTTACTGCTCACTGTAGCTCCTTTGTATTGCAGAGCTAGACAGTACAAACCCTAAGTTAATGAATGAGTCGAGGATAATGAGAATTGCCAGAGGATCAGGTCGGCAGGTCAGAGAGGTGATGGAGATGATGGAAGAATACAAAAGGCTTGCCAAGATCTGGAGCAAGATGAAGGGCCTTAAGATCCCGACCCGTGGTGATATGAATATGCGGTCTCGGAACATGAACGCCCAACACATGAGCAAAGTCCTCCCACCTCAGATGCTGAAGCAGATTGGAGGAATGGGAGGCTTACAGAACTTGATGAAGCAGATGGGATCTGCTAAGGACATGATGGGAATGTTTGGAGGCGGAGAATCGTGAGAAAAAACTGTCTAGCTTCTGGTGCTGTCAAGAGCTCTGGACTACTGAGTCGGGCACTGGGCAGAAGAGTGCAGCAGGTGGATTTGGGAAATTTCAGTGGAGCCACTTTTGGCCTCAAATGAGTTAATTCGTTATAGGCCTAGTTCGTCATGCTCGGTTTTACCTCTTGCTATGGATTAGGAATTTTATGGCTAGGCTTAGATTCAGTTCGTGAAGTTTTCCTCCTTTCCTTTCCGAATGTAACTCGTCCACAAGAAAGATATATGAGAATGCTTTACAGTAGGGGTTGACATGAGTTTCGGTAATTGAACAGATTTCCATGCGAATTCGATCCCATGAAAGTCTGGGAAGAATGTAAGCGTGCCATGAATTCATCTCTCACAGTTTTTCTTATCAAAGTCCGATTCTTATTTTTGGATTTTCGTGTGATTCCTTTTTTATTATTTACACACTAAATTTTGCTCCGACTCTAGAATCTCGACCCATTAACCCTGGTCCCCGATCCAGTACCAGCCACGGTGGAGCGCGCGGAATTTTCTCCTATCGTAAGCCTTAAATTCCGATCAAAAAGGAGGCCGAGGCCTACACGTGCATTGCAGAAAAATTATGGAAAATCAAGAAACAGGAGCCAATCTAGCATGTAAGAAAATACTAATGCCCACCATAATATTATGGAAGAGAAATTCTTATAACATCTTATTTTCTTTCATCTTATATTAGATTTATAGATCCCCATTGGTCTTTATAATTGAAAAAAGAAAAAAGAACTATTATTTTCTTTTCTCAGGAAAAAAAAATGGTATATATAAAATAAAACATGCTTTTGGCGCTAATTAACAGTTCCCTCCCATTTCTCTGCAGCATAGGGAGCGAGAGAGAGAGGAGACAATGAAGTTCAAGGCGTTTCTGACGGACAACGGCGTCAGCCTCCTCGAGAAGCGGTTCCTCCCAGCCCTAGACAAGCTGGGGAAGCTCTGCCACCTCTACCTCACCCGCGACCACTTCTTCTTCCTCCACAACCTCCTTAACGGCGACGGTGTCCAGTCCATCGCTCAGTTCAGGACCCCCGCCCTCTTCGACGACTACCGCATCTCCAGCCAGAACGACGACCGCATCGCCTTCTCCGTCGACGTTTCCCTCCTCCTCCGTGCCGTGCGTAGCAGCGCCGCCGTCCGTACCGACGACGGGTCCGCAGCATCCTCCGATCAGGATCACTGCCTCCAGATCAAGCTCGTGAAAAAGCTCCCAGCGAACAGCACTCAGCCCCTGCCGTTCCTCACGTTCGAGACCAAAGGCCACAGGTCCGCGGTGATTCAGGATGTCCCGATCTCGAAGCCTCTGTCAAGAGCCCTGGTCCTCGAACTCCAGACTGCTCTCGATGCGGCTCAGTCTCTTCCCATGACTCTCGTTCAGGTTTAAACTGAAAGTCGTTACTCTACTTCACAGCTTCTGCCTCAATTGTTTCCAGTTAATGCCGATTTGCTGCCGGTTGCCTCTGTTGTGTCCATTAATTTCAGGTTGATGGAAATGAAAATCTGTTAATATAGTCTTCCCTTGTTTGTTCAGGTGCCCGATATGAATCAGCTGCAGGGCTTCATGGACCGAATGAGGCACGTTGGGGACTCGCTCAATGTCTCTATCAGCAAGTGCGGAGACCTCCATCTCCAAATCTCAACTACCTTGATCACACTCGGAGCTGAGTTTCAGAAATTACTAGTTATTGGAGATCGAGCAGAGGCTCCAGCCAGTGACCGGAATCTGAGTGCTCAGTCTTGGTTCGAGAGGGCGATTACGAGAGGGGATGCTCAGTCCGTGCAAGTGAGCGTGAAGCACTTTGCAAAGAGCCTCCACTGTCACTTGGCAAAACCAGATTGTGCCTTCTACGGGATCGGCGAGCAAGGCTCTTGCTTGACAGTGATATTCCAGTTCTTCATCCCGGGTTCCCGACAAACAGATAAGTCGATCAGCTTCCATTGTAGGCTTCCTGTTCTCGACACGGGATCAAACTGAAGAGTTTAATTTGATCATGCCCTGAATTTTCATTTCTGGGGACGCCGCTCTCATTATAAAGTGGAATTTATTTTCCTTTCGGTAGTGAACTCATGTCGTGTCTCGTATCAAGTATCCCAAAAAGAGAAGGAGATGACCCGAGTAGCGTATCTTATTGAGAAATATCCACAATCACGGAAGAAACAACTGAATTGGAATAGCGTTACGATGAGTAAGAATATATCTACAAAAGGCCTAGTCCGATCTATTCCTGCCTATCATCAACATTATGAACCCTATTGAGTGATTCCTCGAAGGTTTGCAGAGCAGCCTTGTAATGTTCAAGAGAGATCACCCCCTCCTCTACAATCTGCAGGGCACTCCGAAACAACTGGTTGAACCGTTGCGCTCGATCACCAACATTCGCATCTCCCGACCGCAGTTCGGGAATATGTACACGCTTGTAATCCTTCTTCCATCTCGGGAGAATGTACTTCGAAGGAATTTCTTCAACCCCGTTAAAGTTTAGCACACATAGGGCATGCCTGCAGAGATAGCCGTAGAAATTGAAGCAGCTGCAGATGCAACAAACCTCACTGGCCGATCTGTTGTACAAGACTTCGTAGTCCCTAATCTCCCTCCGATTTCCTTCCCCTGGGACACGCTCCTTCACTAGGAATATGACAATCGGCCCATCGATGTGTAACTGTGTCGTGCTAAAACAAGAGTACATCTCCTCAACCTCAAACTGGACCTTCTTAAATATGTCCCTCGTGTATACCCTAGAGAGCTGCAGCTCAAAAAAACACCGAGTCTTTAATCCCGGCCTCGAGTTCCTCGACTCTATATCTGTGAGGGCTTCTTCCTTATGCCTCTTCTGCAACGCTAATTCATACTTATCAAGAAATTCCTTCAAAGGGGTCTGTTTATGCACGTATTTCTGAAAGAATGGGCTCAGTACTTCACCGGGTCGAGCAGCAGACATCCCTGCAAAGAATGTGTCTTTCAAGTACACAGGAGCCCATTTAACTCGGTCTTCATATAACCCTCTAAGCCATTCATGGGCACCGACCCCAAACTGCTGGACCATAAACCCCCAGGCAGACTCGAACTCGATCACTTTCAGAGATTCATATACCACTTTAATCAAAGCCTTCCTGATGGCATCATAGTTTTGAAGTCCTCCCAGCTTTTCAGGAACTTTTCTCATGATATGTGATAGACTGAAACGATGGGCAGATCTAGGAAAAACCTCAGCTATGGCATTCTGTATAACTTTACATCGATCTGAGATGATAGTCTGCGGAGTCAGTCCCGACATACAAGTAAGCCATGACTTGAACACCCATTCATAAGACTCCACTGTCTCACCTGCAAGCAAGCCACAGCCCAGCAGGACCGGTTGCCCATGGTGGTTTAATCCAACAAATGCCACAAGTGGGACCTCAAATTTGCTTGATATGTATGAATTATCGAAATAGATAACATCACTGAAGTAGCCACATGAAGCCCTACACCGAGCATCAGCCCAGAACACATTCCTTAATCGGCCAACTTCATTCAGATCCATCAAGTAGAAGAAACCGGGGTTAGTCAACTGCATCCTGCAGAAGTAGTTATAGATAGCCTGTGTGTCTCCTTTCCGAAGGTTCAGCTGATTCTTATCGGAAAAGTTCCTGACTTCTCTTGCATTTGAATTCAAGTTCCCATTGCCAGCCGAATCTATCACGAGCGCCTGGTATAACTTGATAGTCCGTACTTCAGCATTATCAGCATTACCCAACTGAGACTTCCTTTTGGTCCCATTGCCCATCTTTTTGATTGCCCTGTAGCTCTTGGTGCCAAGCAAATGGTTGTGTTCGAGACTCACTTCGAGAATCCTCCACCTCTTGGAGTCTACCAGTCGCATCCTTATCATCGCAGGGCATCCAGTTCGGGTCTCCTTCCGTAGACGATTTGCGTCCTTAATTCTCTTAAATCCTTGGCTACTGCAGCAGAGCACTGCTCCATACTTTTCCCTGCTGTTCCGCTTGAACCACGAGTTCTTCACTCGAACACGGAATCCCACTTCCTTGGCATAGCAACTGTAGTAATTATAAGCATCATCATAGGACTCAAACTCCATCCCGATAGCAGGCGGGACAAACTCCTTCCTTACTTCAGACAAACGGTTTTCCACACCGAATTGGGCTTCAGCATCGTCCCTCTCCCCTTGTTTCCCACTGCATTCACCCTCGACTGCACCTCGATCATCGATCAGAGGCACTTCTTCCATCTGAAACCAACAAGACATGAATTTGGCTCCTTAGAACTAACAATTGATTCAAACCAAATACCATTCACTGTTTAAGCCCCCAGAAACCCACAAATTATAGAACCTTAGAGAGACAAATTACACCTTTTCCTCTTACTCAGCGGCTGCAGAGGCAGAAAGAACCTGAGTTGCAGAGACCGATGGCTGAGATTAGGGAAGCTTGAACTTGGTTCGAGGAGGTTGGGAGAAGATTTGCAGGCAAAAATTCTACGACCGGAGGAGGGAACCAATTGCTTCGAGGGATCCGTGGCGAGAGATGCGGGAATCTAAGAGAAATGAGGGCGGAGGAGGAGGAGGCGGCGGACTGGGCCGCGAGGTGAGGTTAAGGAGGAGGAGGGGGGGGGGGCGGGATCGGAGCTACCAGCAGTTTCACCGGGAGCTGGCGGGGAGGCACGGACGGAGTCATCGGAATCGGCTCGACGGAGGTTCCTGAAGGGCTAAAACGGTAATTACATCCGAATTTGTTTTTTTTTCATTAATGAAATGAATTGAGTTGGTCAAAGATCTGATGATGGATGGATTCATCTTCAGTCCATGGCCTGGCCTGATAGAACAGAAATAATAGGAAGCCCACCCACCCCCACTAAAAAAGCCCATCACTCATTTCTCGAGGGAAAATTCCATTTCCATGGCGGGGAGCGGGAGGATGACGAGAATGTGAGGAAGAAAGAGAAGACAGAATAGGGCCCCAGCAATCAACGAATTCCATGGCTGACATCTTCCTCTTCCCCCTCAACTTACTGAATCTAAAGAAGAAGCCAAAAGAATGGTGCATACTCACTGCACTGGGATTCTGCATCTCCTCTCTTTCCTCTCCCTCTTCTTCTCCTTCCTCCTCTTCCTCGGAAATGCCTGCTTCTTCTCTGTTCTTATCTTCTCCTCTCCACCACTCCTTCAGGAGTAGCAGTCACAATATGAGGAATAACAGCGGCCAGTGGTTAGTCAGCAGGAGAGCAAGAATCTCAACTGTCAGGTCTTCAGATGAGAAGGATGGCAAAGACACCGACTCCCCTGCCTTCAATCCTTTCGGGTTCGTCACGGATAATCCGTCGAGCAGAAGCGCCATTCAGCTTCCCGAGAACCCCGCCGAAGACGGCAATGTCGGTCAAATGCTCTACGTATGTCAAATTTTACTCCTCTTTTTTTTTTTTCCCCCTCTGTAAACAGAGAGATTAATATTGCCGTAGTTTCTACCATGGCCATCTGCTGAAGCTGAATTCAATAGTGTCATTTGCCTTCATGAAATGAAACCGTGGGGACAGGACAGGCTCATGTTTGTATTGTATTGTTCTGTGGATTAACATTTCTACGGCTCCATTGAAGGAGAAGAAATGGTTTTTAACTTGCGTGCCTTGAATATTAAGCTTGTCAGTGGCTTAACATTTCTATGCCTCGAGCTTGAAT
The DNA here is from genome assembly GCF_007655135.1 of Punica granatum. Lineage (NCBI taxonomy): Eukaryota > Viridiplantae > Streptophyta > Magnoliopsida > Myrtales > Lythraceae > Punica > Punica granatum. The sequence continues at coordinate 689,276 of NC_045127.1, read as the reverse complement.
TTCGACTTGTAGAGGATAGAAGACAAGGGGAAGGAGTATGGCTCCTATAAGAAATCTGGCAAGTTCAGATGGTTTGTAAGAGAAACAGGTGACCTACCTAACTTTGCTGCATAACGACTCCGCTTTATTTCCCACTTTCAATTCAAGACAGTGAATTCGGCACTGTTGTGCAATTTTCGCCATGAAGGATCACCCAAAAGCCGCCGTGGAACAGTAGTCTTCATTCATGGTGCTCCAACACAGTCTTACAGTTACCGAGTAGTCATGTCCCAGGTATACAGTCTTTGTGCTTTTCCTATGTCCCAGGTATAATTTTCTCAGATTCAGTTCACATTGCGTATTTCTTATGGCGGTAATATCTGTATAATTGTGGACTAATGAGATGGTAATAAATGGGATTGTCCAGCTGAAGCACATGTCTGCTCGGAGGAATTCATCTATGCTAAATCTAAATCTGCTTTCATCTTATCTATGACATTAAGAAGTCTTCATTTGTTTGATTATCTTTCTTTTTCCTCTCTTGGTAGTTGTCTGATGCTGGGTTCCACTGTTTCGCTCCTGACTGGATAGGATTTGGCTTCAGTGACAAACCACAGCCTGGATATGGCTTTAACTACACAGGTTCTTGAATATTTATCAACAAAATTAAGCGTATTACACCATATAACAAATTTCTCGCGGGGGACATAATCGAAATGTAATGTATTTCTGTCTCTACTTTCTCAGAAAAGGAGTTCCATGAAGAACTTGACAGGTTGCTTGAAGTTCTCGGTATCAAGTCTCCTTTCTTCCTAGTTGTTCAGGTATATCCTGAGTTAATGTCCGTGCAAAACAAATGATAGGATTATGTAGGTGCAGTATTTACAGGGTACTGAGGACTTAACTTCCAAACACTAACTCATATTTCTGGCAGGGCTTTCTCGTAGGTTCTTATGGATTAACTTGGGCTTTGAAAAACCCGAGCAGTATATCTAAGCTTGCTATTTTGAATAGTCCATTGACTGTCTCATCCCCCACACCTGGATTGTTCCAAAAGCTAAGGTCCAACAATTTCTCTATGCTTTTTTCATCTCTTTTTGCACATAAAGTAGTTTTTGAGTGTTGTGTCTAATCCACGACTTTCATGAATTTTCGTCCGCTATTTTCTGGTTTCACAAGGAAATTTCAGTGCACTATTTTCGTCCTCTCTCAAAACTATACTTATAGGCGTCAGTTTTTTCCTTGTATTTACAGGATTCCACTCTATGGTGAGTTCACGTGCCAGAATGCTGTGATGGCCGAGCGATTCATTGAAGCAGGTAGCCCGTATGTATCAGAACCACATCTTTTACCTCTAAGGCTTTTTATGTTTGCTGTCATATTGCTGTCATTTATGATTCTTTGCGTGATCTATAAGGTGTTTCATTTCATCAAAATTGCTGAAATGCTCTCAGAAGCTATGTATAATAAGAGTATTTCATATTTATCTTTTCACTTAGTGCCTTCATAACAGTCATCATAGAGTATTGAATAATGTAGCTTCTCTGATTTTATTTTCTTATGCTATTAAAAAATATTCTCAAATGAAATAAAATTCATTTATAAGCACATTTCGGTAGTTAAACAAAATGATTAGGTTGTTAATTTCAGGTTTAGAGGGAAAAGGGAGATATTTTAATATCTGCATTGCTTACAGATTACTCTTTTTTCTCGACAGTTATGTGCTGAAGCTGGAGAAGGCCGATGTCTATAGGTTACCTTATCTATCAAGCGGGGGACCTGGATTTGGTTTGTAATATGAATTTCTTTTCCTCATTATTCATGAATGAGATTTAGATATCTTGCATAGAGCAAGTAGATAATAACTGTATACAAATATGGTCAAAGTTATATTTTTTCATTAAGAAAACTGGCCTTTTCAGTTGCGCCAATTACAGTTTGGTGTACCTACTTATCCATTCTGACTGAATTTTACTTTATTTCAATGGACAGCCCTGCTTGAAGCTGCGAGGAAAGCTAACTTCAATCAAATTTTAAGCCAAATATCCACTGGCTTTGCTTCTGGAAGGTATTATATCTATACTCTGGACAAAATCTGGATAACGATTTTCTTGTCGAACGAACTCTATTTTCCTGCATTAGAGTAAGTACTCTTTTGGATGAAGAAGTCTCAAGATCCCATCTGAGCATTGTTTGCTCGTTCTACTCCATCACCTCTCTTTTTCTTCTTTCTTTGGTGCATCAAAATCGTCAGCTGGGACAAGCCCATATTGCTTGCTTGGGGCATTTCGGACAAGTATTTGCCTCAGTCCATTGCAGAGGAATTTCAGAAAGGGAACCCCTCCAATATCAAGCTTAAGTTGATTGAAGGAGCCGGTCACATGCCCCAAGAGGACTGGTACATCAGTTTCCATAAGTCTTCTTCTTCTTCTCAAAATTTTTTTTTTTCCCAATGTTTTCCTGAATCTTTTCCACGGTAATGCAGGCCTGAGAAAGTTGTGGACGCCTTGCGAATGTTCTTCTAAATCCAATCTCTCCGGGGAATGAGAATTGCCTTAAATACTATTGACTTAAGGAGGTAAGAAAGATTTCTGAGTACTTGGTGAAAAAGAAGCAAGGGAATGCTTGACATCATCAACTATACAGATGCAGATGGTCTTCGAGGCAGCATTTTCTGATCTGAAAACCTCTGGGAGATCAGCTCCAACTGTAAACTTCGTGATCCTGTATCATTGAAAATTCAAAAGATTCCAATCAGCTGTGTTGTGATCAGAGAGATGTACAGTGAGGATTCAGAGGACAGATTGCAAGGAAATGTGACGTGAAAATAGTCAATTTGTCTTTCTCTGATGACTTGTATTTGTTATATGAGAGTCTCACAAGACTCAGTTTGATTCTTCAATCCAAATATGCTTTCTGCAACGAATGCCGTATGTGAAGCCGACTGTTCATGAAACTGCATCACTGTTCTGTAAAATACATTCTTGAATATCCATGGCATGTGAGAGAGGGGAAGAAATTTATTAAAATCATTGTTCCAACTTTTTATTGTAACTCCCGGTGTCCATCGATGATGCTTGGTAATAAAGCTTCAAAATGACCAACAAAAGTGTTGGTTGAGTGGTAAGTTCCTCACCACCGTAAGGAGGAGAACACAAGTTCGAACTCCGGAAAGTACACTTGTTGGGAGAGAGAATAACCTTTAATGCTCGATCTCCCGACTGGATTAGTCAGATCCCATTGAGTTCTGGATACCATGGTACACATAAAAAAAAAAGCTTCAAAATGGCCCCAAGAGATGAACCGTAGGGAACATAGAGTTGTACTTTAATCATTTTTGCTTCTAATTCAAAATGATAACCAAGTACTTCTCTGATTAATTTGTGTTAATCATTTTTTGTTCCTTCTTCTCTCAGCAATAATTAGTAGGAGACATTATCTATACATGCAAAAATATGAAACTGGGGAATAAAAATCATTAGTTCTTTTGATGTAATAATTATTTTTATTGTTCGTGATGAATCATTCTGTACCAAAACCAAAGCCAAAGCCAAAGAGTGGGGTAGAATTAGAAATATATATATATATATATATATATATATATATATTAAAAAGAACAGTACATGGTAGATGAAATGATGCTTCCAATTATACTTAAACATGATTCCCGTTGTTTTCCTTATCGAAGCCGATCATCAGAACACGGATCCTGCTTGCTTTGCCGTGTAACTAGCCGAGCCATGCCCTCTATAGAGGAGATTAAAGTTGGTGATGTAAGTACGGTTCTGTTTACAATGATGAGGCGTACTTTAATAATCAATATAAAAATTTTTCTAGTTCACAAGCTCACTCACGATCGCATGACTTGTAATTTATACAATATTCAAGAACTATGCAATAGATGTGAGCAAAATATTGAAGTGGAAATAATTTTTTACGGTTACAAAAGAGACCCATGATAATAATTAATAAAATTGCATGAATAGTTTCACGATGAAAATCGAATCTGAAATCACTTGATTATCGAGCGAGCTTGTACGTACGCGACTATACTATTCTGTCTTTCTCAATTAGAAGGATTTTTTAGCATTCTACCTAGAGCAATTAAAAATATTTTTTTCCATTTATAAAAGGACCCGGGAAATTCGATTCGTCCGATTAGGGAAGTCCAAAACGTTGAAAGGCCGAAAGGGCTGTTATGCCGTGTGGAATACCGAAGATGGCCCCGGAGGATGAGGAGGTGGCACTGTCTGTCCCGATTGGTGGAGAGGTAACAGTTGTTCGACTGCGTCAGAGCCAGCTGGTGAGCTCTTGGAATCGAGTGAGTGAGCCCATCCATGATCCAACAGTGGAGTGGTCCCAGCCTTAACTGCCGGGGACCACTCCTCTCCCGATTCTACTGTACTTGTACTAAATACTATACAACTCCCGACCTCACAGGACCACTCTCCCACTCAGCAGCGCACGGAGTCGGTAATTACGCCAAAAGCGATCCGATGATTCCAAGGGTATTCGAACTTGAGATTGAATGTAAATTTTAAATGCACTTTAATCACGACATCAAACTCCTCGAGGTTATCCTTCCCTCTCTCTTGGCGCGAAGATAAAGCGAACAAAGTACAAACGCCACCATTTCCTAACTTCCAAAAAAAAAAATAATAATAATTCTTCACTTAAAAAATAAAACTACGTCTCTTCCTTCCTTCCTTCCCCTCTTCAAAATTGTTTCGAGCTCTCCATCTTTTCCTTTCTCCACCCCAGGCTAAGTTTTGATCTTAAAAAAAACTATATATATATGCATATAAAATCCCGAATCTATTGTTGAGTGAACATTCTCATTCGAAGCAGGCAGGTTATGACGCACCAATACTAGGCCTAGTGCCGTGACCCAGCATTGACGAAATAGAGGTGGATGAGATGAATGGCAATGACGAAATTGAGAATTTCGAGCGGGGGTTAACTGGGCGAGGAAAGGTAGAGAAAGTGACAAAAATAGATGATGCATCGGTTAGATTTGTTGGTGGCGACAATGTATGAGATGAGGTTGCCATGGGGATACGAGACGAAGATGGAGAGGATGAAATTGGCACCGTTTTCTACTCGAAATACCACGATGATTATTAGAATCACATAAAAGAATAAGAGAACGTGTTTGTGGTGGCTTTGCTATAATTAGACTTACCGAATGTTTGTTTATATGTGCGAATAATTACATAGTGATCCCTAGTCCGTGTATAGAAATATTACGAACCAATAAAAGTGAAGACGATTGGGAAAGGTCACGGATTACTGCATGAAGATAAGTGTCAATTACATTTAAAAAGAAAAAAGTGTAAAGAAAATACTCGGTATGTAAAATGATTAGATCCAAACATTCTATTAGTTGAACCTCTCGATTGATCATGTATCCAACCGCTTATAACTCTAGCAAAATTATCATGTTTTCTTCTTTTATTGCTGAAATAGTAAATTATCTTTAAGTAGAGTATTTAACGGTCACATATGTAATGCGGTCGGTAATCGTCACGGTTCAATCTAATTAAACACATAAATAATTTCAATTAATAAATTATTTAATATTATATTGTCACAGAAAAGAATAGTATCTTGAATATTGTAAAAAATCAATGGGAAATGTTAGTACTAGCAATCGGTGACAGACAAGTAATTGGATGACCACAGGGTAAATTTCCCGTCCTTATTAAGTCGCGGTAATGAGGCACCTCACGCTCTCCAGAAGAAGAAAAGAAAAGCTAATAAGGAAAACAACTGGAACCGGGAAAAGGGGGAGTGCAAAAAGCACAAAGTTGAGTGGAAATAGGAGAACACGCAAAAAAAAAAAAAAAAAAAAAAGCGACCGTGAAAAAAAAGGGGGTATATTTATCCGGTAGGAGGCCCCTGCACGCCATCCAAAACAAGCGACTGTCTCTGTCTCTCTCTCTCTCTCTCTCTCTCTCTCTCCACTCTTTGCTTGCGATTGCGAGCCGTTCAAGATAGAAAAACGCTATCCACTCCGACAGCGACTGCAGGAGCAGAGCAATTCTCATCTGCTTCGCGGGCTAATGATAGGTTTAGCAACGTTATCTGATCATCACATCACTGTGTGTCCGGAAAGGCACGTAAGATCCAATCCATTTAAGATATTTTTGGTTGGTATTATTATTATTATTATTATTACCATTTAGAAAGAGATTGACGGCTAATGAGATGTGGTCATGGCCCGGAAGCTTGTCAAAGAAAGCCCGACTCATTGTCGGCCCATCAATTCCTTTGTCTCCCAATGTTTGTCTTGTCTCCGAGCCGAGCCGAGCAGAGGTCCCCTCCTCTCCTCTCCTCTCAAGTACGAGAGTGATGTGCGATATAGATAATTCCTTAGGGATATATATATTTTTTATTTATCATATCTATAGTATTAGTGAGTACACCATTAGTTTACTTTATATCATTTCTAAAATCAACTAATTTTTCTCCCAAAAACCATGCTCCATTACTAAATCGATATTTTGTTTCTCGATTGATAAGCGAAATTTCATGTTCTTATTCTTATTGTTAGTACGTGAATGTTAAAAATTTAATTAATTTTACGTACTTTAGAAGATATAATAACATATTAATTGCAAAAATATTTTATGATCGCATTTCTTTCGACTTGTGACTGCACTTGGTGCAGTTCCTCCTTTACTTCAAAGCAGCTCCATCCCCCCCCCCCCCCCCCCCCCCCCCCCCCCCCCCCCGGCTCGGCTGGCTGATGAAAACACATAAAAAGCAAGTCCAGAAAACTTCTTCTTCTTCTTCTTATTATTACAAATTGCGTCCTCGTACTTCCTCCTTTGAAAATAACAAATCCATCTCTTCTATCTACTTTAATCTATTCTCTTCCCTTCCCCGCAATCCATCAGTGCGGTCCATGACACGCTTCTAATGGGTCGTGAGTGCAGGCGACCACTCCCCATAAGAAAGAATCCCCAATATAATGCCAAAACTGAAATTATCACAAACAATTATTTCCCTCTTGCAGAGAAGAGAGAGAGAGAGAGAGAGAGAGAGAGAGAGAGAGAGAGAGAGTAAAATATGGAGGGAAAGTATGAATGAAAAAGATAAAAGAGGGAGGAAGGGGGGAATCCAACAACTGAGCGTCGAAAATACGCGCCCCAGTGCTTTCTTTACGTGTATTTTTATTTCGAATCGAAACTCATTATAAAAGAATCCAACTTTTCTAGGATGAATTTTTCCTATTTAAATTACAAGTTTAAATTCTAAACTTTATTTATGAAAGAAAAACACAAATCCGTCGAACCAACAACCGCTGTCGATTGGACTATTATTTAATTATCCATCTCTGCATTTTAATCCCTCGGAATCCTGCGCATCTCCTCAACCATCCACTGTCCACATCACCCCAATCCAACGGCTAATGCATGCTCATATCCCCGGGGTGACCACGATAGACACGCTAGCACCATGGCATTAAATCTTCGCCCTTCTGATTATTTTTCTTTTCTTTTCTTTGGGGTGCATAAAAGACATACTATCATCATTCGGAGCTCCTCCTCTCGCTCGCTCTGTATCCACTGCCTCCCTGCGCAGGCGCCGTTCACCTCTCTGGCCGTACGGTCACCGGAGGAGTCCGAATCCAGGGTTCCGGCGAAAGATGGCGCTGCTGTCGGCTCTCGCCACCGAGATCGCGATCCCGGTCTGCGCCGTGATTGGCATCGTGTTCTCCCTGGTCCAGTGGCTCCTCGTATCGAAGGTGAAGCTCACCCCGGAGCAGCGCTCCCCCGCGGCTGCTAACAGCAGCAACAAGAACGGTTACACCGAGTGCCTCATCGAGGAAGAAGAAGGCGTTAACGAGTACAGCATCGTGGCCAAGTGTGCTGACATTCAAAATGCCATCTCTGAAGGTATTTCCTTTCCTTTTCAGTTGCTCCCTATTCTAGACAATTTAGTTTCTTATTTTCTTTGTTTGCTTGTTCTCACATGGTTTTCTGTGTTCAGCTGCTGAAACGACTGGTATTTCATTGGATGTTGGAATGCTTTTTTCTTAAATCCCGTAGCATTGTAATGCTAGGACGCAGATTTTGGTCAAGATTTGAAACTTATGGTGGCCCAGAAAGTGGGATTGTCAGAAGTAATGTGAAAGTTGAGAACTTTATGCCTCTGGAGAATTTTCTTAAACGTGTCAAGTAAAACGACGGGGTAACATGAGTATTCCTTGTGCACCTATTTAGGGTTCTTGTGAAAGGCTTTAGCTGGGTCTTTTGAAGCATATCTGAGATAGTTAATATAATACTTAGAATCTGCTTTTTGTATATATATTTTTCTTTCTTTAATCTTTAAGATTGAATGAAATTGTTTTGAATGTTTTGGTGGATCAGACATGTTTGTATTTTGGGAAGAGTGTTATCTGGTGTAGCTTTTATTTATCGTATAGCCATTAGTGGGAGTTGTCATTTTCGTTTCATGTACATAAAGGTAGCCCTGATTTTTGGGTTACCCATTTCACGGGTGTAGCATGTGAACGAGAGTGAATAAGATATTCCATTTGGTCGTGCAAGCATCTTTAGGAATCGATGCGTGTGCGAATATATTCTTTAATAATTGAAGGCACAATATTTTTTGGATTGAGTATGATTAAATTTTTGGGACACGTGTTTCTTGAATTTTCTCTTCATTATGACCTAGGCTCATGCTGTCTTTGCTTCCAAATTGTCTATACTGTGTGCCATATTATATTACACTTTAAATATTTTGAAAGCATTGGTTGATAATATCGCCTTAGAGATTGGAACAAGCGTGTCTGGCTCCCATGAATTATCTTCAGCCCAAAAAAAAAAGGAGCATGGATTGCTCCCTCAACTTGGTTCTTCCAGAATAATAGAATAAGATGCAGTTGTAGGTTATACCAGTTCCTTTGTCACCAGTTATGGTTAGTAAAAATTATTAAACATGATCTCGAGTATGATAAAGATCTGATTTCAAGTTCAAATTTCAGCTCAAGATTGAGCTTTATAAAAGCCCGTGCAGTAGCAAAGCATCAAAGTCTGTTCAACCATCGCATTATATTACATATGAATAGGAAAATGGTATCGATGGAAATTAGCATTTAACCTCCAGCCTATTTGATTTGATAGCAGCTCAACTTTTCTTTATTTGGCTTTTGTCGATGGCATCATCAATAACGGAGTTAGATTTTTTCATCATGTTATGGCTGTAACAGGTGCAACATCTTTTCTTTTTACGGAGTACCAGTATGTTGGGATCTTCATGGTTGCTTTTGCAATATTGATATTCCTCTTCCTTGGCTCTGTTGAGGGTTTCAGCACAAAGAGCCAGCCTTGCACTTATGACCCCTTGAAGACATGCAAGCCAGCATTGGCAACAGCCATTTTCAGCACTGCCTCATTTTTGCTAGGTGCTGTCACTTCAGTCATCTCTGGGTTCCTTGGCATGAAAATTGCTACCTATGCCAATGCAAGGACTACTTTAGAAGCAAGAAAGGGAGTTGGCAAAGCCTTTATTACAGCTTTCAGGTCTGGTGCAGTTATGGGTTTTCTTCTAGCTGCCAATGGTCTGTTGGTGCTCTTCATTGCCATCAATCTCTTCAAATTGTACTATGGTGATGATTGGGAAGGTCTCTTTGAGGCTATTACTGGTTATGGTCTCGGTGGATCTTCCATGGCTCTCTTTGGAAGAGTGGGTGGTGGCATATATACTAAGGCTGCTGATGTCGGTGCTGATCTTGTTGGAAAAGTTGAGAGAAACATTCCAGAAGATGATCCAAGAAACCCAGCTGTAAGGGAGCTGAATTTTCTGGGTACATTTCTATAGTATGTCTTAAACTTCTCGACTAATGAGATTTGTTCCTCAATTGTTTAGGTGATTGCTGACAATGTTGGTGATAATGTTGGAGATATTGCCGGCATGGGATCTGATCTTTTTGGCTCGTACGCTGAATCATCTTGTGCTGCGCTTGTTGTTGCTTCCATCTCTTCGTTTGGAATCAACCATGACTTCACCTCTATGTGTTATCCCCTCCTTATTAGTTCAATGGGTATCCTTGTATGTTTGGTCACAACCCTCTTTGCCACAGATTTCTTTGAAATCAAAGCTGTGAAGGAAATTGAGCCAGCATTGAAGAAGCAACTCATCATTTCTACTGTCCTGATGACCTTTGGAATCGCAATAGTTAGTTGGATAGCCTTGCCATCATCATTCACAATCTTCAATTTTGGTGTCCAAAAAGAAGTTAAAAATTGGTATGTTTTTGAGACCTTTGATAGTTGGTGCCATATAGTCTTATCTTTTTATCTACTCAATTTTCCATGGTCATGGCTCTGCAGGCAATTGTTCCTGTGTGTTGGTGTGGGTCTTTGGGCTGGTCTCATTATTGGATTTGTGACTGAATATTACACCAGCAATGCCTATAGGTGAGATAGTTGGTTTTTATCATCTGAACACCAGTGTCCTCTAATGTCTGCGCTGACTACATTTTCTCTTTTTCTTTTTGGCCCTTGCAGCCCTGTCCAAGACGTTGCTGATTCATGCAGGACTGGAGCTGCCACAAACGTCATTTTTGGCCTCGCCTTGGGATATAAGTCCGTCATCATCCCAATTTTTGCCATTGCTGTCAGCATCTTTGTTAGTTTCAGCCTTGCTGCCATGTATGGTATAGCTGTGGCTGCCCTTGGAATGTTAAGTACTATTGCTACCGGATTAGCCATAGATGCTTACGGTCCCATTAGTGATAATGCTGGAGGCATTGCTGAGATGGCTGGCATGAGTCACCGCATCCGTGAGAGAACTGATGCCCTCGATGCTGCAGGGAACACTACTGCAGCCATTGGAAAGGTATGTGATGTTCTTTGGAATATGAGGGCATTCTGAAGATCTTGTTAAAAATAGTAGAAATGTCTCTAAGACCACATGTTGTGTGTTAACATCTCAAGAAGCCAATCTATTTTTATTTTGAAATCACTTTTTTTTTTCATGTGTTGCATTTTGAATTTACTAAGTTAACTTGCCTTATCATTTCGTTTTATGTTTACTATACCTGATGCTAGAAATTTCATTGACTGCTTGTTTCCCTATTGAAGGGATTCGCCATTGGATCAGCTGCCCTGGTGTCATTGGCCCTTTTTGGTGCCTTTGTGAGTCGTGCTGCAATCTCAACTGTTGATGTCTTGACCCCGAAAGTCTTCATTGGTCTGATTGTGGGCGCCATGCTTCCCTATTGGTTCTCTGCCATGACCATGAAGAGTGTGGGAAGTGCAGCTTTAAAAATGGTTGAGGAAGTCCGCAGGCAATTCAACACCATTCCAGGTCTCATGGAGGGTCATGCTAAGCCAGACTATGCCACCTGTGTAAAGATCTCGACTGATGCCTCCCTTAAGGAGATGATTCCCCCCGGTGCTCTTGTTATGCTGACTCCTCTTATTGTGGGGACATTATTTGGTGTGGAGACTCTCTCTGGTGTTCTTGCTGGTTCCCTTGTGTCTGGTGTTCAGGTAAGGTTGTCATGTTCTTATTAAATTTGAAGGAACTTCTAATTCGGGTTTGTAGGAATGTGCTGATTACTTGATGTTTATCTGAATGTTTCTTTTTTTAACAGATAGCAATATCTGCCTCTAACACGGGTGGTGCATGGGACAATGCCAAGAAGTATATTGAGGTGAGAAGCGATCATTCTGTTATTGCATGGGACTTCCATCACATGCAAGGATAATTATATGATGAACTCATTTTCTCTCCTCATAACTAAGAAGGTGACACTGAATTTTCGAGTACTCTATTTACAGGCTGGTGCCTCAGAGCATGCGAGGACCCTCGGCCCCAAGGGTTCGGACCCACACAAGGCTGCTGTCATTGGAGACACCATCGGGGACCCACTTAAGGACACCTCGGGCCCTTCACTTAACATTCTCATTAAGCTCATGGCAGTGGAGTCGCTCGTGTTTGCCCCTTTCTTTGCTACTCATGGTGGCCTCCTTTTCAAGATCTTCTGAGCTCCGGAGAGGGGAGGAAATGCCAAGTACAATCAGGAAACCAAGACCATTAGCTTCGTATTCCCTTTCAAACTTTATTTGGATTAAAGTCCTTTCCCCAATAGTATGGTTCTTTTCTTCATGCATAATCTCTCTTAGTTTTAGTGGACGAATACTTTTGATGGGTCGAGATGATGATGATGATGCAGAGAACACTCATATGGGGGCACTTGGAAAGCATTAGGGAGGTGTTAACATGTTACTCTTCTTCTAGTCTTTTAGAGCCAGAACGCATCCTCAGCTTTACTTAAATGTATCCTCGAACTTAATTTAGCCCAGGAGAACATTTTGGATGCATTTGGTTTGGTCTGGTTTGGTTTCCGAGTGTTGCTTTGTTTGTGTTGGGCGGTGCTTCTTTCCTCGCCTGGTCAATCCCTGATGTTTTGGCGGTAGCGTGAATCCACGCTGGTTTTGCAACTGCAGAAATTATAACCTGGACATACTCAAGGAACACGAAATTTAGAGGTCGCCAGGTTCTTTACTTGTCTGGGCAGCTAAACTGAATGCAGAACCAGTTTTCAGTCTGCAGATGTTTTTCTCTTATGGAGTACCAACAATTTATGGCAATGCCTAATTCAACACGAAGGCTCCCCGTGACTGTGCAACACGTTTTAAATATGCATTACATAATTGAATGAGAGCAGGGCATCTTTTTCTACACGAAGTTATCAGGTGTGTCAGTTTGTCGGTGTATGAGAAGATTGGAACAATTCCAACTTATCTTTCATTGAAAATGCAGAAAGGCTAAAATAGGCCGTGAGCCTTTACGTAAAAGGAAACTAATTAAGGCTAATTCCTATATGACTAATATCTATGACTACCAATTGTATTACAATATTTCTATTATATAATATTTCATAATACTCCCTTTCAAGTTGGAACGTGAGGATCGCGAATGCTCAACTTGGAAAGAATAAAACAGAAGCGATCTCGTCCCAACGTTTTCGTGAAGATATTTGCCAATTGAAGTCTAGTAGGCAGATGATCGGAAATCACAAGTCCTGTCTTGATATGTTCACGAACAAAATAACAATCGATCTCAATGTGCTTCGTTCGCTATTGAAAAACATGATTAGCTGCGATATGTAGTGCAGCTTGATTATCACAAAATAGACGAGTTGGTGAAGCCATCTGTACCCCAAGAGAAGAGATAAGACTACGCAACCAGATGATCTCGCTGACAATTGCCGTCATTGCTCGATACTCTGCTTCAGCAGAGGAGCGAGAGACTGTTGTCTGTTTCTTCGTCTTCCATGAAACGGGGCACCCTCCAAGCTAATGAAGTATCTCGTAATAGAACGATGGGTCAGAGGGCCGACAAATTTCGGTTTTAATCTGAAAAACCCTAGACTGGTTGCCCTCTAAATACCTTTCTTTGAGATCATCCCATAAGTTTTTGGCGTCCACCGCATACGCCAAAATCGTGGAGTTGCATCTTTCCCACCATTCTCTGAGAGGATCGTCTTCTCCTGGTTTGTCGAGGGATCCATCGATGAAGGGCAGTTTATTTCTTGCTTGAGGCACAATCAGCATTGCTCGTGACCACGTCTGGTAGTTGTCGCCATTGAGAGCACACCCGATTACTTGGGCGCCCGTGTTATCAGACGACATTAGACGATACACTGGTGGGACTTCAATGCTCCTAAGGGAGCCATCCCCTGCCTCCCTTTTCTTAGACGGGTTAGTCCTTAATCTTGGACTCTTCTCATCTTCACTAACATCCGACATCTTGAAAGTCGGAAAATTTTAATCGGTCTAGGAGCGTCAATGCCCTGATGAGAAGATTGGAACAATTCCAACTTATATTTCATTGAAAATGCAGAATGGCTAAAATAGGACGTGAGCCTTTGCATAAAAGGAAACTAATTAAGGTTAATTCCTATATGGCTAATATCTATGACTACCAATTGTATTACAATATTCCATAATAGTGTAGGCTCCATGGAAAAATACTGTCCATACACGCGTAGTAGTTTGGCTATGCTCGTTTTTAGTTAGTCCAATCGGGTACCAGTTGTCCTCTCATATCGCTTCCCCCGTCAGTTCAATTGACTGTTGTATAGCGCACGAGCAAGTGTTGGGGGGGTGGGGGGGTAGAGCAGGGCAACCTGCGTAGTCCTTCCCCCCAGTCCAATCAATGTCGTTAATAATCGTTACCTTTCCTCACTGCTCTGCTTCCACTTCTCCTGCTGCTCCTCCTTCCAGGTGATTTTGGGTCTGCAATGCTGTCATTTCCCTCCAGACAGCTCTCTCTAGCATCCCCACAATGCGCTCCGGTGATCTATTCCTCCTCTCTCGCCGTCTCCCAACCCCTCGGTCCCTATAGGCCCACCATTTCCCCTCTCTGCAAGCCCCGCCTTAGGTGCCTCACCATCCGATCAATCGACGCAGCTCAGCCCTACGACTACGAGTCCCACCTCCAATCCAAGTTCCACCGCTCCAACTCCCTCAAGATCGCCATCCTCGGGTTCGGCAATTTCGGCCAGTTCCTCGCCAAGGCCTTCGTCAGGCAGGGCCATACTGTCATCGCACACTCGAGGTCGGACTATGGAGCTGTTGCGAAGAGGCTCGGGGTTACATTTTATTCCGACCTGCACGATCTATGTGAGCAACACCCGGAAGTCGTGGTGCTCTCTACTTCAATTCTGTCCATGGAGAAGGTGCTGAGGTCGATCCCTTTGCAGAGACTGAAGAGGAGCACCCTTTTTGTTGATGTGCTCTCCGTGAAGGAGTTTCCTAGGACTTTGTTCATGAAGGTATTGCCTTTTCTCAGAACGCGTGAACTAATTTCCTGTTAAATACATTTGAAGTTTGTTGTTGCCTAGGCCATGATTGTTGTTGCAGTTATGATTGGTATATGATTCCAATAGATATTAGAATGTAATGTGGATCATCAGAACTAGCTAGGAGTTTGTTCATTGAGAGTTGTCGCTTGGCAATGTCTTGATTGGTTTTCTCCAGTTTCTCTGGAGTTTTTTCTTTTCTGAAACATGGCTTGTGGCTCTAAATTGTCTGGTGAACTCCTATCGGTAATCCTGTGCATTTTCATGTGTCTCGGTTATCAATGTAGTCTCATAATATATTTCTAACAGTCATGTTAGGTAAGCTAATTTGACATCTTCCTCCCAATTATAACCTTAACAGGTTCTGCCCGATGAATTTGACATTCTTTGCACGCATCCGATGTTTGGCCCAGAGAGTGGTAAGAACTCATGGGCGGGGCTCGCTTTCGTGTACGACAAGGTCAGGATCGGAGAAGATGAGTTAAGAATCAACAGGTGCGAGAAGTTCTTGGACATTTTCGCTCGAGAAGGCTGCAGAATGGTCAAGATGCCCTGCTCCGAGCACGACAAATATGCGGCTGGGTCCCAGTTCATTACCCACACTATGGGGAGGATGTTGGAGAAGTTCGGTCTGGAGTATACCCCTATCAACACGAAAGGATACGAGACCCTTTTGGATTTAGTGAAGAACACTTCTGGGGATAGTTTCGACCTTTACTATGGACTGTTCCTTTATAACAAAAATGCACTGGAGCAGCTGCAGAGGTTGGATATGGCCTTCGAGTCCCTTAAGATGGAATTGTTTGGGAATTTGCAACAGATTTACAGGAAGCAGTTGTTCAGTGATGCAGAAGAGGAGACCGTTCAGGTAAGGTGGTCGGAGAGCCGATCTGTGGCACCAAAGCTGCTTCACGAAGGTGCTCCTCCTGCCGCTCCTGAAGCTGCTTCAGAGACTGTTGCTTGAAAAGGATTGTGAAGCAGGTGATATAATTTTACTTTTTAGGTAGTCATTATTTTCTAATTATCATTGCCATGTATCCATGATGCCCATTTCTTAACCTGCGCGATGAAGAGCTGCTGGTGGAGTTGATATCGTAAGAAGAAAAAAATATTTTGGGTTCTTAATAATCGATGATATAAATTCTTATGAATGAAGCTGATAAAATGAAAATAAATTGGTTCCTTTTTTGGGCCGTTATTGTTTAAATAAATTGGTTCCGTTTTTGTCCGTTCTAAATTTTTACTCCATATTAGAGAAAGCATGGTGTGATTCTTTTTCTTTTTCTCAAATTAAAAATTTCATCATATAGTTATTATTGCTTTGACTCTGGTGCTAGTTTCATGTGTTTAATTGAAGGACTACTTATATATCATACTCATTAAAGTCTTTTCTGAATTAGAAATAATTTTTGGAATCTGTAGTTGAAGTAGGCCCACTAGGTGCAGAATTTACACAAAAGAAGTGTGTTAAAAATTTATGTTTAGCATGAAAGACTGGGGATGGAGTGAAATAGTGCATTGAATATGGCGATTTCACTCATTCTCTGAGAAAATATTACATTAATTGCATGAGAAATAGAACGGTAAAATCTACCACCAGATCTGCACAAAACGAAACATAGAAAAGTTATTGAGAACAAAAATACAGTAAACAGGCATGATAAATGGACTGATCATTTACTATTCCGAAGTAGGGCCGATGCATTCTCTTGTCATGTACAACTTTTGGCCATCTGCTTTTCTGGAATGCATCAATCTTACTGTCTCCGGTAGTCTTTCCATCTGCTCTGCGTCGGATTCATGTCTGATCCCTCTCAACACAGTAAGAAGCCGATTCCAATTCGGATCACATCAATGACACTGCTATTCCGGGTAAACGGCTTTTTGGTTCATCCGTACTTGGTCTAGTTACGGATACAGTACAGTGGATGCAGTCAATCTCTGTTAGAAATCCATATTGGAAGCTCAGTATGCCCAAATATGCTAGTGTCGCGTTGCAGTCGGAGAAATTCGGGCAATCCCTTATACCAGCTAGAACCGCTGGCCCATGTAAGTAAATCTGCTAAAATATTGCCAAATATTGCCGTTACTATATATAGATAGACGACGGATAGTCTAATACCAGCATTGTTTGGATTTCTCTCAATTAAGGAACCGACTGTGGCTGTGGTGCTTCGGGTCAGGTTAAATGCAGCTGAACTCCTCCACCAATAAAATTGGATCATTTTCAGTGGAGATTATGATGTATCACCGGTCTATTGAAATTCAGCACACTACAAGTAAACCTCGCCCATAGGGAACGTAGTTTACCGTTATTCTCGTAGTTCAGGATCTTTAACCCTATGCTGTTCATGAACGGGATCAGCTCCAACCTTGAGTGCGATATAAGTTGGGTGCAGGATTCCTACATTTCCAAATGTAAAAGCTGAACCGACTAAGCTCGAACTGGACTAGTTGGGACCCCGTTGCATTTTCTGAATATTAAAGCGCACACCAAGAAACGGACAACTCGAGGAGTCTGTGCACTTTGAACGAACCTGCTAAAATTCAACATGGATAATTGCCACAACCTATGTGCTGCAGTGCATTTGTCTCCATTTGCTGCTGAGTGCATGGAAACTTCTTGCTCATCAGCAGCTCTCTTGTTAATGCATTCTCTCTCTCTATTCTCTTACAAGAGATATATGAAATCATCATCAAACGAAACATCTTCAGGGACAAGCTCTCTTTCTCTCTCTCTCTCTCTTCAATGTGTCTTAGGGCACAAACTATGTCCGGTATGCAGACCATCATTCTTCTTCTTCACTGACTGCCACCATAATGGAAGCTGAGTTGTTAGCTCTGTTGAATTTCAATTCCCAGCAGAACTCCACAGTCGCTTCAGATAGAAATGAACCAACCCCTCTGGGAGATTCCTCATCAAGTATGAGTCTTTCGCGATCCAAGAACTCCATCAATAAAGGTAGTACAAGTAAGGCGGTCGCCGAAACCGAGTTAGTTGCTGAAAGAACACCACAGATCCGTGCAAACTCACAAACAGGAAAAGCTACGGAACAGACCAGCTTGATGGCATGCAAAGGAAAAGCACCGGTATTGGAGACGGGGATCTCGGCTCAAAATCGGGTTGAATATAGGAGCCTGTCGAGGAGCTCTTTGCATAGGAAACGAGCTATCCGGGTACGTGAAATAGATGAACTTGAGGAGAGGTTATCGGTTCTTGAAGAAGAAACCAGAACCGCAAAGCAAGCTTTTTTCGAGGCTGTGCATGACAGGAAAAGGCTCATTGATGAGGTTTATCAGCACTTTCAGAACGTAGACAGTTCCCTGCACATCAGAGATCGATTAACAGGAGAGGCTTCTACCTATGCTCCTTTAGCTGCCACGTCCTTTGAGGTAAATGTTCTTCGACCGGGTTGGATATCTTCAACAATTCACGCCATCATGAAAGTCGAATTAAGCGACTGCTCTGTAAATTAATTAATCAAATTAATGACAACAGGAAGCAGAAGTTAACAAGGAAGACAGAGGAGTCGGGCTGTCACTGGTTCTATGCGAATGTTCAACTCCATTCGTGGTGAGGAAAGAAGGGCGAATGGCCTCATTAAGTGGTTCAGGAGCTCGATGAAGTTGATAACCACACAATTGATTACTTGAGAGTAGATGAAACTTCAGCATTGAATATTAGTCATCACTTTCTTTTTAGTGTTAGAATATATGGTACATTGTTTCTCCATCCACTTACGGTGCACGGACATGTTAAAAAATCTCGAGAAATTCCTAGTGCAACGGCTGGAGAACCAAAGGAACCAGTACACATCCATCGCGGTAATTCTTCACTTTCATCAACTGACAACCACAATCTCTGCATGATTGAGGGATGGATGGAATAATAATTTAGAACAGAGTAACTCAAAAGTTCATATTTCTCCCCTATAGCCTCCAGATCCAAAATAATCCCGTCTCGAGCTAGCAATCTGCATGCTTTTCTGATGCTCTAACTTGGGACAATCGCGGATCCTATGTCCCAAACCACCACAGTATGCACACCCTTTCACTCCACTCACAGTAGCAATCGCTTCCACATCTTCCATCGGATCATTAAGCTCTGCCAAGACGGGAGGAATCCTCTGCTTGGCTTCCTGCAACAGGTGCTTCAGGTCGAGGAGAGTCGTCTCACTCTGGTTCTTATTTATAAAAGTGGTGGCGATTCCCGTCTTCCCACACCTTCCAGTTCTCCCAATCCTGTGGACATAATTTTCAATTTCTGCAGGCATGTCGTAGTTGATCACATGTTGAATGTCTGGGAAGTCCAGACCCTTTGAAGCAACATCCGTAGCGACCAGGACATCCTTTTTGCCCGCTTTAAAAGAAGCAATAGCATATTCTCTCTCTTCCTGATCCTTCCCTCCATGAACGGCCACTGCTTCCACTCCTTTCAGGAGGAGATACTCATGGATATCATCCACATCGGCCTTGTTCTCACAGAATATCAGAACGGGAGGTGGGGTCTTCTGGAGGCATTCGAGGAGGTAGACGATCTTTGCCTCCTGTTTCACATACTCAACCTCCTGAATAACATCGAGATTTGCTGCTCCTGCTCTTCCCACATTAACTATTATAGGCTTCACAAGGGCGCTTCGGGCAAAGTTTTGGATCTTAGTGGGCATGGTGGCTGAGAAAAGGAGTGTCTGTCTTTGAGCTTTGAAGTGGTCGAACACTTCCCTTATGTCATCTTCAAATCCTAGATCCACAAGTCTGTCTGCTTCATCCAAACAAAGATACCTGAACCAAGCAAGAATATCAGTATATAAACAGCAACAAGTATAAATATATATGATCCACTTGTTTCTTTTCAACTAAGGACCACTAAAGAGATCTTACTAGGATCCAGCCAAAAAAAGAAAAACCACAAATGATCGAATTTGTCTACACAAGAGAATATAAATGAACATAACAGAAGCACACTCAAACATAGAAGAGATTCCCAAGGCATTAACAGAATAGCACTTGTAGATTGGATAGAGAGCTCCTAGAGAATACATAAAGGCTAATCTTGATCAAGCCTATGCGGCCATATTACCAAATGTTAAAAGTAGAACAAGAACAAGGATCAGAAGCGGAAAAGATAAACATTATTTCTGAAGAATTCACAAACATCAAGAATCCAGAGACAAGGTCGAGCTGAAGATTACCTGCAATTATCGAGGTTCATCCTTTTCTTTGCAAGCATATCCTTCAATCTCCCAGGGGTGGCCACAACAATATGCACTCCTCTCCTAATCACCTCCACCTGGGAACGCATATCAACTCCACCAATGCACAGCAAAGGCCGCAATTCGGGATACCCGTGCTCCCTCATTGGAATCAGGAACTGCTCTACAACCTCATAAGTCTGTCTAGCAAGCTCCCTCGATGGGCAAACTATTAACCCAAAGGGCCCTTCTCCGGGCACGATGGGCATCATAATTTCCTCCTGAAGTGCAATCATGATCATTGGAAGCACGAAAACAAGGGTCTTCCCGGATCCGGTGAATGCAATCCCGATCATATCTCGACCCGATAAGATCACAGGGAGGCCTTGAACCTGAATTGGTGTTGGCTGCACAATCCCCTTTTCCTTCAGTTTCCTCAAAATAGGCTCTGGGAATCTCATGTCCTTGAAATTCTTTATCGGGGGAGGGATGTCCTCCCCATCAACAATTATGTGCCACTGCTTCCTAATCATATCACACTCTTTCCTTGACATTCTTCTGATGTTCAAAGACGGCTTCCACCCGGTCAACAGAGGCTCGGTGTAAGTAATCCCCTTTGCCAGCTCGCGAACAGACATAAGGGTCTTTCGATCCGATAAATGCTCAATCATCTCCTTTTCTTGCTGGACCATCTGCTCGGTTGGACTGATCTCAGGCTGCTCGCGCTTGAGCTGGGTGGCCCTAACAAGGAGGCTGGGTTTCGCTTCCACTTGCTTCGCCTTCTCGATTTCTTCTTCCAGGGCAACAGAAGATTTGCCTTTTCTCTGTAGGATCTTCTGAGCTTCGAGAGCCCTTCGCTTTGCAACTGGGACATATTCGACATAATCATCGTCCTCCTCCGTGCTGAAATCTCCCATGCCAGCAGCAGAAGCAGCTGCAGACATCCTTAGGAAAAAAAAAGAGAGAGAGTAAATTGTTTAAACCCCACAAACCGGAGGAGCAGAACAATTAACCATACAAGAGAAATTCACAATAAATCAACGAATTTTTCTATTAAGAAACCAATTAGTACCAAACAAGAAGCTCAATCGAGCAATTCACAGCCCTAGCTACAACGAATCCATAGTCAGTTACCGCTAGTGGTCAATTTCAGCTGAGAAAGAAAAACCTAGAATATGAGGGATATGCACCTCACTTTTAAAGGCGGAGGTAGACGCGGGGTGTGGTGGTGGAAGGCGAGAAGCTCCGGCGGACGGCGGTGGCGGAAGAGAAGGGAAGAGCAGCGATCCGACGCTCACGAAACGCAGAAAATTCAAACCCGATTCTGTTAACTACATCTGTCGTAAATCCGCCGACTTGGGACTCATTATGGGCCGAACCAATGTCGATTGCAAAGAAGCCCAGACCAATAGGACGAAAACAGGCCCAAAATAGTAAATGTGGGAGCAGGTCCAATTCGAAATGACCCAATGAACAGAAGATCATCCTCCAGTCCTCATCTCATCTCCACCACTCAAAACAGAGCCCTCCTTTTCTTTCTTTCCCCCGATGCTATGGCTGCCAAGAGATGCGATAGCGCCTGAATCCACCATTATAGTGCGCCGAGCCGGCGGACAACGGGTGAGTTTTCTGCTCTGATTTTGATAAAATTGCCTGATGGAAGCTCAAGAAAAGTTAACGTCTGTTGATTGTCCATTTGGTTTCATCCTGCTCTGTTTCTTCATTTTCTGCAAAAAATTCTCGCTTGCCCTCTTAATATCCCTTGAAGCTGTTTCTCAATTTGCGCGCACTGACATCGAATTTGAAGGAGATTGCTTGATTTAGCGGTGGCGGTCCCATACAATTTCTCCCCAGCTTGCTTGGTGAGAAATTGGAGGAAATCCCGTCAAGATGAAACCTTGAGGCCGGCCCTCCATTTTCTTGCCACCCGAGCAGTGTCACCGAACCCCAGCAAGCAGACCTCAAGCTCCATGGAAGTGGAAATCAAGCTCAAACTCCCCGACTCCACCGCGCACCAGAAGCTATCAGAACTCCTCTCCCCTTTCCACCTCAAAACCTTAACGCAAGAGAACGTCTTCTTCGACAGCCCCGCTGCCGAGCTCGTGAAAAATTTCGCCGCCCTCCGGCTCCGCTTCTATGACCTAGACTCCCGCTGTGTCATCTCGCTCAAAGCCAAGCCCGTAATATCGGGCGGGATCAGTCGGGTCGAGGAGGAAGAAGAACCTCTCGACCCCGTCCTCGCCCGCACGTTGGTTGCCGAACCCAGCAGGATTTTGTCGGTCAATCCGTCGAACGTAGTTAGGAGAGTGAGGGAGGAATACGGGGTGAAGGAATTGGTGTGTTTGGGCGGGTTTAGGAATGTGAGGAGTGTTTATGAATGGAGGGGGCTTACGTTGGAGCTCGACGAGACAATGTACGACTTCGGGACAAGTTATGAGATCGAGTGCGAGACGGTGGAGCCGGAGAGGGACCAGAAGCTGATCGAGGGATTGTTGTCGGAGAATGGTGTGCGGTATACCTATTCAAGTATGAACAAGTTTGCGGTTTTTCGAACGGGGAAGTTGCCCGAGTAATTGATTTATGAATTAAGTAGACAATAGTAATTTGCTTTCAGAGTCAAATTATTTCATATTGGGCTTTTTTCGCTGTGCCCCGTGAGACCAAAGGAAGTAACTAACCAATTAGGGGGGAGTTAATGAACTATTTTTCATTTTACTTAACTGATGATCTGTTCCTGAACTTCCTGGTAAGACTTATTGCCAATGGAGCTTATTTTGTGCTTGAATGAGTGAAGATCATAATCTGTATGTCGATATGATGCTGCAAGACAGTGCGACGCTCCTGAAAAATCATTCCATGCTCGATGAATCTCTTCTCCGATGCCATTCTATCCTTCAGAGTCTTGATTTCATTCGTTCTTCCTCGATGGCTTCTTCTCCGTGCTATTTGAGAGCACTCGCAGAATCGTTCACGAGCTATCACGGCAGGGCAACTAACAAGATGTTGAACGTTTCTTGCTGGTTCGTTCTTCGATAATGTACTGGTTGGTTGCCTTCAATGTATCATGGTATTAAATCCATCGAAATATCAGTGGATATGATAAAGGTTGAGGACTAAGGAGAACGAAAGTTACAGAAGGATATAATATCAATTTCCTTAGTTGTCATCATCACAATCACAATTATGAACGAAGGAAAGGAAGAGAAGGGGCACCTGCCGCGGTCTGCATTTGCAAAGAGCATTGATGACGATGATATTTTGGTAATTTATGAAAGACCCTACCAGCACGGGCAACATAGTTATTTGTTAAGTCTCAAATCACATTAGATCGACCTTGTGTATACAGTAGAAGGCCAATTCATGCTTGGTAGTGTTACTATAATGGGGTCAGTACTTGTGCTAACTGTTCAGTTCGTCTGATATGTTTGTGGTTGAACACGAGAGTTCGAACATTACATAGCGGGGAATGATAATGTTGTCATCACTATTACCCATGGATTCGGTATCCCGAATGCCTACTACCAGTGAAAAATCATACCATTTAGACTCAAGACGACACCATCGTTGTTTCATAAGGTCACGTGTCGGGTCTTTGCTCCAATCATATATAAAAAAATCATGCTGCCGTCCACGGGACGAAAGAAGCAGCCCTCTTTTATAATTTTATTTTTGGGGAAAAAGGACAATATGTCCAACTCTTCTACAGTCTACCACTCAAATTTTGTTAAGGAATTTTTTTGTCAAAATATATGTCCATAATAAGGCATTAATTATTTTTGTGTATGTATAATGACTATCTATCTATCTACCTACTATATAAACCGTAATAAGGCACGTGCCACCTCTGCTCATGATCTTCCTCTCTCTCATTTCAGAGAAAAATGAAAATACAGCTTTTCTTGACGAAGTTGAAACTTGAAAGGGATTGAGGCGCCGTATACTTGGATCCTACGTGGGATCCAACCAAAGGCGCAGTTCGATTTGCTCTTTTTTTTTTTTTTTTTGCTTGAAGGATAATGCCACATAATATTTGTATATGTATATATTATATATATTTCCTTAAATCAGATGGACCTGACAAAGATCATCCTGTATTTCCTTTAGTGGATGTTTAGCATTATTGAATTAATAATAATTATTAATAATAATAGCTATTGCAAAGAATGATGTATAAGAAACAAATCTATGAATTAATTAATTTAATTTAATTAGAGAAAAAGGTTGCGTGCACTAGGGGCCAAAACCATGGGCCCCAGCTAGCCCAATGGATAAAGGAAGCGGGTGGGCATTAGAAATAGAAAACCAAAGCCAGGGCCCCACCTTAATTTCTTTCCCATTATCTTACGCTTTCCTTTATTTATTTATATTTTTTTCAGTTTCTTTCCCGGGTTAATTCCAGTCACACCCTCCAGTTTTTCCTGATCTTCAGCATGTACCCTATGGTTTCAATCATCTCAAAGATACTACCTCAACTTGCTCGTCTGTCTCACCAATCCCATACTGCTTTGCTACTACATCATCATCATAGTCGTCGTCATCATCTGAAAATTTAACCTACTACTATTTAAATTAAATAAATCAAATTTAAAATAGACAACTGGAACTTACACATGACAATTGAATTTTTTTATGCAATACTAATAAATCTAAAGAATGAGAGGATAAAAATTAAGAATTAATTCTCGCATGTTTTGTAAATTTAAAAGAATTTTTTTTGATTATGTAAGAAATGTTTATAATCTACTACACGATAATTTTTCTCATTATATATGATGCTTTGTTATATTGCCCTTGTACCCATCAATAACTACCATCTTCCCTTGCATTCGAGCTATTGGAGTTGATTATATATATAATCAACAAGAATTTTGTGTGGACGCTTCTGAATATTCCGTAACTTTTTATATTAGCTACCCACCTATGAACATGAACAAAGTGGCTGGTGATACATCATGGGCATATTTGAGTAATAGTCCAAACTACGAGGAGTGAATGGGATAGGTCGAGGTAATGGGGACCTAACAGCAAATTATATCACGTAGGGCCCACTACCGCGCACTCTTTTCCCTTATCTCATTTTCCAAAGCTCCCAACTCCGAACCTCATTGGGCTCCGAGCCACACATGGCAGCTACGGGAAGGTTCGGCTCAGGTTCGTCTCCAAACTGGACACGCACTTCTTAATAGCTCCCTCCGTAGTTTCTACCGTGGCCTGCGCTCTCTCTCTCTAAAAGCTCTCCGAGAGTCTGAGCAGTCCATCTCTCTCTCTCGAGCCCCTGCCCTGATCACTACTCTCTGCATCTCCATCATCTTCCCATTGATGTTGAAATCGAGCACGAGGGCGTGTAGATGATGATGAGATATCGATTAAAGAACTGTTTTTCTGGCCTTTCTGTTTGTATCTGTTCGTTTTCCTGGGAAAGTAGTCTCTTTTCTTCGCTTTTGCTGAGCTTCGTCGCGTGAAATTCGTTACGTATCTTGCGGAAAACTGGAAGGACGAGGAGGTGATATTCGGCTTTCGTTAATTTGACAGGAAGATATTTCTTTCTTCCTCTTCGTTTTCCCTAAGCACTGTTCTGTATACTGTTCTTCGGGAAAGTTTTCATTGTGAATGTTTTTTCCGCTGTGCTGTGAAAGAAAGTGAGCTGGGTCGTTTGTTGTTTATTCTCCTTTTGTTTCATTTGCATGAAAAAAATCCCAAGAAATTGATTTTCTTGCTCATCGTTTTACTTTTTATAAGTCCGGTTCGGCGTGTCATGATCATCTCCAGTAATTACACCGTCAAAACAGGATCTTTTACTCTCTTTGTTGTGCTCGATGATCCTTGGATTGCTTTGATCTTGTTCAACTGAGTTAGGATAAGCTTCTGCATGGCTTGGTCTTGTGCACTCTGTTTTCAAAGCTGAGAAAGCTGCGGCTCCTTTTGCTGCTTCTGGGTTTTCTTCATCTGTTCCAACTTATTGTTTTGTAATTGTTTGGTATTCAAACTTTGCTTCCCAGTTTCAGCCTGAAGAGGTCGGGTAAAAGTTCAAAGTGTTTTGCATGATTTTGATGCTATTCATATTCTTTTGCGCCATTTTCTTGAAGCTTTATTAGGATAATACTTCTGGCCCTATTATAGTTTAGTTTATTTCAGTTATGAAGTCTCGTGTAATTGTACGAATTACACCACTAATGCATAGAATAAATGCAACATTTCAGCTTGTTGACTAATAAATGTGAGGAACTTGTTTATATCCTGCCCAGTCAGTGGTGATAATTCATAGAGCTTTTGCAAGTCGTGCCATTCCAAGCTGATCAGTTTGGGCTAACTTTGCATTCTATAATTCTCTTGTCTGTTCACAGGGAAAGTAAATCGCAATTGAAGTTTGGGGTCTGAGTGATATTTGCGGGGGCCTGTACTGCACTCGTGGTACATACTGATTACCAGAAATTCTTCTTAATGGGGGGCGCTTGTTCTAGGAAGAGGGACCAGCAGGATGATGAAGAAACTCTGCAGAGAGGGGTTTCTGCAAGATATGCAAAGAGTGGGAGTTCAAAGTGGTTGGCAACTTCATTTTCTCGACCTGCAATTGACATCCAACAAGGCGGAGGGAAATGTCCATCCCTTATGGATTTGTGCATACAAAAGATAAGAGAGGTACTTTGAATTACTCTGCATATCTAAACTAACGGGACTTTTACCCCACTTTGTTTTGGCTGATGCCCATGCTTCTAATACATCATTCCTTCTCCCTGTTTCCTCATTGTCCGACGACAGGACATTGAAACACATAGCAAATTCTCAATGCTGCCAAGGGATATAAGTCAACTGATCTTCAATGACGTGGTGAACTCCCAGCGCCTAAATGATGTTATTCTTGAAGCGTTTCGTGACTGTGCACTCCAGGTAAATTGGTAGACACAACGATAGCTGGCCTTCAAACTTTATTTGCAGCTCTTCTCTGTTGTTGTTAGCTTGTGGTTGTGTCAGTGTAATAGCTTTATATGCTGCATGTGGCAGGACCTTAACTTGGGTGAGTACCCTGGGGTGAACGATAGTTGGTTGGACGTAATCTCTTCACAGGGATCATCTTTGCTTTCTGTAGATCTTTCGGGATCTGAGGTCACTGATGCAGGGCTGACTTGTTTGAAGGATTGCAAGAACATCCAAGCTTTGAACTTTAACTTTTGTGACCAGATATCTGATCGTGGTCTTGAGCATCTAAGTGGTAAGATCTCTTAACCTGCCTGTGAGGTAATTCCTTTGATGTTTTTTTTACCACTTTTGTGAGCTCAAGCTGTCATAGCATGGCTTGAGAAGTGTCTAAAGGTGGATTTATTGGTTCAGTTCAAAATTAGATAAATTTTTTATGATTCTTCAATCCATGGCTCATGTTTATGTGCATGCAACTATTTGTGTACTGTAATGAGATATGATGCTGCTTAGGCATCTCTGGTATAAGATGTCTGAACTCTATTTCCTTTTGCAGGTCTCTCGAACTTGACAAGCTTGAGCTTCAGGAGAAACAACGCTATTACTGCACATGGAATGAGTGCCTTGACTGGCTTAGTTAATTTGGTGAAGTTGGATTTGGAGAGGTGTCCAAAGATCTATAATGGACTTATTTATCTCGAAGGTATTCTCTTGATGTGGTTATCGCCGCAGAGAAGAATGTCGCTTGTATATCCAGTATGTTTTGGCTTTAACTCCTAAACTTTCTTTTGCAGGTTTGTCAAAGTTAGAGTCCCTTAATATCAAATGGTGCAATTCAATAACAGATTCAGATCTGAAGCCTCTCTCTGGTATGTTCCTTTTTATTGTCAAGGCCTCTCATCTCTTGGCAATATATGTTTGACAGATTGTACACGATCCTTGGATCTTAGATGAGTACATAAGTGCTCTGATTGATTAAAGAAAATGATCAAAGGAAGTTTATGTATTGAGGCTTGTCAATTGTCCTCTGGAAGTTCTTTATGCAT
The DNA here is from genome assembly GCF_007655135.1 of Punica granatum. NCBI lineage: Eukaryota > Viridiplantae > Streptophyta > Magnoliopsida > Myrtales > Lythraceae > Punica > Punica granatum. The sequence goes on along the minus strand of NC_045127.1, from coordinate 661,320 downwards.
TTTATTTCTCGGCCTTCTCTAATTAAGTTTGAAGTTCAATAGCTCAATTTTAGCCATCACATTTTGGATTTCATTCACATTGCTGCAGTAGCAATATATGGTGTTGGTTGAGGATGCTTCATTGTGAAATATATAAAATCAGTTTCTGTCTTCGTTGGTCATTTTACCAGCTTATACTGATATACGCTTCTTAGGAATGGCCGGATGGCATCGCTTCACTCATTTACTGATCAGTAGATTTTTGGCATGAATCTTTTTGTGGTTGGAAGACAACAATAAATTGGACCATTTGATATTCGATTTTCATGGGATATTTAGTTCTGAGGTGCTGATTTGAAGACAAGTAATCTGGTCATTTAATCTATATATGTGCTTTAACCTATTTTTTGACATTTAGTTATGAAAAAAACTTCTCTGTGTTTCAGGGCTCAAGAACCTGAAAGCATTGCAAATTTCTTGCAGTAAGGTCACTGATTCTGGGATTGCTTATCTCAGAGGTAATCTTCGCTATATCACACATGGTAAAATCATCGGAATGCTACATTACAGATGGATGTGCTAAATTCTCTATTTTGGAGAAAAGCTGAAGCAGTTTGCGATAATGCACGAGACATAGGAAGTATGATTAAATTATGTTAATTGGAGATTTCAGCTTTCAGCTTTGTTTTTATAGCTCCAATGGCCTAGATTAAACTAACTATTTTTTTTCCCCTGGAATTGTTCTTATGCTGTGCTTTAGTAGGCTGTCCTAATTAGCTGCTTTTTTTAGTTATGTTTTTCGTAGTCATGCTTGTGATCCCTGAATAAATTCTGGTTTCAGGTCTGCAAAAGCTTGCTTTATTGAACTTGGAAGGTTGCCCTGTCACTACAGCATGCCTGGAGTCTGTTGCAGGTTCGTGATAGTTAAAGTAATTTCATACCTTTTTCGTCCAAAAAAAAATGCAATAGCTTAAAGAGATGCTGTGTTTACTATACTGATACCTGATTTGGTTTCCATTCATATTAATTTTCTAAGCTTTATGAGAAAATAGAGATGTATTTCCATATAATATTTGTACTCTGTCTGGTATGGTGTGGTTCTGTTTTTTACGGGAATAACCTCTGCTACTCTCCTGCAGCTCTATCTGCCCTCTTATATTTGAACCTTAACAGATGTCATCTGACTGATGAGGGAAGTGAGAGATTCTCTGGTAAGTTGCATTTGATTTGCGTATTAGTTTTAGTGATTAATAGCGGGGAGTGTCTTGCAAAATATTTGTCTACAGCATGGAACTGAGTTTGGTGCTGCATGTCTATCTTCTCAGAGCTTGGGAGTTTGAAAGTATTGAACTTGGGCTTCAATGATATAACAGATGCATGTCTGGTACACCTAAAAGGTATTTTTCTCATTCATCTATTTAGCAAAGGATGGACTCTTGATGTCTTATTGTTGTTCATTTTCAAGTTTCCTGATTACTAATGAGTCTTTTAGGAGGAGACGGTTATCCTTTGAAATGTGACTTGTTTCGTCCAGACTTGAACAAGCTTATGTTTGCTTTTGAACTTGTAAAATCAATTGGTGATGTTTAGACAGCCAGCTCTTGTTTGACTTAGGAGCCTCCTGCAATTTCATCCCAGATTATCCCAACATATCATATCATCAACTTCCAGGGCCATCTTCTATAATCCATGGAAGATTGTTATAGATAGTTTTAGATATGTAATGACTGTGCTCTGTAAGCTTTTGCGTCTCTTTGTTTTTCCATATATAATTTTGGTTAATAGTCCTGTCTTGGAGGTCTAATAGTAGCTTTTTCTGACCAGGTTTAACAAATTTGGAAAGCTTGAACTTGGATTCTTGCAGGATAGGAGATGGGGGAATGGCTAACTTGACAGGTTATGAGTGTTCCTGAATTATGACCTTCAAAATATTTTATTCACTTAATGTTTCCCCTTGGAATTGAGGTAATTTAGTGACTATATGCATCATATTGATGCTAATGTGGCACTCTAGGATACTTCTGTTCTTGGTTGAGTAGTATGGGACATGCATCTAGGACTGGGGGCCATCATCCCATCCTCTTCTTCCCATTGTTATCAAGCCTCCACTTCCTCATCTCTGGAAAACTCGAGTTATGGAAAACCTTAATGCTGTTGGCTTTTCTTACATCTGTCAATTTAGGTCTTCGCCGATTGAAATGTTTGGAATTGTCTGATACAGAAGTCGGAAGTAACGGGCTCCACCATCTATCTGGTGAGGCTCTTACCCTCATGAATTTATGGAATATTATGACATCCACAATGAAAGTGAGTTTTTTCAGAAATTAACAGAAATAATTTTCTCGGTTTACTAAGAGCTTGATCTGATGAGATGTGAATCTATCCCTTGTAGGGCTGACTAATCTGGAGAGCATAAATCTGTCCTTCACAGTAGTGACAGATATAGGTTTAAGAAAGTTGTCTGGACTTTCTTCTCTTAAAACTCTCAATCTCGATGTTCGCCATGTTACAGATTCGGGACTTGCAGCTCTTACAGGCAAGTTTAGCAGATATATGTGTATATATCTATAATATGTGATGATCTAAACAATCTCCTTCAGGTTAGAGCTCTTGATTCCTTTAATGAGCCACTAATAAGATGTTCTTCTCAAAGGTTTGATGAGCCTTTTTTTCTGTATAAAATTCAGGCTTGACTGGCTTGACTCATCTGGATCTTTTTGGGGCTCGCATCACGGATTCTGGGACTGTCTACCTTCGAAGTGAGTATACAATTCTCTATTCGCTCCTGTAAATATTACCATGCTCTGTTTGAAACAACATAACTTGCTTTCCCCTCCTCAGATTTCAAGAATCTAAGGTCCCTCGAAATATGCGGTGGAGGGCTGACTGATGCTGGAATGAAGAATATTAAGGATCTGACGTCCCTCACGCTGTTGAATTTATCACAGAACTGCAATTTGACTGACAAGACATTGGAGTTGATTTCAGGTAAAGCTGATTTTACTTCATACGCATGTGCAGGGATCAAGTCTCTACTAGATTTGTCCCTGAATCATGTTTACCTGCTTTTCCCAAGTGCAGGATTGACTGGTCTAGTATCTTTAAATTTGTCCAACTCCCGCATCACTAGCTCGGGTCTGCAGCACCTGAAATTGCTAAAGAATTTAAAGCAACTCACTCTGGAGTCCTGCAAGGTTACTGCAAATGACATAAGGAAGCTCCAATCAACTGATCTCCCAAACCTGGTGAGCTTCCGACCCGAGTGAATATCTTTCCCTGAAGATTAGCTACAATTTATTGGAGGGGGCAACATTGTAAATACCGTCACGCTGGCCCAAGGGGGGGTGGTTGAGGTGTATATATTGGGTGGTGTGGCTTGAACTTGAAGAAATAAGGGTTCTCTGGAAGGAAGGAAGGAAGAAGACTTTGGTGCTCTTGAAGCTCTCGATTCTGTATAAATTTTTTTGTGCAGAAGAAAATGTAAATAAGCTTCCTAAAGCCAGCTTTGGGGTACTTGACGATGATTGATTGATGATGATGATGCGTAGTTTCTGTGTATATTACTATGATCTATAAAAGGGGTATTTACGATGCGTCTACTAGTACCTTCTTCTAATGCTTGAATGAAAGCTTCGGAAGACTTATGCTATGCAGATCGGATCATGTGTTAGATGTCTTATATGTTGGATGAAATTTGCGATTATGCGTATCAAATGGAGTGAAACAGTTGGAATAGTCGGTCCAACTAAAGGCTTTGATTCTAATTAAGCAAAATGAAAGATCTCAAGGTTTTAGAATTACTTTTGACCGACAATTCCACTGTTCCTAGATTGAAATAAGTCGATGGGATGAGTGAAGGTCGGAACCACCTTCAAAAGAACAAGATAATTGCCGGCCCTTGGGAAGGAATTGAATATGCTTTGGCATCAGTAGATGTCTGCCAAGTGAAACAGCACAAATGTCTGGAATCTGATCTTTAACTAAAAAGAGTCGAACTGGGGGAATATGTACAAACATGACAAAAGAATTTCCCTTCGCATTTATAAACAGACAGACTAAAGAACTTCCGCACCAACTCACCCCTAAAACAGTCGTAACAACAAAATCCATCTGCAATGTCAAAGGAACGAACCTCCTTTCCAAGTGATCCTTGTTAGTTTCGACAAGGGCAGGACCATAATGAGAAGATATAGTGAAACGGTTGACACTGCGGCAGCAAATTGGGCCGAGCTGATTCCAACTTAACCAGATTCTATAAAAGATGCATCCAACTTAACCAGATTCTATTCGATGCACCCATCGTTCAGCCTTTAGTTCATCTTTGGGCCTGATCGGGCCCTGAAGACCCAGCTGCAGAAGCAGTTGGCCCACCATTGGCTGACCCGTTCTCGAAATGCTGAGGGACCCCCCATTTAGCTTCAGATTCAAGAGGCTCAAAGACATGGACTTTGCCATCTGAAAGTCCCACAGCAAACTGATTTGGCTCTTGCGGATGTGCGGCAATGACCAGTGGATGCACACCAGAATTGCTGGACATGCAAGAGGCAGTACAACATAAGTGAGTATACTTCACCAAATAAAGCAAAGCAGTCTTTAGAGAAGCTACGATTTAAATAAAGCAAAGAAGTCTTTAGAGAAGCCATGATTTAGTAGCTGACCTGAGGCTGGAAGGAAGATAAGCAGAGGGATTTATGCGGCAACGAGGTCTAAGATTAGAGGCAGTGAACACACAGATGGTTGCATCTGCAAAGCTTGCAAAAACTAGCTGGCTATCGCACGAGAAAGTCGCATGAGTTATCGGGGCATTAGATTCACGCGGAGCCCACTGACAGGAATACAGAAACAAAGCACAACTGTAAGATTTGACATTAAGAGAATATCAAGGGAGGAAAATTTCACTCGAGGGTTGCGTAATGCTCATTTCTGTAGGCGAACAATATGTGCATATTTCATTTCCCATTCTCTCTTTGCAGTAAGAAAAACTGGCATGCCTGAAGAAACCAACTTTCACAAGTGGTTTTCCATGAATCCAAGAAATCTTCAGATAGAGTATTCTTTTAGTTTCTATTTGTTTCTTGGCTGCTTGGCCAGCAGAAAAACAAATATTCAAGAATTAAGTTCCAGTCAACTAGAAAAAGCAATCATAATTTCCAAAGTGACTTGAGGCTTTAACTTATATGATAATTAATTTCCCTTTAGATGGCACAGGCCCAAAATAGCGCATCCAAAGACTGGAAAATTATTCACTTTGCAATCTACATAGCAGACAAAACAATGAGTGTTGGATTTTGGGTTGGGAAATTTGTTGGTGGAACAAGAATATTTCCATAAATGTTTTCTGGCAACATCAAATGCACACTACTGGTTGAGCTTTCAGGAAATATTCCATAAGTTTGGTTTTAGGGATCATACCTGCTTCACGCACTCAAGTTTCGTTGTTTCATATATAGCGAGCTGCGTCTCATGCACAGCTAGAAAGTGTATCTGGTCCTGATGGAACTGTACTCTCGTGTCTGACTGTGCAGCTTGTGGCTTCCCTGCTGGGATTTGCAAGAATGTGTTTTTCCTCTTTTCCCACCCTTCGGAGTTCCACACACATATCTTAAAGAACAGAAATATCAATGCATCATTAGAATCAAGAATGACAGTAAGAAGCAAGCCTCCAAGGTGTCTATAGCTACAATAGATTCGTGTTACTCTATTGTTCAAATTTGGCCTACCTGGGCATCTGCTCCAGAGGAAACCAGAACATTCAGCACATGAGAGAAGGCAAGACCAGTTATTCTTCTAGAGTGACCTCTAAGCTTGCTCTTGACCTGTAACAGAATTTCCAATAAGACATAAAAATCCATTGATTTTAAATTATCAGCGGCATATTGTAAGCAATTCAGCCGTATTACCTCATCAACACGAACGTTATAAATCTGAATAGTAGAATCATCCATCCCAATGGCGATAATGTTGTTATCTTGAGGGTGGAAGGCAAGAAATGTTGCTGCTGGTGGTGGTGCCATGAATGTTGTCATGGTCTGCAAATCCAGAAACCAAATATTTTTGAGTTATATTCCTCCTCTATAAGAACGCAATTAAAAATTACCAGAAATAAGATTTGGTTTCAAATATACATATAAGAACCAACGGATCAGTATTAATCTCAAAGGGATTTTTTTGGACTTCTATTGAATGAAGAAAATGGACAAAAGACAGTACTGCTCTGAAGAATGAAATGGTTCCCGTTTTGACAGGTACCTTAAAAGTCATCATATTGAATAGTGATATCTTGCCCCCTGAAGCTGACATCACATAAGAATCATTTTTTGACAAAGCAAAACTGGGGACAGCCTCATCTTGGTTACTATCAGCAGTATCATTGGTCATCAGAGTGCCATTTGCAGGTTGCCACAGCTGAGGTGGCATGCTTGCAGTTGCCTGCAAAGGGAAAAAGATGAAGCAAATTTTTATCCTCGAGATTGCAAGAATGAAAAAGACTTTGTTTCTGACATTTTACCTTGCCAGTAGAATTCCGGTCATTTCTCTGCCATTTCCATAACAGATGAGCAGCATTAGATGCTAGAGCCAAAATAGCATTCCCTGAATTCGTATAGATTAACCTCGATATCTGCAATGAATCAAGCAGAAAATGAGGTTCCAATTAGAGTGCTCATATAGTTCGAGGAATAGTTGCCCTGGACCCTATCATGTCTAAGCAGAATCAATAAGTTACTTCTTCATTTTCACTGAGCCCAACTTTGATGATTTCAGATGTACTCTCTCCTGTGAGTAGGTCCACTTATGAGTGGCTTTGACCACGAAATTAGAAGGTCTGCCATGCATTATCAATCTACCAAGACCAACTGAAAATGCAGGGATATAATCAACCTGTAAAGAATATATGACATTTTCTCAACGGAATGGGTAGAAACAAATATACCTTGGCCACTCGCAAGTTCAAGTTTTCAGGGAGCCTCAATGAACGACAATGAGATGGTTCATTGATCTCAGTTAGCTTCCAAACTTTTGATTTATCATTGCTTTCTTCAGCAATTTTCGGTTTCACATCTCCTGAACTTCGAGCATCCCCATTCTGGCAAGCTCATTCATAATTGGTTATTCAAGTGCCATTACCAAGAATTACAAATTGACTGAAATTGTAAAACCCTGACTGACCATTCCGGAAATAGCAATTGCTGAAGTAGCTCTATCTGCAAGTCCTGTGCTTGAGGCCGAAGCACCAGCCATCGCAGCTGTCATTCCACCAATCATGGGCTGCATAAAAGTATGCTGTAATCATATTTATTCTATTCTTCACTTTTTGAGTCATTGTTCTATTACATCACGAATGGTCAAAGTCCGAGTGGTACATGATTATCCGACGAAGACTAACCTTTGTCAGCGCTTCCGATGTTCTTGAAGCCTCGAATGGAAGATTCTCAAATGTTCTTAGCAACCTAAAACCATCTGAATTCGCCAAAATTTTTATTACACTGTCATTGGCCGAAGCAGCCAAAAGACTTCCATCCTTGTTGAATCGGATTCTTGAGCTAGCCTATGTAGAACGAAAGAGACCAATATCAACAAATTTAATTAGGGAGGCTATCAAGTTCATAATTTTCTGAGGTGACCAAGAAGCTTACTACTAGGCCCCCTTCAGCATCAACCGTGGCCAAAAGCTGAACATTGTCCATATCCCAAAACTTAATAGAAAATTCATCCCCTGCAGCCAAATATCGGCTCTTCGTCGTATCAAACTGGACAACACCCGGAGAACGTTTCCTGAATCCCTGATAGGTCCTCTTCACAGCTCCTTCACTCTCGTTCCACTCGACAAGATATGACTCGCCATCCTTGCTCGTTCCACATGAGAACAGCCTGCAGCATTCAAAACCTACGCATCACAGTCCATTCTGTTCTATGAAAATTACTTCTCCACAGAAGTACACTACAACATATACATGGAGAAATGTTTTTAAGGATTTAATACGCGATGAAATTTTGTGCAGAATATGTTTCTGGATGATATTGTTAAAAGTGACAATAACGGGTAGTTTAGAAAGAAACAGATGCAACCCAAAAATGCGCTACACAATGAGCACAATAAACATAAGGTGTTAGAACTGCAATATTTAACCATGAATTTGGTTTAAATCTTATCTTATTGGCTTAGTAATCAATGATTGCTAGAGTTGCCCCATTTTCTTTTATGGACTGAATCTATTACTGGACTGGTAAAAGAAACTTCTTGATCCAGTTCAAAGGCAGATATCTTGTTCAAGCAGCTCTCACCTAGTACCATCAGCACTATAAGCCATAGTTGTGCACCACCGACCCGGTGCATCGTAATCGACTCGAGATCCCGCATTATCATAGAGCCACGCCTTTATCTTTCCATCCACTGCCGTTGAAAAGATGAACTGCCAGTAATTTAAAAGAATATAAAATTAAATAATAAGAATTAAAAGCTATAAGGCGTAACAGCTGTAATTAGAAAGATATACTCTGGGAGTAGATCCCACTACCTGAATGTTCTCCTTATAGTGAGGGCATACGGAGTACACAGGCGCCTCGTGGCCTTCAAATGTATACTGTTTTGCACCAGTAGAAGCATCCCAAACCTATATTTGAAAGCCGAAAAACAATAATTACACAAACTGAACGATTTTTTTTGCAGTTTAGTGAGCTATAATGTCATGTATCTTAAAACCTTGATGGTCTTGTCATCCCCACAAGTAATCACGCAAAGCTGTTTATTGGGTTGGGCAAATGCGAGATCATTCACTCCACCATTGTGAGCATCCATCTATAACATAAAATAAGAAAACAGACACTTTTAAGATGGTTAAAAAAAAATTGATGAGAAATATAAGGCTTCTTCACATACCTCGAGGTGCTGCCGCAGATCACTTCCACCATTGTAAGAAAATATCTGTACTATGTGCATTGAGTACGCGACTCCTATAATCAATCAACATGGAGAAATATGAAGTTATCGTATTGTGTACAGAGACACTCTCTATACATATATGATTGAGTAATGGGAAGCAACACCATTTCCAAAAGTAAATAAATAAATAAATAAATAAATAAATAAAGACATGATATTATTGAAAGCTGATAAAGATGCTTATAATTTGTACTTACCAAATAGTGAACCATCGGGGCTCCAAATGATGCGATTCACAGAAATACTGGGGTCTTTTACTAGAGCTGCCTAACCTCCATAAGGATGAAACACACTTAGAAATGTGTGGAGGAATAGAAATGAAAAGAAAAAGAAATCAGTTAATGATAATTAGAAGAGTGACAAACCTGTAGATGAGTCGAACATGCACTAAGGTCCCAGACTTTGAAGTTCCTTAAAACGAGTCGCTCCCTTGAACCAACTTCCCACAATGCTATTTCCCCCACATTGGTACCAACTGAAGCACCAAGTGAAAGATAGAATGTGAGCTTGAGCATTAACCAAGTTTTTGCCTCACGAGACTTAAAACTATGCTCTAAAAATCAAATTAGGAGGAAGATTAAGGGAGAGAGGTTTCACAACTTTTTCATTGAAAATGTCTCTTCATTCTCTTTCACTCTCAGCACATCATGTCCTCAAGTTTACAATTTTTAACGCTTAAATTAGGTGTTATCACATGTAACCTACCTGTAGCAAAGAAGTGAACAACAAACAGTAAATTAGAAACATCGGGTTTATAGGAAAATATCACACCTAGGAGTAGAGTCTGTTGTACAGGATGAAAATCCATGCTCATAGGGGATGACCCCTGACTCAGAGTTCGTGCAACGATCTTGGGTAAGTCATCAGGAGCATTAAAGGCCGGAGGATGACTATGGCCAGGAAATGTTACAGGGAGCACATTCACTGGTAAATTTGCCTGCAGATACTCAAGAGACAATGTTTAGTTTATACAAGCAAAAAACAGAAGGGATGGAGGCTATCAGAAGTTTCTGGGTAAGTTTCAAACCTCATCAGGTAGTCCCATGGGCCTCATTCTCTTGGAAACATGTTCTGAATCCCCCAGAGGAAAGTCTACGGAGGGGTTAGTTGGAGGAGTCCTCGGGTGCTTCAAAGCAACTATTAAAGGAAATGAAAAGACCATCAAAAGTTACATGTAAACTAAGCACCAGCGGACAACACAAACACTAGACAGTGTTTTAAAGAGAGATTCTGAGAAAGCTACAAGCTGTCCCAACTATGGCATGACTCAGTTCATTTTCAATCTTAAAACAAATTTTGCGATATTTGAAGACACATAGAAAAACGAATATGACCTGTTGGTACAGCTCGTACACAGAAATATCTTACCAGGCATTGATGGAGCACCAAGACCAATAGCTCCACCACCTGAAACTGCTGGATGAGCCATGGGAGGAGGATTAGACATCCAAGCAAGGGGTGTAGGAACAGAGGCTGGTGCTGGTTGAAAAGGCTGAGAACATGATTTAAAACGCAAAAAGGAAATATCATCAATAAATTACTACAAGAAAAGGTGTTTGTAAGTTACATCACTTGTTTAGACCGTTAACCTACCCCTTGAACACCCAATGGAGGGAAACCACCAGCCTTAGGTAAAGATCCAAGAAGGGGGTTATTGGCAGGAGATGGGGCCCTAGCACCATTAGGTTGACCACAACTGTGGTCCACAAATAAAGTTTTTATGTCAGGATTGGGCCTTGGGTTTTTACAGAGTTGATGCTGCCAATTCAAGCTGTGATTCACAGAAGAACATCAGTTCCTTATCCTTACAGAATGTGGACTTCGATCACAGGCACATGCTTCACAAATATATTCTTTCAAAATTGACACGAAAGTCATCAGAAAAGCACCTCTGATTAATGAGAGTCCGTAACCTCGAGTTCTTAAGGTTAGGGAACTGCAATTTATCTCGAAACAAGGGATTTGCTTCAATAAGCTTCTTAAGCTCACCCAACATAATAATCCTGGCAGATTTCGTGTCTCCATACTTGGCTAGTTGCTCATTATCCCTGAACAAAAACATAGCTTGTTCTAAGCTTGATTACCTTATGGTGGATGAGATACATTCGAAGCATTCATACCTAAAATTCTCCAGAGTCAGCAGCTGCGTAATTTCCTTGAAAAGATCCTCATTAAATGTGGAAAACACCTTCAAATCCTTTGTCAATATATCAACAGCTTTGGCTCGATCATGCCTGTAAAATGTTTCAAATATTTGTCATCACTAATCTTCACTAGACATTCGTTACAAGGAAATGATGAAATTATAATACAAGTCACAGGAATGAGAAGGCTTACTTATCCAGCGCCTCAAGATACTTCTGCTTCCTTATTTCGAAGAATATTTTCATGGAATAACGGTTATCGTCCACTTTTGTGAACCCAGAGAGGTACCTCTCGACCTCATCCCAATTGCCGTTTTGCACCTCATCTTCGAAATGCTTCATGTTGAAGAAGAACCCAGATTCTTGTTCGAGCCTGTTTCATGGTCGAAGCAATCACCAAGCACCAAATTCACATCATCATTGTGGCACAGCAAAACTTATCAAAGGTAAAGCACTGCGTCCTGTCCCACATTTTATTTCAATGACAAAACACTCAGCATTCCGATTGAAAATTATGAGCAGCTCAAGACTGGCCAGGTCCAAAAAAAAAAAAAACCTACAAAACAGTGTCAAAAACACCTACGAAACAGTATATTTGCCCCAACTCGACTCAAAGGTTAATTGTAACTGTCCCCAAAATGAGGAAGCGTCCATTTAACTTTCTCCGCAAATTGCAGGTGTGGCCCGTGCAATTTGCCCCGAAAAATAAATGAAACCGAAGGGATAAGGTTCTGAAAACCCACTTGTGAACAGTATCTCTGAACTTCTCTTCATCGAGAAACTGCAAGATTAAGAACACCAGCTCCCTACTGAGAGACGTCATGGAGGCCGCCTGTCTTCGATCTCCACCTACAATGCTCTAGATCTACAATTAATTCAAACTCAACGATATCGAATACTACAAATTAAAAGCGTCAGCTCATAATTCTCCCCATGCAACAGCTTCACTTGAAATAGCAGAGGAATTGAGACATTTGGATCAACATTAGAGATCTAACTTCCTGAACTAGTAAGCCAGGTACGCAGCAGATGAAAAATCCACAAGAGTTTAGGGTCAGAATCATTCCAATCTGATTGTCAGGGGCAGGGTAGCAAAAAAACAAAAGACAGAGAGAGAGATAGAGAGAGAGAAGCAAGCTTTGCTCCATTCATGAATTGAAAGTGAAAAAGGAGAAAGAAGATAAAAGGAAATGCAAGAAAAGGAAAAGGGAAAGAGCACGACAAGCAACAAAGGTGCTAGCGGAAGCAATTTTCATGAAAAGATTTGCAAAGAACAAACATCAAATCGGAAGAAGCAGAGACCAAAAACTCACCTCCGAAGATGTAATCGGAGAGATCAGTCGTCGTGTTCCAGTGGATGAAACCGGAAGAGCTCTCTCTCTCCCCCTTTTCTCTCTCCCCCCCCCCCCCCCTCTCTCTCTCTTTTTATCTCTTCTCGGCGACTTTCTCTCTCTAGAGAAAAAAATAGATGCACGACATTGAACTTGCAGGAAAGTGGCGAAATTTATAGGGAAGAGGTTGCAGATAAAGCGAGTGATAAGCTACTCCGCTTATATAAGAACCTATCATTTCTCCGATAAGCAGTGTGCAACAAGTAGGTTGACCTTTGTAATAAGTAGTGGTCCAAGTGGGCCCCACTTAGCCGGCTATGTCTCGTCGAGTTCATCGGCGCGGAATCCTTTTAAGGTCCGAAGCTATTCATCAGCTCAGCCACAGGAGGGCCGTGGGATATATCAGGTGCTTCGACTTGGAGGGAAACAAATAGACCTCGTGCATGTTCTACCCAGTAATACCGCGCCACGTATGGAGTCGCACGTGCAGTCAGCGCATGGGGGGAGCGTACAGGTGTATCAGTAGCAGGGGATTATTTTTCTCTCAGATCGCCCATGAAAAGACCAGCTTTCTAGGATTTCTGGAAGTATTTAGCCCCTTTTGTTGTAACACAATTACGATCTTTTGCCACTGGTTTTCCAGTCTCGTCTCGCTGGAATCTCTCGAGATGATTTCTTCAATTTATCGGGGAAGAAACAGTATCGCGATATGGAGCGGGAAAGTTTGTAATCAGAAACTAATTTAATTTGGAAAGAGTCCTCATCCTGAAGTTTCATAACGTTTAATGGGGACCAGACGTGTCCCATTTCATTTTCATAAATTAAAAATTGACGTCTCTAGCAGATTATGAAAGATACTGATCATGTACGTGTCATACCACCAAATCATCCGTCATTAGGTGCAAATTTTTTTTTAATTAGAAAAGGCCGAAAAAGGAGAGTGGATCATACGAGTACAATATTTGTTCGATAAGTAGGTGGCACGGTATGCGAGGGCAGGGGAAATGGACATGTAATACTACCTTACTGGTCACCTTGTGTGAATTTTTGGCATAGGGTAATCTACCATGTGGTGTTGTGTACATTCATTCATGATAACAATCAATGATTTAATTCTTTCTTTTTTATAGGGAATGAAATTGCACGAGAGAATCTATCTAGTTAAGATAATAGAATTTAGGGTGCAATGCATTAACCTCCCCTGAGGTTTTAAGAAATGACACTTAACCCCATTTATTGAGAATATATGCACTTCACCCCATTTGACTTAGTTGATCAAAAATTTTTTTTTAGAGAATAATCATTAGGATCATAAGTTTTATTTTTTCCTTTTTAGTCCATGCATTTATTTTTTTTTACTGAATGAGGTTCATATTACTTAAAATGTTCATACACAGTTTTTATTTTTTTATTTTTTTATTTAAGGAGTAAAAATTAAAAATATGTAATAAAAATAGTTGAAAGTTTTGATATAGAGGACAAATAGAGGGAAGCGAGTGACCTGTCGCAGGGCACTCAAAATAAAAGTATAAACTCGAAAATCGAGATCTGACCCGACCAAAAAATTGAACACCTGATTTCAATTCTATTAGGTCCATGCCTCAATTCAATTCTAGAATTTTTTGAAGAAATCAGATAAGTACCCGACCTACCCAAATTTAAATTTCAAAATAAATTTAGGGTTTCTAAATATCTAAATTTATTTTACATTATTACATTCAACGTTTTCATTTAATGACCATCACTCCAAGAAACGTTACTAGAGGCCTTTCTTCGCCCTATTTGACCAGATTCTTTCTAAATTATTATTTTTTTTATTTTTAATATATTTTTTATTTCTAACATTTAAAATATATTAAAAAGCCTTATACAAATATTTTATTAAATGTGGTTGCTTTATTCAGTAAAAAATTAAATGTATAGACTTGAAAAGAAAAATTCGTAAGTTATGAACTCAATCGATATTTTCTCAAAAAAATAATTGATTCAATAAGTCAAATGGAATTAAGTGCATTTATTTTCAACGACTGAGGTTAAGCGTCATTTTTCCAAATCTCCAGGGAGATTAGCGCATTTTACTTTAGAATTTATTGTATTTGGCAGCAAATTTTCCCGTGTTACTGTATGCGGGGTTGGACTACCTCTTATTTGTGGCTGGACTTTCCTGACCTTCGGCAGAGAGATGTTGCATATACATTCCTACATATATTAATTAGTCCGCCAAACAACGATTGACTTCCCATATATTTACTTTTTCAGTGAAATTACAGATTTTCTGGATCTATTTATTAGGTATTATTATCGTTTAAAAAAGACTTTTTTGTCGGAAAAATAAATAGATTTTTCTATTTTAATAAATTATCATATTTCTAATTATAAGAATAGCTTATAGTCTAATATAAAACATAAGCTAATATTAAAGCATAAAGTTCCACTTATAATGATTGGATTCGAAATCTCGTGATTTCAAATCGACGATTTGTATCATTGTACCAAACATATTTTTCTAATAAATTGTTATCAATGAGGCAAAACACTTTCATCGTTCCCTAACTTTACCAAATGAACAGAAATATCTAGCATCGGAAAGATCACAAAAGCTACACGGACTTGACTAAAGAAAAAGAAAAGGCTGAAGTAATTTTACTTCTCTACATTTTCTCAACTTCGACTTTAATTTTGTTTTCTTGTCTATATGATTCTTTCTTTTTTACCTTTTATTTTTGTCTTTATGCTTTTTTTTTAGTTTTTAGCAAGGGACATGTGTCAATGTCTTTTTTCTTTAATACAAGGTGACGTCGGCTTAGCTCCGAGTTAAGGATACTCTGACCAAAAGAATTTACAAACTAATTTTAGGGTTTTACATTGAAGCTATATGCATGTCCAAATTAAGCATTCTATAAGTTTTCCACCATATTGTAAATTATCGCGTCACGTGCATCCTCAAGATAAACTTCGTATTATTTAGGCATATATGTATATATGTGTATGCGTATGAAGTATCGAAATTGGTATTGTCACATATCAAACAAGAAAATGATAAGAACCATATCAAGAATGCTCTCCTATTATGACAAATATAATTGGTCGAGAGAAGAGTACGTTGGTATTATAAGTCGCAACTTTATTTGCTTCGCACTTTGGGGAATATTCTCTCCTTTAGATTTTTTTTTCCTTTTTGGCTAATTCTATAAGTTTTTATAGAAAATAAGAACAATTTATGATTAGAATAGAAGAAAACATTCAGCACCAACGTGAGTTGGTTGAAGCGGTTTGGCTCTTATTCCCCTTACGCAAAGTCTCGGATTTGAGGTTTGTGAATGGAGAAAATTCAAGCTGTGAAAGCTTTACCCTAGAGTGAGTCAACCTGGCTTGACTGGATTAGTCGGGATCCAATTGGACTTCCGAATATTAGAGTGTACGCCATTAAAAAAAAAGTCAACTGTTGTTGCGATTGAATTTTTTTTTGGGTAAAATGCAGTTTGCTTCTCAAGTATTGAGCCAAATGACATAGTGTCGCCTAACCTTTAAAATTTTGCACTATACCACCCAACTATCGAAAAAGAAGCAAAATCCACCCTGACTACTTTTTCCGATCACTTTTCGGGCCAATTTTTTTAAAAAACTCATTGATATTCAACATTTACCAATTGTCTCAAAAATAAAATAAAAAATAAAAGGAAAAGAGGAACAAAAGATAAGAACATCGCCTAGAGGCAACAAACAAACCCAACAATCCATACACATTATTCATCGAACATAACAAATGAATATTACCATACAAATTACAAGCAGAGAACAATTTGGGCAAACAATTCATTACAACATTGTTCCCTGTACTTTTAGATCCATTCATTTCCTAAAACAATCCCATCATAGAACATGCTTATTAGACGATTACTTAAAATTAGCAAAACTGATTCCCTTTTATATGATGCAAGAGACACGGAGGCAATAAACAAATCCAATGACCAAGTTTGGGACATAATTGATACAGCAAATGACAACAAATTATTGGAATATACGGAAATTACATGTCCAATCTTGAAGCTCGAGGAATTGCCATGAACTATGAGCTCTCATATTTGCATGAAAGTCCGGCAAAATCATAGAGCAACTTCACTGGAGAAATTGATTGAGGGTGTTTGGTTTCAAGAATTTAGGGAGAGATTCTACTCTCTCTCTAAATGACGATCTTTTGTTCTTATTTTTTTTATATTTTTATATTTTTGAAATTATTTTATAACTGCTAAATTTAATAAATATTGCAAGTGACTGGAAAGTAGTCTCGGTGAACTTTGCTTCTTTTTTGATAGGTCAGGATGTATTGTACAAAATTTTGAAGGTCAAGACACTCTGCCACTATACTAAAAGCTCGAGGGGCAAACTTTATTTTATTCTCTCATTTTTTTCCCTTTGTACTTATTTATATATTTGTAAACATGGATCTCTGTATCTTAGGACCAATTCTATTAAAGTGCCATCTATAAAAGAAAAAAAAATCTTTTCAAGTGTCAATTTAGCACGATCAGGAGACACTTATGATAGATTATCCCGTACTGCACACAATGTCTGTAACTTTCGCTACAAATAAAGTTCATTTACTAAAAGTTCAATTTATCTTTTAAACCACGTCCTCGTTGCCAAAGGCTTTCTTTCTTCTTTAAAAAGTTTTTCTTCACAAATGAAAACAAAAGGGTATTTTATTTGATGGGCACATGATTTTACATGCAAAAGGGGCCCATCCGCACGTGCGGTCTTGATTGTCATTACTAGCCGAGCCGATCCGAGCCGGCTGAATTGACATCGGGAAGGCTCCTGTCTCCATTAGCTAGTTAATGCCCAAAAAGAAAAGCACGAAATATGGAGGAGAAAAAAGAAAAAAGAAAATGGAAATTTAATTATTTACCAGAAAAGGATTGGTGCTGATATGGCCAATCCCCTTCTTCATCCCATCCCATCCCATCTCAAGAGCTTTCTAGGAAGACAACTATGATGGGGACCCCCCAATAATAATAAGTATTATTTTTAATAAGTAAAAAAAATGTGTCGGTTTAAAAGTTTTCTCATTTTCATTTTTTTTCTCCATTGAAAATATAAAAGAAAGTTTTTTGTCGGAAAAAAGAAGAAGGATAAAGCCGGTTCTTTTTTTTTTTTTATGTCATATACCTTATAATTTTATAATTTTCTCAAATCTATCGCATGTTTTAAAAATTATCCAAAAAAATCTATAATTTATATCTTGCCTCAAATCTATTACACCGTCAATAAAACGTAAATGGCCTCCAAACTTATTCTGTAATTTTAATTTTTTTCAAATATATTTGGTGATTTTATTTTTTTCTCAAATTTATATCGGGCAAAGGGCTACAGTGGCAAGAATGGGCTCACTTACGTTTCACATCAGTAACACCGTTAAATATTGACGGAAAAATTAATGTCATGATAGATTTGGAATCAAATGTAAACCGTGAGCATTTCCATATAATTTTTAAACTATGAGATAAATTTAAAAAACGAGTAATACAATGTGATATTTGACCAAATAACCCTTTCTTTTTTCAATTGTAAAAAAAAATCATCATCTTTCTTGATAGCGTCAAGACTTCTCTAACCCATCGAGAAGACTGGGAATCTTAGGGCACCCGAACCCACCAAATCATCCAAGAGATGATTGGTAGTGATGGTCTCCTATGACACACTGCGAACATAGAAAAAATTGATAAACTCAAAAAGCCTTTTAACGCATTTTTCGATGATTCTCGACAAAAATGACACAATAAGCTGTAATAATAATTCTATGAAAAAGAAACCAAAAGATAAAGAAAAAAGACGGGGAGAAAGGCCTTCGATAAGGTTTGTTTTATTCAAGTGCCTTCACTGTGAAAAAAAATTTGGGGGGGGGATAGGAAATAGTGGCAACACTTTCCTCGGTGGCTTTCTTTCGCTAGCTGTAGGTGGCTCGCTTTATTCTTGGGGAATAAATGAATCACTTTTTTTTCTGGCCACGGGAATAAATGAGTAGCTATTTGACAGTTTTTTTACAATTAACTAACGAGGAAAGATAGTGAAAACGGGAAATTTATTTTTCTTGGAAGCCGTGAAGGTGAGTGATGTCAAATTCTTGGAAATATCATCCGGCGATGAATACCAAATTAAAAACTTCAAGAGAGTGGGTCCAACTATGTGAACGTCAATTTCTAACGGTCGCGGATGTATATGTATATAGATACAAATTTATTTGTTGATGGATGAGAATTTGGATCATGACTATATATACAAATTTCTTCTTGAGCGTCCTTAGATTACTACAATGTTATAACTCTCGGCTAGCTCTAGACTCACTTTCCACCAATTAAGTCCCATTCTTCGTGCATGTTTATTGTCATGTAATATATAATATTTAGCACCAAACATGATTGACAATATGTCATGCAAGAAAATCAACTAGTAACCTAATTTGGAAAGCAATCGAATTCTCACTTATCGAAAGAAAAAAAAAAGAGAAAAATTTACTCAAATCCTTTAATCATATTGTTTGCTACATGCTTTAAACAAATATGTACAATGTTAGTTTCCACTTATCGCTTGTCCTAACAACTAACTTTAACATAAATTGAAATGACGAGCGCTTTCATTATATTATCTCGGTCGATCTCTTATTACTCACTTCTTTCCGATTGATGTACAATGGATTAAATATTTCTTGGCTAATGTGAGAAAGGAATGTGACCGTAAATGTAATAGCTCTCTAACTTCCACAATAGTCTAGGTGTATATATGGTAAGACTTGTAACACGGTAGGGTCTCTATTAGGTAAGAGTTGTATGTGACGAAACAACAAAATTCTTAAATTCTTAAACTGAAATGAAAAATTAAGAGAAAAAGAATAAAAAAAGAAAAAAAAAATTTCGAAGCATATTCTTTTGATATTCAAAAAATTAATAGATTTCAATTAATTCATATTTAAACTAGATGAAACTATTTAGTGATAAAATTTTTCAAATTATAAAATTTTTCATTCATAAAAATTAAGTTCAAAATTTTGAACCATCTGACGTTGCGAAAAAATTGATAAAAATGAACTAAATAGTAAACCAACCTCACGAAAAGGAAACATGTTGGATCACTGTACGAATTGTAGGGAACTGGTGGTGGAGGAAGAATCTTGCAGGTTAAAGCCATACTACAGGCCCCATGCTTTTACTACATTGTACCTTAATTTTCCCTTCGACGCGCTAAGCAGCGCGTGTACAGTCCATCTCCATCATGACGTGACACCAACAATTTAATGTGTTCAATATTTTGCTTTTGCCAAAATTTTTTTATTTGAACGATCATAAGAATTTTTCATACATTCATAATAAAAACAAATACAAAAAAAAAATCTAATCGAATATTATAAGAGCGGGATGTAATAATTTATTCGTCGGGCAAAATTCTTATCATGTTCCCTTTTTGTTGAAAAAAGTGTGTACCTTACCTTAGTCATTACTCCAATCAATATCAACCTATTTAATTTTTCAAATAGATTTCTGGCTATACAGAAAAATAAGTATGCCCTATGTATTGATTCAAAATCTTATATATAATAAAAATATATAGCTCATTATATTGTGTTTTTCGTGAGCGAACCATCTCGATTTACATTCTTGCTAAGTAGCTCAACAATTTTGTTTGGTGGAGCGTTTCTCTCACCTTCTGCACTACTACCTTAATATTCTGCACTACCTTAGTATAATTAATTATTTCTTCGAGCAAAGAAAATTATTAACTAATTAATTATAAAAAAATAATATAGTGCAGTGATGCATATCTCGTTTGGTAATAAAAAAACTTCATGTTGAATGGTCAGTGAAACTATTTGTATCCATTTTATCAACTATTATGACTTATAATAAAAAAAAATATTGACTAATTAAATTGAGAGTCCTAAAAGGCCGCCACCGCTACATATCGCTGGAAATTGAAAGATTCCCGTGATCCGAGATGTCCTTAGTCTCGCGAATAAGTACCTAATTTATCGTGAGATTTCAAATATAATGGCAGTGAGAATGTGACAGATAATCTGGTGGGCCCCCCCAATACCTTAAAACTGTGAGGAATTTTTCTTAATAAAATATTTGCCTTGATTTTTCAACATTGGGTCTTTGACATTGTACGCCATTTTCCCTCGGATGGTCCATAATAAATTTTCCCATTAATAAACCGTCTCTGCTTTTCTTTTTTTTCTTTTTTTTTCCCCTTCAATCGATTGTTAGCCCTTAGAATAAGGACAGATTTCTATCGTCATATCCATCATTCCACCGTGTTCGATGAATTGAGTCCAAGTCAAACATCTTATGAAAAAACAAAAAGAAAAAACTTAAAACTTCACTTTGCAAAAATATGGTGAAAATGAACTAAATAAACCGTTATACACATGCGATCGCATGATGAATCATTTATCGTGCGTATACAATCTGTAATACTTCCGCATCCTATGCAACAACATACGATCACCAAAGGATTACTCACCTTAAGTAAATAAATCAAATCGGTCAAACCTCAACCGAAGTTGATCTTTATAATAAAGAACGATTGTCTCGTGATCATCTAATAAGGAAAATGCCCCATGTTACACAACACGACTTTATGAAGTAACTACTGCGACAATAGCCATGATAATAAAAAGTGGGATAGATAAAAATATACAAGTCGCCTTTTTAGTGACTTGGGTAAGTGGATTATAGAGAACTTGCTAAAGGGTGAGGAAACAACTACGGGCCTCACAAAAAGCCCATAAATAATGTCGACAAACTTTTCTAGGATTGCTTCGTTGTGGACTCAGTCCAAGTTTGCATCAACTCATCAGCCTTGACGTAACAAAAAGGGTGGGCTCAAGTTCACATACCGTGCTCGATGCCAATTGCCATCTCCCAGCTCCATCAACGATCCATCTGAAACCCGTCCAAACGTCCGGTCGTAAAGTCTGAGCAAATTGACCATCGATAAAACATGGATAATCCATAAAAAAAAAAAAAGATCAATGGCAGAGTAAGTATTAATTAGCGACATGCTACCATTTATATATGACTGGAGCGGTCACAAACTCCATAAATATGTTACCATGATTTTCTTCTACATAAATTCAATTGATGTTTTAGTAATAATTGATAAGAAATGTCTGGTTGCTTCAACCCTGAGAGATATGTACGTATGGTCCGACATGCACGAGCGTGCATGAGTACTAGTAGATTACGACGTCATAATCAACCCAGGCCCTTAACTACCATCGCAATTTCAGTAAGTTATGATTAAGGCATGTGTTCGAGTGTTAGGTCTCTAGATAAGAAAGGGTGACGGGTCTCTCCCACAACACAACCCCCTCAAATTAATTAATTGGCAAACAATTATATCTGGTGAAAGTTTCGATAACAAGCAACCTCAATGAATGGAAATTCGTGAGAGTTTTATCTTTTAGTGGACCGATCCTGCTAGAACTGGAGTAGTCGGAACTCGTTGAGTTTCCGGATAAAAACCCATATACTTATCCATATACATATATATGTGTATATATATATATATATGTGCTAGGAAAGAATTAACCTTATTATTACTAGCTGGTGCTCATATATAGAGAGCTTTATTAGCATCTTCACATGGGAATAGTGCTGATGCTGATATTGTTTGGGACCCGTGAATCAACCTCCTCTTCTGTCCTCTCTTCCCTTTGAGTCCAAAATCTAATCGAGAGAAAGAGAGATGGGGACCAGAGCCATGTGAATAAATGTGGGCAAAATTGAGGACAAGAACAAGAATAATAAGGCAAACACTAGGAAGGACTCGCGATCTGTCGTGGGTCTTCAAAAACTCTTTTTTTTTTGTTAACAATTAAAATTTCACATAACAAAAGTATGAGAACCAATATAACTAATATGGGAAAGTATAATAATAAATTAATATAGTGTGACTCAAAATTGATTGCACACCCTAACTTCGAACTTGTTCCAATTTTGTGAAAATACATTAACATAGAGGGAAAATAAATAAGAAATTTTAAAAAATGATATTATAAGATAAGCACGAAAATAAAAAATATTAAATGAAATTTTAAAAATAATGATTACATAGTTTTTATTTGAAAGAGAGAAAAAAATGATGAATGTGTTTGAATAAAAAGTGCAAAATTAGAATGAAAAATGCAAAAAGTTAAAAGATTGCAGTAAGTTATAAAAATAAAATAGAAAATTATCATAAAGCAAACAGGTTCACAAAGTCATATGGTTCCTTGAGATTAAGATGTACAGATATTAATGTATAATAAGAAAGATAAAATATATATATTTTAAATATTAGGTGGTTAATAATCTATCTAAATGGTTTTATTAATTAGTTATGTTTTATATTATATTTGCATGTTTAAATGGATAAAACAGAAAATTAGAAGAATTAAATAAACAAATCAAGCTAAAAGAAGGGAAAAGAAGAGATTATAGGAAATTATGTACTTATATTTCTTTTAACCTTATAATAGTGCTATTACAATATCAAGATTCTTACAGTCACATTATAATATTTATATGTTTATATCAGGTATAATGTAATGTATATATTTATGTCATTACTTCTTAAATTACAATACTATACTATAATTTTCTCGCTAAACACCTATATTGCCAAATAAAGTACCAAATGCAATCTACGAACAAAATTTAGTTTGGCAGTATTATTTAAAATATATATGGATACTTGAATTTATAAATAAATTTAATGAAGTTAACTTATTTTATACTTACTATAAAAAGAAATTAACTAATTTTATTATATTTTATATATTAATTTTTTGAGATTAATTAGTTGAGATTTTATAAATTCATCACTTATGAGTCATGATGTTATTATATATATAGAGAGATAATGAATTAATCATAATAGTTTTTTGCTTAAACCAAAAAAAAAAAGTTAGACTAAAGAATTGAGGGATCGGTTAAAATCAGAGACATCATAATGGAGAAATATACTTTAATAGCACCTATTTTCATCGTTATCTCTCACAAATTTATGGAGACAAAAATTATTTGTGGTATTGTTTTGAGAAAAAAATGCGCATGTGTATCAAAATGATACTCTAGTCACGGTGAATAGAGAAAATCCAGGCAGAGAGAGCTTTACCTCTTAGTAGGTCAATCTGACTTGTTTGAATCAATTAGAGTCCAATTGGATTTTTAAATACTGAAGTTCATACCAAAAAATCATACTCTACTTTTGTAGGATGTGACATGTTTTAGGTAATACAGTTACGACATGTTAATTTTTGGAATTTTTTGAAGTATGTAAGAAGAGAAATCAAAAGAAAGGACAAAAAAAGAAAAATAATCAGAATTTGTGGCTAAATTTTAAAAAGAAGAAAATAAAAGGTTAGAATGGGTAAAAAGGAACAGTTTTAGTATGATTAAAGATAAAGATTGGCGATATATAATGCAAATATGTGATAAAATTTCAATTATTTATTTCCAAATATATACATAAACTTATCGACAGACACATCTAAGCTCTTGCGACCCTGTTAAATGTTTAATTAAGCACTGCACCGAGTTTTTTTCTTTATATTCCAGAAATATTTATATACAGTTTCAAGCTGCAACATCAATATGTATATAGTTTTTGAGATCGATCCAATTAGATGCGAACGGAACACTATATATATAAAAAACTTATAATGCTTTTATGAAAAGCACAATTAATTAGTTATGGTGATACATAGATATAGTGTGTAACAAATCTGATTGAATAATATTATATCTTTTCTCTCCAGTCAAAAAACCATTCTGCTCCGTTTGTTTTCAAAGTCGTGATTTAAGATTTTAACTTTAACTTTAACTCAAAACACTACACAACAAAACACACATTTCAAAAGTCAAATTGGTGGGCCCCATATATTATTAAAATACAATCCCATTATAATTAATTATCTCTACCTTCCATTCATTTTATATTTCAAAAGTCAAACTGGTGGGCCCCATATATTTTTGTCTTCTTCTACAATCACAATCACAATCACAAATTCGTGACTTTAACTCCGAAAACAAACGCATTGTTCATATCTAACAAAATTAATATATATCTAATCACATGCATCCACCAGTATCCCTACATCGATTGTCAAAATTACTGAACCGTTCAAAAAGAGTATTAGATTCTAATGACCCATTAAAGGAACTGTACATTTTGACATTATTTTCGTTTCATCGGGAAAGAAGACACATGTTTAGATTCATTTCCACGCTCATTATCAAGGTCAATTTGCCCATTCTATAGTTGTCTATCACTAAAACATCCAATGAAGTTCCCATCATATAACCGGGGAAAAAGCAAAAAGTTCTCATCAAACATTAATTGACAATATTAGCTTACACGCCCCCTTTCACATTCTTTTGCCAAAAATCAACGTGTAATAGATGAGATGCTCATCAAATTTAATGTGACATGTACGAGTCCTCAGGTCCTTCAACTTTATATCGGTCCTTGAGATATATACTCTCCTCTCAACATTTTCCTGTATCGCTGTGCTTGAAGGGAATTGCATTCTTAACCATACATATATATATATATATGTATGAATGAAGAGTCAAGAGTGTCATAACTCATGACCTGACTCCTCCGTATTCGTGGCCACAATTCAGTTATATACTATATATAGTCGGTCTCAAAGTTCCAACCAACAATACGTGTAAAATCTTCTCTAGCAGAAAAAGAAGAAAAGTAAAGCGGCGGAAAAGGTGATAAACTAAACGGAAAACTTCCCCCGAATTCACCGCCCAAAATCTTCAAAAACACTTTAGTTTCTTCATTCTTTTGATCCTACTTTATTTACTAATTAATATATATATATATATGAAAATTCATTTGTTAATAACTAATCGCCATTAACTCAGGGAGCGGCGACGGTTACTGCTAAAAATTTCTCGTACATCAGACCCCCTAGAATAATGTGTATATGTGAAACTAATTTTAGGGAGGACAGCAATTAAAAAGGACAAAATTTAAAGTGTTATCACCAATATTATTAGCTGCCTGCTCCCCAGCAGGAAAACGACCTTCTGGTTATATATAATATGGTCATATCATATTATCTAATGAATTCCCGACAGGTCCCGGGAAGGTTTTTAAGATTTCTTTTTTGAATTTCTTCCTGCCGGCATAATTAATCAGACCGGATTCTAATATAGTCAATTAATTTTCCTGGTCATGCTTTGTCACCGGCTTGTAAGCAGACAAATTAAGTAGTTGTATCATCGCTAAAATTATATTATGAAAAGAAAAACTGAAAAAATGAAAGCCGGTCATGTTAATGATTAATTCACACCTCTTTCTCTTTTTCTTTCTTTTCTTTTGTATCCTTTGGGATAATATACAATTATACAACCCTTTTATTCCTTATATATACACTAGAGCTATCGATGACAAACCTCCACAGTTGCATTCATCTCTCTCACTGGAACTATATATTCATATGATCTCATCACCAGTTTATAGTACTAGCACATAATCGATGGATTGGTACACATGGCTCTCAAAGACCGGGCTCAACCCGGCACTAGTCTACGAGTATGGTTTAGCCTTCACCCACAACGAACTCGAGGAGGATGATCTCTCCTACTTCGACCACGAGTTCCTCCAGAGCATGGGCGTCTCCATCGCCAAACACCGCCTTGAGATCCTCAAGCTTGCTCGTAAGCACCGGCGCCGCCACCCAAATGGCAGGTGGGCCCACCGGCCAGACGTGCTACTCCCCCGGCTCCTACTCGCCATCAGGAGCACAAAGAGACGGGTCGAGAAGTACATCAAGAGCTGGGTCCACAATGAGGACGACTCATCATCGCCACCCTCATCGGCTTTAGTACTTGTACATAAGGATAACTATAGTAGGGCGACCAGTGGGTATCACGGTACTGTGTTGAAGCGGAACAAGAAGGCTGCGGCTGCGGCCGCAACTAATACTAGGAGCAGTACAGAGCAAGGGACGACGGTGATGGGGCGGTTGTTGCTGACCAACGGGAGCCATACTCCCGCGAGGGATAATAGCTTCTGTGAAAGTCCGGTGGTGTGTCCGTTAAGTGGGACGAAGAAGAAGGACTTGGAAGATCAAGGGTATTGGTCAGCTGGTGTTGAAGAGATCAGGTGGGATACTTTGTTCCAAGATCTCAAACCCACTTGATTAATTTAATCTTGGCAATACTTCACTAAAATTATTATTATAGTTAGATGTTACTTAAAAAAGTATTAGATCATATTTTCAACTCGCTGTCCCCATTAATTACGTTTTGAAAATTAATTTCACCGAGTTATCTTTGGAGATAATTGTTCGATACCACTGTTTTGCTGAGTCGTACGTCGTCGGGTCATCATTATAATTCCTCTGAAGGGTATATATTTAACTTAATCATGTAATTATGGAGATAGTGGATTTTATAATTGGCACTAAGTCCACCGGTAAATCCAATTAATGATGACGAATCATAATTTTCTGGAGTGCCTTAAATTAGAATATAATTTCCAAAATCTTTTCTTTCTTTTTTTTTTCTTTACTTTTATCCTGAAGATATATGCTTATGGTGGAGTGGGGTCATTTGGCGGACAAACTTTAGCGTCAAGCACATGTTTTGGCTCTGAAGATAAGGCGGGGATTGGGGTTGTATGTTTTTGCTTAACTTATTGCGTGCATACGTTATATAGGACCTGGAATTGTTGTGTATTCCAATTGTTCCTTAGTTGAGACACTATCTGTGTATGAATACTATATATATATATATATATATATATATATATATATATATACTGTAACCCAGATCTTAATTAAGATATCTTGGAGTTAATTATTGATGATTATTGATATACTCATTCGCGGGATATCCTTTCCTCCCACAAAAATATATAGTTTTCGAGAGATCACAATGTAATTCTTGAGAAATCATTCTCAAACCAATCATATTACAATGATATATATATGCGCGCGCGCTAAAGTCAGTCCATAAATCGTTTTTTTCCTCTAAAAAATCTATGAATTTTTATATGGACCATATGATTAAATATATACTCTTGTTGTTAGTCCCATTTTATACCTGGCAGGAAAGAGGAGCCGGGAAAAAAATTGTTGTCATTTTCATTTCAGTTATGATAATAATGTATTTTGGGCATCCCCACGATAAACCAGCCAAATTATTATACATCAAATATCTTTTGGGCTTTGGCTCGGTCAGTCCTTCCTGCAGCTTCTTGTTCTGGGTTAGTCCTCTACCCTTTGTGCCTTTCAACAAGAAAAAAAAGTAAAAAAAGGAAAGGAGAACCTTCAAAGTTCAATTCAAACACGAGGAATGTGATGAAACCATGCAACACATTTCTCTTTCAGCAGTATATACATGCATACATTTATACACCCCCACACCCGCATAGCGTAATATATAGAAAATACAGACGTATGAGCTATTTTTATTGTCCCAAAAAACCAGTCTTCATTAACCGTTTGCACACAATATAGCTAAATCGAGTGGTTCAAATCTCAACCGAGTTTGATCTTATAATAAAGAAAGATCGTTGTTTTTCTTGTCATTTAATAAGGAAAATGCCTCATGTTATTCGACAGGCATATGTAAACCACGAGTGCAACAAAAGAAATCATATTAAAAGATGATGAGGTAGATAAAATTATATGTCACCCATCTATTGAATATCGTAACCAAGGGAACCTTCTCTCTCTTTTCTTTTTGCTTTATTTTAGGGTAAAGTGGAAGAACATCGATTCATTAAAGGGCTGCCTGATGGAGCCAAAGGCCATAAAACAATCTGGAAAACTTTTCTATGATTGCTGCTTTGTGATGGGCTGGGTCCAACGTACGAGTTTGTATC
This sequence comes from Punica granatum, assembly GCF_007655135.1. Classification (NCBI taxonomy): domain Eukaryota; kingdom Viridiplantae; phylum Streptophyta; class Magnoliopsida; order Myrtales; family Lythraceae; genus Punica; species Punica granatum. Next base: position 633,037 of record NC_045127.1, on the reverse strand, counting down.
AAATGCTTATTAGCCTTGAGATCACGAATGGGCTGGACTCAAGTTCATATCGTGCTTGATGCCAATTGCCATCTCTCAGTTCGGTCGCTGTTGGTCGAAAATCATCAAAGGATCGGGTCGTAACTTAGCAATTTGACCATTATATGAGGGTGTAATCCTTTGAAACTAGTTCATAGGTTTGCAAGATCGATAAACTTAAAGTACTTTGAGTTTTGTATATACGGGAGTTTTGCAGTAATAAGTTAAGCGCACAATCAACACCCCTATCCTTTATATACTGTGAAATCTATTTGGATGTAACCATTTCCGCTTGCTTATCAAACTGAAGAATGACACATTTAGTGTATATACACTACATGAGAAAAATCTAATGTTAATATTTTACATGCTTTTGGTTTCAACTGGTAACATACTTTTGCAAAGAGTCAAAGATTGATTAGTGAAGAGTCGCTTGAGTGCTTATTGTTAGAAGAATAAGGAGAAAAATGAAAAAAAAAAAAAAGCACGCAAAAAGACGATGACAATACTTTGATACTTTTTGATAAAAAGATTGTCATATGCATTTTGGTAACATGTTGACATTTTGAAATAAAGTGAAATTTTGCTATAATTACACCAACTTAATATAAACTGACATGGCATAATTTGAGAAGTGCGTGTGGAAAAATAAGTGCATCAAAATTCGGTGGCACTTGTATAGTTTCATAGAGTGTAACGACTTTATCTTTTCCAAGATTGAAGTATGTATGTTAAAGGTTGTAACTTTTCTTGGTTTATCACTATTTAATGTTTATTGTATGCAGTGCAAACACCGATTCTAGCAATGAGGATGTGCTTGAGAAACTTATATAAAGTTCAATAATGAATAAAAAATCTACCAGGGGATCTTGTAATGCAAGCATTGGAACCATCGACATTGAATAAACTACTATAGAAAAGGTATTAAGGCAACTAAAAGAGAGACATAATTCAATCTAATTGATGTCTTCTAAGATTGAAAAAATGACATTTGTTTTCTTCCTTTGATTTCAAGTGGCACCACATATTTTGTAGTTCACGGATAAAACAAGTTAACAGTATCGGGAGGTTCTCTAGCTATTACTGAAGTTTCTCGCGGAAACAAGTTACCAAACACCGAGCACATGCTTGAGCAAGAGTCGCATGTCTTCTTCGATATTGACTATTTTGAGGAGTGATTGCGGGGTAATGAGTAGAGAGAATTACTTGGGGGTTTCAAAGACGACGACACTCACACTATATCATTTCTATGATTTTTTACATGTAAGTTGAAATTGGTGCTTGTGAATGGAGATTGAGGGCTATTTGAAGGGTTTCATTGTAGACGATACTGATGATATCTTCGACACGATTTAAACTTCGCCTTTTCCATAAGTTCAATACAGGTAAGTCAATATTCACATCACAGATTCTTATGTGTGGTATCATGTTTTAATTGCCACTTCATTTAGATTTTCATACTATTTATGTACTAATTCTATATCCGGTACTGATTAAGCAATAAAAACGACTCTAGAAAGCTCGCATATCTTGTGTCTATGGATCGAACGAGTATATATATGCATGAATTAAATGATACAAGCAGTTAGAAGATGTGGCTGAGACTGTATTTATGCTACACAGATGTTTATCAAAGAGGTTCTGGGCTGAAAGAATGAACAAGCAGGCACAAGAAAGCCGAACCTTTCAGAAACGTTGGCCCATAATGACAAATCCAAAGCTTGCATTGTTTTCAATTTATCTTTTACCCCTTTTTCGGCCATCATATTTTATGGTTTGTTACAAGAAATAAAATGTGAACACACATAAGAATAAATAATGTCTGTCCATAAGCAGCCGCATGCGAAAGCGAAATAAGTAATTTTAACATTCTTGCCATAGATCACATACTTACTATACTATTATTTAGGAAAATTCTTAATATTGAAACTGCCCATCTTATCTTATTATTATTTTTAAAAAAATATTAATGTTGGAACTACCATTACCGCCCATTTAGTGTGTGTATATATATATATATATATATAGGGGAGGCAATTGCCCCCTGAGATTTTGAATAATCATAATATATATATATAAATTAATGAAATTAAATCTTTTTACCCTTAAAATTATTCATGCCCCTCTAAAATATTTTGCTATTGAGGACAATGAACACATTTCCCCTCCCGAAGAAAATTGTTGGTTCCGTACCTGTATATAAAGATCAGCAAATTCCCCTTAAAGTGTGATTTCATGCTCCATTATTAGATATTATTTGAGATTCATTATAATTTTTTAGGAGTTTAAAACAAGATTATATTGGATGTTGCGGTTCCGGACAAGCTCAAATACATTACACACTGATTGGTGTTAAATTTTATAAACAAATATCAAGAGCAGAGCAAAAAATATAAATAAATATCAGCAATCTTAAAATAGACAGACTAATATAACAAAGCACATGTATTTGTCATGCAAGTCTACAGCAGCTATTGGAACTTGTCTCCTGTCCCCAGACATCCATGGACCGGCCCTCACATTCATTAGGATCTTAACTTAACTATCTCCTCGGTGTCAAGTTAATTATCGTCACCGCTCAATAATTCATCCCAACGCCACTAATTTCCTTATTTTCATTCCTAAGAACTTTTATATTATATGATTACGTTCCAATAAAACTTTATACCATTTTCGAATCGGATCAAAATTCAAATGTATGTTATGCGCATACAGCTAGTAGTATATGGAAAAGAGCCATATCTCCTTTCTCCGCTGCAAGCAGCCTCGTATTGCATTAATGCTCCAACATGGGCCACCTCCGAAAACATTAGCCAACTAATTAATTAAGAAAGTCATTTGCGGGAGAACTTCGACCAGCAAAGCAATCCTTGAACTGACTCTCTTATAGTCGAACCCCAAACCATGGAAACTCCGATATTACTAGGTCAAGCGTGGATTGTTAATTAGTAATTAATCACAAAAAAATTGTTAGATCATCAATTTCATCGACAAACAAGGCAATATATATTATTATAAGATTGAGAACAGGACAACTGGACAAGGGGCCGTCTTTGGTAATTTACAACACCAGGAAAATTTGCAGATTGCCTAATGAACGATATATATTATATATATATATATATAGCACATGCCTGGACTTGGAGGTTCAGGTTCACAGTCAAAATTACATTTTTATTTTTTATTTTTGCTGGAAAGTCAAATTACATTACTCTTCCAGTTTTCCATCAACCAACTTAAATTAATTTTAATGTCGAATCGAATTAGGAAAAGTAATATAACAAGAACAACAAATTAACCAAGAGAATACAACCAGAGAAGAAACAACCACCAAAGAGAATATACAACCGGAGAAGAAACAAATTCAAAGATCGGAGCGATGCATTCTGTGGTCTCAATCACCACTACTATTATTCATTGACAAATCAATCAATCAAATCGAATTGCTAAAAAGGGGTATGTATATATATATGGCGAAAGAAGGAGGAGGAGTAATTCTCCCAAATTCTTGAATTAATTCGTCAAAATCTATTTACATTAATAATAACGTCGTTCCTAAGCCGAAAGCACCTTCCTTTGCTTCCGCTAAAGATTTTTCAAACCCCACTGAGCAAAGAGACGAAAATTTTTTTCCCGATACCCGAGTTTTTGACTTTTGACTCAGTAGTCCGACTCGACTCACTCAAACAACTCCCGCCGATTCACCACGAGAGCTGCCTAGCCAAACGGAAAAAAACAAACAAACAAACAAAACTGAACTTAACCCCCTCACGCAAACACGAAACCGGGCGTGGGGCTGCGGTCAGTTTTAAAGATCTTCTGCTTTGGACATGACCGACAACCGGCTCGGCCTCGGCCGGAAATCCTCTCTGCGCCTCAGCTGATGTGACGACGGCCTGATCAGCGCCGACAGTGCCCGTTTCACCAGATCGCCTTCCACTCCGCAGATCCTCACCAGAGAATTCGTCATTGCCGATCTCCGAAAATTCAGGCTCCGGCTTGAACTGTACGCTGTCGAGTGGCTGTTGCCGGCCCGGCCAGCGCCCTTGTGGAGCGAGCACCTGAACGAGCCCGGGTGCGTCGTCGGCGAGCACATACACGTCTTCTTCTGGCTCGACACGGGCCTGCCGCCACCGCCGCTGCCGCATTGCTTTATCACGGAGATCGAGCGCCCGGGAGAGGTGGGGCGATCGACTGAGAACCGAACGGACGGGGAGGACTGATTGGAGTGGCCGTACACCCTGACGCGCAAGGGAGAGGTGGCGCGTGCAAAGAAGGTGGACGATCGGCTGGAGAAGCTCGAAGTCGATGAGGCGAACGAGGAAGCCGCGGAGGCCATCGACAGCGAGTTTTCGTGAAAACCGGGGACGCCGTAGCCTCTGGATTTGGTCCTCGAAGAAGACGCCATGGTCGCCCGCACCAGTACAGAGTGGGAGAGAGAAACCCTACCCTACCTCTGTCTCTGTGTGTGGGAGAGAGACTGAGAGTGAGAGTGAGACTTGTGGGCGTATTTGGTTTTCTCTGTTCTCTAAACCTCCGCCGCTTCGATCATTGAGAGCGTCAAACCTAGAGAGGTTCCCTGAGGGTGCTTAAAATAAGGGGGGGAGTGGCACAATAGTAATTTCATTGGGGGGTGGGAGGACACATGGCGCGGCAGTTATGTCGGCGTTTGGAATTTGGATGGGATGGACGAGCGAAACCAAACCGAACGGAGTAGTGGGATAGGTTAGGACTTCTTTATCGAGTCCAAACTGCCAAAAGCTATGGGCGAAGGATCGATCCCTTTTACACCACCCACCATAATTTTTAAAATCGGACCAAACATTGAACCGATTAAGAGATGGATTCCCAGTTTTGCAGGTTCAATAGGAGTTTACGGATTGAACCGGGTCTTTAGGAAAAATAATTAAATTATTTATGTAATATATAAGCCGCCTCTATAATTGTATAAAATATGAGAAATTGCATTGAAGTCCAACTCATAAAATAGGAAGAGGAAGACCTAATATCCTAACTCGGCATTTCAAAACTACTGGACGGAGAAATGCGACGTTTTAGTAAAACTTTTGAAATCTAGCCAACTCTTTTCCGGTATTTCTATTTCTACTACGCCTCCAAGAGCTCTACCTCCCTTATTTTTTTTTGACAAAACTGAGTTTTTGGTTTGTTGAATGGGTTCTTCATCCTCTAGAGTGGCATTGCTGGTCTTGGTGAAGATGATAAGGATGAATGGGAGGAGAAGGTAGGATTGATAGAGAGAATGGAGTAATGTAGCTGCCACTGAAATTTGAAGGCAGGTCAATCTGCTTTTCTTCCACTTCCCCACGAAAAGAAAAAAAATACAAAGCAAGAACTCATAAATAGGCTATCTCTTCGAAGTGAAGCGGCGGCGGCGGCTGCCAATTCTTTAATTGAAGGCTCGATTTGCTTCTTCAGATCGTCCTTTGATTGGGGGACTACTAGTTGATGGAGGCAGCTTTGTTCCAACTTCAGGAAATATTTGGATCGTTACGATGAATGAGAAAGAATAGAAGAGAATCATGAGGAGCAAAAGGAGAGAGAAGAGTTTCCATCAGTTTCTAACGGTTTCATCGATTGATAGCTGGAGGGGACGAGATGTGGTGGTCTTCGGGTCAGGAAAAGAAGAAAAGTCAGCTTGAATTCATATTTTTGTGTTTACTCGAACTGACTGATTTTCTCATCGGTTTGAATGGGTTCAATGCATTTACAAGAAAATTGCCGGTTCTCAAAGGTTAAGTCGGTGTCAGTGTGCAAATGGAGTGTGTATTAAAGAATCAGGCCAGGTGGGTGTCCGGTTCCTAGTCGACCAGTTCAACCGGCCGGCGCGCGGCGCGGTTTGATTTTTAAGACTATGCCACCCACATCCATTGTTATTTACTCTCCCGTCAGGAGGGCTATCCGTTATTCGGTTCACACCGAATCAAACTGAAAATCCAAATCGAATTAGTTGATTCTAATCGGTTTAGCTATGAAAAGTTCGTGTCATACCAAACCCAGATATAGACAGTGCGTTTGGTTTCAGAGTTAAAGTAACTTTAATTTTGATTGTGGAAAATGACAAATGTTGTGTAGTGTGTTGAGTTAAAGTTAAAATTTTTGACTTGGGAAATATGTATTTTTGTTGTATAGTGGGTTGAGTTAAAGTGAAAGTTAAAATTTTTGTGATTTTAACCCTCAAAACAAACGGACTGTCTAGAATGTTTGGTTCGGCTTCGGCTCCGAGAAGCTTGAGGGCAACTGCAAATTGCAATTGTGGTCTTTGGCTAAAACTCGAGCATCTTTTACTTTTGGCTTGGGTATGAATCGAGATGTTGATAATATGATCCTTTAATCATGACATTGATGATTAATTTACTATCATCGGATTGATTCATGGTAATTGCGTTTTAGATTGGAAAGTGAAAAGAGGGGGGAAAAAAAGTGAATTGGCACTCATCAATTTTCCTCTGAATTGGAAGAACTAATTGTCGTAGTTGCCTCAACTGTAATAATAACCAACCAAATGAAGTACAGGTCCTTAATTAAAAAGAATATTGCTAAAATTGGGAAAGACTGTCACGCGCTTCCGGCGGGCAGTGGGTATCCAAAAACATCGGTTTTTCAAGTAAATTTGGCAAATAGTATGGTGTGGGATTGACTTTTTTTTATAGGGAGCAATTGTCAGACTGGCAGATTCTGGGAGGCGCCCACCCAGAGACTGCCACGCATCCAGCAACACTTACAGTTTTATTGCAGGGTCCAAGAATTAGATTACATAACTACCCTTTACTTTCTCCTCTAATTTCCTCCCTTCTCTGTATCATAATGACCATACTGCCCTCAACTCGGGGCACAGAACTATTCCACGTACTGAAGGCCCCGGCCGAGATTCCACTCAACCGACCGATTACTATATTAGCAATAATGGGCTCATTTTTCTGCTGGATAAGCCTAGAATGATCTTTTTATTTTTTTATTTTTTTATAGGTAAGCCAAGAATGATCATGGTCTTTAACACTTGCTCCCTCCCACTTAACATCCATAGATTTACAAACAAAACTATGATGCTCCTTCCTTATTCAGTACGAATTTGAGCAAGTACATCAATTTGAAGTCGTGGACGAAAAGCTTCAAAAACTCATATTTATTTAGAGTTTATGTTGTGCGACAGGGTTCTACATTAACCTTTAATCATATATATATATATATATATATAGAGAGAGAGAGAGAGAGAGAGAGAGAGAGAGAGTTTTCTGTACAATTTGTCTATTCCCAATCTTGTATATAGACATATAAATAAATATTAGAAAAGTGGAGACTGACCTGTATTATTTTTAGTACAAAACTATACATTGAATTAAAATGCATGTATACACGTACAGATGAAAAAAAAACTCCAAATAATTTAATTATAAATCGAATAAATTATATATAAATAAGTAAAATTATTTACAGTTAAGTAATTCACTTGAATGTAACGGACGTGCACTTTTCAAACCAATGTATATAATAAACTAGTCCAATTTTAATATGGAATTGGCAATATATCAAAATTAAAAATTGAGGATTAGAAAGGGAGAGAAATATATATTATCTTGAAAAAGAAAAAGGACAATATTCTATATGAGATTAGTGAGTGTTTAGGTTTATTTATTATTAATATGAGAAGTATAATATAAACAATCCTCCAATCACAATTAATGGAGCGATTCGATATCTATTCCCTTTAAGTAAAGTGTCAGTTTCGAGTCTTTTAAATTGAGAAAATCTTTAATTAAAAAATTTTTATATTTTAATAAGTAGACTCAATTCGAATTAAATTAGTTAAAAATCATTGCACGTTCGAATATTATGATAACCACAAACTCCATCCGAGACAAGTCGCTTTCTCGTGCAACGGTCTCACAACGCACCGCAACACAACAAGCACGACCCGCCGTTTTGTTTTGCTTTGGAATTTTCCTGTGGTCGTGTGCGCACATGGTAATGCTACAAGAAACCAGCCACTGCCCGCCACGTGGCCCCAGGTGTTGGTTCATATGTGGGCGCTTGTCTTCTTTTCCTCCAGCTGTGTCCTCATAATTATTTGGGTCATTATGAAAAGAAAACTCGGTCCCAATGTCTTCAATGGTAACGAAGTTAATAGTATATTTGGTAATAACTTAACTTAATTTTATATTTTATTTAATTTAACAATACAATCATTACTTTATTATTTTTTTTTTCAAATTATCTCTCATATTTTCTTATTTATTATTTAAATTAATTTTTTAATATTAAATTATCTGAACTATTCGATATTTTTTTCAATTCAACAATGCAAACATTATTTTTTTATCTCCTTCAAATTCTCTCACATACTTTTTTCTAATTACTTTTGCTTTCATATTCTCAAATAAAACTAAATCAAATTATATCAAACTTAACTTGGTTATCAAAAGCTATGTAAGTTTTATTTAATTTGTTTTAATTTGATTTAAGGAGATGAAGACAAAATAGTTGGAAAAAGTACGTGACAAAAATTTAATTTAATGATTGTGTTATTGAATTGAGAAAAAAGTGTTGAAATTGAGAAAACGTGTTGAATAGTTGAGAGAATTTAGCATTAAAAAATTAATTATAATAAAATATAAGAAAAAGTAAAATGATAAAAAAGTAATGAATGTATTGTTGAATTGAGAAAAATGTTAAGTTAAATTAAATTAAATTTGTTTTTGTAAAGAAATAAACCAGACTTTTTTATAATTATATTCTTATTTTCTTTTCTTTATAATAAATAATGATTAATCAATGGACACGAAAATTTAGAAAATCAAACAAGCAAATTATACTTTGTGTTTAGTTTTAGAATTGAGTTGAGTTTAATTTAGTTTAGTATCCACAAAATTAAAAACAACTCCATATGGGTGAACTTCGCATGTAGTGCAAAAATTTGACACATAATGGAAGTATCTTAGTCAGAATTAAATCGTGAATTAAGAATTAGTCTCGATCATGAGTTGAGAATGCCTCTGAGTTATCATGATAAAAATATATACGTGTGTGTGTGTGTATATATATATATATATACATGGATTGTGTTTCCCAGGAAACTGATTGATCTCTTGTTTTTGGTCTAGAAGAACCATGGAGTACGTCGAACCGATTATAATGAAATCTTTGACCCCGCGATAAGGTGTCATATTTTCACTATCAGTGAGGTTCCCATATACTTATGTACTAGATAGATTCTTCCTTAATTAGACAAACTAAAATAAATAAATTAGACTAATTTATATTGGACGAAGAGTAAATCAAGAACTAATCATAGATATTGCTAGGGACCAGAAAATTGGTCCGATCAGTTCGGTCCGACTTACTATCCTGGGCCCACATTGATACTCTAGATTTAGTAAGTAAATCATGTTGAGTATATTTCCTTATCTATATCTTATAATATTTATCATATTATCTGTAGAATTTTCTGTTAATATATCATATAAGATATTATTATATCTCTAACAATATATATGACAAGTATATTTACTTGTTATTTGTTATTAAATATTATGCACGGATTACGATATCATGATGCAGATATCTCGGGACTCCTATAAATAACTCTCTAGGTATTTCTAAATCCTAAATTCAATTCTTCTATCTTTTTTCAATATAGTCTCATTTAAGTATCGGAGAGAGAAATCAAAATTCCCTCCCGTTCTTTCCCTTTTTGCATGTCACTCGAGACTCGTGATCTACACGTGATTAAGATCCGAAAATCGAGATCCTAATAGACATGAACATTTTAAAAACTCTTCCACCATGGAGATCGCAAGACTGTATAACAAGTTAAACTAGATCGGATCTGATAAAAAAAAAAGTGAGAATTTCCCTGCCAATGCCATACGAACATATATATACATATATACATATATATATATATATATATAAAATATGTTGCAAATGTGTCAAGGCAAGAAAAGGGAAAGGCTGATCATTCGTACATCGGGCCACGACGTCTGCAAACCAAACTGCTCTTTCAACCTGAAATCACATGCAAGCAAATGGAGACCCCTAGAAACTACGTGTACTTGTTGTGTCTGCGTTCTGGAGGAAAGTTTCCAACCGCAACTCCCGACCTTATTATTTCTGTTGACGGTTGATTTGGAATTTTGCTTCTCTTGTCATTTAGTTTAGTGTTTTTTTTTTGTTCTCCTATAAACAGAAAAACTTAAACAGCATCTCTGTTTTTCTCTGGGTTTTTCGAAGCTGTCTGGTGTTAAAATAGTTTGGAGGAGGAATTATTCAGACTGCTGACTAAAATGGTAAATATTGTTGGCATGGTACAACAAGAGAGGTGGATGACATTGAGTACTCTCAGGTCCATATCATTGGAGTTCATATTGTAGTAGTATGGGCTACGAGGCCGAGCATGGACAATAAACCATGGCTCTAGAATTTGAAAGATGAAAAGAATGGATCTTGATTCTATTTGATATTTCATAATTGTTATGGCTCGTGTAAGTAACATGCATGAAACACGACCAACAAACACAGATAAATTGTAACCGAGACTGTAAAATTATGAGGCGCTTCGAAGAAAGATGATTCCTCCCGGGAGAGACTGGAATCCCTCCACGTTCATTCGAATCCGAGAAATGGCAAGATGACTTCCAGATTGCAAATTTAATAATAGAGGAATGACACTCTCTACCTTAATAGATCGCCCCAATGTCGAACGGTAGCTAGCGTGAGCGCATAGGATTTTATTTTATGGTGCGGAACTGAACGGTTGGATGGATCCCATGTTGAATCCTCTGCTTTCGTTTGAGCACACAAAGGATTTTAAAATTGGATTTTCTTATGTTTTGGGATGGGATGTTGAGAATGAGAAAGGGATCAACTGCCACATCTGCTGTCCTCTCACCGTTTCTGTACGCAGACACTTGACTTGCAATTTGCATGGTCTGTCCCGTTTCACTTTGGGCACAATCTATCTTGGCTAATTGGTTGACATGGGCCTAATTTTGGACCGGAGACCAAAACGAATGGCCCAATTCTGGCCCAGGACGTAATGCAACATCAGGCAATTTGGATGGACTCTGGGCCTAATTGTGGTCCACAGACCAAACTGAATGACATGGACTCCGGCCCATGAAGGGAATGTTCTCCTTTATTTATTTATTTTTGTGTGTCACAGACTGTTGTCCTTTTTTTTTTTTTTTTTACTCTTCTTAATTTCCATCTGGCTGGCACAGGCGCATATGTACGTTGGTCATTCTACATTATTACATACATCGGATACTACAAATTGATGTTTCTAATGAATGATGAAGTGGTCCGGTCCCACCAGCGGGCTGGGCCACCCATAATAACTCAGGAATTTGGGCTGTTGGATATCTATTTAGAGATATAGATATTTTCCTTGGTAGGCCCATGATAACGATACATACAACCGGCCGGGTCCCGTTTCGAGATCCAATGAATCCAGTTGCCAATTTATTTTATTTCAGAGTTTTGTTCCTTAGATTAGATGGAAGAGTTTTTTTTTTTCTTGATCTTCCTCGAACACCATCGAATTCTCCTCCGTTCCCTACCAGTCCCAGGTACAAAGACTTTTTTTAACTCACGAGACATGTTGTATGATTCCAGGCTTTTTATCTTCTTTCTGTCTCTGTTGTTTCTCTCCATTCCCATTATCCATTTCCTGGGGATATAATATGGACGAGGAAGATCGAAGAAACCTGATTAAAGATCAGATTCTCCATGATTGATGATGCATGCTTGATATCGTCTCTCCACCCATCTTGGTAACAGAACAGAGATGAGAAACAAATTTGTGAGTTTACATGTGAAAAAGTTTTACGTTTTTTCTTTTATTTTTTTATTTTTTTTTATTTTGCTGTGGGGGGAAGTGAGTGATTCAATCGTTAAGCTTATTGATTTTTTAGTTAGTCGTACATGGGATGTTCTGATTTTTTTTATCTTTAAGTTATTATTATCCTTTCTCCCCCCAAAAAAAAGGGGAAGGGGGGGTTGGGGACTTCTGCTGATCTTAAAGTTTATGTCTATCCACAGTTGTTTTGTGATATGAATTTTCTCAGCTTGTTCTTGTTTTGGACACTTTCTGATTCTGGCTCTGTCTCCTGCTTTTGTGCATGCCCCTGTCTGAAATGAAAAGCTCCATGCTCCGATTCTTTCAGGTTCTTGTTGCTGCGTCTCTCGAATTGCGAAGTGGCTGATGCAATTGGTTCCCGATGGAGGACTTACCCGATCCATTAGTGTGGGAGATCTTGGGCAGGATAAGGAAGAATGTAGATCGAAACTCGGCTTCTTTATCCTGTAAGCGCCTTTATGAGCTCGATAACGACCACAGGCGTTCTCTTCGGGTCGGGTGTGGGTTAGACCCTGCCAACGAGGGCTTGATGTCTCTCTGCCTCCGCTTTCCCAACCTATCTAGGGTAGAGATTACTTATTCGGGTTGGATGTCCAAACTGGGAAAGCAATTGGATGATCAAGGGCTGCTCATCCTCTCCAGTTACTGCCCTTACTTGACCGATCTCACCTTAAGTTACTGCGCGTACATTACCGATGCAGGTCTTAGGCACTTAGCGTCTTGCTCCAGGCTGTCGTCCTTAAAGTTGAATTTCAGCCCGCGAATCACGGGCTGTGGAATACTGACTCTTGCTGTGGGATGCAAGAATCTCAAGACTCTGCACCTCGTCCGTTGTATAAATGTGTGCAGCGCAGAGTGGCTCGAGTACTTTGGCAGGCTTGGAACTCTAGAGGACCTTTTGATCAAGAACTGCCGTGCAATTGGGGAGGGCGATTTGATTAAGTTAGGCAGGGGTTGGAGGACGATCAAACGGCTCCAGTTCGAGGTGGACCCAAATTATCGGTACATGAAGGTTTATGATCGGTTGACTGTGGATCAGTGGCAAACACAGCGGATCCCTTGTGAGAGCTTGCTCGAGCTAAGTCTGGTTAATTGTGTTATCAATCCCGGGAGAGGTCTTGCCACGGTTCTTGGTAAATGCAGAAACTTGGAGAAGGTTCACTTGGACATGTGTTTTGGGGTTCGGGATAGTGACATTATCGGATTAGCTTGTGTTTCCAGTAAGCTCCGCTCTCTGTCGCTTAGGGTCCCATCAGACTATTCCCTCCCGCTTCTTATGAACAATCCATTAAGGTTAACCGATGAGAGCCTAAAGGCCGTGGCCGAGAACTGTCAGTTGCTTGAGGAGGTCAGAATATCATTCTCGGATGGGGAGTTCCCTTCCTTCTCTTCATTCACCCTCAACGGGATACTCAGACTAGTCCGGATGTGCCCTATACGGGTCCTTGTGCTTGACCATGTGGACTCTTTCAACGATGAAGGGATGGAAGCTTTATGTTCCTCTAATTCCCTGGAAACTCTGGAGTTGGTCCGGTGCCAGGAGATAAGTGACGAGGGTATGCAGCTTGTGGCACAATTTTGCCGATTGCAAGATTTGAGGTTGAGGAAATGTCTCGGGGTAACTGATGACGGGCTGAAACCGCTCGTGGGGTCAGGCAAGTTGAGGCTGCTCTCGGTGGAGGATTGTCCACAGATATCTGAAAGGGGCCTTCAAAGTGCAGCCAGATCGATTTCCTTCCGGCAAGATTTGTCATGGATGTACTAATCTTCTGTGCTATTCACATGCTCTATTGTTCCCTTTTTTTTTTGTCGGTGGACCTATTGTTCCCATTTATTTGACACTATTTTCGGCTCATCAGATTGATCTTGCATTTACTTTTGTCAGTGCTCCAAAATCATTACTAGAATATATTTGTATGTATCACTAGGGGTGTTCGGTTTCGAAATCCTACTTTTTTTCACAATACCTGTACCCTACCTTGTAAGGAACATGTTTCAAAATTTTGGAACCGAACCCTATTTTATTGAGTCATGGAACTGGAACCTACCCGAAACTTGTATTATCCCACAGGTTTCGGGTACCATGTTGGAACCTGTAAATAATTTTATCTCGTTAAATAAAATCGAAAATGTCTCATCCAAAATTAATAATTACGCATAATAGAATGTCGATATAAATTTAGATTTAATCCACAATATATCTACAACAAAGAGTAATATGTTTCATCAATTTATCTACAAAATTAAACATCTATAATACGATTAGGTTTCATCAAGGATACACCTATCATCGTCAAAACAAAGCTGTTGATGATAAGGAATACGAAGCTTCCATCAAGAGAAGAGAGAGACTGAGAGGAGAATAAGGTAAAGTAAAAGGGAAAATATATCTGAATATAACTAGAAAAATTATTATTTGGTCCAGATACCAGTTCCGGTTCCGATTCTAAATACCCCATATGCAAGAACCGGAACAGAAATCGAAATCTGTTTTCACCGGTTTTTAATTTTAATACTCGGACCCTACCCTCTTTTCACTACGAGCTACCCAGACCCTACCCTAACGAATATGTTCCAACCACTTCTGAATATATCCGGTATCCGTGCACACCGCTATGTATCACTATGTTGAATTAAGCGTGTTAATACATATAATGCATGTGAAGTGTGGATTCCATATGGTTATCAATGTAGATCCTTGTTTGCTGCTAACAAGTCTCTTGGTAGCAGAAAAGCAGCCGTTGATTCACAAATATCATTCTCAATCGATTGGTTTGTCGGCTCACTGAAGCCAAGATATGCTTGCCATATATACGGAAAAATATCCAGGGATTCAACAAATAAAAAGGGGGCAATTATTTGTACGTGATGTCAATATGGCAAAGCGTATTACTTTTCTTTTTTCTTCTTTTTTTTTTGGTAGCAAAGAGTATTTCACTCTTTCAGAAGATTTGCCCTTCCGCTGGGGGCCACTTGAGGATTTCAATTCAGAGCATAATTCTTCCCACAAATGTTGAAATGGTCTTCGATTATGATGTTGCAGCAGTTGAAGCGAGCAGCCACAATCTCGGCAGAGTCAATTTCAGGAAATTTCCCAAAGAAAGTTATCATGTTTTCGGCTTCTTTGGTGGTCCCATATTCTCGGAAGAGTCGGGCTTGCGCTTGATCCCCAGGAAATGCTCAACCTATAAGATTTGCCAAAATGAGAAAAGATTCTATTAGAGCAGAGCTGGATGCTGAAATAGAAATATCTAATCTGTCCTAAGTTAGAACCATACAAAGCTAATCATCAGCCACCTTTCTAAGGCTTGTTCTTTTTTTTGATGCAATCTAAGGCCTGTTCAATTTAGAGACAAAAAGTCGAAAGAAAAGAGAAGATGCTGACCTTTCTATCACCAAGCATGGGTGTCAAGCTCCCTGTATCTTTCTCGATCGTGGCAAAAGCACTTCTTGGATCACTGTTTTGACTGCAAAAATACATCAAATATGAGATTAAGGCATGCAAAGCAATTCGATCCATACAAAGAAAGTAGGTGCTGCAACTCTTTTATTGCTTTTAAGGGTAGGTGCTCCAACCCATTGTGATGGATTTCCTATTGAGACTTCAGTACCCATTGATGAAAGTAGATATAACCTATTTTTCCTCAATGTACAAGTTCATACGAATTCAGATTTGACATTTTTGCAACAATTGTCTCTCTTCCCCAATCTACCACGACTCACACAAGTTCAATTTAACATGAAACAACAGATAAAATTTATTTATATAGAATAAAAAAGCAAAGATAAGTGGCTTACCCAGGCTTCACATGTCCACTGAGCACCAGATAAGGTGTCTTCATCTGGACCTGAGCCTCTCGCATCCTCTCGGCAGACAGAGATGGAGTGTCTGCATTTTTCATCTGCTTCAACTTCAACTCTTCCTGGTATTGCTTCATACGTTTCTCTTGCTTCCTCTTTCCAGGCCCTTTGCCATGGAACGTATGTGACAGCGAACGGAATGCTTCTTTAGGGGTTAGCTGCAGATACAAACAAGAGAAGCTTCAAGTAACTAGATGGTTTCACTATTTGGAAGGAAAACATGGTGAAGTGTGGCCTGCTTATAACTCATTAGTCCTTCCTCAGCACCCTAAGGGATGTCCATAGGGCTTAGCAAAACAATTTTACTAGCCTGACCATGTGAGCACAACGACCAATTCCTAAGGCAAGATATAACTTTACATGTAGCATTTTTTTTTTCAATAATTTGGAAACTACCAATTGACTAACCTCAATCTAGAATATGCGTTGGTCTTGATGTATAATAAACAAAAGAATATTCTATCAACTAGGAAAAATAAAGAACAACTAGATTGGGAAGCTTATAGAGTTTGAGAATAACTCACAATTCGGCCAAATTCATCTCTTCTCTCAATTCGGATCTCTTTAGTTCCTTCATCATCTATGATGCCAACGAGCTTACTCTTTTTCTTGTCCATGTTCCTACCACCCCACTCAATGGTTTCTTTGAGTGTCCCCCGCTCCTTTAGAAGCTTCAGTGCCCCAGACAAACCTTTCCCTACAGCTGCTTCATGAATTGTTTCGTCTGGAGCTATCTCCTCCTTGTCCTCATCAAAGGAGCTGTCATCATTTCTAGTTTCATTAACTTCTGTCGGTCCACCAGCCTCATCCTTCTGTTCGTTATCAGATGCAACCGGTACTTCATCTTCGTCCATGAAGACATCTTCACTATCAGGCTTACGAGATTCTGGTGAAGCAAGCATAAAGTTAATAGAAGTTGAAATAATATACGAGCTAGCAAAGCATTTGAGAAAGTAAAATAGATAAAGCCACCAGATGCAACAATACATGCACAGGCAATATCATGCAGTCTCTCAAATTAAACATTACCTTCATTAAGCTGGAGACCCCAAACAAACTCTTCCATCTCAGTAATGACAACTCTGTTCTCCTCCGCTTCTGCTGCAGCTTGATTTTGATTTTCAGCTGTCTGGGTGCTGGGAGTGGTAGTAGCAAGGAATGCAATCGCTTTAGGACCAGAAACTTCCTCTTCTTTTTGCTTCTTCAAAGCTAATTTTCTTGCTCTTTCCAAAGACTGGTAAAAATCTTCATCATCATCCAAAATTGCATCATCTTCGTCCTCCTTTTTGACAGGAAGATTTTGCTCCAGCCGCAATAGTTTAGATGCCTCCTCTGCTTTCGCATAAGCTGCTTGATATGCATTATTTCTCCTTTCAGCCTCCAATCTCTCTTGCTGTCCTCTGATAGCCTGCCTCCGTGCATCATTACGAGATCCAAGATCCGTAGCACCCAACCCAGAAGAAATTGCTTCCGCTTCAAGGGCATCTAAATCCAACTTCTCTTTCTTCCTCAATGATTTCTTTTTCTTGGGCTTTTTGAATTGTACCATTTCTTCTTGAGTGTAGTAATCCAATGACACCCTCGAAGTTGAGGTGAGATTCTCAGAGTGGCTGCTTGTTGAAGCACCTTCCAGCCTTCTTCTGAGCTGAAATTTTGAATGAAAGAATCAAATAAGCATCACTATCCCAAAATCTGATCAATCATAAAATTTACAAAAAGTTATTACCTCTTCCAGTTTCTTCTCAGCTTCACTAGTCAAGCGTCCCCTTGCATCAAGAGTAACCCCCTGCAAAACGATAAAGTAAGAAACTACAGCTAGCTAAATTTTGTCATCCTCAGCAAAGGATAATCTCTAACCAGAAGTTTACCTCATCCTTAACGGGTTCATCATACTGTGGAAGTATCTTCTTCTCTGATGCTGGATCATCACTGAATCTGTAATTCATCATAACCAATAATTAGATTTCAAAGCATTTCAATTCAATTCAAAATCATGAATTGTGTTCTGGAAGACTGTATGTCCCAGGCCAAACAATTGTTTTTCTTACTTATCATCATAGACACCGGTTTTCTTCTTAGAAGCTTTGTAAGCCTCATCCCTCCGTTTTTGCTCTCCGATTTCGACATTCTCCAGCATATCAACCTCTGTACATCAGTTTGAAAACGAAAAATGTCAGACCATGAACCTTCAACTGGCCAAAAAGGCACATAAAGTAAATAATGTAATCCAATGATATTCACCTTCATTGATGTCCCCATCGGCAAGTATGCTTTGATCTTTCAATGTCAGAACCACAGCACCACCTTCAATAACCTTATCAAGGCCATGAAGTACTTTGACACCCGCTAAATGATCTGTCAAAAGGTGTTCAAAATGGGAGTAAGAATTTATCAATTTGATAGTCTTTAACCCCCTTTTTTTTAATCTAGCTATATGATAAAAAATAAGTAAAAAATTACATGATTGGATACTTCCTACAAGATTGGAGAAATCTTACGAGATGTCTGGCGATCCTCCCCCTCATCTTCTTCAATATTGTCCTGTGAATTTTTACAGGAAAGAACAGTCAGCACTACACAGTAGAGGTAAAGCGGAGAGCAATTTTAACAGTGACAACAGATACAATCTCACCTGTTCCTCAAATAGTTTTGCAAGTTGTGCAGCCTTCTCTTTTTCTGCATTTCTTTTCTCCTCAAGCTTCCGGCTCCTACCAACCCAATCCATTACTTCGGAAACACCTTCAGAGTTTTGCTTTACCCTTTCTTCTTTTGCCCTGAGGGAAAGATGTTTAATGTCAAATGTTGGCATGTCAAAAATCACATCAAATGTGAGCACTGCCGAGACTTGGCGAGCCTCAGAAGCTATTGATTGCATATTGCAAATTCAAAAGTAAATGCCGAGGTGTACTACACACATCATAAATCTTTCATCTCGTCACACCCTACTAGAAGTAAGCATATGCCCGGAAGAAGTGATCGCACAAAGACGTAAAAGCAAACAGATTGAAAAACTGGGTTTTCCTACACAGTGTAGCTTATAAATTATCACAGAATAGCAAGGAGAAATAGCTTTCACTTACTTAAGTATGCGCGCCTCAATCACAGATGTAGACATTCTTGCTCCATCCGAGGGGGAGTTCTGCTCGTGCCCAGCAACATTGCCATCTTGCTCACGGTCTAACTTCACTCTATCATCATGATGATGCGCTTCATCCCCTTTCTTGCTCACCCTCTCCTTATCCTTCTCCTTGTCCCCATCTCTCTCTCTATGATGCTCTCTCTCCTTCTCCTTCACTCTGTCCCTCTCTCTGTCCCTGTCCTTCTCCCTGCCACCTTTCTCTTTACTCCTATCCTCCTTCCCTCTCTCCTTATCACGGCTTCGATGATCATTCTCCTTATCAATCTCCCGGTCCCTCTCCTTCGCCCTGTCCTTTCGATCTCTATCTCTCTCCCTCTCGCGCTCCCGCTCCTTATCCCGATGCTTGTCCCTGTCTTCCCTCTGATCCTTCCTCCTGTCCTTATCCCGCTCGTCCCTGTCCTCCTTCCTCCTATCTCTGCTCGAAACTCTATCATCCTTCAACTCCCTGTCCCGTTCCTTACTCCGCTGATCCTTCTCATCCCTCCGGCTGCGATCCCCTCTGCGATGCCTGCTCGATTCCTTGGACCTGTCATCCCCATTGTCTTCGAAATCGTCATGTATTTCCATCGGTTCGCACCCCTCAGCTCTCGAGTCGAACCTCTCCTCATCCATGGTAGGCCACAAACCCTAGGACTTCCCCGCGCGAGGTAGATGTCAACTGTAGAAAGCAATTGCACACGTAATTCTGACCAGGCACTCACTGAGCTCCGACGCAATAGAAATCTGTGCCCTAAGCTCAGCTGACGGATGAAGAACGACCGAAGAAGGAGTCATGTAAGAGGCTTCTCTGTTCGTTTATATGAATGAATGAATGAGCAGTGAAGAGAAAAGAGGAATAGCCGCCTAGCCGGAAAGGGAAAGAGAGTGAAAGGATCATTATGGGCCGAAAGCCCAATAAATAAAGGATCACGATATAATGGGCCTACTTTCGGGCCGACAGTCTGGGCTGCAAGTTCATTTTCTTAGGTATCGGAGGACTTCGAATTAATTCCTTCCAAGGCACACATGCATATATATATATATATACTGCTGTATGCAGAAAAACTTAGAAAAGATAATAAATCGAAACTGTATACAGGATAGACATTTATGACTATCAGTTCTCATTTAGGAGTGTGGCATGGCGAGACTGAAATGGAAATTACTATATTCAGGATAAGATAATATTTATCAGCTTTAGTTATGTTAGGGACCGGAAAATTGGCCCGATTTATTAGGTCCGACTTACGGTCTTGGATTCACATTAATACTCTAAATTAGGTAACTAAATCCTGTATATTTTCTTATCTATATCTCCAAAGATTTTTGATATTATCTCACGAATATTCTACTGATATATATATCTTATCTACGATATATTATTTGTTATCTCTAACCATATATATAGCAAGTATATCTATTTATTATTTGTTATTAAATATTCTATACAGATTACGATATTCGATACCAATATTTAGGGACTCTAATAAATACCTCTCCAGGTACCGTAAATCTTAAGTTCAATTCTTTTTACTTTCCTGTACACTCTCTCATTTAAATATCGAATAAAGGGAATCGATATTCTTCTCCCGTTCTACCCATTTTAGCACATGATCAAGGTCCGAAAATCGAGATCCTAACAAGTTCATTTAGGAGTGTGGCATGGCAGAAGGGTTTGTAAGTTGTTAGAGTCCAAAATAATCCGGTCTTGATCACGTGTAGACCACGGGACTCGAGCTTCCACGAACACCACATGAACAACTTGCAAAAGGGCTCCGATGCTTAAATGAGAGTATGGAAGAAAGGAAGAAGCTCTATGTTCCTCTAATTCCCTCGAAACTCTGGAGTTGGTCCGGTGCCAAGAGATAAGTGACGAGGTTAGGCAGCTCGTGGCACATATTTGCCGATTGCAAGATTTGAGGTTGAGGAAATGTCTCGGGGTAACTGACGACGGGCTGAAACTGCTCGTGAGGTCAGGCAAGTTGAGGCTGCTCGCGGTGGAAGGTTGTCCACAGATATTTGAAAGCGGCCTTCAAGGTGCAGCCAGAACGATTCCTTCCGGCGAGATTTGTTATGGATGTACAAGCCTTCTTTGCCTTCTTTGCTTTCTTTGCTATTCACAGGCTCTATTGTTCCCATTTTTTTGATCGGTGGACCTACTGTTTCCATTTATTTGACACTAGTTTTAGCTCATCATATTGATCTTACATTACACTTTCAGTGCTTGACAATCATTACTAGAATATATTTGTATGTATTACTATGTTGAATTAAGTGTGATAATACATATAATGCACGTGAAGTGTGAGTTCCATATGGTTATTAATGTAAATCCTTGTTTGCTGCTAACAAGTCTCTAGGTAGCAATAAAGCAGTCGATGATTCACACATATCATACTCAATCGATTGGTTTGTCGGCTCATTGCAGCCAAAATATGCTTGCTATATATGGAAAAATATCCAGGAATTCAAAAAATCAAAAGGGGGCAATTATTTGTACATTATGTCAGGAAGAGTATTTTTCCCTCTTTCAGAAGATTTGCCCTTCCGCTGGGGGGGGGGGGGGGGGGGGGGGGGGGGGGGGGGGGGGGCACTCGAGGATTTCACTTCAGAGCATAATTCTTCCCACACATGTTGAAATGGTCTTCGATTATGATGTTGCAGCAGTTGAAGCGAGTAGCCACAATCTCGGCAGAGTCAACCCACAAAATTTCTCAAAGAAAGTTTTCGTGTTTTAGGCTTCTTTGGTGGTCCCCTATTCTCGGAGGAGTCGGGCTTGCGCTTGATCCCCAGGAAATGCTCAAATTATAAGATTTGCCAAAATGAGAAAAGATTCTATTAGAGCAGAGCTCGATGGTGAAATAGAATTATTAAAATTTGTCCAAAGTTGGAACCATACGAAGCTAATCATCAGCAACCTTTCTAAGGCTTGCTCTTTTTTTGATGAAATCTAAGGCCTGTTCAATGTAGAGAAAAAAAAAAGTCGAAAGAAAAGAGAAGATGCTGACCTTTCTATCACCAAGCATGGGTGTCAAGCTCCCTGTATCTTTCTCGACCGTGGCAAAAGCACTTCCTGGATCACTATTTTGACTGCAAAAATACATCAAATATGAGATTAAGGCATGCAAAGCAATTCGATCCATACAAAGAAAGTAGGTGCTGCAACTCTTTTTTTGCTTTTAAGTGTAGTTGCTCCAACCCATTGTAATGGTTTTCCTATTGAGACTTCAGTTCCCATTGATGGAAGTAGATATAACCTATTTTTCCACAATCTACAAGTTCATAACAATTCAGATTTGACATTTTTGCAACAATTGTCTCTCTTCCCCAATCTACCCCGACTCACACAAGTTCAATTTAACATGAAACAACTGATAAAATTTATTTATATAGAATAAAAACGCAAAGAAGATAAGTGGCTTACCCATGCTTCACATGTCCACTGAGCGCCAGATAAGGTGTCTTCTTTTGAGCCTGAGCCTCTCGCATCCTCTCGGCAGACAGAGATGGAGTGTCTACATTTTTCATCTGCTTCAACTCTTCCTGGTATTGCTTCATACGTTTCTCTTGCTTCCTCTTTCCAGGCCCTTTGCCATGGAACTTATGTGACAGCGAATGGAATGCTTCTTTAGGGATTAACTGCAGATACAAACAAGAGAAGCTTCAAGTAACTAGATGGTTTCACTATTTGGAAGGAAAACATGGTGGAGTGTGGCCTGCTTATAACTCATTAGTCCTTCCTCAGCACCCTAAGGGATGTCTATAGGGCTTAGCAAAACAATTTTACTAAGCTGACCATGTGAGCATAACCACCAATTCCTAAGGCAAGATATAACTTTACATGTAGCAGATTTTTTTTTTCTTCTTTCAATAATTTGGAAAAAACCAATTGACTAACCTCACTCTAGAATATGCGTTGGTCCTGATGAATAAAGAAAAGAATATTCCATCAACTAAGAAAAATGCAGAACAACTAGATTGGGAAGCTTATAGAGTTTGAGAATGACTCACAATTCGGCCAAATTCATCTCCTCTCAATTCGGATCTCTCTCTTTAGTTCCTTCGTCATCTATGATGCCAACAAGCTTACTCTTTTTCTTGTCCATGTTCCCACCTCCCCACTCAATGGTTTCTCTGAGTGTCCCCCGCTCCTTTAGAAGCTTTAGTGCACCAGACAAACCTTTCCCTACAGCTGCTTCATGAATTGTTTCATCTGGAGCTATCTCCTCCTTGTCCTCATCGAGAGACCTGTCATCATTTCTATTCTCATTAACTTCTGTCTGTCCACCAGCCTCATCCTTATGTTCGTTATCAGATGCGACCGGTGCTTCATCTTCGTCCTCGAAGACATCTTCACTAACGCTTACGAGATTCTGGTGAAGCAAGCATAAAGTTAATAGATGTCGAAAATATATATATACGAGCTAGCAAGGCATTTGAGAATGTAAAATAGATAAAGCCACCGGATGCAACAATACATTGCACAGGCAATATATCATCCAAAGTCTCACAAATTAAAGATTACCTTCACTAAGCTGGAGACCCCAAACAAACTGTTCCATCTCAGTAGTGACAACTTTGTTCTCTTGCGCTTCTCTAGCAGCTTGATTTTGATCTTCAGCAGTCTGGGTGCTGGGAGTGGTAGTCGCAAGGAGTGCAATCGCTTGAGGACCAGAAACTTCCTCTTCGTTTTGCTTCTTCAAAGCTAATTTTCTTGCTCTTTCCGAGTAAATCTTTATTAAGATATAGTAATCTGTGTATCAGATATATGACTGTATATAACAAGTAAACATGCTTATCACATATAGGGTTAGAGATAGAATAATATCTCATAAAAATATTCATGAGTTAATATCAGAGATATTATGAGATATACGAGGGATAATTGTGGAGCAAATATATCCACAAGATATTATCGATACGGTGTATCAAAGTGAGCCCAAAATGTTCGGGCTAATTTTGTGGTCCCTAGCAGTGATCTTTCCACACGCAGTATTTGGTGAAAACTTTTCAAACCATGATTTGATTTAGATGTGACATATTCTGAGATTTTAAGATAGATTAACTGCAAGGAATGAATATAGATATGAGAAAATTGACATTCGTATCAACAACCGGAGAGAAATAGAAAAACACGAGTAATTCTTGACGGGACTTTACTGAAATAAAATACAGCTGCAGTATAATGAGTTAGGGTCACCAAAGATACGCTAACTAATCGTACATTGGTTCTCTTATCAGGCCGAAAATCTCCCAAATGGAATTCTCGAAGCGCAAAGACTGCTAAAAGATTGATCGGTTTTACTCCTATAGTTACAAAGAGCTAATCCTACAAAGGAGTCGAGAAGAGCGAGTATAAGATTAGTTGACACCATCCACGACAACCCTCATTCTCCGCTCATGTGAAAAACCAAAAGCTTCCGATTAAGAATCTTCTACCGGGAGGTTCAGGTCGGGCAGCTCAAACACTGTTTCTCGATTTTTTGGATTTTCAGTATCTGGAACAAGGGCAGATGGATGACATTGATCCCGTGCATTTATCGCCCGCTGCTCTTGGAAACCAAGCTGCAAGAGTGAAACAAAGGAATTACAAAATTCCATAAGGCAAATTTTCAAATGCTCGGTTTTATGGCGTGTCACAGTTTATGGCATGTACAGTTTCATTCAAATTGGATATATGCTCAGTTTTATCTACAAAAACAATTATCATAAAACGAGTGGAGCTTAGTAGCCCATGCACACTCGATCGGGAATGTGTCCTTCAAAATATATAGACAACAAACATCTCCGAAGGATGTTGGCGTGCAAAACAACATACATAGCTCACCTTTAGTTTCTTCAGCCTTTCGTTCATGGCTCTATGTTTCTCGATGAGTACGTGCAAGTTTGCCAATTCCTACAAACGATAAAAGAAAAATACCAATATTCATCTAAAGAGTGCGATTTTGGGAGTTCTAAAAATAGGAAAGAAGTATATGTGAGCGAATGAATCATAGGAAAGATTAGAAATCGCACGTGTCCCAAGCTTCTCTGTTCATTCAGCAGCAAACTCTCCTCCTCTTGGAGCTCAACTAACGTCCTCTGCGGCCAAGAATCACTTCGACTTTAGAGTTGAAAGACCGGCATGCATATGGTACTATGTAGTGAATGAATTTGTTACCTTTTTCCTTCTCGACCTCTTCGTGGTTGTTACCCCACTCGGGTTGACGGTCCTTGAGGAAACCTATCATTCCCGTTAAACCTCGATTACAAATACATAGATATCAAAACAGTCCACTGAGCATGTAATAGTCTCAAAGAAATATGCTAGTTATTGTAGGAAAAATCGGGAAAAAAAAAAGGAAGAAAGAAAGAACAGAGACAAAAAGAGAGAGAAAAAAGGGCGTCATGCGGATAAACATTTGACAAAAAGAGCAAGTGGGCGACAGAAGTGGTCCCCACATAAATAGCTGACCCCGAACCAAGTGGCATTGTTGGCAGTGGCTCCCTAGACTCTTTGATTTAATTTAATTTAATTTTATTTAATCAGATAAATATAAAAATAATTTTAAAAAAATATGTGCTAGAATTAAAAATAAAAATAAAAAAGTAACGATTGTATTATTAAATTAAAAAATAATGTTGAATAATTTAAAATTTTTAATATTAAAAATTAATTTAAATAAAAAAATATGAGAGTGAATGAAAAAAAAAATAACTATTGTATTATCGAATTTTATTACCAGACAAATCAGCCACGTGACAAAAAAATAACCGCTGCCATCCGATAAAAAAAAAGAAAAGAAAACATTTATGGGCCCCACTAGCTACAGTAGCTGGCGGGTTACCCGAGTGACGACAGCCCAATCACGACCGCTCATCTCGGCCGCAGATTAGAACAAAAGGGCGGCCGGCTGTGGTGTGCGCACACAGGGAACCGTGAGACGCAGGACACTGGATTATTCCACGGCATAAAGAGCACAGATAAATCCACTCCCCACCACCACAACACGCTTCAACAAATTGCAGAAGCAAACCCATTTCTGCCACGACAATACGCCATCGAACCGTACTCCTCTCTGACCAAACTGCCCTTCCAACCAGTGTTATCAGAACCGGACCGGATGATGAACCGGAAGGGGTACGGGGTCATGGGTTTATGGGTCCAACCGGGGGTTCGATGGGTCGGACCGCTCGTTTATTTAAAATAAAATAAATATTCATATTATTAAAAAAATTATGATAATTAAGATAAAAGTATGATGATTTTAAAGAAATATAACAATAGTATAAGAAAGTATCTATATTTAATATTTCTTACTTCAAATAAATATTTTATTTTAATAAGTACTTAAAAGTAGAGTTAAAAGAACAAAAAGTGGTGGTGGCTTGGTTGGTAGTATGCTAATATGAAAAGCAAGAGGTCATGAGTTCAAATCCTTACACAACCAACCAATTTTTACATTAAATAGGAAACCCATAAAAACCCATAGAACCGGCCGATTTAATGAAATTTTGCTTAAAACCGGCCGGTTCAATGGGTCCGGCGGTTCAAAGCTGCCATTTCGGTTTTTAGGCGAACCGGACCGGACTTGGTGCCGGTTCCCGGTCCGACCGGTCGAACCGGCCGGTCCGGTCCGGTTCTGATAACAATGCTTCCAACAACGAAATTATGCATAAATCTTTTTTTTATTATCATTATTTTTCGTTATGTCTCCAATGATGAAAATTCTCGTAACTTTTTTCTTTTATTTTTTCAACATGCACGTCTAACATATCGAAAAAGATAATCTCAAAATATTGCCAGAGTTTTTCGAAGAGGCTGACTAGAGGTCACAGGAATGAAAAGGAAGGAAAGAATATGAACGGAAAGTACGAGTTGACCCTGGACGGTGGAGTTTCTCTCTCTCTCTCTAGCACCTGGCATTTCAAGGGCCATCGGGGAGAGCTTTGACCGAAACAATTGACTCATGATTAAGAGAGCACGTTATGGTTTAGATGATATAATAAATAAATAAATGAAGTTAAAAGACCATGTTGTCCTCTCCCAGAAGTATGCCAATCCCGAATTTAATATATTATTATTAATATATGTATGTTTAGTTTATTACCAGCAAAATATATATATATATATATATATTAATTGTACCATACATTTCCATAGCCTCGTGGCACCCATAAAGGCATGGGACAGTTCTGTTCTGGCTCTTCTGACCTATATATCATTATGGAATCTAACTATATTCTTGGTTAAATATCAGTCGTTTTTCCTCAAATACTTTTTTCTTTTCTTTTGTTTCATTTGCATAAAGAAAAAAAAAAGAGAAAAAGAAATGAATGAGGGCTTTTCCGGAAATCACCAAATGTAATGCAAGTATGAAACAAACCCCAAGAGCAAGAAGGGGCCCGACGAGCAGCAGTCACTCCGGAGACCGTGGACGTGACGTGGTCGCTCGCTGAGGTGCCACCAGACGGACATTGGACGTAAAATATCGGAATTAGCTGGGCTATTTTGTTCCACAAAATTAATTAATTAATTAATTAATTAAAGAAAGGAAAAGGAAAAACAATTCGGCCACTGCCACCAAACTCAGTAGACTCTGACCATCGAAGCGACTGGCCCAACCAATCTTGAAACATCCACCCGATCCATCAAAATGAAACTTCTTCCTCCCCCCCCCCCCCCCCCCCCCCCCCCCTCCCAACCAAAAATAATAATAATAGAACAACGAAATTTCTACTCCACAGCTTCTTTGATGGAGCATTTCCAATTCCGATCGAACGAAAATCATCGGGGCCGGGAGTTCTAGTAAACAAATCTGATATTGCCGAATTAAAGTTATAGTTCTGTACCGTATTATATATGAGCGGTCCCAACCTTTGGTTCATGATAACGTCTAATTTATAAAAGTGTCTGAATGGGTCAATCAATCTTTTTCCCCCACAAAATAAAATAAATAAGGGCTGAAAAGACTAAAGTTGAGCTAAATTAGTAATGTGTGTATGATAACACGTGATTGGCAAGCAAACGTAAAAAGAAGAAGGGAAAAAAGAAAAAAAGAAAAAAAGAAAAAGGGAGTTTCGGAATTACGAGCAGAACGAACCTTAGATCTCGGCTTGGCGGCGGGGAGGCTCGACTCCTCGAGGCCGTCAGCGGAGGAGGTGGCTCCGCTCCACGACAGCGGCGTAGTCGGACTCGCCCGTGTGGGCTTGGCTGCGCTGCCCTTCTCCGGAACCGAGGGGTCCGGGCTCCTGTGGACTCCCTTGGACGAGGGCGACCTGCGCTGGCGGACGCTCCAGTCTATACGAAGGGAGGAGGGGGCGGGCGCGGCTGGCGAGCTGTGGAGGAGGAGGAGCAGCTCCGCCACCGCGGAGTCGTCTGACAGGGCAGCCTTTATCCACTCCTCGTCCTCGCTGATGACCATATTATAGATAGATATGTACACTCAGGGGTTCGTTTTTAAGAGAGAAACAGAGAAGAGTAGGTCTAGAGAGAGAGAGAGAGAGAGAGAGATAATGGAGGCTTAAAGAGAAGGGACGGAAAGGAGGAAAGTGGATAATCTGAGATCGAAGATGAAATGTTTGTGTGTGTGTATAAATATATATATATATATGACCGGAGAGAGGCGGAGGCGTTTTAATGTTAAAAAGGTCGGGTCGAAGAAGATGTGTGTGTGTGCGCGTCTGTGCGTTGGGAGTGGAGAGATAGAGAGAGAGAGAGAGAGAGAGAGAGAGAGGAATTGTTATTGGAGTGGGGAATTGTTTTGCTGGGGCATGCTTTTTTCTTAACTATTTTGTCGATGGCCCCACCAGCGAAACTCGTGGCAATTCTGCTTTTCGGTCTCTTCCTCTCTCCTTTTCTTTAAATATATTATCTAATAACAAATAAAATTAAGAATTTGATCTCACAATTTTTTGGCACAGATTGTAATTCGAAATCTTGTTTCTTAATAAGAAAATAATTCTTTATATATTACTGTTATTAGTTTAAAGAATGGGCTCGAAGAAGTATGTTCACGGAATCAAAAGTAGCACAGTGATACTTATCTCACCGGTTCAATTAGAGGTTACATAGTGAATACTTATTAGGACTACCCTTATTCTTGTATTAGTTAATTATGATATATCTTTCATTATACAAGATCTTGTGCCTCTTTTATAATAAAAAAATATTCAGGGAATTTGTATGTTGGTTTTTTTTTAATGAATATGTTGTATACAGTTAGTAA
Organism: Punica granatum; assembly: GCF_007655135.1. Taxonomy (NCBI): domain Eukaryota; kingdom Viridiplantae; phylum Streptophyta; class Magnoliopsida; order Myrtales; family Lythraceae; genus Punica; species Punica granatum. The sequence continues at coordinate 603,957 of NC_045127.1, read as the reverse complement.
TAGTAAAAAAGGTGGCCATAAAAATAGTAATAGTGACAGAAAAATGAATGGCCTTATCAATTATGGGGATAAATAAACATTTGTACCGTTGAGATTGTTATTCACATTGAAAAAAATAAGGAATATCCATGGTTTTATATGAAATATGAGTACTACCACTTATCAGTTTAAATTTTTAATTGGAAATGGCCTTGAGCCCGTATGAGCATATGGAAATTCAATATTTACGTCCATCTTTGTATATCAATATTGAATAGCCTAATTTTAGAACTAGTTGTCAGTCATGATATATCCTATGCTCTTCTTAGAAAATGAAAAAAATAATAATAATAAGGGAATGCATTAAATGGTAGTTACAAGGGGAAGACAATGATTTTTATGTGCATTCGCATGTTTATTGTTTCAAAACGATCACGAATTGCTTGCTTGCTTGTTTGTTTGTTTGCAATTAAAATGTAAATTGAATAAACATAACACGACTTACTGCATGTGATAAGCATCAAATAACCCACAACTTTTGAAGAGACGAGAGAAGAGGGCTGCAATGAGATTGACATGCATGGCATGGGTGGACTTTGTTTGGATTCATACTTGTAGTTTGTAGGGGAAAGGAAGCCTAGTCCTAGTTTCCAGGAAAGTCCTTCTTTTTTTTTTTTTTTTGATAAGTTCCTGGAAAGTCATTAACTGTTGAAGTTGGTGCCCTTTTTTTTTGGGTAGATAGTCTGGTATTCTTTTTATGTACTAAAATCTTAGAAGAGTAATTTATTTCCTTGACTGTCCCATTTTGTACTCAATGAAATTTTGAAGTTTGTCTTTCAGACGAAAAATGCAATATTGAGGGGAGATATTGGATTAGATTCCATAAATAGGATATGTTTACTTTAAATGTACATAGTATAATTGTTCTTATTAGTATAAGATAGTAAGAGTACATTGCGAATTCACCTAAAACTAAAGATAGGCAAAGGACATCTATCCAAAAAAAAAGAAAGCTAAGGATTAATATGAATTAGTTCAAAGTGTTTGTCATTTTTTTCCATCAAACAAGGTCTCGAGTTTAAGTTTTATAAATGAAAAAAATTCATAATAAAAAAATTTTATCTCCTTAAAAGGACAATGCTCAAATTAAATTAATTGATATCCGTTGAATTTTTGAATATCTAGGTACACATCGAAAAAAGAAAATTAAGCCGCAATATACTATTTTTGTGATCTGATGGGAAGACTATGAAAATGTTCGATTCACATTGCAGAAGTGGGATAATATATATATTATATTTATTGCAGAGAGAGATGAGAGAGGGAGAGAAGAAGAGAGGGGAGGCGTTGACAGCAAGAAAAAATGAATTCGTGGGCCCGAAGGTAGACTGACTGAGCAGAGCTCCGACTGGAATTGGATGGATGGTCACAGAAAAAGGAGCTTTCTTTCCGTGTGGGTTGGCTGTCTCGCTAGAAAGTTCGAAGTTATGGGATGGATTGAATGGATCCTTCCTCCCTTGTATGCGTCCCCTGTCCATCCCATCCATTTTCTTCAGGAAAAAAAAAAAAAAAAAGTGAACTCCGAGGAAAAGTGTTTAGTAGTTGGTTGGGCTTGGCCCAGCAGCTGCAATGAGGACTCTGGCATTGGTTTCATAGTGTCCAAAATATTGGGCCTCAGTAGGGCCACTCAAATTGGCCTTGCTACGTCCATTTCGGCCACTGATAAAAATCAAACCCATAACCTATTGGTTTCGGGCAGCGCCCTGTGCTATGCTGTGAAGACCCTTCCTCATATAGGTTTTTGTTTTGTCTTGCCATTTGCTTTGGTCCCCAATCATCAATACACACACACACCTATATATTTTACGTTTGTACAAAACAAAGCAAGAAAAATAACTGGTCGCGACCTCTTGAAGGATAGATTAAAATGAACATGGATGGACCTTCTAGCTAGGGAAATCCAAGGCAAGCAGGTGCGGGATGACTCATTAGGGACACGGATGGCCAGTGGGTGTTATTGGTTTTGCCCGTGTTGTATTGCTTTGAATGTAGTGGTTGAGCTATGGCTCTTACGGGCCTGGAGCTGGCATGGGAGACCGGCAGAAGACGGATCATGCTGGAAGTTGACTCAGAGGTGGGGTGCCGACTAATTTTCAGTCAAGAGCATAGCAAACCCCATTGACGATGCTCGTTATGCCGACCAGGGCTGTTAGCCAAAGATTGGTCCATTCGGGTCGTTTAAACGTACAGGGAAAGAAGGGAATCGCTGCCTAAATTAATTGGCGACGAATGCTATTCAACTACATATGGGAAACATGTGTATTTGAAGGACCTTTGGTCTGCCCATAAGGAACCGTGCTCTTTAACTAGGACGACATCAGTTGGATTCGGCCCCCTGAGGACTTCTTCAAGCTTAACACGGACGGCTCTTCAAGAGGCAATCCCGGGACAGGCGGAACTGGTGGCCTCCTTCGCGATGTAGATGGTAGGTGGGTTGTGGGATTTGCCTAAAACATTGGCATCGCTACGGTCACCATGGTGGAGCTTTGGGGGGTACTCACGGGGATGGAGATGGCTTGGAACGCGGGATGCCGAAGGTTAATTCTCGAAGTGGACTCATTAGATATCCTGTGGATCATTTCAGGGGACGGTCCTGCTGCTCCTTGGCTACAGACTCTCAGAGGTTGGATTCTTGACCTTTGTTGTCGAGATTAGGAGGTTTGGATGCAACACACATATCAGGATGGCAATTCTTGTGCGGACAAGCTGCAAATATGGCCGTGGAGTACCCGCTCGGCACGCATATTATTCACTCAATTCCTAATGGAGTGTTTCGGCTGCTGCTAGACGACATTGTAGGGGCCACCATGCCCCACCTTATTCTTGTTTCGTCGTAATTTGGGCTATGCCCTCGACTTTACCAGAAAAAAAAAAAAGTGTAGAGTAATGGGTATTCAAAGTAGAGGCTATAGAAATTGATTTCAGTAACTCTTTGCCATTATCTCGGCCATTAATCCATGTTTTATGGGTCAATTGGCAGCACGTTGTAGTGGAGCCATTACACACTGTGCGTGTTTGTGCGCGTATGCAGAAAGGTTTTGGCAGGTGATGCACTAGAGAGAGAAAACGGTGTAGTGTAAGTTGTTCCTGCTCCTATTAGAGACAGCGTGAGAGGGTACTTGTATTGTAAAATGTGATTGGTTGTCGCTCGATAACGTAGTAAGGATCCATCATGGAGCTTTGTTCGTTTTCGTTGTTGCAGGTGGATCGTTACGTGATCAACTCCACGAGACAACTTCCTGGGATACCCGATAAAAACGCCTAGAGGTAATCCGAATTTATTCTTGGGTTAATTATTATCGGTTTGTCATTTGCATCATATTTTCCAAAAGTATCAGTATCCACTAACAGGACTTGGAGTGCTACATTTTGGGTATATCATTAGGGTTTCCACACCTACCTTATGCAATTGGTAGATTGTTTTGATTTTTTCTTGGGCTTAGATCCCGTTTATCTACCGAAAAGAGAAAAGAAGAACAAATTCTTCACCAATCGTCAGTTTAAGTTATGTTTCTTGTTTTCATCTAGAATCAAGAGGTTGTAAGTTTAATTTCTCACCCGTAGAACTTTTGCATGCGTTCCTTATTTTCATCCTCTATTCTTTTATCACTAGAATCATGATTCTAACGGCTCAAATCCATGAATACGCGTGGCCCTCCATAAGTTGTTTCTCAAAGATTCATAAGTTGTTTCTCAAAGATTCAAATGTAATGAAAATAGATTAATTAAACCAAACTAAACTTTTGCATGGCCTACGTATTCAGGATTTTTTTTTTAACACATGCCACTACACATGATTAGCTCTGCGTAATTGATGTAAACATCCATAATCACGTAACTTTTTTATATCACATCCTTACAAAACAGTACTAGATATCATTCCTTTGACGGTGGAGAATCAGACCATGGTGGTGGAAGAAGCTGACCAAATGGATCGGGCCAAGACGGAGAGGGCGGCGACTCCTTGTCGGCCACTGGTGACGGTAACCACAAAGGGAATGGCTCCGCTGGAATGTTAGGGATGCTGGGAAAAAGAGGCGGCGGATTCGGCAGACTGAAAGCTGGGGGCTGATCATTTATTGGTTCATCAGGAGGAAAGAGGGGGAGAATTGGTGTTCCGAGCGCTGGTGGAGGCGAGAACAAGGGTACTAGTGGTGGCGGGAGAAGAAGGTCCGGCGGCTCTGGGAAAGGGAAGAGAGGCGGGGGGAATAGTGGGATGAGCGGCGGTGTCTCGGCAGGAGATTGGGGTGGTATTAGCCATGGGAATATTGGTGGTGGAGAGGGAACCAGTGGCGGTGGGAATATGAACGGGAATGGTGGCGGACGGAAGTCTATGGAAGGAGGTGGGGGTGAGGGAGGCGGCGGTGATGGGAGAAGCGGGGGCGGAGGAGATGGCGGAGGCGGCGAGGGTGGCGGAGGCGGTGAGGGGGGCGGAGGTGATGGGACAACAGGTGATGGCGGTGGTGAGTAAGTAACTGGTGGTGGAGGCATGAGTAAGTATGGTGAGGGTACTAGCGGCGGAGGAGAGGGGACCAGTGGTGGTGGGATCTGTCGGGATGATGAGGCGAATGGGTTGTCGGGGGAGTCGGGCGCGGTGGGAAAAGGCCATTGGCCGCAGACATCGAAAAGGAAATCATACAAAGGGTCGCAGTTGATTCCGGCTCCGGTTCTTGGAGGACTGCTTCTGCAACGGCCTCTTCTGGATCCCCGCCGTGCCCAACTGCCTGCACGACTTCTTTTGTCCTCGGCAACTTCGGCCTCAACTGTGGTGGCCTTGACGCTCCATAAGGTTAAGACTAAGAGCACTAGAACCGCTTTGATCACTATGTGAGGTCCCATAGCCATTGCCGGGGTACGTACCTTCTCGTCACAGTTTCATTATGCCTTTTGTTTGGTCTACACTCTATGTTTTATTTTATGCATGCAAAGAGTTCAGCTATATTTATAGTGGCTCTGTTGCAATACAGACACAGATATATATATATATATATATATATATATATGTGCACATTCATGAAAAAGGAAAAGTGATTTTGACTTTACGACACATATTATTAGGAATAGGAAAATTCTACTTCTGAGAGAGAGATTGCATTGCATGCAACTATGTGCGTGTCGTGGAAAACAAAACAATTGTCCACAACAACCATTCATTGGGAGAGTAGAAGTAATTAAGACTAATTTAAAAAGTATTATCTGAGTGGTAAGTAGTTAGGAGAATATAGAAAATAAATTTGGATCTAGAAAAGTGTACTTATTGAAAAATGAATAATTTAATTACTCGAGATTACGAGGCTAATGTGTCCCGTAATTGAGTTTACCGATAAAAAGAGAGAAGGCGCCATTTGACTTGGGAACAGAACAAAACAGAAGAGCTACCTACCGAAGGAACGATTTTCAATACAAATGGATAGATATATATTTATTTCCCTTCTATCCTCCCTCACTCCCTCTGTCTGCGTGGAGCAGTTATATCAGGCTTCCATTTAGAGTCATTGATTGAAGACCCTTTCCTTTGTTTGTGTTTTTCTTCTCTTTGAATTGATGGGCTCAATTCCCTAACATTTATTTGTTTTCGGCTGAGGAGTGAGCTAGGGGTGAACATGTGCCTGGGTGGTTGAAGAAGTATCAAAATGAGATTAAAGACGCAAATGTCTTTTTCTTTTTCTTTTTTTCCCTTTTTTTTTTTTTGGGTGAATAGGTTAAAGACACAAGTATTAGTGGATGCCTTGTTTTGATGTGCCATCTCTTTTTCGCAGTTTTGGAGAATTAGATGAATATTGGAAGATTGACATGCAAGTCCCATGCCAATTCAGCACTGTGACACTCTCAAATGATGATGATGTTGGCGCTGCTGCTGCCTTCTTTAGAACTAACTTTACCTGGTACTTGAAGTCATCGTTAACTCCAATGTCGGGAGGATCTTTATCTCATCTGGGCAAACCAAATCAATTGCGATGGCGAACCGAAACAATACTTATGTGATATCTTCCCATTGCATTGCATTGCATCAATGCACTGATCCATCGAGGTGGGCCGGAATGCTCCAAGTAATTGGGCTTGCAGAGGTCCATTAGCAGTTCAAACCGTCTTTCTGGCACTAGCTGGTGGTCGAAGACTCTCCAAGTGAGGGCTATTATAAGATCTAAATCCATATAGAGGGAATGGCTTATCTTAGACAGAAACAAAATTTGTCAAGGCTAGACTATATTGTGGATTAGACCACACTAGACTAGACTATACATAGAATGCTCTTCTGGCAACATATATATATATATATATATATATTTTTTTTATGCGAATTTTAGTTCGACTTCAATTAAGTATGCACTACCTTACCACGTAGAAATTTGATTTAAGAAGGTCAGGTTAGAGAAGGAAGTGGAGCTGTCGGAGTGGAGTACAGTACAGTACAGTACAGTACAAGCTTGAAGCTTTACTTCTTAATGGTTTTGCCCCTTGTCATCATCATCATCGCCGTCATCAAGTAATTGAGCAAAATCCCTTTCTTGTTCTGTTGGTGGTTGGTTGTATCAATCAATCAAATGATCAGTGGGGCTGCGTCCGTCCCCTCCGTGATGTGAGTCCAGAAGGAGGAAATGGAGAGGAAGCGCTCCTCATCTTCACCGTCACAACCACCCCCACCATGCCAACGATCCCCCCACAACTACTCCTTCGACCTCAGAAGAAACCCTGCCCACTCCCCCCACTCCCACTTGACCCCTTATTACTCTAATTACTCTCATCATCAGGTTCTCTCTCCCCCCCCCCCCCCCCCCCCCCCCCCCCCCCCCCCCTCCTTCTAACTTCCCGTATTCAATCGATGAGCAAGACAAACGCAATCTGAAATCGATACCCAAGATTCATCTGATATTGATTTGCTGAACAAATTTCGGTTTTTTTTTTTTCCAAGGTAAATTTGGGGAAGCCTGTGTACAGGCCAAGATTCCAGAGGGCGGAGAAGTCGAGCCGGAAACCCAGAAGTGAAGAAGATTATTCAGCTGATCATAATGATGATTCCCCCTCTGAAAGTAATATAACTCGGTTATTTTCTGATTACACGCTCGGAAGGTGAAATGTGTTGCCAAGAGCTTTGCTGTTTGTTGCCTGGTATCTTGTTGTCTCCGTGAATTTTATGTCTTAACTAAAATAGACATTAATTTCACACATGTTCCAAAATTCTTTTGTCTTTTGTATGCTTTGCTTACTATGGTCTGGACTGGACGTATTTTGTTGAAACATGTTGTGTTACTTGCACTTGCTGTCTAATTACACAATCGGCATAAGAACTCCTATACTTGAGATATGGCAAATTTCACTTCACGTGTAAATAATTTGCTTTCAGATGGCTCTCCTGTCCTGGCAAATGGTAATTTGTGTTCGGCATATGTAATGTTGCTGAACATATTTTCTTTCGACTCGCTCGTCATTATCACCATTGCATGGATGAGGACTTTTTAACATTTTGATGTAGCTGTTGCGTGTCTAGAACTTCAACATTCCTAAGTTTAGAGATCAATATCCTGCATCAGACAGACGTTCATTTTGTAGATGAAATGGGCTTCGGCATTTCGTGTGCTGAAGTTTTGCCACATGCAATTTGTAGTATCTAATTTGGATTCATTCCCGAGTCAAGATTTGCCTGTCATCTCATATTTTCTGTCACCCTGTTCCATCAGTACTGCTGTGCAATTTTATGATGGCTTACTCTGACTGGTGCTTTAGGGGCTTCAAAGAATTCATCAAGGAAGGCGCTCCTATATGAGCTGTGCGCCGCTTACAAGTGGAAGCCTCCATTGTTTGACTGCCACAGAGAGGAAGGCCCAAGCCACCTGAAACAGTGAGTTTTGCGTGAATCGAAACCATCTCAACTCTAAAAAACGAATATTTATGTTGGAAAGATTTACTGGATTGTTTGAGATTGTGATAGTATTCACGAATTTATAATTAGTTGTGTTTTCTAGTCTTGCTTCTTGAGGTGATAGGATTGTCTTTGAAAGTGACTCTTGGAAGAAGTTTGTTCTGGAAGAGTATAATCTGACAGAGTCCTGAAGGAATGAAAACCGGAAATTTCAAGTATTTCACCTTCTCTTTTTTTTCTTATGGTGATAGGTTCATATTCAAGGCGGTTGTGGAAATTAGAGGAAACGCGGCTACAGTCGTGGAGGCCTTCAGTGAACCTAGATCGAGTAAGAAATCAGCAGCAGAGCATGCAGCCGAAGGGGCTCTGTGGTACCTTAAACATCTTGGCTATGTTCCCAAGAAAAAATGAGGAAGGGATAAGACGGGTTCATCTTATTCACGTTTTGGTTTTGGTCACCAAACATGTACATGAAGAAGGTACCTGAGTTTCTGATGGTAGCTCACATGAAATGCATAACATCAAAATTCCTTCTCCCTATTCTCTCTGGGTTTTCAGTGAAGATGTAGGGGTAACTCTATTGTAAATAACCATTGGGCGCTGATGAAGTGCATCAGGAAATAAGATGAGTTTCTCGTTTGATTATTAGAAATAATGCGAGTTCCTCATGTGAAAAGTTCCTTTCATTTGGGGTGAACTTGAGTTATTTGATCAAAGGTGGAAAGATGCTCTTGTATGTTGCCAACTCTCTGTAACAGAATTATGGTTCTTCTGTTTGGGAGTTAATTTGTTGCAGTTCAGTTCTTTATGTACCTATGAAACATTAGTTAAGAACAGATATTGGCTCCGAAGTGATATATCGATTGTCGATCTTTGAGGAGGGATCATGAGATCCGTGACATTGTGGAAAGAGATAGGTAAGGAGGAGGAAATTGAAACTGTAGAGGCGCAAAACTGGGAGGGACAGAGATCATCATTAAAGAAGAAATCCATTACACTCGGAACTGATAAAAGTACCCGTGTCTAAGAGCAATGGTTGGTTTGTCTCCGACAATCCAAACTGGTCGGATTATTCTCATGTTGCATATCTAGCAAAGGAGAAGTAAATAACAAATGCAGCAACTTCAGTCGCCAGAGTCTTTTATCTCTACCGCCAGTTTTCTCGATGAAAAAAGTTCGAGTCACCAAACAGCCGTACAACGCTTGTGCTGGTTTCCCCCCACCATTCAGACGGTGTAGTGCTGTTGAATGGTCTCAATGTCAAGTCCCTTGAGCTTCACGACTGACTCGACGTGGCCCTTCAGCGTATGAAGCTCTCTCAACCTTTAACCGCAAGTAAATGACAGATAAGAAGAAGAAGAAGAAGAAGAAGAAGAGGGTGAATTTGATCGATAATAATACTAATGGAAGGGAAGTCAGATGGTTGTTTTCCTATCGGATCATCACCTTGCAACCTCTGCGCGCCTCTTAGCCTGTTCTGCGATTTCAGACAGTTCTCGGTAGTTGTTTTTCTCGTTGAAGAGTTCGGAGGTGTCAGGTGGCTGGAGACCGTGGAGGGTTCGCTGATCCCGAGCCCATTGTGCCTCTCGCTCCCCCTTTCCGTAATCCTTCTTTGACGTGAAAGCAGTCTAGAAAATGGACAAAAAGGTTCAGCCCAGTAAGTGAGACGACAATTGCTAGAAGGGCCGATAGCAAGTTCCCCTAAGATGTTCCCGAAACCATTCCAAGTAACTAAAACTGGGCATAGGTCAATGTACCAAATGGTTACCTTATTCTGTAGAAGGTTATCCCAAGCCCTCCCACTCAATGCGTAGCGGATGATGAACTTGAGAAAATCCAGCGGGATGTAAAAGATGATGCTATAGATCCATATAACCCCAGCCCATCCCCAGCCAATCCCATGGATCTTGGCGAATCCCCAATTTGCATAGACAGCAATGATAGTTGCAATCTGAATGTATGAAATAATATAAAAAAAACCCGATTAAGAATAATATTGGTATGTTTTCTCGGACAACAGAAAAATAAGACAGCAGTAAATCAGTGTTAAGAGCGGAATGACTTTTCCCCCTTACCAGTTGGGCAACAATGAAGGCAGTCACGAGCAAGAGACCCGGGCGCTCAAGGCATGACCAGCTCCGGGAACGAGTGACGAAGATGAGTGCCTGGCTCACAATACTGACTTGGAGGTAGACAGCCGCTGTGAGTTCATCTCTGTTGTTCCTGATTGACCTCACCCCAAATTTATCCTGAGAAATAACAGTCAGTCAGAATTGCAACAGTACGATGCATATATATATATATATAGGAAACTTTTGCATCTCGTTGGAATTCTTGGGAAGTTATCTTATCGGGTCTGTTATAGATTATTACCGAGAAGAAGTCAGTTTTATGAGCAGCCCAGAAGAAAACAACTGTCATGACAGCTAAGTAGGTCCCCAGCACAATTCCAGTGGCAAATATCTCCCGAAGCTTCCACGAGTCTGGACCAGGAGATGGCTTCACCCTGTCTTTTGATATGGTCATTATGGTTCCATCATTGAGTATGGCAATGATTAGGACCATGAAAGGTGAGAAATCATATTTCCATATGAGAGCAAGTAGCAGAAAACCCAAGACGATTCTAATCGTGATAGAAACAGCATAGATGGTGTAGTTTTTCATTCTCTGGAAGATGGCTCTGCTCGTTAAGACTGCACTTATGATCACGCTCAGACCCGGTTCTGTCAGGACTATGTCAGATGCACTCCGGGCAGCATCTGTCGCGTCAGCTACAGCAATCCCAATGTCAGCCTTCTTTAGAGCTGGGGCATCATTCACACCATCGCCTGTCATTCCACATATGTGCTTCATGTCTTGCAGCCTCTTCACGATCTCGTACTTGTGCTCTACAAATTTTGTGCCACAAAATTATTATTCTAGGCGCATAAAAATAAACTGGCAAATTGTCTTAGGGGAAAATATTTATACCGGGAAAAACGCCAGCAAAGCCATCCGCCTTCTCTATGAGCTCATCGACAGGGAGAGTGGCGATGGACTCATCCTTGTGCTGCCCAAGGAGGCTAGATGAAGGGTACATATTAGTTCCCATGCCCAATCTCCGACCCGTCTCTTTACCTATTGCCAGCTGGTCACCAGTGATCATCTTTACATTTACACCAAGATTAAGTGCGCGTTTGATTGTTTCTGCACTATCATGCCTCGGAGGATCGAAAAGTGGTAAGAGACCCACAAATTGCCATGGTCCTCCTTCACTTTCTTTGGTTTTATCGGGTACAGTCTGTAAGCAAAGTATATTGCTAGAGTAAGTTGATTGTTTATTGTGCCCCAATTACAAACTAATCTTTGGACACAAAGGAGAAGGTCACCTGTTTGGCAACAGCCAAGGAGCGAAGACCACGTTCCGCAAACTTGTCTATGATGGCATGAACTTTCTTCCTAACATCCTCTCGGAGTTTGCAGAGATCAATAATCTGGCAGGATTTTGACCCTCAGAAAACAAAACAATAAAAGGAAGGAAAAGCCTCGAAAAGGAAGAGCGGAAGCAAAAAAAATATGTAATTTAGGAAGAACTATACTTGCTCTGGTGCTCCTTTGCTAACTCGGTGCCAGTTACCGTCGGAGTCGACATATGTTATGGCTGTTCGTTTATCCACAGGGTTAAAGGGCAAGAAATGCACCTCAGTTATGCCGGTTCTGGCCTGCAATATGCTTAGAACGTCGCTATTAGATGGCAATCTTATGAGATGGCCATAATGGGATCAAAAGTACGTGTGTCTTTGGCAACTCTGGCAATACCAAAGCTTTGGTCTTGATTATGCATACATTGTTAAGTAGAAACAACACTTGGTCCTTGGATACCTTTATGATTTCTTACTGGCTAGGACAAAATTTCGCATGACCTGCTGCTGGGACTAGAAAATAAAGTAAATCCACGAAACCTTCAGAATTGCTCATTGACGAGATTCCGTTACTCTAGTACATCTGTGCTTTATTTTGTTTAATATCTATGTACCTTCACAGGATTGCACAAGAAGGCAAAAGAATGCAATGAGTACAGGACAAACCTCCTTTGGGTCACCCAACATTCCAACAATACAAGCATCAATCGCATCTTGGTTCTCAACCCTGGATGCCCTGGCGCCAAGCAAAACAACAGTATCCTTGTCCACATCCTTTGCGAATACCTGATAGATGGATGACAAGTAGTCTAAATTGTTAGATATTAAAGGAGACTCTTGTCAGCAGACACAGACAAATTTTACCACTTTATTATATTTCAGTTGTTTATATGCACAATGCTCTGACCTCAATCAGGTTCTTGTCTACTGTGAGCTTGTTAAGAGTAAGAGTTCCGGTCTTATCGCTACAGAGGACGTCCATTCCGGCCATCTCTTCAATTGCTGTCATCCGCTTAGTGATGGCACCTTGCTGTGACAGTCGATGGGAGCCGATAGCCATTGTCACGGACAAGACCGTCGGCATGGCAATAGGAATGCCGCCAATAAGGAGCACCAAGAGATTGTTAATGCCATCTCTGTACTTGCGATGCTGAATTGGGTACATGACTATGAGCTCCACGATCATGCCGGTGGCAATGGAGCAAATGCAGAAGTTGCCAATTGCTGTCAATACCTGACGCAATGTTTCACTTTTTAATATATATTTACAATAATGTGCGTAGTGTTTGGAAACAATGGAGAATTGCCCTCCCCTCCCTTACTTGGAGGTGGTGACTACATAAATATCACACTTTAAAATGGTTAGGAGCTTAGCTCGTACCTTTTGGAAGTGTCCTACTTGGTTGGTGCTATCTACAAGATGAGCAGCCTTTCCAAAGAAGGTATGAACCCCAGTGGCAATTACTACAGCCTCAATCTCTCCCTGCTTGCAAGTAGACCCAGAGAATATCCCATCTCCAGGGTTCTTTGTCACAGGCAGAGATTCACCTGTTAGGGCAGATTGATCAATCTTAAGGGGGTCTCCCTCCAAAAGCCGAGCATCTGCTGGGATAATATCTCCTAGCTTGATACTGATCACATCTCCAGGAACCAAAACTGCAGCGTCTTGCTCAGACCACCTTCCATCTCTTAGAACCTGCATTAAAATAGGTATGTTAGAACCCACCCAGACCCTTTACTTACGTACATTAATGCTCAACCATGTCATATGTATATGTGTGTGTGTGTCATGTTGATTAGTCTAGGTACCTTTGTCTTAGGAGCAAGACCGGCCATAAGAGATGCTGCGGCATTGCCGGCATTGTTCTCCTCAATAAAGCTTATAGTGGAATTGATCAGAAGAAGTGCTATTATACCTACAAAGTCTTGCCAGTCTGGTGGTTCGCCCTGCATAAGTTCAAAACAAATTCATGCAAGTTTATTGTTTTTATTTTCTACATGTGTGGGTGCAGACCTAACTCGTGCCGAAGCGGTATAAGGAAAAGGAGAGTCAGAAAATTTACCCCTCCGTTGGCCAAAGCAATAGCCATGAGAGCAGCAAGCTCCATAACCCAGGAGAGGGGGTTCCACATGAATCCCAAGAATTTCAGGATCTTGTTTTCCTGTTTAATGTAATCATTTAGATTAGATGCATTAATTTTATTTATTGTCCAATATATTTATATATATATATACACTGCAAGAAAGAAAGAAAGAAAACTGTGCTTATTGATTGATTGAATAGTGAAAAGCCTGCCTTTTTCTCTTCCAGCTTATTGAGGCCAAATACTTCCTGTCTCTTCTTTGCTTCCTCTTCGGTCAAACCTTCTCTCGCGCATTTTAGATGTTCAAAAACTTCGTCAACTGGTATGTGCTCCTGCAAATTATGAAACAAAGATGTAATCAACCACCCTATCAAAAAATAAGAATATCTTAAAAAATAATAATAATAATAACTCTTCCCCTGCTCCATAGGGATTTTTAGGAACAAGAACACTGTAATCTAATCATGGTATTTGGATATGTCTAATGTACGTACATCAAAGATATTCAAAATAGCTTAAGAATGTTAGATCATGATGCAGGATAACAGCAGGTAATATTATTTTTCTTGCAAAAGCAACACTAGAAAACAAAGAAACAAGTCATTTACGTGACAAATCAGCTTTTGATTGAAGGTCTGATCTCTTTCATGTTGAGATATGTCGATAATCCTAGTTTCCATTTTCTAGTTTCTCAATCATCACAAATTTCTTATGAATAAGAAGAACTGCTGTTCATCATCATCATCTAGCAGATGTTGAAGATGATCGTGCTACAATGTTGACAACTGAAGAATCGCTTCTACAGCAAATCGTGTTTATGAGCCCGACTGACCATCAATATTTTCGTTTTTGGATCCCTGACATGCAAGCGCGTACGTGCATGAGTATGTATGCGTTCGTACAGCGTGTTTATGCGTGTCTGCAATTCACCTCGGACTCGGAGAGGCCAAGACCAGAGACAGACCAGACTATCCGTCGTGCATGTACAATAACAAGATATCCGGGAAAACAGAGTTGTTTCATTTTCCGCTTTGACAGTGCATCAGTTCAGAGACGAGAAGGGAGAGAGCAAGGAAAGTCAACTCACCAGGTCGACATTCTCGTTCTTGATATCTTCCATTTCGGCCTGCAAAGCTAAAAAACTAGAGCTCTGTTTTAGCTTCCTCGAGTACTAATACGAGATTTCACGGAGAAGCCGCGACTCATTCACGGGGAGCTGCTCATTCTCGCGGAGATGATCGGGTGTATAGATGAGGAGAGAACCTGTTCTTTTCGGCGTCTTCAAATGAAATGAAATGAAACACTCTCAGAGAAGCTCAAATCCGCAGTGGGAGTGGGCAGACAAGACTTTGTCCTTCATCGTTCGTCACTCTCTCTCTCTCTCTCTCTCTCTCGCTCACTCGCATTTCTCTCTCTCTCTCTCTCTCTCTCTCTCTCTAATAACAAACTCTTGCTCGCACCACTTGCACGTGAAAGAGTAACATTTGGAACACATTGTGATTGTGAGCAAATGGAGGAGGCGCCAAAGACTCTTTCCCTCCCTCCTCCCTCTCAGTAGTCATACATTCACAGAGCCACTTCAGCATAGCACAGACCAGACCAGCCTTCCCCCTTAACCGCAAAGATTTAACAATCTAATCTAGCTAATAATACAACATTGCTATAATAATAATAATATACACACACACATACATTCTTGCGAGATTTTCTTTCTAAATCTTTATAAAATCAAGAAAGAGCATTGCTCGGACACGTGGAGGACGAACCGTGAATCACGGTGAGTGTAACATTAATGGCTTCAAAAATACCAGACCGAACAACCACCTATCTCCGGTAATATTTGAGAGGAATCATTCGGAAATGCAGGTTCGAAATACCATTTGTTACTACTAGGCGCCAACAATAAATATTTTGAATGATCCCACATTGCGGAAACATCTGCCGAATCATCATGTCATGTCAAAAATACTTCGACGCTCTTAAAGCATAGAAAACAATATTCAACTTAGACCCCCTACAGAACGAAATTCCAACTTATGTTGAGTAAGTCGACGAACAAAGACTAATCCTCCACTCTCTCAAGAATGCGACAGACAATTCCTAGACTATATTTCTTGTTTCTCTTCTTCCCGACCTATGAATGATACCTGCCTATGCTATCATGCCCACTAAAAATATCAAACAACATGGGGAGGAAAATGGAGAACAAAAGAGATCGTCCCGCAACTTCTGCACCGGCAGCCCTCTCTTCTGCTTGTGTTTGAGACTTTCCTGAATCTACTGATGATAATCTTCACTCACTTTCTGTTATTTGTACTAGTCCTCGGCCTGCCTTTAACGTCACTATCCTGCATTCCGGGAGACAAACTCATTATTCCATGTATTCATACGAGTCCTTGAATGAAAATAGCAAAGCGCAACAGTTGAGAAGAACATACCACCGGTAGGTGCAGGAAGATATAGGTCTTGGCTGTAGCTGGATTATGATTTTCTGCTCCTTTGCTCCAGTCATAACATCCCTAGAAAGAAATTGATTGCATGTCATTTGCATAACTCTTCATACTTAATAAGTTCTACATACATCAATTATGGTTTAAATTCATCAAGAAAGCCATATTGTTCTGGAGAAGAGAATTACTGGAACTCTTTACAACAAAATGAGATTTCTACTTTAGATTTCTGGTTTTGAACTTTCAAAGCCCATCCTAACAGTTGCCAACAATTACTCTTTGAAAAAAAAAAAAAAACGCTTAATTGATAAACTGATATAAAAGAAATCGAGGGATCCATTTCTTCAATCATCAGCATTATTAGTAATAGGATCTGATATATAAGCTTAGTCCAATTTGTATGTAGCAATTTTTGTAGGATTATCAAAGTTGTGTGCAAAAATAACAAACTGCCACTTTGTAGTAAGACTTACAGAGTAAGCATATATAGAGCCATCATTGTTGAAGGCACTGCAAGTTATCGGTTGGCCGCATTTTAACATGGCCTAAATTTGAAGAGGGGGGAAAAAAATAATCAGTGCTGATGAACACTTCCATGAAACATTAGAGGCTGATGACACAGATATAATCAACCAAAAATAATAGAGTAAATCTAAGATTCCCAACTTCACCTGGGAAAGGATTCTAATGAAAAAGCAAAAAGGAAATTATATATGAATGCTATTCAAGAGCTGCACCAACTACATAGGGGGAGATAGAAACAGACCTTGAGTCTCTGTTTGCTATCCTTGTCCCAAAAATTGAAAGTTCCATCAGATCCTGCAGTTGCAAATGTGTGATGCACCTGAAGAAATAGAAAATTTAACAAGTTTAAGTTCAATTACCAATACAGCTCACTGGGTACGAAAGATGCTGTCAAAGGATAAGAGAAGCAAGCGCATGGTAGCTGATAGAACGTTCTAGATGTAGCCTATGTAGCAGCACTGAGCAACTTCATGCTCAGTAAACAAAGTTGTTGACACAACTTACTAAGGGTGATGAAGAGATGCAACTTACTGGATGAAAATTTAGAGCATTGACGGAGTATATCTCACTGCCCTCTCGATGGCACTTAAATGTGAAATTTTTGCTTTGCAGGGAATCATCCAGGTGATGAACACCAACTCGCCCTTCGATTGACCCAACCTACCATAGAAAACACACAATCATGGAACCAAAAGAAGATGGTTGACAGATTCTGACATATTTAATTATGAAAAAAGATGATCTTTCTATAATGAAGAATGTGAGCTATGTCAGATGGTTGAGTGGTCAAAGATGTCGAACGAAGAACGGCCATCAAAGTGCATTTACCAAAAAGGCTAACATTATCGTTCTTCTAGGCTTTTGAGGTGTCCCTAGCCATGATTATAATGATATAGATAGATAATATATATACACACACACACATAAATATTTTGAGGTGCTCATGACAAATGATGATATATATGTGTGTGTGTGTGTGTGCACGCGCGCCAACTTGAACGAGGGGAGGGGAAAGAAAATTATCCATTCAGGAACACACAAAATAGTAAAATCTGATGAAATTTTCTAGTTGAACCAAGCACATACCAGAAAACCTTGCTGATCAGGAAAAGCTGCGACACATCTTGTCTGATATTTGAGGGGAGAAGTAATTCGCTTGAACTCACTCTGTTGGCACATAGTAAGACAAAAGCTTAGAGACATGGAACGCAATTGAAGAAAGAAGATATGAGTCTAAAACAATGAATGAGTTTAAGCGCAAAACATGCTGGTCTCTAAATAGAAGTAACTTAAAACTCATATACTTATATATCTGGAATATTTGCAAACATCTTAGAATTACATCAAGATAAGGAGAATGAGAACTAGTTGGCTTTCATGATTCATCACAATGAGTTAAAAAGGAAAGAGTTCTCAGATTAAACAGCATGGGCAAATGATAGCTGTGATTTGCATCTGAGAGAATATCAATGTGAACTGATAAATGAGTATGATTGGAAGCACGCAGCTCATATCAGTCAACAGAGAGACTACCAATCTAATAAGCGCTTGAATGTACCACATTTTACCCAGCAACTATAACCAAAGTTTAAAAGATCTTGACAACAATGTGCAATTATCAATGATAAAGATAATCTGACCTGAGGATTTTGCAAATTATAGACAATAAGATTTCTATCAGCAGTTCCAACAACCATCAAAGGATGCCTGACACTGAATGAGTAGCAGCGGTCTGGAAGTGATTGACTATGTACTGGAGTAGACTGCCTTAAATCCCAATACCTGAGCAGTGAGTAACATCATGAAAATCAATAACAACAGAAGCTGAGGCCATAGACTCGTTAAAGATACAAAAGGGAATCATTATTTAACCCATAATCTAGCAAGTTTACTAAAATAAAAAAGGAGAAAATTTTGAAGATCTTACTTCAAGGTCTTGTCCCAGCTTCCAGTGACTAAGACATTCATCTCAGGGATCCAGGCAACCTCCTTAATGGGTGCATCATGCATGGCTACTGTTGTTGGTTGACCACCGGACAGCAACGGCCACATCTTCACTTGCTTATCACAGCCACCAGAAAAGACAGTTGTTCCGTCGTCCTTCCAAGCTGAGCACAGCACCTTTTCAGAATCACCAAGAATCTAATATAAGTTCTTGTATACAAATTGCTTGGTCTGTCATCAATACCTACAAGTTTGAAAAAGTTACCGGTTGGTCGTGAGAAACAGATGCCTTAGGCACGCTGTTTACTGTAGTCCCACTTCTGGTTAGTTCCCAGCACCTTACCTATGGGATCAATAAAAGCATTAGATTGAAGGGGGGAAAAAGGAATAATCATCTGTGTGCAATTTATTATTGTGCGGACGAAAAATAAATGGCATGAACCTGATTATCCCATGAAGTAGCAATAAGGAGGTTGGCCTTTGGACTGAAACTGAGGCTTGAGACAGAGTCACTGGGAGGTTGAATCACCTATAACCACACAAGCAGGGTGGATTAAGTTACCAAATTTCGCATATGCATTGAAGCGGTCATAAATGAAGCGAGCAAATGAAATTGCGTTTAATCTTAAAAAACCAGAAAATATATATATATATATATATATATAACATATTGGAATTGCACTATTGCCAAGAACTGTAAACTACCCATACCGAGTTACAAAACTACGAAGGATAAGAACGTTGTCGCAATCGAGGATAAGAGTTGTTGACTCCCACAGTTAAAATGCCGTTAAGGTTTTAGAGTCAGTCTAGCCACCTGGTCTATCAGGGAATGAAGATTTTGCAGGTTTTAGAGGTTTGCAGCCTCTTTTATACGACAGCAGTACCATCAACAGGCAAACTCAGGCCGATCGATCTCACAAATAAAATTTACGTCTATCAGGAATATAACAAACACGAGCAGCAAATCAAAGTTTCGAGCTCGGAAAACACCAGAAAGAGCCTCGAGGAAATAAAAACTGGGAAGATTGACTCAAGAACAAATTTTACGAGGGCACCACTGTGTAAAGTGATTTGGCGAGCAAAAATCTTTTATTTCTTCCGTTCCGTTCGTTCCGTCAACAGAGAAGTGAGACTCTCCGGAAGGTTTGGAACCGAACAGATACGTGGTCAATGACGAGCTTTATCGCAGTAAACAAACACACACACACACACACAAAAAAGGGGGCCGCCGAAGACCTTCGACGGCAGTGCCTAATATCAGTAGAATGCAGCTCGCATTGCCTAATTACTCGAATAGAAGCGCACCGCGCCACAGTGACAATGAAAACTAAAGGCAAACAAAGCCGCAGTACCTCGATGGATTTGTTAGGATTGTGAGTCGCCGTCGAAGCAGCTCCGAAAGTCGCCATGACCACTGAGAATGCGAACTGCAGAGAGAGAGAGGGGAATGGCGGAGTGGAAGGGGAGGGAAAACACGAAACAACTGTATTGATTAATGAAGAAAAATTGCGAGCGCCGGAGACTTTTTTATGCAGGGGAGGGTGGAGCTGGCGCGTAGCGTAGTAGCTTTAATCTCAAGCCGATCGCCTGTAAATTAAATAAATTTGCGTCATAACAAAGTCAATTATAATTTTATTTTAGGAAAAAATTTTAAGGGAAAAAAAAAACAAAACAAAGAAAACACTGATAAGAATTGAATTCGAAACCTCTAAATTACCAGATGAAGGTGTTAGTCACTGCACTACTTCCCTTTTGTCAAAGGGAGAGAAATTTTGATTTGCGTCAACTAGAGGAAGCTGTTTAATTAATTAACGAGGTAGCATTTTGGGCCAGTGGGCTGGATCTAACCGGTCCAGTTTCTAGTAGCCCGTCATAGGTTACGCCATCACCTATAGTCCAATTGAGTCCAACCCAAATGGGACAGCCCAATTGAGTCCTACCAAAAACCCAACACAGTAATATGTATGAACGTATCAGGTGCCACCGCAAATGAAATGGTCATCTTCTGAAATAATCAGTCAAATCTACATCTTGAATACTGCAAAATCCCACCCCGTTTGCAGGCTGCTATCACAGTCCGAGCCCCGGTGTTCTCCCTCGGTTCATGTGACCACAAGCATACGTTGTTATTATCAGGTGTTCAGTGAGGCTCAGAATCTCATCAATTATCGAGACTAGAACGGCAATCATACAGGAAGATATTTTATTTTTAGTTTTATCTTTTTTTGGGTAAAGAAAGGATTGGGCGGGTCTTGATTAGAGGAAACATCGATCTCAAGCTTCATCATTGCTAAATTCCACATTTGGTTTGTGAACATCAAGTTCATTTTGGGCCCACCAGCACTCCTGAGAGGGAGAGAGATCTATTTAGGAGAGAAATCAAAGGCACAAAGATTCACGACCTACCTCTCTATACATAAAGAGAAAAAAAGAATTTAATGCTGGAAAATGATGTGGGAGGCCCATTTATATATATGGCTCATCGCATGACCACACCGAACTCTACTTCATCTCCAGTCCTCCCTGTTCTTTCCTTTCCTTTCCTTTCCATTTGATTTTGCTCTCTCCAACCCCGTCACATAATGCTTCATCTTTTTCGAGTATCTCCATGTGCTAATGGTTTGCTCTCACATACCGTGTTTGTTTTTCTCTTCTTCTTCTTCTTCTTCTTCTTCTTCTTTTTTGCCCCCCCCCCCCCCCCCCCTGGATAAATGTAAGGGTCTCCCAGTTGTTTTCTCCCTTTCGTTTCGCCTTCGTACATGTGGGGTTTGCTAGTGGACTGTCTATTACTTCAAACTGCAAGTGGGTCAAATCACGTTGCTGTTCCAGATTATGCAGTTTTGTATCCTTGGCAGACAGTCTGTGTGCAAGAAGACGTCGGGAAAGCTAACGTACAAATCGATATCCAAATCATCCACATGGGAAATGGACCTACATACGGATCCCATCTCAACCACACGAGGAAGAAATCCATCGAGCATAAGATCTGAGGGGTCTGATAAAGTTTTTCCAGCTATTTACATCTCTGCATAATCTAAACAGGGAAAAAGTTCAGGTACCCGGTTGCATATTAAAATCGAGTATATTTCGGACCAGGCATGATATATATTCAGTGTCTGTCCAAAGTTCGGGGCAAGTTTCATCAAAAGATGGAAGCACAAAATAAGACCGCTTTTAACTGTGCCTCGTCAGATTCGGCTTTCAAAATCACTTGTATGTCATGCTACGGATGAGAACATCATCGGATATACCCAGCAGCTACCAGAAGGCAATTTCAAGGGTTCTAGTAAGCAAATTAATGATATAAAGAGAGAACCATTTACAAGTGTTACCGCTGACAAGTAACCTAGCTAGGCTGCAGCTAAGAACTGAAATAACTTCAGATCGAAGATCAAAAATTCACAGGAGAAAATACCCAAAAAAAAAAAAAGAAAAAAAAGGACCAAATAATCAGAGCTTCAGGGACAAGTCGAGCTTCTGAATCTCATCGGGCCTGCTCTTCATCATATGGCTCGCACCACCCCACAAAACCATCCCTCCCGTTCCCTCGGACGCGTTTGGGAACCACCTAAGCCCATCGAACCTTGCAGCCCCGAGGCCCGAGGGTGAGCCAATATTTGGCGCCGAACGAAAGCTCTCCTGGATGAGCCTCCCAATCCCGGGCTGCTGATCAAAGGCCTGCCTGTGCCACGGCTTGTGGACCATCGACGAGTGGGCTTGGATCCCGAGCGATCTGTGGAACGACCCGTGTAAGGGAAGAGAAGCTATGCTTAGGTACCGGTTAGCGTTCGAAGAACTTGCTCTTTTGGCAAGAGTTCGTTCCCGTTTGTGGGCGTTCTGGTGGCCCCCTAGAGCCTGCGAGCTGTAGAACTTCCTCTGGCAGTAGTTGCAAGAGAAGACTCTGTGCTGCTGCTGCTGCTGCTGCTGCTGTTCTGTTTCATTATCCTGAGGGGTTTGTTCCGAGTTTGGAGGAGAAACCGAGTCTGTGGGCTCGAACCCGTCAATGAGATTGAGTTCGGGCTTCGACCCTCCATCGGAACCGGGGTCCAGTTCCCGGGAGAGGCTCAGGTCCAAGAAAATGGGAGGATTTACTCCCTGAAATCTCAGGTGACCTTCCAGTTGTTGTTCCTGTAATTGGATTCCACTGTGTCCTCCTTCCATTTCAACTTCAGTAGCTGAAATAAGACCGCGTCTGGAATTGCAGGAAATTAAGAAGCTAATTTGACATCATTCTGCTGGCTCTTCTCTCTCTCTCTCTGGGAATTAGACTGAAAGTACTCCTGACTGTTATGGCCGGGAAGACCAAGGATTCAAGAAGCGATACTAATAATTTGGGGGGTTTATGCGTCGGATGAATGGCAAGCAGAAAGGTACGGGAAGAACAAAAAAAGAAAAGGAAGGAAAGATGAAATTTTAGTAAGAGCAATCAATGGGATTGCGAGCTATATAAAGGAAGGCTTATTACTCACTCTGTTTGGGAGTTACAAAGCGGTCTTAATATGGGAAGGGACTAGGAAACAAAAAGCTTTTTGCTCGGGCCCCCTGTTTGCTCGCTCGCTCGCTCGCTGGATTAATACGGAAAGAGAGTGAGAGAGAGGCAGAGCTAGCAATCATGTGCTTCAAACTAACTTTGAGGGTCGAAACCCAGCATACAAATAAATAAAAACACTCCCACCCAAGGAAAAAAAAAAAAAAGGGAACTGGCCTATCGCGTAAACGATCCTGAACTTGCCTCGAAAGGATTCGGCAACTTCGAATCGGAAAGATATTCCAAGTCCAACTACGTTGAAAAATCTAAAAACGAAACTGGCACGACAGCGCAAACTGCTTCTGAGCTGCAAATATTGCAACTCTTCCGTAAATTGTACAGGGAGAGGTATGTGAGAGAAGGGGGGCTGGGTTTGAGTTTCAAAGAATGATGAATGGCTAGAGAGAGAGAGAAAAAAGAGAGAGAGAGATGAGGATTGGATGTTTGATGGCTTTTTAATGGAGGGATTTGGAATTATGTGTGGGAGGGAACTGTTGGCATGGAATGGACATAACCTCAGATAAGAATAATAATAATAATAATAATAATAAGATAGAAGAGAAGAAAAAGGTGTGGTTTCAGTAAAAGTCTGATGCCCCGAACAAATGAAAATGGATATGCAAATCTTCACAGAAAATGCTTCTGTCCTTATCTGCTGTTCTTCTCTTTCTCCTCTTTCCCTTCCTCTTCCTTTTCTTCTCCTCCAAATTCATCAGTTATAATATATGTCAGTGCATGGATGATTAAGAAATCTTCGGTAGTGTACAGTGGACATGGACGTGCACTTCCTCTTCATTTTTTTAAAAACAAAAAAAAAAAGTATATAATAATACATATATATGTTTATAATTAGGTTGAGGGGCAATCGAATCGGGAGCAAAATACATACCTTTTCCTGTCCATGTTATTAACATTATGGACTTCTTTAATCATAGTTGCTTTAGTTGAATGAATAAAGTTTTCTTCATTCGGCGAGCATCATCGATTGATACCCCCCCCTCCCTCCTTTTTCATCGTCCAATTGGAAGTGGCTGTAAACCTTGAAACCACACCCACCCCCCAGTTTTCATAAAATCATCATTCATGTACTACAACATCTCCATTTCAGAGTAGAGGAGGACCACGCGCACGTGATCTTTACCGACCGTAACTCTCCGTCGATGTACGCGTAAAAATAATCCAACGGAAGCGAAATCCAAATCTTAATTTATTGATTAATTCCATGCATATTGCCCGGTCAAAATTCTAGTTACTTGGATTATTGATTATATATAATACACCAGGAAGTATGTCTTGACACGATCTAATAATAGCCTGAGATCCTTCGACTCGATGGGGCGACGGAACCTATACCGGACGCATCGGGGCACATATGCTTCCTAAAACAGTGAAAACGATATATGCATATTTGATCTTTAGTAGGATATAAATAACTGTTCAAATGTTAGGTGAGCTTCCACAAAGACTTGAGTTGAAAGGACTTGGGCTAATGGGAATTTTAATTATTATTATTATTATCTTTCTTTCTTTCTTTCTTTATTTTCTGCAATTTACATCCTTTTCCGTGCAATGTGCATGTCTACTAGGAATCTGTCAATCAATCTATATATCCATCTATCCGTCTGTCTGTTAAAAATTCGACTGACTAACTAAGCTGAGACATGATAGTTCAATAGAAACCCCAGCCCAGACCATATATTCGATTGACATTTGCCCTGCAGATGAGGATAACATTGCCATTAAAAAAATAATTAGAATAAAAAAATGAAGCTCTTTATTGATACTGATTGATTGTAAGAATATGACAAAATTTGGCTTGTTTCCTTGACAATAGCAAGAGTCGTGTTTTCGATAATGACCTTATTATAATGATCACGATTGGAATACAAATTACAACAGTTCCTTCCTCCAATCCGATAATAAAAGCATATTTTATCGATCGGGATTCCCCCTCTCTCTCTCTCTCTCTCTTTCATAATACGTAAGAGAAGTGAGTTTGTGCGCATACTTTAAAAAATTCCTCTGTTATTCATGTGAAATTATATCGACAAAATTCGCAGATAATGAGTGGTGTTTGAGTTAAAGATTTTTCTAGCTAGCTAGGAATAGCCTGGTTCGGCAGCATGCATGTTATTAGAATTATATTATTTCGATATAATGACTAAAGAAATCTAACAAAATCCGGTGGAGATTGGGCGCGGAACATGCTTGAAAAGGATCTTTGTGGGTCTGAATTTGAAGATCTTTAAGCATCGTGCTTTGCTTCGCACTCAATTATTAAACTCCAAAACACTTGTCTTGATTTTCTATCTTTATCGATTAATTTATTGAGTAATTGATGAGAACAAGAAATTGATAATCTCAACCTAATTAAGAGCACACAACTCAAGACCTTAGGCTGAGGTAGTTAGGATGTGTTTTTCAAGAATTTATAGCTTACAGAAGTAAGTGTGTCCGTACGTTGTATTTTATTCTCCAAAACATTTTTGCAGCTTTGGTTCATATCTATACAATAACTTGACAGCTGGAAATACAAGTAATTTGGTCAGGGAGGCAATTGGAAGCCCGCTCATTTAATTTTAGCTGTGTTGCGTGGTGGTGAACAATGCATGAGAGGAACTTTTACCCCTAAGTTTGAGCAAGAAGCTGCCACATGACATGAGTCCCACCGATCTGATAGTTGTGTATACAGCTTATTCGGATAGATCGATGATTGCTATTACGGTAAAAATAAAGGGAGTAGAGCCTTGGAAACAAACAGTTTCCGATGAACCGGAAAAAGTTTGGCTGATAGAAGAAGGATTATCTCATCCCTTGTCATTCTATGTCCCTGCCTCAGTAGATTCTAAACTCACCGTGCGTATATCGGAATTGGATCGATCTGTCTGTGCATCCATCTGTTTCATACGAGGGGAGAAGAAAGAGAGACCCACAAATGAACAGAGAAAACACCCAAATTAGGACACTTTTCAAACATTTGGAACCGTCCCTGTGATCCAAATGAACGCGGGCCCTATCTAGTTGGAAAAAAAAAAAAAAAAAAGCATGTGCATTTCACTAAAAAAGAAGGAAAAAAAAAAAGATTTTCAAAAATCGCTTTCGTAGGCTAACAATTCTGTGGAACATATGCCTCAAAAACCAAAATTTCAATAAAAAAAGAAAAAAGAGAAAATTTCTTAGGTATGAATATATAACAAACTATGATTTGATCAGAACTTTTATCAGCTCTTGAAATTAATGATTTTTTGGTACGAAAATACTGTACATGTGTCGAGAATTTATTAAACGTAAGAGCAAGAAAATGCAACGATGTTTTGTGCGGGTTTTTGTTGCCATATGCAGAAGCTAAAGCTGGAACTAGAAGGAGATTGTGTGTGTTGCAGAGGGCAAGAGAAGTGGCCGACAAGTAGATGAAAAAGAGTCCCCTCCCCCTTCCTAAAATTAAAAATGGTTCCCAAAATTTGCCGTCCCGTCCCACACGCATTGTCCAAGAAAGAAACTCACATGGAATCATTGTCACTTCCCTCAAAACAGTTTAAAAAGAGAGAGAGAGAGAGAGAGCAGCAGCAGCAGCAGCAGCAGCAAAGGCTCAGCTTCCTTTTTACAAAGTTTTAGATTAGATAAAGCTCTGGCTCTAACATGTATGGTTAATTTTATAGTTTCTAGTCATCATCGTATCATGGTAGGAAGAGAAATACACACAACATTAAGGACGAGGTGGGATCCGCATCCACGTACGCACCAACTAGCCTTCTGATTGGCTCATGTTTACGTTAAGATCTATCTAACCGATCTATATATATGCCAGTCAAAGGTTGGACTTGACCAACACCCTCCCGGCTCCTACTGATCTCACTATAAGCAAATGAGGCGGTAGAAGTACGAGTCTCTCCGCACGATCTACTTTGTCAAACCAGGGTAACAGTCGCACGTCGGCGTAAAACTTCGGTGTATCGTGTTCTGAAAGAATATTTGTGCCAGCGAAGGCTGGGCTCAGCGTACATAATTCCGATATTCCTGTACTCAGCGGTGATCTAGCTAGTTCGCAATGAATGAGGGAGGACGAGAACGCTTTTCTGCATGATCTGCTTTAATTTGTCGAGCCAGGAATCGATGGTAAAACCGACGGTCAGCTTTCTGTGCCGCATCATGCTCGTAAAGGAGTAATGTAATATGTTATTTGTGTGGACCCCGACAGAAAAGTTTTATATAGTTTTAATTTGGTGTGAGAGCACTTGTGTTCTGATCGGTCCGTGTGATGATGCGAGATGCTTTGCTTTGTCCAATGAAAATTGGACCCTGGATATCTTTTAAAGATTTCTCTGTCTGTCGACTTTGCATGATGAGATTGAGAGTGTCAAATAGTTCGAAGAGAAAAGTCGAACGTCGCAATCCATCCCCTATCCAATATAAAACATGATAATATCGTATCCAACCACGTCATATTTAGCCTAACCCAGCAAGAAATATATTTGCTATTACGATTTTCAACATTCGAATCCAAACTAGAATCAAATCATATACATATATTCTTCTAGCGTTCTACACCGTATCATAATTGTTGGAGATGCCTTGCATTAAGCCCGAAGGACTCGAATAATCGAAGACCCGGTAAGCGACGACGAGATTGGTCGAAAAGAGGAATGACCGATATATCTCTTATTTTATAGGGATTTTATTGTATCTTTTAAATATTTAAAGAGTGAAATATTTCATAGGAGATATTAAAAATATTTCTAGAATATTTTTAGATTATTTAAGTAAAGAAACATCTATATCTCAAATGAAATATTATTCTAGAGAGATTTATAATATATTTAAGATATGGGGGTCTTGTATCTATATATATAGAGCGAGTCTCGTACTTAAGAGCACAATGTCGCGAGGGACGGTAAGTGTTGATTGGGATCTTTCGAAAATTATCTCGGATTTATTTTCTCTATAACTTTAGGGTTTAGAGTGAGAAATGTGAGAGGTCAGGGAGACTCTTCTCGATGAAATTCGGATCGGTAAGGAGGCTTGGGAGACACAAGTGACATCTCCATTGTAATCTTCGGTTTTTTAATCTAATGGATGCCATTGCTCCTCTTTGAGGATTATATCACGTATATTTGGTGCCGTTATTTTTCGATTTCTCATGATTCTAATCTCGTTTGGACATCGATAGTTCAAAGGCACAAAGAATCAGCTCTCTCAAGCTCTAGAGATCGGGCAATTAATGTAAGCAAAACCCTGGTTAACATATGAATGAGTTATTACTTTTCCGCTGGCCCTCCTACATGATTAAATGAACTACTGCTTCCAACATGTAATAAAGAGATCGCTTTATTAGATAAGTTAAATCAAAGACAAAAGACAAAAGGAAAGCGAGGAAGTTAGTGGGAACCGAATGTCCCTAATAGCTACCAAGTTGCATGAAAATCATTTTCAAAGTTGAAAGCGCCCTCCCCCCCTCTACATTATTCTAAAAGTTGCATGGACAACATTTGCCCTCATTTAATAGACACATCTTCTATCCTTAAAAAAAAATAAAATAAATAATAATAATAAAAGGACCCTGTCCCTCTCCCCGCCGCATCCCATCTCCTGGCCTCTCTCTGCTCATTCGGTAATCGATCTTTACTTTCCTGAAAGGTATTGATACTCTCTCGTGTTTGAAAAGTCTAATCCGGGGGGTCGTCTATCAGCTCCTGACGAATGTGGAGACATCACGTTTTTAAGCAAGAAACAAGTTCTTTGGTCTCGGGATAAAACCCAAGTCGACAAATCCCGTGTGTTTCACAACATCCAACAGTTTTGAGGCATAGCACGAGCGACGAGATATTAGTAAGTTTTCAAACTTCAAGCAGTATCGATTCTAGTTCTAGCCTCTTCAAAC
The DNA here is from genome assembly GCF_007655135.1 of Punica granatum. Classification (NCBI taxonomy): domain Eukaryota; kingdom Viridiplantae; phylum Streptophyta; class Magnoliopsida; order Myrtales; family Lythraceae; genus Punica; species Punica granatum. Next base: position 575,244 of record NC_045127.1, on the reverse strand, counting down.
TTCAAGCAGTATCAATTCTAGCTCTAGCCTAACCCTTACACTAGAAAAATGCAGAAACTTCAATTATTTCATCCTCCTGAGAACTGCAATTTCTAAAGACAATTTTGCCTCTTCTGATGTTGCACTAAACAAACGGGGTAATATCAGCAAACAAAAACTATATCCATTAACATGGCCATTGTAGATACAATCATCCTCCAACTACTGAGACACACACACACATATATAGAAAGAGGGAAAGAGAAGGGAGCGAGGTAAAAAAGACAAAAGGAAAAGAATGGAAATGGAGAATAATCAAGTTGCAATTTAGCAGTCAAGGCGAGGATATATGCTAGATACAACATAGTAACAACAAAATTTGCCAGCGAAATGCCCATCTCCAAATGAATGCTAAAGCACTGGGATCCTTACTTGGTCAACCAGTATATGAAAATGAGGAACGTGCACATGGAGGCAACGAGGGAAAGTATGATCGTATCCATTGACTTCCTCCTCTTTATGGCAGAGAGAATATTATTTACCTGCACCAGTGTATCAATGCAGTTCACAACACAAGCACAACAGACTTCCAACTCTTGACATGCAGAAATCACATGGAATCAGCACTTTGTGTTATTTATATACAAAGGCCTTCGTCAAGGTACTTTGATTTTCCATCAAGAAAATATAGCTTCATGAACCCATCTTCTTTCAGTGATCAGAAAGTTTGCCCATCCTCTTTTCATTTATCCATTTATCATTGTTTATGTTCCACTAATGCAAATGAACACTTACTGTTGGTAGGCGGCTGCTAACATTGCTGATCTTCAAATCAATGCCCCCAAATGTTGACCGTTGCAATACAAGTGCACCAAGGGTTGCTTGCGCTTGAGAAATCACAGAATCCGTCTGCAGTGCCATTTATTTGTTAATCAAGCCAGGCAAATGAGAATAAGAGAATTCAGGGCAACTGCTTCATCACACAAAGATGAAACAACAGATCAGCATCCAGATAGAACATTGGCACGGGCTGTCTAGAGTTTGCGTCATTTCAGAATCCGGGACATAAAATTGTATAATTTCCTCAAAAGTCAAAACAACAAAATTCATTGTGAGATTTCCACAAGGGCTGCTACCGCACAATTTTCCCAAGTATATATTTCATTTGACAGTTCAGCAATTACTAAATAATTAGAATCTCAATCATAAATAGATCCCACCTCTAGTACTACATTACTTCCAACAGACACAGAAAGGATTAAACTCGATCAATTAGGCAAAACAACTATTTGCACATTTGTAAAACAGATCACAGAAAATGTAACTGTAAAACTATAATTAGCCGACACAACAGGTGCAATACCTGTCCTGTACTTCTACTAATGGAAGCATGCTCACGGAGAAGAGCTTGTTCTGGAGAACCACCTTCTTCCAGATCTAATCTAGTCCGGTCATACTCTCGAAAGTCCTCGAGGAGAGAAGCATGTTCTCGCTTAGCTCTAAGGCTGGAACAAAGACGATAAAACTCCTGCACTTCATACATGGCTAACATCATTTTATAATTCGACATGCCCCATCTGCCGGGAGAAAAAAAAAATTTAGTTATGCCAGAGACCCCACATCTCAGGGGCTCCAACTTAAAGTGATTATAAAAAAAAAAGAGCAATATACAGATTCTTTCAGCACCTTAGGGGATTTGAAGTATAAGGCTTGCACATGTATTAATATCATGTACAGATTCTTTCAGCACCTCAGGGGATTTGAAGTATAAGGCTTGCACATGTATTAATATCAAGTGCAGCTCATAGCATGACTTTATGAAGCTTATCAAAGAATGCTTGTTCACATTACTGAGTATGCGATACCTGTGTAAGATCCTGTAGGATTTCCTGATGCCTTGTCAAGGTATGAGAAACCATCTCCGTCCCTCCTGATGACACCCACGCTTGCATCTGAAGATTAACTTGTTCGAGTTGTTTTAGTAGTCGATCTATCCCAGATTCTAGATCATTTTCTGAAGCATCGGATTTAGAAGAAGCCTTTGCAGAAACCAGCTTTCTGAATGAATTCATCTTCTCATCCAACTGAGCTTCGAGTTTCCTCGCCTGAAAATAAAAGTCTGTGTTAGGAAAAGCCTCCTCCATAATCCATATAATTCAGCTGAATGCATGAAGACCCGTGACAAAGAAGTGGCACGATAAACACTCAATTTTAAATTTCTTCTTTTTTTTTTCTTCTTTTTTTTTGTAACAATTCGCGCATTACATGATCGAGCAATCACGAAAGAAGATCCTAAGATTTGACTATCTCTCAACAAATTATCAATAAAAAACAGGTAGATTGATACATCGATAACTTAAACTTCAATTCTGTACCGCAAGCATAAACCAAAGGCCCGCCTGGAGGATGTTAAGGGCTCATTCAACCATCAATCAAACACAAAATCTCCCATTGATAAAAGCCTAACTTTACCTGGGATCCTATTAACAGAAGAAAGTTCCAAGCTAAACCGACTATTCAACCATATCAAATGGATCCACCCAGTAGACTAACAAGGACTCTATCAGATCCTGCATAACTCCACGATAGCCCCAAAAACAAAAACCAACCAAGATCAGATCGACAGCTATTCAATCCATAATTCAACTGAGAGTAATATTCTCTATGAAGCGAAAGATTAATATGTAGGAGAAGGACTCGAAAGGCGAAATCGCAGGACCTGTTTGCGGAGGGCGTCCCATGAGCTTGGCACGTCCATGGATCGGGCAGCTCGGAGGTGCGCCAAATGGAGCAGAACTGGGGGGAGACCTACAGGCAGGGTCGAAATTCCCCGAGCGGAGCGACGAAATCCTTCCTTGGAGCTTCTGCTCCGCCCCGTCGAAGGAATCGGTGGATGGAGATGAGAATTGATTTGGGTTAGGAGGGTGTTTGGAGACGGACGAAGACAAGTCGTCCAGATCTCAACGGCAATTAGACGTATTCGCGTGCATCTTAATTAATCCAGTTCATGAGAAATTCTCTTTAGCGGCCCAAACTTTGGACTTCTGTCAAATTGCATCCCGAAGTTTACACGACTTGCATGTCTTCATATCTGGTTTAGCAATTAGCCCGGCCATGGCAGCAACACGAGATTGAAGTTGCACACAACACTTTTAATTTATTAACTAGCGTGTGGATCCGCGTGATGTCGTGATCGATAAAATTTTTGGTCAATTTTTTAATTTGTCATGATAATCAATATAGAGCATAAGTGAAGCTAACAATAAAATTATTTATATGTAGAAATTATGAACTCCTGATTGCTAATAATGATCCAATTTTTTTAGATTATACTATTCTCTTAAGCTATTAAGCTTACTTTTTGACTTGCTAATTTCAATTTCAATTTTCAATATTTCTTATTAGAAAAGCATGATGTCAATATAATAATCTTTATAAATGGCCTCGCTAATTTGAAGTAACGAACTTTAGTTGCACTGTCCAGGCGAGAATGACTCAATCATAGGCTAGTGTTGGCATTAGCATTGGAAAAAGTATGACATTTTTAATATTAATTTATATTAAAATAAATAATTTCTCAATCATAAGCTAGTAATGTGTCATTGCTTTTTACCATTATAATAGATTTTAAGTGGCAAAGATATTCGAAGCAACGAACTTTACATATGGCTTAGGGTTCGAAACTTGTTAAAAGCCTCTAATAGTTATGGCAAAATGATTGTTTAAATGAGAATTAGTTTCAATCATAGATTAATATTGTGCCCTTTCATCTCACTGAAAAATCATAACACGTCGAATGTTAATTTAGAATAATAATAATTTAAAATAGAAAGAAAAAATATTTATTATTTGATAAAAAGAAAAAGGACAAATTTATCACCGCAATTTCTTCTCATATACGTTGGGAATAAAAAAATTAAAGAAAAAAAGAAGAAAAAATGTGAGAGTGCCATGTGGTATAATGTGCAAGAGTTTTACTTGTATTTAAGATCATGCCATTAATGAAAATCTTCTAAAATAAATTAAAGTAATTTCATCTTGTGAAAGTTACATTTTAACTAGTTTTCTATCCCGTGCGTTGCACGGATTCGTTATCGTAAACCTATTATCATTTTTATGGAAATTACTCACATTTTTAACAAAATATTTCTTATTAATAAAAGTAATGATTAATTGGAATTCAAAACAATAATTTTCAATAACATTAGACTAGGTATATATAATCCAATGATAATGTTGAAACTAATTGTCTTATTCAATATATATGAATGAATTATATATCTATTAAATCATGAATACTTTGCAACGATTTATCATGGATAATCCGTTTATGCATTTATTAATTTGCAATTCTATTTTTGCTCTAAAAACATTGTTAAGTGGGCTTTTAATTTTCATATGTTAGTCATATTTCTTAAATTTTTATGGACCATAAATTCATAAAATTAGCGATTTATGTTTCATTATATTTTCAAATGACCTCAGTATCATTAAATTAGTGACTTGCAATAAATTCTTTTTTCTTTTAAAAATTACATAAATCATCAATTTTTGCTTCTTTTAGCGTGCTATCTATTGCAATACGCCCTATCATTATCACTAAGTTATATAATTTATTTAGATCTTTAAAAAGCAAACTTGCTTTAAAGTCATTTAGTTAATTTTTTGTTGATAATTTGAACAACATTAATTAAAATTTGTTATATTTATGAAATTATGCATTGTCATTTATATAAATTGATTTTTAGCTAATTATATACATCTACATATACTATTCTATCTATAATCAATTTCCATATTTAGTATTGCTTATTAATAATTTTTTAAATTATATTAATTCGAAAGAGCTTGCTCTAATACATATTAAATAGTATATTTTACTATTTACGGAGTGTGGACATATGTATACTATAATTAATATATAAATTTGTAATTATATAAGTACTTTAAAATTATATATTATATCTCGGACGTATATTATTTCGAACACAGTGGCTAAACTAATGAAATATGAACTTTATTGAATTTTTCTCAAATTTTATAACGACATTAGAAATTTTATAAAAATTATTTATTGATAAAATAAATTGACGATTCTAACCCTAATAAATATAACCCTATTAATTGCTTTTGGGAGTCGATTTTACTTATATATATAGATATATAAATTAGTGTATTGAAGAGTTTAATTTGAAAATTATAGTGAAAATTCTTTTTTTCTCTCGTTAAAACTTTCTCATTATCTAATGGTTCTACGTGAATTCCTCGCCTTGAGAATGGGAGCAAATGGCTTTCAAGGTACAACATCCTCAATTACTTTTTGGCGAAGATTTTAAAGAAGGATTGCGGCCAATATACAAAGTTTGGAGAAAGTACATAATTTTCAAATTGGACTCTTATATTGTTGAAAGATACGACTCCTTTTCAAAATAAACCCGTCCATCAAAAAGTAGAGAACTAAAAAAATGGCATATTAATAAAAAAATTTGAAATGATTTTTCTAGGAAAATTTTTCTTTTTTGCTATTCAAATCTGTTAGAGATAAGAAAAATTCTTTTTCTAGTTCTCTAATTTTCATTAGCTAATTTTTTCCTTTTCTAATTTTTAATTTATGACTTTTATTTCTTATTTATTAAACATAATTTATTTTCACAAAATTTGATCCCTAATACTAAATTAATAATTGATTTACTATGAACTACGCATTTTTATATTTTTCAATAGATAAATAAATTTAGAAAAGGAAAAGAAAAGTAGAAAAGAAAAGCGATAATTAGTTCTCGACAAGTAAGGAGTTAGATAAACTTGCTCTACATTTTGTACAACGAACATAATCTATCTATATATTATGTAATTTAGACTCCTTCCACAAGTGCTTTCCATTTGATTGAGGAGGAGTTTTCATTCGTAACTATCACATCCTAGACTATCAACCATTCGCATCTCTTATAGATTAATACATAAGTAGATTTTTTCACATTTTTATAATTAATTTTTTTTTCAAATTTTCACAATGTATTTATATATTATATATTTTTAGGAGATTATTTATTCCATTTTTTTGTTATTATAAAATTCGTAAATATAATAATAGCAATATAAAATAAAAATCACAAAAAAGTTTACGCAGCACGCTAATTAGATAACTAGTCATTCTTCAAATAAAATCTTAACCAAAAAATAATTGCCTAATAATTGCGAGGCATGTATCTTGAAAGGCCGCTTGCCCCCACGACGGGGGGTGATGGATTAACACACACATACAACATTTATAAGGTTTCTTTCATGAGAAAAAACATGCAATTTGGTTCCTGACTTTAGAAGATTGCATTACTTTAGTCCTTTACAAATTTTTACATCAATCGAGTCCTCTAATTTTTCAATTTGCATCAATATAGTCCTCGTTACATCATTCGGGTCTCTACGATTGCAATTTTATTAAGAAGGGAAAAAAAATAAAGGATCTAAACGATATAACATGCTCTTTAGTTAATACTGTCATAACGGCATTACTTAATTGATGTACCAAAAATAATCTCTTCATGCATTTTGCATAAGAAAGGACTCATTTGATGTGACAAGAGATTAAATTGATAAACTCAAAGACTAAAAATTGATGCAATTTTGTAATCATAGGGACCTAAATGATGTAACGATGATCATATTGATGCAAACTGAAAACTTTAAGGATTCGATTGATGTAAAAAATTTGTTAGAAGCTCAAGTGATGCAACCTTCTAAACTCATGTACCTAATTGCCTATTTACTCTCTCTTTCTTACAGATTTGATTTGATTAATAGGCTTTTCTACCCTCCTCCCTTTCAGACGGGCCGCATCTTATCGATTAATGGGCTCGATGGCTCTCTCTATTGTCATTTCGCCTCTGTTGGCCCAAACGGGCTCTCTACTCCCTTTTGCATTGAAAGTGGAACCGGGCTTAAACCCTAGCTCCCCTCTTGTCCTGCTCCCTCTGCCATTGGGACCGCCTTAGTCTTCTCCCCAAATTCCCTCCATCTTGTTAATCTTCCACTAGCCTCCATAATCAAGCAGCCGTACTTGGTGCGGTGAGAATCGTGCACCGGCGCGTCGGATAAGCTGATGGCGGAGGAGCAGGGGAAGGAGCTCGCTTACATACCGGAGACGATACTGAAGAAGAGGAAGAGCAACGAGGAATGGGCGCTCAAGAGGAAGGCGCAGCTGGAGCTCAGGCAGAAGCGAGCGAAGCAGTCTCAGGGGAACGACTTCAAATTGCCTGAGCAGTTCATCAGAGAGTACAGAGACAAGGTACGGACCCACCACCACCACCACACCAACTGCTTATAAATGTGCCATTGTGTATATTGATTTTTAGTGTTTGTATGCATATGTTGTTAGGGTTAATCGATCCCGGGCTTAAAATTTAATTGAGAGCCTTCTGGTTCACTCTTCTATGTGAGTCATATTCGGTTTCTCGTGAGAATTTGAGCTTTCCTATCGATTATATAAGCATTTGTAAGCCCAAGAGTTCTGCCTCCATTCATTTGAAGACCTCGTGTTGCATCCTTCACGGGAAAGGATTGATTCGGCCCAAGATATTCAATTGTTGAATTCTGCTGGGAACTCTTCTTCTGATTGTCTCCTTATGTATTCTGATAGGAAAGTTCGGAACTTGTCATACATGGTTTTACTGTTCTGTTTTAGGAACTCGATCTCATAAAGATGAAGCAGAGGACGAAGATGCACAGGCCAGCTCAAACGGCATTAGGATCGAAGCTGCTCTTCGTCGTCCGCATCCAGGGGTAGGTTGCTCATTGTTTCATTACAATGTGCTCCCTTTTGGTTCATGTTCCATTGTATACTACAGCAATCCTGATCATTCTGCTTCTTTCCAGGAGGAATGACATGCATCCTACAACTAAGAAGATTCTAAACAAGCTCAGACTTCAAAGGATCTTTAGTGGCGTTTTTATCCTTGCCAATGCTGCTGTTATGGACATGCTGCAGAAGGTGGAGCCTTATGTTACTTATGGGTGAGCCAGCTTATTCTTGTTCTTCACTCTTTTCTATAGTATTAAGTAGGGGAATGCAGAAATAAAAAAAATTTCAGGAACACTTTGTTGTCATTCTTCGTTCTTCCTGATGCTGCTTCTTGTCTGCCAAGCGATTTTTCACTGCATAAGCTTATCATATACGGCATTGTCTGAAGGTACCCCAACCTCAAGAACGTGAAGGAGCTGGTCTACAAGAAGGGCTACGGAAGGATCGACAAGCAGAGAGTACCATTGACCGACAACAATATTATCGAACAGGTTTTCAATCTTTGCCATGGCTTTTTAGTTTCTCCTGGCGCGACTGTTGGAGAGTGGTAAGCTGACCTTTTATTTCCTTGACAGGAACTGGGGAAGCATGGGATTTTGTGCATGGAAGATATTGTTCATGAGGTTGCCAGTGTGGGTCCTCATTTTAAGGAGGTTACCCGTTTTCTATGGCCCTTCGCACTCAACAAGCCCGAAGGAGGCCTGCAGAAGACTAAACGGTTATTTAGAGATGGCGGAGAGACTGGTAACCGGGAAGATCACATCAACGAGCTAATCGACAAGATGAACTAGCAGAGAACAAGAGCCCGGCCTGGGAATCGTAGTTAGGCTTAGCCTCGGCACTAATATATTATAAGTTTTCTCAATTTTTGAAGTTATGTCTTTGGTTTGGGTTTCGCTTTTTTGACATGTATGAATGAATCATGCATATGACGATGTAAACTCTCGCTGCCTATAAGTGTGATTTGCAGTTGAAAACTGTTCCTCCAGTCAAATTTCTTCATGTAACACACAATTCTAAATGACATATAGCAATTTTATTCATATTAATAGAAACTTTCTCGGGTTCTTTGCTTGTTTCAACCAGATACTGAAGAATGCAAGAAATTGAAGGTGAAATTTTAGAGAGAAGAAAAACAATAAATTTGGATTTATTTTTATTTTGAATATCACGAAGTGTTCTCATTTCAGCTGTAGGTTTGGGCGGAGGCTCTCTTTATAGAGGGGGTTGGCCTTTTCCTTTCAAAAGCTCTGACGAAAATTGAAATAATATGAAGTTTTCACCATTTCTTTGCGCATTTTTCAACTGTCTTCGTTCGTCGAGCGGCCAGACTCGGCCTAGTCAACTCAGCTAGATGCTCGTGCTCACGAACTTCTTTTCTTCCTCGTCTTCCTCCTCATGGAGAACGGCAGCGGCTCGGATCCGTGGATAGCCCCTGACAAGCTCTATCACGTACTCTTCTGCCTCTTCCTCACTCTCCTCTTCTCCTTCGCCGCCTCCCGCACCAGGTATCCCTTCCTCCGCCGCCACTCCATCCGGCTCGGATCCATCGCCTCTCTCCTCGCCGGCGCAGCCAAGGAGGCTGCCGACCAGTTCGGGATCTTCCCCTCTGCTGGTGCCTCCGCCAAGGACGCCGTGGCTGATGTGATCGGCGTCCTCATTGCCGCCGGCGGGCTCGCTTGCTGCAAACCGGTGAAGCGGCCTGAATTGGATACCCTTCCGGTTCCAGCCCGAGCTGTATCAATGGTGTAAATGATTATCTTCCGGAATCCTCTCTCCCTTGTGATTATGATTATTGAGTTGATAAATTAGGGAAGAAAGAAGATTTCTTAACATTGATTTCATTCAGGTATCAGATCAGACTCCCTCATCTTCTCCACAGTTCAATTTTGTTTTCTTCATATTGTTGAGATTGCAATGTTCGTACATTCTCAGCGAAGAATTGTTACTGTATTTGTAGAAATGCAGAAAGCAAACGTGAAAATGGAAAAAAAGAAACTTCTAAAGACGTGCTTCTCTTTTCAACTTATTAATAAGTGTATTGGAGTGTCTGCAGTTCAATCTGCTATAATGCGTATGAAATGGCACAACTTGAAAGTACTGAAGTGCCCAACTGATTAAGGGCGTGAACATGATAATGTGCTTCCATATAATTTTGAGAAATCTGCCGGGAGTTCGGGGGCTTGTCATACAATAAAGTCCAGGAAGTGGTGAATGAAAGGGTCAAAAAAGGGGTCGGATCAACTCGCTGGGCTTCCATGGACGCTGACACCAACTGATAGAGAGAGAGAGAGAGAGTGCTCTGTTAGCAGTGATTGCTGCTGCATTGAATTTTGATTCGCCAAGAGGAGAGCAATTGTAGATATTCAGCCGCCATGACTTGATTTTGATCTGCTTGACTTGTTTTATGACTTTCTTTTTTTATCTGCTTGATTTAGATCGAATGACTCTGCTTCTCTTCATGCTCTGATGCCTGCTCGAACTCTTTCTCCTGGACATGTTCATAAATTTGAGCTTAGATTCTATGTTCTCCGTGATTTTGGAATTTTGCAATAATCTCTATACAATGATGTGCTTTATTGAGCTCTGCATACGGATTTGATAAAGTTATTCACGATTGACAAGCTATAAATGGACGGCTATCGATATATTAATTGGATCATGTATGGTAATTTCCTTAGATGAATTCTAGCTGCTGGTGTTGGGTATTTCAGGGTTGTAATTGAAAGCTTAGATGTAACTTAAGCTGCAACAATTGAAATAATGATACATATGGCATAACATATTTGAAAAATGTTGTTAAGGCATGACTGAGGCTGATGAATTTGTTGCACACTATATTCCTTATCCTACAGTTCTTGGAGGATCAGAATCTCAACGAGACCCGACAAAGGTAAGCTCTTTGGTTTGAACTTTAGGTTTGTCATAGGTAATTATTATAAACTTTCATCTTGTTGATGGTTCTGGCTCGAAAAGGAGTCAGCCCTGTTCTGTAATATGTCTTCTTCGTTTGTTTTCAGGATCTGATTTTAAGATTTTAACTCTAACTTTAATTCTACTCGCTACACAATAAAAATCAACTATTCAAAGTATAAAAGGCGAGTCCCATACATAAATTCACATACAACTCCATTATACTCAATTCGATTTTTAATATTAAATTTTCCTAACTATTCATTACTTTTTTACACATTTTCTCATAATTCAACACCACAATCATTACAATCCAATTAAAATTAAAATCAACCAATTAGAATTAAAATCCAACTCTCAAACCAAATGCAACCGAAGTATATGGAGGATAAGGTGACTAATGGTAGAAGGGCTGAGATGGGCTTTTCCAATCAAAGCCCATTTAAATGCGTTCGATAAAATCACTTTCGTCAATTTTTAGGTTTATCTTTCTGCTCCGATGGGCAAGTTCGACATTTAAAAATTCCATGTTATTATCAAAAGAGGTGTAGCGCAGTAGCGCTCACTCTCGTCCATTGATTTGGAAATCGCTAGCTTGATGCTTAGTAAAACTACCCGTGTTCTTTTATTAGTTATTTGAATTTCTCTTTCACTATACTATGTTTTAAGTCTCTTTTATAACACAAAAATAAAAATAAAAAATCTATGTTACCAAGTCACAATATTTACTTGAAGAATTGGGAATATTATTGCATTTATCCTATTATTTTTGTGACCTCTAATTTGACATGCCATTGAAAAGTTCCAAAACGGGAACATCATGTCCATTCATGAATATATATTTTTTGGAGAAAGATTTCATACCAACTACCAAGAGAAACTTATTCGTGCGAATATTAATTTTACCAAGAGAAATTTATTATTGTTAAGTCACATTTTACTCGAATAAAAAATGAAAAGAAAATATAATAAAGTTCGGGTAGGGGCAGAAAGGTAAACGACAAGAGACCATTGAGGAAAGCTTTTACCTCCTAGAAGTCCAACTCCGATCTCTCCGAATGTCTCAGCTGCAATAGAAATGCTCATGCTTTTGATGAAAATTACAATTTTGCCATTTATCTAATGCTTTCGCACTTTGAGAAGAGTAGCATCTTTTCCATCGAGAGAGTTTTTCCTCCCAAAAAGCCAAACTCAGATTCCTCCAAATGTCTCAGCTGCAACAAATGCCCATGCTTTTGATGAAAATTACAATACTGCCAGGCACTTTTGTTACAGCAGAACGAGGGAAAGAAACGAAAAAAAGCAGAGAAACAATGTTCGGCAAAACCCGACATTCAATTCAATTCAGAGTTGTGCCCAAAATTTCCCTCCTGATTCAATTCATTCAATGGGCAAATCCAGATTTTGAACCCCTTTCGGTTGACCGGCCTCTCATTCTCCCTGCATGCTCTCCACCTTGCCTCAAACTCAAACCCCTAAAAATCAGCTCCATAGATTCAAGCTTTCTTTTCAGCTCCTGCCCTTAGTTGGCGTTACTGATTTGGGGGTTTAATAGATGCAGTGAGCTCTCCTTCTGTGCGTGCGCCCTCTCCGGTCTGTCTTGTTGAGTTCAGTGCAGTGAGATTGAGAGGGACTGCGTGTGGTGGATTCAGGGGGGGAAAAAAAAATGGCCTCTACCTCAAACACCCCTTTGAGTTTGACAGAGCAGCTCAAGGAGGCTGGGTTTAGCCTCCTGCATTCACCTTCCTCCGTCGAGGAGCTGCTTCCTCTTCTTGATGTACGTACGGACAACCTTTTCAGTCTAATCCTTCCTGTTATCGGGTCCTAGGGAAGCTGAATTTTTCTTTGGCGGCCTTCTCCCTGTGGGTTTTGTTTTTGCTCAGAAAGTGTCCTTTTCCATGGATATGCGATTGTGGAAAGGAAACACTGATGATAATATCTGATCAGTCTCGCCGAGCTGTTTCTTCTGTTGTAGTTGCTCATCTGCTAGTGTTGTTGTTAAGTAAGTGTGGTTTTTCCACGAGAATGACTAGCCGTGAAGTGAAGCTTACTGCCTTTTATTTATTTATTTATTGAATGATCATTTTCCGCACATAACATTTTCACTGTTGTTTTACCACCAACTGAATTTTGTTCTGGAAGTTTTCTGGTCTAGGATCTAGCATTCTAATGGTGAAAGGAGCAGAATGTTCTTGCTGGGAATCAATTGTACAAAAGATGAAGCTTCTTGTAGTTCTCAATTCTTAATGGTTGCCATCTTATATCCACTGTATTCTAAGTCTTTACTTCCGAGTTCGTTCACCTTATGCTGCTGTGAGTCCTGGCCTTGTGTTCATGATTTCCATGTAGATTTGCTGATTCAATATATGTTTGCGGAAACCATCTGAGTTGAATTTGTCTTTGTTTGTTCCCTGCGGTTTACTTGCACTTCAGAAAGCAGAAGATCTGCTCTTCGACGTTGACCAAGCACCACCTGCCTCAGTCAAAGATGCTCTCCTCCCCATGATGAAGGCGCTGAAATCTGACACGATGCTGAAACACTCTGAAGCCATCGTGAGAGTTTCAGTAGCATCCTGCATCCATGAAATTGCTAGGATAACAGCGCCATTGGAGCCTTATGACGACGAGATAATGAAGGTGATATCGATAAACCCTTTTCTTTATGTGCTGCAAGAAAAGATCTTAAGATGCAGGATAAAGTGATGGGTTGAGTTTTTTTCCTATAGGTAGGGCAGATATATCAATACCTGAGTGAGTGCGTGTACATAGATATCCATTTTTGTCAAGTAAATGGAACAGTCTGACATTGTTTCATAACGGAATGAGCTTGACGTTCTGATTATTAGACCCAGTAGTTTACAATGCATAATAATTGATACGTCATCTATGATAACCTGGGTAAGTGAAAATTAGGTATTCAGACGGTTGAATATCAAAGTTGTTAGGTTACTGTGGAGGCATGGATTGTCTTCTTCTGAGTGCTTAGACTTTTTTTGTTGAGCTCCTAAATGTTTCTTTCTGAATGCAGGAGATATTTAAGCTAACTGTGTCATCATTTGAGAAGTTGTCTCAACCTTCCACCAGATGTTATGAGAAGGCAGCTTCAATAATCTACACCATTGCACGGGTCAGATCGTGTGTGGTGATGCTGGACCTAGAATGTGATGGTCTGGTAGTTGAGATGTTTCATCGTTTCCTGAAGACCACTGGGTACAATTCTCAATTATTATACCAGTCTATTATAATTTCATTTCTTCTTTAAGATGCTACAATCTGGAAAGATGTCCTTTCTCTGATAGTTTAAACACGAATTAACTTTGTGACTGCTCCCGATAATAGTATCCCTTATTTGTTTTCTTTTTCTGAAGGTTCCTTATTGAATTGATGACTGAAATGTTTTCGAAATTGTTTTGCTTCTAGTGTTTCGCGTTAAATCATTTTGTGTCATGTCTATTTGAACTCTGATGATTCTTTTCGTTAAAGGTCAAACCACACAGATGATGTGCTATGGGCGATGGAGAGAATCATGACAATGGTATTGGAGGAAAGTGAAAATATCTCCATGGACCTCTTGGAGCCACTACTAGCGAGTGTGCGGAAGGAGAATGAGGTAATCCTGTGCAGGCTAATGCCCCTTTCTGTTAAATGGCGACCAATCCATCTGAAAGCTTATTGTAATTGGCATTAAATTTACCTCAACAGATTTATGTTTATAATTGTTTCTCGCTTGCTCTAATACAGTTCCTGTACATGATCTCAGAACGTGGCGCCCATCTCGTGGAAGTTGGGAGAGAACGTATTATCCAATTGTGCAGAGAAGCTTAGACCTATTCTCAAAGATGCAGTGCAATCTGCAAGCATTGTTTTGGACCAATATGCTCCTGTGATCGCGACCATATGTGGAAGTTCTTCTGATAATACAGAACATCTTCTTGCTAATGGTTCACAAGAGCAAGGGGTATGTGTGCTGTGAACTTCTTTTTGAATATGATTATACTCGAATGGTTTCAGTCTTATATGCCATCTTATATACCTAAAGTATATGAATATAATGAAGCTCCCCAATAATGCTGGTCATAGTAACATATAGGAACAATTTATTTCTGAAAGAGTATTCTTTTCATGAAGTTTGAAACTCTAATTGTCACCAGATGATTGGAGTAGGATGGCAGATATTGTTTATTCTTTTAGAGAATTTTTTCGTTGCTTTATTGTCGCCCTTCCTTAATGGCTTGGTTGAACTCCAGACTGAATAGCGAGCAGCAAACATGCTTGAATATAAGCTAGGCTCAAGGTTAACTGTGAGCCTCATAATATGATGCTCAATGACTTATAAACAGGCAACCTTGAATCCTGAGCTTATTTCATTTCCTTATAATGATTTTTTCAACGTGCAGTAGCTAAGTGCTCTATTACCGCCTTTTTTTTTTTCTGTTCCCTTTTTTTGCTGTTGATGTTAATTCTCTACTTGTAAACTGTCCATTTGAAGATATCATTTTGAATATTCTGCTGTTCCTTAGAGGGGTGAAGCTCTTGCTGTTACTTCGACAGAAGTGGGTGCCAAGTCAGGGTTGGATGGTGCTCCGGTGCCAGGAACTAAATCAATGTCAGCAGAGGAAGATTCTTCAAGCAAGATGAAGTCATTCAACCTGTTGGATGCTGATGGACCAATAGAGCTTGCATCCCTGTCTGAAGTTCCAAGGAAAAGAGACCGGAGACCCAATTCTCTGATGAACCCAGAAGAAGGGTATGAACACTTCTGGGGCCTCCAAGACGGAAAATGTCACCATATTACGCCTCATGAAAGCCCAAAACCTCCAACTTCCGAAGAAGGAAGGAAGAGAAGATTCTCGAGAAAAAAAGGAAATGCCGTGGGGTCTTCGGTTGCTTTACCTGAAACTGCTTCAGATGAGGAAGGTGAGCTCCTAGTCAGTGCTGAACAGAGACGGCCAAGCGAACCCCTCTATAGGGAAGTGCCAAGTTCATCAAATGGAAGAGGTAGTAAAAAGAAGAAAAGTGGCGCGACATCTGATAAGGAGAAACCAGCATTTTCAGGAAAGAAGGTTAGACACGATGAGTGTGAAGAGACATTGCCGTCTTTCATTTTTCTGGTGTGACCTCTGTTACATTTCTTTTTCGAAAATTGACTTCTTCCATCTTGTCAATCGTGAAGAAGGTGGACCTATCTGCTTGCACATCATCGACTAAAGATGGATGTAGCTCAGAAAAGGCTACTGGAAGAGGTCTCAAAAGAAAACGGGCCCCAAGAAAGGAAGAGGTGTGCAAATTGGAATTATAATTGTGCTAGGCTAATATCTGCTGTTGAAAGTTCTAACTATTATGAATGATGATCAGAAGTTTCACCAGCAAGATGTTGGGGAGGAAGTAGTTGGCCAAAAAATAAAAGTTTGGTGGCCTCAGGACAGAGTGTACGTTCTTGATCATTATATTCTTGTTCTTTCAATTCTTTTTAAGCCGTGCAAGTTCCATTTTGGTAATCTATTTTCCAATCGCAGGTTCTATGATGGCGTCGTTCGTTCTTATGACCGGAAAAGGAAAAGGCACCAGGTGAGATGGCTTTGACTGATCTCTGTATCTTTTTTCATAAATGACTTGACATTTTGAGCTAAACAGCAGAGAATAGAGATCCTTCTAAAACTAGCACATTTTCTTTTAATATTGGTTGTGATTAGATTTGTGTCTGAAATTTGTTTGTCCGTAGGTGGTCTACACTGATGGTGTGGAAGAACGTCTAAACCTGAAAAAGCAATGGTGGAAACTTATTGAGAATGATGATCTGCCAGATGAAGTATGTGTTCTGCCTCATAATCTTTTTTCTGTCTGGACGTTTTGTTATCGATTTTGCCCTTTCTTAAATTTCTTGATGTTAATTGGCAGGACTCTGCCAATCCCGAACATAATAAACAACCTGAGCTGTAAGCGTGATTTGGCTAATCTTCATCTTTCATAGAACTCTGTCATGGATTTCCGTGTCTGATGACCTGTTCTTGAAATTTTTGGTCAGATTACATACTTGGAAGAAGAGAAGGAGATTAAAATTGACTGAAGACTCTAGCCCTTATCGTCTAGTAAAGAGGTTCGGCTTCAATACTCACTACTTTAGTTATATAGCTTTTCTCTCCTGCTCGTTTTGCAAACTAAAGCCAGCAGTTCTACATTCACAGGGCTGAAGCCTCATCAAGTCTTATGAAGACTGAACCCTCGGCTGGGTTAAATGAAGATGAAGCAGTTTTAGTTGATGATAATTTATGTGACATGCGTTAGCTGGGAAAATTTTGTCAGATTATTGTTAATACGGGAATGAAGGGAACTGGATTACTTTTTTTTTTTTCTTTTTTTTTTTGTTGGGGTAGTTTTGTTGGCCCTTGTATACGTTCCTATTATGATGTTGATATATGTCTTCATCTCCTTGTGAGAGATAAGAGTAGCAGTAATGGTGTAATTATGAGCTTGCTTAATCGTGATTCTTGATTGCATATGAATACCATCATCAAATATATATATATACAGCTTCCAATCCGTACATCTTTGCCTTGCTCTCTCTTGATATATATGCCCAATCGTGGCAGAGAAGAAAGAGCTGCTAATTATATTGGTGGAAAACCAAAACAAAAGATACGTGTAGTGTAGTTAATGATTATGATAATTGTTCGATCAGCCCGCACGTGAAGTGTCTTGATTATCACTTAGCTAAGAATAGAACTCTCTGTTGCGCCATAACATCAGCGGTGCATTGTGGGTCATCAACGACTCTTCCAGTTGAAAAAAGTGGCTTCTACATGTGGCTTTCTTCCTCCTGCATGAACCCTAATTACCAGTTGTAATGGATGTGAACATGATAACGTATGCGTTTACCAGTTGAATTAATCCAATCTTCGATATTAAAAACGTGTTCAACAAATTAAGTAAATTTGAGGGGCAAATGCCCAATACTAGCTGGTCGCTACCTCGGTCTCCCGGTTGCCAATCCATCCCCCGGGCCTTTTAGGGATGCATGCATTTCCTAAGAGAGACAGACAATATATTATATTATATTATATTATATATATATATATATATAAGGGAAACAGATCCCATAATTAGGATAACTTAAAACCTCGTTTCTTCTTATATGGCCTATATATATGAAGTCAGCAATAATGACTAGTAACGATAATGATCCTTTCCTTACCGAAAAAAATGACAATGATCCTTTCAAAACACGTGTCAGTTTAATGCGAGCTATTTCGTTTTGAGTTTTCAACCACAAATTAAGATAATCAACGATTTTTTTTCGATATATATCATGGTATTTAGAGTTCAATAGAATCCGACTAATCTAGTAGAAAAATCGAAGGTTATTCTTCTTCCCAATAAATGCGCTTCCGAGATTGAATTTGTGTTCTTCTCCTTACGGGTTGAGCTGCTTACCACTCACCTAACACTTTTATCGGTAAACAATCAACGAATTGATCTCCACTTTGCTCATTCTTAATTTCTCCAATTTTTACTTATATATATATATGTGTGGGCGCGCGCGCCGGTCGGTCAGCTAGCGTCTAAACGATGTCCACTGAGTAGGACTTCTACTTCACCACCACCTTGTTGGACCTAACTAACTAGAGGAGTTCACGGAGGTAGTTTTATTATATGTGCGTAGACAAATTGTCCGTTTATTGACTTCCTGTTAAACCCCATGAAATGAAATTGGCATATATATATATATATATATAATATTTCTTTACCGGAATGTTTTTAAATAAATGTTTCGACTTTTTAATTAACGCATTTATTATTCGAGATATATTATAGGCTTTTCTTGTGGAAATTATAATACTTCTGTTCTCCACGACAAGTCTGTATAACCTGCCAATCACATCCCAGTAATGACTGATGAGGACAGTTGCGTTAACTTATAAACGAGTTGAGAAATCCTTTTTTTCTTCCCCCTCTGAATACACAAGTTGAGGGACCAAAATATGTGGAACATGGATAAATATTCTAACCTATGACATTCGGAAACCGAAACCATTTGATATGTGGGCTTCAACCTATTATATGTGGCGTGCACCTTGAATTCCAGATCACAGAATATATATATATATATATATATATATATATAGACAAGAAATTAATAATGAGGATTGGATTGTTAGTGGATCGTATCGTACACGCATTCAAGTATTTACTTAAACATGAACAAATACAAAGTAAATTACTGTTTTTTTTTTGTTAAGACCCGTGCACCTAGTACAAATGATAAGTACACTATTAAATCACTAAATTTGCTACTTGCATTTGCCAATTTCATATGGAAAATTAATTAAGAGGAATGGCATGGCAGGATGACGACGATGCAGTTTCTGCCCAGTCCGGTGGCTGTGTGGTAGGTGGAGGTGAAGCCCTAGCCTCCATTATAAAAATACTTTCTTTCTGCTGCTCTTTTCACTCCTCCATTGTATTGTCCAACACCAACACCAGCACCAACACAAACAATTCCTCTCTCTCTCTCTCTCTCCTCTTCCTCCCATTCCAGGCATTTCCTGTCTGTCTGTCAGTCTGTTTCTCTCCACCTACCAAACAAGGCTTTGCTTTTAATTAGGAAAATAAAGCAAAGCAAAAACAGAGAAACAAAGAAGAGACACTGTACGTAGTCGTCTTCTTGGAATACATAATCTAATCGGAGAAGGATAGAATGCCGGTGGACAGCTCATTGGGCTCCGGCCAGACCGTGTGCGTCACTGGCGCTGGCGGCTTTATCGCTTCCTGGATCGTCAAGCTCCTCCTTGAACGAGGCTACAACGTCCGAGGAACCGTCCGAAACCCAGGTCGGTTCTGCTCGAAAATACTTGCTTATATGTATATATATATATATATATATGTCCTTTCCTCTCCTCTCCTCTCCTGTATAATATATATACTCTACTGTGATCTGATCTCCAATCCTGGATTCGCCAAAAAAAAAAACTGCTTTCTTCAGTCTCGGAACTCGACATGGACGTACTGCTGTTATCTGAGCTTTCTCTGGTTTTACCAAACAAAACGAACTCGACACACACACACACACACACATATACCTTACTCATGCTTACATTTCATTTTGTTTTGCTTCCCGCCTTTCCTGCTCAAAATGAATGAATGAAACCGAAGAAGGTTAATAATGCACAGCTACCGGCGAATTGGACTCTGATTGATTGGGCCCATTTATAATCTCTCCTGGGTTTTTTGGGAGACGATGAATTGTGTATATATACGAATCGTTATGTATGTATAGCGTGTGGGGCTTTCCCCTTGTTCTGCAGGTGACCCGAAGAATGCTCATCTGAGAGAATTGGAAGGGGCGGAGGAGAGGCTGAGACTGTACAGATCCGATCTGCTCGACTTTGAGAGTTTGAGAGAAGCCATTAATGGCTGCGATGGCGTCTTCCACACTGCCTCCCCCGTCACTGACGATCCGGTGAGTGAGTGAGTGAGTGAGTGATTGAGTTAGTGATTTCCACATTAAAAATTAACTCTTCATCAAAAGAGTGGGTAGTGCAGCGGCATACCTGTTGACCTAGAGGAAGCGTGTTCACTAGTACTAGTTCTTCTGAACTGATTGGTGCATATATGCCATGTCTCTCAATAATCCCTCCTGATGCTGCTGCTCTATTTCTTTTGTGCTATTTATTATTGACATCATAGGAGAGATTCACATATTATTAATTTATCTGGAAATATGCATGTATGAACTAATTATGAACAAAAAAAGGAACACAACAACATCATCGTTGTTCATGTTGATGGGGGTTGGTGTTGGGTCCACGGCATGAAAAGCAACTTCATTGATTATACTCCTCAGCTGCACCACAAATGGGGATGGCCCCGCCATGACAATAGAATGCACATTGCTTTCTTTGATTCCTTCCTAGGGAAAAAAAACATTCACTAATGATTTAGGCGCTACAGAGAAACCCGATGTACTACTTGTTATGTTACGTACTATGCCACCCCTCTGATCCATTGACATTGAATTTGGTCGGTTGTTGCTAATTTCTTACTTGATTCCAGGAGCAAATGGTGGAGCCCTCCGTGAACGGCACCAAGAATGTGATCATCGCTGCGTCGGAGGCCAAGGTTCGACGTGTCGTGTTCACTTCATCCATTGGGGCCGTCTACATGGATCCTAGCAGGAGCCCAGACGTCGTGGTCGACGAATCGTGCTGGAGCGACCTTGAGTTTTGCAAGAATACTAGGGTGGGTCATGGTCGCCTTGATTTTAATGTGCCTAAAGCCAAGTTTAGTTTTTAATTTAGTGGGTATCCATGTGAATGTGATGGCCATGGCTGTTTCAACTAAAATTGTAGAATTGGTACTGCTACGGGAAAGCGGTGGCAGAGCAATCTGCTTGGGAGGTGGCTAAGGAGAAAGGGGTTGACCTCGTGGTGGTCAACCCGGTCTTGGTCCTCGGTCCCTTGCTTCAGACGACGGTCAATGCCAGTATCATACACATCCTCAAGTACCTGACCGGCTCGGCCAAGACCTATGCCAACTCGGTGCAAGCATATGTGCACGTGCGTGACGTCGCGCTTGCCCACATCCTTGTATTTGAGAACCCGTCGGCTTCAGGCCGTTACCTGTGTGCAGAGAGCGTCCTGCATCGCGGTGAGGTGGTTGAGATCCTTGTCAAATTCTTCCCCGAATATCCCATCCCTACCAAGTAGGTTTATTTTCCTTTCTTAATGTTAGGTTTGCTTTGAATGCTTAGACCATGCTTTGGCTATGTGATTTATGGGAGGTCAAAAGGATAAATATGCATATGATTGGGTCGTCCAATTAATGAAACCTTGTCTTTTGCCACGTATATCTTGAAATAGGAATCTAATGGTAATTTCATTTTTTTTCCCCTTTTTGGGGGAAATGTGATTGGAATTTTAGGTTAGATGATGCATATCCTCCCCAATATTGATGGATAAATGAGCTTTATTAATTTACAAGTTATTGTTATAAATTATATAATTTATTAATTCTTTCCTATCATATAGCTATATCAATCAATCATTTAAATATTTCACCTTTTTCCCCTAATTAAATTACTTAAAAACCTCTGGCCCAAAATATTGGATTTATACGGGATCCACATCAAAATGTTAATCCAACAGCTATTGGTGCCTCCTTATGAACCTTTTACGAGGAAAAAAAAACTTTTATTGCATGGAAGGTAGCATTTTCTCTATAAATATATGATGAGTTTTACTGACTTATTGGGGCATTTTTCTTCTTTGTTTTGGGGTTTCTGTTACTTACTTCACATCTTTCAGAATTTTGTGAAAGAAATATTCTCCAAAATTTATTCATATTTGCGGTGTAACTGAGATTACACATGACATACTGCTGAGGTAATTCTGACATAAGAGAACAACTTTTTAATAATATTATTTTAATACATGGCACTGGCACTCAGTCAGAAGGTGGTGATGAGGGGAATATTGCCAGACAAAAAACTTTTGGAAAAATCACAAAAGAAAAAAAGAAGAATGAGAATCATTGTTAGATTAGTCAGATGGGATAAAAATGACTTGTCTCCTTCTTTTGGATTGTATCTTTTATGGAAATTTCTAACATGAATTTGAGGTATGGTGACATGCATGGTACATCAGTTCAAATATTTAATATTTCAGTTTAAATATTTAGTATAATTCAATACAAATAGTAAAAATATTAGACACTTTAAATGAAATATTTGAATTGAAATTACTTATATGTATTACCGTGACTTTGAGTCGTGATAGAAAGACCTTTTATATATATATATATGTGTGTGTATTGTTTATTATCCTGAAGAGGAGGGAACATGCAGATGTGGGTGCAAGTGCAACCACTTTGGACTAGACATAATCGGATTTTAATTTAATTTTTAGATATGGTTCACCTATAACTTCTCCTCAATAACAATAGAAATATTTTCCTACAAATTCAACCAATTCCTCTATAATATAATTTAGAAATGTATTTGTTGAGGCTTCTTTGGTTTCAGTTGCACCTTTTTATTTTATCAGCAATAAATAATGTCGTCTTTTAGATAAAAATGAAACAATAACATTTAAGTTAATCAGGCAAACTTAGTGGACAAACAGAAAAGGGGAAGGGGGGAGGGGAGGGAGGGAGGGAAGATAAACCCAAAAAGCCAAAAACAAATGAGATGAAATGAAATGGGGGACTTGGGGACAAGGGATGTGTGGAACAGGAGGATCTTCACCAACCCCCCCACCCCACCCCCCACGACTTGGCCTTTGCCTGCTTGCTTATATGTGGGGGGTCTTCACCTACCCCCCTCCACTGTCCCTAAAAAAAAAAACTAATAATAATAATAACAACAACAACAACAAATGTGGTCGTGTATTTATTTGTATGCATATTATTCTAGCTATAAGATATAAAAAAAAAGAAAGAAGAAGATAAATATCAAACCAGAAGATAATAAAGTCGTATACATTATTATTATAATTATTATGCGTTGGTGATAAAGAGTGATGGCATGAGAAATTTCATTAATTTTGCAGGTGCTCCGATGAAGTGAATCCGAGGGCAAAGCCATACAAGTTCTCGAACCAGAAGCTCAAGGACCTGGGATTGGAGTTCACTCCCGTGAAGCAGTGCCTGTACGACACTGTCAAGAGCCTTCAGGAGAAGGGTCATCTTCCTCTCCCGACGCAACAAGAAGCTGATAATTCTGTTCGTATTAAGGCTTGACAAAGTAACATAAAAAAAAAAAAAGTATTCGGAAGTTGGAAATTCTGGTACTATTTCAGATCAGGATCATCCTGTTCGAGGGATAACGTAGCAAGACAATAAAAATAATATATATGTGATCTCTCAATTTTAGTTGGTATCATATATATGTAAGACTTTGAAGATCATGTTGCTGTGTACTCATGCTATAGGCGACTACTTCCCTTTGACAAGTCAAGGAAATAATGTTAAAAAGGGGCTCCAATTCCTCATCAGATTTACGTTTTAGCAGCTTTCAATTCACGACAATAAATATCACTTTTTCTTCTTCTTTTTTCCAAGCAAAAAAACAACAAATATCACACGCGTCAAGATGTTCACAGCTCAACCAACCATCATCAATCATCCATGGAGGGAGGAGGAAACTTCTGGTTTTACAGGGAGACTATTAGACTGACGTTGAGTGGGTTGGTGGATGATGTGATTCGGGGGGACCTGCAAGCGTCTAAGCTAAGCTTTCCCACAACTTGGATATTTCAACAGTCATGACTGTTACGTCTCTTCTATCGAGGAAGACTATTGTTTCGTCAAAGTTAGTGAAGCAAGAAACCAAGATAGTTAATTAAGAAGGATATAACGTTTTTCATGCTTCATCATAAGTCAGGACCGAGTTGGACAGAAGGCTGAAGCTGGTCTAGCTGCAAACTGCTTACGGCAGACTATAGTTAATCGAGATCCCCTGGATTCCTCTGAGGCAACTGCATGCTGGCGATGTCTTCTCTGGGGAGACAGAACATCGACGAGATGTTGTTGTTACCTGACTCGCTCGCAATCTCATGGGTTCCGGGTGTTGTTAGTGCTAGAAGGTGGGAGACTTCCTTGTTTTTGCGCAAAACGAGGTATGCGATGCCGGAGATGTAGAGAGCCATACAAGAGAATCCAAGGATTCCGCAGAAGATCTTTAGACCGAGCTTTAAGTGGCTGTGAAGTAGCAGCCCAATGTAGCCGCTCACAAGATAGTATATGTTTATGCCCATTATCAGGGAACCTATGATCCAAGTGATAGCAGAAATCTGCAAAAGTATAATGACAACTTGTTGAGCCTACAAATTTCAGAATATGCCGAATTAAAGGCTGTCAGCACCTGCAGAAAAACAATTGATTGAAGCAGCGGAAACATGCTTCCATGGCAATTTACACTAATCGCATGCCTATTGACAGGACCACTCGAACAGTTCTCGCATGCTAGTTAATGGTCACGTTTGTTTGAAAGCAATAGGAACGGAAGGATTAAAATTTGCATTGCCATGTATAGAGAGTATCATTTTGTATGGTCTGTTTCTGTCCGACTATTTTGTACCAGATGTGATCTTGCCTCTGAATATGATGCTCTCGCCCCATATAAGTACAAAACTTCTAAAACAGCATAGACCTAGAAGGCGTAGTTATTAAGTCCTCACCATGGTTGAGTTGACACATTCCCCCATCTTGGCCTTGCTGCTCGTAAATTTGAGGAGCGGAATAAGAGCAAACGGGAGCTCAAATGATAAAATCATCTGCAAAGGTACCGTCTATATAAGCAAATGAACAAGGTTACACAAGGTAATAGAAATCTACTGAATAGTTAATATACCGAGGCAATGATGATAAGCTCTCCTGCCCCAGCAGAGCCACCAATGATTGCCACGATCAAACTCGGGACTATTGCCAAACATCTAGTCAGAAAGTTCCGGATCCATGTCTTCAGTCGTAAATCTAGAAATCCCTGAAAGTGTTACACAATTATCTTACCAGTTGAATTTGGCACCAACAAAACGAGTAGTTGAACTTCAGCGCAAGAAATGATTCCTCATGCAAGAAGAATACCCAGACAGATTGCTTAAGCTATAGAGAACAGTTCAAGAAGCTGAGAAAGCATGAAACCGGCAAAAGTACCTGCATGACATACTGCCCCGCATATGTTCCTGTTATAGTCGAACTCTGACCGGATGCCAATAGGGCAACCGCGAACAGCTTTGAGCTCCAACTACCCAGAACATTCTGTGAGATGGAACATCTTCTGATATTACACTACCAGTAAAATAAGAAAAGTACACGAGAACCGGATATGGGATGAATCCAATACTTGAGGTAGGAAATTACATACTTTCAACAGAAACGAGGCTTCATTAAGGTCCAAATCCCTGCAACTAGCTTGATCATGTTGATTCAAATTGGAAGAGTGGCATACTGCACCACTTACGGAAATAACTGACACGTTGATGAGAAAGGCCACCATCAGAGCAAAGGCGCTCTCGATCATATAAAACCTGCAAGCCTCCTGTCAACAAGATTTCATTGATGTTGCTTGTTAATCTAATCTCTAGAAATACAAGTAATAATCGCATAAACAATGAGGAAAATGAAGAAATATGATGGACAACTCAATGACCTTGATGCCACGAACAGACCGTGGGATCTTCCTGGAGAGCACTAGGGCTGAATGCAGATACAAATTGTGCCTAAAGAAGCAAGAAAGGACCTCATAAAGATCAGATAAAACTTTTATATATAGAGACGTGTTGCACTGCCATGCCAAAACATTAAAAACTTACGGCATGACCATAGCTCCAAAGAGTGATATGGCAAGACCAGTGGCACCATTTCCTTTGAGTTGGGGAACGAACAGCCCATGGAGGACTTCTTTAGCATCAGGTTTTGCATAACCAAGCTCCATAAAGAAACAGGCTGCTATGATGGCCACGAGGAAAGCAATCAAGAATTCAAGTTTCCTGACCTGTAAATAGAATAACTCGAGGCTTTTACATACCATCATTAATTTCACGAGAATACATTAAGCTTGTTTCACAATTTTTTGGGTTCTTGGATGGGGTTGATTGCAACTGCATAGCATAACAAAACTTTAGCAATTACAATCCAAAAGAGGAGAAAAGATCAAAGATAATACCCCATACTGCTGTAAGGCTAGAAGAATCAACGTACTGAACCCGGTCAAGAGAACACCACACCATACTGGAATACCAAAAAGCATATTCAGCGCAAAAGCAGTCCCGATCACTGGCAATTTGAGGGGAAAACCGACACCAAAGTTAGGCTTAAGAGGAGGAGGCCGGAAAACAAATCTTTTCTTGAGAGTTATGCCGACAACTGATTGTGCACAAAAATCCTGTGAGTTTCATCCCTACAAAGCGAACAAAACCTAACCTTCTGGAATATCACATGCCACGACGGCGATCTCAGCTAGAACCCACAAAATGAAATTTGGCACCTTTGGATATTCAATCTTGCAATGCTCCGCTAGATGCTTCTCTGTGTACACGGAGCATCATATAAAAGAATCATGATAAGAAACATAAGAAGATAGCAGATCAGTCCCTGAAGGGCATGTCTTGCTTCAAGGTCCTGATGAGGCAGCATACCAGTGACAACTCCGAGATTGGCTGCTAGAGACTGGATAACGAGAGCAGCACATGAAGCCACTAGTATGATCCACAGCAACTGCCAGATGGGAACAACGCATAAGAAATAGAACCGAAATTTCACCAGAAGCTTTATGCTCCTTGACACGCAAAGTCAAGAGATAATATTCACACCCCATATTTGTACTGTGCACCTGACTGCAGATCTGTCTCAACTGCACCATAAAACATACAGAGTTCATACTTGATATATATATATATATATATATGGAATGAACCAGATTTCTCTATACATGAACAAAAACATCGAAATGTAATCTTACAGTTCCCAGGATCGATATAAGCAATAGACACGAGGAATCCAGGACCTATATATGCAAATAAATTCTTCCAGCTCTTCTTCTGTATGGCAAAATGTGCTCAGAGACCAATTAAAACGGATGTTAGAGCATCGCTCCTTCCAAAATACTAATTCTATAATTTATTTGGATGAATAATCACATAATCTTCGTTCTCTTGAATGAAGAATCACCAATCAACTACCAAAAGAACATGCGCATTTATTCCTAGTTACATTATTTAATAGTGTTATTAGCAAGCCAAACAGAGAAAACTAGCTAGAAGAATATGTGACAAATATATAATACGAATTATTAATATCTATATATATATATATACACGCACATCGGGCACAACAATCTGATTATCAGGGTTTTCAATCAGTGGGGCGCGGGAAAAGCTCCGGTTTCCGGTGCTCTCGATGAACTGCGGGCGCTGAGATTCTGACCCCATCAAATTTCTCTTCTACTAATTAGTTTAGCGTCACTTTGCACACAATCAGATCTACAAAAAAAAAAAAAAAAAAGTAAAAACATTTGACCAATTGAAGTCATCAGTGATGTGGCAATAGATATCAATAGATTTAGTACAAACTTCAGTACATAATATAAGCACATGCATGTCGTATGGTATACCGCCTCAACAAAAGGCATGCAGCTAATGAATTGCTGAAGAAATGCCACCGGGCAAAATGATAAAGCAAAAAAAAAAAAAAAGGCGCGTGTTTGATTTCAATGAAAAGGGAAAGAGATTCCTCGATAGAATTCTTAAGAAGATTGGGACCCTTCGTCCAATTTCTGACACGGCAGCCGCCACAGAAAACGGAGTGGAGGGAGAAAAAGAAAGAGAGGAAAAGACAAATTTATGGAGTTTTTCTTTTTCGCGCAGGTCATGCGGCTTAATTAGCTTCGAAATGCAAAACCCAATTCGAGGGGAAGAGCGAAACGATCGGACACCGCAGCAAAACAGCCTGCCGGAGCTGACGCGGTCAGATTTGGCGCCCATCAAGTAAATGTAATTTGCTTCTGTTTAGACGGAAGAGAAGAAACAGACGAAGAACATGCGAGTGCAATAAGGGACACGACAGATTGAGCTCACGGGCGAACCTCAGTTTCGCCGCCACCACTCAAGTTTGAGACCACACTTCTTCCACTCGAGCTGTCATATATATACATACACACACACGCACGCAAATACAGAGGACGGGAGGAGAGAAGAGAAGAGAAGAGAAGAGAAGGAGATTCTTCACCCACTCTCTCTCTCTCTCTCTCTCTCTCTCTACAGTTCACCCCACCCCTGGCTCTAACGATGGCGGAAAACGGGGCTTTCTTTATAAAAGGAAGGCTGCGATGCGATTGCGAGCAATATAATAGAGAGAGAGAGAGAGAGAGAGAGGAGAGAACAGGAAGAGAAATCAATTCCATTCTCTCTTTTTCTTTTTTTTAGAGCGACGAAAACACATATTCTGTTCACACCACTCCGATCATTAAATATTCAATGAGTATTACTCATTTATTTGAATAAGTAAGAATTAATCAAAATATTTATTAGTGTGAATTTATAAACGCATTGTAAGATTAATTTTTTATTTTTAGACATAGGTTTTATATATTCAAATGGATGAATAATATTAACAAAATATTTGCTCCATTCCGATGGTCTTGATTTGTTTTACGCTAGAACACGGTACGCTCAATGGGAATATGCCACGTCAGCAAAAAAAGATTGTGGATGGGCCCGCTGGTCAGAGGAAACAGACACATGGGTGGCACAAAACCGAAGCAAATCTTCCGACTGCTCTACTCGGGTCGGTCAGATCAGAGCTTTTTCCTTCTTTGATTTGTACTTAGCCAAGCCAATTTGTCTCTTAAGGAGAAAGTATTGGACCCTACTACACTACTCCACTATTCCACTACTCTTCTTTTTTTTTTTTTTGTATTTGTACTTTGCCACATCAGATCAGATTTAGGACTAGTGTGTGTGTGTGTGTGTGCGCGCGCAGTGCAGTTTAATGACAGGCCCACATGTGAATGACTAGTGAGTGGCCAGTAACGGAGTCGTAGTTGGAACTCGGCCATCGCAAACGGAAAAAGAGGCAAGCTGCTCTATTTTGCTGGAGCTAATCTCCAAAAAAGTACCATATAGCATGCCATAATAGAACCGAATCATTTAAAGCAAAGGGATTTGCTCGTTCAAGCACTATCACGCAACTTGCAAATTAATGTAAAGATATGTCCAAGCCTGGCAGAATTAGGAAATGTGGAGTTAATTGGGGGCCGGAGTAGTTTGGTTGGTTGGTTGGTTGCGACAGAGAATTTTGCCTTGTTAGCGTGCTGTAGACCAGAATTAGAAACAACTTTGTTCGAAGATAAGGAAGTTGATTCTCTGAAGGTTGCAATGGATATATTCAGGGTGTTCTACTTAATGTCTGGACTTCGTTAAATCCTGCAAAAATAGAATTTTACTGTGCAAGGGGGTTAGTGAGGATGATGTTAGAGAGATGATCACCTTTAGTGGCTTCAGGAGAGGATCATTACCTGTTAGATGCTTGGGAGTCCCTCTCAATCCAGAGAGCCTCACTGATAAGAATTGTAAACCGCTCATTGAGAAGATAACCCGCAAGATAGATAGCTGGGCGACAAAGAAACTTTCTTATGCAGGGAGGCTTCAGTTAAATCAAATATGGTATCCATTCCCTCATGAATTTCTGGTGTAGTGCTTTTGTTCTCCCCCAAGAAGGTGATTCAAGCTGTGGCACAAAGATACAAAGCATTCTGGTGGAAAGGGAAGAATGGAGATGCTAGATGGGCCAAGGTCAATTGGGATTCAGTCTATCTACCAAAGGAGGAAGGAGGATTGGGTATTAAGGAGTTAGAGGTATGGAATAAAGCTTGTGCCTTGAAACTCATTTACCAGACCCTCTTTGGATTGCTTGGGTAAATGCATATCTTGCGAAAGGTAAAAAGTTTCTGGAGTTTAAAACCTCCAAGTAATAGCTCTTATGCTTGGAGAAAGCTCTTAAAGTTAAGGAGGACAATCTATCCACTTATCAATCATCGTATGGGTAGTGGTAAATCAACATTCTATTGGTTTGATAACTGGAGCACATCTAGTCCTTTGGTCCATCTACACGACAGGCGTGGTATCCCTCTAAATGCAAGTGTTGCTCAAGCTGCTGCTAAGGAGGATTGGGAAAATAGAAGATTTAGAGATGTTGAGAGGCAGCTTAGTCAATTCTTGCTGCAGTTAGACTGATTGATGAAAAGGAGGATGAGGTCATATAGAAAGTAGATAACAAAGGCTCCTTCTCCCTCGGTAGTGCTCGGAATGCCATGAGAGCGAAGCACAACAAAGTCCCTCGGTTTAAGCTCATTTGGTTCTACTGTAATGTTCCAAGGCACTGCTTTATTAGCTGGTTGACCATTCAAAATAGACTTAACACTCTAGAGAAAATAGCAGTTTGGAATAATGGGGTGGACACTACTTGTGTTCTTTGTGGTAAAGAGATTGAGTGTAGAAATCATATTTTCTTTGCGTGTTCTGCCACAGGGAAAATACGAGAAGAAATCTCAAGAAGTTGCGGCATTCACAGGAGGGTATGCCACAAGAGAGGTTGGAAGCTGGTATTACGTGCTAAATTGGGCTGTCATGAATCTCAAAGGCAAAGCAATTCACAAGTTGCTCCTCAAGACTGCATGGAATTCATATGTTTATCATGTATGAAGGGTTAGAAACAATTGGCTTTTTGAAGGCAAAACGATTTCTTTGCGGTTGGTTTGGATTTCTATTTGAAATACCGGGTAGGGAAGACTTCGGGGCATTCCTGACTTAGAGAAAAAGATAAGGAATGAGGCACAGAAAAAGCTCTTGAGGGATTGGAGTGTTGTCAGATAGTCGTTGGTGCTTTCTTTCGTTTAGGGCTCTTCTAGGGGCTTTTGTTTGGGCATGCGCGCCCGTTGGCCTTTAATGCCTTGTACTAGACTGAGGCCTACTACTGTGGGCTAGATTCTATTTGGTCGTCTTTTATCAATAAAGAGCTAAGTTGGTTTCGAAAAAAAAAAAAAACAAAACAAAAAGAAGATAAAGGAAGGAACGGGAGAGAGGAACGAGACTGGGTAGCAATAATAATAAATAACAAAGGAAAGATTATTCCGACCCTTAATTGGGCTAAAAAAATTGACGTCCACTTAAACCAGAATCTCCTTTTAAATTTAATTTATTTATAAGCCGTTTGTTTATCATACATAATTTATATATTAGGTATGTGGGCCTGCGGGAGGTCCACAAGACTAATCAATGGGCTTTTATCTCAGTCAGCCCATGAAACATTTCCTATAATAAAGGCCCATTAAGCTTGATATGGCTCAGACTATATGAAGTAAAAGTTCCTTTTATATCGTTCATATTATTATTATTATTATTATTATTATTATTATTTGATAATAAGGAGTTTATTTTCTTTGGGCCTATCAACATCTCACAAACCCATAAATCCAGATAAATTTGTGTGCCATTACAGGTGTGGATAACCTCACCAAGGGATACGCGCCCTATTATTATTAATAACAACAACAATAATAATAATAATAATATCTTTATAGAAGGACTTGTTTTTGGTACTATACCTAAACCCTACAAACTATATATACAAGTCCATGATGCATATTTTATTTTTCTTGTTAATTATTAAAGTGTAATGATGAGAAGAATTATATTAAAAACTATATTGTTTTTAATGCTAAAACTATAAAATATTGTTGAATTGCATCGAAAGAGAATTACATAAATAATTCTTAGTGTTTAAATAATTTAACATTTTGGAGATTAGGAGGACCTTGGTCACTCTATCATTGGATGTGTTAATTTAGATTTTTATTCTTTGTATATTAGAAACCTACAAGTTTATTATCAATATGTAATTAAAGAGACAATGGAATAGCAAAAATAAGTTTAGGACAAAGAATTAGTGCAGTTGGAATAAAATGAAATGAAGTTAAGGAATCGGGCTGTAACAAAAGTGAGAAAATTAATTATAAGAAAAAAAAACGAAAAGCCCTTATTGGACAACTTGGCAATTAGCTCTTCTTTATCTTTATAGCATAGATATATAGATACGTACTATTGTCTCACATGATTATCTTTCATTTTTTTTAATGAGATATTTGTTCGGGAATGTTCAAACTTGTTACACCGGCAAAAGAAATTTCATCGGACAACAAAGTTGCTTGACTATATGTAGAGGGAAATTAATTAAGCTAGATATAACACAGCGGCGTTATATTATATTGCATGTCTTTCATCGAATTAAGCATTTTCCTTCCTCGATGGGCAATTCTTGAATTCAGCAGCTGAATATTCAGCTAAGGGTCACTGTATGAAATGTAATTCTCTCCATACAAAATATTATTCTCTAGGTACGAAAATATTTCGTACAAAGCACCGGTTGACTGATTTATACATGCAGACTACTGACTAGTTTATACAAAATATTATTTTTCAAGTACAAAAATATTTCGTACGAGGCGTAGTGATTAAATATTCAACCACCGGAACTAACAATTTCCTTCGTTGATGGGAACATCTGGATTGGGGATAGTCCGGAAGGAAAAGAGAAGCAGGGAAGTTAAACGAATGCAGATGTGGCACGTAATTTCATTATCTTTTTGGTAGTATTTGGAAAATTGACGACCTACAATTGTACTTTCATGCACCATTAACTGTTAATTTTGCGAGTCAGAATATCATGTTATCGGGAAAAGCGTGTCCGGCCTCTGACTAGGCATTCT
The DNA here is from genome assembly GCF_007655135.1 of Punica granatum. Lineage (NCBI taxonomy): Eukaryota > Viridiplantae > Streptophyta > Magnoliopsida > Myrtales > Lythraceae > Punica > Punica granatum. Next base: position 542,299 of record NC_045127.1, on the reverse strand, counting down.
TCAGTTTAGTAGTGGTGTAGTATCATTGTTGCACTCAGAGATATTTTCACTTCATGACATGTATGATATTGTAGATTTAGGTTTCAATGAGTTGAGATCTCGTCGGTAATCTCTCCTGGTCCTGGCTTAGGCTGCGTTTGAATTATTAGTGTAATTTTATAATTATGATTTTAATTTTGATTGTGGAAAAAGACAAATGAGATAGTATTATAAATTTGACTTGAGAAACGTGTATTTTTGTTGTGTAGTGTGTTAAGTTAAAATCAAAATTATGATTATAAAATCAGTTTAACAATTCAAACAGGCTTTAATAATTTGCTTTTGTCACAAATTAAAAAAAAATGATGATGACTCCTGGCTCTATTATTATCACCATATATATATATATATATATATATATATATATATATATATATATGTATGCCCATATTAATCATCCAATAATGCATGCTAATAATTGTGCTGTCCATAATTATAGTATATATATTATTGTTCGTTCTATGGTGGTTGGTTACATCGCTTGCTCTCCAATATTTGTGTTGACAGCAATAGTCGAAATCCTATTGAATCAACAATTAATATGAACAAAACATTTCTTTCTTCTTGTCTCCCAAGCATTCCTCATGAACAACACACAATATTTTTGTTCAATTAATATAGACAAATAACTAACCAATATATATACGCTGTTAACGCATGCATTGCATGTGCTGCTATCTCAGTAGCTATATAGATGTACATGTATTAACCTGTTAACAATCAATACACTCATACAAGCTAGTCTATCGATTGTATATAATTTGCTAGAATACCAGCAGCACGGAGCTTTATGATATTCAGATAAAACATAACTTTTTTTGCTAATTAATAAACAGTAAATCTTTCCTTTTTTTCCAGTTATAAAAAATATCCGTAAATCTAATATAAAGAATCATATATCCTTTTGAATGTTATGTAGTGAAAACATGAAATTCCCGAGCAACATAATATTGGCTCCTATATGGTTTAGTATTTACTACACACTCGAGTCAATTGAACAATAATGAAATGCTTATGTTGCTTTTATCTTTAGGGTTCTTCGAGAACCATGAAAGAACAAATGGGCCATGGTTCTTCTAATATTAATGCGCCGGGGTCAGATGGTGATAGGGCATCCTGATTGCTGAAGTGTCCTAGAAGATGAACGCGGAGTGGGATAGATGAATAGATGGATGGATGGATGGATGGATGGATGGTTGGTTGGTTGGACTTTACTGCCAATTTCATTCCAAGTGTAACCTTTGGATTCACATTCTCAATGGGAAGACGAGAAGAAATTACTTTGTCCCCACATCGGACAATAAGGGATATACCCCTCTCTCTCTATCTCTTATAGCCAAAGGTCCTCGTGTGATTCGACTGAGGGAGATGGCTATTTTTAACTTTATTATCATATATATAGAAAATCTAAATCATATATCATATCTATATATATATATATATGTATGTAGAAAATGAATGTATTTCCAAATAGATAATATTTATATGACACTTGGCGGCTCGTCCTTCATTTGATGATCTACTAGTAGTATTTTCTCCAAGATTTGCGGTGGGTCTTTGCCCAACAATGTAAGGAAAGGACCGTTGAATTGTCTTCCGTCTTCGTACTATTATCATATAGCTCTTTTAACCTACTTTAGCCTGACTATTGCAAATCTATCTCTATTCTATTTAAGGTTGCAATGATGGGAGGGACACATTTAAAGTCATTATAAGCACATCAATAGTTTCCTCGAATGAAAGCCGGACACCTCGATACATTTTCACGTTGCCAAAGCCAAAGGGAATGGAATTATTGGGAGAGGGCCCCTAATTACATTTTTTTTTTCCAATTAAAACATATACGTTTCGCTTCAATTTTATAATTAACTTTTCTCGGCCATCAAATGGAGGTTTTACACATTGCCATGCATCATCAAGGTGGAAGAAGAAATTAAAAGCGCGATGCTGCACTATATTATGCTACAACATGTGACAATATAGTAGCAGAATGGAATGATGAGGACTATTGAATCATACCAAATACGGTGCGTGAATGAAGCTAAATCCGAATTGAAAAATAAAGCACTATGCCCCAAACAGAAGAATCAGGAAAATGTCATAGGCGCATATCAAATCATCTCGACCAGTAGGCAGATATATTATTATTAATCCACTAAAATTTTTAAACTTTCCGCTAGATGGATGGCGGTTCTAGAGGGAAGCAACAGGTGTTAATTAGAGATGTGATCAGTTTAGGTGAAGACTGGTGCTTCCAATGTTTACAGTGCCGAAATTCAACACGACCCAACCGAAGCTGAAGCCTATTACCCAAAACAAAACAAAAAAAAAAGAAAAAAGGAGAGAGACTGAAGCTGTAGCCCCAGTCGTCATTGCAATCAATAAAAAAAAAAAACTTTTGTGCTGCCTCTTACTTAATGGACCAAACTCAAAAGCGTGGGGGTTGAGGAAAGGATGGGAGAGAGTTCATTCTTCCCCGCCATAGACATCACCACGCACACCCACACAGCGTGGATAAGAGACAATTTCTCAACTAATTTATGTTTATATATCTATTTTATATGTAAAGCTGCCACAGAAAATGATAGACAACTACCATTCATAACCGTTCCTTCTTCTTCTTCTTCTTCCTCTTTTTTTTTTTTTTTTTTTTTCCTTTAATCTTTTTGTATTTCCTTCGGATATTTAACTGAATAAATAAAGATCCACAGAATTCAAATTCTATTGACAGCAGCAGTCGGTCTATCCGTTGTGGAGAAAACGACTCTAGATCACAGCCGTTGAATCTTATAGATGGGAGTCTGCGTAGAAGCAGCGAATTCATTTTCCCGGGAGAGAGCAATGACAGCGTCAGATAATGAATCTGCATATAGATGGAAGAGGCACAAACAACCAATCCATCATTAATTAATAATATATTATACCAATTTTCTCCAGGAATTGAAGGAGATGATGCATCGATCATTCTTGTGGAGAGGAAGTAGTAGAGCGCCTTCACCTAACGCGACGTGTGCTAATGATGCCGAGACAAATGGCACATTTGCAGATCTCTTTCGTGAACGCTATTGCAGAAAATGACTCCTGAAATGTTAAGGAGTATGATGAACAACCTCAATTCTTTTAGTTTTCCAAATTAAGAGTTTCTTTTATTTTTATTATTATTTTTGGGTTGTCTGGTAAGGTGTTGAATCACATGTGTTGAGCACCTTCTGTCTGTGCCAATGATGCTCTATGCGAAGATTGTCGCGATAATGATTCCAGATAAATTTTAGTGTGGAGAGAGTTTTTCTTCTTTTTTTTCCTAAAAAAAATTATGTACATATATTTTAACTCTGCAGTTTTTTTTTTTAAAGCAAATTTTCGGTTTAATATTAATGTACGTAATTCTGATTTGCCCACTGTTTCTATTTATCTATCTGGGTTTGTGGTTGAAGTGGGAACAAGCAGAAAGTAGTTCTTCAAAACGACCGAATTGCATTGCACACAGATTCCTAAAATCAAATAATAATCGTTAGATCTTCCTTCCTCTTGTTCTTTTTGTTTCTGATTTTTTTTTTTTTGGTCATCCTGCAGAGTAATCTGCATCCGTCTTTTGTCCAAAAACATTTCCTCGACGATGAGATGGTTTTCATACCTCAATTTTCTTGGCATCATCTGGATGGGTTCCAGCAATCCTCATCGCTGCATTGCAGCAGACCTGTAAAATAACGTTTCCTCGGATTCCATTTCCTCGATGAGATGGTTTTCTCATTTCGCTTCCGGCATATTTGTCTCTCAGAAAACATAAAACAGAATTTCTCGTTGATACTGAGGGGTCACTTTTCAAATATTATCTCAACTCCAAGAACAGAGAGGCGGACTCCGTGCCGTGCCGTGCCACGCCACCCCACCACACGATACGGATAATGTCTCGGGCATGAAATGAAAAATGAAGAAAGCAGCAGTCCTGTCCTTGACCTTCCCATAAGCCGTAAAACAGAAGAGATCGAAGCCTAGAACAATAATAGAAAAATCCTAAATAACTAATAAAAGAGCACGGGTATTCTCACTGTATGTATCGAACCTGTGACCTCGAACGTGCACCACTGCACTACAATTCCATAAGCCGTGGAGCAAGCAAGACAATAGACTCAGACAATTGAAACTGCCTAAGGCCTATCTATCAGATTTCCCAAAATTCTTGTGTATATACACACTCCGGCCCGGGTCCCAGCAACCGGCACCGCAGTCCACACCACACCAAATATTCACATGAACAAGTGAAAAACCCACTGCATAATCAATCAGAATCCGGAATGAAAAGGCTAATACATACGCAGAGCCACTAGGAATCGCATCCTTTTGCCATCAAAACCTGCATAGGGTTATCGTGCATTATCAGTATTCACTTGTTTGGGTCAGAATTTCGGCGTCTATTGGTGAGAGTTGTTCTCCCCCTGCCAACTCCAGACAATATCCTTCAGTGCGGGCCTCACCTCATCCTCGCAAAACCTCTTGTACTCGAGAGTGTCGCCGGAACATTTGGAGAACTCCACCAGCACCACCTCTGGCGCCACCTCGAACACCTCTGCTGTCACTGCCAACTTCCCCTTCCTCCCCTCCGATCTCCCCTGCAGCTTCACCTTGTAGTCCTTCACACTCAGCAAGCCGAAGTTGAGCTTCTTCGCCACTGCCTCGAGCTTCCCGACGATGGCCGAGGCCGAGCACTTGGTAGCGAACATTGAGGCCGACTTCCTCTTGCTCTCGAAAAGGCTCGAGAGGTCGAACCCCGAAGACATCGAGGATATGAACTCGAACGCATTATAAAATCGCGGCTTTGAGTTCGACCTCACGAGCTCCCGTTCCGCACTGAAGCTCTCCTCCTGCTCCTTCAATTCGTCGACCTCCTTCTCTTGGATTGAGAAGGCGACAGGCTTCCTGAAACCTTTCTGGAACCAGGGGCTCCGCATGATGGCAGGGATTGTGATTCGCCTCTCGGGATCGGCCACGAGGAGCTTCGAGATCAGCCGCTTGGCATCAGTGGAGAACCAAGGGGGAAACTCGTACTCAGCCTTGAACACCTTCCTGTACATCTTCATGAGATTCTCATCTTGAAACGGCAAGTAGCCAGCGAGGAGGACGTAGAGGATCACCCCGCAGGACCAAGTATCGGCCTTGGCCCCATCGTACCCTTTCTTCCTCAGCACCTCAGGGGCAACATAGGCGGGGGTCCCACACTGCGTGTGCAGCAGCCCGTCAATCCTAAGCTGCTCGGGTAAGGCGGAGAGGCCAAAGTCGGAAACTTTAAGGTCCTCATTCTCATCTAACAGCAGATTCTCAGGCTTGAGGTCTCTATGGGAGACCCCCCTGCTGTGGCAAAAGTCAACCGCACTGACTAACTGCTGAAAGTACTTCCTAGCAGCATCCTCCTTAAGTTTGCCCTTGGCGACCTTAGCAAACAGCTCCCCGCCCCTAACGTACTCCATGACAAAGAAGATTTTACCTCTGGTGGCCATGACTTCCTTGAGCTCGACGACGTTGGGGTGCCTCACGAGGCGCATGACCGAGATCTCCCGCTTGATTTGCTCCATCAGGCCTTCCTTCTTGACATGGTCCTTGTTGATGACCTTAATGGCGACGCTCTCTTGGGACTCGATGTTCTTCCCGTAGTAGACCTTCGCGAAGGTGCCCTGCCCCAGAAACCTCCCCATCTCGTACTTGCCAAACAGGACATTTCTCGGAGCCCTCAGTTGCCCATTAGGTTGCTGTACCGCATCGCCCATCTCGGGTGGTGAAAGATGAGAGGAACAATATTTCTCAATTTAGGCCAAGAAACATCGATTGAAGAAGAACCAACAGCGAAACACCAGAAAGAGAAGAGGAAAAAAGGACAGCAGCACCCTGCACGAGGATCTCAAAGTTGGATCACCGGCAAAAGAGGTCACAAAACGATGTTTGTTTTTGGGGGGTCAGATTTCGAAGAGAATTGGAAGACAAAAGGCACGGGCAGGAAAGTTGAGCGCTGGGAACGGAGGAGAAGAGGAAATGAGAGTAGAAATAGAGTGGGAGGAAAGGAAGGTGAAGGCGGTGGTGGTGGGGTTGTCGGGAAGCGATTGGAGGGCAACGGCTGGTTTACTCTACTTTTTCCTTTTAAGTCTATGGGTCTCCAACAGCACACAGAAATATCTCCTAATAATAAATTTTTGAAAAAAAAAAACAAAAAGTCATAATTATGGGCAATTAAATTAATTAAAATAGAAAATTATTTCTTTGGAGTTTGGTTGGAGATCGATCATCTTTATATATTTGGCCTCTTGGGATTTGGTCGCTCCAGTGGAGTGGGGCCCCACCCCATTTATTGGCTCCTCTGGACTCTCTCTCTCCACTCCTCGCCTGCTTCCCGGGGTTTGGAATCCGGATCTCCTACAATTTATTTCGATTAAAATAAAATAAATGTCATAAAAGATTATTACCGCGGAATGAGTCACGAGAGTTATTGATAATTCTGGTAAGTTTGGTTTTAAAGTTGAAATAAGTTTAATTTTGATTGTGAAAAAAAATAAATGATTGTGTAGTGTGTCGAGTTAAAGTTAAAGTTAAAATTTTTATGATTTTAACTACAAAATCAAACGGAGCATTCATATTTGGCTTTTAAAAAATTCGGAAGATCTAGCGTGACCATACGTCACCTGACACCCGGATCACAACCATTCTCCGCGAATGGCTCCACGTGAGTCTCGCGAATTGATAGTTGTGACGGTCGCATGTCAACTGATACACGATCATGTTAAAATTTTCCTAACAAGAAAATGTTAAGGAGGGTAGGGGCGAATCTAATGGTTTAATCCAAGAGGTCGAAAATCAAGAGCAGACGAAGAAATAGTAAAACTGTAAAGTCGAGGGCGACAAAGTGTGATGATTTCATGTAAATATATTAAATTGCACTATGAGTTTTATCATTTTCTCGAGTCCAAGGGAGCGAAGGCCCCGGTGTAATCCCCTTAAATCCATCCCTAGAAAGGGATAACAAACACCACCATAATTCCATATAACTTCCGTCTTTTTTATTCCATTAAATTTGTGAGTTTACGACGGATTATGAAAATTAACTACCAAAACAACATAATAAAAAACAATGAAGTGTCAAGATTTTTTGAGTAAACTGTCTTTTTGTCCCTTTTGTTTCGACCAGCAATCAGTTTTGTCCCTGGAGTTGAAAAGCCAACAATCGGGTCCGTATAATTTGCAAAACCCCATTAATTTAGCCCTTTCAGTAGGGACCTGATTGATGGGGTTTTTCAATTCGTAAGCACCTGACCGATAGCTTTTCAACTTTAGGTATGAGACTGATGGCTTACCGAAATATTAGTGATGAAAACGATAGTTTATCGGATCTTTATTAACATTTTCACCCTTCACCCCACCATTTAATTGAGTTTATCCAAACAAGGATTATAGAGAGTTCAAAAGCCGCTCTATAACCCACACGACTCCATCCTTGCATAACCCATGCTACTACCCACTCCATAACCTTTCATAAGATGATACTGAAACCAAGTGTTAAGGACTTGCTCCGCTTAAACGGAAGGAAAGGGAACAAGGGAAAGGAACCAAGCTAATATACTATGTACTAGTGTGTTTGTCTCGTGTGTTATATGGGTTATAACATATATTTGTTATCATTTCTTATAATTAAATGAAATTTCAAACAATCATTTTCAGTAAAATTATATTAATGTTTGGTTTGAAATAGCATAATTTTAAATGATTCAATAATAATTTTGTAACTAATCATTTAATTTAAGTAAAGTGTTTATAAAAATTCTTATTTTAAATGATATATTTATTTTATACATGACTTTAAGTTCAATAATTAATTTCAAGTTCCAACACTAATTTTTTAATATAATTAAACTGATTCCAATTATCTTATATTACATATTTATTCATTTAACAAAATTAGGCTAATTTAAAATCATTAAATGATTATTTTGCAATACAGGTTTCATTAGTATATACATACATGTTTTTGAAAATATAATTATATCACGATATAATAATTTCAAATATTTAGAATCATGATAACATTTATTAGGAGCATCTTTATTTTTAGAATATTGATAGGATTTATTAGGGATACTTAACGCCCGTAGTTTATTTTTTTATGAAATTATATAATATTTATAGACTTTAATTTGATTCTGTCAACAGTTCATGAAATTATACATGCATCATTACATGCACGAACGATTATTTAATTGAAATTTACATATATATATATATATATATATTAATCTTCAAGTTAGATTCCATCTAAAAATCATATTTTTAGAGACGATATCGATATATTGATACTTTAATTAAATTATATTTATTGTAATTACCTTCAAGGAGTCAGTAGTATAAGAATATGGTCTGCATCTCTAATCTAGCAAAGCAATTAATTACATTGAATTTAATAACGAAATTAAGTTTGATTTAATTTGATTTTAGTTTGATTGGAAGAGATAAATAAAGACAAAAGTAGTTAGAAAATGTATGTGAAAGAATCTGAAGAAGAAGAAAATAAAAAAGTAATGATTGTTTCGTTGAACTGAAGAAAAAGTGTTGAAATTGATGTTGAATAGTTGAAATAATTTAGTATTAAAAAATTAATTTAGATAATAGATAAGAAAAAGTATGAGACATAATTAAAAATAAAAAAAATTAATGATTGTATTGTTAAATGGAAAAAAAGAGTAAATTAACTTAAATTATCAATCAGTATATAAATTAAGTTAAACTTTGTTACTTTAACGAAGTATTAGTCTCACGTAAATTTCTGGTGCCATATCTTATCTAAGAAGCTCTGGAAGTATTCCTGCCGGAAGTTGGAGGCAAACGGCTGAAAAATGTCATGTTCCCTGCGGTGCATTCTGGGAGGTAAACTTATAAATTTCACCTTTTACCGGATTCGTTCTTCCGTGTCGTCTCCTGTATCTAATCAATTGCAAGAGGTTGAATGTTCATCCTATTTCCAACTCATAATAATTCGGGAGCTAGGGGCTATATTAATGTTAGAGTAGTAAAATTAAAGCTATGGTTGATGACACAAGATTAAACATGTATTTGTTTGGACTCAAAATTAAGTGCTGAAAATGTAATCATGTAATAGAAAAAGTGCGTAATTAGTTAAATAAAGATTGTTTGGTAAAATAAATAGTCAAAAATGGTAAGATGCTTATGAGGGAGCCCAATATTTTGCTTATTTATATTCTGACCATTTTTTTTATATATATTATTAATATTTTTAAATTTCTAAAAAAAAAGAAATAAAATTATCCGATCTCATAAGGGTGGGGGCGGTGGTGGTCCGGCCAACGAGCCACCACTACCTGCATCTCGTTCCCCTCTCTCACTATCAAGGTCGCTGAGGGGTGTGGATTGATTTGCAAAAATGGAAAAAACTTTGAGGACATCGGTGCAGTAGACAAAGAAAGGGCCCCAAGCTGTTAAAATTCAATTCGGCGCTTAATGAAACTTTTTTACTTAAGTTTATTAAGTTAAGGTTTCTTTTTTTTTTTTGTGTGTTTATCGAACAAACTAACTCGTATTAAATGCTGAAAATTTAGTTCGGTGCTTAATTGGGGCGATCAAACCCAACTACGACTTTTAGTTAGTCCACATATTCGATCCATAACAAAAGTGAAGTGAATCCAAGCATGGGCACATCTAGGGGGTTTATATTTGAGTACGTTAAGGTATAGTTGGAATAGTTGCTGAGAAGTCCTAGTCCCTGTTCTCGTGATTGCTGTAGCCATCATCAGGACGACAAGTATACACACTTGCACGGTCCTCCAGTTTAGCGGACACAAAGAGCCAATTCTTTCTCCAGACTTTTCTGCTCCCTCATATAAATAATTTGGGGGAAAAAAAATAAATATTGTCCCCTTTTGATTAATTATCTAAAATATATAGACTACGGAATGAGAATAAATAAATTCATATATGGCCTCTGATCAAATTAAGGGACATCTATTGCATCGCATTCCTGTGTAAATTTTGGTAATTTTTTTTTTTCATACAATCGGGCAATTTCCTTGTCTTAATAATAGATGAACAACCGATCAAATCCATCTCCAACCCTTTAAAAGTGGGAAAAGAAAAGAAAAGAAAAGAAAAGAAAATAGAAAAAGAGGAATTATTTTTTACCATGGACATTGGACATGGTTTCAGTTTCTCCACGCAAACGCTTGTTTGTAATAACGACAGAGCCCTAATTAAGGTCCATGTCAGTGCTGGGCCTTGGGCCCATTATTTTCGTATTTTAGTTTACTCCTTCTACATATCTATCCATCTATCTTTATTCCATGGTCAGTAACATGTACTCTCTTAATCCGACGTGCATTTTGTCATAATACGTGTACGTACACTGATACAGAATGCTAGAATAATTTCGGGCCATATTATAAGAGTCACCATTCCAATTTTTACTAGGAATTAACCTATATTTGGATTGAAGGAACGGGGAGGGAGAGAGGGAGGGACATTTTCCAGCCCCACCATTACTCCTTGATTGCACTGTTGTACTTAACGTACCACTGAAAGTTGATCCAACATTCAGAGAGGATGATGGAAGATCGATGATCATTGTAATACTTCAGAGGCTTCATATTGAGCCTTTTTTCTTTTCTTTTCTTTTTCTTTTTCTCTTTTTGTAAGTGGTGGACTTTATTCAATATAACTGGATATGTACGAGGGGAAGAATATACAGAGTCATAAGACTCATTAACAAGACCCATTGGAGGCCTAGAGCCTTTGCTAAACTGAGAACCGCCTGGTTTAAAAGATACACCAGGCAACGACAAAATTTTACAGTATCTATAATCCTACGTATCAATGAACCATGATTCGACGCCTTTTGTTAAATCCTCACATTTCTCTCGAGCCTGTATGACGCATATGTAGACCGACCAGAGCAGCTTCAATCCAATTATGTCCAGTTTTCGTCCCTTCAGGCTCAGTTATCCATTGGAATTCTAAAGTCCATCCTTGCACATGTTTATCAATATGTACTCTGCTAAGGACACCGAGCCACAAACCTCGAGTGACTCTGCAGCTGAAAAATAAATGGTCCCATAGTCTCTGTCTCATCTCCACAGAATTCGCAGTTGGTAGACACAAAAGTGATCCCCTATTTAAGATGGCATGCAAACCTAATGGCTTTGTCCCTCTGCACCTTTACCTTTTTTGTCTCTGAGGCATTTCCGAACACTTGAAGACGTAAATTTACCAGACTCGTTAGGGGACCAGATCATTACATCTCTAGTGCCAGGTGTTATAGCTGACACTAACCTCTCGATTTCTCTAGCCAGCGGGTCTGTGCTTCTTGGCCATTGCCATTCATGATTCCCGTAGATCTTGCTAACAGTGTCATTAGGCTTTATAGATGGGAAACAGGATAATCCTTTGACACAGAAAGTCAGCAAGAGGACCAACAGGTAGCCAGCAGTGTACTCGCAGTCCTCGCTGACATAGACAGGGAGCTCAGGGTCATTAATCTTATGTGAAGAGCATAATCACACATTTGCGCAAACCAAAGCCAGCGAGTAATAGCAGGGCACCCTTTGCATTGGTATGCAAAGTAGCAGAAGCAATAGCAGCACAGACACACGTTACGATTCCCCCTTTCACTGTCGAATCTCAGCGAGTGCAGCGGGTGGTGGGTGTGCATGCTAGCTCTACACTACAGTCTGCAAGATATCCCGGGTGCATGACCTGTGGACTGGAAGTAGATTTGCAGGCATAGATTGGACCTTCAGTTAACTTGAATGCCCACGTGCTTGGCACTCAAGCTCTATAACACTATCGATCACCGGGCATCATCCAGGATCAATGCCTAATATGGGTGGGGTCGAGAGGGATGTTAAATCCCGACCGGTTATCAACAGATCTGCAGCAAAGGCATGCCTTCACCGAACTCGGGGACATAAAAGACACATGCTGACTAGAGAAATGATGGGCAGCTAGCTACTGCACAGTTCGCACAGACCCCAGTGGCCAATAAGTGCTGGCGGAAGTAATGCCCCTCCATTCCATCTCCAGTCCACATTCAAATCTTCTGCCTTCTTTAAAATACGTGTGTTGATGACTCTGACTACCGGAAAGCGAGGTCCATGTAAGAAGAAGAAGAATTCATTATTTTTTATCAGGTATGTAATATATTATTATTCTTAACGTGTTGCTTGCGTGCATTAAATTATACTATATTCTATTGAAACTATATGTGTTTGATGACTCTGACTACCGGGAAAACGAGATCCATGTAAGAAGAAGAAGAATTCATTATATTTTTTTTATCAGGTAGGTAATATATTATTCTTAACGTGTTGCTTGCGTGCATTAAATTATACTATATTCTATTGAAACTATATGTGTCTTATGACTCCGACTACAGGGAAAATGAGATCCATGTATGAAGAAGAATAATTCATTATTTTTTATCAGGTAGGTAATATATTATTCTTAACGTGATGCTTGCGTGCATTAAATTATATTATATTCTATTGAAGCCGTATGTGTTTGATGACCCTGACTACCGGGATATTATACTATATTCTATTGAAACGTAACTTGACATAATTTTAATAATTAATTTCCCATTTTGTACAATAATAAATTAATAAAATTAGACTAATTTTGAATAATTCAATTTATATTTATTTAATTGTTTGTGTAGTAGCCAGATTTATCATAAATATATGTATATATATATATACGCAAACTCGATTACATATTTTTTAAAATATGAAATTTTACGACATATATTATTTCTTATTTTATTATAAGTTTATATATTATGATGATTTTAATCTTATAATAGAAATGAGGTTAATAATATTATCTTTTCAAAAAAATTAGTTTAATAAGTTTGTTACATTGATGATGGATATGGATATGGATAGGCTAGGCTGTATAAATATTATCTTCGGGACCTACCTCCTCTCCAATTCTCTCTTATCTGAGAGTTGGAACAGAAGAGAGAACCATGAAATTTCGACATCCCTACCACGAGCATCCTTTGCGTATATGCGAGAACTTAGGGGCCGCGACAGGGATTGATGGTGAAGTAGTGGTAGCTTGCCGAGTTTGTGATGGTCTTATCGAGGGCAGCTCGGCAATTGGATGCGAGGATTGTTCTCATTATATGCATTTCTCTTGCTGCAAGTTGAATCATCCCCTTCATGCGCAGCACCCGCTTATACCTAAGGAGGGGCTTTACGGTTGCCAGATCTGCAGCGTCTCGACCATACTCAGTCACGGCTGCTCCGACTCCTGTGATTTCCGCCTGTGCAACTACTGCGTCAGGCTAGTCCCTCCTTGGAAATTCGAACTTGAGGGGCATCCATTCTTCCTCGTCGAGTCCAAGAATATGCCCGGAACCTGCCTCACCTGTGGCGAACACAGCAACACCATGATGTTCAAATGCATGTCGCCTCGCTGTACCGAATGTTTCCACGTCCAGTGTGTCCCTTTCCCTTTGCCTGAATCCATAAAGCATCCAAACCACTGGCATCCCCTCACCTATACAGAATCTTTCGTCGACCCCAATATCATAGGATGCTACTGTGATGCCTGTGAAGAAGAGAGAGATCCAAAGATACCTGTATATCTCTGCGAGGACTGTAACTTCACATCGGATGTGACTTGTGCGTTGACTCAGGTAAACGCACTGTCCATGGTCATTCTGTCCATGTTTATTGATCCTCAATTCTGTGATGTCTACACTTATTAGCGGCTTTATTCTGCATCAGCTACCCAATTAGCAGCACTCTTTTGAAAAATGAGCTCCCATCTCTGTAATATTGCCTGCCCTTAACTTGGTTTGGCTGGAACAGAGAAGCCAGCCGTATTCTCAGAAAACTATATCTTCACAATTACATCAATTACAGATGCATCTTCTTGCTGTTGTTGTCCCTGTTATAGATGCGTCTCTTCTTCATCTTGGCTCAGGTATCACCCCCACTTATTGCTGAATGGGAGGCCAGGACATATCAAAGTGGACAGGCAAATCGACAGGGAGACCCTCGCCATGTTCACGAAATAAAGCAAAAGATTGCGAGACTACGTCGAGATGAGGAACGTCTGACGTGGTGTCTGGAAAGAATAGTCCAAGAATTGAACAAGGCTGAGGGAAGGCATGCTAAATATGTTGCATCAAGAGTGCAAAGTGGAAAGTGATGAAGTATCTTGCATTCTTAGATAGATGCACTCTTTTGTTTACTCCGAAACCATTCCCACTCATTCTTGTCATTACCGATTAGAGATTAGCATTGAATTTAAGTTTCTATGGTATTGTTTTTGTGAGATTATACTTGCTATTGTGTGGAAAAATGCCAGCAAGCTGATGGCCGAGCCAATGAAACAGAATTTCAGCAAAGAGTACTGCATTTTACCTTGTGAGAAAGTTAAATGCAATTGTGACACCTAGTTGGTTTAAAATCCTGAAATTATGCCACCCAGTGTTCTACCTTCATGTATTGCTATAATTGCCAAGGAAAGCAAATTAAGCTGGATAGCTTCCTTCAAAGATACAACAGCTAATTTTGACTGGCAAAGCTACACTCCTTGCAGTAATAAACTGGGATTTTGGGGTTTCTTGCTCCGTTTGGTTTCGCAGTTAAAATCACAAAAATTTTAACTTTTAACTTTAATTCAACATACTACACAACAAAAATACACATTTGCCAAGTTAAAAATTTTAACTTTAACTTTAACTCAATACACTACACAATCATTTATCATTTTCCACAATCAAAATCAAAATTACTTTAACTCTGAAACCAAACGCACCACAATGATGTCTCACAGCATAACCCTCCTGTCAACGACCTGGTGTAGAAGAGATCGCGATAACAATGGTTTATTCATTGTGCCTGAAATTTTAATGTTAAAGTCAGTGCTGCACAGAATCGCCCAAATGAGCATGTTTAACTTGTAATATAAATTTCTTGATTCCTCGTGTGTGAGATTACTTGCTGATGTATTATCCAGAAGCCTGAGCGATGGAGCCCAGTAAATCAGAGAATATGCAGTGTGAAACTCCATTAGAAACTTGAGGTTGATCTGGCAGCATCAAAAATCTGGATTTAGATTTCATTCAGCCTTGTGAGAAAGGTATGAAGGAGAGGGAAGCATATACAATCTTGACAAATATTTCAACTGACAACTCGCAATTAATTGACATGAGGCATCCTCAAGCCTCGATAGAGCACATCTAACTGCCTCACAGCCGTTTCTTTGAAGGCTGGGCACGACCAAGAACTCTTGCCCATAACAATGGTTTTCTAATGGTTACCTTTTCAGGAGGCATTCAAAGTAGAAACTCCATTTGATTTCTTCTTCCTCCTCCTCTCATTTGACCTCTGCCGATGGTTTCTAAACGTCACTGTAGTTCCTTTCCTGAGACTGACCTGATTCTCTCTCTTGGCTACATGCCATTTCCTTTTACTCCTACTCCCTCGTGAAGGTTTCTTCAAGAGTTTCTTCAGTTTTGGATCATCTGAAAAACCTTTGGATATCATCTCAGAGTAAATCTCATTAGCTTTAATCAAATACCCAGATGTTGCGAGACCGCACACTACAATTCTGTAGTGCTCCGCGCTCGGCTCCATCTCATACTCCCTCATCTCGACCCAAACTTTCAATGCATTCTCAGCCTGATTCAGTTTAAGAAACTTCTCGAAAATCAAGAGGAATGTATCTCCATTCGGACCTAACCCGGCTTTCCTCATGAGATCCAAAACTTCCAATGTCCCCTCAAACGCCATGCATTCAAGAAATGCATGATAAGTCTCGACAGTTGGCTCGATTTTCTCTTCTAACATGGAGGATAACAACCCTCTTGCCTCTGTCAGCTTGCCCGTTTTGCACAGAGGACGGATCATGGAGTCGTAAGTGGTGTGATTGGGCTTCAAACCCAGCTCCTTGATTTTCCCCAAGATTTTCAATGCTTCAGGAAGGCAACTCTCCTGAGTCAATACATAGATCAGAGAGTTGTAAACATCGAGCCCCGGTGTCCAGCCACGTTTCTTCATCTCATCGTACAGTCTCAGCGAGTCAAAGAGATTCCTGAACTTCGAGAAACAGGAGATCATGTGGGTATAAGATGCTGCATTCGGTAGAATACAGCATTTTGACATCTCTTTCCAAACTCTCTTGGCTTCGGCTATGTCAACATTTATGCTGCACCATCCATTGAGGATGATATTGAAGCCCTCTGTCTCTAATGGGAATAGCTTTTTATTGAGAAGCATGAATTCTTCAGCTTCCTCGATGTTTCCATGCTCGCAGAGTGCTTTCAGGAGGGCGTGAAATGCTTCTTCATCCGGGACGATTCTGAACTTCTCCATGAGTTGGAACGTCCAGATTGCCTTGGATGGATTATTTGCAGCAGCATACCTGATGAACATTCGACCGGAAAGACGTCACTTCAATATCTCGAGCAATCCAAGCTAAACTATTTCTCAAATTGGATTGATCACCACACATATCTATAAATCAGCTATCATTTTTTGTTCCTTAAACGAGCTAAATTCTTACCGGTCAATCATTACCAGCATAGCCCGTCTTGTGTCCATCTTCATCCGATGAAAATCTCGAATCAAACACCAAGCAATGCTGAACTTCTGATGACAGCCTAATACGTTTATCATCAAGCAGCAAACTTTTTCGTTGACGCAGCCCCGCTTCTGGCCCCACTTGAATGCCAGCAGAGCGGGCCTCCACTCTTCCTTGAGTTTCTCGATCAACGAGCAGACCAATTCCAAAGCGGGGTCAATCCCCGAACTTTCCAGGGACTCCATAGCCTCTGGTTCCAAAAGGGGGAGGCTAGCTGCTGCCCTGAGCAGATGGACGAGCTTCTGCTCTCGGGACTCAACTGGGTCCCCATGATAAATGTGAGAGCAGAAGGATTTGAGGGGAGAGAAGTGGGGGTGCCAGTGCTCGAGAAGTGCTCGATGAAATGTGCGAGCAAAGGCACGCGATGGGCTATCGGAGTAGAAATGAGGAGAAATGTGGGGTTTGAGTTTGACTGAGGAAAGGAAAGGGAAAAGCTGAGCAAGAAGTGATGATCTTCTCATCTTCCTTGCAAGAGCTTGCATCTGCATTTCGTTTCATTGCCCACTGCCTCCTCTCCTCTCCTCTCCTCTCCTGGTCGTTATCTAGTCCTGTCCTCCTTTTCTTTTTCTTTTTTTTTTTCCCTATTCCAGGGTGTCCAGCTTCGCCCCCGAGTAATCCCGGGCACTGTGAACCCCTGCTCCGGTGGTACCAAGGGGAGTCGAATCCGGATTGGATACAAATTTAGGCGTACTTTAACCACCGGACCAAATCACCCTAGATTGCTGCCCAGTTGCAGCAGAGCGGTTTGGTTTGGTTCGGTTTGGTTCTGTTCGGTTCGGTTCGGTGGTTTCTGTTTCTGTTGCACATCCTATCCGGATCTTTCAAGGAGTAATTGACCCGGTTCTTGAGTTTATAATAAGCGATACACAAGGGAGGAGAAAAGAAGCTCCGACTCGCTCCTGCAGAAACCACTAACCAGCACAAGCGGGCAGAGAGAGAACGAAGAAGAAGAAGAAACCTAGAGAGCTAAAGAGGGATTGAAACAGAGAGAGAGCGCGGGCGGGGGGAATGGCGAGCGAAACAAAGAGCAATGGAAGATCATCAGGTGGGTTCAGGGCTAGAATGGAGCATTATCTGTACAGTGGTGACAAGAAACACGTCTTTGCCGGGATTGCCATCATCACCGTCTTCTTCGGTGCACCCTGGTTCCTCATGAGCAGAGGTGCGGCTGCTCTCACTTTCCTCCGCCCTTCCTCCAAATCTCGTTTCTTTCCCGCTTTCCTCTCTGTTTGTCAGCTGAATGAAAGGGAAATTTCCCAGCTGACAAAAATTGGGTCTTTTTCGTTCTTTGGGATTTTGTATTTCGATGGTGCTGATGATTCTTGAGGCTAGCAGATTTTCTTTCTGGGTGTAACGACAGGGTTCTTGGAAGATTTACATATCGATACTTGAATTATAGGACTTTTAATCATGACGCTGATTCTCTGAGCATATTGGAAGATTTACGTATAACTGAATTATCTGCGACTCTGTACTGTTAAGTATCTGGTGATCGCAGGGTTGAAATTACATTTTCTGAGCACCTTGGAGTTTTTATTGTTGAGGACATGTCATTGAGTGAGAATTGAGTTGTCGTGTGCGTAACAGCTTCTGCTACTAGTTTTGACCAAACGTGCGGAACAATAGACAGAAAGAATTACATTAACGTCTCCTTCTCCATAGTGGTTTAGTGGTAAACTACCTATATTGTCTTATAATGTTGCCAGTACAGTACCTCTTGACTCGTGCCCCTTTGGTTTGGGGTGCAGCATTTATAGGTTGCCTGTAGATCAAAATTCCTTACATCAAAAGGTACTCATACATCTTATCATTTCTCTTGGTGGTGAGCAATGGAATTGTTCTATTCTATCTAGGCTGTGAGATTTTTAGTATTAACAGTCCAAATTTAGGCCTCCAGAGATGATGATAAATTTAAGAAAAACGGAAACCCTCCTAATACTCACTTGAAATAAATTTCTCTTGGTTGAATACACACCCCTTGCCATAGCCAGTGTGAGGAGGATATTAGGCTTAAATTTTGAGAGCCATATTTCTTGTGCTTGTTATCTCTGAGAGGTTGCATAAGTTTTCGGCACATGTATACTCCTCCATCTGTTTTCTACATTGAAATTGGAACAGTCTTTGGTTACATGCTTGAGGGTTGAGGCAGCACTTTAGTGTTTGCTTTTGATCCACATTTTGTTCATAAGAGAGTTTGAAAGCTTACATGGTTCTAGAACATGCTGTCTATTTTGCCGCTTCCGCTGTTGCTGAGAAGAGTGGTGACACTGTTGAACAGTTGGTTTGCTCTCTGCACAAAATTAGCTCTAACTGGATTGCTGTGGTAACTCAGGTTCGAAGCACCAATCTCATCAAGATTACATGGAGAAAGCTGATAAAGCACGAAGAGAGAGGCTTTCTTCAAAATGATAAGGCTCCGAAAGACATTCTTAGAAAACCAGTTTTGACATATATTTGATGGCAGAGAGTTTCTTTTCCCCTGAAATAATTTCAGCTGTACCCTTAGGTCCATATTACCGATTGGGGGACTTCATGTCTTGTACTGTTCTGTCAAATGGTTTGATTAAGATTGTGTGTTTCTAGTTCTGTTGCATTGCGGCCAATTTTGATGGAGAGCCGAGAAAATCTTGCATTGTAGGTTGCGAAAATTTTACAGAATCATCATGTCTTTATCAGCTAGATAATTATCCTGTGGTGGAGGCAGCTCATTTCCATAGCAAATGCAGTTACGTACTTAAACCTCCACTTTTGTGCATGAATCTACAAGGATGCAAAAACACGAAAAGGAAAATGATAACATTCTTCTTTTTCTTTTTTCTTTTTTCTTTTTTTCCTTGATAAGCTAACATTCTTGCTAAATGCATGCTAGAACTCTATCGAAACAACAGTTTATACCTCCATATGGATATATATAGTTTTGGATGTCTTTATACCTCTAACTTAAACCTCCATAACCTTGAACTTTATTAAGAGGGCCCCTTAATAGTTCATCGAAGTAACATGATGTAATGCTCTTCTCGTTCAGTATATACACAAAAGGACTGGAGAATAAATACATTTCTCATTTCTGGGAGTTATTAGTATATTTACGTGGAGAATATGACTTGCATACAGCAGAGAAATGGAATTGCAAAGAATGGTCTACTGAACTAAGTCACCAGCTGAAGTGTTCCCCATCTCTGGTTCGACCTACAATCCTGACTTAGCTATCAAGAATGAAGGCAATGCAAATCACAAAATCTTCTGTATCAACGAGAATATCTACAGGGGCATAAGTCTTCGGTACTTGAAGAACAAGACGAACGCGCAAAATATAGCAAGGCCGGTCACTCCAGTAATTATAAGCACCCACTTAAAGGCCCCTTCATCATCAAATAATGGGATCGAGAAATTCATTCCAAAGATTCCCGCGACGACTCCGAAAATTGCAACCACGAAAGTAGCAGTCGTCAATAGCAGCTCGAATTGGATAAGCTGGTTTCGAACATTATCCTGCAGAAATTTCAGTGTGAGAAATATGCCAATCAAAACTCAACTCACTAGAAGAAAAAAAGAACGATGATGAGAAGCTTTCCCCATGACCGGAAATCCTGAAAATGGTTTTTTAAGTATGGCAAGCGAGAACGGAAATAGAGTAATACCAACTGAATGTTGATGAAATCTTCTGTGTCATCAATGTACTCCTTCAACTGAGACAAGGAACAAAACAAAAAAGTCAGTATGAATTTTTTCTTCTCGACAAACTAAAAACGAAGGAGATTGACCAGAGACACATGAAGAGTTGTGCATACCGAAGTCAGCTTGTTAAGAGTGCTATCTATGACCACAAAGTAAGCTTCCAGCAACATCTCCAGCTCTTCAATGCTCTCCGTGGCACTTTCTGAGCTTCTCATGCTCTCGTGTCGGCTCCTTGCAATGCTCAGGCTCTTTTCAAGCTTCCTACTCTCAGGGGGAGAAGAAACTGGAGAAACCGGTGCCGAGATCGATAAGGCACCATCATTCGATCTAAATCCCGTCACCGACTGATCGCCGTAAAATAAAGATTCCATCCTTCGCTTCTTTTCAGTGAGATACATCTCTGCCATGTCCCCATCATCGTCCATGAGCTGCTCTATCTCATCCCTGACCTATAAATTAGAGCTTGAAGAAGAGATTAAGAACGAAAGAAGGGAAAAGGGGGGTTGGGGGGGGGGGGGGGGGGGGGGGGGAGCCATAAAAAAGGAATCTATGCCAAATATGACATCTATTCAATTAGTACCTTCTGCACTCTCCGGGTCAATGCAACAAGTCGGCTTTTCAATCTACGGACTCGCTCCAGATTCAGAGTACTGATCTTTGATGTGAGCTCATCCAGTAGAGGATAAGCTTCAATTTCAAGTTCCGCTGCCTTTAGAGAAAAGAAGAAATAGGTAGTCAGATGTTAGCTCAAAATTGATTCAGGCATCAAAGACAATCGTATAGATAATAAATCCTTGACTTGGCAAAAAATTTACAATCACTAAGAAGAAAGCATTGGATATGATCCGCTTCCGTGAAAATTGTTCTTTGCTTCTACAAACCTGGGAATCAAGAAAAGTGCAGGCAGCTTCTAGTGCAACTTCTAACGCCCGAAACTCAAATGGCAAATAATCAGGGGATGTACTTCCAAAAACATTATCAAAGCTTCTACTTCCTCTCCTCCGGTTCAAATCAGCATGCTCGGACTTCCACATCTCTCCAACACCAGCTGCGGCCAATCGACGCTGAAGCTCCACAACATATTGCAAGACATAGCTATCGAGGGAATTCAATAGAAGGACCTCATCTGCTGTTATTATGCACCTTATCTGCTCCAAGTTGACGACAATAGCCTTCTCTCTGCCAAGAATGGTGGATGGGTACACAAAGAGAGGATCGAGCAAGCGCAAGTCTCGAGCCGGAAGATCACAGCGGCGCATCATCGTGAACTTGTCCACCTCAATCACCTCGGAGTTACCAGATGTGTCCACTCGGATCCAAGATCGAAGGCCCTGGCCCCGCTTCTTCAGGCCCAGCACATCCACTCCTTGAAAAGAAGGTGGCCGGCCTCGAGTAGATGACTCCCTAAGATTAAGGGCTGATGCAGGTTTTGGGGGCAGGAGACGCTCCTTCAGATCTGCCATTGGCCAGCGTTGGTCCTGCAAGCCTGCAAGATATGCCACAGGTCAAGAGTGTATATATGTCAATACAAGCCACTATGGATAGTGTGATTAAAGAAAGTAATCAGGGAACCACTGAGCAAATAAAGATTGACAAAAACAGGAATTGGCTACATTACATTACCGAAGAACATCTATTTTACCCAGCATGGACAGATTCCAGAAAATTAATGGCTCCAAATTCACTCCTCAAATTGACGCTAATGAAAGTACAACAATTGTTGCAAGTTCCTCGGTAGCATTTCTGTGCAATTTCATTCAGATGGAATTTCACCCCAAGGGAGGATTGGCTAATTAAAAAGGAAATTCAGATGCACAAACAAGAATGCAGTACTTCATCACCATGCGAAGGGAGAAGTTCACCCCAAAAATGTTCCTGGTCACTAGTCTGTCGTGAAGCATAATCTGCAGTGGCTACTACTACATTATAATACAAAAAACGGAAAGAGTCTTCCATGTTCATCCAATCAAAAGCTTAACCCAGCATAGCAATTCATGATGCAGCTAGCTCCAGCCAATTCGTATTTACTTTTAAAGATTGAAATGGATAGAGTGATGCGAGAATAGAGAAGCTTTCGAAGCGAGAAGTTCGATTAGACATGAGTAGTAAATATGGTGCACGAAATTTCATTGAGCTAAAAGAGTAAAAGCAATATATACACGCAGAGGCAGGCAGCAGAAAAACCTTAACCTACCCCCGGCAAAGAGAAGAAATCGCTATCGCCGCCAGGGAAGGAAGCTGAAGCGGAGCCGTCGACGATGATGTTCGAACGAATCGATCGGCGTAGAAAGGAGGACCCAAACGGCAGAAGATTCAATCTTTAGGTGGTGAGGAACAGGACCCAGAATTTGAATGCCGAGATTGATCGGACTCGGGAGGGATAGAGATAGTGTCAGAGCCCCAGAGACAAAATGCACGTACGGCGGTCGGGTTGTAGCGAAAGGCGAATTTCCAAGACAGACAGGGCAATCCTCTCGATTCTTCGCCGTTGGATCTGAAGGGGGGAGCGGCAATCCAACGCGGTTGGTTTCTCGCGAAGGATGCGGCACATTCAAGTACATATTATATTATTATTAATTAATTAATAATTAATACCAGAAAGGAGCATAGCATTCGCATTAGCATGCGGGGGGACGACTGGGACTTCGAATTCGCTCCTTTTCCTTTCCCCCGTATATACCTTACTTACTTCACAAAGATGTGATTTGATTCTGTTAATCAGTTTAATTGACTATTAAATAATCACATTGTATATTATAATAATATGCTATGTATATATTAAAGTAATTTTTTTATATAATAATAAATGAATATGAATATATGATTTGCCTCAATGAATTATTACTTTTATTATTTTTATTTTATGAAGGGTAATTCAGATTGCCTCAATGACTTACCAATCTATGGAGTTATAACATTTTAATTTAATAGTGATGATTGATGTTTTCTTCTCCCGCAAATGGTCAAGAATGAACTCGCGAGGAAATCTTGGAAAAGGGCAATGATGATGGTTGGTCTTAAGAACTATTTAACAATTCCTAGGATATGCATACTTTATCAGGGCAATCTATATTCTATAATACTTAATATAACAATTGATTCGTGTACAAAATTTCGAATATTTTCTATATCAAATAAATATAAAGTCTTTGTAATAGAAATAGTTGCTCTAAAATTTTTAAAAAGATGTTACATGTAAGTTTTCCTCCTACTAAAATCACAGCAATTTAAGTGTGCATGTGTGTATACATATACATATATATATATATATATAAGTTTTTCCATTATAATGTAATTATGAAGAAATATATTTTATTTTATTTTGTCTTTCTTTATAGAAAATTTTAAAATATTAACAATTTTCCAGCAATAAATTTATATATAAGGAATTATGTAAATACTAACCGTAATTTTTATTATATAATATATAGTAGGATCTCTAAATATTATTTCATTGTAACATTGATCGGAAGAGACATGTTAGAAAATTTTATTTTATATATCTAATCATTTATTAAAATATTAACTTTAAAATTTGAAGCCGAGAAATTTATATGATAACTAGTTTAATTATGCATAATGAATATACCTCTTTTTTTTTTGCCAAAAGAACAAAAATATTTCATTGTTTGAACTTTGATCGACTATATATTTAAATTACTTGATAAAAGAACTAAAACTAATTTACCCATAATTGTGTTTTTTGTACTTTAATTTATGATATTGAATTACGCTTATAATATAATATTTATTTTTTTACCAAAGCAACTAAAATACGAATTTACCAGAAAATAACCCTTCAATTAATATAATTGTCTTTCAAAAATATTTTTGTACAAATTTCAATAGATAAATATATCATACAAGTAATAGACCAGTCGTTTATGTTCCTAAAGATCTCAATATCCTTAGCGTTTTTAGGATGGAACACTGTTGCTCCTGATTTATCAAATTTTTTAATAAACGCTACTAACTCCTATACATGCTAAAAGTTAAGTTGTTCATATTTATCCGAGTCGCATAAAAATTAACGATTTGTGTATACATACATACATACATACATATATATATATATATATGTATTAAAAAAGATAAGACAACACTCGTAAATAACATGGGATCCACTTCATAATGCAAGGATCATAATCACCATCCCAACTATTAATATTAACACATACATCCATATATATATACATACACATTTGAACAAAGACTTTAATCCCCCCAACGTCCTCAATCTATATACAAGAAATCAACCACTTTTGGTCGAATGAGGATTAGGAACTGTGGGTCGGTCCGGAAATACTACGTACATATACATTAAAAATTAATAAAGTTATTCCCTTTCTAAAATATATAAGGGAAGGGGAATTCATATTCATATGTAAGGATTAATGTGAGACGAGTAGTCGCGGATCCCCGCTCCTTCCCAGCCCATCCACTCCTCCCACACGTCCCAATCGGGATCGTTCATTCCCCAGCATGGCTCATCGATCCCTCGATCATAATATGATCCGCTCATCCGTGGAGAAGATGTGTCATCTGGTTCTCCCCTCAAGTTACTCATCACAATCTGCACCAAAGTCCATCAGAAAGGAACAATATTATTACAAGAAGAAGATACCGATAAATAGAAGAAGATACTGATAAATAAAATACAGAGACATCGCATATTTATATTTATATCAAGCGGTAGTTCTCATGGACCTTTCGGAAGAAGAAGTCGCAAACAGAGAAAATGATAAAAATAAAAATAAAGGAGTGCTTTCCACATCAATCAATGGTTATCTTATGATCAAAACTTTCTTTATTAGCAGACCAAATTTGATCTTATCCCCAACAAAAACCTCTATTATTGAATGAGATGGGGAATCCTGATCCACTTTTTCACTCAGTAAATGATGATCCCTCATCGGATCTCAAAATGAAAGCCTCACTCACTGCAATTCAATGATTCAGCTAGGCGGTCATCACGACGATAGATTAAAGGTGTTAAAGGTGTTTGTTTGTACACAAGAGATATGGATTCTTCAATACGCCGATACATAAAACTGATAAAAGAACCAAACCCAGCACCAGCAAGCGAATACCAAGAAAAGAAATGCTTTTTTTCTTTTTTCTTTTTTCTGACAAAATGAATGAAAGGGGGGAATAGTTTGAATGAATGAATGAAAAATCCGCTTACATCGTATGCTTCATTGATCAGATGAAATTGAGTCCCACAATTGCTTCCTCTGCACACATCTGGATGGTACTGAAAAGCAGAAACATAAAAAAGAAACCCAAATTTATCAGCAGAAGAACACTTACAGTATTCAACCCCCTCCCCAGAAGGGGAGAAAAAAAGGAAAAACACAAAGCAGAGCAATTAATCCCAATTGAATCGACACACACACACACACAGATATATATATATATATCTAAGCAATAAAAAGGCAACCACCACAACCCATTTCCTAGCTTAATTATTAATCTCAAAATCTATTAGGACCAGATTATCTTCCTAAATGAAGATTTCATTACAGAAGCACTTAAGCTAAAAGCGGCAGCAGGGACATAAAAATAATGGTGGGAGGGAGGAGAGGAGGTGGGGGAAAAGGCAAAAACCAACCAACCTGGAGGGCGAGTTGCCTGAAGGCCTTCCTGACCTCAGACTCGGAAGCGCCGGGCTGGATCCTCAGCGTCTTGTAAGGATCCATGACCGACGGAGAGTATAGAGAACAGGAGACCTTGACCCTGCTGCTGTTCCTCTCACCGCTACCGGACTTCTTCTTCTTCCTCATGCTCCTCTCCCTGAGCTGAACCCACGAAGACCCGTTCTTCCCAATCACCCCACAAGCACTCGCCATCGTCTCCTCTGTCTCCCCAGAGAAATAAAAACGACGAATCCCACAAAGAAAGATCAAAACTTTGAAGCACCCACAAACCGAAAAGTCGGCGTTTTTCTTCTCCTTCTCCTTTTTTTTTTTTTTTGGGATCCAAAAAGGGGGCTCTTTTACGGGTATTAGATTGGATTGGATAGATGGGCAAGGAAAAGATTAAGGACACCCTTCTTCTTCTTCTTCTCCTCCTCCTCTCCGCTGGGTATTTGGGATTTTCGTTGGTTAATTATTTGCCGTTTGATTTGCTGTCTGCCTGTGATTTTCGGTGGTAGATGGAGAGATTGTTTGTTGAGATGAGAATAGCCGCGGAGCGGAGGTGAGGAGTGGCTTGCTTCTCCTTCACTATTTATAAAAAGCACACAAAGAGGGGAAAGGAAGGAGATTTGATCGAATGAGAGAGAGAGAGAGAGAGAGAGAGAGAGAGAGAGAAGAGAGTCAGTCCTTATCTGATTCTGAATAATAAATGAAATTGAAACAGGGTTGTACATGTGTGAATGTCTGACGTGGTAAAGTGCTATTTTTAACGACCAGTTCCTTCTTCCTTATCCGCCCTCTGGTTTCTTTTGGTTTTGGGTCAAAAAAGTCAGAATTGAGGACTCTTCTTCTGCCGATTACTTGGGGCGAGCATATATTTGTAGCGTATCCTTCCCACCTTACCCTTTTATTCTCTTCTTATTCTTAATTCTCTTGTAAAATGAATCTGATATATGAAGGTAAAAATAATTCCGTCTTGTCGATTTAATCAGGATGCGACTTTCTCATTCATTTTCATTTTCCGTGACATCTTCGTTCATCACATTCTGAAATATCCTTGACAGGTTTGTAGTTTCGATCCGTATATAAATGCTCAACCGACTGTGTTCAACTGACTATGATATTCAGCAAAAAAAAAACTGACTATGAGATTGTCATAGCAAGCCAATACTAGCTAACGAGCGAGGTAAATCCAGTCTAAGCTAATCTTTTTTTTACCGCGTATTTTAATCTAATCTAATCTAATTAACCGGACTAATTTGGGTGTGCTTTTTCTGTCTAGGACTATATATATATAGTGGCTAGGCTATCCATTCAAAACCTGT
Source organism: Punica granatum (assembly GCF_007655135.1). Classification (NCBI taxonomy): domain Eukaryota; kingdom Viridiplantae; phylum Streptophyta; class Magnoliopsida; order Myrtales; family Lythraceae; genus Punica; species Punica granatum. The sequence goes on along the minus strand of NC_045127.1, from coordinate 514,983 downwards.
AAGACATTGCCACCACTAATTTAGCCTTTTCCCATGGCAAATGAATTGGCCCACTACAATTATTAAACCAATCTCTTCTCATGTCCTTGTCAATATATGATTGAAAAAATAAAACCCCCCCTGGTTTCACTTTTCGTATAAACTTATATATTAAATAAATAAATTTAATAAAAATACGGCCGATCCTTCTAGTTATAAATAATTTGAAACCCAACGTTGTATCAATATTCCGTTTTTGTATCTTTTAACCCAAATATATATGCATATAACATGGTTCTTGTATTCGCGTGAATTTGTCTTTCATGCCAAGCTGAGCCAAGGTTCTTTCTCACCGTTTGGTCAAGCTCAACGCTTTCAGACTTCCCACATAAAATATTTTCATCGCCCTAATATTTTATATATATATATATATATTATATATATTTAATTTAATGAGCATTAATTAGATGCTCGCGCACTAATCAGCCTATAGATCGGTCAATAATTTAATTATAAGTTCTTAAGTGCACATCAACGTTTACATGCATGTCCCTCTTATCGTGATTAATTAATTCAAGAAAAAAGGAGTCCCAAGAATACGATATGATATTGGACAAGAATAAGATACCTACCTTCAATATATACTCGCCTTTAGAAGTTTGTGAATACATATACAACCGATGCAATTACCACCAAAAGTAGTCCAATCACAAAAAAAGCTAAATGGTATCTGTATCGAGCATATATAATATAATATATATATATATATATAGATATAGATATGCTAATGATTTTATTGGTCATATATTAATTATATGCAAGGCATGGCTTGATATGTACGAAGATTAGGTAGTGCGCGAAATATTGGAAATTCCTGTCATGGAAATGAAGTTGCAAATGGGGAACCGTCTGTGAAGTGAACGACAATTGAAAAGTCAAAAACTGGGACAGCATACAGGAGGAGGACTTCTTGAAATGAAATGACGTGCTTCTTACGTGGCCAATAATTCTTATCGGGCGACTGCGATCACACGCTCACCCACTGACACCGACAGACAAAAAAAAAAAAAACATATCGAAAAACAAATAATAATAATGAGTAGGAAAAGACGATTTATACTGCAACCTAAGAATAATTTATAGGACGGGAGATGAATTTATTAGCAATCCTTCTTTCTCGAATGTACATCGAGGGTGGTTTTCTTTTTGTGTTGAGATAGCTACAGCCCTCCTCTTCTGAAAAACTCGGCTATTCCTCTCTCTCCAAACCTAACACGATCATAACAAATGGAGCACAACAGAATCAAGCTTTTTTCCTCTAAAGAGGCTCACCCAAGCAAGCTTCCAATGCCAGTCCTGCACATCCTTCCAGATTCCCATTCTACTCAACAAACTCTTTCATAAAGTCTTTGTATGTATTAACAAAAAAAAAAAAAAAAAGAAATATGCTATCTAGTCTCTAATTCAAGCCCGCAAAATTCACAGTCAGGAGCAACATCAGGTAAATCCCAAGCAACCAATGTATCTTTAGTATATAGCATATCGCGCAATGCTAAATCTACCGGAATATTGTGCTTCAGACACAATGGCATGTCTGTAAATCTCCCAACAAAAATGGGGCAATATATATTCACGAGGGATTCGGCATCCTCCGATTAGGGGGAAAAAGTATTTTTCCGAGCTGAAAACGTCGCGTTTTGATGAGAGCGTGCAGAGGAGTGGATAAGGAGGAGGAGGAGGAGGAGGAGGAGGACGAGGAGGACCCTTGACTCCTTCCACGTGGCGGCCATGCAATGGCTGCAAGATATGTAAAAATTTGGAAGAGCTCCTCCAGTCCCGTGATCCTGAAAGGAGACGCTCTTATATCTAAGTATTGATTGATTGATATATATATATATATATATGTTACAAGCTAATGAGAATTTGATTTATACCTATTAATTTTTAGAATCTCGACAGGAAAAACTAATCATTATTGACATGAATAAAATAATTTGTGTCATAATCCGAAAAGTGGAAGAGAGAAATCGAAAGCATTTGTCATTAAAATTTTCCCTTTTTGGTGAAATAAACGGGACTAAAGACTATAAAATAAAATGGAGAGCTATAAATAAAGGCACGTGCCGTAATAAACACCCTGCCCGGGCTGTTCGAAACCGTGAGAAGGATATGCATGATTAGTTTGAAAGGACCGAAATAGCCCATCTCGGTCTCGCCACGCCACCAATAGATCCACTTTTTAACCTTTTCTTTGTTCTTCTCTCTTTGGCTTCGATGTATCCTTTTCGTTTGTTGCCGACCTGAACCAAGAACCCCCTCTATTGAGCTGACACGTATTTTCATATGTTGTTTCCTTTCACTCGTAAAATAATTTGCTGTGCGGCGAGTGAGTAAGATTTCGCTTGGGAATTAAGGAATTCCAAGTTGGACATAAGTTAAAGGGAGTACTTGCTTTTCTTTATAAGCTATTATAATTTTTTCGGTGTGAATCTTGATATTCGAAAACTCAATCGGACCCCGATTAATACAATCGAGCATGATCGACTCACTAAAGGGTAAAACTCTTTCGGCATGAATTTTATGCGTTCACAAGAATTCGAACTCGAGACCTTATTTAAGGGGAACATCAGTTGAACCGCTTGAACCAACCCAAGTTAATATAAGTTATTACAATTTTCATTTCATTATATTACGCCATATAAGCGTCTCTTGGAATTAGAAAAAAAAAAAAATTCTGGCGCGACTATAATCAGTAGGCAAATCTTGGGCAAAAGAAGAAAAAAAAAATCATTAGCCAAATCAAATGTGAATAAAAAGAGCTAATCATCAAATCAACAAAAAAAAAAAGACTCAATTTTATCTCCCTAATTAGCCTTAGAAATTGAGTTCTTCTCTTCTATCTAATATACATGTAAATATTAATCAGCAAATCAAAATTTCATTCCCTCCCTCCACAGAGAAGCGCCCGATATTTCCTTCCCTATTTTGAAATTAATTGAGTGGTTGCCAAAATAAGGCACAATTTCCATATTCAAAATATAATGGGCACGCAATTGAATACATAGAAAACGTTTTTCACGATATTTAAGAGCCAGTCAACACAGTAACGGAATTTCACATACACTACCAACCGACCCACCATCCTCCCCGATTCAGCTCGAATTTATGGGCTTGTGAAGTTCGCTAATCTAGAATGGGCTATCATATCTATCAATTATCGACTGCGATCCACCCTAGCCAAAAAGGGAAAATAAATAAAAAGGTTGATAAAAAACTATCGGGAAAATAAATAAATAAATAAATAGATAAATAGATAAAGAACTATCTCAATCTACTTGGCAAAACAATGAAGACAATAAAGGCAACTTGCCAGGGTCTATATTTTGGAATTTTTGGTCTAGTTTCCCATAATTTGGAGAGGAAAAGAAAATCCATTAATGCATGCAATGCCGATGTACAACACTACACTATAAACTATAAATCTTTGAGAAGAAAAAGGAGTAAACCATAAATCTGCATTATTATATTGTAGCTTTACCATTATAATGAAGATTATTATGCATATATATATAAAGTAAAAAATAATTCACCCAGACAAAAAAAAAGTAAAAAAAAAAACGAATAAAGAAAAGAAAAGGAAAGCGCATCAAATTCATGATATTCACAATTAAGGGGAAAAAAAGGAAAAGACATTATATACCTCTTCAATCTTGTCTATGGCGCGATTGTTTTCTTAAATTTATCCAATCTCATTTTGATTTTTATGAGAATTTTGTTAGATTTAGAGAAATTATGATTTATTTTTGTCTTTATCTAATAGTTATAACTAATTAAATAAATAAGGTGAATAGTTTTCTTATGGAAAGAAAGTGATTGAATTTTTAAGAATTTTATTTCTTTTTTATTTTTGTTCCGTAAAATTGGAGAACAGATAAGAGTAGGGTTTTACGAGAATATCAAATCATTATAGAAAAAATAAAAGCGATTACAACGTGGGACTTATATATGAGATTTCTAAATTAATTTCTTCATTGGTCTTCGTGACATTCCCTGTAACTTTTCCAATAAATTATTAAGATATTGCATCAATATTTTTTTTCCCCTTCTTTTTGTCCTTTTTTTCAGCATTAATGTACCACTGTGGATGACTTTATTATCGTATGGTTATGAATATCGAGATATTGAATCTGAAGATATTATTATATGTATGAAGAAGAAATAAGGGCGGAGATAGAGGAAAGGAAGATACGTCGATGTTCTTATCCGATTTCCTTTGCTTTGAAGGAGAAAGTTCAAAGTTTTTTTTTTTTTTGGCTCGACCAAAGGAATATTGGACTCTCAAAGAAGATCCATTCCAAGATTACGTCCATACACGATCTCTTATTCGAGTCTTTAAAGTGAATCATTATTGCCACATAATTACTACATCATTTGGATATACACTCAACAAAAAGAAATACTCAGTATCTCAATTATCGTCTCAATTTTTAAATTTCTTCATGAGTCCACATGCATACCAAAAAAAAAAAAAAAAAGCCTACAGCACCTTTTTCAAAGAGCCAAACGGCTCTTCTGAAAATAAATAAATAAATAAATAAAAATCAGGGGTCCTAGCGCGGGGTCTCAGAGTCTCCCTCGGCTCCATGTCAGCGTTAGAGACGCCCCAGAGACGCTCATATCAATAGTATATTTGCACTACCTTCCATCAATCAATCCCTGTCAACACCCGAATTCCTCTTTACCACCATTGAAATTTGATCACTACAGTCTCAATCTTATAAATAGCTAGGATATATACCGTGCGACACTCATAAGTCCGTTAGATGATAATATCTCTTATCTATTTTAAAGGTTAGATATTTCTGTTCCAGGCCATGGTGATGTATCCTAATCCGAGAGCAATCCTAGACGACTCCTTGAACACATTATCGTATCAGCATACTACAAGGTCAAAACAAAACAGCCATATACCGAGGCTGCTTTCCTTACGTTCTATAGTTGCAACTGATGATTGTGTATCCTATGTATGATAGAGGGCAGTCAGTCAGGACTCTGACCCAGAACAGTAACCCACGAGCAGACACGCACCAACTTGTACATAACCAGAGCAGCTAGCTCCAAATCTGAACTAACGGAGTTGAGCATGATTTCTCATTTACAAATGCATAACAGTTAGATTGCCGGCCTGAACATAAGAGTTTCAAACTCGACCGAGTGAAGATCCAATCGATTGCAAAGATGTCTAAAGTGTCACTTCTGTCTTCTCTGAGCTTTCCACTGGTTGAGATTGTGGGTCTGAAGCTGCAGGCTGCTCTCCGGCAGAAACGCGGGGACCGGAAGGTTTATTCAACTGAACTATGATCATGGTCATGTTGTCACATCCTTCGCCACCAGCAGTCGGTGCCAAGCATCTCTCAAAAACTCTCTCACAGACTGCTGAAAGTTTAGTTTCCTGCAGAAGTAGTTGCCGTTTGACATCATTATGATGAGCCACGCAGACTATATATTATATGATTTTCTTTTTGCATATTTCCAGGAGGGAGTTGAAGAGAAACGTACAGTCTTTAAGTGTCCCGCAACGAAATCCACCAGTTGTTGGCTTGACATGCAGTCCCTGGTGTCAAAGAATATCAGCAGGTCCAAGATGCACGGTTTTAGAATATGGAACCACAAATAGCATCCATTATTATTCCATTATAGGTTTTCTATTTGATTAAAGCATTGTAGTCACTCTCAGTTTTCAAAACCACCTCATCTTTTCAGTAAGCGCAAAGTTCACAGTACAATACCTCCATTTCCTTACAGACCTTACTGGAAAATAAAACATTGTTCCCCAAAATCTCAACAAAATAGAAAATCAATACCCCTAAAGAAATAAAAATAAAATGAAGAATAGATAAAATACCATATGCCATCACATGCTAGAACAAGGAACTCATCATCATCGCAGAGCTCAACCTACTCAAGGGGAAGAAAGACAAGCAATTAGAAAAACAATAAACCAGCGGCAATTCCTCAGGTGACACCAATAAGCGAAGTTAATTTATGTATAAATTGGTATATGCTAATACTGTATCTTTCTAAAATCCAAATCAAAGGAGAAATTGCATACCATGTTCACATCGGGATTTGCAGTTACAATCTGTTTTTCAGCAGGTAACGACTCGTTCTGCTTGAACTCAGCATCTCCTGCAGTAAGCAGATGTCAAAACCAGAACAAGGAATGAAAAAGAGAGAGAGAGAGATTTTTAAAGTACCAATAGCTCTTGCCAGATTTAAGCTTCCATTAACCCGCCCAACTTGAATGAAACCACCAGCTTTCAGAATTCTATCCCGCTCCACCTCAAGTTCAGGCTTGTGATCTTTAGATAAATCAAATGCCTACCAAAAAATAGAAGCATGGGTGAAGCAGCAAATAAATGCTTTAATTAATAGGTCAATTTCAACTTACCCCTATAGCATAAATGCAATTTCTAAAATTCTCCCCCTAGTTTTAAATTACTTCAATTTTATCCCCCGAAGTTAGTGCAATTTTTCGGATATGGAAACTCTTTTACTGTAGAAAATTGACTCCTTGACAGTTGAGCATCTACACCTTGATATGTCATATATATGCTTCTCCTTTTTCTTCCCCTCATTTACTCTTTTCAGTTGGTGCCAGGATTGTACATATAGCATATCCCAGAATAAGTTTGGACATTAATCAGGATTAATTTCAGTTTGTCCCCTACAACTTCAGGCCGATCAAAGTGTTTTTTTTTTGGGGGGGGGGGGGGATAAGTGGAGTTCTTCATTCGCTTCAAATCAATATTTACAAGAGAGTCCACATATCCAAAGTACAATGATCCCGAATTTAAGCTGTATATGAGGTATCAAAATCTGTCTCAGTTAGCTTCAAACACTAGCACTGTCATATATTCAATGGAAGTATATCATTTCACAATCTCATGACATTGAAAGGGAGGTGTAATCAGAAAATTGGCAAAAACTAAAGCACAAGGCTCCGCAGTACTGAAGGAAGTCAGGTCTTTCTTTGCCGATGTTTTCTTCTTTATAAAGATGAAGAAGACGGAAAAAGATCATTTTTTCTTATTGAAATGCCATAATTTAGAGGTTACGGGCCCTTCCAGCTTTAGTGTTGACAAGTACCAAATGCACCATCACTTAAACTCAGATGACTGGCACATAACATAATCTCAATCCAAAACTCTGGGGAACATGGCAGCTAGGTTATCACTGAAACAGAATGCATCTTGCCACAAGGGACAGGCAAATTACTTGTAACTTGGGTGAAGGCCTTCAACAAGTCATGCATCATAAGAAGAGAATTACCTGACCCTTCCTAGATATCACGCACCGAGAATCACCTGCATTAGCTACAATCAGTTGCCTGTTGCGAATTATTGCAACACAAGCTGTGCTGCCACAAGTTGGTCCTTGAAAGTCAGAGTGAGGGCCCTAATTCAACATTGAAATTCTTCATGTCAGGAAGATAAGAAAGTACAAAAAACAAAACTAAAATACAATAAAACAGAATAAAATAGAAACAAGTTATAGAATGGTTGGTTCCTAAAAACACATAGCAGCTTGTATGAATATGGCTGAGGTTCACTTAGGGGGAGAAAAAGGACTCGCTACATCAGTACCTCTTCCAAGTGCCAATCACTAGTCTGAACATGGGCCTCACCACTTCTAGGAGACCATATAAGTCCTTCAATCATCCCAGAGAACTTCTCAATTTTATCTCCTAATATGGCTAATTCTCTCCATCCTCTTTGTCCACGCATCATTTCATCCATACTGATAAGAAATGAACATTGACATAGCTTGAGCATGAAATCTGGTGCAAAGTGGGGAAAGAAAAACCAATCGTAGCCAGGCAGGATAGCGGATTATTCCTCAATCATTTCTTAAGACTTATTCCTTCCAAAATTAGCATCCAGAAATGGACATGTAGGATCAAACCAAACATCAGATACATTGCTAATTACTTATTCTAGAAAATGAATCGAGTTGAAGCAGCACTTTCTATATTGTAAAGTCCCTAAATTACGGAGTACATTATGCCCCAACTGACAGGAAATCACAAGCAGAAGGTCAAGGACTCAAATAAGCCTCTTTTCTACTGGCCTGTAGGAATTCAATCACATCAGTCCTACCATAGTCCAGATGATATAATCATAAGAAATTATAGATACCGAAGAAATGCTTTTTGTACAGAAGTGCTCAAATCTCCAGCTGCATAAGCTTGATGTTTCAGGACCTGCTGATGAAGATACTTTGCACAGAACTTGGCAACTGCTTTACCTGCACATTGGTGGACAAACCAGACAATAAGAGCATAATATAAATTGGATGTATTGGTTATATTTTCTTCACCGGTTAAGGATTCTTACCCTAAATTTTGAAAAGAGGCAAGCTATTAGATGATGCACAATAGGCACTATGCTACCCAGGTTATCCATTATTTTCACATTTTGGCCTTTGACAATTAATCTCAGTCATCAGCCACATAAATGACCAAAGCTAGGAAGAGAGCTCAGGGCTTAAGAATATTCTCATTCATAGAAGTGAGCAACCAAGACATTTATCATATGGAGATTTATGTTACTAGCTATAACTAAAATGCAAATATTAAGCAAGAAAAATTTAAGCATAAAGAATAAAGTACACAAGATTAATTTCATCAACTCCAAAAAAATATCTATTTAAAAAAAATTCAAAGTAGAGGGAGAGAGAGGCTGAATAACCTCCATGGCCATCATAAACGCCAAAGAAAGATGTAGAATCATCCAAGTCTGGATAAGCTGCATGCTGCACATTTTTGTTTTTTCAGTAAACTGACATAGTCAAGGACACTACTTAAGAAGTTGTTACGAGTTCAAAAAAATTCTCTCCATCAATTTTTAGTATATAAAACAAGTACCAACAGATTAATGACAAAATTAAAGCAGTGAAGAAATTGATGCGGACAGTTTTCCTCTCCACTGGAACATTCGGTTGTTTCATACGTTAGAGGAGACCCAGAACCTGGCCGAGTTGATATTATAAAATAAAGTAATGAGAAACAGAAATCTCACAGCTACAGCAACGTCTTTGATGTCTTGTTTCATGTTTTAACAAAGAGCAAAATAGAAAAAACATTAATGAGATGATACCAACCGCATCTTCCATGGTTGCACGCCAGCCCTGCATGGAAGACAACCCATAGCGAAGCCGACCATTCTCGCCATCTTCCGAGACCTTGTCAGTCTTTGGAGAACTAAGGTATATACCCATTTTCCAGCTGCAAAAACATCCAAAAAGAATCTTTCATGAGATTAAACATATGTTTCAGGGAAAAAGGCATGCACACCAATTTACTATGAAAGACGTCAGCACTGTAGAAGAGGATTTCCAAGATGGACCTCAACACACGACAACTGATTAGCTCCCGTTTGACCAATGAGTGAATCGGATGTTATAGCCCTCACACCTCATGAGAAAGTAGCCATGGGAAATGCAATCTTACTTTCGAACAAACATAATACGGACATGCTGGAAAACCATCAGCTATAAATTCGAAGGCTGCAGAAGACAGTTTGCTGGAAATGAATAATAAGAATCTAAAAAGTTGAACATTATATAAAAGAAACACGTCTGCATCATCTTCGATGCTTCCATACCAGGACAGGTATCAAACAGATTCAAAACATAACAACCTTTTTGCAGCAAAAGTACCAGAAAAATAATAATAAATAAATAAATAAACAAAGGAAAGAAGTAGATTGTGCTCATACTTTAAGAGATTTGGGTAACATAACACTTTTAACGGAATGAGCAACCAATCAAATCTAATACTGAATAATTCATAGAGCAAGATCGACTTCTATCAGCTGAGCAGAACGACATATATCCAGTTACCTAACAAAGTGATGAAAAGAAATGAAATGAGCAAAGCGATTCGATTCAATACCCAGAATGAGGTGTCGCAGGTGCAAGAATCTGTTGAAGCAGAGGAAGATATATAGAATGCAAAATTAGAGCAGAGAGTGAAGTGAGGGCTTCTTCAAGGAAGGAGAGGAGAGGAGAGGAAAGAAGGAAAGGAAGGGAAGAACTCACTCACCAGATTCGATTTGTTGAGACAGTTCAGTTGCAGAACGAGAGAGACAGAGAGAGACGAAGAGAGCTGGAGTGCTCTAAATAATTCACTATTACGATCGGGTTGATTGGATTTCTTTACTCTTTCTTTTTGGTTGTTTTTTCCTGTCGTAATTTCCTTAATTCATTTAATTAACTGCCTTTAATTACTTTTCTTAAAATCATTTTGGCATCTTATAATTATGTCTGTCTATGTTATTGATCATTTTGGCATCTTATAATTATGTCTAGCGATGTTATTGATCATTCATCGTGTGAGACTTTCACATTATGCGGGACGCCCTCGGACATTTGTATATCAACGATTAATGAGATAATAAAAATACATATTTCCTGTAATTAATCATTTTTATTACATTGTTGGGAATTTTTTATTTCTTCTGATAAGTAAAAGAGGATAAATGGGCTATTATGGTGCATAATAAACCAATACTTCGACTAATTCGAGTAACTTTGGAAGGATCGACATGTTTCTTGGGAAATGCTCTTTGGGTTGATTACCAATTATTGAAAATGTGTATTTCCTATCTCTAAAGATTTTCCTAAATTATCATTTGCACTCAACTTGTTTCGTTTTTCTTTTTTCTCGTAATTTTTCTTAACATTATTAGAACTCAACTTATATGCCTAATTTGTTACCGATGTCAACCTCCTCCCCTCCCCCGCCCAAAAAAAAAAAATTTGTGGCCGTCGATTAAAGTTGTGAATTATGTTTATCCAAAAAAAAAGGGGGGTTTGTGAACTTTAAAAATACTCGCTGGACTATATGGCCCATATGGTCCGCATGGACTTTTTTTGTCAAGGCATGACAAGCTATAGCCCGTGGCATAGCTAGCCGAGCCCGATCCAATGGACTAATTTGGAAGATTAAAATTAATCCGAGAGGACACTGACAAGGCCCACGGGCCCATGACTTCAGTGTTTCGTTCTTGTATTATTAGTACTTAGTAGTCAATGGGAATATAGAAAAGTACAATAAGAGAAAAAGGGGAGTCAACTTTATATAAATACTAAGTATCGAACATGTGACCTCTAAATCAATAGAAGAATGTGTGTATCACTGCACTACACCCTCTTTTGATCACTAAAATGACTTTTAATTAAACGAAAATTTTATTTTGCCAGCCAAAGGAGACTTTGCTTGTTGGTCCTCTCAACTTGCACAATTATACATACAGTGTTTGATGTTAGAACATCTTTCAGGCGTGTCTTTTGACGAATACGACACAATATTTCAACATGAAACATCTATATACATCCGTTGCAATCAATGGACCATATCTTAGTCCTGACATTCCGACACACACGAGGAACAAATAAGCGGGGTGGTGAAAGCACGTACCGAAAGCAAGCTTGTTAATGGATTGGCCTATGCTGATGGATTTTTCTTTCGGGTTTGAATAAATGTGAATGTGGGTTTGTGTTGCATTTTCAGCTTATATGGTTTAGTTTGAATAATAAAAGGCTTGTTGGTGGGGAAGAGCATAATTCATTTCTTAGGTTATCTAATTTTTAGGAAGAAAAATCATTTATTTTTTTTTATTTTTGGATTGCTCAAAGGAAGAAAGGAATTTGTACATTTCATGGACAAAGCTTTTTATGATTCCTATGTGTTAAGTCTTCAACATTCATATTGGAATTGGGCCAGTGGAGTGTTGAACGTTTATATAGAAATTCATATAATTGATATATATTCATTGAAATAGTGATTACATCTTATATTTAAAAAAAGAAATAAATACTTACTTTACTCATTTGATGTTGACATGTCGTAATGATTTTTTGAGCTGCACGACTTCCTTTCTGTATACGATCGTAGTTTGTTCCAAACTCATATAGATTTTTTCCATAAATCTCTCTGCATAAGGAACACAGTTCTTCATGGCCTGTGAGAGAAAATTGTGTTGTCATGAAAAAAAAATAATGAGAATGGGTAAAGAAAAAAATTTCTCAATAACAAAACATGAAAGAATGAAGCATATGTGGTACTGAGGCCTATATATAAAGGTGTAAAATGATAAAGATTATACATATTAAAAAATCGGGCTACCCACATATCAATATACAATTAGTTGTATGATAGTAGCTTCATCCATATTGACATGTGTATTTTGTTAAGAAAAATACATATCTAACTCGGATATAATTTAAAGTATCAATTCATAGAAGACGGTCCACTTTGTAGATAAATTTATTTTAAATATTAAATATTCTATTCCACTTTGTAATTTAAATTCTATGCATTACTTAACTATAAATTAAGTAAATGCAACGAAATTAATTCAAATTTATTATTTCACACTTAACATTTTGAGAAAAAAATGAACGTTTGTATTAATATTGTTTACGTCACAATTAAATAAACACATATATTATTATATAATATTTTATATTTTATCATTGACTTTCTCGTTAAGTAATATAAATATTTGTTATAAAAAAATTAAGGGAAAAATTATTAATTATATATTTTAAAATAAAAAATATTTTCATAATAAAAAGAAATAGCAATGTGAGTGCATTTATTTCTTCATTTCTTTATTCATGGAAAGTCGAATAAAATGTATTATTTTATACGGTAAGATTGTGAGAAAAATGAAAGTATATATTAATATCATTTACTTCACAATTAAGTAAACACATATATTATTATATTTTTTTTTTATTTCCTTATTAAGTAATATATATATATTTATATAAAAAAATTAGGCGAAAATTATTAATTATATATTGTAAAATGAAAACTTATAATTTGCATAATAAAACGAAATAGTAATGTGACTGCATTTATTTTTTCATTTCTTTATTCATATAAAGATGAATATAAGATATTATAAGTAATATAAATTTATTAAAATATACTAAAAATAAATGAAAATGTAATTATAGTATAATGTGAATGCATTTATTTATTTCGTTTGTTTATTCATCGAAAATCGAACAAAATATATATTATAATTAAATATATTAATAAAAAAACTAAAATGAATCACAATCATACGAATACGAAATTCAATTCGTACTTTCCCCGATATTGCACAAAATAGCTCAATTAATGAAACTGGTAATCACTCTCTTTGAATAGTGTTAGAGTTAATATGTGTTTGCTAAACAGGAAAAGCAAAACACATTTGTGTAAAAAATTTACATTACTTAACTTTCAACTAAGTAAATGTAACAAAATCAATTAAAATTTACTATTTTATCCTGTGAAATATATATAAAAAAAAATGAAAGTATAGGTAGTATAGAATCTTGAGTACCATACTACCTAAAACCCTAAAATAGGATGTCATAATAGATTCGAACACTTACCCTGGAGGGGTAGAATGTGATCCGTAGTATGTGAGAAAATCGCTCGCTTGATCGAATATGCTAGCAATCAGTTTTACGACAAAATTCATGAAAATTAATTTGTTGTGAAACTCATAAAAAATAAACATACATATTAATATATTATTTACTTCATTATTAAATAAATGTATATATTAATATATTATTTTATAATATTACTATTTACTTTATTGCTAAGCAACGTATTTGTTATTGTATTATTTTATAATATTATTAATTACTTTATCGTTAAGAAATTTATTTGCCTAATAAAACGAAATAGCAATGTAAAGATACTTATTATTTTCGTTCGTTTATTCATTGAAAGTCGAATATAATATATTATAAGTAAAATCAATTTATCAATAAAATAATAAAATAATAAATAATGATTGCGAGAGTACGAAATTCGAATTGTCGTTAAGCAAACTTATATATTAATATCTTATTTTAAAATTTTATTATTTACATCATCGTTAAACAACGTATTTATTATTGTATTATTTTATAATATCATTATTTACTTAATTGTTAATAAATTAATTTTGCTAATGAAATGAAATAGCAATGTGAATGCATTTGTTGTTTTGGTTCGTTTATTTATCGAAAGTCAAATATAATATATTGTAAGTAAAATTAATTTATTAAAAATATTATAAAAATAAACGAAAATGAATCACAGTCGCGAGAATAGGAAATCGAAATCATGTTCTCCCCATCGTACTCCGAAAACAACGAAGTTATATATATTTATATATATATATATATGTATGTATATGTATACATATGATATATGATATACTAGTCTCCCAACGAGTTCGTGCAATTCCAAAGTCAGTTCATAATGGAAGGACAAACTCTGATATTTCTCTGACATTACACCCGATCATCGTACTTAAAACTAAATAAATGTCCACCCAAATAGGGGATACAACTCTCTCGAGCTGAGGTTATTTTCAGATAATAAATAAGTTATAAGGATATGTTTTGTATTCCCATTAATAAAAAAAGAAAAAAAAAAGTTTTTTGTCTATTTTCATTATTGATTCTACCCGTGCATATACTAATCCATCTTCTTCTTGTTGGAGAGGTTAATAAATATTGGTCCACTGGATACATCGATCCATATCTTCTTCCTTCTTTTTTTTATTTGCTCAAGCAATTAAGTGGATCCTTTATTAATCCACAACAAAAACAAATACAAAGGGAAAATGCCCAATCAGAAATTACAAAAGCAGAAATAAACAATTTATCCGTAGACAAACTATAAAGGAAGATAGGAGAAAATAATAAAAAATAACGCGTACAATTGTAGCTTTATTATCTTGAAACCGTTAGCATTCCGTTAGCACCAATGGCTTGTAGCGATCCATCTCATTTTCTTATTTCCCTTATTCTAATAAAAAAAACTCATATTATACAGCAGATGTATGTCTAGCTAATTTCTTTATTTATTATAATGGCTCCCCCCCCCCCCCCCCCCACCTCCACTAAAAATGTGTGTCGTCCTTGCAATTTGCAGCTGGGGGTGGGTGGAAGATGTAGGGAGGGGGGATACATTATACATGTACAGTAGAAAGCCGCCTCATTATGATGTCCAGCGACAGCAAAGTTGGCAACTCATCAATGGAAGCTAGCTAGCTTGTCTGCCGATATCGATCATAGCAAAAACCGATGCTAACCCTAATGTGATTCCTGATATCCATATATATACATATATATATTATTCATAGCATGTCTGGGGTCCAAAGCGCTTAATAAGAAACAAACGCTTTATTTGCATGACAAATATATACAATAAGCCCAGCGGTACAGTAAGGTGAATGCGATGATGAGTGATGATTCATTGTTAATAATTCAAAGAAATTAATTAACTACTTTGATCAAATAGACGAATCTTAATAAAATGCCAGCCATATTCATTGCATGGTGCTTCCAGCCCAAAAGCACCGTATAGCTAAGGCATAAATGATCATGGACCCGACAGCACCATATCTTCTAACCAAAATTCTTGTTGAGAAGCATTAATAATTTTTATTAATGTAATAACTTTTGGTTTGTCGACAAATGGAGACACGGATATGCAAGTTATAAACGAGAAAAGTTAAAGATATGCAGAAACGACCGGCCGGGTTGGTATACGTATAATTTCTTTCCCTCACATGGTTCATCGATCTGGATAATACATGAATTCGATATATATCTCTGCTTCATTCATATATAAAAATATAAATGTTTATGTACATTGTACACACGAGTAAAATATACGTTCTATAAGTTCTAGCTCTCGTTAGCAAAAACATACAGAGTCATTTTGACGGGCCTTTTTCTAAAGGACAGGTGTATGCAATGCACTCAAATAATTTCGAAATTCCGATTTCCAATTTGATCATCGTCCAATCACGCTCTCATCTCCGCGCGTTCAAACAATCTAACTTGATTTCAATCTTCTGATCAGTTTCCTTGAATTTGTTCAACTTCAGGGAAGGAAGAAAACGCAGAAAAATGACTCCTAAGTCATGGGAAATTCCATTGGTGCAATTATTATTTTCAAGAAAAATGGAACACTTTGAATTACAAACCTAATATGTTAGACTAATTTTAAATAGTTTATTGCAAGTTTGTTGTTAATTCTCCTATCTGATTGCATTGCATATTTATCTATTGTTAACATTAATTATTCATATTCACCATAAATATGAGGTGCAAGTATACAAGCTTGATTTTACAATTTTTTTAAATAATATATTGTCAAATCCTTACTTACTTTCATTAATTAATTTATTTTTACTTTTTATATGACCCTCAGTCGTAGAATTAGTGTCCTCTATTAATATTTTTTGGATCTAGTGCTTAAATCTAATTGAGTATATTATTCAACAAATGTTGCATATTATTAACATAATACAAAATATATTGAAGACATCGTGTTTAGATATATAAATTTTAGTTGACACATTTTCTTGAAATACCCCAATTAAAATCCTTATTTTCACATGATAAATTTTTTAATGTGCTAGTAAATTTATATAATTAGTGCCCTTATAATAATTTATACATATGATTAACTAATTAGTTTTGCATATAAATATTCTATATCTATTTTAATATTTATTTATTAAATTATCTATTGTTCAACAAATTAAGTATAATTGTTACATTTGTTGAATTTTAAAATGTGACAATTTTACATATGTGATATCTCTTTAAGTATTATTTAAATTTTAGAAATCAAAATTTTATTTTTCTATTTTTCAATAACATTAATTCAAGAGCATTTATTGCTCAAGTAAATTTTTACTTATATACTAGTGCTCAATCCCGTGCATTGCACTGATTTGTGTTCAAATATTTATATTTTTTACAAATAATAATTATTGCAGTGTGAGATATTAATTTACTTATTATTATTATCATTATTATTGAAGATAAAATTTCTCAATAATCAATTTTCAAAAATAATTTTCAATAGAGTTGCATGAATGCTTTTAAATGATACAATTATAATTTTATAATCAAGGTTCTTATTATGTATTGTGAATTTATTTAATTTCTTTCACAATGTTAGTTTGTGTTATATATATATTTATTTAATTTATATATATATTTATTACTTTATATTACTTTTCAAATTTATGGAATCTTTTTTCCGGATAAAGATTTTAATTTTTCTATATAATATCATATTTTCAATTTACATAACCTTCTTTCGTGGGTAAGGATTGTTATTGTTCTATATATAATGAGACATTATATATATTATATATATATGTATATTAACTCTATTTTTTAGATATACTATTAATATATTTCTTACTATTTTAGAACTTATTAAAAGATAATTTCTATAATTCACGATTCTTATTTTTAATACGTTAAAATTTACTTTTCAATATGCTTGTGCATATACATCTTTAGTTTTTATGGTAAATTATATATATATGCTTCATTAATTTTCAAAAGAATATCAAAATTTTAAAATCAATTTTTATAAGTTACGCTCAATTTTTATAATGTTGCGTTACATTAACTGTTTATATACATTTATCACTTATATATAATGAAAAATTACAACAAATTTTTTCTCTCAATTGTATTTAGTAAGAGATTTATGTGCATTTAATTGCATGTATTAAATACTTTTAATTATTATCTTTATTTTTTAAATTCTTTTCCATATTCTTTTAATTATCTTATAGTTATTATATATTGAGCCGGAAATTTAGATACACTAATTGCATTTATTAGAAATTTAATTATTATCTTTGTTTTTAAATTTTCTTTTTCCATATTTTTCGTAAGAATATCAAAAATTTTAAATCAATTTCTCTAAGCTAGACTCAATTTTCATAATGCCACATTAAATTAACTGTTTATATATATTTATCACTTATATATAACTAAAAGATTACAACAAAAATTTCCTCTCAATTGTATTTAGTAAGAGATTTATGTACATTTAATTGCATGTATTAAATACTTGTAATTATTATCTTTGTTTTTAAATTTTTTCCATATTCTTTTAATTTTCTTGTAATTATTATATAGTGAGCTAGAGATTTAGATACACTAATTGCATTTATTAAAAATATTTAATTATTATCTTTGTTTTTTAATTTTCTTCTTCCATATTTTTTAAATTTTACTTTTCATTATGCTTGTACGTATATATGTTTAGTTTTTATAATAAATTATATATGTGCTTCATTAATTTTCGTAATAATATCAATATTTTCATATCAATTTCTATAAGCTAGGTTCAATTTTTATAATATTGCGTTAAGTTAACTATTTATATACATTTATCACTTATATATAATTAAAATATTATAACAAAATTTTTCTCTCAATTGTATTTAGTAAGAGATTTATATACATTTAATTGCACTTATTAAATACTTTTAATTATTATATTTGTTTTAAATTTTTTTCAATATTCTTTTAATTTTCTTTTGATGATTATATTGTGAACTGGAGATATAGATATATTAATTGCATTTACTAAAAATATTTAATTATTATCTTTGTTCAATAATTTTCTTTTTCAATATTTTAAAAATTTTACATTTCAATAAGCTTGTATATATACATGTTTAGTTTTTATGATAAATTATATATATGCTTCATTAATTTTCAAAAGAATATCAAAATTTTTATATCAATTTCTAAAGTTAGGCTCAATTTTTATAATATCGCGGTAAGTTAATTGTTTATATACATTTATCACTTATATATAATTAAAATATCACAACAAAAATTTTCTCTTAATTGTATTTTGTAAGGGATTTATATACATTTAATTGCATTTATTAATAATTTTAATTGTTATCTTTGTTTTTTTTAATTTTTTCCATATTCATTTAATTTTCTTGTAATTATTATATAGTAAGCCAGAGATTTAGATACATTAATTGCATTTTCTAATATTTAATTATTATCTTTTTTTCTAAGCATTTATTGTACACCAAATCTCATTTATTATGCATCTAAGTAAATTTTAGTTATATAGATAGATAGATAGATAAATAGATAGATAGATAGATAGATAGAAAATTTACATAAAATAAAATAAATGATGAGAGTATTTTGAAAATCTTAAATTTAAATCAATGATTCCTTCTTTAATATAGTAGTAGTAGTAGTAGTAATAATAATAATAATAATAATAATAGAAGAGAAACAAAAAGCAAATAAAAACATATATATATATATATATATATATATATGATGATGATGATGATGATGATGAATTGTCCGTAGCTAATGGATCGGATCAGTTAGCGTGCGATTAGATTAATGACTAGATCTTTCGAGGGTTGTAAAGTAAAATTGAATTTAGCGCAGTTGGCTTTGCCTTCACCAAACCCGCAAGTGGGGCCCAGGTCCACTGCTGCGCATGCGGGTAAGCATCGAAATTGGGATGCGGCAAGAGGCAGTCGGTGGCCAGAATCGAGGGTTAGGGGTTAGTGTGCGGGGCCTACTATCGTTGTGTTGTGTTGAGTGTTTTCTTATAGTGTGTTTGGTTTTAAAGTTGAGTAGAATTGAGTTTTGATTTTAATTGGATTGTAATAATTGTATTGTTGAATTATGAGAAAATGTGTAAAAAATAATGAATAATTGAGAGAATTTAATATTAAAAATTGAATCGAGTATAATGGAGTTGTATGTAGATTTATGTATGGGGTCCATATTTTTGACTTTGAAGAGTTGATTTTTATTATGTAATGAATAGAGTTACAGTCAATGTTATCAGAACCGGACCGGACATCGAACCAGCCGAGGCATGGGGTCATGGGTTCATGGGTTCAACTGGGGGTTCGATGGGTCGGACCGCTTATTTATTTTTAAAATAAATAAATATATATTATTTTAAGAAAATAATATAAAATACAAAAAATAAAAATAAAAATGGTAATATATATTAGATAATAATTAATATGTGTCCAAAAAAATATAAGAAAAAATTATTTGCATCTGATTGTAAATGACTCGTAGAAAAGAACTGATTACTGGAAATTAGGAATTTTTGGTTTAGACAAATTCACATTGCAATGCGCCTGTAAAGATGATTACTGGAAAAGAAGAGAATTTAGGCTTTATAGTCAGAAAGCAAAAGCAATGACCGCACATGACAATAATCAATAACATCGTGCAGGTTCCATCCACCATTACCACGATCAAACAGCCTCTAATTTCCAGCAAAGATGATTAAGATAGTAAAAGCTTTCAGTCCAATACAAGTGTTCAATTGGGCAGCTGCCCATTCATTACATAATTTGAAAAGCAACAAAACGAAGATTTTTTTTTTCCATCCAATTTTCCAAGATAGACTACCATCAGGAAGAGAAGTAGAACTTGTCAGAATCAAAACACCAAATTACTCCACAAGACACCTCAACTACTGCTTCTACAGCTACCGCACATCACACATGTGCTAGTTCCACGGGGCTAACGGAAGCGTAAAAAGGAACAGAAATTCAAAATTTCTTACCCGTGAAACTAATTCCAAGACCTACTAGAAGAGTAAGAGTAAATAAAAGCGTACCTGGAATATTTAAAGTTGTCGACCGAGCGTCCCACGCGTGACGCCTCTACTGGTATCCACACCGACTTTGTCGACGAGTTTTCGAGATCGGCGGTGCTAGCGACCAACACTCGAAAGAAACACCCCGATGCGACACCCGAAATTTATTAGACTAGTAGGATTAATTCAAATTGAACAATTCAACTTGAATTTCCTTACACTTATACACGTACACCCATATACATGTATATATATCTCTTATATCTAAACATGCATGCTGCCCCTTTTATAAGCAATATGGGGAAGACAAATTCAAAGCCCCACCGATGTGGGATTAAGGAGAATCAAGGCTCCAAGTGACATGTGTAAGTCTAGGTGACATCATTTAATTAGTCCATGTGTATAGCTAAGTGTTATCATACAATTGGCCCATGTTTCTTTCTATAATTGGCTCCAAGTGGTTCCATAAAAATAACCACTTAGCACACCATTAAATCTAATAAATCGGGTCTAATTAATCGGCAAATTTAATCTCATTAAATATCCGATTAATCGGTCGCACCATAAATCATCTAATCTTTATTAGACAATTTTGTTGTTTCAAAATATCTCGTCAAGTTAGTCGTAGTGTGTGACCCTGTAGGTTCCCAATTACGTTGATAGTAATATCGAAATCTCTATTTTAATATTACAAACAGTGAGCGGCATCTAGCAATGCATCACTGTTACTCAAGTAATCGGAAAGTCAATTTCTCGACGAACCTCGTGACCTATATTACCGTGTAATATAATCCATTGTCCTCTATATCTCTATTGAGCCCAAGGCATGGTCGATGACATCCTTGTATGGCTTAATATCTCTCTTTCTTGATTTACCGGGTAAGTCTATCAGAGCAAATGAGCTCGATATCATTATATCGACTCATTTGGGTATGCATACACTTTTAGACTTAACCACCAAGTGGCCGTGAGATATCGCTCCCGTTTCGTAGGAGGGACAAATCCTATCTTGGTCACTCACATTCTTTTCCATGCTTTGTGGCATACCCAATAACTATCTTTATAACCAACCAGTTACGGTGGCGTTTGACAGTATCAAAATATACGACATTACACGTAGGAATCCATGGTGACCTCAAGTCAAAGGACCATTACACTATAGTTACTTTGAGATATGCTAATGACAGTCACGTAACAACCCATGTAGCAATCTCATGGCGGGTCAGTCCAATACACATTACTCTTAATGTATACATGTGGTGTGATTTGATATCTCCATATCCATGACCTATGAGATTTGGTCATCAATCAACACTCACACTAGTCTAACCGTATTACCGTTGTCCTAATTAACGATAATACTTTGACTATGGACATTTAGGAATAATGTTCAGTAATTATAGGATCTCACAATCAAGTCACACTTGATGCCTATTGAACCTACTATTCCAAGGACATTATTGTGTAAAATCATATTTAGCGCAATCTACACAATAACAGATATGCCTCGTTTTATAATGAAATAGATATCATATTACAAAACTGATTATAGATTGCCTCTAGGGCATACACCAATTCCCAACACATGAAATCCCAATCTCTCATCACTGTCAAGAACATCAGATATATCATACTGGGTATTGACATCACTCAAGATCAGTTCAACCTTTTTATCAATGTTTAGGGAATTGGGAAATCCAGTCCAATGCCTCAATTTGTCACCGCAACCACAAGCAAAGGAGAAGAGGGAGAGGAGCGACGAACCGATGAAGAACAACCGAAAGAATCTCGAAGATGCACTCTGCAATTTCTGCTCGAGTCGAGGGGGTTTCGAAGGAGAAGAAGAAGAATCAGAGGAGGCGGAGAAGATGAGCTGATGAAGAAGAAGAACAGGAAGAGCACAACAAGCTTCAAATGCAGGTAAAGCAAAAGAGGTTGCACCGATTCAAAATTAACTCGTGCAAAAAATATCAGTCTGTGCTTGGAAACATTACCATTTGACATGCAAACCGTTCGTCGTGTCACCAAGAGCATGGACATGGAAACCGTGAAGCCTCGGCTTGAGCCCAGAAACACTTCCAGTCACCGTGGTAGGTCTTGCAAGGCAATTGAGAATCAAGACAAACTCATAATGGATCAATCTTAGCCGAAACAAAAACAGGGCAGATGATTTCTCAAAACAATGTCCAAATTAGTACCATTTCCTTCCTGTGTGAAGAAGACAGTTCCGCTGACGCCCTTGCTACTGCCAAGAATAGAAACAGCCTTCACCATCCTGTCTCTGTGATCTGGACGTGCGTAAATGAGAAAACTATATCAAGGACTGATCAAGCAAAGCGTTCAAAACAACGAAGAAATCCTCAGTCCACGGATACAATCTCATCGCTGATCGAAGCAGTCTAATAAGGTGAAGCAGAGCTGAAGAGACCTACGCAAGGTCGATTAAGCTCGGATGAGTAGACGGCATGAACACCACACGCGATGGCATAATCAATCGCATCAGAGCTCATCAATTAGCAAAATCACGGCAGCGATCGAGGAAAAGACGATCAAGAGAGCTCAGTGAAACGATGAAGAAGCTGAAGAGATACGGATTGCAGGGAGATTGGAAGATGAAACTCACCTCAGAGCACCCCTTTTGAATGCCGAAGCCGCTGAACTAGGGTTTCCAAATCCAATTAGGTTGATTTCCGATTCGGGTCAAGAGATTCGGGTCGGGTTTCCTTTAAAAATCCAGAACCCATCCAACCGGTTGGTTCGAATGGGTTCGATGGGTTTATTAAAAACTCGGCCGGTTTTTTGGGTTCACCGATTTTTTTGTGCATTTTCGGTTTTTAAGAGAATCGGACCGGTCGTAGGTCCGGTTTCCGGTCCGACCGGTCGAACCGGCCGGGCCGGTCAGGTTTTGATAACAATGGTTACAATTAGAGTTAAAATCTTAAAATCCGATTGCGAAATCAAACGGACTACTAATTTCTCTTTAGTTTTTCTTTTTTTTTTGTTTTCTTTCCATAATTTTTATGAACAAGAGAACATTTTTCTCTCTCGTGAGGAGAAATTAACAACTTTATTGCCCATTCAAGAAGGAAAAAAAAATGAAGGATTGGTTTTCTAAATCGAGATCCTGGTTGATAAATGGGATTTATTGATATCAAAAGGTCTCAAATTTAATATTTGTTATGAGATTATCTATACACTAATTTATTAATTCTTAAGATTTTTATTTTATTGTGATATGTTCAAGTTTCTTTATAATTGAAAAGAAGAAAAATTAAAAGCAGTTAATTAAATAAATAAAGGAGAGTTGGTGGGTGCGACTTTGTTGATCTATATCTATATTAGGATAAGAAAAGAACGAGTCGTAGTATTCTGTTCCAATATATTTTGTCAGGTCACCATCTCACCAACTTCCCCGGGCTGGGCTCCACTCATTGCAGCCACAAATACTTATTGGCTGAATGTGGGATTCACACACACACATATATATACTATTATTATTGGATTGAATCGAGACAAGCACTGATACATGTAAAATATGTGCATCCTAGGATTTAGTCCATGACATAATTTGGCATGCTAAAACTTTTGAAGTTGAAGAATTTGAAAATAATATATAGTTATTGGCCAGCGTGGAGAGATTTTAAATTGTTCGACCAGCGATTCCCATCCATGTAATCGTATAGAAATTTATTTATTTGAAAATGGTATGTTGGGTTGAGATGATCCACAAATATTAGGCAAACCCAAGTCCCGAGTCCTCGCTCATGAACCCAAGCAAAATGTAGCATTTATGACTTTTTCTACTCCTTTTCACCAAACTTTACGCATTATATATATACATATAATATATATATATATTTATATATATTCTCTTTTCTTGAATAAATATTTTCCTCAAATTGTCTTAGAGTCGCGTAATTGATTGTAATAACATGCCACGTTAGCTAACAACAATTGGAGGAGCTTGTTATGTTATGGTAATGCTAGTCAAGTCTTGCGGAAAATATGGATTTGATACGTGGAAGAAAATCTTTTTTGAACAATTAGGAATCTAGAAGAAAGATAAATACATGGCAAGCTTGATTTGATTAATATTTCACGTAAATAAATTCTCAACTATTAAAGATAATGTACTGTGATGGCGCACGTTCTTATCTGATAATTAAGGTGTTTAAAATTTAATATTTGAGAATTCATTTTATTAGTTTATTAAAATTCTATTATATTAGATTCTAGAAATTTTTTTTAAAAAAAAACTCAACTTGGAGTGGGCGAAGTGAAGACAAACCAACCAAATGGAGAGGGAGGGACTAGCGAGGAATCAATGGATGGAGGGTGATCCATTCCAGATTAGGTGGCAGCAGGGGAGTGGTCAACCTTAGTAGGCGGGGGTTGGTGAATTGAAAGTACCGCTCTCCCCAATAAAAAAAAAAAGAAAAAAGAAAAATGATACTATAGCGCGCACTCTCACCCTAATTAATTAAAAATTTTAAATTTGATGCCCTGCCCGTAATAAAATTATTGTCATTTTTCTATTTTCTTGATCGCGTCAGCTCATCCATCTCTTTCTTCCTTTTGTTCTTTAATTTATTTATTTATTGACCCGAACTTTTGTATGTAAAGGACTCCTCCTGACTCTCGAACTTCTCTCCACCAAATCCATCCCCAACTCCTCTCATTCTCTTCCTACTCTCTCTCTCTCTCTCTCTCTCTCTCTCTCTCTCTCGTTCCGTCTGCCATTTCTAAGCTAATAAGCCTGATCCTCCAATTCAAACGATACACATACATATCCAATACATGCATACATATTCTCCATTGATACATCTCTGTTAACAGGTATGTGTAGCTCTTCTTCTTAATCTTCTTCTCGGCTTTTGGTACTTTCTTTACATACGGGATTTAGCGAGAGATAGCTGCCTAGTAGCTGGGAGAGAGTTCATATACATATAGTATGGTCATTTATGCTCAGCTAGAAGGTTATTGCATTCATATGTAATATACTATATATTCTGATTCTAATTTTGGAAGCAACAAAGCAAAGTTCCCGTTTTTTTTTTTTTTTTTTTTTTTGGCGATCTTTCAGCCAGGAAAATGGCCATCTTCGTTGCATTAGAAGGTCCTCGCTTCGCTTGCTATTGAGAATGGAAAGTGCAAGACGTAATATACAAAAGAATATTAAGGGGAATCCAAATCTTCTATTCCTCCAGCACCTTCATTCTCAATACTTGCATCGACATGACCTCTCTTGGATCATTCATATTAGATTAACGTAGTTATTTAACAACCTTCTTCCTTCTGAGACTGAAAATAATTCTTAGTTTGTTTTCTTTCACCAATAATAAAATTATATATACGTGTATCGCGTAAACACATGTAGTAGGTAAGATTAGGACAGAAGTTTTTTAACAAAAAAAAAAAAAAAAGGAACAAGAAAGATATTATCAATAAGATAACGAGAGGCAAGGTGGTTTGACCGGACTATTCGAGTTGGTTATGGCGACTCCGTTTCTTTTCTTTTTCCTTGGTATGTTTTCTCTATTTCTTTTTCTTTTTTATTGGATCGAAAGGGATTTGATTGACTGACCAACTTCTGACGTTGCGAGTTCAACTGCTTGCTCGGTCAATCTTCAGACAAATATTTTTACCAGTTATTTTCTTTTTTCGGTTACATTACCAGATATATTAAATTATTGCTCATCTTTTTGTGAGGTTTATTATTAGTTCAAGTGATATTTAATTTGCCCTTGCGAAGTCTAAGTAATTATACAGTTACGTTAAAATGACTGTATCATGCACATAAATATATTATTTAATTAATAATAAAGTAGTTTAATCTTAAATAAGTTATATGTATTTTTGAATAATTCATACTTATTTTGAAAAGCCACTTAGGTAAGTTACTCGGTAGACGTAAATTGCACGGATTTCGAAAAAATGTTTATATTGATTTCGGAAAATTGTAACTTATATTATCGAAAGATTACATAAATTTTGAAAAGATTTTATTTAAAACTTTTTAGGAAATTATTTGAATATTCTATACTGTTACTTGTAGTGACTGCACCATAATTTTTTCTTTTTCTGACCCTAAGGGGAAAAAAAAAGGAAAAAGAAGAAAGAAAAAGAAGTGTTGATGTGTGGTTATGTGGGTCCTACAACAGGACAGGCGCATCCATCTCACCAACCAACCAACGAACCAACCAACCAACCAACAAGCCAACAATACGTTTTCTTTTCTTAAACGACTGAACTCATGAGTGGGTTCCAACCTTCTCTGTGATGGTATGTATTACATTTGTCTTGTTCTGTTTTTAATCTAACCTTCAAGAAGAACATTTGCAGTGGAACCCACAGCTCCGCGTTCGACCCACCATCGGGGAAGGCCTAAGAGGAAGAGGGGCACCCTAGCCCGGGAACGCAACCGGCGCAAGCACACCGGCGGCAAGATGATTATCGCCGTCAAGGAGTCCACGATGGTGCGCCCGGCGTCCGAGACGCCGTCCTACGCCCTCTGGAACTCCAACGTTGACCTTGTGGTCCCCAGCATGCACACCCCCAGCGTCTACTTCTACCGCCCCACTGGCGCCTCTGACTTCTTCGACCCCACCGTCCTCAAGTCCGCCCTCAGCAGGGCCCTCGTCCCCTTCTACCCAATGGCCGGTCGCTTGAAGCGGGACGAGGACGGCCGCATCGAGATCGACTGTAATGGCGAGGGCGTGCTCTTCGTGGTGGCTGAGACGACTTCGAAGGTGGACGATTTCGGGGACTTCGCGCCCACCCTTGAGCTCAGGAAGCTCATCCCTGCCGTTGATTACTCCGCCGGGATCACGTCCTATCCCGTGCTAGTGCTTCAGGTACCATATATTATATGTTCTCTTCTGATTCGGCACTCCTTTATATTTATGGCTTGAAATTATCATATATGTGCATTGCATTCTTGACGGAACTGCCAATAGTGGCTGTTTCGCCTATGAAAGGAGAGACGACTCGGTAAGTTTCTTCAACCCAAACTAAATGATTGACTAGATGGCATTAGAACTGTGTCTCCATGAGAAATATACATACATAAACCCCATCGTATCGAATCGATTTGCTCTGACGGCTTAGTTTTTTCTCGGCCGGTTCCAATTCCCGACTGGAATGAATCTGCAGTTCAGTGCAATCGGTCTGTAGGCTTACCTGGTCTATTTCTTAGATAATAGCTTTCCCCGTAGCTTCGATAGCAGTGTGCGATCCCACATCTCAGTTGAAAAGTATAGCGCTATCACATCATTCGTGCCCTGGCTTTCTATTCTAGTACCTTTAGATCTAAAGAAGCTTGCTTGACTGCATTTGGATTGTAGGCGTTTTGGCAAATGATTGGATGATATGTACAGATAACTGCTCGAATTGATATTCTTACGACCCTGGACAAGATTCTTTTTGTTCTTCGGGTGAAAGCAAAAGATGAGTTTTAGACGTGACATCTTTTAGATATTGATAATGGGGAGAAATGTTGCGGCATTTTACTAGACGTGTCGCGAGCCCAACGGTTGTACCAATTATTGTTTTTATAATGTTGCTTGCAATTATATGTAGCTAGCATGAAGCGGCATGTAATATCTGAGATATAGGGAAGGTTCCATTTGGCAGTAGAAGGCAAAATTTTAAGGGAGCAAAGATCTAATAAGTTTTGATGAAACAACTTTTGCATAATGCTATGACCTATCCCTCGCTGGCTTTGAGATTACCGTGCGGGCATGACTTGCTAACAGTTGGGTCTCCTCATTCTTGGGTTTTCTCCTTTTGAGGCATTATGTCGATCAATTAATTGAGACAAAAAAATGTAGCTTAGGATTGCATCTCTTATTGCGGGCTGTGCACTGAATGATTGATCTTCATAAATATGACAGTTGCCGATTAGAGTCAGTGGTCCTGAATTTTGAAGACCATTACATGTGACAGGTAGTTGAGTTTTCCAGTCCAGGAATTGGGTCTATCATTGGTTTAACAGCTAATATTTCAAAGCTTTTTATGGCATTTTGGATAATTCTCTCAAGATAACGAGTTTCGATTGCCATGAAATAGAAGTTACTCTATGAGATGGTTAAGTGAATGCTAGCATTTTTTGAGTGGTGACAGTGAGATAACCACGAAGACTGTGGATCACATTCAGACACCAGAAATGGAAGAAACCGCTCCTAGGATAATGATTGTTGTTGTTGGTTCATGTCAGGCGAAATATATCTTCCTTGTTCATTCCAGTGTCTGTCGATAGCTTTCGCTGGCAATCAATTCATCAACTTATAAAGGAAGTGATAGAGACAACATATGAGTGGTTGATCATCGGTCCTAATTCTCCTTGCAAAACCTAATGAGCAGCTTATTCAATCCTTGAATAGCAATCAATGGGCCCGTGAATCAATGTGTTTCATTTACTGCTAGAACTTGTACACCAGTGATTCCTCGTGGTAGAGATACTTTTACTAAGCATTTTGATCTAATCCAGGTGACATACTTCAAGTGTGGCGGAGCCTCACTTGGTGTTGGGATGCAGCATCACGTTGCGGATGGATTCTCGGGCCTCCACTTTGTGAACTCATGGTCAGACATTGCCCGAGGCCTTGACGTCTCAGTTCCGCCCTTCATAGACCGCACGCTCTTGCGGGCAAGGGACCCACCGCAGCCACAGTTTGAGCACATCGAGTACCAGCCCCCGCCTGCCCTGAAAGCTCCTCCATCTCAGGCTGCTCACAAGCCTGGGACTGAGCCCACAACGGTGTCCATCTTCAGAATGACCAAGGAGCAGCTGGGGACCCTCAAGGGGAAGTCACAGGATGGGAACACCGTGCAATATAGCTCGTACGAGATGCTAGCAGGCCACGTGTGGAGATGCGCGTGCAAGGCACGTGGGCTCCCTGATGATCAGGAGACCAAGCTCTACATAGCAACAGATGGACGAGCACGATTGCATCCCCCACTGCCGCCCGGCTACTTTGGAAACGTGATATTTACTGCCACTCCGCTTGCCGTAGCGGGCGATCTGCAGTCGAAGCCCACCTGGTATGCTGCCAGTAGGATCCACGATGCTCTGGTCCGGATGGACAATGACTACTTGAGGTCAGCCCTAGACTACCTCGAGCTTCAGCCCGACCTGTCGGCCCTTGTCCGCGGGGCCCACACCTTCAGGTGCCCAAACCTTGGGATCACCAGCTGGGTGAGACTGCCCATCCATGATGCAGATTTCGGGTGGGGAAGGCCCATATTCATGGGGCCTGGAGGTATTGCCTACGAGGGGCTTGCTTTTGTGCTGCCGAGTCCAGACAACGACAGGAGCTTGTCGGTGGCAATCTCTCTGCAGACGGAGCACATGAAAGTTTTCGAGAAGCTGTTATATGAGATTTGAAGTGCCAGGCTCAAAGATCATGGCCGCCTATCAGTTCCATGGCTCTGCATCCCATCTTTCTTTCTTTTAAATCTTCCCCCTGGTTTTATTTTTTATACTCGGAAAGGACCTCGACAATGGAACAGATTAATGTAAGTTGACATTTGTGAATTCCTGAGCAGGTGTTGGCAGTGCACGCTTACATATATACATAAATACACACACACACATATATATAAGACGTACACTGGAACCAATTCGTATTCACCAAAATAAGCATTTTTCGAAATATATCAACTTAATTCATCATATTTCTGTTCGCAGAAGGAGGTCTTCCTTCCAGTTATCACCGGGAGCGGATAGGAAAACCGACTTTTCTAGAGTACACTTAAGAGGTTGCAGAGCTGAGCGCCCAATAATAATAATAAGCCGGACCAGAGCCATATCCATCCGATCAACCGAGAAGCATCCCTTCCATCGAAATGTTTTTATCTTCCTGCAGGTTCAATTCTGGCCCAAAATAAAATAGGGTCAGTGACAGCATCAAATACCTTCCGGGTTGGGCTGAGATGGAAAATGAGCAAGCAATTGACGTTCAGCTTGTTTCGTTACCCACTGGAGAATCAAGCCATTCAAGATGAGAGATCGATGGACTGACTTGTTTGCCTATTCAATCTAGAGCACGCTTACCACGCATAGGCATATGAGTGCCAGAAGGGACGGTGCGTGCTATGTTGTAGTCCAAATTGCAAGAGGTGCAGCTGCTCGAGTGAAGTATTGCGGAGCACTGCCCCAAAAATTACCGTTCCTCTCTTCCTGCTCATGGCAGGCTTCCACGGTGAAGACATGGATCGTAAAGCTGCTTTTTTGATTTCAATTATCTTCTAGTTTGGAGCTAAGCAGCGCAGATGATCTCAACAAGTTCTGGTGGTATTTATAGGAGGAGGTTGCACTGCAAGTCACTACTTCTCACAACAATCGGGTAATCAAAGCTATTGTGTCAGGTGAGACTCATCGAGTAAGCAAAAGAAAAATATCCTTTGTTCTTGATCTTACAGTCGGCTACATATTCATGGGAAGAAGATGTAATGTAACAACTATTCTATTTTATTTAATTAAAATATCATCACAAGGAAAACGAAACCGTCCAATTCACTTTCAAGAAAGCAAAGCTCGAATATGCAAAAATACATCAAAGCATTCCTAAGATTACTTTATTACCGCATAATATATAGTTTCCCATTAGGACTCAAAAAGGGAAAAGAAGCCAAGTCCGCCTCCCCTTTGAGTCTCAGGTGCCTCAGTCAACCTCTTCAATCTTAGGTCCCGCACCAGCACTGGCACCACCACCAGCCTGAGCACCGGAACCACTGCCCATTGGCATATCTCCGGCACCACCCTGATAAATCTTGGCAATAATTGGATTACAGATTCCTTCCAGCTCCTTCTGCTTGTCCTCGAACTCGTCCACCTCAGCCAACTGGTTCCTATCAAGCCACTCAATGGTCTCATTGACCGCCTTCTCGATGCTCTCCTTATCGCTGGGGCTCAGCTTCCCTCCAATCTTCTCGTCCTTCACGGTGTTCCTCATGTTATACGCGTAATTCTCCAAGGCATTCTTCGCTTCCACCTTCTTCTTCACTTGCTCATCCTCAGCCTTGTACCTCTCCGCCTCCTGCACCATCCTCTCAATATCTTCCTTGCTTAGCCTGCCCTTATCGTTCGTGATCGTGATCTGGTTCTTCACCCCTGCGGTCTTATCCTCTGCCGACACATTCAGGATACCGTTTGCATCAATGTCGAAGCACACATTGATCTGCGGGACACCTCGAGGAGCAGGCGGAATGCCCTTCAACTCGAAGGTCCCGAGAAGATTATTATCCTTGGTCCTTGCCCTTTCACCTTCGTATACTTGGATCAACACGCTCGTCTGATTGTCCAAGTAAGTAGAGAACACCTGCTCCTTCTTGGTCGGGATGGTCGTGTTCCTCGGGATGAGGACAGTCATGACACCACCAGCCGTCTCGATCCCGAGGCTCAGTGGGGTCACATCAAGGAGGAGCAAATCTTGGACTTTCTGATCACCTTCCCCGCTCAATATTGCGGCCTGAACAGCTGCTCCATAAGCCACCGCTTCGTCGGGGTTGATACTCTTGCAGAGCTCCTTCCCGTTGAAGAAGTCCAGCAGCAGCTGCTGCACCTTCGGGATACGAGTTGATCCGCCCACGAGAACCACATCATGAACCTGGCTCTTGTCGATCTTTGCGTCCCTCAGGCACTTCTCAACCGGCTCCATGCATTTCCTGAACAGGTCCATGTTCAACTCCTCAAACCTCGCCCTCGTGATTGTAGCATAGAAGTCAACCCCTTCGTAGAGGGAGTCGATCTCAATTGTGGTCTGGGTGGTAGAGGAGAGAGTCCTCTTGGCCCTCTCACAGGCGGTCCTCAGCCTCCTCAGGGCCCGGGCATTCCCGCTGATATCTTTCTTGTGCTTCCTCTTGAATTCTTGCACGAAGTGATTCACCAACCTGTTGTCGAAATCCTCACCTCCCAAATGAGTGTCTCCGGCGGTAGCCTTGACCTCGAAGATCCCCTCCTCAATGGTTAAAAGGGAGACATCAAAGGTCCCGCCACCAAGGTCGAAGATGAGGACGTTCTTCTCGCCCGTCCTGGATGCCTTCTTGTCGAGGCCATAGGCTATTGCTGCAGCAGTGGGCTCATTGATGATGCGGAGCACATTGAGGCCGGCGATGGCCCCAGCATCCTTGGTGGCCTGTCTCTGCGAGTCGTTAAAGTAGGCTGGGACAGTGACGACCGCATTCTTGATTGTTTGGCCCAGGTAGGCCTCGGCAATCTCCTTCATCTTGGTAAGCACCATGGATGAGATCTCCTCGGGAGAAAAATGTTTCTGTTCGCCTGTTCAGCATTGATTGATATATGAAACGACATCAGCATTCTGTTATTTTATATGTTTATCATGATACGCCGCGCATATATATATATATATATATCAAGAAAAAGGACGGTAGTATCATATTTGTTTGTTTATTTTACCTTTGTAAGTGACGACGATCATGGGCTTGTCCCCAGGGCCAGCGACCACCCTGAAAGGCCAGTGCCTCATGTCGTCCTGGACCGAGGGGTCAGAGAACCGTCGCCCGATAAGACGTTTAGCGTCGAAGACTGTGTTCTGGGGGTTCATCGCCACCTGGTTCTTGGCAGCATCACCGATCAGCCTCTCAGTGTCGGTGAAGGCGACATAGGATGGAGTTGTCCTGTTTCCCTGGTCGTTGGCGATGATCTCCACTCGGTCATTCTGCCACACACCGACGCAGCTGTAGGTCGTGCCCAGGTCGATCCCTATGGCCTTTCCTTCGGTTTTGGACGCCATTAATGAAGGAAGCGGGAGTAGCGGGAGTCTGAGCTAAAGAGAACGGAGGAAGAAAGAACAGAGCACGGGAGAAACAGAGCACAGGAAAGGTATCGCTTTGCTTTTGAGAACTAAGATTAATTATAGAGCTGCCTTGCCTTTGCGACGAGGAAGAACGGGCTCCGGGATGAAACTATATAAATAAACAAAATGGGGTAGAGGTGATGTTTATGGAGAGCTTGAGAAAAGGGCAATGGAGGTTACTGGTCAAGTCGGTTGATCATCTCATCTCGTCTCCTCTCGTCATGAGAAAGGTAGAGAGCTATGGAGATGGGTCGAGAAGAACGGACAGCGCAGCGGGTACCACTTTACCAGAGAGTTCTGGAGGAAGTGAAGGGAAAAGCACGATCCTTTTTTCTCATAAGCTGGGCCTGGAGTAATTGGGCCTTGGAACAGTGGACATGTTTGAACATTTGTTGACCCGGACCACCGCAGCAGTTGCCACCGCCCGGTCGTTCGCTCGCCACTGTTATAATTCATGAACGCTCCCATTAAAAAAGAAAAAAAGAAAAAAAAAGGGAGGGGTAGGCTGTGTTTGGTATGCTTGAATGAAATCAAAAGAATTGGAATGCGTTTTATAATGTGAAATAAAGTTTTATTGAAAGAAAAAAAGATATTTTTCCTAGTTGAATTTTAAAATGTGGATGAATATAATAAAATGGGTGGAGGTCTGTCTCCCCAAGATGAAGATGGATTGGACATTAGAGACCTTAATGTTTGGAACAAACTTTGCGTCTTAAGAACTGTTTGGGCCCTTTTGCTCAATTCTTGCTCTCTCTGAGTCGCTTGGGTATACAAGTTCTAAACGGTACAAGCTTTTGGGCCCTCAAAGCCCTTGCATACTGTACATGGAGCTGGAAGAAAGTGCTGCAACTGAGGCCTTTAATCAAGCCTTTTGTCAGGTATAGTGTTAGTACTGGAGAGAGCATATTTTTATGGTACGATCAATGGTTTTGGATATTCCACTCTCCGATTACCATGCTAGGGGATTCCCATGTTTCCCAACTCTTGGCAGGAATGCAAAACACAGCCCCATTCTTACGCTTGGGGATTGGGATCGACCTAGAACGAGTTGAGGAGTTGAAGACAATGATCTGAGCACTTAAGTTGAAGCAACAAGATGGCATTACCAACTTGGGAACAATCCCGAGCAAAAGAAGAACATGTTCGTTGGAGGAAGGCTTAAGGTTCCCATGGAACATTCCTCGAGCTTCTTTCATTTGTTGGCTTGCTTTCAAAGATAAGCTTGTTGTAAAGGAAAGACTGTTAGGATGGGGACTCGCCATGGCAGCCTCTGAATGTGAATTTTGTGGCTTGGAGATAGAGTTCAGGGACCACTTGTTTTTCACGTGCCCTGTTACTCAGGCTTTATAGAGGAGTATGCTAAGTAGATTTGGCATCCAGAAAATTGTGAGGAATTACAATGGGTTTGTTGATGAAAGGCAGGGTTTGTTTGATGAAAGGCAAGAAACTAGATTCTGTGGCTCTACATTTACTTTGGACATGCTACATCTATCAAATTTGATGGGAAATGAATGATTGTGTTTTTCAACAAAAGAGTAGCACCATCTCTTCCATCTTGCAGCAGATAATAAGACCTGTAAAGTTTTGAGTGCGATCTATTCCTAATGTACATGCTCAGCTCAGGTATTTGTTAGCTGCTAGAAGTTTTGAATTTTGATATATATAATCTTAATAATTCTTAAAAGTTTTCTCCGGAGAAGTGTAAGTTGTACAATCCTTTTGATTAATGAAATACACCACTTATCCAAAAAAAAGTGTTGAACTTATTTATTGAGAAAGTATATCATACTTCAATGATAGTTACTTGAAATAATGGAATGAACATTACCTTTGAGGTTTTTTTGCTTTTTTCTTTCTTTTTTTCCCAGGGTATGCGCTTTGGTATTCGGCTAGTCAAGCTGGGTTTGATCCACTAAGAGGTAAAACCCTCACAACGTCGATTTTCTTCATTCACAATACTCGAATTCGAGATGTTAATTAAGGGAAACAAATACTGAAACAGTGATGCACGGATTCTGATAATTTGTTTACTGATCCTAACAAGATTTTGGATCAGGGCTTTGTTTGTATACATGTTTTTTGTATTAAGGATATATGCCGAAATAACTGACTAATGCACTGTCACCCCAGTTTAGTACCCATGGTTTTTTGAAAACTTGGAACTAACACCAGCCTCACTTGACCTCCACAACATTAATTAATTAACTCCATAATGGTCTATCTTGGAGGGCTCCCTCCAGCAATATTCTTTTGACCTACTCTTTTTCCCAAACTGATAAAGTTCATCTGCACAAGCAAATTTCATCCTTTGGCGCAATACAATTTCTGGTTATAATCTAAGTATCTACTGACCAATTAGATCGAAAATCTCTGCAAATCTCTTACATATGATAGTGCAGTAGTTCCTAGCTCTTAATTTGTAATTACTTAAATCCGATTTTGGTGAGGCACGAGCATAACGAACCTATTGGTGTTTATTTCCCTTTTAAATACAACATTACGCCATCTATGAGGACTATGTGTGGGCCCAATTTGAGTGAAATCAAAGGTTGTCGAGTCCTGAAGCGTGTTTGGCAGATAATGTCATGATATGCTAACTCTGGTTTTCCAGAGCAAACTGCCACACAATAATATTACTTTTACATCTGATATGGCCCAATTGGTCGAGATAACAATGTCCCAAATTCAAGCCTTTTCCTGTTGTGCATGAGCCTATATAAAGCCAACAACTCCAAAGTGATCTCATTCAAAATTACGGAGTCGTTCACTAACCAAGACACGTTGAGGAACATGCAAAAATGGTCTTCCAGTACTTAGTTGGAGGAGCTACTGTCGTGGCCTCTTTGTTTCTTGGATATGTTTTTCTGCATAGTTCGAGAAGAGGGAAAAGTCGCAGAGATTCCACGAAGATTCAGAGAGATGGGCTTGTCGCGGGTGAAGGGGGGGCCGACGTTATCATTGTTGGAGCGGGAGTTGTCGGGTCTTCTCTAGCTTATGCTCTTGGGAAGGTAAACCACTCCTTTCCATACTCGAGGATTAGTATTAGTACGTGCTGGTCTCATTGGAATCGACGATGTGTGTCTTTTATGTTAGTAATATGCGGAAGAATCCTAATAAGTCACACATTTTGCTTTTATATATACTTGTTTAGGATGGGCAAAGAGTGCATCTGCTCGAAAGAGACCTGTCCGAGCCCGACAGAATAGTTGGCGAGCTTCTGCAACCTGGAGGGTATCTCAAATTAGTCGAGTTGGGTCTTGAAGGTAATCGAGCAGCAAGAACTTTTGGCATTTTAATTAATTGTTCTAATGCACTTTTGTTTGTGCTGCGGTTTATCCCTGCTGCTGCGCAGGATTGTTTTGGTTTGATATGTTAAAGACAATGTTTCAGATTGTGTTAAGGAAATCGATGCGCAGCAAGTCTTTGGGTATGCCCTGTTCAAGGATGGCAAGAAGACGAGGATCCCGTACCCGCTAGAGAATTTCCCATCAGATGTTGCCGGAAGAAGCTTCCATCACGGGAGATTTATCTGTAGATTGAGAGAAAAGGCTTCCTCTCTTCCCAAGTACTTATCCTATGACAAACGTTTTACATTCGGTCCAATCGTGTCATCCTCCCCCTCCAGAATTACCATCTCATGGGTTGATTTGCAGTGTAAAAATGGAACAAGGTACGGTAACTTCTCTGCTCGAAGAAAATGGGATGATCAAAGGCGTGCGTTACAAGACCCAAATTGATGCGGAGCTCACCGCACATGCAGCCTTGACAGTAGTCTGCGATGGTTGTTTCTCAAATCTCAGACGGTCTCTCTGCAATCCCAAGGTAGGGTCTATTCATTTCCGTCATTGTTATTACAGAACATACATTTGCTAATGATGCTGACTGATAACAGGTCGAGGTGCCTTCGTGTTTTGTTGGGTTAGTACTAGAGAACTGTCAGCTTCCATTTCCTAACCATGGCCACGTTATCCTCGCGGACCCTTCACCGATCCTGTTCTACCCCATCAGCAGCAGTGAGATTCGATGCCTAGTTGATGTTCCAGGCAAGACAGTGCCTTCTGTCTCTAACGGGGAAATGGCAAGTTACTTGAAGACTGTAGTTGCTCCGCAGGTACTGAAAAAACAATCTTTCATTCTGTTGAACGATATGCATGACATGCCTTATCAGACACCTTTATGCTTCCAGGGAAGTCGATGACTATGACATAACATAGGATTCTTTCCGTGGATGAATAACCTTTTAGGAATTGCAGTAGATAACTAGGAATTGCTGGACCAGGATGGGTTCATTTTAGGATAGAAGAAACGAACACTTCACTTGACTGGACATTTTATCGTGCTTCAGATACCTGCCGAACTTTATGCTTCCTTCCTATCGGCTATTGAGAAAGGAAGTATCAGACCAATGGCCAATAGAAGTATGCCTGCCGATCCTCGTCCGACCCCTGGAGCCCTTCTGATGGGTGACGCGTTCAATATGCGCCACCCTTTGACTGGTGGAGGAATGACTGTGGCATTATCTGATGTTGTGGTGCTCCGTGACCTGTTGAAGCCTCTGAGAGATTTCAAGGACTCGTCTGCCCTCTGTGCATATCTAGAATCCTTCTATACTCTCCGAAAAGTAAGACTAACTGTTCAATCTCCTGCTGGCCTATCTCAATGTTTAAGTAGATGGAAACTTGCATGGTAAGTCCTGTTTCTCTCTGTTGTAGCCTGTGGCGTCGACTATAAATACATTAGCAGGAGCACTTTACAAGGTTTTCTGCGCATCTCCTGATCCTGCGAGAAAGGAAATGCGGCAAGCATGCTTTGACTACTTAAGCCTGGGAGGGATATTCTCAACCGGCCCCGTGGCTCTTCTCTCGGGTCTGAATCCTCGTCCCTTGAGTTTGGTTCTCCACTTCTTTGCCGTGGCTATTTATGGTGTTTGGTGCCTAGTATTTCCATTACCGTCCCTAAAACGTGCATATACTGGAGCTAGATTGATCTCGGTAAGCACCTATCCTATAACTTCCATCACCGGCTTGAATTGGAGATAGATATCAACATTCTTTTCTTGTCTATTGTTGCTATGTTCTGATTTTCTGGGCAATGATACTATTTTCAGGGCGCATCGAGCATCATATGTCCTATAATCAGAGCTGAAGGGGTCAGGCAGATGTTCTTTCCTTTCACCATAGCAGCATATTACCGAGTTCCACCTGCCATTTGAAGCACGTTTCCAATAAGTCAGAGAAAATGTTTCTTCTCATGTAATTCTTTTTCATGGTAAGGTCTTCTTGTGTAATTCTAATCTACTTAGATCATTCCGAGTGATTGTCTACCATTTTCAGAAACGAATCTGAAAGTAAGTATATATATATATATATATATATATATATAGTCCGTTAAAATATATATAGTCTACCGATCTGTTGGCGGCCTCTATCACGCCTGAGCCCTGGGTACAGGTCTTGGGACTTCGACAGCTTATTGTTGTACTTGTATGTCTGGTTATATGTCGGGATATATATTCAATACACACTGTAATAATGAGATCGGCTACTTCAATGAGCTACACCTAATTTGGAAAATATAAGCATGAGATACACCATTATTGGTATACATATATAGAGCTTTGAGGTCCTTGCAGGAAAAAGTCCTGCATATATATACCAACGAATTAAACTGAACAAGAAACCATCTAAAGAAATGGAAGCAGGTCTTGTTCTCATCCCTCATTAAACCACGTGTAAGTGCCATGTTTTTTTCCTTTTTTTTGTGGATAAGTGAAGGCCTTTCCTTTCCCCTTTTTTTTTTATAGAAACAATTGTTCCACCTTTAACTATCTCAATCTCATCCCACCCAATTACCAAAAAAATAAAAATTTTAAAAAGTCTCATCCCACGCAAAGCCACATGTAGATCCCGCATTTTTTTTTTTTATCTTTTTTTTTGGGTTTTTGACTTTTTTTTAACTATCTATCTATTCATTGACCTTTTTTTTTGTAAACATGATATTAATGAAATATATAAATATTAAAAATCTTAAAACCAAAAAACTCCTTAAATTGATTAGAACATGTCCCTATTTGGACCAAGGGGGCGAGTACGCCTCTCTTTTTAAACTTCCACAAGTGTTTTTATTTTCTTTATAAACAAAATAAAGATGAAACAAAGAGAACAATAAAAATAAATATTGGTATAGTGGTAGCGCGTTCTTATTGAATGGAGATATAATATACATCTTTATTTATGTATTAACTACAAGACCATCTTGAATTTAATAACTTATTTTTATTTTGAAAAGAATCTATTAGACTTAGATGTTTGTATACATACACGGTAAAGAGGTAGTCGAGAGTTTAAATGATGATGATGATGATATATATATATAGCATGGACAAGCGAACCCATCCTAAAACTAAAATACGGAAAAAAAGATGATATGTTAATTTTAGTAAAATATGAATAATATTAAATTATTATAATTAATTTTTTAATAATTTCAAAAGATACTTATTCGAAGTTAATTTGTTATATTATATGTCAAGCCTATGTTTTTCTAGCTTTTCATTTTTTTTTCATTTTCAAGTTTGCCTTCTTCCTGTGTATCTATATATATATATACACATATATTCTTTATTATTTTCATTTTTCCATTTTCTTATTTGTGTATGTATACATATATATAAATTTACTCATGCATTAGCACAACGTAACTCGCGCGTCCTGTGCTCTAACTATAATGTTTTTTTCAATATGTTTATGGATGGATTAATTTGGAAGAGAAAATAAAACTTAAGGGTAAGAAATATAAAGATTTAGAATTGGAGATAGAATTTGAAAAAAAAAAGGAGATGTTGAACATGGAAGGAAAGAGAGTGGATAATAATATTAAGTGCGCCTTATTTCTTTGACTCCTATCTTTTATTATAGGTCGTATCATACTTAAACTGAGAATAAATAATACTTTCAACTTTTTAATCACATCCTATAAATAATGTGGTAATTATAATCAAACTTTCACTTTAATAATAATAGTATAAGATATGTAAAAAATTTGAATGTGTGTCTTTTCCATTATTGGGATTTTTTTATATTTTTCTTATTTTAAAAATTCTCCACTAAAAATTTCAATATTGTTTATTTGTGCCATTTTATTGTTTCTTTTGATTAATATTTATTTATTAAATCCTGCTATTCAAACTGAGATTTCTTTTCTTGAAACTAGATTTTACATTTGAATGTGCGTCTTTTTCATTATTGGGATTTTTTAAAATATTTTTCTTATTTTTAAAATTCTCCATGAAAAATTTCAGTATTATTTATTTGTGTCATTTTACTCTTTCTTTTGATTAATATTTATTTATTTAATCCTACTATTCAAACCGAGATTTTTTTTTGTTGAAACTAGACTTAAAAGATTCTTTTTATATCAAGCTAAAACTTCAAGTTTTACACTATAGAATTTACTGAAAGATTAATCTCTTGAATTATTTTCATCCAAATGTATCAAAATCCATGCATCGATACAAAGGAGCACACTTGACAAAATAACTGGATTAAAACATAAATGAAAAATATGACGCAATTGAAAAAAATTAAATATCTATTATTTAATGCGATTAAAAAATTGGTTAATAACAAAAAATCTAAACTTTTCACATTTTAAAGATTTTAGGACGAACTTTTCATTTGCACCAAAAATAATAAACTATCGATTTGATAACAATGCCAGCACAATGTAAATATCTACTTTAGTTTTAATCGAAATTGCTAACGTGTACTTGATAATGTCACGTGACTCATGGTGATTGACTGAGTAGGTTCCAAATTAAAAAAATAATCTTAAAAAATTAAGGAAAAAAAAACTAAGGGAGGAAGAGGGGAGGTGGCCAACGGTGGGGCCTTCGCCTCCGGCCGCCACCACCCCAATTGGGGTCACCGGCGATCGGTCGGTGGTTTTTCGGTTCAGTTGATGGGGCCTTGACAAAGGCCACCCCCTTCCCCCAAAAATCGAGGTCACCGAATCAAATGACTCCGTCATATGGTTCACTAGTTATTCATTAAAAGATGTAATGTCATGTATTTACGCCCATGTAATATAAAAGTTTTTCTCATTTTTTTCTTGATCACCATAAGATTTGCACCATCCATTTTACTCTATTCTCTCTATCTATTTGCTGAAGAGTTATGCATATATCCTTTACTCTATTTTTAAATATTTATTCACAGACAAATATTTTCTTCTTCTATATTGTATTTTTCATAAGAAATTATATTAGGTATACACATACTTTTTGAATTACAAGTAATAGTTTTTCTCCCTTATCCGTAAGAAAGGACCAAACGATGAAAATTAATTTCATTGTTAATTTAACTTTATATTTGTATAAAATGCAAGCATTTTCATTTTTTTTAAGTTCATCATGTTTTTATTTACTTAATATTATTTTCAAATCTTATCCGTACCTCTCTTTTTAAGAATAAAACTATAAGCTTTATATTCAAGAATCAACCCGTTTAACCCATTGAAAACACATTTCATGAAATAAAAAGAAAAATAATATCATATATGATAACATGATACCATCTTTAAAAGAATAGATTGTTTAATATGAATAGAGAATTCGTAATTTTTACAAATAAGTAGTTTTATTATTAGTTTCAGTTATAAACTATATTGATTATTACGCAAACTATTATGATGAATAATAAAATTGGAGGAGATTTTCCAAAACCTTATCGCTAAGCTAACGGTTCCCATAGAGAACTCGTTTTTTTAAACCGATAATGACTTAAACAACATACAGTCCTAATATATATATCAATAACAACAATATGAAGGTTTCATCACATGAGTTCAGTAGTAACAACACCAACTAGTTAACATAACTCTTCAAGAATTTCATAGTAGGGACAAGATAGAGACGAAGAGTTGAGAGGAGGCACAAGGGCGAGGCGGCCGGAGTACCAGCGAGCAAAAGAAGTATCCATTTTGCCAAGGAGGATGAAGAGGAGAAGGGAAAATTATACATTTAGTTCTCTAGATTTTGTTGCTTTTTTTGTTTCAGTCATTTTTCTACTTTTTTTTTTTTATGGTTTACATATTATACATTTGAATACGGATCTTTTATATATATATATATCAAACACATGGGAATGTACAGCTGAGCCGAGCTGCTTCCCTTCCAAAGGGATCGTGAATCACATCGATCCATAGATTTTCAGGAAGTCGTCATAACATATATGCATGGACCTTCGGATAAGCATATGCAGAATAGGTTTACCGCTTTTTAGAAGGCCCAATCGCATGTAAAAGATAGAAACAATAATGGAACACAATGTTCTGTTCTTCAAAAAGTTCTGTCGCCTAAAATGATTAAATAATAGACTGTTCCTAGAAAGTGTTTTCACATGCCATTATATATACATATATATGTATATGCAGTTATAATCATATAATCATCTTAATACTGAGGGCACTACTCACCTAATAGTCCATCCAATATTCCCAATCTGAATTCTATTTTCTTGCAAAAAATATATGCTAGCTAGCTAGTTAGTTGTGGCTGCCATGAGTTCATACACCTATTTATTTTTAATAGTGCACTGCCACTGTCACCCTAAACTTTTTAAAATGCCATTACTTTTGCCCTTCAGATATTTTTACCACAAATTTACCCTAAATATTTGCAATCCATCTAACAATCTTACCCCTCCGTTAGCTCTCACAACGAAAATGTTAACTAACATCCTACATGGATATAATGATATTGAAAAAAAAAAATTTAATGCCAAATACATCACAGTTTCATATGGTGCCATTTTGCCCTCTTCCCCTCAAATGATATCATTTTCCTTAATGACGTCGTTTTCATGTTTGTTCTTTTTTTGTTGATGGGGAAACTGACTGGGCTAGAGGAAGAGGCAGATCGAAGGGGTTTTTGTGCCAGCCTTCGCTACCTCCTTCCTCCTTTATTGATCAATTCTCTCTCTGCCTCTAATGGCAACAATTACTCTGGAGACCACGCTCGAGGGAGCCATGGCCACAGGGGGAAGGGCCCAGGCTAGTCTGCCCTCCCCTACTCTTCCTCCCTGTTTCAAAATAGGGAGGGACTCCGGCGACCATGCCTGGAGGGGGGTGGTGGCGAAGGGCCCCGCGCCGGTCTATCCCATCTCGCTCTCCCTCTATGTTTCCCTTTTTTTTTTTTCCATGTTTCGGAACGCGGGAGGGGGCGGAGGGACAGACCGAGCTAGTAGCCCCCTAGCCGGCCACTGCCTCTCCAGGCGTGGTCTTCAAACTCTGGCGACCACGTCGGGAAAGGCGATGGCCGCAATAGCATGGTGAGGAAGGGGGGTACTCGATTTGCCCGCTACACCTCCTTGTTTCGAAACAAGGAGTGAGAGTGGGAGGGAGCAGACAAATCCCCCTTCCCCTTCTCTCCCACCGCTGGACTCTGTAGATCATGCTTGAGGGAGCGATGGTCAGTAGGCCGGTCCTCAACCCGCTCTGGTCCCTCCTGCAGTCCTGATGACTTCATAAATTTTAAAAAATTCAAAAAGTGTAAAATAGCATCATTTTGAACAAATTGGATTTTATAATAATATTTGTAACGTCGTTTTAGCCACAAGAGCTACCACGTCATCGTTTCGTTTAAAAAGATGACAGAGGGGCAAAAACGATAGACGGAACAATAACATTTGGGGAAAACTGGTGGTAAAAATATGTCAGAGGTAAAAATGGTAGCAAATTGAAAAGTTGAGGGTGAAAATGGTAGCAAATTGAAAAGTTGAGGGTGACAGTGGTAGTGCACTCTATTTTTAAGTTACTTGCGTGGACCTTCTCAATTAGTTCTTCATTTGGAGAAAAAATAAAAGTGAAGGAAAAAGAAACTAACTTTAATTTTTGAAAATTTATGAACTTTCTCAATTATAACCCAAGGGAATGGATGGTTGTGTCGTTAATGATTTATATATGTATTAATTAAGGGGATAAGTATAGCAGAAATGCTATAAGTTTGGATTTTTTGGACTTTAATCCTATAAGTTTCAATTTGGACTTTTCAGTCCGATATGTTTGCTCCATAACACACTTTTGGTCATATCTGTTGACAACTGTTAGGGATATGCTGACGCGGACTTCATACTATCAAGTCCTAGGTGGCTGTTAATTGTCCACGTGGAAATTTTCGATTACTTGAAATTTAAATTTTTAGAAAATCAATAAAAGAATTTCAAAAATTAAAATATGAAGTCTACGTGGCAACTTTCTATTGGTCGATGGCAATTTTCTTTTGGCTAAAAATTTTTAAAAATTTTTAAAAAAAATTTGGAAGGGGAGCGATGGCCGAGAGTGGAAATTGTGAATTCTCTTGATTCCAGAGGGTTGGGGATTCTTCTGACTCCTCTAGATGTGGCTTTGACTCTAGTCACCACCCCTCGATTAGAGTCGCCAGCGACCTCTGGGGTCACCGATGACCCCAATCAGGGAGTGGTAATTAGGATGGAGGCCCCAACCTGGGCCTCCGCCCCCTTTCGATTTTCCTTTTTTTAAAA
Organism: Punica granatum; assembly: GCF_007655135.1. Classification (NCBI taxonomy): domain Eukaryota; kingdom Viridiplantae; phylum Streptophyta; class Magnoliopsida; order Myrtales; family Lythraceae; genus Punica; species Punica granatum. The sequence continues at coordinate 470,149 of NC_045127.1, read as the reverse complement.
TAATTTTTTTCTATAATTTTTTTTATTAAAAATAATAATTAATTAAATATTTTTTAAAAAGTTTTTAGCAAATAAAAAATTTCCACGTGGACTTCTTATGTTAATTTATGAAATTCATTTTTAATTTTTTAACATTTTAATTTTCAGCCAATAAAAAATTACCATGTTGACAATTAACAGCTACCTAGGACATATTTGACAGTGTGAAGTTCGCGTCAGTAGATCCCCAATGATTGTCAACAGATAGAATCAAAAGTAGTTTACGGAGCAAACATATAAGACTGAAAAGTCCAAATTGAAACTTATAGAACTTAAATACAAAAAGTCTAAATTTATAGGGCTTATGCTGCACTTCTCCCATTAATTAAGCCTAGCCAATTAATGCTTGTGTCATGATCATCGCTGTTAATTAGCTGAATATATAATACTACACTGTACAGTTTATACATCAGCTTCAATTTATTTTATTACTTATAAAAACATTGTGACTCCAACTCCCAGCGTGAGCTAGCTGTTATATGTGCTGATCAATTTTCTTGAATGCATGTTTATAGCGCTTGAGATTTGTTAAATAAGGATATGGAGGGCAAAATGAAGGAATGACACACACACACACACATATATATATATATATATTACTTTAACTTTGAATTCAAACGCACCCTGAATATCTAGCCTCAGATATCATACAAAAATATTATAGGGTATACATAACATTGCTTTTTATTAATCATGTTTAAAAGGTCAAATTTCCTTATAAGGTAAAAATGTTTTTTTTAACGACCTAAGGAGTTTAGCCTAATAGTTAAAAAAGATTTCATATATCTATTCCATCATGGAATTAAAATTCCTTGAAGCTATCGGAATGCTATTGGTATCGCCAGCGGTTCATGGAGTTCTGGAAATTAGTCGAACGGAAAAAAAATTAAAAATAAAAAAACACTCTTCTTATTATCACAAGAAGCTACGATAGCTAGCTAGAACTCCCTTATATTCATATTTTACACTTCGCCACTTAATTATGGTGTGTTTCTTTTGCTCGGTAACTCGCAACTCAATTATGAATCACATTAAAAAAAACCATCACATAAATGTGTACCACGTGATTATATATTATATTCGAGGACTTTCTGGTAGAAACTCATCGAATATTGTGGGCGAATAATTTATATCCATGCAGTACATGACTGATAATAAGAACAGACATACATGCCTTTTGTCTCTTACGAATATTTTAATCTAAAATTTTTTACCCAATTTTGGCACAGGTATCGGACATATGTACTTTTTAGCTGGCCATCGCATTGAGGAAAAAGGATGCCGGACGTACGTAAGACTTCTTTTTCCATGATTACGATTATTTTTTGTTAATTAGGCCTATTATTGCACAATGATAAGCTAGACATCCGTACATAATAAATTGTTAGTAAAAATGAACGGTTATGATTAATCGATGATTTCAGCAAAAGAAAAAAAAGATCGATTGATGATCACAAAAGATCCCGCCTAGGAATTTCTTTGAGAGCAGGCTTAATTGCAGTGTCACTTGGATCCCATCCGATGCCGCATAATAAAAAAAAAAATTCACTCAAATATGTCACTTTAACGGTTGGCACCCACTTTTTATTTTCATAGGAAACACAAAAAATTAAATTGTATATGAATAAATATCTATTTATATAATATAAATAATATAATATAATAATAATTACTTAAGTTAATTAAACATAAAAGAATTAATTAACTAATAAAAAATAAAATAATTTTTTTTTAAAAAAAGGATCGTTGAAATTGACTGTTTATCCAACTTTTATATATATATATATATATATATATATATTTTAAAAAAAATTTAAAAATTAAAAAAGTTAGAGGGCAAGTCACGTGGGCTCGGAAGCATACCACACAGCCTACTCTCATTGGAGAGGGCAAGATGGGGGAGGAGGTGCTGGTGCTAGTGCTGGTTCTACTTGCCTGTCACGGGGCAAGCGGCATCCAACCGGGTACCCCCATTGGACTTGGTTTGAAAAGCTGGAAAAAGAGATTAGTTAGCCTTTTTTAACTATAGTGAGTATCAGTCCCAATTATATTTAAATTCACTCACATGTTTGGTTAAAGTGGAATTATTGGATAATGTTTTTTTAATGGGAAATGGTTTCTTAACGCTCTTTAGGTGATGGCCTGCTCTCGACGAGTGGTAGACAACAAATTTAATTGGATCCCTCAACCTCACCTCACCAAGCCTACATAGCTATATTCATAAAAAAGAAAAAAAAAAGTTTTATACATACCTTTATTAGTTTTATATTTATTCACTAATTTCCTTATTTATATTTTAGAATTATTAGAAAAAGAAAAACTGTCATTCAAGGTTTGTGATGATCAAGGTGACACAGGGTTTGTTAATTAAATTCTGCAAGTTAAACACTGCACACACTACGTATATATATTAATCTCATATTATTAGTTAGATAATTAAGTCCAAATCTTGATATATAGATTATATATAGCCATTTTAATTAACAGAATAATTTCAAATTATTGTTATTTCTACTTCCCATGATAAGGATTGTTGTCGCTATAGATTTGATATAGTTGAATTGATTGTTCGTGTGAAAAGGAACCATCTAACGCTGAATATATATGATGAAGCGCTGTTGGTTTTTAGTGAGCTCTCCACAACTTGCTGAAGGAAATTAGTATCATAACCCAAATAATTAAGATTTTCCGTATAGTATATTAGTCATTAGTTAGTTATAAAAGTACCCGTTAAATAGTGATATCACGACATATTAAAGTCAATATTGCACATAAATGCATATTCTGAAGGGGTTTTCATAGAGAGCTATCTCGCTCTTTCATGGACGGAAGCCACGCTTGCAAAACGTCGAGATTAAAGTTACTTTTACGGATAATAATGGAAGTTAATTGGATACAAATAACAACCCGGCCGGCCATTACCGCGCATTATCATGTTTTTTTAGGTTATTTTATTTACCCTATAATATATAGGGTATGTTCAGCTCCTCCGCTAAGCAAAATGAATTACAGAGGTGACTGAGTGCACATACATCTTACTCCGACTTTGATCAATTAATTTTCTACAAGCAATATATTTTATAATCTTATTAATAATTTAAAACTCCTCCGTCTATTTCTTAGGGAGAGAGTAGGGTACCCATGAATCCTTCTCTTACCCTTTTTCTTGACATTTTTATTTTTATTTTTTTCATTTTGAGTATTACAGGTTTTTTTTTTAGTACGCACCACCTGACATTTGGAAGTTTAAAGGGGTTCAATTAATTTACATTCTACTCCAAACTTTTAAAATTTTAAAACGACCCAAATTTTTTAAAATTTTTTAATTTTACCTCGTCCCTTCCTCGAAACACTGTTAATCTTCTTTCTCATTTTCACGCCTCTCTCTCCTCTCCTCTAACTGCTCACTCCACTTCCATGGCCATCCCACACAAGACAGGCCAATTACAACTCATGATAATACATCTTGAGCCACGATGAGTCTCAGATTTTGATTTGACAAACCTCGAGCAAGAAATCAAACCAAATTCCACCTCATATTTCGAATTGACGAAACCCTAAAAGCCAAGATCTCCTTTCGCCTCCTCTATTGAACCCTCAATGATGGTTCAATCGAAGTTAGATTGAGATCGGAGACGAACATGGACACCTTTCTTTCCTCTCCCTTTATCTCCCTCCGGCTCTTCGTCTTCTAGGAAAGTCCTTTGTCCGGAGATAATTCTCAGATGGGTCATGGGCTTTCACCAAAAAAAGGAAAAGGAAAAAAAGAAAAGATGGGTCATGGGCACTGTTTGTCTGTCTCTTCCCCTGCGACAATTAATCCAAAGTTGTGATCTTTTCCTCAATGGGTGTGTCGGGGTTCGTCGCTCTTGTGGTTCTTTCACGGAGCTTGTCTGTTATCCCGAGGACCCAACAGCTGCAAGCTTCCGAGACCCAGGTTCTTCTTCAGCTCCGAAAGCATCTCGAGTACCCACCCCGCATTGGATGCTTGGGAGAGTTACACCGGAGAAATCTGAAGCATTCAAGCCAAGGAAGCTCTAGGGAACGGAGGAAGATGAACAGTGCAGGGGGCAACAAGAAGAACGAAGGTGGTGATTGAGAGGAGAGAGAGAGGGGGGTTGGGGCATGTTTCAAAAAATGAAAAAACTATGGGGCTGTTATTCAATTTTCAAAATATTTGGAATTGAGTTAAATCATACTCCGCTCCATTACCAAACACAACCTAAGTTTTCTTTTTCTCTTAATTGGGATTAAGTTTTTTACCGATTGAACAAGAATAACTATATCCATTAATTAATCTCACTATCTTTTTTTCGGTGTGTATCATGATATTTAAAAGCCCAACGAGCTCCGATTAATCTAGTTCGAGCTGATCGATCCACTAAAGGGTAAAACTCTCCCACCATAGATTTTCTCCATTCACTAGACTCGAATCCGAAACCTTGATTAAAGGGAATAAGTATCGAACCGCTTGAATCAAATCATGTTGGTATCTCACTATCTTTTCTTTACCAACTCTACAGTCGAAATTAGTTGAAGCTGGAATGATTATAAGAACACTGTTCACCGCGCCATTGAATTAAAAGTTGGCATGCTAGCTAATGTTTCACGTGCATCCCCATTACAAGCTAATAACTAGAATCCGCATACTTCAACTACATTAACAAAAAGAAATAAAATTCACACGGCAATCTTGGTAATTGATACCTAACTACAATATTAATATTAATAATTATACCCAACTATAGAGTCAACAGATGTTTTTTCTATATATATAGATAGATAGATAGAGTGCTTCCAATTCTACTAATGACTGATTTAGAGTCAATGCGCCTAGCAATATAATTAACATAATAAGAATTAACTGTTATTTTAAAATTTGCATGGCATAAAAGGTTTGACTAGTCTTACATTTAGTCCGTCGTTATAGTGCGTGCATAGGACAAAACTATGTACGGAAACCTGTCTGTTTGGAATTTTGAAATGGAATACAGATGACAAATATGCACCTAATAATCGATCAAATTTTGAGCATTCTTTTACAGAGATTCTCACGCTTCATGATCGATCCAGCCGAACACAATTAGCTTGAAATATATGGAAGTGCATTGCAAGGTTTTACAAAATAATAAATTTTAATAATTAGTCAAATGTACGGAAAAGAATTTCAAGTACATTTCACACTGATCTATTCAACCTTCTCGTTATGATGTATGTATGTATGTATATTTATATTAAAAATCATATATACGTATTTATATAATATATAATGACAAACAAATATGTGTACTTCTTCGAGCCTTTGATGTCAATAAGTATCTACTAGGTTGGTCTGCTCCATAGAATTGAAAATACATCATATATATGGTACATAAAGTAAATTACTTTGAAGTTTTTTTAACCCTGTATATCTTAGAATTTTCCTTACCTACTACTCCAGATCACTTCATGCTCTCCATATATATACGGGCATTTGAGACCCTTTATTTCCTACTACAGATCAGCAACACAGCATCACATATACGAGAGAGGGTGGTTTCAGTTCATTTCATCAATCATGAGAAGAAGTCTCCCTTCTGTGTTGCTGATAGCAGCTTTCTTCGGACTAATTGCTTCCATGTTTGATGTTGCAGAGACAATTAGACCTTTGTCTGGTACGTACTGCTACAAACCGACGTCTCCATTGCATTTGCCACCTATTTTTCCAGCTCTTTATCGACATATATATGTCTATATGTGTGTGCGTGCGTGCGTGTGGGGAGATTCACTATATATTGTAGCACCAGTTCATCTTAATCATTCAATAGTATATACATATATATTCTATATGGCAGGTTCTCATTTTCCTTTTTCTTTTTTTTTTTTTCATGCATGCTTCACAGAATTAATTAGTTCGAATGGAGAACATGATCAAATGTTGATCACTATTCCGAATTGGAGACCCTCAAGCCCCTCGCCTCCGCCTCCAGTGACCCCATCAGGGCCGTCACCGATGTTCAACCAAAATCCAAGCGGCTCCTTTTCTGCTTCAAGAACGCCGAATTATATTCAACTGCCATCATCAATGCCAAGTGATGATTTCCAACGGTCGGCTAGTCCACCGCCACCAGCTCCAAAAGTGTCGCCCCCATCACGTCCAATAACGAACGACAATCACGTTCCTGATGATGTTTCCCTAATGATGGGTGACAAGGCAATGAGCTCACCCATTCTGAAGACAGATAGCTTGTCGTCTGCTGGCGATGGAAGCCAAAATTATCAAAGGCCTGCGAGACCTCCGCCGCCTGCGCCAAGAGTTTCTCCACCGAGTCATCCATTAACCGACCTTGGAAGAAGTCCACGACCAGCATCCGGGGCAGTTGGTGACCGAAGCCAACGAGATTATGAAGTGCCCGCGAGATCTCCGCCGCCTGCGCCAAGAGTTTCTCCACCGAGTCGTCCTATGAACCGCCTGGAAGGGAGTCCACCGCTAGCACCAGCAGCAGCAGCAGCAGATGGTTTCTTTGTTGCTTCATACTGATGAGTAAAAAGTTAGATATGAATTGTTCTGTGGAAAGTTAGTTATGCTCATTGCTCTCTCTCTTTCTCTCTAGTGTAATAGTATGTATTAAGTCCTGAACTTGTTTGAGATGGTAATTAAATTATCATTTATGCATCTATATATGATGATTTAGCAGCTAGAAATAACTGGAGAACTAACTGTTCAGCCACTGAGGAACATGTGATTTGATCTGCTCGTTCTTTTCACGATCATCTTATAATACAGAATAAGAAATCTTTAATTTTTTTGGTAAACAGAATAAGAACGTTAATTAGTGAAAGCCATGGCCAATTGTCATGCATCTTATATATTAAACTCCTGTGTGTGTGTGTGTGTCACATCGAGTTTCATCTTGACGACGCATATTATTCATGTGGTAATATTCAAAATGTTTTAATTTACATGTTTTGAAACTGATTCGACATTAGAGAATCTCTCGGTTATAAAGAATGCCCATAGAAATAAAATATTGAAACAAAAATCTTAATAATTAATAAATAGACTTTGATAGTCCCACTTGAGAGCTTAATTAAGGACTAGTTTTCGAAGATATCTATTAATAAGGCTAATATATGGGTACGAATAGTTTTACAACGAGAATGAAGCCTAAAATCTTAGTTACCAAGCGAGAATATGCATAATTATTCTCAATCTGAAAGTATGAGACATGGGGGCCTCTAATCATAAAAGAACAACTTCTCTCTCTTTTAACTCCCCTAAAAGCATTCACCACTTGTTTGGATCGTGAGTTATGGAGAAGTGGATTTTAGACTATTATTATACAAACTTGTATTATAATCCTTCATAATTTGCCGTACCATAACTCTCCATATATAATCTGCCGTCCGAACAAGCTAGGTTTCTCCCTCGCACATAATCGCCTTAAGAAAAACTAGTTTATAGAGTGTGACGATTCCACGTCACTTTCCCTTTCTTCTTTCTTCTTATTTTATTTTATTCTGATAATTATTTTAGCTCTAAATTTATATTGATAATTAGTTATTTTAAACTCTTCAGTTATGTAACAAATTAGTATAAACTTTAATTGAAAAAAATTATCTAATTCAGTGTGTACAACTTTTTGACATACAATTATATTATAAATAATATTCTCTATATAAAATAATAATACAACTATGGGTACCAGAAGCATCATGCTAGATGCATGTTGGTTTCAACCCTAAGGGGTTTAGCCTAATAGTTAAAAAGAAACTTATGCAGTACATTTTCGTTATTATTATAACCCTAACGTGTGTTCAAAAGGACAGATAAGTTGCTTTCAATGTAAATCTAATATCGATTATCAATACAAGTTATTAGCTTGCAATTTAAATTAAATTTACTCTTCCACCTTAGGTGGGATCTAAAGTGTATTGTATGTTTTATTTTATTTTATTTGTTAAGTATAAAAATTATAATATATAATATGAATTACTAAAATAAATTTATATATACATAAAATCAAACTTCCTTCTAATTTTCTTTCTTTAAAACTTAAACCCGATCCTTAAGGTCTTTAATTTTCAAAATTTTTCGATCAATTTGGGTTGGATTTTTCTAAATTTTCGTGTTATGGATGTCATTGCAAGACTATTCATGAAAATAGTATTTCTATTAATTATTTTGTAAACTTTTATTAACAATTTAAATTCATCTCTCTATTTTTTTCTTTAGGATATTCCATTGAATGAAAGATCAAGTCACAAAAATATATCAACCGACAATTTTTTGTTGAAATAAATTATTTTTAAATTGCATTAGTTTCATTTTTTTAAAATCATTTCAAATATTGAATCATACTTATCAAATTTTTATTATTCATATACTAAACTTTGCACCAGCGCTATGCGCGGTGTGAAAAAAAAGCATAGTTTAAGACGTTGCATTTGTATTTTCATAATTATATACCATTTATAATTCTATATAGTCGTGTTATTATTAAAAAATTAAAAAAATTGTGACGAAAATTGAAAAAAATAATTTTTTTAGTGAAAGAAAAGAAAAATAACTGAGGTTGAGATAGAGATAGAGTGGGGGTTGAAGAGAAATAAGTAAAAAGTAGAGTGAAAGATGATCACATGGGAATTGATAGAGGTGCGAGATAAGATATATGAGTTTAAACTTCGAGTAGTTTTATAGTTTTATTTTTGCATTCAGTTTTACTTTTCTTCAATAGAGTAAAAAATAATGAGGATAATTTCGTAAAATTGTACAAAAATTGATACATATATTTAGATGTAGTGATTTGTCATTAGTATGTTAATTTTGAATATACTTTTTTATGTTACACATATGTAAATACTATTATTAATATATATACATATCTACAATGTTAGTACCATGTTAGAAAAATCCATTAAAATCGACATGAAAGTGATGGCACGCTAAAAGTGATAAGAAACTCATAATTTTTCAATTAAAAAAATTCATGCTAGAAATAATGGAAATGCCAAATTTTTAATTTTTTTGGGTCACCAACATTCTTAGATATTATTAACTATTTTTTTTAATTTTTTTTATAAATTCAAGTAATAATATATTTCTAACCAGAAATAGTTATAAGTCCACTGAGAAGGAGATATTATTGATTTACATATAATTTATATATTTATTTTTTTAAAAGAGTTTTATATATTCGGTCACTGTATTTTAACATTATCAAAGAAGATTTCACTTGTAACGTACGGGTAAATTCACTAGTATATGTATACATACACACACTCTTTTTAACTGGTCATACACTTAGATTTGTGGAAAAGGATGTCGAACGCACGTAAGACTTTTTTTTAGAGGTTTTTATCTAAAATGGCCAATGGTTTAACCATTTTGTTAAATCTATCATATGTTTTTTTTTGGTCAAATCTATGACATAATTTACCTTTTGCATCAAATATATCCCGACGTTATCTTTTCCGTCAACATCTAATGGCCGTGCTGACTTGGCAAGTGGAGAGATAGTGGGCCATATTTGCCACGTCAGTACGGCCGTTAGATGTAGACGGAAAAGATAATGCCAGGATATATTTGATGCAAAAAGTAAACAATGTGATAGATTTGATAAAGAAAACATATGATAGATTTGACAAAATGGTTAAACTATAGACCATTTTAGGTAAATTCATCTTTTTTTTATGATGTAAGATTTTTGTAAAGCCAAATAATTAGGGCCGGCAATATTTGACACGACACGATAACACGACATGGATACGACACGAAGTTAAACGGGTTCGGGTTGAGATTTTTTGATATTCGGTCTAAACGGGTTCAACCCGTTTAGACACGATTAATAAAAGTGTCTTAACGGGTTGAACCCGCATAATCCGATTAGATACGATTAAACCTGTTTATTAAAACGTGTTTAATCGTGTTATTTAATCGTGTAATCCGTTAACCCATTTATCTAATCAAATTTACCAATATACCCTTCCACTAACCCTAATTTTGAAATTCCACCTGCACAGGGACAGGAGGACGAGAGGAGAGTTCATGATTTTTTCTGAAATCAGAGTTCATGCCCTAATTTTGAAATTCCTCCTAGCCTCATGCGGTCCTGCCTCCTGTCCTGCTCCTGTCTCCTGCCGCTCGACCCTGCGACCTCGGACCCCCGTGACCGCGACCTCGCGAACCTCGACTCAAGCCCTCTCTCCGACCTCAGAGACGACGTCGACCTCGAACCCGGCTCGAGTCGCTCGACCCCGCGACCTCAGCGCAGCGACCTCCCCTACGCGACCCTCGAGTCGTCGATTGTTGAGCCCTCTCTAACTGTTCAGACGTTGTGACGTCACCGAGACCTCAACCACACGGCCTCGACCTCAGGTATCGTTGCTGGCTGCTCTGCAGACCCGTCCGCTGCACTCCCCTTCCCTGCGCTGCTTTACTCAGTTTGTTGCATCTTTGATTTCGTCCAATTTTGCACTCTGTTTTGCTGCATAGTTGATTCTGTGCAGAAGAAAGATTAGATGTGTTTAGGTGTTGTTGATTAGAGGTGTTGTTTAGGTGCTGCTAAGATACAAACAAAAGAAAAAAAAAGGAAAGGAAAACTGGAAAAGGACTGAAAAAGAAGGAAGAATGTATCTATCCAGATTGATTATACAAGTTGCAGTGGTTGTCCCAATTATATGGTCCCATGACATTAAATAAAGATGCGACCTCTATTAGGTCCCTCATATGTTTTAATGGCAGAGAAGAGGAAAGGCTATACAAGTTCTTCGATCTGAACATGTGTGTAGATGGACGGCATTGGTCGTGTGGTATCCATGTAAACCGAAATTAAACAAGACGTTTTTCGAAATTTCCTAGCTGACTAATATCTCATTGCTGCCTCTACCGCCACTAATTTGCTTGGTAGCCGTACCATTCTTGAAAAAAGATTTAATCTGCAGTATGATTTATATTATATTCCCCAGCTACTATAGATGCATGTATATGTATATTGAGCATTAATCTGTATATATTCATATATTGCTTAGATACACATTTCTTCCTGCCCGACAACATAAGAAATAGAAAATGAACACATAGTTGCTATATAGTTTTCTTCCCATGGGCAGGTTATGCAGCTGAATAATTACTCCTCCTACGACTAAGTGTTATACTGCAAGCCCCATGTCGATCAGCTCTCCAAGATGTCTGGACGATTAGATAAAAGCTTTGAAGGTGATTGTGAACATATATATTTATATGTATTTCTGCTCCTTCTAATGGTGAATGCCTACTTTGGAAGCATCAATGATATGATGCTATTACATGTTATTGTAATCTTTTTTTAAGACTTAAGAGTAGACTTATATCTCATGATCTTTGTACTTCCTAGATTATGATCCATTTCTATGAATGAAATGAGTATGGTCGGAATTTTTAGGAATTTCTCATGAATTTTTAGAAATTTTTGTTCGGAATAAACAGGTCGTAATCGTGTTAATGTGTCAAATGAACGGGTCGTGTTAACGTGTCGAATAAACGGGTCGTGTTAACGTATCCGTGTAATCGGGTTGATCGAATAAACGGGTCGTGTTAACATGTCTGTGTAACCGGACTAATTGAATAAACAGGTCGGGTTAACGTGTCGAGTAATCGGTTATAATCGTGTCGTGTACGGATACGTGTACCTATTATGACACGGTTCGATAAACAGGTTTAAACGTGTCGTGTCCGGGTTGACACACGACACGGGTTGACACGAACATAAACAGGTCGTGTTCGTGTTTCCAAAACCTGACCCGTTTAATAATCGTGTCGTGTACGGGTTATGATTCTGATGACACGAACTCGTTTAGACACGGCACGTATAAACACGACACGACACGAATTGTCAGCTCTACAAATAATGCACAATGATAAGGCATACGTACATAATATTGTTAAAAATGAAAAATCAATTAAAAGACAGTTGTGGCAGTTATGATTGATTAATGATGGCTAGGCTTTTGTTTGGTTTTCAAATAAATAATTTTACTCTACTCAATTTATCTTTTTATCCATTTAATAATAATATTTCGCTCATATTTTTCCTAACTATTTTTATATCAAATTTTTAATAATAAATTACCCATCTACTTTCATATCTATATATATATACATATATATATTCTCACACGTTTATATATTTGTCAATAATTGCAATCATTACTCAAAATCAAGTTAAGTTGGATCATGATGTAAATCGAAAATCAAATGCAATCTTAATTTCTTAAGTTGGGAAAATATATTAATCATATTAAATATAGCCTTGTAATTATGATCATTCTTGAATAAATAAATAAATTAGTAAGTGATTCTCAATTATACTCATCTTCATTCATGTTAGGTTGAAGTGCACTTATTGAATAAGGTTTCTTAAATGGAATTGCATGGTTTCTCTTCTTTTTTTTTTAATAATTGAAATGGAAATGAGTTTGCTAATGCTCACATCAGGTGATGGCCTGTTGTCGACAAGCGGAAAGACAACAAATTAAATTGGATGCCTCACCTCTATGTATATCACCTCACTTTTATTACTTTCATATTAATTTACTAATTTCCTAACATATATTTAAGAATTGTTTTAAAAAAACAGTTAATTAAAGGTTTGTGTGACGATCAAGGTGACATAAAGTCCGCTAATTAAATTATACAAATTAAAAATCTGGACACTCTACGCCTATATTAATCTCATATTAGTTAGATAAGTCCAACCCATGGTAGAGATTATAACCATTTCAAATTAATAGAATGATTTCGAATTATTGCTATTTCTACTTCCCACGATGAGGACTGTCGTCACTAAAGATTCAATATATATAGTTGAATTAGTTAATTAGGGCTGTAAAAAGAAACTGTGCGGACCCGAATTTCGTCTCGTCGGGGCCCTGCCTGCGCAAGATTGCACAGCCTAAGAGTATCCACCTTCCTAGGGGATGCGTGACTGATGAGATCGAGAAGGAGTCGCCACCACCAATTTACGACTCAGAGGTCGATGGCCGAGGAGTTGCCTAGGTCTAGGAGTAAGGATACACCTAATTTGTCAAGACAATTTTTTTGTGGAATCGAGAATTCTGAATTCAAGAGTCCTGTTACGTGTGGGCCCATATCCTGCACGCACTGTCGATACTGATATTTGTCTAAAGTTTGTCATTTTTAGTTTATTTACCGCTTGAATTATGTTTCATTCATCTCGCTTGGTTTGACTCAGTGGATTCGTTGAGAAACGGCCAATTCGGACTAAGAATCCGAAAGAGGAGTAGGCCCACACATCGAGGGTTCGGCTTGCTATCCTCGCATTGTGGTTCATCGGACCATGATGGTCGATTCCCCGCGCGGGCCGAAACCACAAAACATTGAGCTTACTTATCCTTTGAGCGTCGACCGGGATGTTACATGAAAAAATATAGAAGTATTTTTTACATAAAGTGATCGAGTAATACACAATGAATATTTTTCATTTAATTTGATCCTTATTATATAATTAGTATCTTAATTACTCTGAATTTGATCAATTAAAATCCTACAAGAAATATATACTAGGTTATTACACTTGTGCATTGCACGGATTTTGTGAGGAAAATTTTATGATAAGAAGTTATATAAGAAAATATTAATTGATATCCTTAATCTACAAAAAAGATTATTTTATACTATAAACTTTAATATAGTAAATTTTAGATGCACTATGTTGAATATATATTCAACTCATAAGCGATTTATGTAACAAATTCATATATATCATGTCTATTATAAGTATAATTTCTATAGAAATAATTTTAAAAAATTGAATCCAAATCTTTAGTTTTATTTGATAAAAAAAAATAATTGTAGAATTTTCAAAGTTTTATAATTTTATTATTTGCTTGAACTTTATTATTTTCACATTATATAAATGAGTTTCATGAATTTGAATAATTTTAGATAAAATAGTCAAATCATTTCGATGAAAGAAATATTTAATTAATCTTTAATAAAGTTAATTATACCATACTTCTAAAAATTTATGAATAATTATTTACTAATAAAACATGAATCCTTTTTTCAGTATTTCTTTCCATGTATTCCAATGTTTAGATACTTTCTCAAATTTACCCTATCCTTTAAATTTTTTTTCAGGCATTCCAACATTTCACTTTTGTTCCAAATTTATCTTTCCATCAATTTTCCATCCAAAATTAATAGAAAATCTAATGTGACACATTTTTTGGTATAGTAGCATAGAACCTAGAAAACGTGCCACATCAAATTTTTCGTTAATTTTGGACAGAGAATTGATGACAGTATAAATTTGGGACAAAAGTAAAACGTTGAAATACTAAGGGAAATTTTTAAAGGATAAGATAAAACTGAGATAACTATCAAAAATTGAAATGTTCAATAGTTTTTTCTCTAATTTTTATTATATTTTATTAATTTTTATATAGTAATTAACTTATGAATTAATAAATAATTATTATTCTATCCATATTTATTACAATGTAGTTATAAATTAATATTATATAGATGGGCAGATCAACTAGCTAACTAGCTAGCTAGCTAGATTCAGTAATATTCTGCTTATATGTACCATATCAGACATTTATTAAATACTTCAGCTGATAAGTTTCTTTTTCGAGATTCCCATAAGAATTCTTCAAGAAAAAAAAATCCCATAAGAATTTGGGAAATATGTTTATATTAATTTATCGGCTGAACAAGAATAACTATCCATTAATTAATCTCACTACTTTTCCTACTAACTCTACGTTCGAGTATTTATTAATTAATTGAAGCTCCAAAGTTAATCAAACAAGGGGGATATGATAATTAGAAAAAAAAAAAAAAACATCACCATAGAGTTGGCAGCTAATGTTTCACGTGCATGCCCCATTACTAGCTAATAATTGGAATTCACAAAACCTTCACTAAATTGAAGATAATAACATAAAGAAATAACGGAATTTAGATGAGGGCTAATTCCTAACTACAAGATTAATAATTATACCTAACTAAATTTGTTAATAAACATCTATATCTATACATGTATATATATGGTTTCAATTCTAGACTCTGGTCTAGCTACTCATGGCTGTATTAGAGTCAACACGCCAGGTTGCCTAGCAATGTAATAACATAATAATAAGAATTAAATTTCATATTAATTTCAATGGCGTAAAATTAGGGTTGACTAGTCTTTTTCCGTAGTAAGACATTGGGGCTCTAGGCCCGATACAAAATAAAATTAAGAAAGGTAAAGGTGGGACAGGGAAACTCCAATGATATTGCTAAATAATAGCATTCCTAAATCAATCAGTGATTGATAAAAGAGGTGTGTATTTAACGATATTTTTAAGAAATTTTGTGCCAGTCAACCTGCACATTAATTTTCTTCTCTGTATTTATGAATCACTCAAACACTCCAGTCTCTCCTGATTAAATCCTGGACTCAACAAGAGGTGAGACATGGAGAGCACTGCGACCAGAGCTCGAGACAAGCTTGTAGACCATTTCAGAGTTCACCTCGAGAATCGTCTTCTTAAATCCAAGGCTCCACGTATGTTCGAGCCCAGTTAATGCTCCCCATAATTCGGCCAAAACAGCTGAAGTAAACCCGATGTTTCGAGCAAAACCTGATATCCATTGGCCGTTCCCGTCAGGAAGTAAGCCTCCCGCACCCGCAAGGTCCGGGTTACCCTGCGAAGCACCATCTGTGTTGAGCTTGATCCAATCCGTTGACTAGTCTTTGATAGTGCTTGCATAGGACAAAAACAAAACTATACTGGACGGAAACCTGTTAGGAATTTTCATATGGGAGAAAACTAGTTGGATCAAATTCTTGTCGAAAAATTGGTCTTAAAAAAAGATACATCTGTGGTGGCTCCTAAATGATGCAACCTAGCTATAACAATTTTTTTTAATGAGAAGTGCGTTACGAGGGTTTACACAATAATAATTAGTCGAGTACGTTATTCACACAATGTGGTCAAATTCAACCTTCTCCGTTGTATATTGTATATGTATATGCATGTCCTTCTATATAGATATATATTTGCTTGAAATCTATATATTTATATTAACATGCATATATACGTATATATACACATATGATGTAAATAAACAAATTAGATAAACAAATATTATATTCGGTTCGAGCCTTTGACGTCAACAATTACCTACTCCGAATAAGTAATCACTTTATGCCCTCTATATATACGTGCATATTTTGAGACTCTTTAGTTCCCACTACAAATTAAAGCAACAGGAAGCATCATAGAGAGAGAGGGTGGTTTCAATTCATTTCATCAATCATGAGAAGAAGTCTCTCTTCTGTGTTTCTGATGGCTGCTTTCCTCGGACTAATCGCTTCCATGTTTGATGTTGCAGAAACAATTAGACCTCTGTCTGGTACGTTACATATTACTGCAAACCGACATCTCCATGCCATCTATACATGGGTTTATGTGTGTTTTAGATTCACTATTGTAGCATAAGTTCAACATCTTATTAATCATTCAGTATAAATATACATACGCAAACACTAGGTTTTCATTATGCTTTTTCATCCATGCATGCTTCACAGAATTAAGCTTGATCGGAGAAGATAATCAAATGTTGATAATTAATCCGTATTGGAGTCGGCCATCAAGCCCCCCACCTCCGCCTCCATCAATCCCGTCAGGCCCATTGCCGATGCTCAGAATAAACCCCAGTGGCTCCTTTTCTGCTCCAAGGGCGTCAAGTTATATTCAACTACCATCAATGTCAACGCCAAGTGATTTCCAGCGGTCGGCCAGTCCCCCGCCACTATCCCAAAAAGTGTCGCCTCCATCGCGTCCAATAACGAACTACAACAAACACGGTCCTGATGATGATGATGTTTTCCTAGGAATGATGGGTCACCGAGCAATGAACCCATCAGTTCCGGATAGCTTGTCATCTGCTGGCGACGGAAGCCAAGATATTGAAAGGCCTGCGAGATCCCCGCCTCCTGCACCAAGAGTTTCTCCACCGAGTCGTCCGTTAACCCGCCTAGAAAGAAGTCCACCACCAGCACTGGCTGCATTTGGTGACCGAAGCCAAGATTACGAAAAGCCTCAAAAACTTTCAACGCCTCCACCAAGCAATCCTCATGGTCCGCCAGCGGCTGGTTTCTATGTTGCTTCATATCGATGAGTAGAGGCCTCTGGTAACTAGCTATAGCTAAGTTGTCATGCGAAAATAATAATAAAAGAAGTTAGATATGATATGAATATTACTGTGGAAGGTTAGTTATGCTCTCTCTCGATTTCTCTCTATATGTATCTCGGAATAATAAAAACAGTAAAATGTAGACCCATGCATGTTATGTCCTGGCCAGAGAACATGATATTCTGTAAATCAATATCATCTATTTAAATTATATACATTATAATAATTAATTAGAAGGAGTCGCGAAATAAACTGGGGAGAGAACTAAGGTGGAGTTTGATAAATTAAGTGTTTAAAAATTAAGCACTTAATTAATTAGTTAAGGAAAAAAATATATAGGAAGAGTGGATAGATGATGAGGATGATGATATGTTTTGTGAAGGAAAAATGGTATCAAAAAGTGAAAAATGACTTATTTCATTAAGTCAAATATTTTTACTTAACTCATTAAATAGTTTTTGACTTAATGATTATGTAGTATAGAACCTCATTTCTCATCTTTCCCTCTTTTTTCAATTCATTTTCTCTTATAACTATTTTGTAACTAATTTTTAAATACTTATTTTAATTAAGTTGAAACAAACACACATTAACTGTCTTCGGCCACTGAAAATTAAGCATGTGCTTTGATCTGCTTGCTCGTTTCATGTGCCATTGTACTCATGCGTGCATCTTGTAATAATAAACTCCGACCTATATAATTAGGTCAGATTGAGTTTCATCTTGATCACGATGTATATTATTCAAGATGCTTGGTAATATTCAAGATGTTTTGCACTTGGTTTTGAAACTGATTCAACATGAGAGAGCTATTTAATTAAGAACCAATATAAATAAATGTATATATAGTTACACTGCTGTAAATGTGATATATATATATATATATATATATACACATATCGTGATAGGAAGGATATTGATACCTAACCTCTTTAAACAACGAAGTACACTTCTGACCCATTCACCAAAGAAAAGCTCATTTCTGACCTTGCCCTCATGCAAATTCTCATTTTAGGAAATTTATCCTAACACAGATATATAAACTTTGACTCTCATTTACGTTGCTGAGAGAACAACTCCTTCTCCAGGCTTTAGCTCCGAGGAGTATGTTTTTCACTAATTTCTTGATACAACAAATGTTCTTCTAACAGATACAGGTTCATCCGCAAAAGTCTTGCTATTCCGCGCCTTCCATGTGAAGTATATACATGTGAATGTCGAGCTAGTTTGAATATGATGGCTCGAATTGACTTGCCCATGCTTAACTGTTCAGTCCACTTCACCTTTCTAGTCAAGAAGTCCTCTGTTTTCGCCATTTAGAGACAGAATCTCCCTCCATATCTGCTCATGGAACAGGGATCATGATTCTCTTCAGCAGAGGTTACATTACAAAGAACATGCATATCACTGTCAGATCCTAACAGGAACAAATATATTATGTCAAAAATATTATTGTGAACATGAAAGAGTACTTGTAGTCTCACCATAAGAATCGAATCTGCAACCTATTCTTTAATAGGCAAAAGTGTGTGCCATGCACTACGCCCTCTTTCTAAATGAATGTATCAAATTAGTGTCCAATATATACATAGTTATACCAAAGACACGTACATATATATATATATAGGAGATAATCAATCCACGCACTCGGCCCAACTTTTTGGGAAATCAATGGGCTTTTCTGGCAGTACTTCTGACCAGGCCCATTGCCTAATATGCTGTATTGCGCAGTCTGCCTGACGGGACGAGAAATTTGGAACCTTTTCAGAGGAAACGAGGAGAGGAAAATTGACATCCAACAAAATCAACGCCAGAAACATCAAATACACACACACACGCACACACACATATAGTGAAAGTAATTATAGTGACGATGATGAGACGTGGTTGAGGAGTATTTATAACAGACAAAAAAAAGGAAAAGAAAAGAAAGAAAAAGACGTGGTCCGAACAAATTTCTTGAGAAATTATTATATGAGGATACCTACATGATTAGACCACAAGTTGTAATTTGAGACGTGGTATCCATTAATTTTTCCACTAAATCGGAGAATAATTCGGTACCAAAATTTTTTCAGCGTATATAATATTTGTATTAGATTCTTGTTTTTTTGGTAATAAACTGATGCAATGGATTAATTGTTCACACGGTCAGGAAAAAAGAAAAAAGATTTATCGACATTTACTTATCACGCACAAATTTAGCATCGATCCGTATCTGTAAAGTTTGTTTGCATATAGATTGTGTCTCTCAAATTCAACAAATATCAATAAGAAGAAAAGCCCATGTCATTATTTCAAGTTGTAAAACTTTGAATGCAGAATATTTGTTTAAGAAAATCTTTTCCCTTATCCATTGTTCAGTCAGCAAATTTGAGAAGATATAAGACTCGTTTGCTTTCGCCCTACTACGTGTTTTCTAAAATGGAGAGCTGAGTTGCTAGCGACCACCATACATGTGGTGTGATCCTGTTGACGACAAATCCGTGACTCAATGTTACGTGTTGTAGGCGTGTTAGAGACTAACGTCTCGAAAGTGCTTGTGCGCAAAATTCTAACTTCTAATCAGAAACGATTGGTCGGACCTTGCTTTGCAAAAGGACTTGGGAGTATTTGTGAAAATTTAAATAAAACAAGGTAAATTAAATGAGTGCGAGAAAATAAGCTGGCAGGAAATATAAAACAACAAGCTTTATTCAATAACAAAAAGTATTTACAAGGGTTGCTGCTTGTCGGAACATAAAAAATATAAACAAAATGTTTGTCGAATGGAAATTACTGTTTGTCAGAATGAAATAACTGCTCGTCAGAATATAAGAAAAGCTGGACGACTGAAAACAGAAGTGCTGCTGAGGAATGAAGCTGAGTCTGATGTTTGTCGATGGTTGGATGTGTGTCTGTGAGTCATTCCATCAGCTCCATCAAACTCTATTTATAGACGGAATCTGCCTTGCTCCCTAAGCACCTGAACTACCTCCTTCCAACGTCACCTCTTAGTGGGCAGCTAGCCTCCAATTCTTGAGGCCCAAGTTCCAGCAGAGGTTATTATTTTCCTTGAGCTGCAAGTTCACATGTGAAAATAATGCCTTTATCCTCTCCATCGTTCCCTTATCCAAATCGACAAACCAACAAATCCTCTCATGTACGGGGCCTTCAAAGTGGAATTTTTATTTGGGCCCCCAAACATTCAACCCAAGTTCACAAAGAGTTCAAACCCGATTTCGGCCCACACTTGGTTACTCATTTTGGAAATTCTGAAAATATGGTGTCAACATATCCTAATGATGAACAGGACCAGGAGATCGATGTTCTAAATGAGCAGCTGGAAAAGGATGCTCGATGCTTAAAGCACCTGCAGCTCCAGCTCCCACAAGAGAAGAGCAAGCAGGTTGAGGAGGAAAGAGAGAATGCGATGCCGCAAGACCAGATCAGCATGCTTATGAGCATGTCGCAAGAAAATGAGACCATGGGGGGATGAACATCATCAGGATCATCATTGCCATGAATGAACCTTAAAATGTCCTGGAGGGTGTATAAACGTGTGTATGTGTGTGTAAATATACTTGTCCAGTGACGTTTCGTCTCAATTAGTTTTATTTTTTGATTCTTAGGCCTCGTTTGATTTGTAAGTTTGATTTTAAAATCATGATTTTGATTTTAACTCAATACACTACACGACAAAAATACACGTTTCCCAAGTCAAATTTATAATCTCATCTCATTTGTCATTTTTCACAATTAAAATCAAAATCAAAATCAAAATTAAACTTACTTTAACTCTAAAATCAAACGCACCATTAATTTCTTATACATACAGTTGTTTCGCCTAGAATTCGCAATCCACTATTCGGAGGTCGCGTGGTTTTTAGGTTGCTGGGCGTGCAAGGGCCAGTCCCAAAATGTGAGTGAGGGCGAAACCACCAGCTATCCTCACCGAGTTAAAGCATTGCACCACGGCCCCTGAAGTCCGTAGGATTAGCCGACGACTGGATTTTCGTCGTTGATGAGGTGTGACATTGTCGGTCAGCAGGTTGTAGACATTTGCAGACAATGTCACGGCTTTGAGGGTTAAGCCGTTTAAGTTCTCCCTAACGTGTGCGCAATGTTTAGCCCAATTCTTGTATGAGACAGCCCAGAAGCTGGTCTAAGTGAATAAAGATCATGTCCTAGGGAAGGCCCGTGAAGGATGTGTCTCGACTGATTGTAGGTGAAATTGATGAGCTTTGGCTACGGCCTAAGTGAGGTCGTGGGATGTGTCTCGGCTAGGGAAGCCGAAAAGGATGGGTGTTGGCTAGGAAGTCGTAACTCGGGGAACACCTCCTTGCAAGTGGATATGGTTGGAGGCAGCTGAAAGGTGGAGTCACGGTCCTAAAGCCGATCGTGAAAGGATAGGATCACAATCCTCGAAAGATTCATGTTTGCTAGGTCTCGGCTATAGGATAGGGGAAAAGAAAGAGTATTAGGCCGGAACCCTTGACTCAATGGAGATCATTCTTAGCCTGGAAGGCTCGAGATACGTAGAAGTAGTGAAGCTGACGGGGTCGATGAGGTGCTCCAGAAAGCTATTGCATTTTTGGGTAAATTGTGCAGGAAAAGATAAGTGCGTGAAAGAAGATATGTAAGTGCGCAAAGCGGAAAAGGTAAAGTGTAGAAAGAATAGTTACTGAAGTGCGGATGTAGGTAAAGACAAATATGTAAAGTGCGATTGCAGGAATGAAAGGTGCGATAAAGTAAAGGATATATGGATGTAAAGATAGATTACATAAGCATCGTGTTATTGTATTGTCACGGGAGAGTTTACAATGGATGGCCTTCTCTTGCTTTTATAGACCCGAGCCTAGGATGCTCCACTGTGGAAAGATTCAGTCTTATTCGAACATGAAAAACAAAGCAAGCAACTAATTACCAATTGCCTTAACTACTTGCTAAAACTAGGAAAGATATATCTTTCTAGATAGAAAGAGGAAAACATGAACAAATACTCTGTCCAACCTTCAAGCAATCCCCAAAGATATGACATCTAACAAAGGAAATGTTCCATTGTCATCCAAATTAAGACAACAGCTATGTCTTCTTGCTCCGTACGCACATATCAAGTTGCATAAGAAAGAAATCATCACAATTTCCTTTCGTAAGCTCCCTTCCCTTATATCCGACTATTCCCATATTTGGTGTGATTTGCTAAGGAAATGATCCTTAGCAGGCATATAGAAAAGCCAACGTTCCCGTATGTTTGTCCAGATTCGTGCGTCAATCTCTTCGTGGAAAAAACCATGATTCTTTCCTTGTGAGAACTATTCAACTAAAGCTCTCAGCTAATTCGAACAAATCAGCCTAGCTAGAAGTTATCATAACCTCCCTCTCAAATAACCGACCCGCCAACGGCTATTCGGATCGGGTAATGCTGCGGATCCTCGAGTCGAGTCATCAAGTGTTCGATCATGGGTCGCCTCTTACATGGCCCCCTTGTGCGTCCAATGGGTCGTGTCATGAATCTCTAGTTAAGCCCAAATTCAACCAATTAAGTTCGATCTTAAGTAACGTACCTCATGGACTCTGTAATTATCGTTAGGTACGAAAAATGAGTGTAAACAAACAGTATCATAGACAAAGAGGAAATATTTTGAAGCGCAGCAGAGTGTGGCAGTTGATGAACAACTAAAAAAGACCAGCATATTGGGTTGGGCTGTTGATTGATACGTATGTTAAACATGTAGATTAGAGTTTGTATATGCATTATTCCTTCCGTATCCCTATATATATGTTTTTTTCCGACTCCAGCGCTCCGCTCAGCCATGCATATATTAGTGCACTCCAGGACTTCAGTTTTGTGGTTATAATATATATTATTGGTTCCTTTTTGAGCCGGGATTCAGTCATGCACGTACTCAAGAAGAGAAAAGTATGTCCGGAGATTTCCAGCATATCCATCCATCCATCCATCCATCCAGGTGCATCAGTTATTCTAACTTTTTGGTTTTGATGAACTCGATGTATGTAGCAGCATTTTTTTTGCATGCATGCATGTGTAGAAGATTACGATTATATTATATTGACCATTTGGAACGCTAGGTATAGGCTGGACTGCAACAAGTGATAACTGCTGTCAGTCAGTCGAAAAGGATTTGCAGGAGCATCAAAGTCATCAACATGCCTGAGAGCTTGGGCCAAATTTGATCTGATAAAAGCTCAACTCGGGCTGGGCCTGCATTGCATGGCCTTCCTTTTCTTTAATCCTTCTTTTTTTTTCTTCTTCTTCTTCCTACTGGGCTACCTCTTTCTTTTTCGTTACTCTGTGGTGTGTCTGGTTTATGATAAGGAAAAGTAATGTTGGCCCCATCTGCGGTGCAGATGCAGGCTTGTATATGTGGAGAATATGAATTCCTTGATATTTGATGTATGTTTACCTTCAATATCATCAAGCTTAATAGGACCATTATTATTTGAATACACCGAACTCTACCACTTCAAAAGATAAAAATAAGTAATTAATAAAAAATGGTACGCCAACCTCAAACAGTCGCCTCATTTACTGCGAAACTATATATATATATATATATATATATATATATATTTACATATATAATTGTGATTATAAGGCCAAATATGTCGAAAAAGAAAATCTCATGTTGTCCAATATACGAATTGTGTATTCGGAGTTTTCTAACAACACTTTAATTAAATTGCATCGTTCGGCGCGCAGAACTTCTGAGGAAAATAGTACAGTGGTTTGAGATTTCATGGGGTGCCATAATTTCCCATCAGAGAACACAAGAACATGTTTTAATCTTCTTCTTTTTTTTTTTTTTAATGAATGAACATGTTTTCATCTCAAGGCTGCTACCACTAGTGCTGGGACGCCATGGCGGACGGTCCCATGTCATATATGTCCCCACTCCCAGTGTGCACTGTGAACTGGTAATTGATTGTCCAGATTATTGATTTTAAATCTTTTCTTCTTCATTTTAAATTTTAAAATTTTCAGTTTGTTTTTGTGCTGTATCATCATCATCGTCAATCTGCACATGTAGTCTCTTCTCTGTCCATGGCCTTTTTCTATTGGAAACGATTCATCGTTTTAACAATGAAAGGGTCATGGAAAGTTGACAACATATTTTATTTTATTTTATTTTTCTGTTAGATATAAGAGAAATAAGTACAAAATTAATATCTTAGACTGTACTTGACGTAAAGCATTATATACAATTTTTTCATGAGATAACATCGTATTTGTTGAGAGAAAATTAATAATTAATAAAAAAAAGCATCGGAGGGAATAGATTATATATATTTTTTGATAACGAAGAGTTTATTCTCCCCGGACTAATTAACATCCCTCAAGCTCACGGATCCAAGTAAGTCCGTGTGGGTGGCATCATCAAGCGCTACAAGCGCAAGGGAGATTCTAATCTACGACCTTGTGAACTACTCACAAAGTATACACACATCATAACCACTTACGCTAATCCTTAGGGTTGAACGAGTTAGTGAAATTATAGAAAGAGAACTAATTTTTTTAATCAAATAGATTGTAGCGTAAAGACGCACGCATTAATCTGATAATCAAGAGATTTCTGATTTGATATTCATTGTGGGACTACCCGTACCACTTTATTAACTATTATGGTTTATATTTCATTATACTAGACTTACAAACCTATCTTATAATCGAAAAAAGAATTGAAATTTTTAAAGACAAGCTTTTCTTTTTTTTGCTTGATTTGCATTAGTGTACTAAATATAATATAGGGTCCATAATCTTCACTGTTAATTACGGATATGGTTTGGCAAAGAAAAAGTTAAGGATGTGGTTAGCATCGTTTTTCATGGAGAGACGTCGTTGTTATTATTATTATTCGGTAGGAGTCATTAGTCAATTATTTAACCATGTAGGAAGGAAATTTCCCTCATTGTCAGAAGGTAATAAAATAAATAAAGCTATCAAAAGGGTAAATTACAGAAAGAATTTTAAAGTTATACCAATGGGCCGCTCCGTAGCCATGGCCATAGGTAAAGACAATAAACCAGCGAATTGGGAGATATATTTATATGTATGTATGTAATATATATTCGTGCAGATAAATCCAATCGTTGGAGTTAGCATAGCAAGTATACATAATTAATTTATTCTTCCTATTTCTCTAAATAATATAAATTGATAATTTCCATATTGATTAATTAATAAGCATGCATGTAGTATCAAATCTGTGTTTATGATGATGGAAGATCTTGTTAATTATATGTGGAAATGGAAGCCCAAATGAAGGGGCATTGCAAAGTTCAAGAATAATAGAAATACTAAACACTGAATTAAAATGATAAACACTTGAAAAGTACTAAATTTGTCATCATAATTCCTCCATATTAATTTTTTTGCAGACAAAGGAATCTATGATTATAGTAGACACAGTCCCCTAATTCTTTTTCCCCCACGGCGGAAGTTGTGACAGTTGATTGAATGATTAACGTGACTGGTACTGGTAAGAGCCCTTATCTTTTGAAAGCTCAGTGACTCAAAACCTGATAAAAACGTCTCTTTCTTACATATACATACATATATATATATATATATATGTGAGAATATACATATCATGCGTGCGTGCATTTGTAATAGCACCTACAAGCGCACATTAATATCTATATCTCATCCCCTAAATTAAATCGCTACTCATTTCCATTTCCACCTTTCTATAAATTGAAATAAGAAGAGTTTGATGAGGGTCCATTATATAATAATCACATAGGGCCTCCTGTATATATTGAGAGCTACGTACGACTTGAGAAAAAGTATACATGACCAAAGTTTGAATGCAATTATCTAATTATACATAGACGCATGCATGGATATATCTTGAATCCCATTAAGGCAAGAGGATATATAGAGCACGTCCCGCTTCAAGTAATATTCACATAAAAGAATAAAACCCTTTGCCTTTGTGTTGATCTATATATGAAGAATTATATTCAAAGAATTTAGATGAGGATGATTTAATTATATATAATATATGGTTTTTGGCAAGGTAGGGGGGGAGAGAGAGAGAGAGAATGTGCACGTGAAGCCCCAATAATTCCTCATGCACCCGAGGGGGCCCCTTTATACAGCCATTCTTCTTTTGTTCTTTCCCCAAATTCCAACCCTTCAAAAGAATCTCTCGCCCCCCACCACCACCACCACCACCACCCCCTCCCTCTCTCTCTCTCTCTCATACATTATTCTTCTTCTTCTTCTTCTTCTTCTTCTTCTTCTTCTTCTTCACTCCTCATCATCTTAATTATAACTCCTCACATTTTATCACTAGGTAGCAAGCTAGCTAATTATATATACTACCCAAATTCTTGATTATAAGCCTTTTCCTCTTCTTGCACTTCTTCATCGATCGATCAGATCAGTCCCCATTGATCAACAAATGGCCGCAAGATTAGTCATGCTGATATTGGCATCTTCCTTTTCTTATTCTCATCTTCTTCTACGCACATCAAAAGTTCGTCTACTAGTATTTTCCCTTCTTCTTTTCCTCGGTTGCTCCACTTCCACCAATAATATTATTAATAACAATAATAATAATAATGATGATGTCGTCAACGGGGTTGAAGCTGGAAAGATCAGTAGTACTCATCATCATGTGCTCAAGCTTAACCTCAGGGCCTTCTTAGAGCAGAGAACTGCAGTCTTCTCGAGCAACAGCAACAGCTGCTTCTCCCAAAGATCATCGAGTGAGCTTCTCCAACTCTCCATCCCATCCCATAAAAAGAAATTAAAGGCATACATTACATGTCATGTCCCGTCACGTCACACAAATTATATATAAGCATCATCAACACATGCATTAATTAATATATTTGTACTCATATGTATACGTGTGTATGTATTATATATGTGCAATCCTTTTTACTAATTACTTTTTCTTAATTAAATTATTAAAAAATTCTTGGATCCCATGACTGAATTTTCAGTCACGGACCAAGTGCAAAACCAAAACTCTTGTACAATAAGAGTAAGTGTTTTGTACTTGGACCGTGACTGAAAACTCAGCCACGAAATCCAAGCATTGTCCCTCTTATATATCAATCCTTTATTACTTTGGGATCTCTATTATCTGCTTTTTTATACTTAATTTTTTTTTGGTAAATGAGGGGGCCGAGGCCCAATTGCATTCTTTTTCACACATTTCTGTAAGAATCAATGCACTATTATTGCTTAAATTAGCTAGTGGAATTTACCTTTTTTTTTAATGGAAACGTTACATATATGTGATGTATTGGTTAATATTTATGATATGAAATTATATGATATAACCAACATGGGTTGATTCGAGCAGCTCGACGCATATTTTCGTCAAGCAAGGTCCTGGATTCGAGTCTTGTGAATGGAAAAAATCCATGTTGAGATAACTTTACTCCCTTAGTAGGCCGACCCGACTCGAAATGGATTAGTCGGGATCCGATGAGCTTCCAGATACCATAATACATACAAAAAAAAAAGTTTTATGATATGTGATATGAACGTAGTTATTTTATTCTCCAAAAAATGATCATATTTATTTTCTTCTATGTCCACATTTCTCCCATTTTTCGCTATTTTATTTATATGCTCATTAAAGAAATTGGACCTATACTTAATTTACTCATGTTCAGTTCTACATCATATATATGGGTATGTAGAAAAGGTCATATATATTCGAGCAACAAAAAGAAGAGGTCATATTTATAAATATATATATGTCTGTTAATTAGCTCACAATATTCTTAACCCAAATAAATGATCTGCTTAGTTAATTGGTGTGATAATTAGTTTGACCCTGCTGAGTTAAACAATGTAACCTATAATTATGTATGATTTGCTAACTGGTCTTCCACATTTGATAAGTCAATATTCGAGTCCGCAAGCGAAGCTAGCTCACTATCTCGTATTCTACATAGGGCTTGTTCCAACACATGTCGCTCTACATAGATATTTGAATCATTGAATGGATCTTGATTAATTATCATCCAATTGAAATTAACTAATCATTGATGAAGGGTCTTAATGCAGTGGTACAAAATGCTGACTCGGAATCATGAGTTCAGTCCTCATTAATGGGACTTAAATACCCCATTATTTCGTTTGATTCTTATCATTATTGTACTAAATTTATGAACTTTCTTAACACAAAAATAAAAAGTACTAATCATCAATTAGGATTGCTACATCATCACACACATCCACAAATTAATTCATTTTTTCCTCTCTAAATTAGAATCTGATGCTAATCTGAGGAATCTGTCTGAATAAACATCAATCGTACAATTGTCTGTTATGAAAATGCAACTGTGTATATATATATATACACACACACACTCTTCATCTCGTGACTATATACGCATACGTGAGGAGGTGGGAACTTGGAAAACAGCTGTAAGGAGGGAAGGGATGAATCAATTTTCCCTGTTGGAGATTTTTGTATCCTATCAATCATTGGGTTTTGTTTTCTATTAAATGGCTCAGACATTCTCTCTCTCTCTCTCTCTCTCTCTCAATACATACATAGATGTCTGTGTATCTCCAAAACGTGAACCTCTGCTGCTGCCGCTGCTACTACTAGTGGACATAATAGATTCCTTGTTTCTTGGTCGTATTCTTTCACTTGCACCACTTGGTCGAAGCTCTCAGTTTTAGCTGACTTTGATGATCTTAATGCAGTGATAACTATTTTTGAAACTAAGGCTATAACCGACCTCAACGACAATCGTAGACATGCATGATTATTGAGTTACTACGTGAAATTGTTGTGATACTCTTTTTTTCTTTTTTCCGAGGATCAGATTTTGTAGGATTAATAGGATAGGATTGGTTGCCCGTGTTATTGTGGTGTCGTGCACTCGGAGAAATATCGGATATTCATACATAAATACATACATACATACATATATATATATATAATGACTAAACAGTTCATTTACCTCTCAACTTTTTCCTTAAATTTTGTTTGGGTTTGCACTTTGCAGGGCAAACAAAGGGTGCAACAATCCTAGAACTCATACACAGGGACCACTGCTCAGGACAGAAAATAAACTGGAACGACAAGGCGAAGAAGACCTTGATCTCAGACAATGCCCGTGTCCGCTCTCTGCAGTCAAGAATGAAATCTCTGACCTCCCGCCATAAGGATGACGCCTCTGAGGCTCAAATCCCACTTACTTCCGGCATAAAGCTTCAAACTTTGAACTATATTGTCTCGGTCGAACTGGGAGGGCGAAATATGAGTGTAATAGTCGACACAGGAAGTGATCTCACGTGGGTGCAGTGCCAACCCTGCAGGATCTGCTACTTCCAGCAAGATCCGTTGTTCAACCCTTCCCTTTCCCCTTCCTACAAGTCCATCTCATGTAACTCCTCGACCTGCCGGTCCCTCCTGTTTGAGACTGGTAACTCGGGAATTTGTTCAGAGACAGCACCTCAGTTGTGCAATTATGTGGTTAGCTATGGCGATGGTTCCTACACTCGAGGAGAGCTCGGGCTTGAGACGCTGAACCTTGGGACAACCTCGGTGAGCGACTTCGTATTCGGTTGCGGCAGGAACAATAAGGGCCTCTTCGGGGATGCCTCAGGTCTCATGGGGCTTGGAAGGAGCTCCGTTTCTTTGGTCTCTCAGACCTCAACCATGTTTGGAGGAGTGTTCTCTTATTGCCTGCCTTCTGCAGATGCTGCATCAGCAGGGTCTTTAGTCTTCGGGGGAGATTCCTCGGTCTACAAGAACTCGACTCCCATCTCTTACACCAACATCATCCCAAAACCGCAGCTGCCCACATTCTACTTCCTCAACCTCACTGGGATAAGCATCGGCAAAGTGGCATTGGAATCGCCAAGCTTTGGGAAATCCGGGATTTTGATAGACTCGGGCACTGTAATCACGAGATTGCCACCCTCGATGTACAGTGCTCTGAAGAGCGAGTTCCTGAGGCAGTTCTCAGGTTTCCCTTCAGCCCCTGGATTTTCAATCCTGGACACTTGCTTTAACTTGAGCTCGTACCAAGAGGTGGATGTTCCAGAGATAAAGATGCATTTCGGAGGAGGTGCTGAGATGGTGGTGGACGTGATGGGTGTCATGTATTTCGCCAAGTCGGACCCCTCTCAGGTCTGCTTGGCCGTTGCAAGCCTCACATATGAGGATGATGTTGGAATCATCGGCAATTACCAGCAGAAGAACCAGAGGATCATATACGACAGTAAAGGGTACAAGTTGGGATTTGCAAAGGAAACTTGCAGCTTCGCTTAAAGATCAAAAACCTCGACTAGAAGATATTTATGCGACTAAGAGTGTGATATTGTGAATATATAATTTCCTAGGACTTGAAAGCCAAGGAACTCGTTGGCGAAGCGAGAGACAAAATCTACTACTGGCTTCGCTAATTACTTTTTCAGTATCGGATTCTACTTTTGAGAGAAGAAAATTTGGAACTGCATGCAGTATTTCAGGCACTTGAATTTTATGGTGGGTGGACAAAATATCAGCAATTTATGGTGGGTGGACAAACAATTATCGGCACACTCTCGACACAAGAGACTAAATAAATCAAGACGTCACGACTAAGAGAATAGATTCCTCCCGTGATGTTCACACATTGCTGGCACTTTCTTAATCTTTGATATAAAGTATAAAGCTTCTACGAAATCTTTTACCACCAGATAAATCCCAGAGGGAAGTGCAGCTACTCAACCAGCATGTCTCAGTTGCAGCATAGATTGAAAATAGTCGATGCTACTCCACAAGAAACATTTTAATATGACAACTGAGCACAACACGGAACGACCACTATGCCTTACCTGTGAAATTTCTGTAGTAGAGTCCACCTGCTCCTCCCGACCCTCATCAGTCACTGAGATGATGGTAGTTTGTCAATTCACAAAAATCGCTTCGAGTAGATTTCTCCCAATGCTAACCTTACATAAAGCTGAGTTTCTCATCGTCAGATTCTGCTAATCTTATTCCCGCCATTGAAGTAAACTAAGATGTCACTTCAATCCCCCATAAGGAAACTCTTATGAAAGCTGAAAAGATTGCATAGTTTGTATAGTTGTCACTCCAATCAAGCGCTATTTACAAGTGGAGCCATTTCGAGCGTCTCAGGTTCGAGCACATCATCGCCCTTTTTCGTCCTCAACAGTTCACTTGGAAGAACAGCCATACTCGGATCGCTTTCGGGAATCAAAAAGAGAAGCCCTATTGGAAGAACTCTCAATAAGCTCCTAATCAAAATGGCCATCCAAAGATTGTCAAATTGCGTCCGAGTAACATTCAACATGTGGAGTAAGATTCCTCCAGTCCAGGATGAAGAAAGCAGGCCCACATGATCAATGGACATCAGCAGAGCGAAAAAGGTGCCTTCTATACCAGCAGGGCAGAGCTTGGAGCTAAGTACGAGAAGAGGCATCCACTTGATTCGTATAATAAATATAGAAATGGTGTCATCCATCACAACGAACAAATAATCAGGCACACCCAATTTCAGGTTCAATCGCAGAACTAGTACCAGATCCATTAGTCCTGATAAACCGAAGAGCAACTGAGCCCAGAAAAGTGTGCTGCGGTAGGGATGACTTTTCAAGAAATTTTGGTAGACAAAGACTCCAAGAAGAGAGCCAATCGCACCGAAAGAGAATATGGAGCCGACAACCTCCTGCAATTGGCTAAAACATTCAAAAATGTTTGTATTTGTTGTCAGGGTTTATAGATAAAGGGAAAAGGCAAACAAACCTGTGAGAACTTTGGCCCATCCTCAGCATCAGTAAACCAATAAAAGATTCCTTCACGGATATTCAAACCTAAAGCAAGTGATAGGTACATGTATAAACAGGGCCTCCACACGTCCCTGTGTTTAAGTGTCGTCCACATCGACTTAGCAGCATCAAGGAACTTCTCATCAACCTGCTTCAAAGGGTTATCACTGGGGGGTTCATATAGCAGTCAAAAATATTGCAATTGACTTGGTGAATGGTGATTACACTCTAAAATCTTCTTATTCCATTGTACCAAACATTTACCAGCTTCTAACTGGCCAAAGGTACTTTCCAGTAAAGTTCAGCAGGAGATTACGCTTACCCGCTGATAAGCAAAGTGTTGTGCACGGGATTCTCTCAGCAATATCCCAGCCAAAATGATGAGAGCTGCAGGAATACAGAGCATTCCAAATACACCCTGCCATGAGAGATCCTCATCAAGGAGTCAAAATGAATCAACTGAAGTGCACAAGAATATATATATATATATATATGTATGTATGTATGTATGTATGTATTAAGTGCACAAAAATATCTCCTTTCAGCAATTGGGTAAATTTGCTTTCCGTGAGACGAGAGCAAACTCAAAACAAGAATAGACTACCTTGGGCCCCACAAGGTGAATGAGAATGCCACTAAGTGAAAATCCTATCAATGCTCCAAAAGAGGAGCTGAACCCACACAAGCTCTGCATATCTCCAGCAAGGGAAGGATGAGCTATGCTGTTTTGTGTCACGCATGCATCAACTGTTACATCTGCTATTGCCACTCCGACACTTGCAATTATGAGAGATGACAGGGCATAGGCAAGAGGAACATTCCCGCCAAGAGAGAGCCAAAGCATGGAAATTATAGTCAGGAAACCTGAAATCAAGAACATGAGGGCTCAACAACAGCACTAAATTTCACTTCATGTGCATTTCAGAGTTTAGATAACAAAAACTATAAAAGTGGCTTACACGTCAAGGCATCTAAACTTTTTACACCATTGCATACAAGAAGTAATCATCATAAGTGGATTTAACTGAAAATCGTCCTTACAGGATTGGCAATATCCAAGTTTACTGAACCATTTCTCCAGAGGCTATGAAGTCACCGGTTTCAAGCAGCAAACTTTATAGGCCTCGTCTGTCCGGACCAAAATAGTTCATCTTAAGCACAACATCCTTATTTATTATCATTGCACTAATGTCAGAAAAGCAGCTACAAGAGCTTAAATCAGATTAATGTACAATTCTAGAGTTTGACTTTGCCTCGATACACTTTCTAACTTCAAAGCTATTCATGATGAGAGAAAAAATGGACAAGAAAATAACAATCAGCTTTCCAGTTTCACCCCAAAGATTATGGCGGGAAGAACATTATTATTTATTTTTATTTTTTTTGGTGTAATGAAAATCTATCAAGGATAAGCGTCGTATCGAACCCAGAAATTTTACTCTTTTAAAAAAGAAAAGAAAAATTGAAACTTTAGATACCAAGGAGAAGATAAGAGTGCTGCGATTTTTCACCTGATAAAAGAAAATAAGGCCTCCTACGAAACCCAAAAATGGGAAGAGTGTCAGTGAGGAGACCCCACAATGGCTTGACAATCCAAGGAATCTGAATGATCCCAGAATAGACCTGAGCCTCTGATGGCTCCAGTTTCTGCTCATCCTTCATGTAGTACTGCACACTGACCCTACTGAGCCCCATCCCCAGCCCTTGATTGATTCCGTAAACAATCACCACTGCTACCAGAAAGCTCCAATGGAGCTCCGACCGGAGCTTCCTGAACCACTGGATGGGCGTTGAAACCGAGCTCAAGGAACCCCATCTCGAGTTCCTGGGTTTCTCACGTTGAAGGGTCTCTACTCGTCCTCGTTCTTGCTCATCCATTTGTTTTCTCCTTCGATTTTCGATTTCTCTGAGATCGTTTGAGGGGATTAACCCAGTTCATGAAATGAAACAGAATCCCTTCCTCCCTCCCTTCTCTTCCTTCCAGGCTTTGGACTGGATCCCAAAGTCCTGATGGTCAACCCTCCCTCCCTCCCTTCCTTGCGGCTCAATAAATGACACTAAAGACTTTCTTGACTTGACCGGTTGCAAGATGGGATGGGAAGAGAGACAAAGTACGTCATTGAGTACGCAAAGAGTTTGACCAACATTGACCACCATCGCCTTCCTTCGAAAAGCAAAAGCTCCGGCGACGAGCATACGAATTTTAAGCAAACGACGCCGTCGCAACCTGCAAACAATGGTTTCTCTTTTTCCTTTTTTTTCCCCATATGGAAAAAGGTCGGGAAAATTGCACTATAGGTGCGTAACTTTTCTAAAGTATAATAATTTCATTTACAATTTTATTTCCGTAACAATTCGGTACAAAATGTTTTAATGTGTTGCAATTAACTCCACTCCATCAACTATTCCTTCATGCCGTCTAGCGGTGTAAGTGGGTGGGTACAGGTGGACTTTTCTAAAAAAAATTTGATCCCTGTTTAGTTTGGACCGATTTTTTTCAATACAAAAAAAATCACCTGAAAACCATTTGATAGTATAAAAAATCGATCACCCATGATTTCGATTTTTCGGGGTGGTTTTTTCGCGGACCGAAAATGAAGAGAATATATGTTAAGTCGAAAGAAACATAACCCATTACAAGTCAATACAAAGGTCCCAAACAACCGCAAAGCAAATAACAAGTCTAAATATTGCATTGATAAGTACATAGTCTAATACAAGCCAAGATAATCCACACTAATAAGAACTTAACAACTCCAAAACCGAATAAGGATTTTACTTTTTAGGGTTTGAGAGGAGACGAGAGGGAAAAGAAAGTGAAACTATGAGTGAGGACGGGGAAGGAAGGTGGAAAGGAAAGAGCGATTGTCGATTTTAGGCTTAAATTAAAAATTAAAAAGATTATATGAAAATATACTTTTCTCTGTGAATGAAATATACATTTTGAATATATATATATATTTTTATTCGGGTGGGTGTGGGTATCGCTTGTATACATCGGTCGGTCCTCGATATTTTTCGAGTGGATTTTTTTGCCCCCAAAAGCTATCTCCGGTTTTTCGATTTTGGGTTTTTTAGTTCGTTAAGTTCGGATTTTCGGACTTTTACTTACACCCTATTGTTGTCGACATTTAGTGGCATGACAGATGACGTGTCAAATGCGTCTGACGTAGCGCAAAATTCAATACAAAAAATAATATAAATAATATAATAAATTGAAATTAAAAAAAAAATGAATTCTAGAAAATATCATCTCTTCCTCCCTTCCCACTTGCCTAGGTATGTTTCTCTCTCTATTTCCCTTTCCGAGGCTTGTCCGTTCTTCGACAGCTCGACCGTGAAGGTGGCAACCTCTCGCTCTATAGCTCTCTCTCCCCCTTCTCCCTCTTCCACTCTTTTTATCGACTAAAACGGGGGTGGGGGGATCGACAAGCTTCCAACGACTGATGAGCTGTTGGAAACACCAATAACAACTCATAGGGAGAGAGAGGCATCTCGAGGAGGATGAGAGGGTAGAGGATAGAGTTCTTTTTAAAAAAAATTCACTTTATTTTTCATTTAATTTATTTTAGATTAGTTTAATCTTAATAAAAAATTAATAAAATGAATTTAATTAAAGTTTTGCGCCACCTTAAAAATTTCTTTGAAATGTCATCTGCCACGTTAATAAATGTTGAGAGCGTCAATAAGCAGCAAACGGAATATAATTAATTGCAACAAATTAGAAAGTTTCATATTAAATTATTAGGGAAAAAAAGATTTTGCACACAAACTGTTACACTTTCAAAAGATTGTCTACAGCTACTAATGGTGCAATTTTCTCGGAAAACGGTCTTACTATATATATACTAGTCGTCGAACCCGTGCATTACACCGGATATTTCTACCAACCTGAAAATATATATATATATATATATATATAATAATAATAAATCAAAAAGAAAAACTCCTTGGAGAATCATAAGTGAAAGAAAAAGAAAAAAAATAAACAAACACATTCATATTTAGGACTAGTAATATCTCTAGAGAGATGAAAAATTTAATCAACTAACTTGCATCTACGGATAGACATACTTTTCGAGAGCTCGCTTCTACTGTATGATAATCTCTATTTATAACTATCGTACATAATCTTGAATTGTTAGGGAAAAAAAAGATTTTGTACCCAAACTGTTACACTTTTAAAAGATTGCCTACCGCTACAAATGGTGCAATTTTCCCGGAAAACGGTCTTACTATATATATACTAGCCATCGAACCCGTGCATTACACGGGATATTCTACCAACCTGAAAAATATATATATATAATATAAAATAAAAAAGAAAAACTCCTTGGAGAATCATAAGTGAAACAAAACGAAAAAATAAACAAACACCTTCATGTTTAGGACTAGTAATATCTCTAGAGAGATGAAAAATTTAATCAACTAACTTGCATCTACGAATAAATATACTTTTCAAGAGCTCACGTCTAATGCATGATAATCTCTATTTATAACTATCGTACATAATATTGAATTGTTAGGAAAAAAAAGATTTTGCACCCAAACTGTTACCCTTTAAAAGGTTGTCTACCACTACAAATGGTGCAATTTTCTTGGAAAACGGTCTTACTGTATATATACTAGTCGTTGAACCCGTGCATTACACGCGATACTTCTACCAACCTGAAAAAAAGAAATATATAATAAAAAATAAAAAGAAAAACTCCTTGGAGAATCATAAGTGAAACAAAAAGAAAAAATAAACAAACACCTTCATGTTTAGGACTAATAATATCTCTAGAGATATGAAAAATTTAATCGACTAACTTGCATCTACCCATATACATACTTTTCGAGAGCTCGCGTCTAATGTATGATAATTTCTATTTATAACTATCATACAGGATCTTAAATTGTTAGGGAAAAAAGGATTTTGCACCCAAACTGTTACACTTTTAAAAGATTGTCTACCGCTACAAATGGTGCAATTTTCCTGGAAAACGGTCTTACTATATTTATACTAGTCGTCGAACCCGTGCATTACACGGGATACTTCTACCAACCTGAAAATTAAAAAAAAAAATATATATATATATATATATAATAAATAATCAAAAAGAAAAACTCCTTGGAGAATCATAAGTGAAACAAAACGAAAAAAAAAAAAAAAAAAAAAAAAAAAAAAAAAAAACACCTTCATGTTTAGGACTAGTAATATCTCTAGAGAGATGAAAAATTTAATCAACTAACTTGCATCTATGAATAAACATATTTTTCGAGAGTTCATGTCTAATGTATGATAATCTCTATTTATAACTATCGTACAAAATATTGAATTGTTAGGGGAAAAAAAAGATTTTGCACCCAAACTGTTACACTTTTAAAAGATTGTCTACCACTACAAATGGTGCAATTTTCTCGGAAAACGGTCTTACTGTATATATACTAGTCGTTGAACCCGTGCATTACACGGGATACTTCTACCAACCTGAAAAAAAAGAAATATATAATAAAAAATAAAAAGAAAAACTCCTTGGAGAATCATAAGTAAAACAAAAAGAAAAAAAATAAACAAACACCTTCATGTTTAGGACTAGTAATATCTTTAGAGAGATGAAAAATTTAATCAACTAACTTGCATCTACGAATAGACATATTTTTCGAAAGCTCGCGTCTAATGTATGATAATCTCTATTTATAACTATCATACAGAATCTTGAATTGTTAGGGGAAAAAAAAAGATTTTGCACCCAAACTATTACACTTTTAAAAGATTGTCTATTGCTTCAAATGGTGCAATTTTCCTAGAAAACAATCTTACTATATATATACGAGTCGTTGAACCCGTGCATTACACGGGATACTTCTACCAACCTGAAATATATATATATATATATATATAATAAATCAAAAAAAATTCATTGGAGAATCATAAGTGAAACAAAAAGAAAAAAATAAACAAACACCTTCATGTTTAGGACTAGTAATATCTTTAGAGAGATGAAAAATTTAATCAACTAATTTGCATCTACGGATAGACATACTTTTCGAGAGCTCGCGTCTAATGTATAATAATCTTTATTTATAACTATCGTACAGAATCTTGAATTGTTAGGGAAAAAAAAAGATTTTGCACCCAAACTGTTACACTTTTAAAAGATTGTCTACCACTGCAAATGGTGCAATTTTCCCGGAAAACGGTCTTACTATATATGTACTAGTCGTCGAACCCGTGCATTACACGGGATACTTCTACTAACCTGAAAAAAATATATATATAATAAAAAATCAAAAAGAAAAACTCATTGGAGAATCATAAGTGAAACAAAAAGAAAAATATAAACACCTTCATGTTTAGAACTAGTAATATCTCTAGAGAGATGAAAATTTTAATCAACTAACTTGCATTTACGGATAGACATACTTTTTAGGAGCTCGCGTCTAATGTATGATAATCTTTATTTATAACTATCGTACAGAATCTTGAATTGTTAGGGAAAAAAAAAAGATTTTGCACCCAAACTGTTACACTTTTAAAAGATTGTCTGCCGCTCCAAATGGTGCAATTTTCCAAGAAAACGGTCTTACTATATATATACTAGTCATCGAACCCGTGCATTACACGGGATACTTCTACCAACCTGAAAAAATTTATATATATAATAAAATATCAAAAAGAAAAACTCCTTGGAGAATCATAAGTGAAACAAAAAGAAAAAAATAAACGAACACATTCATGTTTAGGACTAGTAATATCTCTAGAGAGATGAAAAATTTAATCAACTAATTTGCATCTACAGGTAAACATACTTTTCGGGAGCTCGCATCTAATGTATGATAATCTCAATTTATAGCTATCGTACAGGATATTGAATTGTTAGGGGAAAAAAAAGATTTTGCACCCAAACTGTTACACTTTTAAAAGATTGTCTACCACTACAAATGGTGCAATTTTCTCGGAAAACGGTTTTACTATATATATACTAGTTGTCGAACCCGTGCATTATACGGGATACTTCTACCAACCTGAAAATATATATATATATAATAAAAAATAAAAAATAAAAACTCCTTAGAGAATCATAAGTGAAACAAAAAGAAAAAAATAAACAAACACCTTCATGTTTAGGACTAATAATATTTCTAGAGATGTGAAAAATTTAATCAACTAACTTGCATCTACGGATAGACATACTTTTCGAAAGCTCGCGCCTAATGTATGATAATCTTTATTTATAACTATCGTACAAAATCTTGAATTGTTAGGGAAATAAAAAGATTTTGCACCCAAACTGTTACACTTTTAAAAGATCGTCTACCGCTACAGATGGTGCAATTTTCCCGGAAAACGGTCTTACTATATATATACTAGTCGTCGAACTCGTGCATTACACGGGATACTTCTACCAACCTGAAAAAAAATATATATATAATAAAAAATCAAAAAGAAAAACTCCTTGGAGAATCATAATTGAAACAAAAAGAAAAAAAATAAACAAACACCTTCATGTTTAGGACTAGTAATATCTCTAGAGAGATGAAAAATTTAATCAACTAACTTGCATCTACGGATAGACATACTTTTCGAGAGCTCGCTTCTAATGTATGATAATCTCTATTTATATCTATCGTACACAATCTTGAATTGTTAGGGGAAAAAAAAGATTTTGCACCCAAACTGTTACACTTTTAAAAGATTGTCTACCACTACAAATGGTGCAATTTTCTCGAAAAACGGTCTTACTATATATATATATATACTTTTTTTTATGAATAAAGCATATAGATGATATTAATAAGAAGTAATGAATACAAGAGAGTTAAGGTTCAGATACTCTTTAAAAGTACAAAACGAATGAAAATTTGACCTTGCTCCAAATTGGCTTAGGTCATGGGCAAGGATATTCTCAGACCTAGGAATCCAATAGCAAAACCAATCCAAGAAAATATTAAGAGTTGATAAGATGTGAGAAACTATATTCCTAATTTCTCACGGAGAAGTATATGGGTGCAAAATGACTCTACAAGTAGCAAAGTATCGCAACGTAGCCATATCTTCGATAGTCCTCTTTCAGCAGCCACGGTTAGGGCAAGGAGTGCTACTTAAGCCTCAGACTGGATCGGCGGGTCTTCGTGAGAGATCTTGAACCATGAAAGTGATGGCAAGTTATTCGGGTGGTGAAGAACTCCAGAGAGACACTAAGTGTTGCTATTTCAGGTTGCGTCCGTGTTGATGATGTTCCAATCAGGTCCTGTGGGTATTTTTGACGGTTCAAGCTGCAATAGTGATGTGGACATGTTTTCTTTTTGTTGCCCCAAGAGTCGTCCTCCCCTTTTATGTTCCATGTATCCGTTCTTGATGCTCTTGATAATTTCATGGAGATTTGCCTGTTTCCCTGCATGTAAGACATTGTTTCGTGAGTTTCACAATTGATAAAGAGTGATTGTTGCATATAAGGAGAAATTGGCCCTATCAGTAATGTTTGTTATCAAAGAGCTCAGGGGGCAAGCAACAAAGTTTATTAAATCCTTAGCAGTGGAAGATGGGATAATATTTGATTACATATCCCAGGGTGATTCCCTATCTTACTATATTTATAATAATCGTCGAACCCGTGCATTACACTAGATAGTAGATACTTCTACCAACTTGAAAAATATATATATATATATATATATAAAATAAAAAATCAAAAAGAAAAACTCATTGGAGAATCATAAGTGAAACAAAAAGAAAAAAAAATAAATAAATACCTTTATGTTTAGGACTAGTAATATCTCTAGAGAGATAAAAAAAATTTAATCATCTAACTTGCATTTACGGATAGACATACTTTTGAGAGCTCGCATCTAATATATGATAATCTCTATTTATAATTGTCGTACATAATCTTGATAAAATATGATTTGATTTATTTTCATTTTTTTTATGAACAAATCTAATTTGTTTTGAAAAGAAAATATAATTGAAGGACTTATAGCAATACACATACTATGATGAATTCTGCTCAACAAATAGGCATCAAATTAGCAGCGAAAGTATCAAATCATTTTGCCCCGTTGAGGTTGAACAGTAGGAAAATAGAGTTCGAACATGACGCAATTATGGCTTTAAATCAACTGGTGGACAAACTAATTTGCTTACAGCACAAGAATTGATGACTAAATGGTCCCAATTACGCCTATCACTGGGGAAAAAAAGAGTACTGATTACAACTGCTGCTAAGTTTCCAGATCACCAAGCTCCCTGCATCAAAAGTGCACTTCACGCTTTAACTTCCACCGATCCTTTCACAACCCACAGTCTGTCTGTGCCTCAGCGCAAAATGATCACTCCCTTGACTTCCAGGTGATCACTAGGGATCCAAAAGAGGACAGGCTGAACCTAAGATATCTGAGTTCTGAGATTGAACTGCTCTTATCTATTCCGACCAAACAAATGTGCATTACACTGTGCAACATAGCTTTGAATCGATTGAGGCCAAACATATGCAAAATGCTTGGTAACCTGTCAAGGGATACCTGCATGAATAGAAACCACTACTATTATTAGAAATGAATAGCTTGATTTCTAGTCCTCCTCCCTCCTTCCGCTCCATCATTTGATCCATATCATTTTCTCTAGATAAAACAAAGAACTAATCTTCGACTTTATACCTGTAGTCCATTACATATCTCGATTTTTCCACCCTTCCAAGTTGCAAGATCGTCTGCTTTCCACTCTCCTGGTTTAAACAAAATTAAGTTCATGAACAGCAAAATCAAACAAATACTCACTACTAAGATCAGTAAACCAAGGCATCAAATGGTTATAAACAAATGGTACATACCTCTAACTTAAGCTGGAAATTCTTCACCGATCTCTGAATTCTAAGTCCAGCTCTCCCGCGGTCTCTAAAATCCAACTCATATTGCTTTGAAACCTGGAGCAACAAAGCCTATCAGAACTGAACCGAACCGGCTTGATGTTACAGATGGGAGCATGCAAATTACGCTCACCTTATTGTAATTGGGAACCCTCGAAACTAGCTGGTGGACTCTATCAACTCGTTCCTCCCATTCCTTTGGAAGCCCATTGATGTGCTGGACCTGAGAGATTAAAACTAAAAATGACAACACGTCGGCAAGATCTGCTGGTCCTCTATATTAGGGAGGTTCTATTTTGCTTACATGAGTTGCACTCTTAAGCTGCATAGACTGGTGCTTGGGAATGTACGCCCTCATGGTCCGATAACTTCCAGTCCATGTGGCTATGGTGGGGAGGAACCTGCAGCAACATGCGAAAGGTCCTTCTCAGGACGTCCCAGCTTCATCTCTAGATGAAATATGCACATATATATGTGTGTGTGTGTGTGTGTGTGTGAATATATATATATATATATAGAGAGAGAGAGAGAGAGAGAGAGATCACTCACATTACGACGGCCAAA
The DNA here is from genome assembly GCF_007655135.1 of Punica granatum. Classification (NCBI taxonomy): domain Eukaryota; kingdom Viridiplantae; phylum Streptophyta; class Magnoliopsida; order Myrtales; family Lythraceae; genus Punica; species Punica granatum. The sequence continues at coordinate 427,767 of NC_045127.1, read as the reverse complement.
AGAGTTTTGGACTGTTTGGCCACTGAATTCAAACATATACCCTGCAATTATAACCAATTTGCCAAACCAGTTAGAAACAACTCTGGGTATGGTGTGGTATATCTTTCAGGACAAAGTATTTTATAGGAACTGAACCTGATCCCATATATGGTACTTTGAGCCCATGAGGTTTGCTGTTACAGCTCCAATATAGCTATCATCGGCATTAGACAATACTCCCTTTATCGATTGAGCAATGGTGAAGATAGACTTCCCATTCCGCCGCTTGCAGAGGGCAACAGCTAGTTTTCTATCCTGCCGCCCTTTGCCTTCCTGCAATGCAAGGATACAATATGCTAAACTTCAAGATCAATATGAGCAGACTTTTCTATCAAGCTGAAAACTGTTGAGCTTAGCCCGGAACTATATAGGAGAATTTAAATCAAATGGTTTCAGCTTAGAGTTAGACAATAGACATGCTGTTGATATGACGCAAACCCGGGAAAGAAAAAGACCCAGACGCTCAAAAGGGGCAGAGATCATACATTGGTGTAAAGTGAATATAGAGTTCCCCCATTTACTCCGTCGGCCGAAGGTTCCTTCACAATAACACAAGTACACCTCCCTATGTCCATCGGTAATGGCCTGCACAACAAGGTCCTGATAGGAAACATGGAAGTCCAAAAATCACATAAACGCATAGAACTGATTAAGAAATGAAAGTTTTTTTAGCCAGGGAGAAGTTGTCCACCAGTTGAAATTTCCTGAAGAACAGTTTTTTCATTTCCAATGTCCGAAACGATATTGGTTTTTAAGCTCAGGACGGGAAATGAGAGAAATCTCTATAAACTAGCCAGCAGACATCCAGCATCTTTTTTTGCAGATGGCAAGGAAAGGGTTGTTGAATCTGCTAGAACCCACCTGTTAGGCAGAGTAGACCAGGAAGAAGCTGGAGCTGCCTCCGAATCAGAAAAGTCCCATATATTTGCAGAATTCGAATTCTCCGACCCGATGGGGTCCCGGAACTTGGACCAGAAAGCCGAATCAGGCTCGTTCATTTGCATGCAGAACTGAAGGGAGGATGGCTTGAGCACCTTCTATAGCCAACAAGAAATCACACGGCATCACAACGTTAAAAATCTAAACTTTACTCTGTCGAACTCGATTCAACTCAATTCAACTCAACTCAACTCAATGGAGGTAAGTTTTCAAGAACCGGGCAGGCAATGCACTATTGAACGCGGTGGTGGAAGAATTTAAATCTTACTCGAGTTGAGAGTATTACCAGCTTGTCAGAAGAAAGGCACTGGAGGGAGAGGAGGGCTTCTTCAGAGCAGCGGACGACCCGTTGGTGGGAGCGGGAGCTGAGTTCTCTTTGTCACCAAGCATCGGGACTGACTTTTTTTTGTTGGGGGTGACATTCTCTTTGTTGTCAAGAGCAGGGTCTTGGGTGGAGCTCCGGTCGTGCTCGGGATCATCGTTGAGGTTGAGGGGGTTCACATAGACGGAGTGATAAGAGAATTGCCTTGCAATTGCAATGGAGGAAGATTTGCTGGGGCCAGTCATGGCGATTGAAACAGAAAGAAAGAGTTTTTTTTTTTTTTTTAAATGTTTTTGCGGTGGTAAGGAGAAGAAGAGGAAGAAGAAGGATATGAGTGAGTGGTTGGAGTTGTGTGTGGTGTCTTGGGAGAGAGTTGTCTGCTTGCTTGGTCTTGCAAGCAGGAAGCGTTGAGTTTGTTTGTTTTCGGAAAATTTCAAGTTCTCTTCTTCAAGTTACTGCAGTAGACTTGCGAGAGAGTGAGGGAGGGATTCCCATTTGAATTGTCCTCTCCTCTGTCTGGGAAATATAATAAAAAAGCTTGGGATGATGGACCATTCAAAAATAGGCACTGTTTGTATTTCGTGAAATTATCGAATTTAAAAGCTCTAGAGCAGTAGTAGCATGAAATTATATATATTTTTCCCGTCTTTTGGACTATTTTGTGTGCTTGTTCCAGAACTTAAATTACGTACGCAGTGAAGCTAATTTGAGGGGGGGGCGTGAGCTGTGAATGGCCCACTTATGTGTGAAGGGATTGGGATCCATAGCATGGATGGCTGGATGGCATCGGCATTTTGAATTTTTGAAAGGGGGGAGGGCTTGGCCGGGCAATAGCATAGCATAGCATAACATAGGGAGCTGCGAAAGTGTCTCTCTCTCTATCTCTATCTTTACCTTCGTGTTTTTTGGCTCGGTGCGTGCTGTGCTGTGTCCTCTCCTCTACGACTTTGGGCTGGATTGATTTACATTGAAAGAAAAAGAAAATATCAGTTCAAATTTTAAAATTAAACGGTTACTTTCCCATGGCATGTGCCCGCCCTGGGTGGGTGCAGTAATTTTTTTAACGGATAAATATCGAAAGAAGACACGCGATGTCACGGCCTTGTGCGCCGAAGTCAACACTTTACTATCATCAGAGAGGAAAGCATCAACACTTCGCACTATATATGAGACGAGAGAGCATCTGGTTGCTCATCACTTAATATTAGAGTCGTATAGACTTCTTGGCTCATCACTTACAGCCAAATAATCAACTTACAAAGTTGGAACAAACATGGACTCAACCAGATATATATATATATATATATATATATACCCATACATTTGTAAATTCTAGGAAAAGAAAGGGGGGGGGGGGAGGGGGAAGGTATGTATCAGTCACATGCATGCTCCTTAACATAAGCCCGTCTCCTTTTATTCCATTATTATGTCAACAGCTGCTGGGAATACAGGAGTAATATCCACGGGTACCTGAAAAGCACGAGCATCAGGAGAATAACAATAATAATTTATAAGTAGAGGAACCTGCAAATTGCTGCAACTCATGTATTACTTTAGGCCTCTTCCTATAAAATTGAAATGTAATACAGGGCGTCAAAGGCCAAAAACTGGCGCTCTGGCATCCGCTTCGAGCAGCAACTCATAGTTTTCATAAAATCCTCCAAGTCCAAGTCCAAGTCCAAAGTCCAAGGGCTTTGCGTGCTTGCTTGCTTTATGTCTTTGGTCATTAAGCAAACCACAGTTCATCCAATCTGGCATTCGCAAGCTCTTGTAATTGGATGCAGATTGTGTGACGAGTGCCCTCAATTTTCCAAAGGATAAAAAAACTCCTAAGAAAGTCAGAGTTTGGACTTCTACCTGAATCATTTCTAATTTCTGCAGAGCAGCTCTCAGCGGCGGCGTCATTGTACCGTACTTCTCGAGCAGACGTCTTGCAGCCGCTTTGTCACCTCTCGCCTGTATGGTTAGTATCTCCCTGCTCAAGCTCTCAACTGCACCTTCAACCTTTTTCAATGGAAGACGTTGAGACAGATTACGATTCCCATATTGAACTCATCAAAAAGATACAAGGAAATCAGGGATGGCAATACCTTCAAGAAATCAACCAAGAATGTTTCATCACCCTGCTGAATGACGGCTCCTTTCTCAAACAACCAGTTGAACTGCAGAGCTTGACCTTTACTGTTTGGGCAACATGCAGCATAAACAAGTTAGTGGTTGCTAACTTACACCAATGGTTGTTTTAGAATGGAGTAGGTTATCTAGCTTACCCGTGAGCTTCCTCCAGACCAAAACGTACAGAGCGGAAGCATCCCGCTAGGAAAGACACATAAATGGACTTCACTAAGTTGTTCGGAAGCAAGCCCTGACATTATCAGGGAATGAAAAATAACCATTGCATTGCTTCATCAGTATTTGGGTTTTCTCCTTTGCATATAAACTAAAGTAGCTAGACAACTTCCAGCTATAATCACCTGGGTAATCAAGAACTTCAGTGCCCAAAGACCAACTATATCAGCTTTTGCTTCTTCCAAAGATGAGTGGAGCTCTTGAAGCTCCTGAAACCGAAGACCCAAGGACATAAGCAGAGCAGATATATTATTTTTTAATTGACCACTTAAAGAAGATTAGGAAAGCAGGACTGACAAAGGACAATTGTCTATGTGAAAACAGGACTGACCTTTCTTACAGTAGAAGTGTGACCATTTGGGAGTGTAATAGTGTGTGGACCAATTCCATGGCAGCATTCGTGGCAAATTGTGTGAGTGAAGAAAGATTCGAAATCTACAAGCTTTTGTTGTTCTCTTGAAATGCATGCATCGGCTATAGGTTGGAGAATATGCTTAAACCTGGATTATATAAGAAATAAATAAAAAGTAAAGAAATCTATTAATGCAGTTTCCAAATCTAAAAGTAGTTTAAAGAGGATGATTATGAAGGGATAACGAGAAGTCAAGGGGTGTACTTTGCCTCTGAAACATTCTTGAGCATGACCATTGATGTTCCTCGATCTTTTACAATGCGCTCATCATTTGGCAAGTTGAAAGCAACAGTTTGAGGACCCTTCACATCCTGCAGTAAACAGTTGAATACATCTAACCCCACTTGATGTTGTTAAGACAACATAATCATATAAGGAAAAGACTTTTGCACAACAATCAAAGGGAACAATCTCCTCATTTAAAATCTGTAAGCTATGAGAAGATAGGATCGAGATACTACCTCTAAATAAGTAACAGTCTGATAGAGGCTATTTTGTGAAACAACATTAGACCTACTCTAGTCAATTGGCTGCAGATTGCTAGACATTGAAATGGCTACAGTTGGATGCAGAGAGTGAAAAGTGTGGAATTCAATATCTCCTGCAAAACTCAGGAAACTTACCCCTGCATTGAAGACAAGGTTAATGACACGAATTGGAGCAGCACTGACATCTTTTGATTTGTAACAACTGTCCAATGGGAGATTTTGTTCCAATACCTACAACACAGGCATTTAAGGAGGACTGGACTTAGTTGAGGATTAGATAGTTATTGCTATCATAAGGTGAAAAAAATAATTTGAGAAATGAACCTGCAAATTATCACCAAAGAGTTTTAATTGAGCAGTCGCCTTATCATCTCGTATTCCAACAAATGCTTCAAATGTAGCCTAAAACAAGAGCAACTCCTGAGCAACACATGCTACGCGGGTGACAGATAAAAGGAGGCACATATTCAACATATCTGAAGTCTGAACATGACAACTGTCATCACTGGAATCTGATGCATGCATGACAAGTTCGTGTTTATCATCGTTCATCAAATTTCTAATAAACTGGTCATTATGAAACATAAAAGCTGTTTCAAAAGACGATGCCTTAAAAATCCTACATTTCAGAGAGATGAAATCCATATAAGCGTCATGAAATACTTATATTCACCCAGAAATAGGAGAACGTATTCCAGATATGAGGAAAATTTTGCAGATCTAGTACCTTATAGCTAAATAAAGCATCTTCATATGTCTCATAAGGACCAATAGTAACATCCAACTTGGAGTCCTGTAACAAAACAAGTGGGAAAAAGAAAAGCTACTCGTAATTTGACAAGGAAATAAGTGGCAATTGACCAGTAAGGAAATATGACCTTGCCTTTCTTATGCTTAAGTGGACATGCTAATGCGTTTTAAGAAACCACAATGAACTTCCAGTTTAGCATGATGTAAGCTTAATAAATCCCACAGAAAGAGATATGGTAATTAAGAATGTGGATGAAGGAGACATGACTAACCAACTCCATCCATGCTATGTCAGATTCATAATAGTCATTGGACAAGAAAGCTTTGGCCTTTCCATGAAGAAGCCTCTTCAAACTATATAGGAAACAAGATCTAGTAAGATACCCAAAAAAAAAAAGAGCTGTCAATGACAAAAAAAACTGAATGAACAAAATACCTAGCTGAGCTGGTTAGATTTCCAGCTTCATGTAACAGTTCAGCTGCTTTCATGAGAGATGACTTATATTCTTCACAGTAGGGAACAGCATATAGGTCAGTGGCAGACCCCGCCACATTATCATTATCGTGATTTTCGACCCCAAGATTAGTCATAGAAGTTTCAATGCTTAGGTCACTTTGCCTCTTAATAACATTGAAAAATCCTGTCACTTCTTCCTGTTGATCCTTTGGTAACCCACGCTTCCATAAATCAAATTCCTATTATACAAAATGAATAAGTACTTTATTGCCCAGAAGGATGTGCACAGAACATATAATATAAATGTCCATATACAGGATGTACCATTTTGTCCATATCAGGAGGATAGAAATTTGCACCAGGTGGTTTCAGCTTAGGGAACGCAGCCTTATATTCAAGACCCTTCCATCCAGTAACTGGTTTCGAACATTGAGAAAGGAACTTAACTGCAGAATCGGCAGTTGTTAAAAATGCCTCATTTTCATCGAGACAGGACCTGTTACAAATGTTCACCAATGCTAAGTAATTAGCACTTCGATGAACTTTTTTCTTGGTTAAATAAATATACGAGTCCTAAAAGTTATTGCTTGGAACCAAAAATTATTGTCAGTTGTTCCTTGAATCGAGTCCTGAAGAGGCAACACTTACCAAGGACTCTTGTTAATCGAATAGTATACCCATTTTAGTTGGTCCAACTCTGAAGTTGCAGCATGCTCTTTCAACCAAGCTCTTAGAGCTGGGTTGCTGTACCATACCTGAAATAATTGATAGAATGCATGGATTTAAGAATCACTAACTTAACCATCACCATTATAGATGTTCCCTAGACTCAATTATTTGTGTGGCATATGACCTGCTGGTGAAAGATCTCATCCATAACTCTCGCAGCCTTAATAATTAAAACCAGAGCTTTCCTATCTCCTTCTGAAAGCCCTGTCAACTGCTAAGAAAAGGAATGATGATTAAAGAGGAAAACCAATTTTCGCTCTCTTGCAAAGAAAGGAGCCATTCACATATCCTTTCCTAAGAGTTCACAACCTCAGGATTAAGGGTGACTGAAGCATAACGCTGAATTTGTTTCTGCAGGGCCAAACAGCGTGCCACTGTGCTCTCTTTGTACCTGTTGCACATTCATAGTAAAAAAGATGCATGAGAGAGCCGGCAACTAACAAGATGGAATTCGATAAAGAATTTTACCAAGAAAGTTTTAGCTCTCTTTTCTGATAATAGATAGATAATTGTCTGAAGAAAACACACTGAATAAGGAGAAACAGCAAATATCCTCGCTGAAAAGGAAGATGATTCTTCAGCTGGGTAACTTTTTGCAACATGAAACGCAAAATAACAGATGGTAACAGGTCTTCTAAAGAGAGAAGGCTTGACAACATACCTTTGTTCAATTATTCCAAAGAGCTGTCCATATTGTCCATCAACATCATATGGCACATATTCAGGATCTTCTTTCGCGAGAAGGCTTCTATATTGGTTGTAGTGTAGATATTTAACAGCAGATACCTCACTTTCCTACAGGAGTGGTAGAAACCAATAATCAAGAACCTAGGCAAAACGTGCACAAGCAATTGGCACTGTATATGTTGTGAGAAATGATTCTTGAACATCCACCGGAAAGGAACTAATTAAATAGGAAAAAATAATGACCAAATACTAATTAGAATGGAATTATGCAGGCAATGCTTCGAAAACTTAAAGGGAGAAGGGCTTGAGCTGTCACTGTAAAGCCAATTTAATCCTTTACCTCTCACCTGAAGTGTGAAGGCCTCTAGAGGGATTGGATCAAGAGTCGTCACCAGATACACTTCACTGAATTCATTATTGATATATGTGCCACTATTTATCGTACTGCAATTTGTAATCAAAGAACAAAAGACCAGGTTAGCACATATTGCCTTCAATAGAATAAGCAACCACCATACAAATTTATATGGCTATGAACTTCAAGGATTTACTGTACCACATGATCTGAGATAGAACATTCAAAGAGAAACTGCTAACCATTCTTGGAGAAAAACAAATATTAACTCGAACGCATCCTTTGGGAGCACTATGCCCAGCTCTTCCTCAAGTTCTCTCCTGAGTGCAACCAGAATTTATTAGGTTCAAACTTGTGGCATTATTCAATTGCTCGTGCACGGACTCTCTCTCTCAGTGAATAAAGCTTATCCACAAAGAGCGCAGCCTAATGCAGCTCTTCAAGTTATCATAATGATGTAAAAACTATTGTAACTCAAATTTGGCATGAGTTTTCCCATGTAAAAATGCTGGAAAAACATCTTTTATTTTATTGAGAGGAGCTGAGAAATTACTGCGCCGATATAAGCGAAGAATCGCCAGCAGATATATGACCAGCACTCGAAATATCCCATTGCCCAGGCCATGAATCCTTGCAGTCAGAACGCTTCTGAAGCAGCAACTCCTGGGTACTCTCGGCATAGATCCATACATGTACTGCTCTATGATAATCTCCATCACGATGAACTGCTCCCCTGCAAATAAGCAGCACAGAATTTCCATGAAGAGGCCTGTGTGGCTGTGAGAACCAAAAGTATTGCTCGGGTTATGAAACTTCATAACAGGCTGCTTTTCCGGGTTTTCAACTCGCTTGAGATTAAAATGCAAAGAGAAATTTATCAAAAGCTGGGAATTTTCGCCCTACCAAAAGGTAAATTGCAAAAAAAGCTGCTGCCTTTGTTGAAACGGCACAGCTGAGAAGCAAATTGATAAGAACCCGCCATGGAAACACAGAACGATGATGATAAAGAAAGTTGCAAGCTTTTTTCCTGAAGAACGTATACCTGGGTTTGGAAACGCCGGTCTTCTCGCCGGCCTTAGTAAGGACATCGAGGTACTCTTCTTCACCCGAGTGAGCTTCAGCTGCCGCCATTGATCGTTCTGAGCTGCCGATTGATAATATCGTACAGCTCTGCTGCCAGTTCTCCCGAAATTCAAGAGTCGCGCTTTTTTCTTTTGATTGGGTGGCTTTGGCTATCAAAACGATCGGAAGGCTTGGACTCCACAACCTACTTCAAGTTTGTCTTTTTGTCGGGATGGCGGAATTCGATTCTTTCCTACGCGAGCGCAGCCGGTTTCGAAACTCAACTCAACTCAACTTATTTTCAATTCAACGTCACAATCATTACTTTTTTATTTTTAAAATATTTTTAATCATTTAATTTAATTTTTAATATTAAATTTTTTCAACTATTCATTATTTTTTCACAATTCAACAATACAATCATTACTTAATCATTATTTTCTCTCAATTATTTATTACTTTTTCACACTTTTTCTCATAATTCAACAATATAATCATTACAAACCAATTAAAACCAAAACTCAACTCAACTCAACTCTCAATCCAAACACACTCGATACCACGGTAGATACCATGGTTGTTTTTTACCGTTCATTTTCAAATATTCACAAAACTTCTTCTTATTTAGGGTAAATTACACCATATATCATGATTTTTGAATAAATTTCACGAGACATCATATTTTCAAAAATTATCCTGACGCATCACAAATATTTTAAAATTTTCACTTCATATCATATCGTTTAATGTTACAAATTCTTCAGGGATAATTTTACACAAAATAAAACTTCACGGATTATTCAATAAAAAAAAACTTCACGGATTTAAAACGAAATAAAATGAAAAATAAAAATAAAGATAAAGAGGGAGGAAAGGGCTCGGGAGGGGAGGTGCCAGCCACCCAACCCCCAAGGGTTTGCCGACCGACGCAGAGCTAACTGGCGACCCCAATCGGGGGTTGGGCGGCCGATGAGGGCACCCCCAAACCCCCATTTTGGGATTCCAACGACAAAATCCCCTAAAAATGTGTGTGTGTATTTTGGGGGGGAGGGGGGGTGTGGTTGGTTTGCTCAAGGACGCCCTCGCCGGCTAGCGCCCCCCCCCCCCCCCTAATTTAAGGGATCCTAGCATTAGGGTCACCAACCGACTCTAGATTAGGTCGGAGATCCCAGTTGGGAGGTCGATGGCCAGTGGAAGCGTCCCACCACCCCCTCCCCAATTTAAGGGATCCTAGCAATGAAATCCCCTAAATTGGTGGGGTTGGAGGCGTCCTCGCCAGCCACACAAACCCCAATATGGGTCTCCGGTTGGCTCTGAGACTGCCGGTGACCCCAGTTGGAGGGTTGGGTGGCTAGCAACACCACCCCCCTTCTCCTGACCTCCCCTCCTGAGCCCTTTCCTCTCTCTTCTTTTTAAATTTTAAATTTTTAAATTTTATGAATTCATTTTATTCCATTTTAAATCTCCCAAATTTTTTGTGCAAAATTATTTTTGAAGATGTTGTAACATTATCATTTAATCCAATTTTGGACGAAAAAGTAACGATATGATATGTAGTGAAATTTTTTTAAAAAAAATCATGATGTATGGTGAATATTTTTGAAAATATGATGTGTGGTGAAATTATTTTAGAAATCATAATATATAGTATCATTTTTCCTTTTATTTATACGGTAATAATCATATTCCGTTTATTTCTGAAGGATATTACCCAACTAACACAATCGTGAGATCGGACATCGGAGATTTTCTGAACTTTTTCCATTCTCAAATCGCATAAGAAGTATTGGCACAATTCACTCGAAACCAAGAGCTTCACCACCCTGGTCATGAGTTTAGAACGAAACACTGGTATTGGAAAATTTGACGGTCACTCATCCTTACCTTTCCCTCCATTTGATATGCAAATTGATGCTCGGTGACTCCAAAATTTGATTAGTGACGATTCTCAACTATTTGAATGTTGATAATCACAGCTCTTTGTTCAAGGCCAGATAGAAAAGAAAGAAACAAACAATACTTGCGCCATCAACGTTACATGTACGGTTTTCAGGGGGTGCCTACCACTATATAAACGCAGCTCCATGAAAGCATGTGTGCTAGAGATTTTATTCATCCTGTCCTCCATAATAAGCATGAACTGTTCGAATATGTAATATGCGATGTTCCTCATCTGGGTTTTAAACATAGTTCAGGCTAAGACAGAATACAAGAGAGATTAGTCAAATCAGGTTGTAAGATAACGGCCAGCTCAAGATCTGAATACGAAAAGGTAGAACTTCTGCTCACTTCATCTAACTCCAAATGCGTAAACATCCTTCCTCCTATAATCACAAAACCGCCATGCTGAGAACAAAATCTTACCCTTCCAAGCATCACACAGGCATTTCATTTCGGAAGTTGCTTGGCTAACTCCGGGAAAGTATTTCAGTGTCGCCGTTGTCTCCAGCTGACTGAGCCATCCTTTCGTTTATCTTGTTTTAAAGATTATGGCAATAACATATTCAAATCTCTCTGACTTCAGGTTTAAACTCTTTGGTTGGAGCAAGGCCTGTGAGTAAGGAAGAAATGACTTAAAGGGTTTACCCTTTGGAGACAGAGCCATCTTCCAATGATGATGGCAGACCAGACACGTCAGACTCAAAACGTCCAAAGTAAACCGTTATGCCTTTGAAATTTCCGTCCACATAATTCTTTTCAATCTGCAGATCACAAAATTGCCATAATTCAGTGAAACAGTTCGTGCAAATATGTTAGAAGGGCAGGATATATAGTTCGCGAATCAAAATCATATACCTCTATCTCCAGTGGAGGAGAGGATAACCAAGATAGTTCTTCCACTTGGTTCAAGTCAATATTTCGAGGCAGGAACATGATGATATTCGGCGTGATCACTTGTGCAACTTGAAATAACGAATAGCTGTTGCAAGAGCTAGCAGGCATTAATTTGATGATATTCGGCGTGAAGCATTGTGCAACTTGAAACAGGAAAAGTTGAAGTTTCTTCAAGGATGCTTGAGCTCCTAAAGGCATTCTTTCTGGAATGTATAAGCATATAAGTCCTCAGGAGTAACAATTGAAGTCAACTTCAAGGCAAATTTGTGTCCTAAAAATTAGAAGCTAGGCAAAACTCTTAGTGGAAATGATAGCAAATATATGCATTTTTGAGTAACAATCTCATATCAACCCTTCCGTTCTAGCAAATTGTATTCGGTATTAGATGCTACAACTCTGTTATAATGGACGCTAGCACCTCTTTGGGCGAACAAATGGACTCCAATGAACAGCGGGAGCAATGGCCCCGGAATGCGGATTTGACCTATTAGCCGCACAAATGGGAAAAAACATCAACATATTGGAAAAGAAAGAGATTTTTCATTTCAAATACGTGTCCTAGAAGGAGTAATCCATTGGTGGTAGTGACAGTAAATTATTTTCATTTCAATAACAAATCTAATATCACCTTTCTCCTCTGACAACTTGAATTCAGTATTAGATGACGCAACTCTGTATTAACGAACACTAACAGCTTGCAATGCAAACAAAAGGACTCTAATGAACAACGAAAGATCCAGCTCGGGAATGTGGAGTTGACTAGCCGCAAAAATGGAAGAAAGAAAAATTAACATATTGGAAAAGAAAGAGACTTTTCCATTTACTCGGAGATCCAAAGAAAGCAACGTAGACATACCCATCTTTCGGCTTGAGTAAATCGAGTGTAAAATTCTGAATATTTTTGTATGACGGGCCACCCCAGGGAGGAGAGATATACACAATGTCCGCCTGATAAAATGAACAATGATGGAAATTTTACGACACACTAACCCACCAAGTATAAACATCTCTTTGTTAGGAAATTGAACAGTAGTATCGTTCCTCATTGATTTGTGAAGCCCATTGCAGAGAAAACAACCAACAGGGATTGAGGAGAACCTTCAGGGATGGTGCAAGCTGGAAAAAATCTCCAGAAATGAAGTCAATACAATCTTCAACTCCATATATCTTGGCATTGTGAAGGGCCAGGGCAACCTTTTGAGGATCAATATCAATAGCAACAACATAATAGCACCTAGAGATAAGAGAGATATACACCGGACCAAAATGACAATTAAAATCATCTCATAGCACCTGCTGCAAACTTCAAGCAAGAGCTAGTACACAAAGCTTCAGTTACCAAAAGGAATCTAGATATAGCATTCAAGAGATGCTAAGCTCAATTAATTTTCTTATGGAACTGCAAATTTATTCAGTAGGTCTCCACCACCCTTCACGTACTTGAGCTTGCTACAATTTCAGCGCCGAACCATAAGCAAGCTCACGGCTCTCTAGCCTAGCAGTTCTAAGTGGAAATGAACTTACATTCTAGCGAATTGAATGGCGTTTCCACCAACACCTGCGAAGCAATCGATCACTGTTCTCCCCCGGCACTTCTCAGCGTGTCGAATAGCAATCTCTTCAGGTGTGACAGAGTACCACCCCTCCTCATCCATTCGGATACCCACGTCGTATCTCGAGAAAAGCTTGTATCTTTGAAACCAATACTTCTCAACAAGTGGGCTGACAGTCACTTCTTGTCGTTCCCCAACTCTCCCACGTTTTAGGTTCACTGAAGAAACATACTCGTCGAGTATCACGGTCAAGCACTTCCGACAGAAAGCCATATATGTTTCAGAAAAATAGTCTACTCGTTCGCCCTCTCTAAAACCATGCCATTTCAACAGTCCCGGAGAAGAATTTCCGAGAGAGGGGAGCTGTCCTATAATTTAATTTCGGAAGGTAGGTGGTGCTCGATTTCATTGCTAGCCAATAACTTGCTCGTCAAACAGGAGGAGGAACTGGTTTTCTGATTTCTCCGAACGAAGTCGGTGAAAGCAAAGCAGAGATTTTTAACGGGACAAGAAACGAAATGATACCCCTTTTGCGTTTCTTCTTCAAGTGATGGGCACCGAGGCCAGCTTGAACTGCTTGCTGCTGCTTCTCCTCATCCTCCTCCGTCGTCGTCCGCCAATTTGCTGCTGGGAGTGGGCGGCGAGCAGCATAACTTTCAGTCAGCGAAGACTCGGCACTCTTCTTCAAATCAAACGAACGGATTGATTTCATTTGTTCAGATAACATTGCATTCTTCAATCGTTAAAAGTTAAAACCAAACGAGCAGGAAAATCTACATTAATATTGGGTCACTCTTTTTTCATTTTCACCTGCTCACTTGATTTCAATTTCGCCTAATAGAAAATAATATATTATTATTATTATTATTCCAGTTCATTTTGTCCCTTATTATTTACGCTGACACGATTTGCACAATATATGCAACGTGATTAGGTGCATGTAAAGACCTGATGTTGATGTTAGCAAATATATTCGAGCAACATTGGAGATAATTATACAATATATATATATATATATATATCTCTCCGTTTTCACACTCATTTTTCAGATCTCTACAGAACAATATTGGAGAGTGTGGCTCCGCTCAAGTGAACCATTTGCACTTTACTTATCAAGGTGACCAAATCGTTTCCAACCATATGAGAAAATTTTCATCTGAAAATTTTCACTACAGGTTTCTCTTCACTACAATAAGCATAACCCTGCAATCAAACTGATGAATGCCTCGATCTTCCATTTGAAAATTTTCAGTGCAGGTTTCTCTTCACTTCATATTTTTTGCTGCTTCTCCGATTCTGTGGACATCAAGATTGGCTCTCAAGGCTTGAGAAGAAGAAGAAACGAGAGAAAAGAAGTGTGATTTGCTTTCTTTTTTGTTTGCTTCTCCACTCCTGCTCCTTCTCCAATTATGTCGACACTCTCCCTCCCCTCTCTCAGCTTGTTCTCTGTTTCTTTTTTAATTTTCGTTTTTTTACTTTTGAAATTATTTCTTGAAATATGAAATTAGTAAATTAATATTTGGCCGGAAATGTAATCCGAGGTGTATTTTGCTTCTTTTTAAATAAGTTAGGTGATATAATGCAACTTTTCAAAGATCATGGGACACTTTGCCATTAGATTCAAAGGTTTGGGAGAAAACTGCATTTTACTCTTATTCTCTGATTACTACATTTCAAAATTAGATTTTCAATGACTTTACAGTGATAGAGTTTCTATATATATAATTTAAAGTTTTTTTTTACGCAATATAAACTTAAGGAAAAAGGCCAAGAGTCTATTTGGCAAAATTCGGGTTGGGCCGTGTGGGGTTTACGAGCATGAATCAATTTGGTAAAAATTGAGACCCACAAACATTTTACGTGTGCACTACGTATGCATCATATTAGTTTTTGATAGAAAATATAAAGATGTGTCGCGATTGATACAAAACTTATAGTCGGTACCATATCTTGTAATTTTAAAAGCATGTGCCACAGCTCACACAAGCTTTAAAGATTGTGCCATGCCATGTGTTTTGCCCTTTATTAAATTACCAAGTCCTATAAAAAAGATTAAATTTCGTAACATGAGAATATGAACAAATATAAATGGCACGTTTTTAAAAAATATTATATATTTGGATGATACTAGTATGTAATAAGTTCTATTATATAATTAACAAAAACAAAGAACTGGCGCACAATATATATGCAATATTAATGTTTACAGTTCAAAAGAAATATACGGTAAATTTCTGATTTCAAATGTTGACATTAATATCAAACTTAAAAGATGAGGTACAATCTTTTAATTCTGCATATAAGTCCACTTATAATATATATGTGTGTGTGAGTCGCATTATCGTAATATTATTTATAAGTTGGATGTTTGAATAAATAGTCAATCAACGCAAATGAGAAAAAGATTTTCAATTCTGATGTTCAACATTTTCAAAAGTAAATCGCAAAAATTTTTCATTGTAAAACACATAGTACTTAAATGTACATGTTGTAACCATATACATTAATCTTAAAATACCATATATGACTATGAAAGATGTGCAATAAATTAATTAATAAAAGAAAGGCTAACAAAGATCAGTAGGAATATGATAAAGATAATTAAGAGCAAAAAAAGTGAAAATTGTTGAGGAAAAATGGAGAAAAAGTAAAATAAGACATAGAAAATTTCATTTAATTGCTAATTATTCTCATCTTTCATCAAGATGGGGTTCTAGGGTATTGAATAAATAGAGGTAATCTTGTTTTGTATGTAAATTATACGTAATTTCTTTTTCAGTTATACGGGAGGTCAAGGGCTTGTATAACCATATATAATTTTTTTTTCAGTTACAAACTATACGTAAATTTAAGATCTATAGACAAGTGAAAATATCGAGTGTGACACATACAAAGAAATCACAGACAATTACAAAGTACAGTTCTAAAATAGGAAATAATGGAAATACATGCGTTACTATAAGAAGTTGGCTATATATTTGGGAAAAACTAATAGTACCTATTATTTTCTCGCTGGTCTCTTCAAGATTACACACACATGAATTATAATGAAACCTTTTCATCTACTTGAAATTACGAAATCATAGGGAGACACTTGGAAGATTCAAGCAACAAGGCTGAAAATCAATTGATTGAATGAACTATTTGGAAGAAGAGTTTTAGAGAGAGAATGTGAATTTTGAATGGCGTTTCATATATCTCATGGAAAACTGGAGGTGTATGCAGTAGAGAGCTTTTGGCCAATGTAGCCTTATTTTTAAAAATAATTTCCAATCTAAACTCACACTCAAAATATTTCCCAAAGTAAATTTATGGCTTCTATCGAAAAAAAAAATTAGCTTGAAATATAATTTCAAATGAACCCATGTCTTTCGAGCGCTTTTACAAACACCCTCAAAGAACATATCAAACTTATAACATAGAACCAATAAAGACAACTTACAATAATCATCAACTTGGAATCAATTAAGAATGGATTATCAATTTGTAATCGAGACTATTTCTTGAAATTGATACTAATACTCGGCTATTAGAGTTGCACAAGCCAAAAATTATATATTGTAAAGCTATTCACGAGTCTCTCCCAATCGGACAAAGTTCCTTCAAAATTATGTTGTTGCATTACGTCAAGAATCTCGAAAAAAAGCAAATGATGGAATAAAATGGTGAGTATTAAAAAAGATTAGAGTTGCTTGGCCCGCATAAGAACGTCAAAGACGTCGCAAGATTTCTTTATCGAGGATAGCTTCAACAATATATAATTCCCAACTTGTGCAAAACCGATGCTTGAGTGTTAGCATTGATCGATGTCAAGAAATACTCTCTTGTGCTGATTAATAATTCATTATTAATAGATTCCAAATTGATCATTGTTGTGGGCTGTTTTCATTGGATCTATATTCTAAGTTTTCTATGTTCTTTGAGGGTGTTTCTAAAAGTCTTTGAAAGATAGGACTGACTGAAAATTAAATTTCAAGTTAGAAATCTAATTTAAAATATATTTTCTGGGTGAGTACTCCGGACTAGAAATTATCTTTAAAATTTTAAAATACACAAACCATTTACTGCCTTTCGTTCATTTTATGTTGCAGTGACAAAGATGGACGATAGAGGCTAGAGCAGAGCCGTCTGCGATTAATTAATCAATTGCCCAAAAAAAAAAAAGATTAAGGAAGTTTCAATATGATATCGAGGAAAAAAAAATTTGGTGATAATATAATGATACACGTCAGAAGAAAGTGACATGCATGGATGAGCTGAATCAGCCAAAAAATATCCTCTCGCTAAAGGCAACATATATATATATATATATTCTACAGAGAGAATTTTTCAACAGGGAAGGAAAAGTAAATCAAACTGATGGCAAGATAAACGGTCTTAATTTTCAAGAGACAAAGGCTTGCAGAGGATTCAATTATACTTAGGAGCTGTCCATCCGTCAACACAACAGGATTTTCTTTTATTTTCTGAGGGAGCATCTACATTGATCGATTGATTGATTGTGCTAGCGTAGATATTTATGTAACACTAACAGAAGATACTTCTCTTTTAATTCTTATATATAGAGAAACTGGTAGACGACAATTAATGTTCAAGAATCTATGGGCAAGCCGAAGCTCGCGATTGGCCTTCTCTTATATATATATATATGTTATATGTTGAGAGAAATGATTCTTCAACTTAATTCCATTAGTCTAAATTGAATCCACAAAAGGAAGAATAAAATAAAACAAGAATAATTTAATAGTAAGAGAGACTAATAATGCATACCACCGACAGTCCCATGCAATACAAGGAGAGTTACTTTTAACTCGCAATAAAATCCTTGAGATTCCATCCTACCAACTTTCTGATATCTTTCTCAAAGCGAGAAAGAACAAAACACTACAGGGGGCATGCATGCAACTCTACATCTAATTATGAATTAGATACAAGAATATTGAAATATGGCAGCAGTAAAAATAAGTAAAGGTACGTATACATATGTATGTACTAATTGTCATAATAAACCTTTAATTTACCCAGAGACAGAGAGACTAGTAGTGAGTAGTATTGTTGGGTAAAAAGTAACAGCAAGCACCTTAAGTACTAGGGCCGACAATATTTGATACGACACGGAGTTAAACGGGTATGGGTTGACATTTTTTTATATTCGGTCTAAACGGGTTAATAATCGTGTTTTGTCGGGTTGAACTCATATAATCCGATTATACACGGTTAAACCTGTTTATTTAAACGTGTTCAATCGTGTTATTTAATCGTGTAACCCGTTTACCCGTTTATCGAACTGAATTTACTAAACTATCCTTATACTAACCCTAATTTCGAAATTTCCTCCTTCCATTCAAGTTCCGTTGTTCCAGTAGGAGACAGGAGTCAGTCTTCGCAAAATCGCAAGTTCGCCTCTTCGGTCTTCCTGCAAATTGCAATCCTGCTTCCTTCCTACTTCTAATTCCACCCGATTTATCCGATTCATCTTATTTCCTTCATGCTTCCACCCGATTTCTTTCGGAATTCGGATTCTTGAGTTGAATCCTTCTAGATCTAGCCTCCACCTGAGTCGAAGACAACTTCGACCGTCCGCTCAGACAAAGGCTCCACCTGAATCCTTCCGTCGTTCGGTCGACAGCGCCCAAACGAAGGCGACCTTACCGCGAGACCTCGATCTCGGGTCGACCCCGCCACCTTGGCCCCGCGACCTCGACCTCGACCCCGCGACCGCAACCGCGACTGCCACCCCGCGACCTTCGAGCCCTCTACCGTCGAGCATGGAGTCTCCTTATTTTTTGGTTTTGGTTAGTGTAATTAGTTGGGGAGTAGTGAAGTACCTCAAATTTTCTCCAATTACAAATAGAACGGAATAGCTAAGAAAGTTTGGGCAGCCGTAAACCGATACTAAAAAGCCTTCAGTCGCACTGTAGATTGGGTGGAGAAGCTCAAAAGCTGAACTTTCCATGTAGAACTGATAGGAGCTGAGAGTACTGTTTGTGTAATTTACTTTGTGTGTCGTGGAAATGAAGATTCTGTTGGTGAAATGTCTATTGGTTTACCTTCCAATTGAAATTGGGGATGCGGTGTTGTTTCATCGGTTCTTAATCTGTTTCTTTGTTCACTGTTACGACGAGTTTCATCCTAATCCTGTTCAACATTTTATACCTAAGGCACAACCCCTTTTCCTGGAATGTCTCCACAGATTTTTTCATGTGGAATTGTTGACATCAATTCTACAATTGTTCATATCGTCTTAATTTTTTGTTGACTATATAGAACTGAGTAGCTGGTTCAGTTAGCCTTTTGAAATGTTCCATATTTTTGCACATTCTTATGATAGGGATTGCATCTTTATCAACTGGTTAGTGTAATTAGTTTAGGTCGTGTTAACGTGTCCTGGTTGAACGGATAAACGAGTTGTGTTAACGCGTCCGGGTAAACGGGTCCATCGAATAAACGGGTCGTGTTAACGTGTCCGGATACCGGTTATAATCGTGTCGTGTATACATGTACCTGTTATGACACGTTTTAATAAACGAGTTTTAAACGTGTCGTGTACGGGTTGACACGGATATAACCGTGTCCTGTTCGTGTATGTGAAACCTGACCCGTTTAATAATCGTGTCGTGTACGAGCTATAACTTCGATGACACGAACCCGTTTAAACACGACACGAATTACCACCCCTATTAGGTACTCAACGGTACACCACCGAGGCCATAAGGTTCGTTGATAATGAAACCAAGGATTGGATTTTCTTCGTTCTTTGCTATGTCATCCAACTATGTCATCGAACATGAAGATGATGATGTTCTCATCTTTCAATCCACCTTATTTCAGTACTTGATATGCGTAACAGACACTTGCCTGATCAAATTATTACATGAAGGGTTTTAAGGGACTGAGAAAATGATCGGTGAATGGACGATATACCGAATCCGAGATACATAATTGAACCTAATTAATTAATATAATTTTCACGTGCTTTTTCGCATCCAGCCATGCAAATGGGCGCACGGAAAGACACGATGATACTTGTTAACGAAATATATTGGAGAACCTGCGTCACGTTAACCACAACTTTACTTTTGAAAGTTTTCCACTAATAATACATCGCTGACTACCAATCACTCGACATGTAAGCAAGCAAAATCATGTTTCATTTCATTTCTCATCTCCCGTTCTATAATAGATGTATTTAAGGTAAACTCAACTACACTAACCAGTCCGGTCCAATGGCATTCAATTAATTGATTAATTGGACTGGCGATCATGCTTCCTTTCCTTAAGAGCACCACCACATCACATATCAATACGGAAAAAGAATCATTCCGATCGATGAATTATACTATTCTTTAACACAAAGAAGAACAAAAGGATATAATAATTTAAATAAAAAACATCTCATCTCGCTCCAACCAGCCCCCCTCCCTTTCATCCATGATGGACCCGCCATAAGCATACCCCCCCCCCCCAAAAAAAGTAAAAGAAAATTAAAAAAAAAAACAGAGAGAGAGAGAACAAGGAAATTAATAAGATGAAAAAGTCATACGAGGAGCGAGATCAATAAAAATTTAACCGAACCGACCCGACCCAGCATTAGAGCAGGAAAAACGAAATAACATCTCAAAAGACTTGGATTAGTTAAGAAACAAAATCATAATGCCTAGTTAAAAAAAAAAAAAAGAATCCCAACTCAATCCTCAAAATCTCCGGCATGCTCCAATAAATAGTTGGCTGCCAGTTCCTCGTCCCGATCACAAGCCAAAAATGCCTCAATCACAAGGGCTCGATCGAACCCCATCGCCTCCAGCTACAGAGGAGAAAATTCAGAATCAGTATGGCAAAATCTGCAGGATCGATCCCCCAGGTCAGGCGCATTGCAACTGGAGTGGGATACTCACCCTTTCGATAGCTTCTTGCTCTGCTGGTGTTACATTGATGGCATGGGGCATATCTTGCTCCGGCTGATCAAACATATCACTGGGAGAAGTGTGAAACTCATTTAATTATTTCCAATAGAAATTATTACTAATTACCCAAAGGCGGAAGTATTTGGCCTTCAACCCAACATCTAGTTCCTGGACCATTCTATTTAATTTTTTTAAATGTAGAAGGCGCTCCATCCAATAGAAATGAAACTGAAGAAAAAGCCAAGTCCAAGAATGATCGCCAAATTAATGAATTGCTTAGAACATACTCACCCTTCAGACCCTTCTAGAGGTTCATTTATCAACTGAAGAAACTCCGGTTGGTGCTCCTGGATAAGTCTCAAGAGCTGAGGGTTCTGCTTCCCTAGCTCCTGAAGCATTGGCTGCAAAACAAAACAAGTAAGATATTAAATATTTAATCCCAAAATGATACTTCAGACTCAAAGTGAAGAAAGTTAATCTCCATACCTGTAGAATCTGTGGGTTGGCTTGCACCATAGAACGCAAAGCTTGAAACTGATATAAGATTAGGGTAGATAATTAGAGAAGATCTAATTTTCATGGACTCATATAAAATGGCATTCATGTGATCTCCTTCTCAGCCGAATATAAGAAAAGCTATAATACAGACATCAGTTTCAGGTCAAATTCTAACACAGAGCACCAGATAAAAGAAATCTCCTCCCTATCATAAGTAGCTCATAGTCAGTACCCTTCATCAGAATCAATAAGCAGAACTGGAGGCACAGTTGCTTCAAAAGGACTGAGAAATGGAATAGACGCATATATACCTGTTGATTGTTTCTTAGGAAGTCGAGCGATCCAAGTCCACCAGCAGCAGCCCCAGAAAGAGACTCCTGCAACAACTCCTACAACTCAGAAACAGAAAATCTAAAAAAGTATGACATGAATTCACTCAAGTATAGAATACTACCTGGGGAAACAAGTTCAAGGGAGATGTATTGGGTGCCCCAGATGTGGGTGGAGCAGCAACAGCAGCTGCTTCATTAGCTTGGCCTGTTGGAAGATGAGCCATGGGCACTGCAATTTCAGCCGTTTCTGGAATACCCTGGAGATTGAACACTGTTAGCTCCAATCTCCAGACAGTTAAGAATGATACCGTTAGCACTTTCAGACATTTAAGACATACAGAATACAAGTAATCAATGGCCCTCTCTGGGTTGTTGTAGGCAGCCCGAAGTGCTTGTGTAACTGTTTCTCTATCCCACGCACCACCACCAATATCCATGATTTGTCTGATGCTTTCCTCAAGATTGTTGCCGGCAACTAAATGCGAAGCTGCTTGGCTATAAGCATCATCGCTAATTGGATGAGCAGTTGCTCCATCTGAAGCAGGCATAGAGCTGTTTATGGAAGCTGGGGCTTGAGCTGGAGCCTCAACAGCAGCTGGAGGATTAGAAGTTGGGGGAGGGACCGCTGGTGTTGTAGAAGTGGGTTGAGTGGATGAGGTGGAAGTCCCAGAAGAGCTCGAGGTTTTGCTCTTGCTGAGCATCACCACAAGGAAGCCATCTTCAGAAACCTTGTTGTCAGCCAAAGTAGTCTCATCTTTCAAAACCTTCCCATTGTGAATCAGTAATTGCTGCCCACAAGGATAATTATCTTTCCCTTGTACATCTTCAATATTCTTCTTCACAGCCATAACCTTGGGTGAACATAAACCAATGTCAGGTCATTGAGAACAACCCTCCAATGGTAATCTAAAACATCAGAGGTTTCACAGCGAACTTGAAATCAATTCGCATCAAATATCATCAGACTCGGATGTTTGTAACACATATTATTTCAAAGAAGTTTATCTTTGTCAACTAAGAATAGGCAAGACCATGCATAAGAAAGGTTGCAAATTCCAGGTTGTGCAAGTCCAAAGATAGCAATGCAAGGAAGCAGATTTCCCGCTTCTTTTAATGCTCCAAGCTACTCGTGATTTCAAACTCTCTTTTAAATCCAAAGGCTATTTGCGGGCGGCTGCATTGGAAAATATCAAGTCTGTGCCCGAAAGGAAAATGAGAGTCATCAAAGACGACAAGCTTCGGGAAAATTGTTCTCAAAGGAGCATTTTTGTTTATGTTGCACATTAGCGACTCCCTCAATTAACCAGCCATATTACATGACAAAAATCCCTCAACTTGCAAATTCAGGAGAACCATAGGCACAAAGAATCTAAAATTTCTCTTTTTACAGACATATTCAGCTCATAGTATCAGCTAGAAATACCAGAAAAGTTGCTCGAGACGATTTTTGATGACTGAACTTGTGAGATGAAGTACTCACCGTGTCTGTCGGAAGGACCTTAATCTCAAAGTGACTCCCTTTGAGCGTCTTCACGGTCAGCTTCATTGCGGCGAATCAGCTCAAAGAGAGAGAAAGTGGGGGGACGAATGATACGTAAGGCCACTGCTCAAATTGGATTTGGGACTGCAGAAAACCCTAGAACCTCTCAAACACCGAAGAGGGAGAAACAAAGGACACAGACTGAGAGAGAGAGCGAGAGAGAGAGAGAGAGAGTGGCGTTTGCTTTGGTGCTTGGAAAAGATGCAGGACGTAGCACGTGCACTACACGTGACTGTCCAATTGCTCATTGCCCTTTTTTTATCCGATTTATATGATTTTATCATATGCATATAATTTATAATTCTACTTAACTTAACTCTACTTATTTTCAACTTAACAATACAATTATTACTTTTTTCATTTTCTTCAATTTTTTTAACTATTTAACTCAATTTTCAATACCAAATTCTCTCGACTATTCATTATTTTTTTCACAATTCAACAACACAATTATTACTTTCTCTCAATTATTCATTGCATATTTTTCTCATAATTCAACAATACAATTATTACAAACCAATTAAAACCAAAACTCTACTCTAAAATCAAACACAATATTCTTTCTTCAATTCAAATTTTTTATATTTTTCTTCAATTTAATTAATAATAAATTCTCTCAAAACTTTTTTTAATCATTATTATAATTAATTTTTTAATATTAATTTTTCCCAACTATTCATTAATTTTTTTTCAAATTTTATAATGAATTCCCTCACATATTTTTATTAACAATTATTAAAATTAATTTTTTAATAATAAATTATCTCAACTATTTTATCTTTTTTTATTGGAGCGTAGGGAGTATAGTAGGAAATTTCATTATCACTTTTCCTTATAATCTTAAACATATTTGGTGTTTGGTGAAAGTTTTTGAAATCATAATTTAGGTCAAAATTGCAATTGCAAACGTGATTTTCTTAAATAAGTTAATGGGTATTTATGATATATGATTTTGCTTATTTCGTTTCAAGTTTTAATAATTGCATTTTTTACTTTCAACAATTTTAAATTAGTTTCTTTCAAATACTTTAACTTATTATGAAATCAGTACTTATTTTTCAATAATCTTATTTCAACACTTCTCCATCAACAACAATACTCACAAACCAAACCTAAGTAGAGTTATAACTCTGCTCCAAAACCAAACGGCCACTACATCATTTACTTTATTCTTTCGATTGCCCTATATATGTATATGTGTGTGTACATAGTCCTATAATTCACATAGAAGATGCAATTTGATCCTTAGATCCTTAATTGGCATTAAGAATGTGATCCTCCTACGCTAATAATTCCCTTCATTATAGTACTTTTAGGAACATTCCAATGACGGTTTAAATTTCCCTATGCTAATAATTATTTTATTAATCCAAAAAAATTATTATTTAGTAAATGCATTTTCGCAAATTTACATGTTTTTTCAACGAATCATCTATTTTCATATAAAATATCATAATATTACATTACCATATATACTTTTCAAGAAGTACGATATACTTACCAAATATATACCATAATATAACATTTTAAAAAATTGACATTCTTGGACTTACATTCGCAAAAATTTTCTTGTAATCTAACAAACAACTAGTTCGACACTACTTACTGAATTGGTGCAGAAAATGATTTCAGATGCTTCTACAGTACATTCATCTTAAATGAATGTTCTTTATATTCTTTTTTTTTTTTGGCTCGAAAGGCAATGAGGATTTTTCATTAATATTCAAATGAATACAGTGGTCCACTTCAAAAGCGGATACAGAGGAAAATACCCAAGCACTACACATGAATTATAAGAGTTGGACATTTGATTGGTTCGTCGGGTAAACTACAAAGGAGAATAGACTAAAAGGTAAAAGTTAGAGCATTACAATTGTAGTAAGTTATCCATAAACCAAGAGTCCCGATCAACCACATTCTTACAACAATTCAACCACAGACCCCAATGAAAATCAAGAAGGGGATTCTCGGTCCAGTCTATTAATCCGTGGTGAATTTCTATCTCCATTATAAGAGATAGAGCAGAGATGATGCCTTGAATCGATATCCGAGTGTAGACTCTCACCACATATTGCAATTCCTAGATAGTCAAATCGAAAAAATTAAAGCTCATACGATCGTTTCAAACAAGTGACCGTCAATCGCTTTTACTCAACATATCCCTAATAACCCAATCCCAAGACAATCAAATCGAAAGAGCTAGCAACTAAGTGACAAGAGCTCTCTCGATCGGTCAAACCAGCGACCGTCAATAGGAGAGTCAACCTATTCACAATCAACAACAAAAGGCAAGCCACAAACAAATTGATTTGAACAGGCAGGAGGAAGATCAAATCGACTGGAATCGCAATCTTTGTTGTGATTGGTGGGGGTACTGTCGTTGAAAGAAGTGGCGGGAAGACCGAAGACAAGAAACCGCTATAGGAGAGGAGAAAAATTGGATCGGTAAACGTGCAGGGAGGTATAGATCATCCCAACTCTAACCGAGGGCACAAACGTGTGGGTCGTTCATGGACTTGACTCGACCCTAACCGAACGACATCCAGTAGCAGCACTGCTCCATCAGAAACCGAACGGACCACTGAGGAGAGGAAGAGCGACCTCCGCGAGGGAGCGGGAGAACCCCACCATCGAGATACACCACGCCGCCGAATGGAGAGGAGGAAGGGAGGCTCGTTGCCACAGCCGGAGAGCCCACTCCATCTGCCCCACAGGTCTGAGTCGCCATCTGGAGTAGGGGAGGCCCTGTTGCATCTTGAGGAGATCGTCATTGTGAGGGGGCCACTGAATCTAAGCCACCATGGCGAGGAAGACCGCAGAACGGAGAAGGGAACACACTATAGTCGTTGAGAAGGGAACCATCAGATGGGACGGAGCTGGACATAATTTGTGCACCACATCACCATTACCCATCCGAAAAAAGAAAAAGAGACGGAAAAGAGTAGAGGGAGGGAGCCATCGAGAATGCTAAGACCACCGGACGGTAGAGAAAAGGCTTAGCTTCCCGATGGCGGAGGAGGTGACGCCTGATGCGCCTGACGGAGGTTCGACGTGACGGGTAAGGCTGGGAAATGAGGGTTTGCTAGTTTTTGGGGAACGCGGGGGGGTAGAGAGGGTCTGGTATTTGATTGTGAATGTTATTTATATTCACCAATCCACCAATGGGCGGTTTGACATATATCCATTTAATCAAAATTTCAAATAAGGTACTTATAATTCAAGTAAATTACGTGACATATAAGTGAATTATTTGAAATCAAAGTAATTCACTTGAAATTCATAAAAAAAATTAATTCACTTGAATATATGCGAGTAATTTACTTAAAGCCATCGTATATTAATTTTCCAACCAAGTGCATTTTAAACGAACTCTGAGATGATATTTAATCTTATCGTGAGTTCAACTTTTTTAATTTCTCTTGGGATTAAGGCGGCTCGCTTGACATTATTTGTTGACAAGTGCTTGCAATGATATTAATATATAGATCTAATTTAATTTTAAGATAAGGTGGATAATTTATTTATCGTACTGTATTTATATGTATGGATCAGATTCATTTATCGATCAACTTCGACTGTACATCTTATTCAACCTTTGTCTTTGGGATCATCATCGTATACATATATACATATACATTTATACCATGAATTTCACGGCTGATTTACATTTTACCGGAATAGAAAGGTTGTTATTATATGGATATCTATGGCCACAGAAGACCTATTTCATTCCGAGACGAGAGGGGGGGTTTCATAAGCTCAAAATGGCAAATTGACCAAGGAAAGCAATGAACCTCCACCATATTCTCCTTCCAACTCATTTCTTATCCAGTCAAATGCTTCCTTCCCTTTCGGGTGAAGATGCATCCAAATGCAAATGCAACGAGAGACGCACGCCCACAAATTTTATACATGTATATACGTATATATACGAAGTTCCTCTTTTCATCTTAATTATTGAATGATTATTGATGATCAGCACCAAATCCCAATTTGAATCACAAACAAACATGTTGTTCAAGTACTCTTTGTTCTTGATATTACTCCTCTTCTTCTTCATACCTTCCTCAGACGCTTTCAACATAACGAAAATCCTGAGCCAGTACCCGGATTTCAGCACGTTTAATGATGGGTTGACCCAGACTGGGGTAGCCGGTGCCATAAACTCTCGCCAGACAATCACCGTCCTTGCGGTCGATAATGGTGGTATGTCGGGCATCTCCGGAGACGCATTGAAGAAAGTGTTGAGCCTTCACGTGGTGCTCGACTACTATGACGTCCAGAAATTCCGGCAGCTGCCTAATAAATCCGATACTCTGACCACTCTTTTCCAGACTAGCGGGCAGGCTAATGGGAAACAGGGCTTCTTGAATGTGACCCGGACGAGCAACGGGGTGGTCTTTGGGTCTGGCGTCCCCGGGTCTAGCCTTAATTCAAATCTAGTGAAGTCTATTACTTCTCAGCCCTATAATATATCGGTCTTGCAAGTGAGCAGCGCGATAGTGCCCCCAAACGGAGGCGGCATTGGCTCCGGTAGTAATTCGAGCTCGAACTCGACGGGCTCGCCCTCGCCCACATCTGCCCCAAGTAAGTCTCCGCCCACAGGCACCCCGACTTCCAGTCCTGCTGGTTCCCCGCCGCTTAAGTCAAACGCCACTGCCTCTGCCCCGTCTAATAGCAGTTCCGGCTCAGCCTCATCACCTAGTGATGCCAGTTCACCTAGCGGTGCCAGTTCACCAAGCAATGCCAATGGCCCCTCCAATTCCACTGCTGACTCACCGTCAAATGCCGCTGCTCCAACGGTCGATGCCCCAACTGCTAGTACTCCCGCAACTTCTTCTCCCACAGCGCCGCCAGCAGATGCTCCGGCAGCTGATGCACCGGGAGGCCGGAAATCTTCTGGTGCCCATACTAGACCGTACATCTACCTCGGTCTGAGCTCAGCATTTGGAGCTATAGCTTGGTCCTCCTTGGCCATAGTTTGATTATAGGGTAGAGGTAGAGCATTAAAAAGAAGGTGGAGAAGAAGTTCCCTTCCCCGTCCATGAATTTATATATATATATATACACACATATATGTATATAAACATGAGATGCGCATCTGTGATGTACGTTGATTTCTTAATTTACTTGTGTGTGTATAGTATAACTGTAATTTTAATTGATAAAAAAACTTTATTTATGTTATTTACAATCTTTGCTTAGAAATGCCCGACCAGCACTTAACTAATTACTCAAAACTTTCTTACTAATATACAATACTGATCTAAAAAGAGATACACTGAGAATCACGAGTGAATTTTTCCAGTACATAGCTATAGGGAGATTTATCACTTCTTAAACTTATTATTATTATTACATTTTTTTGGGATAAGTGTTGATTTATTCCATTCCAACCGGGTTTATGTACAAGCAATACAAAAGTTAACACTCATCCAAGATGATAGCACGGGGGTCAAACTCTTAACTACACAATTTTATCTTGTATTTTGTTTCAAAATAGAATTTTAAAATCAGATTTTGATTTAAAAAAAAATGGTATAAATGGGGGTTCATCATTTGATTTTGTATGAATTATTTTATTTTGTTGTGAAAAAAAGTGATATAAATAGGACACACTCTTTGATTTTATATTAGTTATTTTGTTTGTTGTGAGTAAAATTAGATTAAAGTTGTGATTTTAAAATTACATTTACAAACTAAATAAGCCATTTAAAACTCCCAATGGCACGCAGGCCAAACTTCTTATCGGCAAGAACAACCCCGATTGGAAGATTGCGGATCATTACTCATTCCAGTAGACGAGATCAACGGCGGCGCCCATACCAAAAGGAAGTCCTTGGACCATCACCAATCCTACATCCAACGAAGAGGCTTCGCAATTTCCCCGAGCTGCAAACTTTTCCTCCACAAATGTTAAACTTATTAATGCTTGCATGGATAATTTATATATTTATATATATATGATATCGAGTCCTCGACAGATGTTATCAACATTTCTTGAGATTATATATATATATATATATATATCGAGTGTAAGTGAAGGGAGAAAGTGAATCCTGTTCCAACGACACGAGACGAGACGAGACGAGACGAGACGACTGACGAGAGAGAGGGGTCTGTCATTTCTTTATATATATATATATATTCCTTTTAATGAATTAGAAGGGGGTCTGTCTATCATCCGTTAAGTTAGTTCATGGTCCGATCAGATGAACGGTCCAGACTGTTGTAAAGTGCGTGATTAGATCTAACGGCCTTCATCTTTATTTATTTTGTCAATAAATTAAAATCAGATAAATTTTTTCTTACCGAAAAATTAGATAATTTTTTTGGGGAAAAAGTACGCTGAGCTCGGGACAGGACTTGGAATCCATTCCATATCCCATAGAGAGAGAGAGAGAGAGAGAGAGAGAGAGAGAGAGGGTGGAACCGATGGCTACAGTGGAGAAGGAGGAGAAGCAAATGGAGAAGGAAGATTTCGTATATGTGGAGCAAACTAAAGGCGTCAATGGCCTCGACAAGGTGATTCTCCGAGAGGTCCGCGACTTTTCAGCTGAGGTATTTGACATCTCCTCCTCCTCCTCTTCTAGTAAAATATATTACTCCCTTGCGAATCTCCCTGGCTCAGGATCCCGTTTCATTTCCTCTTGCTTGATGATTCCGTTCTTCCCCATGCTATTATGTTTCGATTTGATGATATCTGATTAGACAGAGGCGCTTGATTTACGGAGCTTGGTGGCGTAGCTTCACCGATAGTCGATCGCAGTTTGATTTTTATCTTTTTTCCCCCTTTTTCTCGTCAGATTTTTTTCCGAACTTCTAGCTCCCATCCTCCAAATCTGAGTTACCGTTGTTCATTAGCAGAAACTGTAATCATGCTTAGTCTCTGAAATCATAAAGCGTGCTCTTGTGAGCTGTTGATCAACCCAGCTGGAAATTATGCCTAACTGAGACTCCAAGCCTTGAGTTTGTATATATCTGTCCGTACCTTATAGCGATGGCTTTCTTCAACCCAAATTCAAGTTTGTGGAAACAATTCTCTGACCCAATTAACATCCTTATAGCTGCAGTTGCTTTTGTTTCTTGTATTAAGTCTGGGACGAAGAATTACTCATTAGATATGATATTTTACTAGTTTAGCAATAACTGCAAGGATACCCAGGTTTCTGACTTCAGGACATCACTCCTTTGTGTTGCTCACTCCATTGTGGTAAATCTGTCGAAGTGGATATGTGCAGCAATGATATTTGAACTGTATAAATATTTTTCAAAGAATTTTTGCTTCAAAACAGGTATACTTGTATGGAGGTCATGTAACATCATGGAAGAATGAACATGGGGAAGAACTGCTCTTCGTCAGCAACAAGGTATTTGCTTTCTTCCGCAAAATGCCTTCTGTTTCAGCACTTATAACCTTGTGCTATTGATATATGGATCTCACATTTCTTGTTGATGGATGCATTCTGTGAGCTGGTTTTCTTCTATTCTTGTAGAATAAACAAATTAAAAAAAGAAAAGAAAAGAAAGAGAGAGAGAGAGAAAAGAAGATGAATACAGGGAGCATTCTATTCCATTGAGATTGAAGAATCAAGGGATTTGTCTGGGAGATCAACCGACATAGGAAAAACAGTGTGAAGTTCTTAGTATTGAGAGTAGAATGACTGTCCATATGTATTGTGTGCACTCCAGTTATACACAGTAAGATTAATTTGAAGATCCATGGGACGCTTTTCATATTTCTAATCAATCTCCAGGGTAAGGCTTGAGAGATCTGAAACGTAAAAATAATTCTTGCAATAATTTTTGTACAATCTGGGAGTAGAATCAGAGTCTTAATAGAATTACGATTGACTGTAAAATATAGTCTACCCAATCTGGAGGTAGTGGATTTTGGGTAATTTATAAGGTGGTTGTGTTGAAAGTTTAGCAATTACTAAGTTAATAATACGGACGACATTAATGTCTTAAGTAGGTGCATGCTGATTTTAGAACTACCTTTTGATATGATCAGGAACTTCTGTACTTATCCAGAGAGTCCAATTAGGAGATCATATCGAAATGAACTTTAAATTGAACAAATTTTCAAGTTTGCATGGTGAGCTCACTGTTAAGATATGTCAACATTTGCCTTGTGCTTATTCCGGCAAAAAATTCGTCTTACAAACCAAGCGTCATTTATGGAAACTGGGAATATCCTGTCAGCCTGTTTCCAATAAGATGTAGGTAGCACTCTTGTGCATGTGCCACCCTTTTGGTCATGTTTCAAGAAGAGAAAATGCAGATGACAGGACGTAGGTAGCACTCTTGGTTATGTTTCAACCTTTTGGTCATGTTTCGGGCAAAAAATTCGTCTTACAAACCAAGCATCATTTATGGAAACTGGGCATATCCTGTCAGCCTGTTTCCAATAAGATGTAGGTAGCACTCTATTGCATGTGCTACCCTTTTGGTCATGTTTCAAGAAGAGAAAGTGCAGATGATGATATGTGCATCTGAATTTTTCAATCTCTTAAGTACGGAAGTTCTTCATTAATGTTATTGACTATGCTTATTGCAGGCTATATTTAAGCCTCCAAAAGCAATCCGGGGAGGTATCCCGATCTGTTTTCCTCAAGTATGTAGCCTTTTTCTAGCTGCTATTTGCTTTCCCTACATTTGACATTCTCATCATAAGTTATCCCAAAATTGCAGTTTGGTCCACACGGTACTCTTGAACAACATGGATTTGCAAGGAACAGAGTCTGGAGCATTGATAATGATGCCCCGCCCTTTTCAACAAATAGCACCGACAAGGCTTTTATCGACCTAATTTTGAAGCCTTCTGACGAAGATATGAAGCTCTGGCCACACAAGTACTTCCTTGGAATTTCTTAGGCTTAATTGAGCTATATCTTTTAACATGTAATACCAAGAAGGGAACTTGATAAAAAGAAACATTTTAGGAAACCTTATGCAATCTTTTCATTTGTTTGCCTGTTGTTTTGATTCTTAAAGATATCAAATAAGTTTGTGATTGAATCTAGAGCTTTGTTGGTACAAAATGGATTTTGATTTGAGCTTATGACATTTTCTTTTATGGAATTCTTCTAAAAATTAGTTACTGACTTCTAATGACATTCCACAGATATGAGTTTCGTCTAAGGATAACTCTGGCACCTGGAGGAGACTTAAAGTTGACATCTCGCATCCGAAATATGAATACTGATGGGAAGCCATTCACATTCACATTTGCCTATCATACCTATTTTGCTGTCACTGACATCAGGTTTCATCACTTTCATATTGAAGTACTAATCCTTGCATTTTTAGCCTATTTGCGTCTGGGCCCCAAAAAAAAAAAAAAAAAAAACCCAATAACTAGCAGCATGCATGCTTTCCACATATAATGGAGTTTAAGATTTTTTTTCTCTGTAATTTTCAATTTACAAAGATATAGTAATTATTAGGTGTTATCTTGCAGATTTGCCATTTTCTTTCTAGTTGGCTTTAGTTATTTTATTTTATTTTATTTTTGTTTGGACTGAATAGTTGGCTTTAGTTAGATGTTCTGGCTATTTGCAGTTTTATTTACAATATAGGTCTATAGTTAACAACATAACCAACTGATGATCCCATCCCTATGATTTGCAATATGCGATAATGTGGCATCTTAAGTTTGTGCTTAACTTTTATGCTGTTTATGTTTAGTGAAGTGCGGGTGGAAGGACTAGAGACGCATGACTACCTCGATAACCTAAGGAATAGGGAGCGGTTCACTGAACAAGGAGATGCTATAACATTTGAATCAGAGGTCAGCGTTAGATTTCCCAGTGAAAGATTTCTGGTTTATCATTATTATTCTCCACCAACACATTTCTCATCCTTTGAATTTAATTTTGTTTTTTTTTTTTTAATACGAAGGTGGACAAAGTATACCTCAGTACACCAACGAAGATAGCCATTTTGGATCACGAGCGGAAGAGAACATTTGTTTTGCGAAAAGATGGACTTCCAGATGCTGGTGAGTTTTGCTGTGCCTAAATATTCGTTCTATTTATGCCAGAGGACATTTATTGTGTACACGTGCATTATGATTTTTCTGGCTAAGTATCTGGCTACTCATTTTGTTTCGACGGGAATACGTATCTTTTAATTTTTACTTTGTCTGAGTTCCTTGGGAGCTTCATTGTGACTTCCTCGCATCGCTCTGCAGTGGTGTGGAATCCCTGGGACAAGAAAGCGAAAGCGATGGCTGATTTCGGGGATGAAGAATACAAACATATGTTGTGTGTTGAGGCCGCATGCATAGAAAAGCCCATTACTTTGAAACCTGGTGAAGAGTGGAGAGGCAGGCAGGAGCTTTCTGCTGTTCCTTCCAGTTATTGTAGCGGACAGCTGGACCCCGAGACGGTACTGCAATCTGGTTAAGGACTGGGTTAATATGGATCCATCAATTATACAGGTATGGAGCTTATAAATACATTTTAAAGATTTATCTGATCCATTGGAATCACGGTTGTTTATTTAGAGAGGGAGAGAGAGAAGAAGCAATTCATTAACCTTGTTTAGAGCTTTTTATGATCGCTGAGTCTTTGATCCCTCAGTTCAGTACTTAGATTTTCGAGAATTTTCTTGAATTAATGAAAGCTGATGAACTTCATTATTGATTTGTATTATGATAATTGTTCCGAGTGTAAATTGCTAATGATCTCTCGTGTTCCTTCAGGTTTACTATTTGCATCTGGGGATGAGGTTTGCTGACAAAGCCAATCTGTTTTTCAATAGATGGCGGATTGATCAGTCCATAATTGTTTCTAAGTAGAATTTATCGAAGAACCACTCTCAAATTCCACATACAGTATGAACAAGGCCATGAAAAGCAATAGGGAATAACCTGGTCGGGTTAATACCTTTGTATGATTGTTGTTATTATTATTATTATTATTCGGAAGGGCTGAAGAGGAGGAGAGAGAGTATTACTATTTCCCTCTTTCCTTTGCTTGTTGGCTCCATTGGAAGCCGTGATTGATGATGAACTCTCCTGCCAGTGCCTGCGCAGAGATTATACATATGCTCTTGCGGTGGAATGTCCTGCATTTTTTTCCTTATATTCTGCTACCTTGTTGGTTCTACATGAAAGTCCTCCGAACTCAAATGAAGTTGAATGATATCTTTGATAAATTTGCGTTGCGTTTTCTCCCCCCCTTTGAGGGTTCTGTCTCAATTAGGTCTGAGATGCATGATGTCTTCTGATCTTGCTGATTAATAGATGCTGGAGCACGTGGTTTCTATCATGTCATCTGGTGATTAGTGCAAACTAATCAATCCTACGGGGACTGCTGGATCCTAGAGGACCTAGACCCTCTTGTTCTCTCCGTGCGCTTAAGTATTATGTGCTGGAGTTCTTAGTCGAAGTTAGTTAGTCGATGGTAATTGTAACATCGATACTCACAAATGGTATCGATGTCTGATTTCACGATCAACCGCTCCCAAATCCGGTTTTGAATCAAACTTACCATCCCTTTTAGGAATTGAATTCAGTTATTATTTTCCTAAAAAGGGAAAATTGTTTTGGTGCCATGGGGCGGCCTTTCTTTCTTTCTTTCTTTCTTTCTTTCTAACTGTTTATTTTACGGAACCGAACCGAACCAAACCAAAGGAACAGAACAGAGGAGACACATAGACACCACGGAGCGGAGCACGCATTCTACTCTTATCTCTAAATTGTTCTCTCTATTGCAAAATTATGCCACGCGCCTCCACTCCACGCGCTCCTCCTAAAAAGAGATGTATTGGCAAGACACGATAGTCAACGAAGTAGGACTGTGATCGACCAATAGAATAACTCCGTCGCCTTGATTCTCCTTACATGAGCGCGTCCGAACTGCTGCATTGGTAAAGAATTAGAAGTTTCCAATGGCTCATAAATGAAAAATTTTAAAAATAAATACGATCCCGTAATATTAATTGACGGAAATTAAACCCCACCCAACCCCCCATCACCCCCCCTCCCCCCCCCCCAACCCCACACCACAACAAAAAAAAAAAAAAAAAAAGGCCAAAAGACAGTAGCAGTCCACACTCCACAGTGAGAGTTCGTGGGGATAGAGAGAGAGAGCGAGGAGGGAGTGGAGTATCAGCTCCTCTGATTCGGAATCTGAAAGCCACGGAATTGAAGAAGAAGAAGAAGAAGAAGAAGAAGAAGGGAGATTGGACATGAGCTGAAAAAAAATATTTCGACTTCTGGGTGAATTCTGGAGGAGGAGGAGGAGGAGGAGGAGGAGGAGGCGGAGGCGGTGGCGGTGGGGAAGAAAGCTCAGTGGTCTGTGAAGGAGGAGAGAAAGCTTTGGGAGGGAAACTATTTTGTGTCTGCTTTTACTTCGAATTCTCTCTGGGCGATCCTCCAACAGGTCAGATTAACAATAGAGCATCGCTGTCTGTCCCTTTCTAATCTCTTTCTGTCTGGGGCCGCATCAATTTCTATCTGCTCATTCACACTCTCCTCAGTGAGATTTGAGTGTTCTTTAAAAATTTGAGGATAAAAAAGGGGGCCACCTTGAGTTTGAGCTCTCCAAGGAGCCTTTTCTTGGTCCTTTTTGGCTGCGTTTAATTATTTGCTTCCTGAATCTGAATACAACAAGTACTTGAAGTGGGTGCTCGCCTGACCTATCCCTCAGAGGTGACTAGAATTCGTGCTGTTACTGCAATCTGCCTGTTGAAATTGTACGACTGGTGCTGCTCCCACAACAGTTGTGAATTGAATCCGTGGTACCAGTTCAGATTGTTAAGTGGGATTTCAAAGTTCATTGGACTCAATTTGGAGGGAACTCTCTGTACAGTACATCTCTCAAGTTGTTCCCAGTTTGGGGGTCTCGAAGCTTCTTGGTGTAAGAAAATCGCATCGGATTGGCTTTTCCCCAGACAGACTAATTTGCCTGAATTTGATCTCGGCAGTTGAAAAAAAAGGGCGGAGCATTACTACTTTTGGAGACTTGCTTTGGTCGGTGCAGGTGGATTATGGATACATCATGACATAATGCAGCCCCCAAATCGTCATCTGAGAATTAATCTCTCCGAGCTGAAAGCTCGGCTGGTCAAGAGGCTTGGGCCTGAGAGGTCAGATCAGTATTTTGATTGCTTGAGTAGATTGTTGAGTTTGAGATTGAGCAAGTTTGAATTCGATAAGCTCTGCCTGAAGCTCCTTGGCAAGGAGAATTTGCCGCTTCATAATCAGCTTATACGTGCAGTCTTGCAGAATGCCTGTAGTGCGAAAATTCCCCCTCCCATGCCTGGTCACATCAGAGGGGCTTGTCTTGCTTCTGAGAATGAGCCCTTACCACTAAGGAAGAACTCGATAACCTCTCCGCCGCTGAATGGGGAGAGAAATTTGGTGTCCCGTCCTGATTGTTTGGGGAATAAAATCGGCTATGGGGTATTGGAGAGCGGGACCTTAAAATCCTGTGACTCGCAGAAGCCGTTGCAGCATCATCAAGAGCTCATGGGGGATATATTTGTTTCGGGTTATAACAGGGGGAAGAGTCGGGCCCTAGTTGTTGAAGGGGAAAATAATGTCTATGAATTCAGCAGAAGTCAACTCCAGGCTCCTGTTGGGACTCCGTGTCATCCAGGCACAGCGAGGAGCCGATGTTCAAGATCGTACGATAGTGGTGGGTTGCTCAACACAGACTCATTGAGAGAACAAATGCAGCATATAGCAACATATCAGGGCCTTGAAGGGGTAACAGTGGATTGCGCGAGTCTGTTGAACATCGGGTTAAATTCTTACTTGAAGACACTGATTGGTTCCTGCATCCAATTGGCACGAACAAGGAGTGTGAGCAAGTTGTGTCAACATAGAAGTTTCCAGAGGGACCAACTTCAGCAGAAGCTAGTTAATGGTGTCTTCCTTCAAGAAGACACATTGAGATTCCCAATAACTATGTCGGACTTCAAAGCTGCGATGGAGCTTAGACCACAAGAGCTCGGGGAGGAGGACTGGCCTCTGCTGCTTGAGAAAATCAGTGTACATGCAATGAAGGGATAGGGTATGTGGCCGAGCAAATTAAGTATCTTCTGTGTTACGTGCATTGCTCATAGCCTGCTAACCCGAGGGGATAAATCGATGCCCCAATTTCATCCAAGGTTGATTGGAATTGGTGTAGGATTTGTCCTGCTGTAGAGCCTTACCTTGACTAGCTTTACTTTACACCCTTTTATATGGCGATTCAGAACCCGATTTCTGGTTGTATCACTACTCTCTGGCATAGGCTTGGTGGTTTCTTTTCCTTTCCTTAGTTACTGGG
The DNA here is from genome assembly GCF_007655135.1 of Punica granatum. Lineage (NCBI taxonomy): Eukaryota > Viridiplantae > Streptophyta > Magnoliopsida > Myrtales > Lythraceae > Punica > Punica granatum. The sequence continues at coordinate 390,231 of NC_045127.1, read as the reverse complement.
GAGCAGCTCTCCGAAAAGTTTTGCAAAAGATATAATTCTTGAGCTGAATTAGGAGGCGGGACAGGACATTGTTTAAGTGTCGTGTAAACGTCAGAATACACTTTGGAGCCAGGTTTTTGTCTCTCTGTTTTTTTTTTTTTTTTTGAATAAGTTTTAATTATTTGATTCTTCTTTAATGATGTTAGAATGCTCGTGTCAAACTGTTCTGCCCTTCCTCATGCTTTTGTGAATTTACAGTAAGTCTACAGAAATATAGATCAAGAGTAGTTACGATGTTTCTAATTATCAATTCCTCGTGTTTGTGTTAGGCTTTTTTTTTTGGTGCCTCGAAGTTTCAAGCAGCCTCAGTGGTTCGTGATGTCACATTACTTGTTAAGTAGAGTAGCAGAATATAATCAAAAGGAAAGTCGGATCATTGTCTGCACAGAAATAAGCGTGAAAAATCTGCAGAATTGAGGAGGCATGTTATATTACTCAAAACAGTAGTAGCTATGTACAGTAGTAGCTTTCCCTCTGCAGCACTGTTACCTAATTTGATCCGTCAAGAGGTCGCGGTCGCTAATTCGTCGTTATTGTTGCTGGTACTGATGCCAATGATGGCAATGATGATGATGATGATGATGATGATGATGATGAAACTCTTTAGCTGCTTGCTCTGGGAACAATTTGTTAATTTGGATACGATACGGTACAATATGACTCGCATTAATTATTTGAGGGGAATATTGGAGGGGAGAGGAAGGGAAGGGAAGGTCATCGGATGTTCGGGGTTGGAGATCAAGTGAGCGGCAGCAATGGAGAAATGCTGCTCGGACTCAGAAGAAGACCTTAGAAGCAACTCCCACATCACCTGCACATTCTGACATTCGCAGCTCTGCACATCATCCTTCAGCTTCAGAATTCCGTCACCTGAATTTAATAATAATGAAGTATACATACATTAATTACATCAAAGGCTTGTTAATTTTATCTGTTTGCTTCCAATATGGATGAAAGATGAAGGCACTTATTTCTTCATAATTTCTACACACACACACACACACACACACACAAAGAAGACAGGGTGTGATCTGATGATCACTGATCACAGAGAGAGAGAATGCCTTCTGGCCGGGTAGAAGATCTGCTGCTGCTACCACTCCCCAGCCTCCATCATCGATCGATCGATTATACATACATACATATATGTATATATATATATACATATCGATTTCCAAACTCCTAGTGTATATTATTATTAAATATTATTTATTAAATTAATTAAGACTATTAATTAATCCTTTCACTTGATGATCGACTTCACCCACTGCATGATCTTCTTCTGTCTATGGATCCCAAAAGACCATGGCATTGGCGGCATACAACTATAATGCAGGACAGACACATACGACAGACAGCGAGTAATTTTTAAGTAACAGACGGAATCTTTGTTCCATTTCTTTCCTACAAGGGAGGGAGAGAGAAAGGAAGAGGGAGGGTTTGCTTGCTGCTGTCTAGTATTCTCTACTAATTTTATTTTATTTTATTTTCTCCGGTGAATTCTCTTTCCCTTTTTTTTTTCTTTTTTTTTTCATTTCTACTCTCCAATCCAACAATTAAAAAAAAGCTATCTCACACTACACTCAACATTACTAAAAAATAGCCATCTTATCCTATTCATGATAGCAATAGATTTTGTGCTTTTAATAACCGGATACTTTATTCACACACACCCATACATACATGTGATGGAAATGGAAGAAATTAATCCTGGCAGATTTCCTTCCACTATATCTATATATTTCAACTTTTTAAGTTTTGCATGTTGTTTTCTTTCTCTTAATATGTATATGTATATATATATATATATGCATGTCACCTCCACCAGCCCAATATTGAATTGAAACTAAATCCTAATCCACCCATGAAAATCCCGAGGGCAGATTCATTAATGGTTTTCGTTGCACCCGATCGAGTTCTCCCCAAAGAAATCATTTACTATATTAATAACTAATTAATGTGTATATTTATGTGTGTGTATAATCGCTCCTGCAATAGTAATTTGCCCGTTAATTTTCAGATATCTGTGATTCAAACTGATGATGGTTACCGCCTATTACAATATGTTTTGGACCATTTGAGTTACTCATGGCCAAGCTAGCCTAGCTAGCCCTGTTCATGAAAACCATCTGGTTGATTGGACTACATTGTATATATGTAATTAAAACAGAAATTAAGACATCGTATCAAACTCAGAGAGCCTCTCTCTCTCTCTCTCTCTCTCTCTCTCTAGTCACTGTAGATCGTAGCTAGCTAACAAGTAAATTTATAAAATGGCCAATATGCATGTGATCGATATGTCCATTTTCATGACCATCCGCCGAGCTTCAATTGCATGGGTGCGTAAAGGCAGGCCTGCTTTCTTCATCCCCAGGCAAGGCAAGTCCAGTCCTAAATAGCTATCTGTATATGCCTCCACAACATCATGCGGATTCCCCGGCCCAATTACATGGATCTTCTATCTTCCCCAAGATTATTTACTTGACTGGCTATTGATTAATTGTCATTAAGTTTCATGAGATTGAAGGTTTTCCGAAATCGGCACTGGACTACATTCTTTTATTGAAAATTGAGATATTATCAAAATGGGCAACTCTTTTTTTTTTTTTTTTTTTCCCCGGGTAGCATCAAGACGAGCATTTTGTCAAACTGCATGCTCATCCCGATGGAAACTATTGAAGACTGATTTTATTATTATTTGGAAATAATATGTCCTCCATTTGGTTGGTTTAGATTTTGGATATTTCGATTTATTTCATATTAGTTAGGCGAATTTTTTTAGAAATTTTTTATTAAACTAACAAAACGAATACCTATCAGTCTCACCCTCAGCCTCTCAATATATATATACATAGAAAGATATAGATGGCCCCCAGTATACTCGGAATTCTTTTTTTTTAAAAAAATTTTAAAAGATATTTTATATAGTAACCAACAAGGAATCATCTTCATCTAATGTTTATACTGAGATCTTATATAAGCCATGACCAACTTAAATTAAAGGATCTAAACCACAATGAGCTTTCAAGGATAATGTTACCAACAACGAATAAACTAATTAAACCATGCTCGCTAGACACTACTAAGTGCCGCTGTTATCTCATGAAGGAAATCATGAGAATTAACAGCAAAAACATTGCAGCAACGAAGAACTGCCTTGCTAGCCTTTTTTTTTTTTTTCTAATCATCCATGTTCTTCATGTACTCCTTCGAGAGCTTATTCTCCATTATCAGCTGCTGCTCTTTCAAAAGAGAATGCCCTGATTCAAGTAACGCCTCCACCGTTTGCTGCACAAAATTTCCATGCAAGAAAGAAAGCCCATTGCTTCATCTCTATCGAATACTGCTCACGAAAATTTGAACCTTTTGAGAAAATCATTCATTCACTATCTACTGCTTTTCTTTCCCACAGGACTTGGCACTGGACTATTATTTTAATTGATTCTACCTGTGGCGGAGTGAACACCGGAAACTCTTCATCTTTTCTTCCTTTCAGAAGTCTCGCTCCAAGATTCTCAATTCCCCCAATATCATCAATCCACTGTGATGCAACAGACGCTCAAAAATTAATATTCTGCGCACTTCTTCAGTTTTAGAAGCCGGTTTGCATCATCGTCCCAGTATAATATTATACTATACCTTTAAAATGGACCTGTCATAAGTTCGGGACCTAAGAGCCCCGTAGAAGTCCAAAGCTGCCAATTTAGAACATGGGAAAAGGAGTTAGTTATTTTGGTGCCCATTCTGGACCTTCTTTGTTTTGTTTGAGGTAAAGACGGATGGATGGATGGATGGATAGATAGATAGATACTTTAGAGAAAATGGATACCTTGACTAGGGAAGGTGTTGACAACACTTACAACTTCTTCCTTCGATATGCCATCCTTCCCATACATTCTGTGAACAATATTCACGATATCTTCATGGTTAGGCTGCCTGTTCGTGGAAAGCTATACACGAGTTAATTACATGAGCGCTGCAATTTAAACACCATACGCAGAAAACTCTCCACAAAAGTTACCATTACCAGTAAAATTTCTCCATCCTTCCATCACGTATCAAGGGAGCATAGATAGTTGAAAAGTCATTTCCAGTGACAATAATGGGCACCCTCTTTGTGATATCAGATTCTCGCCAATCTTGTCCAATGCTAACTCTTGTAGGATTGTCCGATAAATTCATCAGTGTCCCAACAACAATTTGATTGTTGACTGTCATTTGGGTGTTTCCTGCGCAATTGCGTAAGTGCACGCTTATATCAGAGAAACCAAAGCAAGAACAAAGCATTCCCTGTATTTTGAAGGTAAGGACACCAGGATGACTATAGTCAAAAATTGCCATTGCATTGTTTGAGTGAACTAGACACATTGAACTCAAAAACAAGCTAGAGCTTACCAAATCGACCGAGTCCAGCATCAATATCATTGATCATTAAGCAGCTCAGCTTGCCCTGCATCAGTGAAATTATTGAATTAGTTTTTTACGAAGAGCATCAGCATCAGCAGCATAACTCAGATGTGTGCATGGTGAAAATTAGGGGACTCTTGTTCCCACTATCCCGAAAATCTCAATAAATTCCCAACACCAACGTTTGCATATTATCAACAGTAAAAGTGGAATTGCTGCTAACTTGGTTCTGTATCACTTGAGAAGCTGTCCTGTAGCGTTCCCGTATCAATTTGCCTGGTTCTCCTGCGAAATGAAGACCACTTAGTAAAATAGAGAAATTCAATATAAATTTGACATATTCCCACATAACTACATGTAAGGAACTGGAAGCTCAAACATAGTCACTAGCTTCCAATTATGTACAAACAAGAATCCCAGAAATATGTCAGAGTTAGAAAAGACTGACTGTAATACTACTGTCTGCACGTTTTTTTTTTTTTTTTTGGTCCCCCTTGGACTGAGGACTGGCAGTACATATTGGCTTTAAAATAAAGCGTAATCAAATATGAAGCCCATCTGACCAGCTCTTTCTGATTCGAGTTCCCCAGCAGACATGATAATGGGCTCAACTGCCATGGCTTGGAAGATTAGTTCAGTCTGAAACGACTTCCCTTGCCCTTTTCCTCCCCAGATACCTACAAAATAATTTCATAATGCATCCAGGGCAAAAACAATCAGAATGAATCTCTTTTCACTTCCACAAAGAATACACGTTTACATGATGATTAGTCTAAAAGGACTAATCTCATCACCAATAATACAGATAAGAGGGATTTGGGTTTCAACGGAGAGCGATATTGCATCTCATGTGTACCTAGTATAAGAGGAACTTTGACATTGAGCAGGTGAGCTATGAAATTCTTGACAATGTGGCATACTGCACTAACAACGAAAGATGGAGGAAGAAACATCAGGAATTACATTAACCTGCCAATAAGAATTGTTTTCAGTACGTATTACTCCAACTGGCAAATATGGAATTTACACACTCCATTTGATTCTCCTTTTACTGTTTTTTTTTACTTGGGCTGAAACTCCATTATATTCTTTGCAATACAAGAAACAGGATTTTTAGGGAACCTAAGGCAGTTACTCCATTATTTTCTTTGCAACACAAGAAGCGTGCTTTTTAGGGAAGTTAAGGCAAGCCAATGCAGTGACCGGGGCCCAACATCTCCAATTTCGGATTCACTACAGGAGTAACCTCAGAACAGTCTCATGGAACTTACCAACTTTATCCTGTGAACAGAGGAACAAAAGAACTATATTAAACATAGGAGATGTAACAGCAAGAGAAGAAGCAAAATTATGTATAGAAAATCTGCATTATACACCACTATAATGCAGATACGTCATGATTATTAAACAAAACTATAAATAAATCAAGTTGCTAGAACTCCACAGCCTACAAGCTGCCAAGCTCGAATTAATTTAGTTACAATCATAATAATGTATCTGATCAGCAACTTGAGAACACCTTTGCAATCACACTGAACCGCGGCATTCACAAGAATCAGCAAGTCACTATTGAAGAAACAGCGTACCATGAAGAGAGGAGCGATGTAATAATCCCCTTGGAGGTACTCGAATGACTTAGTCACCTTCTGACGGTAATCGAAGACTATGTCGGCTACACAAGAAGAAGAAGAAGAAGAAGAAGAAGAAGAAGAGCACTCATAAGCCGATAATGGGCCACATAATAAGTCGTGAGAAATATTCCATCACAATCACTTAAGCACAAGAGAGAGTTTTTTTTTTTTTTTTTTTTTTACAATTGTTTATTCAAAGAAAGCTTTTGTTTTGTTGTTGAAAATACATTAAGAATATAATTCTTAAAAAAAAAAAAAAAGAAGCAAAATTAGGAAATCCCGTGACGTGACGTGACGTATGAAATTTGAGAAAGCATTAACAAGTGAAATTCAAGAGGAGGATGAAGAGGTTAATACAATCTTTTCCAAGAAAATTGCCGGCGAAGAGGTCATCGATCACTCCAGCTCTTGCCCCGACAGCGATGTTCATGTTGTCGGCCTCTTGCCCTAGGCGGAAGAGGTAGTCTCTGCCAAGGGCGTCCTTAGCTTCCCAAGAAGATTGCTCCGAAAGTCTCTTATTTGGGGAGGTAATTTTCAGCTCGCAGTCCCCATCGTCACCATGTTCGACGCTCTTCGGAGATGATGACTTTGAACTGGAAATGGAGAAGGGAGAGGGAGGAGTTCGAGTGACTGAAAGAGAAGATGGACTGAAGAGAGACTGGCTGAGGAGTGAGCTGCTGGTGAGGTTGCAGAGAGAAGCCATTTCAGAGTGAGAGAGAAGAGAGAGAGAGTCCTATTAATTTCTTCTTCACCAGCGCAGCGCAGCGACGAACGGTTCTGCTTCTGCTTCTGCTTCTGCTTCTTCTTCTTCTTCTTCCTCGTCTTCGTCGTCGTCGTCTGGTGGGATTATTTTATCATTGTGGGTTGAGCTTTGAGGAGGATTTCCCGCCACAAGTTATTTCCATGGTGGGCTTTAAGTGTGGGCCTCCCCGCTGGTGGGCCCTCTTGGCCTTAGTGGGCCGGCAGACAAAATAGTAGACAGAATAGAAAGGGTCATCGAATGGAAATGCCAATGGAATGAGGTCGGTCAGCCAGTCAGTCCGTCACGACTCACCGTAGCTTTAGTTTTCATGACATTAGGCCGCAGCAAATTTATTTAGCAATATAATTTCCATAATTATTAATTCGCAAATGTAATTCGGGATGTTTAATATCGGTCGGATTGATGGCGTTAATTGTGTATATATCGAATTCACGTCTGCAACTCTCTGTGTGTCAACCGATCTCATATTGGTAATCTACAATCCATGATCTCCATGCATGCATGTACTCAACTACTCGATGGGCTTCCAATCTCATGACCTTTCCTCTATGCACATGATCATTCGTCCCCGCACATTTCTAACTCCCCGCCATCTCTAGGCTAAACAACGACTTAAAACTTGTCCCCTTATTCCACATCGCATGCACTTCATTTTTAATTATGACATGTCATATATAATACTTATTTTACGACCGCATATAGATATATATCATGAGATTTATAAATGAGACTGGAAAAAAAATAATATATATATATGAATATGTTGGCAGCAGGCTGGATGCATGCATTCTCGTTCATTCAATCGTTCATTCATATATATGTTCATTCCTTGTGGTAGCTGAACCAATTGATGCCAATGTCCTTTGCAGCACCAGAAGGGACATCCTCAATCACTTTCTCCTGTCCCTTTGGATAATAGATCCCTGTCCTTTCATGGGGGACCCAGCTGCGGCCGCTCCCTCGATCACCCTGGCTCTTGCTCTTCATTTCCTCCGCCTCCATTTTCACCGTCTCCCTGATGGACGACTCGGGGGGTGAGCTCTTCCTGTGGTATGCCTTCCGGATCATCGGCCTGCCATTTCGATCATCAGGAAAGGAGTTATAATTTACACCTTGCTTTTTTCTTTTTTCTTTTTTTCAGTTCTTAGGCATGCATTTCCAATCTTCAGTATAGTCACAGACAGAAACCGAATTAAGCGATATTTAACTGACTAAGATCTCCGTGCGGAAGAAAGGGAATCTAATAAGACTTACTTGACGAAGATGGAGTTCATGGTATGTGATCCTCTCCCAAATGTGGTTACCATCGGTATATGGTATTTTCCCTCTCTGATCGGCCGGCCAGGCCCAACAACACAAATGGTGGAAGCGGAACGATTGTGATTGAAAACACTCCTTGTACATGTATATATATAGAGAAGTAATTCAAATTGGTCCTCGAAATATTAGTTTGCCAATAATTTGGTCCCTCAATGAATTTTACCAACAATTTGATCCTCCAAAGATTAGTTGGCCAACAATTTGGTCCTCGAAAGATTAATTTTGCCAATAATTTTGTCTCTCTATGAATTGCCAACAATTTGATCCTCGAAAGACGTGATGGAGTTATTGATTTCGCAACTCATTCACCGTGTCTTTACACTTTCAAAGATATTTTCGAAGTTAGAGTTGAAATGGGAGAGGGGGAATGGCGGGATTTATAGAGTTAAGGGAGTGAAATGTGAAGTAGGTCTTTTAGTATGGTGGGGGATGGGACGACATCGTTCAATTTTAGTAGGGTTGTGGGTTTTTTTTTTTTTCCAGGGAAGGAGGGAAGGATGACCAAAATAATGTCATATCAGGTTTGAGGATTAAAAAAATAATTTTTTAATTGTTGTTAGTTAAGGATATGTCATATCAACTTTCATGTCAAATTATCTTCATGGCGTCGATGGTCAGTTAACGTTAGGAATTGTCTGCCGGAACGGCCTTTCGAGGACTAAATTGTTGGCCAACTGGCATTTTGAGAACTAGATTGTTGGTCAACTAATCGTTTGAGGATCAAATTGTTGACAAGATTTATTGAAGGATCAAATTGTTGACAAAATTAATCTTTTGAGGACTAAATTGTTGAGCAACTAATCTTTTGAGGGCCAAATTGTTGGCAAAATTCGTCGAGGAAGCAAATTATTGAAAAACTGATGTTCCGATGACTAAATCGAATGTTTTGTCTATACATATACACGCGGGTTTTTGACGCTTCCGCTTACGTACAATTGCATGCATATATGTGTATATGTATAGTACACATACATACATACATACATACATATATATATATATATATAAATAGAAATTGGGAGGGAAGAGGGAGGAATGGGAAAAAGAGGTTAGTGGAGTTATCCATTTCCCTCTTTCCGATGCGAAATATTTCGTTTTGAATAGATGAATGCTAATTTTGGATAAGATGATTATTTTTTTATTTTATAAATATGGCTGAAAAATGGTTTGAAGGGATGACAAGATAATAGATATGCTTGCCCATACTTTCTTCTGCAATCACTCACGCAACTGTCTGTATGATCTTAGTGCCTATGGCTACTAGCCCCTCTCTCCTCATCTCATCACTTTCTCCTCTCCTCTCCTCTTGGGGCACGTTTTTGGGCAATTTCTTCAATTTTATCCATTTCTTGGACCAGCAAGGAATGATATATTATATGGATCCATCATCAGCTCCCGTAATCAATTTAAGTTTCTAGATTTTTCATTAACTACTTACATATTTATATATATATATATATATATATATATATATATTTTTTTTCTTTTTGGTTTGCAAAAGGCCGTGAATTTAATAGGGTATAGTAAGGAGGAAGAGAATTGAATGAAAGCTTTGATGAATTTATAAGTTTGATGAATCCCGTACGTATTGGGGGTATTCGTCTAGTCTATTATTACGGAACGCGACATGAAGTGAAGAGAGGGAGTCCTGACGGGGAAACTGTGGTATCAACTAATAAAGCAGAAAAGGCTTCGAATTGTTACAATGCCGCCAACGGCACAGGTTTTATTACCCTACATGTCACCAGTCTAGTCCAATTTTCGGCTGGAATATCCTCCTCCTAGGGGAGGAGACATTTATCCTGACAACTACAATTGTTGAGATATGTCTTGTGGACACTGTAGAATCGACAGGCTTCCATATATCGAACAAATTGGCTCAAAAACTCGCCTCCTCGGTCGATGGCCGCCTCAAGAAGTACCTCAAACTATTTGCAAGAACCTATAAGGCAGGGAAGAGAGAAATAATTACCCGACTGAAGGAAATAATAGAAGATGAATCAAGCAAGCTCCAATATAATTATTTCTTTCTTTCCGTTTTTTTTTAACACAAACACAGACAACCATAATAACTGCCGCCGAAATGCTGTAAGGATGTTTGAGGGAGAGAATCGAGAGATTGTAGCTTCTGATAAGTTTATGGTATAGTTGACCAAGAAAGTGCGAGATATATATACCTGTTGGAGGGGCTTGATGATTGCTTTGCCTCTGTAGCTGACGTGAAACTTTGCCTTGGCCAGCAAACCCTACATATGTAAAGAACAAGGATAGAAGCTTCAACAAGTTTGTTTTTTTATTTATCTTTCCAGCTAAATTTCTTTCTGCTGAATTTTTAAAAGAGATTAGCAAGGCTAACAACCTCAGTGTCAAACTCTCCCGATTCAACGAAAATATTTATGTCAGTTATGATTTTCACAAGGTCCACCAAAAGTCCAGGACGATCGGCAGTCTCCACGTACAGCAAGCTACAATTGGCAAAAAAATGAAAAGGGATAATGTTAAGAAACAAAACGAAAGAAGGGTTTGTTTCTCAGCACAGAATTAGTGGTATAGTCTATAAGCAGAAAGAATTATTTAAACCCATATCCTTGATTACCTTCGATCAGGGCCATCATCAGAAACACTTATATGTGTTGCTATGTCGATATCAACCTGTGTAATGTGCAAAAAAGCGACTAATATCTGACTACTCGTCATTTGCAAGCAACAGCAATTTGAAAGAGACAAAAAAGAGTCGGTAGAATATACCAATTTATATTGAAAACTACAAGCAATTAACTAAAGAGATAGGGGCTAAGAAGTATGTGGATCATATCTCAAATGCTTCTCGAGAAAGGGAGGGGGGAGGGGAAAAAAAAAAGAAGACAAAATATCTTATCTTGCCTGCACTGGTGGGGGTACAGCTCCAAAGGCTACTCCCATTGCCAACTGAGCACTTGATTCCTGGACCACCAATGAAAATCATGCAGAAAAATCTCCTCATCAAAGGAGTGATCCAAAATGGGGGAAAAACAGTAGACAGTATCAGATAACAAATCCCGGCTCCAGTTTTGGTATCGGAAACACAGGCAAAGGGAATAAATACCGGGTGATATTGGAGGAGATTGTTTATAATTGTCAATCGAATAGCTTCGAGCAGCTCTGGCTCCTCAACTTTTCTACCAGTATCACTGCAAACAACCTCCAAGATGAACTCAATATAAACGCAGGGTAATAAATTTATCCACAGCAACAAAAAGGCCAGCAGGACTTTTTAAAACCAAGCCACTAATGGTCAAGTACCAATTTTTATTTGATATTACAGCGCCTATAATCAGATCACAAAGTCCCTTACGAAAAGTTTGACAAATATACGTAATTCAAGAGATCATCTTCCTGGCTCTTTTTTTTTACCATCATAAGAGCACTTCTGTTCATTGAAGTAGAAATTTTTTTTTTCCCGTACTATAAGTTTCCTACTTACTGGCTAAAAGTAGAAATTAACTTGATCCAGAAAAAGCTCAAACCAATGGATATCTATCAACACATAATAACTTACGCTTTAGTGATTGAAAAGGTGTTGTGCTTTCCTGAAGAATCCAAGAAAACGTTTGCCTTGACGACATTCAGACCAAGGTTCTTCAGCGCATTCATCTATAACTCAAAAGTGGAATGTACAAATCAGAAACCTGAATAAGATTGTTAACATAACAAGGTAAAACTCCAATGATCCCAACGTTTGAATGGGCCCATACAGTATCTATGAGAGCTCCAAGACGATCCCCAAAGGTTATCTCCACAACAGTCGCATTTGGATCCGAGTCCTGATCTATTATAACTTTGGGAGTTGGAACTGCATCGGCCTCGCTCGGGCTTTCATCCTGTTTTTGTCATCACGTAAAAATCCCAACACAGAATTTAGATCTTCAAGAAGGAGTTTGACTCCCAAAGAATAATAACGCCGCTCACTGTGGTCAATACCTCCAAAGCTGCAGCTGATGATGCGCGTATAACAAGAGTTGTTCGTGAAGATGGCAATCTAAGACAAACCAGACATAATTAACAAAGCTAAGCGCTATGCCTAAATACTCAAGAAGGTAAAACTTAAGATTCCAGAAAGATACGGTATGAAAACGTAGAGCAAAGCATACCAATAATCCCACGCATGAATCAGGGAGGTAGATTAGATTAACGCTGCTCAAATTTTCTTGTTTTACAATTAATCGAAAAATGCAAATACCGTTTAACTTGTAGTCTAAATTTCAAATTAACATCGAGATAATATTCACTGGTTTTTCTACAAACCCGAAGCTATATTTAGCGGCGAGGCTTTTCAAATGGGTAAAGATCGATTCAGAAACTAAGCTCGAGCTATTTCTCTCATATTCATTCTTCCAAACACCCCCACCCCCCCCAATGAAACAATTTTTGTGATAAGAGAGGAAAAATTCCAAAAATTGTTCCTTCATCCCAAAGAAGAAAACAGCAAATGAGGAGAGCTCTCCAGAAGTCAAAGCCCATTCCATTACGTTAAATTACAGTGATAGAAGAAAATTGTTCGTTGAGGTGACAAGAGTAGCTCAGGCACGACATCACTATGAGCAATATCTCCATCTATTAAAAAAAAAGAAAGAAAGAAAAACAAGAGAGAGAGAGAGAGAGAGAGAGAGAGAGAGAAGAAAAATCGGTGCTTCCGAGAACCAAGACAGCAAGCAGCAATTTTTAGCATACCTTATGGGACAAAAAGACCACGAAGGCCTAATGGCTGACTTAAAAGAGCCAAATCCAGCAGATGAAGCAGCTAATGATCTGGATGTAGAGTTTTCAAAAGCTTTACTGTTCATCTCAACTGCTTTAAGCTGAAGAGCAAAGCTAGCAGAGGCCATTGCAACAGCCATTGGAATTTGACCAAGGAAAGAGAGAGAGAGAAAGAAAGCGAGGAGAGGAGACCCCCGAAAGACTGAAAATAAAATGGCGGCTAGAGAAAAGGGACGGAGGGGATGGATGGAGATAGATCCCAAATGAGAAGTGAGCAGTGGCGTTTCCGTGAAGGAAGAAGAATGAGATTCGTGGGGGCTGAGACAAGTGAAGAAGAAGAAGAAGAAGAAGAAGAGGAGGAGAGGGAGTTCTTGCAATATCCGCCATGGGATGATGACAGGTGAAGCGATGAAGGTAGATAAAAATAAAAATATTAATTATATAGAAAAATTAAAAACCAATGATTTCCCATACAGACAGACAGACAATATCCTTCCTCCCTCCCTCCCTTTGCCTAAATGTGTAGTTGCTATGTGCCCATACCATATCGCAAGCAACCCACCGAAAAAAAAAATTGTCCTCTTCGTCTCCCCAAAAAAAAAAAAAAAAAGGGAAAGAAAAATATCTTCTTATTCGTTCTTTTTGATTTCTTTTTATTATTTAAAATATTTGAACGGACACTTGTCTCTGATCTGATCGATTGATTGATTGATTGATAATGTGTTATTATTTATTATGAGAAACAAGAAAAGAAAAGGAAGAAAAGATTGGCGGGTGTTGTGGGGGGGAATCCTTTTGGATAATCAGTCGGGGTAACGCAAATATTTTGTAAAAGGTAAAAAAGGCTAATGAGACAGGGGTGGGGTGGGGTGGATTGCTTTGTGGCTTTGTTAAAATTGCAATAGCGACCCGCGTGGTTGATATCAGATTGAATTTGACACCTTCCTCCGAATCCCAATCCCAATTTCCCGATCATTTTTTTTTTTTTGGCTATTGTAATAAAATTGTACCGTCATTCACATCCCCTTCCCCTTTAGAGTTTGTTGGCGGATCTATTGTCCACGTTCCCCCATTTTTCTCAAATATTCTGGAGGGACTTTTCAGGGCAGATGATGCCCCTTTTTTTTTTGGAACCAGAAAAATTGCCAATATTTATCATTCACGCTCTTCTCCTTTCTGGTTCTCCTTTCCCATGGAAATGAATATATACTAGTTGTTTACGGGGCCGCTCGTGTTCCATTCCGGCCAGCACGCAGCGACCGATCACCATACTTCTTTAAATGAAAAAAAATCTGTTTAACTATCTACATATTTATATTCCGCCATGTTTCAATTCCTGAAATGGTGGCTTGACTATCTATCTCAATAAAGGTGCAATTTTTCATGTTTTTATTTTTTTTCATACTTCTTTCCCGAAAGGATGATCAAAAGAAAATAGAGGGAGGGTTTTTGAGACGCGCAAAAGCACATGAGCAACAATTTTAGACCAGACCTATATGCCTTCGGTAGCGTAAACACCGCACCGCACCCCACCCCACCAAACATTGGGTCAGTTCTGCAGCAGGAGGATCCCTGGCTCCGATGACAGACAAACCCGACAAATAATCTGGAATTTCCGTAATGAAGTTGAACACATCGATGATATTACAATGAGTTTGATGCCAAAGCAAAAGAAGCAGAAGAGTAGGTTAATCTTGAAACGGGACAGCAAGAATTAAAACCAATAAAAGGGAGAATAACTGGGATGACTATTTTTTTACTGTATTTTACAAATTTTGGCCCAAAAATTTCTCCGCCTTCGAGATGCTGTGAGACCATAGAGGTTTCCCCATCATAGCAAGCACCGGTCGAGGGAACTTGAGAGTCGCTGGAGACAGTAGGATCCCTTGGACACAATCAGAGGCGCTTCGCTTCATGCAAAAATGTTGCCCTGCATCAATCATCATCTGCAAATGCATGGACCAATTTCAGGCTCATAAAGCTTTCCCATTGATGTATAGGCGAGCATTAATGTGATTATGAATAAATATGCATCAATTTATAATTGACTCCGAAGCTTCAGCATTTTTTATTAGGAAACTGAATTAGACTTTTTCACCCACCATTTGCCGGGTCTACATGCACAAAGAAGCTGGCTGCAACTATGAGATAGCAAAGAATAAGCATCAAGCCTTTGAAGTAGTTCGATGTCCCTTCCTGCAAGCAAAGACGCCATTGTTTGGTTTAGCTCATCGTTGGGCAAATAAATAATTAGTGACAACCTCTCCCTTTAGCCAGAAACCAGAAACGAAAATATCTTAGATTAGATGGAGGACTTCGTGATGAACCTGCAACATAAATGCCACTACAAGCACCGCAACAAAAAGCGTAGCAGTCTCGAAGAGTTGAAAGTTTAAGTCCATAGGTT
This sequence comes from Punica granatum, assembly GCF_007655135.1. Classification (NCBI taxonomy): domain Eukaryota; kingdom Viridiplantae; phylum Streptophyta; class Magnoliopsida; order Myrtales; family Lythraceae; genus Punica; species Punica granatum. The sequence continues at coordinate 374,927 of NC_045127.1, read as the reverse complement.
TTCCCATTAACCACCCAACAACAACGCAGAAGGGTATCTATACAGTCAAGAACAGCAAAGTGTTAGTGTACTACCCCCGGAAGAGGAACTTTCATCCCGTAGGAGGATTTGGAAGACAAGACAGAAAGAAGAATATTACCACAAACATTGATATTTGTGTAGAGGACCCAATAGCAACTCCCAGGGTGATGTCCTGTAGGAAATCTTGATCAGTGAATTTTCCAGGTCAGAGAAGCAATTCAGCAGTAATATGCTCTCACACTCACAAGCTTATCCTTCACGGCAAACATTATTGCACTTGCATGCTCTGCTGCATTTCCCACGATAGGTAGCAGTATAACACTAATGAAGGCCACCGGAATGTGTAATGAGTCGGATGCTCCCTGAGAAGACCCCAAAAAAAAAAAATGCTCTTCTTTCTAAGTAACAGCAATGCAAATTCTTAGGGTCACTACATTATTTCTCTAAAGCTGTTACCTGTATTGCATCGACGAGATATCCCGACAATATGGAGACCCATGATGTCAAAATAGCTAGCCAACCAATGGCTTCCCATTGAGTAATTTCAGGGGCCTCTTCATTCTCGGAATCTTCTTCGTTGGCCCCTTCCTACCCCAAAAATATCAAAAAATCAAGAAATTGCACTGCCCCATAGAATAATTTTCAATAAATAGTTTATACGTAGAAGGATGTTACAAGCTCCAACTGACCTCGCCAATTTGACCATAGAGATTGGGTTGACTCTTTAGCTGAAAGAAAAGATAACTTGCATATGCCACAAGCATTATGCAGCTGCTGAATCTCGAGAGAGCAAGCTCCGACTTTCCGAAGTGGACCTCCGTGTGGGTGAAGTGAAGAACAGCTGGGAACATTAATCCCATTACAGCCATCAGCAATAACCCCGAGTTCACCAAGGCAGCTGCCTGTTGCAAAAGCAATTTTTCTATGAGCAAGCAAAATAAATAACTTCAAGCATATTTCAAGGAATTTTTGTTTATTAGCTGAGCCGATGATGGTTGCGGTGGCATTACCTTACTGAAAAGTTGAACCTTCTCGTGGTGAACAATGCCACCAGTGAAGAAGGCGCATCCAAGAACTAAAAGCATATTTGACAGAATGGAGCCCAGCAAAGATTGTTGAACAACCCTTATCATCCCGTTCTGTAACGCATAAATTGATATAATCATTTCCGTCGCGTTACCAAACGTGGCATTTAAAAGACCACCAACTGCAAAAGACCACAGCTCAACTATTTAGACTCACAATTAGTTTGAAATACTTGACGTTGCGAATGATATCCCAGTAAATTAGCACAAATCACCTGTTGGTCCCGTGTAGAATGCAAGTTGCCTGCAAAACAATGGCCAGTTAAAGTAGTTTAATTCATGGAAAAGGAGGAGGCCAACAAATTATGGGAAAGAGCTTGAACCAGGCAGCTAGTTTCTTACTCGGTGGCATAACCCAGGCGCTCTGCCAAGGGGGTGATGCCTAGCAAGCTGAAGAAGAAGACCAAACCCTACATTTTATATATTTAAAAAAAAAAAAAGTAGCTATTACAAAAATTAAGATCCAAATCGACGGTGCTTCCTCAGCATTAAGGTCTGACTCGTACATATAGCAAGAGAGATAGTCGAGAGCCATCCTTACATGCTTCCCAGTGAGGTAATGCAACAGTATTGCTGCCGGACCAAAAGGCAATAAAACGTTAATCTTGGCTGTAAGTAGTACGATGTAGATACTCCTCAGAGTTCTGAAACCCATCTGCTTCCGAATCCATGAGTTGAGAGCACCTCTGCGTGTCCCCAAATGAACTGCCTCACAATCAAACGCGTGCGACTTCCTCACAGCTGGTGATGTGCTGAAAGGAATCTCCTCGTCTGAATCTAGCTCCGTCCTCTCATCTATTGGTCCCATCTGCAGGCAAGGCACGACTTACTATGATAAGTTGGAATTCATTCAGACAGAATGACAAGATCTGTGTCTTCCATGACCCAACTCCGTCCGTCTTCTGCAAGTTCTCCCCCCCCCCCCCCCCCCCAAGAAAATGTAATAAGTATCAGGTTCTCTCTGCTCAGCTCAGCTCATGGGCAATATTTGCAGAACAACATAAATCCCAAGCAGAGCGGTGCAACTTCACACTGTTCACTCATTTCAATCCCCAATACATAATAAATCACGAAGTAACAAATCCCCCAAGTCGTTGTTATTGGTGGAAGTTGAGACAAAATATACGAACACCAGAGCCGCCCAAGACATTCAAAAGAGAAAAGGACAAACCCGTGATTAACCGATCTAACCTTTGTCTAATCTCAGAAACCTTTGAATCCGCCTGCACACAAACCTGTACTAGTGCTAGTCTGCGGACAAGTACGAGAGAGAGAGGGGGTGTGGAGAGGGACAGTACCTCTAAGCACAAATCGAGTGACCGATGAGAACTATGAATCAAAAAATTAAGTCCAACCCAACCCAGTTGCTCTCAAGCTCAGAGCTCTTTTCCTTCGGGAGATGGAAGAGAGAGAAGAGAAGGTGGGACCTAGATCGCCCATCTATCTATACATATAATGCCAACTGAAATGAAATCTGATCGATCGAACGAGCAGAACAGAAAGGTCATATATATATATATATATATATATATATATATATCTTTTTCGCTTCTTTTGGGGTCGATGCAGACCGGAGGGGCCAGCCCAGCCACCATACAGGAAGTTTCCTCGAAGCAGCCTCCCCCATCTCTTCTATTGCACAGTTCACAGTCAGATTGAGTGATTTTTCTATTGCCCTCCCTCGTCAGTCGTCACATTGTGAACTTGAACGAACCAGACGAAGAAGGGGAATGAAAATGGAAACAGAGCGACCAAAGATCGAAACCGATATTTGGGGTCTCATTTATGGCAGTCACAGTTTTTTCTTTTCCCCCTCAAAAACGGTTTTCGGACAGGTTTCCATTTCCGAGTTTGTTTTGGTTTTTTTTTTTTTTTTTTTTTGTCCTGAAGAAAATGTTCGGCGGACTGCTCGAAGTCAAAGCTGGGGCTTTGATCGGGTCAAAACTTGGAGAGCCGAGGAGCCACTTTTTTGCCAAGTGAAAAAAAAAAAAAAACAGTGGCTCCTCGGCTTAATTGGAGTCACTTTTAAGGTGGGTTTGATTTTAAAGTTGAGTTGAATTGAGTTTTGATTTTAATTGGATTGTAATATTTGTTTTGTTGAATTATGTAAAAAAGTAATGAATAATTGAGAGAATTTAATATTAAAAATTAAATTAAATATAATAGAGGTGTATATGGATTTATGTATGCACACCACCTTTTTTATTTTGAAAAGTTGATTTTTGTTGTGTAGTGAATAGAATTAAAGTTATAGTTAAAATTTTAAAATTCTATTATAAAACCAAACGAAATATTAATTGGACTAACCCCATCATCATTCATCCAATCCATCATCAGATCATATCAATCAATAATTTCTCCTAAATTTCATTTTCCTAATTTTACAATTACAGGGTTGAAAAAGGAGTAAACTAATAATTTGCCCCTCAAGAGATTGATGTTACATTAAATATGACCTCAATAAAATTTTTACATCAATTTTGATATTGACCTATTAAATATACATCATATTGTCTATTTCGTCTGTCTGCCGTTAAAAATTCGACGGTACCCTCTGACGAAATGGACAATATGATGTACATTTAATTTGTCGATGTCAAAATTGATGTAAAAAAAGTAAGGAATAATATCACATCGGATGTTTCCGTCCACTATTGGATGGCAGGCGGACGAATTGGGTCTTCTTATGCACACTTAATTTGTCAATGTCCAATTTGATGTAAAAAAAATTATTAAGGTTTGGTTTGATGTAATATCAATCTCTCGATAGGCAAATTGTTTGTTTACTCTGAAAAAAATAAAAGTATATAAACCAAAACAATAATTTATTTCTTTTTTAAATTAAAAGAAACGGGGGAATGACTACTTTGCAATTTGCCTTTTCTTCCTTAACTATTGAATTAGATAGTAAGAAACGGCGATACATCCCTATAACTCTTTGCAAACTTTTCATGCCATGCATTCATTACTTTTGAGCTACAATTTGCTCCGTAAGAAATGAAAATCATAGAATGAGAAATTATTTAATCGTTGATTTTTTATCGTACCATTTGTTTATTTTGTAGTTCATAAAATAGATCTACCGCTTAAGAGCATGAATGAAAGCATATACACACATATATCCACACACACACGCATATATAAACGATTTCCATAAATAGGACACTTGTCTGGTACGAATATGAATTAGAATCAGGTTATCAATGCAATCACAGTTAAAATATTAGTTTTTTTATATGAATTAAAATATTAGTCATCTTAGGTTCAACGTCCAAATATTTAATCACTGTCCCTAGACGAAATATTTTCATAATTATAGAATAATATTTTATACAAGAAAAATAACGTTTCATATAAAACAATAAGTTCACTGCATGTATGAATCGAATGACAGATATTTTGTACGAAGTATTTTCGTAATTGGAGAATAACATTTCGTACAAGCAAAATAAAGTATTGTACGGGGTATCGGCTGAATATTCAATTGTTGCACCCAATAATTTCCCCGAGACCTTTTATTCGTAAAGCACTTCCTTCCCCTTTTTTATTTAGGAAAAAAAATATATATATACACTATTATAAAGTCAGAAAAAATGTTTCCTCTAATTTTTATTTTCCGAAAATCTCCTTAACAAAATAAAAATAATTAATTACAATCGCATAATTAAAGATATAATAGTAATTTCATTTATATGACTACCCATTTTTATCATACTTTTTTTCTCCCACTCCCTCTTCTCCTGTGTACTCTCTCTCTCTCACTTCTCCTTCAATAACTTCCACGTCCATTTTTTTCCTTCCATTTTCTCTTTCTTTTGCGTTTTCCAGTTACCTTCCTCTTTAATAACTTACAGCGTCCTTTTTTATCTTTTCTCCCTTTTTATTTTTATTTTTGATGTTCTCTTCTTCTTTTTTTCCTCATTATTTTTACATATATAAAATTGCAATACATCACAGAGTTATTTAAGTAAATTATCAAATCAGAATACGGGAAAATAACTTATTAAACATCCTATTTAGAGGGTTTAATTTTAGATCGAGGAGTACTATTAATTCCAGGCGTGCGCCGGTCAAATTCTAGTATATATATATGAAAAAAAGGGATGAGCTGGGATGAAGCCTGTGTTGTTGTTGTTGTTGTTTTTTTTTTTTTTTTTTAATGCAAAATAGAATATCCACTTAAATCGAGGGAATGGATTGAAGCTCCATCATGGGTCTGGGCTCAGTGGTTATCGGGCAGCTAACTAAGTGGGGGCCCGTTTGAAACAAAAGCAAAGCTGATTTCTTGATTATTATTTATAATAGTTTTATAATGAGAACAAACAAACAACTCTTTTTTAATGAACAAAGCTGACTTTTTTTTTTTTTTAAATAGAGTTCTTCATATCCCGATCGAGTTGCCTGTATAGATGTGCTACGATGATCTGCACCGAGTAAAATAAGCCAAGGTCGGGATATAGCCCGTAGGTAGGGGATTGATAGATAGCCGAGTCAGAGTTTGGTCTAATTCCAAGGGGGAGATCGAGAAGATTGGGTGGCAGGTGACCATAGGGCAATTCAGATGCAGTCCCATTATTAATTTTCAATCCGAGCCTTTATCTTTCCAAAGTTAAGTATCACGTGACAATACCTTCCTGTTTGAGCTTACAAAAATGAAGAATATTTATGAACTTGTCTTCTTAATTAATATATAAACTCATTTAATTTCATTTCAACCAAAAAATAAAATAAATTGTCAGTGGTGAATATATATATATATATATATATATATATATATATTATGTTTGGGGGGTCAAACCAGTGATACTCTTTATTGGATAATATTGCATGGGAACAAAGAAAACAAATGGGGTTATAAAGTCCATTCGAAGGGCACGCAAGCCCGTGTCTTTGCCAGTGGTCTTCATTTCAAAGAGAAGTAGGGGACTTGATTAATGCTGAGCTAAATTAGGCCATCATTTAAAGACTTTGAAAGGGAAGATCTATCTATGTACTATGCCTGCTGAAGCCGGCATGCAATGCATCGTGTCCTTAATTATCTGCATTTTGTATGGAAGGTTAGAAATGACAAACATTCATGGAAACAAAACTCCATCTGCAGAAGGACCTTGGCTTTCAATTAATATCTAAATAAATTGCCCTATGGCAATTTTCTTGAAACTCGAGTTATATAGTAAAGTGAAATTTTTTAATCTTGTCCGTAATTAATTAAGTCGCCCCTACTTAATAACTTTTCATTTTCTATAACAGTATACCTCCCCCGAAATTTTTTAGCAACTAGTTAACTAAGAAAATTACCAATCCATCTTAAATTTAGTGATTATAGACATAATTAGGTGTAAGCCCACGCGTTGTGCATGTATATAAAAAGATTTATTTATTGGGCTTTGGTCCCATATCTCGCAGGAAAATAAATATTAATTTATCAAAAAATCTTCAAATTGAGTCACGGATTTTCTTTTTATCTGAAATTTATTATTGAAAATTTAAAATCTTTAAAGAGATAGTCTATCTACGAAGTATGAAGGAGAAAGAATGGACAATTAAATGAATCTATGACAAAGAATCAGATATTCCGAGAAGTGGAGAAGGTAATCAACCATAAGATGAGAGTTTTCAAATAATGACTTCTCATTGGCACTTGTCGGCTTTTATAGATTATATAATAGATTTAAATCTTAAAATCAATGCAGTAATGGAAATTTCGATTACTTAGAGATATATATATATATATCTTCAGTAAAGTTTTGGAAATCAAGTTTACACAATATTATTATAGCCCGTTTGATTTTGCAATCTGATTTTAAGATTCTAACTCTAACTTTAACTCTACTCACTACATAATAAAAGTCAACAACACAATTATTACTTTTTAAATTTTTTTAATCATTTAATTTAATTTTAATAATAAATTATTTCAACTATTTATTATTTTTTTCATAATTCAACGATACAATCATTATTTTTTTCAACTATTAATTACTTTTTCACATTTTTTTTATCATAATTCAATATCATAATCATTATAAACTAATTAAAATAAAAACTCAACTCAACTAAAATCTAAAATCAACACATTATGAGAAATCGAAACCTGATTTTTACTTTCAGTGCACTGTACGGGAAAGTCGAAAGGACGTTGAACGTCAAAGGCAAGGCTGTATATATTACGTTGATGTAATTTTATATGTTGCCCCCTGGGAATGATTTCTGGCTCCATCCATGGGTCATAGGCAACGCCGAAATGTGTCAAATTCAATTTTTATGCAGAGGCAATATTTCTCTCTCTCTCTCTCTCTTTTTTATGCTGAATCTAGGAGTTTGATTGGATAAAGCATGCACAACCACGACAGAAAGATAAGGAGGTCTCCTTGTCTAAGGCCTTTGAGACACCTGAAGTAACCCTCCATTGCTTCCATTAACCATAATATCTGGTTTTTTCCTCCCAGTTTCACCAAACATATTTATTCATCGATTTTTATCAAATCAGAGGCGATAATTTAGATTATTTAAAGCCAACATTTACGAAAGAAGATCACCCACTCATCCAGATACACAAAGTTTTTTTTTTTTTTTTTTATATAGGCAAATGGTTATTAGCATTACTATCAATCCGAAAATAGAGGTACATATTGTGTCAGATAATCCTCAAGCATACAGAAGTAATCAAAATTTGACTTGAGACCGAATTGGCCAAAGTTGTCAGCAAGGGGTTATCAGTTCGGGGGACTTATGAGCAATCCCAATTAAGACAAACGGTTAGGGAGAGAAACTACATCTGAAATGATTGTTCTAATTTCCCAAGGTGCCTAGGAGGGCCTATTGATAGCATCAACGAGCAAGAGAGCATCACAATTGGAATTGATGTTATCTCATCCAACATAAAGGATTTGGCCTCTGCTTGCAACAGTGAGATAGCCTCGGCTGTAGAGAACCCCGAATACGTGACAAATCCGTTCAGCAGTTGGCATAATTCCAGTCAAGCAGGTAATTTTGGAACAAGCTAATATGTAAGACACTTTAGGAATCGACAAAAAGTTAACTTCATAATGATAAAAATCAAGTAGATTTGTATCGAGGGATAACTTGTCGAAGTCCAAGCACATCTAAAGCTACACCCCGCCTAAAAGCTGCCGCCACTTTCAATTTTGAATATCAAGATCAAGAGATCCTTGAAACTATCAAAGCCAATGCTTCTCGGTTCTTCCCATTTAAGCAGAGCAGAGACATGAATTGCGATTACATTTATTAACCTTAGTCAGGGACAGGACAGTTGCCAGTCACCATTGCTACATCTCATCCCTCATCAATTAGCATGGAAGTTGATGATCGCAGGATCGTGTGAACTCCTCCTTCTAAATCAATCACGAGCTGCCGCATCACATCAGCCATCGAAATTACGGAACTGCCACTGCAGCTGCATACACGTAACGAACTTTAACTGAATTTTAACTATAAAGACCGCGCATTTCGTGTTCCCTTAGATTTTCTCCACTTCCAATCTCAGCGACCCGCCTCTTCTCTCTCTCTCTCTCTCTCTCTCTCTCTGTTCTCTTCCCCCTCTGTAATTTCATTTCCTTCCATAAGCAAAACCCACGAAATCTCCATCGTTTGCAGCAGAGCTTCAAGAAAGTCCCAACAATGGCGACACCCTTCTGGCCTTCCGTACGATTTCTCTTGTTTCTGGGGTTCCTAGTTTCATCGTCAGTAGCAAGACCACAGCCTCAAGATCAAGATCAAGATCAAGATCAAGGTCAAGGTCAGTCCCCTTTGGTTCAATGACGCTATGTACTAAAAGCAGAGCTTTGTTGTGTGCCCAGTTTACCGAGAATCGTTCATTTTCTGGTACCACTTTCATCTTCTGAATTCTTGAACTTGACTAGTTAGAATCAAAGGGCATTCGGATTTCTGATTTCGAAGAACAGGAACTAAAACCTCTTTCCCGACTCAACTTTCTTGTAAGCGAAGAAGAAGGGCCGGCTCACTATATAAAGATTATCAGATTAAACTTTCTTGAAACAGGACCCTTAATTTCGACCTTCCCCTTCCCGATTCAGTTCCTGAGAAAACAAAGAGAAGTATTTTCCCCTTGAATGTGTTAATGAAACAGCCTGTAGCCTGTAGGACCAGAATCGAATGCAAATGCAATCGACATCTGATAAATAGTTCTGATATATTTGGGGTTCCTTTATACCCGAGTTATCAACTCCTTCCCTTTTTTTTCCACAGGTCCAAGCTATCTCAAGTTCGTATTCAATGCCACGGACTTCCCTTCTGAGGACTACTACGACTACATAATCGTCGGGGCCGGGACCGCAGGCTGCCCATTAGCCGCCACTCTTTCATCATCCCATCGAGTCCTCCTCCTGGAACGAGGAGGGCCTGTTTATGGGAACCCAAACCTGATGACTCAAGAAGGCTTCATAACAGCCCTTATGGAGGTAGACCCTTATGATTCCGCTGCCCAGGCCTTTACATCTGAGGAGGGTGTCCCTAATGCCCGAGGTCGCGTTCTTGGTGGGAGCAGTGCCATAAATGCCGGTTTTTATAGCCGGGCTGATGGTGATTTCTTCAAAAACTCAGGCATGAGATGGGACCTCGAGGTTGTGAACCGATCCTACAAGTGGGTGGAAAAGGAGATTGTGTTTCAACCTGAGCTGAAAAGTTGGCAATCTGCTGTTCGGGATGCTTTGTTAGAGGCCGGTGTAAACCCATACAATGGGTTCACCTTGGACCATGTGGTCGGGACTAAGATTGGTGGTTCGACCTTTGATAGCTCGGGGAGGAGGCACAGTGCCGCTGATCTCTTGAACTATGCGAACCCACTGAACATACAAGTAGCCATCCATGCTAGTGTTGAGAGGGTCCTGTTAGCTTCGACTTCCACGGGCTCCGGCCTCAAACAGTCTGCAATTGGAGTGATTTATCGCGACTCAGCTGGGCAGTACCACCATGCAATGGTCCGGGAAAAAGGGGAAGTCATTCTCTCTGCAGGTGCAATCGGGAGCCCGCAGCTCTTACTCTTGAGCGGGATCGGGCCTCGCCCTTATCTCTCATATTGGGGGATCCCTGTGGCCCGACATCTACGGTATGTTGGACAGTACTTATACGATAATCCGAGGAATGGGATCTCCCTTGTTCCCCCAATTCCCTTGGAGCATTCACTCATTCAAGTAGTGGGGATTACAGATTCTGGAGCTTATATTGAGGCAGCCTCGAATGTGATTCCTTTTGCATCCCCTGCTCGAAGCGTTTTCACACCATTAGGTCCTGTTTACCTCACAGTGGCAACCCTCATGGAGAAGATCATAGGCCCATTATCGAGTGGTTCTTTGAGGCTGGCTTCAACTGATGTGAGGGCGAACCCAATTGTCCGGTTCAATTATTTCAACAACCCCGTAGACCTGGAACGTTGTGTGAATGGGACCCGCAGGATTGGGAACATGCTCAGAAGCCCGTCCATGGATGAGTTCAGGTATCAGGAGTGGTTTGGGGTGAGGGAGTTCCGGTTCGTTGGGGCTGCACTGCCTGATGATTTATCGAACAGGCAGGAGGTTGAGGAGTTCTGCAGGAGAACTGTGAGCACAATATGGCACTACCATGGAGGATGTGTGATGGGCAAGGTGGTGGATCGAGCCTTCCGGGTCATGGGTGTGAAAGGGCTCCGGGTGGTTGATGGATCAACCTTTAGTGTGTCCCCTGGGACCAATCCTCAAGCCACTCTTATGATGCTTGGACGGTGCGTTTTTAAGTCCTGCTGTTTCGCCAACTAGCTCCAAGGATTTATCCGAAAGTTTTTGACTGGTTGTTCTTTCTTAATGTGGCAGATATATGGGATTGAACATTATTGAAGAGAGAGTGAAGAACACATCATGATCTTTTTGGGTTTATGATAACCCAGTTCCTGTTTCTGATTTCGGGCTTCAGCTATCCAAGCTGCAACTCGACTACCCTGAAACAGCTGCAGTGTGCTGTTGATTGTTTCCATTGTGGTGTGCTGTCCTGTCAATTGTTTTTGTTAATGTTTGTCAATGTAAATGAATGCTTAGAGAGGACTGCAAGTAGCGTTTGAAGAGCAGGAGAGTGGCAACAGAAGGAAGATTTCTGTCCGCAGTTTTGAGAGCCGTTTGTCTGCTTAGAGTTTTAAGAATCTTCTCAGGAATCTCCACTGAAAGATAATTGCGTTGTTTAGATATCACCAATGTCCTGCTGATAGAGAAGTGCTAAGTGACCTTACATGCCTTTTCATTAATGTTTCCTTCCTGAAATTTCTGAGGTACAAAGCTCCATTTAGGCACTGCTATCACTTGTAGTAATGACCGCGCATGCATGCCTCTTCACTAATGTTTCATGAAATTTCAGCGGAAGATGGTTCCATTTTGACACTGTTATCACTTGTAGCAATGACAATATTCCTCGACAAACAAGTATATGTCCATCCAACCCCCCAACAACCAAAAATAGAAAAAGAAGAGAACACCAGAATTGATGTCAGTGGACTTCCACACATGATTTCCAAGTAAAACAGATTATCAAATGCAAGCCAAGAGATGTAGGGTCAAGGCCCTTTCTAAGACTTCTAACTAACACCGGCTCCTTTAGTCAGATACCAACAGGAGTAAGCGCGAGCTGTGCCACTTACTCGATGATCATTTACATTTGAAATGAAAAGTCCAAGGCTTAAAGTTCTCTTGTTCTAGATTGTAGCAAGCCATATCATAAAAGTGCATGCATCAGCTGATGCAATCTCAGGAGATAGCAGAACTTCCAAGGAAGAAAATTGGCTAAAAAGTTACTCGACTGTGAAGAAATTCATGTAATTCTGCTGTCAAATTATTGGTAGGTCAACTTACTTTCATGGTAGAATCTTTAAAGGTATATTCGATATTGTCAAACTGAGTGTCATCCCCGTGTTTCAGAATCTGCATCTACATTGCTGCAGAATAGTTATGTGACAATTAGACAGGTACATTTATTCGTTTAGTGCAAATGGACTAGTGATATCATGCCATTGTCCGCTAATTAGCTGTAAAGACACTGAAAATATAAATTGGAAGATCTTGCAAACATACAAGTGAGCAAATCTAACAGGAAATGAATGGTCACAAGTGCTGTTGATTTGTGTTGCTGCAAGGAACTGATTGTTTTAGTATACCTTCGGACGTGCTAAGCATATATAGCTAGAAAACTCCTTATTACTTGCCAAAGCATATATAGCTAGAAGACTCAACCGCGGTAAAGCAGTTAGAACTTGTTGCTACTGAGGAGAATGTGCTGGAAGCAATTACACTCTTTACCATATCTACAATGATTGCAGTTCACTCTGGGATAAACCAGCAAGTAAATCTACCTCCTGAAACAGCAAATGAGATAAAGGTTGGTTGTGATGTCTTATCGGACCCCCTGTTCTATGTATATCTACGTTATGTGGCTGTATCTGCTGTTAGATAACCTTTTCTCTACTTTCCTGGCAATGATCAGCAAGCAGAGAACCAAGAAGAAGGGTTGGGATTGGGAACCACAATGAGAGAGGAAGATGATCGATCAGCTCGTCAATATGGGTATATTAACAGGAAGAGCTAGTTGGATATTCGTTTTAAGCTGACAGAGAATAGTCAGGCCAGGCCACCATATTTCGTGCCTAGATAGGTAGATTTCTACAAGGCAGATGACAAATTACAAAATAATACACGTAATTTAATCTGTAAGCTAACCAAAAGTTACTCTAGTTTGTTTATAGAACATTATCGTCTGAACATTATTCTTAATTAATAAGGAAATTGGTCAAAATGCAAAATGTGAATAATTAAAATGTGACACACGCCTTCACCTGTTGACCTAGAGGTCATAGGTTCGATACCTAATGGGACTACCCGTGCCACTTTATTAGTTATTTATGATTTCTCTTTCACTGTATTAGGTCTTGGGCCTCGTTTGTAACCGAAAATAAAATAAAATAAAGAAAACAGTGACAGTAGATATTTGAGCAAAGAACTCAAGAAATTCTGATCCTACGGGGAGCAAGCAATACTCAATGTTGTGTTAGCTAATGGTAACTGTAGCTGGCCAAGAAGTTCTGATCCACAAGCCCCCTCTTATTCGAGCACCAGTTGCTACTCTTTCTATTGCTGAGCAAAGAAAGATAGAATAGTTTGGGCACTCCATAAAACTGGAATGGTTCACTACCTATAGTGCGCTTTGGACCACTTTAGACCTCGTGGGCCAAAAGTGGAATGGAGGAGTGCTGCGTGGGTTAAGGGGCATTTGCCAACATCATCTTTCATTAGTAGTGAAGTGGAAAGTCCAGATTACAGCTGAGGAATACGAGTTTTGCAATATCCAGTTGGAAACCCCGTGAGCACTTGTTCTTTTCTTTCCGTGCCCTCTCACCGGCCCAAAGTATTTGGAGGAGTCTGATGGCAGGAAGTTGGACTTCAAATGACTGGAACTCCGAGCCGTGTTGAGGGAAGAAAACTCGACACCATATGCTTAAAAGCTCTTTTGGACTTAATTACTATTATTATTATTATATTGGATTTGGAGAGAGTGGAATCCTCGGATCTTCAAGAAGCATCGCCAAGAACTTTGGTGGAGAAAATTTTGGTTGAAGTGAAAGATGAAAGCGTCTACCCTCCCTGGAGGAGCTTTTAAGGTTGATCATTCTGTCGTAGCAAGCAAGCAAATAGCTCTTAGGTATTGTTTGGTTTGAGTCGTTGGAATGGTGCCTTCCTTGTGCAGGGCCTTTCTGCTCCAGTCCTTGAGTTGGTTTTCTGTTTATATTTAGGCTGCATTTGAGTGGGTGGATTATCATGTAAATATCTTTTGGCAATCAATAAAGTTGCACCATTTACCCCAAAAATCTAACTGGTGCAATGCAATGCAAGGGAGAGAGCATTAGGGCTCCCATTTGTTTATCTGAACAGTCTTTCGCGGTTTTTCTTGACGGGTCAACGACAAGTACGATGATTCGCCTTCCCTGATTACTTTAGACTATCATCATCCCTAGAGGTAAACTAGTCCCACTTCACGCTCCTCTTTTGGAGCCATTCTCATTCTTCGCTGGTTCATCACTTCTCATTCTTCGCTGCTTCATCAACAGAAAATATTGACGCCAACGATAGCAACAAGCTCCAAAAAATGATCAGATTTATCAGAACTAACAGCAGCTGAGTGCTATCTGATTCCGACACATTGGAACTTGCATCAGCAGTATCTTCCTCCGCTCCGGTAGGACTGGACTCTTTTCTTCTCAAAAATTTTCGGGCGTCCGACTTTCTTTCTTACCTTCTGTTCTGCTCCCTCCTTGCTGGACTTTTCTCTCTTCGAACTTCCACCAACCAACACAAAATTGCCATACTGCAACAGAAAGGCATGTTTCCATCTGGATGCAGGTCTTGTCTTCCACAGAAACCAACCGGGTTCGCCATGCCATATCATGATTTGAGGGCTTACGAAGATAGACAGTAACTGACTAAAAAAGTTGAGCTCTTTCCCTCCCTGACACAGAGAAAAAGGGATAAGGGACGAGATCAAGCATTGTTCACTCAACTAACAAATTGTTGTATATTCCTACAGTACGAATTCAAATTGATATGCTTAGTTTCTCTTGTAAATTGTAGACTATGGCGTCAATAACTACTTCATCATACAAATATATTTATACATCTATCTATCTATCTATCTATCTATCTATCTATCTATCTATCTATTGTTATTAAAGTGAAGGCCCGGCCAGCCATAATGTTCATTTTTGTAGTCACTGACATTAATATATATGCATCAACGGCGGAAAATGATATTTTTTTCCCCTAACCCAAACACAAACATCCCCCCTCCCCAAAAAAACACACACACACAAAAAGGGAAAGAAAAGACTCAAAACAGAGAATTACACATTCGCTAAAAAAAAACTTGCTATTTTATTCGTCCAAAGTTCACGGGCAGAATTCTCCTCAATTCATCCACAATTCCTGCAGAGATAAGAGTTCATCTTCTCCTAACTTTATAAATGAATAGAGCTAATGCTAATGGAAATCGAGAGGTTCCCTTCTCGACATTCGCGAACTTATCGTTGCACTCGGAGCCAGCCCCTCAACAAATCATCCCACTCTGCAAAACTGGACTTGTACACTGTCTTTCTGATCAATACTATAGCCAATCACAAAATGTAGGCATTCTTGAAACCTGATGTAAAAATTCCTGCCAAACACGGGGAATCCGGAAAATAGTAGTCCAGTCCTGCCCAGAAGTAATAATACGCTACCTGCTGCCACTGCAACGGGAAACTGCATCACTTGACATATATGAACGCATTCCCTGTTTCTTAAACTCCTGCACACAATCAAGTGAGCAAGAGCAACACATCATGCCCCAACATTCTTTTGAAATGTCATGCTTCCAAGACCCTATATGGTAAAGCAGCATGGTTGCAGTAACTTCTTTGCTTGACCTAATTGATCTGATCCCATGAAAAATCCACAAAGCCGAAAAAGGTGGTCTAGGCCTCATAATGCCAACAAAGATGGTAAGCCATCAGTGCCATGCAATAAAATCTTCAGCATATACTACCTCAGCATGACATGTTCAACTACTAGAATCTGGCATAAGAATAATCTACGGGACAAAAGTATGTCCCCTCATGTAACACATCTGTTATGCGGACAACGACTGCGATCAATTAATCCCTTCAACATCAGCAAGACATGGCATCAATCGAAATCTTCAAAGTCCACAACCTCAGCACATGGAAATGGCGTGCTCAGTCACCAGAACCCCATAAAGCAAAAATAACAAACCATGGGAGACGTCTGCTCAGTGCATTTCCTTGTGTCAATGAACTATGGGACCAACAAGTAGGTGAAGCACTGATGGGAGTTGTGACAGTGAGCAAGCTAACCACCATGAGACAACGCTCAAACCCAACCTATTTTTCATGATAGGCTGGGCAAAATAAAAGCTGATGTAGAAAAGATGCCAAATAAAGATGAAACATTAATTATGGACAACATGATCAGCGAAAAAAGATGAGGTACCAAATCAAACAGAAAGTGCAGACCCATGATTCAAAATGACAACTAAATACAATGTTTGTGAAATTCATCAAAGCCTCCTCACAAATGCACATTCTCCATGGGGATGACATGTTTCGTGTCCCATACTAGGCTCATTCAACCACGTGCAGAAGATGCTAATGCTCATGAGCTGATGATGAGATGGATGCATGCAAAGGCACCAACATGCACCCTACAATGAATTTACCCAAGCATTAAATAACAGAGTACAACCCCTTCTCTTCAATCTACTGGTAGGTCATTGTTGATGGGGCCCCATTGGCACCAGGAGCTGCAAAAGGGTGGCTGGAATCCTTTCTTTTCCCAAATGGGTTTTTTGAATATGTAATCACAAGTCAAGGAATGCATGGACAAATTATTCATCAAAATATAGGCAAACAGTCATAATCAAGTATGGGATAGTGATCGCTCCCACTGATACCATTCAATTTCAGCTACAATTGCTTCTTGATCTCTATGGAAGCAAGCCAAACTATAACACTGTATTTTGACAAAAGAGCATACAGTTTTTTTTTTTTTTTTTTTTTTGGGTTTTGCGGGGCGGTAGCCCCCCCGGGGGGGGGGGGGGGATTGTGAAGAAGTAGAGCATATAGAAGTAACAGGCAGAAAATATAATATTGATGAAAGTATAACACTCCGTTTGGTTTCGTAATTAAATTTTCTAACTTTAACTACAAAAATTAACTCTTCAAAGTGAGCCCCATACATAAACCCACATACAACTCTATTGTTGAAGTAAAAGTACAGGCAGAAAATATAATACACTCTGTTTGGTTTCGTAATTAAATTTTAAAATTTTAACTCTAACACTTTAACTCTACTCACTACACAACAAAAATTAACTCTTCAAAATAAAAATGTGAGCCCATACATAAACCCACATACAACTCTATTATATTCAATTCAATTTTTAATACTAAATTCTCTCAACTATTCATTACTTTTTCACACTTTTTCTCATAATTCAACAATACAATCATTACAACCCAATTAAAATCAAAACTCAACTCTAAAACCAAACACACTATAAAGGTCTGAGGCCAGAGAAATATAGCATGGAGCAAAATGAAGAAAAAGGATATTGTATTCGCATCCCAACAGAACCAGAACTGGGGATGACGGCTCCCTGTAAACTATGGTGCACATTGGTAGCGCTATTGACGTCCTGTCATATCAATAGAGTTGTTAATAAAATATAGTCCCATTAAATATTAAGATTAAGGAAGCTGCTATTCATCATAAATTTTAAAATACGAACTTCATATCAAGCACCACTGGCATACTTACTTCAAACTCAATAAAGCAAACAGTATGTCTTTCCTGTCTCAAAATCTTCATCTGCTTGAAACCAGGTTGTCTACAAAACCATTTTAAATAGGTAAATAGACTTCCGAAGCTGCTAGACATTATCAGTAGCGAGTGAGAGACATATTGAACAACTGCTAGTGTTTGACAGGCATAACAGATTAAAGAATAGCAAAAAAAGAACTTGAGGATTCTTACGCGCTGAAAAGGCCCCTCAATTCTTCCTCATTAATATTCTCTCCCAAATTGCCAATGAACAATGTATTACAAGGAGGGTTATCTTTTGTGTTCTGCCATTTAAAATTAAAAAAAGAAAATCAAATTTTGCACTATGTTCCCAAATTATGACCAATGTGAAAATGTTGCAAGAAAAATACAACCTAGAAAGACGGACATAATAAACAAAATATTGAATAATAAATAATTCATGACATTATTTTAATAGAAGAACAAACTAATAACAGAAGATAAAGATATAGTAACTTAGCATTCTAAACCAAGATTGCCAGTTTTACCTGTACAGGCAGGTAACTACCAGGTGCAGGTACAGGTACAGGAGAAGGTGCAGGCATTGGCATAGGAGGTACATGATATCCTCCGTAAGGATCATATGGAGGTGGGGGAGGCGGAGCCATATACCTACATCCCGAGGAGATCAAGAGCGACGAAAAGTAAGATTCTACTAAATCGAGTAGATTGCCTTTAAAACAATAACTTCCCTTCCATAAGAACACAAAGGAATAATTAAATTAAGAACGGTGTTACTTACCCGTGTGGCCCCCAAACAGGAGGTGGGGGAGGATGAAAAGGTGATGGACTCGCATAACCTGTATGAGTATAATCACCACCTGTCCGCATACGCTTACTTTGATCATATGCACTTGAATCCGCTACTATTCCTGTATATGTACTGAGAATAAGCACTCAACAAAAGCGTTCTTAATAAGTTTCAATGCAAAAGACAGAGCAATTCACTAGTAATTGCTGTAGATTTCTGACACAACCACAGATCTAAATAGAAATTTAGCATTAATCATTAAGCAAAGGGTTATCAAACCGATATTCTTTTGCTCTTTTGGCCAAATCAAACTGATAATCATGTATCAAAAATATGCTTTTAACACATAGCAGGAACACAATTTTATGCACCAATAGCCCCAAGATGAATCATTCACTGACAATGTACTCTTTTAGAGCTAGCCATTTTCATTAATATGAACAGAGAAAGAGGCTGCCAAGGAAAAATGGACAAATCTTGACCATCTCATTTAATACCAAAGAAATAATACATCAAGCATATTTCATGAAGAAAAAGTACCTCGTTTAACAAAAAGGTTTTTCTTTGCCATCTCTGTGTGCAAAACAGACTTTGTCTCTGCATCAAACACCATTTCCTAACCGGCAAATACATTCAATGAGAAACTAATGTGCGAAATAGAAAATGTACAAGGAAAAAAAAAAAAGAGCATAGGAAGCCAGGTAGAGTTCAGTAAACAACATATACAAACCTGCAAAGTATCCTTGGCAGCAATTGCAAGCTGAGCAGTCGAAAAAAGAGCAAAACCCATAGGTTTTTCGCCCTTGTAGTTCACTTGAGATGCCTCATAGCCTGGTAACCATCTCAGTAAATTCTGCAGTTCTCTCTCTTTTACATCTTCAGGAAGACCAGTGATGAAGATTGTGCGCACCTGAAACAGGAAAACTCATAGGTATATGCAAGCAGATATTATAGGCATAAAGGTAGGTGACTGATGAGCTCTTAACGCATGTCAAGCCATGTTTGTCTCATTTCATTATATATACCATGTTAACAATTTTCAGGTTTAACAAGGTACCACATCAGTAACATATTCCCTAAATCCGCTTTTGCTAAGTTACCACCCTCCAGTCCAGAGAGAATCCTTCTTTCTGCACTGTGTATTAATTAGCAACTACTGCTTTTATCGCAAGACATATAGTAATTAACGAAATACACAGCAATTCTATACAATGTACCAGGCTTGGAAATCACATTTCAAAAGAAATCGAGTTGCGAGCTCCCTTGCCCACACCGAACAAAGTAAAAAAGCTGAATTGACATTTGTGATTTGCAATGCATATATAATTACAAAAATTTCATGTAAATGATGCGTATCACTGTCCCAAGGAAGTTAAGTGCCAAAATGGGATAAAAGAAAAGGTTTCATCTTCAGGTACTGCACACGGCGCTATTATGATGGATGGGCATCTGAACTCTAACAACCTTCATGCACATAAATATGTTTAATTAAAGAGGGAAAAAAAAAGAGAGATCACTGTAAGACTAGGTTTTCCAAAAAAGAAGTAATATCCATCCAGCTGCCTGCCCATAGCGCTGCAATATTTCTCCTTAGCCGTCATCGGGAAAGCGTTCAACCCATTCAGTAATTTGAAATTCATCATTTTGTTTGAGGTTAAAAACATAAAATTTGACTGATCTGTCAACTGTAGGTTCACGTTTCAGCAGCTTCAAGTCGCTGAGCAAGCAAGATACATACAAAAACTGGAAGAAAAAAAAAAGACGAACAACAAAGAAGGTGAAAGGAAGGGGAACCAACCAACCTCATCGTGAGAGGGGACGGGAGAGGCGTGGGGGAGAGGGTGAGGGTGCGGATGCGGTGGAGGAGGAGGAGCGACACCCGGCGCCTGAGGCGCAGGGGGAGGCGGAGCTGCTGTCGGCGCCGGAGCCCATTGCTGGTGAAAGGGGTGCATTCCTGCACCGGCCATACACAATCCAAGTGAGCAATTATAATGTCAAAATGCTTAATCCAGCTGGGCGCGCTCCCAGAAGGTGTTGGCTTTGGATTCTGATAAGAAGAGAAACCCTAGACGAGAAGCGAGATTCTTCCGACAGTGAAGAGAAGAGAACAGTAGAGAAAGGAAGGAAAGGGGACAGCTCGTGCGAGGAGGAGGAGGACGAAAAGGGGGAAGAGAGAGAGAGAGAGAGAGAGAGAGAGAGAGAGACTCTTCTAACAGGGAAATTCTTGGGTCCGTCCCTGAATTTTCAGTCACTTGGCAAATACAAAATCAAAACTACGATGTGTTTGATTTTAGAACCGACTAGAAATGAATTTTAATTTTAATCAAATAATTATATTATTAAATTATGAAAAAAAGTGAAAAAATAATAAATAGTTGAAAGAAAATAATGAATGGATTATTAAATTGTGAAAAAAGTGACGAATAATTGAGAGAAAGTAATGATTATATTATTGAATTGTAAAAAAAATAATGGATAATTAAGAGAATTTAGTATTAAAAATCGAATTGAATGGTTAAAAAAGAAAAAAAGTAATAATTGTGTTATTAGATTGAACATAAGTGGAGTGAGTTAAAAATAGAATTAAATTGTGTTTGGTTTTAAAGTTGAGTAAAGTTGAATTTTTGTTTTAATTAATTTGTAATGATTATGTTATTAAATTATAAAAAAAAGTGAAAATGTAA
The DNA here is from genome assembly GCF_007655135.1 of Punica granatum. Classification (NCBI taxonomy): domain Eukaryota; kingdom Viridiplantae; phylum Streptophyta; class Magnoliopsida; order Myrtales; family Lythraceae; genus Punica; species Punica granatum. Next base: position 353,983 of record NC_045127.1, on the reverse strand, counting down.
TGAATAGTTGATGGAAAATAATGATTGTGTTGTTGAATTGTGAAAAAAGTAATGAATAATTAAGAAAATTTAATATTAAAAATTAAATTGAATGATTAAATTTTTTTTAAAAAAATATAAAAGTGATAATTTTATTGTTGAATTGAAGATAAGTGGAGCAAAAATAAAATTTTTTTTGAAGCCAAACATGGCCCGGTTTTATATAAAAATATTTTGTACAGTTCTTATTATAAAATTGAAAATTCTTCTACAATTAAAATAAGTGTTTTTTATTTGAACTGTGATTGAAAATTCAATCACGGGGCCCAAGCATCGTCCCTTCTAACAGCAATTTTCCATCTAATAACAATTTGGATTGTTTAGAAAAGAAGTCCCCTAACTCTCTCCTTGTTTTTGTAATCACCCTTATACGAGAAGTAAGCAAGTGGGGGTTATTTTATTTATTTATAGTGATCGCACAGTAAAGCCCTTTTAGTTGAAAATCAAAGATTTCATTGCTCGTTCGTGTCCATATTTTATCTTGTTTTTATTTTATTTTCTTCTCCTCCTCCTCCTCCCCCTCCTTCTCCTTTGTCGTCAGTCGTCACTGAGACTCTTCCCCCTCCTCCCCTGCCTGCACTGCAATGGACAGAATTGTGGAGGACCTGAGGTTAGTCTGCTGCAAGAAAGAGAGCTTACGCGGAGCTTTTGAGCAAGTCATGCTGTTTGGTATCCAATGGGAGGAACTGGAGGAGCATTTCGACTCCATTGCCAAGTCCATGGACGAGAGGCTCGCAATTGGCAGAATCACGGAGGACGTGAGGTTCGTCCGCTGCAAGAAAGAGAGGTTGCGCGGAGCTTTTGAGCAAGTCATGCAGGTGGTTATGAGCGCAATAGGCGAGTGCACCAAGGAGCTTGACTTGAAAAGGAGGGAACTTGCACAGCTCGGGATTTCCGTGGAAGATCTCTCAGCGGAGGTGAGATCACTCGAGTCTCTTGCAAGGTGTTCGGAGCGTTACTCGGTAGAAATCGATGAAAAGAAAGTGGAGCTCGCTAAGCTTGAGAAGCTCGCGAGACGGTACTCGGAAGAAATCGAATTGAATAAAGGACTCCTTGCTTCTCTCGTCAAAAGAAATCAGGCAACCCTCTGGCGATCTCAGTACCGCTGTCGAGAAGCATAATTCCAAGCTCGAGAAGAAAACAGAAGAGCTGGAGACTGTGCAGAGTTGGTGAATTTCATCTCTTCTTTTTCTTCATATATATTACACCCACACACATATATATGCTCTACATGCTTAGCAGATTATAGACTTGCACTGCATTGTCATCTTGAATTCTCTCTGCTCGATAACAACCTGGAATGGAATAGTGCGAACTGCTTCGGGTTGGGTATCTGGAGTTACTTCACCTTTATCTATGCACCAGTCACCTAACATTATGCACACGATATCTGCTTGCGTGTACCTATTAATTTTCCAGTTACAGGTGCGCACAATCTTCATCACTGGTCTTCCTGAAGATGTAAAAGAAAGGGAACTGCAGAATTTACTGAGATGGCTGCCAGGCTACGAGGCATCTCAGGTTAACTACAAGGATGAGAAACCTATGGGTTTTGCTCTTTTTTCGACTCCTCAGCTCGCGATTGCCGCCGAAGATACCTCGCAGGTTTTTATATGTTGATCGCTCAAATACACCTGGCATCCTATGATTTGTGTTGTTTCTGCGCCGTTTCTATCGTTTCTCATTCTCTGTGTTTTTTGGTTTTAGGAAATGGTCTTTGATACGGAATGTCTTTTGCACACAGAGACGGCGAAAAAAAACCTTTTTGTTAAACGAGGTACTTTTTCTTCATGGAATATGTTGGGTATATTATTCCGTTGGTATTAGGTGACATGAGCAAGATATCTCAATTTCTTCTTGGCAGCCTCTTTGTTCTGGCTAGCACTCAGTGGGTGATTTGCCTCGTGGATATTGGTGCATAAAATTGTCTTCCCGCTATGTGTAAAAAAACCACACATATATATATATATTTATATTTGAATATCAGTTTGATAACCTCTTGCTTAATGATTGATACTTATAAATTCTATTTAGATCTCTGCTAGTGCCAGAAATCTACAGTAATAATTAGTGAATTGCTCTGTCTTTTGCATTGATACTTACTAAGAACACTTCTGGTAGAAAGCTTATCCTCAATACATATACAGGAATAGTTGTGGATTCAAGTGCATACGATCAAATCAAGCGTATGCGGACAGGTGGTGATTATGCTCGTACCAGTTATGTGAGCCTATCGCCTTCTAATCATCCTCCACCTCCTGTTTTGGGGACCGCACATGTAAGTAAAAATCTTCTTAATTTCTTTTTTATTATTGATGAGATATGATAAGAACGGAAGGGAAATCTATATGTATATCTATATATATATATATGTGTAATAACATAGCCCGGAACTGGCCTCTTACACCGTCACGTGTTTAAATATCTAAACCACGCTCTCTTGCATTGTCATATCATCATTTTTACTAAGGAAATTTTTATATATCTATTAAGGAAATATTCTCATAGATTGTCCTAACTGAATATATTCATAATATTTCTTATATATATATATATATGTGGAATATTTTAATGGATAGGAAGGAAATAATTATTATAAGAAAAATTCGAAATTTGCACGATATAATAATATTTACTAGTTTGAGTGTAAGAACGAAATATTCATATATGGTATTTCCTACTACGTTTTCTTAACTCATAGTATAAAATCCTATTAATTGTTGATATATACTACAAATTCCGTAATCCGTTTCCTCCCCTTCCGAGCTCCTTGTTAGGTCCTTCTCCCTTCGAAGTCTATTATTGTCTTTTGATTCCATGCTATTTACATGCAACTGGTCATTTTATTTTGATGAATAATTGCATGTTTACATTAAAAAATGGTTTAATAGTTTTAATTATTTTATATCTAAATTCATGTAGTTAGATTTATATTGTTTGAGGAACAATTTGTTGTTGGAGATAATCCAACTATAAAATATGTAAGTTAAGCTATGTGACTTCTATTAGTATCAATTCTTCATTTTCATTATAACTTTTCTGTTGTTGATTGAAGTCTTGTTAAGTTATTAATATATATATATATATATATATATCATGTTTTTGAAATTCAAATATAGGGATAACCTGTTTGACGTTAATAATAACCATCGCCATCATCATCTTTGTTTAGTAATTCTAAAATATTACAAAAAAATTAATTCATTTTCTTTTCCAATCCTGCACATCTCGGTAGTCATCTAGTTATTATTGTTTAAAAGACAATCCGTTTGATTTAGTAGAATCTTACTTTTGTTCACACATGATCTCGATATGATGTAGGTATATGACTCCTCTTTCCCCACCTCCTATTTGGGGACCACACTGGTAAGTAAAAAATCTCCTCAATTTCATTGTTTCTTTTTCGATCCAATTAGCGCTGCTCTTTATTTAACTCAGATAACTCGAGTCCATCAAAGATTGGTCACTAGGCTCAAAGGGCACGCAGACCCAACCGAAACAGGCACGCAGGCCCATAAAATTGGTACACTGACCAAAATAAGAGAAGGCACACAGACCCTAAAAATCAACAGATGCCGAAGACCTAAACCAATGAGAACAACAGGATCAAAACTGAAAAAACTTACTGAGTTATGCCCCAGGATTCAAGCAACTTGATTTGCTGAGAACTAACCACCTTACTCTGCAGATTTTGTATTCCAAGCAATCTGCACTTGACAGCCATCCTTATACAAGCCTTGACCATCTCTTCAGATGGAGCCAAGCCTGCAAAAATCCTGTCATTCCTGGCCTTCCAAATAAAATAGATATGAGCTCTCCAAGCTAATCTTGCCACCATGCTTGAAAGTGACCTGCCTTTGTAATTCCTGATAGCCCAATCAAGTTCATTTGACCACATACTGCAACTTCTTGTTTCTCCATTTATCTGCAAGCAGTAACTCCAGATTCTCACAGAAAATGAGGATTCAAAAAAGAGGTGATCCCTCCTTTCTTCCATAGAACCACAGAGCAAACATGTAGAGTCCATCCCCCTATTCCATTTCAGAATTCTATCATAGGTAGCAAGCCTGTTTTTAACTGCCAACCACGCAACAAAACAATGTCTGGGAATAGTAGGCTGAGTCCAGAGCAGCTTACACCAATTAGCAGATGGTCCCTTCCTTCGAATTTGATCCCACACACTAGCTACTGTATAGATGCCTCTGGAGTTCCCAGACCAGACAATCCTATCCCCTCGGCTATCATCAGGGGAGATATGTTGAAAACCATTCTGAATAATAAGCATAAGGTCAGTTCTGCTATCCTTCCATTTCCAACTCCTACCTTCAATGACATCTGACACCCTTGCTTGAAAAGCCAGACCAGTCCCACCCACTCCTCTACCTTGCAGAACAGGGTAAAGAGGGCTCAAAGGATGCCAATTATCCAGCCAAAACCAAGTACTCCTCCCATCTCCAATTGAATGTTTGATCAACGGATATACAAGATTCCTCAATTTTAACATCTTCCTCCAAGCCTATGAACAGTAGCTCGGAGGTTGAAGAAGCCAAAAGTTGCTTCCTTTGATTAAGTAGGCCTTTATGCATGCTACGCAAAATGATCCAGCCCCACTAATTAATAACCAAATGAATCTCATAATATTTGCTTTATTCCAATCCAGTAAGAGCTTAAGACCTAGCCCTCCTTTTTTAGGAACACAAACAGAGCCCTAATCCACTTTTGCACCTCGAGCATTACTATCCTTACCCTTCACAAGAAAGCTTTGCACTTTATAACCTTCTTAGGAAGTACAAAAGCTCTACACCAAAAATTAACCATAGAGTAAAGGATTGACTGAATAAGTTGAAGCCTCCCTGCATAAGAAAGCTTCTTTGAAGCCCAACTAACCATTCTACTAGATATCCTATCAACAAGAGATTTACAATCCTTGTCCGATAGTCTACCAGGTATGAGGGGAACTCCAAGATACCTCACAGGTAATTCTCCGAGCTTAAAACCACTTACCTCAATCATTTTATCAATCAGACTCCTCTCAACACCTGCTGCATAAAGCTCAGTCTTATTCGGATTGAGTTTAAGTCCAGAAAGCTTGTAAAACTCATAAAAAATTCTGAGCAAGCACGAACAGATTTGAACTCACCATTCAAGAAGGTAAGAAGATCATCGACAAAACCTAAATGAGTAAGATTCACCTTAGAACATCGAGGATGATATAGAATGTCTCCCTTAGCCACAGTTTTTCTTAGAAGTTGAGAGAGAACTTCAATGGCGATAACAAAGAGATATGGGGACAAAGGGTCGCCTTGTCTCACTCCCTTCTGCCCCTTAAAGTAACCTTCAAGACGGCCATTTACAGAGAAAATATTTGGCTCCAGTGATGCATATTTCTATCCAAGAGAGAAAAACGTGAGGAACATCAATAGCCCTAAGCATATTAAGTATAAACCTCCAATCAACCGAATCAAATGCTTTCATTATATCGGCCTTGACTGTACATCTAGGGTTGATTCTTCGCCTTATATAACCCTTCACTATCTCATGTGCCAACTGAAAATTATCACCAATATCCCTTCCTTCTACAAATGCACATTGGGTAGGGGAGATGAAGCTAGGCAGAATAATCTTCAACCTATTTGCAATGATCTTGGTGATGCATTTATATATGATATTACAACAAGATATAGGTCTAAAATCAGACATCTTGGTAGGATTAGGAACCTTTGGGACAAGGGAGATACATGTCCTATTAACACCACCCATAAGCTTTGAACTGCTGAAGGAACTCAAAACTGCATTAGTGAAATCTTCTCCAACTTGGTGCCAAGCAGACTTGTAAAAATGAACATTAAAACCGTCTGGACCAGGAGCTTTATCACTATCCATGGCCCACAAGGTTCTTTTCACCTCTTCACTCGTAACTGCCTTTGTAAGAGAGAGTTTGTGTTCTTCAGAAACTCTATATTCCAACAAAGATTGAAATTCCCCAACCTCTCCACCAGATACATGAGAATCAGCAGTACCCAAAAGCTTAGTGTAAAATCCAACAGCTTCCTTAGCAATAAGCTCATGACCTTCCAGCCTTTCACCCTCTTTAGATATCAGAAGCTTAATGTTGTTCCTGGATTTCCTCACTTTCACATATCTATGAAAATATCCTGTATTTTGATCACCAAGAGATAGCCACATCACCCTCAATTTTTGTTTGTAAAAAGCTTCTTCAGCAGCTCTCAATTGCACATATTCTTTACTCAACCTCTGTTCTTCAGCAGTAAGATCAGAAATAGAATTGCCTTTCATTAACTGCTTTTGAACTTCATCTAAGTCCTGCTGAGCCTTTTTAACCTTCAAACTGATATCATAAAAATGCCTTGTTGAAATCCCTGAGAACTCCTTTAAGCTTCTTCAACTTGCAGTATAGTTTAAACATGGGAGTACCTTCAACTTTCATGGACCAAACTGACTCAACCACCTTCATATAATCAGCTTGACTAGTCCAAAAATTATAAAATCTAAATGAGCACCTTCTAGGGGACTGTCCAGGAGCAATAGAAGTGAAACTAGGACAATGATCAGATATCCCTGGATTAAGAAACTCTACTACAGAACCAGGAAAAAAATCAGCCCAATATCCATTCACTAGACCCCTGTCCAGCTTCCTAGCAATGAACCCCTCAGTCCTTTTATTAGACCAAGTAAAGAAATTACCCACCCAAGGGTGGTCTTGCAACTCAACCTCTTCCAGCATCCTTCTAAAGTCAGAAACTCCGATCAGGTTACTATCCTCAGCATTGCTTGCTTCAGCCTCTTCCTTAACCACATCAAAGTCCCCAGAGTTCACCCAGGGCTTGCCCCCTACCATAGAGTCATCCTTATGCTTGACCTCACAGTGAATATATTGCTTATTCCTTTCCAAAACAGAGACAGTAACACTATTATCATGAAGAATCCAGATCCTACCCAAGTGAGAATAGTGAAAATTGTGCAATAAGGTCCAGTGAGCAAACATTCTACCCATAATATCTTTCACTTTACTTTCCTGGACTCTAGTTTCCAGGATACTAACCACATTCACCTTAAGTTTGGCTACCATCTTCTTTACTTCATGGTGCGTGAGAGGTCTATTGAAACCTCTCACATTCCAGGTTATGATGTTAATCATGAGAAGGTGGACGATCTAATACTATAGCAGCCTCTGCCACCTCCATAGCTTGTTCCTACTTCCTTTCTTGCCTTTCTGCTGTTTAAGGTTCTGAAGAAGCACATTAACTCCCTGAGAAGCTATCCTGGGCTTTCTTGGTGAGACATGAATATTACAAGCAGAGCTTTTCCTAGCAACATCGTCCAATAGAGAGAACATATTACCAGTTACAATCCCCTCCTTAGCTGAAGTACTAACTTTTCTGTTTGACGAATGCAGACTTTTAGTAACAGAGGCTGAATGGCCTGTTGCTTCTGAATCTGATGCTTGTCCCATTGCGCCTCCCCTCTTCTCAATACAGCTCCTGTGCTTCTGTTGTAAAGGGGACTTCTCCTTAGATGAAGGTGAAACAGCAGCCTCAATTACTTTCATCGGCTCAGCTGCAATATTAGCCAAAGGCTGACTAATACTAATCCCTATAGCAGCATCCACTTTCTCTTGTTCTGCTTTCAAATTTTGTATCGCACTTCCAAAATTAGGCTTTTCCTTCACCACCCATTTTTTAGTTGCGACCATCAAGTCCTTCTGAGAATTATTCTTCCATGGGTATTCCACGCCTATCTCCATCTTTAATCCGTCCTCCAACATCACAGGAATTAATTTCATTATTTCATTTTATTATTGAAAAGATATGACAAGAACGGAGGGGATGTCATTGTTTAAACGGCATCCACTTGATTTGGCAGAATTTCATTCTTTGCTCCGCCTTCCCCACCTCCTGTTTGGGGACCACACAGGTTAGTAAATACCATTCTTAATTTAATTATTCTGTTGTGTTATAGATATGATATATCAAGAATGGAAGGGAAGTTCTTATTTAAAGACAATCTGCTTGATTTAATAGAATCTTACTTTTCTTCTGTCATGATCTCCACGTGATGTAGGAAAATGGCTCTGCCTCCCCCTTGTCCATATGATCCATATGGAGGAAATCATATACCTCCTATACCAATGCCTGCACCTTCTCCCGTACCTGCACCAGTTAGTTACCTGCCCGTACAGGTAAAACTAGCAATCTTGGTTTGGCATGCTGACATTACTAGATCTTTAAATGCTGCTATTAGTTTGTTTTATTATAGATATAAGGTCATGGTTTATTTCTTTTTCGGTGTCTTGTTTATTATGTCTGTCTCATTACTTTCTAGGCCGTACTTTTCTTGCAACATTTTCAGCCGGGTCATAATTTGGCATTCAGTGAAGAATGTGATTCATTTTTCTAAATTTATATTTAATGGCAGAACACAAAAGATAACCCTCCTTGTAATACATTGTTCATTGGGAAATTGGGAGAGAACATTAATGAGGAAGAACTGAGGGGCCTTTTCAGCATGTAAGAATCCTCAAGACCTTTTTGCTATGTTTTCTTCTTTTGTGCTGGTAAACACTGCCACTTGTTCAATATGCCTCTCTCTCTCTCTACTGATAATGTCTGCAGCGTAGGAATTCTATTTACCTATTTGAGATGGTTTTGTAGAGAACCTGGTTTCAAGCAAATGAAGATTTTGAGACAGGAAAAACATACTGTTTGCCTTATTGAATTTGACGTAAGTATGCCACTGGTGCTTGATGTTAAGTTCTTGTTTTTGAATTTATGATGAATAGAAACTTCATTAATCTTAATATTTAATGGGACTCTATTTGATTAACAACTCTATTGATATAACAGGATGTGAATAGTGCTACCAATGTGCACCATAGTTTACAGGGAACCGTCATTCCCTGTTCTGGTTCTCTTGGGATGCGAATACAATATCCTTTTCTTCATTTTTCTCCATGCTATAATTCTGTGGCTTCAGGCCTTTATGCTTTCTTCCATATTATATTCCTGCTTCTCTCTTCAACTTTAGATGCTTTTTGACAATCTCGTATTTTGAGCTAATTTTGTTTGGCTTGTTTTGGTGGAGATCAAGAAGCAATTGTAGTGGAAGTTGATGTATCAGTGTGAGTGATCACAGTACTATATGCTTAATTGTGACCTTTGGCCTATATGGTGACGAATAATTTGTTCTTGCATTCCTTGACTTGTGATTACATACTCAAAGAACCCATATGGGAAGAAAAAGGATTCTGCACTTGGATGAGTGAACCTAGCATGGGACGTGAAACATGTTATCCAGATGGAGAATGTGCATTTGTGAGGAGGCATAGACGAGTTTCTCTGAGATCGTATATGGCTGTCAAATTGAATCACGTGCCTACACTTTGTGTTTGATCTGGTAACATGCCTTTTTTTGCTGATCATGCTATCCATGATTAATGTTTCATCGTTATTTGGCATCTGTTCTCTGTCAGCTTTTATTTTGCTCAGCTTATGGTGAAAAATAGGTTGGGTTTGAAGGTTGTCTCGTGGTGGTTATTTTGCTCGCTGTCACGACTCACATCAGTGCTTTACCTACTAAATAGTCCCATAGTTTGTTGACATAAGGAAATGCATTGAGCTGATATCTCCCATGGCTTCTTATTTTTTGCTATGGGGTTCTAGTGACTGAGCATGCCATTTCCATGCGGTGAGGTTGCGGACTTCGAAGATTTCAATTGATGCCGTGTCTTGTTGATGTTGGAGGGATTAATTGATCACGATCTTTGTCTGCATAACAGATGGCATTACATGAAGGGACATATCATTGTCCCATGGATTATTTTTATGCCAGACTCTAATAGTTGAACATGTCATGCTGAGGCAGTATGTGCTGAAGATTACATTGCATGGAACTGATGGTTTACCATATTTTTTTTGGCATTATGAGGGCTAGTTTTTCGGCCTTGTGGGTATCTTCATGGGATCGGATCAATTAGATGAAGCATAGAAGTTACTGCCATCATGCTGCTTTACTATATAGGGTGTTGGAAGCATGACATTTACAACGAATGTTGGGGTATTGTGTGTTGCTCTTGCTTGCCTGATTGTGTGCCGGAGTTTTCTCTGTGAGAAACAGGAAAAGCTTTCATATGTCGAGGAAGAAAAGTATGCTGGACTACTGTTTTCCCGGTGATTGGTGGGAATTTTTCACATTCATCCAGTTTCGAGAATGCCTTGATTTTTGTGATTGGCAACGTTATGGGTCCGAAAGAGTGTGTTACAAGTCCAGCTTTTGCGGTGTGGGATAATTCGATGATGGGCTGGCTCCCGTGATGAACTTTGGACGAATAAAAATTGCAGGTGCTTCAGTGGATGCGTAATTTTTCTATTTCTGGTCTGGAATGCTTTTTTTTTTTTTTCATTCATTTTACTGATGTTGTTTGGGAGAGGGGAAAAAAATTATATTGCGCCATTTTTGCGGTTAATATTACCGCCGTTGACTGCAACAAGAATGAACATTTTGGTTGGCCTGGCTTCACTCAGATAATAAAATATGTATAAATATAATTTGTATGAAGAAGTTATTATTGACATAGTCTACAACTTACAAGGAAAACTAGCCAAATCTATCTGAATTCGTGTAGTAGGAATATACAATTTTTTTTAATGAATAGTAGGAATGTACCATAAATTGTTAGTTGAGTGAACAAATGTTGAACCTTGAACCGACCGGGTTGTTCGACCCTAGAACCGAACCGGGTGCCAAATATTCCCTTTAAATATTTGTTGCATTCGAGTTATCCGAGAATCAACCCCGAAAAACCTGACCATGGAGGGTCGGTTCCCGTCTTGATTTCGGATTCGGTTCTTGGGGATGTTTTTAAAATGAAAAACCCGACCACTTCGGATCCCCGAAAATATTTTCCCTACTTGCACCGAACCGCCCCGTGCAAAGCATTATCAGTGGGCGAGTGTGAGAGCTCAACTTCAGTCAGTTACTGTCTATCTTCTTCGGAAGCCCTTGTAACGGCTATTTCATGGTATGGAGTCCCTGGTTCCGTGGACGACAGACCTTCATCTGGTGAAAACATTCCTTCTTCGTGCTGGGCTAGGCTGATAGCCCGGGGGCTCAGACTAGTAGGATCATACATGAAACCTTGAGGAACATCATTGATGTCGCTCATCTCGGTTTCCTGCTGTTCTTTCTCCTTCTTCTTGGCCTCTTCTGCATCTTCCTTCTTCTCATTGAAGGTCTTTGCTATGGCTGTGAGTTTCTGTGGTATGGGGGCTCGCGAGGTTAGGATCTCCCTGTTCTCGTACAAGAAATTCACCAAGAAAATCGCCAGGGCCGTGGTTGATGAGACCCAGGCAATTAAGAACAGGCCTTTAAAACTGTTTAGGCTCAGGCTGTTTGACACAACGGTTGTCTCATCTTGCTCCGAGCATTCTGACTTGCTCTTGAACCAAAATGCCGTGATGTCATTCATTTCCTTCGACTCGGTCACCTTCAGGATCGCCCTTGAGATCTCAGGAACTAGTGGAGAGCCCTTAGGAAATGCCTGTGAGTAATAACGATGAAAAGAACAGAATGAGGAAATCAACGTCAGGTGAATCTAATGCGAGATTCCTCTTGGCGGCTCTGCTGGGTTTAGAGAATTAGATACAATGGAGAAGGACAGGAGGACTTACGAATCCAAAACCGGCAGTCCTGTTGGTTGGACCGACCATCCTGAACTTGGAACAGTACTGTGATAGGACGAACCTAAGATAAGGGAGCTCATCCACAATGGCAGACACTGATCCATTAGATAGAGCCTCGTTATAATCCTCCGCAGTCCTCAAGACTTGGAGCTTAGATTCGTCGATGGATTCCTTGAGAACCCCGTAGAGAAAAGAGCCTTCCTGGTATCCTATGGACCCACCATTCCTTATGAGATTGTCAATGTCCGTGAATGTGGGTTGGAGCTGCTGTACCGTTAGGAGCGAGGTTAAACTTGCTGTGTAACTTGAGCTCAACACAAGAACCACAAAGACCCATACTATCAGGACGAATCTCGTCAGGTTGCTCATCACCCTTTCTCCTGCAGGCAAAAAGATAGCTACTTAGCTGTGTTCCCGTAAATGTGCGTGTTTGTTCTTTTACTTTGAGCAACATCGAACTTTTCAGGAAACTTACTGTGTGCGAAGACCAGCGTGGAGAAGGAGAACCAGAGAATCATCCCAATCTGCTTCCCTGGGGTCCCTCGGAACTCCGTGTTCACACGGTGCTCGAGAACCCAAATAATGATTCCTGTGTACACGAAGAACGCCCCAATAGTTATCCAGAGCTCCATCTTCAGAGGCTTGGTGAAGATCCATGCATTTTTCTTAGCATCCCCTTTGACCCGGACAATCATCGAAACACCCGACTCTGTATAAGGGAGCGTGAATTCTGCATAGAGCGACCTATTCAACAAGATAGTAATGTCCCCCACGACAATGTCATACGCCTGAAAGAATATATTGGGAGATCCTTAAGTTCTGTGAGCTTCTATCACGATGAATAAAAAAAATGCCTAAAATACTAAAGTTTTCCATCAAACCATGGAACCGTTAGTTACCTCTCTAGAGACTTCATGGACGAGATCATCATAGTTTCCTTTACTCTCACCACTTCCTTCGGAGGTCTCGAATGGAACATACTCAAATGGGACCCCGAAGGGCAGGGCTTTCATCACCGCTTCGAAGATGTCCCTGCAGTACCCCGTAACTATGGGAGCATTCGTGAAGTTATCTCTCTCCACATTGATGAACTGGTAAAACCCGCTCTTCACTGGCAGTCCAACCTTTAACTTTCTCCCATTCGTTGGAATCTCCCAGCCCTTAGGTATCTCGACCGATCCCCCTGACCAGATAACTGTCCTAAGACCACTGTTATCTGAAGTCCGAGTGTCTGGGTTAAGCTGCTTTGTGATGCCGCCATTTTCTGTCCAGAACCCGATTTCTTTTGATGTATTTCCTACCGAATTGACTATCTGAAAGGAAGAAACAGGTAACTGCCCGTTTATCAGGCGAAACTCACCGCTCAACCCCTTGAATTCTGTGTTCAGCATAGACCAAAGCAGTTTGGGTCCTGATTGAAAGATCCCGATTGAGGCAAGGTCAGTAAGATTATTTTCTGCAACCGATTGTGTAAATCTCGAATCTGCTATATTGTTAACACTTTCCACAGCCCGTGCTAGAGCATAAATAGTATCATACGCCCACAAACCAAAAGCACTTAATTGAATCCGATCGATGTTGGGATTCTGCTGTGAAAACTTTTGCTTCCATCTCTCAGTGAACTGCACCAACTCTGTAGAATTCTCAATATATGGCTTCAACCCGATCACTCCTTGCATGGAATCGATCACAGGGTTGTCCATAGTCTCCAAGAGGCTTGTGATCCCGTCCGTAACAATCCATGCATATCCTTTGCTCATCATGCCTGCTTCATTCGCCTTCAAGAAGACTCGGGAAGCGAGAGAAGGAAGCATGTGAACCACAAAAACCCGAGTCTGCATCGTCATCAATTTATACAGCTCCTTAAGGATCTGATCATCAGTGGCTGAAGGAGAGATCCCACACCCGTGGGGGACGGTCACGCCAACCTTTTGCAAGGCATCGGAAAGATAAGTAATGACTCCACTGCCGTAATTGGTCGCATCATAGATGGGTACCACTTGATGCCAATGGAACGATTTCACAATGGAAGTGATGGCTTGTAGCTGATAGGTGTCTGATCGAGCCACTCGAATGAAGTAGGGCGTTTCGATGTGTGAAACTAAAGGCAGCGTGGCGGTGAAAGAGATTATAGGGACCTGGGTCTTGTTCCCAATTTCGGAGATGAAGTCTGCCTGGCTTGATTTTTGAGGACCTAGGATTGCTTTAACCTTCTTGTTCTTTAGAAGTTCTATGGCTGCACATATATATAAATAAATTTAGGAACAAATAGAATCTCGGACACGATGCATGCATAAGAATTGACCGCATAGACTCGGCGATCGGCTCATGCATACTTCAATTCTACCAATTGTAAGTTGAAGGAAAGCCAAGATAAAAACATAATTTGATGGAACAGATGATAGTGGCGGAATAAAAAACATGTTTAGTCGTTCTCGTCATGACATAGCTAGTATAAACAAAAAGCATGCATTCCCCGTATATATTATGGGGTATGGGCTTGACTAATTACCTGCAGAGGCAGCCTCCACGACACCGCTCCCAGAATCTCTGGAGTGAAGCACCAACCTTGTGGTATAGTTCTGGTGAGTTCCATAGAAATCCTTGACCGCCATCTCAAGGCTTGTCTTGCTCATCCTCCCCACATAGGAGTCGAGATCGAGAATTACTCCGATATCAACATTTCCCAGTCCATTCTGACCACTTGGTTGAGAAGAGCATTGCATTACCAACAGGAGCAGAACAGAGAGCTGAAGGGGGGTTCCTGAATGCATTTCAAGGTTTGTAATTTGAGAGCTAGTTGTAGTAGCTCTTGTATTGTAACAATAATGTAATAATCTTGGAGAATATATATACGCGCGCGCACATAAGGGGAGGAGATATATTTTTCCGTGGATGAGAAGGTAGGCCTCTTGAAATTTCAAACAAATATATATATATATATATATATATATATATTTAAAAAAAGGGATGTCGAAATTGTTTGTTTCTCGGATGATTCATGTCTTTTGGCTGTTTGGGAATGGTTGACTTCTCCCATTAAAAACATCCATATATATATATATATATATATGTATGTATGTACATATATATAATATCTTATTAACGCGTAAAAGTCAAGGTCAATAGTTTCCCAATAGAATGGGATGAAGACTAGTCCAAGAGTAAGGTTGTGTTTTTTTACAAATTAGTTACATAGATGCTTAAAAATTAATTATAAATTAGTTACATGAGAAAATGAACATGAGAGAAAGAGAAAAATGAAAAATAATGATCCCATCTATTTAATCATTTAATAAAAAATCACTTAATGAAATAAATTATTTTTTACTTATTCGTGCTCA
Organism: Punica granatum; assembly: GCF_007655135.1. Lineage (NCBI taxonomy): Eukaryota > Viridiplantae > Streptophyta > Magnoliopsida > Myrtales > Lythraceae > Punica > Punica granatum. Next base: position 338,901 of record NC_045127.1, on the reverse strand, counting down.
TTTCTCCTCACAAGATATTTTTCACATCCTTATTATCTATTCGTTCTTCCCGTACATTTTTTTCTTTAACTAATTAAATACTTAATTTATCAAATAGCACGTAAGGACAGATGATTAATATGGCTATTTTGGGTATCGCGCTGACTCACACTTGGGTATTAATTCTTCGTTATTATCATTTTGGCGCTCTAGAAATAGACGTGAGAGAGAGAGGACATGTGGGATTACCAAAGACTAATTTGTGCCATATGATACTTAATAGAAGAATTTTAATTTAAAAGATATCGTTTTTAAGGGGACCCAAAAAAAAATAGGACGACAAACAAGTGAAAATACCGATTTGAAATTCACAGGACGGGTCAAATAAAGGATCCGCGTGATAAAAGCCTGCATTCCTGTCAATTTGCAATAATTCCTAAAAGTTTTTTTTTTATTTGTTTATCTATTTATTTTTCTTGTGGTTTTTGAAGGAAGGATGTGCTAAATCATCAATCAATTAATATGTACTATTCAAGAAAATCCTTAAATGATCCCACTCCAATATGATGTGGCTGCAATTACGGACGATTATGACAATTAACACCCTATTTACGGGTTGATTAACACCCCATTTTATGATCAAAGAAAGGTGTCCGTCTGAGTTTGACTGCCCCATATACCGCGTGGTGGTGGACTGGGCAGCGGCTGTGGGAATATACAGGGGAAGGGAAGGTGGACACGACACCGCTTCTTAAATTTTGATTTTTGATTATTATTATTATTATTATTTGGGGTTGGCCAAGTCCAAAGTCCAATGTCTCGAGAAGAAGAGAATGTCAGACAGAACCCCATCCGATCCGATCCGAACCGAACCGAACCGATCAATCTAAACTTCCATGGACAGACCTCTTCTTATTCACTTTCCTGACAAGTCTCTCCGACCGCCAGCAGCCCCTTCTTTTCTTGCGGATGAACATAAACCCCAACAAGTTTTTAGTAGGAAGCAAAGAAATCAATTAAGAGCTCCATGCTGCAAATTGCTGAGGTATCTGATCGACTAATAATAACATCAAAAAAACATGCTAAATGCAATCCAATCAATCAAATTGAAACTCTGAAATGTTTCTATTAGTAGAAGGAATTGGTCGACAAAGCTTTTCGTGTCCGTTGCTCATCAACAAATATAATACTAACTATAGGCATCCCTCTTTGTTTGCGCAATGTAGCAAACAATATCCACCGATATAATATGTTGGAAACATCGAGGCCAGCAGCTTCTTTTCAACACCACCAAAGAATTTAACTTTAAAAAAAAAATTATAAACAAACAAACAAACAAAAAGAATTCGATGACAATATAGATATAATAACAAGAAAAGGAAAGGCGAAGGAAGATTAAGGAGCTTGGCTCGCTCAGCTCAGGATCTCCTACATAGAGCCGAGGCACTGAGTGAGTCAAGAAGAGCCTCCTTTCTGCTTCAGCGTGATCTTGTCCGTGAGACTGAGGGCCATCCCTTGTGTTTTGCTTCTTATCCTGATGTAACCACTAAGCTTACCATCGGTTTGTTTCTCAATACTCACATTCACCAAAGCTTCCTCTTCAAAGATGGACTTTGCGTACAAATTAGCGGCAAGGAATCCACACTCCCCTTCTAGAGCAGAACTGGAAAAAAGGGAAAAAAGGGAAAAAAAAAAAGGTTCAAAACCAGCAGGAAGAAAATCATCCAACAATATCAGCAAGCAAAAAAGCCAGCAGGAATCAGCAGTCATAGACAGAAACAAGGTCATGCCACCAAAGACGAGACATTAAAAAAAAAAAAAAAAAAAGGATGAATCTCTCGTGGCACTTCAACGTCCATATCTACCCCAGTTTCAACTCCATATATACCTTCACTCATAGTCTATAGAAAATAATATCTTTATTGAATAGAGTTGGAAACTTACGGTGGCGTCAGGCATTTCATATTGGTTGACTTCATGATATGATTCAAAAATTCCTTCTCGTCTTGGATATTAGTATTGACAGCAACCTACAACAAACAGCAAAGGGTCCGCAAATATCACCCAGCCCCCACGAATCACGTATTTTCACAAGCATTTGCTGGATACTATTACAAAACCATAAACCAAATAGCCCCCAAGAAAAATGAAGGGCACAACGTTATATGGATGAATTTGAATTAAATTATTTGGATCCAACATACTCAGGGATGAGCAACAGGGTGCTAAGGGAGGTTGCTGGAGAGATGTACCTCATTTTCCCACTCAATCTCAGCCCACATGGTTCTGAAAGCAATGTCAGCAGATGATGCTGGAGAAATGTAATCCATTATGTCAATATGGATTTCATTGAGAACGACAACTGCCTTCTCAACTGCATTGGAAGAAGTCTCATACACAATATTGCCAAATATAACTCCTGTCTCAGTGGACGAAACCTTAATATTTGCTTTTATCTGCTTGCTCGACTCCGGAGCAAGAGTATAATTTTGTGGGCGTTCCACAAGCTTGAGATCACCCATGGTTGCGAGCTCCAAGCACAAATTCTGGAGTGTGTGCATTGTGCGATTAATGATGGTGACATCTAACACGACATCATGGTGGTGAACAGTCACATATGCTTCGGCATACACAGGATTGCTGAATCCAGTCAGCTGAAGAATGCGATTGAGTTTATTCGCATCGTCTCCATCCTTTGTGAACTCTCCTGTGGTTCGTTTCAGATCACCCTGGATCTCATCTTCTAATTCAAGCTGGCTCATACCCTAGTGAAAAGGCATTTCATAATGAACATCTATGTTACATAAACAGACTCAAAAAATAATAATAATAATTTAGTGGCAATTTGGGTCAGTATCATGTATATATTGAATATTGAAAGCCTTGACCCAATTTGAGTCAGTATCCTGTATATATATTCTCACATTGATACATGGAGGTGTCCCAATACATAGTGTATACACATGGTAAGAATATTATCCATGGAAAACAATGAATGCCAAAATATATTCTAATAATACCATTATTCTTGCTGTCAACAGGAGTACACGCACTTCTCGTACCATTGCAGCGAGTGCGACTACGACCTGGATCTAGAATGCCCAGTCCTTGTTCCAACCTTGAAGCCTCGGGATCCCAGCCACCTCCTTTTCCTCTTTGACAAGGTAGGATTCTCCGGAGATTCTAGGTGCAGTGTCTACGGCGATGATTTTGGTGGCACTGATTCCTAGATCAATTCACCCATTTCTGTTTGCGCGATCCCTTCATTGTGTTCATGCTCTTCATTTGCACTGTGCCCTGATCACTTTACCAGACACAGTCAGGTACGAGAATCACAATTTCCACGACCTCGTGTATGCGAAATCAGTGGATGAAGGAGGGCATTGGGATGGTTACTACTGTGATGCCTGTGAGGGAAAAAGAAATCCTAAGTTTCCGGTCTATTACTGCAAGGAATGCATTTTTGCTTCTAACGTCTTCTGTGGCATTTCCAAGGTCAGCCCTGATTCCCGGCTCCTCACTAGCTGCTTACACGATGAACGAACCTTGTCGTGATGACTATCAGTCAGTTCATCATATATATACATATTCATTGCTCTCTTTCTTTTCAAATTCGAGTTCACTCACCTACATATATATGCAGATATGAACACAGACGAAAACGCTGGTGATCAGTGGAGCCGTTATGATTTCTGTTTCCCGGTTACGTTTCATGACTTTGGCAGGTGTGCCTGGAGGGAAATTGACTAACATGTCACGAGTTGATGTTTCTTTGAATGGGTTTCAGGAGTTACCTTCTCTAATTGAAGCATTTGAGAGCGAGTGTTTACAGAGAGGTGCCTCCATTAGATGCATTGCTTCACTATTATCAAGACAAGTTGCCAAGGTTGCAGTGGGAGAAGGAGAGAAGAGAAACCGAATTAAAGGAGATACGGCAGAAAATCAAGGCAATTGAAGAAGAACGAGAGTTCTCTATGAAGTATCTAAGTTGTTGGCTGATTGACGATGGTTGAAATGTCCCTGGCCCAATTTATCTGAATGGGCGCAAGGCAAGCTTCTTTCTTTCCTTACGAGCTCGCTTGTATTTTCAGCTCATCTGCAAGCTGGTTCCAAACATCCTGTCTATTTGCCTTAGGTTAAAACTCATGCTTCCCTTCCCAATCTAAGTGATCTTTGAGTGTCATCTTTGTCAGCAGGCTCAGTGAAATTGTTGATCGCATCACCACACACACGCGCACATATATAAATTAGAAAGAAAGAAAGAAAGAAAGAAAGAAACTGTGTTTGATCAGATTTTCATTGCTTGTCTTGTAATCCAATTTCTTGCTCAAACCTCAACAGGAATGACCGCAAGATTATCGATTGGATTTGGTCTTTGTAATGGATAATGAACTGGAAGACATCCGGCACAACACGATTTCCACTTAGTTAATTATTACTGGCTGCTGTGGCAATGAAATGAATGGTTTGTTTGGTCAAGGAAAAGAGGCGATGAGACTCAAAATGTGACTCGTATATTACCCTTGCTAATGTATGAATGTTGTATGGGGCCAAGAGAAGCTGAGCAACAAACGATCCAACGAAATATGGCAAAGATGATGGAGTGAGTAATAATTTTCTTGAATTGAATTGAATTTCAAGCAAGCCATGCCATGTCCTCTGCAAGTGTTTCTTGGCCCATTCTCTTCTCTTCCCCTTCTATTTTATTATTATTATTATTATTATTATTATTTTTCCCTTAATCTCACCGATGGACGGAATCGGTTAAAAGTCCGAAGAGGAGATCCATTACATTGCGAAGGAACATATGAAAAGTGATAAGTAAGGCACGCAGGCCGAATGACTAGTAATAACGAAAGAAAAAAAAAATGTAAAGGGAAAAGAAAAAGTAGTAACATGAATAACAAAAAAGAGAGGAAAATGAAAAATAAAAAAAAGGGCACAGCAAAGCAATGGTCTTCTTCACTCCGGCCCCCACTTCTTCGCATCCCAATGATTGATCCCATGGTGAACCGTCTCAAAACCAAATGAATATAGTTTCTTGTTTTGGTTTCTGAATGAATAAACTGGTTTGGTAACTCACTCGGTCTTCTAATTAATACCATTTGGTCCTGTTCACTTCTGATCCCAACTTTTTTATTTTATTTTATAAATCCTAATAAAACTAAAACCTGCGGTGAACCGAACTGAACCGGGTTCCAAGGCATCTATCTATCTATCTCATTCTATTTCCCTTTCCCTTGCTACAAGCGACCCGTCTCAGTTCCGTAAAAGCCGTTTGAAAAAAAAAAATCAAACTTTGATTTGGTTCCGGTTAGTTCAGAAACCAAACAAAAGTGACCCGTCTCAGTTCCGTAAAAGCCGTTTGAAAAAAAAAAATCAAACTTTGATTTGGTTCCGGTTAGTTCAGAAACCAAACAAAAGTTACCAGCCCATGAACTCCTCCCCTACCCGGTTTTGGTTTCTCCTCACCCCCACCCCCAACCTAATCTCCTTCCTTATTAATCTCCAGTCCAGCCTCCAGTTCAAGTCCCATACTATACTTGAGCTTTAGTGCGATCTCTCTCTCTCTCTCTCTCTCTCTCTCTTTTTGTATTCGACAGAAAAGGAGAAAAATAATAATAAAGAAAGAAAGAAAGAAAGAAAGAAACTAACTGTATTCATCCTTCCTCCTCTAGTCTTACTTACCGTTTGTTGATGCTGTTGTGGTTGTAACAAATTTTTTTTGCTCAATAGGTCGGGAGAGTGAAATCAGTGTAGCAACCCCTCTAGAGATCAGAGGGGCTTCACAGTCGTCAAATGAGTAAAGAGCTCGATTAGACATAACCCACCTAAGTCACAATGACCACACCAAAGAGCACAGTGAACCGAAACAGTTTCCATAGGGAAGACAATGATCTATCAACGCAAACTCTTTCATGTTTGAGTCGAGTTTTAACCCATTGATTTCCCCTTTAGAAGACAAAATTCGTTACCAGCGGAGCTTTCACCTTGGTGGTTTGTGGTTGTAACAATTGGTAAAGCCATTTCCTTATTCTCAATAAAAACTAAAAATCAATTTTTTTAAAATTGTTAAAAAAAAAAAAGAACGTTGAAAAGGGGAAGGAAGCTTTGTATTCTTATGAGGATGGGGGTAGGGGTGGGGGTAAGTGCGTGAATTCGATTGTTGTGAGGGAGAGAAAGTCTTCCCCTTCCGCACCTTTCCCTCCCTCCAATTCTTCCGAAACTATGCTGCCGCCGCCGCCGCCGCCGCTGCTGCTGCAAGAATCTAGGGTTTCGGTGCTTTCTTTGATTCTCTCTTCTCCACTCTTAATAGCCTCTACGATCCGCAGCTAGGCATGTATCTGACACGGGCTTTCTGAATTTCTGTTTTAAGTTCATATCAAATTTTGGTCTGGAATCTTGAGCTGATGGTTTGTCTTGCTTCTCATCTTAAAGATCGCAGGAGAGTCTTACAGCTGCGAAGAACATCTGGTATGTTTACTTCTGGGTCTAGGGGATTGGGGCTTCCTTCTTTGGTTTTGGGAGGTTGTGCCTAAGATGGAGGAGGTTGAAGAAGCGAACAGGGCAGCTGTGAAGAGCTGCCACAGAGTGCTCAACCTCCTGTCCGATCAGACTCAGTCTCAGTCTCAGTGGAGAAACTTGATGGTGGAGACTGGAGAAGGTGTGTTTAGGTTCAAGAGAGTGATCTCCCTTCTCAACAAAGGCCTCGGTCATCCCAGAATTAGGAAGTTGAACAGACTTCACCACCCCCCGTTGCCCCTAAGCATCCTGTTAGACAGCTCTCTTACAAGCACTGACCCTTCGCGATTGAATAATCTCCATTTCTTATTACCTTCTTCCACTTACCCCGTGAGCTACCCCGCTGGAAGCTCACTCCAAGAACTCCGTTCCCACCCCAAAGGGTCGTTTTTCCCGACTCTGGAGTTGAGCTCCAACGGCCCAGGTGGGAAAAGCCCTCTCCAGTTTGGCCAGCTGCACCCAGGACCATCACCGGCACAACTCCACTTCCTCCAGCAGCAGAAACTTCAGCACATGTACGGAAGCAGCAACAGCGGCATAAGCTTGAATTTCGACAGCTCTAGCTGTACTCCCACCCCCACCCCCACCCCCCCCATGTCCTCCACCAGATCCTTCATCTCGTCCCTCAGTATGGATGCAAGTGTTGCTAATATGGACGCGAGTTCCTTCCATTTGATTGGGGCTGCTCGAACCTCTGACCAGAACTCGCACCACAAGAGGAAGTGTTCTGGCAGGGGAGAGGACGGGAGTGTTAAGTGCAGCAGCAACAGTAGGTGCCATTGCTCCAAGAAAAGGTTGGTTTTGTTGTTATAATGCTATACCTAGAATAGCTTGGTTTGATTGTTCCTCAGCCGGGTTCTTGTCTTATGGATAGGAAACATAGGGTGAAGAGATCAATTAAGGTGCCTGCTGTTAGCAACAAGCTCGCTGATATCCCCCCCGATGATTATTCATGGAGGAAATACGGGCAAAAGCCCATTAAGGGCTCTCCTCACCCTAGGTATTCTAGTTTCATATTTTCTTTCTGCTTAGGCTGTATATGTAGCCAGTTTGATGGATGGTGGAGCCTAAATTTTTCCAGCTGCATACTGGAAAATTACTGTTTCATAACTTTTGTGTGCCATGCCATGCGATTTATCTTGTTCTTGCCATTTAGTTGATTTCTCTAAATGCCGATGCGCTGACATATCAAATGAGAAATCATCTTCGTATTCCTTTCTAAGTGCTTTCTGTTCTTTCTTACCAGGTTTAGTCTGAACATCATACAAATGAACTAGTGTCAGTTTTGATTTGTACATTAGCTATGAAGACTGAGCCATTTTTTGGAGGTCATAGTCTAGATTTAACCAGCTATGCCTTGATAAATTCCTGCTTCGAAATTCCAGAACTTGCTTCCGTCGCTATTATGGACTAATATTTCATTTTGGTCCAGCCTGTACTAAGTCTTGGTTTCTTTTTCATCAATTGACAACTTACACTTTTTGGCCTAGAAAAAGGGGTTAAAGTAAAAGGCTTTAATTCTCAAAAAATGATGAAAAAAGAAAAAAGAAAAAGAAAAGAGAGGGGGTTAAAGTAAAAAGAAAAAGATGATAATGTTCAGACATATATAGCTTTTCCTTTTCCCTTTTTTCAATTCATTTTACAAGATTCTTGAGGCTTTTAAATACTCGACTAATGTTCCACGTACAAGTTTTATGCCAGACATGCCCTAAATATCTCCATCATAATGTGAAGACAGCAACTATCATCTGTAAAAGCTTGAATAATGGGTGTCATACTCTCTTTGAACTACTTGATGCAGGGGATACTACAAATGTAGCAGCATGAGAGGATGTCCTGCGAGGAAGCATGTCGAGAGGTGCTTGGAAGACCCTTCAATGCTCATAGTCACTTACGAAGGTGAACATAACCACCTGCGAGTGCTTTCCCAATCTGTTGATAACTGAGCCAGAAAGGAATGGTAACGAGGAAGAAAGGAAAAGAGCTTTACCTGTAAATCATCGTGATGATGGTGGTGATCCGTTTGCAATTGCTCCTGTACATATTTTATTTTGTTGTGATTTCAGCCATGGCATGTCAATGATAGAGCATTGAATAGTTCACAGGCCCCAAGAAATGGCGCGGGGCCGACTTTACCATCGGTCGGGTTAGCTTAACGCTGCGGCCTGACTTCACAGTACTCGAAATAGGAGTCAGGGGTTACTTTTGTTCTAATGTTGTAAAAGCTATCTAATCTTTTGTTTTATATGGAGCCCCTGTTTTGTGTAAAACTAAATTATCAAATGCTATAGTCAGTTGAAGGGTCTGGTTAGTTCTTTTTGCTTCCTGTGAGGAGTGTTTTTCTAGGACCCTTCGTCTCAAAATGCCGGATGGCCGTCCGCACGCCCTTCTTCACACAAGTCGGTGTATATTTCCCCTTCCAGTAAAATTACAAGTGAAAGTTGAAAAGGCCATGGAATTCTTGGAGCTTTCCACATAGGAGATGACGGACGCTCCCTTCTGATTTATTTAGTAGTGGATCAGATTCCAAAATCCTGACATAGTTTCACAAGAGTACCCATTATGGACTCACAAATTTTCATTTACAAATATTTTGATTGGTTTTTACTCATTCATTAATACTCATTGAATATTTTCCTTCTCGATTATATGGAGGAAAAGTGTGTCAAAATTTTAGTCCGAGTAGTTTCATCTCTAGCTAGGAAAACCGGATTAGATTTCTCTTTTGGTAGGGTGAGAGAATTCCATCTCTCCTTTTCCCCATCATCCACAAGCCAGGCAGCCCTAATTACTGGTCTACACGGGCACTCATGTGAGAGCTGGGATCAACATGCGATGGACGTTAGGAAGAAAGCATTGATCTCCATTACTGGATTCCCTAGTACAATCTCGTGTCCCTTATTATTGAGCTTGGATTTTGAGATTTTCTCCAGTTCAGTTTCTTGGAAAGTTGAGGGACTCTTCTACGTGCTTTTGCGGAGATTCTCGAGTCAGCAGGGGAAGGGCGACTCGGAGGATTTTGACTTGACATTCGCCTGCCTCAACAAGGTCTCAGCTTGGGTCGTCGTGGATGGAGCGAGCCATTTTCAAGAGGGTTTGACTTGGCTATCTTATATAATCGTCTCTTTGACTGGGATCCCTAGTGTTACCTTCACCTGATGAAGCCGTGCATAAAAGAGTAACTTCTTACAGGGGCCAACTGCCAAGTAGTGATGGATCGACCCCCCAAAAAATTTGGACACTTTAATGAAATTTATATATTGTTGTAATAATCAATATTTTGATGAAATCAATTATGGGTCGTCCCCAAAAATTTAAAGTAGGGGCCTGCTGTGATCACCGGCATGCTACATGAGATCGAGTAGCGAACTTATACCATGTTTACATTGACATAGTTTAGTCACTGAAACTCATCAACAAACACGAGAAGAGAACACAATCTCTAGATTGTCTACTACCACTCCATCACTTGGTAATTGGGAACTCAATTCCTTGCACTTTCCATTGCAGATGCAGCATACCTGGGCGTACTTGTCCTCCGCTTTGTTCAATGCATCTATTATAACTTCCAGCCGTAAGCTCAGATCTTTTTACTTTTGACGCAGCTCCTCTATTCGTATCTCTTTGTTTGATTGATTGATTGGGCTCGAGGTCCGTGTTGACAACATCGATCTCCAGTTCCACTTTGTGCTTTGGAATTAGTCTCCCCCTACTCAATCAAGTAAGGTAGTAACTGAGCCCAACACAACACCAGCATTAGAAAAACATCAAAAAGCACTTTCATGAGATTGCAAAATCAAGCTGACATACAGCCCACGAACCAATCCATTTCTTCCTCAAAAATACACAAAACAGTAATAAGACTTGGAATAATAAACTGTGGCGGCTATGCGGCTCTGCTTGGATCAGATGCCTACCTCAGATAGCGCACAAGCCAGATGAGAAGTGAACTCACTTTCAGATCCAGTACAGCATATATAGGAAACCCGGGATCCAACCCTGTTTCTCAGGTGTCGCAGTAACGTACTACCTTGCCATGAATGTAAGGGGACGGTGGTTATATAAATGTTCGTCAGTTTGGCGCAAATCAAATTTGAACACAATTGATATGGTAAAATATTGAGTGTAGGCAGGTAACATGCATTTGAAGGTCTCACTCCCAAGCACCCATTAGTCCAATCATATGTTTGTCCTGAAAAGTTCACTTGCCAAGGGTGCCTCCAGTCCCGTGGGGGCCCGATCTATGCCTGCAGCGATTGCAGCAACCTCCCCAAATCATGAGCCGAGTTATGCTACCCCTAGAACCCCTAGAAATCCAAAGCCGCCTCCACCCTCCTCACCCTTTAATATTTGACTTCAAAGAGCGTTTCCGTGGGGTGAGTTTGAGGATAGAATACCATTGCTCCTGCTGTCAGAAGATGTCTCGACAGCCCCTATACCGATGTGAGGAGTGTGATCTTATCCTCAATTTAGATTGTGCATTCCTCCGGATCCCGATTATCTCCTCTTTCTCCTGGAGAAGGTGGAATTCTCAGAATTTACCAAGCGTCTGGCGCGGACGATTTTGGTGGCACTGAGAGCTACTCACTGAACTTTTTATCTGTGCTTGAATTCCTGGATGTCTCCATGCTCTCCATTTGCACTGTGCTCTGATCCACTCACTTTTACCAGAAAAAAACTCAGGCATGAGAACCATAACTATCATGATCTTGTCTACACAAAGGTAGTGCTTGAGGGAGGGTATCCAGATGGGTACTGCTGCTATGCGTGTGAGGAACCATGAAACCCCAACTTTCCTGTTTATAGATTACTGCGAGGAATGCAATTTTGCTGCTCATGTTAGTTGTGGCATCTCAGGGGTAATAAATAGTTCATCCGCCGGTATACCAACAAAAATAAATTTTTTTAGAAAACAGAGAGAGAGAGAGAGAGAGAGAGAGAGAGAGAGAAGTGTTAAGGTTAATTGATCCTACTTCAATTTCCTGCTATGTTTATGGGAATAGACTTGGCATCTATGAGGTTCTTTTATTGGATTTCAGGTGTTGCCTTCGCTAATGAAAGGATTTTAGCAAGATGATTCTTTTTTTTTTTTTTTATAGACACCTTTTTCAATAAATTCAAAGACCAGGATGTGTCAGATCTTCACTCTAGTCTAGGTGCAGAGAAGGAGAGGCAGAACTAGAGAGAGAGAGAGAGAGAGAGAGAGAGAGAGAGAAAGACAGCCAATCCAACAAGTATTTGAAGATGAAGGAGCTCTTGATCAAGCTGCAGAAGTAACAGATTGATCAATTAGATCAATACCATTTCTCCTATCCGTCTGCTTTCTCATACCCCTGATGCTGCTGAGGCCCTTATAAAGTGGTGGGCTGAAAATTGAAATGTCTGTTTCCTGGTGTTAGTAATAAACAATAGTTGCAGATTCTATCGGAGTGCGAAGATGGGGAAATATCATGCCATGGGTGAAAGGAGTGAAGGATGTTCATCTCTGTCTTTTCCAATAACCTTTCTATTTTTTTTATTTATCCCAAGCCAAGCCAAGCCAAGCCAAATGTAAGCAAAATAACGACTCGATCTGCAAAATTGTCATCCAAGGAAGTCAAACAATCATCTAACTGTTCGGAGCTTATGGAAGCATATCTCATAAAATAAAACATCCGAATGGATGTCTGTCTAAAAGGGACTTATCCTTCTCCTTAGGTAGCAAATCACGCATATTATTATTTGTAAGATGACGCATCTTGCATTTTCCTTTTCTCATAGATCTGCTCGACAGTTATGATGAGGACGAATAAATATAATAATAATATAAAAAAAAAAGGAATTAGCCGAACCGGACCCTTGACTGTCTGTATTGTAAATAAGAGATCCCAAAACAAACCGGACAGCTTGCACTAAAAATAAAAATGGCAGAGCTTTCCACGGGGGAAACGAAAGATTTACACTCGCTGATGTAGATGATTTTCCTACCTACCGAAAGCCTAAATCTCTTCCAGGCAACTTGGGCCAAAACTTTAGAGATCCATCCAACCCTGTACCCACCGGCACGGCATGGCACACATTAGCCATTATGATCGGAACTCACCTGCCGCCGCTGTTCTTCTATTTTCACAGTCGAATGTAAGGTTGATTCTTACTTTGTTTGAACTCTATCATGCACTACCTTCTTCTCTAGCGGCCACGCATCACAACAACGCTGCTCAACATGTCAACTCCACCATCGCTCTGTCTTTGGACTATAATTTGTTTCTTGATTAGTCTGTCTAAGAGACAAAAATGGCCTATTTGTAAGAGGCATGGGATATGCTTTGAAACCTTCAAAGTATGTGTATGTGCGTCCTCGATCTCAATAATTAAGTTTGTTCTTTTAACCCTTATTCTTCACTCAACGTGATGCAAATGAACTCACCATTCGGCCCAAATGGAACAAGAAGACAGCAGTCCTTGATGTTGCATCAAAATATTTCCCCATGAAGTCTAGAAGCACTTGGAATGAGAGACTCGTTTAAGTGATTCATTTTCCATTTCGAGGGCCCCACATGGCATCACGTCACTCAAAATGGATTGAAGAAAAAGTTGTTCCTCTCTTTCATAAGGGAAGGCCCATTTTGTGACCCCACATGTTTATTTATTTCAAAAAAAATTATTTACATATTTATTAAATAAAATTTTTAATTATTTTTAATTATGCAATTTAATTTTGGATAAGAAATTTTTTTTATTTTTTGGACTTATTTTTCCCAAAAATTATTTTTTGAAAAAATCAGGTTTAAAAAAAAGTTAAATTAAAAAATTTGTAACTAATTTGATTTGAATTAAAATATTATATTAATTGATTAACAACAACATTACAGTATAAAATTTGAAATTGCATTGCGAAATTGAAATTTAACAATTAAATGTACTTAGGCACAATTGTTTCTACCACTGCTGCAAGAACCACTCGTTGTTGTGGAGTCTAGGTTCCGCCATAGGAATCGCGTAGTCATTCTCCATTTCCTTCTCCTTGTTGAAATCCTCAATCATCAGATATTTCAGAAAACATCAATAAGAGGAAGGGAAACAAAGCAATCTATATATATATAAGCAAGGGACGAGTGAACTGGCCAGATGATCTCATAACGCTCCGTCTTTGAATGAAATTTTCTCAATAATTTGAGTTTTTAAAATTTTAAATTATATTTGATTATAAAATTAGCAACAAAATCTTCTAAAATAATATTTCATTTAAAAAAATTGAAAATATCATAAAATTTTTGGGATACTATGATGATCTCCAATTAAATGCAATGTGTATTTTCTAAATGGACTTTCTAGGTATTTTCATTTTCGGAATTAATTTTAATAAAAATATTTTTTTAAAAAAAACCTCATCATAAAATTCATTTTCTTGATTTCTTTAATTTTTATAATTTTTATATATTTTAATAATCTTGAATTATTTAATATGAAAGTTAATATTTCGTCCCAGATTATCTTAGAATGCTCCATTTCTAAAATGAATTCTTTTGATTTTTTGAGTTTTTGAAAATTTTAAATTATACTCAATTATAAAATTAGCAACAAATCTTCTAAAATAATATTGCATTTAATAAAATCGAAAATACTATAGAATCTTTTGGATAATACTATGATCTCCGTTGAATACAATATGAATTTTTTAAATGGAACTTTCTAGGTTTTCCAAAATTTTTTAAATTTTGGAAATTATTTTTAATAAAAATTATTTTTTAAATGATATCTCATCATAAAATACAATTTCTTGATTTTTTTATTTTTTATAGTCTATATATTATTTAATAATCTTGATTTTTTTAAAATAAAAATAATATTTCATTGCATAAATATTAACATAAAAATAAGTACATATTATTATATGGTTATGTGGGCAAATTTTAATATATATAATAAGAAAAAGTATATATGAATTACATCATTTTATAGATATCTATTTTTTTAAAAAAAATAGATTAGATAACATTTTATAAATATATATGGAATTTTCTAGATTTGTTGAATTTTTTATTTTCGGAATTATTTTTAATAAAAAATTTATTTATTAAAGATATTTCATCATAAAATCTGATTCTTGATTTCTTTAATTTTTGTATCCTAGATAACGTAATGTATTTGAAATAAATGAGAATATTTTATTATATTTATAGATGTTATTTAATAATCTCAATTTTTAAAAAATAAAAATTCATATTTCATAAATAAATATTAACTTCAAAATAAGTATATATATATTCATAAATAATATAAAATATATTAATATATGGTTATGTGGACAACCTTTAGTATATATAGAGAGAAAAAGTGTATATAAATTATATGTTTTTGCAGATATCTATTTTTAAAAATAAATTAGATAATATTTATAGATATATAAAAATTATATTTTTCGTTTCAAAAAATAAATCATATTTGTTCACCGAAAAGAGAAAACAAATCATATTATATTTTATCCATATTTTGTATGATTATTATAAATCTGAATTATCGCATACATAAATAAGAGTCTATTTAGCTCACAAAGAATACGTCTGCAACTAGACGCGAGCTCTCAAAATCATGTCTCTCTCTAGATGCAAGTGAGTTTATTAAATTTATGCTTTGATTTTTCTCTTATCTTTACCGAAATTTTTCATTGTTTTATTTTTCTCTAATTTTTTGTTTTTTTTACATTCTTTTTCAAGATTAGTGATGTGAATTTTATCTCTTGAAAGGTTGCTACCTCTATACACAAGTTCTCACAAAGTAAGTTCTTCTACTATATTAAATGTGAAAAAGCATGTTATTCTACTATATAATATATAGCTTGCTACCCCTATACATAAGCTCTCAGAAATTAAGTTCTTCTACTATTAAATGCGAATGTTATTTATTTATTTTATTATTTTTGTTTCATTTTTTATTCTCCAAGAAAATTTTCTTTTAATATTTTATTATAACTTTTTAAAATTGATAAAACTATCTCAAGCAACGCATGGACTTCACGACTTATATAATATATAATAGCGAAACGAAAAAGCATGTTTAACGAGATTGTGTCATGTGTCATTCTAGGATTAACAAGGTGATACTATGTGTCAAGCTTTCAGCTTTCTATTTACTCAAATTTCATTAATCTTCTATGTTCTATTTAATGCATTAGTAATTAATGCACAAGTAAATAAATTGTTTTATAGGATAATATATTTATATCAATTCAAATTACTAAAATTATTTCCATTTGTTAATTCTTGATTTAACATGTAAAATTATGTTTATTAGAATATCTATGTACTTTTATATACCAATATTAAATATAAAAAAAATAATACAAGTGCATAGATCTAAAAGTTCGTACAATTTAGTAATAAATATATATTTTGAAAAATTTGACTAATTAAAATTATTTTATTTTCCAATTCTACAAATGCTGATTTATATTCTTGAAACTATAATAGGGTTTTTCAGTTAAAAAAAGTATAGGGAAAGTTTTTTAAAATTTATCACATAAGTAATTACTTACATAATTGAAATTGTATGGAGGTTTGGAATATTAAAAAACTATTACAAGTACTATGTTAATATTACATATACTTCGAAATTTAAAATGTTGCTAAAAGAATTTATTTATTTAAAAATTTCATTAAATAAATGGAATAAATTTAGTCTCTATTTTTATTAAATTTACTTAAATACAATTATGATAGTGAAAATTAAGGGTTTTTTTAACTAAAAGGGATTAATTAATTACTCTAATTAAATAATTTTATTCATGTGATTTACTAATCTGATTTATAAAATATATAAATTAAGGCTGTTTAAGTGAGAACCATAAATGTTTTTAATCTAAATAAAGTATTTAATAGAGCAAATGCAATACGATGATTTTAACATTCTTTATTCATCATTATTTTGAAGATTATCAAAGAGTTAATTGTATAATTATAAACTAATCAATATTTTTAAAGATTCTATAAGTTGTAAATATTCTTGACATTTATGTGCAATGCGCGGGTGAAGTGGCCGGTTTTGCTTAAAGAAAAAAAAGGAAAAAAGTTCAATGGATGAAACTGAAAAGAAAGTAAAGTTAAGGGGGGAGGGCCAAAACCTCGACGAGACGATAAAAGGGGCCTGGGCTGGCTGCCCTTTGTTACCTCTGCTGTCCAAGTCCAAGTCCAAGTCCAAGTCCTCTCTCTCTCTCTCTCTACAGACGATGCAATACAACACAACGCACAACCTATAGACGAGTGGAGTTGGAGCTTTTATTAGGGTTTCTCTCTCGATTGCTGGGGTGCGGGTGCAGGTGCAGTTGCAGCTCCTCTGGACGGTACAAAGCCTTCATTCACAACGCCAGCCAATGGGAAGCTTTCTTAACACGGCCGATTAGTGATGTCTGTTCTTCCCCTCTAGTAACCTTTTACTCATCTTTCGATCCTCTCCGCTTCTCAAGTGCCAAATCTGATTCAACCCAATGGCGGAGGAAGATATTGTGGCGCCTCCACATTCCGACCACAAGCGGAAGCTTGAAGATCTCGAGCCCGAAGCTCCCCAGCCACCCACCTCTCCGATGCCCGAGGAACCTAGTGATGCCCACCAAGACACTGCATTGGTGGCGGAGCCTCCATCTTCTCCCGATGTGAAGCGGCCTCGCCTTGACGATGCTTCAGGTAATGGTAATCTTTTTCACTGAGATTTATATATATATATATATATATAAACCACGTCGAACACCGTCAATTCTCTTCAAAGCTGCATTTTTCAGTGCCACCACCATGGATTTAAGCTGCAACTACTACTACTACTACTACTCCTCCCCCTCCTTATAAACTTACTTTTGTATGCGGGAAGAAGGAAAGGAGATGCCTTTTGACTTCATCTAGTCTAGTCTTGTCTTGAATCTTGATAAACAAAATGATACTGCCATTTGTTTAACCGGGTCTTCTTTGCGACCGTTATTCGTGATGTGCGCTTCTGTTGGCGGGGTCTTCTCTCTCTCTTCCTCTCTCGAAAAATGCCCTTTGAAATGTGGTCTGTCGTTATTGTTGTCTAAGAGAATTATCAAAATCTCCCTTGACTTGCTTCCTGATTCCTTTTGAGGGCAGTGGCTAGTGAGAACGGACATCAAGATAAGAAGGCGGACGAGTCTTCTAACGGCGAGCAAGAAAATGTAGAAAACAGCGGGGCTGAGGATGCTGATTCAAATCCCAGAGATAGTAAAGATGCTTCAGATGATGGAGTGCCAGCTGCCGACAATAATGATGTTGGTGACTTTGAACCTTCTGCCATTATAGGTTCCCAAACGGACAACACTGAAGAACCTCCCCTGGAAGAAGCGGAACCTGCTTCTGATAATGTTTTGCAACAAGCTAATGCTTCTATGCTTCAGCAGCAGGACCATGAACCTATCACCGATTCTGGAACAATTTCACGTAAAATTGAAGTCCCAAATGATAAGGTCTGTCTCATGCACATATTTCCTTTCAAAAGGTTGTTTTAAATCGATCTACATTGCTTTTTTTCCATGGCAAGGAGCATATGAGTCGTTATCCAAAATGAGCAACTCTTCAAATCTAATTGCAAATTCCTCTTTGAGTGCTTGTACGTTTGTTGTTTTAAGATTAAAATATCAGTGGTATTGATGTTTGACTTTATCTGGTGAGGGAGCTCATTGTTTGCATTATTTGGTCGGGACACAATAAGTTGATTGTTGACTGAGTGCTTCTTGTGATGCAGGTTGGGGTTCTTATCGGCAAGGGTGGAGAGACTGTGCGCTCGCTGCAGTCTAATTCAGGGGCAAAAATTCAGATAGTGAGGGATGCAGATGCTGATATGGCATGCTCGATGAGGCCTGTTGAACTGATTGGAAGTTTGGAAAGTATTAGCAAAGCTGAGAAACTCATAAGAGATGTCATAGCTGAGGTCTTCACTCTCTCCTATGTCTCTCTTGTGTCTCTTTTTCTGCACCTCTATTTTCTCCACTATCACGCTTGACACATATTCCGTCTGAGCTCACTGCAGGCAGATGCTGGTGGTTCCCCTTCTCTGGTAGCCAGAGGCTTTGGCAGCGGACAGAATGCAGGTGCTGCTGAGCAATTCGAGATGAAAGTGCCAAATGAAAAGGTTATACGCTCAAAAACCATGCACACATGGACCGTTGAATGCACAATGTTCTAAGAATTCTGAGCTGAAACTGTCCCACTTCAGGTTGGTTTAATCATTGGGCGAGGCGGTGATACAATCAAAGGTCTGCAGACCAAATCTGGGGCCCGCATCCAGGTAGTTGAAATGATATGTACTTTCTGTCGAAGAAGTAGTGGATTTTTTTTTTAAGGGGCAAATGATATATGTATTATTTATTTGAAGATTTTAGGTATTGCTCCATTCTAACTTGCTCATTTTCTTCCTCTCTTTTCTAGTTGATACCTCAACAACCTACTGGAGGAGATGAATCCAAGGAAAGAACCGTAAGGGTGACGGGCTATAAGAGGCAAATTGATATTGCTATAGAGATGATAAAGGATGTTATGAAACAGGTTTGTAAGCTGACCTTGCATCGTTGAAGTAAATTATTATTTGATTCCACTATCCATTCTTTGTTTTGTGCTTGCTTTGTATTTCCTATTGGTATTTTGTGTAACTATATATCTGGCTTTTGTGATTTTGTTCAATTTGGTCTTTTGGAAATCATGGTTTTTATAAGGGTTTCACTTCGAAAATTTTTGTTCATATAAGGATTCAAGTGCTATTGATCAAAATTTTCTGCTGTTTGGGGGTTTATGTTTTTGCTGTGCTTCCTCACAATTATGGGATGACATGACAATTATACCTTATTCTTTGCGCGTTGGATCTGATTTACTATATACTTTTCGTTGGTGCTTGGGGTAGCACATGTTACTTTGCCTATGACCATTTACTTTGCTTATGGCCATTCACTTGAGTAGTACTAATTATAATTGCTTTTTTTAGGTTGAAAGTTCTTTCAGTTACTTGCAGGTTAGACCAAGTGCATAATTGAAGTGTAAAGTGCTAGTTGATGTGATTTTTCTTTGGCTCTGCATGAATTTGTGCTTCTCTGACAGTGAAGTGTTGATATGTACCTCCCAACTGCTTGCTGCATATGAACCTATCTACAACTCTGAAAAGATTCATAGAGCAACTGCTGTTGTCTGTCATGTGGCTACCTTTGTTGACTTCTGAGAGACATCTTTTTTTTTTTTTTTGGGGGGGGGGGCGGAGGGGGTGAGAGAGAACACTAAGCAAATGGAGTTGTGTGGTCTTGCTATGAAACTAGGAGGCCTGTCATGTTTCTGGGTGATTGATAATCAATGTCGAGGCAACTTCATGATTATAAGAAAGATGATACATACAGTCCAAGATCTCTCTCGGTTGCCACATGCCATAATTTTCCTTTGTTGAAAGTGCCGATTTAGAACTGGTTGGCTTATAAAATGCAGATTTGGCTATTCCTACCCCCGTGGTGTCCGCATTGGTTGTTGGTGTAGCAATAGACAACCACCCTATTCTCTCACCACAGCAGAGAGGTATCAAGCATTAAACCTCGCAATGGCAGGATGTTAATAGTTGGTAAGATTGCTTCGAGACTTAAAAATAAAGATCATGCAGTAAGGCTACATTGCATAGCCCTAGTCCTCCTTAGTGACTCTTGGATTCTCTACATGCGGCATGTGGAAAGTTATGACCTGATGAATGTGGTTTTTTTTTTAATTTGATGGCCCATTACTTTGTGAACTCCTCCACGATGTTATCTGTTATAATGGCAGAAGTGGTTTATGCCCTTGTGGTTGAAGTTCAGCAAATATGCTAGTAGCATAATGATCATTAGATAATGTCAAGATGTGTGGATTCTTATGTGGTTGAAAATTGGTGATTTGGGTTAAATTAATATGTCGAGTAAGGATTGTTTCTCTTGATATGTGTTTACAACTCTCTTGTTTCTCTCTGATTGGTAAATTAGGGGGAAGATTGAGATGTACGCTCTGCTTCTCTTTTATTGGTAATGATTAGGGAAAGAAATTGTTCCTCCTTTTACAAGAAAAGGACTCCTGAAGAATCATAAATTTGAGTGCTTCTGCTGCTCCCTGCCTACAAAACTACTCACTTGCTTGAGCCATAGAATTGCAAGAAGTTTCTAGAGTTAAGATTCTCATGTCTGTGCATCATGTAGTAAAACTGAAGATGCCGTTTAGGAACTCGAATTGTTTCATAAGACCATGCGTTTCTGCACTTGGATTGACTTGAAATGAATACTGTCTTGTCCGAGTGAAGTGATTGATAGTGATAGAATTACCATCATGTTTTTGGTGTTTTAGCTCCTACTTTCTATAATTCTGTGCCTGCGCATATTTTTTTCGAGCATCATCTCAAGTAAATTACGTTTTTGTTTCCCTTATTTTCTGACGTTTATCTTATGGTTTTCCTTGTGGTAGTTTGTGTTGTGTGCAAGCTACCTGACTGTCTGGTGTTTTTGTTATGAGCTTTTTTATCTGATAACTCTTACATATCTCTTCACTTGCAATGCTCTTATGTATGCGCTTTTAACGATTGGGATGTACATATATGTCTACGACTGATTATATCATTAATTTCCTTGTGACTCATGCCTTTGCTGTTTTTGCCCTCTCTGCTTATATACGCTGACTACATGTTTTCTGATTGTTCCGCATAATTGTAGCTTCCAAAACCGTCGCATCTCTCTGGCAGTTATCGTCAACAGGCTTATCAATCACGTGGCGGACCGCCAGCGCAGTGGGGTCCACCACGTGGTCCTCCTTATCCCTCTCAGCCGATGATGGGATATGATTATCAGCAGCAGCGAGGAGGGCCATATCCCTCTCAGAATCCACAGTATCCTCCATCCTATAACCCCCCAGCACCCCCACAATTGGGTCCTCGACAGAGTGGCTTTGGCTTTGGCTGGGACCAAAGGCCACCTCCTCATGGTGGGAATAACTATGATTTCTATGGAGGGCATGGGCCAAATGCTCAGGCGCTTGGCTCTCATTCTGGTCCTCCAATTCATGGGCATGCTGCAGGCCCACCGCAACCACAGGCGAATTACAATTATGGACCATCGACCCAAGGTCCACCAGAGTATGGGCATTCAGCCCCATATTCATCACAGCCTGTACCGACTCACCAGAGTTATGGGCATTCGGGATATGAAGCCAAGTATGAGAGTGCTCCCCCATCACATAGTTATGGAAGCTCTCAACCAGTTTACTCACAGGCTGCCCCACAATCTGGGTATTACACTCAACAACAGTATGGTAAACCACCAGTAGCAGCATCTTATGGTATGAATCCCAATCATCCTCCTCAGTCGTATGGAAACCCTAGGGGCAATCAACCAGGAGGAGATGCAATGACAGGCTATCATCTGGGCTCCTCGAATCAGTTATATGGATCCCAACAACAGGTTTACCCATCATCGTACCCTGCAGTGACTGAGCAGCCTCCAATGCAACAGCAGCAGCAGCAGACTAGTTATCCTATGTATCCAACTGACGGGCAAGGGCAAGGTGGGGCTGCTGGCTATGGCTCGTACCCTTCGTCCGTGCAACAAGCAGCAGGATATCCTACTACTGAGCAGCAAGCAACGGCGTATCATCATCAAGCAGCAGCAACTCCTCAAGATCCAGGTGCTGTAGCCGCCGCAGCAGCATCCTATACGCAGCTGCCGCAGCAGCAGCAGCATCAACAACAGCAGGCGGGATTCACTCAACAGCCTCCACCAGCAGCACAGGCCACCTCCTATCCTTCTCAGTATGACTCCACCACCCAACAGGCTTATGGTGGGCCGCCTGCTGCCCGTTGAGGAGTGAGTGATCAGATGGAAATTGTGGAATCTCTAGTCTCTACTTAAAAAGAAAGTTGGTATTAGTTATATCTGTTAGTCCAATGTATCAAAAAATCCTTACATAGCAAGCAAATTTTTTTTTTTCCTTTCTTTCTTTCTTGGAAGGCTAGAATGTTGGTGATTTTGGGATCTCATCTTTATCTCTTTACCCCAGCCAATTTCGATTTCTCTGTTGCTATTCCTATTACAACTCTTTGGTAATCAAAACTTGTTTCTTTTTTGTTGGCATTAATTAACTAATTATTTGAGATGAGGTGAGGGAGGGGCTTGGTGGGCTTTGCTTCGTTCGCAATTTACTCCAATCCAATCCTGTTCTGTGGCTGTGGGCTTCAACGTCAACTATAACAGTTAATGCCCAATAATGGGAAGTGGAACGCTGGAATTTGACGAAAAGACAAATGGAAAAAAGTCAACTCCTCATTCTGTCCTCGCCGTTTTAGCTGACTGAAACAAACTACGAGCATTATCAATTCCCATAATTTCTTTCGATTGACAATAAAAGAATCTCCAACCAAAGCATAAACATAAACTCGCTCACCTCCACCCTCCCTTCGGTTCTTGGTCTTGGTCCTCTTTTTTTTTTTTTTTTGCTCATAAAAAGGTTGGTCTTGGTCTTGTTCAGATAGATTGATAGATAGATAGATAGATAGATAGATTTGTAGTCAGATCGAGAGATAATAATGGAACTTCAACATCCCATCCACAAGCACTCCATCGTTCTGTATGATTTGAACACCGGCGTCCTCCCCTGCTGCCACTGCAGGAACCCTCTGGAGCTTCCCGACCTCCGGTGCAGCAGCTGTAGGTACACCTTAATCACCTTCTGCCTCGGCTGCGACGAGCCAATAGCGGGGCCCATCTACACCTGCAGCAGGGAGTGCCACTTCTTCCTCCACCAATCCTGTCTCGACAAGTGGCCCGCGGAGATCCGCCACCCCCTGCACCCGATCCACCCTCTCTCCCGCCACCTCAAGAGCACCCACAAGGACGTCAGTGAGTTCAAGTGTGACTGCTGCAGCCGGTGGACCCGCCGCTTCGTGTACCAGTGCTCCCGCGGCTGCGACTTCAGGATCTGCCTCCGCTGTGCCCCGTTGAACCAGGACCCCCCATTAACCCTCACTGATGGAAAGCACCAGCTGTTCCTCTTCGAGAACACCACCTTCGAGAAGAAATGTACAGTTTGCGACCGGACAGACCGCCACACCTCCATCTTTATCTGTACCGTCCCGAAATGCGGCTACGCGGTTCATTTGACCTGCAGCAACCTTTGCAGTCGTTTCCCCGAAAAGATCAAGAACGACAGCCACTTTCATGCCGTTACCCTGACCGAGTTTGTGAAGGAAGAGGGTTGGACTGCGTATTACTGCGATGCCTGCGAGCAGACGAGAGATCCAGCACATCCCGTGTATCACTGTGCAGACTGTCACTTTGCTGCTCACGTTGGCTGCGTCCTCTCCGAGGTAAAAAAAAAAAAAAACCGAGTTTCCATCCATTTAGACACATATATATATGTATATATCTAGTGCGTGTTTATGTGTGTGTGTGATGTCCGTGCACCGGAATTCCGGTTACATAGTGCTTATATGCTGAGATTACTTGGTAACAAACATGGAGAAGATTTTGCAATCTTTTATCTCGATCTTTGCCGTTTATTGTCTTTTCATTTCCCACACAAATTACATTTTGGTTCACTATCGGGGGTGAAGGCCTAGTGATTTTAAGCTCACTCTCATGTGAGTTGAAGATCCCAGGCGTAGAGTTCAAATTCCCGAGGACAATATGTAGGGGTGGGCTCTTTGGCTTGGGTCCAAGTTCATCTCCGATTTTTGTGAACTATACTAGGTCTCTGGGTGTGCTACACTGAAGGACCAGTGCTTGTGCTGGTTGTTCAGTTCGTTTGATATGTTTGCGGTTAAACACGAGAGCTCGAACATTGCGTAGTGGGGAGCAACAATGTTGCCATTACTGTTGTCCACCATCATTAAAATAAAATAAAATAACGTTTTGGTTCCATCCCATAAGAGAGAGATTTAGTGTTACTATACTTACTGTTTTACATGATGAGCAAGTACTAATAAATTAATGCACAAACATTCCATCACTTTCAAAGTAATTGAAGTTTATGTCAGGAATGTTTCTCGTTCAGGTGCTGCCCACTCTGATCGAGGAGTATGAGACTGAGGCCAAGGCCAAAGGTGTATTTGTATATCCATGGCTAGCGAAGCTTGACGAAGAGATTGAAATGCTGTCAGGAAAAGAAGCTGAGCTAAGATCAAAATTAGGAGCGGTGAGGTCGAATTTGGGGACACTCGAGAGTGAACGGTCCGAATATATATCATGTTCAAGGCATAGGTTTGAAAACAAGTACTCATTTGATCCGCTAGGCCTGCAACAAGTTACTATTTGACCTGAGCTCAAAAATTACATTGCAAGTGTAGTATGAGTTGGAGTTGTGATCTTCTCGGGGATGGGGATCTTATTTTTCATCTTTATGTTTTATCCTTCCAGGCAATATAATAATTTGTGCAAAGTGAAACAGACTTAAAAGTTCTTCCTTTATCTTAACCTGGCCATCAGCAGCTGGCTCAGTCTTGACCTTCCATTATATCGTATAGGAGGTGATCTCCCCTTCGAGATCTGAAGAGAATTTCGACCTTCGCTTTACATGAGAAAGTTCTCTATCGGCCCTCAGCTCATGAGAAAAAATTTTCCCTGCATAGTCCCCAGCCCTAAAGCAGCAATTAATTTAGACAGTTCAGTTGGGATGGCAGATGCTGGCTAATTATGAATAGGTACAAGTGGTTGTATTACATTAAGAAATGGCTGACTGAACAACGTACAGCTCTACCAGTTGCACTTGCGGCCGGCTGGCCGATTGATCAGTAGAAAACAATGTAGGATTACCAGTGTAGCACTAGCTGGAGGCATTTCCTTTCCTCTCCGGAACTAAAAGTGCTACTGCATGCCGTGTGTTTTTTAATTATAATGAGTGAACAATATCCATTAATTCTCATGTCTGTTAATAAACATGTAGCAATAGCATAGCATGGTGTCTCTGTTTCCATAAAAGCAGCATATTCTAAGCCACTTCATCTTATTAACTGTTCCTCTTATCATGCGTGAATGGGGAATACATTTGATTGTTTCCATTTCATTTCGATAACAAAAATGGAAGAGCAAGGGTTTCGCCATAAACATTTCCAAGCCAAGCCAGACAATATCTTAAGTAACATCAATCAAGAGAACGGAGTTTCAAGTCCAGGCCTCCAGCAGGTACACCCACTGATTTTCAATTGCAGGATATATCAGTTCAGTTAACTTTGAGAAGCTGAGCTGTTCATCTCATCTGCATATCGACTAAAGCAACAAACCAGAGAGAGAGAGAGAGAGAAGAATGTAAATTCAGGCAGCTTGTGGCTTCTCCACGCTCAGCACTGCAGATGCGAGATATCAAGAACGCTCATTGTCAAGTTCCTTCAGTTTTGGTGACAAGGCCTCGAGTTTTGCTCTTACTTCGTCCTCCTACTTTCTACGAAATTCTGACCGAGAGCTCGCTATCTATCTTTTCAAGATAAGGGTCTGAAATGTCACGTCCCTTGGACCTCAAGTGGCTCTCGTATTTGGCAACTAGAGAAGGTAACACATGATACAATATAACAATATTCATTCAAGGATGTCCCATCAAAACCTTCAATTATGTAAAAATTCATACTTGAACCTATACAAACTTGAGTCTATCTGCAACCCAAAAGCTTAAGTTAATAGGTTGCTGGACCCAAATCTCATATAAGCTTGTGGTTTATTTCTCAATTTTTCCACGTGAGACAACATGTCTCAACAAATTCTGTGAACATATATATGACATTCATTGAACTCATAAACTTAAGAACAGGGAGCGGTACTCGCGAGATATTTCCGGCAAACCTTCAGTCACTCTTTTGCTAGCTCCAAAAAACATATGTCAGCTTCTCATCACTTAGTTTTAGAGAAAGAGAGATAAAAAAAAAATCATCATGCACGATGCATTACATATAAACTTTCTCGCCCCCTCGAACTACATTTCAAAAAAAAAGAGAGGAAAAAAAAAAAGGTTTCAGGACAAAGAACCGACTCTTGTTATTTCCTAAACTCACTCTCGTGTTTTTATGGGGTTCGTCTTTGCTCACTGGCACTTTCTTGGTGCCTTGAGAAGGAAACATATATATATATATAACCGCTAAAAGATTTCCAGAAATCTAATAGGTCAGAGGAGTATGAACAATTGCATTACATATTCGATCACTTAAGTAGGAATATAATTCATGAAATGAGGTAATTAAAAAGGAAGAGAATCATCATATTCCTAAAACGAAAGCTCTACGTACCTTGGCGATGCTGCACCCAACATGAGCAGAAAACTCGCATTCTTTGCAGTAGTAAACTGGATTTCCTGCGTTCCTTCTCAGCTCCTTCTCAGCTCGCACACCACAGTAGTAGTACTCATCAGAGTCATATTCTCCTTCAAATTCGGGCTCGGGGTTGTCTTCTCTGTCGTCTCGATCAGCCTTGGGCTTAATGAGAACAAGCCTGTGATGATGGTATAGATGCTTCACAGTTTCAGGAAAAGAAAGCGGAGCGCATGCAAAATGGACATGAACAGCGTAACCACTCGTGGGAACCATGCAGAAGAAGACGAAAGTTTGCCGGTCCTTCTCATTGCAGACGCACGCTACAGCGCTGTCTAAAGGTCGTGTTCTCGTAAGGATAGAGGATTTAGTTTCCATCTTCGATCTTTGTGGCGGGATTCATCGAAACACATTAATTCAAGGCAGAGGCTGAACGAGCACTCTCCACAATGATACACGGAGCACCAGGTGACTTTATGGCAAGCGCTGCAGGTATATTTTCGTATATACTCCGAATCCGTTCTCCTATAGTAAATGTTCAGAGGGTGGAGTGGGTGAAAGGGATGCTTTTATCTGCTGCGACCATTTATCAGTGCAAGATCTGCGGACGAAGAAGCAGCATTCGGATCGATTCAGGGTAGACACAAGTTTCGCCTTGGATGATTTCTCCACATCCGGGGCAGTAAACTGCGTGCCAGTACTTGCAATTGGGGCAATAATATTCGGGGAGTTGGAAGGGAGTGTCACAATCGCAGCAGGTGAGTCTCTCCTAATCCAGATCATACTGAGTCAAGGGGTGCTCGTCGATATGGTGTCGGACCTCCATCCTATTCCTCTCCCCTCCAGACGGATCGAGTTCTCCCCTGGCCAAGGGGTGCTAGCTAGCTCGGGGATACTAAGCTAGACATTTTTAATCCAGTAGGAAGGAAGGAAGGAAGGAAGGAAGAAACGCGAATATATTTTATATCGATCAGCAAATAGCATAGAGCACCCTCAATTTGCTTTGTTATTTCATGGAGAATATCTTTTTTATTTTTATTTTTCTAAATTTTAATCTCTGCAATTGCAAGGCTGAAATTGAATTACTTTATGAATCTACTTCATCTATATGATCCGCAAATTAATACCACACCTGGTTTTTTGGCTTCGTAATTCGTATAGGATCGGATCAGAATCAGATAGGAGAAATAGATCATATAGATACAGCTTACAGAGGAATTGTCTGCCGACGATCTCATATTCGGCTTATAAACATTTACATACACACACATATATATATATGCTGCCAACGATCTCATATTTTACTTATCGTAAAATCAATTAACAAGACCTTGGGCTAGCTGCTGGTGCACCTTTTAGGGTTTTGAGCAGCGTGGATGTAGGTCCGAGACAATGACGCACACCCCAATCGAGATAAAACTCGAACAGCCTCTAGCTTAGCTCGGGGCCTTCCTACGGTAGCTCCCCTCCTGCTCCTACTCCTCCTCCTTTCCCTCCTTCAACTTCAAGTTTAGCGCCTTAATTAATTACCGGCGTTCCATGCAACATACAGCGCACAAAGTTCCTCTAGCTGTTTTATCCGGGCAATCACTCAATTCAATTCATGCTTCGGCCGATCCTCCTCCCAAACTATTTTCCTGTATCTTCGTGTTCAGATTCCCAAGCACAACATCAACAGTAGATATACCTCTTGATTTTGATCCTTTCTCATATTCTTCTATTATCGAGGGAAGTACCTAATGCCAGGCGGAACATGCAACAAGATAGGCACATTTTTAAAAATTCCTTTAAAAAAAACTTAAAAAATCCTAGAAAATGATGATCGGTCTCACAAATATATATTTATATCTTTTAAAGAATTAAAATATTAAAAAATATTTTTTTATAGAAAGCTAAAATTATCGAGAAAATAAAAGATAATTCCACAAATCGTATCTATATATTTTTAAAAACTAACCTTGTAAAAAGTTACACGGTTGGTACAAAATTTTTTTTTTATAATAATTTGGTACAAAATTTTTTTTTTATAATAATTTGGTACAAAATTTTTTTAAATGTTACAATTAACTGCATTCCCATAATTTTCATTGATGTCATGAGTTTTTCATTATGTGTCGCTTGACGTGGCAAAGGACATCTGATGTGGCTCATATACTATAACAGAAATTTTATCTTTTAATTAAAATAAATTAAATTATTAAAAAAAATTCCTCTCTTCCCTCTCCTCTTACCCCTACTATCCCCGTGATTGGTCGTGGGTGTCTTCGGTCATCATCGGAAGCTCCTGTCAGAAGCTCATCAGAGCGCTCTCTCTCCTTCTTCTTCTCCTTGTAATTTTCTTTTTAATTAATAACTCGACTAAATTGGGGAAAGGGGCGCCCAGGCCGGCGACCACGACTTCTTTTAGCACTGATAAAGTTAGGATTTTTTTCTTCTGCTGGAGAAATTTTGGTAAATTTCGTTCTTGTTAGCCCCTGAGATTCTTCATTAAAGCCCGTTTTAAGTGGGAGGGAGACGCAATTAAACAACAAATTTAGGGTTTATATTGCCCTGTTCGTCTGTCTATGAGTTGGGTTTTGATGTGATACCATTTTTTTTTTTTGGGGCTAGGGATGTGATGTGATTCCAGTTTGACGAATTACGACATTCAGGGGTTTCCTTCCCAGTTCGTCTGTCATTAAGCTGGGTTTTGCTTGGATTTCAATCTTGATTTCTCGCGAGGTGATTTTTCTCTTAACCGTCTTAGAGTTTGTAATTTTTTTTATTTATGTTGAAGACAATTTGGATTTCGTGAATTGGGTTCATGTAAGCAGCTATATATTAATATTCATATTCATAAATGGGTTTACGTATATGAGTATTTATCGGTTAGATATTATATATTTATATATATATATATAGCACATTTTATATAGTGTAAAAAATATATCACATATAATGATAATAGAAACTCTATTTAATAAGAAACTATATATTGAAATTATATTATAAAAGTTTTTTAAAAAATTTAAAAAATTTAAAATATTGACATGGCGACATGAGAAGGCTTTTAAAATTTTGATGACGGTAGTTTGAAACCTGGCTTCATCCCTGAATTAATAATAATAATAATAATACTCAATTGAAATGCCATATGATGTTTTTACATTGAAAAAAAAAAGAAAAAGAGGAAAGAAAAAATTTATGGGAAAAAGACAAAAATCCCATTGTGATTTGGGATCGAGACAAATCGCACTTTGTTTTTTTGTTTGGGATAATTAGACATTTGTTCCGTTAGACATAGGGGGTTACAACATTAATTTTTTTTATTTTCAGTCCTCAATCTTTAGCCTTTTAATAATTTTGATCATAAATCTTTTTCTTTTATCATTCATATCTTCAACTTTCTATTTTGTTTCATTTTAGTCCTATAAAGAAAAATCGAAGGGGGAGGGGGTCGGGGTCGCCGATTCACCGAGGGCGCCGGCGTCCTCTGTGGGTGCCGACGCCCTCGGTAGAGGGGTCAGGGTCGCCGATTACCGGCCCCGACCCCGAATCGACCGGGAAAGTACGGGCCTCAATTTTATTTCTCCATATCTCACTTCCTAAAATGCCCCTATGATTTTTTGAAATTCTATATATACCTTGTAACCGCTTTTCACTTTAGGGACTCTAGTCCAGCCACGTCTTCTTAGGGAACGTATAACTGTTTTTCTCTCAAATATCACCAGTTTGCCTCTCCCATAGGCTACTTGTAGACTCTCACAAAAAAAAAAAATCTGTTTACTCTATCGCTCTGGCAGATCCATAAAGTATTGGCTGTTTCTTTCTACGGGTAGGATGCCAAATGGTGCTTCCACAATAAACTGATGCTCTTCTTCACCGTAATAAACGCTATCGGACGCTGCCTAGCCTTTGGCAACAGTACAATATCTTCTGATCCCATACACAGTCGGACGCCACAGGCTTAATCTTGCCTCTACTTTCCTCCTTTGCCGATCCGCACATTGTCCGACCTAGCTCCTCTTCCTCCACTCATCAGTTCAACGTCTTCTCACAAGATGAATTTAGAGTTTGCTCCAGCCTCGATATTTTATTGATTTGCGTCCACACACCCCCGGTCAAGTAATTCTTTCTTCTTCCTTTTGAATTTATAATTTTTTTTTTCTAATGGCTTGTTGTCAAACCTAGCCTTTATTCTTTTTGGATAATGTATTTGCAAATTGTCAATTATCGTTGTGCATACTGCATGTTTGATGGAATGGCCCAGTTATCGCACATGATTGAAATTGGCTGAGTCTTTTCCAATACACTTGAACATTACTTTGGTTTTCATCAAAATCACTGTCTTGTATTAGGGCTAATATTTATATGGGGATTCGGAAAAAATTTAGGTGGAACTATAATTTCCAAGAAGCCATAAGGACATTCGCTTCTCTAGGCTAATCTTATTTCTATGATAGACTGATCAATTGTGCATTACAAGTTGGGGCTCAACAGCATAGCTGCCGTTACGCCGTATGAAAGCGGCATTCTCAATCTCGGCATTAGAGGCTACTAGATGTGTTCGACTAAATTCACAGAAAAAGGCGGAATACATGCTTTTTATCCAGGCTTTGGCGCATAATAAGGTATGTTTAGTTTGAGGATTTTTTTGCTTCATCCTTCTTTTGGTTTTTGCAAATTTGGTGCAATTTTCTATTTAATACTATATTCAGGTCCCACGTTTGTCGGGATCCTCCCAATATGTAACTGGCCAGAAATAATATGTGCATGAAAAGCTCAAGCAACAGGTCTCCAAGGACTAGAAGGATTGGAGATGTGGCCGGGTTGTCGGGCAAACCTTCACGTCCTCCTTGGATGTGATCCGAAGAGAGATGCGGATGCATGCTACAAGTCATCATGATATTAATCTCAACCTAATTTTCTCAATCTTTGGTTCATCTCATCCTTGGACCTAGCGATTCACCCAATTGAAGAAAAGCGTGCTTATATTAGCTGGTGAGCCCACTGCCTAGAAAATAAGCTGGACGCTACAGGATATCAAATATACTTTGCATGAAAAACTAATGTGAAATTCGAGCTGATCTACGGTCTTACCATCTTATGTTTGATTTATCTGGGTCAAGAATAAGGTGCATGAGAATTTTGGTATAACAGCACCATGTAGGCGCTAATTAACTTCTATCGCTCGTGACCAAGGATGGAGGCAACTCTACGTGGGCTTGACCATCAATTATATCAGGGAACATATGTTGCATACAAGGAGCTGTACAAGTTGATTTCTTGATAATTTTTATTGTGTAGGTTGTTTCTTTGGCGGTCGTTGAATTTACAGCCTACGATGTAGTCAAGTTATGGCTATAGTTTTCATAGATGGACTGATACCTTGACTCACCTTGTGATCAATTCCAAACGGCAGAGCGGTATCTCACTTGATATATATCCTCAAGACAAGAACATTTATGTTCTCCTCACATTCTCAAGACAAGAACAATTATGTTCTCATCATAGAAACGTTGGAACCTTTGATGCTTTAGCTATATATAATATAAGCCTAAATGCTGGTTTTGGCTGAGAAAAATTTACTATAGATTTTTTTCACTTAGATGTAATCAAATTGTTTGCAGTGTTCTTTGAGAAATTGGAAGCAATCAATCAACATGTCTGTTCCCTAGAACTCAAATTAGCATTTCCTTTTCAAGTGAACTTCATTTGTTATGGTCCATACAGATTGCGCGGCCCCGAATGGACTTCCAAATACAACATTACCCCTAGGAATCGTACTTCAGGTTACCACTTTTCTTGCAAGTGGCATTTTTCTGTAATTCAGGGTTACAATGACCTTGTATTAGTCACTACACATAATGTGTTGTGTAACTTCATTGTATCGGTGGTCAGAGGTTAGAATGGTGGATGATTTCTATTGTACCTAATACTTCAAGAGGACTTCTATATGTTTTGAAATTTTTAGGAATCACGTTGTAAATTAAAAGAAAATGAAAAGAAAGAACTCGAAATAAAAAAATGTATGCATTTGCTTTAGCCGTCAACTTGGTAGGACTAAATTTTTAGTGAATACCTATAAACTAACCTTCTAAAGATAATTCAGCAAAAAAAAACCTTCTAAAAATATCTTTATATGATGTGATGTGTGACGACAACTTTTATTTATTTGAAAAAAAAAGTGTGGAACTCGATTTTTTGATCCTATAAAACTAGATTTTTCAATATAATTCTCTGTTGGAACAATCTTCGAACTTATCAATTATGTATTTACTTTCTTTCTGCATATCATCATTTGATTGAAATTATCGCATTTCTCCATGTAGAAACTAGTTCTTAAGTTTTTCGAGCGAGATATCATCCCTATGTTGTCTCCCATCGACTGTGACATTGTAGATTGTGAGATGAATCATTGCGAGCATCTTTGCTCAAGGATATATTGATATTTCTTGATCAAAGCAATAGTACGAGACTGTTTGGTTTTAGAATTATGTTTTGACTCAACCCCACTTCACTCTACTACAAACTTTTCAAAAATTCAAAATGACCCAAAAATTTGAAATTTTTTCAATTTTGCCCCACCGAGCACTGTTCATCGTCTTCTTCATCTTCATGCCCTTCTTCTCCCTTCTCTAATTGATTACTTCACTTCCATGGTTGTCCCACCCACGACAAGCCAATTACAACTCATGGCAATAGTTCTCAAGCCACGATGACTTTAAGATTTCAATTTGACGAACCCGCACCAAGAAATCAAACCAAAATTTACCTCATATTTCACTTTGACGAAACCCTAAAATCAGGAGAGAGCCAAGATCTCCTTTCCCCTCCTCTATTGGACCCTCAATCACTGGGACAACCTCATTGGGAGCGGCAACCTAGGCCATCCTCCCGTCCACTATCATCGTTGTTGGCATCATCGACGTCTATGGTCTCCCCAACATCGAGAGAGAACTTGTACTCCTAGTCGCAGCCAAAGTAGGAGTCGCACATGAAGTGGAGCATGCAGGGCCTCAATCTAGGCTCCGAGGGAGTCGTGAAGTTGAGCTTCACCCTTGATGATGATTTCAGGCTCGGTTGAGGCATTGAGATGAAGAGAAAGAGAGGTTGATTGGGAGGGGGAGAGAGTTGCCCTAGAGAGAGACAATGGAGAAGGGGGGAGAGACAGAGTTGGGCAATTGTGCAAAAAAGAAATAAAACTAGGGTCCTTTTATAAAAACATTAAAATAAGAAACATAACTCAACTCAATTCAATTCCGTTGCCAAACGCATCCTAACCTCTACAAAAAAAAGGTAAAGGTTTTAAGTTAATTTTTAAGGTTCTTCTCTTATTTACATAAGAAAGCACGTGGAGTTTATTTTCCCCTCTATAATATAGATGTTTTCAAGCCGTTCTTCAAGAATTCAAAGTGTGTGTTGCAAACACTATCAAAGGACTACTATCAATCTTACATAAATGTTGTTCACATGAACTGAAAGTTCTATATATGGACTTTTGAAAAAAGAAAGTTGTGCACTGGAATTTGCTTGTGATCTTTTATTTTTTCCTGGTAGACTGCTTCTGATCCTTTTAAAATATTTATGTTGTTAAAATGTGTTCCAATCAGTAGAGACTTGTTATATCATTTTTTTGGGTCCACACTAATATCCGGAAATCCAATAAGCCCTGACTAATTTAATTTAGGCATGGTCGACTAATAAGAAATATGGGCATATTTACTTCCGGAGAATTGTTCATTTTTGTTAGAAATTTTTTTAAAAAGTTGAGAATAGTAAAAAATATGTTTACTTATGTAGAAATTTAAAAAAATTCTAGGAAGATTTTCTTTTTCACAATTCAAATTGTTTATGAATTCGTCACTCTTCCTTTAACTAATTGTTTCCATTTCTATCTTCTAATTTAGGAATTTTTTTATTTTTTATTTATTTATAAATTTAATTCAAAATTTTCATGAATAATGATGGCCCGTTTGTTTTCAGGGTTAAAATCACAAAAATTTTACTTTTACTTTTAACTTTAACTCAACCCATTACACAATAAAAATACACATTTCCCAAGTCAAATATTTTAACTTTAACTTTAACTCAACATACTACATAACATTTGTCCTTTTCCACAATCAAAATCAAAATTACTTTAACTCTGAAACCAAACGCACCGTTAAGATTATCTCAAAGCAAAGAATTTTTTAATTTAATATTAGTAAATATGTTTTTATACTTTTCGATGGAGAAAATGGAGCAGGAAAATAAAGATAAAAATGAAGAATCAATTCTCTAAAAGTAAACATGTCCTAAAACTCTCTTTATCATGAATTTTATCTATTTAGAAGAGTTTATCCGAGACTTTATTTGAGGAAGACAAATACCGAATCACTTGAACTAAATCACATTAGATCATATTACTTTTTTTAATGTTCTATCACTTCTTTTTTTCCCTTCCCTTTTATTGATTTAATTAGGTTGAGTTAGGGAGTCGTGTTAGGTTTATCAACTAATCCAAAAGTACGCACTTATTCATTACTTTCTCGATCTCTGTCGGCCAACCAGTTCAAATTTCCGTTATGTTCAATGAAGGTCCATGTAAGTAACAATTAATGCGACAATGAAGACCTCGAATTTGCATAAATATACATCCATTTAATACTATTCTTAGGCTTGTAATACTATTTTTTCCCACTTGTTGGTTAGAATTATCTTATTACAAGTATTGGGGTCATAAACAATAGGTGTGCTTGAGCTATAGTCCTTTTAGACACTACTTCTCCAAGTGTTCGCCTCTCAACATATTGTGAACTTACTTTTGAAGTCTGCACCCTATGGTTTCAATTTTCAATCTGTAGCTTCCTCCAAATTCATTTATACAGTTTGAGAGTATCGCTTTCTACGTTTAAATATCGGTCATTTCCCCCTTTTTTTCAATTCTATGTCTCAATTTTCAATCTATTAGCTTTAGTCATTATTTTTGCACTCTATGGTTTCAATTTTATAAAACTTTTGTATTATAGCTTCTTTTGGTCAATATATTTTCCGTTTCCCGGTTTTCGACTTATGAATTCTATTTATGGTGGTTAATGGCATACATATTGTTGTCACCCTAATAATATAATAAATATAAGACATAGGACGCACATAGAGAACTCAAGATATGCATAGCACTTGCAACGCATGTCGCTCTTCTATTAATAAGAAGAAAAAGGGACAATTATAGAAGGCCGTGATAGATTAGGTCCAATTGAGGAGTACCCAAGTCAAACTTGATGATTCCATGGCAGGGGAGGTATATTAATAATGAGTTTTATTATATCATTTAAATTTTAATAATCAGATTAAAAGTATTTTTAATTTGAAATTTCACATACAATGACTTAAATTATAATTTATATAATAAAGGATTATCCAGTAAATGTGAGTGAAAATTTGAATTGGGAGAATTTTTAAATATACAACTTAGGAGGATTTAATATTTTTTTATGACGCAGCCCAACTAATCCTCACGGACCTGCGCCCATCCACCATAAGAGCATAGGATAAGGTAAACCGGGCGAAAACCATGGAAGGCAGTTTCAAGAGGTTTTGAACTTGAAATAGGGATACGTGGGCATGTTTGGTTAAAGAAATTTTTTTAACTCTACTCCACTTTAACTTCATTTATATTCAATTACGTAATTATTACTTTTCCATTTTTTTTCAATCTTTTAACCATTCAATTCAAGTTTTAATATTAAATTCTATCAACTATTCATTACTTTTTACACAATTCAACAACACAATCATTACTCTCTCTCAACTATCTATTTTCACACTTTTTTCTCATAATTCAACAACACAATTATTGTAAATCAATTAAAATCAAAATTCAACTCAACTCAACTCAACTCTAAAATCAAACACAACCAAGCTCCCTCGTGCCCCCAAGCAGTTAACATTTTTTAATGATAAATATTTTTTTATTGATAATATAGTGGGACTAGGCCGACTGGCAATTGGCTCTCGACTAGATCAAAAGTAGACAGGACAGAAGGCAATTTGGTCGTCTCCTCTCTTCTGCCCCAGATCCGAAGAGAGCCACGGAGACAAAGTATAATTAATTATCTTTTATTATTATTTTTTCAGTATATATAATTATTATTTTTATAGGCATTATACTTTTTTTTTCCAAATATATAATAATATCATTTGATGTACTATACTAGATAGATGAATATCGGCGAGAAAGAGAAAGAGAGAGAGCGCACGTGCCGCAAAAATGATAGGGTCGAATCTAGACTAATCCCGTCAGAGCTAAGCAATATTAAAGGAATAGGTAAAGGCAGGCCCACCAAACCAGCGCAGAATATCATAGATCACTGCATGCCGATGAATTCACAGTCACCAATTGATAGGATTGGTGTGAAATAATAATTATTTTGTGTAGATTAGCATCGCATGGTTTGAGGTGCATTCTATTAGACATAAATGGATCGCATCGCATCGCATGGTTTGTGCGGATTGGAAGGAAGACATGGATGGAAATTTTGGGATCAATGAGATCATCAGATGTGGAATTAATTGGACATTAAAACAATATAATATAATATTACGAGTTAATAATAAAAAATCACAAACTTCTTACACTTCAACAATTGTAGTACGAACTTTTTTTCTTAACCTAAAAATGTACAAACTTTCTATTTGATAACAATTTTAGCACGGCGTCAAATTTTATATTAATTTGGAATATGCGAACTTTTGATTTTGTATCGTGTTGAGCATGAAATCAATTTCACTTTTAATTCCAGTGGTTTGCCAATGTGGCATATAACGGTTCCACGTGGTTCACCGAAGCTAACCTAAGTGAGCTCAAAAGATTCTTTTAAATAGGTTGTTGCCGACCCTATGAAAACGGTGGTGGCCTTCGGCACCCCACCGCCCAAAAAAAAAAGAAATCGTGAAAGAAAAAGGGAAAGGGGAGCCAAGAGTTTTTCTTATATAAATTTCAAAATTAATATTCAACGTCTCTTATCCTTAAGTAAGTCTCAAGCTTTAGTCATGTGAATAAAGAACGTCCAAAAGAATTTATTAAATAGGTTGTTGGTGAGCCTAGGTTCTGGCCAAATAAAAAAATGAAACCGTGGAAGGAAAAGAAAGTTGGAGATCAAGAGTTTCTTCTTATATAAATTTTAAAATTGATATTCGATATCTCTTTTCTTTAAGTAAGATCTCAAATTTTAGTCATGTGAATATATAGAAAAAGTCTACTATCTTTAGAGATTTACCATTTAGTGATTTGACCTGAGTTTGAAAATAGTAGAGCTATATTGCCTTATGCATTAGGATTTCAGAAATACACTAAAAAAATTCAAAATTAATCGTTCTAATTGAATTAAAAAAAGGACATGCGAGTTTAAATATAGATCTAAATTTTGAAAAGGAAAATATATTATATTTAAGCTAATTTGTATACATAACATTTTCGAATTTTTTATAAAATTTTTTTACCTAAAAGTTCAAGAAAAAAATATACCGGTCTGACCACAACGAACATTCATTTAGGTGAGAGGTTAATCAGGTTATTAGCTATATTGTCCAAGTTAGATATACAAATACTGTGGAAAAGAGGAATTTTTTTTTTAATAAAAGGTAGAATTAAATGTTCCTTGAAATAAATTGTCCAATCATAATAGTTATTTGGACCGAGAGGTTAATCGGATTATCAGATATCTTGTCAATCGAGTCTAAACAACATCGAAATAAGAAAATAGAAGGAAAAAAAATTAAAAAATGAATTGATTTGTTTTTGTAAAAAGAAGAAGTGGCAAGTGGGGAAATCCTCCCTACTTGGCCCTGGTCGCAGAATGGGAACAAGGATCACTTCTTGTATATAATATTAGCTAAGCTGAGTCCATCATCTCGCTAACTTTGAGTTTTGAGTTTAGTTTTCTAATGATTATGATGATTCCTTTATGATTGATTATGAGTACGGTTCATTATTAACGTTTGCCTTGCTTTGGCTTAAGCTCTTTTTTATTACAAATGAGACCCAAAATCTAGTACAATAAAAGAAAAATCTTAAATAGCTAATAAATGAGTAGAAGTAGTTTCTCTAAATATCAAACATACTATCTCTATGTCAACAAGCGAGGACGTGCTCTTATTCACTACATCATCTTTTTCTCCACCCGCTCCACCCACCATAAAGAACCAAATAATAATAATAATAATAATAATAAATTTACTCAATTACTTTTTTGCTTTTTAAGACTATTCTCTTTCTCTGTTTTTCTCTTCTTCCGTTCTTTTTTTTTTCTTTTCACTATCTATATATATAGTAAAATTGACTCCTATAAGCAATTAATAAGACTATATTTAGGTTAGCAATATCAATTTGCTTTATTTATCAATTAATTTTTATAGAATTCTTTTATTCTTATTAAATTTGAAAAATAAATACAAATATATATATATTTCCATTGTTTTAGACATTTTACTTTTTTTCGATTATGGTAGAAGATACGATATAATTTGATATTATTTATGTAATTATAAAATATTCAATTATAGTACTCATATATCAATTTATCTATATAGTAGAATACATATGAGAAAGTTCCTCGGAGTAGTATAATTTAGAAAATTATTTTACAAGCAATAATAATAAATGTAAAAATCTATGTAGATTATATATATATATATTCATTAGAAATGGTCAGTATAAATGACAAATAAATAATTTCATATATATATATATATAAATTCAAATTTAAATCGTTCAGATTATCAACGGGATATTTAATTAATTAAATAAATGACTTTAAAGAAAGTTTTTATTTTAAAAAATCTAAATAAATCATATAACTTTATGATAACAAAGATAGGACACTAAAAGAAACAATTAATTTTTATTTATGTAATTTTCAAAAAATATAAAGATTATCACAAACCACTAATTAATGGAATTAAGGTTATTTGAAAAATTAAAGTTTATCACAAATTCTATAAATTAATGATTCATTAAAAAAACTAACGTTTGAAAATTAGAATCTCACAAAACAATATTTTTTTAGAACAAAAATAAATTTGTGACTTAGTAAAAATATGAATTGAATATTTGTGATAAATCAATATATTGATAATTAATCGATATATAATTCATATAGTACAAGAAATTTAGTTATAAATTTTTTTATTTAATCATTTATATTTAGTCTAATATTTTGAATATTATTGTTTTGAATTTCAAATTAATCATTTATTTTTACTAATAAGAAAAGTTATTGCTAAAAATGTGAATAGTTCTCATAAAAAATATTAATAGGTATACGATAATGAATCCGTACAACGCACGGAATAGAATACTAGTAACTAAGTAAAACACCCCGCCACCTAATCATTGCAATCTTCCTTAGATCAACTTGGCCTCGACTTAATTACATCATAATTGTAAGATTAGTAACTTGCCCCTCTTAATCTTTATATTTTCAGTTTTGAGTCCATGGGATCAATTGATAGTTAGCTGGGACTAGTGACCCGAGATTCCGTTAAGACAGCCAGCCAAAAAAAGCTTATGAATGGGTAGAAATGCTCAATCTGGCTGATGGTTAAAATTGAACGGTACAAATTAATGCAACAAGGCTCAATTGGATAATCAATCAGAGTACTACATTAGATTTTGAAGTAAACTTTTTCATATATCTTTCTATTTGAGTTTCTACCTAAGGCTCGTTGGCCCTAAGAGTTCGATTGTTGTGATCAAAATAGAACTGACAATATATATAAAAGAATGCAAGTCTTGTCTTATAGATACATAGTTGAGTCAAATTGAGTCGAGTCGAGTCGAGTCGACGTGAGAAATGGTTACTTTGAATTCTTCAACACTTGATGAGGCCATTGAGAACAAATAAAAGAAAAAGGGTGCTAGAGACATTTTTTTTTCTTTTTCCTTCTTCCGAGTATGAATCATTAAGTGTGCGTTTGGTTTCGGAGTAGAGTTATAAATCTACACCACTCCATCAAATAGAGACAAAATAGTTTGGGGAAATTTATTATTAAAAAATAGTTATATTATTGGTCAAGAAAAAATATGTGAGAGAATTTATTATAAATTTTTTTAAAAAAGAAAAAAAAATAGTTTGGAGAATCTAATATTAAAAATTACTTGTAACAATGATTAGAAAAAATATGTGATATAATTTATTATTAAATTGAAGAAAACGATAAAATATAATAATTATATTGTTGAATTGAGGGATGAATATAATAGAGTGAAATAGAGTAGAATTATTATTTTCGAACCAAATGAAGCCTTTGTCCAATTGGCATAACAAATCCAAATTTGAGTGGTCAGCCCACTAAGGAACAATTGTCAAATTGTGATCTTTCTCTCGTCCACCATTCTCGAAGAGAACAATATGTTTGTGTGTGTGTGTGTTTAAAGATTAAACAAATGAGGTTTTCTCTGCTATCTCATGGGTAGTGGTCGTCAGCGAAGCCACCACTGTTCAAGATAACTGCTAGTCATTTAAGGTGGTGTCGACGGCCTCATCCTCACTGTGGCAGGTGCAGGTGAGGTTAACATTGTCAGGGATAACCTACCCTTGGCAAGTGACGGGGGTTTGTGGTATTTTCCCCCTTAAATTTCTAATTTAATGACATCTTTAGTTAATGACTAGTTATACGTAGGTGACTCATTTTAGCGGGAAAAAATGAAGTGATTGGATGGGGGCGAAATGCTTATTCTTCAAATAGATCGAGGGGGCAATGAGTAAATTTTTGAAAAGGTAGGGTACGAAACCAAAAGTGCCCTAAAGTAGAGGGTGCAAAGTGCCATTATCTGAAGAGGGAAACGAAAGGAGCAGGCAAAGAAAGAAAGCATCATTTTCTGATTCTGAGGAGAGTGTCGGTGGGGGAAGAAACTCAACCCAACCCCATAATTATTATTAATTGACGGAAAATTGAAAAGCAATTGAGAGGAGGCGTTTCCCTGTCTGCGGCTGTGACTCTGACCGTGACTGTGAGTGTAGTTTACTAATCACTGTCTGTCGTTTGATTTGAACTTTCCGTCTCTCTCTCTCTCTCTCTCTCTCTCTCTCTCTCTCTGTCGCTCAACTGCTCTTCAGCTGACTGACTTCTCCGCTTCTTCTCCTTCCTCTTCTTTCATACTCCATTGAGTCAGTCATTGCCCCGACCCCACTCTAGAGCTCATCCCCATTAGCTTTTCACACCTGGATTTGAAAGAGCCGGTGAGTGGTTTTGAGAGAGACCGAGCCTCCGTAATACTATTGTAATCTGGACTAGACACAGAGCGAGAGAGAGAGAGAGAGAGAGAGAGAGAGAGAGAGGCTAGATCTCGAGAGACAGAGAGGAGGAGAATAGAAGCAGAAGCAGAGATGGGTGTGGATTTGAGACAAGTGGTGGCCGGCATTTTGACCATAACAATGTTTGTGATGCTTGGTAATATGATCAAGAGAGAGCACTTCGATTCTGTTCATGTAAGTCCCTAACTAATGAACCTCTCTCACTCGCATTTTCCTGTTTTTAACTTCAATCTTTATCCACTTTACTTGTGTTTCTGCTCAACCTCCTCATGCACTCTCTTTCTTTCTTTCTGCTGCATTGCATTTGGTGGTCAGGTCTCCATTTCATATCCCGCTACCCTCCCTTCTTGAGTTTCCAATCACACTCGTCTTGATCCATTTTCTCTGTTTTGTTTCAAAGAAGCCCATTGAATTGAGCCTAATCTCCATTTTACCCGCATTCTGTTTGATCTATTTCAAGAAG
Source organism: Punica granatum (assembly GCF_007655135.1). Lineage (NCBI taxonomy): Eukaryota > Viridiplantae > Streptophyta > Magnoliopsida > Myrtales > Lythraceae > Punica > Punica granatum. Next base: position 296,403 of record NC_045127.1, on the reverse strand, counting down.
CTATCTTTTTCTTCCTTTTTTTTAAAAAAAAAAAAAAAAAAAACTGGGATGATGTATAACCTCTGGTCTGCGTATGGAGTTCTCTTGATTTGATTTGATTTCTTGGCCGAGTTTAGTGTGTATATTGGGTGGCTGTGTTCAGGGTCCTACTAGTCCTACAAGGGAAAATTCGAGCTCGGAAATTATAATGAAGGATATGAAGGATAACATAACACCCAAAAAGTCTGTCCTCCTTTCTTCAGGAAAAAGAAGGGAACAAAAAAATAAATAAATGAAAAGCTAGTTCCAGTCCAGTCAGCTGCAACGGAAGATAACGAACCAGAGTTTTTTTCAAGTCTTTCTTTTCTTCTATTTATTTTTTTTATCCTCAGCTTTACAGAATTGCTGATATTTTGATACCCCAGGACATATTTCTGTCACAAGCTAGTGGCTTTGATTTCTCTTTGAGTACAACAATATCTTGATCTACAGATAAACATGCTTGTTTACTAATTTATTTAACATTCTGTTAAAAGGAAAAACTCCCTGGAGTGACAGAAGATGCCCATTATTCGGAACAAGGGATCGTCTCAGTGTCTAAAACGAGTGGTCCTCGGAAGGAGGACTCTGGTGGAGAGCTTAAACCATGTTGGGAGAAGCCTGAGTCAGGTATTTTGATTCGCCCTGCACTGCTTGGCCTTACCACAGCTTCATCCCCAGGTTCCCAGTAGTCTCGGCTACAAGTAACTGTTTTAGTTACAAAAACAGGAACCAGTCAGAAACAACTTGACATACTCGATAACCTTCTGCAAATACATATGAAACATATTATGAGTACTGTGACTGATTCTTGTTTTGTTTTGCTTACTTCACTCATTTGGCCAGCAGAAGCTCTAGGCGATCCAAAAGGCTCCATTACATTTTCATTGATCAATGGTCCTGAATACCATGTCTCTCAGGTAGCTTACTCATTCTCACTTTGGACTTGAGATGACTATTTATTGTCTGACCAACTTCCATGACTTAACCCATCAACTCATTTTACACTTTAAAGCAGCACCAAACATTGGGTTTTGCTATAATGTGGCTTTTCTGTTGAGTTACGGTTCAACAAATACTTTTTGGATAGGTATTTTGTTCAACAAGTCGAAATACAAAATATGTATATATTATGTTATTTTCAGTTACTCTGTCTGATATGTGTGAAAATTGCAGATTTCAGCTGCAGTGGTTGTTGCAAAATATTTGGGTGCCACACTTGTAATCCCTGATATCAGAGGAACCACCCCTGGTGACAAGAGGTTTGTGATGAAAGGATCCTTAGTGTGTATATAATCCCTTCCAGATCTGGTGAATTTTTCATTATTTAAATCAAATCAAGTCTTTCAGCCAAAAAAAAAAAGGATCAAATCAAGGCACTGTTATTCCTATTGAAACATTATTTTCCACCTGTGGTTGATATTGAGTCCTAAAAACTCGCAAGCCAATACTGCACTATGTCATGGATAAAAGAATCAGTCTCCTGTTGATACTCGTTGAATGGTGAGCAACAATATTGAATGCCCTGTTCGGTAAAGCTTGATAAACAAAAAGGAAAGAATATTGGTTCAACTTGTAACTTATGAATTTATATTCTTCAGGAGTTTTGAAGATATATATGATGTCGATAAGTTCATGCAAAGCCTAGATGGAGTTGTCAATGTTATGAAAGAGCAACCCTCTGAAATATCAGCACAAGATGTTGCCGTAGTCAAGGTCCCAAGTAAAATCACGGAAGACTATATTGCTGACCATGTGGAACCAGTATTTCGGACCAAGAGCAACATAAGGCTTGCTACATATTTCCCATCCGTCAATATGAGGAAGAAGAAGACTCAAAAAAGTGAGCTGGATGCAGTGATGTGTTTGGCAATGTTTGGGACCTTGGAACTGCAGCCTGAGGTTCGTGAAGTTGTTGACTCGATGGTTGAGAGGCTGAGGACATTGAGTAGGAAGTCCGATGGACGATTTCTAGCAGTAGATCTGAGGGTGGGCATGCTGGAGAGGAAGAACTGTCAAGGGTCAAAGAAATGTTTCAATGCCCAGGAAATTGCAGAGTTTCTGCAGAAGATTGGTTACAAAAAAGATACCACTATCTACTTGACCCAGTCAAGGTGGGATAGCAGCCTTGATGCTCTGAAGGAGGTCTTCCCTAAAACTTACACCAAGGTCAGAATCTTCCATCCTGTTCTTGGGGATACTCGGATTTGTCTAATAAAGCAAGTGCTTACCTCGTTATATGTACCTAAAAGCATTCTTTGGTTAGTTCTTAGTTAATATCAGCTTCAGGCTGAAACTTCTCTTTAACACTTTCGGATGGTGCCGGCAGTGAACGCATTTGCTTATGGACTGCTAAAGAGTTCTCATTTTCCTTAGTGTTATAATATCTGAAATTGATTTCCAATTGTCCATGTTAGAGAAGCTTGGTGCATCATTTTCCATGCCGTCTTTTTGGCAACTTAAATAGTTCCATGACTCCTTTATCCATAATTCATGTCTCTCGATTCAGTAAACACTAAAAAGAAGCAGAGTTTTGACTGAAAAATTAAAGAATATTCCATGAGTTAACGACTACCTCTTCCTTCTCCATTTTTTTCCTTTATGATCCAGCCATGGGTTCTGAGAAGTGAAAACACCCTTACCTTAAGAAATTTTTTGCAGGAAAGCATAATGCCAGTCGTTAAGAAGGCGAAGTTCCTCAATGCAGAAGATTCGGAGTTTGAAAAGGTTATTGACTACTACATATGTTCGGAGAGTGACGTTTTTGTCCCGGCCATCTCTGGTCTTTTCTACTCCAATGTTGCAGGCAAAAGAATAGCTTCTGGGAGAACCCAAATACTGGTTCCAGCCATTATAGAAAGTCCCTCCGCATCACCTACTGACCATCTGTCCTCATATGTGGTAAAGAAGAACCATCTTGCCCACTCATGCTTTTGCTAAATCAAAGGCTGTGCGAAGACCCTACAAGGCTGGTTTTCTTGAATTTCATTCATCTTTGATCAAAGGCCACAGGTGAAAGGGAAGCTTGGAATCATGGACTTGTTCTCTCTCTCATTCACAAGGTGAATTTGTCCGATACGCTACGTTCTCCATTAATTATTAGCATTGGGAAAAGTGTGCAAGCTGTTATTTTGCGACAAAAGAAACTACACTGTGCTCGACTTGTCATGATCTTGATTCTTTGTATCAAAGATTATAATTTTAAAAAGTTGCTCTGAGATAGTTCTGCATTATATCTAGTGAGCTCTAAAGAATACCTCTGCTTTCATATTTCTCCTGGACATATTAAACTTTAAGCTTCATTCATTACGAGAAGGGCAATAATGATTATCAGTTGGTGCATCACGAAATGGAGAAGTTTGGAGTTAGGCCATTAAAAATGGTCGGCGTGGAATACGAAGGCAGAACGGCCATTAATTAGATAAGCAGGAAGGAACTAGGAAGGAGGAACGGGAATGAAAACTTTGCTTTTGCTTCACTGTTTTATTTATTTATATATATATTTTTTCCTTTTTCATTGAGCAGAGTTCTTCCCTTACAAATATATGTAAATGTAACGAGGGAAATGTTCAAAAACTAGCAGTTGACAGTTTCCTGCAATGGAACCTCGGATTGCTGCTTGCCTTCCTAAATACATCTCTTCTCTAGATCCTAACAGAAGAGGAGGAGATATATATAATATCTAAGAACAGAACAGCTACCCAAGCAGAGAGAGAATCGAATCGAATAAAATGACGTTTTCGTCGTCGTCTTCCTTTTTTCTTCTTGTTCTATAACATGTAATACTACTGCAAGTAGTGGCGGGAGATGTGCTGCTTGCAAATCTTTGCGCAGAAAATGCCCCGAAGATTGCATTTTGGCTCCACATTTCCCTTCCACAAATCTGCAGTGATTCGCATCTGTCATATCCACAAAGATCTTTGGAGCCAGCAATCTTACCAAAATGCTTCAGGTTCCCTTCCCACCCAGCTACTTAGCTAGGGTTAGACTTAGCCACAATTTTTATTTTCACTTTTTTTTCCCTAGCGTACGTACGTATGTATGTGTATGTACGTACGTACACATACATATAGGATTTGAACTAATAGCTCCGCCTACTAGTTTGTATGCATATATATACACTAACTCCATGAATTAATTGAGTAATTAATTGTTACTGATACCTGTGGTATACATAGTTTTTTCAATGCCATAAAAACTTATTATTGTGTTTCGATTAATCTCGGGGCCCTACCCTAATTCCACCCTGTTTTGGGATGCACAGCAACTGCCCGAGAATTTACAGGGAGACGCGGCAGAATGCATGTCATATGAGGCATTCTCTCGGGTTCAAGACCCAGTAGTCTATGGATATGTCGGTTTAATCCATCAACTCCAGCAGGAGATTAATCAGACTCAGAGTGAGCTGGTGAAGATTAAGGGACTGATTGCCCTCTATACATCACCCCTCTAACCACACCTGCAAGCTGCCCCGAGCTCATGGTCAAACCAAAACCACCAGCCCAACTCCTATGCATAGAAGTTTGCAAGTTCGCCTTTCATATTATTGTTCTTCATGCACTTCTCATCAACACGACTCGAGCATCCATAAAACTCCAATTGATCCCCCCATCTATTCACATTCAGTAATATAAGAAGATAAGAAATGATTAAGAAGTAAACAAAACCACCCGCAGAATTTCATCTTCCTTCTTGATCCATGCCCCAACTCATCATCATCATCCAGCCTCCCTCACTGCATTTGGAAATTATTAGAAAGAATCTATTTCCTCATTAAGTGCTTGAATGAATTTCTCCATAATATGTTCGACTGATCAACACATGAAAATATCCGCTATCGAAATTTCCCATAAAACCTATCACGAATGTATCACCTTATTGAAAGAGAGTAAGTTGCTTATCAGTTCTCATACGATAAATGAATGAAACGAAATGTAAATTTGAGGATACGTGTTAAATAATAATGGAACTCTTGGGTACTGAAGACCCTCTTGTAACTGGTGGTGATGTCTATACTCTTCAGGTTATTCTTCATTTCAGATTCTTTGATGGACAGAGCCTTTGTCTTTCTCAGCCTGTCAATATGGAAGAAATAAAAGAAGCACTTTGGAATATGGATAGAGATCGAGCTCCTGGGTCTGATGGATATAGTGCACACTTCTTCAAAACTTCAAGGGATACTGTGGGTAAGGAGTTTACTTCTGCCATTATGAATTTTTTCTCTAGTGGTAGATTATTGAAAGAAGTCAATAGTAACATGCATTACTCGTGTACCCAAAGTGCCTAATCCTTCGACGATGACTGAGTATAGACCTATTTCCTGTTGTAATGTTACCTATAACTATATTACAAAAATTCTTGCTAATAGGTTGAAAGGGGTCCTTCCTAGTTTTATCTCCCCAAATCAGTGTGCTTTTGTTAATGGAAGGAATATAGGGGATAATATTCTTCTAGCTCATGAGATGTGAGTCCCCGATGTACTATTAAGGCGATGTGATGAAAGCATTTGATTCTGTTAATTGGTTGTTTTTGAGGAATATTTACAAAGCCATAGGTGCTCCTGAAACTTTCACTTGGTGGATATTTGAGTGCATTACAGGACCTCGTTTTTCAGTTTCCATTAATGGAGGCATGGAGGGTTACTTCAAGGGACTTAAGGGGATGAGACAGGGGACCCCTTAATCTCATATCTTTTTGTTATGGCCATAGAAGTGCTTTCCAATTTACTTGACAAATCAGCTGAGGACGGGCACATTCTGTATCACCCATGTTGCAAGAAAACCAAGCTTTACCCATCTGGGTTTTGCTGACGATCTTATGATATTCCTTAGAGGTGATGTCAATTCTCTTAAAGCTCTCTTGTACATTTTTGATAGCTTCTATGTAATGTCCGGTATGAAGCTGAATCCTGCAAAAAATGAAGTTTTCTGTGCCGGAATGGATGAGGCTACTGTTAAGGAGATGTTGAGTTTAAGTGGCTTTAAGAGAGGCAATCTTCATGTTCGTTACTTGGGGGTGCCTTTGGTAGCTGGTAGATTGACTGATAGGGACTACAAGCCGCGCATTAATAAAATTACAAGTAGAATTGAAGGTTAGGCTGCCAAAAATTATCTTATGCCGGCAGGTTGCAGCTTGTTAACTCTGTCACTCATTCACTTGTAAATTTTTGGTGCAGTGCTTTTATTTTTACCGAAGAAGGTGCAGAAGTCTGTGGAGCAAAAAAGTAAGGCTTTTCCTTGGAAAGGTCGAGATGGGGATGGAAGAGGCGCGAAGGTTAAATGGGGAAATGGTGTGTAGGCCTAGAAAGGAAGGAGGTTTGGGTGTGAAGGATATTCAGATATGAGATTCTGGTTGCAACTTAAAGCTGATTTGGTTGCTCCTTCAAAAAGCTGGTTCCGTGCGGATCGCCTAGGTGAATGGTCATCTTATAAAAGCCAGGAGTTTCTGGAGCCTTACTACCCCTAACTGTTGTTCCTATGCTTGGAGGAAATTACCCGTTTATAAGGCACAAACTTGGTAATGGACAGTCCAGAAATGGTATGATGACCGGAGTAGTATGAGTCCTCTGATTGGAAATGGCTGCTTATATGGCGTTCCTTCTCAAGCCTATGTAGCCGTTGTACTCAATGTTACCTGGATCTCTAGAATTTGTAGAGGGGCAGGAAGTAGAGTTGCAACGGCTTGTGTCTTATGTCTATCCGGATCCTTGCAAGGAAGATGTTATCATCTGGGAGGCTGGTAAGAAAAGGAGGTTCTGTTGGGGATAGGGATGTACTCAACCAAACAATAACGCAGCGATTAATCTTCCTCCCCTTCTAGTGTAATCGAGATAGGAACTAATCAAATCAACCAACAAGCAGTAAAGTAAAACAACACCAAGAATTTTACGTGGAAAACCCCAATGTGGGGAAAAACCACGGGACCAACTCCGAATCAACGATCCACTATGAAGGTTATACAATGTCTTTCATCAAGGGTAAACCCTTGGATCACCAAACTCAAGAGAAACACTCTCTTGGATCACCCAAATACTAAATTCGTCACCCACACCGGGTGGTTCACAAAATCAGCTGAAACAGCACCTACAGAGCTCGAATAGAAATTCTGACCGTTCAGAAGTTAGCCCCACGTGTTGTGAAGCTGCTGTCAAAATTTCGTCCCAATCGGAGTTCGTTTGATATACCGATCGAGGTTTGATCTCCAGCTGCGCGCTGCCCCTTTGCTGCTGCTGTGCTGCCGCCTTTGCTGCTGCTGTTCTGCCGCCTCTTCAAATCTGCAGCTCCGTTCTTCTGCTGTTCTCTGCTGCCATATATATATATATATGCTGAAATATAAACCCTAACAAAACTGGGTTCTTGGGCCTATTAAAGCCCGATAAAAGCCCAATACAATTTGAGCCCAACTTTCTCCAAATTGGAGGGATAGCCCAACAAACTCCCCCTCCCGACTATTTGGAGGCTTCAAGCATACCGGCTATACTTCGGCAAACATGAAGTTTCTCCCTAGCGAGAGGTTTTGTCATCATATCAGCTCCATTCTCATCAGTGTGCACTTTGTCTAGCTTCACCAGCTTGGACTCCAACACATCTCTAATCCAATGAAACTTGATATCGATATGCTTCGACCTCGAATGGAAAGTGGGATTCTTGCAAAGATGAATGGCGCTTTGACTATCACAGTGTAGAACATACCTTTCTTGTTTCAAGCTCAACTCCTGCAAAAACTTTTGCAACCACAACATCTCCTTGCAACCTTCGGTCACCGCAATGTATTCGGCTTCCGTTGTAGACAAAGCGATGCACTTTTGAAGTCTTGACTGCCATGAGATAGCTCCCCCTGCAAAAGTCATCAAGTATCCCGAAGTGGATTTCCGGGAATCAATATCTCCTGCCATATCCGCATCCGTATAGCCCACTAACTCCGGCTTACCAGTGCCAAAGTGTAAACACACCTTGGATGTTCCTCTGAGATACCTCAGAATCCACTTAACTGCATTCCAATGCTCTTTCCCCGGATTGGAGAGAAAACGACTAACCACACCAACAGAATGAGCGATATCTGGTCTTGTACAGACCATGGCATACATCAAACTTCCTACAGCTGATGAGTAAGGAACTTTCTTCATCTCTTCTTTCTCCTTCTCACTTGTAGGACATTGCTTCGAGCTAAGTTTGAAATGAGAAGCAAGTGGTGATGAAACTGGTTTAGCATTACCCATGTTGAACCGATCCAAAATCTTCTCGATGTACTTCTCTTGAGAAAGCCAAAGTTTTCCACTTGATCTGTCACGAGAAATATGCATCCCAAGAATCTGCTTTGCCGGTCCCAAATCCTTCATGGCAAAGGACTTGTTGAGCTCCTTCTTCAACTCTGTAATCTTGCTCATATCATGACCAACAAGTAGCATATCATCCACATATAACAGTAAAATGATAAAATCACCATTCGAGAATTGTTTCACGAACACACAATGATCTGAAGTTGTCCGTGTGTAGCCATGGCTCAACATGAAAGAGTCAAACTTTTTATACCACTGCCGAGGTGCTTGCTTAAGCCCATACAAGCTCTTCCTCAGCCTGCACACCAAATGCTCCTTACCTTTAACTCGGAATCCTTCAGGCTGCTCCATATATATTTCTTCCTCCAAGTCACCATGTAGGAAAGCTGTTTTTACATCGAGCTGCTCGATCTCCAAATTTAGACTAGCTGCCAGTGCGAGAACAACTCGGATCGATGACATCTTGACAACAGGCGAGAAGATCTCCTCGAAGTCAACTCCTTTCTTCTGGTTGAAACCTTTCACTACCAGTCGAGCTTTGTATCGAGGTCGTGAGTTCTCTGTCTTCAACCTGTAGACCCATTTGTTCTTCAATGCTCTCTTACCTTGCGGTAGCTTCACTAGGTCATACGTGTGATTTTCAGACAAGGAGTTCATTTCCTCATTCATCGCCTTCAACCAGTGCTCCTTGTACTCATGTGCCACAGCTTCATCATAGCACTCAGGTTCTCCCCCGTCAGTCAGTAGCACATATTCATGAGGCGGATATCTTGTAGATGATCGTTTTATTCTATCAGATTGTCTAGGTAGATCTGCAGGCTCTAACTGTAACTGCGAGCCTGTATCATCTGTAGTCACATCATCATCTACCTGAGGAATCTCACCCCCAGTCGTGGTTTCTTCATATTCACCAGGTACCTCTTCCATTGGATGCTCTACATCAACCGGTACAGGAATAGAGATCTCGTGAGGATTGCCTACACTGGCCTTCTCTAACTTTTGCAAATCCTCGATTGTCTGGTCCTCAAAGAAGACAACATCCCTGCTCCTGATGATCTTCTTGCTATCAGGGTCCCAAAGCCTGTACCCGAACTCTTCATGTGCATAACCCAAGAAGATGCACTGTTTTGCCTTAGCATCAAGTTTTGATCTTTCATCTCGAGGAATGTGAACAGATGCCCTGCACCCGAATACTCTGAGATGCTTGTATGATACTTTCTTGCCGGTCCACACCTGCTGGGGTACATCTCCATCAAGTGCAACTGACGGTGTAAGATTAATAAGATCAACCGCTGACCTCATTGCCTCGCCCCAGAAAGGCTTAGACAGTTTCGCTTGAGAAAGCATACAACGAACTCTCTCAACAATTGTGCGGTTCATCCTCTCTGCAAGCCCGTTCTGTTGTGGTGTCTTCGGTACCGTCTTCTCAAGTTTGATACCGTGAGTCCTGCAATAGTTCTCGAAAGGACCTCTATACTCACCACCATTATCAGCTCTGACACATTTCAGCTTCATGCCTGTTTCTCTTTCCACTGCTACATGGAAGTTCTTGAAAATCTCAGTCACCTGATCTTTAGTTCTCATAGGGTAAGCCCAAACTTTCCTGGTGTGATCATCTATAAATGTCACAAAATAGAGAGCACCACCAAGAGATCTATCCGACATAAAGCAAACATCTGTATGCACAAGATCAAGTATATGATGGCATCTAGAGGGACGACTTCTAACAAAAGAAACTCTCCTCTGCTTACCAGCTAAACAGTGATCACAAGTGCTCAAGTGCATACCTTTAACGGGCAAAGACTGCTTTCTAGCAAGAATTTGAATACCTTTCTCGCTGATATGTCCGAGTCTCCTGTGCCATAGCTCGATAGGATAATCCTCAGCAACATTAACCTGACCGGAATTGTGTTTGGCACGCAGCCTGTAGAGAGTGTCGGTCTTCTGACCCCGTGTCACAATCAACGAACCCTTGGAGAGCTTCCATCTCCCATTGCTGAATTCATTACTGTAGCCTTCATCATCAAGTTGACCCGTCGAGATTAGGTTAAGGCGAATTTCTGGAACATGCCTCACCTTCTTCAAAAACAACTTGCAGCCAAGCTCGGTCTCTAGACAGACATCACCAATACCGACAATCTTGCATGATTGTCCATTCCCCATTCTCACATAACCATAGTCCCCGGTAGTGTAAGATGAAAAGAAATCCCGATGAGGAGTGACATGAAACGAGGCACCTGTATCTGCAACCCAGGTAGAGTCCTGACATGTGAAATTCACATAAGCTTCATCACAAATGATGTAGGTCTCTCCATCACATGCCACTGCTGTAGTGCCTTCTTCCTTCTTGCTCTCACCGTTGCCATTCTGATTTTTCTTCAGAGCTCTACACTCCCTTTTGTAGTGTCCCTCTTTTCCACAGTGATAGCAAGTGACCACTTTCCTCGTCTTCGACTTTGATCTGCCCCTCGATTTGCCACGTGAGTTACTATGCTTGGAAGAGAAATTTCTGCTTTGACTTCTCCCCCGTTGTTCAGTAACCAAAGCTTCAGACTGAATGGAAATTCCCGTGCCTTTCCTTCTAGTCTCCTCATTAAATAAACTGTCTGTCACCGTAGCCAACGATAGCTTCCCGTTTGGCGCAGAATTGCTTAATGCAACCACAAGTGTGTCCCAATTATCCGGTAGAGTCCCTAAAAGTAGACAGGCCTGCAACTCATCGGGTAATATTATCTCCAGGTTCGTCAACTGGTTAATAATATCCTGGAAATTACTCATGTGCGCAGCCATATCACCTCCATCCTGGAAACGAAGATGAACCAGCTTCTTCACGAGGAATGCCTTATTTTGTGGTGTCTTCCTCGCATAGAGATTTGTCAATTTATCCCACAAAGCTTTTGCATTTGTCTCCTGAGCAACATGATGATAAATACTATTGTCTATCCACTGCCGAATCAAACCAATAGTCTTCCGATTTGTGCGTTCCCAAGCCTTGTCATCCTTATCTTTGGGTTTCGCGGAATCCCCTTCAATGGGATCGTACAAATCCCTGCAAAATAGAAGATCCTCCATCCGAGACTTCCATATAGAGTAGTTGGTTGCATTCAACTTGAACATGGATCCTGTAGACTCCTCCATCTCGAAAACACCGAAAAAAAACTCAAACTTCTCTAACCCGAAGCTCTGATACCACTTGTTGGGAATAGGGATGTACTCAACCAAACAATAACGCAGCGATTAATCTTCCTCCCCTTCTAGTGTAATCGAGATAGGAACTAATCAAATCAACCAACAAGCAGTAAAGTAAAACAACACCAAGAATTTTACGTGGAAAACCCCAATGTGGGGAAAAACCACGGGACCAACTCCGAATCAACGATCCACTATGAAGGTTATACAATGTCTTTCATCAAGGGTAAACCCTTGGATCACCAAACTCAAGAGAAACACTCTCTTGGATCACCCAAATACTAAATTCGTCACCCACACCGGGTGGTTCACAAAATCAGCTGAAACAGCACCTACAGAGCTCGAATAGAAATTCTGACCGTTCAGAAGTTAGCCCCACGTGTTGTGAAGCTGCTGTCAAAATTTTGTCCCAATCGGAGTTCGTTTGATATACCGATCGAGGTTTGATCTCCAGCTGCGCGCTGCCCCTTTGCTGCTGCTGTGCTGCCGCCTTTGTTGCTGCTGTTCTGCCGCCTCTTCAAATCTGCAGCTCCGTTCTTCTGCTGTTCTCTGCTGCCATATATATATATATATGCTGAAATATAAACCCTAACAAAACTGGGTTCTTGGGCCTATTAAAGCCCGATAAAAGCCCAATACAATTTGAGCCCAACTTTCTCCAAATTGGAGGGATAGCCCAACAGGTTCACTATTTCTGGTGCTTGGAATGTGCTTTAGAACGAAGAGGGAGAAAGTTGGTTGGTATAAGCTTGTCTGGTTCACTTGATGAATACCTAGACCCAGTTTTATCAGCTGGATTATTATTATTATTATTTAATGATAGGCTTGCTGCTATGGATAAGGTTGAGAGGTGGAATACAACAGTGAACACAACCTGTCAACTTTGTTGGAATCCCGAAATCATCTTTTCTTCCTCTGTCATTTTGTGCAAGCATATCTGGAGCACAATTCTTAAAAAATTATGGGATCAATAGAAGTATTGGAGATTGGAATTTTGAGTTGAGCTGGGCTTCAAATCATTCGAAAAGGTAAAAGCTATGGAAACTCTTATTCTTGAGCTTTCATGGCATGCTCTTTTTTTGTATTTTGTTTGGAAGTATAGAGTGTCGAATGAGATTTTGAGCTCTGTTAGGGGAAGGAATCTTGGTGTTAAGGATGTGCATACGAGAGTTTCTAATCCTTCTGTGTCTTTTTCGATCTGCTAATCTGCTTGGGCTTCAACTTCTCTAGGGCATGTGTGCCTGCTTTAATTGGGCCTGTGTGCCATGCCAGGGCCTTCGAGCTCATTTTATTTGGGCTTGTTTTCCCAGTCTGTTAAGCCTAGCAGATGTGGATTCTTGTACTAAAGTTGCAAAGAGTTTGAATAAGAAGAGCATCTACTGATCTTCGATCGAAAATAATGGAACTCTCTGCAAGCAGTGCCGTAGGGCAACCAACCAACAACAAAAATATGAATAGGCAGAATAATTGAGGTGGTCAACTCCCGTTATGGATAAAAAGCCACCGAGCGTTCAGCTAAGCTAAGCTAAGCTAAGCTAAGCTAAGCCAAGCCAGTTGAAGAGTTAATGTACACAACTTTTTGAAAAATTATTGGTTTCTAATATCCCAGCTGTATGTAGAAACTGAAGAGTAGGTGAGAGGTCTATGGGCTACGAGGCTGACAATATAACCAGCTTTGTCCTTTCTATAAAGGAAAAACCTTCACTGGACCGAAACCACGCCTGCATTCTAAGTGCTAGACAGGTTTTATGCGCTTCGAGCAGTTCTCAGGCGCTGAAATGGCCTAATGAAATACTTGGCAAGTGGAGTCTCCGGAACTGGAATCAGCTTTCCTACCACTGCAAGAGGCCAGCTGCAATTTCGACAACAGCAATACAAATGCATGAGTGCTTGTTAAATCGAGTTTCAGAAGACGGTGCACTATAAATATTCTCACAGCAACTGATTCTCAATCAGACACTAACCAAGTTAACCTGTCCCAGTGTGCTTCATCTAACTAAACAGGAAACTGAAGTTCTAACCATCATATAGACTTTTTTACGAAACTGACCTGATGAGGCCTATTGCAATAGATACGAGCCATAGCTCCCAACTCAACCTCACCGTCGAAGTGAACTTCCCGAGGAACTGAATGATTATTACCTGAGATGAATTTTAATGAGGACGCTGGGTCAATGCATGGCCTACCTTGGTCAACTAATGAAGTTGAAGCGATTAATATTCTGGAAACTCACCTGAAGAACCAGGGTTATTCCAATGATACCCATAAACAGGTAGTTTTTGGTCACTCCAGTGAAGACATTCATTTCATCAGGCTTCCGGGCGTTGAACTCATTGAAGATCTGCATGTTGATTAATAATTGGTTGAATGATGAATTCTAAAGGACTTGGAAGCAAGGATGAGATTCCATTCCTCCATCATCTGATTGAGTGCTGTATTCTGACCTGGCAAAACACAAATGTGTTGAATATCACGGTATTCTTCACTTCATTAGCACGTTCCCTCGTTTCGTCATTCAACCCAAGAATAGTTCGGCCCGCGAAATTGAGCACCAGAAGGACACCCACTTGATATAAAGCCTGAAATTTATTGGATTTAGTAAATTGGATAAATTTTGAAGAAGACCATTATCAGATGCACAGCTGCATCCAAACAAGAGTAATCAACAGATATGAAAAGTACCTGCACAATTAAGTTCCTCCACATAATATTAGTTATAAGAGGTTCCCTGAGAAGGAAAAGTAGAAATCAATATGCAAGAGTATAAATAAAGCAGCAATTCCCACGAAAGACTCCAATAAGGGAGACATCTAACTGCGACATTGAAGTTATCCTGATTAATGCAGATAAATGATAACCTTTCCTAGGTAAAGGTAATACAAGGAAAAACCAAAGCATCATCAACTGCTTCAGTAAAGAGTTCCAGGTTTCACGAGAACAGCGGATGGATGAGGACAAACCATAAGGGCACAGGTAACTTATTACAAGAAAATTGAAGTCAAGACGCGTACCCTTAGCAATGATAACAGTCTTTCCTGATGTCCTAAGTGGCATAAAGACAAATAGATAATGAATTTTTTTAGCATGACAGGCCACAGAATGCAAACCTTCGGCCAACCGGAGTTCTATGCATAAGATGATCTGTTGGTGGTTCAGTAGCCAATGCAAGCGCGCCAAGTGTATCCATAATAAGGTTAACCCACAGGAGCTGCACTTAGAAGAACCAACCGTCAATAGAGGTTGAAAAAGTGTTTGGTAATCGCAGATTAGTAGTAAGAGACATAATCTACTTGGATCGTTAAAGTAATTAACAGAGATTAGTTTCCCATATATGTGCACTGGCATATTGCACTTTGTTAAGCAAAGACTATAAACCAACCATGACAAACCCAGGCAGGGGGGGGGGGGGGGGGGGGGGGGGGGGGGGGGGGGGGGGGGGGGGGGTGGGGTTGTGGTTGGGTTGGGTGAGGTGAAGGCATTACAGCAGCTATCCCAGGGCAGGGCGGATGGGTGGGCCAGGGGGCGGGATGCTACTAAAGGCAAAGAAAACCACAAACCTGCACTGCATTTAGGGGAACATCGCCAGAAGATACTGCTGCCACAACATTGATTATGAGGGCTGCCACATTAACTGTAAGCTGGAATTGGATGAATTTCTGAATGTTTGCATAGACAGAACGGCCCCATCTTACAACCTGCGTGAAGGAGATGAAGGCAAGATTTATGCACTTTACTTAAAACAGCCGCTACAAACTTGAGTAGCACTGTACCCGAGGCAGATGAATTAGGAAATCATCAATTCTAAATATGGAAATCTAATCCTTTCAGCTAAATGAAATTAGCCTCTCAGATCGACAGTGACAATATTCAAATGCATCATTTAATTGGAAGCGTAAGGGGCGAAAATCTCCCTAACAACAGAATATGCTGAACTGTTCTGCTGAATGGACAACTACTTTGTGAATGTTATGCAAAAAGAATGAGGCAACAGCTAACCTTTACAACAGAGGCGAAGTTATCATCCAAAATAATTATATCAGAGCTCTCTTTAGCAACTTCTGTGCCTTGAATGCCCATAGCAAGACCTATATCTGCCTAAAAAATAAAAACAATAAAACTGGAATCAACTAAGATAATGCTAAGCCCCATAGAAACATGTGGAAACGTTACTCTGATTAAAATATGATGAGTCAACAGGAAAAATGTGACTTCTTAACACCGGTTCTACAGGATATATACATGCAGCTTCAGAGATTCATTTATTATGTTTATTTCGATAGTACTGATGATTACAATATCAAACCTCATGGAGTGCAGGAGCATCATTGGTTCCATCGCCTGTCACAGCAACAACATCCCCGCCTTTGCGCAATGCTTGCACAAGTAACAATTTGTCACTTGGTGAAGACCTCCCCATCACCTGTGCAGGACCATGTCAGGCAAGAATGCGTTTCTTTGGAATAGGAACTTGAAATATGATGACACTCACTGTAATTCTCTTTGCTACTTGTTCCCGCTCTCCCTCAGATAGTGCACGGAACACCTTCCCTTCGATAATATTGGACTCAGAAGCATCTGCATCGGAGCTGAGTATTCCGCACTCAAGAGCTATAGCCTTCGCTGTCTGAATATTATCTCCAGTGACCATTCGTACCTATCAAATTACAGGCGTTGAGTTAGAATTGCTTTTTGACTCCACTAGTTCACTATGAATACAAGCAATAGCATATACTTTGTACATAAAACAGGGAGATATGTGTGCACATCTGTTCTACAGTATTTCAACAACCAACAAGCAATCCATCACGGAAATTTATTACGAGTGCAACGAACAATAATAAGATACTAACCTTCACCCCAGCTTCTATGCATACTTTTACAGCATCTTTGACACCTGGACGGCAAGGATCCTGAAAATATACTATTATTAGCCCAAGTATGAACTCGTGAAACTTAATTACAGCAATTCATGCAATATATTTATATTCCTTACAGTTGTTACTGCTTTTTAACAAACAACAAAAGTAAAAGGGCATTTTCGTCTAAAAGAGGGAGGCTGTTTATATATACCTTGATACCAACAATACCAATCAAAACAAGGTCATCTTCAGGTAGCACCCACTTGTCAAGACTTTCAGTGTCAGCAGGAATCTTTTCGACATCAAATGGTCTATAAGCAATGGCTACACACCTCAAGCTTCTCGCAGCCATGTCATCAATGGCTTCCTTACAGAATTCCTAGTTTACACCAGAAGATATGAAAGTTCTTTAACCCTCAATAATAACAAAATCATACAAGAATTTTAGTTCCCTGTTCAGAAGCAGACATCTTAATCACTTAAAATATACTGCAAAAGATGTATCTACCTTTTCTCCATCAATGGATTGCAATTGACCATTCAAGTCCATATATTTGGTGCATGATGCTAATAGTATCTCTGCTGCTCCCTTCCAGTGTATATAAGCTTCTGAGTCCTGCTAGAGAAAGTAGGATCCATCTGAGGAGAATAACTAGAATAGAACAAAACATTTGATGACCTCCAAATAAAAGACCAGATATGAATAAGACAATCATGCATTTGGAAAGACAGATGAAAAATACTACGAAACATGAACCTCTAAAAGAAAGGTCAATTAAATAATTACCACTTTCAAAGCAACACCACCCCGTTTTTTCTCTGAATTAAATGGGAAAACCTGAAGCACTGTGGACTCTGATTTCATAGCCTCAAACTTCATTCCCAACTGCACCAATGATATATATGAAGAACAAAGCCCAAAAACTGGGGGGGTGGTTGGCAGGCTGTGGTTTGGTATGAAGGAAAAAGCATTTACTGAAAGAGAGTGAACAATAATTGTTGGTACCTTGACTGCCCATGAAAGGATGGCCTTTTCAGTTGGTGAACCAGAAATCTCAACAGCTCCACCATCCTATGAAACCAAAGAAAACAGAAATTAAACAACTCAATATAATGGATAGCTACGAAAACTAAGATGATCAACCGATTCAAGAAAGACCTACCTTGGGCTCAAAGACATTGCCTTGTGTATTCTGTGCAATGCCAGTAAAGAGAAGAGAAGAGATCCTGGTGTGCAATTTGGAGGAGTCATCTGGTGGATCCAGTCTCTGTCGACCAATGTAAGCCTCAACGACAGTCATCTGCCATCCAGATATTTATCCATCAGCCACATGATCTCAGTTACTAGTGAACTGGGAAACAAAATCACAGCTGACAAACCTTTAAAAATAAAACAAAATAAGATAAAAATAGCCGGTAGAGGAAGGAATATACATATATATATATATATGACCTGATTTAACGTCAGAGTTCCAGTCTTATCACTGCAAATTGTAGTTGCAGAGCCCATAGTTTCACAAGCCGAAAGCCTTCGAACCTGATCAAATGTTTTGATGGATTTGTTCTTAGAAAGCAACACTTTATATCTGATATAATTGCAAAAGTATAGTAGGCTTTTCAGAGAATAAGCAGGACTTGCCAGGGCTTTGTCTGCCATCATTTTCCTCATTGAATAAGCCAGTCTGCGATGTTATTTATAAAAGAGGTATAGGATTAGCCAACAAAAAGAAGAAAAGCAACAAGAATATTTGTCAATAATTAATAACTGCCTCATTGTCTGTCCATTACACAAGCAACAAGGCGCACTTACGTCAAGGTAACAGCCAAGGGAAGTCCTTCAGGCACGGCAACAACAACAATTGTGACCTGAATAATTAATTATTCAATCAACTAAGCACTGAATGCCCGACTGAACCAAAGAAAATGATGATAAACTTACCGCAATCGTCACGATTTTTATAATATCGTCTACAATTTGACTAATGCTAGTCTCGCCCTTATGAAATTGGACTGTTCCATTTGAATTTCGTGTATTTCCAGTAAAGTACCTAGGGTATAAAATGACATTTCAACTTGGTAATGACAGTATAAATTACCTTGAGAGGATACAGACTGGATGAATAATAACTAACCTCGCCAAAAGGACAGCTAGTACTGAAAATGCTACTACAAGACCTACAATACCTATAAATGTTGCAACACCATTCAGGCGAACCTGTTGCAATGCGTAGAAAGAAAATATAAGCATGAGGTTCCCAGAAATGAGGAAATGTTAAATAGGAGGATTTCTAAGTACCTGCAATGGGGTCTCTTCGCCAGTATCCTCAGAGATGCTTGCCATTAATAAGCCCCATTCAGTGTTAATGCCAACACCAGTCACCTGAAAACATGTTCGAGTAATATATGAAAGGTTGGAAGGAGATATGCATTAAGCTATTCCACAGAAAGAGATTGTAAAGCCCAACAAGTTAGATTGTCAACCTTAGTGTAAAATCTAACTGAAGATTGAAAAAGCAAAATACAGAAGACTCAAGCATACGGCATGCCTCATCTTTTCAGCACACATGAACCACCTCTTCTTTTGAATTTGATCTAAATCGGTAGCAAAAACAATTCAAATAGATAATATCTTTTTTTCTCTTTTTAGGGAGGCTGTCCAATTTGCTATACCATGTTAAAATGGACAGATAATCTGAAATGCAACCAGAATCATTGGCAGTTTACAGTTGCCTCCAGACTATATATATCAAATACATATACATGGAAATAAAACACTGCATGAAGTAGCTGCGGCACATGAAAGCACATTCACATTGGAAGGAGATCATAAACATAATTACTTTACCAGCATAGTACCAACACCATCAGCAACTTTGCAACCCGACATCAAAAAAGGTGCTTTTTGATCTTTATGAACCTGCAAAAGCATCAAATTTAGAAAATGGATCCCAAATGGACATAGTAACTCCATGAAGGTATAGAAGCTCACAATCTTGCTTTCACCAGTCATGCTGGATTCATCTGTTGCAAGGGAATGGCCGCTAATTAAGATTCCATCAGCAGGGACCTAAAGAAACCAGGAGTGACGTGAATTGCACTTCTTTGGCAACCTTTTAAATGCAAAAGAGAATAGATGCACATTTTTTAGCTAACCTGATCACCTATTCTGAGAGGTACCACATCACCAACAACAATGTCAAATATTGAAATCTTCACCATTCTACCCCCTCTCATGACCTGAATATTTTTTAAAAAGATAAAGTTATCAACAAAAGGTGAAAGCAAAGAACATGATAATGAAGGTCACAAGCCACCAACGCATACCTCTATCTGAATATTCCGTTTTTCCTCGTTTAAATTTTGAAACTGTAGTGACTGCCGATAATCACTAATGGCTGATAAGATACAGAAAAAACCGTCAAAGTTGAACCATCTCGAAAACAATCTCATCTCAATCAACATGTCCAGTAGAGAATTCAGGGGGAGCATTTTCTAGAATATAAGTTGTGTTATAACATGTGATAATATATGGCACTGAATTGTTGCTTAATTTTGTTCCCACATAATTCTTCTATAAGATGAAAGCCTGTTTTGGCAGAGTAAACCCGGACCAATGTTGATCAAACCTCTATGAGATACATGTCCGTGCTCAAGACATACAAAAGCCACAATTCACGGCAATCTTGAAATTTGTCACAACAGTAATCCAAGAGGTAAGACAGAAACAGAGACCAATCTACCAAATCTAAAGAAACTTGATTCAACCAAATACCAAAAGAATTGAGAAATCGAAGTGAAATAATAAACCAGAAATTCCTGTCTTCTCACCAGCAAATGGAGTTTCCCTCAGATGAATAATCATAAGCAAGAAACAAATATCTAAACAACAAGATCCAGTACCTGTCACAATAATAACAAGAAAAACAGCAAAAGCTATGCTTCCTCCATCGTACCAGCCTTCTTTTATGCCCTGTCCATTATGTATAACACGACAATAAAAAATATGAACTAACCGTCAGAAAGCCATAAATATTGACAGATCACCAAATGGTAAAGAAAATGAGCTAATTGGAACACTTAATCTCACCTCAGTCTTCATTCCAAGTGCCAATGATGCTGCGGCAGCTATTATTAGGATAATGAGAGTTAAATCTTGCCAGGCTTCCCAGAGAAACCGCTAAATGATAAAGCAAAGATAAAATGTCATATTTAAGCTGTGTGCACATCTTTAAAATGACATAAGTCAAAAAACTTTAGGGCAGAGATATCAAAAGGTACCAGGAAGCTCCTTGCTTTCTTTCTAGGATATGTATTCGATCCAAAGGCATTCCTACGCTTGAGTATATCATCCTCATCTCCAAGTATGCCTTTTTCCAAGTTTGTTCTCAACATATCTGATAGACCTTTGACCTATCAAGTGGTTACTGAATTGTGTCAATGAAGTGAAACTACAACCTCCTATAGTGAAGGAGAAACAAGGACATAGTCAACTCGCCCCTCCATATTGTTGTAGAGCAGAACTATTATGATCCCTGGACATGGAAACAAGCTGCTCCAGACCAATTGCATACTCGCCGGTTGGAGTAGGAGGTTTGACTGTTGCCCCTGACCCAATTTAAGCCATGAATTTTAAATCAAAACAAGGTCAAAACAGAACTCATTGAAGGAAAAGAAGCTCATATACAAATTACGAAATATGATCAAAACATCACAATGTTGGAAATGGGATCAGATGATCTCCTGGACTGCTGAGTTCCCTCCTCAGGATCGCAACCTTACTAAAATTTATATCATTCTTTCAGATAAAGGCTTTTACATGATCTTGCTAGAATTTTAAATCAAGATAGGATCATAACCAAAATCTGAAGATAAACTCATGATGCATACAATAAAGTATGATCTAAACAAAAATATCACTCGCTTTGTGATCCCAAACATCATATTGCTGGACCTTCTTAGGATCACAATCTCACTTTAACTAAAATTGTGCAGATTGAGGCCTTATCCACTTTGTATTTGATCTAGTAAGAACAGAAAAGCAATGACCAAATTCATGAACAAGACATTATTTACCTATTTGTTTTTTGCCCGCCAATTTGAAAAGCAATGCTGCCTAATGCCAATGTGCAGGGAGTAAAGTTAGAGAACCTTCTTTGGATTGAGAATGTTATGACAGAAGAAAAAGAAAATGACAAAGCAAAAAAAAAGTACTCTTATGACTTGCGCGTGGGCTCTAATCATCCTTCTCCTTTGTTCTTTCTCTTCTTCCTTTTTCAAATCCAATGTATATCGAAAGCGTCGTGAAGCATTCAGCACAAGGGCTGCTTGCTGTGAAGGAAAAAAAGTTTTTTAGTCCGAAGTCACTCATATTTGCTGTACTCTTTCAAACATGAAAGTGGCAGCTACCATGCAGTAAAGGGAGCTACTGACAAGATATGTTGAATTAATGTATTTGGTATCAAGTCAAAAATAAAACCTCAGCAGTGCTCATGTCATGAACTTAAAGAATCAGGGACACCTCATACTGTGGAAAATCATGGAGATAATAATTCTCAAGTTCCTTCTAATAATACATGAAATCTTTTGATTTTAGGAGAGAACTGGTCACTATATGCCGCTTCTACGCTCTTCAGTATCTGTGCACTGACCTATCAAATGATCACACACGTTGGTGATATTCCAATGATCAATATTCTTAAGATTATCTTGTATTGCTGGATTTTGTAATCCATCGCCATCCTGTTAATCCAGAAAACCATAATAACACGTTGAAAGCATGCCCGAATTGCTGTCAAAAAGTACACCCTCTCAAACTCAGCAAAACTTGTCTGTTGATAATCCGCAGAATATTCCAGTCTCTTCAAGTATCTGGTCCAATTACTTCCTTTTATTGAAGCTGCCAGTCACCTTCTATTATCTATAGTTGGAATCTTCCTATTGCCTAGTTTCTGTCAAATGTTTCTATCAAAAGATTTCACAATGGGAAGAACTTTTTCTCAGCACAAATGATTGCTTCTTCCAACTTGTGGACTAGTCGCTTATTCTTGGTGAATCTAAGACCACCTCGCAGCAAAGATAACCATCCATTCTCCTCAGCATCACTTGGAGCAAAAGAGGAATGACAATACAGGTTCATCAGAGATCAAGGAAGATTATCATCTCACGGAGCTCGAGTGCAGGAAACTTATTCCGCCACAGCAGAGGGTAATCCACACAATAAATCCAGTGTGCTCACTCATTTGGAATTGCAAGTCATATGGCCACCACAGCGACACGCATTGCCAAAAGAATGACACGGGCATTTCTACTTCATAGATTCAGCACCAACCAGTGGCTCATAATCAACCAAAAACAGCGAAAGCCCACATTGAAATTCAAATTCATTCAATAATAAAAGCATACAGAAAAAGAGGCAGGGATACAAGGTATATATAATCTAATCTAATCTAAATAAATTAGAAAAGCACACGAACACACACAAGTATAAGTGGCAGCAGGCATAAACTGTAGTACATACTCTCCATCTTTTAAGGGTCTCGACCGACGCATTCTTGGTATTGGTGATATCGAACGGGTCGTCCTCCTCGAGCTCCTCCTCCTTGTTGTCTAAGGCAGGGCCCGCCTCGATATTGAGGGTACGGCTGGCCATCGAGGCCGGTGGCAACAGCGCGTTGGATGATGAGCTGCTCATGAATGTCGCGAGGGGAGATGGCAAGCCCGCACGAAACAAATCCCAGTAATCACCTCATACGGGAGTACCACCAGCACCTCGTTCAGAGAAAAAGGAGAGAAAGGAAACTTTAGAATCAGTTGAAGAACAACTAGAGAAATGTGAGAAGGAAGGAACAGCAAAATGCACAGAGCGAGCGAGCGATCAAGCCCCTCTCCTCCCAACTGAATGGATATCTAAACATGGCAAATCTAAAGACATCGGAGAACTTTCGTTTCGGTCGCTGACACTAGCGGAGCTTCAGGAGCAGGAATCGCTGAGGATTTCGAAACAGGCTTACAAGTGGCGTTTGGATTTGGATTGCAGGAGGTTCAGAACAGTCCGTTACAGCCACAGCTCCGAGTAAGACAGTGTGTGAGAGAGAGAGAGAGAGACGGGAGATCACCTGAAATGGAGGCGAAAAAAACCGCGAACACCCCGTCAAGCGGCGGCGAGGGAAAAGAGATGGCGCAGTGGCAGATCTATCATCACCACCATCTCCTACTCCTACTCCATGATGAGGACAGAGAGCAACAACCGAGGAGGCAGCCATTGATAGGGGGAATCCAATCAAAGAGAAACTTCGCGGAAGCTTCGCGCCACAAAGTTCCATCTTCTATTCTTTTTTCTTTTTCTTTGTCAAAGTAAAGTAAGGGTAAATTGACAAATTGATCCTCAATAGATGCATGTTACATCAAATCCGACCTTAAAATTTTTTTTATATCAAATTGAAACTTGAGAGATTAAGTATACATCAAATTAAATCTCAAAAAAAATTTTATATCAAATTGAATCTTGAGAGATTAAGTATACATCAAATTGAACCTTGAGAGATTAAGTATACATCAAATCCGACCTTCCGTCATAATACCATCGAAAATGAAAGAAAAAATCTAATTTGACATTCAACAGCTGACGTGATTGTTTTCTTCTATTTTTTTTATTATTCCACATTTATGTCTGGTTTTAAAAAGTATTTCTTACAGATCCTTCATTTTTCAATCGGAAGTGGATTTGATATACACTTAATCTCTCAAGATTCAATTTGATGTATACTTAATCTCTCAATAACCAATTTGATTAAAAAATTTCTTTAGGTCGGATTTGGTATACATTTTAATCTCTCAATGTTCAATTTGATGTAAAAAAATTCTTGAGGTTAGATTTGATGTACACTTGATCTCTCAAGGTTCAATTTAATATAAAAATTTCTTGAAGTCGAATTTGATGTAACATGCATATTTAAAGAACCAATTTGCCAATTCACTCTAAAATAATGTTCTCCTCACTTGTCACTTGTCAGAGTCAGATGAATGCTCTTTTTTTTTTTAGGAAATGCCATTTCTTTTGGTTTTGGCAAAAAGTCATTTTTGCTCCCTAACCTTCCATTACTTTTTCATTTTCGCCGTAACTCTTTTTTTTTTTTGTGTTCAATTTCGTCCTGAACGGTATGCTTTTTATTCTGCTTGGTCCTACTGTTTCTTTTTTTAATCCAAAACTGACGGTTTGTAATAAAAAAATGTTTTAAAAAAATAAATAATAATAATAATAATAATGAAAAAAGTAAAAAAGAAGAATAAATCAAAGCAAACATCAGGGAAGCAGGGTGGCAGGGGCGGACCTGCCGACGACCCACCACTCCGGCAAGGTCGCCGACGACCTCGAGTTCAGGTGCGGTGAGGTTCTCAAATCCCGTATTAGCCAAGGAACTCCTGATTTGTCGAGCATCATCACCGCAAACTCCTCCACGTAATCTTCATTAATGACAGTGCATATACGTTCCATATTACCAATTTATTACTTTCATTTTTCTTTTTTTCCTGCGGATATATATACCTACCCCTGTACACATGATATGGTGAGAATGAGAATACGCCTTCAGTCACCAAAATTGATTAACCGTGAAATCGAACCTCGAGAAGCTTTCGGAGAAGTTGTTGTGCGAGAGGTTGAGGACCTCGAGGTTCTAGCAAGACAAGGAAGAAGCGAGGTGTTTCACTAGAAGAATAGAAATTGAACGACAGAGGGAGAGAGTGAATATTTCCTTGACTTCAAAATGATCTGATTACAACTAATATATATATATATATATATATTTACATTTATATACAATGAATAGGACTGGGTGAATCAGTAGAAGGAAATCAATAATGGACATATAATCTAATATCCCTACAAATATGGATAGCACTTATTTCCTTCACGTGCTTTCCTTGTTAACATCCAGTGTCGAGGAATCCGAGTGAATCAGTACTGGATTTTCCTCCTGATCAATACCTGGACTTTATCTCCTTAACCATGGCTGGATTGTCCTCATTTATTTCCTTAATAGTCCCCCCTCAAACCGGTCTGAGGCAGTTGTCAGAGACCGAGTTTGCAGCGAAATGCCACGAACACATCCCTGGGTAGCGCTTCAGTAAGCTGAGAGCACGAGGGAACATATCATGTGATAATTGAACAAAGGGCGACCTTTTCCCGTATAAAATGATAGTCAATTTCAATATGTTTTGTCCGAGCATGGAATGGAATACCGGGTTGGATGAAGAACCGACATGTTATCTGAAAATAACAAAGAAGGCTTCGGTTGTTTAATGCCAATATCCTGAAGAATAAAAGAAATCCCCGTTAACTCAGCTGCCGTCAATGCTAAAGCTCAACATTCGGGCTCAGCAGTTGAGCGATCAACTGTAGACTGCTTTTTCGCACTCCAAGAGACACAATTAGCCCCAAGGAATGTACAGAAACCCGAAGTTGATCGTCTCGTAAGCTTGCAACCAGCCCAATCAGCGTCGGTGAATGCATATAAGTCAATATTAGTAGGGAGTTGCATCCGCTGGCACACAGAATTCACAGCAAAGGATATATCCAGCCGTGGAAGCGTTAGGTCCTATAGAGCACCAACCACGCTCCGAAAGAAAGATGGGTCGCTAAACAGTTCATCTCCATTTTTTATGCATGGAGACTTGACAGCCATGGGCGTGGCAATTGGCTTACAGTTGCTCATCATAGCCCGATCTAGTAGCTTTGCTGCATACTTTCTCTGTGACAGTAGAAGACCATCACTTATCTTTGTAACTTCAATTCCAAGAAAATAATGCAATATGCCTAGATCCTTATAGAGAAAGCCGTGCCAAGCTTATGTATGAGGTCGATAGACAAATGAGGGATTGACCGTGCTTCAGAAAAACCCAAATGCTGTGAGGAATTCAGAGAACTCGTCAAACCATACTCATGGGGCTTGCTTCAAGCCGTATAATGCTCTCCGAAGAAGGCATACATGATCGGGATGGTCACTATCACGGAACCCCAGTGGTTGCTCCATATAGACAGGGACGTCCAAGTCTCCATTAAGAAATGCTTTTTTTACATCAAGTTGCCGAATTCCCCAATTCTGAACCACAACCACGTTTAGCACAGCTCGTGTTGTTCCCGGTTTCACTAACGGACTAAATGTTTCTATAAAATCCACGCCTTCTACCTGATGAAAACCCTTCGCCACAAGACGGGCTTTAAGGGTGTCAAGAGTCCCATCCGATCATAGCTATGTTTTGAAGACCCACTTCGACCCAACGACATTCATGTCAGGTTCTCATGGGACAAGCTGCCAAGTATTGTTTGCAGCCAGAGCATTCATCTCTTCATCCATTGCTTTCTTCCAACCTGGGTGTGCAAGTGCAGAATTAGCGTTGTGGGGCTCTCCAGGAATTGAGTCTACTGCGATATAAGCATATTTGGGATTTGGCATGCGGACACCAGACTTGGACCGTGTTATCATTGGATGGCGATTAACCGGTCGGCTTGCAGGTTCATCCGGTGCAATTGGAGCCGAAACTGCAGTGTCCAGTGGAGGCGGCAGAATGCTCGATGCAGAGCTATGTCTCGGTGCTGAGGGTTGAATTCTATTGTCCCCCTCAAGAGTAGTAATGGCGGGCTCATTGATCTGTTGAGGCCCATCGGCACCAAGAAGACCGCCCATATCATTCTCAGCTGGATCAGATTCTGAAGCTGTTCTGTGTATTGAGGGAGAAGTTATCGAATGATCCTACCTCGTCACGTGACGTGAGGAAGCACCAATTAAATTGCATGAAATAAAGGAATTTGTGCTAATCACACGGATAATTGCCACAATTATTTTTCGTTAAAAAATTCTTATTGGTTCTTCCTCGTCACGTTAGTATAAAGTATGATCATTTAAAATTTTCTCGTATTGAGGAGATGCAGCATCTGAGCAAGACTCTGAGGTGGGCGTATGGTCCTGAGGAGGTGCAGTTGCTTGAGCCTCGACTGGACCTGGCTCATAGAATAGTCGAGCACCTTCTTGTCCTGAGAGAGGATGCATCCAATCAGCTCCTGCAGATGAACCAGATGTGCGGGTTTTATCCTGAGAGAACGGAAACATATCCTCAGCAAAAACAACATGCCTCGAGATGAAAACATGTCCAGTTGGTCGATGAAGGCACCGGTAGCCTTTGCGCTTATCGCTATGCCCCAAGAAGACACAGGGCAAAGATCTTTTATCGAACTTTTGTGCCATATGATTGCAGAAGATAGGGGTAGCATAGACAACCGAATACCCGCACTGAAGAATATTGTGGCTGCCTTTTGTAAAGAACCGAATAAGGACTTTTCACATTAAGCACACTAGAGGGAAGCTGATTCACCGAATAATTAACCGTAGTGAAGGCTTCAACCCAATAGGAAAGTGGCATGGATGCTTCGAAGAGAGATGCTAACCCAAACTCAACGATTTAGTGATGTTTTCGCTCTGCTATTCCTTTCTGCTCCGGTGTTCCAGGACAAGAAATTTGGTGATGTATCTCGCAATTAATGAAATGATCAGTGAGACTTATGTTGACAAATTCGCCCCCTCCATCAGAGTGGAATACTTTGATTTTCTACCAATTTTTGGAATGATAAAAATATAGCAGAAAATGAGAAATGGAGTATTAGTGGGACTACCCGTACCTCTTTATTTAGATTTCCTTTCCATTTCCTTGTAATAGGTCATGAGCTTCTATTGTAACCGAAAAAAGAAATATAGCAGAAAATCTTACTTATTTTGTAAAGGACAGAGCCACGAATAATGCAAATAATCATCAACAAGAATCGCATAATACCAAAAATGCTGCATAGTTTGAATTGGAGCAGGTCCCCACAAAACGCAGTGGATCTTATCAAGAGGAAACATAGACCGAGTTTCTGATAATTGATAGGGAAGTTTGGCGCTCTTGCTCATATGGCAACTGCCACACATATCATATGTTGCCTTAATTTACTGAAATTAAATTTCTTCTTCGGAGATACTGGAGAAGGCACCCATTCGGATGACCAAGCCGATGATGCCAGATTATACTGTCCACTGTAGTCTGTCTCGAGGAAAATAGAACTTGATCCGGCTGGTTGCCAACAGGGTAGAGTCCCCGATCAATTGGCCCTATCATCAGCACCTTGTGGGTCCTCGAGTCCTTTATACAAAAGCCAGAACGGGTAAAATATGAAATAACATGGATAATCTTCTGTAAGCCGGGCCACAGATAAAAGATTCATTATGATACCGGGTATTACAAGAACGTTGTTGAGTGGTAAAGGGCACGATTTATCTCCAATAACCCCGGTTCCAATATGAGAAACAGCTAAAGACTCCCCGTTGCCAACAACAATACTTCCTTTGCAAGTTACACTCTCTGGAGTTCTCCTTTGCAAAATTACAACTGGAATCAACTCTAACCCAAGAACACATAAGACCTGTCAATCAAATCAAGAAATATAATTAATTTGTTATAGGCGATGAAGAGATGCAGTCATTGCTCTCTCCATTCCAATTGTTGTGAGCAGTCTTCTGGGGCTAGGGTTGATTTCAATTGCAAATTTGCATGGAGAACTCCCGGGAGGGAAGAGTCGAGCAAAGACAATGGGTGGTTGGTTATTTATTTATTTTTTCTTTTATTTTTGCCTGATAATTTCAAAATTATTATTTAATTATTGAACCAGTCGATTTGATTAAGTTTAATATCGAACCGGATTCGACTCGTTCCCGAATGCGACCGAGCGTTGTTGAGAAGATGTGTAGTGATTGGTGAATTTTCGGGTAAAATGATTCTAGACATGCGTACGGTCCGAATCTTATCTAATGGGATTTAATGGTTGAGGAAAAAAAAACACGGTGGTTGTTTTTTTAGTTAAAATGTTTAGTGAGGACTAACATGAAATAGAATAGGATAGAATTTCATAAGTATGAAGATGGTGGAGACTTGAGAGAGAGAAGGGATCAGCAATGGCTCGATGGCTCGTAGATCTGATCAAAGAAGCCAAATGGCTGCAACTAAGGCCGCGTTTAACGGATGTTCACCGAAGAAAAAAAAAAAGAACTTGAGGAGCTGGTCTTCCGAATGCATCATTTTGACATTCATGAGCGAACCCCATGGGCTTTCTCTTTGGGCTTACCACGCACGCTGCTTTTGCAACCTCCCCCTCTGTCTTAATTCCTTTTCCTTGAAATGAAAATAATAAAGAAAAGAGAAATTTACTTGCACTGAGGGCCGATTTGGTTATTAAAAAAAAAAAAAAGCATTGGAATTGGCATGCCTCTTTTAGATTGTGACTATTTGTTTCGAAGGAAGCAGAATTCGATTTCCTTAAATTCTGAAAACGACTCCCCTAAAGAGTCTCGTGTATTTTTATTTTCCTTTTTCGTTTTGCCCAATCGGTTCATCATAAATTCCATATTACAAACATATATATCATATATAGTAATATATATACTTATAAATACTATATATAAATATGTACTATGTATAAGCAAAATTACATCGAAATTAAAAAAACAATTTTTTAAGAACATTTTATGCATAATATTGTCAAGACTTCTAAATTTGTCTCACCCAATTGTCATTTTATGCCTCATCAGTACCAAGCTTCACCTGCCCTACTTTGCTGGTGGTTATTCATCGACAGAGAGATTATTATGAATAATAACCTAATATGGAAGTTCATTCCAGATAAATATCAAACCAAACACCAACAAAGGATCAAACTTCAATTCCGTGCTAAACTAAATAAAAATTCTCAATAGTCACTCCATTTCCAATTCTACATCATTCCGTCTCATTTGGATTGTGGTTTCCTTTTTCCTTTTCGATTATGGGTTCCACACCAAACGGGCCTAAGACTGTGTGCAATGGTGGCTATTTGCTTAAGTCTCTAAATTGGATTCTACACTACCACATAAGCACTACGTTAGACAGAGACAAACTTAATTAAAAAGGAGACACCTCGCTCCAATACAAATCTCTTATCCAAAGTCTCTTATATTAATGAAATTGATATAACTACTATGATATGCAATTACTATATATTAATAATAGTTTTAATTAATTAAATGAATAAACATAATTATTTATTTATTTAAATTATTTAAATCGATAATAGAAAATTAATTTAAACATTACAATAAAATCAAATTACATGGCATTAAAAGAAAAATACATGACGTTAAAAAAAAAACAGAGTTGACTAGATGGAAACAACTTTGCCACAACGTCTTATACCAACGACTCATGAATGGCACGTGCGGCCTCAGTCTTTTTTTTTTTTTGCTAAATAATATAATTTATTAATAAGCGATAGTGTTTACATCGATTCCTAGATTAAAGTCAGGATATCCCTCAAAAGTGCATAACGATTGAAAATTTGACAACGAGCCATATTGACCTAAATCATGAGCTAGGGAGTTATTCAACCTAGGGATCTATAAATATAATCAATCCAAAAGGAGTTCAAGAGTAGTACAAATATCCGAAACTAAACTCCTAATCTCTCACGTGCGGTCTCAGTTATGGTAGGCGTGTACGTGCTAAGAAGTTGCATCAACAATTTCCCATCCTCCACTTTGATTAGCCTTTGCTTTACTGCAATAGACACTCTTTCTTGGCTTTTCAACTCCTCCTTCCTCATTTCAAACTCCCATGCCTTCATACTCCTCATTTCCTCATACCTAGACGCTCTCGAATCACATCGGGTTGTGAGATTTGCCGCCGCCTCATCGAGCTCGGGAGCAAGAACCTCTTTACCTTTTAATGAGGATTTCTTCTTCTCTTGGCAGCACCTCTACCTTTTGGACGAGGTAGAGGGTCCCGTATATCCTCATCGGGGTTGGATGATGTCGAGTACCCTTGAAAGCATTTGTCTTCGTGCACTTCGATGAGCTTTTTTTTCCATATAATGAAGTGTTCTCCATTTTAGTTCATTCCGGAGTATATTCCATGCCAACTCTATAGTGAATTTAGAACTGTGCTTATCTTTATATAGTGTATACACCATCTCCATTACGATGTCTTGATTTGCTTCGCTTTGATATTGGCGATCAACAGACTCGTAAAAACAGTTGAAGTTCGCGACGTCCTTGTTAATCTTATACCAATGTTGCTTCAAGGATTTTACGGTTTTCTTCCTGAAGACTGTAGTGTTGTGTTCGTAGAGAAACTCGTGGATTTTGTCCCATAATTGATTACTGATTTGATCGTCGCCGACCACGGAATCTTCACATGTAGTAGCCACCCACTGATAAATAGATTATCCTCTGCCCATTGTCATTTAGTGCGACCCACAGGGTCTTGAGCTTGAACGTCGTCTTCGTTGAGGTCGATGCCCTCTAGGTCATTAGTTGGTCTAACAATTATTGACCGTTGTCACCAACAATTTCTTAAAAAAAAAAGAATTAATGGGTTGTTGGGCTGCCGTGGGCCATAGTTGCCATGCAGCAGCCTATCATTGGTTTGGGTATAAAGGCTTCAGCGTCTCTACAACCAGACGGACGCGTCATCGCTTACGCGCGCTACCTGCCACATGGGTTTGGGAGACAGTCTCCCCACCCCTATTGAACATAGTCTAAGACTATCTTTAATGAGTCTCTCTTAATAGTGTCTCTGAACTAGTCCTATGTTGTCGCATAGATGAAAGACATCCCTGAAAAAAAAAATGAGATTCCAAACTCCAATAATCGTCTCTTTATTGAGTCTCTATTGTGGATCCACACCTTTTTTTTAGTAATTAAAAAGGGTAATTACACTGGTGGTCCAAAAAGTTTTACAAATGTTACAATATGGTATAAATATTTTTTTTGCTACTTAATGGTACACAATATTTCAAAGTTATTTCAGTGTAGTACATACCGTCTTCTCATGATTGACGCCATCAAGCCGACGCCGACGTGGCTTACTACGTGTCAGCACCTTTCTAACGTGGTCGAAACAATAAACTATCTCTCTCTCATACTTCTCCCCCTTCTCCTATATCTCTCTTTCGTCTCTCCCTCCCCTCTCTCTGTCTCTCGTCTCAATCTTTACTTAAAGTAAGAAACAATAAGACCCAATAAAACGCAACAAAAATCAACAGCGGAGATGGAGATCAAGAGATAGCTCCGGTGAATCAAGATCTCCTCTTCTTCGATTCTTCTTCTTTTTCTCCAAGCTGAATTTTCAAATTCTAAACATTAAATACTCGAATTCAATCATATCAGCGCTAGATTCATTCGATCACTCACAAGGAAAATGGAAAGGATTGAAACTGATATAATGCACATTTATCCTATTTAATTTCGAATTCCCAACTTAAAAAAAATAACTGAGAAAGGGAGAGAGAGGGTAGTGATTGATCTGTAGACCTTGCTTTGAAAACGGAAACGAGAGAATGAAACTGACGACGAGAAGCCCATTCGATGTCCCCCATTACGAAGTGGCGGTGTAGCTAAAGGGAACGACAGGGTGAGAGATCGGGCGAGGGGAGGGTGAGGGTAGATCATGACCACCAGGGAAAGGGAGTTGCCAGAGGAAGAGAAGGAGGAGGCGTGGACGACAGAAGCAGCGGAGATAGGGTCGGGCAGGGGGCCAGACTGGGAGCGGTTGGACGGGGCGAAGAAACTGACCTGACGGACCTTGGGGTCAATCACAGTGCGGGGATTCAGCAAGGGAAGCAAGAGAGAAAAGAAAAAGTGAGAGATAGATTAGAGAATGTATTTTTTTAAGGATTAATTATACCTATAGTCTAAAAAGTTTTAAAAATGTTATTGCTTGGTTCAAAAAGTTTTTTAAGTACACGAATGAAGCTTCTGCTGCACCCATCCCGCTGCTTCCATTCCTTCTCTGCTTCTTACAAACTGTAGCTCCCGCAACATCCATTCATCCCATCCTTCGACCATACCCTACAACTCTTTCTCCTCCGTGACACCATCTCCTGCTCCATGACCTTAACAAGCAGCCGGATCATCTGCGGATCCTCATTACCACTCTGCCATCCTCTCATCACAGCCATTCCCTCCTTTTGATCTGCACAATCTTGATCTTTTTTTCTTCTCTTTTCCTCCCTCTATGAATAGCTAACCATCACAGACCATCATCATTTGCACAAAAATCAACAGCAGAGATGGAGATTGAGAGATAGCTTCGATGAATCAAGATCTCCAATGAGAGAGAGGGGAGAGAGAGAAGAGAGAGAGGGGGAGAAGTATGAGAGAGAGAGAGAGAGAGAGAGGAACGATAGTTTATTGTTTCGGCCACGTTAGAAAGGTGCTGACATGTAGCGAGCCACGTCAGCGTCGGCTTAATGGTGTCAATCGAGAGATGATGGTATGTATTATACTGAAATAATTTTAAAAGATTGTGTACTATTAAGTAGTAAAAAAAACTTTTTGTACCATATTATAATATTTATAAAATTTTTTGGATCATCAGTTGAATTATCCCTAATTAAAAACACCATTCTTTTAAAAGGGCAAAAAAAAAAAAACCTGCTTTGCTGCAGCAGCAGCCGGGCTGCCACATACCTCTGCACAGAGATGTCCGCGACCGATAGAGATGGGCGCGCGCGTCTCCCCATTGCCACGCAATGGAGGGGGCCTCCCATAAAGGCTGAAGATAGCCTAACAGTACCGAAAAATTATGCTGCTACTTTCCCCACGTGCTTTCTCTATCTATTGGAATATAATTATATATAAAAACCTTTAAAACGCTCACCTCAAGTCAATCAATCGTGCCGTTGCCTCCTCCTAGGCCAAAATCATGCCTTCTCCTCCTCCTCGTCCAATCCCTCCTCAATAACTGAACTGAAACTGCAGCTTAGCTTTCCATGGGAACCCTGTCGTGCTCCGTCTCCGCGTCCAACTTTCCCGAGAAGAAGCATACCCCGATTCCTTCAATAAGCGCATCCAGTCTCCATAAGCTCTCTTCCCTCAAAGTGCCGAAATCCTCCCCCACTATTTGTCTCCGCACTCTCGCCTCAAAGCGCGATTATACCGGGGGTGGCGCCCCAGATGAGGAGAAGAGGCCGCCCGCAGATGGTCTTCCTCCTCCTAATGGGTTCGGTCTCGGTGCAGTCCCCGAAAATTCCTTTTCCTCTTCGCAGGTTTGTAATCTTTTTACATCTCTTTGCTCAAATAATCACATTTTTTACGCGTCCTATTGCATTGAAAATCTTTTTTTTTTGTCCCTGCCTTCTTCTTCTTCTTTCGAGGGACAGAAAAGGCTCCTTGGCGAGCGGGTAGCTTTCTCGATTTGAAATGCTTGATAATAGATACCTGCTTCAGGTTGTTTTTCCTTCCTTTTCTTATGGCTGTTGTTCTGTGCAAAGGGCGTTCTTGTTTGAAAATAGATACCTACGGTAGCTATGCACCGGAAGTTTAGACTTGTTGCGCTCCGCTCAAATATCTGTACGGTGTTTGCACCCTCTCGCAATAGGTGACTGGCATGTAGGTTGTACCTACTCATTCTCACTGAATTGTTTGATCCGCAAATTTTTGCCCTTTGAGTTTGTGATGTTGTTGGCATTCGTAGGTTATTATTTATTTATTTATTTAAGGAAAAAAATGAATCACAACTTGAACTCTGTTCTGTACTATGGGAAAGATCTGGATAAAAAAGCGGAAAAAAAGAAGAAGAAAAAAGGAAGCTTTGAAGTGCCCAGCATCAACAAGAGAAGCGGAACCTTTCAGGATCATATATAATTATTATGCAGGATCCCAAACCTTCTTTGTTGTATTGAATATTTCTAGCTTCCAATACTTCAGCAATGTGTAAAATGCAAGCTGAAGTTTTAGTAGATTTCTGCATATTCTGATGAAAGTCTAGACGTTCACTTCTACGTTATAGAGCCTGGCCGGATGTATCAAGTCGCTACTTCTGCTAAGCCTTCGTTATGTTCTTAAGGGCCCTTCAAACCATGACCAAAGTGTTTTTCTTGTCTAAAGGATGACTTGGACCATCAACAGAGCATTGTCAGGAGCGTCAATGACAGATTTGAAAGGGGAAGGCCTCTTTCAGTACCATATGGAAGTGGAGCAGCTGGGGGAACGAGGGCTGGGCTGTTTAGAACACCAATTTCTGG
This sequence comes from Punica granatum, assembly GCF_007655135.1. Classification (NCBI taxonomy): domain Eukaryota; kingdom Viridiplantae; phylum Streptophyta; class Magnoliopsida; order Myrtales; family Lythraceae; genus Punica; species Punica granatum. The sequence continues at coordinate 260,974 of NC_045127.1, read as the reverse complement.
CGGGGTCCAGAGTGCAACCCCTGCTCATGGTCTACCTCCACCAGCATTGGCCGTCCGCAATTTGATGGAACAGGTAAGTGTTGGTTTTCTTAAAAAGATATGCCCTTCCGATGTCTTCCATTTTTGTTACTGAAATCCTCTAATGTTCTCCTTTTTCCTCTGTGATTAGGCCAGATTTGCTCATCTTTGCACTGTGATGTCACAAATACACCATCGCAGAGAGGGGTACCCATTTGTGTATCTGGTAGGCAAGGGACGCCAATGATTTGTGTCTTACCAGGTTTTGTGGAGTCATATGAGTGAAATATGTATAAGAAGCTTCGACACACATTTTGTTTTAGCATTGCGTAAATTCATCATCTGTTGTCAAAACAATAATAATTTGGCTGTGTTGTTGGCCGTGATGTCTAGATCCTGTATTTTCATTTTCACCTTTGGCAATCCACACGCGAAATTTGTTGGCTGATCCAAGATGTACCTTAGTCCTGCAGGTAAGTTTGCTTTTATGTAGTGTACCCTCCATCTCTTTTATTTGATCGCATATACCTGGTTACCTGGTTTTGTTTTTGTACCTTCTTCATGGTTTACTGACCGTCAGAATCGATAGATTCCTGGATGGAGTGGTTTATGGAATGCAAGGGTGACTATTTTTGGTGATGTCTATCCGCTCCCAGAATCCCAACAGGTAACTTCCTTGTCCCACATGTATAAATATGTGTTCGTTAGGTATCAGCATCAGTCCTCAGCTCGATGTGGTATCCATTTCAATTTCTTTCGGATCTTCTCATGTATCTTTCTTTTCTTCTGAGGGGAAAAAAAGTATTCCAGATGCATTCCACTTTAGTTTATCTTCTTTTAGTTCTATAATCTGTTTCCAGCGGTTGTGCAGTTTCTTGTGACTTTACCTTTATTCTGTTTGCCAGGAATGGGCTCATAAGCAATATATAGCGAAACATCAACAAGGGCCTTCACAACAGTGGGGGAACTTCTATTACTTCAGAATGATGAATATAAGGTTTGTATCTGTCTTTCAATTTAAGAAAACAATTATTGTTGGATTGAAGTACCCTATTAAGGCGTGCCATTTCTAACCTAGTTCGTGAAGCTGCTAGAGTTTTATATGTTGTTGTCTTTTGGGTGAAAGTCATTCCACAGCACTAATGGTTTGAGGTGTTAGTGTGTCACGTAATTGGACGTGAAGGAAGACCCTGAGGATGCTCTTATTGATATTGAGAAGTTCATACATAAATAAGAGTGGGAATAGCCTCTCAATTGACATGTATGGAGTCCAAATCTGCCAAGTAGATCAGCTAGAAGAGCGTTGCTTTCTTTTTTATTCTTTTTGAATGGTAAATAAGAAGCTCTCATTTTCAGTGAAGCACCAAGAGGATGCAAATAAAAAATGTAGGAGAGTTTCCATGAACCTGAGAGAAAGCCTTCTTATTTCCTCCAGTGTGGCTACTAATACTATAGGTTAATGTGTTTATGTAGTGCAGAAATCGGGAATCATGAGTTGCAGGTGATTTATTCGTGTGTTGCTGTCGCCACATATTGAAATATCTTTTAGGGAACGAGTTCTTATCATGACTTGGATGCTTTTTGTCCTAGTGACATATACTTCATTGGAGGCTTGGGGGACTGTTGCTTGGATTGATGTGAAAGAGTATGAGGCCCTGGAACCTGATAAGATCGCAATCGATGGAGGCGACCAAAATTTAAAGGTTGTCTCTTATTAATTTAATTTTAATCATTGTCGTGCTTACTTGATTTGTTAGCAGTTGAGTACATGTCTCTCCATGCATGCATCACTCATCTCGAGTTTACTAACTGGCAATACTAAAGAATGGCACTCTACTTGTATCTATGAGGGGGGGGGGGGGGGGGGGGGGGGGGGGGGGTATTATTACCTTTTATTCTCTCAGCAGGAGCTGAATGCAATGTTCTCGAAGCCCCTGAAAGAGCTCCTATCCAGAGAAAGCGAGGTGGATGATGCTGCTTTTATATCAATAGATAGCAAGGGAACTGATATTCGGGTCCGTCAGGGTGCACAAGTACAATGTTAAACGACAATACGAAGGTCATTCTTGGTCTTATGCTACTCTAAAATATGCTAACTATATTTTCATTTTGATAAATATGCAGTTCAATATTCAGAGGATATCTTTTGATGAAGGGCGGGGCATTCAGTTGAAACATTAGAGGATGCTAAAGCTGGGATTTCAAAGTTAATTGGTAAAGCTTGGGCACAAAATTCGCAGTAGTGGAGTTTTGGAGTCCATAGTGATAATTGCTATGTTTTGTTGGGGTCTCTTGGATCCCCTCTCCTCTTGGCAGATGACACCGAGGAGAGTCAACAGAGTGCTAGGGATGTAACATTAGGATGATGGAAGTATCAGGGTGGTGTCCTGAAGAAAGTGCGTAGGATGATGATGCTGCTGCTGCATCAGAGGTAGGTAGGTAGTTAGAAGATAAATACATTTAAATTAGACTATCCATCCACCGTCTCTAATTCGAGTCTTTGAAGTGGGCCCATCCATCACTGTTACATAATTGTCACATCATTTCAAGATACATTCAACAAAAAGAGAGACTCACCATCCTAATAATCATCTCTATTTTAAATGTCTTCATTGGAGCTCACATACATATTAAAAAAGAAAAAAAAAAGGCTGTGGATCTCACAGCCACAAATCTAACAACCCCCAATGGCCAGGAGTAAAGCTGAAAAGAGCAAAGCTGAAGTCGTGTAGAGCTCATTGTTGTTGGGTCTCTCCGAGAGACCTAGTTGACTCCGTCTCTCGGCAGAGGCGTCTCTCCCTTGGCTGGGAGATGCGTGCTGAGCATAGTCTTATGATGTTGTTGAAGCTGGCGAGAGCTTTTTCACCTCTTTCAAAACTTAAATTAATTTCAGTGCCGCCTTTCCCTTCTTTCTTTCCTTTTTGTAAAATGGTCTTGCGTTCCATGCCATGCCATGCCATTCTATTCTATTCTTCTGGAGCGGGACGATCAAGCATTATATTTATTAATGTGGATTTTGCTTCGGTTTATCTAGTCAGCGGCGGCTTAGCCTTGGAATTTGAGGAAGAGACTTGCTAATTCTATTTGATTAGATACACACCCACCCACCCACCCGGTTTGGTTTGGACATGACATAAATTAATAAGGATGTTCCCTTCGGGGAATGTGTGATAAATGAAAGAGAAGAAGAATAACCGACAACATTGATAAATGTTATGGAGGCTCATTAATAAAATTAAAATGTATGTTCATTGCAGTTGACACAATGCCATTGTGAAGTGGATGATTAGTAGAATCTTTTTAAATAGTAGTGGTAAGTTAAAAAAGGATAAAGCAAAACTCAGTGGCAGTTCCGTATATTATATTATATTATATTATATTATGAATCACAAAAAGACGAGAAAGAACGGAAACAAACAAACGGACAGAAACAGAGAAGACACTGCAGAGGGGAGGGGAGGGGAGGGAACTACAACCTTCCATTTCCCCACACACCACTGCTCACTCCTCACTCCTCACCATCCATCCATCTCAAGTTTATTTATTTATTTTAAACTTTTCTGTCCATTTGTATTTTTATTTTTAAATTTTGAAAAATTATAATTAAATATATAAGAAAAAAGAATTTTAATGGAAAAAGTGGAGACGGGACTTCAATGACAGGGGGAAAAAATAAAAAGAAAGAAAGAAAGAAAGAAAGATAGATAGATAGATAGATTGAGAACTAGCAGAATAATAAAAGAAAAATTAAATTTAGAACTAAAATGAACGAAATTCCAACCCAAGCCTACTTACAGTTACAGGCAGTGTTATCAGAACCGGACCGGATGATGAACCGGAAGGGGTACGGGGTCATGGGTTTATGGGTCCAACCGGGGTTCGATGGATCGGACCGCTCGTTTATTTAAAATAAAATAAATATTCATATTATTAAAAAAATTATGATAATTAAGATAAAAGTATGATGATTTTAAAGAAATATAACAATAGTATAAGAAAGTATCTATATTTAATATTTCTTACTTCAAAATAAATATTTTATTTAATAAGTACTTAAAAGTAGAGTTAAAAGAACAAAAGAGTGGTGGTGGCTTGGTTGGTAGTATGCTAATATGAAAAGCAAGAGGTCATGAGTTCAAATCCTTACACAACCAACCAATTTTTACATTAAATAGGAAACCCATAAAAACCCATAGAACCGGCCGGTTTAATGAAATTTTACTTAAAATCGGCCGGTTCAATGGGTCCGGCGGTTCAAAGCTGCCATTTCGGTTTTTAGGCGAACCGGACCGGACTTGGTGCCGGTTCCCGGTCCGACCGGTCGAACCGGCCGGTCCGGTCCGGTTCTGATAACAATGGTTACAGGTGGTTTTTTTCCCAGAGTCACGGATTAGAGGAGTCAATTACTCATACAGACAGAGCCAAAGTAAAAGTAAAGTAAAGAAAGAGCATTACCTCCTCAAGATCGTTGATTGCGTACACACGCGCGCACACGCACACACGCACACGCACACACACTCACACTCCAATCCGTCCCCAGTTCGTCCATTCCCCCCCCCCTTCCCCTTCCTCACCTGTAACCCCATACAAAAACTTACTTAGCACTAGCAGAAGAGGATCCGCTACACTGCACAATCATCTTGTTATTCCATGGCAGAAGCACGGGCTGAGGCTTGTACGGGTGGTAGTGGTACTAGTACTACTACTAGTACTAGTTGTAGCAGCACCAGCAGCATCAGCATCAGCATCAGCGATGGATCCCCAATAAGCAGAATCGCCCAGGACCATCTGTTCACAATCTTGCTCCTCTTGCCTGTTGAATCCGTCCTTTCTTTCTCCTCCACCTGCAAGAAATTCAGGTCCTTGGCTTGCTCCGACTCCCTCTGGGAGTCCATATGTCGGAGAGAGTGGGGTCTCACCTCTGTTGATGCCCTCAGATCATCTTTCTCCCATCATCATCACCCCGGCCAGTCTCAGGGCCATCATAGAACTTCCCCTTCCAATTGGATTAACATATACCGTCAAGTCTCTCGCCTGGACTCCGTCACTTGCTACAATCTGTCTGATCTCGGTGAAGAAGAAGAAGAAGAAGAAGAAGAGGCTGCTGCGCTTCCAGTCCCCGCCCCGAGGGCATCTCACTCCCTCAACTTTGTCTCTGATTGCTTGGTCTTGTTTGGTGGTGGTTGCGAGGGAGGTAAAATTCTTTCCTTTTTGCTTGCTTCCGTTGGCTTTGGTCTTTCTTGTAGTTTGAGCTTGACACCGTACTTCTTTTTGCTTGTTGAAAACTGCTTTGCCTGCCCCCTTTTACTTCTGCCCTGCCACCTTTTGGATTGGATTTGGATTTGGATTTGGATTTGGATCAGACTAAAGACGTCCTTTAATAGCTATTTTGCATCAATCTTTACTATATAAACCAAAAATTGAAGATTTATAGTGTTTGGTTTTAAAGTTGAGTCGAGTTTTAATTTTAATTGGGTTGTAATGATTGTGTCGTTGAATTATGAGAAAATGTGTAAAGTAATGAATAATTGAGAGAATTTAATATTAAAAATTAAATTGAGTATAATGAAAATGCATGTAGATTTATGTACGTGGTCCACCTTTTTTATTTTGAAGAGTTGGTTTTTGTTGTACAGTGGGTAGAGTTAAAAGTTAGAATTAAAATCTTAAAATTCAATTGCGAAACCAAACGGATTGTTAGTTACGATTAGAAATAAACTTTTCTATCTTTATCCATGGATTTTTTATTCATACTTATTTAATTGGAAGTGGAAGTATTGATTCAATTCAAACAAAAATTACGTTTCGTAATTAATTTAATAATCCAATTTTTCAATTTAAGCCAGTGCTGTCTCACTGTGTCTATCTGTCTGTCTGTCTGTCTGTTATCATGATGGAAGTTAGCATAGGTGAACAATAAGGGAGGCAGATTTATCTATCACTGACAGCTTTCCTACTTAGGAAAGGGGTTGGGTTGGATTTAAAGTTTGCTTTCACTGCAGCATCTTCTATTATATTATTCCATGTGTTGTCAGCTTGAGAATCCGGGGTTCTTAAATACAGAATTTGTTAGCTCCAATTTGTTCCCTATTGTATTGTCTAACTTCTACCATGAAACTCGCTCAGATCTCTCTCTGAAGCAGTTGTGAGACAGTGATCTGTCTAATTGGTTTCAGCTCATCCCAAATAACTACCTACTGTGTCTCACAAATGTGTTCTTTCACCACATGGCCTGCTTTATGTTCCAAGTATTTTACAGCTTACCTTAAACAAATTTGTCTTGGTCGGCTTATAGAATTGAATGAGTTGTCACCCCAGACTGTTAGCAGGAACGGCATCCTTTTGTTATCCAATCATTTTCTTTCCTTCTCCAGGGCGACATCTCGATGATACGTGGGTGGCCTACATTGGTAGAGAGTTTAGGAGGAAGCTATTGTGGCAGAGGGTGAATTCAGGATTCCCAAGCGGGAGATTCGGGCACACCTGTGTTGCAGTAGGCGATTTCCTTATCCTGTTTGGTGGAATCAATGACCACGGCAATCGTCAAAATGATACCTGGGTCGGGCAAGTAGGATTCCATGAGACCTTAGGTATCAGTTTAGTGTGGAGGTTACTCGAAGTTGGGTCGATTGTCCCCCCTGCCCGAGGAGCCCATGCAGCTTGTTGCATCGACAATAGAAAGATGGTTGTCCACGGAGGAATTGGGTTATATGGCCTTCGGTTGGGTGACACTTGGGTCCTGGAACTGTCCGAGAACTTGTGTTTCGGGATGTGGCACGAGATCATGACTAACCCTTCTCCTCCAGCTCGTTCGGGCCACTCCTTGACTTGTATTGGGGGGACTCAGACGATATTATTTGGAGGAAGGGGTCTGGGCTATGAAGTGCTCAACGATGTATGGCTTTTAGATATTTCTGGAGGTAACACGAAGTGGGTGCAACTATTGTATGAGATACGTGATATTCCAGAAGGAGTTTCTCTTCCTCGCGTGGGTCACTCTGCTACACTCATTCTGGGAGGTCGGCTGCTAATATACGGGGGCGAGGATTCACTCAGGCACCGTAAAGACGACTTTTGGGTGTTGGATACTAAAGGGATTAGGTCGCAGGGAATGCAAGGGAATAAAGTGAACTCCAACACCAAGGGTCTTCTGGCAAGTTCGTGGAGAAGGCTGAACTCAAAAGGGTATAAGCCAAGCTGTAGATCCTTCCATCGGGCATGTGCAGATCACCTGGGGAGGTATGTGTATGTGTTCGGTGGGATGGTAGATGGTCTGCTACATCCTGCTGCCTCCTCTGGGCTGAGGTTCGATGGGGAGCTCTTTCTTGTGGAATTACTGCATTCTCAGTTGTAAAGATGAGAGTGAATCTACGGAAAACCTAGATTCCGTATTGTAGTTTCTTAGGAGTCCAGTTGGGTATTCCTGTGCTGTATTGTATTAAAATGCGTATGGCCTGTAAGTATCCTTTGCAGTAGTGATGAGGAAGGAATCATAATGACTATATATGTTTCTGTGCTGCTGAGAGAGAACAGTTTCTCCATGTTTTCTTGGATGGAAATGACTGGGATCAGCTGCTTGCTGCCGGTAGTATGGCATTTGAATAAATGAAGCACCCAGATAGAGCTCAAATGTGGCCATGCTTTTGGGGTATTTGCAGTCACTCTGCTTCCAAAGTACGCGCTGGGATATACAGAGTGAGGAGATCCATTAAGTTAAGGATAAGCTGTGGATGACACAATTATGAAAAAACTTCCCCGGAAAGAATGAGTAAATTGATTGCCCAAATCCTTGAGATGCAATGTTCGTAACGAGTGGCATATCATTGAATTGGAACACGATCTCATCAGTTTAACATTATCTTTTCACTATTGAACCACCCCTCCCCTTCCCTTCCCTTCCCTTCCCTCCCCTCCCCTCCCCATTAGGACTACTCTTTCACTGTTAAGCTGTTGCATATATTTGGCAACTCAAAGTTCCGTGAAACACTATCGAGGCAAAGAATTGGCATTTTGGTTAAAGCAAACAAAATTTACAACTTCAATTTAGTCCTCCACATGTCTCCAATAACCTTCTTTGGAGATGGATCCTCTGGCCCTTTGTCTCGCTGTCCAGATGTAAAGTATATATATCCATCCCACAACCCGACCAGGGTAGTCTTCACCCTGAATGGAAGTTTTCCAATGATTGACCATTTCTGCCAACAATTCAAAATTCAATAACCGAAATAAGTCAATGGGATAAAAGCAATGCAGGGTATCATACGGACAAACTGATAAAAGTAGCCCATGAAGCAAACTCAGAGAAAACAGATCAATCATGGTTTCTTGGATTTCGGAGTCCAGATAGGGATACCAAGAACCAGTCATGGTTTCTGTATATTCATTTCCATCTGCCTCAAATCCATCTAGAAATTGCCAACCCCCTCCGAGAGATTTGCTAATTTCTCTGACGATTACTCGACATTTCCAGCTCATTTAAAGTGAACACTAACGAGAGATTTGCCAACTTCCATGGATAGAATTTTTAATGGCTTAAACCAAGACCATATCTCTTCTTGAAATTCCATATGAATGCAGAGATAAAACCATATATGCATGCGGTAGAGCGTATTTTGGAATCCTCAAAGATAAAAAAATAAAAGTGTCAAGAAAAAAAAAATCTAAATATCTATGTCAAAGGAAAAGATTATTACCATTGTATCTAAATTGAACTGGAACAATTCTCCATTTAGCACCATCTTTTTGGTCTCTGGATGCTTCTCTGTCGTGCCTCCAGCAATGACAATTGAATTGTTGACAATGGCCCAGGCAAACTCAATATGAGAATCTGGTTTTGGCATTGAAGGCAATACTTTCCACTTCATATCATCATCTAGCATATAAACATCACCATAAACAACCTGAAACAACCAAGAAGTAAATTCCATAATGAATGACAACTAATATCCGAGGCACAGAATATCATATTATCTAAACATGCTCGATAGTAATAAAAATTCAACATTTTATTGTCAGGATAATATTTTCATAAGGGGAAAAATAAGTTTGGGTCTTCCCTCAAATTATTTCATATTCGTAGAAGCGATCCACAATAAAGCACCGTGGCTCATAGCATTTTCTTCAATTTCAAAGTAGAAATTTCATTAGTTCACAAGGATGTGATTAACATGAGGATGCTTATATTGCTACCTCATTTCTACGGGAGCATTTGAATATAGGTGATCCAGGCTTAGCCATAAAATCACCTTCTTGACCACCAATAACAATTAGACAATCATTGACAACAACACAAGCCCTGCATGAAAGTAATAAAGACATCAAATTAATTTTTGATGACTAAATTTCACAGAAGGATATAAAAAACGCAAATTTTAAAGAATATTAGTCCAGACACGGGTCACTGACCTATGAGGTCCTCCGCGAGGTATGGGTATTTCTGGTCTCCACTCCTTCTCTAATACTTTGCCATCCTTTACAGCAATACTCCAGTGTTCTAGCCCAGGAGTATGCCTATTCTCCTTGCTGCCTCCCATCACGTGAAGTCGGCCTCTCCAAAATTGGGTTGCTGGTGCATATCTGGAATTATACCCCAGAATGCCGATAGGGACATAAGTTTAATAATCAAGAAACAAAACCAATATCAACATAGAGAAGAAAGTGCCAGAAGATTATGCCATCGTAGCATTAAAGCAACACCAAAACATGATCCTCTAAAAGTCAAAACATCCAGCATAAAAAGTTGCACGAAATTCCATGTAAATCAAATTCGATAAACTACCAAAATTACTTCCAAGAACTAGCCATAGTAGAATATGACAACTAAGAGCACATCATCATCAAGCACCAGCTATGATGGACTTCAGTTATGAAAGGACCAGATATTTCTCATCAGAAGTATGATATTAATTACAGTTGACACTCTATATTAAAACAAAAGGTTAGAATGGGGCTGCGGACCACAAAAATAAAAATAAAAATAAAAATGACTGACATACCTTGGTACAGGTAAGGGAGGCATATCATGCCACTGCTTTGTCTCGGTGTCCAACACAAAAGTATGGGCAGTTGGCCCCCTGCACTGGGGCCCGTATTGCCCGGTAACTATGTATATATATCTTCCATCAGTTACCATTCCTAAATGCGAATGGGCCATCTCTTTTGGCATGTTGAATCTTCCTCCCCAAGTATTGTCTGTAAAGTTATATATATCGACATGAGAATGCACCTGCAGAACAGAAAATCAAAATTTTAGAATGAGAATGGAATATGTGATCTACTCAGACATGAAAAGCAAAATAATCAGCTATTCTGCCGCGCAAACCAACTTTTTGAATATGAGACAGCAATGCCAAAAGACTTCTTCGGTTCGGTTAAGCATCAGCAGTAGTATGTCATGAGAAGTGTTCATCTCCAGTGGGTGGTCAGAAAACTCATCATCATAACCCTCTAAGACAATAAAAATCTAGCTTCAAGCAAAGCATATAGTGGGATATGAGGCCAAGGTTCTCACATAATCGATGGTGCCATATCCAGCAAACACATACAGAAGATTCTTTATCTGAATGGCGGCCCCATCTAGTCTAGGCACGGGTGCAGATGCCATCTTCTCCCATTTCAGTTCGGGGGCAGGCAAATCAGCAAAAGTTGCTGCCAAGACTCTCTCGTGAAGATTACCTTTCTTGGTGGTTTCTCCCTACAGGTTAGCGACAATAATAATCAACAGATGAAGCATGAGGTCAGACTAGACTGGAGAGGCAGGCCGCAAAGAAAAATAAATAAAAGAACATCGTTTGTTTTCGGTCATTCATGAAGTTAACCTGCAGCTGGAACCGAACCTACCCAACATTTCACCGAGACGATTGGATTGGAAGCAGCAGCAGCAGCAACAACAACACCACCAACAAAAAGAAACCAAAAAGAAGTGATGGGAAAGCTAGCTACACTAGGGAAAGCTGCAATTACTTTGTTAGTCTACTCTTTGTCGATGGCTGTCACCAATATATATATATATATATATGTACATAAACTCCGACAGACAGAGCGACCGACCAACCAAAGACAAAGAGCTGGTTTTACTGGTACCTTTTGAGACTTGTTGGTTTCGGGGTTGATGGGGACGATTACGTTGGCAGCGGTCTTGGGACGAACATATGCCAAGTAAGGAGAAGAAGCCCAGAAGAAGTTATAGAAGAGGACGAATCCGAGCAGGAAAACTAGCATTAGCACAAATTTCGCAGATTTGTGCTTCCCAACTGGCCTCACCATCCTTCATACATACATAAGATACACACACATATATAATATAATATACGAGCCTTCAGCCTTCAATTCCCTTTGAAGGAGTGGAAGAGATGATGGATGGATGGATGCTACGCCGACATCTGAAATTTTACGGATTTTTAACAGCGACCGCAAGAGATCGACGATTCGAGTCCCCGGCGACGGTGACGGTGAGATCTAATGGTAACGATGAGGGGATGGGAGAAAGCAGTGATGATGTGAGGGTGCCGAAAGCCAATTTATTTGTTTTCTTTTTTCTTTTTCTTCCAGCTCCTCTCTCTCTCTCTCCCCACTCTCCTTTCCCCTTCCCAAGTTCCCCCTCTAGATCCAGTCTAGTCCAGGCGGACACTGCAACCTGCAAGCCAACGTGACAGATAAGTCCTATTACGGATGTGGTTCAATATGAAGTATTTTCTTGTATGACGTTCGGGACGTGATTTAAATTTGAAACTTTTCATTGATCGTCACACCCTTTTAACCGTCAGATCAATCTTATTGGATTAGGTATTTATATTTATATCTATATATAATAAAATAAAGTTGAATGAAGTAAATGTAATTAAATATAGCTATATTTCTTAATAATTGTAATTAAAAGGAAATTCAAATCAAATAAAGGATAATTTAAAAGTATTGTAATCTGGCAAAATGAATAAGAATTGGTTCCCAAAATTAATGACGGCTGTTATTAAATTTTTTACAATTGGATACTTTAAATTATAATTGAAATAAAATATTAAAAGGAAAAATAATTACAAAAAATGATTATTAGATATACTTAAAAAGTTAAATAAAATCGGGTTCATATAATTAGTTGCATCCGGGTTGAAAATGTTATAAAATGACAAGAAATTATTATGGATTTGAAAAGAAAAATGAAAGTAACAACTAACAAAGTATGACATGGAGGACCTTGAAATACTCAAAATTCATGATTTTTTTTTATTTCTTAATATTATATGTTCCTTCAATTTCTTTAATTGCTAAACGTATCAATGCACAGCAATATAGATTTTCAAATTTTATAATCTTATGATTATCTTTATATATGGTGATACATAATAATTCATTTCAATAAGATTAGATTAGTTGATGATTTTCACTTGTTATAAACAACAAGCTGGTAAATAATACACATCCACTACCTTTTGAATTAAATGCTATCAATGTATGTAGCGCTTATACTTAAAAGTTTTTTTTTCAAAAACAACGGATAATTTATTAAACAAATATGAAAATGCATATTAAAATAATCTATGCTCTAAAATAATTAATTAACCACATATAAACTATCACAATCCACTGATTATATAGATTTACGAACATATTAAAAAAATAGAATTCAAGTGTGAAAACAAGGATTTTGCAAAGCGCTGTTTAAAAAAAAGAGCAAAATAATTGGTTACCTATGTACGGGATTTTTTTTTAAAGAAAAGAGAGCATAAGACTCTAATTCAATGAATTAAGACCACATAAAAAGTGAAAAATATTAATAAATGAAAATAAGGATATAACGAAATATTATTATTATTTAAAAAAACAAAATGAAGTTTCTACACTTGAAATTAATACCTGTTGTAAATCTGATAATGTGAAATAATTAAATAACTAAAATTAATGCACTTTAAATAAGAGAATTAGTAAAAAAAAATTGCCACTATTAGTATTACAATTATTATTGAAAATTATGAATTATTATTATTAAAAACAAATCCGTCCAATACACGGGTTAGAATATTGGTCTAAATTATTAATATTGCCAAAAAAAGCAAAAGAAAAATAAATAAATTATTTCTTTACCAAATATATATTATGTATGCATTAATATTTCATTTTTATATGGTGTATATATGTATTCCAGGAAGTTGATTGTTTTAGTTGGTTATTTCAGTCTTCTTTTCCTTCTGCATTGTGCAGCCACATTTAACACCAACTGCCGTGCATATACCATTGAATCTATTATCTAGAGAAATTATTCATGACGGCTTTCAAGTTTCAGCCAGTAATGTTCACTTCCAGAATTCATTCGCCATTCTCTCTTCCTTCACAAGGTTTCACATGGTTAAGTGCATTTTTCACATTCAATCGAGGTCGAGGGAGGCAGAGAGATCAGTTTAGTTGCTTCCAACAGATAGAACTAAATTTGCAGAAAGTGAATATACAGGCTACATACTGATGACCAGGAAAAAAAGAAAAAGAGAAAAAAGGCCAAATGATATATTACACAGTGCCAAAACAAAACCACTGGGATCTTCGTGCTACTACAACTTTGTATTGTATGTGAATCGAAGGGACCTTAGCATCAAAATAAAACATTCAGAACCGAGATAGGTGCAAAACTCTGGAAAGATGAACAAACCGAAAACACCAAAAAGGATATACTTCCTGATATTAAAGCTCAATGACAGGTTTCTCCATAACTTTCCACTCCGTTCCCCCACCCCCAACCCCAACCCCGACCTTAATAACATAAAACACAAAGTGCTGTTGCCTCCAAACCACATAAAAATTTACCCCCCGGACCCATCCTTCAAATTCTCCCAAATTACATGGAAAAGCCCACCCAACCCCGCCTCCCACTACAAAAGTTTTAAGACTCCCCTAGTAAAAATAAGGTTTGATAGCAAAGAAAGAATCTCTTGAAAGCTATTCACAAAAAAAAAAAAAAAAAAAAACCATCCCACAGACTCATTCAACATATCACTTGACAAACACCACCACCACCATTGAATACCAATAGCGCCAACAAAATAACTTTTGCCTGACGGAAAAGAGGCTTAAGACAAACAAAGTCCTTGCTCAAGACAAGACACAGGTCACACGGGTATTACGTCAATTTTTGAGGTATCTTCACATCTCAAGACAATTCCATCCAGACTTACTGGGAAGATGCACTGACCCCACTGGCAGCCTGTAGTCAATGGCTCGGGCGGTGGAACAATCATAAGCACATTGTCGTTCCTCTGGACAACACCCATCACACTCACCGTGCTACCTTCCTTGATATACCTGTTTAGACACCGACACAAGCTTAGTACTTGATAAGTGCCCACTTATCACGAGCCATTAACTCTTTAAAATGACAGTATCGGCTCAGGAGAGATCAATCTACAAACAAGGAGGGCATTTTAAGGGGCAAAGCATAGCTGTATATTTACAGACACAAATTCATTCTTTAAGAATTTCAAAAAGTCAATAGTGACCATGTATAACAGCATATGAGATGCGAATCAAATTTAACCAGTAAGGATGCCTCAAAATGTGCACCTAACCAATTTTAGTTTGAGGTCAACGAACTAAGCCATTCAAATTACCCTTCTTTAAGTCGCATGACACGATCATCGATTGAAAGATTCCTCTCCCCCAACCATCTGACGAACTCAGGAGACATGTCCTTGTTTGCAGGATTAACATCTATGACAATGGAGTCATCAACATAAGGAGTCACCCTAGCAACATAGCCAGTCTTGACCAAGGCCCTCAACCCAGACTGAAAATCAGAGATGTAGAAGTCGACAACATGCCTCTGTTTTAAACAGAAATACAAGATAGATGGTAAATGATATGAAGGTTTAAACACTAAACAGAAATACGCAGCATAATGATTGTAAACATCGAACACCATATGGCATGCTTCCTAACATGCTACAGAGAACGATAGAGAACCCTGGATCAAGTAGAACTAACTTTACTATACACTGTTTTCAGTTTTAGCTGGTTTGTACTTGGGTAAGTGGACATCTGATGTATATATGGTTTGGTATCAATGAAGTTATCACCATTTAACCCAAAAAAAAAAAAGAAAAGGAAAAAAAAAAACTTTACTATCTACTGTCGGGCAAAATCGACAGGTAAGAATGCCTACTAAGGACAAATAAGTTGACATTCAACTACCTCCGATGACCTAAGGCCCCATGTAAAACGGCGATGTGTGGGATTGGCTGCTTTGGAATCCCATCCTCGATATTCATATAGACTCGTTGATGTGTAGACACATCTGGGTATCTTGCGGAATGATGATTCAAGGGGCACGTTACCGCATGTGATCACCTGTAACAAAGGATCTCAACAACTATCAGCAATAAGAAGTAGATGAGCACAAAATTTTCTGCAAAGCGTTATAGAAATTACATACCCCGGAAACTTTCACATACTGCCCATTTTTCGCAGTTCTCAAATCAGTATCAGGATATCGAGCGATGTAGCCTGTGATAGCTTTTCGACCCCAGCAAGTATTCCAGGTGAACAATGCAGCCACCAAGCCAAAGAGAATCACCACAACAATGAGAAGAATGGCATTGTGGACAGCACCCAGAATGAACCCACCAGCGATGAACCCCATCACAAATATGAGTATCACTGACCATAATATTGACTTTGGGAGGTTCCGCTTGAATGAATAATCATCATCATGGCTAAGAGTAGTTACTGCCTGATTGTTTGCCATAGAGCTAGGGATTTTCATAGATCCCATAGACTCTAGTGGACCGGACACCTTTCTTGGAGCTCCAGATGAATTAAGCGGACCTGAAGAAATAGGCCCCGATGTTATAAGACCAGTGGTAGGAAGAACTGGGATTGGGCCAGAATTTTGGCGTGTCACTCCACCAGATTGAGGACCCGATGACTTCTTTACTGGTTCTCCATGTTTACTCAGCGGGCCAGAATTTGTCTTTTTCATTGAAGCAGAACCAGACATCCCACCAGAACTCACAGGACCTGATGTGGTATAACTTGAGCGAGCTGCAGCATTTGGCATGATTGGCCCAGAATGAGAAGCAGCGCCTCCAAAAGAGCCAGTCCTCGTAGGAGCACCAGCAATAGGCCCAGATTTCCGGGATTTAGAACCATCCATTGGAATGTCGAACATTTTACCCAATTCTCCAGACTTCTTGATGTCACCACCTGTGTAGGGCATTGCAACAGAGCTCATGGTTGGAGTCCTTTCTTTTGGCTGCTCAGGCCGACCAGATACGTACAGCCCATTGCTTAGCTGATGGGATGGGAATCTCGAACCCATCACGCCTACTCAAAGAGCTCAAAGAGAAACCAGAACACAACTACTGATGGAAAAGTGGCGGGTCACCTTAATACTGAAACCGAAAGAAATTGAACATGTCAATAGGCATGCTTAGACGTCAAAGTAAGCACAATATCTAGCAGCCATTCAGGCACACTATTTATACATATTAGACAAAACTTGAACTTGATACCTCACCAGGACACCGACGAGAAGCTGGAATCTCAAATTGCAAACAAAATTACACAGCAATTTGAGAACAGGCAAGAGAGTTTGATGAAGGATTTATCTCTTTCTAAGCAAATATCGGAGAGAGTTTAGCTAGGGTTTTTTAAGGACAGGATTTTTAATACTGAAGTCATATGTATCCGCACTGCATGATCAGATGCAATTTCAAATGACAAGAAAACTACTTGCTAGACGCTCTTGCTTACTACAGCAAAGCTGATATTACCAGAAACTCATCAGTGACAAAAGTATAGCAAGTAAAATACTCAGATGTGTAAAAGACTAAAAACAAAGATAAAAACCGACTGCACCAGCATCAACCTATGCAGGGGAATTAGCAGATCAGCCATCAGTATCCCTGATCCTTCAACAGCAACAAAGTCCAATAACATAGAAAATAATATATATATATAGCACAATAACTGGAGAAAAGTCCAAGTCGACAGAAGGGAACAGAACTAGAGTCGGAACAGTTTCAGTTACTTCAGTAACTTCAAGGCACCTAAACCAAACCGACAAATACAAGGTAGCTCCCAGCTCCTTTTGATTTTCTCATGGGGCTCTCAATATCGGGGGAAGAAACAGTCAATCTGAAGTTGTTTTCTTTCAACATCTCAGAAAACTATGGACCAGACGAAAGGAGTTGGCTTTCACAGAGGAAGGACATAAAAAGGCATCAATGACCTCCATTTCACACGGATCCATACACAAACTACCAGTTTATGGACTAAAAAAAAAAAAAAAAGAAACTTTCCTTAAAGCCATACCTAAGCCCCAAATCAAAGGCGGTATATAACGCACATAAGAGAGAGCATCAGTAATCGGATCTGACGACCAGACCATAAGGAAGATCTGACAGTAAAAGGAGATGAAATCTATGACAAGAGAAGAGACCCGAGAAAATGATCATCACGCACTACTACTTTGGAGATCCGGCGGTAACCAAAGAGTCGAGTACGCCCCCGTGCATTGAGCGAGCGGCAATATCACTCCCTTCCCACCCGACAACACAAGAGGAGGAGAAAAGCACAAGAGGAATTACCACTGCTACTGAATCAGAGCAGGCAGAAGCAGCAGACCACGGAAGAAAGGGAAAGAAAGCATACCCAGATCGCCATTCGAGCTAAAAACCTAGAAAACGGAGAAGATCTAAAACGAGGAGGCGGAGATAGATTTCTCACGTGTCGGGGAATGGATTCGGAGAAGGCAAGGGCATAATAGGGAGAGGAATGGTAGATGTAGAAACAGATGGATCCTCGATGAAGACTACTAACTGAAGAAGAGAACAATTAACACAGAAGCAATCGAGGGAGTAGAGAGTGCAGTTGAGTGTACCTGAAGCTGAGGAAGGAGGAGGAGAAATGGCGGACAATGTAAAAGAATTAATCAAAGGGAGGGAGAGCAGTAGGTGAAGTGGGAGTAGGAGGAGGAGAGTGAGCAGTGATAGCGTTGGTGAAGCAACTGAGATCCCATCATCTTTCCATGGCAATCAGCTTCGTTTCTACCCTCTCTCTCTGTCTCTCTCTCTCTGGTGCTATTTTGCTTCTGTGCGTGAGAAGAAACAGAAAACTCTCTCCGTCTCAATTTTTCTTTTTTCTTTTTATTTTCTCTCTCTTGAAAGAGCCGCAACAACTGGTGGGTTGTCTCGTCCGGCAAGAACCACCAAACTCTGCGATAAATAAATAAATAATTAATTAATTAAAACATTATTAAGAAAAAAGAAGAAGAAATCGCCTCTCCCTTCCCTCCCCTCCCTTATTAATTACTAATAATTATTATAATTATTGACTACTTAGCTCGAAAACACTCCTTCCACCTTCTCCCTCGTTTTCTCACTCCTCTCAGCTGGAGTGACTTGATCGCGGTGTTGAAATGACGGAGATGCCCCTTCTCCGCTCCCATTGGTCCGCGACAACTCAAGGGAGACTTTACCTACGGGGTATTGCAATTTGGATAACCATCATCAAAATATATCTTTTAATCTTCTTAATTTCTTTGTGTGGTGTTGAACTGCCACCTTGTGATTAAAAATTAAATTTTAGAACAACATCAAAAAAATATCTAAGATATTATCTTAGGGATATAAGACTTACTCGAAAAATTTTATAATTTGCTTATATAATTTGGATCAACAAATAGCAGCGGCTCACGAGTTCTGAAAGGAATTTAAAATAATGATAATAAAAAAATGGTACAACCTATGTCTCGAATTGGCACTTAGGTTACGTTTGTTCGCTGGAATTGAAGAAACAAGTAATAGAATATAAATTCTGATGAAATTTTTTTATTTGGTTGAAGGGAATAGAAAAACTGAGAATTATAATTCTGACATTTGATTAGCTTGAATAAGGAATAGAAAGAAAAGAAATAGAGTGAAAAGACAAAAATGCTCTTCATGCTAAATCTAATGGGTTTTATACGATAAATAGATAACTTTAATGGCAATATTTATAATTAATAAAAAATAAACATTTTAAATAATTTAAAAGTAAATAATTTTTAAAAATTAATTTTTAATTAAATTAATGAAAATTGTGCTTTTTAATAAAATTAATTATTTTAATAATTTAATAAACATAATTATCTAAAGAATTAATAAAAAATTACCTTAATAAAACGTGTTCTCTTACAATTAAAAAATTATCGTACATTATAATTTAATTACTAATTAAATAATTAACAATGAATAGACATTTAATAAAATTATTTCAATTATTAAATAAATTTTAAAAAATTAATTTTTTAACTAAATTACTAAAAATTGTGCTTATTAATAAAATTAATTATTTTAATAATTTAACAAGCATAATTATCTAAATAATGTGATAAGAACAAAGATGATGAATGTTACACTTTACTTGACAATTAACAGATACAGTACAACGTTCATCCCATAAATAAAAGGACATACGCAGTACATATTGAACAATAAAAGGAGGAAAACATACACAGAAACATCTCAGTACATCCAAACACGATATAGCTACAATTTCATTTTTACTCTAACAGCAATATCCCAAAAAACTCCACGAAGAAGTTTACCTTGTTGTCCTGCTTTAGTGATTTGCAAGGAAATCCTAAACCATTTCCAAGCGGTCTTCTAAGTCGGTACCAAAGAAAAGCATGATATAATTCAGATGGTTTCCGAACTTTTGAATAGCCACGTGAACTTGTGCTGAAGTCATGCCATCAACACTATGAAGAGCTCCTGGAAGTTCAAGGAACTTCTCTTGAACGATGTCCGAGTGAACACTTTTTGAGAGTATCATGCAAGCCTCTTTCATGTCGACTGCCATTGTATTCACAGCCTGAAAAATTGTGGAGAAGTTAGCTTCATTCTTTTTCCTCTCTTTTCCCGAAGAAGCACTTCCCGGGTCCTCTGTATGTGGTAGATGAGCATGCAAAACGTCTCTCGATGTAGGGGTATTCGCATTGGCAGATTCATTTGGATTTGAAGGATTCACTTCCGCTTCTTCGGCTGCTCCAATCAAATCTTCAATCTCAAGCTCTTGCAGAATATCTTCAACAGCTTGAGCATCCTTTCCAGTAGCTCGATTCTTCGCATATATCATAGATAATTATTCGAAATGGGGAAAAAATTTCAGTCTAAATGGAGTGGCTTCTTTGTGAGTCTAAAAACAGAAAGAATAGAGTGTTAGTAACATTATATATAAACATAACTATACGGTATCAAAATAAATAGATAAAGTATTTATTACCGCAACATAAGCCTCCCAAATATCGTCTTCCGCTGTGACCATCTTCAGTGTTGAATCACATCCAAAGCCTGATGTATTAAGCATCATATCATACATGATAGCCCATTTCTTCTTCAGTGTCTTCAGTCGAGATTCAATGTGAGGTCTCACCTTGATACCGTAATTCGAGAGCTTTTCCAATAGCATTTTCTCAAGTTATGGCAAGTAGCCAGACTTAAACCCCATGTCGGCATTATGGGTGCCCATATTCCGTAGGTCAATCATACAAGATATAAGAGTTGCATCCTCAGCCATAGTCCATTTCCTTTTGCCACTCTTGCTCACCTGGGAATTAACAGAAGCAGAACTGCCTTCCATTTTCTATACCAAGAGCACATACATGATATAAATTGTTATTTGGCTTAATAAATAGTAATAAGGACATGTATTTAACTGAATATATGCAAAAAGGAATATATATATATATATGTACATATGAAATGGGAAATAAGACCTTCAAAAAATCAAACGCATGTGCATTGAAATAGATTCATGACATTGTCTTCAGAAAACAATGACAATACAACATACAATCCCAAGCAAATGAAAATACAACTCCTCAAAGTTTACATTACAATTCTCAATCACAACATATAACTACGTAGTAGATGAGTTCCACTCATTAAACATCTCAATTACCAGTTGTTTCCTCCAAGTACTCCACACGTTTGATGTTTGAATCTCAGAAATATGATCAACATCGTCATTATGGTTGTCACCAACCATTTTATTCAGTTGGTTTTCCATATGATCAAAAGCCATCTCTTTCCTAATAAAATTATGTAGCAACAAGCAATTATAATTCTATTGTGCACCCTAACAGGATAAAATAACGGACTCCTAAGAATACCTCATTGAATCTTAATGAAGCCGAAACACCTCTCAATAACATTACGAGCAGATGCATGTCTCAAATTGAAAAGCTCCTCATTATTTCTCGGTCGATGTCCTTGACACCACTCATCGAGGTGATACCTTTGACCTCTAAAGGGTGCAAAAAATCCCTCACAGTTTGTATAACCAGCATCAACGAGATAATAACAACCTATATTAAAAAAGATGCCAGAAAAAACCTATATTACTTTGTATGTTATTGCTTAGAAAGAGCATCTCATAATAGTCTTCCATCAACTACAGAACCCTTCCATCCAGGAAGAACATATGTGAATTGCATATTTGGAGTACAAACGCCTAACACATTGGTTGCTATGTCACATTTACGAGTTCTGTATCTAGGTCTATCAACATCGGGCACCCTGATTTTGATATAAGTCTCGCCTAGAGCATCTAAACAGTTCTAAATGAACCAAAATATTCTGTTAGCACCATATTAGCTCCATAATTTGACAAAAATTGGCATTCGTTTGGGTACCTTAAACCACTTCCAACGTTGGTTCTGTGAGGTAACAGCTATTGGTTGCGGCTTCTTATACAAATGAGATTGTAGACGTTATATTGCTTTGAGAACATTGTAAAAATATCGGCTTATAGTTTCATCCGATCTAACAAACTAGTGTTTAATGACTATATTCTTGAAATGATGAGCCAAAATATATAAAAACACTGCGACTTGCTCATCAACATGCATATTTCTTATACTTTTCAAACCCCCAATTTCTTGAAGCATATGACACTATTTGAAAAATGCATTCCTATCCATCCTAAGTTGTTCAGTGCAAATCACGTCATTCGCATACACAAGCCTCCTAATATGATCCTTCCTGACATAATAGCTTAACTCGTACGACCTAATCCTTGGCTTAGGACCATATAGAGCGGCTAATTCTAATAATATTCTCATCAAACTCCTTACTATAACATTTGAATACAAACGGTTAAAACAACTTTCCTCTTCTTGCTCTTACTCTGCAAACTCAAGCGATCCATAACTGCAAAATGGATTGGGAGGATATTATAGTGAAGTAGTCGATTTTCTTTGCATTATCAAGCAAGAACTACTGTATTCATAAGAGCTAAAAAAAATTACATTTTCAACAACAAGAAATCACTTCCACACGCCAATAGCTCAACCAAAAGAGAAATAAACTAATTCAACCAAAAGAGAAATCAATTCCATTTACCAACAGAACGTTCAACCATCTGTCACAGGATGGAAAATTCCTATCAATGCGCCAACAGCTCAACCATATTCAACCAATTCCATTTGCCATCAACTAATACAAAAATCACTTCCACAAAATTGCCTCAATCATCCAACATATAACTAAGAATCAAACCTAAAAAATCGCTCTAGATGCTCAGCAACAACACAAATCAAACGGAGACAGATTCTCTGCCATCTTCCACACAAAACCCTTGATTGATTCTCTCACTACACTTTCTTTCTCTCTCTAACGACAGGGCATTCGCAGAGGGGAAGACGTAGAAAAATCAAACACGAAAACGAAGACCCAATAGAAGAATAAGAAGAACAGTAGGGGTGGCTCGCTGTTGCTTGTAGAAAACGAACAAGATAAAGGAAGGGTGGGTTTCAATTCAACAGAGAGAGAGAGAGAGAGAGAGAGAGAGGGAGAAGCTTAGCTGAGGGATGATTGATGCTAATGGAGGGAAAAAAAAACGATTCGGACAATCAAAAGATTAAGAATTAGTAAAGGAAAAATAGGATTTTTACAGGCAAATTTGTTGAACGGAGACTTACTGGACGAAGATGACGACGAAGAAGAATCTCACAGAGGAAAGGAACAGTTCTTTGGAGGTACGTGGAGGGCGTCTGACGTTGCTGCAAAGGCCCTGCTGCTTCTTCGGCTCAAGGAGGTCCGCGAGTTTCCGTCTCTCCTCCGACTTAATCCTACCGGCAGTGGAGTGGCGGAGATCAACACCGCAACCCTTTTCCTCTATGAGATGGATGAATCGACAGAAAAAACGAGAGGAATCAATGACAAAATGCCGCTGGAGCTCTGCTAGGGTTTCAGATGTTCTTCCGAAAGGGAAATGTCAAGCACTCTGTAGGATTTTAATGGGATGGCATGCGATTGTAATTAGTGAAAGAAGATGAGGGTATTTTTATCCTTTCGCGTCCATTTTTGGATCCGAAAATCACAATCTGGACTGTGCTGGGGGGGGCACCCGTATTTCGCATATAAACTGGGTAAGTCTTCCTGGTCGGAATAGTTATTTCGCATTCTGTTAAACTAAACGACAGAAAACCTATTACGTACGGAATAGTTATTCCGTTCCCTACCTAAACTTGTGAACCAAACATGCCCTTAGGTTGAGGGGCAAATGATGATGAAATAATTTGAGATATATAAGATTATGGGCAGTGTGGTGCTCCCGTCCTATTTGCCAATTAGCCGAAATCACCAACTTGTCCAAGGGTAGAAGAAGATGTTTTTATCTTCTTACAAGTTGCTCCACTTGCAATTGTTTAGTAATTTTCTATATTCTATATAAGGAGGTCCTCAGTTTCGGCTAAAGGGAGGCTTTTCTTAGCCAAAATGAGGAAAAGGCAATGAAGTGTAGAGAAAAGAGAAGTCCGAGAGAGTGCCCCATATATTGTATGTTAGATATACGAAATAGAAGTTCAATTTTTGTATCAATTTTTGGCGCCGTCCGTGGGAGTCTTTGAAAAGAAAGGTCATGGCTCAAGAACAAGATACAAGAAAGGATGCGTTTTCTCCTAGAAATCGAGGTCCGTTAAACTAAGTGGGGGTATTAGAGAAGACGCCGGATCAACACTCCATGATTGCACTGTTTGAACGATTCCAAGAATGGATTGCCAAACAAGATCGTGCTCCCTCAAGAAGTCAGCTCGTAGTAGTAACATGCGAAGATGGACATCAAGATGACAAGCTAATTACCAAGATTGCGCTCGAGCATGGTTTCGAAATTTGAGGCCCAAATCAATTGGCTCATTCAAAGAACCGTCTTAGGCAATTCTGAAATACTTTGTGAGCATCAAGAAACAGAACAAAAATTCTGGGAAATTTAACGCGGGTTTTACAAGGAAATGAAGAAAGCCTACGAGACTATATCCAGCGAGTGATGGTCATCGCGATGGAGATCCCACAAATGAAAGAATCGGTAGTAATATTTGCATTTACCAACGGGTTAAGACATTCAAGGTTTAGCCACTCACTATACAAAAAACACCGGAAGGACTTGATAGAATTATTAGAAAGAGCATAACGTTGCCACGAAGCGGAAGAAGCTACATCATTGAAGCGGGCGTCGAAATGGTACGAATTGCTAGAAAAAAAATATGAGATCAAGATTATCAAGGATCGGAAGAGGAGAACATCACCAAATGACCAAATGATGGTTTGACATTCACAAACTTCTAAGCACTCGAGACATCGAAGTTTGGAGTGGGGGCAAAAGATGTTCTAACATTCTCATGAGAATGAAATAAACCTTCAAAGGTAATTAAAATAAAATTATTGTTGTATTATTATCATAAATATACACCAAGGCATCAATGAATGATAGGCTTATGGGTTCAACAAATCCAAGGTTTGTGGACACAATAAAGACCCACAAGGTAAAAAAAAAATCTATTGGTTTAGCAACTCTAAGGTCTACGAACCCCGTAAAGGTTTATGGGTCCATAAAGAACCTACGTGTTCCATAATTTCCAGGTCTACGAACTTAAGAAAGTCCGACTGGTCCATATGGAACATACAGATTCCAAGGTCTGTGGACCCATGAAGATCAACAAGTCCATAGAGATCCTACTTGTTCCATAATTTCAAGGTCTATGAACCCAATATATACCCACTTGTCCATAAAGATCTTATGGATTCAACATTTCCAAAGTGCACGGACATAATAAAGACCCACGGGTCTATAAAGAACCTACTGGTTCACCATTTCAAAGCTCTATTGACCCAATAAAGACCTATGGGTCCATAATGAACCTACGAGTTCCTCAATTCTAAAGTCAGAATCCTAATAAAGACCTACGGCTCAGTAAAGAACCGAAAGATTTTTCCTTGATTTCAAGATCTATGAACCTAATAAAGACCACAAATAAATGAATAATACGCACCCACGGGTGAATCTTTGTGAGAAATCTAGGGGTTGGCAAATATAAAGGTCAACTGACAAAGACCTAAGGTTCGTTAAGTTACAAAGATTTGTGGATCCATTTATTGAGAAATTTACTATTATATACCTTGTAAAGACATATGGATCAACAAATAGCAGCCGCTCAAGAGTTCGGAAAGAAATTTTAAAAAATGATAATAACAAAATGGTACAACCTAAGGCTCGAAATTGGCACATAGGTTGAGGGGCAAATGATGATGAAATAATTTGAGATATATAAAACCCCAAAGGGTTTGAGCTAATGATTAAGGTGCGTTTAAGTTTGCACCCGATCTCAGGTTCGAATCCCTTTGGGGCCACCGGAGCGCCTTTGGGGTAATTACCTGCTCCGTGCGCCGCCGGGAGTTTACGGAGCCCCGGGAATTAGTCGAGCGAAGTCTGGACAACCTGAGTTAGTAAAAAAAATAAAAATAAAAATTTGAGATATATAAGATTAAGGGCAATGGGCTCATGGTGCTCCCGTCCTATTTGCCAATTACTCGAAATCACCAACGTGTCCAACAAGAGGGCAGAAGAAAATGTTTTTATCTTCTTACAAGTTGCTCCACCTGCAATTGTTTAGTAATTTCTATATTCTATATAAGGAGGCCTTCAGTTTAGGCTAAGGGGAGGCTTTTCTCCGCCCGAACGAGGAAAGGCAATGAAGTGTAGAGAAAAGAGAAGTACGAGAGAGTGCCCAATATATTCACGCAGTTGTATGTTAGATATATAAAACAGAAGTTCAATTTTTGTATCAACGGACATACTTAACGACATTATAACCGTATTGAAAATATAATAAGAGAAATGGGATTATCTCTTTTATAAATTGTTCTTATGTAGGTAAGACGACATCTTATTATAGGGTATCATATTATGGTTCCCTCACCACTTGAATCTGAAGGGGGAATTTGAGAGCTTTAAACATAGTGGAGAAAATCCTCCTGTGACAATCAATTAAAAAAAAGGAGAAGAAAAAAAGTAAGAGAAACAATCTTCATTCGAGAACATATGGTTTATTATTTGTCGAATAATTCAAGCAACATAAAACTCATATTTATAGTCAACTAAAGAGATATAATGGGCCTGTTTAGATTAAGAATTAAAATTACTTTAATTTTAACTTTAACTTTAACTCAACATATTACATAACAAAAATACACATTTTCCAAGTAAAATTTTTTAATTTTAACTTTAACTCAACACACTACACAATAAAAACACACGTTTTCCAAGTCAAATTTATAATCTCAACTCATTTGTCATTTTCCACGATCAAAATCAAAGTTACTTTAACTCTGAATTTAAACGCACCGTAAATATCTAAATTTAAATAACATTATAAAAAACAATTTAGAATCAAAATCTTTTTCAACATTCTCATACAATCTCGTCCTACCCTTTAATTGAGCTTATCCAAGCAAAAGTTATGGAAAGTCTGATAACACTTTCATAATCCACACAACTCCACCCTTTTAGAACTCACCCCACTCTGCACTCCCCTCCCTTCCCTCTCGAGCCTCTCCATCATAACCTCAACTAACAAAGTGTTAAAATCAAATGCTATGCTATGAAACGGTAAAATTATAGCAGGAGTCCTAAAACTATGTAAAAATTTAAATTTTGCTCCTAAAAGTATGATAGTCCTAAATTTTGACCCTAAAACTAGTTCAAGTAGTTCTAACTTCTAAGCGTATGCTAAACAAGGCACTTATGATATGTTCCATAATAGACTATCACGATTCTGCTGACGCGAAGATCACGCTATCTTGAAGGCCACATATAGGGGAAAGGGAAAAAAATTGTCAGTTGAGGCATGATTTATATAGGAAGTATCATAGAGAGGAATCGTCTTATACAGAACTTTAACTGTCGGTATATTCAAGAGGTGTTTAAATTACTTTCGTTTTTTTTTTTTGCGCTTAAAAATTGATTAATAGGGGTGGCTTGATTAGCAGGAACAAAATAAAATCAAGCCACCCTCCAGCCCAAACCAACAAGAACGAACGAAGAGCACTCGCAGTGTTAGTCACATTACTATTAATTAATTTAATGCAATACAAAATATGCTATATATATTGAACTATCCCGTGCGTCATAAGAAACTTTTACTACAAGTATATTTGAATTTATCTAATTCAAACACTATCTTTAGTTAAATTTCAAAAAGTTCATAAACGCTATTTCTTTTCTCTATAATTTATAATATATCCAAATATCTTAACGAATTATGATTAATTAACATATTACTACTTTATTGAAGAAGTAAAATAATAAAGTAACTTCAAAATTATTATTTTTTCGAAATTCAATCAAAAATCAGTAAACATAAGTTTTGATGATAATTTTGTAATTATATTATTTATGTATAAATTTTGAGAATATTAAAGTATTTCATGTCCCAAATATGTATGCATAAATAAATTAAAACATTTATAAACTTTTATTTTATGTGTATTTACTAATTTAATGCATGTCGTATAAATATATTTACAATTATACCACTATTTACTACACTGTTATTAAGTTTATATATTATTATATAGATTGCGTAATGGTTTTTGTTTTGTGTTATAACATAGCCACAAATCAGTAACGTGTCAAGATTGTGAGTGAAACACCTTACTACCTGCGTATGTAGCCACATACACCCTTCAACTTCACCGTTCCCGTAACTCAATCCTTCTGATCTCTGATCTGATTAGATCATCATCTACACCTTGTTTGCATATAATTAGTTAGTACGGGCTCTTCCTCCTCCTCCTCCCCCCACCCTGAAGCTTCGCTTCTCTTGTCCTTAAAGCTTACCCTCCTGTACTCTTATATTATTTATTGTATATTGTATATTGTATATTGTATATTGTATGTATGTATGTGAGATATATATATATATATTAATATATTATTTATAATATAATAGAAGAAATTTTACCAATGAACCCATAGAATTCAATTTCCTCTTCCAATATTCCGATTACAATTTCGATCTTCTTAAATTTGCTTGTATAAGTTCAACAAAATTTTAAGATGGTATCAGAGCTCATGGTAACGATCCTAGGATATGCACCCGCCCGTGGGGACTCACACTGCGTCAATGAAGTCCGAGTTCGGAAGTGGAAGCCTAGCTCGTAGCAACCTCTCGCTCGAGTGTGGAAAATGAAACCTACCTCGAGGTGTTAAGGCCCAAGTCCAAGGAGAGCCCTGTAAGAATATATTATGTATTTACATAATTAAGGAAATAATCTCTTATTTATGTGGCCCTCATGTCACAAAATATTCGGTTATTTGAGTGAGATATTTCATATCTTGTGGATTATAATTAATATTTTTTTGACGGGAGGATATATAAGGAAATAATATTCTGAGGGGTCCCGAGCTTCGCCTCATTAAAAGGGCTTGTGTCTCCATCTAGACGTCCCATACGGAGAGGTTAGGAGTTAAAAGACACTCTCGGTCTTATTTTGTTTTACAGGTCTATCGTGTGACGAGTGGAAAATCATCGACGTCATCAAAGCAATGGCTGGAGGTCAGTTTATTCCGCTGCATAATTTATTGCTATTAGATTAAATATTAATCTTACAGTTGGTATCAGAGCCAACCTTCATGCCATGCTTGGTGCTATAGTCGTGTTTGATGATTTTATCATGCAATTAGGGTTTATGATTTACCAGTCAATTAAGGTTGATTAGATCTGATTCTTGCAATTAGGGTTTCAATTATAGCAATTGTTGCTTGTTTTCTATAAATGATCTGAATTCGACCTTAATCAAGTCGGATTAGGGTTAATTAAAGTAAATTAAATTTAATTGGGTCGGAATTAAGGGTTTTTTTTATTACTTTTGAGGCATCTGGTGGCCGCGGGCAGCCTTTGGGACGGCTGAAGGCTGCTGCTAGCGGCTGAAGGAGGCGGCCGACAAGCACATCGGTCTCGGGCATGGTAGAGGGTGTGTCTCTCTCGCGACAGAAATCAATCGCAGCCCGAGACATGGTGGTCGCGAACCAAACCAGCCACTATCGTGGCCCCTGTAGCCGTGATTTCGAGTACCCGTCGCGGTAGCAACCTGTGAGAGGTCGCGGGGCTACGTCTCGCGTCGTGGGTCATCAGGTCTGAGACCTACACGGTTGGAATCCTGGCCTTGAGCGTCGACCCAGTCGATCCCTTCTTCGATCTCGGTTTCCCGGTCTCAATCTTCCCGAGCCGTCGCGACTTTGCTCTCGATCTCTGACTCTCTCGAGCTCAAGCCCAGTCAGTGACAGTTGCGGCCAGCGACGGCGCGATCGCCGTCGTGAAAGGCGGCCGTGACCGGTGGGCATGGCGGTGGCTCTTAGGATTCCATGAGAGGAGGCGGAGGCTAGGGTTCTCAGGAGGTGGGGTGCTTAGGGTTTCGCAGGGTTCGGGAAGAGTCCGGTAAAGGAGATGCAGCTCGACCCGACTCGGATCGATTTCGGTTTCGCCCGATCCAATCTCGGCCCGCACCAGTTTTAGTCCGGCCCGAGTTAGTGTTTGGGTTTCGGCCCAACTGAGCATCCGATTCACTTCAGTCCTTCTGGGCTGGGCTTGGGCTCAAGCCCATTAAGTCAAACCTCAGCCCAGTTTGACCGGCCCTATGACCAGTTTGACTGGTTTGATTCTGGTTTGATCGGTTCGGGTAACTCTGACCGGTTTTGACTGGTTTAATTATTTTCTGGTCCGGTTCTGATGCTATGTAGTGTGGTTTTAAGGATATAGGAGTAGCCAAAACATCTTATATAAGGCAAATCACTTTTAGTTAAACTACAATATAGTTATTAGCATCAAATTGTAATCGAGTCGTGAGATTAATTGCTTTGCCCCAAAGGGTAGTTATAAGTCTTGGGACTTAGATTAGTCTGAGAAGGTAAATTTTGGTATTATGGTGGGATTGTTCTATGCCCAAAAGATTAAAGAATAGTTTCATCGTAATTATCAAATTTGCTTGTCTCACTAGTAAATTCATGCATTTTTGCGGCCTATCCCCAAAGGGAGGAGGAATTTACTAGATATGGTTATTTCTTATTTTGCATAGTACTTAATTGATGTCCTTGATTTTTGCAGCACTTCCTCAATTTTTCTGTTCTTGAAAATATTGCTTATGTTCCTATACTTGATGGACAAAATTTTTCTGACTGGGAGGAGTCGGTTCTTTTCACTCTGGGGTACATGGACCTGGACTATGCGCTCTGTGAGGAGGAGCCACCGCGGATATAGATGCGTCTGAGGTCAAGGAGAAGTATGAGTGGTGGGAGAAAACCAACCGCTTAAGCCCCATGCTCATGAAGTCCCGTGTAAGTAAAAGCATACGGGGAGCTGTTGGTGAGGTGACTAGAGCTAAGGATTTTCTGAAGGCAAGTAAGGAACAATTTGCCAAATCAGATAAGGCCTTGGCAAGTACCCTGATGAAGAGATTGACTAGCAAGACCTTCGACAGTTCAAAGGGTGTGCGTGCACACATTACGAAAATGAGAGACTTGGCAGCTCAACTCAAGACACTAAAGATTGATATCTCTGAGCCATTCTTGGTTCACTTCATTCTCAACTCCTTACCAGCCGAGTATGGATCTTTTAAGATCTCTTACAACACACATAAAGAGGAGTGGTCCATTACAGAACTCTTGACCACGTGTGTTCAAGAGGAGGAGAGGATGAAGCATGACAAGCCTGAAGTTGCCCATCTGGCTACCCGTCCAAAGGGTAAGGGCAAGAAAGATCATGGGAAGAGGCAGTATAAGGTGCCACCCAAGATGGATGGCAGTAAGGTGAAGTGCTTCTTCTGCAGGAAGGATGGGCATGTAAAGAAGGATTGCCCCAAATATAAGAAGTGGCTTGAAAAGATAGGTATTTCGATTTCTTTAGTATGTCATGAATCATTTTTTGTTGAAGCTCCTAAGAATACATGGTGGATTGACTCCGGTTCTTCAATCCATATTGTGAACACCATGCAAGGCTTTCTCAACCTAAGGAATTCGACGGAAAGTGAGAGATTCGTCTACTCAGGAAATAAGAGATGCTCTCAAGTAGTTGGAGTTGTGACATTTAGGATAATTCTATCTTCGGGATATGTTTTAGATTTGAATAATGTCTTTTACATTCCAGACTTTTCTAGAAACTTGATTTCTATTTCCAGACTGGTTGTATTTGACTACAAATTTTTATTTGAGAATAAATTGACAATTTTTAGAAATAATTCTGAAATTGGTAGTGGTACCATGACTGATAATCTCTTTAAAGTTGATTTACTTCTCGACTTTGAGCAGAATTATTTATGTTTGCATGCAACTGCTGGTATTAAGAGAAATCCTGTGGATGAAAATTCCTCTCTACTTTGGCATAAGAGGTTCGGACATATCTCTTTAGAGAGGATTAAGAGATTGGTAAAAGAAGGAGTCTTAAATACTCTAGACGACACTGATTTTAAGCTTGTGTGGACTGCATAAAGGGAAAACAAACCAACTAGACATCCAAGGGTTCTCGAGGGAGTTCTGAGCTTCTCGAAATCATACATACTAATATTTGTGGTCCATTTCCTACTCCTTGTTTTAATGGTCAGAGATATTTTATCTCCTTCATTGATGACCATTCTAGATATATGTATCTCTATCTTCTAAATGAAAAGGCGGAAGCTCTTGATACTTTCAATCATTTAAGGCAGAAGTAGAGAAACAGAAAGACAAGAAAATCAATATCGTTAGATCTGATAGAGGTGTGGAGTACTACGGACAGTACACAGAGAATGGACAAATGAGTGGTCCATTTGCGAAATTCCTCGAAAGTGAAGGTATAGTTTCTCAATACACAATGCCCGGCACACCACAACAAAATGGTGTTGCTGAAAGGAGGAATAGAACGCTTATGGATATGGTAAGAAGCATGATTGCCCATTCTGAGTTGCCACTATCATTATGGAGTGAAGCTTTAAAGACCACTGTGTATATATTAAATAGGGTTCCTACCAAGGTAGTGCCTAAAACACCGTTTAAGATCTGGTGCGGTTGGAAACCTAGTTTGAATCATTTACACGTATGGGGTTGTCCTGTTGAAGTAAGGGTGTATAATCCTTACATAAAGAAATTGGACACAAGGATTATTAGCGGTTTTTTCATTGGCTACTCCGTAAATTCGAAGGGTTTCAAATTCTATTGCCCTTAACACAGTCCCCGAATTGTCGAATCAAATAATGCAAGGTTTCTTGAGGATGTTGAACCTAGTGGGAGTAATGGTACTCGAACTATTGAGTTTGAAGAAACTCAAGAAGGTGTTTCGGTACCTACAATACCTTTGGTTGAATTAAGGCATAATCGATCGGTCGATCATAGAGAGCAACCAAATCAGGAACAAACTGCTCCTGCTGAAGTTATGGTTCAACCAGAAGAGCCAACTTGTATTATTCAGGGCACTAAACAAGTTGATTTAAGGAGATCCTCAAGAATTAGGAGACTTGCTATTTTTGATGACTATCTTGTATACCTTATAGAGTCCGACTTCGATGTTGGACCTAAGGAAGACCCCACAACGTTTTCACAGGCCATGAGTGAGGATAACTCCTCATTTTGGTTAGATGCCATGAAGGATGAGTTAGATTCTATGGCTAAGAATGGAGTCTGGGATCTCGTCGAATTACCAGAAGGGGCGGTAGCAATTGGCTGCAAATGAGTATATAAAACCAAAAGAGATGCTTCTGGTAATGTCGAACGATATAAGGCTAGACTTGTCGCCAAGGGTTTTACTCAAAAGGAAGGTATAGATTACCACGAGACCTTTTCTCCGATTTCTAATAAGGACTCGCTCAGGATAATTATGGCATTGGTGACTCATATGGACTTAGAGTTACACCAAATGGATGTGAAAACGGCTTTTCTTAATGGGGATCTTGACGAGGAGGTGTACATGAAACAACCTGAAGGGTTTAATGACGATAGTCATAAAGTGTGCAGGTTAAAGAAATCTATATATGGACTAAAACAAGCATCCTGCCAATGGTATCTAAAGTTTCACAAGGTCATCACCTCATTCGGATTTTCTGAGAACCTTGTTGATCAATGTATATACTTTAAGTTTAGTGTGAGTAAGTTTATTTTCTTAGTCCTATATGTAGATGACATACTCCTTGCAAACAGTGACTTGGGTTTGCTGGAAGAGACTAAGTAGTTTCTCTCTGCTAATTTTGAAATGAAGGATATGGGTAAAGCCTCTTATGTCATTGGCATAGAGATTCACAGAGACAGGAAACAAAGAACTTTAGGATTGTCTCAAAAAGCCTACATTGATAAGATATTGCAGAGATTTGATATGAAAGACTGTCGGCCCTCTCCAGCCCCTATAATCAAAGGGGATAAATTCAATAATGACTAGTCACCTAAGGATGAGTTGGAACTTGAGTAGATGAAGAACATCCCATATGCATCCGCAGTTGAGAGTTTAATGTATGCTCAGGTCTGCACGAGACCTGACATATGTCTGGCATTTGGATTGCTGGGACGTTACCAGAGTAATCATGGGATCCAACATTAGGTTGCTGCAAAGAAAGTGATGAGGTATCTTCAGGGAACCAAGGACTACCGATTGACCTACAGGCATACCGACCATTTGAGGGTGGTTGATTATTCGGATGCTGACCTTGCCGGATGTGTAGATTCCAGAAAGTCTACTTCAGGATATGTGTTTCTTCTTGCTCGAAGAGCCATTTCCTGGAGGAGTATCAAGCAATCTATGGTGGCTACATCTACTATGGAGGCAGAGTTTATTGCGTACTATGAAGCCACGACACAGGCACTATGGTTGAAGAATTTCATAAGTGGTCTTCAAGTTATTAATACCATACAGAGACCAATCTAGATCTATTGTGATAACACAGCTGCTGTGTTCTTCTCTAAGAATAACAAAAGTAGTAGCAGAAGTAAGCATATCAATATCAAGTACCTTAGTGTGAGGGAGTATATCAACAAAGGCATGGTGATTATTGAACACACCAGTGCAGATGCTATGATTGTGGATCCAATGACCAAAGGTTTACCGGTAAAACAGTTCATTGGTCATGTTGGATGTATGGGTCTATACACAATGTAGTTTTTTCTTGATATGTTTTGGACAATTATGTATTACTTTTGTTATTTTAGAAAATAAAGTTGAATTCTATTTCCCATCAGTTGAGCAAATAAAGTATTGAATTCATTGGGATATAAAGTAGGACCCATGTAACTTATCTTAAGTTACAAAATTTTCCTTTAGTGCTTATTTTGGGAGTATTGTACATCGTGACACATGGATAGGAAGTACTCTCTCACCAGGTATCACCGCCATGGTTCGTGTATAGCATTCTTAGGGTAAGTGGGAGGTTTCCACAGTTCAGGGAATATCAAGTTTGGCCAAATAAAGTTTATCACTCATAGATATGTGTCATGGGGCCAAGTGGGAGAATGTAAGAATATATTATGTATTTACATAATTAAGGAAATAATCTCTTATTTATGTGGCCCTCATGTCACAAAATATTCGGTTATTTGAGTGAGATATTTCATATCCTGTGTATTACAGTTAATATCCTTTTGATGGGAGGATATATAAGGAAATAATATTCTGAGGGGTCCCGAGCTCCGCCTCATTAAAAGGGCTTGTGTCTTCATCTAGACGTTCCACATGGAGAGGTTAGGAGTTAAAAGACACTCTCGGTCTTATTTTGTTTTACAGGTCTATCGTGTGACGAGTGAAAAATCATCGACGTCATCAAAGTAATGACTGGAGGTCAGTTTATTCCGCTGCATAATTTATTGCTATTAGATTAAATATTAATCTTACAAGGCCGGCTTGAGGTAAGTTGTTGAGGGTGGGTGGTTAAGGTTTACGTGGCATGTGCGCAGACAAAGTGAGAAAGATAACGCGGTGCCACATGATGGTGAGTGTTGAGAATAGAAAAGTCAAAGGGAAAAGAAGAATCCCACGCCAGCAGCAAAGAAGGAAAATAAAGGGCTTCTATAGGATTGGGTCTCACAATTTGGTAGCTCGAACTTTTGAGTTTTGAACCCAAGTCCTTATAAAACCCCTATTTTCCTTCTTTGCTGTGGGCGTGGGATTCTTCTGAAAGGAGGGATATATATATATGTGTGTGTGTGTGTAGTAGTAGTAGTAGTAGTCGTATGCAGTAACAATTAATCATCAGCATCGTCATCCTCCTCTTCATATACTGCAGTAGTTGGATGTGGAGATGGTATTGCAAGAGGGGAACCAGCTGATCAGTTGCCTTCTATGTTGTCATCGTCGTCGTCATCATAGCAGCAGTAAAAGAAGCTTAAAGCCTTGGCTTGCAAAAACAGTCTCGCTTCTTCCCTCCAAGTCTCGAGTAAGTCAAGTCCTCACTATATACAACTAGCTAGCATATATATGTGTGTGTGTAAAAAGTAGTTTTAGGCGACCTACGGGCGATGAATTAAGGCAGAGATCAAGAAGGCAATAATCAAAGGGATGGAGGAGGAGGAGAAGGAGGAGGAGGAGGAATGGGGGAGAAGTTGAAGGAAGCGGTTACGATGAGCCTGGAGAAGGGCATGTCCACACTAGAGGATTCTGCCAAGCTGGTTGCTGAGTATGCGGGGGATACCATGCATAAGACATCAGAGAAGTTGCAGAACAAGCATTCGCATCAACATCATCATCATCAACCTAGACGCTGATCATCATTAAGCTGATAATGATCATGAGCTTTAATTAATTAATTTAATTAATTGATCACAATATCTCATTCTCTGTTTCTTCATCTTCTTGATATCACCGTGCCATCAAGACGACTCTCCTTTGCTAGTCTAGTATGTACTAGCCTCATTTTTGTGTTAATCAATCAATCTAACTTGCTGCGAGTGTTATGTTGTCTTTGTCACCAACAATATCGAGAGCGTGTCCCATGGAGTGGACGGATCACATAACTTGCTGCGGGAGGTATGTTAAGTTGGATATGGAGGGTGGTTCGTATTGTTCTAAGATTGGTGTGTTCTTGTTGAGGCCTAAAAGGATGTAGTTTGGTATCTTATCCTTAGGAGGAATGGATTGATTATTGGTGAAGGGGCATGTTTGTTTATGCTATTCTCATGTATATATATATAGATGATGATTTATTCACGTGTGAAATTTACAGGAACTTGTTTAATTAGTGATTGTTACTGGAATAAAATAATTTTCAAAGCCTCGCCACTTGGCCTAATTAGGTATTTAGACATGTATGAGGCATTTCTATAAATTACAAAAGTATGGGAGTATCGACGTAATATTGATGGAACCCCAAAAGAACGGTGTTGCTTTTGATACAGTAAGTAGACTCAAATTCTGATTCTGTGAATAGACAGAATATGGACGTAACTGTGCATGGCTCTGTATGACTCCTATCTGTGACTGATTAGCTTCTAGAATCTGGACGGTGACGACGTCGTATTCGAATCATAACTGCCTCAGAATCTAAATAGTCACGACATCGTATCTGAATCATGATTACTGAGCAAGTACAGATCAATAAGATAAAACTTATCCGAGATGAACTGGGTCAAGACTTTGGATAATTATCACATGGGGATAAGATGACGGTTAAAGGCAGTTAAATAACAAGGAGCCCACGTTCTCAAAGCATCAGAGAGGAAATTTTGTATCCGTCAAGGTAGGAGCAAAATCTATAAATACCAGAAAATCCTATAGGATTTCGATACGAACAACTCATTCAACAGACATAATTTCTACAGATTTCACACCGTAGACAAACTTTTATCCTTAGAAATATGAGTAATTTAGATATCCAGAACTTATAATAGTAGGGTGATCCCATCAACGATTCAAGTTCACAAGTCTGTGGCGGTAAGATCATATCCTCAAGTTCACAAGTCTATGGATGGTTAATGGCAGTTACCTTCAGACGAATATGGGTCCACTACATGAGAAGTGCGGCGTGTCTATAAGATAAGAACATATGATCATTTGAACTAAGCCTTATCCATTAAACGATTAGAAGCTTGACTCAGTCCGAGTGCACGGGTTTTAAACTGCCAAAAGTTTGAACTCGTTCAAATAACCTTTTCGTGGTTTAGTTTTTAATCATTCTGAATGGCCCATTTCTAAATCATTCTGAACGGCCCACTCAATCTGGTTATGGCTCAAGAGACTTGAGGCTTTAGCGGAGGAGCCTCAGCAGGAGCGACATTCTCCTCGGGCTTCAGCTTATTTCCCAATGGGCTCATTAGAGCGGAACTTTCTGATGGCCTCTTGCTTCCGACCATTTTCTTACTCTCTAATTTTTCCTTTGTGAAATCTAGAGGAGGATGATTCAAAGCTAGATTTTAACTTAGGAGGGTAATGATGGCATTACATTAGGAAACGGTTGCGTGCATCATTAAAACCTATTTTAAATTCAGGATTTTGATTGATGCCGCGTGACGGTTTGAATTCTAAACCAAATTCAAAATATATGATATTTCATATTATGAATTACATTATTCAAAGCGATCGCCACTTCTGGTGCGTGAATTCTAAGTGCGGGCATTTTATGAGTACACATGAGCCTAAAGGTTTCGAATCATAATTATGGGCTTGGCTCAATGAATTGAATAACAAATATACAGAAATATAGGCCTAAAATATATTATTTGAATGATAGAGGTCCAAGATATTACAAATTACGAGGCAGAGTCTAAACTACTATCATCATAAACTCTCCGCTTTTTACCCATTCTTACAACTGAGGAAGCATGAATGTCATCCATTATGTTAGATAGAGTAGCCACCATTCTATCAACGTTCTCAACTAGAGTCGCTATAAATCTTCGAGTTCTTTGGTAGCTGTTATCCAACAAAGCCAAATCTTTGGAATGATCTTGGATTATCTGCTAAGCTCTTTGACGTCCGGTCAAGCAAATTTGCTTATCCTAGGTTATCTGGTCCCCAACTTTTAAAAGTCTCTATTCTTCTTGCTCAGTTTGTGGATCTCAAACTCCAATTCTCTGATCTTATCTCTCATAGAGGTGAGTTTCTACATCCTTTGGACTTTAGGCCCATATAGGGCCTTCAAGTTATGATCCAAACCTGCCAAAGTTTGTTAGGATAAAGCTAGTTCAGCTATTGCTTGCCACTTCACCTTTGCTATATCCTTATAATCCACCCCTTTGGCTAAATCAGCTTCAAGACTGTGGGCTAGATGGTGAAGCTCTTTCAACCTCCTAACTATTTCAGGATAGTAATCAACATAAAACTTGGAGGCATTCTTAAGCAGCTTCTTGACCTTGCCAAACCTTGTGTAATTAGTCATATCCTCAATCTTCAAAGCCCCCTAACTAAGGAGCTGAATCAACTCTTTCAGGCTAGGAGGTATTTTTGAAAAAGTGGAAACTTCATTGGACTCCTACAAATGGGAACAAAGGAACGATCAGTTTTCAGTCAAGACTGTTAGTGATCAAGTCCATCTGACATTGACATACCTAACCCGTTTCCGTGAGCATTTGAAGGACATCCTGAACTACTCCCTTTGAAGCAGTTCGAAGGCTTCTTACAAGCCTCTCTTTTCTCTTAGGGAAATCTATCGAGGGACTTGTTGAACATGTAAAAAGGTCAAATTCCTTGATCGTACATAAAAACCCAACGTAAGTCAACTAGAGACATTACCTGCAGTAGGTTCTTCTGAAGCTTCAGCCTCTCTAGTAGTATCTGAGGGTGAGTCATTAATGGGCTTTTTAGGGGTAGACTCTAGCTCAAGTATGACACCTCCTTCAGGTTCTGAATGCTGTGGCTTTGAAGGCATTGGGCTGGACTCTATATCAGCATCTTCAACCTCTGTGGTAGCAACCACTTCCCTAGAATAAGACCTTTCTCCAGGTTTGTCTTGATCATTCGAGATCTAAGGGGTTGAGGAGGTGCTATTGGAGCCAACCAGTGAGTTGCTACTAGCAGTAGCCTTGCCTGCAAGTAAAACATGAGGTTAAGTTTCTACATGTAGAAGTTAGCATACTGATCAGATCAAAAGCCTTCATTACCTGAGTCACGAGGCAGATAAGATCTTTTACTTTTCAGAGGAGTCTTTTCCTTCTCTTCGACTTCATCACCTTCATCCATTAAGATAACTGGCTTCCTCTTGGTATTCCGTGAGGGAGCACCATCCAACTTCTTCTTTCCTTCAGAAAATGGCCACTTAGAGGTCCTCCTTTTCTTTAAAGCTTCAGGGATGTTCTTAGAAGCATTTGGGGATCAGTTTAAAGATTCCCATGGATTAATGAACATTTTCAACAATAGCTGGCTTTGATGCAGTGGATCAACCTTGCTCCAATACAAGGAATACTGCTATATGAATCCCTTGCAAGCTCGAGCTGCATAAAGCATTGCTGAAAAGAACTTCATGGACTCCCAATTGGAAGTGGCCTTGGCTGTATATTGATGCAGGACATCCAAAGTCAATTCAACCATCTTCGATCAGTTACTATTCTTGGTATGCACGAAAGCGATTAGAATGCGTTGCAACATCTCAAACTGTCTGGCAAACAAGTTAGGCTTGTATTGTTCTACCCTTTTAGATGGAAGCTAGACATGTAAATCTTGGGAAGCCAAGATCCTATGCCAATACTTGTAGGAACTCTCACCACTCCATAGAGCTTCATTCTAAAACCACTCAGGTCCATACTTCTTGTCCATGAATAGGGTCTAGAATTCATAAGACTTGGGGCTGAGTAGACCCTTTAAACATTTCAGGAAATCCTTTGGCTTGTCATTCTTTCTCCCAAACTTCTGATGCCTTAGATAATCACCATAACTGGTATAACTCTTGGATAAAGAAGTAGATGTGACATCCATACACAAGTAAGAACAGTATAAATGAGCCCAAAGTTATACAAACCAAAGGGGTCCACCTTTCTTATAGTCAAAAGGGGACCTTTCCCTCTTCTGGATCATATTGCCTAAATAGTGGTATACTACTCCCAATAATAGTGGCCCTATGGCAAGAGGACTTTTAGCTCTATACCATTGTTCTGCCATAGTACCAAAAGGTGTTTGAATCTCGACAGAGTGCTTATAGATCAGGAACTTGTTGATGAACAGCATGTACAAACCAATTTCCTTCCGGACCTAATCTTCCTCTTCTTTAGCTGAGAGACGAATGTCTAAAGATACATACTTATAATTGGACACTAGAGTGACTTCTTCTCCGGACAAAAAATAGTTGACTCAAGCCGCTAAATCATCCATTGTGATTCCCAGGAGTCCACTAGGAAGTAGAAAAGAGTTTGAGGTCACATCTTAGAAGCTCACTAGTACCGTCATTAAGGAGTTATCGAAATGAAATCTCCTAAAGGCTACATTAATCAGCTCGTAAATCTCTAAAGCATGTCATTTCTCTGCTACTCCTAGTTTAGATAGTAGGGAACGTAACATTTCTTCGTAATCGGGGTTAGGGAAAAGCCAAACCTGTATTGGGAATCTGTTAGTACCACTCCACCTTTGAAACCCTTGAATTCTTGCTGGGTCAAGGAAGATTGGCTCTTTCAAGTTTCTTGGAAACCTCGATATCAGCTCCTTTACATAACCTAACTGCTGGTTTATCAAAATAGTCGGCATTTCAATAGGAGATGGGATGCAAGGTCCTATTTTTTTCACATTATGACCCACTTCATCACTAGAAACGAGGGATCTGAATTGGGGATGCCAATCTACTAGGTGATTGTTGATGAACTGCTGGTCCTCTGATATCGTTCTAGAACTCTTTTGAACCTTCTTCTGCTGACGGGGAGAAATTGATGCTGCTTATTTGGGGATTATCCTTTCCGAGAAAGCATAGTGCACTACGAAGGTTGTGGAATTGTGGGCGTAGTGGTTCGGGAGTGAAGAAAGAAATGGTGGTTAAGTGTTATGAATCTTTGCGTAAAAATGCTTTCGATTTTCCCCCTTGCAAGGGGCCGTATGTTACCAGAATAAAATAATTTTCAAAGCCCCCCACGTGGCTCAATCATGTCATTAGACATTTAGGGGGCATTTTTGTAAATTATAAAAGTCTAGGGGTACCGATGTAATATTGGTGAAACCCTTGAAGAATGGTGTCGCTTTGATACAGTGAGTAGACCCAGATTCCAAGTTTGTGAATAGACGGAATCTAAAAGTAACTGTGCATACAACTGCATGACATAGATTATGTGATTGACTGGCTTCTAAATCTGAATAGTGATGACATCGTATCTGAATAATAACTGCCTCAGAATATGAGAAGTTATGACGCCGTCTCTAAATCACGATTACAAAGCAGTTATAGATCGAGAAGATAAAGCTTATTCGAGGTGGACTGAGTCAAGACTTTGGATAATTATCACATGGGGATAAGATGACGGTTAAAGGCAGTTGGATAACAAGGAACCCACGTTTTCAAAGGATAAGAGAGGAGATTTTGTAACCGCTAAGGTATGAGGATTCTATAAATACTAGAAGATCTCGTAAGATTTCAACATGAACAACACATTCAACGAACAAAATCTCTGCGGATTTCATAGTTCAGACGAGCTTTTATCCTTATGAGTAGGAGTAATTTAGGTATCTTAAGCTTTTAGCGGTAGGGTGGTCTCCTCAACGATTCAAGTTCAAAAGTCTGTGGCGGTAGCATCATATCGTCAGCGATACAGTCACGACTTCATCAGTTTGTTGACAGAAGGTCTTACCCTCATCCTGTTGCTGTTTGCTCAAAATGTCTCAACATGGTTGCATTCCTTCTACTTATTCTACAGGCGACCTTACACATGAGTTCAGAGCCTAAACTATCTGCCTCGATGGAAAGCAGAGTAGGCCATCCTCTGTAATTTTGGTTTGAGTTGTCCATCCCTCTTTCTTCTTGTTTTAACTCCATAATTATATACATCTTTTTCATTTAATGGAAACCGTCTTTCTACCTTCACCAAAATCTGACAACAGTGATAAAAAGAAATAACATATACCCCAATCCAATTCGAGTCACTCCAGTAGATATTCTTCTCTTTGCAGATACAGCCAATAAACAAAAATTTTGCCACTCCTTGCCTTCCACGTACAGTAGATGTGTGAACTCCAAGCCAGTTTGACTATGGTGGTCCGATATGACTTCCGCTTAACGTGATTAACAACCGAATTCGCTTAATCAAGATATCCAGTGAAAAATTGCTCTGTTTATGCCATTTATAGAAAGAACCTCTTTCTATATCTGCTTGGAAAAATCAGTCATGGAATAAGTGATCACAATTCCAATTCACTTTGATCATCTGATATCCAGTGAAAAATTGCTCCGCTTATGCCATTTATAGAAAGAACCTCTTTCCATATCTTCTTGGAAAATTTATGGCCATAGAGTTAGTGATCCCGATTTTCCTTAAGCGGGATTACAAAGAATACAGGCTTTATCTTATCCCATTTTTTTCCATGAAAGGAACTCTGTCTAGAATCTGCGACCTGGTCATGAATGGTAGCCATGAATGAAATGTAGCTGCGTTTAGGCATGCTATGATGAAAACCCTAACAACGGGTCCCAATTGGCCTCAGGATCCTTCTCCCTAATTATGTTCCAAGCACTTGATTGAGACAGTGAATTGGTTCTTCTTGTCTGTCGTCCATGCATAGAACCTTGTCATCGCTGGCAGAACAATCATTAACAGTAGCAATAGCTTATTCCTGAATATAGCTCTACACAACGCTAGTAAGTCTGCATTTACACATACAAGACCAGTAAACTCAGCAGCTGTGACTAAGCTAACATATTATATATTGTATCAGCAGAAGCAGCGGCAGCAAAAAGGGCCCAGCCAAGCCTAATATGGGAAATGGGGAAGCTCAGCCTAGGCTAGCCAAGCAGCAGCAGCAGCAGCAGCAGCAGCGGCAAAAAGGGCCCGGCCCAGCCAAGCCAAGGCCTGCCTTATATAGGAAATGGGGAAGCTCAGCCTTAGGGTACTGTGTTGGGCCCGCCTTTACTTTCCTAAACAAACCAACATTTATATAATTAGTCCTTACATTCACGACCCAAACCCAAACCCAAATACCCAGACAGTTTTTTTTTTTTAAAGAAGAAAAAAGATGGTCCAGAACCCAATCAGTCCAAAACCCGAAATCTCCATCGTCGATAATCTAATCGTTCGTCACTCTCTCTCTCTCTCTCTCTCTCAAAAGTTCTCGACTCGAGAAGAAAGGGAAAACTGATTTAGGAGAAGGGAAAACTGATTTAGGGGAGAGAGAGAGAGAGAGAGAGAGAGAGAGAGAGAGAGGAGAGGGGTCGTGCTCTCTTATCCCCTGTATGTAATTCGTCGGCCTCTTAAATTCAATTCTAGCTTGGGCTTCGAGCTTAACCTTAAGGTATTGAAGTCTTCTCAACAAGTAATTGTATTGATTATTATGTTGTCTGGCTCTGATGCGTGTGCTGATGATTGATTTATCTGGTTGTGGGGTGGGGGGGTTTCATGTAGATATTAACCCAGGATTTGTAATTTCCCTATTACTGCTTGATTTGCCCTAAAAT
Source organism: Punica granatum (assembly GCF_007655135.1). Classification (NCBI taxonomy): domain Eukaryota; kingdom Viridiplantae; phylum Streptophyta; class Magnoliopsida; order Myrtales; family Lythraceae; genus Punica; species Punica granatum. Next base: position 217,136 of record NC_045127.1, on the reverse strand, counting down.
TGTTTGTATGGACGATTTGCAGTGATAGAGTAAATCGATACAGACAAGAAGGGCTTTTAGGGTTTCCATTTGCAAGTAGGATGCTCAAGCTCCAGCTTACGATGAAATTTCCTTTAAATCATCAATGAATTTGATTTGTGTTGCGTCCGCAGGGAAGGAAAATGTCAGCATATGAGAATGTTGTTGGCAGCAAGCTGAAGCTGAAGGGTAAAGCATTGGATGTGAAGGCTGGAGGAGTGAAGAAGAAGACGAAGAAAAAGAAGGATAAGGACAAGCATCATCCAGATGACGATGATGGTGGCGCTGGCAGCTATGAAGGCGAGATCTCCAAAATCACTGAAAATGATCTGCTGGCGGTGGTGGCAGCACCAGGTTCGTCTCCTGACCCTCTGACTGAATGATAAAACCATCATTGTCTCTCCTCAATTTACAAAGCTGCTAGTTAGGAGGAGGATCGATATTGTCTCTCCTTCCTCTGCTCTCATGACTCCTACATACATAACATAGTATGAAGTGGTCAACATTTTTTTGGATGTGTCGCATTCCGATCCAGGTCTTTTAATTCTGATAAGCGGCCCTGTTTGTTGTGTATTATATAGATGACAATGCTGAACTCTCTGTGGAGCCCGAAGAAGATGGCAAAGGCGCAGAGAAATCGAGTGGAGAAGGCAAGGCGGCTGCTCCACATGATGACCATCTAACGCCTGCTGAGAGGCGATACATCGAGCAGAGGGAAAGGATTGACGTTAAGAGATTGGCAAAGACTGCCAACAAATCTCACCGAGACAGGATTCAGGACTTCAATCAGTACCTTGCCAACATGAGCGAACATTATGACATTCCCAAAGTCGGACCAGGATAAACAACCTACCTACCTACTTCAGCCAGGCATTCCTGAATCTGCCCAGGTCTTATCACCGTCTCAAATTTAATGGTTGTAGTTTGCAGATTGCCTCTGCTTGTTTTGGTGAGTTGCGTATTAGAAGATGCGGAAGTTTGCACAAGTGATACTACTGATTTTATGGTGATAATTCAGTTTTTCTTCACCTTGAATGTCTCGAATTGCTGGAGAAACTCGTTTGCCAAGCCAATGCTATCATTATTAGCAATTAAAAGGGTTGGGATTAGGATCTCTAGTACAATGATTAAGGAGAAGGCAGCGCCTCTCTTGTTAATGTTCAACTCATCAACCGCATTTGGAAGTACTTTAACATGAAACTGACAAGGGATCTTTTTCAACCAACTGATAGCTTGATAAAGGACAAAACATACAAATTGGTTCGGGAAAGATATCTTGCTATATAAATTCATCGTTGAAAGATTTGTGTTATATAAATTAGTCTCGTCATTTGAAAAGTTTGGACACGTTAGTTCATCTGTGCAATTTTTCATCTCGTCCCTGGCGAAAAAATGCTGATATGGTCCGTTATGCGATGAATTAATTCGTTAAATGTCACGTCAGTCACGAAAACGGTGTGGTATTTTCAAAATTTTCTCAAATTAAACAAAAACATCTTTTTAATAATAGAGGGAGGGTTTGACTTTTGGGAGGGAAGGGTAGATCGGAGCCCCCCTCCCGTTCCTGCGACTGTCACCAGAATGGGAGGTGGGCCCCATGTGCTCCCCTTCCTCTAATATTAAAATATATATATATTTTTAATTTGAGATAAAGTTGATTTATTAAGGAAAAAACGACGTTATGTTGGAGTGTTCGTGGCCGACATGATATTTAACGGGCCAATTCATCACATAATGGGCCACTTCAGGGTTTTGCATCAGGTACGAGATGGAAAGTTGCACGGAGAGATTAAGAATACGTTTGGATTTGTAGTTGAGTTGAGTTGAGTTTTGGTTTTAATTGATTTGTAATGATTGTATTGTTGAATTATGAGAAAAAAGTATGAAAAAATAATGTATAGTTAAGAGAAAATAATCATTAAGTAATGATTGTGCTGTTGAATTGTGAAAAAGTAATGAATAGTTGAGAGAATTTAATATTAAAAATTTAAAAATGAAAAAAAATAATGATAGTGATGTTGAATTGAAAATAATTAGAGTTGAGTTCAGTTAAGTTGAGTTGAAATTTTTTTAAAAAACAAAGACACCCTAACGCGTCCAAACGATTCAAACGGCGAGACTAACTTGTATAATTCAAATATTTCAGGCACGATTTTTAAAAAATTGTATCTTTCAGGGACGATTTGTCCTTGATAAAGTTATATGTCCTGCCTGCCTAGCTAGTCTCAGCAGCCTGCATTTAGCAGAGACAACATCTATATCTATATAAATATTAAAAGTTGGCGCAAAACATCAAATTGTGCCGCTTAGTACAAATGAGGCCTTATATTAAGTGGTTCTTCGTATGCTAGCCAATCGAAGAATAATATTTGACATAATATGGTAATGACATCATACAATTCATTAAATATATTAATGAATATATATATTATAAAAGAAATTGTGAAGTCTACAATGAATATATATATTATAAAAGAAATTGTGAGGTCTACACAATATATTTGAGATGGCCTTTCGAAATTTTTACATCAAAATAAGCATCGATATGATTGAAATTTTGGAGAAAGTTGTTTTAATAAGTGATTTTAAAGTAAATTTGAAAAAACGATATGGAAGAAGTGTTCACCCATCATATTCTTTCAGTCGACTCTTCACCTTAGCTATATTGCTTTCTCATCAGAATAATGATTGATCAACAAGGATGGGAAAAATAATAAAAAGAGAGAAAACGTAAAATTATCGAACGTTCGTGATTTACATTGGCAAATTTCTATACTAACCTGCAGATAGTATGGGCCTATCGATTAGTGTGTATATATATATATATATATATATATAAAAATCTGAAAAGTGCTATCGACTCACTTCCATTCGAAAAACTCAGCTTGTGGTTGTTCGACTATTTACCCACAGCTTGTGGTTGTTTGACTCTTCATCTGCTCAGAATATAACCACCCCTAGCGATATCATTGACTGCTCAGTTGCTCTAATACGCGTTCATCTCACGTTCCCGCTAATAGACATCCACTTTTCTCTATACCAGTGCTTTCCCCGAAAAGCTCTTCACCTTTCCTCTTCATCCTTCTCATCTCCCAAATCAAATTGTACCCCCATAATCTCTCTCTCTCCTCGCTCTGACTCTGTATCTTCGTCCTTCGTCTTTCGCTGGCGATCGGAGACTTCTCCCCGAGAAATCAAGCCCAAGAACCGAAGATCATTCATTTCTTAGGTGGCTGTCTCCTTTCAAAGAATCTTGATTGCTTTATTTCTTCAAAATGTGTTTTCTATTAAAGGATTGTTTGTAGGGCAATGGCTTTGTAGAGAGCTGTTTTTGATCGAATCGTTCGACAACAAGCAGCATGATTCAGTTCATATTGATTATACGGCAATGTGAAATTCTGATTTTTATGGTTCTTCTTGATTGGATTAAGAAGAGGATGCAGGGGCTCCTGATGATGACGACAACAGGTTGCCACCATGACTGAAGCCTCTGCCAAAAATTCACCAGTATAGAGTCCCACAAGAGCGGATGCAACATGTACTGCTTAGACTGCATGAACGGTGCTTGGCATTTTCTCAACAATTGCTTCTCTCTATCCACATTCTTTTCTTCGTGAGAGAGAGATCGAGAGAGATTCAAAGAGACGGCGGGCGCTCAGTTAATGAAGAGAATGCCACTTATCAAGTTTCGGGACGCATACCAACCCTCGGGTCAGTTGCCAACCGATCCATAGTTTTCAATTTTCAATTATGAAAGCTTGTCTTCTCCTCCGATTATCGATGCTGAAATGGATGCATCGCACATTGTGATGTCCAGAGCGCATAATGTAAGAGTTATGGTTCGGTTGATAGATTTTTCGAAATGGGAATTACAAATGGGAAAGAAAAGATGACGAATAGGGGCTTTTCTGTTGTCATGGCTGATACTTATGAGTAATATCATAAAAGAACGGAGAGATGACAATAAAATAGATTACCGCTTTTTATGTTGTGTAATTGTAGACAAATTACATTGATCACCAAACACTTCCCACCATTTCCTGGATCGAACTCCAATTGACACTCACAAGCCCCTCATCCAACTCCAACAGTCTGTATGTACACAACTTACACAGGTTGCACTGGCACCTAGAGGTCCATCCCCACTCTGTTTGGTGCTGCTAAAGATTAATTGCGCAATGAAGATTAATCGCAGGAGAAAATGAGCCATCAAACATCATTACGGACCAGGATCCCAGTTATTGAGGATTGATCAGATCTTTTTTGCTAACCCACTTTATTAATTAGGACTGAATTATGTTATTTCTGTTGATTTTTGTGGCTCTTCTGACTTATCATTAGATGTATAAAAGTGCGGTGAATCATGAAAAATATGTTCAAGCAGATACAACTGATGGGATTCCCCAATCTTCAGCGCAGTGTATTGTTTCTCACTCAAACGAACTTCCAGAGAGGGAAGCCAACGAGTTCATGGTGGTGTAATGAGAAAGAGTCTCTTATAAGATGATTCAGAAAGTCATCTACTTGGTGAATTATAAATTGTTACTGAAGTTATGAATCTATATCAACGTGATTGTGGAGAGCAGTCGAGCATAAAAACAACATTGGAGAATACCATTTATCTATGATTTTAAGATGTGCACGCACCTTTGGATTTAGACTCCATAATACTGGTCTGTTTTCTCTGAGTCACTTCTGTTTACTATTAGTTATATGCCTTATAGCCGATATATGTATTTTGATAATTTCTATTTATGGCAATGATATTTTCTGTTACTCATAAATCGTTTATATTTAATGGAGTAAGTCCATAAGATACTTGGCAGACGTTTCATCCTTAAATAGTTGAGAATATGAGCGACGGAGTATTTTAGTACAAGTTTCTTTAAACCGTTCGCAGTTATAGGAATCTTAGCCGGACATTATCATTTTGGATAGACCGTCGCCTCTGTCTATATCCATGATTAATATAGAGATATTATTGAAGATGAAATAGTGAATCTCATACTATTCGATATCTGATATCGAGACAGACATGTGGACACTTATAAGTAAGTCGAACTGTGACACGCAAGTAAATATTCACGCGGTACTTTTCATTGACTGGACCGTATTAGTGTACACAGTCCTTAGACCTGAAATTGTACTATTATCTCATACATGGGTATTAGGATTCGCTCCTGCTTATATACTTGTGCTAAGCATAGGTATTCAACAGATGATGGTACTAATTAATTGTGTATGGAGATAGGTGTCTAGTCAAGATGAGATTCATTAATCGAGTAAACATGAAAATATCCTTTGGGTTTGAGTATTGTTCTTGATCGAGAAATCCTTGGCCAAGGTGAATGGACTTAAATAGAAAAGAGTTTCTAGTTTAAGTTCTACTGATTTATGAGGAAACTTAGAGGTTCCATATGATCAGCTATAGAGTTTGACATTAATCATGACCCTGGCTAGATCGAAATCTGCAATGAAGGGACTCGAGTGCATGTCATATATGGTCATTGGTTTATCAAAATGTCTTAATCTCACATTCGTCACTAATTGAATTATCGTAATATGTTGCTAGGCGTCACACATGATTTTTGGGAACCAAGGGCATTTTGGGAATTGTGCTTTTGGTTGTCGAAAAGAGTTCCTGATAATGTTAAAGTGGTTGACGTTATAGTCTCATTGCCATTTAGTGATGAACCTAATTAGTCACACACAATAAAACGTGTTTGAGCCAAGAACTAAATGATTCTAACTAAAGCAGTTAATTAGTAATCAATTATTGGATTAAACTTGCAATGTAGTTACATGGGTGCTAGTACATCCCGAAGTCAAATCCAACATTGAGGTGGGCTTGTTTAACGAATTATTATATTCAATATAATAGTGTCATTAAATGGAAAGTTACTATATATATAGAACGTCTATATATAAGTAAATGCATTACGGTTTTTCTTTTTTGGGACATATGTAAGTTATGAGATAATTTACAGGTAGTTTTACAAATTACCTAAGTCTTTGGGACTTATTTGCAAATTGTAATTAATTCTAAATTAATTATAATTGCCAAATAACCCTAAGGACTAATTGGCATATATATAAACATATATATATATATATGTATATATATATAAGATATATGTGTGATATATATGAAGTGCATGGAAAGGTGGTCAAACATAGCCAATAGAGAAAAGAATGAGAAGAGATGTACGGCTGAACAAAGGCAGCCGGGCCATCCCTTGCTCATGGCCGATCGGAGAAATTGTTTTTCCATTGGCCGCCCAGTTGCACGTGGAGTTCACCGCTCATTCCACCTTTGCTCATAGCATAGTTCGATCGTGTGGGCAACCCGTGGAGACCAGTTCGAGGCAAGGAGGAATAACCCCTTGGCTATAGGCGCCTTCGTGTGGATGAGCGAGAGGCCGAACACTTGCGGCTTCAAGCGATTATTCAAGAAGGCAATACTTTGCGGTCTTCTGGGAATTTTTGCGAACAAGCTAACTATCGATAAACCTTAATAGGATTGTCAAATTACCGTTATTTAATCGTGGCAAAGTAATATATCGCATTCGGAATAAGATTATGAATGTCGATCCGACATATATGAATGAATGAAATTTTAATTTATTGTTTATTTCGCTTTCGCTACATTTTTGGTATTGTTTTCTTTCACTTACAATAGTCACGAGTCATGGTCCGTTGTTGATTTGGACTGTCCATGTATGGGGCAGATCCTTTGTAGAATGTCCCCAAGGAATCTTCTTGTTCAGGACAAAATGATGTGAAGCGGCAGCAGGGTAATGCCTTGAGACTTCTAAACAAAGGGAAGTCCATATAGAGAACAACAGAGTAACTTTGCACTATCTCGAAGGACCAAAAGGTTGAGAGGTAAATATTTCCAAACCTGCATTTTAATCTTGAAAGGTTAATTTCCAGCGGGAAAGTCGTCGCATTTTGAAATCTCTCTTTAGATCAGTGTTATTAGAACCGGACCGAATGATGAACCGGAAGGGGTATGAGTTCATGGGTTTATGGGTCCAACCGGGGGTTCGATGGGTCGGACCGCACGTTTAATTAAAATAAAATAAATATTCATATTATTAAAAAATTATGATAATTAAGATAGAAGTATGATGATTTCAAAGATTTATGAGAATAGTGTAAGAAAATATAAATATATTTAATATTTCTTACTTCAAAATAAATATTGAATTTTAATAAGTACTTAAAAGTAGAGTTAAAAGAACAAGAAAGTAGTGGTTGTTTGGTTGGTAGTATACTAAGTATAAAAAGTAAGAGGTCATGAGTTCAAATCTTTATACAAACAAACAATTTTTACAATAAATAGTAAATCCATAAAATCCATATAACCGGCCGGTTCAATGAAATTTTACTTAAAACCGGCCGGTTCCATGGGTCCGACGGTTCAAATGTACACTTTGGATTTTCAGGCAAACCGGACCGGACATGGTGACGTTCCCGGTCCGACCGATCGAACCGGCTGGTCCGGTCCGATTCTGATAACAATGCTTTAGATGCTTCTTCATATATACAGGAAACTAGAGTTTTTTCAACCTCAGGCGATTCTTAGGAAATTACTCAACATGGTACGGTTTTTTGCATACTCTCAGACTCTGGTGGTGTAAGTATTATGACTGACAACTTGAGGTTTTACTTAGACAATTAGTGTGATCTTATGTTTTTGTTATTTTAAATTAGAAAATTATTTTTTTCATTTTTATAATCTTTGGGGTCATTGTCTCTTTGTTTAAAAATTCTTCATTCATCAGAGCTTATCGTGTTAACTTCAAACTGAATGACGATTTACGTATCATATTCCCTTTTTCTAGAGACTCGGCGAGTAACTTTGTTTTTTTTTTTTAGTGATTGTGAAGAAGTTATTTACATAATTTCTGATAACATCACCGTTACTTGCTATTTGCAGGTAAAGGTGCTTTTCGAGAAGGGCCATTATAACCCCAAGGTGATGTATCTTGGATTCGGATAGAGGGATGTCAAATTAACTTCCAATTCCTTATGTTCTTTATTGTTTTAGAATTGGGTAGAGTTGAGTTTTGATTTAAATTAGTTTATAATGATGTGTCGTTGAATTATGAGAAAAAGTGTGAAAAAATAATGAATAATTGAGAGAAAGTAATGATTGTGTTGTTGAATTGTGAAAAAAATAATAAATAATTGAAATAAAGTAATGATTGTGTTATTAAATTGTGTAAAAAGTAATGAACAGTTTAGATAATTTAATATTAAAAATTGAATTGAATGGTTAGAAAAGGAAAAAGTAATAATTGTGTTGTTAAAGTGTAATAAGTGAAATTAAGTGGAGTAAAATTAAAAATAAAAATAAAATTAATTTGTAAAACCAAACGAGCCAAATCGTAGTTTTTTCCAACTCTTCTTATTTGTTGGCTATGCTGTTCATTCATTAATATCTCAATCCAATGATTATCGCTGAGTGTAATTAAGTCTGTCACCCTAAGTATATTCATTTCATTATCTAACAATTTCAAAGAAATAATACTCATTAATTTTCGCTTTGTATGTTTCTATCCTATATTCCAATTTTATATAAAAAATCAGCCCTTTATTTATGTATCACCAATTAATTTTCTATTTGTACCGCTTTATTTTTCATGATTTTTCTTCATGATCATTTATTACAAAAACAAATGATAGTCCGAATATTTTATTTCTGCTCAACGCACGAATCTCCACTCATATTTAAGAACTAGCTGTATTTATTTGTGCGTATCAACATGATATTCTATGAAATTTTCTTGAACCATCACATTCCAACGTAATATTACAATCCATAAATTTTTTTTGAGTGTAATTATACCTTTCTATTTCAAATAAGTAGCAGCTATAAACAATTTTTTTGTGCTTTTGTTTTTTTAATGAGCATACGTTTATATTATTGGGGGTTAATAACAAAAAAAAGGCACAAATTTTCACATTTTAACAATTATAGCATGAACTTTTTTCCTTAACTTAAAAATACACAAACTTTCGATTTGATAATAATTCTAGCACGGCGTCAAATTTTTCGTTAATTTGGACGGAATCGAGGCCACAAAAGGCACCAGCGATCCCAATCGGGGGGAGGGCGTTGGTGACTCCAATCGAGGGGTGGTGGCCGGAATCGAGGCCCTTACCCCCCGGAATCGGGAGAATCCTCAAATTGGGAATTCTCTTGAATCCAACGGGTTGAGCCATGACCTTGGCCATCACCCCCTCGATTGTGGTCGCCGGCGCCCTCCTCCTGATTGGGGTTGTCAGCACCATCTGTATCTTTGATTCCGTCTAAATTAACGAAAAATTTGATACAATGCTAGAATTGTTATTAAATCAAAAGTTTGTGCATTTTTAGGTTAATGAAAAATGTTTGTGTTAGAATTGTTAAACTACGAAAAATTTGTACTTTTTTGGTTATTAACTCTTTTATTTGTTATACTAATTTTTTTTATCACAAACTTAAAATTGTAAGGGTTTGTCATGCCACAGTCTGATTATATCTTAATCCTTTCATTTATAAATTTAGGCAAATTATAAACTCCAAGATCAACCTATCAATTCGATATATATATATATATATATATTTATTTATTTATCAATTAGCTTCTTTTGTCGAGGAATCTTTATAAAGAAAAGCCTTATTTTAATAATCAATTTTACGATAAGCAAAAATACTTATATGAGCAGATGTGCAAGGGAGTTTTAATTTTTTTAAAAATTTTTCTTAATCAAAAGTGAGGATAATCTACAGTACTTTAAATTTATTGGACTCCAAAAAAATAATGGCGTTTTAAATTAATATTTCATCTAACAATTGATAAAATTTTATCAAATTAATAAACCTATAGTACCCGTCAAAAAATAATAAAATAAATTTATTTTAATTAAATTAAGGGTAAAATAGTTTTGACTTTTTATAATAACCCACTTCTCGACTCCTTAAAATTGTAATTTTAACTTTTCATATTTTCTCACTTCCAGAGTTATTAGAACCGGATCGGATGATGAACCGGAAGGGGTATGGGTTCATGGGTCCAACCGGGAGTTCGATGGGTCGGACCGCACGTTTAATTAAAATAAAATAAATATTCATATTATTAAAAAAATTATGATAATTAAAATGGAAGTATGATGATTTCAAAGATATATGAGAATAGTGTAAGAAAATATAAATATATTTAATATTTCTTACTTCAAAATAAATATTGAATTTTAATAAGTACTTAAAAGTAGAGTTAAAAGAACAAGAAAGTAGTGGTTGTTTGGTTGGTAGTATACTAAGTATAAAAAGTAAGAGGTCATGAGTTCAAATCCTTACACAATCAAACAATTTTTACAATAAATAGTAAACCCATAAAACCCATAGAACCGGCCGGTTTAATGGAATTTTACTCAAAACCGGCCGGTTCTATGGGTCCGGCGGTTCAAATGTGCATTTTGGATTTCAGGCGAATCGGACCGGACATGGTGCCGGTTCTCGGTCTGACCGGTCGAACAAGCCGGTCCGGTCCGGTTCTGATAATAATGCTCACTTCTCCACTCCTTCCATTATTGTCTTTCCGCTCTCTATCTCCCATCTTGCTTAATTGTTCAGTTTTTATTTTTTGGTCGCACCCTCAATTCTTTTCTATACAATTCTTTTCTTTCTTTTATTAATTTTATCAATTAAAATTTTAATTAATAAAAATTTTCTTTTTATCTCTATGAAAAATATGTATATATTTAAAAATTATGAAAAAATAATTATAGTTTTATCTCTAGTAATATATATTTCTAATTTCATCTTTTCAACCGAATGAAATAGTGAAATACTTATATAGATGGATTGTGCAATGGAGTGATAATGATTTTACTCAATATTTTATACCATTCAATTTTGAAAATTAAGTGTAAGTTATGGAATTTATATTCACCGAAAAAATTTAAATTCATAGAAACCAACTAAATATTTGCACTTAGTTAATTTTTTTATAGAATTTCATTACAACTATGGAAAATTTATCAATATCTTTCACTTAATTTATATTGTATTTTATTTTTATAATTTAGTAGGATATTTATCCTATTGATAGTTTGAAACTCGTTGGTGATGATTTAGAGGGTGTAACAACCCTCATACATACATACATACATATATATATATATATATATTATATAGGCGAATAGAATAAATGGAAATTAGGAGAGACATTAATTTCAAAGAATTTCTACTTTACCAAATAATCTAATTACGAATGATTCTAAAAAATCATTAAAAGTACATATATAATGTTATCAATTGTCAGAATTAAATCACATTTTTCAAGAGAGGATATAGCACAGTGGTGCACCTTTTACTTGGTGACTAATAGGTCTCAGGTTCGATATCCAGTGGGCTGTGCCGCTTTATAAGATATTTAAGATTTTTATTTCAATGTAATTAGGCCCATGAGCCTCTCTTGTAACAGAAAAAAATTATATTTATGAAATTAGACAAAATAATTATAATTAGTTATAAACATCAGTTTACTATACCATTACCGGTTGTATTTAGTCAATGAGAGTAAATTTTAAAAAATACTTAAATTCTCAACAATTTTACAGAAATAATATTACCAAAATATAAATGAAATATTAATTATGAATTGCTGAAATTATATCATATTTATGAAACAGGAGCTTGTACACCACATAAAAGAATTTAAATAAAAAAATAGATTTCATTTATATTTTCACTCTTAAAATAAAACTATTAAATATAACATATTAAACAAATCGTAATGTCATTCATCAAATGAAAAGTTTCTGATAAGGGTTTCATTTCTATATTCGCATAACATTTTTCCTCATAATTATTTTTTTCTTATATTATTATTGTCCATATATTATTTTCTTGACATATTGTCTCTAACATTGTCTTGAGTTCGACATATGGAAATATAATGTCAAATTCTAGAATAATTATCTTGAAACTTTCAATTTCAATAAAAAAATTGATAACAATATGTATTTCTTTTTCGGTGTGCAACAATATGTATTATTTAAGTGATGAAACATATGTAACCAGAAGAAAAAGTGATGGAACATAACGTACTATGTACACTTATATAAATAAATGAAAAAATTACACTAGTGATCCTAAAAGTTTGTCATTTTTTGACATTGAATCCTAAAAGTTTAATTTTGGGAAATCAAATCTTAAAAAGTTTGGAAATGTGGCAACATTGATCATTTCCGTCATTGCCCTTGACGGAACTGCCATCATGAAGATAACGTCGTTAAGTGCGTCCAGGTGGCCGTTAAATGCTGACGTGGTACATATGGCCTGACTGCACCCGAGAGGATGACCCGATTTTTCTTGGCTTGAAATTTTAACCCGACTTGAACCTTGAAGACTGAGAAAGGGGAGGGCGACGGGAACTCTGTGCAGGAAGAGGAAGAAGGCGGGGAAAGTAGGAGAAAGTGGGTTTGGAAATTGGGCAATGCTTCCCGGAAGGGAAGCTTTTTGGGTTTGTGGGGTTTGATGTTGGGTTCCAAAAGGCAAAAGGGAGGGCTTAAAGCAGATCAAGAAGAAAAGGTGGGGGGAGGGGAAGGGGAAGATTCAGGAGATATTCAGTAAAAATGTCTCCTTTCTTCCTTCTCCTCTCATTAACCTCCTCGTAACGTTCCCTATTTAGTCAGTTCAGTCACTGCTCTCTCTCTCTCTAGAAAGAAAGAAGGGAAAAGCAAGAAATTTGGGGGGTCGTGGGTTTCAAGAAAGAAACTCATCGAAGCAATTATCGGAGCTTTGATTTCTTTGTTCGTCGGAGATTAGTTTGGTCTGGTCGCATGGTCGAGCAGGAGGAATCAACAATGGAGGGGAGAGAAAGAGAGAGAGAGGTTCTGAGTCTGAGCCTGATGAGGAATCTGGCAGCTTGTGTGTTGAGCCATACGTGCTACGTCAGCATTTAACGGCCACCTAGACGCACTTAATAACGTCATCTTCATATTGGCAGTTCCGTCAAGGGCAGAGACAAAAAGGACCAAAACTCTCACTTTTCCAAACGTTTTAGGATTTAATTTCTTAAAATTAAATTTTTAGGATTCAATGTCAAAAAATGACAAATTTTTAGGACCATTAGTATCATTTTTCCTAAATAAAATTTCTATAAAAAGAACTACTGACGAAATTTATATGCTAAAGTTATGATCATTACTTAAAATGAAGAAGAATATTATTCTGATTTTAAATGTATATCTTAAACAGTTAATACATATAAGTATTAATCATAAATTGCTTTGGTCATGCTTAGAAGAAATGAAAAATATATAATAACATGTCGTCCTTATATATATGCGATTCTCTTGTCAACTTACACCTCTTTCTCCATTTTATTTTGAATTCATGATAACTGACACGAAGTGCAATTTTAAATGTACATGCGATACTGTGCGCAACCCCGATATATATTCTAATCCTCCTATGTGCTGAAGCCTACTGAAGCAACCAACTCTTTTTTCAGTTTCATACGCACTATGATTGAACCGCTCCAATTGAATGCAGAGTTTGTACCGCAACCTCTTACTCACACTAAAGGAGATGGTGCTGCTGGTTTCAACTACATCACCGTACTACCTCTACCAAATTAATTTCCAGGAAAGTGGCAGTTTTTCCAAATTATAGCATAAGCAAAGACGTAATTAACTAGCTAGCCACTTCTTTTTCAGAAACTACCCTGCATGCCTTACATAAAATTGACTAAGAATAGGTAATTCATTGTTACTCGGTGACAATTTATTCTTCTTCTTCTTCTTCTTCTTTTGTTTTTTGATGAATTTCAATACGTTCTTCTTAATAGAGTTTATGACTTTTATGTTCATAATTTGGTCTTGATGAATCGGTGAATTGAGCTGCGGAATTGGTTTGGGTAACTTCCTCCAAACTTGGCCTTGAGGTAATTTTCCTTTGAAGTTCTTTGGAGCTGTCATTCTTATTAATTAATTATGTTTAGATGGAGGGCAAAAAAAGAAAAAAAAGAAAAAAGAAAGAACTATTCAAGCCAGACCAGTTCAGTAGCTTCGCTTCTTCAGGGCATCCATATATATTGACTTTAGAGCTCTACCATATCCTAATGTTTGTTAATATTAAGCCGCTAAAAATTTTCATGTGCTGGAGTCTTTTTGATGGGAAATCTCAGTGGTTTTGATGTGTACTGTGAACGGGAGTTTGTTCAAAATGTTATGGGGCTTTGTTTTTTTGAGGAGCTTAAAAAAATGTTTTTTTTTTCGGTGAACTGGAACTGGAAACATATTAATTAGACATAAATAAAATTAAAACCGAGTAGCTTTGTAGCAACATTTAACTTGATCAATGAACCATCTGAGAGAGGAAGACAGAGATATAGAGGGGAACTAATTGATATTCCGTGCTTTGTGCGGGCGCAATTAAATAATTTTTATTGCAAATAGAAATAATTTTACATGTTATGCATAAATATAATTTAGTTAAAACCAAATGAATTATGTTAAGGATATCAACAAAATACAAAAAATCATTCATATCGACTAAGCAAAAATAATATCTTTACTTGAATATCAACTGGATGATACTTCGATGAGAGTGTAATTATCTTGAAATTATTAATTGTGTATAATTTTCTTCTAAAAGTAAGGCCCGAAACAAAGCAATTCGAATTTTTTTTATATTTACATGCATCAATAAATCCAAATTTCATTAGAAACAATAAATTAATAAAAATTTAATTTTGATTAATAAAAGTTTATACTTAGTCAAACACGCATAATATACCTCTTTATCAAGGAAAATCATATCAAAATTGATAATTTTGTTACTTTTTTCCGTCCAAATTCTTTTAATATATGATAAACCGTTGTACCACCTCATAATCTAGTAAGGTATAGATTAAAAAAGAAAAATTTCGTGCAATTAACGCACCAAACAAACTAACATCCAAATAACACCCTAAAAATTTACTTTTATAAAAAAATGAATTTGATGAATATGGATTTCGAGAAAACCTAACGAAACATAGTAAAATGCTGATGAAGTCTTGCGAATCAACCACATTGATGTAAGATATCGGTGGTAATATATCTAATAAACATGGAAAATATATATAGTGCAAACGTCATACATATTAATATGAAAATTTCCTATCGAATATAAAAGTTCCAATATAATGAAAATTTTATATCAGAAAATTATAGTCTAAGTTCCACTATACAATATATACGGCATATATATAATCGTAATAGTTGTCTAAGTCTAAATATATGATATGTATACTATAAATATATATATTTCTAAAATGAAGAAAATATAATCTACATATTCTATATATATATAGTAGATAAGAAAATATTATATGAATATTTAATGTTAGATTAGTAAAAATAAATAAATAATATAAGAATATATTTGATTGTATGCACAAACAAAAGAATTTGATTGTGGTTAATATTATAAGAATATATTTGTCTGTAATGCAAATGACAACTCTATAAATATTATAAGCCCTAGTAAATATTGGTTTTCCACTTTATATTTTGCTACAATATATAACGACAATTCGATTACTACAACATCAAAATTTTCTTGAATAGTATTTGAGGTATATAGTATATATTATGTTGGGCTATACGCAAATAATATATATATATATATATTATTGCATAATTAATGATAATTTTTTTAATACATAAGTGATGATGTGGCAAAACGAGAGAGTTTCATTTATTATTTTTGATGATGTGACGGAGTGAGAATTCGACTTACGTTTTGTTTATGTGTGTATATATATATATAGATAGATAGATAGATAGATAGATAGATATATAGATTAACAGAGAAAGATGGTAACCGAGTCGGCTCATTAAGAAATAAAGTTATTTCAATGTAAATTTTTTTTATTCACAAAACTTGAAGTCGATATCTTATTTAAGGGGAACAAGTGTCGAGTCACTTAAAGTAAGTGCCGTTATCTTGATTGTTAAGTAATGTGCCAAAAAAACAACTGGGCAATAGTGTCCCGTGCCTAAGTATAGGGTGGAAAGGTAATTACACCCCGATTACCCCGTTTCCGAAGTGTTTCCATGCACCTACAGGTATCTAATGTTGCTACCTAAAAGCCCCCTGAAGGCTACTTTTTCGTCCATCATTTTGCCCAAGTCTTCACCTGCCTCGGACCCTCCTCTTCGGAAGATTTACTTAATTAATTCTCTCGACCTAACCCGATTGTGTGTGTTCGAATTTATTAGAAGTAATACGTCAGTACGCACATGAAGTAACAAGCTATTAACCAAGTTAATTAGAAAAATTCCACAAGTAAGCAATATTGAAGGGCAGAAGGGCAGACTAACAGTAGTATTTTATTCATTCATTAGGTTATAAATGTCATAATCGAGCGAAAGAAAAGGTTATAAATGTCATCTGTGAATAATATGGGGCATGGTATAAATATCATGAGAAACGAATTAAATTTCATCTATGGTGCAATTAATGTATAGTGCTGTCAACTTTAGTAACATTACTAGATTTTTAGACCCACGCGTTGCACGGAGTCTATAAAAAAATTTACGATAGAAAATTTCATTTCATTATAATATAAGAAATTGAATTTATTAATGTTTGTAATGTGGATTTTATAGTTACAAATGTATCTAACATACAAATTTTTTATACAGAGTACTTAATTTATTTACAATTCTTCACTATTTTACATTTACATAGTATTAATAAATTGTATGTGTTTTGTATGTATGTAAATATATTTTTGTTCTTAAAAATATACCATATGAATTCTTTTAGATCTTATGATGATCATAAGAATTATATTATAATAAAAAAAATAGTTAACTCTAAAAGTGAACCTTTTTTTCATATCTTTTTTTTAAATTATGATTATAATAAATGTGTAAAATTATATAAAGTGAAAAATTGCATTGTATTTTAGTAATATAAACAATTTAAATAAACTAACGAACATATAATTTTTTTTATATATCTATAAATATATACGATCATTTTTTTACCGATAATTATTTAAAAGAATTACCAAAATAGATTTTCATATATATATATATATTCAGAACATATATATTTATTTTATTATTTATCTATTTATTTCATAAATAGTTTACTAATGTGAATTAATTGCAATATTTACAATGAGGCCACTATTTAATGCAATTGTATTCAAGTTTATATTATATTATATTATATATATATATATAGATTACTACATTAGATGGCTAGTTATTTATTGATTTTTATATAAGTGAAAAAATTTAACAGTCTTGAAAAAGTGTTTGCACATCATCTCTTATGCCATTGCATTTAACTCATTTTCGCTCGACAAACATTTTCTTTTCCCTAATAGGACATACATTTTTTATTCAATTACAATGAAGGCTTGTAGGCCTAGTACAATGAAATAAAAATCATAGTATCAAATAAATCGCCACGAGTAGTCCCACTGGATATTTAATCAAGAATCTTTTGGTTATTAAACGAGGATCCACATTTTTTTTTTCCTGATAGCTAGATTGGACCCACAATTATTGTTTTAATTACCAATCACGAGTGAATTTTGGCCTATAAATAAAGGAAGGTCATCATTTCCCCATAGACACGCATAGGAATTTTGCTCTTCCTACGCACCCCATTTAATTTGGTCCTTTCGTGAGCCATTAGAATGGGATCGATGGGCGGTGCAGGGGAAAGAGATGAGGCCATGGTGAGGGTGAAGGTCAGCAAGAGAGAAGTGGTAGCAGCGGTGCTGCCCTTGCAGGAGCATTGGCTTCCGCTCTCTAACCTCGACCTGCTGTTGCCTCCAGTGGATGTGAGCGTCTTCTTTTGCTACATCCCGGCCACAGCCAGTAATAGCAACATTGATAAAGATATTGATATGATGACCACCCCGCCGGCGCCTCTACCCACATTTGGGTCCATGGTTGGGGCTCTGAAGGTGTCCCTGGCACAAGTCCTGATTTCATACTACGCCTTTGCTGGCGAGGTGGTTGTCAACTCCGCTGGCGAGCCCGAGCTCCTTTGTAACAACTCTGGCGTCGACTTCATCGAAGCTTTCGCTGACATCCGCCTCCATCACCTCAACCTCTATAATCCTGATGATTCCGTTGAAGGCAAACTTGTACCCTCCAAGAAACGTGGCGTACTTGCTGTTCAGGTCTTCTATCTGATCTTTCTCTACGTTTACTTGCTGGCTACGTGCAGCTATATACTTCGTTAATCAATCCTAATTCTTAGGAAAAAGTTGTTTTCTGTAAGTTAAGCATAATCGAATAATTATCTCCTACATAACTATATATAGATACATGTATGTGCATATATACACAGTCACACACACATGACATCGGAACGATGTATTTCAGCAGTACACGTACATGTTATATGTTATGTATATTAATTTCGCGATATGATTACCCTCGTATATGGGATCAGGCAACAGAATTCAAGTGCGGCGGACTGGTAGTGGCGTGCACGTTTGATCATCGCATAGCGGATGCCTACTCGGCCAACATGTTCCTCTCATCATGGGCAGAGATGTGCCGCTCGTCCTCCATCTCCGTCCACCCAACCTTCCGCCGCTCTCTCCTATATCCTCGACACCAGTCAACCTCTAATTATCACCTGGACCCAGCCATTGACGACATGTATGTGACCCTTTCCAATCTGTCCACTCCTCCTCCCCCTCCCGAGAGCCCATTATTAACAGCTGATGTGGGCGAGGACCAACTTGTGAGCCGCATCTACTATGTGCCTGCGGACCAGCTCAGGCAGCTCCAGCTGGCCGCCAGCTCCAATGACTGCAAGAGGACTAAGCTAGAGTCCTTTAGCTCCTTCCTCTGGAAGATGGTGGCCCAGTCCTCCTCATTCCGCTCAGAAGACCACCCAGCTAGCAGCAGCAATCCCAGGATGTCATTAACTTCAAAGATGGGGATCGTGGTGGATGGGCGGACCAAGCTGCGCGGAGACTTGAGCTCCTACTTTGGGAATGTCCTGTCCATCCCATTCGGGGAGAAGAGTGTGTCCGAGCTAGCTGGGAAGCCTCTTAGCTGGATAGCTGACGGAGTCCACGAGTTCCTCCAGGCTGCAGCCACTGAGGAGCACTTCTTGGGGCTGATAGACTGGGTGGAAGCTCACCGCCCGGAGCCGAGCCTGGCTAGGATCTACTGCAAGGGGACTGAAGATGGCCCCGCTTTCGTGGTGTCGTCCGGTCAGAGGTTCCCTGTGGCCGATATTAACTTTGGGTGGGGGAGGCCCGCGTTCGCGTCATACCATTTCCCATGGGGAGGGGATGCCGGCTACGTTATGCCTATGCCCAGTCCACTTGACAATGACGATTGGATTGTCTACATGCACCTCCCCAAATGGCAGCTCCTCTCCATTGAGATGGAGGCTGCTCATGTCTTCAGGCCTTTGACCTTCCATTACCTAATTAAGCCATAATAGTACGTATATAAATAAATATATACTATTCATCAGCTTGGAGGATCATCGATCCTACCTGTATGTGATGTAATGTTGGTACATAGCACTATCGCAGTGCAAGCGTCGTCCTATAGTGTGCATATAGTTGTACTTTGCCAACAACCCAGCTTGTGAACCACGGTAATATAATTTCTTTTTATCCACATATGCAAAATCCTACTACTCCATCAATCCCATGAGGTCCCTTTTTCTCCTTAATTTGCCCGCGACGAATAATGAAGAAATGTTCTAATTTGATTTTTTTTGGGAAATTACGGGGCCTAAGCCCGGATATTCTAACTTTATTAAATCGATCATAGTTTTAGTTTACAGGCTATATGTGCGATTCTCGGATCTTGCCTTGTTAGTGAAGAAAGGCATGATCTGTCCAAATAATCTTGCAACCTGAAAGGAATGAATGAAGTTCAAACCAGGAAAAGGCACCTAGTGAATGTAGGAGTAGACTGTGTCAAACGAGAGTTTTTTAGGGTCTTGGGTTCCTCCTTTTGGTTAGGCCATCTGTGCCTTGAGGTTTGCCTTCTTTACCCATGAATATTTTTCTCTTCGTAAGGAAAGGGTTTTAATTACCACATATATGCAGTTTCTTCCCTCTTCCGCTTATGTTTGTTGTTTATATTGAGTCGATAACATATAAACTGGTATCAGAGCCATAGTCAAGGTTATGATTTTTCTGTAGTCGACCAAATCCAGGATGAGTACAGTGAAATTCGACATGGAAAAGTTCTAAGGCGACCCAAGATTCAGCTTCTGACTTTTGGCAAAGACAATAATTTAGGACCCACGATTCAGTTTCTGACTTCGTATTGCTCTTAATGTTTTGGAGAATTCAAGATAATGTGGACATTTGTTGAGTTGGTGTTTTCAATTTTGACTCAATTTCGTTTCTCGTTTTTTTAGACTTAAATATCTCTCACTTTGGGAATGTAATATGTATGCACAGAATATTCAAAATATTTTATTTTTGGATATTAATTATAAACAAAGATAAAATGAATATTTTTATATTGAAAGTGAATAGGGATTCTATATGTGTATTGAGAGTCTTGATATTTATATGTGTATTGAGAGTCCTGATATTAGGGGTATAAATGGGTGGGTGGGTGGGTTTTTTTTACTTAAATGGGTGGGTACCAAGTTTCTTGAATGGTTTTTCAAATAAAAAAAACCGCCTAAAATATATTTTGGGAATGAAAAACCACCTGCTAATGGACTTGGTTTTTTTGGTCTCCGAGTTTGACATTATAAATTATCAAATATAAAAATTAACGAATAAAAAACATCACAATGAGATGATACACCATACTCGATACTTAAATGAGTTCATCAAGATAAATTAAACATCATTCACGTCCAAAATACTAAAACATTGTCTCATAAAGTGAGATTAGGCAAGGAAGAATAGGTTTATATACGAAGTGTTAAGTATAAAATAATCATTTAAAATCCTAGTTGGTGGGTCGGCTCCTTCGGTTTTTTTTCGGTCTGGGTATCTAATTCTAGCGGGTGATTTTTTCAGCTTAAGAAACCACCCAAGTTTGATTTAGGGTACTGTGCGCACCCGAATTTTCATCTCGACGGGGCACGCAATGCGCGCGCCTATGCAACGTGGCTTGGGAGTGTCCACCTTCCCGGGGACGCGCGACGGACGCACGTGAGAAGGAGTCGCCACTTGCCATTTTACGATCCGAAGGTCGAGGGCCGGCAAGTTACCCGGGTCTAGGGGTACATGGTACACCTAATTGCTAAGGCATATGATCTACGAAACCTAAGCTCCCGGGAATTTTTTCTGTCCGCCCCCCCATTTTTCGTGTGAGCTTCCGGTTTTGTTCCGGAATCGAGAGAGAGAGAGAGAGAGATCGCGTGCACGAAATCCATTCGCGTGTGCAGAGGAAGACGTTGGCGTGTGCAGAGGAGTTGGCGTGTGGCAGGCTCGGGTGCAGCGGCGCGGGAGGCTCGGGTCCGTCCCTGCCAGGAGGGAGAAGAAGAAGGAAAGAAAAGAAAAAGAAAAGAAGAAAAGAGGAAGAAGAAGAACAGGAAAATAAATGATGAAAGAGGAGCAGCGGTCAGAAGTCAGTGACTTCTGACCGTTGCTGACTTTTTTTTTTTTTTTTTCGAATTTCAAAATCGACGCGCGTATAAATTTAAAAATCTCGTCTTCTTGATCGGACGTCGGAAAAATAATTCGAGACCGCCATCACGCTTCGAAAAATTTGATGATCGATATTACGCGATAAAATTATTTTCAATCTCGAATTTTGTCCCGAATTTTGAAAATTGACGTCGATGTACGCGAAATTTGAAAACGTCCCAAAATAGTATTATTTTTGAAAAATCATAAAATTGGTGCTAGATTAGGAAAATGTGCTATCTCCGAAAAGTCGTGAATACTCGGGTAATTAATCGGAAATACTTCCCTCACGGGCGGCAAAAAAACGACGATTCTGCCCCTCTGAAACCGATGGACCAAAATTGGGTGCTGACAGGTACCAAAACTAAGGTTTTTTTTTTTGGTCGAGTAGGATCGATTTTTTCTGTTTCACTTATACCCCTACCTTATATAAGGTGTGAGAAAAGAGCCTAATGAGCGGAAGAGTATTTAGTGTGAGTGTGAGAGGCCTTTGATATTTTAGTTTAGGCCATCATATCGCAGGGCAGCACCTCTCATTTTGTTCTCTCCATTAGTTTTCTGCTCAATGAGAAGTCACCGAGCCTCCTTTACTGGTGAATATTTCCCTCGATTAATATTTTGGATTGAGTGAGGTGATGTTACATATTACTTTCAAAATCTTGAAGAATTCAAGACAATGTTGATATTTATTATAAGTGTATCTTGAATTTTGATCCAATTTTATTTCTAATTTTCGGGTGAATTACGGAGATTTTTTCTAAATTTAAAATCTCTATCTTTTGCGGAATAATATCTTGATAATATTGTATTTTAGGAATATTATACATAGTGGTAAAAATGGGATATTGATGTTAGGTCCTATACATAGAGTTGAGAGCTTTGATGTATGGGTGCAGGGAGAGTAAGGCAGTATTTTGTGTGAGTCTAAGATATCTCTTGAGAGTTAGGTTTGATCTTTTGGTTTAGGCTTTCATGCCTTCAGAATACCTCCTCTCATTCTATGCTCCGCTGTTATTGTTGAATAAGAAGTCATAACGAGTCTCCTCTTATCGTGAATGTTACCCTCATTATAAAGAAAGGGTTTTCCACATATAATATAGGGATTTTTACCCCAAATAACTCATGATTTATTAATTTTATCAAATTTATTATATGTTTTTTTGTTAGATATATCTCATGGTTTAATTTTTGTATCAAATCTATCCCGGCGTAATCTTTTCCGTCGACATCTAACAGTTGTGTTGACGTGGCACGTGGAGAGATAGTGGGCCCCCACTTGCCACGTGGATGCCACGTCAGCACGGCCGTTAGATGTCGACGGAAAAGATAACGGCATAATAGATTTAAAGCAAAATGTAAATCATAAGATATAGCTGACAAGAAAAAACATATGATAGATTTGACAAAACGAGTAAATCATGAGCCATTTTAAGTAAAAATCTCTATAATATCCGTATAATTCTTTTTTTCTCCTTTTCATTTATTTTAGTTGATTATTGAGTCGACCCCATTAGAAGAGCGTATGGGCAGATTCAACAAGTGGAATCCTATCTTGTATCAATTTTGAAAAGATTTTTTTTTGCTGGGTAGTTATATGTAATATTCATGAATGCATGTACATAATTACATAGATCATTCCAAAAATGGGAAAGTTGACCAAGGAAATGGACAAAAACTTTGAATCTCTTTCTGATGCACTGATAGCAAGTTCCAGAACGAGTCCTTCGAAATTATCAGTGGCCACTAAAATTCAAGCTCCCTTTCGCTGATTGGAAGAATTACTAATTACTAATTTACTATTACTATTATTAATTAGAAAATATGATGTAGCGTAATGACGCACTCTCACTCATTTATTAATTATTAAAATTTATATTTTCATTGTATAAAATTCATAAATCTCTCTTATAAAAAAATACTATTAGTAATTAATAAATACTAAATACTAAATTCACTAAACCGGTTCATACACGGTTCATGTGTATCAAATGATGCATTGATGTCACGTGTCTCGGAACTTTTTCTATTATTATGCGTGCGGACTAGAGCCATTTTATTTCAAATTCTTTTTTCTTAACTTTTATTTTTTTATTTGTATCATTTTCATTCTCTTTGTATAATTTGTAATATTTTTCTAGATACTTTCTCGCATATCCATACCCGTTCTTAGTCCCTGTGCAGCATCACATGTCCCGACTTTATTTTTACTTTCATTTTAAGGGCCAAGTCCGTGTGCATCATATGATGCCACGTGTCTAAGAATTTTAATT
Source organism: Punica granatum (assembly GCF_007655135.1). Classification (NCBI taxonomy): domain Eukaryota; kingdom Viridiplantae; phylum Streptophyta; class Magnoliopsida; order Myrtales; family Lythraceae; genus Punica; species Punica granatum. The sequence goes on along the minus strand of NC_045127.1, from coordinate 193,201 downwards.
TTTTTATGATGCACGTGGACCATAACTTTTTCATTTTAAAAAATTTATGCAAATTTTTAATACATTTCATTTCTATCATTTTCATTTTCTTTTTATAATTTGTTCTAGGTACTTTCTCGCATATCTATGTTCGCTCTTGTCTGTGTGCAACATGACACCCCATGTCCCAACGTTATTTTCTTTTATTTTAAGAATTTTTACAAACTTTTTATTAATTTTCATTTCATTTGTATTCTTTTTATTTTCTTCCTATGTTATTAGGTATTTTCTTGCGTATCTATGTCCACTCTTTGAGAAGATTTTAAAATATCTTTTATTCAATAAAAAATGATGCATAAATATATTTAAAATCAGTCATAATAAGGTTTTAGAGAGTGAGTGAGTTATATATTTTAACAGAGTGCTCGTCATTTTCTTGTGACATATATATTTCATGCAACTAAATTTTTACAACTTGAAAATCTACAATAGGCGCTTCAATATGTAAAATTATTTAATGCATAATGATATCGATCCATGTAGTGACATGATTTTGAAACTGGCATCCCTAACTACTAGTAATTGCTAGTTTACTCTTGCGGCATTGTCATGGGTATACATAGTTTATTCATATATAATATTTATATATAGTAGTCTTTTGTCCCGTGCACCGTACAAATTAATTATAGTTTCTATTGTGATTATTTACATTTTGAAATACTAATTCTCTTATAAAATTATAATAATTTCAATTATTAATCTTAATTTTTAAAATAGCAATCTTCAATAATCTTTTTACAAATTAGAGTAAATTAATTATAATAATAGTAATTTGAAACTAATTGTTTAAATTAATATGCATCATATATTTGAGTTAATTATTAATTAGATATGTCACTTATATTAAACTCAATAATTAGATTAAAACTTTGTTTTTTTACCTTTTTTAATTAATATGCATCATATATGTATATGTATTACAGGTTCATAATTTTTTTCTATAATTTCTTTATATGATCAGTTTAATTTTTTGTAGTTTATATCTTTCACATCGTATATGTTCGTTTTAACAAGTTTATATATTATTTCTTATGGCAAATTCTAACTTTTTTAGCACATATTTGTTTCTTAACCAATAAAATATTTTCAATGATTAATTTTAAATTTTGTGCAATATTAATTGATGAAATTATAGTAATTTCGAATAACTGAATAAATATTTTCCAATAGTATGCATTGTATATATTTCTTGTAATAATTTCTATTAGACAGTTTTCCATAAATACTAACACAAACTCGGTGATACATTTCCTTGATATAAAATTTTATTATATCCTTATTTCAAGTATTTAATTTTAATTTTAATTTTATAACAAATTGATACATTCATTATAATAACAAAATCTTATAATAGAAATCAGGTTAACATTCAAATAAATACTTATTGTTAGCGTACTTATATGTCACTTATTTTTTGAATTTGGCATTTTTCTAATAAGTCGAGAGAATAAAACGGTTTTAACATGATTAAATCTAATCTCTTAACCTTTTTACAAAAAAATTTTAATAATTTTATTTCACTAATAATATGTCATTTATTATATTGCGGGATTCAATTTTACTTTTACATATATGGATGGATTAGCATGCGGCCATAATTGTCCAACTGATTTAATATAGGATATGCTCTGTATGTTTCAAGAAGCCATTGCTTGAAATCGTACCTTATGATCTTGATAATCTCTACTAATCATCATATATGCATATATTGAATTAACTTCATGATTGACTTGGGCACGCACAAGAAATTCTCAACCACCGCAGCGCTCTTAGTCATGACACTGACTAGTTGCAACAACCTTTTTTTCTCTTCTCGTATGCATATATGATAACCAGTTAATTATATTCTTTCTATATATATAGAAATTGAAACAACCATGGTAGAAAAGGGTACCCTCAACCGGTGCTTGGAAGGTCAAGGGGCGTAGAACTCTTAGCTTTAACAGATGTTCAATTCTCAATGGTGAGAGATGTTATATACAACCGATTATTTTCCCATTTTCTATTACATGCTAGATCGGATTCCTACTTTCTTCCGTAAATTAAGGACGAGAGATACCGGGTGGTTGGGGTTGGGGAAAATATAATATGGATGATATTTTTCATGTTCTTCCTTTATTTTGATTTGAAAGTACCCGCCGTGCCATATGAGACCGTTACTTTATTATTAAATGTAATGTAACATATGGTCATCTCTCGCTTTATATATCTGTGCAGAATTAGTACAGTTACGCAAAGGGGGCGGGTAACTACTCCATCAGTCTAGTCTAGTCTATGAAAGTCTCAGGGAGAGAGAACATAATAATTATCTTATTAGCTAGAACAGTTCCGATATTGTAGAGCGGAATAGTTAGAGTTGTTCAGCTAGGATTTAACCACTCCTAGTCCTAGCCTAGCTCTCCTCTGCATATACCAACGGGGGTGTTACGTTACACATATGATATTTGGTGTGGAGGGATTGTTATTTGTCTTAATTAATCAGCCGGGGGGGAGGGAAGAGAGGAATATATACAAACAACGTAACGACTGAGCTGAGGAATGGTAGTTGGTTGCAGGTATGGCAACCTACTAAACTGGGACATAATCAAACTAAACTAAACTAAACTAAACTGGGGGGTTGGCGTGATCGAGACGAGCGACCATTTGAAAGGTCTCTGACTTGCTAAAAGACCAAGAAATTGCCCAAAAATCGACAATTCCCGAAGCCAACAAAATGGGACATAATTAAATAAATACAATTGAAATTAATAAAAATAATAATAAGAAGAAATTGAAGAAGGATAAGTTTGGGAAAGAAAAAAAGTTAAAGTTAGACCATCTAATATTTTTCTCCAATTTGTAATAGCTAGATGTGATCACCTTACACGGGGAAATTACATATAAGAAATGCGAACAAATCAAATAAATGTAAGAGGAGCCCAAATCTGATGGATAGGACTATATAAGAGGTAAATGGGCAGTTATTATGGTAAGATTTATTATTTTATTTTCTATTTAATGGTTCTGATTTGTTAAAGATAAGGGTAAATTGCACTGGTGGTCCAAAATGTTTTACAAATGTTTCATGATGGTCCAAAAAGTTTTTTTCGCTACATGATGGTACAAAATATTTCAAAATTGTTTCATGATGGTACAAACCGTCAACTCGAGCTGACGCCGTTAACATTTTGCTGACGTGACGCGTCCTACGTGTCACTTTTGTTACTTGGAACCAATCATAGTGCGCCACGTCATTTAAGACAAAATAAAATTTTAAAAAGTCCAAAAAAATACAAAAAATAATTTAAAAAAATACAAAAAAAAGAGAAAATTTTGAAAAAAAAGAGTAAAAATTTTGAAAAAAAAAAAAATATTTTAAATTTTTGAAAATTTTAAAATTTTTTTTAATTTTTTTAAAAAAATATAAAAAATACAAAAAAAGAGAGTAAAAATTTAGAAAAAATAAAAAAATACTTTTAAAATTTTAAATTTTTTTAAATTTTTTAAATAATTTTTTTAAAAATAATTTTAAAGAATTTTAAAATTTTAAAATTTAATATTAAAATTTACCCTTTTAAAAAATAAAAAAATTATTTAAATTTTTTTTTATTTTTTTTTCTAAATTTTTACTCTTTTTTGTATTTTTTTTTAATATTTTTTAAAAATAATTAAATTTTTAAAAATAATTTTAAAATTTTCAAAATTTTAAAATATTTTTTATTTTTTTCAAAATTTTTACTCTTTTTTTTGTATTTTTAAAATTATTTTTTATATTTTTTTGGACTTTTAAAATTTTATTTTGTCTTAAATGACGTGGCGCACTATGATTGGTTCCACGTAACAAAAGTGACACATAGGACGCGTTACGTCAGCAAAATGTTAACGGCGTCAACTCGAGTTGACGGTTTGTACCATCATGAAACAACTTTGAAACATTTTGTACCATCATGTAGCGAAAAAAACTTTTTGGACCATCATGAAATATTTGTAAAATATTTTGGACCACCGGTGCAATTTACCCTAAAGATAATTAGTATGGGTAATTTTGGAGGAAAAAATGAGAGGAAAGGTGCCCTCCAAAACTTTATAATAATAGAGAAGAAATTGACGTAGGCATTTATTTATTTTGAAAACGTAGGTGTGCCCATATATATATATATATATTGGTTGTTGGGGGTGGGAGGGAAGAGAAAAAGCGGGGATTCTTTGCATCCGATTCCGCGCTAACTCCATAGTCGAGGGGAGAGGTTGCGGCTTCAAAGTTGACAGTTTGCTCCCATGGTCCTCGTCTCGTCTGACAAATGACATGGACATCTGCTTCATTCTTTATATTCTTCCTTCCTTCCTTCTTTTTTTTTTTTGCAGATTAATTTAATGACACGAACTATATATTGCATGATAAAACTAACCGGGTTGATTGCATAAGATAGTTCATCATTTAATTAAATTTCAAATCTATTCTGATGTTCTGATTGTAGAGAAAAAAAAGACCAAGTAATGTTTCAAATGCTTGCTAAAACAGGATGCTGTCAATTTTTTTTTTCCATTTACTTTTCTTAACCCTTATCTTTTGAATAGTGATTCATAGCCAGCATCCTCAGACCTCTTTCGAGGTCAGACCTTGCATAGATCCATTTAGAGAGTGGCGATCAACCTAACAACTGCCTTTATTGGATACAATGTTAGCATTTACGTTTTCTTTTATGTTTACGCTGTCCCGATTACTGGAATGTCAAGAGAAAGGTAAAAGTTGATAGAAAGTCAACAGAGTTACAACCATTAGCAGGGACAGACTTGGGATTTTGGTCGAGCGGAGATGAGTCTTTAAGAGGGCAAAAGAGTAAATAACTTTGTTGAGTTAGGGGATAAATTCAAGTAATTTCACTAAAAATGAAAAGAAAAAAAATTATGATTTTTTATATACATCAAAATTTTAAGGGGATCAACTGCCACTTTTCTCGATTTTTTTAATAAAATAAAAAATATTTTATGAAAAGATCAGGTAATACAAATTAAGATCATCTTTACTTTTCAAAAAATAAATTTGATCATATTTTTCATAGATATGATGCGTTGTATTTGTTTTTCAAAATATAAATCATATAATATATTTCATTATATATATATATATAATGCATTATCTATATTTAATTATGTATGATACATTATAAACAGTGGACGTACTTCACGCAGAATACGACTGATCTAGCTCTAAAAAAAATATTGCTATCACTCCACTATGTAATGTGATTGGATTTTTGTTTTTTTTTTTTGCATATTTTCTCTCGAAATTGGTAGACAAGAATTTTTCAATTTTTTTTTAACCTCTTTTATAACTCATGTACTATAGTCCTAGTTGTTTTTCTTATCTTATCTATGAAATTAACTTACCACTAGTCTTACATATTCCCGATGAAATTTTCATTCCATGGGAGTGGTCAGGTCACACTTCCTACATCATGGAGAAGGTATTTTTCACATATACCACAAAGGCCACTGCTCTATGTATTTGCGTACATATATATAGTTTATTTATGGCAGTAACATGATTATGTTCATTCTAACACATCAATGTGTTTTACAGTGGCAACACTATCGGTTAGATCACGCCCCTTTGTCTCGACTGGGAAGAGGAGTACACAAATTCCAGACATGAGAATGACGGCCTCAAACAGAAGTATGGATGCAGTTTGATGACATCCATGCACTAAAGCTACAGCAACTAGTGGACAAATCATCCCACCGATCCTACCCATTGAGCTAGCTGCTCCCACACCAGTCGTCCTAACTGAGGTCGGGTACACCTGCATTGCATGCCATCAAAATCAAAAATGTGCTAATCATCAGAGGCAGGTTCGGTTTGGTGAATATGGGGGACTAGAAAAGTAATTGTTGCTTCTCCTTACCTCTGGTGCATAGATATAGATGATGGTGAAAGTAGCTGTGATGCATATCCGAGCTCCAAACAAGAGGGCAGTTGTCAGACCAGCTTGCTGATCGACTACCAATGGCAGAAGAAAGATGCAGCACAAGAAGAACATCATTGACATTGAAAGCTTGCGTCCAAGTTTATCTACTGTTGCAGCTGCTATAACAAGTCCAGGAAGCTCTTCGGTTTCAGGTAGGGAGGTGATGATGCAAAGGAAAAGCCACGAAAAACACGATATATTAATAGTTCAGATAAATCATAAGATCATCTCTTTTTTTAAAAAAAAATTCAAAATGAAACAAACAAACAAACAGGAAACTATTACCAGCAAAGCTAGTGATGAAGACATCTCTGTAGCTAACATCATTGGATTTCTCTGAATACAAATCATTCGAGGAGCATTGGTTCCGTCCCTTGCTCAATTCAGTAGTTAGCAATACCAATCCATAGTATGAAAAAGCATTTCCCAGAAATACAACCCACAAAAGCAAAGTCGACTTCAACAAGGTAGGTGAAAGAAGCATGGACAATGATGAGAGACCCACAGAGCTATGATCCAAGCTCTTCTGATCTTCACCTTCATCTCTTCTTGGAGAAAGCAATTTTACGTCTTCTGATGGAATATTCTTCTCATGTAATTGAATATGGTGATCAGAGACGAGAGTTCCAGAAGGTAGCTCTGTTCCATTTAGTCTTGCTATTTTCTTCAACACGCTATGAGCATCGGTCATTTTGCCTTTCATGCATAAGTACCTGGGAGACTCGGGTGTCAACCCATAGAATAAAAGGAGAATTGTTGAAGGTAGAGAAGATAGTGCAAGCAGCCACCTCCACCCCAATGTTGGCATCACAAACTGCAGAAAGGAAACATTCAACAGGACAAATACCGCTCAGTTCATAGCTTCTAATAAAAGTTGTCGGACCCAAGACTGAAAACTTGGTTGCATCACCTTGCATGACAATCTCCCTTTGCCTGCACAGATAAGACTTTACCCACCTCACACGAGTTACAGTCAGAATATCAAATGACATAAGGTTGTTGGACCCACAGCCTGGAGAAACTCTATCAAGAGTACAATCCAATTATTAGCATTTCTAAACTGCATTCTCTGACCAGAGAAAAGAAAGTGCAGTCATTGGAGCTCTTAGTGAGCTTTTGTTTCAAAAGACGGAGCCCTTCAACATGCTCAGGTACTAGGATGCAAAGTTCAGCTGAAGATGTTAAAAATAAAGATATCAATGTGAATGCAGAAACTACTATGGACATCAATGATGCAATCCTTGGATTGCAATACCTCTACCTCATATAATAGGAGCCAATACCCTAAAAATCTATAGGAGATGCTTCACAAACTTCGGAATATTTAACTTACAGTAAAGGACTGAGAAGTAGAGGAATGGCAAACATACCCATGCCAGTGATGCCTCAAAAATTGTTCCTACGGTCCAAAAGGCTGAAAATATAACCATCCAGGTACCTCTATTAGGAGCAGGGACAAACTCGAGGAACCAGGATGACAGCACAGGACCACCTCCCAAACCAACACCAACCAAACATCGAAGGAATATCAACCAGATATAGTTTGGGCTGAAGGCACTCAGAAAACCTCCTCCAGCAGTTACTATTGCTGTAATAAGGAAGCCTTTCCTGAAGTATAAACAGACAGACAAAAGAAAATCCAAATGAATTTAAACTCAATAGATAGTCAGGTTCTCCATCAAGATGGTAAGTCATAAAGTTCCTCAGGTAATTTATAAGGAAGATCTTTGTCAACCACGTGCACATTGCCCATTAATGGAAAAGAAATGTCTTCATTTCTGTCTACTTTTTGCTCTCTATCTGAAATTGAATTATGCACTGTTAGTCAAGCTAGAGTGTCAAGGTGGAAATGAGGGTAAACAGCAACGACATTACAGAATCTGGGCCTACAAAATCTGGAGACGGCATATCATTTTGCAAGTTAAGGTTGGAGAGTAAACACGCACAGGGGGATGATAAAATAATTCAAAAGGAAACAAAAGTAATTCTGAATCTGTATTCAGTTGAATTCCGGGAAAGCACAGCAGGAAACAGAAATGTCTTTTCAATGTTATGCAAGCTTGCTCCTCAAATATAAAACTAACTAACCAAGTCATTCAAATCATATAATCCTTTCTCGAATGTCACAGAACCATATGCTCATGAGATAAAGGGAAATCATAATAACATTCTCAAAGAATGGCACTCGAGAACAAGTGGCTGAACTTCCTCATAAGATATTGCTATATGAGTAAGACATACTTCGTCTGGTGCTTATTATTCCAAGCATCATTCCTTCTATTAATATTGAGAAGATTATCATTCAATCAAATAAATTTCACACTGGTATCCAGAGATTTAAAAAAAAAAAAAATTCTGTTTAAGTGATCCAACGGCCATAGTGGATAAGTAGCACTTTGAACATTTAAAGCAACGGAAGATCCTAAAACCTGTCAAAGCTTCTAAGATCAGGTAGTAGATCACAAGAAACTCGAATGAAGAAGAGGAAATGACCTTCGCCCATGCTTATCCGAAACAATTCCCCATGAGTATGCTCCAACTAGCATGCCGGCAAAAACTATGCTGGTTATGAGGCTTTGTTCCTGAGCAGATAGTCCCCATAAAGACTGCACAGCAGGCCCAATAAAAGAAAGAAGCATCATCTCCATTGCTTCTGAAATCCAGCCCATGCCTGCATAAGCAAGCACAAGAGCTTGAAATCTCCCAAAACCCATTGCAGTCAGAGCTTCGTCAACTGTATATGTGGCCATAGGGCTTCCATCTCCCATCGGGACACCTGCAACACCAAAAGAGAGAAAACATGACAAACCTTCCTCGGCTCGGTTGATTAAACGCATAACAGTACGATTCCAAACGAAATGCAGTATTGCTGAACTCCAAAATGCATAAAATATGATGAAGAAGTGAAAAGAAACTATTACAGATTTCAAGGCGAAATAACAAATTTCCCAACAGACAATGAAATCTCATACAGCATTTAGTTCATATAGCATCCAGCAATCGAAAGTACATAAAAAGAAAAACCTAAAACTCGAGGAGTCTCTCCGAAAAGATTTTCATAAGATCATATAATAAAAATTTTGCCAAAAGAAAAAAGAAGGAAAAAATTCATTATATTTTAGATGATTGACGTTCAATCAGGGAAGCAGAACAAAAAATTCATTCATAATATTCTCGAGAACATGATTAAAAGAGGGAAAACGAAGCCTGCGCATTATTCGTCAGGGGCTGCATCTATCTCCATTTTCGACACAAAAAAGAAGAAACAGTGCACGAAGATTATAGGAAAACTTCTAAGTCGAGGCAAAAGTACGTTAAAGATACACAGAAGGGAAATCTTGGAAAGCAGATCTGCAAACAATTCCTAAAATAAATGCATTAGTAACGTAAGTAGTAATCGAAAGAAACTAATGAGGGAAAAACAAAACAGTGAGGACCTTATCAATCCACAATTAATCAACGGATCATCATGGATCGTACTGCGCCATTGGGCGGAGAGAAAACGAGCAAGAACAGGAGGGAGGAGGAGGAGGAGGAAGATGACATTATAGATAGAGGGACAAAGACTAACAATTTAACGCACCCCCACCTTCACAGCCACACCAGACAGATGCTGTAACGTTGAAGATGGGATTGGGAAGGGGACGCCAGATCCCGTAAGAAAAGAATACGCGATGAACCTCTGACTTTCTTCTGCGACTCTTCTTTTTGGCCGAACTCTCTTCTTGACTTTGATCACCCAAAGCCGCAAATGGTTTCAGTTAAAAAGAAGCAAATCCTGTTTGCCCCCTGAACTATTATGGGCTACATTTAGGTTTACCTCCCGACTTTCAAAATTTTGCACGGTACTCCCTGATCTAAGTGAAAATTATGTACGGTCCCCCCTCTCCCTGAAATTGAAGACTTTTCTTCTTCTTATCTAAAGTATCAATTTCAGGAACATTTTTCCCTTTCGTCGTACCTCCGATTGGGGTATTCTTATTATCACTGGAAACTTTGTATGGAGCAGTACAGTTTATATGGTTTCAAGCTCACTCCTATGTGGTTTGGAGACTTTCAAGTCTCGAGTTCGAATCCCCAGGGGACATATGCTAGGATGGGCTTTTGGCTTAGGCTTAGGGTTATCTCTGGTTTTCGTGAACTATACTAGGTCTCTGGCGGTGTTACGCTGACATGACCAATATTTGCAGTGATTATTCAGTTCATCTGATATGTTCGCGGTTGAACACGAGAGTCCAAACATTGCGTAGCCGGAGGCGGGAATGTTGCCATTATTACTGCCCATCATTTTATTCATCATAAAAAAGAAGTACTACTGTTTATTATCAATTAGAAATTCGAAATTATAAGGAATGACATAAAAAAAATGATGTCAAAATTAGAACTTATGTCATAAAATCGAAAATTTTTATTACGCAAAAACTCTTAAGCCACACAACGAAATTGAGTGATGTAAAAACCTACAACTTCTTTCTCATAAGTTGCTTTCGACCTTTACGATGCGTTTGGTTTCAGAATTAAAGTAATTTTGATTTTTATTGTGGAAAAGGACAAATGTTGTGTAGTGTGTTTAGTTAAAGTTAAAGTTAAAATTTTTGATTTGGAAAATGTGTATTTTTGTTGTGTAGTGAGTTGAGTTAAAGTTAAAATTAAAATTTTTGTGATTTCAACTCTAAAAACAAACGGACCATTAAATTTCTATGTAGTTATACCTTAAAGATCATAAGCAATTTATAATGGCCTGTTTGGTAGCCCAGAATGGGCTTTCTTATTTCGGGCCAATTCCGTACTGAAAGCCCATTCCTTGGTTAGGTTGCAAATTTGGATCCTTCTTCAGCTTTTCGGATAGGGCCTGATTCCGGTCCAATGCTTAAACTAATGCCACCTAAAAAACCAATTTTGCCCTCAATTATCCTTTGAATTTTCTTTGCATGTGCCATTCGATTCATCCCCTCCTTCGCCCCTTTCTTCGCCGGCGCCGCTCCGGCGCTCCACCTCCGATGATCAGAGGCACCTCAACTACCTAGACTAGCGCCGGAATAGCCAAATCCGGACTCTTCGCCTAATCAGGCCTACCTAGTGAGCTTTGGGAACCCGAGCTCGCGAGAGGCAAGATAGCTTGAGATCCTTTGACAGTGCTCGTCGTGGAGCGCCAACTCCAATCCACGAGGGGTTCGCACAGCTCCGAGCCACCGAAAAGATCAGGAGGAACGATCTCGAGAAGAACCAGTGTCAGGAGGCATATAAGTATATATATATATAATTGTAACCGACTAAATATGGTCATATAAGTAAATGTAATAATATTGTGAGGTTAGAAAGGTAAATTTATATTGATTAATTTGTAAGTGTTGATCAATTCCCATTTAACTACTATATATATTTGACTAATATGTATATTATTATATATATAGAGATTTTACAAAAGAAAATGATTTTATCAAATTAGAATTATTTACGTCTAATTTATGTTAAATTTAGTTTCGATAAAAGAAAGTTAGAAAGACAAGCTTGAATTAATTTTCTTTATCATCATAATGATTTTTTTAAGAACAAAGAAAATTAATATCTATCTGAAAAACGTCTAATTTATATCAAATTTAGTTTCAAGATAAGAAAATTAGAGAGAGAAATTTGAATTAATTTTCTTTATCATTATAATGAATTTCTTTTAAGAAAAATAAAATGATTTTTCTATCTGAAAAAATCTACAATACATAATTTTTGGACTTTCAAAATATATTTTAGTTAACGGAGTTCTTTCTGGCCCAAATCTCACCCTCGGCTATACTAAAAGTATAGCTAATTGATGTATTGATTTGATCTAGAGAAAAATTGACACATTTATAAGTTCTAATTATAGATTAAAAATGATAATTTATCTTAAATTACATTATCTTTGCCAAAAACTTATTATATATATGTAGAGTGCGTTTGGTTTCAGAGTTAAAGTAACTTTGATTTTGATTATGGAAAAGGACAAATGAGATTGTATTATAAATTTGACTTGGGAAACGTGTGTTTTTGTTGTATAGTGGGTAGAATTAAAATCAAAATCATGATTCTAAAATTTGATCATGAAACCAAACGGGCCCGTATATATTAGTTTATGGACTTCTTTTTTACCTGAATTTCAGACATTGGAATGGAGTAATGCGATTTGGTTTGATGGACAGCTTCCGCGTTCTTCTTTCATTAGTTGGCTCTGTGTACATAATAGATTAGCTACAAAGGACCGACTATTAACATGGGGGATTCAGCTTGCGTCAGTTGAATGCGAATTTTGCAATACACAGTGGGAAACTCGCGAACGCCTCTTCTTTGAATGTCCAGTCACCCAAGAAATTTGGAGAAGTCTGTTGGCTCGAGTTGGCTTGCACCGTACTATGGTGAGTTGGAATACGAAATTCTGTTGGATTTCTTCTCTTCGGGGCAAGAAGCTCGATGTAATTTGTTTGAAGCTTCTATGGACTCACTCCATATACTGTATATGGCGTGAAAGGAACGTAAAGATTTATCAAAGGCAAAGCTTATCTCTAGCGGTTGTAGTTTGGAAGATTTTTGCAGATGTGAAAGCGAAGTTCTGTGTTTACCTCCGACTCTCTCATAAAATTGTAAATGCTATCATAGTTAGTCACATGTTTAACCATTCTGATATAGCTTATAGCTAATTGGTGTTTTTGGTAGTTTTGTTGGGTAAATGGCCTCTTGATGTACATACATTTTGATTAATGAAAGTCTCTACCATTTATAAAAAAAAAATTTCAGGCTCAACATCAAATGTACCGATAAGATATAATTATAGATTAAATAGAAGAATTTATGTTGAATTACAATTTCTTTGCCAAAAAAATGTGAATTAAAGAATATGAAAAATATATATAATGTTTAATGACAACATTATAACCGTTTTAGTAAATACTATAACATTTAATATTAGGAGCATTTACGTACAGTCATTTAGGAATAATTACAGTAACAATTTTTTTTAGGGTGAATTATAGTGACTGTTTTTACAAATTAAAAATTTGATATTAATTGGATTTTATTATGACTAAAATTGGTGATACTTTTAAGGGAAGTAATTGCTACAATCAATTGCATCCTTGGTCAGACACCATATATGCAAGCAGGTTTAGAAAGCTCAATTGCCAAAGCCGGACATCATGATTTGATATTCCCCCATTTTCTGTTTCCTGCTACAATGGTATGTAATTTATTTTATAATTCTCATATTTCTTATTTATTTATTTTGCTTTTGCTTTGGTGTAAGGTTGGTGCATCTTATGGAGTCAACTATGAAATAAGAAGAATGAAGTCTTCCCATTTTAGAGTCCATGCTTTGTTTCTATCAGGTATCAAGTAATTTTGTTCCATGCGCTAAATACATTAGTTTTTAGTATATTCATTCTCCCATATAATTAATTTTTTAAGCTAATAAGCTCTGGTTGAATCTTCAAGATAAAGATTTAATTTATTTATGTGTTTTTTAATTCATATTAATGAATTTGCTCTTTTAGTTCATCCTAGAACCTTCGCCAATATTTGTATAAGAATAAAATACTGTATTTTCTAATATAAGAGAAATCATAATTTATTTTATCTTTTATCTTTTTTATAATTACTCATTTGGCTTCTAGCTATGCAAATCTCACCTCTTAAATATGTATAGTTAGCACACTAATCTCATGCAGTAAATATTGTAATAAATATGAATTAAGTAGCAAAAGTTGGATGATGTGAGATACCATATAGGGAATTTGCAAGAATATGTACCAACCAATAATTATGTTTCCAACGACATTTATATATTTCTCTTGGATTCTTTATTCTTGGATTCTTTATTCTATAATATCATATTAAAATATATATGTTATTTCTTTCAATCCACAAGCAATGTTTGCATGACATAATATTCTGCACAATTCATATATCTAATGACAAGATAAATTTTATAACATCCTATTTTCTAGAATCAACCTTATAAAACTCATGAGAATATATGGTTACTCTGACACAATCCCGTTTATTTAATTTTTGTATCGAACAACCCTAATATATACGCCACAAGTATTTTTGATGCTTGCTTTTATACAATATTGCGTAATCGAATTTCGAAATCTTATTAGTTTGTTCCCTTTTTTATGACTTCTTATTATCTTTCTTCTTTTTCGTAATATTTTATGGCGCAACAAAGAAAATTATTACCATTGATATCTTTTGTTGACTATATAGTTTCATAAAACTGAATTAATTTTATGATTTCATAATTCTAATGGTTTGTATTTTACTTTAATTTGACGATTTCAATAATTTCATGAATTTTAAAATTTTTTGTCATTATTTTGTTTTGTCCTATCAATTGACAGAATTCTCTTTCTTTGATCATACAAGTGTTTGTATATAATATTTACTCCATGGAGAAAATAAAATAAAATTCATGATAAAAGTAAAAATAAAAATAACCCATACAAAATTCTTTTTTTAATTTATATAAGCATGAGTATATAATATTTACATAATGGAGAAAATAAAATAAAATTCAAGATAAAATAAAATCATGAATAAATATAAATAAAAATAACTCGTGCAATGCACGAGCGGAAAAACTAGTTGAAATAGTGTATCAGTAGCATTCAAAGCTCTGCTACCAAGAATATTAATATTGATGGCATTTTGGTCTTTTTCAAGTTTTTAGTTTTTTTTTTCATTCCTAGTTTTTCCGAGAGTCCATTCCGCCCTACCAAACTATGGAAATCTCTTTATTCTTTGGTGGATCCATTCTTCATCAATTCATTTTTCTATTGATTCTATTCCCAATCAATTCCTTTCCTCCCTACTAAACGTGCCATAAGTCTTTACAACACTGTTTATGATCACTTGAGAGGGATAGTGTCTAGTTGATATTAGTATTTATACGCTATCATTTATCAAAATGAAATGCGGAAAAGTCAAGTTATCTCCCATAGGCCCTCTCACAAAGTCGCATCATCATCTTAATTATATAAATATTATATATAGTGGAATATCTGATATACAATTAAATATTTGATATATATAACAGATGTATATATATATGTGTAGCCGTTTTAATAGTTACTATATATAACTGAACATATACATTGGCAGCTATATATAATATATTCGTAATTATGTATTTAAAATATTCAGTAAATCAAATTTCTCATTTGGACTTAGTTATAGAAAATTTTATATTTAATATATATTTTAAATCGTATAAAATAGTAAAAAATTACAAAAAAAAATATAATAGTGTATGCAGATATTTCTATTCTAATTATGTATGTATGTATATATTATTATAGAATTTTTAAATATTATATTTTCTTTTATTAAATTTAGACTTCTATATCTCTTTATTGACTAAAAATATGTACTTCATGTTGCTTGAGTTCTTTGACAAGAAACAAATTTTAGATTCTCGAATAAAAGTCGTTTCTCTTTTTTTCTTTCTTTTTGATGGATTGTCACAAGCATATTTTCTCCATTATGTTTCAAACTACCAAAGTCCTACTCCAAATTCAAGTGGAAGAGGATGTGATCGACTCCAAATATACTACACTACAATGAGATGACGTCCTACCTATATAAGAACAATTTATACAAGAAAGGATCCAATTTCTCTTTTCATATTTCATTAGGAGTTTCGGTTTGAGTACTTAAATCTTCATTAGGGTTCTTGTTATAATATCGATAACTATATCACATTGAGAAGATGTAGTATGAAAGATTAGACATTAATTATATTTGTAATATTTTTTCCAAAATAATTATTTTTTGTAGAATTGTTGCATTTTTATTTACTTTGATACTAAGAAACAAAAATAATAATATTTTTTGTATTTCGCTATTTCACAAATAATTTTCTCATTATCAAGTGATATTATATGAATATATTGAAAAATAATGTTTGATATTTGATTTGATTATTATTTTATTTTATTGGATATTGTATAGTCTTGGGAAATTTTACTTTGCAATAGACATCCATATGCTAAGAAATTGAAATTTGATACTTATGAAGATCACGATATTCAAATTCTGAATATACATTATCCAATAAATATGTGACAGATAGATATTATTTTTTGTGGTTCTCTATTTATAATTATATAATTATATCTATATATATTCAACCGAAAATTATAAAAAATTTTAATGAGTCTTATTTTCCTAAGATAATTTTTTAGATATTCTTTCCTTTTCTCAAGTCAAATATGTACTTTCCAATTTTTTTGCTTTTCTAAGATTTTGTTTTAGATTATGTGGTCGCGGAGGAGCAACCAACCTTTATTAAATTTTTTTGTTGTCACTTTGGTGGAATGAAACCACTAAAGCACAATACTCCACAACACAAACTAAATTATAGCAATGTAACATGATTACTATTAATGTAATATTACTATAATATAATTATTTCAATTAAGAAAATTAGAAATATTTGTTGCGCAATGCTCGCGTTTTCATTTAGTTTTAGTAAAAGTAATGACTTAAAAATATGATACTACTGTTAGGAGATATTGTAGGGGTCACCACACCCGTCTTTGTTCTTTTTAGTCTTTTAGGGCATTAGCCCCGCTTTCCTACCGAAAAAAGTAAGTATAATTTTGTATCAATAAAGAAAATATGATATATGAGAATTATTATAACAACAATTTTCTATTTTGATGATTCAGTGATGTGAGAAATGAAATTTCCTATCAACGATATATTACAAATATATCACGTTAGGAAAATCGATATGAGAGGAAAAAAAATTCCTTGATATAATGTGGTTACATGATATAAGAATTGTCCTGTCAACGAAACACTATGAATATATTCAAAGAAACATTATGAATATATTATAGGGTAAATAACACTACATATCACAATTTTTTTTTAAATTTCACCCTACGTCATAAATCCAAATATTTTCGCGAGATGTCATAAATTTTCAAATATTTTTTGCTGCGCATCACATTGTCAACATTCCGTCAAAAATTAGATGGAATGCTGACGCGACTCTATTTTTTAGCCGAGAGAGAGGAGGAGGAAATGCAGGCAGAAGGAAGAAAGAAGGAAGGTGGAAGGTGGCATCCTTCCTCCAAGTTGGGCATATTCCGGAAAGGGGAGAAGCCGTCCTTCTCTTTGGGAGGAGGGGACTTGAAGGCCAAGACCTTGACTGCCTTCGAGGAGCAAAGCCTTGGCGTTGTTAATGGTATTACGATTCTCTAGAATATTCTGAGCATCTTGTGTCATTATGTACATATTAGTATTTTAGGCTAGTTACTTATATTTCCTCTGTTACTTATAGTTTCCTATTTCTCCTTGTACTTGGTCCTATATGTACACGTTCTCATTAGTAATAACATCGACAGACAATTGTCCATGCAGTTATCTCTTATAAGTTATTATGGTATCAGAGCTCCGGGCCTAAGGGCGAGCTCATCACGTTCGTTGCTTCTTCTTCAGCATCATACAATATGTCTGCTGATCAGACTATTGCAGCCACTCCGACCAACGGAGGGAATCAGGCACAGTTGACAGCACTTCTTTCTCCCTACACTGTCACCTCATCTGATAGCACCGGGATTCAGCTGATCAACTGCAAGCTGAATGGGGACAATTATCTCACATGGTCCCGATTGATGCGGATAGCTCTTCGTGCGAAAAACAAAATTGGATTCATTGATGGAACCTTACCTGAACCAGGAGAAGGAGACCCGAACAGGGCTCTATGGGTGATGGCAAATTTGACAGTCGTCACATGGATCGCCAACACATTGGAGAAAGACCTTCAACCTAGCATTGCCTGCATCGAGAACGCAAGAGTTCTCTGGGATGACCTGGAACAACAGTTTTCCCAAGGTAACGAAACTCGTATTTATCAATTGAAGTGTGAAATATGTCTCTTAAGGCAGGAAGGGAGACTTGCCTCGGAGTATTTCTCGTTGCTCAAAGGATTGTGGGACGAGCTTGATCATCTCCTTGAAGACACCGCCTGTACCTGTGCGTGTGTATGCGGGATGGGAGCAACCCGAGCTACACAAAGGGAGAAGGAGAAAGCTCATCAATTCTTAATGGGTTTGAACTCTGAATTTTCAACGGTTAGGTCGAATATACTCAACCTTGAGCCGTTTCCTTCGCTTAATCGAATCTTTCAAATGGTTATTCATGATGAACGGCAAAGAATGGTAGTTCGTGCTCAGGAGACAGGGCCCGAAGTTGCTGCATATATGGTGAAAGGAAGCAAAGAAAATCAGAACAGCGGCGATCGCCCACAGTGCGATTATTGCAATAGACTGGGTCACACACGAAATACCTGCTGGAAACTCCATGGGAGACCGGCTTCTGGAGACAATCGATCGGCTCCAGCTCGAAGACAACCTGCGGCGGAGAACCCTAATACCTGGGAAAGACAAGGAAGAAACTGGGAGAATAGAAGTTGGGAGAATCGGGCATATCGGGACAGAACAGGGAGGAAGCCCGAGAAATCAGTTGGGCCGGGCCGTGTGAATCAGGCCCATGCTGCCCAAACAACGCCCAACTTCAGTAGCCCAGCAAACTCGAGCAGCCCAACAGTCCAGAATGGGTTTCCTTTTTCGGAGGCCCAAATCCAGCAGATTCACCGTCTCCTAGCAATGAATGGAGGTGCTGATGAAGCGGAAATGCATACTGGTAACTTATTTAATAAATTTATTGCTTGTAACAATGACTGGATTATAGACACTGGTGCCTCTAGGCATATGACGGGTTGCTCAAGTTACTTATTCGATGCATCACCAATTATCGGAAAGTCACCTGTTTTCATTCCGAATGGAAAAACGTCTCAAGCTGAACGGGTTGGAAAAGTGCATCTTGGTGGAGTTCTCAATTTATCTGGAGTATTATGGATTCCTGATTTTACTTGCAATTTAATCTCCGTGTCACAATTATCTGATGAGATGGGATGCCAAGTAACATTTACTTCTGAATTATGCCTCGTACAGGACCGTGCGAGGAGGATGATTGGAATCGGTGAGCGCCAAAGGGGGGTCTATTACATGAAGTGTGTGGCATCCAAGGTCGACGTTAGTCTTGTTGCAACTGTCAAGACAAATGATGTGTGGCATAAGAGACTCGGACATCCGTCTCCTCATGTTTTATTTCGAGGCCTACCGGCAAATGAATTCGTGAATAAGGAATGCGAGGTCTGTCACAAGGCTAAGCAGACTCGATCTCATTTTCCAAATAGTATGAATAAAGCAAGTTTTTTGTTCCAGTTGGTGCATATTGATATATGGGGACCATATAGAGCACGTTCCTATTCAGGGGCCTACTATTTTCTAACAATCGTCGATGACTTCAGTCGAGGTTTGTGGGTTTACCTATTGCGAGAAAAATCGGAAGCTAAGCGCTATTTAGTTAATTTCTGCAATCTCATTAAAAATCAATTTAATCGGGCCGTGAAGATAATTCGCAGTGACAATGGAGCGGAGTTTCTTTCTCGAGAATTGCAGGATTTTTTCTCGCAACATGGTATCATACATTAGACTTCCTGCATTGATACACCCCAACAAAACGGGCGTGCAGAAAGGAAGCATCGTCACATACTCAATGTGGCACGGGCCCTCTTGATCCAAGCATCGGTTCCAGTTCGCTTCTGGGGAGAATGTGTTCTAACAGCGGCTTATCTCATTAATATTACCCCGACAAAACTTCTCGAAGGCAAGAGTCCCTATGAGGTGATTTTTGGAAAGCTTCCGGATTACTCGCGTTTACGAGTATTTGGGTCCCTATGTTATGCACAAATCAGACCGTTGTCGAAGGATAAATTCAAAGCACGGGCAAGGAAGTGCATTTTCGTTGGATACCCTTATGGGAAGAAGGGGTGGCAAGTCTATGACCTAGAGTCTAAAAGAATTTTTACATCAAGGGACGTCAAATTTTACGAGGATACCTTCCCATTTGCGGATCAGCACCATGATGGTCGAGATATGACAATTCGAGATACACCATTTTTTGATCCGGTTTTATTAAATTTTCCGCCAGTTATTGGACAGGGGGAGTCACCCAGCCCAGATATATTGAATCAGGAGTCCACTGGGCTGGGATGCGGCCCAAACATGGCCCAGAATCGAGGGCCCGGTCACTTGCCTTCCGTTGCGGGCTTCCAGAATCCGACCCGGCACTCAGCACGCGACCCGATTCCTTCTTCGCCTGGGCCTCAATCAGCAGATTCTCTTCAGTTTGGGGCCGGCCCGATTTCGGAGGATTCCAGCAGCCCATCACAAAATAATTCTGAAGAGAAGAGTAATATTTCCAGCCCAGTTGATTCTCACATACGGCGTTCAGATCGTATTCGGCGACCACCAGTCCACCTTAAGGATTTTATTTGCCACACTGCCACACACTACCCCCCTCCATCTTTGGCCTCACTAGTTTCGTCATCCTCCTCAGGTATGTCCTATCCAATACAACCATATTTATCTTATTCCAATGCTTCTGATAAGTATGTTTCCTTCCTGGCGGCTATAGACTCCGATACAGAGCCCCAGACATATCGAGATGCAGTTCGAGATCCTCGCTGGCAAGCGGCAATGAATGAGGAACTTCGAGCCCTCGAGTTAAATGAGACTTGGACTCTCACTTCATTACCTCCAGGCAAAAATCCCATTAGTTGCAAGTGGGTTTACAAAATCAAGCGGCGAGCTGACGGATCTGTTGAGCGATACAAGGCCCGTCTCGTGGCAAAAGGGTTCACGCAGGTTGAAGGAATTGATTTTCATGAAACTTTTGCTCCAGTCGCTAAGCTCGTGACTGTCCGCTGCTTTCTTGCCGTTGCAGTAGCTAAGCAATGGGAAATTCATCAAATGGATGTGCACAATGCATTTCTTCATGGTGATCTGGACGAAGAAGTGTACATGTCTCCTCCGCCTGGTCTTTGTTCTACTCAACCAGGACAAGTTTGTCGACTTCATAAATCTCTATATGGGCTTCGCCAAGCATCTCGGAATTGGTTTTCTAAACTGGCTGACGCCTTATACACCTTTGGCTTCAAGCAATCTGGAGCAGATCACTCGCTTTTCACCTTCTCTAGAGGTACGGTGTTTCTTGCAGTGCTTGTTTATGTGGATGATCTTATCATTGCTGGGAACTCGTCTAGGCAATGTGCATCATTCAAGGAGTATCTCAGTGTTGGGAATTGGTGTATGCCCTAGAGGCAATCTATAATCAGTTCTGTAATATGATATCTATTTCATTATATTACGAGGCATATCTGTTATTGTGTAGATTGCGCTAAATATGATTTTACACAATAATGTCCTTGGAATAGTAGGTTCAATAGGCATCAAGTGTGACTTGATTGTGAGATCCTATAATTAATGAACATTATTCCTAAATGTCCATAGTCAAAGTATTATCGTTAATTAGGACAACGATAATACGGTTAGACTAGTGTGAGTGTTGATTGATGACCAAGTCTCATAGGTCATGGATATGGAGATATCAAATCACACCACATGTATACATTAAGAGTAATGTGTATTGGACTGACCCACCATGAGATTGCTACATGGGTTGTTACGTGACTGTCATTAGCATATCTCAAAGTGACTATAGTGTAATGGTCCTTTGACTTGAGGTCACCATAGATTCCTACATGTAATGTCATATACTTTGATACTGTCAAACGCCACTGTAACAGGATGGTTATAAAGACAGTTATTGGGTATATCACAGAGCATGGAGAGGAATGTGAGTAACCAAGATAGGATTTGTCCCTCCTACGAAACGGGAGCGATATCTCACGGCCACTTGGTGGTTAAGTCTAAAAGTGTATGCATACCCAAATGAGTCGATATAATGATATCGAGCTCATTTGTTATGATAGACTTACCCAGTAAACCAAGAAAGAGAGATATTGAGCCATACAAGGATGTCATCGACCATGCCTTGGGCTCAATAGAGATATAGAGGACAATGGATTATATTACACGGTAACGTAGGTCACGAGGTTCGTCGAGAAATTGACTTTCCGATTACTTGAGTAACATTGATGCATTGCTAGATGCCGCTCACTGTTTGTAATATTGAAATAGAGATTTCGATATTACTATCAACGTAATTGGGAACTACAGGGTCACACACGACGACTAAATTGACGAGATATTTTGAAATAATAAAATCGTCTAATTGAGATTAGATGATTTATGGTGTGACCGATTAATCGAATATTTAATGAGATTAAATTTATCGATTAATTAGACTCGATTTATTAGATTAAATGGACCTAATTGATGCACGATTAATACGGTGACACATGGGCCAATGGTTTAATGACATTTACTTGGACACATGTCACTTGGAGCCTTGATTTTCCTTGTCCCACATCGACTAGAATTGGTTTTCTTCCTTCCCCTGTTGCTTATAAAAAAAGGGGGCAGATTACTTTTTTATATATATATGCTTATATATAAAAGCGCACACATATTATATATATATATGCTAAGATATATATGTACGTGCATATATGTGTGCATATAAAATATATATATAATTTGGGTTGAATTGTTCAACTCAAATTAGGTCCATTAGTCTGAAAATTTCGGGTGTCGCATCGGTGTTTCTTTCGAGTGTTGGTCGCTAGCACCGCCGATCTCGAAAACTTGTCGACAAAGTCGGTGTGGATTCCAGTAGAGGCGTCACGCGTGGGACGCTCGGTCGACAACTTTAAATATTCCAGGTACGTTTTTATTTACTCTTATTCTTCTAGTAGGTCTTGGAATTAGTTTCACGGGTAGGAAATTTTGAACTTCTGTTCCTTTTACGCTTCCGTTGCGCCCCGTGGAACTAGCAATTGGTATCAGAGCCTAGCTAGTTAGAATCTGAGTAGATAATAGCATAAAATATGATTTTATGCTTGGTACTGGTATGATTATATTTGATATTTGCGGTGCATGACTGTTAGACATGGACTAGGTCCTAGTTGTGTTAGTATAATAGTTATACGTGTGGACTATTATGTAATTGTTACATAATAGTGTATGGTGAGATCGATTAAATGTTAATAAAATCCCTCAAAATATTAAGTCCTTATCCTTCCACCGTGTAACGCTCGTCAAGACCAAGATCGATGAGTGTGTAGACCTTGCCTTCGCAGGATGCCCTCATCTATCCTAGTAAGACGTGGTGTTTACCAATGGGTCGGACTTAACTGAGCAAGCCTAATAGGATTAGGAGTTCAGAGGCATGTAGTTAGGCATCGATCTACAAGATAAATTTGAATAAGGAGTTATTCACCCAACTAATCAAGAGTTGCATGTGATGCAATTGGGAAAGTGAGTTCCCTACCTAAATAGCCAGTTTTGGGTGAATCAGCCCTCGCTGACTCAGAGCTTGGTGAGATATGGATCTTGAAGTACTATGAGAATGATATTCTCTGAATCAATGGTGAGGGTCATTGATTTGATATAAATAGTAGGAGCAATATTTAATAAAGTCCTCATTAAATATTGTAGTGTCATAATACTTATTTTGCATATTTCTGTGGTAGTTACCATGGCAGGGAGCACTTCTAGTATTTTCTGTTTGCGATCCGTCCTTGATAAGGACAAACTGTCGGGGAATAATTTCCTTGGTTGGTATCGAAACTTGAGAATTGTTCTCACCCAAGAAAAGAAACTATATGTCTTAGAGCAACCTCTTCTTGAGCCACCACCTGACGATGCCCCCCAAGCTGAGAAAGATGCTTATAGTAAGCATCATGATGATGCCGTAAACGTCGGATGTCTCATGTTAGTCACCATGGACTCGGAGCTTCAGAAGCAACACGAGAACATGATGGCGTACGATATGATCGTGCATCTCAGGCAACTCTATCAAGAGCAGGCCCGACATGAGAGATTCGAGATCTCTAAAGCACTTTTTCAGGCAAGGTTGACTGAGGGTAGCCCAGTGGGTCTTCATGTACTCAAGATGATTGGGTACGTCGAGACTCTGGGAAGACTGGGATTTCCTCTGGGTCAAGAGTTGGCCACATATTTAGTCCTACAGTCACTGCCCAGCAGTTATAGTCAGTTCATTATGAGCTATAATATGAATGACTATAATAAACCATTGCCTGAATTGCTTAACATGTTGAGAACAGCTGAGCATGATATCAGTAAGGGGATGTCCGTTCTAATGGTCCAGGGGACCAAAAGAAAGGGCAAGGGCAAGAGTAAAGGCAAGAAGGCTAAAGGTGCATCCAAGTATGACTTGGATGCGTTGAAGCCTAAAGCCAAGGTGGCGAAGAATGATTACTGCTTCCATTGTGGCAACACTGGACATTGGAAGCGGAATTGTAAGATATACCTGGAAGAGTTGAAGAAGAAGAAGGGAAGTGAGACTTCCACTTCAGGTATCCATGTTATAGAGATTAATGTATCTACTACTTCTATATCTTGGGTATTAGATACCGGGTGTGGTGCTCATATTTGTGGAAATATGCAGGACCTAAAGGACATTAGATCATTGGCAAAGGGCGAAGTGGACCTACGAGTTGGAAATGGAGCAAGAGTTGCTACATTAACTGTAGGGACTTATCACCTAGTTTTGCCTACTGGGCTAGTATTAGATCTTAACGACTGTTATTATGTACCTGCTATTAGTAGAAACATAATATCTGTTTCTTGTTTGGACAAGAAGGGATTTTGTTTCACTATCAAGAACAAGTGTTGTTCTATGTACATGAATGATGTATATTATGGCAGTGCACATTTAAGTAATGGTCTGTATGTTCTTGATCTAGATACGCCTATTTATAATGTGGAAACCAAACGGCTCAAATCTAATGATTCGAACCCGACTTACCTCTGGCATTGTCGTTTAGGCCATATTAGCGAGAATCGCATCTCTAGACTCCATAAGGATGGATTACTGGACTCGTTTGATTTAGAATCGATCGAGACATGCGAACCTTGCTTAATGGGGAAAATGACTAAGGCCCCTTTTACCGGAAAAGGTGAGCGAGCTAGTGATCTTTTGGCTCTCATACATACCGATGTATGTGGACCAGTGAACAAGCTTGCTAGAGGTGGGTATCTCTACTTTATTACATTTACTGATGATTTCAGTAGATTTGGATATGTGTTTTTGATGAAACACAAATCTGAATCCTTTGAAAAGTTCAAAGAATTTAAGAATGAAATGGAGAATCAGTTGGGTAAGAGCATTAAAGTTCTTCGATCAGATCGAGGAGGTGAATATTTGAGCTATGAGTTCGCTGACTATCTTAAACAGTGTGGGATTTTATCTCAACTGACTCCACCTGGAACACCACAATGGAATGGTGTAGCTGAGAGGAGGAATCGAACTTTATTAGATATGGTTCGATCTTTGATGAGTCATGCAAACTTACCTGACTCCTTCTGGGGATATGCTCTACAGACAGCTGCTCTCATATTAAACAATGCTCCGTCGAAATCAGTTGAAAGGACACCATATGAGATGTGGTATGGGAAGCGTCCCAAGATGTCTTTTCTAAAAATATGGGGTTGCGAAGCTTATGTGAAGAGATTATATTCGGATAAGCTTGGCCCTAAATCGGACAAATGTTACTTTGTGGGGTATCCTAAGGAAACTCGAGGATACTATTTCTATAATCCCATCGAGGGCAAAGTGTTTGTCGCTCGAACTGCGGTATTCCTTGAGAAAGAGTTTCTCTTCAAAGGAATTAGTGGGAGGAAATTAGAACTTGGGGAAGTTCTAACACAAAATGACATTGACCAATCGACGGGCAATGTTGCAGAACAAGTATCACAAGTTGTTGTGGCACAATCTTCTACACAGGTGACACAGGAGCCTCGTAGGTCTAGTAGGATACGTCATGAGCCCGAGAGATATGGATTTCTCGTGACTCAAGACAATGACGTATTGCTCATAGATAATGATGAGCCTACAACCTATGCGGAAGCCGTAATAGGCCCAGACTCTGAGAAATGGCTGGAGGCCATGAGATCTGAGATGGAGTCCATGTACACTAACCAAGTATGGACTTTGGTTGATCCACCTGAAGGGGCAAAACCCATTGGGTGTAAGTGGGTCTTCAAGAAGAAGACTGACATGGACGGTAATGTGATTACCTTTAAGGGCCGAATTGTGGCAAAAGGTTTCAGACAAGTTCATGGTGTTGACTATGACGAAACCTTTTCCCCGGTAGCTATGCTTAAATCCATCAGGATCTTGCTTGCAATTGCAGCTTATTATGATTATGAGATCTGGCAAATGGATGTCAAAACTGCTTTCCTGAACGGGAATCTCCTCGAGGATGTGTATATGACGCAACCTGAGGGTTTTGTCGATCCACATAGTGCCAGAAAAGTTTGTAAGCTACAACGGTCTATTTATGGGCTGAAGCAAGCTTCTAGGAGCTGGAATCTTCGTTTTGATGATGCAATCAAAGAGTTTGGCTTCATCAAGAATGAAGATGAACCCTGTGTTTACAAGAAGGTTAGTGGGAGCATAGTAATCTTCCTGGTGTTATATGTAGATGACATACTTCTGATCGGGAATGACATTCCTTCCTTACAGTCTGTGAAGACTTGGTTGGGAAGGTGTTTCTCTATGAAGGACTTAGGCGAAGCTACCTACGTGCTAGGTATCAGGATCTATAGAGATAGATCCAGGAGACTGCTTGGCTTAAGTCAGAGTGCATACATAGATAAAGTGCTTCGGCGATTTAGCATGCAGGATTCTAAGAAAGGGTCGCTGCCTATGTTACATGGCATAAGCCTTTCGAAGGCTCAGTGTCCTTCTACTCGAGAGGAGAAGGACCGCATGAATAGGATTCCATATGCGTCAGCTATTGGATCCATCATGTATGCTATGTTATGCACTCGATCAGATGTCTCGTATGCTTTGAGTATGACGAGTCGATACCAATCAGATCCAGGTGAAAGACACTGGATTGCAGTAAAGAACATCCTTAAGTACTTACGAAGGACTAAGGAGATGTTTTTGGTATATGGAGGCGAAGAAGAGCTCGTTGTAAGAGGTTACACCGATGCTAGTTTCCAGACCGATAAGGACGACAGTAGATCGCAGTCAGGGTATGTGTTCTGCCTGAATGGAGGTGCTGTGAGTTGGAAGAGTTCCAAACAGGAGACAGTAGCCGATTCTACCACAGAGGCCGAGTATATTGCTGCCTCTAACGCTGCAAAAGAGGCCGTTTGGATCAAGAAGTTCGTGACAGAACTTGTTGTGGTTCCTAGCATCGCAGACCCAGTGGATCTCTATTGTGACAACAATGGAGCCATTGCGCAAGCTAAGGAACCCAGGTCTCACCAGCGATCCAAACATATACTCAGACGCTTCCATCTCATTCGCGAGATCATCGACAGAGGAGATGTGAAGATATGCAGAATACCAACAGATGAGAATCTCGCAGATCCACTTACGAAGCCTCTTGTGCAGCGCAAGCACGAGGCTCACACTAGATCTATTGGCATTAGACAGATGCCAGATTGGCTCTAGTGCAAGTGGGAGATTGTTGGGAATTGGTGTATGCCCTAGAGGCAATCTATAATCAGTTCTGTAATATGATATCTATTTCATTATATTACGAGGCATATCTGTTATTGTGTAGATTGCGCTAAATATGATTTTACACAATAATGTCCTTGGAATAGTAGGTTCAATAGGCATCAAGTGTGACTTGATTGTGAGATCCTATAATTAATGAACATTATTCCTAAATGTCCATAGTCAAAGTATTATCGTTAATTAGGACAACGATAATACGGTTAGACTAGTGTGAGTGTTGATTGATGACCAAGTCTCATAGGTCATGGATATGGAGATATCAAATCACACCACATGTATACATTAAGAGTAATGTGTATTGGACTGACCCACCATGAGATTGCTACATGGGTTGTTACGTGACTGTCATTAGCATATCTCAAAGTGACTATAGTGTAATGGTCCTTTGACTTGAGGTCACCATAGATTCCTACATGTAATGTCATATACTTTGATACTGTCAAACGCCACTGTAACAGGATGGTTATAAAGACAGTTATTGGGTATATCACAGAGCATGGAGAGGAATGTGAGTAACCAAGATAGGATTTGTCCCTCCTACGAAACGGGAGCGATATCTCACGGCCACTTGGTGGTTAAGTCTAAAAGTGTATGCATACCCAAATGAGTCGATATAATGATATCGAGCTCATTTGTTATGATAGACTTACCCAGTAAACCAAGAAAGAGAGATATTGAGCCATACAAGGATGTCATCGACCATGCCTTGGGCTCAATAGAGATATAGAGGACAATGGATTATATTACACGGTAACGTAGGTCACGAGGTTCGTCGAGAAATTGACTTTCCGATTACTTGAGTAACATTGATGCATTGCTAGATGCCGCTCACTGTTTGTAATATTGAAATAGAGATTTCGATATTACTATCAACGTAATTGGGAACCTACAGGGTCACACACGACGACTAAATTGACGAGATATTTTGAAATAATAAAATCGTCTAATTGAGATTAGATGATTTATGGTGTGACCGATTAATCGAATATTTAATGAGATTAAATTTATCGATTAATTAGACTCGATTTATTAGATTAAATGGACCTAATTGATGCACGATTAATACGGTGACACATGGGCCAATGGTTTAATGACATTTACTTGGACACATGTCACTTGGAGCCTTGATTTTCCTTGTCCCACATCGACTAGAATTGGTTTTCTTCCTTCCCCTGTTGCTTATAAAAAAAGGGGGCAGATTACTTTTTTATATATATATGCTTATATATAAAAGCGCACACATATTATATATATATATGCTAAGATATATATGTACGTGCATATATGTGTGCATATAAAATATATATATAATTTGGGTTGAATTGTTCAACTCAAATTAGGTCCATTAGTCTGAAAATTTCGGGTGTCGCATTGGTGTTTCTTTCGAGTGTTGGTCGCTAGCACCGCCGATCTCGAAAACTTGTCGACAAAGTCGGTGTGGATTCCAGTAGAGGCGTCACGCGTGGGACGCTCGGTCGACAACTTTAAATATTCCAGGTACGTTTTTATTTACTCTTATTCTTCTAGTAGGTCTTGGAATTAGTTTCACGGGTAGGAAATTTTGAATTTCTGTTCCTTTTACGCTTCCGTTGCGCCCCGTGAAACTAGCACTCAGTTCATGTTTTCGCATCAAAGACTTGGGATTTTTTGCGATACTTTCTTGGCATTGAGGTATCTCGCATGGATTCCGGCTTATTTCTCTGTCAGCGCAAGTACGCCCTAGATATCCTATCTGAATGCGGGATGTTAGGATCACGACCGTCCGATTTTCCTATGGAGCAGAATCATCGTCTTGCGTTCAACTCAGGGGATGTTCTCTCTGACCCAGGTTGTTATCGCCGTCTAGTTGGAAGACTTCTTTATCTCACAATAACCAGGCCGGAACTTAGTTACTCTGTTCAGATTCTAACTCAATTCATGCAGAATCCTCGACAAGATCATTGGGATGCTGCTATTAGAATACTGCGCTATATCAAACAGTCGCCTGGACAAGGAATTTTTATCCGGCCGAATTCTCTCGAGCTATCTGCCTTTTGTGATTCTGATTGGGCCAGTTGTCCCATGACAAGGAGGTCTCTGACGGGTTATTTCATCACTCTTGGAGGTAGCCCTATCTCTTGGAAGACAAAGAAACAAACTACTGTCTCTCGCTCCTCTGCTGTGGCCGAATATAGGGCAATGGCTGCTACGGTCAGTGAAGTAATATGGTTGCGCAGTCTATTATCTTCTCTCGAAGTTCCATCATCCCGACCTACTCAGCTTTTTTGCGACAATCAAGCAGCATTACATATTGCTGCGAATCCAGTATTTCACGAACGGACCAAGCACATTGAAATTGATTGTCACTTTATTCGAGACCATATTCGCTCCAACACCATCACTACCGCTCATGTCTCCACGAAGTACCAATTAGCGGACATTTTTACTAAAGCATTAGGCCGAGAGCGTTTTCGTTTTCTTCTCAGCAAGTTGGGCGTTCGGAATCCTCACGCTCCAACTTGAGGGGGAGTATTACGATTCTCTAGAATATTCTGAGCATCTTGTGTCATTATGTACATATTAGTATTTTAGGCTAGTTACTTATATTTCCTCTGTTACTTATAGTTTCCTATTTCTCCTTGTACTTGGTCCTATATGTACACGTTCTCATTAGTAATAACATCGACAGACAATTGTCCATTCAGTTATCTCTTATAAGTTATTAAATGGGACCGGCAATAAGTTCCCGGTATTCGAGAGGAAGGTGTCGAGGTCGAGGTCAGTCGGGTTTGGGACTCGAAGCTTCTCGAGGGACTTCTTTGAGAGGATCTCCACCTGGTTTGGGGACTTCTTCGAGAGGATCTCAGCTCCATCCCCTGCCTCATCCTACTGGGTCTCCTCCTCCACGAACGCTGTCCACCACCACTACCCCACCGCCAGCACTAACATCATTAGGTTCCCGAAAAATCATTGGCTTTCGCCAATGGCAGAAACTCCTGGGCTAGGAGCTGGAACTGTCTAAGAGAGGGAGAAGGGAGTGGACCCATGAACGTGCGTCCAACTATGCAAAATAGAGTCACGTCAGCATTCCGTTTAATTTTTTATGGAATGTTGACGGCGTGACACGCGGTGAAAAATATTTGAAAATCTGTGACATTTCGTGAAAAATATTTAAATTTATGACGTGAGGTGAAATTCCAAAAAAAAAAATGACATGTGGTGTCATTTACCATATATTATACTATAACAATTTATATGAGAATATTTCCTCAATAATTATTAAAGAAATTTACTTAATGTAAAGGAGATTATGTTTTGATGACATTGCTGCATATAAAGGAAATTTACATAACTTTGATGACGTGATGATGAGAACAAGCTCGATTCAGTTTTTGAAGTAGTAGCGGCATAAGAGATTAGCACAGGTGTTTGTTATTATATATATATCTACACACTAGTCATGAAGCCTGTGTCTTTGTACGAGATAGTTTCACCAATTTTAAAAAAATATATAATTAAAAATTTAAAAGAAGAATTGTTTGAAAAATCAAAAGTGAAATGAAAATAATAAAACAAACAAACGACTTTCGTTTTTAGTGGTAAAAAAACTTACTTTCTGATAGTTTGTGTATAGGGGATAACAATACATTATAAGAGATGAAACTCACATCACTGACCTTAAAAAATTAAAAAAATAAAAAAAAATTAGAGAAAAATAAAAGAATGAAAAATTTTGATAAAAATGAGAGAAAAATCTATAAATTTAATCAACTCACTTGTATCTAGAGAGAGACGTAGTTTTGAGAGCTCCCATCTAGTTGTAGATGTATTCTTTGAGAGCTAAATATGCTTATATTTATTTGTGTGACAATTCATATTTATAACTATCATACAAAATATAGATAAAATATAATCTTATTTGTTTTCTTTTTTTTTGCTAAACAAATCTAATTTGTTTTTGAAAAGAAAATATAATTTATATATATCTATAAATATTATATAATCTATTTTTAAAAATAGATATCTGCAAAACCATATAATTCATATATACTTTTTCTTACCATATATATACTAAAGGTTGTCCACATAACCATATATTAGCATATTTTATATTATGTATGAATATATATTAATATATATACTTATTTTGATGTTAATATTTATTTATGAAATATTAATATTTATTTAAAAATAGAAATATCAATATACTAATTTTTATATAGATTATAAAAATTAAAGAAATCAAGAAATTAGATTTTATGATGAGATATCTTTAAAAAATATTATTAAAAAAATTTAAAAATCTAGAAAATTCCATATATATTTATAAAATATTATCTAATCTATTTTTAAAAATAGATTTCTATCAAAAAATTTAATTCGTATATGCTTTTTCTTATTATTATATATACTAAAAGTTGTCCACATAACCATATATTAATATATCTGCATTATGTATGAATAAATAACAATATGTACTTATTTTGATGTTAATATTTATGTAATGAAACATTACTTTTTATTTTAAAAATTCAAAGATTATTGAATAATATATAGATTGTAAAAACTAAAAAAATCAAGAAATCGTATTTTATGACAAGATATTTCTTAAAATATTTTTTATCAAAAAATAATTCCGAAAATTAAAAATTTTTAAAAAACCTAGAAAGTTCCATTCAGATAATACATATTGCATTCAACGGAGGTCACCGTATTATCCAAAAGATTTTATGGTATTTTCGATTTTATTAAATGGAATATTATTTTAGAAGATTTTGTTGCTAATTTTATAATTGAGTATAATTTAAAATTTTAAAAACTCAAAAAACCAAGAAAATTCTATTCAGAAGTGGAATGCCATATAAGATGAAATATCAACTTTCATATTAAAAAAATTCAAGATTTGTAAATAATATATAAATTAAAAAAATTAAAACAAATCAGAAAATCAAATTTTATGATGATATATCTTTTAAAAAATATTTTTTTTTATCAAAAATAATTCCGAAATTAAAATAATTTAATTTAAAAAACCTAGAAAGTCCATTTAGAAATTCATATTTCCTTTAATTAGAGATCACCATAGTATCCAAAAGATTTTATGGTATTTTCAATTTTTTTAAATGACATATTATTTTAGAAGATTTTATTGCCGAAAATTTATAATCAAAAGATAATTTAAAATTTTAAAATCTAAAATATCGAGAAAATTCCATTCAGAAATGGAGCGCTCTAAGGCTATCTGGCCGAGTCCACCTCGTATCTTGCTTTCATATATACTAGTCGTGGAGTTCGTGCATTGTATGAGATAGTTCCATCAATTTGAAACAAATTACAATTAAAAGTTTAAAAAGAAAAATTCCTTCTAGAATAAAAAATGAAACAAAATGAACAAACCCCCTTGCATATATGGGTAACAATACCTTACGAGATGACACTTACATCACCAATTTCTAAAAAAAAATGAGACTAAAGAAAAGCAAATAATTAGAGAAAAAATATTAAAAAGATGAAAATTGTCGATAAAAATGAGAGAAAATGAAAGCACAACTTTCTGCCGTTGTAAATTTAATCACACTTGCATATAAAGATAGACATATGTTTCGAGAACTCACGTCTAGTCATTAATATATTTATGTGTATGATAATTCCTATTTATAATTATTATACAAAATCTAGATAAAATATAATCTGATTTGTGTTTTGAAAAGAAAATATGATTTTTATATATCTATCTACAAAATATATTATCTAATTTGTCGTCCAGAAATATGCCTATAAAATATGTAATAAATATATATATTTTTTCTTACTATATATACTAAAGGTTGTCCATGTAACCATATGTTCATATATTTATATTATGTTATGTATAAATATATACTATTATATACTTATTTATATTATTTTTTATTTTACTTAATTCAAGATTATTAAATAATATCTATACATATGATATAAAATCTTCTCATTTATTTCAAATACATTTTGCTATATAGGTTATAAAAATTAAAGAAATCAAAAAATCAGATTTTATGATGAGATATCTTGAAATTTGGTTTTTTATTAAAAGTAATTCCGAAAAGAATAAATATATACAGTATAATATCACAAAGTAAGAAAAATATATTCTAAAAATATAAATATAAAGAATCTAAAAAGATGAAGCTCGGATCTTATCTTAAAGTATCCTTTAAAAATTGAAACAAAATCCTTTCTATAAAAAAATTAATATCAAAATTAGAATAACTCAAAATTTCGAGAAAATTTCATTCAGAAACGGAGAGCTCTGAGGCCACGTCCATCCGGTAGCTTACTTTAATATATATATATATATATATATATATATATATATATATAGATTTTACCTTTTAAGTCGTAGACGCATATTCTATTACTTTTCGGTCTGGGTTTCTTGTGCTTCTGGTCTAATCGTATTTGTAATGATATTTGGGATATTGTGGGTAAAATTAAGGCAGCTATCACTACTAAATAAACCTTTGTTACTGACTCAGAATTCCCTGGAAACCGTACGATTACCGGGGAAGTTCTGAGGGAATTTCAATTGAGAATTTGAGATGTTGAAGATACTTAAGAACCATATATAAGAGCGAGATGTCGACCTAAAAGATTTTGAATTGTATAAAGAAAGGCTGAAAGTGATTGAAGAAGCGAAGGCCAGGTACCGAAGGGTCCTTGCTGCTGCTGAGTGTAAGGAGCAGCAGAGTTATATAATTGCACAGTGATCAGTGAAATGTCTGCGAGTTTTGAGTTAGGCCATCCAATTGGAAGAGGGCAAAACAGCTGCTAACCACAGCTGATCGATCGGTCAAAATTGCAGCTCTTCAAGGCACTTCATAGCAACAATGACAGCGTAATGATTAGCGCCACAATCGTTCAGTCCTGGTGTCCACCGATTAGTGCTGCCTCTGCTCTTAAAGCTAAAGCACACGGAATCTTTCTTGGACTAACGATGGCTTCTTGAGAAAGGATGGAAGAAAATTGGCGATGCACTTTGGTTCCCCGGATTGAAAATCGACTGGCACACGACCTTAGCCACCTCGGTTTCATGTCCAAGTTTGTTTGCTTTAGCATTCAATAATATGATGTATTACTCATTAAAAAAAAGAAAAAAAGCAACAATGGCAGCGCCAATGGTGGTTGCCTGCTAGTTATATCAGTTAAAACTAACTTCCTCGATAGGATATGTTATTGATATGTCGTAGCATATGTCAAGTATAATTAATTATATCGGTTAAAACTAACTTCCTCGATACGATATCTATCTAGACTATTTATATGTGAGAAGAAAAACAAACGATATAACATTCTCTTTCCGATATTATCTTTTAAAATTATGTTTGAATTAATAACAACCATTAAATCGAGATATAGTAATAAACAGACAAAAAATAACTACCCAATAACTCCCATCTGCGCCCACCTCACAACCCCTATTTTTTTCTCACTTCTCACCAGACTTAACGATGCTTTTCTTCCAATTTTTTTTTCTTTTCTATTAGTTATAGTTATTTTATTGTTTTTTTCCTTCAATATTGATTATATTATGATTAAAAGAAGTCATTTATTAGAGGTAATTCACATTGATATTGAAAGTAGTATAAAGCGGACTAAAAATTTGGTCATAATTAAATATATAAAATTTGTATTAATTTCGATAAATTAAAAAAATATTACTTATTAAATAATTTCGCACGTAGTAAGGGTATACATCTAGTATTATCTATATGACCATGAGTGGAAGGCCAGTACCTGGACTTGGCCTTTCCTTCCTGTGGCGGTATCCCAGTAAGGCCTCTCAGTCTCACTTGAAAAAGTACGTAAAAGAAAAGGCTGGCCGGGTATGGCTTAATTCTATCCGAGAACCATTCCGTTTCGAGACACCTCTCATTTTTTCACTTTGAAATTAGCTATTTGTTATCTTTTCCATAATTATTTATTCTGTTACGCAAATCAAATATGAGTAACTTTTTCATTCAATACTTATGGTTCCTCTCTTTCTCCTTTCTTATTTGCATTAGCATCTTTTCTATTTTCTCTTTAGTTCCAATTACTATTCCCTTTAAATATTATTATTTTATGTCTTCTTCTAATCTCAAAAAAAAAAAAAGAAAAAACCTTTTTTTACACATTCTCTTTCTTCTTCTGTGTCTTCTCGATAATTTTAATCAATGATTTCCTTAATGTATGGATTTTTTCCATGCTCTACTCTAACCTTATGCTCTGTCGTACGTTTTCCTAATAGGATTTAATTTCAGTGCTTGAGCCGACTTAACCGTTTCATCACACCATCATCTCATCCAAATTCAGGTACTCGTGGCCAATATTATGAGTTTCCTCTGATTTATACCTCGTACAAGTATCGCGACCAATTATCAACAGTCATTCCTTTAGAAATTAATGACAAAACTTTCAACAAAATTCGGTTGGTGTTTAAGTATACATTAAGAAAAAAATATCGATGGATTTTCTCAATTTATATTGAAAATTTAAAAATTATTTTATGCATTGAAATTTTCAGATGAATTACCGACGAATGTTCCATGAGAAATTCCTTTTGCAAATCCCAACAAAATTAAAACAATTTTTTTTATAGATTTTTCAAAATTTATATTGATTTATTTTAAAAAATTATTCTACGAATCGAAATTTTCTCACGAAATACCTAACAAATATTCTACCGTTGAAAATTTCTTTGAAAATACCAATGTAAATTTTTATATGATTCCATGGATACTAAAGTATGCATTAGAAAAAATAAAAGAAAAAAAGAGACATAGTTTCCAACGAGATAGGACACATTATTATTGATTTTCTATCAACAAGCATAGGCTATTATTGTATCTATCATTATTATCGTACCTACTACCACTACCTATTGCCAATGTTGCACAGGGTGAGTACTCGCGCTGTCAATCTCCTCCCTTCACGAGATCCAAGTATATTTTCGTTCTCAGTCGTCGGGGGCACGGGCGTAAGGGTCAGGGGATAAGTTCTGTAATATCAATTATTAATACAACTTATCCTAAGTTTACAAGAGCAAATAAATTAAGAGGACGCTAACACTTGGGTCCTCGAATTTATAGCGAGCCAACACATAAGTCCTCGAATAATTTTTTTCCACCAATTTAGTCGCTGAATGTTCATCAATCATAACAAAAAGTCTCTTTCAAGGACCCAAATGATGGCAAAAGAATGGCCTAAAAGGGCATTTTCGCTAGGAATTTTGAAAATTCAGGGATTAAATTGGTGGCAAAATTTTATCGAGAATTTACATGCTAACTCGCTACAAATTTGAGAACCTAAGTATCAATGGACTCATATATTAAAGAAATTTAAATTAGATTTACTTGTACCTTGGTTGGAGATAAAGTGTATTGTTTGTTTCTTTTATTATATCAAATAAGTGTAGATTGTAATAATGATATAATGAATATAATTTACTTGAAACAAATTTGTATATATATATATATATATATAAACTTCGGCCTTGTTAATTTCCTTCGAGTTTTCTTTCACTAAAACCAAACACCTGACCCAAAACCCAAGTCCCAAGTTTGACGGGAAAACCCAAACAAATGCATTAAGGCTTTTGATTTTCGATATTTTGACTCCATCGGAGTCGGTTTGTCCAATTTGTTTGGGTTATGGGTGCTATTGCAAGAGTATTATGAAAATAATATATATGTTAATTATTTTTAAAACTCTGTTTAAAATTTGAATTCATTTTCCTAAATTTTCTTTATGATATTTTATTTAGATACAAATTTAATTCAAAAAATATATAAACCGAAATATTTTTTGAAAAAATACTTTTAATTGCATGCTTTTTTCTGGAAATTACTTTATTTTATTATTAATTTTATTTTTTTAAAATTATTTATATTATTTTAAAAGTATTTTTCAACTTCGTATTATTCATACATATATCATTAGTATACTAATCTTGCACATACATTTTTTTTGTTACGTAAATGTAGATATTATTACCAATATATATTCATAAAATTTAATATCATTTATTTATTTTATTAAAATTAATATTATTTTTAAATATTATTTGTTATTTTTATAATTATTTTCATTTATTTTTTAATTTGATATTATTTAAATACTCGTGGGGTCCACTTGATGGACTTTCGTGTGCCACATGTGCATTGTAATGCCACATTAGAAAAATCAATTAAAATTGACCAAAAAATGATAGCACGCTTCATGTGATAGGAAACTCATAATTTATTATTTTTTATGCAATTAAAAAATTCATGCTCGTAATGATAAATGGGAAAATTTCATACTTTTGGGAACATTGATCCTTATAAATATTTTAATATTTTTATCTTCTTTTTTTTTAGTTTAAAGTAACGATGGTTTGCCAACTAGAAATAATAAGAAATTCATCCAAAAGAAGATAACTTTATTTTGCTTATAATTTTTATATTAAGAAAAAAATCAATCTTGTCCTCGAAAGATTCTTTAGCCAACACATTTGCCTTCTAATAATTTTAGCCAATGTTTGTGCCCTCCAAAAATAATTTCATGTGACAAATATGTCCCACTGTTTCTTTCCTCGTCAAAGCCGTCACGGAAATGTGACAATGCGGCTTATGTGGATAAACACACATGCTCTTCAACTCCAATGTCCATATGATGTCGTTTTTCTCCCCATTCGTATGGCCAAAACGCCGTCATTTGCTCTTCCCCTACAATCCCGCCCTAAAAATAGAAATTAGGGCAAACCTCGAATCATATGAGAGGAGCAAAGCATCCCTAGCAGTGAGGTTGGAGCTCGAAGAAGTTGAGATCACCTTCGAGCATGAGTTCATCATCTAATTACTGCAAATCTCGCAGTGGGTATGATCATTTCTCCATAAATTCAAATGAAGCCCCATCAACCTCCACCGACAGCTGCTTGAGCATGAACATATGTTGTCATAGGATGGATATGGGTGGACTAATGTTATGTTATTGCGGAAGGCGACCATTGAGGATGATATCAAACGCCATTGCAAATCCAGGGGGTTTATTCTACAGGTGACCTTTTTGGAAAAATGAGGCAAGGTCCTATTGGTTTTTTGAGTAGGAGGATCAATTGGATATCAGTGCCAACTTGTAATTACTCAATTAAGGAAGAGGATTGAGAGCAACGAGGCCCAACTGAAGAGATGGAGGCATTTTGTTTTGGTTTTTAGCTATGGTCATGGTTTTATGAGGGTGTTTGTTTATGATGAAATGAATAATGATTGTTGTATGGATGGTTGAAGAGTAGTTTTGAGCATTTGTGTTGGTTCTAAAGAATGGTTGATGTTTGTGGTACTTTAGGTCTATCATGTGGAGGCATTTGTGTTGGTTTGTGGCTTATGTTGTAGCTGTATTGCCTGATACTTATGGCTAAGATAATGGTTGTGTTAGGTACTGGTTTTTGGCTTTGTGGAACTTATGTATAGAAGCAATTATGAGTGGAGATAAATGAATATTTTTTTTGGAAAATTTGATGAGCAATTATCTTTTTCATCTACTGCTCATAATCATTCATTGTCAAGGAAGCAAAAATATAGTACCAAAAGCAAAAGAAGCAAAACAAGTTAGCAAAATGAAGAGCAAACGGTTAAGACTGAACACAACTTTTTATAATGCAAATTACAAAAAGGTTAGTGAGTCATACAATTCTCAAAAGTAGCTCAAATTGTTTCCATAATCAATATAACATATTGGTCAATGAGCTATATAAAATCCAAAAAGAGCTCATCTTTACAATTGCCCATGCGCTACTAAACACAACTATTATAAGTCTGATCTCCCAAAATAAACATTACTATTCGCAGCCAATGCAAACCCTTCCTATTTAGACTTCCTGGCCTTTTTTTGTGTGTGGGATAATTGATGCCTAAATAGTTGAATTTTGCTGGCATTACTCCCATTAGCATTCATTCCCTTCTTCTTTGCTGTTTGCCTCCCTTGCATAAAACAAGAACACGTTTTGAATAGCCAGCCCTTAAATGTTTGCATCTGCCAATTAAAGTCATAAATGTGCTAATATGATACATTTGGAACGTTAGAGCATAAGGGGTCAGTAGTTGAGGGTACAACATTCTCAACAGTACTGGTATCACCTCTCATTCCTCTCTTCTTCCTCTACATAGAAAAAAAATTCTAACTTAATTACCTTGTAATTTCAGTAAAATATTACAAAGGCAAAACATGTACTTACCATATGGGGATGTGAGGATGAGGGGTTAGTATTTCCTACAGTAACTTTTTTCTCCTTGTCTTTCACAATTGTGCCCTTGCACAACCTTTTATTATGGCATGTCTGACCACACTTACAACATTTGATGGCTATGTACTTCCTTATAAGGATTTTGTGGCTGAATATATGCCTCATAAATCTTTGCTCATGTTTCTATAGAATAGTAACCATGCACAAACTTCTCAAGATCCAAATTGTTAACTCTCATAGATGCCACTGCATGTTTACATAGGATTCCACATAGATCTCATTTCCTGCAAGAACAAGTGTGCTTTTTCAAATCCACATCATAGTCGTCACTGCTCCTATGAATGTGTTACACATAAAACCTTGATATATTCCTATCCCCAGCCCACATGGCATGCCAATAGTGGCTGGCCCTTTTATCTTCCTCAATCTTGCGTTGAGCTGTTAGTGTAATTGGATCCTTATACTTTGCAATATGGTCTCTAGTGCCATTCATCTTCCTAATGATATACATCCTTATTTATTCCAACATTGTAATGATCGGTTTACCTCTAAACATCACAATAGCACTGTTAAATGCTCAGACATGTTGTCCAACAGACTTTGGTTCCTACTATATGCTCTAAAGCCTACCCTTGTCCATGAATCATTTCGCAAGTCTTTTAGATACTTCCATGCATGCTCATTTATTGCCTTGAGTTCTTCCATATTCAGCTGAAACTGGGGCATAATCCTTGATTTGGCACAAACCCATACCTTCTCTTTAAGTTCTTGATGTCTCACACAAAACTTGTGGGTGCATCATGGAGCTAATTGAGCAAGTGCAGGTAGTAGGCCCTACAATGAAAATTCATATACACAATATGTTATCATCATAACTAGATTCTATATTCAATCCGGTAGTAATATAGAGAAGTAAATACCTTTTGCATATCTGATATAAACTCGCATCCATATCTTATAGGATCTCCTATGTTTAAAAATAACTTTGTTAAGAACCACGACCGATTCTACTTTGTCTCTTGCTCCACAAGGCAATAACCTATAACATAGAAAGTATGGTTTCCATCTTATCTAACTACTACTAACAATTGTCCACCATAATATCCCTTCAAATGACATCCATCCAAACCTATCGATGGTCTGCAGCCAGCAAGGAATCTTCTCTTGGTAGCATCCCAACAAATGTAGATTTTTTCAAATGTTGGAGTATTCGACTGATCTGCTCTCAAAACTCCAAGCCCGCATGTTGAACTAAGATTGCTTCTTATGATCTTAGCACAACAATCACGGAGCTTGGCATATTGCTCTCTTTCAGATCCCTTCTTGGCTATGTGTAATGATCTGTGTATCTTCATCTCACACACTTAACCTGAAAATTGTCTATTAAGAACTTGTAGCCATCTCTAGTAGTCATGCTAGGTGTGATTCTCAACCTATCCACTAGCTTCTGAGCAACCCACTTCCTATCTACTAGGTTGTTCTTCAACTTTTCGGTACATGTGTGCGTGGGGACAAATGACTTTATCTGATAAGCACCCAATGGTTTAAACCAACTGCAATATATGGACTAATGGCACATTTTGTCTTTACATATGTACTTGTACCTCCCCTTATCACTTTTCAACAATTTGAGAGGTCTTCCAAGTACAATGTTGTAATCTTTCACCGCAAGCTTGAACAAGTCCAATGCTGGGAAAAACATTTTCAATCGTATATGCACTTGACCAAAACGTGCATCTTTATTAAACTCAGGTGGCTTGCCTCATCATCTTCACTATCAGACACTTTGCCATTGTTCAACTCTTCGAAGTGGTATTCACAATCAACAAAGTTCAATTCATTGTCCTGCACCTCTTGCCTTGCATGAAACTCAGCCTTTTCATTTTCATGAACCAGCCCATTGATTGGTAGGTTACATGCCTTCCACTTTGTTTGTCCTCTTTGGGAAGAACTTGCCTCATCATTTATACCAGCCAATGCATCTTCATCATCAGCATCCTCACCCTTAGCGTCTTGATCATCAACAACATTTTCATCATCAGCATCCTCACCCTCAACATCTTCATCTTCAGCTTCACAGTGACTTTCATGTTCATCAACAAGCCCTTTTCTATTATCTTCATCATCACTTTATTCAGAAAGGTCAAAGTCCATAAGTACTTCTTCACTTGGAGTCTCAGTAGGTGCCACTCTACCCACAACTCTAGCCTCATCATTTCTAGCAGCCACTCTCTTCTGCTCAAGATTGTGCTCATAATAAAACTCTAGTGACTTCAAATATGCAACAAAAGTGTATAACTCATGAATGTCCTTATTTATTTGAAGAGCTCTCAAACTATCTTTTAAACCAAACCCAAGTTCAACCAATGAACCCTCTTGTAATCATCCTCAGTGTACCCATACTCTTCAAAATACTCTTTAAGCATTGTAATGGAGAGTTTGTCAATGTCTACATTTTCCCATACATTTATATGTCCTCCAATGTACTCCACAAAGGGCTTCCAAACAAACTTGCACCCATGGTGTAAAACTAAAGTTAACAGAACATCACCCATGCGACCAAATGCTGAACAGAAAACATAAAAAATAATTTTTAATATTAAAACACATAAAAAAGAACAACATAATATGGGACCACAATTGTTTGACCAACACTTTCAACAATTCCAATGGTCAAAACTATCATTTATCACCAAAGCACAAGATTCTTGGGCAACCTCGATGCAAATGATGAAGGTCGACCACCTAACTTCTTCCCCACAATTGCTCCTACTGATTTCACTTGAGAGGGGTAAAATAAAAAAAAACCTAATATCTGATTTTTGCAACCCTAACTCCTCCTTCACAGTCAATGTTGATTGAGGGGAAGGGGAAAGGAATTTGGTCATCACCGTGTTTGGTGCAAATTGGTAGGATTGCAGGTGAGGAGCATATGACAGCGTTTTGGCCAGGGGGGGGGGGAACGACGTCGTATGGACATGGGAGTTAAAGAGCAGGTGTCGTTTGTCCACACAAGCCGCCATGTCATACTTCTGTGACAGCTCTGACGGAGAAGGAAATGATGGGACATATTTGTCACGCGTAATTGTCTTTGGAGGGCACAAATGTTCCTTAAAATTATTGGAGGGCAAATGTGTTGGCTAAAGAATCTTTCGAGGACAAAATTGACTATTTTCTCTTTTATATTTCTTTTTTAAAATAAGGAATTTTATTGAACTCATCAACACCTTGTAGGTGCACTAATTTTTATATACTTGTGCAAGTATATATTATGTCATTCAAATATTATGTATTTTAACATAATCAAAGAACCTTTTTACATGTAATGCACGTCTAAATTCACTAGTATATATATTGTTCTCTCATGCGTCCCTATCCCATGCACCTTGCTGGTCAGCTGATTAACTAATTATTGGTATTGCCATTCGAAACATGTCCTTCCTTATAAGAACACTGAACAGCCCCTTGTGGTCGGGCAATAAATTATCTCTGCTACATGTACTCCTTGGGTCGGCCAGATCAAATTGATGCTATATATACTAACCACTAGATGTAGATTTTCATTTTTCCAGTATAAGCAAATATAGATGCCTTCTTTTTCCCGGTTATAACCGAGCTCCATGAGCCTAATGTAATGAAAG
Source organism: Punica granatum (assembly GCF_007655135.1). Taxonomy (NCBI): domain Eukaryota; kingdom Viridiplantae; phylum Streptophyta; class Magnoliopsida; order Myrtales; family Lythraceae; genus Punica; species Punica granatum. The sequence continues at coordinate 149,786 of NC_045127.1, read as the reverse complement.
AAAAATCCTAATAGCTAATAAAGGACACAGATAGTTCTACAACGAAAATCTCGTACTTGTAAAAAGAAGAACAGTGCAGCAAAAAAAAGAAGCTCGTGCGTTTGTTTCATCTGAGGAAGGGTGACAGGATAGGGAGACGGTTGATGGTGGTCAATGGCTGTGTTGTAGAGAGGAATGAAACGAACAGATATACCAGAAAAGAAACGCAGGGATTGAGTGGCTCTCATTTATTCTCTTTGAGCTTTCTTCGCCCTTCCCACACATTGACTTCACCATGCATTGCCTGCATACCCTTTAATTTCTTTCTGTTTGCGGGTTTTCTTCTTTGTCCCTCTTGCCCTTCTTTCTTTTCCCTTCCATTTTTTCTCTCATCAGTAGTTTGAATTGGCATTTGGCCCTTCTTCCCCTCCCCACTCGCCTCGTCTCTCTCCGTTCTCTGTGCTTTTGGTAACAGCAACCGGAAACGTAACCCGCGTATGGATACCATCACCCCCCGGATTAATATGTATACTCAGAAAACCGATCGATAGATGGTAATTGCCGGGCAACACACAGAAGAGAGAGGAGCCTGCTGCAGGTTTCCAAGATTGACGTCTTTGTTGGCCCGATCTGATCCATTCAGTTTAATTTTTTTCAGGGCTTGCAAAATAATAATAATAAGTACCAACTACCTATTACAAGCTATAGCTTTCAAGAAATCTGAGGCTCCTCGAATGCGAGAAGATCTCTTTCCAGCTTGTAAACGAATAATGAACCACCGCCATCATCACTCATTTGTGGGTTTCTTCCTGCCAGTAGTAACAATATGTGTTGGCATTCTGAGCACCATTGTTCACTCCAAGACAAATTCTCTTGATGGTGCGTAGAATAAAATAACGAATCATATGTATTGCTCAACGTTGTCATATTGCATCTCTGATTGCATTTGCATCATTCATGACTCATGATCAGTTCTTGTTAATTAGCAATGGAAATTAACCACCATTCTGTTCCTTGCACCTACCTCATCATTTCTTACAAACAGTCCGACAAAAGAAGAGCTGGTCAGAAAAGAATCACATTGTCACAAAATAGAACACCTTGAGCTGCATTAACTTTGTAATCGTGCAATGATTTGGAGGCTTTTGCTAGCAGTTCGGGAGTTCATTAATTTTGCCATGGACCTTCTCTTTCTTGCTTAATTTCTTTCTCCGATGGCTCAGTTTTACATAATCTTGCAGTCTCTGTCCTCAACGTGATGTATACCAACCTAAATTCACCTTCAGAACTGAGCGGTTGGAAATCAAGTGGCGGCGACCCCTGTGGAGATTCTTGGAAAGGAATCGAGTGCTCAGGTTCATCTATAACAGAAATGTAAAGCTTATGCGCTACTGCTGATGCTTGGATCCATTTACGTTTACATTCCTCCACTTTAAAAGGGTTTCTTCCTCTTCTGCAGCAAGCTCTCTGATCTTGGACTCAGTGGATCAATGGGCTACCAGCTATCAAATTTAAAGTCCGTCACCCATTTGTGAGGCCCATAATCCTACTCCAAGCAGCGTCATCTTCATTGCTCATTGTATACTTCAAAACATTATCTGACAATTCTGAATTATTTTGTCATAGTATAGTGATTTAAGCAAGAACAACCTCAATGGCAATATACCATACCAACTTCCACCAAATGCAGCTCACATGTAAGTTAGCAGCAACTGTCTCTATATGAGTAATTAAGGAGAGAGAATCGTGACTTCAATAACTGCTTAAATTCAAATCTCTCAATTTTCTTTGCATGGGCGGTCTGCTTGCTACTTGTTATGACTCTTGATTTATCTGCAATGCCATTTTTGAGTTCATTCATTTTGCAGTGATCTTTCCCATAATAGCTTCAGCGGTAACGTCCCTTATTCGATATCTCAGATGACTGACCTCAAGGACCTGTAAGCATCTTTCATCATTAACTTAGCAAAATATTAAAATAACATTCTCTCATTACATGTGGCTTTTGCTAGGTATCTCGGTCATAATCAGCTCAATGGACAGCTGAGTGATATGTTCGGGAAACTATCAAAATTCGCAACTTTGTAAGTTCCTTTGAACTCTCTCTACCCTTTTCTACTGTGCAAATGTCATGTCTATGTAACCCGCACCAAGTTTTCTTCTCCAGTGCTCCAGTAAGTGTGCTTATAAGGCATGCTATTTTACCTCAGATGAGTTTCAAGCTGATATTCTGGAGAACCCCAAATGCCCACTGAGGTTCACAAACGGTCATTCTTTTCTCCCAGAATTTTGATGTAACTGGGTATAGGAACCTCATCTTTTACATTTTTCTGATTAGTTCAGAGCTCTAATTTTAATGAGGTGAGCATGTTATGGAAAAGTTGCCGCCACGGTATCTGAAGAGAAGAAGGGAATGGCTATAATATGATTCCCTGGAAGAAGCAGATAATTAACTTTTGGGAGTTGACTTGATGCATACAGCAAGGCTGATGCCATTTATTATCTAGGAAGCTCCGTAAACCAGTATAGCGACATGCTGAAATGCACATACCCATACAGGCATCGGATCAGAAGTTTACTTTTACAATGATATGCAGGGATCTGTCTTACAACAAGCTGTCAGGGAATCTGCCTCAGAGTTTCGCTAATCTGTCAAGCCTCAACAAGATGTAAGATGGTGATACATATATAAGTTGAGTCACCATTCACTACTGAGAGTTTCTTTGTTGTTCATCGTAATGTGTTATGCAGGTACTTGCAGAATAATCAGTTCTCTGGTTCAATAGATGTCCTGGCAGGCCTTCCCCTCAGTGATCTGTAAGCAAATATGACAAGCACTTAATTTTATTTTTTCTTCCCCTTTTGTTGACTTATTGCCCATTCTATTATCATTGTATTATTAATGATGCTCTTTTTATTCTAAAATTATTATATGCCGAACCAGCAGTCACCAAGGATGTTGAAATAGAGGAGGCTGTACCTCTTAAACAGACTCAGTAACCTAAACAAACCAACCAAATCTATCAATGAGAAGAACGAGAGTGAAACTCTTGATCATGTAATTAAACGATCACCTTTCGGGATGGTTCTGACCAGGCTTAAATTGATTCATGCTGCCCTCCCCCTACCTTATCCTATATATGTAGTTAGAAGTCAGTTTTGATTGTTCAAAATGCAAATGAGTTGATGATAACGGATACTCTAATCATGCCAGGAATGTTGAGAACAATCGATTTACTGGCTGGATACCAGAGGATCTGAAGAATATAGAAAACATTGAGTAAGTTTGCAGCGGCTATGCACGCAATATTGACGAGTTCCTCAATATCCTGAAGTTTTCTCTTTTCTATTCTCTGTCTGTATGTCGGTGCTGCGTAAAGGACTGGAGGGAATTCTTGGTCATCTGGTCCAGCTCCACCACCACCCCCTGGTGCTGCTCGCATTAACCATCGGTCTAAAGAAGGGCAAGATGGGGGTGGGAAGTCGAGTGTGAATGGATTGGCCATTGCAGGGATAATCATGGGAGTGTTAGTGGTGCTGGCGCTTCTGATGGCTGTATTCTCAAGGCGCTCTTCTGCTTCTTCTGTTCCCTCTCATTTTCTGGATGAAGAGAGAGCCAGCCAACGCAGAGCCTTTACCCCACTTACCTCCCAGGAATTGTCTGATGACTTGCGAGCTGACATCTGTAAAAACTTTAAAGGTAAAACAAATCCCTCTGTAGCATCAGTTATAACGACATTTTTTCAGTTGCTCAAATCTTGGCGCCTGGGGTCTGTTAATAGATCATAAATCACGGGATTCATCGGCTTCCTTGGATGCCAAGGCTCTGCAAAAATCCCCATCTATTGGATTCAGGGCTCCACTCTATGATGGCATGAGTTCCTTGAAGGATGATGAGTTTGCTAATCAGTTGAATGCCAGAAGAAGCACCTCTTTCCTAGCTGTATCCTATAGCTTGGCAGACCTACAGACCTGTACCTGTAACTTTGCAACTGGCCGACTGATTGGTAAGGGATCCATCGGGCGCGTTTATCGGGCTAAATATGCAGATGGGAAGGTACAGTAGTGTTGCTCAGCCAATTGTACATCATAATACCTGACCTTGGTAATGCTTGTTGGTTGGTGCACCTGTTGTTTCACTGGCTTCCTCTGATATCTCCCACATCTCATGATTCGAGTCCAGTAAAATTCATGTAGCATTAAAAAGGGTTTATTCTGATAGCTTATTTATCATTCCAGTATAACTTTAGAAATTATATGAATTCAGAATAGTGAACTACATATTGCATTCTATGATGCAAGGCATTCTTCACGAAGGTTTATCCCTGGTTCATACACCTGCCATCTGCACACATCAGCAGCAGAACTCTTTCAAAATATCAAAACTGTCTGCTAAAATGTGCTCCTAACTATAGAAATCATATATATTTTTATATCAGGTTATCGCTGTCAAAAAGATCGATTCCTCACTTTTCCAAGGGCGGAAACCGGAAGAATTTTCAGAAATCATCCAGAAGATCTCCAGCCTTCACCATCCAAACATTGTAGAACTTCTTGGTTATTGCTCCGAACAGGGGCACAACATGTTAATCTATGACTATTTCAGGAATGGTTCACTTCACGAATTCCTACACATGTCAGATGACTACAGCAAACCTTTAACCTGGAACACTAGAGTCAGAATTGCTCTAGGAACGGCTCGGGCAGTTGAGTGAGTAATGCAAATACTACAACCGTTCTACAAGAGAGAGCTAGAGAGAGAGACGACATGTAATTTTGCAATGGTGAATCCGCAATTTCTCATATCTCTTTCTTTTGTTTCTCTTGTCATTGTCAGGTACCTCCACGAAGTTTTTTCTCCATCAATAGTCCACAAGAGCATCAAATCATCCAATATCTTGCTTGACATGGAACTCAATCCTCGTCTGTCTGACTGTGGTTTGGCGACTTTCCATCAGGTTAATTCTTAAGCTGCATCCTGTTGGCACTTCATACAAATAATAGTCTGATGTACCAGGTAGATTTTTCAATACATGATGTTGCATGAATATGTGACTGAATCCAGGCACGTCCCCTGACAGTTCAACAGACTGCGACTTAGCTTTCATTCTCTTCTTAGAGTTTCTGCTATGTAGTCTTGGGCTGAAGTATGATACTAGCTTCAATGCAGATCACAACATTATCTAATGGCCTTTCAAGCAATCAATGCAACAGGAATCCTTTAGCACAAGAAGGAAATATTTAAATCTTTCAACTGTTAGCTGACAATTGTACAAGTGCTACTACATCTTAAGAGCAAACCTCAACATTAATCCTCCTAATCGCGATGTGCATCCCTGTTTTTCAGCTCACAAGTCAAAATTTGGGAGCAGGATATAATGCACCAGAGTGCTCGAGTCCATCAGCTTATACATTGAAGAGTGACGTTTATAGTTTTGGGGTTGTCATGCTGGAGTTGTTGACAGGTCGAATGCCTCTTGACAGGTGCATCTTAGTTGCTATAAAAATTTAATGTTCTGATGGCTGCAACTCGATGAGTCAATCTCATATGGAAAGCTCCATTACCGAAATCTGAACACTTGCTCTTTTTGTGTTTCAATTTGGAGTTTTTCAAAACCAAGGTCAGAGCAATGCCTGGTCCGCTGGGCTATGCCACAGCTTATTGACATTGATGCTTTGGAGAAAATGGTGGACCCAGCACTCCGTGGTCTCTACCCTCCCACGTCTGTGTCCAGATTTGCTGATATCATAGCACTGTGTCTACAGGTAAACCCCCTTCTGCCTTCTTCAGGGCAGGTCGCTAATCAGACGGAAAATACGCCACAGGATATGCACTCTGAACTTTCTATATGTTGCAATATAATGAATTTCAATCTGTTATAGCCTGTGTTTCTTAGACGATTTCAAACAAAGTGACAGTAGTTCTGCAGTCACAAGAGCAAATGGAAATAGGACAGGGATGGATAACCTAAATAACCTGGCCTATTGTGAAGTCTTTTATTCGAACAAAATCTCTTATTTCCCTGTGGCTTTTGTAGGCGGAGCCAGAGTTCCGGCCACCAATGTCAGAAGTGGTGCAAGCATTGGTGCGGTTAGTTCAACGGTCAAGCATCAACAAGAGAGGAGAGAGTCCTGGGGCTTCTAGTCGTTTGGATGACTATGACTATTGAGTGATTTGTTCTTCTCAATACCCAAGGAGAAGGATTATTTCCATGTGCAATTCCTCTTGTACCAATAGCTAGCATAGCATGCGCCAATGCACAAAATTATAGGATACCTGATCTTTGCTTCCGTACTGCAACTGCTTCCTGATTGTTCCAACTGAGGAAACTTTGAAGTTCAAGAATTGCTGCAGCACGAGGTCCGATGAAGATCAATCCTACTGTTTCTAAAGGTGCCCCTTCAAGGATGAAGCCCGGTATACCACAATCGGGAAAGTTGTCCATGATTAATTGTCCATGACCATATGTATTAAGGAGCTAATTTGATGGTAATATATCTAGCCGTGCACGGTCCTCTCCAAGCTTCCTGTCCAAGCTACTAGGTTAATGCTCAGGTAATTAATTCTCCATGACCGTAGGTCAAGAAGTTTAGAACAATGTGGTACAACAAAAGTTTAGTTGTGTCACGTTCACAGGAATTAAGACCTGCTATGCTACAGCCTAGACAGTTCTAGGAAACGGACTTCTTTTGCAATAGCTTCCAGTAAGTAGGCTATTGCCAAACATGGAATTAAAATTCACGAACCAAAGAAGGAAAATCGAGCACAAATGATTAAAACATGGAAGGACATATATAGGAATACTAGAACTAGCTGCGGCAATAGCTTTCACTCGTAACTTTCATTACCAAAATCTCACGCGCGCCAGTCCAATGTCTTGGACTTTCAGCCATCCAGTAGTAACAGATATCATCAATTCCAGTTGCAACTTATGTCACGCCAGTGTAATCCATTTTCTCTCGCTCTAATTTCCTTCTTAAATTGTGAGAATGTAATTTCATCATCCACCATGAGTGTGAGGCAAAGAAGCTCAACTCCAAATCTGGTCATGCCAATGCTTCTTCATCACTAGTTATAGAACTTGCTTACCTCCTTTAAGGAGGTGAAAACGCTGGCTCTTAATGGCTTTCATGTCAATTACCACTTTGAGAGTCAAGTTTCATACCAAGCCCTTATGTGGATACAACTAGCAAAGGGGACTAGTTGCGCCTATGATGCCCATCTCTTCTTGCATCAAAAGTGGAGGGCTTTGCGGTTTATCATGACCTTTCTATAACTGAATCTCTAAATTCAGTTATATAGGGAGGCACATGGATCTAGTATTGTAAAATACCACAGGGCTTATAAGCGATTGGACCCATCTCCAATAAAAAAGTTCGAGCTAATTGGTTATGGTATCCAATTACTTATAAACCCATGGAATTCTCTTTAGTTTTCCCATGTGCGATGTTATGTCTCAACACCCGCCCTCACGAGCAACGTGTGTCTATTTCTGCCTACACGTTGTCACGTGCCCGTAAACACCCTCCCTCAACAACTGACATCGAGCCGGGCTCATCTTCCATGCTCGAGCGAGGAGGGACTAATATGAGGCGCTCTCGATATTGGGTCTGTGTAGTGTAAACCCACGTAGGCATGCGAAAGCGTAACCCGCTCTGATATCATGTAAAATATCACTGGGCCTAAAAGCGATTGGGCCCATTTCCAAGCCAAAACTTTAAGCTGATTGGTTGTGGTATCCAATCACTTATAAACCCATGGAATTCTCTTTAGTTTTTCCATGTGGGACATTATGTCTTAACAAGTACAATGAAAATTGAATCTCTAAATTAAAATGCCCCTTTTGCCTTCTTTTTTTTTTTATCAGTCACCTATTTCTAGGGTTTTAGGGAGGTTCCCAGCCTGTGATTCTGACACGACAATAATAATGTGCATATGACAACCCACAAGCAGCATCAAATTTAAAGGAGTAAACTACCACTGTCACCATCAACTTATCTTATTGCCACCGTGTTTGTCCATGACATATTTTTACCACCACTTGACCTCAAATGTTAGCATTCTGTCTACCAGTTTTGCCCCTCCATGTTCCCCATTGATAGAAAGATGACCTAGCGTCTAACTTGACGTTAACGCCGTTGTCGACAATTATTTTTTAATCGCGGTAAAGGCCAGTGCCCTCCCCCCCCCCCCAAACAGGTCAAATGACATCGTTTGGTTGTTGACCTTCCCCCCCACTTGCCCCTTTTTATTGGAAATCGAAATTGAATCCCTAACCCTAATTTCCAATTCCCCCAAATTTGGCTTTGTTGCAGGAACGGATAGGGAGAAATTGAAGGCCTCAATGAGTTCATACTTTCAATCGCACTCTCAATGGTGCAATTCGGATGGTTCAAGTGATCCTATTGTCGGGAAAGAGAGCTATTATCCAAGGAGCACGACTTACAGCAGCTTAAGCATTATTGGAGCCACATCGATCTTCTACAATTGTGGCGTAAGAGCTGCGAAGATGACTTCTTACACTAAAGCAAATCCTGGAAGAGCATTTTACCATGCCCATTTTGGAAGAACGAGAGAAGAAGCTGTGGGTACTTCGAATGGGAAGATCTGCTTGGAGCTCATCCATGGTTTCTAAGGAGCAGAGGTTGATTAGTCGTATGAGGATGAGGAATATCTCTAATGAGAAATTGCTGAATAGACTTAGAACTGTTTGTTGAATTTTGGAAATATTGGTTGTGTTTATGGGTTTAGCGATTGTTCTGGTGGTGCGAATGAAGTGTGGTATGAGAGTGATATGAGACTGGTTGTTCTGGAGTTGCTTTACATTTTGATATTCTTGTTTGAAGCAACTCCTATGGTGTGTGTATCGAATGATGAATCAAGCAATGAAGGTATTGTTATTCTACAAGAATGTTCTTACTTTGCAACTGCTTTAACTTTGTGAATCAGTAAAACTACTTCAGAACCATATACAACTACTTTACACCTGCTTTAACTTTGTCATTTCATTAAAAGTGCTTCAGAACCATATACAAATGCTTCATTGATGTACTTGTGCTTCACAACTGCTTTACTATGCAGTTTTTAAAAGGCATTATGCTTGACAGAGCTATACATTGATATACATTTATGGAATATGCATTACCAACATCCTTATCCAAAAGACAAACATGCATACTGGAATCCCTACCCAAAAGACCACTGTACCTACTATTGAAGTTGCTTCACGACTGGTTGTTGGAGTTGGGTGATGAGGTCATCTTCTTTGACATAGCCCTTGTGACCCTGGTTGATGGTTGTAAAGATTCACTTGTCACACGATTTTGCCCCTTGATGTCAAATGGTGCAAGGGTGATTGTTGGAGGATCATGCTGAATTGGTGGTGGAGGAGATAGATTTGGTTTCTGAAAGGGACTCCTTAATTGTTATCTTATCTGAACAAGTGGTAGAGGGGATCGAAATGGATATTGCATGCTTGGCCTGCGAGGTGGGGGTCTCACAGGTAGTGTTGGAGATGGATTTTGCATGCTTAGCTTGTGAGGTGAGGGTCTCACTGCTGATGTACTTGCCATGGTTGGTCTCACAGTTGATGTACTTAGCATGCTTGGTCTCACTGTTGATGTACTTGTGATGGTTGGTCGGGGTGGTGCATATACATATGGCCTACTTGGACCCATCCCCCATCCATAGGTCCAATTTTTTGTAATCCATTGCATAATACAGTATGTTATAATGGATTTTACAACCAAGCCAATATGATATAGTGGATTCTAGTATGCATACCTGCACTTGATTAGAAATGGTTGGAGTTAGTATAAATAGTGGAACATCTTCAGGTCGAGTAACCTACAAAAATGATATAAGATTACAATTTTAGCTATAAAAGATTGAAATAACTATTTTGAATTGAATGAGCTACTCAGTACCTGAACTTGAGTGGATAAGGGAGATGCATCACTGCTACTATTCTTGGATTGTTCTTCTAGCCATTCACCATTTCTTTTATTGCCTTGACCTTGACCATTCCTATTGTTCCCTTATCCTTCACCATTTTTCCTGATCGTTTGTCCTTAAGCAGTTGTGCTAGCCCATTGTCCTTCAGCCCTGATAGTTGCCATGCACAATAAGAAATGTGAAATTCTCATTACAAGCATCTTTATTAATTCTTTTCAATACTCAATTATTCAAGTGATGAAATTACCTTATCCTTTGTAGAAGTCTTAGTCTTCTTTGATGGTCTTTCCTTTTACGCTAGTTCCCCTATACAATCTACTATTATGACATTTCCTACCACACGTTCCACATGTGAATGTCTTCAGTTTTCTTTTTGCCTTGAATGGATTATTAGGCAAATCATTGGCTCTATTTCTCTTCTTTTTAGGTCCCCTTCCACCCTTGCAATATTTAGGAGGCTGAATAGAATCATCTCCATTTTGTTCCCATTGGCCAGACCCTCTCACTGGATGGATGTATGACATGTACATTTTCTCCCATGTCTCATTCGAGTAATACCGATGGACAAAAAGCTCAGGTTGAAGGTCATTATGGCCCATACAAGCTACCGCATGACATTATGGCCCATACAAGCTACTGCATGAGCACATGGGATCCCACTAAGTTGCCACTCTCTGCAAGAGCATGTGCACTCTTTAATGTCTACAGCATACTTCTCATTCAATCTCACTACATGTTGCACTTCGAACATTGAGATATTTTCATCGCCTACCCACAATGGAATCCATGAATTGCTCATTTGCTTAGCAACCTCAAGCTTGGTCTGTGCAGTAGGAGCTATTGGACCCCTATATTGTGTCAACTGCTTCTTGATTTTGTTCATCTTGTTCATCAGATATACCATTATTTCTTCCTACATTGAAATGATGGGTTTGCCTCTCATTTTCACTATAGTTGCATTGAATTGCTCTGACATGTTGTTGGTCAAAGCACAGTTCTTGCTTGTAGTACCGAATGCAGATCTTGTCCAGTTGTGATGTTGTAAATTATTAAGCTATGTCCATGCATGCATACTCAGCTCCTTCAGTTCCAAAAACTTCTTTTCAAATTCTGGCATTGTTTGGCATCGAGCACAGTCCCACAACAGGTTTCTTAACTCTACAGTTCTCCAATATTTTCATATATTGGCCTCTCAGTGTCTCAAACATAACCTATGCTTTGTTCCTGGAGCTAGCTCTTCCATAGTAGGTAGCAGACCCTACAAAACAATTAAAAGTTGGTCATTAAACTGTATCACACATTGTACATGTCAATTAACACAATGTTTTACAGTAAAAGACTACTGTACCTTTTGCATGTCTAAAATAAATTCACAGCCCTAATCTTTTGGATGTCCTATATCTTCGAATAGTCGAGTAAGGAACCAACTTCATGTGTCCTTGGTCTTTTGGCCAACAATGGCATATGCAATGACATAAAAGGAATGGTTTCCATTTAGACTGACTGCTGCTAACAGGATGCCTTCATAGTAACCTTTAAGGAAACACCCATCTAAACCTATAAGAGGTCGGCAACCATCCAGTACTCATTTTTTTCATGCATCAAAGCAACAATATAGTCTATTAAACATCGCAGGAAAAGATAGGTCTGGTCTCTCAACATGTATCCCTACAGTTGAGCCAGCATCGCTTGTTAAAAGCTCTATACAGTAATCCCTCAATCTTGCATACTGATCATTCTCAAAACCTTCAACAACTTCCCTAGCAATGCGCATAGCTCTGTAAATCTTCATGTCAGCCAATCGAACTTGGAATGTGCTAACCATGTACTTAAAGGCATCAGCAACAATCATGTCAGGAACTTGCCTCATGAATTCAACAAGCTTGTCTGCAACCCATTTACTGGTAGCTTGATGGTTTTTCAACTTCTTGCTACATGTATGACTGGGATTAAAAGTCTTGATCTGATAACTCCCATGAACTTTTGCCCAAGAACAAAATATGTTCCAGTCACAACCTTGTTCACATATATACATGCATCTCCCTTTGTCCGTCTTCACTAGTTTCATTGGCCTCCCCAATACTACTGTGTAGTCCTTCACAGCTTGCTTAAACATTTTCAATGTTGGAAAAAGCATATATAACTGCAAATTGACATGTCCAAATGGTGCCCCTTTATTGAACTGTGGAGGCTTAATCTCATCTCGTCCTTCATCATCATTGTCCCCTCTAATGCTTCCCATCCGATCAGAATGGTAACCCCTTCATCATCAGCATCATCAACTGTCTTTCTTGTCTCATGGGCCTCTGAACATCCTCAACATTTGGATACCTGGGCCTACCATTACATGCCTTCCACTTTTGTTTCTTTGGCTTCTTTGAGTTTGGCATTGAATTACCAGAACATCCTGGAGTGCCACTTCCAGTATTTGCAACAATTTCGTCCTCATCATCTTCACTGTCTCCACCCTCATCTTTATGTCTTGGTTTATAAGCTTTATTTTCACTGTCTCCACAGTCATCATCCTCACTGTCTCCATCAATAACTTCCACTTCATCCTCATGCTCAAAATAGAAATGTATTTCTCTGTTTTGAGCTTTTTCATGAACAACAAAGTAAAGCATTCTAACGTCCGTGTCATTTTCAAAAGGTCTTAGCCCATCCTTTACTTTTAAACCTGGATCCAACCAATAAACTGTCTTGTATTTTGCATTGTCCCCATAAAGCTCTTCAAATCTCCACTCAACAAATGGAATTGATGTACGATCAATGTCCACATAGTCCCATGAATCAATTTGTCCCCCAATGTACTCCATCTGGGGTCTAGACACAAGCACGCCCCCATGATGGAAAACGACTGTATAATAGTCATCTTCAGCCATAACTGTGCATAAACAAATGATTAAACCAAAAATCACAGTCATTATGCAGAAAACAACAAACTGAACAAAGAAAATGGGGACCACATCAAACCCAACTAAAAAAAAAAGAGCCAACAGCAACTCAAAAAAACAAATTGAAGGCTTTTTAACCAACAAACAATCAAAACCGCGTGAAGAAAACAAAAGCCACCAGCAACTTCAACGCTCCAGCACAATGACAAAAGCAAGGGACCACAACCAGAACAAAGAATGGGGGACCACATCGAACAAACCGAAAAGAAGAAAGAAGAAGCTTTTTCTCACCTTGATTGCTCTAATGCGTGGATAGAACCTCAGAGAATCTTCCACAATTCCTCACTAACTAGTCTTCCTTCAATTGTATCAGAATATAGACAATAGGGTTTCTAATTTTTTTTTTTCAGAAAATTGGGCGCAAATGTCAGATTGGCACCAAAATGGGGTAAGGAACGAATCAGTTGGGAGGGAAGGTCGACGACCAAACGATGTCATTTGAGCTTGTTTGGGGGGCGAGGGAGGGAGGGGGGAGGGTCAAAACGACGTCATCTGCGACTGGCCTTCACCTGCGATTAAAAAATAATTGTGGACAACAGTGTTAACGATAGGTCGAACGCCAGGTCATCTTTTTGTCAAGGGGGAAAACAGAGGGGCAAAAATGGTAGACAGAATGCCAATGGTTGGGGCAAAGTGATGACAAAAATATGTCACGGGTAAAAACGGTGACAATGGGATAAGTTGAGGACGACAGTGGTATTCTACTCAATTTGAAGTAGAACTTGAAGCCAGAAACCGAGATAAGACCCAAAGCAAGAAACATTCATGGACCCAAAAAGCCCCAAATCTAAATCTTGATTAATTTTCCTCTCTTCTACCTCTGAAGTCTCGATTTGTTTTGTGGCCGAGTGTTCTAGGATTAATGGAGAGACAGAGATATTAAAGGGCTTAAAACGGGTCAAATAAAGTGCTCCACCTACTACCTCGTACATACTAGGTCAACAGAGGGGGACAGCCAGCCATATATGCTAGGCCTAGGGGATAGGGACTAGGACAAAATCAGAGAGATTGGCGCATGCAATACTGGTAGGAATTGAATATGGAGATGATGCACTTCACTTCCACAGGGACAGGAACTGCAACTGGGAGCTATACTGTGAGCAAATATTGAGTAAGTATTACTCATTCATTTAATTAAGATACTTGAAAGTGAAAACCTGATCTCATAATGAGTTCACAGATTTTCATTTACAAATATTTTGATTGGTTCTTACTCATTCAAAGTAAATATGTGATACTCATTGCAGCAGGGGCGGAGCCAGCATATAAGCAGGGGGCAATTGCCCCCCCTGAACTTTAAATTTTTTAAAATTTTACCCAAAAAGTATGTTTATTGTAACATTTTTGTCCCCCTTGCCCCCCTTGAACTTTGAATTTTAAAATTTTACCCCAAAATCATATTTATTATAATAGCCCCCTCGACAGAAATCCTGGCTTCGCCCCTGCATTGCAGGGCTGTTGCACTCATTTCATCATCTAAGGGAGGCTTCGTCAATCAGTCGAATTTGCCACTCCATAATTAGATTATCTGCATTATTTTGTTTTTCTTCTTTTTCTTTTTCCTAATTAGTTTTACTGTGTGGCAGGCCTTACATGTCTCCTCCGCCCAACTCACCCTCTAAAACCCAAACCCCACATTTGCCGGTATTATTCCAATTGCTAACATTCTCCATTTTGGTTTACCCCCGAAGAAAAGAAAAATCTATTATTGGCAGATCTCATTCTCTGTTTCCTAGCTAGCTACCTCTACCTCGTCTTGTGGGAGAGAGAGAGAGAGAGAGAGAGAGCCGGAGAGACACGGAGCTAGGAAAACAAAACTTCGAATCTCAGAGAACAAGTCTTTTAATGCCATCATCGAATCTGAATATCATAGTTCTTCAAATTGTTGTGCCGTGCCAATGGGCGCGCACGTAGCCAGGCTTGTGCGCGCACCAGCAGCAGCTCCAGCTCCGCCTTCATTCCTCATATTGCTGATCATCTTCTCATGTCTGGTGGTGCCTAACCTCAGTCTCACAGATTCAGAAATCCTGCTCAAGTTCAGGGACAGCCTAGCAAACACCACGGCTCTTGCAAGTTGGAACCTATCCGTGAACCCATGTTCCGGGGATAACGGGAAATGGATTGGGGTGCGCTGCTCGGGAGGGAGCGTTTCGGGACTGAAGCTGGAGAACACGGGCCTCAAGGGTTCCATTGACGTGGATATCCTGCAGTTGTTGCCCCATCTGCGTTCCATCAGCTTCATGCATAATGAGTTTCAGGGTCCGCTGCCCCGCCTACGAGTGCTTGGTGCATTGAAGTCGGTTTTCCTATCGAACAACCGATTCTCTGGTGAGATCCCAGGCGATGCATTTGTGGGTATGGGTTCTCTGAAGAAGGTATACTTGGCCAATAATGAGCTAACAGGTAGCATCCCTTCCTCGCTCATAACCTTGACTAGACTTTTGGAGTTGAGGATTGAAGGCAACCAATTTCAAGGCCGTATACCCGATTTTCAGCAGAAGGGTTTGAAACTGGTCAACGTGTCCAACAACGAATTGGAGGGTCCAATACCTCACAGACTGAGCAAGATGGATATCAGCTCATTTTCCGGTAAGAAAAAAAAATTATGGTTAATATAATTCTTACATTTGAAGCTACCAATCTATCTGTTTAATCCAACCGACCATCATATCAATTATAATATAACTTTGTTGATTAACTACTGTGGTTTGGTTGGCTAATTGGCAGGCAATGATGGTCTATGTGGACAGCCCCTAGAGTCATGTGAATCGAGACAGAGAAGGGCGTATGTCTTCAGAGTTGCCATAAGTGTTTTCGTGGCAGGGCTGCTGCTAGGATTTGTCATTGGAGCTCTCATCATATATCGGCGGAGAAGGCGAACCTCCTCGCAGTTGGACTTGACCTCGTCATTTAACGACCACCATGAAAGCAAGTCGGCGCCCACATGCAGGAACCAAGGGACACCTGCAGGCGTGCAGCCAGCAGCCACCAACCGGGGTGCAAGTAAAGTTGAGCAGAAGCTCCAACTGTCTTTTGTGGGTGATGATAGAGAGAGATTCGATTTGCAAGACCTGCTAAGAGCATCTGCCGAAGTGCTGGGGAGTGGTAACTTTGGATCCTCATACAAGGCCATCATTATGAATGGGCAAGCCCTGGTGGTGAAGCGATACAAGCAAATGAACAACGTGGGAAGAGAAGAGTTCAATGAACAGATGAGAAGACTAGGAAGGTTAAAGCACCCAAATCTGCTGCCCCTTGTGGCATACTACTACAGGAGAGAAGAGAAGCTACTAGTCTATGACTTCGTTCCTAATGGGAGCTTAGCCAGTCACCTTCACGGTATTTTATTTTTTAATCTTTTCTTTTTTATGTGTAATAGTTGCATGAATTATATAATCCGCTTTCTTTCTTTTGACATATAAAAGCATGACTGGCCGCTAGCTACATATATCAACATTTTTTACTTTATGTAAACTGACCGTGACTTTCCATATCCAGGGAACCAGGCAGGGCTTGATTGGAAAACCCGGTTGCATATCATCAAAGGGGTGGCCAGGGGACTGGCATACCTTTACACTGAATTTCCCAGCCTACTTATCCCCCACGGTCACCTCAAGTCCTCCAATGTCCTCCTTGACGACTTCTATGAGCCACTTTTGACCGATTATGCCTTGGCGCCAGTCACCAACCCTGAGCATTCCCGGCAGCTCCTGGTAGCATACAAATCACCCGAGTGCACCCTGCCACAGGGCCATGTGAACAAGAAGACGGACATTTGGAGCCTCGGGACGCTGATCCTTGAGATGTTAACAGGCAGGTTCCCTGTGAGCTACATAGCACATGATAAGGACGCTGACTTAGCAACCTGGGTGATGTCGACTGTCAACGATGAAAGGACCAGTGCGGTGTTCGACAAGGAGATGAGAGGAACCAAGAACTGTAAAGGTGAGATGATCAAACTCTTGAAGATTGGGTTAAGTTGTTGCGAAAGGGATGAGGAGAGGAGATTAAGCATCTCCGAAGTTGTTGGCAAAATTGAGGAGTTGAGAGATTGCGACGCACCAACATCAGATGCTCCTTCTTATGCCTCTAGAACCATCATTGACGACGACTTAAATCGCTGATTTTATGTCCAGATCCAGGAACAATGTCGCCCAACTCAACCCTTTCTCAATAATTTTCGTCTTTGTTTCTTTTCTCTTCTCCCTCCCTTCCATCTGGGATTTGTAGAATAATGTAGGTTTGATAAATGACTTCTGCGTATCATCATTGTTACAAATCAACTTTTTTTTCCCTAGACTTCCATCAATGATTTACTTAAGTTTTCTGCATGGCATGAATTTCCCTCACCAGCTCACCTTTGGTCTATCCATTGGTGAGCCATAGTCTTTTCCATTGCCCTTTGGTCATGGGTTTGGGTCTGGTCGAGAGAGGAGCCAACCCCCTTTTTATATTTTTTTTTCCCCCAGTAATCTGGAGGCCAGGGCTGAGAGTGGAGCCAATCTGCAAGGCTAAGTATGTGTTTGTTTCATTTTAATCAAATAACCACTTAAAACTTAGTTACAAAGTTGGTTATAAGAAAAATGGAAATATGAGAGATGAGTAAATAAAAAAAAAACTTGATTTAATGAAATAAGTTATTTTTCATTTATTTGTATTATTCACCCCTCACAAAACATCTTGTCATCCTTATCATTCATCCCCTTTTCCTTATACATTTCTTTTCTTAACTAATTAATTGTTTAACTTTTAAGAACTTAATTTATCAAAAGTTACCTAAGACTTACAAAAAATGAAGAACGCAATAATTAATGAAACGGTAACTCTTATTAAGAACGCATTTTTTCACACCCAAAGATGAGATCCTTATGTTTGACTAAAGGACAATGTCTGGGTTCCATGACTAAATTTCCAGTCACAATCTAAGTACAAAACAGTTACTCTTATTGTACAAGAGTTTTGAGTTTTTTACAAAAACTTTTTGTACAAGCCGTACAAAATATTTTTGTATAAAATCTAAACTCTTTTTTTTTTTGATAAGCAAGTATGATCGAATAATATTAAGAGGAATATAGAACATTGAGATCAGGATAACCCTCAAACTTACAGAAGGAAGGAAAATTGGACTTGTCATATTGGCTTAAGTCGTGCGCTTGAGAGTTATCCAATCGAGGAGGCCAAGTACATTTCTAGTCCCAGAAAAGAGCTAGAAGACTAATGATATCAGAAACAATGCTTTTAATAGCCCAAAGGGAGTGGTGCGGGTAGATGATAGCATCGACAAGGAATAGGGCATCAGACCTGATCCATATCTTGCACCAACTGTGTTCAAGTGCCAGGGTAATTGCCAGCAAGACTGCCTTGGCTTCAGCTTGTAGGGGAGAACATGTCTCGAAATTAGAGAGCCACGAGTGTGAGATGGGCATGTTTGGTAAGCATCTGGTTCCTGCGAGGCAAGATCGCTCTTCAGTCCATGCAGCGTCAGTGTGTAGGTGGTTCCAGTCATCAGTGAGATTGGCTGCTTCCTCTTTATGCAGGCTAAGACCAGAGGTGGTTTCAAAATGTGGCAGTGGTGCCTGGCAGGTGCTATATTCCGTGAAGGCGCGCTTGATCCGGCGGAGGAAGTCGGATAGGTCTGCAGTGCGACCTGCAAATAAAACATCATTTCTCAGAGACCAGAGAAGATATAAGATAATGGACCCGTAAAAAGTGAAAGGAAGAGTATCAGTCAGGTAACGGGTGATGCAAGCAGGCGGGTTGGCAAGGAGGTTAATGATATCAACAGGTGTTTGGCATGGGAATGCATAAAATCTAAACTCTTGTGAGTTTTGTACAAGCCCTACAAAATGTTTTTGTATAAAATCCAAAACTCTTGTACAGTAAGAGTTTTGATTTTTTTTGTACCTGACCGTGATTGAAAATTCAGCAACCTGACTCAATAATCTCCCTTGACTGAAATACCAGCTGCATCATGTAAATCACTGTCGCCGGGAACGGGTCATGATTACATTGATGAATTTCAGTTCGCCCGGGAAATTTCATGACCTTGTACTTATGACGTCATAATGTGTTTCATTGTGTAAGTTATGAAAGGATATATCCTAACTTACACAGAAAACATTTTGAAATATAGGGATTTTGCTAATTCCGTGTCATTGTCACACAAGTCTCCTTACGTTTGGATGCGTGTGGGTCTCACGACTTAGATGAGATTAGACCTCATGTTCGCACTCACTGGATGATGAACAGTGAAGTTCATATTGGATTAGTTGATCCAAGACATGTTATTACGAGGTTCTCTTCACCAAAAGATTTCATTCAAGCTTGGACGACACGAGATGACGACAGCCATGCAGCCATTCAATGGTGGAGAGACTCCGTGTTACGATGATATAAAGTCATATTAACATTACTTAAAATATAATTTTTTTTATCCAATGCTACTCGATGGGTCTGGGAATCCCAAAATGACCGATTAAGGAGGACGTCCCTGTCCAAATGTAGAGCTAAGACGGGTAACTTTAATTTGTATTTTCGTAAACCCGCTGGACGTACAAGAGGTGCGGTTAATAACGGTAACGCGATGACGGAAGAATATATTGACAGAAACTAATAAGATTTCAGCCCCAGAAATACTGTAGACAGAATAGGATTATACGAGTCAATTGTAGCATACCTGGATATGCCATGTCGAGTAATTGACTTGATGCAGAACTATGGATCGAGACTTACTAGGAACCATGATCGATTGATCAATCACTCTAGATGCTTTCTCTCCTTCAAGTTCTCGGTTGAGCTGTTCGGTCTGATGCGGTTTTGATAACGGTGCACGTAAGATATATTTGCTTTTCAAAAAAAAAATTAAATCATTTCTCCGTTAATATAATGTATTAAATATTTGCTTTTTTAAAAGCAAATATGATCATATTTTTTTATATATAAATCTGATGTGTTATCAATATCATATTGTGTATGATTCGTTATAAATAGTGGAGTTACCATATGTAAACTGTGGCCGATCCAACTCTAAAAAAATATTGTTACCCCTAGACGCGTGTTCAGCTTTTTTTGCACTTCTACCATTTGTCGTGAAAAATGAGTTCTTCAACTTTTTTCTTTTTTCACACGTAAAATTTTGTAACATTTTTTAGATCTCTAATTTTATATGGGATCACGTTCAATCTCGTGCAAAGATGGCATCAGAATACTCGGTTACTGAATGGAATTTTCTCGAACTTTTTTATTTTTCAAACAACCTTTTTAGTTTTATAATACAAAGATATATATTTGTGACGTTCATTATTTTTTTTTATTTTTTGAACTTTCTTAAAAAATTGATTGGAAAAGCTTTACCCTTTAGTGGACCAATTAAATCAAACTTGAATAGGACCGTTTGGCTTCTGAATACCATGGTATTACTGAAAAATTACAGTTTATAAATTTTAAAATTTAATTTCTTAAAACATATGACTATAGATTTGTTGAACCAATAGTTATTTTTCCATTTTTACAGCTTTTCTATAACAAGAATTTAAAAATTTTTAATTTTTAAAACATATAAATGTAGATTTTTTGGATCATCAATTTCGCAGTTTTTAGAGTTTCTTTTAGAAAAGAAATTTTTTAATTTTTTTATAACATATAGATAAATATTTATGGGACCGGTCATATTTTCTCGACCTTTTGAGCTTTAAACAACTTTTTAATTTTTCAATATATATATATATATATATATATATTTGTGGGACTATCGTTATTTTTCATATCTTTTGAGCTATCTTTGAAATATATTTTTTTAAAATTTTTAAAACATCATAAATATAGATTTTTACTAATCATTGTTTCTTGATTTTTGAGCTTTTCTTATAATACGAAATTTTTATTTTTTAAACTTTTTGAAACTTTTAAATATAGATTGGTTGGACTGGTCATTATTATTTTTTATTTTTTAAGTTCTTTAGAAAATGAATTTTTAGATTTTTCAAAACATATTAATATTTATTTGAAATTGTTATTTTCTTGAAATTATAATTTTTTTCTAAAAATAAAAATATTAAATAAAAAGATTTATATAAAACAAATAATGTAAAATCTTATTTTCTTTATAAAAAATTAGATCATATTTTTCATAGATACAATGTATTATAATTTATTTTTAAAAAAATAAATCAGATTATATTTTATAGATATAATTATGCTGTGTTATCTATATTATATTATCTATTTTGCGTTATACATAGCGAAAGTACCACATAGCTGGACAACCGGCAGAATTTGATGCAAATTCGACTGACTTCAAGATGGACAGAACTCGGCCAACGGGGGCACCTTCTCATAAAGCAACTGTTGAATATGAGGCTCCACGTACTATTGTTAGTGTAGATTAAGCTGCTTTTAAGGCGGCTGATGGTGAGCTATCGTGGGTTGTTGCACCGACTGCGACGGCATGTGTCGAAGCTAAGCCACAGCAAAAGACACCGTATACGGTGTGGTGTGGGGCAAGAATAGGCTGTCCCGGCTTGTTTTGGCCAAAAAGCTGAGCCGAATATGGTTAAGAGTCGATTACCCGGGGAGTACTCCCATGTGGCAAGTGTTGAATATGGGTTTCCACACCTTGTTATTGCATCTATCAAGTTGCATTCGATGTCGTAAGCTGACTTGATACTTGCGGTACCAAAAGAAACATAGATGTAGCCGGCGCCGAATGCATCAGGTTAACTAACCCATATGGCAAAAGATGGGTGGTACCACGGGGGGCACCGCATATCGGTCAAGTGGCGGATGAAGTTCGGAACTCCATGATTAAAAGAAGATGCTACTTCAGGGACTTTGTTGATTAACAAACCCCAATCTTTGATACTCTTGTCCTCGATGAGCATCTCATGAATGGCCTCTTGGCATTGTTTCATGGCCAAAGTCACCTTTTATCTCTTCATCAATTTGCTGACAAAGAGCTTCTAGCTTGTCCTCAAACAGTCCCATGATCATTGACAACCACTCGAGCCTCTCGGACTTAAGCGGCATTAGGTCATTGGCACTGACTCGAGAATGAATCGCCAATTTGATATTTAGCACTTATTTGGTCGAAAAGTGGGTCCCACCGGGCATGCAAAATTGTTTGTTCATGTCGAAAACGTCAAGACACCAATTCGGTCACTCGTGTGGTGATTGTAGGCGTGCCAAGAAGCAGTTCCAAGAAATTAACGTGTCATTAGCCCGGTTCACCGATACATACTTTATATCGGTGTGCTGATCCGAGTACTCTTTTTTTTCACAATAACTAGACTATGCCCAGTAAGGGACATGGTCCAAGATTTTGGAACCAAACCCTACCATGTTGAGTCCTGGAACCGAAACTTACCCGGAACCTGTATTATATCACAGATTCCGAGTACCTTGTTGGAACCTATAAAAAAAATACTCAAACTGAATACCGAAATCGCAAATAATGTCATCATAATTAAGTAATGGCCAATCATATGCCTGCCTGTTTGATTTGTCCAGGCAAGATTGGAAATCGGGAAAATTGGTAAACGCAGATGCTCAAGCAAGGGAGCTAACCTTTCCAGCTTCAAGTTCAGTAACTGCTCTAAGCTGATTCGTCGTCCTACTCGAGCCAGCTCCGTTTGTAGCCGACTGATTGGCCTTGAGATAGCTGCTGGATCAAACTGGAAAGGTCTTCGGAGGCCAGACCCTCTTCGGATCAGTCCTCTCGAAGCGGCTTTGTTCAACAATACTGGTTGGAAATTATTGGACAGCTCGTCTCCGCTAAAGTCAGATCCAGGTTCGATGAGGCTGAGATGGCGGTAGCAATCACGCATTTGTGGTTAGCGAGTAGACTGAGCAGTTGAGTCGTTGGTTGAGCACTTCGTGGGTAAATTGGAGGGATGCAATGTCCCTTCTGATTTCATTGATCTCCCTTCTGAGTTCATTGATCTCGTTGGGGTACTCAGATATAGAGATACTGGAGCTTCTCATAATCCACGGCAAGGCTAGCCTGTTCGATATGATCGGCGTATGACTTGGTAGCGGAGCTCTTGCCAGAGGCATATTGGTTGAGCTCATTGGAAGAGTGTCATCGGTATGGATGGAAATCAGCGATTTTTTTTTTAAATTATCCGGGTCCAGGTATTGATTCCGGTTCCGGTTCTGGATACCCTATATGTAAGAATCGGAATGAAAATCAGTTTTCACCGGTTCCTTATTTTAATACCCGGACCCTACCCTATTTTCAATACGAGCTGCTCGGACCCTACCCTAAGAGATAGGTTCTGACATGTTTCAAGTATACCCGGTATCCGTGCACACTCCTAATGCAAAGTGTGTACCGCGCCCCTAGAAAGTCCGCGAGATTGAACGACGGTTAGGTTTTAAATCTTCAAAATTAAAGTGAGCATCAGACGATCTCACTGCTCGAGGATTTAGCCGTTATGAGTTCTCCACCAATTATCCACGCACGACTCGAGTCCAAAAATAAAAAGTGGCCCTTGAGCCCACTTATTACTCTCGGCCAAATACAACTCAAAGGCTGAGTTGTAATAGGAGAAGGTTCACTTGAATAAGTGTACCCACAAATCCTTGTCTTCGGCCAAGTTGCTGAAAGTAGATAAATCTTCACCTTGAACGCCTAGAAGCTCCAAGAGTGGAAGTAACTTTGATCCACGGGGATCGGTTGAAGGGAAAAGTATGTGAATTGAAAGTAAGGGAATTGAAAGTGTGTTAAAAGAAGTGCGATGAATATAAAGGTGCAAGGAAAGTAAAGATGGGTAAAATGAAGTGCAAGCAGAAAAGATAAGTAAAGGATATGATAGATGCGTGTTGGTCGGGGAACCTTACAACAAACTTCGGCATACGTATTTGTAGGTGTTACATGAAATCCTAGAAAATCTCTCACAACCAGATACGTCCATAAAATACAATATCGGAATAAAATTATAATAGGAAATTGACTACCTAGCCTACCTAAGTTACCAAAAGATAAGATATCAAAAAAAATCGAAGGAATATCCGACTAATTCGACTTCGTAAAATCAAACATAACTCGAGATAGCACAAGAATATTACGTGCTTGATCTCCGAGATATCGGTGCCATAAATATTTCTTTCTCCGCCCTCTGTTGAATACAATTCACGCCCATACCCATGCATATATGTGTTTGTGTCCTCCGCACAGGCTCCACATGCAGAGCTTCCTTCAATTGTCTCTAAGAATTGGGTTTAGTCTTCTAGTGGGCTGACTCCACAATCTTGGGCTTGAATTAGTCCAAAATGTTCCACATATACACGGTCCATTTCCACTACATCCGATCCATTATTTCTCCATGACAGGGGAAAATCATCGAGATATCTCGCACACATCACGGCCTGGCTATTTTCACATTTTACGGAAAATAAGTGTAAACACTATTTTTTTGAAGTCAAAGCCAAAAATCTCTCTGTATAATGTGCGTGCCCCTCTCGCTCTCTCTCTGACCGGACCACTCTTCTTTCTCTTTCCCATTCATGGCTGCCCCGGAATATAGGCAGAGTGTCTAATTTTGAATTGTTAGCCAATGTCGTGGGAAACGGGATATCAGAGGCTGAGGTACTTTTGTCAAAGGACTTCTCTGTTTGTGGTTGGGTTGATTCGCTGCTTCAGTTCGGTGCATCTTCTTCATCTTTCAGGTGACTTCTCTCTTTGGTGCGGGCTTCATCTTATCAGGTGTTGAGAGCAAATAATAAAAGTGACACGCAGCAGTAAAAATACATATAAATTCTTTCACAAGACCGAACAGGACCAAACTGCCTACTGCAATACAAGGGTAGAGAAACAGAATGTGGCTACAAAAGGGTCATCTGGAGAAGAAGGGCTCGAATAACGGACTTGTGGCGGTTGCCATAGACAAGGATAAAGGAAGCCAATACGCTCTCAAATGGGCCAGTGAGAACCTTCTCTCCCGTGGCAAAACCGTCGTCCTCATCCACGTCAATCCAAGTATTTTCCTCCTCCTGCACAAGCACATGACACACTTTTTTCAGTTTTTTCCTTAAAGCGGTATTGCTCATTTTGTTGTATTTATATATGCATTATGCAATACCTCGGTGGGCTCAGCAGAACTCTTCTTTCTGGTGCAGTTGAGGATCATCATCATCATCATCATCACCATTCCGATGCCGACAATGGACCAGCATCTCCTTACCGACAACAACTTGAGAGGATAACGAGGGAGCTTTTCCTCAGCTTCCACTGTTATTGTACCCGAAAGGATGTGGGTGTCTTTCTCCACCCAAAAAAGCTTAATATTTTTTGTGCTGTACTCAACCTGGTCAATAAAAGTTGTAGTATGCTTGGTCCAGGTTACAAATGAATCCCGCCTCATGATCCCTTCCTTGTGCATTGATGCTTACACATCTCTCTTTTCCTTTTTTGTCTTTTTTCTTTCTTTTTTCCCCTTGTGGCATTAGATTCACTGCTTTGACGTGATCCTCGAGGATGCCGATGTGGTAAAGGCAATAACAGAGTATGTTTCCTCTGCTGGAATAGAAAACTTAGTTCTCGGTGCTTCATCCCGCCATGGCTTCATGAGGTATGTATGTTACCTCCCACTCCTTGAGCAAGCAACAAGTCTGGCATGAAGCAAAGCGGAAATTGACCGAACAGGCCGAAGCAGCTGACTTTTTGTAGATTTCTTGTTGAAATGAAATTTCATGAACAAAATTTGTTCCTGCACGTTTTCCAGAGAATTGTGCACAGTAGAATTTGTTATAGTTATAATCCTTCTCTAGTTTCTGGCATGCTTACGGTCATATTTCTATCAAGGGCAGATTCAAGACGTCGTCAATCCCAACCAATGTGTCAAAAGGGGCACCTGATTTCTGCACAGTGTACATCATCTCCAAAGGAAAGATCTCCTCCATGAGACATGCCTCTCGGCCAGCTCCCTATACATCCCCCTTGCTTGAGCAGATACAGAATCTAAATAAAGAACACACTGATTCTTCTGAGATACAATCAGTAAACAGCTTGCGAGGTTTGGCTGCTCTGTTCACAATTCCTTTTCCTTAGCAGTTACGTTACTACTGACTCTGACTGCAGGCATCATCATCTACCTTTGCAGCTGAGAGAACGCCTATCAAACATCACGGCGTGCATGATGACTCCATCAAGTGAGTGTAATATCTGCTCATCAAATTCACACAAGCCCCTGCCGTCTCCCTTCCGTTCCCACCGAAAAAGAAAAATAAATCATATATAAATAGAAGTGCCCAAGGAGGCTGAGGATAAGTATATACCTTTTTTCTAGGAAAGGAAATGAATAAATCAAAAGTTTTTCTTCTCATACATATTAATAGCTGCAAAATGAAACAGGTCGCCATTTGGTCGAGGCAGGCATCCCGGTGGGATTCCTTGGGGAGGAGACACACCCGAATCAGAGACTGACATATCATTTGTTAGCTCAGGGCGACCGAGCTCTGATCGGTCCTCCTCCGGCTTCTTGTACGATATTGTTGATGATGTAGGCCATCCCACAAGGCTCTCCACTAGCTCGGAAGGCTTTGGATCTATTCACTGGGGATCAAAATTCAGTGACCAGAGCTCTCTTCATGAGTTTTCATCGTTTTCACATGACAGCACTGCAACATCGGATTCACATTCATCACATCACCTGGTTTGGACCAAATGACATATCCTTTTTCTTTTTTCTTTTTTATTTTTTTTATAAATTCCCTACTGACTCTCGAGTCGCTTCATTTTCAATAGAAAACCATCAGTTACCATAGGCGAAAATTAAATATGTAGGATCTTTCATCAACCATAAATATATGTTTATACAAAAAATTCATACTTATTTTCCAGAAAGAAACAGATTAGAGACAGAGAGACCTGAATATGGTTATTGAACTACTAGATCCTGGGGCCATACCATAATAGTTGGAGATAGTCAAGCCCTGGAAGGGAACTGGGGAACCTGACCCGCTCTTTGTTTGACAAAACCGCACAGGATGAGGTGGAAGCAGAAATGAGGAGGCTAAAGCTAGAGCTGAAGCAAACAATGGACATGTACAGCACGGCCTGCAAGGAAGCACTTACAGCAAAACAGAAGGTAACTGGAAAGTAAAAGGCCCCTCTACTATTTTCACTGGGGCATTGCTAATTAATTAATTGTTTATATAATATGATGTTCAAACCCTGGAAGTGCAGGCAATGGAGCTGCACCGGTGGAGACTAGATGAAGAACGGAAATTGGAAGAGGCGCGACTTGCTCAGGAGGCTGCACTCTCTATTGCGGAGAAAGAGAGAGCCAAGTGCAGAGCTGCCATTGAACAAGCTGAGAAGGCTCAGAAGATTGCAGAATTGGAGGCTCAGAGGAGGATCAATATGGAGATGAGGGCCCGGAGAGAAGCAGAGGAGATGAGAAAAGCTTTGGGTGGAATGCAGATGGAAGATGTGAGATACAGGAAATACACCATCGAAGAGATTGAAGCTGCTACTGATTGCTTCTCCGAGTCTCGCAAGATCGGAGAAGGTGGTTATGGTCCTGTCTTCAAGTGCTACCTTGATCACACGCCAGTGGCTATTAAGGTATTGCGCCCTGAAGCAGCTCAAGGAAGATCACAGTTTCGGCAAGAGGTATACATCCTCCTCAATCTCAATCTCAACCACCCTCCCACCAGGCCCAACATGCATCAATAAATTCTTTCCTACTATTCCAGCAACCATTATTCCAGTGGCTAGGCTTATCATATGTAATGAGATATATTGCAGGTTGAAGTGCTTAGTTGCATAAGGCATCCCAACATGGTATTGCTCCTGGGAGCATGCCCCGAGTACGGATGTCTGGTCTATGAGTACATGGCAAATGGGAGCTTAGAGGACCGTCTGTTGAGAAGGGGCAACAGCCCAGCCCTTACTTGGCAGCACCGCTTCCGGATTGCTGCAGAGATAGCGACGGGGTTGCTGTTCCTCCACCAGACTAAGCCCGAGCCCATAGTTCATCGCGACCTTAAACCGGGCAATGTCCTGCTGGACCACAACTTCGTCAGCAAGATCAGCGACGTGGGACTGGCAAGGCTCGTGCCTGCAGTGGCAGAGAATGTGACGCAGTACCACATGACCTCAACGGCGGGGACTTTCTGCTACATCGACCCCGAGTATCAACAGACAGGGATGCTGGGTGTGAAGTCCGACCTGTACTCACTGGGAATAGTGCTCCTGCAACTGATAACAGCAAAGCCACCAATGGGCATCACCCACCTGATCGAGGGCTCCATAGAAAAGGGCAACTTTGCGGAGGTGCTGGACCCGTCTGTGCTGGACTGGCCAGTGGAGGAAGCACTGTACCTTGCCAAGATAGGCATCCAGTGCGCGGAGATGAGAAGGAAGGACAGGCCCGACCTTGGCAAGGTCGTGCTGCCAGAGCTCCTGAGATTGAGGGAATTCGCGGACCAGAAATCCCCAACAACAAGCATCTGGTATTGCGGTAGCAGTGGCCCATCTCCAGTCCATAGTCAAGTATCTCAGGTGAAATAAGCGGCACTAGATCTCGTCTTGGTTTTTTTTTTTTTTTCCTCAGTGATGAGACGGGGAAACGCCCAAGTAAAACCTAAAAATTACAGGAGCTGGGTATAGAGACCCCAGATATATCGCCTAGCAATAAAGGACCCAGGCCATTAGGATCCGATGACAAAAAATGAAAACCCACGGACAATGAAATGGCTCTCCTTGCTAACCAGTCCGTGCAACAAGTCATCTTGGTTTATTAATGTGGCGTTTTAGAATAAATGTGTAGAATAGAAGTATCCAAAGGAAACATCAAGTCATTCCCTTTTCTAGGTATCGGATGGAATAGGATAAAACCAATTTGAGATACATGATATTCTAACCTGCAGTGAAACTGCATGCAGGAAGTACTGAGTGATGCATTGCCTGGGCATTCGGGAAGTTCGAGGACACATTCGGAAACATCATCCATGGTGACAACTGGCTCATGATCAATATATAGAACAAGGGACGAGAGAGAGTACGCTGAATGCCAACAGCGACTTCCTAGCTCATTTTTGGGTTGAATATGATAACGAGTATGAGAGGACTGGCCGATATCATGTGTGCGTGAATATGTGCGCTAACTGAAATATTACAGATTTCACATAATCTTCCAAATTATATCAATCAAGCCCGGTAGAAATTTAAGAGGGAAGATGATTTGATGTGGCTGCCGTAATAAATACGCTAATTAAGCAACTACCTTAAAAGAGTACAAAACAGTAATAGAGTCGTAGAGAGAGCAGGATATGGCGTAAGCAAGGTGGAAGGACGTCGGTCCTCACATATGGAGCAAGATCCGGAGGCCGAGCGAGGCATATTGTTCAAACAAGGGATTGGAAGTTTTGACTTCCACAGTGAATCCTCCCTGGACTGGAGCAGCACGGAGGAGAGGAATGAGGTTTGGCGCAGAATTAAATGCACCATGTCATATATATTTCTAGGGTTGAGTATATTATGCTTGTGATAAGTACAGGCTCATGACAGCCTAATATCATGGGCCCGTACTTCCATCCTTGGATCCTTCCAAGGATCCATTTTTCCTGTAACTAATGTGAATTAATTTATTAAGCCCTTTCGCACATCTATATATAATATTAAAAGCCGGGACGACACGTTGAGAAACGCCACATAAGACGAATGAAACTTCTCATTGCGTGACCTTTTCATGTGACCGCTAATAACAATGCGACAAATAGCACAATGTTGTGATGCCACATTATTTCTCAAAACCGACATATCCTGCATGATGGAAGATGAAAAGACTAATTCATAATGATTGATTAAATTGCCACATCGAGTCCTTCAAGATGCAGAATCGTTCTCCACAGTTTGCTGAAGATGCTTTCTTAGAAGGTGGAGCTGCTCGCTTCTCATGATATTTTGCTTGAGACATTTCTCGAAAGTTGAAGTCATTTATTTCTCATAAATTTGTTTCACTTTTTCTTTCATTTTCTAGTGTTAAAAGCGGGAGTCATTTTTTATATTTCGCACTACAATTATAACTTCAAAGTATGAGAAATTTTTCACGATTATAGGAAGAATATTGTTCTTCATAGGTTGGGGTCATATTAGTCCTTTCGATTATACAAGTATGAGTAATGTTTGTTCATCAAACTGACTGCTCATTAAAAACGTACGATTATAGGTTGGGACACTATGAGTCGTTTGGAATTATGCGCTCTTAGACATTGAGATGATTTTGAGAAGAGGAGGAAATTGTTGAAAAATTTTCAATCTCTAAATATATTACAAGTTGTTAAAATTATAATAAATCAATACAACAAAAAGGTTTCTCCTTCTCTTATAAGTCAGTATATATAAATATTACCTTTAAGTCTTTCTCCGTTCACAATATTAACGGTTATGTTTCACATGTGCATATTTAGGTAATATTAAAAATAAAATGATTGATCACGATAATGCTAGCCTGCACGTATGCGCGGGCCCTATCGTCTAGTATGTACAATTCATGTGCGATATAGCAATATCTTTCAACTAATTGAGGAGGGAGATTCTATACCTTTTTTTCCCTGGGCAGATTCTATGGTTATTTGATCAATTTTGGTAGTGGACCTAACAACACTTAAAAACGATTCAATAACACCAAATATAGATTGGCTCAACCGTGTCGGCACTTATTAATTAAAATCCCGAGTTCAACTATTGTGAATAGAGAAAAATTCATGGGAGAGTTTTGCTCTTTACTAGGCCGATCCAGCTCTAACTGGATTAGTCGCGGTCTATTGAGCTTCCGAGCAATAAGACCTGAGTGACTATACGGGTGCAGGAAGTGTAGGCATAGTCTATGAGTTTTGTGGATGTGAGAATGCAATGCGAGAACATTTATTCTTCACGTGCAGAGTCACTCAGGCAATTTGACTCTAGCGTTGAGAAGACTCAGGTAATAATTCCTGATGAGAAGACTGAGTTCTATGGAGGAGGTCTAAAACGAGAGCCGGTTTCTCTTATTAGAGAAATTACCTACACAAGATTGCGTAGTTTGATATGGATTTACACAGAGAGTGAACAGTTGGACGACAAAGCACTTATTCTATGCTGGGAGGATGCAACTGGGGTGTGCGGGTTTGCATACCTCGTTGGGACCTGATATTGGAATCGAAATCGGAACCTTTATTATATATCTTATTGAAACCTGTAAAAAAATTTTGTAAATAAATAAAATCGAAAAGGGCATAGGCTCATGAAAGGGCTCACGTTGGAGCCGTGCAGCTTGTGGCAGGAGCAGCTCGCAGCAAGAGGCGGCAGGAGGTGGCAGCAGCTCACGGCAGGAGGTGGCAGTAGCGGCTTATGGCAGGAGAAGGCAGCAGCTTGCGGCAGGAGGCAACAGCAACTCGAGGCAAAACTCAGGAGGCACGAGCAGCTCATGGCACGACTCAAGAGGCGCGGCAGCAGCTCGGGGCAAGAGGCGTGACTCATGAGGGAGCAGCTCATGGCAGCGGCTCATGGAAGTGCTCCAATGAAGATGGAGGCGTGAGGCATCAACTCGTGGAAGGGCTCCGATGGCGATGGATTGGAGGCGATGGAGGCTCACCGCTCATATCCTGTTCAAAGAGAAAGAGGAGAAAGATAGAACGACATATTTCTTTTCGATTAGGGTTTCAGATCTCCTTTTTTTTTAAATTCATTTATTATTTATTAAATATAAAAATAATGTAATATAAAATGAATGAAATTTAAAAATAATTTAATAGGTTCTAGGTATCCTATATGCCGGAACTGGAACCGGTAAAAAATTGGTTGCTTAATTTATTACACAGTCCCTACCCCATTTTCAATTGGAGGTACCCGTATCCTACCCTAATAGGTAAGTTATGACCAGTTTCTAGTATACCCGATATTCACGCATACCCCTAGGTACAAGTAATCAACTCTGTGTCATTTGCTATGGCTAACCATTAGTGCTCAACGTTTATATTGCCAAAGAAAATAATCAAGATGGTGCACCAAATGTGTAGAGCTTTCTAGTGAGCTAGAAAGGAAAGTTAGAAGGGAGCACAAAGGTGCAATGGAATACGGTTTGTCTTCCCAAATGCGATGGTAGATTGGGGATCAGATACTTAGAGAGTTGGAATTAAGTTGGGTATCATTGAGCACATATGGCTCTATGAATGTGGGGTCACTATAGTGGCTTGGGTGCAAGCTTACTTGATCAAGAATCGATGTTTTTGGTCACTACAGATTCTTGAGACTGCTCATGGAGTTGGAGAAAAACTTTTCAACACAGATCGCTTATTCAGCCTTAGTTTGAATGTAGAATTGCAGATGGGACAATGACCTCATTCTAGTACGAATCATGGTTACCAGTAGGCCCATGTTTCAATACCACAATAATGGTTTCCGATGTTTTCTTATTATTTCAAGAGAGACCAAGTGGAAGTGTCCTCAAGATTGGAGTTTGGCATTGGCCTCGCAGTGGAGACTCACAAGCTCAGGTTATACAATCCTTGGTTGCACAAATTTCTTTTATAGAGGGGTGGAAACCAGCCAATTCAGGTGAGTTATCTTCTAAGAGTGCCTGGAACTTGTTGAATCCAAGAAGGGATAAGGTTGTATGAAGTAAAGTTGCTTGGTTTGCGGGAGCTGTACCCCGGGTAGCTTTCGTCTGTTGGATGTTGTGGCTGGATAAGTTAGAAATGAAGGATAAGCTTCTTCAATGGCAAGTAGTTCAAGTTGGGGAATGTGAATTCTGCGGTTTATGTGAAGAAATTACTGGAGACCATTTATTATTTTCTTGCCATGACAGAAAATATATGGAGAAGTGGTTTAGGTACAATGGGAATTGGGAGGTCTATAGTTAGTTGGCAAGCTGAATCTGAATGGGTTCTATCTATTACGGGAAGGAAGTTCCATGTATTATCTTGAAGCTTCTATGGACATATTATATGTATTGGATATGGCAGGAGAGAGACTCAAGAATTTTCAAAAGAGTAGCTACATCAGCTCCTGTTTTGATTCAGAAAATTGTAAGTAGTGTTATTGAGAGGGTTCAAGTTTTGCCTACAGTCAGTTTTAAAATAGCATGTTCTTTGAGCTGACCCAATAGGGTTGAGAGAAAGCTGCAGCATATTCATTAGTTCCTCTAGAATGTAACTTATACAGATGACTAGCTATGTGCTAATAAGGCAAATATTCTAAACCAGAAGGAAAAAGGTGATTGTCTATCTATAATACAATTATCCTAATATACACAATACTCTATCATATTGTACAAGCATATCTCGCCATTAATTTACATTAATTCCATAATACTCCCCTCAAGTTGGAGAATGAAGGTCACGAATTCCCAACTTGCCAAGAAGAAAATGGAAACGATCACGTCCTAATGCCTTGGTACAAAAGTTCGCGAGCTGATATTGCTTGGAAACATGAGCGATGTTCACGACGCCTGATCGAATGTGCTGTCGAATGAAATGATAGTCTATTTCTATGTGCTTAGTGCGCTCATGAAACACTGGATTAGAGGCTATATGAAGTGCTGCTTGGTTATCACAAACAACTTCATTGGAGCAGTATGAGAAACGTCTTGGGAAGTTAGAAGAGCCCGTAACCAAAGAATTTCGCTCACTGTGGTAGCTATAGCCCAATACTCAACCTCAGCAGAAGACCGAGAAACAGTAGTATGTTTCTTGGTTTTTTAGGAAACAGGACTACTGCCAAGAGTGATGAAGTAGCCAATGATGGAGCGTGATGCGGCAGAAAACTTGGCAAGTCGGTACCTAGAGAAAAATAAGTTCTGACGGCCCTATTTTGAAGGAAATGGCCTCCGTAGCAAAACTCACCGCTTTGCCGTGATTTTTCGAAATTTAAGGCAAATTCCATCTTTCAGGGTCTCAAACAGGCAATTTATGTTAATTAGGGTGTTTTTGCAATTTTTGGAAAGTTTAGTTCTTTTTATGCAATTTAGGCTTTTTTAATACCCTATTTAAGCTTTCTGTAAGCCTTAGGGTAGGGGGAGTCGTCTTTTCAGATTATCAATAAAATTCAGAGCTTTCGTGCTTTGTCCAATCTCGGATTGATTCGAGTTTGATGTCTATTTCCCGGTATCCGTAGAATCAATAGGTATAGAAGGTCGCAGTTCTGGTATTCGTGCGCGAATCAACGGGTCTGTGACGGTTACTCGCGTTGTACGCTGCGTCAGTTGGTATTAGAGCTGCGTTCGTTCTTGGATCAACGATGCCGCCCAGGAGGAAGGATCGGGTGGAAGATGTTCATGATTGTGAAAATCTGCGACATCTGGAGCAGATGATGGATCAAAGGGATTAGAGGATGGAACAGAGAATGGATCGTATGATGAAGCAGCTAACATAGCAGATGGCTGCACTTACGGAGAATCAGAATCGGAGAAACCCTAATTCGAATTTTGACCTTGATTGAGAGGAAACTGAAGCGGAGTCGGAAAGGGAGAATTTTTTTGCTGATGTTCCACGAAGACAACAAAGGGGCCCAATCGAGGAAGACAGGTAGCGATGGGAGACGGGTATTCGGACCGATATTCCAGAATTCCAAGGGGGTTTGCAGCCAGAAGAGTTTCTAGATTGGCTGGCAACGGTAGAAGAGGTTTTGGAGTTCAAGGGGGTACCTGAGACCAAGCGGGTACAGCTTGTGGCGACTCGGTTGCGTGGTAGGGCGTCGGCGTGGTGGCAGCAGGTGAAGCTTACCCGTAGTAGGATGGGCAAACCGAAGATCACGTCATGGGAAAAGATGAAGAAAAAGATGAGGGCTACCTTTCTGCCCTATAATTTTCAGAGGATCATGTACCAACGCCTGCAGAACTTGAGGCAGGGCAGTAGGTCGGTGGATGATTACACCAATGAGTTCTACCAGTTGGTTACTCGTAATGAGCTTCAGGAAACCGAGGATCAGCTGGTGGCGAGATATATTGGCGGCCTGAGAGTGCAGCTACAGGACACGGTTAATTTATTCGACCATGTTAATGTGTCTTCCGCCCATCAGAGGGCCTTGATTATCGAAAGACAACAGAAGCGATCGAGCAGCGGGGCGTTCGGTGGAGGTGTTGCCGTTGCAGGAACCGGTGGGGCCGTCCGAGCTAGCGATAGTAGTGCTGTTCCTGGACGTCCGATGAGGCCTGCCAACATTGGGCCGAGCAGTAGCGGGGCGAAGTGCTTCAAGTGTGGAGAGCCCGGGCATCGGCAATCTGAGTGCAGAAAAGGGAAAAAAAAAAGGGCGATGTTTATTGAAGAGGAATTGTCTGATAACGCAGTTTATGTAGCTGGAGGTGATGGAGAGGTCGAGTTTGACGAGGAGGAAGAAATTGTGACTGGAGATGGAGTGCCCAATCTGGTGGTGAGAAGGTCTTGTATGACCCCGAGAGCTGCAGACGAAGACTGGCTGCGTAACAACATCTTTCAGTCCACCTGCACCATCGGGAATAAAGTCTGTCGTTTCATGATAGACTCGGGCAACTGCGAGAACATCGTATCTGCTGAAGCTGTGCAGAAGTTGAGCCTGCGAAGTGAGCCACATCCCAAATCGTATAAGCTGGCATGGCTGAAGAAAGGAGGTGGAGTGAGTGTGTTGAAGCGCGCGCTGGTTATTTTCTCTATTGGCCCTCGGTATAAGGACTCTGTGTGGTGTGATGTTGTCATGATAGAAGCATGTCACTTGTTGTTGGGAAAGCCCTGGTAGTTTGATAGGAGCGTGAGCCATGATGGACGGACTAATAAATACAACTTCACGCATATGGGATTAAAGATTGTGTTAGTACCAAACAGAGGGAGGGACGCTATTGAGCCCGAACCTGCGATTCCGGTTATCGCAACCAACTTGCTGTTCCTTGCCCGATTTCAGGAGGAGTTGCATGATGCAGAGTATATGTTTGTTCTCGTGGGCAGGGAGGTTGTGGAGGAGGGTCTTACATCTTGTGAGTCCTTACCAATCTTGAAAGAATTTCAGAATGTCTTTTCTGAGGAGCTGCCAAATGGTCTACCACCCTTGCGGGACATCCAGCACCATATCGACTTGCAGCCTGGTGCGGCCCTTCCGAACAGACCACACTACAGGATGAGCCCGGCTGAACATGAAGAGTTAAGGAGACAGGTGGAGGAGCTGATATCGAAAAGGTTTATTCGGGAGAGTATGAGCCCGTGTGCTGTCCCGGCACTTCTAGTGCCTAAGAAGGATGGATCATGGCGTATGTGTGTAGACAGTCAAGCCATCAATAAGATAACGGTCAGGTATCATTTTCCTATTCCTCGCTTGGATGATTTGCTTGACCAGCTGAGTGGTGCCAAGATTTTTACGAAGCTGGACTTGAAGAACGACTATCACCAGATTCGGATTCGTGTTGGAGATGAATGGATGACCGCATTCAAGACTAGGGAGGGGTTATATGAATGGCTGGTAATGCCGTTTGGGCTGTCGAATGCACCGAGTACGTTCATGAGAGTGATGAACCAGATTCTGCGGCCTTTCATTGGTCGGTGTGTGGTTGTATATTTTAATGACATCTTGATCTACAGCGCCGACCCCGAGCAACACTTGGCCCACTTGCGTGAAGTTCTCTTTGTTCTTCGACGCGAGAAACTATATGCAGCGTTGAAAGAAATGTGTTTTTATGAGGTCAGAAGTTCTTTTTCTTGGTTATGTTGTTGCTGCTGATAGTTTGAGGGTTTACTCATCTAAGGTCGAGGCAGTCAGGCAGTGGCCTAGACCAACGAGCATTACTGAAGTCAGGAGCTTCCATGGGTTAACCTCCTTCTAGAGGCGGTTTATTCCTCATTTCAGCAGTATTATGGCTCCCTTAACTGACTGCATGAAGGGAGGCAAATTCGAGTGGACTGAGGGGGAAGAAACGGCATTCCAGAATATTAAGTAGCATTTGACGACCACCCCGATTCTTGTCCTGCTAGATTTTCAGCAGCCCTTTGAGTTGCATTCTAATGCATCAAAGGTGGGGATTGGAGCAGTCTTGAGCCAAAACAACAAGCCAATTGCTTTCTTTAGCGAGAAGCTGATGGGGGCGAAAGTGAGATACAACACCTACGACGTGGAATTCTATGCGGTAGTGCAGGCGATTAAGCATTGGCGACATTACATTTTCCACAAGGAGTTCATTTTGTATACCGACCACGAGGCCCTGAAGCACCTCCATAGCCAAGATAAGGTGTCAGCTCGTCATGCATCATGGGTGGCTTACCTGGAGTGTTTTACTTTCGTGGTAAAGCACAAGAGCGGAGTCACTAATCGCGTTGCAGATGCTCTTAGTCGAAGGCGTAGCATTCTGAACATGATGACGGTTGAGGTACCTGGTTTTAGTTCTTTTGCTGAGTTGCTTGAAGTTGATCCCTATTTTTCTGTGACGCTAACTAAAGTTCGGGCTGGAGAAAGAACAGAATACGTGTTGCAAGATGGTTTTCTTTTCAGGGGAAATCAGCTCTGTATTCCTGATTGTAGTTTGCGAGCCCACATTATTCAGCAGCTACACGGCCAGGGCCATGTGGAAAGAGACGGGACCTTGCAGCTGGACCAGTCATCATATTTCTGGCTTACAATTCGTAAAGAAGTGGAGAAGTACGTGCAGCGCTGTAAGGTTTGTCAAGTGTCCAAGGGTACAGCAACTAACGCGGGGTTGTACATGCCCCTGCCGATTCCCTCGCAGCCATGGGTGGATATCAATAAGGATTTCGTCATCGGCCTGCCCCGTACGCAAAGAGGTAATGATTCTATATATGTGGTCGTAGACAGGTTCTCCAAGATGGCACATTTTATTCCGTGCAAGAAGACCACTGATACTGTGCGAGTTGCTCAGTTGTATTTTCGGGAGGTATACCGTCTGCATAGTCTGCCAGTCTCAATTGTGTCTGATAGGAACACCCGCTTCTTGAGTCATTTTTGGCGGAGCCTTTGGAAGATGGTGAACACCCAATTGAACTTCAGTATGGCGTATCACCCGCAAACAGATGGACAAACAGAAGTGGTTAATAAGTTCTTGGGTAATCTGTTGAGAGATTTAGTAGGGGAGCACGTGAAGAGCTGGGATCAGAAGTTAAATCCAGCGGAGTTTGCGCACAACCACGCTGTTAATCGCAGCACTGGTTTCAGTCCATTCCAAGTGGTATATTCTGTTACTCCCCGGGGTCCCCTTGATCTGTTACCCGTGCAGGATAAGACCAGGGTTCATGGTAAGGCGGCTGACTTCGTTCACGGGCTGCAAGAGATTCATGAAACTGTGCATAATAATTTGAAGAATGCGGCCATGAAATACAAGGCTGTTGCTGACCGAAGGAGAAGGCACGTGGAGTTTGAAGTTGGCGATTTTGTTTAGGCTGTCCTTACAGAGGATCAATTTTCTGTTGGTGACTACCACAAGCTCGCTGCTAGAAAGATTGGTCCTGTGGAGATCGTTGAGAAGATCAATTCGAACACCTATCGCCTTAAACTTCCCAGCTACATTCGTACTGCCGATGTGTTTAATGTTAAGCACCCGATTCCTTACATAGGTGATAGCTCGGACGATGACGATTCGATGACGAATTCTCTCCACCCAGGGGAGAATGATGCGGCAGAAGACTTGGCAAGTCGGTACTGGAGAAAAATAGGTTCTGACGGCCCTATTTTGAGGGAAATGGCCTCCGGAGCAAAACTCACCGCTTCGCCATGATTTTTCGATATTTAAGGCAAATTCCATCGTTTATGGCCTCAAACAGACAATTTATGTTAATTAGGGTATTTTGTAATTTTTGGAAAGTTTAGTTCTTTTTATGCAATTTAGGTTTTTTTAATACCCTATTTAAGCTTTCTGTAAGCCCTAGGGCAGGGGGAGTCGTCTTTTCAGATTATCAATAAAATTCAAAGCTTTCGTGCTTTGTCCAATCTCGGATCGATTCGAGTTTAATGCCTATTTCCTAATATTCGTAGAATCAACAGGTATAGAAGGTCGTAGTTCCGGTATTCATACGCAAATCAACGAGTCTGTGACGGTTACTCACGTTGTACGCTGCGTTAGAGCGCCTGGTCAGGGGACAACTAGTCCAATCAAAATCTGAATAACTGGCCAGTGATAACGATGAGGACCGTGGAAAAATTCCATGTCCAGGTGATTGATTGAGTTAACGTAGAACTCGGTCTACTGCATCCCAGTGACGTTGCCCAGGGTCATGCATGAACTGCAAGAGAATATGCAAGGGATAGCGCAGATCTGGTCTGGTGATGGTCAGTAGATAAGTCGGCTAACGAGGCGACAATACTGATCGGCATCCGAATACTGTGGTCCGGAAGCAACAGAAATTATGTTGTTACTCCATGGGGAAGTAGGTAAAACGAGCACCAAGCATTCCGATCTCTGTGAGGATATCGAGAGTATATTTCCTCACCGAGAAAAAGACCACCATCCTTGCGAAGAACCTCAATCCCGAGGAAATAAGTGAGGAGCCCAAGGTCCTTGGTCTTTAAACACTGATGAAGATACTCCTTGAAGGCCATGCATTGTCGCTCATTATTCCCTGCCAAAATCGGGTCATCAACATAAACTAGGACAGCGAGGAAGCTATCCCCCTTCAAATATGTGAACAGGGAATGATCGGGCTCAGACTGTCGGAAAAAATAGCAAAGGAGTGCCTGCGTAAACTTGGACCACCAGTCCCATGACGCTTGGCGCAAGCCATATAGGGACTTGCGGAGATGGTAGACATGACCGGGGGTAGAAGAAGAGAAACTCAGAGGTAAAGACATGTAGACTTCTTCCTCAAGATCGCCATGTAGAAACGCATTATTAACATCCATCCGATGAAGAAACCAGTTCTTCCCAATTGCTATAGTCAAGAGACATCTAACAGTAACCAACTTGGTTACTGGGGCAAAAGTCTCATGAAAATTGACCCCTTCCACGTGTGTGAAGCCCTTAGCAACTAGTTGGCCCTTATATCTCTCGATACTACCGTCTGCACATTGTTTGATCTTGTAGACCCACTTGTAAGCGATAGGTCGTTTGCCTGCTGGAAAAGGAACTACTGCCCAAGTTCCATTCTACTCGAGAGCCCGAATTTCCTCGGCCATGGCGTCACGCCAATGAGAATCCCGAATTGCCTGTCTATATGTCTGAGGCTCAACATCCGAATAAATAGCAGCAACAAATGAGAGACAGTGCTTGTCAAGATTCGAATAAGATAAATGATGCTTGATAGGATACGGCATACCTGGTGAGGAGGACGAAACTAATTTCCAGGCTGAGTAGCAGACGAAATCATTGAACTTACTGGGAACTCGTGTTACCTATTTAGAACGACGTAGCTAAGGCACTGCTTGGATAGAGTTCGGAGAAGAAAGCCAAGCAGAATCGTGTCGAACTAAATCAGACGCGAAGTCGAGTCGGATTGAATCAGGCAATCGAGCTGAGGATGTAGTAGGCTGCCCAGAAGAACTGATTGGACTTAACTCAGGCCCAGACGGCTGCGAGCCTGAAGAAGAAAACTTCCCAGGTGAACGGCCCGAAATGGGACTAGACTGAGGCCTAGATGATCGTGAGCCCGAAGAAGATGACTGCCGTGAGCAAGCGGGCTTGGGTGAGTCCGACTCTACTAAATCTGGCCCATTATTGTTTTTTCCCGATGGAATGCCCGCTGTTTGGAATGGAGATAGCTCTCCCCTGAATTGCATCTCCCCCTGAGTCCGCAAATAATCTCCCTAGTCTGTCATGGTTTGAGTGTACTGTTGCGAATGGGAATTCTTTTTCGCAAAAACGAACGTCTCTAGAAACAATGACTTCATGACTCTCGAGATCAAACACCTTCCATCCCTTCTTCCCATATGGATATCCGAGGAATATGCAGAGTCTCGATCATAGAGCTAACTTTTCCTTCACCCTGAGCCAAAAGCACGTAGATGATGATTGGGGGGGGGGGGGGGGGGGGGGGGGGGGGGACCCTTGGATTATTATGGTTGTAACATAATGAGCCAAAAGCACGTAGATGATTGTTTTGACGGTGCAATTAAATTGATTTTTCACTAGGGTACAAAAACCAATTAGATGTCGTCACGCCTCGAACTTGTCAGAAGTAGATATAACCACACACATCAAGTATAATCATCTACTACTGGCAGAAAATAACGGGCTCCCGACAACGATGAATCTTATGGGGACCCCAGAGATCACAGTGCACCAATTGAAACGGAAACTCACTTTTATTCATTCTAGGCAAAAAGTTAGACCAAATATGTTTTGCTCGATAACAAATATCACAATTATTAAGAGAGTTATTCATGTATGTGGTGATACCCTTAATTGTAATCTTCGGAGAAGGATGTCCAAGTCGCCTGTGCCACAGCTTGCGTACGATCCTCAGATATCATAGAGCACAAGTACCGAATCCCCCATGAGACTCACCCGTAGGGATCATCCTCCCTGATGTACGGTCTTCTATCAAGCACAATCTTGACATATAGTGAACACTGTAATCATAATCTCTCAGCAATTGAGCAACAGATAATAAGTTGCAGTTGAAATCAAGAATGAACAGAACATCATTGAGTAATAAATCACCAAACCTGACTTTTCCAGACTGAGTAGCTCGTGCGGTGCCCTTCGGCACACGGACAGTGGGTCTATTATTAATCAAGACAACGTCAACTAACTGGTTTATATCTCCAGTCACATAATGTGAAGCTCCAGAATCGATAATCCATTCCACGCTTGAATTAATAGTCACGAAACACTTACTGCAGAGTCGCTCAAATCCAGGGTTGTCGCCACTAGCCAGTGTAAGGAGGCACTGAAGCTGGTTCTCAGGAAGCATGGAGAGCCTCTCCAGTGAATTATGACCAGGGGTAACTGTCGGGGCTGAGCTACTGGACGCCATGTTAGTTGCAACAGAACGCCGGTGTCTGACCCGAGAAAATTGGCTACAGTGGAGAAGGCTATAACGAAGGAGCAGAATTCCAAAATGGAGGAACATAATGCTGCATTTGAGAAAACGGTGCAAGTTGTATGCTAACTGGAAAAAGAAACATGGATAAACTCTTTTGAAGAGTATTTTCTGGACAACCGTGAAAAGATGGTCCACCACTTCTCCAAAAAGAAAAACAAGAGCAAAAGCACGTGTGATGTTGTCTTTCAGAAGGACCTATTTTGTTTTACTATAGTATAATACAAGAGACTCACAGTACTACAGGCAGTGTTATGTAATTAATATTTTAAATTTAAAATGTAATAATGTAATTTTTCATAATATATAAATATATTATTGCTTAGAAACATCAATTAATGAAAATTAATTAAGAAAATCATTAAAAAAAATGGTTTATTCATTTGAATGTTGGAAGGACTGAGAGGGTACATAATGTGAGGATAGAGATAGAAAGGAAGAAGAGGAAATTGTGGGGAAGCAGGAAAACTACTTGAAATTAGTCCTCTTACCTGCATATTGCGCGTGCATTTGTATTTATATATTTTGGTAAATCTTTCGTAAATATATAATGAAATTGCAATAATATGATGGTTTACACTATATTTAGTTGATAATTTATAAATTACTTATGAATTTATTTACTAATTATAGAGAACATTGAAAATAAATGAGTGTAACGTTTATATGAAAGAATCTCGTAAAACGAACAGAGATCTCTCACGAACATTTGCATTTAACATTTTTTAGTTTATACTTTTTAAATGAATTTATGAAAATTAATGGTAGCTAATGTGGAAACTCTTTAACACTCCCCGGGGGCAGTAGCGGGAATTGCAACTAAATAAATTCCACAATAAAATCATTTTAGTTAATGTATATGTATTTATGTATATG
Organism: Punica granatum; assembly: GCF_007655135.1. Taxonomy (NCBI): domain Eukaryota; kingdom Viridiplantae; phylum Streptophyta; class Magnoliopsida; order Myrtales; family Lythraceae; genus Punica; species Punica granatum. The sequence goes on along the minus strand of NC_045127.1, from coordinate 107,096 downwards.
TTTAATCCAGAAAACGTGAAAGAGTCGATAAACCATGAACTAATGATTTGCTGAGATTGATTACATGGAAGCTTCTCATTGTAGGAACGTGAGGTTCTAGTGACAGCACACTGATTACTTAACATATAGATAGATATAGATTACTAATTACAGATCCCCTAATGGATGTTAATTTTTTTAGGTATAAAGGAGGCTTTAGGTCTAATACCATGAAAGTAATGCTCCATTTGGATTCGAAGTGAGATTTTAAAATTTTACTTTAATTTAATTTTATCCGCAACAAAACAAAATAACTTATACAAAGTCAAATGGTGGATCTCATTTATACCGCTTTTTTTTCAAAATTAAAATCATATAACTCATACAAAATCAAAAGATGGACCCCATACATAACCATTTATACCACTCTTTTTCAAAATCAAAATCTGATTTTAAAATGTTACTAACAAACCAAACGCAACATAAATTATTTTATAATTATTATAAAAAAAAGGCATTTTGGAGGGAGAAAAAAAGTACACCAATCACTTTCTTCTCTCTTTATAATAGTACTAGAATGTGACCTGCGACCCGAAACATAAAGTAATTTTAGTTTGAATATTAAAACCCATGCAAATATTGTATATTATTTTTCATATAAGCATTATCTATTATTACTATATTGTCTAACTTTACTTCTCCCACAATTACCCTCGAAAAGTAAAATTAGAAAATTAATGGCCATTATTAGGTTGCAAAGAAATAATCAATAAATGAGTAATTAATTTTAATGGTAAATTATACTAGTGGTCAAAAAAATTTAAAAAATATTACAATATGGTACAAATAGTTTTTTTTTTGCTACTTAATGGTATACAATTTTTCAAAGTTGTTTCAGTATAGTACATACCGTCATCTCACGATTGACGCCATCAAGGCGAAGCTGACGTAGCTCACTACGTGTCAGCACCTTTCTGACGTAGCCGAAACAGTAGACTAATATTTCCTCCCCCCCCTCTCTCTCTCTCTCTCTCGTCTCTCTTTCCCCTCTCTCCCCGCTCTTTGTCTCTCATCTCTCTCTTTACTCAAAGTAAGAAACAAGAAGACCCAACAAAAATCAATAGCGGAGATGAAGATTGAGAGATAGCTCCAGCGATTCAAGATCTCCTCTTCTTCGATTCTTCTTCTTCGTCTTCTCCAAGCTGAATTTTCAAATTCTAAACATTCAATACTTCGAATTCATGATGGTGAAGCCGTTGTTATCAATCTGAACCTGTTCCAACTGAGAGCCATAGATACCAAGTCGGGTATCTCCCCCAAGAACTGGTTGCTTTTGGCTCGGATGATTTTGATCTTGGGCAAGGACCAGAGCCCACTGGGAAAGTTGCCACGGAACTCATTGTTCTGAACTTGGAAAATCTCGGGGCTCCGGTATCGTCTGATGGCGTCGGGCAGTGAACCATTGAAGAGGTTGGTGTGGAGGCTGAGGCTTATGAGACCATTTCCAATACAAACCCCATCCGGGAAAGCCCCACTAAGCATGTTCTGTGAAACATCGAAGGAGGCCCAATTCTAATTTGATCTCACCGTGAACCCTTAAGTTACTTAAAAAAACATTATGCACCATTATATAACTTCTGTAAAATATTTTGTACTATTAAGTTACAACTTCAAAAGAGTTTGCACCATCATATAACGTTCCACTAAAAACATATAACAATCATCTTCTTCTCCTGACACGTAATGAGCCACGTCAACGTCAGCGTGAGATTATTACATTTTATTAGATATATTTGAAAATATTACAAAATAAAATTTACATAATATTGCGTGTAGCGCGAGCAGGACTCTAATCTCTATTATTATAAAGGTAAAAGGGAAGAAAAGTTACACTAACTTCCTTCTTTCTCCCTTTTCTAACACAAAAGAATAAAAGATATAGATAATTTACGACATATTCAAAAGAAAAATGTCACCTTAGAAAAATGGAAAATGGTCAAAAAGAAGAACAGCAACTGCAAGGTGGTTGTGGATGGATGGAATAACCCAGGAAGCTCGATGTACGTGGCTCATTGCTGTGAGTTAAGATGCGCGTGGCATACTGAGAAACGAACAACGTGCATTTCCAGTGGGGAGCTAAAGCTAGCAGCCAGCATGCAGGTGAGATGAGATTTTGTCTCATCTTCCGATCTAGTTCGTTCGCTCGTTCGCTCGTTCATTCTCGATCGATATGAAGGGGAAAACAGATTAGGTTGGGGTTGGTTGCCCTGGAGCTTACTACTCGCTCACTCACCCATCCGCATCATCCCGGCTGGCTGCGCAACCCGCCCCCAAAGAAATAAAAATATACATGGGTCAGGGAGAAGAGGTGAAGACTAGAAGTGACTCCCAAGTGGAGATTCAGGTGCATGCGCTAGCTAGCTAGCTCTTCTAATTAAGAAGAAATTGACTAAATACGCTACAGAATTTATAGGCATGCTGCGGGGTCACATGCTTATGCATGCATGAGTAATTAATCTGATCGATTATATTACAATAAATCAAAATGTCGGTCGCTTACTATATGTATGCATGTTAATTTCTCTCGCACGCGATGTGGTGTTGCTTATTTTGTGTAATTTGTCAAGAAAGGGGAGAGATATTCTTCTTCTACCGGCCAAAAGTCGGGAAAGAAGAAGCCCACGGGGCGGAGGACGTGCAGAGGCTGTACATAGTTCTGAGGCCTGAATCCAGAGAGAGACCTGTGGAGGAGAAGCAAGCCCGAGCTCTCTCTGGCAAGGAGTCATCAGGAGGCTCCAAAATAAAAAATGACAGAGAGGCATCCAGCAGGTCATCACCTTCTGCCGGTGGCCGTGATCATGAAGCTAGCGGTAAGGGTACCCAGGTGAGGTTATTATCAGTATTACTGGAATTAATTGCTTCATAATTATTAACACATAATAATTATACATGTAAAGTAGTAAGTGGTAATAAGGTGATTATCCCATCTCGACCGCGGTCTCCATGCATGCATGCATGCAGAGCCTTTAGTTACGTATTTAAATACGTTGAATGAAATGGTCGCTTATATTAAGAGAGAAAATAGCACAGTGGCGCACTTCTCGCTTGTCTCGCCTGGTGATCAAGAGAGGTCTCAGGTTCGATATTCAGTGGAATTACCCGTACCCCTTTATATTGAGATTTATATTTCAATGTACTAGGTCTATAGACCTCTCTTGTAACAGAAAAAAAAAAAAGAAAAAAAAAAAAAAGAAATGGCCGCTTATAATAATGCAATTGCAGCTAACACAATCCGTTCTAGTTGTTTGACATGCTCGTGATAAATAAAGAAGAACAGAGGCTATAAGTGCGTGTGCAGAGCAGACTTGAAGTACGAACAACGAAGACCAGTTTTAGGGGTATAGAATAGAATGAAGGCAAATTAAGTTGACCGTCGTCCGTCTTCTTATTCGTTTTTCCCCTTTAATTTGATTTGATTTTTGAGTTTTTTCTTTTCCAATTCCGTAGGAGGTGAATATTGAGAAGCAGCCCTTGTTTCGTTTTATAATAATGGGGAGGAAAAGCCTGCCCGACCCGACCAAGAGAAGCCGTCCTTACTGGGGCTTCGTGGAGATGGTTACCACCAGCATAGAAGATGCGAAAACAGCCCTTAGAGGAGGTAAGTGGATGATTTCGCGCTGTATAAGATTATATTGCCTGGTATGTGCAGTTGAACCAACTGATAATTACGGACTTGACATCATCAATCCCTCTCTCTCTTGAACTTGGCAGAGGAATATGATACAGCAACGAGAGGGCATCGGCACTCCCCCCCTGCACGAGCAGTGGGTGAAGGTATATACCGCATCCTGAGACACAACACCTCTTCTGGGACCAAGAGCAGCAAGAAGGCTCATACTCATCTGATTTACAGGCTCGAGTTCCCGGGCGAAGACAATGAAAATGGGCCACAGAGATCGCTCAACATTGAAAGAGAGGGCTCATTCCTCATACAGATAAGGAACCCCGACCTACATGGGGGTGAGGGCGATGGTGGGCGGTTCAGAGGGATACAGAACAAGCGCAAGGCATTGTTCCCGGCGCACCTGCAGGGGCAATTCGGGCAACTAATGTGGGGACCAGCTGATCCCCCAGACATGTTGAACTATGAGGGGTGTGAGTTCCTGCTGATAGCAGCTTCCGACGATTTAGAAGAGGAGCTAGGCTTGGATCTTAAGACAGATGCATCCTGTTGTGATCTGATCTGCACGTTCGGAGAGGATGCTTCAGCATCCACGTCCAATACCCTGCTTAAGGGCACGTGGGCTTAACAAAACAATATAATCAAGCTGGATCTGTTCCATTCCTCCGGTCTTGTGTCCTTCTGAGTTGATCATGGGGTCCATGTTTTTTCTTTTCCTTTTTTTGACTCTGGGTATGAGCAGGTATGCCTCTAGCTTTGTAGTAGTGGACAGCTAATGTACAGCCAGTTTAAGTTTGCTGAAGGATTGGAAACCCCGTACTGACTTGACTACTGTGTACTAGTCGGTCAGAATGTTATGCAATGTAACAATAGACGAGATGCTAACCCTTCAGGGGTGACGTTGTCTGGCACAGCTAACTTATAGCCTTTTCACGGACAATAGCTTTGCAATCTTGCACACCTTGCGATCTACTTGCTACTGTGAAGCAATTCATCCCGCAGTCTCTTTTTATGCTCAAGTCTGGACCTGGAAAATCTATATATATATTATATATAAAAGTACGATGAGTTTTTTTAATTTTTAATATCCTAAAAATATTATTTCGTGATTTTTTCAACATATTTTCAATTTTTAATATCCTAAAAATATTATTTCGTGATTTTTTCAACATATTTTCGGCTCGTGAATTTTGGTCGCATACTTTCACTTTCTATCTCCCTTTATATATATTGACTTTTCATACATTACTCATTTTCACTATATATATTCCTGTGATTTTTTTTTGTACATTTTTGACTCGTAAGTTTTAATCATATACTTTCACTAATTTTTAGTATTTCAAAAATACTCATGTATTTTCATGATTTTTTCTCGCATATTTTCAGTTCGTGAATTTTGATCGCGCACTTTCTCTCTCTATATATATATAGATTCTTCCCATTCATTATTCATTTTCATTCTATATATCATTGTGACTTTTTCTGATACTTCTTCAGCTCGTAAGTTTTGTTTGCATACTTTCACTCTATATATATATATATATATATATATTGAGTATTTCTATTCATCACTTATTTTTTACATTTCATTGCCCCTAATTCGTCCCAACCGAGTTAATCATTCATCACGGGTACGTTTGTCTTATTTTTTCACATAGATTTATAGTTTCAAAGTTCAATGCATCATATGTTCGTTTTCAACATTCGTTGCCCCAACATATTTAAACATTCTTCTGTCATTGCTATACTCGGTTCACTATGGTGTAATAGATAGAGAATCCCATACATGTTAATATAAATTATGAATAAACCTAATTGAACTTCGACGATAATTTCTTTTGTAGTCATTGGGAACAAAGAGAGTGATGTGATATCTGAAAATGCAAAAATGGCCTATATCTGATATTGAGAATTTTAAATACTATATATAAAAGTATGACCTCTCTACGTTATTTCTCCAACTTTTCTTCATAAAATACCCTTGCCCCTTTTTTTTTGCCTTTTTATACTATAGTTTGGTGACTCATTATCTTTCAATAAGTACCATTCTCAAATTCTGGCCAGAGTCTTTTTATTGTTTCATATCCAAATTAACTCACATTTCATGCACCAAATATTATGTGATTATCCTTCTATAAGATCATGTCTGTGAATTTATTGGTGAATGAAATTAAGTTTTTTTTTCAAATTATTGTTGCTTATGTCCATGAAAGAATAACCTAATTTGTGAATGTTAGACTCGCATGTAAGCACAGAGTTTTAGTATTGTTTGATCTAAGAATAATTAATATTTTAAAATTTACATATTCTATTGGTTACATGTAATCCTATGGTTGAATTCATAATTATTAAGGTATGTATATATCTTTATGTATGTTGGTACTATTTCTAAGTGATCATCCTCCATTAATATGATGAAAATTATTTACTCATAAAATGTGGATATTTCTGTATTTCTTTTTTATTTTTTATATTGATGATTTAAAATTTAATGTGCCTGTGAAATTTATACGTCATGTCCCTTGATCGTTTAAAGACATGTCTAATCGAGAGTTTGGTGAATACGTTTTTTTTTTCAGATCACGAATATGAGTGTATATTGAAGAGATGTGTCTATTTATTGAAGAGACACGATGTTTTACAAACTATACATGTCCATTTTCTCATTTTTTAGAAAATTTTTCTTTTTACGTTCTTTGGTATCTAATTTCAGAGATTCTCCTTCTTCCCTCCCTTTGAAATTTTTTGTTTAATTATTATGAGATTTTAAAACTCTATTCCAACTTCTAAGTTCCTTCAATTTCATCCAAAGATTTATAAGTTCCTCAAATTTTTCATTAGAGTGCATATTAAAAGATCTCCCGATAGTTCGTTAAATCTTGGGAGTGACATATCATTGAGCTATTTGTATGGAGGCTGGTAATAGAAATCTATTTTGCAGTGAATGGCTTCCGTAACGTTCTTTGAAAACTCGTTTACTTTTTGCTTAAAAGTATTGTTGAGTGTGCTTTTTATTTTTCGTGTGTTCTTCGTTATATTTCCATGTGTATAGAGAATATACGTTCCATACATCATGATCACTACCGTATGATTTTTTATTGATGACAACATACGTATCACGTGATACAACATCACTTGAATGTCTTTAACTTGTTGGCCTTGTAATGTTTCACAAAGAAGGAAGACGAAAATAGGAAAGACTTGAAACAATAGAGGATATTTTCTCAGTTATATAGAGTCTCAAACATGTTTAATTTGTTTACCTTTTGAAATTCGGTATTTTTACTTTTTGATTTTCTTTGTTTATTATAAGTATCTTCAAGTTTATTTTTCTAGAGATTTTGCCTGTTAGGCGCTATTAAGATAATACAGGTGTTAACATGAAATCAACTATTTTTTTAAGTGATTACCAAATTACTGAAAAAAGAGATTAAAAATTCAGTAAGCATAAAAATTGATATTTTGGCCCATGTTAGACTTACAAATGAATTGCATTCTTGGAGAAAATAAATAACTTAAAAAATGCAAAAAAGAAAGAAGAGAAAAGACAAATGTGAGAAAAGTGGGATATGTGAGAGAATGAGGGAGTTATATTTGTATTTCTACTGTTTTACCTTTAATGTGATAATTTTTATTATTATACCAATGTGGTTTTATTCAAATGATCAAGTATTTATTCTCCTTAAATAAAGTCTCAAGTTCGAATCTTACGAATTGAGAAAATTTACTCTAAAAGAGTTTTATCTTTTAATGGGCCGACCCAACTCGAACTTGATTAGTTGGAACCCATTGAACTTATGGATACCAGTACAAGAAAAATGGTTGTTATTATTTTTTCCTCCGGGTAATAACAAAGACAATATCAACAACAATAATAATAAAAGCCGCAATTTTGTGCATTATATTTATTATTATGATATAATGTCACCACATAACATTATATTATGACACTTGACACTAACTCTTATGAAAAAAAAAGTTCCGAGTTTCTAAATATAATTTTAGAAATATTCGATAGAAGATTTAGTTCTATAATTTTGAAATTGGAGTTTTAGAAAATTGAGCTTGTTTGTGCATTTAAAAAAAAAAGAGTTTGTTTTGCTAGAATTTGGAAGCACTGATAATATTCATGGGATGCATGTTGAACAAACGTACGTGATTGCTCAACAATATTGTCTCCAAGCCATAGCAGTAGTGCATATTTCTTTTTAAAAAAAAAATCTACACCTACCATCTCTTTTCTAATTATTATATACAAGGACTATTTTATTCCTTCTTAAATAAACTGAAGAGTGTGATGTATTTGTTGAAGGCTTCCTCCCAATTACTTCTTAGTTTGTCATAAAGAAGAGTCATTTACTGTGAAAGAAGCATGTTGTTTAATTTCTCTTAATAATAAAGTTATTTAATTTACGAGATTTATGATGCTTAATAATGTGGAACCAAATCACCGTAGTTCTTAGGGTCTGTATATTATTATATAGCCTTTTATGTCATTCTGATATTTAATTTCTTTTTTGATAACAAATTGTTTCATTGAACTTATCAATTAAGTACACATAAATACATAAATGTACCTCTGTGTATATTTCCTAGATGTAACAAATATTTGTGTTTTTCACGACTACATGAACAAGTTTTACAAGTGCTCAATAATTACTTACTTTATCACACCTTTTTCAATGCATATAATGGGCTTATACTCTTTGATTATATCGGTAAAATTTATTTGAAAGCATTAAAAGATCATAGTATTCACATGCAATACACATGCCTTTCCGTTAATCATAATAAAATTATATAATATTGATCATATAATTAATTTGTAAAATTTCCTCATCAGAAAACCCATCAGTTCTAATAATATGTGGTTGATATTTTTCATACATTGGTAAGTTGTATAGCTATTACGCATGCATATATATATGTGGTGGTGTATAGCTAGTACGCATGCACATATATTGATGTATGTGAGTGAATTATAAACCTTGTTTTGGAGGTAAGCGAGTTGGCATCTCGTTGGCTGACCCATCAGTTCTAATAATATGCGGTTAATATTTCATCCATAGTTAGGTAAGTTGTATAGCTAGTACGCATGCATATATGTATGTGGTTGTATATAGCTAGTACGCATGCGCATATATAGATGTATGAGATTGAATGATAAACCTTGTTCCGGAGGTAAGCGAGTTGGCATTTCGTTGGCTGACCCATCAGTTCTAATAATATGTGGTTAATATTTCATACATAGAGTAAGTTGTATATAGCTAGTACGCATGCATATATATAGATGTATGTGATTGTATGATAAACCTTCGTCCCAATTAGGAAGGAGGGTTTTGTGTGAGTGGACGCATTGAGATTATTGCAGGAAATGCAGTGTATTCGTCCTCTTCTTAACCTGCGTGCCCAATATAGAAAGATAATTAATTATTATAATTAAAAGGGAAAATAGCCTCATATAGCACAATTTTTACCTTATTTTCACTTCCTAATACGTTTTTAAAAGTTGTCACGATCTAGTACGAATCGTCATTTTATTCCCGAATCTAGCACGCCGTTAAACTCCGTCTAAAAACCGTTAAACACCGTTAGACGGAGTTTAACGGTGTGCTAGATCCGGAAATAAAATGGTGATTTGTGCTATATCGTGACAACTTTTAAAAACGTGTTAGGAAGTGAAAATAAGATAAAAACTGTGTTATATGAGGCAATTTTCTTTTTTTTTTTTAATTTGAAGATTCACCTCCCAGAAAAATTTGAAAATTAGTGTGAAGCTTTATAATAATATCAGGAATACGGGTTAAAAGTTTAAGCTATTTTTGAGATCGAACGATTCACAAAAACTATTAAAATCAGAATACCGAAAAAATGGGTAAATATTTTTTATCTGAAAATTCAACACCCAGAAAAATCTGAAAATATGTGTAGAGTTTTATAATAATATCAGGAACATGGGGTAAAAGTTTCATCTTATTTTGGGATTGGGCAATTCACAAAAACTATCAAAGTCGGAACACTGAAAGATAGGTAAATATATTTTATCTGAAAATTCACTGCCCAGAAAAATATGAAAATCAGTGATGAGCTTTATAATAATGTTAGGAACATGGGGAAAAAGTTTCATCTCGTTTTGAGATCGGACGGTTCACAAAAATATTAAAATCAGAGTACCGAAAAGAATGGTAATTATTTTTTATCTGAAGATTCACTCCCAAAAAAATTTGAAATTTTGTACAGGGCTTTATAATAATATCAGGAACGTAGGGTAAAAATTTCACCTCGTTTTGAAATCGGACGATTCACAAAAGTTATCTAAATCACAACATCAAAAAAAGAGGTAAATATTTTTTATCTGAAGATTCACCATCCATAAAAATTTGAAAATTTGTGTGGAGCTTTATAATAACATCAGGAACATGGGGTAAAATTTTCATATTGTTTTGAGCTCGGATGATTCACAAAAACTATCAAATTCGAAACATCGAAAAGATGGGTAAATATATTTTATTTGAATATTCACCGTCCAAAAAATTTTGAAAATCTGTGAGGAGCTTTATAATAATGTTAGGAACATGGGGAAAATTTTCATCTCGTTTTTAGATTTGACGGTTCACAAAAACTATTAAAATCAGAGCATAAAAAAGAATGGTAATTATTTTTTATTTTGAAGATTCACCGTTCAGAAAAATTTGAAAATTTGTGTGGAGTTTTATAATAATATTAGAAACGTGGGGAAAAAGTTTCACCTTATTTTGAGATCGAATGATTCACAAAAGCTACCTAAATCACAACACCAAAAAAAGAGGTAAATATTTTTTATCTGAAAATTCACCATCTAGAAAAATCTGAAAATTTGTGTGCAGCTTTATAATAACATCAGGAACATGGGGTAAAAGTTTCACCTCATTTTGTGCTTATACGGTTCACTAAAATTATCAAAATCAGAACACCGAAAAGAGTGGTAAATATTTTTTAAAGGGAAAATAGCCCCATGTAGCACAATTTTTACCTTATTTTCACTTCCTAGCACATTTTTAAAAGTTGTCACGATCTAGCACGAATCACCATTTTATTCCTGGATCTAGCACACCGTTAAACTCCGTCTAACGGTGTTTAACGATTTTTAGACGGAGTTTAACGGCGTGCTAAATTCGGGAATAAAATGACTATTCGTGCTAGATCGTGACAACTTTTAAGAATGTGATAGGAAGTGAAAATAAGGTAAAAATTATGCTATATGAGGCTATTTTCCCTAATTAGAATATGTATGTGTGCATTCATGCATATATCCTTATACATTATATATATAAGGATAATCCTTCATTGTTTGGATTTTGTGCGTCCATAATGCACGTTGAGTTGGGAATCACTTAATTTTGATTATCATCAGTTGATAAGAGTATATATAATAGCAGCTAATGTGTATAGTATATATTCCGTTGGGCTAATATGCAAATAATATATATATATATATATTTTACTGTATAATTAATAATAAAAAATTTCATTAATGCATAAGCGATGATGTGGTAAAATGAGATAGCTCCGTTTCTTATTTTTGATAATATGGCGATGTGAAAATTAGACTGTGATTTTATTTATATATATATAGGGCAAATTACACAAAAAAACCTAAATTTTGTAAAATGTCTCAGTTTTGTCATAAATTTTGTTTTGTAACAAAAAAAACCACATGTTTTGAGAATCATCTCAGATTTGACCTCCCGTTACCATTCTGTTAAGTTTGTCATCTATTTGCCTACGTGGACTTCACGAGACCCACAAATTTTATACATTATCTGATAAATCATATGGTTTTTTTTTTCATTACATACTAAATTTATGATGAAATTGAGACTTCTTTGAAAATTTGAATTTTTTTATTTAACCTATCTTATTTGTTTATTAATTTATGTCTGAAGTTAACCGTCCACGTATGCAAAATTGACGAAATTTATAACGGAGGTCATTTTTTAGACAATTTAGAAAACTTATGGTTTGTTTTGTTATAAATTAAAATTTAGGACAAAATTTAGACGTTTTACAAAATTTAGGTTTTTTTTGTGTAATTTGCCATAGATATAATAATAATATATATTGATGTAGATTAAATTGTGGGGGTGTTCAGTTCCGAATGCCCTGCTTTTTCATTGTACCCGGACCCTACCTTATAAGGAACATGTTCCAAGATTTTGGAACTGGACTCTATCATATTGAGTCATAGAACCGGAACCTACTCGGAATCTGTATTATCCCACGAGTTCCGAGTACTCTGTTGGAACCTGTAAATTTTTTTGTCTTGCTAAATAAAATCGAAAATGTCTCATCCATAATTAGTAATTATGCATAACAGAATATTAACATAAATTTAAATTAAATCCACAATACATCTACAATAAAGTGTAATATGTCTCATGAATCCATCCACAAAACTAAACATTTGTTATACGATCAGGCCTCACCGATGATACACCTATCATCGTCAAACCAAAGCTGCCGACGATAAGGAATGTGAAGCTTTCACCAAAAGAAGAGAGAGATAAAGAGGGAGAGAGGGGAATAGAGTAAAGTAAAATGGAAAAATATATATATGAATATAACTAGGGAAATTATAATATGGTCCAGGTACCGGTTTCGATTCCGGTTCTAAGTACCTATATGCAGGAACCGGAACCGGAACCGAAACCTGTTTTCATCGATTCTTAGTTTTAATACCCGAACCCTACCCTATTTTCAATACGAGCTACCCAGACCTTACCCTAATGGGTAGGTTTCGACTGGTTCCGGGTATACCTGGTATCTGTGCGCACCCCTATTAAATTGTTGCTACGGAGTCTCTTTGCTTGGGTTGTGTATAGATAAGAAGAAAATGGTCAAATTAATGCATGATGCAAATCTTTCTCTCATAACTCACAAGAACCATCAATAAAAGCATCGATCTCTTTGGCTCCTCTTGCATGTTGCAAATCTCTTAGCTGGTCATATACACACATTTTTCGTCATTCTTATCCCCAAAATTTCACTTTTTTCTAACTTTGGTTTGAATGTCAATTTCCCCGTTAGTGGTGCTGCCATAGATTTTAATATCTTCTTTAAATAGAAATTAATTTAATCAAAAGCGAAAGTAGCTGATGCAAGTTTCCGCCTAGTAATCAAGAGATTCTAGGTTCAATATCCAGTGGGACTACTTAAGTCCTTTTATTAATTATTAGCATTTCTATTTCATTATACTAGTTTTATGGACCTCCTTTCATAACCGAAAAAATTAATTTACAATAACTAAAAATAATCGCATGGGCTCGGCTTAAGGGAAGAGCCGAAAAAGGAGTGAAGGGATACATATATCATTGATGGCCCCATCCCTTCCTTCCATGTTCACCAATGGGGGAAGAACGGGGGAGGTGGTGGTCGTGGCTTGACGTCCCCCTCCCTCGAATAGACTAAGCCCTCAAAGTTGAGATCTCAATCGATTTGAGGGTTGATGGAGTCGACCGGTGGCCACCACTCCTCCCAAAGTCATTGGCATTCTCTGACGACATTAGTGACCATTTTTTTTTTGGGAGGGGGAGGGGGTGGGGAAGGAAAGGGGGTGTGGTGGCGGCGTGGAACGCTGCTGGACGAATCCCCACCCTCTAGTTAGCCAGGCGGGGGTGCCGATCGGTGCCAACCAAATGGTTGCGATCATCCTCTGAGTATTCCCACAATCTCGAAGATGCATTGGTGGCAACTGACGCCTCTAGCCCCCGCCTTTCATCTTTGTCCCCTCTGTTGTATTGTCCTATAAATTCTTTTTATCTTTTTCACTTTTAGCTATTTTTTTCAAAATAATGATTTTTATTTAAAGAAAATATCAAAAAACATAAAAATGACACGTGGCTTGTTGATTGCCTTCAACATCCACGTTACCCAACCCTAATGAAAATTTTGAGTTCAGATTAAAATGAGCGAAAACGCGAAAGGTCAATGATGGAAGTAAGAAAAAAAGTTTCCAATTAAAGTGGTAAAAGCACAAAAAATTAAGGATGAAAAAAAGTGTTTTTTTTCCTAAAATAATAAAGTAAGAGAAAAATGCAGTTTACTCTCCGATTATGGACTTAGATAACATTTGCCCCATTCCTCCTCTCTCCTTCCCTTTCAAGAATTTTTCCGTACCCTTCCTTCCCCTTCCTTCTCTCTCCCCTAAAGCCTAGGAAACCTTATTACAACCTCCGTTACCGGGCGCGTCCGGCGCCATGCCACCGAAAATCTAGAAGCCGTGGCCATTCTCTACCTCCCGTTCGTCTCCGATCCTGGTGGTTTTCTCCTTTTTTTCCTTTTCCTTCCCATTTTTCCTTCTCCCGATCAATAATGGACATTATGGGGTTCCGGCTATCGTCAATGCCTACCGATCTAGTCTTTGTTCTTGTAATCTTCTCTTGAACATTTTACCATGTATCATTTTTGTTATTAATGGACAATCATTGATTGTTGAGCCAGAAAAAGATAATATTTGCTTCCGACCTTTAAAAATTTGCCCGACGCCCCATCCTCCATGAGAAATGAGCACTTTACCCTCGTTGATCAATTTTTTTTTATCAAAATAAGTCATATACATGAGATATGACATTTTCAAGGGCCAAAAAGGGCATTCGACCTAATTAAAGAATCATAAAATAAAAAAATTTTAAAAAAAAAATTACCCAAAACCCCAATTTGCTAGGGTTTGGGTTATTCCGATGGCGGTGACCTCATTGAGGGATATCACTGCCTGGATGAAGTTGTTGGTGCCTTAGCAAGTGATAAATGACCTCATCCATAGGGCAGTGGTCTCCGGCGTCTCCTGGTGTATGATAGAACCCATCCATTGGTCGAAATCCCCCAACTCGAACTTCGGGACCCAACTATCATCCTCTTCTTCCTCCTTTCTTCTTCCTTTTCTACCTCCGCTACTCAGGCTTCGGCCGCGATCTAATCCAATCAACAATTACCCGTGTTTCCCTAAATCGTCAGATAATCGCAAAAAGAAAAAAAATCCACATCCTCATATAGTTCTCCATCCTAAATATGTTCCTTCTCGGCCCCTTTTCTGAACGACTTTCATCAGGATTTGCCAAGCTTAAACTCCTTAAAACCTCTCAATTGTAGGGATTAGGGAAATTAAACAATAAATTCTTGTGATTGTCAGCACCCAATTTCGGTCTACCGGCTTCAGACGGGAAAAATCGTCATTTTTGCCATCCATCGGAGGGAAGTATTTCCGGTTAATTGCTCGAGCACCCACGACTTTTGGAAATAGGAAATTTTCTCAATTTAGCGCCAATTTACCATTTTTTCGAAAAATCCTCCATGGGTAGTCTTTGAATTTCATGTGCGTCAATGTCAATTTTTAAAATTCAAGACTAAATTAAGGCCGAAAATTTTTTCTAATTGTGTAAACTTTATCCGTAAATTTTTTCTGAAAACAACGCCAACCTCGGATCATTTTTTTCGACATCCAATTGCAAAGACGAGAATTTTAATTTTTACGCTCGTTAAATTTGAATTTCTAAATCTAAAAAAAGAAGGATAGAAAGGACGGAAAGGATGAGCCGGTCAGGAGCTGGTCGGAAGCCCTGATCGGCCCTTGACCATTACCCATAATTTAAAAAAAAATTGAAAATTGAGGCAACGGTCAACTCCTGACCGTTGCCCCATCCTTCCCCCTGTTTTTTAGTTTTTATTCCTCCCTGCCCTTGGCTCTTCTCTTCTTCCTCCCTTCTTCTTCATTTCTTCTTCTTCCTTTCTGAAAAAAAAACCGATGGAGCCCGAAAACAAAACCTGAAAAAAAAAACCTAACCCGAGCTCCATCGCGACCGCCAGCTCACGGACACTCTCTCTCTTTCTCCTTTCTTTCTTGCGCCCCCCGCCCACCCCCAAGCTGGCCCCTGGCTCTTCTTCCCCTCAACTAACAAAAACCCTAATTCGAAAAAAACCGGGAGGACGCCAAAAAAGGAAAAAAACCCTAGCTGACTCTCCCTCTGGCTCTCGGCCTCCTTCCACCAAAAAAAAAAACCCGAACAAAAAGAAACCAAGCCCGGCTCTCTCAGCTCGAGTTCTCCCAAAAATCCAAAAAAAGAAAACCCTAAGCTCCTCTACACACTCTTTCTCGGATTTTCGGAAAAACCCACAGTTCCCTCAGCTTGGTTTAACCTCAGCTGAAACCGACTCTCAGCTCGAATTCCTCATGCCTCCAGCTCCTTCCTCTTGACTCCCTCCCGAGAAATCCAATAAAACCTCAGCTCGAAGAACGAACTCGCACCCTCAGCTCCTCTCCTTCCGTCTGCCTCTCATTTGAAACTTCAACTCGAAACCTTCGCTTCTCAGAAGATCTCACAGCTCCTCCCCAACACCCCAACTCAGTTCCAGAACGCCTTAGCTCCCCCTCACGCCCTCAGCTCCATCCGAACAGACCCCTCCTGCAAAACAGAAAGCCTTAGCTTATCCTCCCCCTCTGCCCGCTGGCACGTCAACCTGCGACCTTGAGGCCATCTCCAGCGACTACCAGGAACTTAAAGTCGCGACGCCCGAACCACCGGAGCTGCCCAGACCATCTCTATCTGTTTTGTTTTTATATCTAACCGGGTCTGATTGTCTCTGCTGGATCTAAGCAGATACACGCCAGATCAGAGCCACCCTCGACCACCCCTGGTCACCTCTTGGAAGCCCGAAGCATCGTTGTCAGCCTGGAATAGCCGCTCTAGCCGCACGAGCTAGCGAGCTCCCTCCCCAGGCATTTCCATTCCAGTCGGGTCTGGCCAGGCCCGACCGGGTGCCCGATTTTCCCTCCACAGACCCGACTTCCCATGATCTTCCTTTTTCTCCCGAAACCAGGTAGCAGTCCGGCCCAGTAGACCAGCGCGGCCTAGTAGCCCAGGCTGGCCCAGCAATCTAGTGGCCCAGCGTCCCACTCAGCCTAGCTACCCGCTAGTTCGGCCTAGTCCAGCCCAATTCGGCCCAGTCAAGCCCAATCCGGCGATTCCCCAGTAGCCCAACTCGTCCAGAATCCCTTTATTTACAAAACTGCTCCTATTCTTCTCAAACAAGGTAAATTCCCGACTTAATGACATGTTTAGGGCTTCATTTTTGACATGTTTAGGAACTTTTTAAGTTGTCTCAGTTTAGTTCCGGGACTATTTTCTGATCTACCATGAAGTTTAAAATTCTTTTCAATCAAGCCCTAGCCATTTTTACCATTTTCCGATCAATCCCTGAATTTTTCAGAATTTTTCAATCGTCTCAAGGAACTTTTCAAGTTGTTTCAGTTTAGTACCTGGGCATTTTTTACTTTTCAGATCAGCCCCGAATTTTCAAATTCATTTCACAAAAGTCCTGGGATATTTTCAGTGATTTTTACATCGTCCTGAATTTTTCCAAAATTTTCAAATCAGTTTCCTGAAACTTTATCCGAATTTTCAAATCAGTCCATGTTCTTTTAAAATTGTTCAATTCAATCCCTGGACATTTTCTAAAGATATCAAACCCTTTCCTACTTGGATTCTCGACCGAAAATGTATGTGTCCCGTTTAAATTTTTGTTTCAGTAATTACATGTATACAACATGATGATATGTGCTATTTGCATGATTTTCCGCCTCCATGAATCGGTACCGTTTTATCGATTCTTTTAATATTATATTTGTGTATGTTTGTATGTGTTTATCGCGATCATGGCGGCACCGATTGTGTAAAATATGTATGTTTGTCGTGCTTGACTTGATAATGTGCTCTTGATCCGTGATAATGTGCTCTTGATGTGGTAATGTGATTTGGATCCGTGTTTAAACGCTTTATTTTCTCATTTTAATCGAAATCTCACATGAATCAGTTTAATCATGCAAACTAGGCCTAAAATCTAATTTTTAATATCAAGACGGTCGGAAGTTAGAGTTTATCGGGCGGCCCACTAATGGCCATTCCAGCGACTCGAAATCCGTAGACTAAAGCATTCGGTAAATTTCTAATTAACTTAAAATTCTACATACGAGATAATCGGAACGTTAAATTCGGCTAAATTGAATCACTTGACCTCCTTTAAATAAATTGCACTAATCGATTAATAATCTATAATTGCGTTAACAGTCCAAGAACTGTTAGTCGTGCCCTTTTAAAATTCACAATTTCAAAAGCACCGAGATACGTGCCACGTAATCTTGATTTTCCATACACACACATATTTTCCGGTTCAATGGCATGATTACTGGTTCTTGTCTCGCCATCACCCTAGTGTAGGTTTGTGCTTAGAATGGGTCAAAACACAAGAAAACAAATTAATCACAAACTCGGCTTAATTAAACGTGGGCAAATAGTTGAGCAAAGGGTTAGGTTTCAGGTTTTAGGTAAAAACACTCTTACTCTGTAAAAGTCACATTGTCACGATACATAAAAATTTAAAAACAACCTACACATTTGAGACTCGATTACAGACATTGTGTTTGTCGGGTCCACTAAAATAACGTCGAATGCTACATGCCCTCTCTATCACCCCGTTTGTTTGTTTTAGGGTAGGATTTGCATGCCAAGATACCTCAGTTAATAATCGGTTAACTCACGTAAATTCGGCAATAACAAAACTTCATTGTTTGTTTATTTATGCTTATTTGTTACATTTTCGCACTTGATTGTTATGTGGGTCAAGCCTGATCCTTTAGGATACGATTCATACAAGGTCCAACACCCCTAACCGTCGATCACGAGGTTTAATTTCCCAATCACTGAGCGCGCATATTAATTTCAATTTCAATCTTTTCAAACCACACGGTGAGCATGAGTGGAATAATGACCAAATGCGAATCGATCGGAATTCAGTCATTGTAATTTGTATTTTTATTAGAGAGAGCAATGTGAAGGTTTTATGTTGTACATTTATTCATGTAAGAATCTCGGTCGAAGAGTTTCTTCGAATTTATGATGTCAAAACGGGCGAGTCGAGTGCAACCCTAAATCATGCGGTAAATAAATAAAATGGCAAGCCTGGCAAGGTAGAGTACCGAAAGGGCGTGTGGGATATAGGCCCACACGTAATAGAACCCCCGAATTCGGAATTTTCGGTTCCGTACAGACCATTGCCTTAGCATTTAGGTGTACCCGTACCCCTAGGCCCGAGTAACTTGCCGGCCCTCGACCTTCGGGTTGTAAAATGGCAAGTGGTGACTCCTTCTCACGTGCGTTTGTCGCGCGTTCTCAAGAAGATGGACACTCCCAAGCCGCGTTGCATAGGCGCACGCTCACGTGCCCCGACGAAATGAAATTCGGGTGCGCACAGTGATTTTCACCCATAACGAGCAAGGAAAATTAATACATTCACGTGCTTGCACGAACATATATATAGAATGAAGAGCATGAGTCCAGTTTTGATTTCAATCGAGTGACGACGATGAAAATGGCCCCATTGTTCATCCGTGAGAACCCAAATGGATTTTCACCTACTCCTGAAAATGGTGGCTTCATTGGCGACCACCACTGGCGCGGATGAGATTGCTAGTCACCTGATTAGGCGCCAATAACATCGTTCTAGTGATGGTGGTTACTGGCAAGACTATGCCGGCGAATATAAACCAAACCCATTTTTTATTGTTGATTTTAAGTAAAAATTTATTTTTTAATATTTTTTATCGGAATTAGATAGCTTTTTCGTTGATTGAAAAGCCAAGTGCCCATGTGACTCATTTTAGCCTGAAAATTAATCACAATGGGAGTCAAATGTTACCAAATTCTAACGCTATATTAGAATTGAGAGATATGGAAATTTTCGGAAAGGGAGGTATTTGGAGGTCTTTCAAACCTCACTAAATACTTCCCAATACCATAATTTCTAACGCTTCATATTTGAAGGTTTATGAGGTTTTTCATTTTTTTTTGTAAAAAAGATAAATTTGATATTTTGGCCCCTAGTAAATCCAAAATAATTAAATAAATCTTTTATGAGTTAAAATAAGAGTTCCTTCCACCGTTTGATAAATCAATTTTTTTAACTCTGCTATACTTTACTCTACTTATCTTTAATTCAACAACACAATTATTATTTTTCTCTTTTTCTTTAATTTTTTTAACCATTCAATTCAATTTTTAATACTAAATTCTCTTAACTATTTATTACTTTTTTCATAATTCAACACCTTTTTTCATAATTCAACAACACAATTATTACAAATCAATTAAAATCAAAACTCAGCTCTACGGATTTTAAAATCAAACACAACCTCCCTAATGTACTATTTTTTATTTTATTTTAAGGTTAATTGTACTGGTGGTCCAAAAGGTTTCATGAATGTTTCATGTTGGTCCAAAATATTTTTTGGTAACTTGATGGTACATTAAGTTTCAAAACCGTTTCAATGTGGTACATTATGTCATCTCATGCTTCACGCCGTTATATTCCAACTTTTCAAAATATACCCCACATTCTCTCTCTTCCTTCTCGACTTTCTCTCTCTTCTGCAAGTGTTCTCTCTCTCTCTCTCTCTTCATCTCACCTGATCTTCCTCTTCCTCCTCCTTAGTCTTACCGGTTTTTAGATCTTCGGAGATCGGTTCGTGAATGTTTGATTGGATTGACGTCTGCCCAGATCGATCTTGAGGGACTGAACCGGGGACACCGGCCTCTTCTGCTCTGCATCTGCCACCGGCCTCCTCCTACTCGGGCTCTTCGCGCCACTGTCTCCAGATCCTTGGAGGGCTCGTCGATCCCCCTTATCCTTAACCTCCTGTCAATGTCCTCGAAGATTGATGCGCTCCGTTTCGTGGGCTCCAGGAAGAAGTCTGTGGAGTCGTAGAAGCTCTTCCGCTGGCCCAGCCCTGCCCCTCTATACTGCACTTTCGCGGGCTGCTCAACCCTTGCATTCCTCGATTTCGCATCTCCTAATTTCACCCTTTCTCTGATCACATTGCTCGAAGCGATAGACTGTTGTGATCGAGGAGGAGGAAGAGGAAGATCAAGGGGCGGGGTCAGGACGAAGCCTGGGGGTCTTCTAGGAGGTGAGGAAGCGGGAGATGGAGTGGTCGTCGAGGTGGATAATGCCCGATTGGGATCGGGACTGGAGGGCGAGGAGCGTCGCAGTGAGATCATAGTCGGAGTCGGCGGCGATGCGACCGAGGAGGAGGAAGAGGAAGATCATGTGAGATGAAGAGAGAGAGAACTTGCAAAAGAGAGAGAAAGTCGAGAAGGAAGAGAGAGAGAATGTGGGGTACATTTTGAAAATTTTTAAAATTTGGGTCGTTTTGCAATTTTAATAAGTTTGGAGTATAACGGCGTGAAGCATGAGATGACAGAATGTATCACATTAAAACGGTTTTGAAACTTAATGTATCTTCAAGTTACCAAAAAAATATTTTGGACCAACATGAAACTTTTTGGTCCATCGGTGCAATTAACGCTTTATTATTATTATTATTATTATTATTATTATTATTATTATTATTATTTCTAAGTCTAAATATAACTGGGTGTTCCGGGCTTGGGCTCTGTTGCCGCTTCGGAACAGACCAGACTGTTCAAGGGACGGAAGGGGAGAGCGAGCGGCAGTCAAGACTACGGGTTACGCCTTCTCAATCAATCTCAACCCATCAGGTAACCTTCTGGTGTAAATTGAAATTCTCGTGATCACCAGCAACTATTACCCCATCACGGCATCGTACAGCTCCTCTCTCTGATAGATCCATATCATGCTTCATTCCTCCTTCCTACTTTCAGTTGTTTTTGGTTTATCATCGACTGCATATAGATCCTGCTGATCCGGGTTCGCTTGACCTGTCTAATCGCGTCAGATCCTTCTTGCCTGAAGGCCCAGGTTATAGTTTCACCGACTGATCTTTTGGTAACCCTTATCTGTGCTAGTTCATGATTTTGTTTCTCGATTAGCGCAATCGATGATGCTTAATGGTTCCATGTCCCTCAATTTCAAGTGTTCAGTTGTTCCTATACTCCCTGACATTCTGCATCTTGCTTGGAGCAGCGAATTTAGATTGCATCTAAAGCTTACCGCCGTCTATGGTGTTAATCTATGTGCCTCCCTCATAGGTCTGTAATTTCAGCTGTATGTATGGAAATCCCAGCTTTTTGAATAACAGAGTTACAGCTCTTAGATCATTCAGTGGATGATCCTCTGGTTCTTCTGTGTTTTTGAACTTAACTCGGAAATTTGACAATCTGTCTCAATGCTTTTCCATTTCTGGATGATGCTTGTGAAAGGGAGGAGAGGAGAGGAGTAATATCGATAATAACCTCAACAAGTTCCATTTTATTTATTTTTATCTTTTTCCTTCTGTTGTGGGAAGATCCCCCATCCCTCCCATCTCTAGGTAAAGCGTATGGAAATTCTCCCTTGTTCACTGATCCGAGCCACTCTAATAAACCTCTGATAATCCATCGCATTTCAACCTTCTTTTCTTACTCATCACAATTAATCTCCTGCATATCAAATGGTTATTGACTTGATTTCCACGACTGCAAAATTTATAGCTCGTCCAGGCATTTGTAAGACCTGAAGGTTTGGGAGGCATTATCACACCATTTGGCTTGCAGTCTTCTCAGGTCTAGTTTCCAACTATCGGATAGATTTTTGTGAGGGATAGATAAAACTTAAAGCATTACAAGGTATGCATCTTGCCGTCGCTTATGTATTGGATTTTTGAATTGGGGTGATCTATGATTGATATATTACTTGGATGTTATTATCTCCAGGATGTGTGGATTGGATAGTTGGTAGAAACTCATGACAAGCATCTTCATCCCCTTATTCTGAGTCTCCAGTGGGAAGACCAAGGAGGACTTTTGAAGATTCCCCTCTTTTTCTGGATAGGAGAGAGATTTGAAAATTCAGCGACCAAGTTTAGGGGTTGACTTGCCCCAAGGTGGTGAGTACAACCCTTATCCTGTTGTGCGGAGGGTGAATTCCTTCCATACTATGGCCATAGATGACGACATGGAGGTTGGTGCCTTAGGGCCTTATACAGACAGGCCAAGGGTGTTCCCAAGCATGCGCAGTAAACCATATAAGCCATTGGTAAGATTAGCTCCATTCTTCTGGCTTACTATTTTGCTTCTTAGCCTCATAAAAGTCTCATGATTGAATTAGTTGACCGTCTTTTTCTCGAAGTAGGGTGATATTACTCTTTTCTTATCCCTCTGTTGTCAATCTCTGAGCTAACAATGATTAGCAGAGTATGATATTCTCGCATCTATTATCTTTCCCGATCTGCTAAGACTACAACTAACTTTTTGTTCCTATTTAACATAGTGCATTCTTGTCAATGACTAGAGCATAGGTCTATCCCTGTCTCTCATATTGCATTGATTTAGGTATATTAGTATCATATTTTGTGATTGTCCTACAAATATGGTTTTCCCTTTGTTAGAAGTCACAGACCTTCTGGGGTTGGCTATTGGCAATGCTAACTGTTACAGTGTTCTTACAAGTGAGCGGCAAAAATTACTTTGTATTACTATTATCTCACTTACTGTTGTACTGCAACTATGGTGGGTTGACTTACATTTTGGTGCAGATTTTTCGGGTTCTGATGGGAGTAAACATTCGAGTTCTTCTTGTACTCATGCTCTTGGGGCTTGGAGGAATCTTTTACATTGGAGCAAGTACTTCCCCCATCATTGTTTTTGTCTTCTCCGTTTGCATAATTAGTTTCCTTTTGTCCATATATCTCGCAAAATGGGTCCTTGCGAAGGATGAAGGGCCTCCTGAGATGGCGCAGGTATGTTTTCCTTTTTCTGTCAGTAATTTAGTTGCTTCTTCTTTTTCAAACATTTGTCAACTGGACATTTCTTTTGTCTGAATCTTTTCTTATTATTTCTGGCTCTGGTATTTAGTAATACAAATTGTGGAAGCATTCTGGCCCTAGCTTGTGTACAGTGTCACCTGCACAACAATTTAGCAGTGTTCTTCTTGTGGCTATGTTACTATGTTTGATTAGAATAAAATCTATTCATAATAACCGCATAACTGATATTTATCATGGATAGAATTTTACATTCCAACATTTTGTGGATCCACGAAAAGTTATTGAAGATTTAGTGAAATAAGGCCTTTTTGGGTGGATAAACCAGCCAGAAGGTTGTGCTAGTGAGAAATACATTTTGCAGATAATTTTTTAGAATAGTTTGTCAATGGGAATTGTATGTGGACTAGAGCTATTTTTAGTTTGAATATTTTATATGCGTCCATGCTTGAGCTTATTTTTAAAATTTCTGCAGATATCAGATGCAATACGAGATGGAGCTGAAGGGTTCTTCAGAACCCAATATGGGACAATCTCCAAGATGGCACTGCTTCTCGCAGTAGTGATTCTTAGTATATATTTGTTTCGCAGTACGACTCCACAACAAGAATCTTCTGGCCTTGGAAGGTGATTATCTGGCTTACTGGTTGAAGGCTAATGTCTCTTCTTCATTCCTTTATTTTCCCTACTGTGGTAAAAATATTTTTGAGTGGGTTTCTGATGCAGGACAATTTCTGCATATATCACTGTGGCTGCATTTCTTCTAGGCGCTTTATGCTCAGGTATTGCAGGTTATATTGGAATGTGGGTTTCTGTTCGTGCAAATGTTCGAGTCTCTAGTGCTGCAAGAAGATCTGCAAGAGAGGCATTGCAGGTTAGCATCATTTGGCATGTTCATGCATCTTCATTTTTTGCTGTAAGATTCCTGATTTAGTTGTTATTGGCTTGTATTATGTATATAATTATAGGTAGCTGTCCGTGCTGGTGGATTCTCTGCCATGGTGGTGGTTGGCATGGCTGTCATTGGAATAGCCATTCTTTATGCATCATTTTATGTTTGGTTGGGAGTGGATTTGCCAGGCTCGATGAAGGTTACTGAATGTATGTTCCAAAATACTTTTTGACACTTTTTTGTAGGAAGAATATTTCATCAAAGCCAGGATTTTGTGCTTTTCTAATATGATTTTATGGAATGGGCAAGTATGGTATTTACGAACATCGCATTGGTAACTATGGATAATGATTCCTTCCCGTTTCATTTTGGAGACTGCCATTTAATTATAATTATTTTCGTCCCACTTCACTACTTATCTGTGTTTGTTGTGGGAAAGGCACATGAATTAGGAGGTCGAGTGCATAAAGTTTTATTAAGAATCCTGGTTTTCTGATCTTCATTATTGAGTCATTCGATGCTCATGTTCTACTGATTGTATTGTCCCTTTCCATCTTTTCTATTGTTGGAAAATAACAAGTCTAAGGTTTGCACCTACATGTTCTCATTTCAGTGCCACTTCTGCTTGTTGGATATGGTTTTGGAGCTTCATTTGTTGCCCTGTTTGCTCAGCTCGGTGGTGGAATATATACAAAGGCAGCTGATGTTGGTGCTGATCTCGTGGGAAAAGTCGAGCAGGGTATACCTGAAGATGATCCTCGCAATCCTGCTGTTATTGCAGATCTGGTAACTCATCAGTTAAAATAACTTTTCATACTTTATTATGTACATGTACTTCTGCTGCAAGAGCACTTGATAAATTTGGAGCTTCGAATTTTGAACCTTATTTGTGTAGTTAATTGAATATGTGGTTGTTAGCGCATATTGCCGGATGAGTATGCAGTTGTACTTCCAGCAGAATCTTATGTGTCCACTGATCCTCTTAAAATTATTTTACCAACTTACTAGTTCAAATTAAAATGATGAGTGCTCTCAATTTCTTGCTCATTGAATTTCTTTTGCTGTGTTCTCTATATTGTTATGCACCAACTAAATTGTTACAATGGTATAGGTCGGAGACAATGTGGGTGATTGTGCAGCCAGAGGTGCCGACCTTTTTGAGAGCATAGCAGCTGAAATTATTAGTGCCATGATACTGGGAGGAACAATGGCCCAGAGATGTAAAATTGAAGGCAAGTAGTTTACCAATGTTAAAGGGCTTGCTCCCCTCATGTGCCTTTTGTATCTTCTAAATTTCTAATTTTTAAAGGGGAAAAAAAGGAAGAAGAATTTGGTAATCGATGTGTACATCTGCATATTGGATTTTCTTTGTTCCCCTCAATTCTTGTATAACAACGGCAGCTCTATATGATAATATGGTTTTTCCTGGTTTATTCAGACCCTTTCTACCATTCTGAAAGAAATATTATTAGGTTGGATTTCTTGCCGAATATATGGCTGGCTTAGTCCGTGGTTTTAAAAGTTTTTATTAGTCAAAAACTGGGCACAGTTTTGTTGAAAATGGAGTAATATCTGGTATTGAGGGACTAACGCACTGGTATGCTGCCATGCAGATCCATCTGGCTTCATCTTGTTTCCTCTTGTTGTTCACTCTTTTGATCTAGTGGTATCTTCAGTTGGGGTGCTTTCAATCAGGGGAACAAGAGACTCTGGTGCGAAGGGTGCTGTTGAGGATCCAATGGCAGTTTTGCAGAAAGGATATTCTGTCACTATAGTTTTGGCTGTGATTACTTTTGGTGCGGTAATACTCCATCCTCCATTGCCCTTATTAAGTGATTTTTTTAAATGATGATTGATGAGTCTCTATGGATGAACTTCTCTTTCGAGACAGATGGCTGATCCTCATCCTCATCCATTTCCATTGTGATCTTAGGTTATGATATTTTTCTAGATAATGATTGGCATTGACTAAGTAAGGCTGATTTATTGTTGTTCTTGCTCTGACAGTCTACGAGGTGGATGCTTTACACTGAACAAGCGCCTTCTGCATGGTTGAACTTTGCATTATGTGGGTTGGTCGGTATAATCACAGCGTATGTATTTGTCTGGATCACAAAGTACTACACTGACTACAAACATGAGCCAGTACGGACATTAGCCCTCTCTAGCTCCACTGGGCATGGAACCAACATAATAGCAGGGGTTAGCTTGGGCCTGGAGTCAACTGCCCTTCCTGTACTAGTCATAAGCGTGTCTATAATTTCCGCTTTCTGGTTGGGTCACACTTCGGGCCTGGTGGATGAGACTGGAAACCCAACAGGTGGGCTCTTTGGAACAGCTGTAGCGACAATGGGAATGCTCAGCACGGCTGCGTACATTCTCACGATGGATATGTTTGGTCCAATTGCTGATAATGCTGGTGGAATTGTGGAGATGAGTCAACAGGTAATGCTCTCGATATATTTTTGTATAGGCCATTAACCTGTGAGAACATGATAGAAGAAAAGTTAATTTATGTGCATGCTGCGCACATTCTTTAATATGACTCTTGTGGATATATGCATGTGCTATATGCAGCCAGAAAGTGTTAGGGAGATCACCGATGTTCTAGATGCGGTGGGCAACACAACAAAAGCTACCACAAAAGGCTTTGCCATTGGTTCTGCTGCTCTTGCATCTTTCCTTCTATTTAGTGCCTACATGGATGAGGTGGCTACCTTTGCCCATGAACCATTTAAACAGGTTGAGTTTGAACTACCAGAAAAGAAGTCAGCTGCATCTCTCTTGCAGCTCGTAGCTTCTGGGACTTTCTTATGTATTTTTTTCCCCCCCTTTCCCAATATCCATCCAGGTTGATATTGCAATACCAGAAGTCTTCATTGGAGGGTTGCTAGGTTCCATGCTCATTTTTTTATTTAGTGCATGGGCCTGCTCCGCAGTTGGCCGAACTGCACAAGAAGTCGTCACTGAAGTAAGAAGACAGTTCATTGAAAGACCTGGCATAATGGTGAGCCGCAATAAATACATGATGTACATTGTTTTCATTTTGTATTCCTGGGTAACTGTTTTTCTTTCGTGCTGAATATGTGACGTGCCCTCCTTTACTTTGGTACAGGACTACAAGGAGAAACCCGATTATGGTCGTTGTGTTGCCATTGTAGCATCTGCGTCGTTGAGGGAGATGATCAAGCCGGGTGCTTTGGCTATTGTGTCCCCTGTAGCCATTGGTTGGCCACCATCTTATTCTTATTTTGCAACTAACTTTTCCTCTGGACAGCTTTTTTTTTTTTTTTTTTTTCTGAGAGTCAATTCAATTCAACCAATCAGAAACGTGTGCTTTCTGTTCTTGAAGAAATTGATAATGTGTTATGTGGAGCAGGTGTCCTCTTCAGGATATTGGGATATTACACTGGGCATCCTCTGCTCGGGGCTAAAGTGGTGGCTTCCATGTTGATGTTTGCGACAGTATCTGGTATCCTCATGGCTCTGTTCCTGAACACAGCTGGCGGTGCCTGGGACAATGCAAAGAAATACATTGAGACGGGTGCACTTGGAGGCAAGGGTAGCGAGAGTCACAAAGCAGCGATTACCGGAGACACGTAAGTTTGTGGTCTGTAGTTAGAGGGTGAATCTTGCATCTCTTGGAATATACGGGGCCTTGTGAAATTGATTTTGGTCATTGTGTGTGTTGTGAAATTGATTTTGGTCATTGTTTGTGTTGTTGGCAGTGTTGGGGACCCCTTCAAAGACACGGCTGGACCGTCCCTTCATGTGTTAATAAAGTTGCTTGCGACAATCACGCTCGTCATGGCTCCGGTCTTTCTATAGAGAAAGAGTGGGAGGAGAGAGAGGGGGGGATCGGAAGAGAGGATTTCGGATGATTCTATGCTTGGTTCACATAATGAGATGGCCTGTTTTTAGGAACTTGTAACCTCCTTGCTGACAGGACAAAAGAATTACACCATAGGAAATTATTACTTTACAAAATCTTTTCGGTGTATTATATATCATCTTAAAAAATCTAGGACGCCTTCTTTTTATTTATTTATTTTAAATTAGAATAATTATATACTGAGTTGGATCTCAAGAGTGGGCGCTGTTCAATTCTGTTAGAGTTGCGGATTGGACTAATAAGAATGAATGAATTAGGTTTAATTGGACTTGATGCAGGTTTTGAATGACTAGAGGAATGGCTGTTTTCTTTTAATTCTGGCACTACTTAGCAGAGCTCCATATGATGTCTGAACTCTGGAGTCCTATATAGGCATGGTGTTTGGTGAGATGAGACATCGCAAAAGAAGAGAGATCATCACTCCATTTTCCTCGGGGAACAGTGGTAATTATAACCGGATTCTATGTTATTATTGCCGACCGGGTTGTTGAATCCTTAGTACTGTACATATGATCTCATCTCATCTGATAAATATATAAATATTGGGCCTTAGAATGGATGAATGTGAATTGAAGTTGGTGGGTGCTCTTGAATATTTCAGTTGGGGCTTTTCAGTCCATCTGTCTGTTATATTCGGGCCGAAGTCCACCCAACAGAAAAAAAAGAAAAAGACATGACTCTGCCCCTGAAGAAACGTGCGGCCCTTCCCAGTTGGATTTTTTTTCTTTAAAAAAAAAAACACAAATCCTTCTGTGCTAATCTAATTTTCCTTATTCATCATATCATCATATTATGAACTAAAGGATAAATAAATCATTACTCAGCAAAAAAAAAGAAAAAGGAAGGATAAATAAATCATCATGTCTTTCATTCATTATAAAAGCAGTGGGTGGGTGTTTGGTTTAGGGTTTCGCCCCCGCAGAGGTGCGAAGTGGAAACGTCAGTTTCTTTATTTCCCAATCCATAGCTGCCGTCTTTCGCTCCGCCGCCGCCGCCATCCCCACCGCTGCCTCGATAATAAAGGAAAACCAAATTCCCGAAGAAGATGGAGCAGCCGCCAAAACCCATGAGCAGCAGCAGCACATTTATTGAGGACCAGAGGATGAAGAAAGGGAAAAAGAGGCTCCCAACCCCACAGGAGCTGATATCCCACTATGAGGCGCAGGGCATGGACTCCCAGCAGGCTTCCATCAAGGTCATTGAGGACCTCCAGAGGATGCTGTTCCGCGTTAGCAGCAGCAGCGGCTCCTTTAGGAAGGACAAGCTCCTCTTCCAGCAGGTTTCCCGCAAGATGGACTCTGCCATCAGCCGCCTCGCAATCCTTGAGATGAAGCTCGATTCCAAGCCCAGTTATCCTGCAGCCATTGCCATGGGGATCGCCTCGGGTGCGGCTCTCAAGGGGATTGAAAGCGTGTTGCCCCACGCGATGAATGCCTTTGGCCAGATTTGGAGTGCTGTTGGAAGCATCAACAAGCAACAGTAGCAGTAGCACCATTTGTGTGTGTGTGTGTTTTTCTTTTTTCTTTTTGTATATCTCAGTTTTTAATCCCAATGGAATTTGGAACTGATTGTTTCTCCCTTTGACTATATATATATATATATATATATATATATAGTGGTGAAGGGTTTAGGGTGTGTTTGTTTTCCAAATAATGTTTAACTCAACTTCACTTATCTTCAATTCAAAATTACAATCAGTATTTTTTTTATTTTTAAAATTTTTTTAACCATTCAATTCAATTTTTAATATTAAATTCTCTCAACTATTTATTACTTTTTCACAATTCAACAACACAATCATTACTTAATCATTACTTTCTCTCAATTATTTATTATTTTTTCACACTTTTTCTCATAATTCAACGATACAATCATTACAAACCAATTAAAACCAAAACTCAACTCAACTCTAAATCCAAACGCACTCTTAATCTCCATCCCCCTGTAAAATACAGAGCTGCCTGTGCATGTTCCTTTCCTTCTTCAAGCGAAAAATCCAGAGAAGTTGAGCATATGTAGCTGGCTGCAGCCAAAAAATGAATTCCAAAGAAGGTGTAACAAGAAAAGCATGGGGGAGTTATCAGTAAGATGTTCACTCTGTAAAATTATTATTATTATTGGCAAGTAAATTATTACCAGTAAGATGTTCACTTCCTTCCGTTCTTTCTGACACAAGCACAAGCACAAGTAGTTTTTTTTCCCCTTCTTCCTGTCTCCTATTATTCTATGTTCTGCTTCTGAGTCAAATGAGCGTCTTTAATGGCATATTACATTAATGAAGCAAATCCAATAATCAGGAAATCAGATCTAAGCCGGTGTTCATTATGGTTCGGTTGGTTCGAAACTCTAAACGTAAATCATCCTATCTGGCAATTTGGTCTATTATGGGGCCCACATATTTTTTACACGTTAGCTTTTCTTAACATAAAAGGGTAAATTGCACAGATAATTCAAAATGTTTTACAAATGTTTCATGATGGTCCAAAAAGTTTTTTTCGCTACATGATGGTACAAAATGTTTCAAAGTTGTTTCACGATGGTACAAACCGTCAACTCGAGCTGACGCCGTTAACATTTTGCTGACGTGGCGCGTCCTATGTGTCAATTTTGTTACGTAGAACCAATCATAGTGCGCCACGTCATTTAAGACAAAATAAAATTTTAAAAAGTCCAAAAAAATACAAAAAATAATTTAAAAAATACAAAAAAAAGAGAAAAAATTTTGAAAAAAAAAAAAATATTTTAAAATTTTGAAAATTATTTTAAATTTTTTTTAAAATATAAAAATATACAAAAATATACAAAAAAAAAGAGTAAAAATTTAGAAAAAAAAAAAAAATTATTTTAAAATTTTGAAAATTTTGAAAATTATTTTGAAATTTTTTAATTATTTTGATATTTTTAAAAAAATTTAAATAATTTTTTTTTTATTTTCAAAAAAAATTTTTTTCTTTAAAATTAAAGAGGAAAAGATTTTTTTTTTTAAAATTATTTTTTCCCTTTAAAATTCTTTTTTCCCTTTTTTTTCTTTTTTTTTTTTTTTTTAAAATTCTTTTAAAAGTTTTTAAAATTTAAAATTATTTTTAAAATTTTTTTAAAATTTTTAGAATTTTTTTTTCGGCCGTCAGCAAGGAGGTGACACGTAGTAGCCACGTCAGCGTCGACTTGACGGTGTCAAGCTCAAGTTGACGGTTTGTACCATCATAAAACAACTTTGAAACATTTTGTACTATCATGTAGCGAAAAAAACTTTTTGGACCATCATGAAACATTTGTAAAACATTTTGTACCACCGGTGCAATTTACCCAACATAAAAAGTTAAAAAAGGACAATAATAGAATATAAATCAAACATGTAGGGTTGAAACCAGTGTTATCAGAACCGGACCAGATGATGAATCGGAAGAGGTATGAGTTTACGGATTTATGGGTCCAACCGGGTTTCGATAGGTTGGACGGCATGTTTAATTAAAATAAAATAAATAATTAAAAAATTATGATAATTTTAAAAAATAGCCACCCCAATTGCACACCCCAATCACCGTTATTCTTCTTCCTCATATTCTTCCCAAGGGTCTGAAGCCTTTGAGCTTCGGAATCGGCCTCTGAGCCTTGAAGCTTCGATTGAAGCCTCCAAGCCTCAAAATCGAAGCACAAAGCCTTCATCGAAGGCTTTACGCTTTGATTCGAGGCAGCGAGGAGCCTTCACCGTCATTCTTCTTCCTCCTCTTCTCCCCAGGGCTCAGATTGAAGCCTCCAAGCTTCGAAATCGGCCTCTGAGCCTCGAAATCGAAGCACAAAGCCTTCGATAAAGGCTCTACGTTTTGATTCGAGGCAGCGAGGAGCCCTCACCCTCATTCTTCTTCCTCCTCTTCTCTCCAAGGCTCAGATTGAAGCCTCCGAGCTTCAAAATCGGCCTCTGAGCCTTGAAGCTTCGATTGAAGCCTTTGAGCCTTGAAATCAAAGCACAAAGCCTTCGATGAAGGCTTTACGCTTTGATTCGAGGAATCGAGGCTTCGGTTAAAGCCTCTATGCTTTGATCTCGAAGCTCTGAGTTTTCGTTCGAAGCTTCGTGCCTCGATTGGAAAGGGGTGACAAAGAAAAAGAAAACATTAGGGCGTTGCGTGAGAAGAACATCGACAACAGTGGCAGACGATGGTGGCGGGTGGTTGTCGGCGGTGACGGCTGTGTCTGCTGGCGATGTGTGCAGGTGATGGTGAACGGTGAAAGGTGAAGAGGGGGGATGAAGATAAGGGCATATTCGGGATTTAGGATCATCAACATAAAACCCATAGAACCAGCCGGTTCAATGAAATTTTGTTTAAAAATCGACCGGTTCAATGAGGCTGCCGGTTCAAATATGCAATTTGGATTTTTAAACAAACCGGACCGGACATGGTGCCGATTTTGGTTCGACCGGTCAAACTGGCCGGTCCAGTCCGGTTCTGATAACAATGGTTGAAACAGAAAAGGGAACAAAGGAATATGATAAAAAAAGGATTAAAATAAAAAAGTAATAAAAGGTAGAGGGCTAAATCTATATTTTTCCCTAACGATAATAACTATGATTAAGATCACAGATAAGGAGTGCATGGGGAGATACTATAACATAAAAAAAAAGTTTTCTTTCTTTTCTTGCATATTTAGTCATTACTACCGTATTTCTTTAGGAGTTTTCTCATATTTTCTTTCGAGCTTATTGATTTATACCAGCCCGAATTGATGCATAAGCTTTTGCCTTGGCACAAAAATAAGGGTTTACCAATAAAAAGAGAACCTTTTTCAATCGCTATAATGCCGCGGGCAACTTATTTAGTCTATATATATACTAGACACATATCTATACTACGCACAAACCGTCATAAATTTCCGTGCAACGAATGAACTAACGTAACTTTTTCTCATTTTCAAAATAATAGAAAAGCACGATTATTTTTCTTAATTTTCTAATTTTTAAGTAGATTTTTCATGACAAAGGATTTTTTATTAATTAAACTACTAATAAATAAAATCAATTTGAAATGAAAAGGGTGAAATGCATAGAGTAAATGGGCCAAAGAATCGGCAGTCTTGAGGAAGAGAGAGGGAAAGGAGAGAGAAAAGACAGAATGATGTAGTAGTGGGTAATAAAAAAAGTTTGAATGAATTGACATATTCTCAATTTTCTCTTAATCTAGTAGTTCTTAATTTTCAATATTATTTTTGTTATGGATATGTGATTTCGGTTGAATCAACATGCGATCCTCGTGCTCACGAATAACTTGAAAAAGGGAAAGATTGGGATAGTGGCTCGATTTTCCTCTTTGACGTTCAAGTCAACCAGGGTTCCCACGAGAGCAATAGTACGTAAATTGTAGACAATGAACGTATATTTATATTTATACATGATCGTGAAGATATTTGTTACTTTATTTTAATGCGATTCTCAGTATATTAATAAGATATTACATCCCGACTAACAGGGAAAGCTATCTGACCCACCTTCAATACCGACCCAAGTAACTAGCATGCTTCGCTGGGCCCTCGGTGAGCTTCGTGAGCCCAGCGGGGCTTCGCCCCTTCATGGGCTTCGGAGGCCCTTATGGGTGTTGGGCCCAGAACTCGATTCCTAACACTGACCCCTACTCGGGCACGTGCTTCGCGAGTGCACAAGGATGAGATCGCCATGCATCGCAGTCTGGTTTGCGGGCCATACCCCACAACAAACATAAAGCCATCACGCCTTTACTGTCGGATTGAGTTCATCTCGCCGTCCGATCAGAGGTTGATCTGCGTCATGAGCAGTGATGCCCTCTAGCCGCCGGATCAAAACTAAGATAGAAATCCTCAGCCATTTGATCACGTGATGCTTCGGCTTCGCGATTGTTGGAGAAGTAATAATGATAACCGCTGCACTCACGTCGCCCTAACTGAGTGGACCTTCCAGCTTCTAAAGCCTATAAATATCACCATTTCCAACACTGCCTTTCCACCCACAATCAAACGCTAAGCTCTCTTAATTTGCTCTTTCTCCTCTCTCTTTATCTTTACAGTGATCATCACCTCTTCCTCAACCTCCCCTTTTTTATCAGCCCCAATGGCCAAGAACAACCCCTTTAGGAACACCGGCAACGCCCCCACCAGCATCGATGTTGCAGGGACCTCCTTGTTCAGGGGCAGAAATATGAAAGTCTTTGAGGTCAACCTGATCTATAAAGAAGAGTTCGTGAGGGCAGTCATCGAGGGTTTCATCTTTGATGCCAAAGGCCCCTGGTTCCCCAAGCCTCATGAGAAGCCAAACCAAGCTGGACATACCAAATCTTGCTGGGTTCCGCTTTCCGCTCCACTAAGATGTGGTGGACATATGCAAGGCGTACATGATCGCCCCATCCAACTCTCTTCCAACGAGTGGACAATTTGATTATACTTCTACCTCAACTGCAAATTGTAGAGGATGAATTACTCACTAAAAGTGTTCTGTCACTTCTATCGACTCCAGCAGAACCCCTATGACTATGAGGGGGAATCTTTCCTTACCACTTGTTAGTTTGGGGTTAAGGTCTGCAGTGAATTCAAGCGGACCAACGCGAACTGGAGGAAGAAATGGTTATTCATCCGGCTCCTTAAGCCCTAGAGCGGGAATGGGGCTTGAGTTTGGCATGAACCCATCTCTAATGACAGCAAGGCTCCAAAGCTAACCTATGTCTTGGAGACTTCACTGGTCACTGCTATCGTTCTCGACATCGCTCCCGCGACGAGCGATGAATAGCAGAAGCCTCGCCTCCTCTCCATAAAAAACACTGTCACTGTGGAGGGCATTCGAGCAGCTCAACTTATCATCCCGTGTTAATGAGTTGTAACCTGGGTACGTACTAGCACTCATCTTTTATCTTTCACATAGGTCGCTTGTCCTCTATCACACACTTATTGCAACGCTTCCAGGGCAAGATGGGGATGCCAAACCAACTCCTAACTTCCGCTCTCACTCCCCC
The DNA here is from genome assembly GCF_007655135.1 of Punica granatum. NCBI lineage: Eukaryota > Viridiplantae > Streptophyta > Magnoliopsida > Myrtales > Lythraceae > Punica > Punica granatum. Next base: position 71,933 of record NC_045127.1, on the reverse strand, counting down.
TCTCGCTTCTCGCCTCCCTCTCAGCGAAGCACTATCGCGAAGAGGTCGAGGAATATGGAGCCCCTGTGAAGAGGGAGCCTAGGCCCCATCGCACTACTATTGTGATTCGGGATGACACTCCTCCATAACAAGACCAGGAGGAGGAAGAAGAGGAAAAAGCTCCGCTCTAGCAGTGAAACAAGAAGGGGAAGACCCCCATCATCAACCGTCCTACAGAGGCGGAGAATGCGATGGAGACAACTCTACTACTGGAGAGCCACCCGTCTTGAAGCAACAACAACAGTAGCTCCGATAGCAACAATAAGAGCAACTACCACTTCACCAACCCCTTATTTATGCCCCTTCCTAGAATGTGACTAGGAGCTCTTCAGTCGTGGACCAGGGGATTGATGCATAACTGGTGGAGTTTTGCTACCTTCCTCGCGATGACTAGATGCGCGAGGACACCTCGCACTTCACAAATAAGGAGCTGCTGGATATTGACCTTCGCAATGAGCACTGCGTAAACCCTACTCACTTTACTTTATTTATGTCTTATACATTATCCACGCTACTCTTCCCTACAAAAATTAACCCCTTCTATTTTTATCTGCGTGGACTCTCCAACAGCGTTACGATGCTTATCAGGGTTGGCTGCAAGCCCGTAAGGAGGCAAGAACTTCGTCCTCCCAACTAAAGGAGGCCCTTGAGCAGAAGGAGCATTAAAAGATGAAATTTAAGGTGGAGAAAGCGAAGGGAAATGAGCGCGAGGCGAAGCTCCGCTCAAAAAAAGGAGAGCCTTGACGCCCTCCAAAACTAGATTGTCCAACTCAAGAAGGAGCTAGACAATCAAGGGAGCGACGAGGAGAAAAATCTAAGTCTTCACTTAGATTTTGTCAAGGCTGCAGTGGAGCAACGTCAAGCGCTCATCCAAAGGGTTGATGAGGGGAAGATAGAAGCGAGGGTCGAGGTGATGGCAGGCTACAAGCGTAGTGTCGAAGTCTAGGACTTGGTGGAGGAGAACAACAGCTGGGCCGTCATGGAGTTCGCTAACGCATATATGGGGAGATCAAAGAAAAGAACTCTAAGGTCAAGGTCCGCGAATATGAGACTTTCCAAGTAATTTATGCATTCTTGGACTCTAACAGTGTTTCAGCCTCCCCTCCTCACCAGACTGGTTCCCTAAGGCTATAATCTGGCGAGGCTCAAGGGCTTCATGAGGCCTCCACAGGAACTGAGCCGCTAACTCCCCCAATGCTTCTCACGGTTCTTGATGACTCCCACACGCCCTCTGTTCCTTCCACTTGCGAGGCAGGACTTCACGATCGTGTCATCACATATGCTTCAACATTCCGCCTTAATTGCTCCGTGAACATCCTGTTGATCGACCTCTGGTATGTAACGCCTGCATTCTTCAGGCCAAAAGGCATGAGCTGTAACAGTACACCCTATTATCTGTAAAGAACGTTGTGTGCTCCTCATTTGTGGGGTTCATCTTGATCTGATTGTACCCATAGTAGGCGTTCATGAAGCTCGAGAGCTGGTTGTCTGCTGTCGAATCTACCAGTAAGTTAATACGTGGCAGAGGATATGCATCCTTTGGACATGCTTTGTTCAAATCTATGAACTCTAGGCACCTCTTCCCTTTCCCATTGCTTTTCTTCACCATTACTGTGTTAGCCACCCAAGTCTAGAACTTGACTTCGCAAACGAAGTGTGGTGCCTTTAGTTAGTAGGGGTCTCTTCTTTTGGACTACGGGCCTTATCCCCTCCCTGATGCTTGGTCAATAAGTAATCACACCCGAGTCAATTCTCGACATGTCAGGCTTCCCAATCGAAGACATCTAGGTTCTGTCTCAAGAAGTCCACAATCTGCCCCTTGGTTTCCGAGGAAAGCAAGGACCTAACTTTCAATTTCTTGGCCTAAGCACTCACTATCATGTCCTTAAGTTCTTCCACCGGCACAGGACGTCTAGCCTCCTCTCGCGGATCAAAGTCTAACGCCGTGGTTTCTTATGCCTTTTTCCTCCCCTTCAAGGAGTTCACACAATTCTATGCAACTACCTGATCTCCACATGTCCCCCCTACACCATTACTTGTAGGAAACTTCAACTTCAAATGAAACGTGGAGGGTACAACCCTTATGCCATTTAGCGTTGGTCTCCCGATAATAGCATTATAGGCAGAGGGCAAGTTCATAGCCAAAAAGCTAACCATCCTATGTACCCTACGATGCTTCTTCCTAAATGACACAGGCAAATCAATCACCCCTATAGGAACAATTACACTTCCGATAAAGCTAAAAAGCAGGGGTGTTTAATTGCCTTATTTTTTCCTATAGGAGCTACATATGAACAAAGGCCTAGTGAAATAGGATGTCAGCGGAGCTTTCAGTATCCTCTTCACATCAAACAAACTAATACTTTCGGTGATAACTAGGGGTGATCGGTTCCGGGTACCCTGTATTTTTCACGATACTCGAACCCTACCCTGTAAGGAATAGGTTTTAAGATTTTGGAACTGAATCCTACCCTGTTGAATCTTGGAATCGGAACCTACCCGGAACCTGTATTATACTACAAGTTCCGAGTACCCTGTTGGAACCTATAAATTTTTTTCTCTTACTAAATAAAACTGAAAATGTCACATACATAATCAGTAATCACGCCAAATAGAATATCAACAAAATTTAGATTAATTCAAAAAAAAAATCTCATCAATCCATCGACAAAATTAAATATCCATATTACGGTCTCACACCTCTGTTTTAATTCATTAGAGGATACAATAACTTTACTCTTTTCTCTTTTTTTTAATAAATAACTGGTTCTGAGTACCCTGTAGGCAGGAACTGGAACCGAAATCGGAACCGATTTTCACCGATTCCTGATTTTAATACCCATAGCCTATCCTATTTTCAATACGAGCTACCCGGATCCTACCCTAACGGTAGGTTCTGACCGGTTCCGGGTATACCCGGTACCCGTGCACACCCCTAGTGATAACCAACGCATCATCATGTGGATACCAGACATGCTCCGCGTTAAGTTCCATAAACGTCAGCGATACTTCCTCATTCTCCCCTAGCCGGACATGCTTCCTCGTGGTGTCCACGGACATGGCTTGCCTCGCGTAAGCTTTTCTAGCACTACTGAGGATTTGCCCGAAGCTTTCCCTCCGGTAATCACATCGATCACCCCTCCGTGGGGAGTACTTTCACGTCTGACACTTCGCTCTCTGTCGTTTCGATCACCCCTTCACTCCTCTCAGCGATATGGATGGTATCCACCCCTTGACCTCTCAACTCCTTTATCCAAACCTTTGCACTTTGCAGGCAGAGACATCCTAGGAGACGCGGCGGGCTTCTCTCTTATCCCTTCCAAAGTTTTCTCCCTTCTTGGGGGGAAGAGGTGGCTTTAGTAGCCTCTCTATCTCGTTCAATACTAGGGACTGTGGAGCTGTCAGAAGGATGAATGAATCTCTCGACAAACCTTGTCTTCGCTCTTCTTTGGGTAGCTCCTTTCGTTTCTCCCTAAACTTTTCCTTCGCCTTTTTATCTGGCGCTAAGGCTTCCTCCAACATCATAAACCTTTTAGCCCTTGATGCCAGGTCAACGAGATCTACCATTGGTGTGATTATGAGGTCTTTCTTCAGGTCCACATACCTCAGACCCCTCTGGAAGGTGGAAATCGTCTAGCGAGGAGTGATCTCATGTACCTCCGCGATGACCTCGAAATATCTGTCATACCAAGCGCGGAGCATCTCTCTATCTCACTACTCCATTCTGAACAAATAGTTCACATCCTTCTTGATCCTCTGCGTCCTTATGAACCTCTGAACAAACGCATCATGCAGCTACTCTAAGCTTTTGATGGACCCAGTCGGGAGCGAATTGAACAACTTTATGGCATTCCCAGACAACGTGACTAGGAACAGGAGGCACTTGATATTCTCATCCATTGTCCTCCCCAGCAGGGACGTAACATGCCTTCAAACGTGGTCATGGGGGTCCGTCTTACCACCATATGCAATGATCTGAGGGAAGGAAAATTAGGGCGGCAGCTGAGTGTTTTGGATCTCCGTAGATAGAGAGAGGGCAACATTGGAGTTGATCACGGGGACCCCCATCCTTTTCCTCTCCATCTCTGTGAAGCGTTCCTCAATCATCTTATTGACCTCCTCTAGTGTCAGCGGGGTCAGTGGCGTCGTCATGGCCGAAAATAGCTTCGTAGGCTGGAAAGCACTCTTCTCCTTCAACACCGTCTTTTGCTTCTCAGGAGACTCCGAATATTCCGAGCAGACCGAGCCTGTAGGACGATTAGGAGCATCCTCCTCTAACCCTCTCATCTCATCCATGATCATCTTGGCCATAACATCCTCCTGACATTTGATCATGGCCCGGACTACTGCTCTAAGAGCCTCGGGAAGGCTATTGATATGCTCATCGTGATCAGGAGCCTGAGGAGAATTGTTGTTTTGATGAGTATTGCACTGAACAAAGAATAATATTTGCCTCTTCAAGTACTGTCCTCTCGAATTCTTATTCCTCCATTCCACGTCACTCATTCACTCTTCTTCAATCTTCATCAAAGAACAGGACTCATCGGACTTCATCCATCCGTTCCATACCATTCTTCCCGCTGTTTAATTTATAGCCCTCCTCCTCCTCCTCCTCCTCTTCTTCTTCTTTCGTCTTCTATCTATTGCTACGCGATGTCTCTTATAAACGCCATTACAGCGGCAGCCGGCGCTACCACTGCCACTGTCACTTCCCGTTCCCGTTCCCGTTCCACTTCCAGCAGAGCTCCTACTCTTCTTCTTCTTCTTCCAGCTGGATTGACTCGATTTAGATGCTCCAATTCAACCCCTAGGCGCGGCTTCGGAGCCAGAAGCAGAAAGGTATCAATCACTCCCCCTAAAACGCACCCTTCCATCCCTCTCTCAATTTCTATAATTGGGTTGTTGAGGCGGTCTGGCCGGCTCCTCGAAACAAAATTGAGCGACTCTTTTTTGCCTTTTCTGCTAAGATCCTTTGATTTCTTTTCATTATTAAAAATGGCATGGCATGTCATACTCAGACCAGCAAGGTCCCCGAGGATGAGAACGAACCTCCTCCTCCTATTCCTCCTGCCCTGCAGAAAAGGTACCACCTTTCTTTCTTTTGTTATCTTGTTTTGCCATGTTCTTTCCCTTATCTTCCAATTTCAATATTATATAATGATTACAACAATATATTTAACTTACTTGATTACGGTAATGAAAGCAGCATATCTCAACTTAGTTTATATTGATGATTGATGATTGCCTTGCCTTCCATTTGACTGTCTGAGATTGCCTTCTCTTTCGGTGCAGGAAATCCCCACTGAAGCAGTCTGGTCCTTTACCCACTCGTAAGTTCTACTACTGCAAAGTGATCGTCTCATGTCATGTTTGCACTGACCTTATCTATTTATCTAGCACTTGGCTGCCTATGGTTGAAAATTGCTTTCAAATCCGCCTTCTCCCCCCCCTCCTCCTTGACTTCATGCCTGCCACCATAATGGAAATACCATTCGCAACATTATATACTATTCTGGTACCTGTGCTGACATCCTGTGATGACAAGCTCATCCGTTGCTCTCTAAAGAATGCCTGGTCACCACATGATGACTCCTGCTCTTCCTATGCAGAAGCACCTGGTTTGAGCTCCCAATATAGTGGAAATTACGGCACAACCACTGGAGACCTTGAGTTTGAGGAGCGGCTCAAAGCGGTTAGGAGGTAAAATCTCTCAACCAAACATACATTCCCCCTCTTACATCATTGGCAAGCAATTTTTTGGCCTCACAGATCCTGTACCAGACAATTGTTGTAGTCCTCCTTCCTTATTTTTGCTTCTTTTCACTTGCTTCTCCTCCGAGACACGAGATGTCAGCTTCTTATCTTAATCCATCTGCATGATCCATCAATTTAGTTGGAAAAGTACCCCCAAAAAAAATCTTTGAAAAATCTCGTAACTTGTCAGGTCAGCGGTTGAGCAGAAGAAAGCAGATGAGATGAAAGAATTTGGAGTGATTGACTATGATGCTCCAACCGATACAGAGGGAAAAACCATTGGAGTAGGTACTAAGGTAAAAAAAAAAAAAAAGTCTTTTTCAGTACCCTTGTTCGCTGATATTGTGTTTGGGAGTTTTTTAGGGTGGGAAAGGAGAGGAAAGGAAATGGAGGGAATGAGGGGAGAGTTGTCTCCCTTGTTTGGGATTAGTTAGCAAGAGAGAGAAGAGGAGAGTAGTAGAGGAGAGAACATAATTTTAATACAAAAGTTTTAGAAATATATATATTTTAAAAGAGTTGAGTAGAAGAGAGAGTAGAAGCTTCACATTATCTCTCCAAATTCCTCCAATTTGGAGGATTGGAAGTACCTCCAAAATGGAGAGAAACTGTTTCCCTCTTTGTCCCTCCCTCTCCCTCAAGGATATCTCCCTAACAAGGGTGAGTCCTCTCCCTTCCAAATCCCTCCCCTCCAAATCCCTCCAAAACCACTTCCCCAAACACAGTGTAGAATGTCGATAATTGCAATTGTTGTCAGTGGCCATTCATTCATCTCCAAGTCTAAGAGTTTTGTCTGCGGAACAGATTGGTATTGGAGTAGCTGTTGTGGTGTTCGGTTTGGTTTTTGCTCTGGGAGACTATCTTCCTTCTGTAAGGTATGCGCAATACAAACTATGCTCTTCCCTTTCTATTATTTGGAAGTGTAAAATGAAATCTCCAGCTATCTGTTTCAATCCACTTATATTGGGATGAGCCTGCTTTTCCTGTTGGTTATGGATCTCCTGTCCATGGACATCTGTCCTAGATCTAATGTTAAGCTTTTGGATGGTGGTCCAAGTCCTATCTAAGCTATGTCCCTCACATCATTGCCAATGCATCCATGCTGACTGAGGAGAGAGTGTTACCAAAGTCTCTGTACTTTCTATTTCTGATTATCATGGCCCTTTCTGTGATTGCTTGTTCATTCATTTTTCAGTGATAGCCCCTCAGAAAAAGTCCCAGTGTCAAGAAAGGATCTCCCAGAGGGAGAAAAAGCTATTCTTCAGGTGCTTTAATTGGCTGTTGCCATGTTTTTATTGTAATGATTTTTAAATTTTACTGCAAATCTCCCATTGTCATTACCTTCTTCATGAAAAAATATGGTGTACCGTCTTCAGTAAGAAACACTACACTGGCTTTACTTTAAATATATTTACTATTTTGCTTGAACTTGTAAGGTTGCTGACTTTGCTTTAGTTCCAACTGAAATGCTTATAAAATTTAGCCTTTCGAAGTTCGGAGTATATCTCTCTTTTATAGAAAACCTAAGCCTGAAGTTATCTGGTCCATATCTCTGCTTTTTATAGTAGCATGTTCGAGTAAATGCATTTTATACTGCGTTAAGGTGGTTATTTCCTCCTGTGTTCTGGTGGAATATTGTGTGGATGTTCAACTCATTTTTATTCTGTGGCAGAGTAGGCTGAAACAGTTTGAGGCAGCACTTGTTGCGTCCCCTAAAGATCCAACTGCCCTTGAAGTGGGTGAAAGCAGCTTTTTTCTTTTCCATTATGCAGTTGTTATATAAAGAGACCCATCTACTTGGTAGGAAATTATTGTTTAAAAAATTTGATGCATTCAAGACATCCTCTTGCAGGGAGCTGCAGTTACCCTGGCAGAATTAGGAGAGTATACTAAGGCTGCGTCTAGGCTTGAAAATTTGATTGAGGTTGGTTCTTCTATCATATACTACATTGAGAAATTTGTTGGGCCAATGTAATTATTCGGTTGAAAAGTTTTCAACAATATATTTCCCATCCTACAGAAAAAACCGAATGATCCTGATGTTTATCGTGTGCTTGGGGAAGTAAGAACTGAGCTCCAGGATTATGAGGGGAGTGTGGCGGCATACAAGAAATCTTCAGCAGTGAGTATTCTTCAGAAATGTGGGATTGCATGTACATCATCAACTGGGAGTATATATTGCTGGTTTAAACTGTAATATCTTTTCTTCAGTTATTTTTATCTTTTTGGTGCACTTCTATCAGGTGAAAGAACGAAAGAAAAGAATGCTAGTCCTTTCCTTCGCTCTATGGAATTCCGTCTCCCTCCAAAATCCTTCCACTTCAAAAGAAAACTCCCAAATAGAGGAAACTGCTTCCTGCAAAGGCCTCCATCCAAACATATTCAATGTTATAGAAATAGGAGGAAGTACTGCAGATTGGACAATTGTGTGAATTGCTTTCAGATACAGAGACTGAAATTTCATCAGTACCCATCTGTATGCTACCCCTAAGGCATCAAGTTTTGGCTTGTGATTGTCTCATTTTTTTTAATTAATTGGCTGCAGCTGTCAAAAGAGGTGAATTTTGAAGTTCTACGTGGTCTCACAGACGCATTGCTTGCTGCAAAAAGGCCAGATGAGGTGATCCATTAATTCATATATAAATTAATTCACTAAAGAAAATAATGACTTTTAAGAAAATGTGCATATATGATATTCATAGAGGGATGCTGAGTGGTTCATTGTGTGCATGAGGAATTTGAAATCCATAGAATATGATTTCTGCTTGGGTTATAGACAGGCTGTTCAAGTAATTCTCGCTTCTCGCGACCTCCTGAGTTCAAAGCAGTCAGGTGGTGTTAAAGCTGGGAATAATATGTCGGGAACAGAAAAACAGATGTTGGACCCAGTACAAGTGAGTTGTATTAATCACTTGGATAACATCTGTGCAGTTTTCACTTATGTTTGGAAGAGGGCCAGAGGCATGGCATCATTTTCTTTTTTCGTTTCTTTTGGGATTATTGTGTTGGTTTGTTTTCAGATTGATCTACTCCTAGGGAAAGCATATTCAGAATGGGGCCATGTGAGTGATGCAGTATCTGTCTATGATAGACTCATCTCAAGTCACCCAGACGATTTTCGGGGTTACTTGGCAAAGGTATGCCTCTTCCTTTGTTGCATATACCTGTAGTTTGCTGCATGATGCGCATTAGATTATGTGTCAATTGATAAAGAGAGGCTGCACTTGTCATACTGACTTCTGGACATGCAATACCAATGAAACATCCGATGCAGGGAATTATATTAAAAGAAAATGGAAATGCTGGAGATGCAGAGAGGATGTTTATACAGGTGACTGGATCATGAAACTCAGTCTAGTTTTAGTCTTTTGATACAGCACAACAGATGTTTGGATATGAATTAGGATGATAATCTTGTGGCCAGTGAGTGGGGTACTAAACTGTATCGCTTGACAGATTGTTAAATATATATATATATATATACGTCCAGAACATTGAGCTATCCTATTCCTTGGCATCACAAGGAAGCATGAATGTTTAATTTTTGTTTCCCGTAAGTATTGATTGTGGCTTGCATAATGAGTGCTTCTGTGGAATCTGTAGATCTTGAGTTTGCTTTCGTCATCTAATAAATGGTGCACTGCAGGCTCGTTTTTTTGCACCAGAGAAAGCGAAGGCACTGGTGGACCGTTATTCAAGAAGATGAGCAAGGGCATTAGCTGGTATAACTTACTGTTAATTGGATCTGATCCTCTTCAACATAACGTGACAGCATTTTCTTCCAAGCTGTGAGATGCCTAGATGGGCAATTATTTGTGGGCAGATATCGTCCTCGGTTCCTTGACATCCCTCTGTACGCATGGGGTTCAAGGTGATGTGAGGATCTGGAACTGTGTATGGCCTACCAAAAATATTTGGTCCGTAGCACCGACCAACTATTTGAGGATCAATACGTATTGTTGCCCTTCCTCCTTCAGCAACATGCCGCGCCCCCCCCCCCCCCCCCCCCCCCGCCAAAAAAATAAAAAACACACGCACGCACACCCACAAACACCAAGCACCAAAATAATAATAATAATAATGAAAAAACAAATCTGATGTCCTGTGACTGTTAACTGGGCCTGGGAGTCTGCATTTAAACCCATTCGAAGGTGGAATGCTTCCAGTCAATTGTCGCTGTTGGTTTGACTTGGTCGGGACTATGCCTCCCGCATGAATAGCACAAAGAAAGTGTTGCATGGAAAAGTATATTGAGTTCCTCCTCAACTCATGGTCATAGATGCTTGTATTTAGCACTTATTAAGAAACGCTAGCTGTTTAGTTGAAGAAAATTCCATGAAAGTAGGAAACCCAATCTCCGTTGTGCATATTCCATGAAACTAACTGACCACATCGATCGAGAATGCATGCATGCTCGCATCGGGGAAAATAATAACCTTAAGAGGCTTGTGGAGTCCAAGAAAAATAAAAATTGATTATAGTAGTAGTAGTAGTACTGGCGAAGTATATGTGAGCAGAGCTACTGCTGCTGGCAGCGAAGTAATTTTCATTACCGTAAGGTAACCGGAGGAGGAACAAAGACGCACAAACTACATAGACAGTCTGTCTGGCTTTATTTATTTATTTTTAATAAATAAATTCTTCCTGGGGAAAGAACTAGCTAACCCAACCGTGCCTACGGTACATGTCTCCACTCTCCACCTCAATTATTATTCATTCAGCTGCTGACTGTCACTACTCACTGGTATAGGTTCTCTGATCTCTCCACCTTGGCTCATGCAAGTACGAGCTGGTTGGTTGGCTGGCGCCTGGCTGGCTGGGCTGGGTTTTCTCATCTCGTACACTAGCTATAGCTAGAAAGTCTACTCTTGCTTGCTCTATTAATTTTCTCATACTTTCGAAACTCAGAAGCAATTAGATACACTTGGCAAATAAAAAAAAAATAGAAAAGAAAAAAAAACAAAAAAAGAAGAAGGTGGGGTAGGGTGATAGAGTACGTATCGAGAGAGAGGGTTGCTAATCAGCATTAACACACTAGCAGACTAGCATTATATATTATAGGCTGTGGATCCGAGGAAGCTGCAAGGTGAAGGTGCATTGCATCGATCGAGGAATAAGTACGTAGCTAGCTAGCTAGTTAGTTATCTGCACATTTGAGCATGATGAGATGGTGGAAGCTCACAGTCAGATGATGAGCAATAACCGACAGTATCCTCGTCCGTTGTGTAGTCGTGCCCAAAGAAGACATCACTCTTCTCCTCCACCGCCTTCAAGATCTTCTCGAACACGGTCACTTGGCATGGAATCTTAAGGACTCCCTCCTGCTGGAACCCAAACTCTTCCTCAGCCTCCTGTAGGAGTATCCCGAACGCCTGATGCCTCAGATACTCCATAGGGATGACGAACCTCTTCAGCTCTTTCCCTACACAGACCGCCAGGAAGCCCTTTGGGACAACAGCATCACTTGAAGAAGAAGAAGAAGCCGAGGAGCCCGAGACGACGTCCGTGAAGGAGAGGGTTCGCTTGAGGAACTTGATGCTCTTGCTGCTGCCACCGTTGCTCGTGCTAATTGCAGAAGCTGTGGCAGAGGAAAACCCGCTCAAAGAAGCAGCTGGAGCAGTGCTGGTACCGCCTCCACTACCATTCTTAGCGAGCTTCTTCCACTTCTTGAGCATCCGCTGAAGCCTAACGATGTCGCTGATTTTGTTAGACTTCCTTGAATCCATGTCGTTGTAGTCCTCCCCGATTGATCAGATCAACTAGTCTGGTCTCTTCTGGTCTCTCAACTCTCCTGCAATTTAAGCACGTACGTACTTTTAATGTACGTAAGTACTCTATACCTCCTCTGAGTCTCCTCAAAATGGAATCAATGGGGAGTTCAGCTCAGCTCAGGTCGACTGATTCTCTCGATCAGTTTTTAATTAGGTGGGGGCTGGGGCTAGGGCGGGGGTTAATATACATATACGGGGGAGACTGACGGAGGGAAAGGTCTAATCTTTATATATATCACAATCATCAATCCAATAATAATTAATAAATCTCCTAAAAAAGAAATGAAGTAATATTATTAAACCTCCACCCACAAAAATTTAATACTATTGAAAGATAGTTGTGTTTGGTATTAAAGTTGAGTTAAGTTGAGTTTTGATTTTAATAGGCTTGTAATGTTTGTATTGTTAAATTATGAGAAAAAGTGTGAAAAAAGTAATGAATAGTTGAGAGAATTTAGTATTAAAAATTAAATTGAATGGTTAAAAAATTGAATAAAATGATAAAAGTAATAACTGTGTTGTTAAATTGAAAATAAGTAGAGTTGAGTTAAAAAAATTTTTTTAAAGCCTTCCGGACCAGCCCATCGTAATAGATATATAAAAACAGCACACACACACATATATATGCCACTAATAATTAGATTAATGAGTCATGGAAGTTGCTATGGTGCAACTGCCTTCCCCTTCGTAGTCGTTCTAAGAAAATTAAATCAAGTCGTCCTTCCTTGACTTCAATAAATATTAATTTTATTATAAAGTAGAGCGTTCATTGCCGTGTTACACATAAAAGTGTTACTCACCCTTCTAAAACTATTATTAAGATAAATATATTCGTGGACAAAAAGTGAACTATTGACACAAAATGAATGTGTATATTGACGAAATAATTACCGTAAAGGATATTGAACAATTGACACATTAAACTCTAATAAAGATATAATTTTGGTTCACCAAAAAAAGAAAAAAGGTGTTTCACTGTTCTCACCAAAAAAAGAAGAAAAAAGAATGGTGTTTCCCTGGTGTTGGGGGATAAAGCGAGATTAGTGAGATTAAATACTTAAAAGTGTTATACATCCACGATAAATAATTAATGGAAATCTCTGAGAATCCGTACTCCTAATTCATCGCTTATGTACATTTCTATAGATTAAATACTTAAAAAAGTTGTTATTCATCCAAGTGGCTGGGTGTAACATGAGAAAAAATAGAGGGCGTTTAGAAATGGGTAATTATTGTTATTCATCCAATGGTTCTCAACCTTCAGGATTTTTGACATTTTCGTCTCAGATCTTCTTTTGGGTCGAAGTTTGTCCTCAACCTTTCATCTGCAGTGCTTGTCTTCAGTCTTCTAATTGATTTTTCGTTAAAAATGTCACTTTTTTGTTCAGAAAATTATGATGAAATCAACATCAGATGTGAATTTATTCAAATAGTTTGGCATTTGTTTCCATTAAGTAACATTTCAAATTCAACTATTGAGACAGAAAAATCCACTATGTCAGAGTTTTACTCATTATGAGCCAACCTGATTCGAATTGTATTAGTTAGGATATGATGGCCTATAAATGCACCAATCGAGTAACAATAAGAAATTAATTGTTGTCGGGCTGTTGTGTAATATATAATTTTATTATTAAAAGTTTCTGCATTTTCATCTAACTCTTTTTCTGTTTTTTTATATAAATAATATATGTTCCCTTTCCTTATTTTGCTATTTTTAATATAATATTATTAGACTTTATACTCGCACTACGCATAGTTTTATACGAAATTTTGATTATCAGATTCTATGTATAATTTGGGAAAAATTATACTTTTAGTCCTATGGCTTTACTCACTTTTCTTTTTCATCATTTTCCTTTTTTTTTTCCTATTTTGGTCCTATTCCTTTACTCCCTTTTCTAGTTCAAACCTTCTGTAACTTTTACTGTTAATGATAATGAGTTGTAGTGCCTTAGTTGCCCGCATCAGAGAAAGCCAATAAATAACAAACACATGGCAATTTTCCTATTATTGTTGAACCGAACCGACTATTGATTTGATGACAATAGTCCCAGCTTGTATAATAACTACCAGACCAGCTGTGACCATAAAATTTATCTTTCTTCTCCTTTTTCTTCAACAATGGAAAGAGGGAAGCTCTTTCCACTTGTGTCCTTTCTCTATTCCTTTGTTCTTTCGGGCTTCATGGCTCTCTATCTCTTTTGTTCTTTATTTTCTCTTGATTTGTATTTTGTTCTTTCCAAGATGCTATGGAGGCCATGCCTTTTTGCCTTAAACGAAGGTGGGGCAACTTAGAAAATCCCTAGAATCGTAGCTAGAGCATGGGTTGCTTTAATTCTGTCAACATCAAGAAACAAGGGCTTGATTTATTGGAGAGGCCAGCATCTCTAAGCTCGTAGACAACGCTACCCAATTCATGACCGAGTTAAAGAAATCAACCCAATTGTTGCTTCTACTGGCCCAGAGAAAGAAGGAATAAATGCTCAAGAAATTGTTGGTCTTGTTGGCTTTTGTATATAGAACTTGAGCATAGGAGTGGAAGAGAAAAGTTACAGATTTACAGAGATCGGAGGAAGGACAGTGGGATGCAGTTGCAGAACTCTATTTTTGATGTAGAGGGGTTGCAAATTGCGCGAGAGAAAGGGGAGCTAGTGTTCAAGCAAATGACGAAGCAAGTTGCAGTGTTGCATAGTGGATTAAGCAAATTACAACACACCAGCACAAGCATCTTCTTTTAATATATCATGCTTTCTTTAGTGTTCTACTTTATGAGTCAAACGAGCAGTATTTTAATCGAATTTGAAGGAACGGGATGGATTTGCAGAGCAGCTTATGACAACCTTAAATTAATGGCTGATTATATAGATCCAGATAACCCTTGAGGATACAAAGGTCTTGCAAATCGGACTTAAGGTCGTATTAGCTTAATTCATGAGCCGGAGAGCTATCAATACGTGGAATCCAAGAACATTTTCACTCCATAAAGAGACTAGACAGAGTAAAAATTTTCGAAATAGTGCTCCTAATTAACAAGGGGGTGTGGGGTCGGCGAATAGCATCAACCAACAAAATGGGCATCACTAACCACCAGCACGGTAGTCTAGTGGTTAAGCTCCAAGTGCTCCACTTGAACGTCACGAGTTCGAACCTCACTGAGGACGTTGAGATCGCCACTATGTGGGTGTATTATGAGATGGCGGTAGCCGACCCATAATGCTTGATTCAGTGGGCTTTAAACTTAATCCACTAGTATGTTAGTAGGGTTGCGGTGACCAAGTTAAGCTAAAGTCTCAGCGAGCTATGGTGAAAGAAACATTCCGTGACGGTTAACTTCCCTTAATTGGGACAATCATAACAGGCCAATAACCAAACCTAACCTTTAATTTAGCAAAAAAAAAAAGGGGGCATCACTTCGAATCCATATACGATCCCAACCTTGATCAAGAGCTATCTGGAAGGCAATCAACACGGCCTCAGCTTCAGCTTGTAGAGGAGTTAATACGTAAAAATAATATGTTGTTTGACTTAAAACATATTATTTCAAATTCAAGGCAATTCAAATTGTAATAAAGTCAGTGGCTTTATTATTATTTACTTTTTTATTTTATTTATAATTTTATCAAAATGCTAGCATTACTAAAAGAAAGCTCACCGAAACAAAAATAAAGTTCGGCAATTTTTGAAAAAAAAATGGAGTTCAGCACAATCTTCCAATCTAAATAAATTAAAACTGTTGGTTAGATATATAACCTTAAGCTAGACGAAGACAAGTGCCCTTTTTCTTCTTTTTCATTCTAACACTAGCCCGGAACCCCGCTAGATGCCGTGGTGTCTAGAAATTTTTTTTGTTAATTATTTATTATTCAAGTTATATCAATTTATGTAAGTGTTTATTTTGGTAAGGTATCCCCACATAATAATTTCTCCTTTACCACGCGTGCAATCAATTGCAATCACTTATAACATGTTCCAAGGGTAAAGACAGAATGAAATGACAGAAGAAAGTTTTAGCGGAATAGCTAGGTGTGCGCCAAAAAAAAAATATATATATATATATATATATATATATACCGAATCATCCTGATAATCGTTCCATTCCATTCCAAAACATAACTAATTTTTTTCGATCTAAAAAAAAAAGTTCCTAAATTCTCAACTAATTTGGTTTCGGAAATGATTATGGTTTTCAATTTCAAAAATTACAGTTAACCATTGTGTCCCGGATATATATATATATAATATAACATATTTTGTTGTATATGCGTGTATATATATATATATTAATTGGAACTCATAGAAATTTGATAAATATATAATCAAACGTGTCTATTTGTTTATCTTCTTTTATCTTGATTGCACTCTCGAGTCTTGTAGAACTCAGACTTTATTAATTTAGACATCATGTTAATTTTCTTAATTTGAGACAGTTCGGTTAACTGAATAGGAAATTAATTTATTTTCGGGATGGTTTTATGATTGTAATATGGTTTTGGGATCGATTCGGTTAAGAAAATCTCAATCCCGAAAATTCGGAATGATTACTGTAAGCACCGATAACCGAACCATCCCGTCCTGTGCCCACTCCTAGGAATAGCAATAGCATTTGTGCCAGCTTTGAATTGGAATTAAAATTAGATTTTTGAGTTGGATTTCTCACCATCGAAAATAATTTTCAGATCATGTTTCACCCAAAAAGAAAATTTAAGCTACATTTGTTTATTTATTTATTATTTAATGCTACCTCCTGTGTCAGACTAGTTATAGCTCATGGCTTTTCTTTTCTTTTCTTTTTGAAAAGTACCTTTCTCGTCCTAAACTATCGGTGCCGGCCATTTTTACCTCGACTGTTTTTTTTTTTTGGAACCATTTACCTCTTAAATTATGGACAAGGGGAAATGTACCCCTACGGTACATTTGCAGTTAAAAATTAAAATTGAAAAAAATTGACATGGGTCCTGCAATAAATGAACTAAAAAACACATAAAAATGGGGAAGAAAAGGTTTTTGGAATGGAATTTTTTTTTGAAAATAAAGAAAAGATGGAATTAATGAAAACGTCAAAATAGGAATAAGCTCAAAAAAGAAAAAGAGGAATATACGAGAAAAATTAATTATTAATGAATGATGAAGTCTCTGTCAGCTCGATTTATTTAGTAACTATTTATTAAAAAAACTTAATTATTTAGAATCTCATCTGCTAGCTCGGCAATTTAATGAATCACGCACACGCAAATCACGATTACCAGAGTACAACAATAAGCTAATGGGCGGGCCTTAATTAAAATTAATATAATGATGCAAATTGGACTCAGCAAAAAATACTAATAATAATAATGATGCAAATTGGAAAGGAGAGTGCATCCCTTTCTTTTTGTTTTATCGATGGTTGACCCGCGAGTGGCGGCTCATCGATCATGTAGTTATTTCCGCATATGATGGTAATAATCCAGTGCTTATTAATTAATTAAAGCAAAAATAAATATTTACAGAGATAAATCATCCAGTGCTTATTAGTTAATTAAAAAAATAAATATTTACATAGATAAATATTTACATCCACTTGCCCAAGTTGCAATAATTGATGACGATGTAGAGCCAAAGGTCAAACGTCAGAACAGAACAATATATTCGTACAGCCTCCTCCTTTGTTCCTCCATATATATATATATATATAGATGCATACATATATAAACCCATCCGAAAACAGAGAATAATTATATATATATATATATTGTTATAAAGGAGGCTCAAAATATATATAAATTAGCTGAATGTCAACGCTACGCACAGATTTTACTAAATTATGTTGATCATTACCATAAAATTCTTTTATTTTATTTTTATCATACCCACAATTAAATTCGTGTGACTCTTTCGTAATAAAAATTATAACTATTGTAATAAATTATGAGAATATTAATAAACTATTTAGAAAAAAAGGAAGTCTTCATGTTGGATTTGGAGGATAAAGAGAGAAAGTTAGGTTGCTTTTTGTTGGAGTATTGTTAGATTACAATAAATGTGAAGATCGGAGGAAATATTTAACTATGGAATTTTTTTTCCTGAATTAAAAGTTGAAATGTGAGATTTTTGTGTTTAGTAAACTATATTGGATTACGGGAAATGTATGTGATAATATATGATTTATTTTTGTAGATATGATTATGGGTCCCATGACCATAATCTCCGTTGTAATCTAATAATTCCAACTGTTTTGAATTTTGAGTTTTTACCAATGTAAAGTTCTAAACCGAGCGAATGATTACAACGATTAACTTTTACAATATTTACAAACAAATGCCATAAAATATTATGTGAAGTTAACCTTTACACCGAACCAAACGCCCCCTTAGAGAAAAGTGAATGAAGAGAAAAAGATGGGTAGGTGGGTAATTGTATGTTTGAATTTACAATTTGCCCTTGATTTAATGGCATGTAAAATTAAAATATATGTATTATGAGCATTTTAGAAAAATAAAAGTAAGACGAGAGTCTCTTTTTTGACTTCATAATAATAGTATAGATAAATATATATATATATATATGTGTGTGTATATATTGATGCAGATGATTCTTTCTCATACTTTAATTGCTTAGAAAAGTAAAATTTATGTTCAATTTCCATTTTGTACTTTTCTCATAGTTCAAAGCTTAACCTTTTGTTGTCATGTTAGAAATTTTCAATATATATATAGACATACAGCTTTGGCGCTCGAATTCACCAAAAAAATTGGGAGAACTACAAATATGGTTTTATAAGTTTGTCATTTTTTGACATCGAGTCCTATAAATTTTATTTTGACTTTTTTCAGTCCTAAATGTTTGCTCCATCAAACAGTTAACCTTGATTGACCATTAACCAGTGCTAATATGGAATAAACGACATTAAATCTTTTCCACTTGTATTGAAAATGCCTTTTAAAAAATTACAACAATAATCCTAAAAGTTTTTCATTTTTTGAACTTGAGCCCTATAAGTTCAATTTTGAAAAAAAAATAGTTTGAATCATTTCAAAAAGGTGACAGCCTCGATCAATTCCATAATTAGCTATTAGCAAACAATGACGTGGACTTAATGCCTCTAAAAGGCTTACAACTGGCATTTTATATGGCGAACGTGGACCAACCATCGCACATCACTCTAGAAATTTTTTAAATATTTTTAAAAAATAAAAATTAGAAAAATGAATAAGATTATACAAAATTTTTAAAAAGTAGAAAATTAAAGAAATTACAAAAAGCAATTTTTTCATGAATTTTAAAAAATTTGAAAAGAATTATAAAGTTTTAGAAAAATAGAGGAAAAATTCAGATCAATTACATAAATTTATTAAATTTACAGAAAATTTGGAAATTTTCAAAAGTAAAAAAATACAGAAAAATTCAAAAAAATCACGGAAAGTTCATAAAAAGATCAAAATTTTTAAAAGATAAAAATAAAATAAAAAGTTAAGAATATAATATTAATATTAAAAAATAACCATATAAAATTAAAAAGTGGAAGATAATTTTCAAATATGTTGAAAAATGAGAAGGGACTGTGTAATTACCAAGATATAGAATAGGGCGAGGTCGTCAGAGGTTCTGGCCTTAAGGGCCCCCTTTTTTATCCTCCCCCCTCTTTTTTAAGAATTTTTGCAGATTTAATTAATTTTATTTAATTTTAATTTTTTTGAATTTAATGTACCTTTTCTTCTATTTTTATAAAATTTTTATAATTTTTTAAGTTTTTCAAAATATTAATTTTTAATTAATTTCTTAAAATTAAAAATTTTAATCAAAAAATAAATTTAAAAATATCATGACGTTAAATCGACATCATCACCCGTTAAGGATAGTACGGATTTTACTAAAACCATCATTTTTTTTAAAATGATTTAGGATTTTTTTTAAAACTGAACTTATATGACTCAAATTCAAAAATTTAAAACTTTTACGACCATCGTCGTTATTTTTTTAAATTTCTATATAGGTATTTTAAATACAGGTGGATAAAACTTAATGTCATTTATGTTTACGTAAACACCAATTAACTGTTAATCATGATTTGAATTGTAAGTGTCTGACGGTGCAATTAAATGTTTAGAATCACAAAAGTCAAAATGAAACTTATAAGACTCGATGTCAAAAATAATAAATTTATATGACTATATTTTGTAATTCTCCAAATATATATATATATATATATATCTAGACATGAAGAAAATTCAAACATATATACAGATGGTACGGGGTCGCCTTGCCTCGTGGAGTGCAGTCTTCAAACCATATGATTATGGAGGACTTCGGATACATCTCCTCTCGTGATGAGGGCAACGCTAATTATTCGGATCTTGATCACATGCATACGCGAGCTCTCTGATCATCCATAAAACAAATCAATTATTGACCAATTACGTACGTAAGTACGTGCTGATCTCTCTCTCTCTCTCTCTACGCGTACGCATGTATATATACTGTTGAATCATCATCCCATGCACGCCAGTGTGTTTATACAAGTATTATTTAATTTGATACTGAGTGAATACTACTAATCTATTATATTATCCTATATAAAAGTCGAAAAGCACTTATGAGATGTCGTATTTTGAAAATTCTTAACTCATGATTAATCACATTTTGAATTACTGGGAAAATTTAATTCTTCAAATGAGATTCGTATATATACCTATTTTATTCTCTCTTTGTAATTGGTTAAATGAATTTGATCATATCTTTCAATTGGACTAAATCAACCAATTATCTTTAATTAGTCCAACTTATTTCTTCATATTGAACTTTTTTCTTGGAAAAAAACTATTACTCGAGATCTTAAAAAGATATTTCAAGATATGAAAATTTTTATAACGCACATTGATAGAATCATCTTCGTTACAATTTAAGTATATAAAGTTAATCAAGAGGTTTTAAATTTAATATTTAATGGAACTATTCATACTCTTTTATTACCTATTAGGATCATTATTTTATTGTACTAAATTTATAGGACTCCATCTAAAAAAAAAAAAAAGCTAAGTTTGTCGAACATCTCTCTTTCTCTAAAACTTCTCCATCCTTCCCCGGCCCAATTCACCTGCCTCTCCCTGTCCAAGTACATATCAATATATATAGATACATATCTCTATGTTTATCTATACTAGAGGTGATCCTGTGCGTCGCCACGAGTTGAAATTTTTTGATTCATTATAATGATTTGTGTAATAATTAATATAATACATAACTGAAAAAGGAAATTACATCATATATCCTATGATTTCACTGGATTTTTAAATCTATCATATGCTTTAAAAATTATCAAAAATATCTCATGATTTACATTTAATTACAAATCTATCCCGTTGTTATATCTTTCGTCAACATTTAACGGTATTGTTGACGTGGAACGTAAGTGGGCCCATTTTTACCGTTGTGGCCCTTTTATCCGGGATAAATTTAAGAAAAAAAATTAAAATCATGAGATAGATTTGAGAAAAAAATTAAAAATCATAGGATATGTTTGGTGCCTACTTATATTTCACTAACTGATAAATTGACGACGTGATAGATTTGGAATTAAATGTAAAACCATGGGATACTTTGGGTAATTTTTAAAGCATATGATATATTTGAGAATCTGGTGAAACCATAAGATATATGGGGTAATAACCTCTAACTAAAACTAATAATAAAACTACTTATTTGTAAAAATTATGAATTCTCTATTAATAGTAAGTACTCTAATTTTTTTTTTTAAAATGGTATCATATTATCACATATGATGTCATTTTCTTTTTATTTCATGGAGTGTGTTTTGAATGTGTTAAATGGGCTAATTCTTGAATGTAAAGCTTAGTTTTGCTCATAAAAAGAGAGCCATGAAGAAGAGTTAAAAATAATATTATGTAAAACAAGGTATGATGGACTTTAGAAAAACGAAGATGTTTGCATTTTATAAATTTAAGAAAAATAAATTAACAACGAAATTAATTTTCATTGTTGGCTTTTCCCATCACTACAAGAAAGTTCATTTATTATGACAAAATCTCTTGCCACAAAGAAATGTTTGTCAAAAGAAACAGTTATATAATGATAAAAAATAAGTTTGTCACAATAATTGTCAAATCGCGACAAAAAATAATTTGTCATTTCATTTTGTCATAAATAATACACTTACGGTGACAAAATGTGATTTTATCACAATAGTTTGTCACGGTTGCTTTGGTTGACAATTCGTTACGATTCGTAGTTGTAATATTGTGACAAAATTATTTCATTGTGAAAAATTTATCACAAAAAATCATATCAGAATATACAATGACAAAGATATGTGTCACTAATGACATGTTATATTATGACAATTGTATTCTGTTTCGATAATCTCATTTTTCAACTAATAGCTACAAATTATTTTTCACAATATATATTATGTGATTACTTAGTGAAAATTTTAAAGCATTTTAAATTTTTCATGATATATTAATCTTAAATGTTTAAGTTTTCAAATATTAAATTCTCATTTAATAAATAATGAATTTTTATGTTGTAAATTAGTTTTTATTAGATATATATGTAAATGTGGTTGTATGTATGACTTTAAAAAAATTTGTGTTTTCCATAATTATATGAGATCTTGTACATTGTTTTAACAAATAAAATAATCCTGAAAAAAAAAGAAAATAATCCTTTATGTTGATGGTAAAAAAAAAGAAAAAGAAACAGGATAAGCATTAGAAGGCCAAATGAGATGGGAAAAGTCAAAACAGAAAAATCACAATTTCTACCCGCCTCCAACTCCCAAAATCGGAGAAAATTAGACCCAGTCTCTCTCTTTTCATCCTCTCCTCCCTAGTTGCAGCCCTCTCTTAGTCCCATCTGCGCCTTCAACAGAGAAAATCATAGAAGCCTGCTGCCTCGTCTCATCCTCTTCAGCTCTCTCTCTTCAGCCACACCTTGCTGCCTACCCTATTGTCTCTCATAGCTATGGTTTTTAGCTTCTTGCATCTTGCTCTCGTAAATTCTCATCGGGTCCCCTTCCTCGACGTCACGGAGACGGATCGGCCAAGAAGCTTTCTAGGTACACTTCAAAATTGGGGCTTTCTGATTTTATGTCCATGTTTGCTTGCTGAGAAATTAAGCTTAAGCTGTCCTTGAAATCTGACTTACTTGAGGATGATTTATATTCAATTTTGCTCTGAGTTATCTATATGTGCTACTTGTCTCTGTTGTTCACTTAAAAACTTCGATGAACTATTTTCTTGCCAAATGAATTTTGGTTTGGTTGTTTCCTGATATTGCATGTTTATTTGATATTCTCTGCAAAAGCAATTGGAGTGATGACAGTCAATCTCGTAAAATTTTGGAGACTACTTAGGCAATTGTTATATGTTCCATGAGTTAATATTTTTCTTCTTTAAGTCACCGTGGTGCTCAGTTCCCCTCTTTGGTTTAGTTGATTATATTGATCTTAACCAAGTTGTTTTTCCCAATTGTGCAGAAAATAGATGGAGAGAAGTTGGATGAAACTCAGGGATCATTTTTGCCTGGAGTATGTGGAAGGAGTTCGAGAGTTTATGCGTGTCGCAACTCAGCATGCCAGATCTGGTAATAGAGTTCGATGCCCTTGCAAAAATTGCAAAAATTGCTATTTTAGACAATTGTTAGAGGTTAAGAGGCACCTCCTTTTATATGGAATTTTGGAAGACTACACTCGTTGGATTCATCATGGTGAAACAATCCAAGTTGCTGATCATAATCTTGCTAGTGAGAAAACTCATAATCAACAAATTTCTGATGATCAAGGCGACAATATATATAATGATATTCCAGAGCTGTTAGAGGATCTACAAAGAGGTACATTTGCAGAATCTTTTGGAGAGACTTCCACTGACCAAAATGCATCGGGTAATGAAGGTGAAGTGGAGAAATTTGCTAGACTTCTAAATGATGCCAACCAAGAGTTATAACCTGGTTGCTTGAAATATTCTAAGTTATCATTCCTTCTAAAAATGGTTCATGCCAAATCAATGGGAAATTGCAGCAATAAAGCATTTGATATGATGCTGATATTGTTCAAAAGTACCCTTCCAGCAGGTGAGACACTTCCAAAATCGTACTATGATGTGAAAAATTATTGCGTGATTTGGGTCTTGGTTATATAAAGATCGATGCATGCCAAAATGATTGTGCATTATTTTGGAAGGAACATGAAAATCGTGATAGGTGTCCAAATCCAAATTGCCAAGCGCCTCGATGGAAATATAGTGTTCTTAAACGTAAGAAGATTCCCCATAAGGTGCTGCGATACTTTCCTGTCAAGGCCAGACTTCAACGTTTATTAATGTTTAAGGAAACATCAGAGGATATGAGATGGCATAAAGAGAAGCGTGTTCAAGATGGTGTAATAAGACATCCAACTGATGCTATAGCATGGCAAGAGTTTGATAAGGAACATGATTGGTTTGCTCGAGATCCTCGAAATGTTTGAGTAGGCTTTGCAAGCGATGGGTTCAATCCTTTTGGTAACGAGTACGACCTACAATATGTGGCCGGTGTTTTTAATTCCATATAACTTGCCTCCTTGGAAATGCATGAAGGAGCCATTTATCATGTTAAGCTTGCTCATACCCGGTAAGGATTCTCTTGGCAATGAAATTGATATATATTTACGCCCATTGGTTGATGAGTTGAAAGAGTTATGGTTAGAAGGTGTAGAGACATATGATTCATACAAGGATGAGAAATTTTAGTTGCATGCTATATTATTATGGACCATAAATGATTTTCCGGCTTATGGAATGTTATCTGGGTGGAGTACGAAATGGAAGTTAGCTTGTCCAATATGCAATAAGGACACTTGTTCATTTACACTAAAAAATGGACAGATATAATGTTATATGGGTCATCGTAGGTTCTTAGATTCGCAACATTCATGGAGAAAAAGTAAAAAAATCGATGGTAAGTCAGAGTACCGATCAAAACCTGAAGAATTATCCAGAGATGATGTGTTAAGACAATTGAGGCTAGTTGAGAATGTAAGATTTGGAAAGCCGCCTAATCAGCGGAAGAGGAAACGTTTAGATGGTGAACTGAATTGGACAAAAAGAAGCATATTTTTTGAATTGCCTTACTGGAAAACATTAAAGCTGCGACACAATTTGGATGTCATGCACATAGAAAAAATATATACGAAAATATTTTGTCCACTTTGATGAATATTGAGAAGAAAACTAAGGACAACATCAAGACCCATTTGGAAGTGCGAAACTTTTTTCCTCTCTTTTTTTGTAATTTCTTCTTTTGTTCAATATTTTTAATCTTGGCCAGGCAAGGTAGTGTTGTAATTTAATTGATCTACCGGGTCAAATGACCAATCAGTATAGTTGACAAGTTATTTCTTAAAAAATATAATGTCATGTTTTATATCCATTTAGTGTATGAGTTTTTCTCTTTTTTTCTCGATCATTATAAGATTTAACACCATGTATTTTATTTTATTCTCTCTATCCATGTTACCTTTTTATGAAGAGTTATACATATATCATATACTTAATTTTTTTTATAAGTATTCATTCAAGACACAGACTTTCTTTGTCTATACTGTATCATTCTTAAGAAATTATACTAAGTAAGCACATACTTTTTGAATTACAGGCAATGCTTTTTCGCCCTTTATCTGTATTCGTTGCTTGGTCTGGGGAAACCCATCTTCCAAACCCCTTTATTCTGCCACGCCTAAAGCAACCAACTGGTAGAAAATTGAGCACTTGCACAGCAGAAACTTTAAAATTGGTAAAAAAATCAAATTTTTATCCCATGCTCGTTTTAATCAAAAACTCAAGATCGAATCGTGACATGAGAAAACACATTCTAACGAATAGATAACGATACATAATGAATCCACAAGAAAGTTACTATCTTTAAACTTAACTCTTGTCGAATTCGAGTCGATTAAAGCAATTGTCCAATTGTCCGATCTCTAACTTGTCAACAGGAACGTGTCACCATCGAGTATAGCCTCATCTCGACTCGTACACTCCAATCTAGGTCACCAAACTCGAACAAAATCGCCACGGAAGGAGAAAACTGTTTCAAGGATGTCTTGGACAACTCCGATTCGCCAAACCGAAAATCGAGATTGCCTTTGATTGGCAAGGCCAGGACACGACTGAGCTTGATGTATTTCAGTTGACTCTCTCATCTCTTCCTCTTACTTTTCGGGTCTTGATAATAAAGGCACACCCAGGGTTAATCATAAGACACTAAATCTATGTATAGATTCTTAGATTTACCCAAGGGATCTAATTGCAATTATTAATTATTTTATATTAATTAATTAATCACAAATTAGTCATTGCACTTTAAGTCATTGACTTGCCCTCCAAGTAAGAAAGATTAATCTTGTCCTTGACGCAAGTTTCCATTAATAGGCAATCTATTTATAGAAACTCTTCAAATAAAGAAACTCTCATATTTCCTTAATTAGATTTATCCTCGATATTGGATTCGGCTTCATGATACGCTAGCACCCTTGCAACCACATTGCAAGCCTCATCCAGTAATTAATTCATAATTAACTTCCTAAATTAAAATTAATTATTTTCTCGGTTTAAACTTGCTTAATGTGTGTGACTAACTAGGTTCATAATCAAATGGAAATTGTATTGTAATATCAACTTATTTGACATTATCATAAACTCTTTCCGTAACCAAAAACATAATTTTCAAAATGCCTTCGGTTCCCAAAATTCATGAGTGACGCCTAGTAGCATATCATGACAATTTGAATGATGACGAATGGATAATTAAAACATTCTAATGAGCATGTGACCATACACACCATGCACTGAGTCCCTTCACTACAAGATCCCGATTTGGCCAAAGCTACAGTAAATGTCAAACCTATTACCTAATCATATGGATTCTCTAATTTCATTCTAAGATTTGTAGAACTTAAACAAAAACTCTTTTTTATTCAAGTCTATCTACCTCGGCCGATGATTTCTCGATCCAAAATAAAATTCACATCCATAGGAGTTTTTCCCTGTTCACTCAAGTTAGTGAATCCCGTCTTGATCAGACACCTACCTGCAAGTATAACTAACAAGAACCACTATTTGCTGAATACTCATGCTAAGTACAAATACATTAGCAGTAGCAAATTCTAATTACTTATACATGAGATAACGTTCCATTTTAGGTCTAAGGACTATATGCACTAATACGGTCTAGATAATATTCATTGACATTAGTAAATTACCATATGAATATTATCTGAACGTCGCATTCGATTACTTATCAAACAAGTATCCACATGTCTATCATGATAATAGTTATCAGATAGCATGAGATTCACTATTCCATCTTTATTAGTATCTATATACTAATCATGGATACAGACAGAGGTGACGATCTATTCGGAGAGATAATGTTCGATTAAGTTTCTTACGATCGTGAACAGTTTAAAAATATTCTTACTGAATTACTCCGTTGCTCATATTCTTAACTCTTTAAGAATGAAGGATTCAAAATATCTGAAGGACTTTATTCTAATAAACATGGACAATATATGAATAATAGAATAAACTCCATTGCCATAAAAGAAATTATCCAAATACATAAACCAGCTCTAGAGTATATTACTAACACCAACAACCAACCCCGAAAACAGTGGCCTAGGAAAAGGGAACAAACTTCGGCCCTCTTTCGAGAGGTTGAAGACAAGCCAATCTGAAAGAAGAAATGAGAAAAAGGAGTGACTAAGAACCTGCGGAACAATGGAAAGCCACATGACGCAGGTATCCCATCAGTCTCTAAGCACATGTAGCACCATCTCTTCTCCTGAGAGATACTTCAGGCATAGACTAGAAGTGGTAAGATGCACCCTCGCTCGAAGACTATTGATGATCAATCGATCATGGCCGGCCAACTAGAGAAAATTACGGATCCTTTGAGGCCTCTTCCAGCGCCATATGAGCTTCTAAAGAGTAAGGCAATCGTCCCAATCATCTTGGACTAGCAAGCAATAAGCCGAGCTAACCGAGAAGTTACTCGAGGACTCCAATCTTCAGCAGAGCTGATCATCATCGTCAATAGGTTGTGGTGGTCTTACACCACCGATAAAAGCGTTGTGCGATGATCAATAAAGTAGCTGAACATCGACCAATTCCATTGACCACTAGGCCAACGAATTCTGCTACCACCTTCCCAAGAAGATCCTCACCAATGCGTCCTACAACAAGGTTTCGAAGGGGACTGCAATTCGGGATCCACGAATCTTCCAAAAAATGGGCCAAGCACTCGTTGCCCAGTGACCAAGCTGCGCCATAGGAGACTTCATTCCAGGCCCTAACTAAGGCTTTCCAAAGCCAGAGTCGCAAGACATAAAGCAGAGTTGGACACCATCACTGATCTGTCTAGAATATTTCCCTTTCAATACTCGAACCTGAAGGTCATCTTGTCGAGTGAGGAGACCCCAGCCTAGTTTGGCGAGTAGAGCATCGTTGAATTTATCAGTTATGCGGAGGCCTAGCCCACCATGAGATGTGGGTTGAGTGATAGTCTCCCAATTGACTAAATAAAGCTTCCTATGGTACTGCGAATGCCCCATATGAAGTTCCTACAGAGGCGGTCGATCTCTAAGCACTCCTCTTTTGGGAACTTAAGAACTTACATTGAGTAAGCTAGGATTGCTTGAAGGACCGACCTCACAAGGGTAACACGCCCGGCCATTGATAAAGAGGTAGCAGCCCAACCACTTAATCGAGCTTGGACCCTGCTAATTACATAGGAAAGAAAATGTGAAGGCAATTTATTGCCCTTTTAGCCAATCACTTATCATTTGCTTCCTAAGATTATTAACCCCTGATTGATTGATCGTTGTTAACACCCCATTTTGGTTCACCAGTTCAAGTAATGCGCATCAACAGCGATTCAACCTATGACTTGAGCATCGATACAGAAGAAATCTCGATAGAGCAGCGAGTCAATATTTATTCTCAAGTCAGCAGGGATAGGCAGATGACTTGGGCGCATTACTGAAGAACTTCCTTATTCATCAAGATTTAACAGAGCAACCAGAGAGCCCAAACAGTCCCCAATCCGGCATTTGTAGAATACAACACCTATAGTGTTATTTTCCACCGGTTCAATGGACCATCAAAAGATGACTAATACTGGGATTCAAAAATTCCTCGCGGTGCCAAACAGATGTAAAGTGTCTCCAAACACATTTCGCAGATCATCTGCTCTATACAGAGCAATTTCCTGAATACAGACTGTCAACACCCCATTTTGGCTCACTAGTCCAAACAACCGCCTCAATAGCAAATCAAACCATGACTTAAGCATTGATGCGAAAAAAGGTTCAACAGAGCAACAAATCATTATTCATACTCAAGTCAGTAGAATCAAGCGGATGACAGGGGCAGGCAACAAAAGAATTTCCTTGGTCATCAAGAGTTAACAGAGCGAGCAGAAGCCAAACAATCCCCAAACTGGCATTTTACAAAATACAAAGCCGACAATGCTATTTTCCGATTGTTCACTCAACCATCAGAAAATATCCAATATTGGACTTCAAAAGTCCACATCGGTGCGAAACAGATGAAAAGTATCTTCAAACACATTTTGCAGATCATCTGCTCTATACAGAGCAATTTTTTGAATGTAGACAACTTTTCATTGGAAGTCCAAAAATGCCGATTTATCAAAGAAAAGTTAATGCCAAACGTCAGATACAACCATGTCCCATAAACATACAGAGCATGAACATCACAGCAGATCTGCTCCCGGAAGTCACACAGACACTTCGAATGGCTTTCGAGTGACATAACAAGTATAACATTTCTTCGGAAATGCATAACCGGAGACTAGTCTGATGGAATATCGGCAAACAAAGTTGACCCTACATTGCCTTGAAAACTACAGCGGACAGACGCAATTGGACAAATCAGACACCATAATCTCTTTCAGTTTCCCGAGTGACCTTCGAGGACCAAAAATGCCATTTTCAGTGGAAATCCATATCCGGAGGTCCTTTTTGCTAAAACTTGACGCCGGACAACTGCCCTACACAGTGCTAGCCATCCCAAGGCTCAATGTGGAATCATCGGACTGAACTGCTAAAACTCATCTAGGCCTCCTGAGCAGTGTATTAAAGGTCTCAAATGCATTTTTCTAGTCCGTAGAGGTCTGTTTTCGACAAACAGAGATCGCAGTGATTTCCGGATCGCCCAAGCAACTCAGAAAGCAATCCGAGAAATCCAGTTTCGGCCTCCTAGGATGTCTCCGGCTCCACATTTGCAATACCGGCTTAAGGGTCAACTATTCATTCCAACTGACAATGCATATCAAAGTGACCAACGCAGAACACAGATGCAAGATATGCCATCAGAAACGGTTAACTTCACTCTGATCACTTAAAAAGAGCAAAATCGATTTCCGAGCCTCATGACCACCCGAGACATTTTCTCATGAAAAATGGCAATCTTGGGCTCATTTGAATTGTTTTATCATGTACATCGTCAATTCGACGTTCAATTTGAACCACGAGCCTTGAAGGCACGATCAATCGAGACTCGAGCTTCCTCCCGACTCAATTCCAACCCAAGCGGGACCCACGACATCTTCTTCCCCTTGCTCAAGACAAAGCTAGCTAAGTTGAATGCAAAATATCAAGCTTTATCCTTCTTGCACTCAACCATCACCATCCAAACCGTTAATGCATTTGGCTTCTTCTTCATGAAGGATACTTGGTTAACATTCATCCTCATCTTCATTAAGCTAAACGACTATTGCTAAGCAAGCCCTAATTACACTTTGTTTTCCTTAATTGCACTTAAGCTTTGCCTATATATTGCATAAAGTTCATTAAGCTAATCACTTTTGCTCTTGCACACTCTCTCTAGTTTTCTCCCTCTAGGAAATGCTCTCAACTCCCTAGAAATCGGCAACTTGTAATAAGCTCATGCAAACCAAAAGCCAAGCCAAAAACTCTCAAACTTGAGTCAGAATCCTGGCGTTCACTATTCCGACTTAAATTCAAAATTTTCCAAAATATATTTCCCACATATTTTGGATCCTTAGAGTTCAGTTTTGAACTTATATATTTTATTTGAAATTGTTAGCTCATCATTTTAGGTCCATTTTCGTGATCTCAGGTTCACCCCGTGCTCTCGGGTGAACAGTCGCACGCGCGCCTGCTCCTGCCCCCAGAAGCCCGCTCCCGCGCGCACGCCTGCTCCCGTCACCGCTCTTGCGCGCTACGCCCGTGCACCCCGGACGTCCATTTGCTTGCATGCATACATGTGCATGCACGTCCAAGTCTCGCGCACCCGCCTACGTCCCTAGTGCCCGCCCGTGCCCATCCACGCGTCTGCGCGCGCCCGCCCCTGCTCCCGCTCTCACTCGCCTACCTGCACCCTTGCCGCACTTGTGCACGCCGGCGCACGCCCACGTCCGCATCCTAGCTCACTCGAACGCCTTACTTGTGCACCTGAACATCCTTCCAAGGATCCAACCGAGTCACTCGACTCTCTAACCCTTCTCCGACTCTTTCCTCGTATCCCGAGACTAGGTATAACATTCCCGACTTAAAAGAGCTAGGGCTTTTACATTTCTTGCATGTTTTTGGAGTAATATGGTATATAAAGCATGTTTCACTTGCAAGTTTATATTTTTATGCACTTACACGTTATATTATGCATGTTTATCCTCGATCTACGTGCTAGCATGTCGGGAAACATTTGAATTGTAGTTGAGAAGACCATTCCGACCGAAAGAGAGTAAGAGAGCTCTTGGGTTCACCTCCAAGTGAGGTGACCGAATGCTCTCCTACTATTTTTGGGCAAGAAACAGTTTTCTTATCCCGATTCAAGTTGATTCCCGAGTTTCATTATGTCTTCCCGCATCCATTAAGTCAGTATTGTTTTATCAATTCCTTAATTAACATGTTTGTGCATGTTTGTATGTTTAAACGTGTTATCAAATCATGGCAATACCGGCTTTTGTCAAATATGTGCTATTTAGCATGTTTGATGTTTGAGCATGTGAGAAATGACTAAAAACGGGATGAGGAAACCTCTCAAAAACCCGATGTGAGTCAAGAGACCTCTCGGCCTTTCTCCAAGGAAAGTGGCCGAGAGCCTCTTGAATTGTTTCGGGTCATTCGAGGCTTCCTCTTCCCGAATAAAGTCTATTTCTCAGATTTTGTATAATCGCAATTTTAATATCATCGTAAATCCCGCGTTAAAACACCTTTTAAAATGTTATTTTTCAAACAACATGCATGGATTCGTGTAACGGTGACTTTTTCGAGTCCATTTGGCTATGAGGGTATTTTGGTCATTTTGACCAAATTATCCTCGACCTTTATGGACCCGTCTTAGTCGCCAAGTCATGAATCATTTTCATTAAATTAAGCATTTCGGGTACTCAGACTCTATTCACTGGATCAATTCATGGTCTGTCTGATTGTTTGTAACATGTACATTTAATGCATTCGGTAATAATTATTAAGCATTAATTCCACCAACAGGTTAATCGGGATGCTCACACGATTAATTCACTTGATGTTAACAATCTTGCATGAATCGAACATTAATCGATAACTTGCATAGACGAATTACAAAACGATATTAATGCCCTTTTTAAAATTCACATACTTTCAAACTCGAGACATGCAATACGATGTAATATGGGTGTCTAGGAAAGATTTGTGTGTTTTGACTTGAGTTTTACCTACTTTCAGGTAATTCAGGTCGGAATACAAAAGTTCTTTCTGGATCACTTCTGAATAGATCGACCGACTCTTTGGCTAAGCAGCTGCCTTTTCTTAAGCATGCCCTTAATTGCACTTTACTTGCACTAATCTTGTCATTAAGCTTGCCTATTTAAGCCTTATGCACCATTAAGCTAATCACTTAGCATCTTGCATTCTCTCTCAAGTTTTCTCACTCAAGCAAAAGCTCTCAAGCCCCTTAGTTTCAGTAAAAATCGCACAGCCCTTGCACAGCCCGAAATAGGCCAAAATTGTCGGAAAACTCAACCGTTTTCCGGTGACCTTCCATCCGACTTAACCAAGCTTCAAACAAACTTCATACCCACCATATATTTGACCTCCCGAGTCCATTTTTGAGGTTAGTTTCAGCATTTGAAGCCTCCAGCCCATCGTTCCAGACCTGACCAGAATCGTGTCAAAATTGCCATTTCCCGGTTTTCCGGCAACCACCGTTCTGACTTAACTCAGAACTCAACCAAACTTCATATCCCACCTGTTTTAGACCCCCTAAGTCCATTTCCAAGCTTAGATTTTCCATTTTAAGCCTCTAAGCCATCAAACCAACTCAGACCAGAATGGAAACAATTTTACTATCTCGAGTATAGCTTGCTTCACCCGACTTTTTCAGGCTCTACGGGTCACTTGGAGCCACCACGATCCACCAGCCACCTTCACACATGACCTAAGGGCGTCCAGGAGTCGAGAGGCTCCGTGCCAACTCGCTCGTTTAAGCCCAGCAAGGCGTTTCATCCCGATTGCACAGTCGGGTCGGCTTTTCTGGGCAGTTTCACTTTTCCTTACAGATTCTGGTCAATCCGAGGCCTTGCTCTCCAAATGACCATCGCAGTCACCTCCAAGGTCTCTTAGGATTCGGGAGCCACCGACCTTGCAGCAAAATACCACCGGGAGCCTCCGAGAAAGTCGTTTCTTTCCGGATGCCCAGTCGGGTCTATTTTCCTCTAACTAACCCGACTTTGTTTGTGTTTCCGAGAAAATCTAGGCGTGCACTCCTTCCGAAACCACCGCAGACGTGATCCTCAGCTTATTAGGAGTCCAACGGAACCAGAACGACGCAAAGAAGCCATCCCAATCGATCGAAACAGTCCCGACAAACTAGACTGCTAGTCGGGTCAATTGCACCGAGTCGGGTCTGTTGCTTCAGAGGGCAGAACCGACTTCTAGAAATCGATTTTTCGACTTTTCGCAACTAATCCTCGATTCCCGGGACTAGGTATAACCATTCCCGACTTAGAGGAGATAGGACTTTTACGTTTTCTTTGTGTTTGTGGGGCGATAAGGCGGTCCGAGACCAATTTGCATGCAAAGTTGTCATTTTTATGCATTTTTACATCGTATTATGCATGTTTTCATCATATAACGCGTTAAGCATGTCGGGAACGGACTATGGCCCGTTTCCTTGCCCCGATTTAAGTCGTTTCTCGAATTTTATGTTTTTCCCCCTTCCATGATGTCGGTACCGTTTTATCGATTCTTTTAATATCATGTTTGTGCATGTTTGTATGTTGAAACATGTTTTCCCAGATCATAACGGTACTGGCTTTGCAAAACCATGTTGTTTATCGTGTTTAATATTTGAGCATGCGAGAAATAGTCAAAATCGGGTTACGGAGACCGCTTGAAACCCGAAACGGGTCAAGGAGGCTCACGGTCATCCTAAAGGGAAAAGGCTGAAGCTCCTCGACCTTATTCGGGTCAATGACGGCCTCTTTACCTCGATGAAATCCTTTTCTCGGATTTTATGTAATCTTATTTTTAATATTGTCACAAATCGAGCATTAAGACGCCTTTTAAAACGTTATTTTCAAGCAACATGCATGGATTTATGTATCAGTGACCTTTATGGGCCCATAAGGATCCAAGGGTATTTTGGTCATTTTGACCAAAATTTCCTCGACCTTCTCGTACCTTTCTTGGTTGCTGTGTCATGAATCGTTTTCATCAAATTAAGCTTTTTTGGTATTCAGACTCCACTCAGGCGATCAATTCATGATCTGTCTGATTGTTTGTAACCTGCACATTTAATGCATTCGACAATAATCCTTAAGCGGTAATCCCACAAAAGGGTTAATCGGGACGTTCACACGATTAATTCACTCGACATTAACAAGCTTGCACCAATTGGCCATCAACTAGTAACTCGCGTCGACAAGTTACAAAACGGATGTTGGTGCCCTTTTCAAAACTTGCCTTTTCCAAAATCCCGAGACGCGTGGTCCGATGTAGCATGAACGTTTAGGAAGAGCATGTGTATCTTGACTTGAGTTTCTACTTGATTTCAGGTAACTCAGGTTGGGATATATAATATCTTTCTAGATCACTTCCAGGCAGATCGACTAGTTCTTCAGCTTTTTCGGGGTTCTTGCATAACCTTGGAAGATCCAGGGAAATAGTCAGGCCGAGGTGGCCCGCATCGCGTTGTTTCCCTTTTCTGAAAACAATGTTTAAGTCAATGGCAAAATCATCATTTTGCAATTTAGCAACACCCTAGAGATTAGCTTGACAAAAACACAATAGTATCAGAATAAGAATGGGCTACTAGTTCAGGTGCGGGTTCATCTGCATAGCCTTTCTTATTCGACTGATGAGTTTTTGCCATCCTAGTATAGTTTTGGGTATTTAGTCGGGTATTCTGGACTAAAACATAATTACATGACTAAGCATGCATTCGACTTAAGCATATATGGGCAAAAGTGGGTTAAGACCTTAGGTTCTAGGTTTTTTAGGCAAAAAGACTTGTTCTGTAATAATCTGTAAGTATTGCAGTATCGCAATACAGAACAACTCTAAAAGCAATCTACGCACATGAGGCTTGACCACAGACGTCATGTCTGTCAGATCATTGAAACAAAGTCGAATGCAAAATGCTTTGCACGCGTTTGTCTACTTAGCATAGGACATTTGCATGCCAAAATACCTCGGGCTAATAATTTGCTAATTCACATAAACTTGACAATAACAAACACCTTGTTTGTTATCTGCATATTGTTTGTTATTTTGCTGCTCTTGCTTGTTCATGTGGGTCGAGCCCTACCCATAGGACGCATTGCACTTG
Organism: Punica granatum; assembly: GCF_007655135.1. NCBI lineage: Eukaryota > Viridiplantae > Streptophyta > Magnoliopsida > Myrtales > Lythraceae > Punica > Punica granatum. Next base: position 36,541 of record NC_045127.1, on the reverse strand, counting down.
GGGTCCAACGCCCTAACCATCGATCACGGGGTTCAACGCCCTAACCATTGATCACGGGGTTCAACGCCCCATTCACTGAGAGCGCAGTTGAATTTCATATTTCGGTTTTTTCCCTAAACTCACGGTGAGTCTGAGCGGAATAATAACCGAACGCAAACTGACCGGGATTCAACCATATGTAATTTGTAATTTGTATTATTTTGAGAGCACATTATAAGAGCATTTATTTTGTGCATTCATTTCTGTAAGAATCTCGATCGATGAGTGAACGGTCCGAGCGTCGAACCGATCGAGTCAGCTTATGCTTACCTGGAGAAAACTAAGCCCTAAGCTTTGCGGTTTCGATTCACACAGAGAGTCGACCATCACGGTTCGATAAATTGCAATGCGAGGATATTGAACCGATTCTTCGATGCATAGGCCTACCTCGCTCTTGGTTTCTTAATCCACGTCGTTTAGTTCATCAAATTTTCGGTGTCAAAACGTGTAAGCCGAGTGCAGTCTAATTCACACGATAAATAAATAAAACGGCAAGCTTAACAAGCTAGAGTACCGAAAGGGCGTGTGGGATATAGGCCCGCAAGTAACATGAACCCTCGAATTCGGATTTTTCAGTTCTGCAACAACCATTGCCTTAGCAAAACTTGGTGTATCATTACCCTTAGACCCGGTCAACTCACCGACCCTCGACCTTTGGGTTGTAAACAGGTAGTGGCGACTCCTTCTCACGTGTGTCCGTCATGAATCCCCGGGAAGGTGGACATTCGCAAGCCGCGCGTATTGACGTGCGCATGCGGGCCCCAAGGAAAGCACATTCGGGTCCGTACAATAGTCATATGAAAAGAACTTCAAACTCATTAATAACTTTTCTTTCATAGGAAATCATTTGTTCACTTTCTGATTTTGCCCATGAAAATGCAGAGGTAGAGAGAAAAAATTATTATTATTATTATTATTAGTGTAATACAGTAATGAACTACTTTGTCTTTCAAAAATGCGAATACAACCCGTGCATTCATACACCAACCGTTAGTATTTAGGCCAATTAAGAGATGGAAGAAGTGTATTCAATGCAGCGTTTGATGATGAATGATAAAGATGACAAGATATTTTGTGAGAGGTGAAAAATTTAAATAAGTGAAAAATGACTTATTTCATTAAATCAAGTTTTTTTACTTAGATTATATTTGTTTTAAGTTAATTAAATAAGTGCTTAAAAATTAATTATAATAGAAAATGAATGTAAGCAATAAGAAAAGATGACAGATGAGGATCTACACTTTTAAACCATTAAGCAAAAAATCACTTAATGACATAAGTAGAAAATTTTGACTTAATAAATTAAGTCATTTTTACTCATTGGTACTCTTTATCCCTCATAAAATTTCTTCACATAATCATTCATCCCTTCTTTCCATACATTCATTCCCTTAACTAATTAAGTGCTTAATTTTTAAGCACTTAATTTACCAAATATCACCTTACTCATTAAATTGTTTTTACTTAATGATTAAGTAATTTAGCTTACGTTTTGTTTTTGAGTTGGATCGTGATCCAACTTAACTTGATTTTGTGTAATGACTACAAATGTTGATAAATATATGGATACGTGAGAATATATATATATATACATATATGTATATATATATATATATATAGATGTGAAAGTAGATGTGAAATTTATTATTAAAAAATTGATTATAAAAATTATTAGGAAAAAGTATGAGTAAATTATTATTATTAAATGGAGAAAAATACAAAACAGTAATAATTGTAGTGTTGAATTTGAGGAAGAATAGAGTTGAGTTGGGTAGAATAAAATATTATACTTGAAAACCAAACAAGGCCATCTCATCTCTCACATTTCTCTCTCTCTCATTCATTTTCCTTTATAATTAACTTTGTAATTAACTTTTAAGCACTTATTTGATTAAGTTGAAATAAACACATGCTAATCGTCACTGGTCAAATTTTAGTGGACTAACACTACAATAAAGGAATAATATTGAGATAAGTTTTAAATATCCAAGAGTAAATATGATATCCGTGAAGAGGTCCAAAGCTGCAAGAGAATGAAAGAACAAGAAGGATCGTGGATTTTTCCATGAACTGTAATGTAATAATCATCAATCGATCCCTGGCTCTTGATAAGCCATTGTCTGAATTCTGTGTACGAGGTTTGTTGTTTTTTCCCACCATTAGTAGAAATGCCAAGGGGAGTTATGTGTTGAAGTAGGACAGCTGGATCTGGCCTTGATATGCTGATTTCCTAGCTGAAGAAATCAAAGTTGGTAGTTACTTTGCAGTTACATGATCGAGATAATGTTATCTGGTGTGCTGCTGATAATGGTAAATTCTCTACTGCAATGCCTGGGAGTTCTTCAGGTCTAAGGAGTCTAGAGTGCAATGGTGGAAAGCAATTTAGTTTAGTTGGCATATCCCTCGTGTTTTGTTTATTTGTTGGTTGACGATGAAGGATAAGCTTAACACGAAGAGTAAGCCGCTAGGTTGGGATACTTCCATCAATGCTCCGGAGTGTGAGTTTTGTGGTATTGAAATGAAATCCTGGGATCACTTATTTTTTTCTTGTACATACACTCATGCTAATTGGCTAGCATATTAATCAGAGTTGGGCTTCACAAAGAGGTTCAAGATTGGAATTCGGAGTTAAATTGGGTCTGTTTGCTTAAAAGTCGAAAGCTTGATTCCATCATTTTTCGATTGCTTTGGACTTGTTATATGTATCATATTTAGCAGGAAAGAAACCTCGGGATATTTCAGAAGAAGTTGAGCTCTGTCTCTTCTTTGCTGCAGCAGATTTTGGCCATGGTGAATATGAGAGTAGTTTCCATTCCTAACATAGAAGCAAAGTTGAAGTTTTCCTTCCCTTCATATACTTTTAAGCTCTCTAATGTATAGTTTTTGAGCTTCAATGTATACCGTTATTAATGGTTATTCTTGGATAAGTGTACATGTAAATTCGGTTACTTTTGATCAATAAAATGTCCCACCACTTCTTAAAAAAAAAATCATCAATCGATCAACAATCCAAAAAAAGAAAGGAAAGGAAAGGAAATGGATAGATGGACTGGCCACCATAACATAATGATATATTAATTAATGTATAGGGGCAGAAGTTTTGTTGACTTTGGTCGGCCTCCGCCTCAGCTGCGCCTGGCCTGCAAGTTCCACCGCTTTCCTTTCTTGGGCCCGCCTGCACCTGCGGCTGCAGCAAAATTTGATAGAGAGACAGAGAGAGAAAGAGAGGGCTGCTTCATCGAGCAGTAAACCGCCAAGAAAAGAAAACCAGGTGCTGGTGCTTTCTCCCCTCCTCTCCCTCTCCCTCTCCCTCTCCCTCTCACCCCCTTAGGCTCTCCCTCCCCCTGTTCGGTCCTGAATTGCCATTCTCGGAGCTCGATTTTCTCGCTGGTTTGAAGAAAACCGACTCTTTCCCCGTCACTGTCACTTCGTGCAAGAGGAGAGACCCTTGAAATTTTTTGCTATGTTGCTGAAAATCTCCGTTTCTGGAGTGGATCCTGATTCTTCTTAGCTAGCTCTCTCTGCTGCTTTTTAGTATTGGTTGGGGGTCCAGCTGATTAGCAGCGATCTTTCATCTCGAAAGGAGTTTCTGGTGGTTGGGTCTTTTGTTCATCCTTTTATTCACTCTTTTTGGCCAAATCGAGGTATATAGGCATTTGATTTGAAGGCAACTGGATTGAGTGCTTAAACGAGCTATACGACCCTCGGCTCGAGGATCACACTCGCTTGGTTGTCTCTGTGTGCCTTGACTTTATCATGTATATATGTGTCCGTTTGGTTGCTTTGAGTGTCGCTGATCATCTTCACCTTGGTAATATGATTTGATTGTGGCAACTCTTGCATGCTGACCATGTGAACTGAGATGAGGAACTAACCTGTAAACGGTTTTTTCTCGAACAGTGGGTGGAATTTGTAGAATCGTAACTCCACTAATCTTTCCTTGACCATTCAACCCATCAGGGCCTCCTTACTGAGCAAGCGGTATTTGTTTTTGTCACAGCCGCTTAATGCATATGCCTCCTCATGCACTTTCTGTGGATTTCTTAGTTTTGATGCATGTGGTATTGTCTGATTCTGAGGTCTTGAAGCTCCCTCAATTTGCAGGAATGTGAAGGAGAAGTAGAAGAATAAGAAGTAGTAGTAGTTAGTAGTGGTAGTACTATCAGCTGCTGTGGTGGTTTAGTCATTATGATGGAGTCTTGCAACTGCATTGAACCACAATGGCCAGCTGATGAACTGTTAATGAAGTATCAGTACATCTCGGATTTCTTCATTGCTCTTGCCTACTTTTCAATTCCCCTGGAACTGATCTACTTCGTGAAGAAGTCCGCCGTGTTTCCATATAGATGGGTCCTTGTTCAGTTTGGTGCTTTCATAGTCTTATGTGGGGCAACACATCTTATCAATTTATGGACTTTCAGCATGCACTCGAGAACCGTTGAAGTAGTCATGACCAGTGCCAAAGTTTTAACTGCAGCAGTGTCCTGTGTTACTGCCCTCATGCTTGTGCATATTATTCCTGACCTGCTCAGTGTGAAGACTAGGGAATTATTTCTGAAGAATAAAGCTGCTGAGCTTGACCGAGAAATGGGCCTCATTCGCACACAGGAGGAAACTGGTAGACATGTCAGGATGCTGACTCATGAAATCAGGAGCACCCTTGACAGGCATACCATATTAAAAACTACTCTGGTGGAACTGGGAAGAACTTTGGCACTAGAAGAGTGTGCCTTGTGGATGCCCACCCGTACAGGGTTGGAGCTTCAGCTCTCCTATACTCTTCATCAGCAGAATCCAGTTGGATACACAGTGCCCATCCATCTTCCTGTAATCAATCAAGTATTCAGCAGCAACCGTGCGGTAAAGATATCCCCTAACTCTCCGGTGGCAAGAATTCGACCTCTTGCAGGCAAATACATGCCCGGGGAGGTCGTTGCAGTTCGTGTCCCTCTCTTGCATCTCTCCAATTTCCAGATCAATGATTGGCCAGAACTTTCAACCAAGCGTTACGCTTTGATGGTTCTTATGCTTCCTTCAGATAGTGCCAGGCAGTGGCATGTCCATGAATTGGAGCTTGTCGAAGTTGTAGCTGATCAGGCATGAAACTCCCTCTGGTCTCTTCCAAGTTTAGCAGTTATCTCATTTGACTGGCCAAAATGAAAAAAAGAAAAAGAAAAAAAAGGTACTGAGAGAAATTGATTAATATTCTGTACTATGTGCCTTTACCATCAAATGAAAGCCTTTGGACCTACCAAAGTGAAGGATATATTGATCCTTTACTGAAGGTAGGTGGCGCTACAAGACTAAATCTGTCTTCTGTGGTGTATAATGTAAAATGGCCTTTGTGTTTATCCAGGTCTAATAATAGATTGAGAGCGTGTATTTACAGCTTCATAATATTTGCTCAGGTTGCAGTGGCTCTCTCTCACGCAGCAATATTAGAAGAGTCAATGAGGGCAAGGGATCTCTTGATGGAGCAAAATGTTGCGCTTGATCTAGCCAGGAGAGAAGCTGAGACAGCAATACGTGCTCGCAATGATTTTTTGGCAGTTATGAACCATGAGATGAGAACTCCCATGCACGCAATTATTGCTCTTTCTTCCTTACTGCAGGAAACTGAGCTCACACCCGAGCAACGGTTGATGGTTGAAACAATAATGAAGAGCAGTAATCTTTTGGCTACTCTTATAAATGATGTATTGGATCTTTCAAGGCTTGAAGATGGTAGCCTCCAACTTGATGATGAAACTTTCAATCTTCATGCTCTTTTCCGGGAGGTAATGGTGAAAAATGTTTCATTATATTGTTAAAACGTTCAGATTCCTTCCGAGCATGTGCATTTGGTGCACACTCTTCAGTTTATGGTAGATTTTGGTACTTTTGTTAAATTTTCTTTTGATTTGCAGGTCCTTAATCTGATCAAACCTGTTGCATCTGTCAAGAAATTGCATCTCACACTCAATTTAGCTCCAGATTTGCCCGAAGTTGCTGTTGGCGATGAAAAACGTCTCATGCAAATTATACTAAATATTGTTGGCAATGCTGTGAAGTTCTCAAAGGGTGGAACCATCTCGATTACTTCTTTTGTTGCTAAAGCAGAATATCTGAGAGATGCTAAAACTCCTGAGTTTTTCCCAGTACCAAGTGATACTCACTTTTATCTGCGTGTACAGGTGCATTTCTTCTTTTGCTTATCGACATTGTCTTCAATCTTGTTTCACCCTGGTTTCATACATCAATTTTGGTCTGGCCAGGTGAAAGATTCGGGATCAGGTATTAGCCCTCAAGATCTTCCCAAGTTATTCACGAAATTTGCTCAAAATCAAGCAAGGTTAGCTGCTAGGAGTTCCAGCGGAAGTGGGCTTGGTCTTGCTATTTGTAAGAGGTATGACTTCCAATACTGACTATTAGCTATTTCTGCGAAATCCGGCATAGACTATCTTGAGTACAGATCCATCTAAAAGTCTGTCTACATTTTCTATATTAGTATTTTGTATGGAAGGAACTAACATTATTGTTTTGTTTGTTTTGGAAATTATGGTGGCTAGATTTGTGAATCTCATGGATGGATACATTTGGATTGAAAGTGAAGGTCTTGGTAAAGGATGCACTGCCACTTTCATAGTAAAACTTGGAATCCCTGAGCAACTAAAGGAATCAAAGTTCCTTGTATTGCCCAAGGTGCCTGGCAATCATGTCCACGCCAATCTCGCAGGGCTCAAAGTTCTTGTCATGGATGACAACAGGTTAGTGATAGGTTTCTTTTTCAGATTCAATCCCTGCAGAAGACCCTTGACTTCCATGTTGCTTAAGAGGCAGGGAGAGGTGCCATGCTAATCGTCTATGAACAGTTCATAACTAAACGATGCGAATGTGATTTTGTCTTCTATTTTTCTAATTCCTGATCGACTAACTGGATCATCTTGTTTATGTTATGTTGTTGGTTCCTGAACTCGCACTGGTAAATTTGCAGCGTTAGCAGGGCAGTTACCAAGGGACTTCTTTTGCATTTGGGATGTGATGTGACGACAGTTAGCTCGAGCAGTGAGTGCTTGCATGCTGTCTCTGAAGAGCAGAAGGTGGTTTTCATGGACATTTGTCTGCCCGGCATGGATGGCTATGAAGTCGCGGTACAAATACGTGAGAGGTTTGCGAAGCGACATGAAAGGCCGCTTATAGTTGCACTTACTGGACATGTGGATAAGATGACCAAGGAGAACTGCATGAGGGTAGGGATGGATGGGGTGATCCTAAAGCCGGTTTCTCTTGATAAAATGAGGACTGTTCTGTCAGATTTATTGAAACACCGAGTATCGTTTGAGGCTATCTAGGGGGTGAGCTCTGACCATTTCTAGGAGCAACTTTAAAGGGTCCCAATTCAAGGTGGTCCTCTGTCTCTCTCTCTCTCTCTCTCTCTCTCTCTGGGGTGTACATACTACATATCACAACAAAGCATTGGAACGACATAGCAGAAAAGATGAGGGGTGCTACAACTACTGCAAAAAGCGGCCATATATGAATACTTTTCTGTAAGAATTGGTCTTGTACGTGTTAAAGCAAGTTATGGCCGGTAGAGTGGAAAAGATGTTTGTTTGTTGAAACCGAAAGAGTATCTTGTTGAATCGTGAACATAAGTTTGTTCCATCCCTGTTAGCTGTTATGAATCAGGAGGTCAAGTGGCACTGACGATCGATCGCTGACCTTTATGTCTTACCAGAAATACATAATGGTTTGTTACATGGCTTAGTTACAATCGGCATTAGGCCTGGCTTGGATGTTACCAGTAAGATGTATGCATGGATTATCCGAGGGATAAGGGACGAGTTATTGTTCTGCCATGGTCGGTCGATGAGACTGCATTAGTAATAAATCGATCCAAGTATAAACCAATATTTTTGCGGACTGCTTTCCAGCACTATTTTTTTTTTTGGCCTCTTTTCAAGCACGTGTTTGGGATGGGTATATACGCATAAGATATATACATATATATCCCAAGGTGCAGCCAAAGCCAACAAAGGGCGACTGACGCAAGTGGGAGCGGAAGAGAGGCAGATCAGATCAAATGAACGACTTTTGCTAGGCGGGGACTCCTTTCTTTCATTGAGCTCTCTAGTTTTAAAAAATCTTCTATATAACTCAACGTATATCACACATCAACAGTAGTTGAAAAAAAGGTGTTAAAAGCATTGAGACATAGGTGATTATAAATTTATGATGTAATACCTTTTAAAAGAATATAATTTTTTATTTTAAATTTTCATATAATAGTCTAAATCTAAATACATATTTTTGAACAAAATATATTATCTACAAAATATTTTTCAAATATTTAACAATTTAAAATTTTTTCTGAAATTAGAAAATTTTCAAATTTTGAGCTCTCAAATTTTACATATTTCATGAGTTCCTCAATTTCTAATATTGTTTAGAATTAGTTTTCTAAGAAAATATTTTTGAACAAAACATATTATCTACAGAATATTTTTCAGACCTTTAATAATTATAAGTTTTGATGAGATTGGTAGTGTTTCCAATTTGAGCTCTCAAGTTTTATTTATTTCATGAGTTCTGAATTTTCAATATTGCTTGAGATTAGTTGTTTTGGAGGATAACGTGCATTTTCCGAGTTTTCAATTTTCAACATTTTCTGAAGAGTTATAACAATAATGAGGATTATTTTATGAATTTTAAACTTTTCAATTTTTATTTAATTATTTCTAGTTGTGTATATAGCAGTATTATTAGAACCGGACAGGATGATGAACCAAAAGGGGTATGGGTTCATGAGTTTATTGGTCCAACCGAGGGTTCGATGGGCCGAATCGCACGTTTAATTAAAATAAAATAAATATTCGTATTATTAAAAAAATTATGATAATTAAGATATAAATATGATGATTTCAAAGAAATATAATAATAGCGTAAGAAAATATCTATATTTAATATTTCTTACTCCAAAATAAATATTGGATTTTAATGGGTACTTAAAAGTAGAGTTTAAAGAACAAGAAAGTAGTGGTGGCTTAGCTAGTAGTATGCTAGTATGGGAAGCAAGAGGTCATGAGTTCAAATCTTTACACAACTAATCAATTTTTACACTAAATAAAAAACCCATAAAATCGACCGATTCAATGGAATTTTGCTCAAAATCGGCCGGTTAATGGGTTCGGCGGTTCAAATCTACAATTTGGATTTTCAGGCGAACCGGATCGGACATGGTGCCAATTCTCGATCTGACCGTTCAAGTCGGCCGGTCCAGCCAAGTTCTGTTAACAATGGTATATAGTTTATTAATGTACGAGTTCCCCATATATATACGACTATGTCAGATATAGTTTATATCTGTTAATTATTATAGACTGATCTCAGTAAATATTTCTTGATGTGATAACAGACGACTATTTGAAATTTTATTGAATTTTTTAGTATTTAATGTTTGATATTTTACTAGGAGAATTGCCCATGTAAATTTCGCGGTTGAAAAGGATGATTTGGTTAATGGCGAGGAAAGACAATATTGATATAGCTTTCAGAAAACTTGTATTATAATTCAAGATTATGTGATATATTCGTGGATTTTTTAATAATTATTTATAAAATAAATTTATATTCAATCCATGATCCATAATGATATAGATCCAATATATATTATTATCCGCACATATAAATAATTTTTTTAAAAATAATTTTGGTATATATTCGAACTTTTATACTTAATTAACATCAGAATACATTGAAATTGCATTTCAGTCACCAAGTATGTAAAAAGATAAAAATAAATAAATATTTCCTTCGTTTTATGTTGTTATTTTTTAGTCCCATTTCTTTTAAGAAAAATTGCTCTATATATCACTTTTACATATTCTTTTAGTTTTATTTCAACGTCGATTTTTTTTCCTGAGATATCCAAAAGTTAATGGTTTAGTATCAAATCTATCATGCCGTAAACATTCTGTCCATTTTTAACGAAAATACTGATGTGACGCGTTAATTACTTGACAACGTTGTCATGGAGAATGTGTGGGTCTCAATACAAGGAAGAAATAACATTATGTATCCCACCCTTTTAACATTTTTTCAATTTTATCCCAACCTTTTTTTATTTTTTTCTCAATTTTATTCCAACCTTTTCGTAATTTCTCAAAGTTATTCCAACCGTTGGGATAATATTGAGAAAACAGTAAAGGATTGGGATGAAACCGAGAAACTATCGCAATATTGGGAAAAATTGAGAATACATCAAAAGGTTAGGATAAAATTGAGAAACAACAAAAATGTTAGGATATATAGTGTAATTGTTTCCTTATATTGGGACCCATGCATTCTCAAGGTCAACTCCGTTAAATAATTAACGTATCACATTAGCATTTCCGTAAAAAAAAGGACGAACTTTACGGCGGAATAGATTTGAAACAAACTATTAACGTGAGATAACTAAAAAAATTTAACGTTGAAATAAAATTAAGATAACATGTAAATGTTGTGATACGTAAGTTATTTTTCCTTTCTTTTACTCCCCATCTTAATCTAGTGGTCTTGTACTTCTTATTCGTCTCTTCACTTTCTATCTCCAGTAGTTTTCCATTCTTTCATTACAATCATATTAGTTTGTACATTGTAATTTCTCTCTTAAAATGCTTAATACATTTCTTTAATTAGAGATTTCGATATTTCATTTTAGATTTTTATCATTTAGAGCATATTTAAGTTTTATTTGAGACACTTGCCTAAGTTATATTTGTTTTGAGAGGCAAATATTCTACTATATGTAATTAATTAGTGTCGATGAAACTTTCATTTAATTCATATAAAAATTTGAAAATATTACTTAATATAAGTCGTAAATTGATTATAGTTGAAGATCAATATTTTATAATTAAATTAGGATTGAAGTGAAATAGAGTCACGTCTACTACTATCAACCCCAATAGTGTTGTAAGTAAAATCATTAATTTATATGATATTTTATTTAAGAAAACGTATGCATGATTCTACTATTATAAGTATAATAATATAATTTTAAAATGATATATAATATAAATCCTCGTATACTCTCGTATTATTTCATTTTAATTTCCAATGATTAATCTTATAGAAGCTCATTTTGCCACATTGTATCCTACCCAGTTCCTCATATGTATAATCATTCCTTAATATTTTCACATGCCACTTGTTTCTTTTTTAAAATTTGCTCACATGCACCTTGAAATTGAAAGATGTGCTCTTTTTTTGAAGTTAATTTTGAAAATAGTTATAATTTACTATTCTTTTTCACAACATATGCTCTTTTCGATTTTTTTTTCAGGAAGCATGTGTTTAGAAAGGGAAGAGAAACATATGCGAGTGTTGAAATCAAATATATCAGAAAAGATTAGAAGGATAAAAGTAAAAGTTTATATAAGTTTGAAGAACAAGAACGTGTGTGGGAAATTAAAAAAGAAAAAAAAAAGAACATGGAAGGAGACTTGGCACAATATACTATAAGCCGTCCCAAACTTGAGTTTTAACATATGCTTTTTTGAAAATAGTTAGAATTTAATATTCTTTTTTTATAACATACGCTCTTTTTTTCGAAATTAATTTTCAGGAAGCACTTGCTTGAAAAGGGAAGAAAAAAAATATGACGATTCTAATTAAATATATTGGAAAAGATTAGAAGGATAAAAGTGAAAATTTATATAAGTTTGAAGAAATTTTTGAAAATAAAGAAACTTATGCGGGATTTTTTTTTAAAAAAAGAATATGAAAGGACACTTGGCACAATATACTATAAGCCATCCCAAACGTGAGTTTTAGTTCGTTAGATAGATAGATAGATAGATAGACAGACAGATAGATTGTAAGATGTGATTGTATTCTATGCCATTTGGGATTGGAAGTTTCTTGAACTTTTGAGTTTTAAACTTTCAATATTTATATCTCATGTTTCTTTGTCAACACACGAGGTTCATGTTTGTATTTTAAAAGATGTGTTGTCCATATAAGATGAGTTAAAAAATCTAAAAACTCAGAAAAATAAAAAAAAATTATAGAAAAACAATAAATTGTAATTTTTTTTAAAAAAGGATAAAAATATAAACAAAATATAAAGTAAGAAAATCTGAAAAATACAAGGAAAAAAGAAAAATATTCACAAAATTTCAGAAAGTTTGAAAATTTTACAATTGTTAAAAAGACAAAAATATAAACATAAAAAATAAAATTTAAATTGTATTTAAATTCACTTTGATCGCAACTTTTATTCTAATAATTCTTCATAACTTGCGATCCAAACAAAATCCAATCAATGCTGAATCCGTAGTCCCAACATAGGGACAAAAAAAGGGAATGGATTAAGGGCAGGACAGGGTCGGGCCGGGGCAGCTAAAAAGCGGCAACTAAAATATCTGCCGCATCCCTCCGTCCGACTGTTCTTTCCTTGTACCACTGCAAAGTATTATCAATATTTTACCATAAATTAGGTTTTAATTTAATTTAATTTTTTTTTATTTTTCTGGGTGTGTTTTTAATATGTATCTATGCTTTAATTTCGAAGGGGAGCCCGGTTCTTCTCTTGAACCCAACGACGCGACTCTCTTTCTTTGCTTATTAAGGGTTGTATATAAGTTGGGATTTCTTCTTGATACCCCAAAACAAAAAAAAAGAAGAAGAAGGGGACATGGCTTTGGAATCACAGTCGCAGAAGAAGAGCTTCGTCGGTAGCGGCGGTAATGGGGGCTTCGGAGACGTTTCAGGTTTGCTGCTGATGCTCCCTAAGGAGATGTTTGACCTTGACAAGGAGAGGGGCAGGGAACCCCCTTCCTTGGAGCTCCGTTTTCAAGTCCCCGACTTTAGGCCCGTCCTCAGGGTGCGTTTCCCTTTTCGGATCTCAATTTATTCTCTCTCTCTCTCTCTCTCTCTGCATTTGCTTGCTTGTCATTGTCATTGAGCTGAAAAGATAAAGTGTCTGCTCGCTGGAATATTCATTAATTCATTCGTGATTCATTCATTCGTAATATGAGCTCCTTCACTGTGAGTTGCATCTGTTTTCTTCGCTGCTATTACATTTCAAAATTAGGAGAAAGTGGGCGACTAGCCAGCCAAAGACCTTTGGCTTCGTTGTGTTGTGTTGCAATGAAAGATTGGCCGCCTATTCATCTCACGGGTTACTGGTCACTATGATTGGCAGTGCGATATTATATTGGCATTATTATGTTACTTTGCGATGTAGAACTGTAAAACCACGTGGATTTTCAAGATGAGGATTGTATTCGCTGATGCATAAGCATCCTCCTTGTAGATATTTAACTGTCTTGCCCTGTCCCTATCCTCTTACATCACTCGTGAAACTGTGGCCCTTGTCAGAGCAGAGTGTCTGGATTAATGATCTATCTTGCAATTCTTCACAAAGTGTGTATTATTCAATGGATCGCTCATCCCTTTACTACCGATTGGACAATGTTTATGCGGTCGTTAATCCTGGCTAATTATCTGTTCTTCTTTTATAATGTAATGTGAATTATCTATTTCTCATGTAAAACAGGATTTCTTCAGGGCAAGAGAAGTTGGTGAGTTTCTTAGCGGTGCTTTGGCGGGGGCTATGACGAAAGCTGTTCTTGCTCCTCTTGAGACAATCAGGTTCATTTCACTCTTACAATTGGTTTTCATTTCAGAATGCCATTCTGCTGATGCACTTCTCTTGTTAAGCCGCACCGCATCTCCTCTTTGTGGCTAATCTCAGTCTCCATTGTATTGATTACTTAGAGCATGGCTTTTTGACTCCTCAAATTTTGGTGATCGTATCCATAGTTTACCCTTGATATATTTGTCCAGATTCGAGTTATGTTATTACTTGGTTGTCCAGGACAAGGATGGTGGTCGGTGTAGGATCCAAAAGTATCACTGGTAGTTTCTTGGAGGTAATTGAACAGCAGGGCTTGTCTGGGTTGTGGGCTGGTAACACAATCAATATTCTCCGTATAATCCCCACGCAGGCAATTGAGCTTGGAACATTCGAGTGTGTGAAACGAGCAGTGACATCTGCTCAAGAAAAATGGAATGAGGACGAGAGCCCCAAATTGCAAATTGGTGGTCTCACGTTGAACCTGTCTCTTTCATGGGTCTCTCCAGTTGCTGTTGCTGGTGCTGCTGCTGGGATTGCTAGCACTCTTGCATGCCACCCCCTCGAGGTTTTGAAGGTAAATAATTCCAGGAAACTAGTTCTTCATATTCTGAGTCAAGAAGCAAGGAGCTATGAGCTGTATTAAGATTTACATAGTCCAAATATCATGAAGGTGTGCTTCCTGAGCTCGCCTTTTCCTTGTTAGCAGCAAAGCATTGAACTATCTGGATGCTGATGAATTCCTTGCTGATCCTGGTTATTGGTTGGGGGGAATGGGAATGCAGGATCGGTTGACTGTGAGCCCCGACATGTATCCGAGTCTGAGGGTCGCTGTTAGTAAGATATTTCAGGATGGAGGGATCGGTGCATTTTATGCCGGCATATCTCCTACACTGATTGGCATGCTTCCATATAGTACAAGCTATTACTTCATTTATGAGACTGCAAAGAAGTCTTACTGTTCGGCGAAGAAAAAGAAATCCTTGAACCGCCCGGAGTTGCTTCTAATTGGGGCTCTAGCTGGTGAGCGTTTATATATATTTTGCTGATTTCTTTCCTATGCATCACATTGATGGGTGGAAGAGGCTATTAGTTTTAACAAACACATATTGTTCCAATTCGGAGGAGTGATGTTGAGTTTCTTTGGAACTTTACTTGGGGGTTGTGGACAGGTTTTACAGCGAGCACTCTAAGCTTTCCCTTGGAGGTGGCGAGGAAGAGGCTAATGGTGGGAGCTCTGCAAGGGAAGTGCCCGCCTCACATGGCAGCGGCTCTAGCTGAAGTGGTTCAGGAGCAGGGATTGATGGGGCTGTACAGGGGATGGGGTGCAAGTTGCTTGAAAGTTATGCCTTCTTCTGGCATCACCTGGATGTTCTACGAAGCTTGGAAGGACATCTTACTTTCTGACCATCCCTTGCAATAACTGATGTAATTGATTTTGCATTCGTTTTTATATTTCTTACAATGCATCGCCGCAGCCACTTAGTGGATCCCACCGCCACATGTTATTTGTTGTTCTTGGTTGGGGGAAAAGCTTATTTGATGTAAAAGACCGAAGAAGGTGGGGATTCAGTCTCAGAGGGGGTGAGAGAGATTACTCCTCCACCTCCTTTCATATTCCCTTTTTACAGCCATAGATAGATTATTGTCACTTGCAATCAAGCAGGATACATCTGAACCGCATGCAGCAATGAGGTCTGCTACTATTCCTCATGTTGATGTGTCTCTAATCCTTCAATGCAGAATGCAGCAACTTATTGACCAACTTTTTCCATCAATCTTAAGTCCGCCTTCAGGCAGCCGTCTTCATTCACCCAAAAGTACATAGGTACATAAAACAAGATCTATGGAATGGCTTCACTGAATAAATAGAATCTAATTATAGAAGAAGAGTCTAGTGTACAAAAATACAACAGATGAGTTTACAGGAACATTATCACAGCAGTAGGCTAAGGGTTATCTTGCTCCGCTGCAGCACCACCACTTCTCCAGAGCCGTGAAATGCTGCTATTGCTTGATGGAAAGCTCTCAACCAGCATGTAGAGACAGAACAAGCACAACCCTGTCCCATGGAGGTAACAGCATCCGAGTTAATCATGGATCTGCAACAGACCTTATTTTGACACAACAGTAATCATAGCACAGTAAACATAGTGATAAATAACTTCATATGGGACATTTATGTCACTTAGTATACATACATACATATACTAAATGACATCATGTCATGCTATTGATTAGAGACAATTATTTAACTTTCTAACATCTTTAGCTTGTGACAGTTCTACGTCACTATTTTCGCAACATTGCAAGCCAAATTCACAGCACCTCTCAAAATATTATATCCACTAAATAGGATTCTCAGACACTTCAGAAAGGTCACATTTGGTACGCCGGAATTGAATGGAAATTAATTGAATGGGTTCTATTATGTGAAATATAATTTTATGGAGAGAAAAATGATCTTTTTCCATCAAGATTTTGATTTATACATATATTCAGATATAAGAACCTCAAATAAAATATAGGGTCAATAACAAAAAAAGCACAAACTTTTCACATTTTAACAATTTTAGCACTAATTTTTTTCCTTAACCTAAAAATGCACAAACTTTCGATTTGATAATAATTATAGCACGGCATCAAATTTTCCGTTAATTTGGACGGAATTGAGGAGCGCTCTCCCGATTACAGGTGGTGGGGGCCTCGATTCCAGCCACCACCCCCCAGTTGGAATCGCTGACGCCCTCTATGGCCTCAATTGCGTTCGAATTAACGGAAAATTTGACGCCGCGCTAGAATTTTTATCAAATCGAACGTTTGTCCATTTTTAAGTTAAAGAAAAAAGTTCGTGCTAGAATTGTTAAAATTTAAAAAGTTTGTACTTTTTTTAGTTATTAACCCTAAAATATATCATACTTAAATAAAAACCAGTAGAAATGATGGAATAAACATTATTTAAGTTTTTCGAAGGAAGATAATTTCATTAAGTTGAGAAAAAATATCATCCTATTGGAATGTTCTTTCCAACTCATAAAAGAACACTAAAGAAAGAAATGGAGAAAATGATGAAATATCAATTACATTCATTTCGATTTTGATGTACCAAACATAATCAAAGTACATAAGTGGTGAAACCACAAGATCTCCAGTGCCTAACGATGCACCATGTGGAGAAACTAACAACGAATAAGTCCTCCTTATTGGAGATGAAACATGTTGCGTAAGAGAACAGATTGAGTGGAACAGAATATTACCAGCATACGCCACTGTTACACCTGACAGCAGTCTCCCTATAGCCGATAGTATATATAGGCAGACAACCACCTGGAAAGAGAGCCAACACGGTGATTTGGGTAGGCTTCCAGAACACAGGATAATATTGTTCTGGAGTAATTCAACATGGGGCAGCAGAAGGATACATATTGAAGATTTGGCACAAGAATAGGTACATGTTCATCAGCATCTAATGGGGAGAGATGACGTGTGCCCAACATCCATAAAAATCTGCTCCTACTACAGAACTTCTCAGAACTTATAAACAAATGTAACTGCATGCCATCCATGAAAATTGAAATGAACTAACCAATCAACTACCAATTGCAAGGGACAAGACAAATCGAAAGGTGACATTCAAGAATTTGATCCCCGGGAATGCAAGCATGAGAAGTACCTTGAGAAACAATCTCTTGTCATGGCCAGTAGCAGCAACCCTCAGAACGGACTCAGCAGCCCCAACTGTATTAGCCAGGCAGGCCGCTATGCTATTAGCGGCATCCTGAGAGATTTGCCACTCCAGCGGATCCACCGGAACCCTGGATGGTTCCAAAAGAAGAAATATGTTATGCGCAAATCACTGGTCAGGGCATGGAAAATGGATTATCAATCAATCAATCAGGCAAAGATAATCAAATCAAGGAAAAGAATATACGCAATGTTCAATTGGCGAAAGAAGAGGCCAAGAATGGCGAGGGAGCAGAGGAGGACGATAAGGACATCGGAAAGCAGGGAGAGGAGGCTAGAATTGCGGAAGGCGCAGTGGTAATAGACGAGGCTCCCACATATCATCACTATCACCGCTTTCCCCACCTCATTCCCCATTCTTCTTCTCCTCCTCTTGTCTTCTCATCACCTCTTTCTCTCTCTCTCTCTCTCTCTCTCCCCCGTGGTCGTCTTCATCTATGTTGCGTTTCGTAACGGAGACTTTGTTTATTTTTCAAATTATAACTTTACTCAACTCGATTATGTTATTCGACAAATTCTCCAATATAATAATCATCACTGTCTTGTTTTTTATGTTATTTAATAATCATTTCTCACTCATATTTTTTTATAATTAATTTTTTAACATATATATTAACATTTACGATCATTGTACGAAATTAAGTTGAATTGAATCACTTATTCAACTTGAAAATCAAATGCAAATGCAAGCTTAGAGTTTATTTTAATTTGATTTAGTTTGATTTCGCAGGATGAAGATAAAAGTAATTAGGAAAATTTAGTTAGTGTATTTTGTTAATAGTAAATTTTAATGTAAATTTTATTTTAATAAATTATTAAGTTTTTATTATTTTGATTATATTTTATTAAAAATTAACCTAAATATTATCTTAACATTTATTATTCAATCCTATTTAATAGGGTGTGAGATATAATTTTTTTCTTCTTTATAACATTTTAATAAAAAATAATTTTAAAATAATTTTGATATTTGCTATTTAATCCTATTTAGTATTAGTAAAGTGATAAATAACTATATTTACTATTCAAACCATATTTAATAGGGTGGGAGTAGGATATGAGATAACTTCATTGACTATTCTAATTCTATAGGATGAGATACAACTTTATATATATTGTTGAAACGAAAATCCAACCCAACGGGGGGCTTTCAAATCGAGTGAGGGGTCATTGATGGGAGTCGCCACAAGTTAATTTTAGGCTAACTAGAAAAATAGATTTCCTAAATGGAGCATGACACTAACCACCTAAGCTTTTGTTAGTCTTTGATCCAAAAACACCAAGTTCGAGGATTCTATTACGGATTAGAAGTTAGGAAGCTAATAACCCGCCCTAATCGGTACTCTAATCGTCTAAGTTGCCAATTTTATTATTTTTTAGAATTGATTAATCCTAAATACATGGTCATCCTTACGTTTCTCTCAATTCACGTGTCATGAACACACCCATTTAACCTGAGCATGTGAATTACCGGATTAATTTTGTCCATCACACAAACATAGCATTGAAATTCGATTTAAAATGTCGAGGAACTGATTTGAAGATGCTGGAAATGGTTGAGGGCTGATCTGCTGATTCTGGAAAGATTGGGGCAAATCTGTAAAATCTGGAAAATGCCCTAAAAAGCGTGTAAAATGCCCGAAAATCACCCGAAAATCACTCGAAAGGCCCAATACTTGAAGCTCACAGCCCTGGGACCATTCTGGAAATGTCCCACCTATCCTGGGGCTGTTTCACAGCTCAGTAAAGTCCCAGGGGCCAATCTGTAAAAACTGGAAATGTTTACGAAAACACATAAAATGCCCGAAACTTATCCAGAGGGTCCGAAACTCACAGATCAGGACCCCAAACGTTCTGGGGTCATTTTGGGTTGCAGAAAATTCGGGTACCCATCTGTAAAGTCAGAAAAAGTTATGGGCTGAGTCCAAAACGAGTAGGAATCGAGTTTTGCGGATGCAAAAACATGTTTTAAACCCCTGGAAAGCATTTGGGCTGATTTGGAAACTCAGAAATGTTCAAAATATGCCTCTGGACCTAGTTGAAACAGATTTATAAAAGAGTTGCAGCTCCCAGAAATTCACGAAACTTGAGTATATAGCCTTCAAAACTCATGAGGAGATGTGGGAAAAAATTTGGGCTGAGGTCGAAATGGATGGGGTTTGAAAAACACACTTGGACTAAAACGAAAACACGGAAAAAGTTTGGAAAAACAAATTTCAAGGCACCAAAACACAGAAGCATGGTATGTATAAACTTTTATCGAGTCCTAAAGGTCAGATCTAGTGATTATGCATGATAACCTACTCTCGTTACCCATCTCTCAGCTTTCGTACCAAGGAAACCGAACACGACATATGCATACAACACGCACAAACACCTCGTACTGGCCTATCTACCCGTATGTAACAACCTAGACCCGATTATTAGCCCCATGACTTTATTTTAGGTGTTTAACATGAAATGCGGTTAAGTCGTGTTACTCACATCATGACTTGGCGTTTAGAAATTATACCTAAATTGTAAGTCGGGGACTTGGGAATCCTTCAAAGGATGTCAATGTAGGGCCGCCTAGGATGTGAAGTCGGGCTTGAGTGTGGGTTCTCCAAGGATCGGGAATGGACCTCCTTTTTGGATTCCGAAACCTCGCCTCAATCGGGGCAAATGTTAAGAAAACCAAGTGTTCGGGTGTGTGGGGAGGAAACGTTGGTGAATTTCAGCTCTTTCTCAACACATGAGGGGAGCCAAAAGTCCTCATTACTGAAAATTCATCTTCTATTTATAGGGGAAGAGAGGTTTGGGTCGTTTTCTAACGTTTTTAAAAGTTTCAAGATTGAAAAATGATTTTTAATTGCTCTGGACGCCAACTGATGGGTGCGGTTACTAACCGCACCTATGACCCCGCGCTTCCGTACTTTGACGCGGGTAATACTAGTGCTGCATGGTTACTAGGAGTATGCGGGTCCGGGTACCCTATTTTTTTAACAGTACCCGGACCCTATCCTGTAATGGACAAGTTTCAAGATTTTGTAACTGGATCCTTCCCCGTTTGGACCTAGAACTGAAACTTACTCGGAACCTGAATTATACTACAGGTTCTAGGCACCCTGTTGGAACTTGTAACTTTTTCTTATATTTTTTTTTATCTTTAAACACAATAAATGAAATAAATAAAATTGAAAAGATCTCATTCACAGTTATGAAAAATAGATAAATATCGACATAGATTAATCGAATATCATCTATCCATCCAACCATAGAACTAAAGGATTATATAACTCTCCTTAGGATTATGTAGTAGATAAAGTAAATAAGCAACTAAAAGAATATATAGCTATTTAGAGAAAAAAAAAGGATGATGTACTTTTCTTTAATAGACAAAGCAAATAAGCTCCTTTTAGGTTTCTGTAGCTATTGACATCGCAGATAGAGGATTATGTAAATATAAAATAATTTTTTTCAAAAAAATATATAGGTCCCGAGTATCGGTTCCATGGGTACCTTGTATGTTGGAACTGGAATGATAACCTATTTTCACTAGTTCCTTAAATTGCCACATGAACTCAACCATATTTTCAATTGGAGTTACAAGAACCCTACCCTAACGGGCATGTTCCAACCAGTTCCGAGTATACTCGGTCTCCATGCACACTTGTAGCGGTTACTACCCGCGCCCAGCCTCCCAAACAGTCATTTTCCTCATAATTTGCAGTTTTTTTGAATTTAACTTAGATTTTCTATTTGCGAATATGTTTTTGCCTCCAGAATGGATGGAAAACCCGTTTTCGCCCTTTCCGATGTATATTTCGGTGTAATTTGATTTGCAAATATTTTATAAATTGCGAAAAATATTTCTCTTGAAAATCCTCTTGAAAATATTTTTGACCATGAGAAATATTTCCTTTTACACCATTCCTGCATGAAAATTGAAAGAAATTTCTGAAAACATCCCGTGACAGATGTTATCCGCTACGCAAGAATATTGATTTTTTCAGTCTTGAACTCTTCCCATATTGGATAAAATGCGTGAATCAAAGACATTTGGGTTTTCATAAGTCGAGAGTAAACAAGGTACCAAAATTTCGAGGGAAAGTACGGACAATCGGGTTTTGAGGCAAAAATCTCCGAGAAATACACAATATTTTAGGAAATGATTTTTTTCTTACTTGCGAACCTGGAGAGGGAAATGTGGCTAACCACCATACCAATTTTAAGATGGCACCTTATGTCAGCAAATGCTTAAGGATTATACTGAAGGATTTATCCAACGCATCTTGAGAACTGTCTTATGGAGTTATCCTTTTATACTTTCGATCTATTTACGCATGCTCTTAGACTAATGATGTGCTTAGAGCTTGCTTTGCAAATGATCGAGCCTTAGCCGGAAATGGGTGCTTACACACACACACACACACACATATATATAACTTTTACGGGTACTATCCGCCCAAATTATGTATTAAATGTAATAAAATAAAATAATTAAATTTGGGTTCTATAGAAATGTAATCAATTTTAATTTATCATCTATGAAATGATTTGTAAAAAATAAAATCTTAAAATTTTTATTCGCCATATATATAAAAGATTTTGCTATAGATTTGACATTCTAAAATATTTTAAAGAGACAAATATAGTTTTTTTGCTCTTATTAATATTGCATCAATTTAAATATATATAGAGTTTTATAGCAATATTTTAATAATGAAGAAATTCATATCGGTTACAACTTATTTAATTTTTTCTATAGTTCCTTATAGAAAATTTAAAATATTTAATAATTTTATTAGGAAACTTAAATATGAAAAATTATTTGAATATTGACAATAAGTTTCATTATAATTTCATGTAGGTATCTATGATTATAATTTCCTGTAGGTATCTATGAATTTATTAAAATTACATATCTATAAATATCATTAAAATGTCAATCAGGATAGAGTTTAATCTCATATAGTTTATTATGTATATTATTTATTTATTTGTGATATTTATTTTAAATAAATAAATGATAATTGGTTTAGTTATGCCAATATGTTTGACTTTCAATTGAAAGTATTGGGTGTTCATTAGAAAAATCACTTGGTAAACGAATTAAAAGTAATATTTTCATATTGTTGTTTCATACGTTAATTTTATAACTTTAAATTATGCATACAATATTTTATTAAAATAACTAGAATACAAATTTATCAAAAAGCAGTGCTTCGATTGTAATATTTTCCTTTTACATCAATTTGAATAAATTGAGTATATCACAATTTGAATAATTGGCTACTATTAATGAAAAACCTCAAACAAAGAGCCACAAAAGTTAATTCATTATACAAATTTTTAATATAATGCCGAGATGATAGAGAGACGAAGATGAATATCGTTTCTCGAAATTTGTCAAATTGCCAAATCTGTAGCTCATCCTTGAGTGACATTTTAGTAGCTAGCAAGAAACGTTATAACTAGTCGAGTGATATCATTAGTTAACACATATAGTCAATGCGTTCTGTTGTAGTCGTCAAGTATATGAATATCGCTCTCTCTGACATTTATTATTTTGTTATAATAAACTTAAAATGGGAACAAATGTGAATTGCAAATTTGAGATGATGCTTAAAAGAACGTTCTTGAGCATAGACGTCAAGAAATGTGAATTAAATTGACTTTTAAATGGCATTACATAAACCAATATATTTATAATTTGAAGCAAATGGAAATTGAAATGTCATCATTTTCCAAGTTTTCTGTACAATTGAGTTCTTTCAACAAGAAAGTTCCGATCTCAAAAGAAACATCGTATAGAGCAATAATTCATGCAAAGATCGATTAGGTGTAGCTATATTACAAGCTCATGTTTCTACTATCTCATTCTGTATTTACTCGGATGATGCTACAAACCTCCATCAAAGTGGTCGGTTAAATAGGACAAACATGGAATACAATACCATTTGTCTCACATATTTATGGAATATATATCTATATATTATATCATATGTATAAATTTGTAATATGCAGCCTTTCAGTCATGCACATGAACTTCTATGCACCGAATTTAATAGATTTCTTTTATTGTCAAATTGCCAAGAGATGTAAGCTTGATTTTTTTAATATTTGTTAATTTTCCTGGAGATGCAATAAATATTAGGGTCGCATAAAAGGCACGATTTTTACTCAATTTCTCAATTCTAGCACGACATTTCAGGAAGGGAAAAAGATAAAAACCCCCATTGTGGTTTGGATTCGAGACAAATCACACCATGTTCTTTTGTTTGGAATAATTAGCCCCCTTGTGGTTTGCTCCGTTAGACATAGGGGGTTATGACGTTAATTTTTTTTCCATTTTCAATCATCAATATTTAGTCTTTTAATCATTTTGGTTCTAAATCTTTTTCTTTTATCATTACTATCCTCAACTTTCCATTTTGTTTCATTTTAATCCTATAAAGAAAATCGAAAGGCAAGAAAGGTCGGGGCCGCCGCAAGTACCCACGGAGGATGCCAGTCAGAGGTCCTCGATTGATTTGGGATTGGGGCCGCCAATCGGCTACCTCAACCCCTCCACCGAGGTTGCCAGTACCCATGGAGGACGCATGTTAGAGGTCCTCAGTCGATTTGGGGTTGGGGCCGCCAATCGGTAACCCCAACCCCTCTATCGAGGTCGCCGGTACCCACGGAGGACGCCGGCGACCTCGATAGAGGGGTCGAGGTCGTCGATTGGCGACCCCAACCCCGAATCGACCAGTACTCCAAGTCGGAGGTCCTCGGTCGATTCGGGGTTGGGGCCGCCAATCGGCGACCCCGACCCCTCTACCGAGGTCGCTGGCATCCTCCGTGGGTACCGGTGACCTCGGTGGAAAGGTGGGGGTCGCTGATTGGCGGCCCCGACCCCTCCTTCCCTTTCGATTTTCTTTATAGGATTAAAATGAAACAAAATGAAAAGTTGATGATAGGAATGATAAAGGAAAAAGTTTTAGAACCAAAATGATTAAAAAGTTAAAGATTGAGGACTAAAAATAGAAAAAAATTAGTGCCATAACCCCTATGTCTAACGGAGCAAACCACATAGGGGCTAACTGTGCCAAACAAAAGAACATGATGCGATTTGTCCCGACCCCAAACCACATGGAGTTTTTTTTTCCTTTAAAAAATAGTATAGAAATACACAATCTTTCATTTTAGTATCAAATTTAGCACGCCGTTAAAAATTCCATCAATTCTAATGGTATTGGCTGACTAAGCATTGACGGCGCCATGTGTCGCCATATTATTCGATGAGTGGATCCCATATTTTTTTATTTAATAAAAATAATATTGAAAATTAAGAAAAAAAGGGAAAGGGTTGGGCTAGAGCAAAGGGAGGAAGGGGGTCGGCGGTTGTACAAACCCGAATGTGCTATAGTCGGGGCCCGCATACGCACGACTGAATCGCGTGGTTTAGGAGTGTCCACCTTCTTGGGGATGCGTGACGGGTATGCGTGAGAAGGAGGCGCCACTACCTGTTTACGACCTGAAGGTCGATGGCCGGTGAGTTGCCCGGGTCTAGGGGTAATGATACACATAGTTTTGCTAAGGCACTGATTATTACGGAACCAGAAAATCCAAGTTCGGGGGTTCACGTTACGTGCGAGCCTATATCCCGCACGTCCTTTCGGTATTTTAACTTGCTAGACTTGCTGTTTTATTTATTTACCGCGTGGATTAGGCATCGCTCGACTTACACATTTTTGACACCAAAAATTCGATGAACTAAACAATGCGAATTGAGAAGCCGAGGGAAAAGTAGGCTCATATATCGGGGAATCGATTTACTATCCTCGCATTACAGTTCATTAAACCATAATGGTTGAATTTCTGTGTGAACCGGAACCGCGAGATCTTGGGCTTACTCTCATCTGGGCAAGCATTGGATCGACTCAATTAGTTTGGCTCTAGGACCGTTCACTCACCGGCCATGATTCTTACAGAAATGAATATACAAAGTAAAGCCCTTACAATGTTCTCTCAAAATAATACAAAATACAAATTACAAATGCTTGAATCTCAGTCAGTTTGTATTCGGTTATTATTCCGCTCTAACTCACCATGAGTTTAGTAAAATACCGAAAACTGAATTCAATTGTGCTCTCAATGAATGGCATGTTGGATCCCATGATTGATGATTAGGGCGTTGGACCCCAAGTGCAATGCGACCTATGAGTCGGGCTCGACTCGCCTAGACAAACAAGAACAGAAAAGTAACAAGCAACATGCAGATTGTAGACAATTACAATCAATTCTGAGAATCGATCTTAAAGCGGAAGAGGAGGCCTTCCCTTGACCTGACTAGGGTCAAGGAGCTCTCGGCCAACTTCTCAAGGGAGAGGCCGTGAGCCACCTTAACCTGGTTCGGTTCGGTGCAGCCATGATCTTGGAGAACACATACAAGCACTCAAATATACACAAACATGATATTTAAAGGAATCGATAAAATGACACCGACTCGTAAAGGCGAAAAAATGTAAAAAAAAAATAAAAATCGAGAAACGACCTAAATCAGGGTAAGGAAGCCGCGCATGGCCCGAGATACTTAAGAGGAGCTCTCGACCACCTTCCTTGGGGTGAGGCCGAGAGGCTCCCTTGGTATACCCGAGCCAATGAGGTTTTCTCGACTTTGATTCAAACCTTTTACCAACATGCTAGCATAGTATATAATAAAGACATGGATGATATAACATGAAAACGTATAAAAATGCCATCTTCCATGCATATCGGATTTGAATCGCCTTATTACTCCACAAACACAAAGATAATGTAAAAGTCCTAACTTCTCTAAGTTGGGAGTGTTATACCTAGCCTCGGGATACGAGGAAAGAGTCAGAGAAGGGTTGGAGAGTCGGATGACTCGGCTGGACTCTCGAACGGGTGCTCAGACACTTGGGTGTAGGCGTGCGGGCGTGCGCCCAGGCGTCTGGCGTGTGCTCGGGCGTATGGGTGTGTGCTCGACGTGCGTCTGGGGTGCGCTCGGGCGTCTGGGCGTGCGCTTGGGCGTATGGAGCACGCTGGCGGGCGTTTGGAGTACTCGTCGGAGGCGACTAAGCGCACAACTGGGCATCTGAGCGCGCGACTGGGACGTCTAAGAGCGCGTCTGGGTGTCTGAGCTCGTGACTGCGTGTTTGAACGCATAACTGGGCGTCTGCTCATGCGTATGGGCGTTTGGAGCGCGCGTATGGGCGTTTGGAGCGCGTGTATGGGCGTCTGAGCGCACAGCTGTTCTTGGATGAACGGCTCTCGGATCGCGACCTCCTTGTCACAAGGGAGAGTGAGGGTCATGAGGGACCCTTAGGAAGTGATGGCATGACTTGCCTTAGTCATTGGAGGGAAGAAACTCGACTAAAGCTCAGAATGTGTCTCTTGGAGGCTTCAAATCTCGAAACTAACACCACCAATGCATTCGAGAGGTCGAATATGGGGGGGAGGGGGGGGTATGAAGTTTGGTTGAATTCCGGGTTAAGTCGGGAAGATGGTTGCCGAAAAACCGAGAAAACACCAAGGAGACTTGATTCTGTACAGAGCTAGAACAGGCTGAAGGGGGCCCCAAATGGCAAAACTAACACCACCAATGGACTCAGGAGGTCGAAAACATGGGGGGTATGAAGTTTGGTTGAGTTCCGAGTTAAGTCGGAAAGGTGGTCGTCGGAAAACCGGGAAAACACCAAAGAGACCCGATTCTGGTCAGGCCTGGAACGATGAGCTGGGGGCTTCAAATGCTGAAACTAACCCCGGAAATGGACTCGGGAGGTTGAATACATGTGGGGTATGTAATTTGTTTGAAGCTTGGTTAAGTTGGGAAGGCGGTCGCCTTAAAACGGTTTGTTTTCCGACGATTTTGGCCTTGTTCAGTGGCTGTGCTGGGCCGCTGCGATTTTGCTGAAACTAAGGGAGCTTGAGAGCTTTTTGCTTGAGTGTTTGATGCTAGTTTCACGGGGCTTACGGAAGCGTGAAAGGAATAGAAATTCAAAATTTCCTACCCGTGAAACTAGATCTCAAGACTTACTAGTAGAATGGGAATAGATAAAGTGTACCTGAAATCTTTTAAACCGTTGACCAAGCGTCCCACGTGTGACGCCTCTACCGGTATCCACACCGACTTCGTCAACGAGTCTTCGAGATCAGCGATGCTAGCGGCCAATGCTCGAAGGAAACACCGGTGTGACTCCGATAACAATAAGACTAATGGACGTCTTCAAATCGAACATATCCAATTTGAACTCTCGTACACACACCCTTATGTACACAAAACATCCGCACGCATATATATGTCATACATATATATGTATGTCAGAAAAACACACACACATACATTCATATATATATGCATGTCAGAACCTTTCCCATTTTGTTGCCATTTATATGCAACGTGGGTGAGGTTTGACTTTGCATGTCTTCCATGCAAATGGCCAAGTGGATGACCATATGGCTCACCATGCAAAATGGCCACACATGGCCATTCATGGAATTGCCAAGTGGCTCCGGTTCTAGGGCCCGTGTGTCTTTATTTTGTGTATTACGTGTATCGAATCGAGTCCAATTAATCTAATAAATCGGATCTAATTAATCGGTAAGTTTAATCTCATTAAATATCAGATTAACTAATCGCACCGTAACCCATCTAATCTCAATTAGACAGATTTAGTGTTTCAAAACCATCTCGTCGATTTGGTCGTAGTGTGTGACCCTGTAGGTTCCCGATTACGTTGAGAGTAATATTGAAATCTCTATTTCAATATTACAAACAGTGAGCGGCATCTAGCAATGCATCACTACTACTCAAGTAATCAGAAAGTCAACTTCTCGACGAACCTTATGACCTATGTTACCGTACAATATAATCCCTTTGTCCTCTATATCTCTATTGAGCCCAAGGCATGATCGTTGTCATCCTTGTATGGCTCAATCTCTTTTTCTTGGTTTACCGGGTAAGTCTATCAGAACAAATGAGATCGATATTCCTATATCGACTCATTTGGGTATGCATACACTTATAGACTTTGCCTACCAAGCCGCTGTGAGATATCGCTCCCATTACGTAGGAGGGACAAATCCTATCTTGGTCACTCACATTCCTCTCCATGCTCTGTGGTATACTCAATAACTGTCTTTATAATCAGCTTGTTACGGTGGCGTTTAACAGTATCAAAGTATACGACATTACATGTAGGAAACTATGATGACCTCAAGTCAAAGGACCACTGCATCATAGTCACTATGAGATCTGCTAATGACAGTCACGTAACAACCTATGTAGCAGTCTCATGACGGGTCAGTCCAGTACACATTACTCTTAATGTATACCTGCGGTGTGACTCGATGTCTCCACATCTATGACCTGTGAGATTTGGTCATCAATCTACACCTACACTAGTCTAACCGCATTATCGTTGTCCTAATTAACGATAATACTTTGACTAGGGACATTTAGGAATAGTGTTTGGTCATTATAAGATCTCACAATCAAGTCACACTTGATGCCTGTTGAACCTACTATTCCAAGGATGTTATTGTGTAAAATTAATATTCAGCGCAACCCACACAATAACATAAATGCCTTGTATTATAATGAAATATATGTCATATTACAGAATTGATGACAGATTGCCTCTAGGGCATACACCAATTCTCAACATTTGAGCTTGAAGAAGATGCAACGTGTGTGTGGTAGCATAATGAAGTCTAGGCTATTTATAGGCAAAGCTAATGGCTTGATTAATGAAAGCAAAGCTAGATTAGAGATGGGATTAGAGGATGGCAGCCACTTAATGAAGATGAGGATGGATTAAAGCATTAATGGATGGATAATGATGGTTGAGTATGGAAATGGAAGTAGGCTAGATATTTTGCAAGAGGACAAAGGTAAATTGACTTGTTAGCTTGATGAAGAAGATGACAAGGGAAGGAGGCGGCCATGGCTTGGAAGCTGATCATGGTTGGTTGTTGGTCCCACGGGCCTTTGGGGGAGAGTCGGGGATATTTCGAATCTCGATTGGTCGCGCGTTCGAGGCCCGTGGCTCAAATAAACGTCAAATTGGCGATGTGCGTGCAAAAACGATTCAAATGAGCCTAAGATTGACCATCTTTGCATGAGGAAATGTTCGGGTGATCATGAGGTTCAGAAGTCGATAATGCTCGTTTCAGGCGATCAGAGCAAAGTTACCGTTTCTGAGAGCGTATCTCGTGTCTGTATTCCGCGTTAGTCGTTTTGACCTATATTGTCAGTCGGACTGAATAATTGACCAATAAGCCGGTATTGCAAATGTGAAGTCGGAGACGTTCTATGAGTTCGCAGCTGGATTTCTCAAATTACTTCATGAATTGCTTGAGTGATTTGGAGATCGCTACGATCTTTGTTTGTCGAAAGCATATCTCGAAGGACTATCAATGGGCATTTCAAATCATTCTAGAACCACTGTGAGGCCTATATGACTTATACAGTTCAATCTGAGAATTCCACATTGAGCCTTGGGATAAGTAGCACTGTGTTGGCCAATCATCCGGCGTCAAGTTTTCGCCAAAGGGACATCCGGTTATGGATTTTCATTAAAAACGACATTTTCTGCTCCTTGGAAGTTACTCGGGAAACTGAAAAGGGTTAAGTAGTCTAATTTAGTTAATTGCGTTTGTTTGCTGTAATTTTCGGGACAATACATGGCTAACTTCGTTTGCCGATGTTTCGTCAAACCAGTCTCTGATTATGGATTTCTACTAAAAGGTATGCTTATTATGTCACTCGGGAGTCATTCGAGAAGTCTATGTGACTTTCGAGAAATAATCTGAAGCGATACTCATGATTAGTAGAACTGCGGGGTATAACTGTGTTTGACATCAGGCATTAGCTTTTCTCTGATGAATCGGCGTTTTTGGACTTCTTCTGAAACGTTGTCTGTACTCAGAAAATTGCTCTGTATAGAGCAGATGATCTGCGAAATATGGTTGAAGACACTTTTCATCTGTTTGGTACCGCAAGGGATTTTTTAAGCCCAATATTGATGGTCGAGTGAACCAGTAAAAAATAATACTGTCGGTGTTGTATTATAAAAATGCCGGTTTGCTACCTATTCAGGCTCTCTATTTACTCTATAGATCTTGATGACCAAGGAAGTTCTTCTGTTGTGTGTCTGGGTCATCTGTCTGTCCTTGCTGACTTGAGGATGAATGATGACTTTCTGCTCTGTCAAGCCTTATTCTGTATCGATGTTCAAGTCGTGGGTTGAATCGCTGCTGATGCTATTGTTTGAACTGGTGGGCCAAAATAGGGTGCTGACAGTTGCCCCTCTTTGACTGGGTGCTTGGATAGATGACTCGGCCAAAGACTTGAAGAAGAACTCTCTTTTGGTCCCCGGTAGTTGCCATGACACCTCCGCTGGCCATTTCCTCTCCTCATATTTGGATTACGTCAGGAAGAATGACGTTGAAGCTTGAAGTCGTGCAAGGCGTGGGTGAAAGGACAACAGTTAGGATGATCTCGGTTGTCCAAGTAGTAGGTTGATAGACAAACAAGGCCGAGATGATCTCGTATATGCCAGATGCGAAAGGACAACAGTTGGGATGATTCCGGATGTCCAAGTAGTAAGCTGATAGACAAGCAATGCCGAGATGATTTCGGATGTGCCAGGTGCATATTAGCATAAAGGTAAAGTGAGGATGATCTCCGTGTGCCCAGGAAGCGTGGGTTATCGTGCTAAGCACGAGGGTAAGCAACTGTTGTGCTAGGTTTGAACTATGCTCTAGTTGTGCAGGAAGGGCAATCGATAGAGCAGTTATCATGCTAGACACATGTTGTGTTTGGAGTGCGCAAAGTGCATGATGAAAGCAGAGAGCACAGGAAGTGCGGGATGACCTTAAAGTGTGATCGCAGGAAGCGCGGGATGACCCTATGTATGAGCGCAAGAAGAGCGGGATGACCCTAAAGTATGAGCGCAGGAAGCGCGGGATGACCCTATATTGTTTCCGAATGTGGGTGTAAGGCAGTAGTGTTGAGGATTGGACTGACTCTCGGAACTATGACTCGTCTTGTCGCATGGGAGAGTGAGAACCACGGGTAGTTCACCTGCAAAGGTAGGCACGACTCTCCGTTAGTCGTGATGACGGAGAGCGCTGAGTGTCCATAGGGAAGAGGTTGTGTAGAGGATGCTGATCTGCCGAAGATTGATACTTTGCGACGTGCGACTTGAGCTTTGGAGATGAGCGCCTACGTATCCTATGGAATTGGGAATCAGAGTCCGCCGTAGTTCTTGTCGCTTGTAGTACCTGTGATCTTGGCATTACTAGTAAATCATGTGAGAAATACTAACGTAAGATAGGCACAGGTAAGCACTAAAAAGAGCTTCATTGTGACATGTAAGTCTTCAATTTCGAGTCCCCTGAATCATTCGTGAAGAATTTTGCTTTGACAGTGCAAGTGGGTCCCGTTTTTGGAGGCCTAGATGTGAGGCCTCCAGGGGATGCCCATTAGCCATGCATGGGCATATCGAGACTTCCCTGACGATGCCTCGACAGCTCTATCGGTTGTTTAACACGTCCGTCGACTTTGAACCCTTCTCAACAGGGTACCATAGGGCGGCTACATTTGCAACCCGTATGAGAATTTATGTCCAGAATTGGTTAGACCTCGGTGTAATAATTTCCAAAGTGCCATGATTAAGCTCCCGGAAAGGAATGTCTGAGATTTTAGCTTTGTGGTAGCCGATTGAAGGGTGACTATGACCCGTTTAGAGTTTCTAATTTGACAAAGAGAAAATAGAAAGCTTGGGGAGCATGTTGCCCCAGGCTAAAAGAATACACGAGTTTACGCTTGCAGTGAGATGTACTCTATTTTCCTCTATTCTTCTGTAGTGTAGGTTGTCTTTAACTGCTTGGAAGGCGTACTTGGTTGCCTATCATGCTCGAGAGAGACTCTACTTTGGACGGTTGGGGAATGCAGGAGAGCCGATCAGGGATTGTGTTGGAGTAGATAACCTGGTCATTTCCCTTGGGGATCGCTAGTCCGCACTGTGTGTTACAGGACTAGGGGGTCAATTTTATCTATCTCTCGTTTTGCTCTCCTTTTGCTATGGTCACCCACCTTGGGGCTGCACCTCTCAACCTAAAGGGGATGGACTCTTCTTTTGTCATGGCTCATTCCTTTACGAGATTTTAAGTCGTGCTTCTCTTTTGCCCTAGCTTTTGCCTAGGTCGCCCCCAAAAGGAGTTTTCGATTCTTTAATCTCTTGAGTTTGCAAGGGCGAAGGGTTCAAAAGATTCAACCTCCGAGTGCGTCGTGCTCTGTCTCCGTCGATGAGTTGTGTCTTTTGGATTAGCGATGCCGGTGTTTTTGGGTACACCATGGCATTGCCTTGTTTTGTTCATTGGCGAGTTTTTTCTTGCGTCTTTTCTCTCTCTCTTCTTTGCTTTTGTTGGTAGGTTTTTTCGACTTCCTTTCGTTTTATTTTTTTCATGCAGCTGGGGTCTGTTTTATGCCCCTTGAATTTGCTTGAGATTCATCGATTTTGTATTGCTGAGGTCGCTTTAGTGTGCTTCGCCTCATGGAGACTTCTTGTGTGTTGTTGTCCTAGTCCTATTTTGTGAGGGCTGACTTTCTTGGAAGTTTGACTCTTGTGCACTCGGAAGTCGAACTTCGCGTCCTTTGTCCTTGCAAGCTTTTACAGGTGCATTTCCTTATTATCTAAGAAAATATAGAATTACCCTAGGGAGTGTGTGTTCGAGGTTGTCCTGGTGCTTGCTGTGGAAGACGCCCGTTCTTGTTGTGGATGACCGGGAGCGTTCCGGTGTCGTTTGCTAGAGTGACCTACTATGGTGACCTTAGGGAGAACTTTAACAAGGGATGCCCCAGTATACGTTGCTTGTCGAGGTTGTGTTGTCACGAGCTTCAACTGGGGATGTCCCAGTGTACGTCGCTTGCCGAGGATGTGTTGGTGCGAGCTTTAACCGGGGATGCCCCAGTGTACGTAGCTTGGAAATGGTCATCGTGGGTGGATGATGTTCGAGATGGTCTCGGTGTGAACGTTGAACGTGAATGCCCCGGTCTTAATTGTTGATGTAACCTGTGGTGGGCGCATTGTGCAATAGTCATCCCCGATCGTGTTTTGTGGCTCCAACGTCGAGTGTATGCTGGAGAGGTGTGCTCTCGAAGCCGATGGGCATGCTTGTCTGTTGATTGAGATGGTTGCGCTGAAGGTATGCGGCTCGTTCGGATGTTTCCGCTTTCGGCTTCATAGGGAGTACCTCCTCGTCGAGCCTTTCCCTACTAAAGTATAGGAAGAAAGACCCGATAAGAGTTCTTAGGGAGGTGGGAACCCGCGCATCGCTTTTCGCCTGTGGCCGACATGTCCTTGTGAAGGATGACAAAGAAGATGATGTATTAAGCGATTATGGGATGTTACGTGTGGATGACATTTGTTTCCAGGAATCTGGACATCACCACTATGGAGTGGTTAGACCGTGACTGGGGGCTACATAAGCATGTTTTCCCTGGTTGCGAGTAGGCATGCGCAACTGTCGTAGATAAGGCTCGAGGAGTCGGGTCTCATGAGGATAGGCTAGTCGAACAGAATCGACAGAACTAATAGGGCGTCTCTGGGACTGTCTTAGGGTCCTTCAAAGGGTTCGTTCATGCCAGGAGCTCGTTTGGGAATGCATTTAAACGAAAACAAAAGAGAGTTTGAGGAAGAGTGTGCGTGTTACCCCGGTGGCTAGTTGGTGGCCACAGTGGAAGGTGGGCCGGGCCTATCCTTTGGTCGGAGGTGCGACCACGCAAATGACTTTCGCGGCGGGTGAGCTGGGCCATGCTTTGTCTATTGGAGCAATTACTCGCGATCATTGCGGAGGGAGGGTTAGGAATCGGTGTCGAAGTTCCAAGGAGCTCGACGAGAAGTGTTTGTTGTCCTGATTGTGGACTTTCAAGGTTCAAGTTGCCTTCTGGTTGGTTATTTCCTGCAATGGGAAGATGAAAAGCAATGAAGGAACAAGAATTGTTTGTAATTCGTAGACATAGACACACACACAAGGATGAAGGGGTTTGAACGTGAGAGGTGCACAGGAAGCAGCAGACATCTTACCATTAAGCCGATAAGATCTATGCAGGGCCCAAAAATGGAAAGATCCATGTACTGATTATTGCCATGTCCCTTTCTTGATTGGTAGTTTTTCTCTTTTAGGCTATTATGTTTATGTTTAAGTTGTTTTCCTTTTTAAATAATTTTTTTAAGGATGTTTCCTGAGCTTTTATGTTGCCATTGCTGTTCAAAAACTTTTCATGGATTGTGTTTGGTTTTAGAGTTTACTAAAGTTAAATTTTGATTTTAATTAGTTTGTAATGATTGTGTTGTTGAATTATGAGAAAAAATGTGAAAAAGTAATGAATAGTTGAGAGAAAATAATAATTGTGTTGTTGAATTGTTGAAAAGGTAACGAATAGTTGATAGAATTTAGTATTGAAAATTAAATTGAATGGTTAAAAAAATTGAAGAATAAGGGAAAAATAATAATTGTATTATTGAATTGAATATAAATGGAGTAGAGTTAAAAAATTTTGTGAAACTGAACGAGAGTTATTTGGAAGCATAGGGATATTCTCCCTTGGTTTTTGGTTTTGTGTTTAAGTGTTTGCGTGGCTGTGGCAATGTAGGTAAAGAGTGAGAAAGATCACATGGTGTTACGTGAGGACAGATGTTAAGAGTAATTGTTCCACCCAAAAAAAATAAAGAAAAACCATGGGTTCTTGAGAAATTGGGTACCATAACCTACTAGCTCGAGCTTTTAAGTTAGAGATTGGACAATAACTTATAAATCCAGTGAAATTTTATATGACATCAAAGTGAGTTAGACTTCCGTGCTTCCGTGTGGAGACTAACATCACGCCAGCCTTAAGTGTGGAACTCGCGGCTAGTAAGTGGAAGTTCGGAACGTAGTTGGTTTGACTCTCCTTGCCTGAGTGTAGAAGAGAAATCATTGCATTGCCATAATCCATGTTGTATATTTGAAGAGGTTGATCTCGTTGATTCTTTCATGAGACAACCCCTTTTTCGGTGAGCCCCTTTCTCCTTGGTCCACAACATAGAGACAAAATATAGGACTAGTAAGGGTCGGGCTCGGAAGAGAGGAAAGCTCGATTCGAGGTAAGTTGTTGAGGGCGGATATTTAACTGTTCATGTGGCATGTGTAGGTAAAAGGTAAGAAAGACAATACGGTGTAACGTGAATGCGGGTGCTGACAGTGATTGTCCAACACGAAAAAATTAAAGAGAAATTTATGGGTTTATAAGATATTAAG
This sequence comes from Punica granatum, assembly GCF_007655135.1. Lineage (NCBI taxonomy): Eukaryota > Viridiplantae > Streptophyta > Magnoliopsida > Myrtales > Lythraceae > Punica > Punica granatum. Next base: position 864 of record NC_045127.1, on the reverse strand, counting down.
TAATATAACTTATTGGCTCGAGATTTTGAGTTGGATATAAGCGCAATAGCTTATAAGTCTAGTGAAATTTTATAATTTGCGTTGGTGGCTCGAAACTGTACCTCAGATCACCATATTGCATCACAATTCTGTCCTTTTACTGTGACATAGAGTAATCGAATAATAAATTTAAAACGAAATTGAAATTCACTCTCAATAAGTAGTGGGTTGAGGACATAAAAGATTAGTGATGGCAATTACATATTAATTAATTAATTATTATTATTGATTATTAAAAGAGTAATATTAAAAAGGTAAATGATTTCCCAATCGTATCATACCATATAAATCATATTATACCATATCATCTCTCGTTTTAAGTGAAATGGTGGTGGCAAGTGGATGAGTTTTTCAACCGCCATTTTTTTTATATTGTAAATTTTAAACACTTTTTTAACATTTTAATTAACTCAAATTACTTATATTTCTAGTTTACATGTGCTCGGAATTCGAATTCAAATCTTGCTCATTTAGATTCAAGTCATGTTAGCCAGAAGGATAAAATTATTTCAATTGTAAATTTATTCCATTCAAAAAAGTCGAATTCGAAGAGAGTGGATTTTTTTATTCAAAATACTTGAATAATGTAAAACCTTAGTTAAGAGAATATGCGTCTAATCACTCAAACTAATCCAAGATACTGATATTTTATTGAAATATAAAAAACGTATTTCAATTGATCACCAAAACCCTAAAGCCCTAAACCCCAGGGTTTAGGGTTTTAGGGTTTTAGGGTTTTTAGGGTCTTTTAGGGTTTTTTAGGGTTTTAGGGTTTTGGGGTTTTAGGGTTTTTAGGGTTTTGGGGTTTTAGGGGTTTTAGGGTTT